>NC_090309.1:84786102-87254435 GCF_039906515.1 Pseudorca crassidens | reverse complement strand
ATCAGCAAGGACCTACTGTATAGCACAGGGAACTATATTCAATATCTGGTAATAACCTATAAGGGAAAAGAATCTGAAAAGGAATATATATATATAAAACTACGGCACTTTGCGGAACACCTGAAACTAACACACCGTGGTAAATCTGCTCTACTTCAAGACCAGCACAGAGCGCCACCATCGTCCAGACTTCTCCCGGGTCTCTGTACCCAGAAACACGGGGCCTTCCAGTGAATTGTGCAGACGTCCTTTTAGGCTGGGGGATTCCATGTGACTGTCTAAGACCGCTCACTCGCAGGGGTGCTAATGGTTACAAGACTCAAAACTCTTTACTCTCAAGTGGGCTTTGTTTTTTGCAGACCTGGTTGTTCGTTTAAAGTCGAAACATCCTGAAATGTTAATAAGAAGTCAGAATTTACCTACCTTTAGGCATACCTGAAAACTGCCCATTTCAGTAGACAGGACTTTGGAAGGCTGACAAGCAGCTTAGCATGTCACCATTGGATTTAAGTACAGCGCACACCCATAAATAGAGGAAATAAAAGAAAAGAAGAAACACTGGGAGAGAAGGAGTCTGGGAACATGTGCTCAGAGAGCTGGATCCATCATATTCCTAAACAGGACCTGTGTCCCGGGAAGCCAGTGCTGGGTGGGGGCAGGCTGGGATCACAACTGCTATTTACTGAGTGGTCCATTCATAACACACAAGTCACGCTTCCTAAGGATGCACCCCTCCCCCAACATCTGCACCAGTAATGACGTAAGGATCGTTTCTAGTTTTGCTTCAGGGAGGGAAAGAAATGAGAGTATCTGTCAACTCAAAAGTATTAGGTGCTGAGGATGCCCGGGAGGGAACAGATAAAATTGTCCTCGGAGATGGAGGCAACACTGTGTGAATAAATCAGATTCCATTCACAGACTGGCTTTTTTTTTGTTTTTAAGCACATCCAATAATTTTTTTTCATTTTGAAAATTGTCTTTAGATTCTGCTTTTTTAAATGAATCCATTTCTATCAGCGCTGTATATGCTGTAATTTAAGTCATCCTTGACACTTCCTACCCATCTTCTCTCTAGTGGGTTCTTCTATCTACATCTATGATCCTCAGTACCAAGTTACACCATCATTTCTATTTCTCTCTCTTTTTAAAAATAAACTTCATATTTTAGAGCAGTTAGTTTTACAGAAAATTGGGCGGATAGTAGAGCGATTTCCTATCGTCCCCTCTTTCCTCTGTCACAGTTTCCCTTATTATTAGCATCTTTCATTAGTGTGGTACTTTTGTTACAATTGAACCAATATTGCAACAATATGAAAGAAGGCCAGAGTTTACACTGGAGTTCTCTCTTTGTGTTGGGCGTTCTCCTAGGGGTTTTGACAACTGGATGATGTTATGTGTCTACCAGCACAGTATCGCACAGAATAATTTCCCTGCCCTTAAAATGCTATGTGCTCTGCCTATTCATCCCTCCCCTGAGACTAGGTTTCTGTAGTTGATCAGTAATTAGCTAACTATGTAACCATAATTAGGCGTCTGATCCTTCCAAGACTCAACTTCCAAATAGATGAAATAGGATTTATAATGCTATCTACTTTATGGGGTGTTTGTAAAGATTAAGAGAGAAAATGAACATAAAAGTACCACGCATAAATCCTTACACAGAAAATGTTTAATTTAGTAACAGATAAAGTGGGTTAATACTTGGCTCTCCTTCCACAAGCACAGAGCTTTATGGCTAGGAGGGTTTCGGCGGTGATAAGGGTGTTTTACCTCAATGCTGCGAGCACTGGTAAGGGTTGTCTGAGGGCTGCTTTGTGCAGGATCCTGAAGCCGGTCCCACTTAAGCAGGACAGAGTTTTGACCTTTATCATCACAGACAGTCAGGGGCATAGGAAGGAGAAGTAGTGTCACCCTGCTGCATATTTGCCGTTCCGGGTCCTTCGCAACTGCATCTCAGACAAGCCCAAGGCGGTCAGGGAGCCCTCCTCCTGGGCAGTGCAGCTCATCTGGTGGCCATTAGGTCCAGCCCTGTCTTCCAGGCTGCACTGAGGCCACTTCCCATTAAAGGACGCTGCTCCTATGGCTCTGATGCAATACAACGCTAACCACCTAGACTTTAAGTAGAGGGAGACCTCTTCAAGAAGGGGGTGTCAGTGGTAAACCTTATACCCATTAACTCGGCCTTTGGTTGGGATCCGGGATTTCATTCCTTAGCTCCAGAGCAGAATTCCTCATCTCTTCTCCCAGGACAGAGTAAGACACTGAATTTTGCTACGTGTTTGTCAGAAAGATGCAACAGCCCTGTGGTTGGACAGAATCCCTGTGGAGACGCCGTGCCGCCCTGGAGGGGACACCGTGTGGGCCCGACTGTCCTCCCACACGACACACATGGCAGGCCCATGGGTGGACGCAGACCAGTGAGCAAGCAGCCCTACTTTAAAGGAAATGTCACAGGTGAGAGGCATGGCAAACAGGACAGGAAGAGCTGGAGGTGACCCTGTGCATTTGGGGGGCAGCGGTCACTCTGAATGCGTCCTGGTCTTCTCTCCTTCTCCCCTCTGCTGTCCCCTTCCCCAGAAGTCGGGTTAGAGAGGAGGGGTCGGTGTCACCGTATGGATGGGGGTCCCTCAGTTCTCCTCTTCTATTTCAGACAAGCCATGGTCTCACCGGCCTGCCCGATGATTTGGTTGGAGTGCCCAAGGTTAGATTTGCTCTTTAAGAAGGGCAACCTTCCCAGGAGAAGCTCTTCATCCGGTCAAAGGGAGGGGAAATGTCTCTCCAGTCCCCACCACTTTGTCTTCTGGAAAATGAGTAAATATTACCAAAGCCACGAGTCATACATTTTGAGTAGATAATCACTAACAGAAAATAAAAATAGACAATTATTTCAAGTAAAAGGACCACCACAGAGCTGCTGGCTGCAAGCTTTGCCTTGCCTATGCCTTGTTCAGTATGGAGGAACTTAGGTGCCAAGAAACATGGATATCTTTTCTTTTCTTTATTGTTAAAATTTTATTTATGTCAGATTCTTTTCCCTTATAGGTTATTACATAATATTGAGCATAGTTCCCTGTGCTATACAGTAGGTCCTTGTTGACTATCTATTTTATACATAGTAGTGTGTATATGTTAATCCCAGTCTCCTAATTTATCCCTCACCCCACCCCCCCTTTGCCCTTTGGTAACCATAATTTTGTTTTCTGTGTCTGTGAGTCTCTTTCTGTTTTGGAAATAAGTTCATTTGTGTCTTTTTTTTTCTTTTAGAGTCCACATATAAGTGATATCATAAGATATTTGTCTTTGTCTGGCATACTTCACTTAGTATGATAATCTCTAGGTCCGTCCACGTTGCTGCAAATGGTGTATTGTCATTCTTTTTTATGGCTGAGTAATATTCTACCATATATATGTGCCACATCTTCTTTATCCATCCATCTGTCGATGGATATTTACGTTGCTTCCATGTCTTGGCTATTGTAAATAGTGCTGCAATGGGGTGCATGTATCTCTTTGAATTATAGTTTTCTCTGAACCTAGGTACCTTTTCCTAGGAATTGTATGAGGCAGGGGTTCTGGGACACAGTCTCTTCCCTTGGCTCTGCTGTTCTCTTCTTCTTATCAGAGTGGTAGCCAGGAAACTCACAGTTCTCAAGCTATATTCTTCGGGTTTTCCTTTTGAAGTAGATGCTGGGCATTCAGAAGAGAATGAGGCAGAAAATGGAGAGAAACTTGGAAAGAAAAAATTTAAAGAAGTAGTATGAGAAAAGTCTAGCATAAAGTCCAAATAGCCTAAAGTCTTGTCCTGGATTCTGTATGTATGCTGAGTATAGCTTGAAAGGAGTAGGCTGAATTAAGACAAAAATGAGCTACTGAGACTGACAGTGATAAAATAGAATAAAAATTACAGCGTTGAAGAGGGTGAAGGGGTATGGCATACTCGCACACAGATTGTGTGAAAATAATTTGCTGTAACCTCTTTACAGACTGCATTGAAAGCTTTAAAACTGTTTGTGACTTTGACCTGCTTCTAGGGATTTGTATTAAGAAAATTATTAGTCAAGTGCCAAAATATGTATACACAAAGATGTTCATCAAAGTGTTTTTTAAAATAAAAACAACAACAAAAATTAATCAACTGTGATCTTATTTAAGGCTGTGTAGCAAATAATAGTATTGCACCCATTTGGTGGAATGGCAAAGCCACTGAAGTCATAATGAACACTATATAAACATTGTAATGAACACATAATGAGCATGATAATGAAATTGTTACTACCAAAACCTGGTAATACATTACAGCTAGCATATACAGTGTGATTTCACTGTGTAATATAAACATGTATATTATAAATCTATAGGAAGCAAAAATGACAAGCTCCAAAAATGTTATGAAGGGATTAAAAAAGATATCTCCCCCCTGCAATTGGGTTAACATAAGTCAAATCAAGTTGATATTAATCTCCCTTAGTTCTGAAGAGATTACACATGATTTCTTCTTTCTTTTCCTTTTTTCCTTCTCCGTATTTTCTATGTTTCCAAATAAACATGCATTATTTGTATACTCAAAATAAAAAATACAAATAAATAAAATGTCAATCTGAATTTAAACATCCTTTCCTTAAAAGAAGAAATCAACAGTTATTTGACCTTTGTTTTAAAAGTGATTTCTTTATAAATTTAAGGTTTTTCAGTTTAGGACACTTTGAGTCTTTCTCCCAGTTCCTCTAAAGCTACAGTTTGGAAATGCCAGCTGCCATCTGTTCAAGTATTGACCTCGATCATCAGGGAAGTGAAATTGTGCTTAGAAAAGAAACACAGAGGAGAATCCTGAGACTTCAACTACAGTCGAACACAAAGCAGATTGCTCTTCCTGACAGAAAATTCAGGGAGCTTGAGTTGTCTGTTGGTTCCTGTTGCCCTCCAGTTTGATTTTACTTTGTAGCTCTTTCCACAAAGATGTAGTTGATAGGATAGTTAGGGTACACATTCATTGATCTTCAACTATATTCTCTTGCTGTTAAGAAAACTGTTCCGTCTCTATGAAGAAACATGTGAAGATACAGTTTCTGTTTTTTTGGAATCTGATACAATATATTTAATAGCTGGTTCAGCCCTGAGTATAAACTAATCAAAATGAATGCTGGTTGTTTTAAAAACAAAGGTACTTGGGACCATATTTGCATGCTGGAAGAATATCGGGGAGCTCGGGTGTATTCACATAACTTCCAATTAAACCATTCTGTTTGGAAGAGTATTTTTTCCTTTGTTGCAGCAGCAAGATCTACAGTAGTGCAGGTCACCTGCTAAGGCAAGCCTTCACTTGGAATTTTTATTGATTTCTACTCCTCTTTCGAGTGGACCTTCTTTAGCTTGCTGCTGATGGTTAGGTCCAGTTAAGAGCATCTTTGGATTCTGACAGAAGAGCATTTGAACCTCCTTGCATCGCTCATCAACTACATGTCCCTGGGCAAATTATTCCAACTTTTGAGACTTAGTTTCCTAAGCCACAAAATGGGGGTAATGTTATTTACCTTGCCCAATCGTAGTGTAATTGAGATCATATAAGTCATCAAGATGTCTGCGTGGCCAGAAAAAACATATCTCATCAATAGTAGTTGTTCTTGCAAATATCATTAATAAAACAAAATAAAGTTGGCTTCCAGATAAAAACCTGCTTCACATGAAGGCAGTTTTTTTTTTTTTTTTTCTTCTATAAGCTTTATTTTTTTTTTAATTTTTTAACATCTTTATTGGAGTATAATTGCTTTACAATGGTGTGTTAGTTTCTGCTTTATAACAAAGTGAATCAGTTATACATATACATATGTTCCCATATCTCTTCCCTCTTGCGTCTCCCTCCCTCCAACCCTCCCTATCCCACCCCTCTAGTTAGTCAAACCAACGAGCTGATCTCCCTGTGCTATGCGGCTGCTTCCCACTAGCTATCTATTTTACGTTTGGTAGTGTATATATGTCCATGCCACTCTCTCATTTCGTCCCAGCTTACCCTTCCCCCTCCCCATATCCTCAAGTCCATTCTTTAGTAGGTCTGTGTCTTTATTACTGTCTTGCTCCTAGGTTCTTCATGACCTTTTTTTTTTTTTTCCCCCTTAGAGTCCACATATATGTGTTAGCATACAGTATTTCTTTTTCTCTTTCTGATTTACTTCACTCTGTATGACATACTCTAGGTCCATCGACCTCACTACAAATAACTCAATTTTGTTTCTTTTATGGCTGAGTAATATTCCATTGTATATATGTGCCACATCTTCTTTACCCATTCATCTGATGATGGACACTTAGGTTTTTTCCATCTCCGGCCTATTGTAAATAGAGCTGCAATGAACATTTTGGTACATGACTCTTTCTGAATTATGGTTTTCTTAGGGTATATGCCCAGTAGTGGGATTGTTGGGTCCTATGGTAGTTCTATATTTAGTTTTTTAAGAAACCTCCATACTGTTCTCCATAGTGGCTGTATCAATTTACATTCCCACCAACAGTGCAAGAGGGTTCCCTTTTCTCCACACCCTCTCCAGCATTTTTTGTTTCTAGATATTTTGATGATGCCCATTCTGACCAGTGTGAGATGATATCTAATTGTAGTGGTGATTTGCATTTCTCTAATGATTAATGATGTTGCAGATTCTTTCATATATTTGTTGGCAATCTGTATATCTTCTTTGGAGAAATGTCTATTTAGGTCTATTTAGGTCTATTTATTGGATTGGGTCGTTTGTTTTTCTGACATTGAACTGCATGAGCTGCTTGTAAATTTTGTATCCATTCAGCCAATCTGTGTCTTTTGGTGGGAGCATTTAGTCCATTTACATTTAAGGTAATTATCGATATGTGTGTTCCCATTCCCATTTTCTTAATTGTTTTGGGTTTGTTATTGTAGGTCTTTTCCTTCTTTTGTGTTTCTTGCCTAGAGAAGTTCCTTTAGCAGTTGTTGTAGAGCTGGTTTGGTGGTGCTGAACTCTCTCAGCTTTTGCTTGTCTCTAAAGGTTTTAATTTCTCCATCAAATCTGAATGAGATCCTTGCTGGGTAGAGTAATCTTGGTTGCAGGTTTTTCTCCTTCAACACTTTCAATATGTCCTGCCACTCCCTTCTGGCTTGCAGAGTTTCTGCTGAAAGATCAGCTGTTAACCTTATGGGGATTCCCTTGTGTGTTATTTGTTGTTTTTCCCTTGCTGCTTTTAATATGTTTTCTTTGTATTTAATTTTTGACAGTTTGATTAATATGTGTCTTGGCGTATTTCTCCTTGGATTTATCCTGTATGGGACTCTCTGTGCTTCCTGGACTTGATTAACTATTTCCTTTCCCATATTAGGGAAGTTTTCAACTATAATCTCTTCAAATATTTTCTCAGTCCCTTTCTTTTTCTCTTCTTCTTCTGGAACCCCTATAATTCGAATGTTGGTACGTTTAATGTTGTCCCAGAGGTCTCTGAGACTGTCCTCAGTTCTTTTCATTCTTTTTTCTTTATTCTGCTCTGCAGTAGTTATTTCCACTATTTTATCTTCCAGGTCACTTATCCGTTCTTCTGCCTCAGTTATTCTGCTATTGATCCCATCTAGAGTACTTTTAATTTCATTTATTGTGTTGTTCATCGTTGCTTGTTTCATCTTTAGTTCTTCTAGGTCCTTGTTAACTGATTCTTGCATTTTGTCCATTCTATTGTCCATTCTATCTCCAAGATTTCAGATCAACCTTACTATCATTATTCTGAATTCTTTTTCAGGTAGACTGCCTATTTCCTCTTCATTTGTTAGGTCTGATGGGTTTTTATCTTGCTCCTTCATCTGCGGTGTGTTTTTCTGTCTTTTCATTTTGCTTATCTTACTGTGTTTGGGGTCTCCTTTTTTGCAGGCTGAAGGTTCGTAGTTCCTGTTGTTTTTTGTGTCTGTCCCCAGTGGCTAAGGTTGGTTCAGTGGGTTGTGTAGGCTTCCTGGTGGAGGGTACTAGTGCCTGTGTTCTGGTGGATGAGGCTAGATCTTGTCTTTCTGGTGTGCAGGTCCACGTCTGGTGGTGTGTTTTGGGGTGTCTGTAGACTTATTATGATTTTGGGCCGCCTCTCTGCTAATGGGTGGGGTTGTGTTCCTGTCTTGCTAGTTGTTTGGCATAGGATGTCCAGCACTGTAGCTTGCTGGTCGTTGAGTGAAGCTGGGTGCTGGCGTTGAGATGGAGATCTCTCGGAAATTTTTGCTGTTTGATATTATGTGCAGCTGGGAGGTCTCTTGTGGATCAGTGTCCTGAAGTTGGCTCTCCCACCTCAGAGGCACAGCACTGACTCCTGGCTGCAGCCCCAAGAGCCTTTCATCCACAGGGCTCCTTAATTTGGGATGATTGGTTGTCTATTCAGGTATTCCACAGATGCAGGGTATATCAAGTTGATTGTGGAGCTTTAATCCGCTGCTTCTGAGGCTGCTGGGAGAGATTTCCCTTTCTCTTCTTTGTTCTCACAGCTCCCAGGGGCTCAGCTTTGGATTTAGCCCCGCCTGTGCGTGTAGGTCGCCGGAGGGCGCCTGTTCTCCGCTCAGACAGGACGGGGTCAAAGGAGCCGCTGATTCGGGGGCTCTGGCTCACTCAGGCCCGGGGGTAGGGAGGGGCACGGAGTGTGGGGTGGGCCTGCGGCTGCAGAGGCCGGCGAGACGTTGCAGCCTGAGGCGCGCCTGTGTGTTCTCCCGGGGGAGTTGTCCCTGGATCCCGGGGCCCCAGCAGTGGCGGGCTGCACAGGCTCCCCGGAAGGGCGCGTGGCCAGTGACCTGTGTTCGCACACAGGCCTCCCGGTGTCGGCAGCAGCGGCCCTAGCCGCTCTGGGCGGCCCTAGCCACGTCCGTCTCTGGGCTCCGCACCCCTAGCCGCGGCTCGCGCCCGTCCCTGGAGCTCTCTCAAGCAGCGTTCTTAATCCCCTCTCCTCGTGCACCAGGAAACAAAGAGGGACGTAAAAGTCTCTTGCCTCTTCGGCAGTTCCAGACTTCTCCCCGGACTCTCTCCCGGCCAGCCGCGGTGCACCAACGCCCCGCAGGCTGTGTTCACGCCGCCAACCTCAGTCCTCTCCCGGCGCTCCGACAAAAGCCGGAGCCTCAGCTCCCAGTCCCGCCCGCCCCGGCGGGCGAGCAGACAAGCCTCTCGGCTGGCAAGTTCCGGTCGGCCCGATCCTCTGCGCTGGAATCTGTCCGCTTTGCCCTCCGCACCCCTGTTGCTGTGCTCTCCTCCGCGGCTCCCAAGCTCCCCCACTCCGCCTCCCGAAGTCTCCACCCGCGAAGGGGCTTCCTAGTGTGTGGACACTTTTCCTCCTTCACAGCTCTCTCCCGCTGGTGCAGGACCCGTCCCTATCCTTTTGTCTCTGTTTAGTTTGTTCTTTTGCCCTACCCAGGTACGTGGGGGGTTTCTTGCCTTTTGGGAGGTCTGAGGTCTTCTGCCAGCGTTCAGTAGATGCTCTGTAGGAGTTGTTCCACGCGTAGATGTATTTCTGGTGTATCTGTGGGGAGGAACGTGATCTCCGCGTCTTACTCTTCCGCCATCTTCCCGGAAGTCCCTGAAGGCAGTTTTTGAATATAGAATCATCTAAAAAACAAGCTAATTCTGTAGCCAGTGCAAATATTAATTATCAGTCTAGCGAGAAGCAGGTCACAATGCTGAATGTCAATGTGATAAAATGTTTCCCAGTTACAAGACAGTAGCACCTTGCTAATTTGTCATTAAGGGGCCCCTGGAGCTGAGAGAGATGACAAAAATCTGTGTGAAGAAGAAATTCTCACTGATTAAATCAAGCTTCTGCAGTTTTGAAAAATGTGCTACCTTTGTTAGCTCTGCTTTAGAGTTTTAATGATACCCATATAATTGACAGGGTCTCCTACAGCTGAAAATTTACCACTTCAAGTTTGGCAAAATTTTTCAACTAAATGACAAAATCTTCTCATTGTGGATGGGAGACTAGAGACTTGGCTAAAGAAATTTAAATTTTTTTCTGAATTTTAATTCAACTACCTAGATATTTTGCAACTGGCTCTGTCTTCAAAATCAACCCATTATATTTGCATTATCATCAGGAAAATGTCAAGACTATTTAGTATTTCCACACAAATATGGGAAAGTTAGCAGAATAAACCTGGTGAGAAGTAGGGATTATGTGTTGGAAAAGCCAATGTTTTCAAATTCAAATACATCTGTATTGGATTTCTAGTTTCAGACTGAGTATGTGACCTTGGGCCTTATAGGTAAAATGGGGACTGTTTTTCCTGTCTGACAGCGTCGATAGAGACAAAGTATGTGATGAGCTTGAATAGAGCAGGCACACAGTACGCTGTAATGGCAGCTTCTCTTATCATATACATTATTTGTTAATTAAATATCATTGGAAAGAAAAAAATGCTCAGTTACCGATTCTAATTTCAATTCCAACCTTTTCACCTATAACAAATATTTTGAGAGAATTAGAGCTATCAAATGTTTCCTCTAAGGACCTGCTAAAGACACCGAGGTAATCATTTTTAAAATGGTGATTGAGTGAGAATTCAGTTCACCAGTGATTTGTGCAGTAGCCCTTCCATGTGGCCTGGCGTGCAAGTCTCATCATAAATGTTCCCTCCCCCAGCAGAGTTTTTTCTTCTTAACATTTTTATTGGAGTATAATTGCTTTACAATGGTATGTTAGTTTCTGCTTTATAACAAAGTGGATCAGCTATACACATACATATATCCCCATATCTCCTCCCTCTTACGTCTCCCTCCCACCCTCCCTACCCCACCCCTCTAGGTGGTCACAAAGCACAGAGCTGATCTCCCTGTGCTATGCGACTGCTTCCCACTAGCTATCTATTTTACATTTGGTAGTGTATATATGTCCATGCCACTCTCTCACTTTGTCCCAGCTTACCCTTCCCCCTCCAGAGTTTTTGAATTGAAGTTTCTTCAGTGTCTGGCCACTCCATGAATACATAGCAATCCAGAATGAATGTCCTGCAGGGCTGCCCAGGATCTCAGACCTTCGCTTCTGTTTTAACAGGGAATTTGGTTCCTAAAAACAAAGCCCACACTTTAGGTAGGATATTGGCCAGGTCAGTGGAAGCAATGCCATTGAATCAGCCTGATCTGAGGTGCTGGGATCTGGGATCCGTCTCAGTTCTACCTGCAGTGCGCTGTGGACCCTGAGCACTACGCACCATCTCTCTGATGCATTTCCTCATCTGCAGTCCTGTTTGAGGTCCCCAACCTGCTCCCCGATCCTAAAGTTTAGGACCTTGCATCTTCCCAAGTCTAGGTTTTCACCAGAAAGTCACTTGTTCTATAAAGAAATAACTAGTTATAGCCACTACTGTACAAAAGCTTTTAGTGATTAGGAACAAGCATATTCTAACTGGGCTCATTTACGTGCTATAGGAGTTTCTACTGGGAGAATGAAACCCAGCTGAGAGTTTTCCCAGTGGGATAGTCTTGTGCTATATACATTTACAAATAATTTACATTTCTCCCATTTTTAGCAAATACTAAAATTCCTTAGCTGAGACACTTATGTTTCCTAACATTATTTCATATTATTTTGCCATAATTTATATTAAGAACCTCCATTTATCTTCTAAAGGTTAATGCATAATTGTATGTGATACTTAATATGTCTTTACCTGTAAACTTGTAGTTATAGGGATCCATTGCTCTTTTTCATGAGAAAGCTTCTTTTTAGCAATCAACCTTTTAGTTCTACTGAAATTGTGTTTATAACCCTGAGGTATAAAACATATAATAATGTCCAACACTTTTATGGTGCCCATTTTATGTCTGGCCTCACCCTAAGGTATTCAACACATTTAATCCTCATGAAAAATCTATAAGCTTGGGAAGGTAGTATTATTACCTCCATTTTATAGGTGGAAAAACCAAGGCACTGAGAGAGAACTATCTTGTCCACAGTCACAAAACTTGTCAGTGGTGGAAACTGCAATTTAACCCAAGCAGGGTGAGTCCAGTAGGTATAGAACCCCTGCACTGCATGGCTTTTCACAAAAAATGGAGCTCATTTGGTTAAAACACAGAGGCTTGGGAGCCAAGAGCCCCCAGTGCTTCATCTTCACTTCTTCCCCCGGGGCAGCCCTAACAGTGGTTCTCAGTGCTGGCCCTCGGACCTTTCCATTGCCACATTACTCTCTGGTGTTCTCTCCAGTCTCATTGCTTTAAATAGCTTCTATGCTCCCAATGAATGTCTGATCCCTCCCCTGAACTCCAGCCTTCTACAACCACCTACTTACTTGACATCTCTTGTTGGATATTTCATTGGATTGTCACTCAGCATATCCCAGACCAAACTCCTCATTCCTCCATCCCTACACACACACAGAACTCCCTCCCTATCTCAGTATACGACAATCTGTCCTTACAGTCGCCCAGTCCAAGCACCGGGAAGTCTGTCACCTTGGACTTATTTTCTCACGGTTCATGTGGAAAATCCTACTGGAGCCAACTTCAAAATAAATCCAGAATCTGAAGACCTCACCATTTCCTTTTCCATTCCCAATCCATCATCTCTCCAACGGATTATTACAACTGCTCCAAACTGGTCCAAACTGGTCCAAACTTCTCCACTTGCCTCTGTAACATGGGCTATTTTTGACATAGGGACCGGGGTGATCTCTTTACGTGGAAATTCCATCATCTCAGTTTCTTGCTCACAACCTGATGGTCCCCGTCTGTCCCTAAATAAAAGTTACACGTCCTCCCTGACCTGACTTTCTGCTGTTCTGCTGGCCACCTCTTCCACACCTGTCCATCCACATCACTGGCGTCCTCCCTATTCCTTGAACATGCTGAGCAGGTGTCCACTCCAGGGGCTCTTCTTGTGGTTCTTTCTTTTGGATACTCTGCCATCAGATACTCTCAGGGCTCCTTTCCTTCTGTCCCTCAGATCTTTGCTAAAATACCACTATATTACAGAGACCCATTCTTGGGCACTCAAAAAAGAGCTACCCACTCCCACCTCTCCTGGAAATTTCTTTTCTCTCACCTTGCTTTATTGTTCTTCATAACATTTAACACCATCTAACATCCTCCATAATTTTGATCATTACTTCTACCCCCTCCCACTCCAACCCCTACCAGAATGCTATCTCACGAGGATAGGGATTTTATTTTTGTTGTTGGTGCAGAATCGATAGGGGGCATAGTAGTCAGGTAATACATATCTGTAGAATACAATAATGAATGACTTTCCTAGAAATTTCCAGGTTTCATGGAGCACAACCACCTGGGCTCAATATCAGGGATGCAAATACAGTGGTGGTCTGAGCTGAGGTGTAAGGGAAGGAAGCTGGGACCAGGTCAGACCTGGCTGCTGAGATGACTTGAAACCCTGAGAGCCAGAGTCTAACGCTGTCCCAATTTGGTAAGAAGGGTTAGTGGTACAGCAAACTTTTGCTTAATCCATGCCAGTGTCAGCATTCAGGGCAACCTACTCTGAAAGGTGGGATGCAGGAGGTGACATGTGCAGTGAAGGTCTCAGAAAGTTCAGTCTATTTGTAGCAGAAGGAAGTGTGAAACTGAGGTCTAGAAAGTGACAAGAGCTGGACGGGGAGTCAGGACTGAGCATCAAGGCAGGAATACCAGCAAGGCAGCAGGGATGGTGAGAGGCCCAGCACTGTTGGGGCCACATGAAAAGTGTGGGGAATGATGGGAGAGGACAAGCAGGACTCTATCTATATGGACTAGACTCTGGGTCTGGCAAACGCTTCTACCAAATGCAAACTTCTGCATTCCTGAGAGCCGGGTCCTATAGCTTCTCCCCTACGGGTCTGGGATTCTGCAGGTGCTGAAAGGCAGCACCTGTAGCCAGAGGAGCCAGGGAAGGCAGGGCTGACACCTATCTCTACAGCCTAACAGATTATCTTTCCGGAGGTTTCTCCAGCTTATGTTTATGGTATTTACCTTCTGTTCTCTTTGGATTGTTTGTTTAAAGGAAGATTAAATAACCTCACACAACATCATGACACTTGAAAATAACATGAATCTGAGATTGTTTGCTTCATTATCTCCTTGTAAAAACAAACACCGCTGTCTCCTGCCCACCTCTCTCAGGCGGGCCTGCTGTCAGAATTCTCCTGTTAGAGCAACGTTACCACTGCGTACACATCATTCTTTCTCATAAGCAAATTGTTTTCATAAACCTCAGTGGCTTCTACAGCCCTTCTCCTCCAAGAAGCCTTCTTTGTGAATTTCCAATAACATTCGCTCTCCCCTACGACCAGCTGGCAGCTCTGTTTATTGAAAATGTGAAATATTGTTCCTTCCTTGTGTTGCCCCAAATTACTCCATGTTTATGTCTCTGGCCCAGATTTCTACTCTGAGCCCAGACCAATAGCTTAGTTGACATCGACACTTGGAAATCTCAAAAGAAAATGTCTCAAACTTCAATATTGAACATTTATCTCTTCAATCCTGGTGTATTTCAGTGCATGACACCGATATCCGTCCTGGGACATCTCATGTGGGTTAGCAACCGTTTCACCTTGAAAACTGCATAAAAGCCAAGTATGGCTTTATTCCCATTTAACATATGCAAACACATGGCATAGACTCAACCTGACAAGTTCAATAACAGAACACAAAATGCCATATTAACCTACCCCTGGGATAAGGATGGTGGAAGACCCCTCCCCTCTGCTAGGACACCTTCCTGCCTTGTACATGTCAAATACTTGCCTAGTCCGGCTACTGGAGAGATTTGTTTCCAGCAACACAATGAACCATGCTCCCTGAATGACCCTTCTTGATGAAAACAATCAAAATGCCATCAGTTTACAGTTTTTAGAGATATTTTTCTAAAATATATAGAAATCAGCTTTTTAATTGTATCAATAATCCCTTAAGAAATTCTTTCTGAACTTCTCAGAGGCCAAATATAGTGTGAAAGATGAAGGTCAGAGAAGTGAGCAGATCAGTACAATAAACTGTCACCAGATGCCATTTGCCAATGGGGCAATTAGAAGATTCAATATTCAAGGCCGCATTGAGCACAAGGCCACACGAAGCCAAAGCCCCACGCGTGTTGGGGGACCAATAGATCTGTCCAACGAACCTGTGACTTCTAGTAGCTTCACCTTTAGCTTAAGAGTAAACTAGAATAAGCTCACTGACCAGTTCCTTACATGGAAATTACATTTTGTTCTTGGTTGAAGGTCAAAGAAATCTTCCCTGAGAATCAAAACCACAAGCTGAATTCCACATAGGTTTAGAGATCTAATTCGCCTCCTTGTGTAGGGTGAATAGTGTGGAACCAGGATTGAGAGTCTCCAGGCACCAGGTGCCCGGAGCAAATACAATTACTTTCTGAAGGAACTTCCTTTGTTGGAAATGTAGATACTCCTGACCCATCCCAGATCCACTCAGTTAAAATCTGTAAACACATGCACATATTGAAATCCCATAGATAAAATTCCAATAAATGAAAATGCACAGTAAGTCATAAAACACAAGGGATCCAGGCACCATGAATAGGAATAAGAAACAAGAATCACATCACATAGACCTTGGATATTGACATAATCAGACACTGGATGTCTTCTAACATTGCTTCTGAGCATTTATGGGCTACCTAGTGATATTTTGATTTATTAAAATAATATCCTAACTCAGTAAGTCTAAGAGTTGGTCCTGATATTGTGCATTTCTAATAAACCCCCAAGGTTTGCCATTGCTTCTAATCTGTGGACCACACATTAAGTAGTAAACTTTTGATTTGATGTTCAATACATTGTATCTGTTTTCTATTGTTGCTATAAGAAATTACCACAATTTAGGGTTTTGAAAAAACATGTGTTTATTATGTAGTTCTGGGGGTTGGCTCAGCTGAGTTCTCTGCTCCAGGTTTCAGGAATCCAAAGTTTAGGCTTTGCTGGCATAGTCTCATGAGAAGGCTTTTGGGAGAATCCACTTCCAAGCTCATCAGGGCTGTTGGCAGAATCTGGGTTTTTGCAGTTGTAAGCCTAAGGTCCATTTCCTTCCTGACTGCTGTCTGGGGGCTACCATTAACTCTGAGGCCTCTTTTCGGTCATTTTATGGGAGCACCTACATCTCAGATCCAGCAAAGGTATATTGAGTCCTTCTCACCCTGGGGACCTTTCTGCTCTCCCCTCCGCTATATTTTTTCTTACAGGAGGAAGTTCTCCCCTTTTCAGGTTGCCTGTGATTAGAATGGATCAGCCTGGATAATTGAGGCTAATCGTCCTCCTTAAAGCCTGTAAACTCAGTTACATCTGCAAAGTCACTGTTGCCCTTTAAAGCAATATATTTGTAAATTCCAGGGATTGGGGCATGCACATCTTTGGAGGGGGGACTTTCTCTACATTATGTGTATTAAGATATTAGGGAAGCTTAATAACATCTTCAAAAACAGGAGAGTGAAAAATAATAAATAAGGTTAATTAGAGAACTAAATAAAATAATTAAAAATTAAAATACCATGACAATTAAGATAAAAATCTATTGGAGAGAGTAAATGGAAAGTTGGGCAGCTGTAGAATCATTAAATCACATGGAATATGGTCAAGGGGGATAAATGGATGTCATATAGTAAAAGGGAAGTTGAAACACATTCAGTGGAGATCAAAGTTGTGAACTTGCATCAAACTGGAGTTTCTGAAGGAGATAACAGAGAGAATGAGAGAAGAATTAATATTAAAGGATATAATGACTTAAAATTTTCCAGAATTGTAGAAAGAAATCAATCCTTACATGCAAAAATCCCAATAAATCCCAAGCAATATAAGTAAAAAGAAATCCGTACACAGACTCATCACAATGAAACTGGAACAAAACGAAAACAAAGATAGAAAGAGTATTTTTAAAACAGAAAGAAAAGATTACATTTACAAATACGACAGTTTGATGGATATCTGATTTCTCAAAAGCCACAATGGAAGTTGAAAGATAATAAGATTTTCAATACACTAAGAGGAAATAAATGACCAGGCAAAATTATATGTATGTATGAATTATAATTATTATGTAATTATATGTATTATATAATGATTTTATATATAATTATATATATATTATGAAATATGTTTAAAAATGAGGACAAAATAAGTATTTCCTATTAATAGAAACTCAATTTTCCTCCAGCCAATATTAGAGAAATTTCTAAAGGATGTATTTTGGGCAGAAGGAAAATTATCATGCATGGAAATTCCGAGAATCATGAAGTATTGAGCAAAGAGAGTAATAAATATGCAAAAGAATCTAAGCAATCATCAATTTTATCCTACAGTAAAAATGAAGTCTGTGATGTAAAAGAAACAAGAGAAAACGAAAATCAGTGAACACAACATAGCTTAGAAGTCAGAAGACAGGCAGTGGAAAATAAATATTTTAAGATCTCTGTATTGTTCATGGGGAAGGTAATGTTATTTTAGGTGCAAAGTATATGTGTTCAATTGTCTCATGTAACCACCAAGAGAATAATAGAGTGCATAACTTCCAAACTAAAGGAGGAGAAAAACAACAAAAGGTACATAACCAATCAAAAGTAGGGTGAAGTGAATCAATATGAAGCACAAAATCAGGCGGTAGAAATAAGTACAAATGTATATGTGTATGTATATATACATGTAATAATATAATTGAAAATGAACTAAAGTATCCAATTAAAGATTACCAGACTTGTTTAAAATTGTTTCTATGTATAGACCTATGTGTTATTTATAGGAAACATATATGAAACAAAACAATACAAAAAGGCTTAAAGTAAAGGCAAATCCTAACCCAAAGAAAGCTATGATGGCTACATTAATGTCAGACACATTAGTCTTTAAGGCAGAAAGGAATGCCTGAGAAAGACATGTAATCTCTTGAAAACTACCATGAAATATAAAATTATAAAATATATAAAAATAAAAATACTCTGAAATTTATATGGAATAGTAAATGGCAAAAATTTAAAAAAAGCCAGAACATTGAAGAGCAGCAGGGCAATGCTATGAGGGGTGACTTTGTTTGAGACATTGAGACTTCTCATGTTACAGTCATTAGGAGGGCAGGAGAGTGGGGCATGGCTTCAATGACAGACCAATTAACCAATGAGCAGGACAGAGATCCCATAATCACCACTTGATAATAGCACCATGATTTATGACAGCACTGGTGTTGCAGATCCATAGGAAAAGGAGAGCATAGCTCTACATCTCTAAAGGAAAACATGGGACAACATCTTTATCACACTAAGGTACAACTTTAACAAGATGTAAAAAGTGAAAAAGAACTGCAAAAATCAAATTCCTTTAAAATTAAGAATCTCTCTTCTACTAAATAAACCTCAAGGAAAAAGATTATGAATGCTGCAAACTGGAAGATGTTTTTTCAAACATGTAATTGAAATGGGATCAATATGCAGAATATATAAATAATTGATACATATCCATATGAAAAACACAAACAACCTCATAAAAAAGAGACAAAATGTAAAGAGACATTTCACAGAAAAAGAAATTCAGTTGGCCGATAACATGAGAAAAGGCCTCAATTTCATTAATCAGGAAAATGGACATTAAATACATGTCACTGGATTTGTAAGACTGGCAACAATTTTAAAGACTGCCAAAATCAAGTGTTGACAAAGATGTGGACTAACTGGAATTCCTTGTATACTGCTAGTAATACTCTAAACTGGTAAAACCATTTTGGGAAATAATGAGCATTATCTACTATAGTCCAAGATGAAATTAACCTACATGGTATTAATATACAATCCAGTAAGAAACAATAAAAATTGGCACATATATTGAAAATGCATACATAAAATTTGAAGCTGACAGATACTAATATGATTTGTATGGGAATATCACAGAGCTAGGTAATTATTGACCCTCAAACCCTTCCAGTCAAATTTGAAGAGAAGTTCTTTGATTTTGAAAAATAAGATGATTATTTTAACCAAACAGTAAACTCAAAAATGACCCTGTAATTCTTCTAAATAATCAAAATTATATTATGGATATTATAAGTTAAAGGATTGCTATCACCCACACATGTTAATATAAATGCACTGGATTATCATAATAGTTTATGAAACAACCTAGGACCGTTATGGATTTGGAAGACTCTTTGGCTAGGACATTCATAAGACTTAAATCCCCATTTTGAGTGTGATTCTGGAGAAGAAATGAGCATCTGAATGGAATCCTTTGGCTTTTGTAACACAACCTGATCTAATTTCCCTTCAATTATTCTGCCCACTCTCTCTGTTTCTGTTGTAGGTTCATCACCTCTAATTGAGACACTAACTTATGCAGTTGCTCAGGACTCAATCCCAAACCCTCTCCTCTTCCCAGTCTAACTTTTCCTCAGGCACTTTCATCCGTATCTCTGTCTTTATTACCACAGTCATAGACAATGTCGAATTATGTGTTTGCCCAGATTTCTGCTCCGAGCATCAGTTCTGTATACCCAAGTGACAGCTTGATATCTCCATCTGGTGTTTCAAAGGCAGCTCAAGGTCAACATTTTAAAATTTAATCACATGATGTATTTGCTTCAAACCATGTCAGCTGCTCCACAGAAAGGCACTGGTACCTACTGTCTTATGAAAGCCAGAATCCCCTACATCACAAGGCAAATCCAGCTTGTGGCCTGTTTCATGTAGTTCATGAGCTAAGGATGAGCCAAACATTTAAAAAATGGTTGCTAAAAAGCAAGAAGCAGAATAAAATAAACCAAGAACAATATGCAACAGAGTCCACGTGTGGTGTGGCTTTCAAAGCCTAAAATGTAAAAATGTTTAGGGACTCCAGATTTAGACTTACATTTGACACTTTGCTGTTTCTTCATGTGCCATATGCAATCCAACATGAAATTTTATCAATTTGCTATATGAATATTCCAAGGATCTTTTCAGTTCTGTTTATCACCACTGCACCACTGCAGGTGGGAATCTGATGGTCTCTTGTCTCAAGTATCACAGTAGGCTCCTAATTATGATTTGTTTCCCTGAATCCATTCTGCGACAGAGGAACTTTGTCCTATGCCCGATGAAAATTATTCAATGGCTTTGCCCTTGTCCTCAAATAAAGAACAAATTCTTAGTGTGGTTTACAAGACACACTGAGGTCGCTATCATTTTCCATGCTCCAGCCACACTGGCCTTACTTCAGTTACCAAAACACGCTCTTCTCTTCTTCCTGCCACTGGACCTTTGCACAGATGCTCTTCCTGTGTCTGGAACAGCCTTCACTCCTCCCCCCTTCTCCAGTGAAAATGCCACTGTTCCTTCAAATCTCCCTTCTGTTCAACAGTCTGTATCTATCCTCTCTGATCAGGCTAATTTTTATTATATTCTCTTTTGTAGCACTTATAATAGATGTAGTTATATATTTGTCTGATTTGTGGTTTAATTATTTTTGTTTTTATTTAAAATTTACATACAATAAGGTTCACTTTTTGGTGCACAGTTCTATGAGTTTTGACAAATGCAGAGAACTATGTAACCACCAGTGCAGTAAAGTCACAGAAGGTTTCCATCACCCTAAATGAACACCCTTATGCTGCCTCTCCTACCCCACACTTCAGCCCCAGAAACCACGGACCTGTTCTCTGACCCTATAGTTTTGCATTTTCCAGAATGTCATATAAATGGAATTAGACACTATATAGCATTTTGAGTCTGGTTTCTCTCGCTTAGCATAATGCATTTGGAATTTATCCTTATCGTTGAATGTACCAGTAATTTGTTAATTTTTATTGCTGAGTAGTATTGATGTATCATATTTTATTTATCCATTCACTGTTAAAGGTCGTTTGGTTATTTCCATTTTTGGTGATTTATAATAGAGTTTCTATAAACTTTGTCATATAGATTCTTGTGTGAACTCAATTTTTCATTTCTTTTGAGTAAATGCCTATGAGTGGGATTGGTTGGTCGTAGAGTGTGTGTTTAAATTTATAAGAAACTGACAAACTGTTTTCCACATTTATTTCTATTGTGCCTTCTTCCATTAATGCGTGAGAGTTCTTGTCATATACAGTGGTACACCTTGGTGATTTTAATATGCATTTTTCTAATGCCACATGATGTTGAGCATCTTTTCGTGTACTCATTTGCCTTCCACACACTTTCTTTGGTAAAAACTGTCTGTGAAAATATTTTGCCCTTTATTTACATTGGCATGTTTGCTTTTAAATTGTTGAGTTTTCTAAGTTCTTTATATATTGTGGGAAACGTCCTTTGTCAGATATGCAAATATTTTCTCCCAATCTATAGCTTGTCTATATTCTTTCAGCAACCTATTTTGAAGAGCAGAAGTTTTAAATTTAAAGTCCAACTTAACATTTTTTCTTTCACAGATCATGCTTAGCTAAGAAAGATGCCTGAATGAAGGTCATAAAGGCTTTTCTCTGATGTTTTCTTCTGAGAGTTTTATAATTGTATATTTTACATTTAGAGCTGAGACATTTTGAGTTAATTTTTAGTTAAGGTATAGGTTGAAATTTGTTTTTTGCTTTTTGTTTTTATTTGTCTGTTTTGCATATGGAAGTCCCATTGGTCCAGTACCATTTCTTGAAAAGGCAATTCATTGTTCATGTAACTATCTTTTCACATTATATAGCAATCTGTCACATTGGTTTATACCAATACCACATTTTTTTTAAAGGTATCTTTGATGAATTTATTTTGTAATTTAATTTATTTTTTATTGAATTAGAGTTGATTGTTTTTTATTCAAGTATAATGTTATATTGGTTTCTGGTGTACAGCATAGTGACTCAGTATTTTTATAGATTATACACCATTAAACGTTATTATGAGATAATGCCTATAATTCCCTGTGCTATATAATGTATCCTTGTTATTTACCTATTTTATACATAGTAGTTGTATCTCCTAATCCCATACCCCTATCCTGCCCCTCCCCACCTTCTTCTCCCCACTGATAACCACTAGTTTGTTTTCTGTATCTGTGAGTCTGTTTCTGTTTTGCTATATACTTTTGTTTGTACTATGTTTTAGATTCCACATATGAGTGATATCATAGTATTTGTCTTTCTGTCTGACTTATTTCACTAAGCATAATATTCTCTAGGTCCATCCACATTGCTGCTAATGGCACAGTCCCATTCTCTTTTATGGCTGAGTAATATTCCATCATATATGTCTTCTTCATTCATTTGTCTGTTGATGGACATTTGGATTGCTTCCATATCTTGGCTATTGTAAATAGTGCTGCTAGGAACATTGGGTGCACGTATTTTTTTGAATTTGTATTTTCATTTTTTTCTGGATATACCTACACCCAGGAGTGGAATTGCTGGATCATATGGTAATTCTATTTTTAGTTTTTTGGGGAACTCCCATACTGCTTTCCATAGTGGCTGCACGAATTTACATTCTCACCAAGAGTGTACAAGGGTTCCCTTTCCTCCACATCCTCGCCAACATTTGTTATTTGCAGACTTTTTGATGATAGCTATTCTAACAAGTATGAGATGATATCTCATTGTTGTTTAGATTTGTATTTCCCTAATAATTAGCAATGTGAGCATCTTTTCATGTGCATATTAGTCATCTGTATGTCTTCTTTGGAAAAATGTCTATTCAGGTCTTCTGCTCATTTTTTGATTGGGTTTTTTGTTTTTCAATATTGAGTTGTATGAGATATTTATATATTTTGGATATTAACCCCTTGTCAGTCATATCATTTGCAAATATTTTCTCCCATTCCATAGGTTGTCTTTTTGTTTTGTCAATGGATTCCTTTGCTGTGAAAAATCTTTTAAGTTTAATTGTTTATTTTTGCTTTTATTTATTTGCCTTATGTGACAGAACCAAAAAATTATTGAAATAATTTGGACAGTATTTCTTCCCCTGTGTTTTGGAAGAGATTATGTAGAATTAGTAGCATTTCTTTCCTAAATGTTTGGTAGAACTGTAGTGAAACCATCTGAGTCTGCAGTTTTCTTTGTTGGAAGGTTTTTAACCACAGTTCAGTTTATTTATTTGGTGTAGGAAGAATCATACTACCTATTTCTTCAGTGAGGTTTGATAATTTGTGACTTACAAAGAATCATTCCATTTCATCTATGTTGTTGAACTGAAGACCGTAGAATTGCTCATAGAATTTCGTTATTATTCTTTTAAAGTCTTAAGGGTCTCTAGTCATATTCCCTCTTTAGTTCTTGAATTAGGGAGTTTGCGTCTTCTCTTTTTTTCATGGGCAGTTTGAGTAGCGCTTTATCAATTTTATTGAACTTTACAAAGAATAAGCTTTTGATTTTATTGATTTTTTCCTCTATTGTTTTTGCAGTCAATGACTGCTGCATAGTTCCACAATTTGGTTCACCCTTGAGAAGACAAAGGAGGGGGGGAAAATCTATGAAAGTCACTCTGGCTATAAGTTGTTACTCAGCTTTTACTTCAATTCCCAATTCATCTGATATTGCTTACTTTTCAGAGGCCTCAAGTAGCTTTTTGTTGTGTTCTGTCCAATTTCAGCTAGAACCAGTGGGAGAGAGAGGCTGTAGTCAGCGTGTGGTCCCTCTAGGCCACAGTGTAAATCTGCATGTTGCCTTGTTGCTGTCTATGTCTCTTTCATCTATATTGTGGTTCATTGAAGCAGAAAGCTTGCATTTTTCCCTATTAGCCCATCCTCTGGGTTTAGCAAAGCACCTGGTACATCAATATATAGTATTATAGGTTGTTAAATCCCTCTTTTTCAATATATATTTAATGTAGTAATCCTAGTTTCCCATAAAACTATTACTACATTGATTTTAAACCTTATAAGATGGAATCTTAGAATCAAGGATGTCTTAGTCTTCTCTTACTCCGTAACAAACTATTACCAACATACATATTATCTCTAGTTTCTGACCTGTTTCTGTGGGTCAGGGGTCCAGGCAAGGCTTAGCAGTCTTCTGCTCAGTGTCTCACCAGGCTGTGACTGAGGTGTCAGCTGAGCTGTGTTCTGACCCAGAGGATCATTAGGGAAGAATCCATTTCTATGCTCATTCAGGTTGTTGGCAGGGTTTATTTCCTTGTGGTTGTAGGACTGAGGCCCTCAGCTTCTCACAGGCTGCCCTTAAGTCTTGGACCACTGTGGTTTTCTGACACTTGGCCCTCTCCATGGGCACTTCACTACATGGCTGTCTGCTTCTTCAAAACCACCAGGAAAATCTCTCTCTAGTCTGCTAAGTTATAATCTTACATAATGTAATGTAGTCATGGAGTGATAGCCTTCACCTTTGTCATGTAACATAACCTAATCAATAGAGTTATATCCTTTGCCATATTCTGTTAGAAGCAGGTCACAGGACATGTCCACATTCAAGGGAAGGATAGTCATCACATTAGGCATCACCTCAGGGGGTATGTATCACAAAAGAGTTATAATATTTATTCATTTCATGTGAGTATTTAGAAAGCGCTACTAAAGTAGACTTGGATCAAGAATGGGAGTGAGAATGTCTCCCATTTCACTTGCTGTCAAGTTTCTAGTTCATATAAAATAGTTGATCTATAGGAAATATCCTTTGAATTAATAAATGAGAAAATGCTTGGGACTTAACATTTGATAGAATGTAGCTCTGCTGCTAGTCTCTGGCCAGAGAAGATGCAGAATAAAGCCCATGGATGATGTGACTTCATTGGACTCTTCTAAAGATTCCCAGACAACCCAGTGCACTGTGCCCAAAGGTTTCACAGCATATAACACAGTTTGTGTTCATAATTTCAGAGAATTGTTTTCTACCCCAGCCCTAGAGTTACACTGTTCTACCTGGCACTGTTGGGTCTCACAGAGCAAGAATCCAGTTTGTGATGCAGTGCAGCATAGATGACCAGTGATTTAATCCATTCCACTCTTACTTTAGTGAAACTGCTTCCATTGATTCCCTATGATGCATTGCATTTTCTGGTAAAGATCACATTGGATGTTATTGAACATCACACTTATTATGTGATATTTTGATATCATCATCATCAGCTGGGGAAACTGTAGAAAGCTGAAACATGCAATCATAGCTCAGGTCTATGAATTCTGAGGTCAAAGAATAATTCTCCGTTTCATTTTATTCAGAGCTTTCAAAATTTTGAAGTCCCTTACATACATTATCTGTAAAATATTGTGTTATCCAAAGATTTCCTACCACATAAGTGACACATGCCCACTCATGGTAGGTCTCCCTTTCTGAATTTATTTTTAAGTTTATATTTTCCACAGGTGCTCCTAAATGCTTTTCGTAAATGCAGCAGCATAATATTTAAATGTTGGACCTTGATATCTCCAAGACTGATTCCCTTCCCTTGATAAGGAGTGGGCTTTAAAGGCTCCAGGAGGACCAGGGTCAGTGTGCTTCTTTCCTGTCGTTGTGGGTTGAGATAGGGTTGGATTCTGTAAGAATGTCCAAGGTCAAATAAGAAATAATAGGTCTGAAATTTACAATGATTACAGGGATGAGATGGAGAGGGGATCAAGCTGCAGGGACCAGAAGATGATGATGAATGCAAGGGTGGGAAAACAAGTCACAGCTGGGTAGGTGAGGAGGACCAGACACATGGGATGTCAGCCCATGCTAATGGACCAGAGAAAGTTCCAAAAGATAGGGTGGAATTTTCTTAGCTTGCCATGCAGGTCTCCTGTTACTTGGACTCTCCATCTCTTGGTACCTGATCCTTTCTGGCCATATTGAGTGTCTAACTATTCCCTTATAAAACTCGGAGTGTGTTTCCTGGTTTTTGTAAATGTTATTTCTAGATGCACTCCTAATATATCCTTCTTTATTTTATATGATTGAATATCATAATCACCTCTAAAATGGAATTTGAAATTTACCTCCTCTGAGAAGTACTCGGTCCCTCCTCCTTCTGTACACTCATCATAAAAGCGTAGACCGCACTATAGGGTCTTCCCTACATAGCGTGAGAAACCTGCTCATTGAGAACAGAGGCTAGGACCTCACATATTAGGTTCTTCTTTGAATTTTTTTTTTCATTCATCTAAAATCAAGGGAACTTTGTAGGAGTCAGTGCTGTGGAAGACAAAAGGACCCAGTCTCTGAATTCAAGAAACTTACTTTAATGGACAAGATGACATGTCTGCAAATGTATAATATATGGTAAGTAACGAAAACTAGCATTTTGTGGTACTTTATAAGCCACAATCATTACCTCCTTGCTTCTCACAAGACATATGGGTCAGATAATATTTCCATAACTTCACAAGTGACAAAACTGATAGATAAATGGGAGTACAATTATTGTCCAAGGAATACAAGGAACACAATCATTGTCCAACAGTCTTAATTAGGAATTTAATTTTAGATTTTCTGCTGCAAATTTTATGTATTTTCCTCTAACTCAGGATGTCTTTGACCAAAATGAAGGATGCAAATTACTTTTATGGGAGTTTCTGAAGACAGAGTGCTTGCTTTTCCTGCACTGGTTCAGGAAGGCTTTATGGAGAGCGTACTAAGTGAAATACCCCTGGAAGCATAGATAAAAACTTCATCAATGAAGTAAAAGTGAGAAGCAGTTTAGAAAGGGAGGAAAGAATGAACATGTTGCATTTGGGGCATAAAGTCTGACTGGGAATAATATCAGAAAGCTTTAAGTGCTTGCTAAAGTTTTAAATGATCTTTTTGCAACAAGAGTGTTAATGGCTTCAGAAGAAAAAACAATGATGAATGTGGTACCTTAAATGTCCCAATGTGGAGGTGAAAAATGGGATGAATTGCTGATGGATCCTAAGGTAAGATAACCAGATAGGAGACTTGAATACAACTAGGTGTGATTACCTCTGACAAATGGAGTGTATTGGTAGCAAAATTGTGTTTAGAGAAATGGTCATCATATTACGCTCAGAGAAATCTTAACCCACCTTTGATATTTGGCAAGAGATAATAATATTTAGGCAATAGAAAATGTAGTTTGGTGTTTTTGATAAATCAGTACAGATAACGTTTGAACACCTGTTATGTACCTGGCATTGTCTCAGCTGCTGAAGATACCACAATGAACAATACAAAAATGCCTTAATGGAGCTCCTATTCTGGCATTAAATGTGTTCCCGATACAGATAACAGACGCTTAATGATAAACAACCACTCTTTTTTTAGAGGTGAGGAGTGGAGAGGGGTGGATGGTGTGAAGGGCAAAAAGAGAAGCTGGCTGTGAAAAGAAAATGTCTTATTTTAGCAGTGTATGCCTGATGAATTGGGATGAAGCTAGAAAAGCCTTTATAGTTGAAACTGCTTGAAGAAATTCAGCTGAATGAAAAACAGAATCTTGTTCCTGTGGGCAGCTGGATGAAAAGTTTGAAGCTTTGTTGTTGTTGAGAACACTGATCCTTCTCACCAAGCTATTCAGAATACTCTGGTCTCCCAAGGCAATGCGGAAGCAGGAAGCAGGTACTGGAGCAAATTTTTTTCTAAATTTAAAATAAATCCAGTGGGTTTTTTGCCAAATAATCACCAGCTGCTGTGAGATCAATGTGTGTGGAATTATTAACAGGAAGCAAATTACTAACTACAACCTGTGGAGAGAATTCGTCTCAGGCAAGGACTTTCTTTGAAGGATTGTGCCCAGTGTGAAAACATTTAATTTCCCCACAGTCACTCCACAGGACCCACCAAGGGTGCCATTGGTAATAAACAAGAAGTTGCTGGATGCAAAGCTTTGGAATCACTAACCTGAAATACAGAGAGGGAAGTGTAGCAGAGAAAAAGTGCATTCCATCAACAATATCTTCAAGCTTTGGTATAAAACCTCCAGGTTAGTGAACAGGTCCCTGCATTGGATTTGAGACCTTGTGCTTGGAATGTCCTCAATAAATATTTTCTGTTATTGGTTGAATGAACCATACCTTTACACTCATGAGAGTGTAAAGAAACTGTGTTTCAAAAGGTTAACGTCTGTGTTGCCTGGTCTGTGGGATAGATGAGATGGAAGCAGTATTTTTCCATCTTTATCTGCCTGAGAATCAAGTACTGAAATGTGAGTTGAGACAAGGTCAGACCTGCAGCACCCACTTTCCCTAGGACACATACGGTTTTGGTCAGCAGTTGACCTGCTATGTATCACCTGTCTCTTTTTCACTTGCATGTTGAAATGAACAGTTGCCACTTTGAGCAGTGGTTTTATTTGTGTGTGGGATCACAATTAGTCTACATTTTTTTGCAACAACTGTGACCTTATCCAATCTTACTTTTAGATAAGTGAGAAAAGGAGAGTTTTGTTTTATACCTGGGGAGAGGGATGAGGCCTTGGGAGTCTGAGTCAGGTGGTAAAGGGCTCTGGGATAGAAGTGTCACAATTTAGATCAGAGTTGGTGACTATGCTGTACTAAATTCACGATAAAGTAAGTAAGATGATATAAGTAAGCAGAAAAAAAATAGCCAGAATTTAAGATAGAGATCGAATACATAACACCTTGGAGACCAAGTAGAGACAAAGTGTACTAGACTTTCCATTTGTCAATCATCAATTCCAATCTCACAAAGTCTGACTTAATTTTGGTTTGCCCTTCTTGAATTCTATAACATTTAAAAATTATTGAAATAATGCTCATTCAATATATTTAAATTTGTTTAAGTGGATTTTTTGTTTGCAATTTAAAGAATCTGGACTAGACACTGCTAGGGCTGGAGATGAGAGAGGGTCAGGAAGGGCTGCCCAGACTGTCTTCAGCAGTAGATGGTGGACATTAAGTGGCCTTTAATATGTAAATAACCAAGTATTAAATGCATTATTCTTGGAATGAACACAGGGAATTAACAATGCTATGGATACTTTTAAATGTGGTCTCATTTAGTCATTTATATTCAATTTAATAATTTATCCTATCTTCTAGTAGACCTTTGCTAAAATAGTTTTCAAAAAATGAGTATGTTTGGACCTCTTTGAAAAGTTTTTTTAAAAAAGTCTTTTGTGTCTCAAAGAATACATAAATGAAGTTCAGTTTTACTTGATACTTTGGAATTATTGGCAATTTGCTAAGTATGATTAATTTGCTAAGTATGCTAAGTATATAAATATCATTATATTACAATTATAGGAGATTGTCTTTACTTTGATGAGAAACTCACTGTAGTATTTAGGGTAAAGCATCATGATGCCTGAAATGTAGATATGGTTCAGGAAATAAAAGCTAAGTAAAGAAAATATGGGACAATGTTAAACACACATACATATCAACACACTCGTATTTAATTTGAGATGGTTGGGTAGATGGGTGTTTATATTAGATTTTCTAAGCTGTGCAACAAATCACCACGAATTATGTAAGTTAAAAAAACTCACACCTGTATTGTTTCACAGTTTCGATGGGTCAGGAGTCTGGGCTCAGCTTAGCTGGGTCCTCTGCTTAGGGTTTCACAGGCTGGGCTGTGTTCTCATGAAAAGGTTTGCCTGGAGAGGGCTCTGTTTCCAGGCTCATCAAGGCTGTTGGCAGAATTATCTTTGTAGCTGTGTTCATGTCAGCTTGCTTTTGAGATCTAGAAATGCATAAAGACTCTAACAAAACAGGCACCACACTCTTATATAATCATGTGCACATAATCAGGTGTGTCACTGTTGCCATATTCTCTTGATTAGAAACAAGTTGCAGGTCTTTATCACACTCAAGAGATAGGGATTACACAAAGGTTAATTCTAGGAGTGGGTGTCATGGGGTCCGCCATAAAGTCTGGCAACCACAGGGTTCATGGAAGGCAGAATAGGAGAGACCCCTTCTGGCCATATTTAAAATGGATATCTTGGAAACTTTATGAGTAACCAGGGGATACTTTAAGTGAGATTGCAGTTCATTGCTCTATTCTTTCAACTTCTCTCTCTCTCTCTCCATATATATATATATATATATATATATATATATATATATGTATGTATATGTATATATATAAAACACATATATATATATACACACATAAATGTTCAATATAAATATATATACATTCAATATAAATGTACATATTCAAACAGGAGATGGTATTCTTAATATTTGAAAATGTGTCTCAACATCCAATTATGCTGCAAAAGAGAACTTTCATCTTCTATCTTTGTAACCAGTGAAATCATTGCAAGAAAGTATTTGTCTAAGGAAAAAAATGTACATTTTAAAATCACTTGGAATTTGAGGGCTTCTGAGAATACTTTTTTAAATCCCTGAGTTTCGCAGATGCTGTATTAAGGTACAAAAGTTTAGTGAAGCAGTTTAATGATGGCTAGTTTTAACTGTCACTGTCAACTTGGCTAGGCCTGTCAATCAAACAGGAGTCTAGGTGTTTCTGTGAAGGTGTTTTGCAGTTGTGGTTAACATTTACAATCAGTTGACTTTTAGAAGAATAAGTCAATCATGTAGGTGAGCTTCATCCAACATTTGGAAATCCTTAAGAGCAAAAGCTAAGGAGTTATGCCGCCACAAGCCAAGAGATACCAGGAGCCACCAGAAGCCACATGAGGCTTCAGAAACATGTAGAACAACTTAAAGAACTGCAAAAAAGAGATAGTTTACTGAACAATTACAGTTGGAGATTTCCATTCACCCCCCAAAAAACTGATGGAAGAAGTAGACATAAAATCAATAAGAATATGTTTATCTTCCTAAATATATGATTTTGTGGAAGAAATTGTATGGAGATTGGGATTTCCTAGATCAAATGACATTCACTTTTACTTTGGAGGCATCAGAATAATTTGTTTCCTTGCCTGATTCCAACAAAGAGCATTGGTGGAAGAAGCGAACTAAGAGAACATATTGGGAACCAAGCCTTCCCAGGAGCATGTGAGCTTCACTGGCCCGTGAAGTAGCCCAGGGGTTGCATTCTGTCCTCACACAAAGAACCTGTTGCTAATTAAAGATTTAAGAAATACAGCGGGATAAGTAACATCAGCCCAGATGGCATGGCAAGAAACCTCCGGTGAGGCTTGAGGCAGACAGTAATTCTGCATGATTTGTCAGCTAGACAGGGGTCTGGAATGATTGGCCCAATACACTTCAGGTGGAAATTACCTTCAAGGACTGGGGACTCGGGGCAAAGTAGAGACTGCTAACTCCTCTTTCAGAAGGTTTTTGTTCGGTTCACTTACTTCAAAATAGAGAGATTATTTTTTTTTCAAGCTGAGTTTTATTTATTTTCATTTTCTTTTCTCTTGGGATGTAATTTACATACAATATATCCTAAATGCTCAGTTCAATAAGATTTAACAATAATATACATCCATGTAATCAATAACAAAGAGAAGATATAGAACATATTCATAGAGAGACCTTTTATTCTTTAAGCTTCATGGAGATTTCTGTCTAGTTTCCTTACCTCTTTATAGGACTCAATAACCACATGAATTCAATGTGTGCTTTAAGTCCTGCTGTGTAAAGAGCATGAACGTTAGATTTGTAAGGGATGCAGTGGTGGGGTATGTCCCATAATGTGTTCCTTAGAATCTAAGTCCATTAGCAAAATGGCGGGTAATGTATTAAAAAGGAAAAAAGGTGGGTTTGTAGCCAAATAAAATCAGGAAATATTGGTTCAACAATTAAGATTTCGATTTTTTAAGTTGAAAGTTGCAGAAGTTATCAGAACCTGTAATAATTTAAGAAAAAAGGTAACTGTCCCTCCAACCCTGGATGAGCTGGCTTTATCACCGGATTCCCCAAGTCTACCTGTGGGGTTGTATCTGATCACTTGGCAGAGGGAAAGGAATAGAACAGACTACCTGTCCTCACCTTAGGTCAGTGCCTGGCACCTGCAGCTTGGCTGATGCTGTGATCTGGGGAACCTGCACCATCATCAGCTCAGCCAAGGTGGATTCACAGTGATGTGACCTAAAGCTTAGAAGATTTGAGTGGTCCTCATTGAGAAAAAATTACAAAATTATAAATACATTAGGAAAGCAATTAGGAATGCATATTTAAAATGAAAATATCCATCATAACGAATTGCTAGAACATTAGAGATTTAGACTCCAATTGTTCTGAGCTGTCTTTGGATAGTTGACCTGCTATGCTGACATGGAAATACTTCCCGATTGCAAATTGTCCCCCACTCCACACACACCTGAGAATATTCCCAGCAAGTCTGAGCGGTCATGGATGGAAGAGGAGTGTCTTAGTCAACTTGAGCTGCTCTAACAAAACAGCAGAGGCTTGTCAGCTTATAAACAGCAAACACCTATTTCTTGAAGTTCTGGAGGTTGGGAAGTTCAAGATCAAGATGCTGGCAGATTCGGTGTCCGGTGGGAACCTGCTTCCTGGTTCATAGATGGCTGCCCTCTCCCTGTGTCCTCACATGGAGGAAGGGGTGAGAGAGAGATTTCCCAACTGGCTTTTACAAGGCACTGATCCCATTCCTGAAGCCTCCACCCTCATGACCTAATCACCTCCCAGATATCCCATCTCCTAATACCATCTCCTTGGGAAATAGGTTTCAACATATGCATTTTAGAAAGACACAAACATTCAGACTACAGCAGGGGAAGGAAATTGATAGGTCCTCAGCCTTCAGTTGCTTCAGGCTAAGTGCTCCTTGGTCTATTCTTCTGACCCCATGCTCCTTCCCACAGGGCTAAGGATAAGGACCCTAATTCCCATGTTACAAATATAAGTAGTATCACAATTTATTAAATTTTTCCTAGTTTTCTAATATCAAAAGATAAACTCTTATTATTGACATTATTGAAATATATCTTTGTTTGTAACAGTAGCTACCATATACTTTAAGTAAAATAAATCATAACCAACCTTATTATAATTTTGCAAATCTCCTAGAAAAATATGGGAGCATACGCATCATTAAAAAATTGGTCTACCTCTACTCAGGCCATTTTGGATTTGGGGTTTAAATCCGTGGGAAGTAATCTGAATTTTCCTTTGTGCATTGTTTAGCTCGCTGTTGCACTAAATAGGTGTTAAAAAGATTACAGAAGAGCTTGCTGTTTGTGCAAGAATATATTAAACACATATTATAGGCTTCTGGTATAAACAGAGTACTAATAATTTAGTTATATTCTGCTTACATCAATCTGGTGTTAACTGACCACAAATAGAATGTTTCCAAAGAAAGTCAAGGAGAACAGGTAAGGAAGACTGAGCATTGGATTTCTGAGTGGAGCTTAAAAGGACTAAATCCGTGCCTTAGACGACTAACAGATGAGAGCTTCTCTAACATTGGGGAGGGGGAGAGCACATCCAGGGGAGTGCAACTGGGAAAGACAGAATAAAATTAAGCAAAGGAAAATTGAGCGAGGGAAAATTAAAGCAATCCTAACAGTGAGTGCTATTAAACCATTGAAAAGTCTCCCAAGGGAAGTGATGGAAACCTCCTTACTTGAGTCATTTCAAAATCGACAAAGCAACGGAAAATGTACTGCGGGGAGCAATCCAGTGCCAGCAGGGAGCGGACGCGATGATTTAATAGTTCTTTTCCCTCTCTCATTTCCACGTTCTGTGAAATTGTATTGCAGCTATGAAACAAGATATTCTTCACTCCGACAGTATGTTTACAGAGGCTTCATCTGAAGCACAACGTTGAAAAGAAAGGAAAAAAATGCACTTAAAAATTCTGTGTTCAAATTCTTTTTATGAACTGGGATTTCAGATAGGGTGTAACATTGGAATTTAAGTTGAACTTTGTGTTCCTTTGACTTAACAAATAAGAACTTCTAGAACTTTAATAAATGAATGATTCTGAAGCTTAGCTTGTATTTGTCCCAGTGTGAAACGGAATACTAGGCAGAGTAAAGTTTAATATTTTTTGGAATTGCCCATGTAAACATCAAAAGTGGTACAGCTTAGGCAATAAGCATTAGTCAAAAGCTAACTTTAGCACAAAAGGAAGAGAGGAATACAATGAAGATATCAGATTCCTCTTTGCACCTGAAAATCTAAAGACAGTGATATTATTTTTAAAAGGTGCTCTTGAATCTTATTGCTGGGTAATTCTTGCTTAGAGATTAGAGCTGATCTTAATAGCCAAGAGAATATTGTGGAAAGAAACCAACATATGACCCAGACACTGAAGACATAAGCAACTTCATTAAAATCAGTGTTGGGTTTTATCTTCAAAGTGTTTAAAGACCTTGGTGTGATCCCTAATCAAGGGCAATTTATTATGTCTTTTTAATTGTTTCCTTAAACTGTCATACTGATTACTTACCGTGTTCCAGACATGCTAAGCCATTTTCATATATAATTCATTCAACAATATCGAATTCCTTTGTTGGGCTAAACATGGCACAATAAGAATTTTTAAAAGTAAATTTTCTATTTGAATGATTTCTGATTTACAGATTCATGGAAGTAATGCAGAGTTCCCCTACATTTTTCATCCAGTTTCACTCTCCCCTAATAGTATCCTCTTACATTACCAGGCTACGTTTCTCAAAACTAAGACATCAACTAAAGCCCTTCCTAGTAAACAAGGTCCACGCTTTACTGGGATTTCAGCAGTTTTTCACTAATGTCCATTTTCTGTTCCAGGATACAGTCCATTGCCCGTAGTCTTCATGTCTCCTTAGCCTCCTCTGGTTTGTGACAGTCCCTCAGACTGTCCTTGTTTTGATGACCTTGATAGTTTTAAGGCATTCTCACCAGGTAATTTGCAGAATGTGGGTGCATTTTCTACTGAATAGACTTGGTTAAGGGTTTTTGGAAAGAATATGACATGGGTGAAGTGCCCTTCTTGTCACATCATATTGGAGGTACCTGGCCTCCACGTAACATCAGTGCCATATCTCCTGGTTAAGGAGCGATGGCCAGTTCCTCCAGTTTGAAGTTATTATTTTTCCCTCTACCTACTCTACTCTTGGGAGTGAGTCACAAAATTCAGAGTACTCTCAAGGGGGTGGATTAACTGAACCTTCTATGGAGAAAATATCTACATATATTTGAGATTTTGTGTAAGAGAGAGTTTGCCTCTTTGCCTTCATTTATTTGTATATTCAACCATTTATTTATACAAACTATGGATTTATTTTATCCTGTGGATGATAATCCAATTCTACCTTATTTATATTGTTGCTCAAGTGGTCCTGGCTATTGGTAGCTGTTTCAGTTGGGCTTGTGTGTTCCCTTTTTTGAAAGTTATATTTCATTTAGAGTTCCTATAAAATATTGGCTATATTCCCTATGTTGTACTATATGTTTGTGTTGCTTATTTATTTTATACATAGTAGTTTGTACCTCTTCATTCCCTACCCCTATTCATGTGTTCCTTTGATATGTCCCCATCATTTCTTTTTTTTTTTTTTTAACACTTCCTTACCTTCTAGGTCGAAGAGATGTTCCAGGTTCATCTTGTATATCCCCTGTCAATGTTCTAGAATCAGACATTTCTCCAAGGAGCCCTGGATTGTTTTCTAGCAGAAAAATATTTAGAAATCAGAATCTGGATGTTAGCATCCAGGTGTCAAGGCCGTCTCAGTGGACAGGTTAGATAACACATGTATGTGTACAAACTAATGTATGCAGGGTGGGATATTGCCTCTGTATCCTCTGTAAATATATGTATATTTATACACACACACACACACACACACACACACACACACACACACGAGTTCATACTGATGTCTTTCACTAATCCAACACTCACCACAGGGTTCATTCCAGCCTTTCCTTCTTGCTTACCTGTAGTTTCCTTTTCTAACAATGAGAAACTTGATTCTAACCATCCACCATCCATCTCTTACTTGTCAAACACCAGTATACATGTAAAGAAGTTTGATAATAGTTAAACCCCTTTGCCGTGAGAAGCAAATTTACAAGGGAGTACAGTTTCTTTGTCTTTAGTCTTACAGTTTCCAGTTAAAACAACATTTTCCAGGCTAACTTAGATCTTCCACCCCTGCCCCTTCAGTGAGGTCATATCACACATCTCAGGTACTTTGATTCATTTGGCATTCCATCCTCAGAGCCCTAGACATCCTGGTTTAATTTTTACTTTTTAGTTTGCATACATTCAAGTGCACTGTTTGGCATGTGCAGCTCTATGGGTTTTGACAAATGCACAGATTCCTGTAGGCATCACCCCAGTACCACACAGAATGGTTCCTTCACTCCATTGTCGGATACATACAGAGACTGTGTTCTCCCAGCTTATGGCTTGTTTCTTTTTCATTTTTAGTTGTAGCTTTTGAAGAGTAGAAGATCTAAATTATCATCGTTTCCAATTTGTCTTTCTTCTTTTATGATTATGATTTTTGTATGTCTTCCCTAAGAAATTTTTACCTACCTGAAAAGTCATTCTCCTATGACTTCTTATAGAACTTTAATGGATTTAGCTTTTATGTCTAGAGCTATGATCCATCTCAAACTAAATTTTGTGTGAAATGTGAGTTAGGGGTGTGTAATTAGTTTATTTTCCTTCCACATGTTTATTAAGTTATTGAAGTGCTATTTTCTTTCAAAAGACATTCTCTGAGACACCTCAGGTCTTTAGTGAAAAATCAATTGAATGTATATATGTGGGTCTATTTCTGGTCTCTACTCTGTTCCAATAATCCGTTTATGTATCCACAAACCAATAACTGTACTTCATAGTAAGTCTTAACATCAGTTAGTGTGCATCCTCCAACTTTATTCTTCTTTTCCAAGATTATTTTGTATCTCTTAATTTCTTTGTATTTCCATATATATCTTTTAACATCTTTATTGGAGTATGCTTGCTTTACAATGGTGTGTTAGTTTCTGCTGTATAACAAAGTGAATCAGCTATACACATACATATATCCCCATATCTCCTCCCTCTTACATCTCCCTCCCACCTTTCCTATCCCACCCCTCTAGGTGGTCACAAAGTGCCTAGCTGATCTCCCTGTGCTATGCAGCTGCTTCCCATTAGCTATTTACGTTACATTTGGTAGTATTCCATATACATTTTTGAACTGACTTCACAATAAATCCTGTTGGGTTTTGAATCCATAGGTCAATTTGGGGAAAATAGATACCCTATAAATATTGAACTTTCTGATTTATGAATATATCTCTACATTTAGTTATAGTTCCTTTAAATTATCTCAGTAATGCTTTTTATCTTTTAGAAAGAGGTTCTGCAGGTCATTTGTTAAATTTACTCTTATATATTTCAGGTTTTTTGATGCAATTTAAATGGAATTAATAAATATAAATATATTTAGATTTTAAATTTCTGCTTATGTCATTTGGTAAGGGTTTTTTTTCCCCCAAATAATTTCTCTATTTTATTTCTATTCTCAAATTTTTTGGCATAAAGTCATTTTAGTATTGCTCAGCATTTTAATTTCTGTAATATCTATAGTAATATGCTTCTCTTTCCTACTGGCAACTGGTGTCTTCTTTTTTGTTTCTTGATAAGCAATTCTTGATAAGTAATTCTCTGTCTTTATGTTTTCATGAAACAACAGCCTTTGTTAATTTTCTGCATTGATTATTGCTCTATGTTTACACATTTTTCTCTTTTCTTGTGCTCTTTTGAATTAATGGAAATTTACTATATTTTTCATCTCTAAGTTGTGTGTTATTACAGTTACATGTTATTATAAGTCTTTTCTCTTTCCTTGACTTTTATGTAAATAGATATTTCATTATTACATTTTCTTCTCTATTTACTTGTGTGTTATATTTATATTATTATGCTATAATTGTTATATATTATTATATTTTAGATTGGTCCTTACATTGTTTATTTTGACTTGTTACTGCCTAGCATATTTTAGTACTTTTAGCACTTTCCACTTAGTGCTAGGATCTTTATCTCCATTTATACCCACTAGGGGTTTTTTTCTATGTATTTTAATTCTGCATATATTTTAGTCTCCATGAGGCTTTAATATTCATGCTTTGCATAGCTCATATATACTTATATTTAATTACATATTTACTATTTTTTACTCCTCATTTCTTCTGGCATTCCCATGTTTCCATCTGGGATATTTTTTCCTTCTCAGAAAATTATCTTAAGTGATTCCTTTAATGATGCCAACTGGCAAAAAATTCTGAGTTTTTGTTTGGCTAGAAATATCTCTATTAAATTTTTTTGTTTCAAGGGTATATTTGCTGGGTATTGAATTTTATAGAAATCTATGTTAGCTGTTCCTTTCTTTCACCATTTTAAAGATAATATTCTGTCTTCCAGGTTTTGTCATTTCTGCTCTGAGATCAGGTACCAGTGTAATTATTTCTCTGATGGTGATTTTTTCTGTTTTCAAAATTTTTCTTCTGCCTTTTCCTTTTAGCAATTTCATTATGATAAATCTATGGATAATTTCATTTACATTTTTTTCTGCTCATAGTTCACAGCTCTTTTTGAACCAGAACCTTTGGTTTGGGAAACATTTTTTAACAGGTTTTCAACTATGTTTTCTGCCCCATTTTCTCTTAACAACCTTCCTGGGACTTCAGTTAAACTTTTTTCCCCCACTACATAACACATGGAGGAAAACGTTTAATTTGTATGGAATTAAAGCATATTTTTCTTTGATGTTTTCTCCTATATTTTTCATCCTTTTTCTTTTACAAGTCTCAGCCTATATACTTTCTACTGACCTATTTTACAGTTTATTCATTCTCTTTTCTGCTGTGTTAAATGTGCTGGAAACCCATCTACTGACACTTGTTAAAGGTGAAAAGTCAGATTTTATTCAAACTATTGCTGTAGAAGAGAGAGACTTTGTATAGAACTGAGCTCAACTCCAAACACACCAAAGGCAGCTGGGGATTTATAGCCACTGGGCAGGAGTCGGTGGATGGACAACTGTTAAGATGAATTAATTAAATATCAAACGTGGGGGAATTCCCATTAAACTGCTTTAGATTCTTGCTAAAACTGGGCTGGAAGGCCAAGGACTGCAGGTCAGGGTCCAGGCCTGGTTGAGAAGAGGGCTCAGAGGAGGCTGACTAATGTTTGATCAAGGATAGAGCCCTTGTCAACTGACATCTTAATGTCCAGTATTGAATTTTTCAGGTTTGTAATATGCTGTTCAGGGATCCAAGTTGTCAGCTTAGACAGTTTACCAAGGTCTCTTCTTTTTCACTGGGTCCTGAAATCCAGATGTCTATACTTCAGCCTAATAAACTACTGAATACTCTGTTCTGCAAAAGGAAATTTGTGCTTAGTTTCTTAGCTGCTTGCTTTGTGCAATTTCTGACTTCTACAAATGCCTAGAAAGGGGAAATCACCAACTTCAGACTCACTTTTTTCCCCCAGTGGTTGCCCTAAAATTTGTAATATACATTTATAATCAGTCAAAGTATACTTTCAAATAACACTACAATGCGTCATGAGTGGTGCAGATGCTTTGTAACAGAGTATTCTCAATTCCTCTCTCCCATCTCTTATAACATTGCTGACATTCATTTCACTTATCCATAAGATATAATCACCAAATACATTGTTGCTGTTAATTTGAATAAACTGTTATGTGTTCAACCCACTAAAAATAAGAAAATTAAAATTTATTATTAAATTTTAAAAATTTAATTTTAGAAGTAAAATAATTTTACCTTCATTTATTCCTTCTCAAATGCTCTTCCTTTCTTTTGTAGATCCAGGATTCTGACCTTTATCATTTTCCTTCTCTCTGAAGAAAGTTTTTTAACATTTCTTGCAAGTTAGGTCTACTGGTGAAAAAGTCCCTCAGTTTTCTTTGTTTGAGAATGTTTATTTCTCCTTCAATTTTGAAGGTAATTTCAATGGATAAAGAATTCTAGGTTGGTGGTTCTGTTTTTGCAAGACCTTAAATATTTCATTCCACTCAGTTCTTCTTGCATGGTTTCTGAAGAAAAGTCTAGTGCAATTTTTATCTGTATTCCTCTATAGGTAACATATTTTTCCTCTCTGGCTTCTTTCAAGAATTTTTCTTTATCCTTGATTTTCTGCAGTCTGAAACTGATATGCCTGAGTATACTTTTTTTTTTTTTTTGGTATTTATTCTACTCTGTATTCCCTGAGCTTCCTGGACCTATGGTTTGGTTTCTGACATTAACATAAGGCAATTTTCAGCCGTTGTTGCTTTAAATATTTCTTCTGTTCCTTTTTTTTTTTTTTTTGAACTTTCTTCTCCTCAAGTATTCCCATGACACATTATGTATGTCATACATTTTGTAATTGTCCCACATTTCTTGGACATTCAGTCCCATTTTTTTCATTTTTTTTTCTCTTTGCTTATAAATTTGAGAAATTTCTATTGACATATTTTCCAACTTGCTTATTCTTTTCCCAGCCCTGTCTAATCTACTGACGAGGCTTTTAAAGGTACTCACCATTCTGTTACAGTGTTTTTGACCCAGTATCTACTTTTGATTCTTAGAGTTTCCACCTGTCTATTTACATGTCTGGCATGTTGTCCACTTTTTCCATTAAAGCCCTTAGCATATTAATTACTGTTATTTTATACTTTCAGTCTGATAATTCCAAAACTTTGACATACATAGTCTGCTCTTATGTTTGCTTTGTTTCTTCAAACTGTTTTTTTTTTGCCTTTTAGCATGCCTTCAATTTTTCGTTGAAAGCTGTATGTACTGAGTAAAAGAGAGTAGGGCAGATCAGCCTTCAGTGTGAGGTTTACGTTTATCTGGCTAGGAGTTAGGTTGTGTTTACTCTTCCCTGTAGCCATAGGTGTTAGAGGTTAACATTTTCTCTGTTTTTTTTCCTCCCCTGTTGTCTGGGTTTCTCTAGAGAATCTTTCTCTGGGGTCTGAACTTTGTTATTCTTTTAGTTGCAAGCCACTGTTATTTTATAGATGCCTAATTAGCTTTGTGGTAAGGTATGAGAGGATGGAAAACAATCTGTAATCTTATGATTAGGTCTCAACCTGTTAGCGAGCCTGCATCACTGGGCTGTGACCTTCACAAGAGCGTCTCAGCTTTTTCCACCTTAGGTGAGACAACAAGGTTAGAGGCGTCTGGAGTGGGGTTTTCCCTTCCCCCAGATTAGTTAGGCTCTGGGAAAATCTTTTTTTTTTTTGAGGCAAGTCCTTTGTTAAGAGAAAATAATGTTCTGGCCATATATCAAAATAGTTATCTTTCCTCTCTTCCTCCTGGATCCTGAGGAGATTCTTCTCAGGTTATATTCACACTGATAACCTGGTGGAATCTTGGGGGTAAAACTCATAAATGTGGGTCTTTCCCCCAAGACTGGCCCCCTGGAGATTTGAAATCTCTAGCTTCTCCACTCTGAACATACAGCAATTTGTGAATTACCATTTAACATTTTCTATCTTGATAAGAAACACACAGAGACATTATTTACTACATGTGTATGTGCATTAAGTACAATGATATTTGAAAGAAGGATTTCTATTCTATGTGCATATATACATGTATATATATTGTGTGTACATATATATATATATATACATAAATACTCCTATGCATAATGTTTAAATATACATACCTATATGCAACTAATATATGTAATATTTATACACATGTATATAAAAATATTAGTTTTAAAATGTATTTCTAGATAAAGGAGAATTATTGTTACAACGAAGAACATGAACTTCTTTAAGTCTTCTGACATATGTTCTCTCTCTCCCCATCTCTCCTCCTATTGTGTACATATCTCTCTATCCCCTTCATATATCTATTTTTCTAAAGTACTCTAAAAGATTATATAAATTTATGTTCCCAACAGTTAGCTGAGAAAAGTTGTCTCCTTGCACCCTTTTGAAAATAATATATCCTTTTAGAGTCTTTGAATTCACCTCCCATATACCTTCATTCAGGGAAGGTGTATTATTTTTCTGCTTTGTTCTCCTGCTAGCTGCAGTGTTTGAAATGCTGGTAACTGCATGTTGAAAAGCTGACCCTGGATTTTCTGATTTCTTTCTTTCTTTCCTGCCTCTTACATGAGAGCAGATAATAGGGGAGCCCTGTCAGTAGACCATTCAGGTTCAATAGTAAGTCCATCTCATAATGTTCTTGGGCTATTGTGTTTGAATAGATTTTTTTTTAACTCATGGTTGCAGAAATATTAATCAAATGAATATTTATAATTTAAAAAGCATAACCATGTGAAATTTAACAGAAGGGTGCTTGACCTGAGGGAAACTTCTCTACAATATGAAAAGCAGTGCAACACGTTCAAAGGAGACTTGAACACACCCACCCTTCCCTCCTCATTTCACTCACTTAAAATCGGTGACAAGAATCTCGAGGGAGCTGTCATTTACTCTCTGGGCTGTGACTAATGCCCGATTTCTATCTTTGTTCAACTTCAAAGGAATCTGAAGTCAAGTAAAAGGCTCTCTTAGACATGAATCATAACAATCCCTGTCTCTCTCTTTACAACTAAATACCAGGTCTTTCAAACAGAGTTCTAAGAAGGTCATGGATAGTCTGCAGGATCACTGAAGTCAGGAATGAATCAACAACACTCATATTGCTGAATTATCCATAATAAAAGTCACTAGGAAGCAAACTAGAGATGGTGCAGTCCAACCGCTTCAACTCATATATGAGGAAACTGAGCCTCTATGTTATCCGCTGCTCTGTCCACATTGCACTGCTGCTTGGCAGTAGAGGTAGAACTAGAAACATGTTATTCCAATTCAAGCCAATACCATTTCCATTATCCATTCAGATCAATGGTCTGTTCTTTACTCAGGATCACAGATAACTTGGATCTAATTATGTGAAACACCATAGGAGGAACATTGTCTTGTAAGGTATGAATATGCAAACACACATAGGCCTGCATTTGATGGGATGAGTGGTCCTGAGACACTTTTTGAGTTCAGTAATCTGCCCCCATGTCTAGTAAAGAGTTCACTGCCAGGTTTTCAGGAAGAGTCAAGTATTTAGGGCCAATTTTCCTCCTGGAGGGCCATCGCTCTGTGACTTGTCATATAAGTCTGTGCTTTATGCATCGAGGTCCATTTTTATTTAATGAAAATTACTGCAGGGTAAGTACCCCAGAAATCTCAATACAGTAATTTCAACAAAAATATCTTATTACTTTTCTTTTTTCTCAATCTAGATTGCTTCCATTCTTTTGCCATCCATCTTTGTATTTGGTCTTGTTTCACTAATTATTTTCCTTTCCTCTTCTGAAGGAAAATAGATCTATACATTTTCTCTTCTTTGTTACTTGAGTGATATCCTTTGCATAGGCCAACATCTGCCCTTGGATCTGTGGAGAATAGGCTTGAATGTAATGTGTTTCACCTGTGTGAGATGTTATGAAGGTGGCAGAGAAGGACTGGTGACTTTTCACACTATGTCCAATGCCCAAAACCTTGGGCACACTTAATCAATGCATGTTCTTCCACTTCAAATTCAGATTTGTTACTTTCCATCCAAGTATATGTAAAAATGCATCGTAAGGTGTGAAATGTTTTATTTTATTGGGAAGCTGTAATGCAATGACTGTAGCTAACATTACTTAAGAGCTTACTATATGATAGATACTGCATGTTAAAAGTTTTTATCTTACTTAAGCTCATTGGTAGGCAATCTTATCCCATTTGCAAAAGAGGAAATGGGGCCACAAAGAGTTCATGTAACTTCCCCAAAGTCATACTACTCATAAATGGCACAGATGGAATTTTAATTCCCAAACATGCTATACAGCCCACAGTTGTGGCAAAGTGAAACAAAATAACACACCTAAATGGACTAGCAAAAGTGGATGTGAAGTTCAACTTCATCATTAGGTTAAATAGATAGGTAATAGGTAGATAAGAGATAGATAGATAGATAAATGCATACATAGATAACGATTCCTCCAGTTGGGGAAAAGAGCAATGCTTTTCACCCTCATAGAGATGGGGTTCAGAGCTTTCTTATGGTGGTGCCCCCAGGAGGCTGGGAGACGCCAGGAAGGTAGGTTCTCAGGTTATAAAGTCATAAAGAGATGGGACCAGATCTACAGAGGTTCTGAAACTTCCAAAGGACTCCCAAAGAGCTGATGACCCTGTGGGCCATGTAGATAAAGACAATAGTCATTGCAGCAGTGCATGCAAGGACAAATAATCAGTGACCTGCAGTACTGCTTATGAGAGGCCAGGGACATGGAACATCCCTAGGAGGGCAGGTGGGAGGAAATCCACAAGAATGACTGAAAGAAAGTGACTCTCCTGCAGCCCATCAGAATGGAGTTTGGAATAAAAAGCTCAGCTATGTATATACAAGAAGTTATTCATTATAGATATGCTTTAAATTCCTATCTCGTGTCAGACACCAGGAACTCAGAGTTCATACCAATGTGCAATAAAATACAGGAAATTATCCATGATGGTTAGGTATGCATTCTTGTTATTGACATTTAAAGTAATAAAAAAAAATTGTGTTGAAATGTTCTCATTACCTCCATTTGATGTCAAAGCCTTATTGTAACCAGTAAAGCTAAGGAGAAACAACACTGGAGACGGTTTTGGATGGAATCTTGACCTACTTCCCCTGGTGTGATAAATCTTGGGTATCAAGGACCGCAAGCAGTGACAGCAAATGAAGAGCAGAGAAGGAAGGCAACATGTCTCACTGGTGGAAGCTATAGAGTGTCCAGTAGATGATGTGCTCTCTAAAGATGCCAACATTTGAACATGCAATTATGTGTCTCATCTCTGACGCTGGATGTAGATTTTCTGGACCCAATCTGTGTAATCCATGGAGGAAGTGTTTTGTGGGGTTAAGATACAGACATCATAGGCCTCCAAACACAGCCTGGTATTGATTCTCTCCAAACTTACGTCCAGTGCAGGGTCATCACTGTGTCTTACTATCCATTCTGTCAATATCGATGACATTTCTCTGCTGAGTGAAATGTATGACATGTGTTTATTCTTATTCATATATCTCTAAATACAAATTAACCTATGTAAAAATAAAGAGTTACAAGAATGAAAATATTGATATTAATCTAAGAACACCCTTGAACTGAGGGAAAGGAGGTGGCAACAGAGAAAATGACATGTGCTTCTTCGTGACTCATATTTAATACAAAAACTTGCATACCTGCCACTGGCTTCTTACTTTTCAAGTTACACTTGAGTGATAGGTAGGAAAGGCACGACCTATCATGAAACTACTGTTTCTCAAAAAATTTTAAAGCAAGCAGTTCTTTCGGCAGGTGAAGTGTTACTCTGTAGCCCTATGTGATTGGAAAAAGCAGAGATATTTCACTGAAGCAGGGGCAGGGGGCCCAGAGCACCCCAGCTCACCCCACTTCACTTCTCCCCAGCCACCCCTGACATACTTCCTTGGAATATTTAGGGTTCTCTGAGTACCCCAGCTTACGACACTAGACTCTATGCTCCTGGAGAGAAGAGATCTGACTTCCCCATCTCTGTCTCCTCATCACTTATTTATTGACGAGAACTGTGATAGAGTCAGTAGCAGAACTAAAATTAGAACCCAGTTGTCCTGACTCCCAGTCTTAAACTTTTCCCCATTACACTAAAAACCTATCAATGGATTTTAAATGTTGCATCTCAGGAATTATATAGTTTTATGAGGCTAAAAGTTACTTATGTTTATTCAAAAAGCCAGTAAAACTGAAAATCTGAGGGTTATTTTCTAGTTATTCCAATAACCTCCCAAGCATTCGGTAAGAAAATGTATTTACCACAGCTAATAAGACTCTTATTTTCTCTCCACTATCATTACATTTCTTCAAAACATTTCCAATAAGAACACTCCAAATTATACCCCCCCTCAGCTAGCTCATCTGTTTAGTCAATAAGCAACGTTTTATTGCTTTTATGAATTAAGCCCACTTTGCATCCAATCATTTTGCAAACATCTGTAGCAGAAGCAGTCTAGGGAGCTTTTGAAAAATCAATCAGAGGGGAACAGCTTTCACTTCATCAGTTTTTTTTTTTTAATTTTAATAAAGTATTTACACATGTTTGCTCTGCCTGAAATGGAAACACGATGGAGGCCTCAGCAGCATCACAGGATGAGGGCTCCTTTGCCGGGGCAGTGACTGCGCCCCTTGGCTTGTTCTTCTCGGGTGAGAAGTTACCGTTGCTGCTGCCTTTTGGTTGCACAACAGAGCTGAGCAAGGCTTACCTAGCCTTAGTTGGGGGCATTGCTTATGTGAATCTCATTGGCTGGGGGAAGATGTCCATTTTTTATCCTTCTGGCCTTTCTATGAGCTTTACCTGTGAATGGAAGAAAGAGGGACATTTTCAATTATAACAAGGTTCTTAGATCTGGTCTTTACAAATGAAAAAATGATAAATTACCTGTGCAGAAGTGAGATTCTATATGATTACTTGATATTGATTTCAGAAATCACTGTGAATGTAAAGTCAGGAAGGAGAGGGTCAGGAGAAGAGAGACTGCTGTATCCCAATGACAGCTACTGAGACTAAAAGCTAAAGGTAGAGATCATGGACCTCAGCACTTCCAAGAAGGAATTCTGAGGCCATCTTGGATACATTAGTTACTTTAGAAAATCTTGATTGTATTGATTTTTCATCTCTTTTCCTTTATTGTGCTGCCTTTAGAACATTTTGGAATTAGTTTTTTAGTATTTGACATTTTCTCATGCTGTGTGGTTTAGAAGACATTTCAACAGTGTGTAGAAGGGGGCAGGGGGATGGGAGGCACAGATGGTGCATTTGACGACGTTGGTTGAGGCAGAAACTCAGCCATGGTTAACTTCTGAACCAAAGATGTTTTGGGCTAGAGGAGAACCATTTTAGTTGAAATCTTTCACTTTACTGATGAGAAATTTAGAGCCAGAATTGCAAAAGTTCTTCAAGGAGAAAACCTCAAAGATTATATTAGGGGTTCTTTATGTCACCTTGTTTTCTTTCCTATCTTTACCACTGATAGGTTTGAAGGAGATTTTCTTTTAAACTGTGCAGTAATATCATGCTACGAGAAGCATTCCTTATTAACAAGAGAAAAGTGACTTGTAGACCGTGAGTTCGTTGTGAAGAATAAGAGGATCCAGGTACCTACGCAGGTGAACCCAGACTTGAAGAAGCCCCCAACCAGTTAACTAGTAGTAATGCAAACCCCAGTCCCTTCTGTACACTTCTGAGCTGTGGGTCTTTCCGGCCATGGGCAGCAGAGGGCACCCACAGTGGCAGAGATGTAATTATCTTCTTGTTGGACAGGATGGTTTGGGAAGCAAAACCCTAGAGGAGAAATGGAGAGAGAGTTCAATTTTTTTTTATTAATTTTTATTGGAGTAGAGTTGCTTTACAATGTTGTGTTAGTTTCTGCTGTACAGCAAAGTGAATCAGCTATATGTATACATATATCCCCTCTTTTTTGGATTTCCTTCCCATTTAGGTCATCACAGAGCACTGAGTAGTGTGCCCTGTTCTATACAGTAGGTTCGCACTAGTTATCTATTTTATACACAGTAGAGTTCAATTTTTTAACCAGGGACAATTTCCAGGAAGGTCTGTAGATGCCACCTGGCAGTTCAGCAGCAGCTCGGACTCAAGAAAGCAGGCTGTACTTAAGACTCCTCTCGTGGGAAGGCCAAGTTTAACGTGCTTTATTCCCCCAAAGCCATTTTTGAATTCTCAGGTAAAAGGATTTAAGCAGAGAAGCACACTTCCATGCTCCCCAAAGGCAACCCCTTGAGCAAATACACTTCCAACTCACTTAAAAAGCTGCAATCCGCTTTGCACTGAAATGAAGCACAGCGTGGTAGAAAACTGAAGTTTATCGCCAGACTCGTGATGAATATTCAGCTATAGCCTTCATGACTACAGGCGTTAGAATGCTGTTGTACTAACCGGGAATACATACCTGTCTGTTTTCACATGCTTTCTGACAAATAGGCGGCTCCCACATGTACGGCGGTTAAACACATTATCTTTTTTCAAAAATGTCATACATTACTTTGACTAACACCAAAAAATATATATATTTTGTAGCATGAGAAGATGAGAATATTTGTGCATAAGTAATAATAATAATAGTGCATCATTACCCTGACTTAGTGTTTCACGGATTCCAGGGCAAACACTAAGAGAACTGTACATATACTCTAAACAATCTCACACTTTTATAGGTCAATTATACCTCAGTAAAGCTGAAATTTTTTTAAAAATCTGCTTTTGACTCCCTCTCTGTGGTGATGGAAACATTGCTGGTCTAAGTTGTGGTCCTCCAATTCCCACCTTGACACCCTCTGCGGCAAAGCCGTTCCCTGAATGTACAGATCACAGAAGTCAATGCAAACCTCAAAGTAATCTCAGAGTGAGCTCCCTCAGGCCACCTCGGTCTCCTGCCTTCTCCCAACTTGGTCACAATTGCTCTCCGATTACTTTGAGTTTTCTCCCCTTGGGACGTTTCCAAGATGTTTTAGGCCCCACGTCTTGGATCAGGGACCGGATTCTTCCTGCATTGCTGTCTATCCTCTGGGACACAAACAAGACCTTTTTAAAATGTTTTTTCTTAGGTTGGTTGAAAGGGATGTTTCTGATTCATCTTTGCATCAGTGGCCCAGTGTCATCACAAATGTCCTTATAATTGAAAGCAGGAGGCTGGAGCATCACAGGGGGAGGGGTGACGGTGGGAGCAGAGGCTGGAGCGTGAGATGTACAGGGTGACACTTGGCAGGTGTCTGTTGCGTGGATGAGCTGTAGTCCCGCAGAGTGTGGGCTCCTTTATTCATGCTCGAATTCATTCATTACCTGGAGTTTAAGGAATGCAGGCTCCGTGCGCGACCCCTATTCTCTTGATTGCTGTCCTCTTATTTCTCCCTCCTCTTTCCTGAGCACCTTATCCATTGCTCTGTTGCGCCATCCTCCTGGAAACACCTTCTTCACCTTGGTTCCCAGGACACCGTCTCTCATGCTTTTCCGTCTCCTCCTGACAGCGTTTTCTCAGTCTCCTTTCTGCATCCTCCTCATCTCCCTGACCCCCAGAGGCTGGGGGGCTCAGGGCTCAGTCTTTGGCCCCATCCTTTCTCCTGCCGACCCTCACCTTCATTTATTGAGGGTCTACCCTGCGAGTGTGGGAGTTTCACTGTGACCTCTTTGATGCTCCCTAGCGATATTGGTGATAGGTGTCATCATTCCCAAGGAAACCAAGACTTCCACAGAATAAATAACTAAAGGAAGTTCTCAGAGCTTCCGGGGACAGAGGCAGGATGTGAAGTCAAGTCTGACTGACACAAAATCCTATTTTCTTCTGTGCCTATTTATAAAATGTGAAATTTCAAGAAAGGAGATGGCATGTATTTTTTTTCCTGCCATGCCATCCTGCCTTCTGTCCTGAGGAAATTCCATACATTTAAACCAGACAGTCCTCCAGGGTTCCTGGGACCTTCTCTTTCCTTTTCCTCCTGTTTCTAATACCTCTTACATAGCATCATGTCTGGTACCCAGATAGAGAAGATAGAAACTATGCCCACGTGAATATTTTCAAAATGATGATATTTTGTAAAGAAAGTCGGATTCATGTTTAGTATAAAGCAGTATATTTTCACTTAGCAGCCTTAATATTATTATGTCAGACACAGTAAACAGCACTCATAGTCTCTTATCCCCTATTGAGAAAATGAGCAACTGTAACCAAAGCAGCAGGAAAATCCAAACCCTGAAGAGTAGGGCTGAAGTTCTGAGACCTGGCTGAGGCCCTAGGCACGTATCACATTAAAGCCAGCCAGATTTCTTCTGACCCAAAGCTCAGAGAAACAAGAATCATGAATGTGGATTTACAAAACAAGGATTCTGAGGGGAGGACTTGCTTTAAGGAAGGTGTAAACTTAAATGCTGACCAGAGGAGATGCGTTGGACTCAGAACCTATGTACACACTCAAACTAAGAAAACCACAGAAAACAGTCTTAATCATTGAACAACTGACCTTATATTGGCACATGGGGGGACCATTCAAGGCGGAGTCAACACGTTGAATTGAAGGCCTGAGGTCTGCGGGCGTGAGGACAAAACGTGAGCCATTTCCTGCCAGAGAACAGGCACGGTAGACCCCGGGAGGCGATCTGTCATTGGAAGCTCATCGTGGTATCTGTTCTTCCAACCTCCCCACGGCTCCTCCATGGATCATAACAGCCCTTATCCTCTCTGTCCCCTGCAGTTAGAAAAGAATATAATTCACCCAGTGGGACTTTGGGCCAAGGTTCCTTTCAGAGCATTTGGACATCGTTTCTTTGCTAGAAAGGGCATCCAGTACAGTTTATTAAAGACAAAAAACAAAAAGAAACCTGAAAACAAAATCTCTGGTCTCCTTCCCTATCTTTTTTTAATTGTCAGGAGAGCTGGCCAGTGGGTAAGTTGTTCTTTGTGTGAGTCCGGTCATGGTGATGTGTATTTAATAGTAAGGATAAAATGGATTTGTGAGGCCATTGTGAAGGGGAATTCAATGCTAATGTACCATGCGGCTGGACTTGCAACTTTCCTTTGCTAAATTAAAGCTTTTGGGGAGAGGAACACTTAAAAGTGCTAAACTCTGGAAATCGATATCCATCATGTGCAAACTGGGTTGCGTGTATGACAATAGATGACTGACAAACATTAAAATAGTTATTGAATTCTCACTATTTCTCACTGAGTTTGATTTACCATCCCAATTTTATGGATTAAGATAAATACCCAGAGAGATGAGTTAATTCATTCAGGAATACACTGCCCTATTTGAACACATCTAACTACCTGCATACTTTCCTTTCTCTAGAGCAATTGCCTTTCAGCATTTATTTGAGGGCTATAAAGACTCTTTTTTTTTCTTGTTCAATACTGAGGCAGAATCCAGTAGCCACTTCCCTCCTATACTTAATTATGTCGAATTGGGAACTGCACCGTCACACAGGCACGATTAAGTACCATACAGTTTAGAGCTTTACAGAACATAAAGGCTCATTTTTTTGTAACTGACACTTCTTTTAGGAATTAATACCATCAATTTCCATGCCCTTCACTTTCAAGATCTGGGGCTCCTAAATATAGAAATGAATTTGCTAACTTGTCTCCGTGGCATTCATTTGGGTCATAGGAAATTAACCTTCTTACTGGAACACTTTTTTTCTTATATTCTAAAAAATCTATCTGAAGTTAGGGTCAGAGTATGAAATGAACTTGTGTACTTGGAATCTTCTTATGGGAAAGGAGTTGGACATTTCATATTCGATTGCATTTATTTTTGTACATGCAGTGAGGAATCCTGAATATTTTTTCTCTAAAATCTTAGAGGGAAAAAAATAAACAAAAATGAAATAGTTGTCATGTGGTTAAACCTCAGTTTACTCTACTTTTCTTTGTCTTTCCCTGGAGCCCTTTCAGAGATGGAAGATTTCCTCAGACAGCAAGTTTCTCAGCACAGGTTGGAAAAACAAACAAAAAAGTGCCTAGGATTTTAGGCTATGTCATTGACTCAGGAAAAAAAAAAAAAAAGACTTTAAACTGTCTTTTTGGGGGCTTGGGTTAAAAATAATTCAGGACAACAGCTGCTTCCACTTCATTTAAAATTATACAGGTAGACACTCCCTGACATACATTAATTTTCATCCCCAGGCAGCGGGACTGGTAGATGAGACTCAGCACCATCTCTGTCCCCCGTCCCTGTGTCCATAACCCTCTGAACTTCCCTGCACTTCAATCTTACCTTTTTCTGTCCCAATACATCCAATTTACAGAAGTACGAGGTGAGAAAAGAGCATAAGGTAGATTTTAAAAATAATCATATTATAGAGCGAAGAAATTCATGCAGAGGCCATGGTTCTTGGTTCTATGCTTGGTCTGGGGGCCAACTATATTTGTGCTTTTCTCCTCTTTGTTTTCCAGGTACTCTTTGCATGAAGGCAGCACCTTAGCAGTAGCGTTCTGGGTAAGGAGCCACATCCTCACCTTGTCCCGTGGTTCTGTCCATGGAGGTTGCAGTGACCTTACATGTGCTTTTACCGTACAGGCTGGGGTCCCCCAACCATCTCCATAGTTAACAGAGTTTCCCATCATTCAACAGTCACCGTCTCTCCCCTTCATCACAGGATCGGTTGCCCCAGGGATTAGCCCGAACTGCATTAATGTCAGCCTCATCCTCCAGGGGCAAAGGGATCATCAGACGGCCCTGAGGCTGTCTCAGGTTTCAATCTGCTGAAACGGCCCTTGTGTGCCTCATCACAGATGCTCCTCCCTTGGGGGGAAACTATTCGGTACAGTCCAGAAGCATGGAGAGTGGGTCACTAGGTACATCCGACCTGAGCCCTGTGTTCTGTCAATGGGGAAAAATCTCATTGAATGCTGAGGGAGAGTTCTACTGTCAGTAGAAAACTGACCACATGGGTAGTGAACACACACAGTTACAATACAGAGTGGTCAGGGCTGTGAAAGGAACTGGAACAGTGTTACCTGTGAGCAGACACGTGGCTCTCCAAATAAACCTGAGCACGAGTAGGTTTCCAGGGGCGGAACTGGGTCTTGAAGGATCGGTAAGAATGGATGAAGCAAGAACGAGGTTCAAGCAGAGAGAAAAGCATTTGCAAGACAGAGAAACTATCGGTTTCAGAGGGGTGATGTAGATAATGGTTAAGAGTGAGACAGATGTGGGTTTGAGTCCTGGTACAGATCCTTATCCACTGAATGTCTTACTTTGTCCTTGTGTGTGTGACTACTTTATAAAAAAATAATAACATTAATAAAAATAGTACTTATCTCATTTTATTTTATAAGCATTAAATGACATAATGCATATATTGTCCTTGTGTTTGGAACATTTTAAGTGTCCATTAAGTGTTAATATTGGCAGTGATCATTGCAATCATGATAACAAACACCAGCACCATGCATTCTGACCGAGGAAATGAGCATTGCAAGTTCGAGATGTGCTCTTGGAGAGTTTTATGAAAGATACGGTCAACATTTTATTTAGCTGGAAAAGAGTAAGGATTGAGTAAAATATGGAAATATGTAGAAAAACCAGAGCCAGCCATTTAACAGGTCTGAGGGATTTATGAGTGGGAATAGTGGGGGGAAAGACCTTAATATTTTAGCAGGATTATGCTGGGCTTTGAACGGCTATATATTGTTTGGATGTCTTCTGTAAGTATTGAGAAAATTGATGGAAGGCATTGAAAAGAAAACCACCAGGGAAGGAAAAAAAAAAAAAAGAAAGTTCTTTGAATTATGAAGCTGGCATCATAGGTGTCCTTCCCCCATTTAAAAATGATATTGACATGTTTTCTACTATTGACATTCCGAACATGTGACAGCTCAGTCCAGCATACAACAAATGAAGGTAGATGAGAAGCAAGAAAACAAGCTGATCCAACTGTTACTGGAACGGGTTTTGGGCTCATTAACAAGTATAAAAAAGTATAATACCAGTGGCATTTTAGGTCAGTGATAATGCAGAATCCTGGAAACATTGCTAAAACTCATCTTTTATAATCTTCTGATACATGATAATTTTACTTTTCCATTGGTTTTCTCTAGACCTAATTTTATTTATCAGAATTTATCTTAGGAATAACACTGTTGGGATTTGGGCATGAAAAGAATAGGAAATATTTCTGATAAACCACGTGGCTTAGCCACTGAGTTACCAAGAGTCTGATTAAGAAAGAAAAGTTTGTAAATCAACTATACTTCAGTAAAATAAAATTTTTTAAAAAAGAAAGAGAATGGGGCTTCCCTGGTGGCGCAGTGGTTAAGAACCTGCCTGCTAGTGCAGGGGACGTGGGTTTGAGCCCTGGTCCGGGAGGATCCCACATGCCGCGGAGCAACTCAGCCCGCGTGCCGCAACTACTGAAGCCCGCACGCCTGGAGCCTCTGCTCTGCAACAAGGGAAGCCACTACAATGAGAAGCCAGTGCACCGCAACGAAGAGTAACCGCCAATCTCCAAAACTAGAGAAAGCTCCGTGCACAGTAATGAAGACCCAACGCAGCCAAAAATAAATAAAATTTATAAAAAAAAAAAAAGAAAAAAGAAAAAGCAGTTTCTGTAGGGGGAGGGGAGAGTGAAAAGAGTGAGGGAAACGGTGAGAAGGATGGAAAGGAAGAGGCCCAGAAAGAGTCAGAGAGAGGGGGAGCTGCATCTGGGTGCAGCTCCTTTCTCTGACTCACAAATATTAGGGGACCCGATGAGAGACGCGAAACACAGAAAGTGTGGTGTTCTGTCGAGGTTTTGAAACTGGGGTGTACGGCCAGTTTACCTAAAGCATCAAGAGACTGTGGGCCCCAGCAGCCAGGTTCCTGCTGCTGTAACCAGTTCATGCTGGACTGAAGAGCTAGACCACTGTAAGTGACCTGAGGCTTCCTCAACACAGGAAAGAGCTCAGCATTTTTTTTTTCAGACTTTAAGATAGTCTGTTTAAGAGGAGCACTACTGCCAAAGCCCAGAGCTGGGTGTGGCTGTGAGGAGAGACTGGGGTTGAGCCTGGGTTTAGAACACAGTGTTATTCAGAGACTGAAAGTTAGACAAGAAAGGGCAGATACTTGGATTCACCAACATTTTAAATATAAATGTAAGTAGAAACCCAAGTGCACTCTTTTTCTCTTGGCCTTTAGTCTACAGGAAAGCAGTTTGTTATTGGCATTTGGGGAGGACTAATGCTGACTTGCATTTATGTATGCATGCAACGACTCATCAGAGAATGGAGATGTGCTGCCTCCTGTTTGGGGATTTCCTCAAGAGAAAATAATTAAGAAGCAAAATGGTAGAGAAGAGGAACACTTGGGAGACAATGCAGTAAAAAAAAGCAAAAAACATGACTTTGGGGGATAAGATTGACTTAGAATTGAATCCCTGCTCTGCCGTTTAGACTTCTCCCGGTCTCAGCTTCCTCACCTGTAAAATGGGGGCACTAACACCTGCCTTGCAAGGGTGTATTAACGATTAGGGAAATAATACGGGTGAAGCACGTAGTGGAATAGCTGGCCATCAGCACATGGATTTCCCTCACCCCCAGGGACGTAGCTCATCCCTTTGCAGGGAACTTGGATCAGCTTTGTCTTGGCTGTTGCCAGATGGAGAAGGACTCCCTGTGTGAGGCCGTGTAACGTGAGTGCTATGATTTCTTATGGGGTTCGTTCCAGGCCCTCCACTGTGATTAGACATCTAGTTAGAGGCTCCTGCTATCACGTTAGTCACATGTATCCTTTGAGCTGACTTGGATGAGAACGACTGCACACTTTACTCTTTCTGTTTGCTTCAGAGCACGACTGGAATTGATACGGATTAGGCTTATCATTCCACCTTCTTTTAAAAGATCATGTGGAGGGCTTCCCTGGTGGCACAGTGGTTGAGAGTCCGCCTGCCAATGCAGGGGACACGGGTTCGTGCCCCGGTCCGGGAGGAACCCACATGCTGCGGAGCGGCTGGGCCCATGAGCCATGGGCACTGAGCCTACGCGTCCAGAGCCTGTGCTCCGCAATGGGAGAGGCCGTAACAGTGAGAAGCCCGCGTATGCAAAAATAAATAAATAAAATAAAATAAAATAAAAGATCATGTGGAAATGGGCATTTCAATCAAATAATTTGTCAAGTATGTTTCCAGAAGTGCTCTAGAGTAATAAATGCTGAAATTTGAAATTTAGGAGAGATTTTGAGTGTGTATAGGAGAAGCAAAATGAGATGCCTCCAAACTCACTGTTTCCCCATTTATACCAGAAATCAGGTATTTAGTTTATATTCCCCTTAGATCCCTACCCGTTTGCTTCTAAGGCTATCAGAGTCTCAAGGTTTAACAGGCCGTAAAGTGGGGACAACTTTTCTGTAGCAACGGCCTGCAATCAAACTGTTTTCCAAGAGAGGCTGTGGTCCCATCCACTCTGGGAAATGCAGGGAGAAGTCATCCCCATGGTTGGTGGCTTCAGGGTGTTTGCCGTGAACACCCCGACTTCACGGAGGTGGCCCCTCCTGTTGGTGAGTGACGTGTGCCTCTTCAAACACCAGCACACTTTCTCTAAATTTTTTTTCCTGCCAAGACTACATGCTGACAAATACCCATTCTGCAGACAGAAAGGTGCTTCTTTTTAAACTACTGCCTTTTAAGAAGTTTGGGTTTTCATTTTCTTTTCTGTTTACCTTCTATCTGCTCTGTCCTTGCCACTGGCTGCCCTCGCTCTGAGCACCTCACACTCCAGGCGTTCTTACCTTTGTGGAAAAATGGTCACAAAGGGAGCCTGCTGGTTAGACGTTATCCCACAACCCTCTCTATTCGCTGAGCACGGTTCACTTTTCCTCATGTTCTTCTAGGCAACTTCTATAGTGGAAGCCATCGGTGCTGCCTTCAAGTTTGTGTCTGCTTTGCCATGCAAAGTAGCTCTCTCTTGACATTTTCCCACTTTCTACACATCTGCCTGCCTTGCAATGAACAGGTCAGAGCTTATCCACATATATGTAAGGAATTCACCAAACTGAATTAAGCAGACCTGTGACTTTGTGTCCTGGTGTATCTTAGTCCTGCTACATGCCAGCTTTTCATGGAGAGCTGTGCACTGTACTCTGCTGTAGGGTGTAATCTGCTCCTCTATTTACTGCTATGATCTCTGTATTTTACAGTATCATCAGCATTTTCTCAAGTCTCTCTCTTCACCTTTAGCTTCAGAGTATTCACTTTAGAAGTTGGGTTTCTTATCTCTCTATCTCTCTCTTTCTCCTCTATGTTTATTATTATTATTTTAACATCTTTATTGGAGTATAATTGCTTTACAAAGGTGTGTTAGTTTCTGCTGTATCACAAAGTGAATGAGCCATACATATACACACATCCACATATCTCCTCTCTCTTACGTCTCCCTCCCACTCTCCCTATCCCACCCCTCTAGGTGGTCACAAAGCACCGAGCTGATCTCCCTGTGCTATGCGGCTGCTTCCCAGTAGCCATCTATTTTATATTTGGTAGTGCATATATGTCCATGCCACTCTCTCACTTCGTCCCAGCTTACCCTTCCCCTTCCCCGTGTCCTCAAGTATATTCTCTATGTCTGTGTCTTTATTCCTGTCTTGCCCCTAAGTTCTTCATAATCATTTTTTTTTTAGATTCCATATATATGTGTTAGCATACGGTATTTATTTTTCTCTTTCTGACTTACTTCACTCTGTATGACAGACTCTAGGTCCATCCACCTCACTACAAATAACTCAATTTCGTTTCTTTTTAGGGCTGAGTAATATTTCATTGTATATATGCGCCACATCTTCTTTATCCATTCATCTCTTGATGGACTCGTAGGTTGTTTCCATGTCCTGGCTACTGTAAATAGAGCTGCAATAAACATTGTGGTACATGACACATTTTGAATTATGGTTTTCTCAGGGTATATGCCCAGTAGTGGGATTGCTGGGTCATATGGTAGTTCTATTTTAAGTTTTAAGGAACCACCATACTGTTCTCCATAGTGGCTATATCAATTTACGTTCCCACCAACAGTGCAAGAGGGTACCCTTTTCTCCACACACTCTCCAGCATTTACTATTTCTGGATTTTTTGATGATGGCCATACTGACTAGTGTGAGATGATATCTCATTGTAGTTTTGATTTGCCTTTCTCTAATGATTAGTGATGTTAAGCATTCTTTCACGTGTTTGTTGGCAATCTGTATATTGTCTTTGGAGAAATGTCTATTTAGGTCTTCAGCCCATTTTTGGATTGGGTTGTTTGTTTTTTTGATATTGAGCTGCATGAACAGCTTGTAAATTTTGGAGATTAATCCTTTGTCAGTTGCTTCATTTGCAACTATTTTCTCTCATTCGGAGGGTTGTCTTTTGGTCTTGTTTCCTTTGCTGTGCAAAAGCTTTTAAGTTTCATTAGGTCTCATTTGTTTATTTTTGTTATTTCCATTTCTCTAGGAGGTGGGTCAAAAAGAATCTTGCTGTGATTTATGTCATAGAGTGTTCTGCCTATGTTTTCCTCTAAGAGTTTTATAGTATCTGGCCTTACATTTAGGTCTTTAATCTATTTTGAGTTTACTTTTGTGTATGGTGTTAGGGAGTGTTCTAATTTCATTCTTTTACATATAGCCGTCCAGTTTTCCCAGCACCACTTATTGAAGAGGCTGTCTTTTCTCCATTGTATATTCTTGCCTCCTTTATCAAAGGTAAGGTGATCATATGTGCGTGGGTTTATCTCTGGGCTTTCTATCCTCTTCCATTGATCTATATTTCCGTTTTTGTGCCATTATCGTACTGTCTTGATTACTGTAGGCTTGCAGTATAGTCTGAAGTCCAGGAGCCTGATTCCTCCAGCTCCGTTTTTCATTCTCAAGATTGCTTTGGCTATTCAGGGTCTTTTGTGTTTCCATACAAATTGTGAATTTTTTTGTTCTAGTTCTGTGAAGAATGCCACTGGTAGTTTGAATCTGTAGATTATTTTGGCTAGTATAGTAATTTTCACAATGTTGATTCTTCCAATCCAAGAACATGGTATATCTCTCCACCTGTTTGTGTCATCTTTAATTTCTTTGATCAGTGTCTTACAGTTTTCTGCTTACAGGTCTTTTGTCTCCTTAGGTAAGTTTATTCCTAGGTATTTTATTCTTTTTATTGCAATGGTAAATGGGAGTGTTTCCTTAATTTCTCATTCAGATTTTTCATCATTTGTGTATAGGAAAGCAAGAGATTTCTGTGTATTAATTTTGTATCCTGCTACTTTACCAAATTCACTGATTAGCTCTAGTAGTTTTCTGGTAGCACATTTAGGATTCCCTAAATATAGTATCATGTCATCTGCAAACACTGACAGTTTTACTTCTTCTTTTCTGATTTGGATTCCTTTTATTTCTATTTCTTCTCTGATTGCTGTGGCTAAAACTTCCAAAATAATAGTGGTGAGAGTGGGCAACCTTGTCTTGTTCCCGAACTTAGTGGAAATGGTTTCAGTTTTTCACGATTGAGAATGATATTGGCTGTGTTGTCATGTATGGCCTTTATTATGTTGAGGTAAGTTCCCTCTGTGCCTACTTTCTGGAGGTTTTTTATCATAAATGGTGTTGAATTTTGTTGAAAGTTTTTTCTGCATCTATTGAGATGATCATATGGTTTTTCTCCTTCAATTTGTTAATATGGTGTATCACATTGAATGATTTACATATATTGAAGAATCCTTGCATTCCTGGGATAAACCCCACTTGATCATGTCGTATGATCCTTTTAATGTGCTGTTGTTTTCTGTTTGCTAGCATTTTGTTGAGGATTTTTACATCTATGTTCATCAGTGATATTGGCCTGTAGTTTTCTTTCTTTGTGACATCTTTGTCTGGTTTTGGTGTCAGGGTGATGGTGGCCTAGTAGAATGAGTTTGGGAGTGTCCCTCCCTCTGCTATATCTTGGAAGCATTTGAGAAGAATAGGTGTTAGCTCTTCTCTAAATGTTTGATAGAATTCGCCTGTGAAGCCATCTGGTCCTGGGCTTTTGTTTGTTGGAAGATTTTTAATCACAGTCTCAATTTCAGTGCTTGTGATTGGTCTGTTTATATTTTCTATTTCTCCCTGGTTTAGTCACAGAACGTTGTGCTTTTCTATGAATTTGTCCATTTCTTCAAAGTTGTCCATTTTTTTGGCATATAGTTGCTTGTAGTAATCTCTCATGATCCTTTGTATTTATGCAGTGTCAGTTGTTACTTCTCCTTTTTCATTTCTAATTCTATTGATTTGAGTCTTCTCCCTTTTTTTCTTGATGAGTCTAGCTAATGGTTTATCAATTTTGTTTATCTTCTCAAAGAACCAGCTTTTAGTTTCATTGATTTTTGCTATTTTTTCCTTCATTTCTCTTTCATTTATTTCTGATCTGGTGTTTATGATTTCTTTCCTTCTGCTAGCTTTGGGGTTTTTTTGTTCTTTCTCTAATTGCTTTAAGTGTAAGGTTATGTTGTTTATTTGAGACGTTTCTTATTTCTTGAGGTAGGATTGTGTTGCTGTAAACTCTCTTAGAACTGCTTTTGCTGCAACTTATAGGTTTTCAATCATTGTCAATTGTTTCTAGGTATTTTTTTTAAATTTCCTCAGTGATCTCTTTGTTATTAAGTAGTGTATTGTTTAGCCTCCATGTGTTAGTATTTTTTACAGATTTTTCTCCTGTAATTGATATCTAGTCTCATAGTGTTGTGTTTGGAAAACATAGTTGTATGATTTCAATTTTCTTAAATTTACCAGTGCTTGATTTTTGACCCAGGATATGACCTATCCTGGAGAATGTTCCATGAACACTTGAGAAGAAAGTGTATTCTGTTGTTTTTGGATGGAATGTCCTATAAATATCAATTAAATCCATCTTGTTTAATGTACCATTTAAAGCTTGTGTTTATTTATTTTCATTTCGGATGATCTGTCCATTGGTGAAAGCAGGGTGTTAAAGTCCCCTACTATGATTGTGTTACTGTTGATATCCCCTTTTATGGCTGCTAGCATTTACCTTATGTATTGAGGTGCTCCTATGTTGGATGCATAAATATTTACAATTGTTATATCTTCTTCGTGGATTGATCCCTTGATCATTTTGTAGTGTCCTTCTTTGTCTCTTGTAATAGTCTTTATTTTAAAGTTTAATTTATCTGATATGAGAATTGCTACTCCAGCTTTCTTTTGATTTCCATTTGCATGGAATAACTTTTTCCATCCCCTCACTTTCAGTCTGTATGTGTCCCTAGGTCTGAAGTGGGTCTCTTGTAGACAGGATATATACGGGTCTTATCTTTGTATCCATTCAGCCAGTCTATGTCTTTTGCTTGGAGCATTTAATCCATTTACATTTAAGGTAATGATCGCTATGTATGTTCCTATTACCATTTTCTTAATTGTTTTGGCTTTGTTATTGTAGGTCTTTTCCTTCTCTTGTGTTTCCTGCCTAGAGAACTTCCTTTAACTTTTGTTGTAAAGCTGGTTTGGTGGTGCTGAATTCTCTTAGCTTTTGCCTATCCATAAAGGTTTTCATTTTTCCATCAAACTGAATGAGATTCTTGTTGGGTAGAGTAATCTTGGTTGTAGGTTTTTCACTTTCATCACTTTAAATATGTTCTGCCACTCCCTTCTGACTTGCAGAGTTTCTGCTGAAAGATCAGCTGTTAACCTTATAGGGTTTTCCCTTGTATGTTGTTTGTTGCTTTTCCCTTGCTGCTTTTAATATTTTTTATTTGTATTTAATTTTTAATAGTTTGATTAATATGTGTCTGGGCGTATTTTCCTTGGATTTATCCTGTATGGGACCTGCACTTCCTGGACTTGATTGACTATTTCCTTTCCCATATTAAGGAAGTTTTCAAATATAATCTCTTCAAATATTTTCTCTGTCCCTTTCTTTTTCTCTTCTTCTTCTGAGACCCCTATAATTCAAATGTTGGTGCATTTAATGTTGTCCCAGAAGTTTCCAAGACTATTCTCAATTCTTTTCATTCTTTTTACTTTATTCTGCTCTGCAGTAGTTATTTCCACTACTTTATCTTCCAGGTCACTTATCCATTCTTCTGCTTCAGTTTTTCTGCTATTGATTCCTTCTAGAGAATTTTTAATTTCATTTATTGTGTTGTTCATCACTGTTTGTTTGGTCTTTAGTTCTTCTAGGTCCTTGTTAAACGTTTCTTGTATTTTCTCCATTCTATTTCCAAGATTTTGGATCATCTTTACTATCATTATTCTGAATTATTTTTCAGGTAGACTGCCTATTTCCTCTTCATTTGTTTGGTCTGGTGGGTTTTTACCTTGCTCCTTTATCTGCTGTGTGTTTCTCTGCTTTCTCATATTGCTTATCTGAATGTGTTTGGGGTCTCCTTTTCGGGGGCTGCAGGTCTGTAGTTCCCGTTGTTTTTGGTGTCTGCCCCCAGTGGCTATGGTTGGTTTAGTTGGTTGTGTAGGTTTTTTGGTGGAGGGGACTAGTGCCTGTGTTCCGGTGGATGAGCTGGATCTTGTCTTTCTGGTGGGCAGGACCACATCCAGTGGTGTGTTTGTGGTGTCTGTGACCTTATTATGATTTTAGGCAGCCTCTCTGCTAATGGATGGGGTTGTGTTTCTCTCTTGCTAGTTGTTTGGCATAGGGTAACCAGCACTGCAGCTTGCTGGTCATTGAGTGGAGCTGGGTCTTAGCATTGAGATGGAGATCTCTGGGAGAATTTTCGCCATTTGATAATGTGGAGCCAGGAGGTCTCTTGTGGACCAATGTCCTGAACTCAGCTCTCCCACCACCGAGGCACAGGCCTGACACCCAGCCAGAGCACAGAGACCCTGTAATCCACACGGCTCAGAAGAAAAGGGAGAAAGAAAGAAAGAAAGAGAGAAAGAAAGAAAGAAAGAAAGAAAGAAAGAAAGAGAGAAAAGAAAAGAAAGTTATTAAAATAATTATTAAAAATTTAAAAATTAAAAAGTAATGAGAAAAGAAAGAAAGAAAAAAAAAATGGACAGACAGAACCCTAGGACAAATGGTAAAAGCAAAGCTATACAGACAAAATTACAGACAGAAGCATACACATACACACTTCCAAAAAGAGAAAAAGGGAAAAAAAATATATATATATCGTTGCTTCCAAATTCCACCGCCTCAATTTGGGATGATTCGTTGTCTATTCAGGTGTTCCACAGATGCAGGGTACATCAAGTTGATTGTGGAGATTTAATCCTCTGCTCCTGAGGCTGCTGGGAGAGATTACCTTTTCTCTTCTTTGTTTGCACAGCTCCTGGGTTTCTACTTTGGATCTGGCCCCGACTCTGTGTGTAGGTCACCTGAGGATGTCTGTTCTTTGCTCAGACAGGACGGGGTTAAAGGAGCCGCTGAGGCATTACAACTAAATGTCATGTGACATGCTACAATGAATCCTAAAACATGAAAAAGGACATTAGGTAAACACTAAGGGAATCCGAATAAGCTATGGACTTTAATTAATACTAATGTATCAATGTTAGCTCAAAACAATTCATTAATTGTAACAAATATGCCATTGCTAATGTAAGCTGTTAATAATAGGGGAAACTTGGAATGGAAGATATGTGAGATCACTGTACTAGTTTTACAATTTTCTGTAAATCTAATGGTGCACTGAAATAAAACATTTAATAAAAATACTTCATGAATCCATAATAAGAGCCAGGCCCTACTCTAAACACTGTAGATGCAACTATCAATGAGATGGAGAAAGTGTTATCTCATATAGTGTAATATCTTGTGGGATATTTTATGGGTTTTCTTTATATTGTTAATTAAATTTGGATCTCTGCTCAAATTAAATTTTCATGAATATTATTTTCAAACCCTTCATTTTTGTCACCCAGAAACTGTGGTTGTTCACTTTAACACTGAAGACTAGATGTGAACACAAAAGTAAAACAAAAAATGTCTTAAGAGAATCCCCCAATAGTTGTTACAAATACCAGGCGTGCTGCTCTTTGGGAAATGAAATCATGACTGTTCTAACCCAAAATTCTGTCAAATGGGGCTTTCTCAGTATTAGGTCCTTAAAGAGGATGCCTACTAACAATGGCAGAAAATGAAGAGGAACAAAGGAAACTGACACCAAAAAGCAGGTGCAGAGGTGAGCAAGTGTAATTGTCTGAAGCCACGTTCATGAAAACAAATCCCACATCCTTCAATGTCCTTCTGTCTACAGCACATTGTGACAACTGATGGTCACAAAGATTCTTAGTCATTGGTTAGGAACCAGAATGAAGTGGTGAAGAACAGATTCTGGATCTAGGCTTCCTGTGTTTAGATCCGAGCTGTGCCATGCAGTAGCTCTGTGAACGTGGGCTGCACTCAACCTTTTCTTGTCTGAGACTAATGGTGCTCTCCATCTCATAGCTTTCTGTAGGAATCAACTAATCCATTAAATGGGCTTAGAATAATGCCTGTCTATAATATGTACCTAACAAAATTAACCATGATAATTAAAAAATGGTCAAATGATTTCAGGTTATTGATGATGAGCATATATGTAATGAACTGAAAAAAGGTCAAGTAGAATCACAGAAAAATTAAGTTTTGGACAGTTTTACAAAATCTGGTATATATGATGAATGTATTGTGACTTTTCAAAATATGAATATTAGTCCCTTTCTCTGACATTCATAAGAAAGGAAGAAGGAAAGGAGGAGGGAAGAAAGAGAAAGTACATAGAGACTCATTTGTTAGAGTTCATTTCCTTATGTGTTTCAAGAGGATTCTAGGTGTTGGGTTGAACACTCAATGTTCCATTTTTGGGATATTTTAATAATGTATAGGAATAGCAAAATGAACTTGCCCTAACTTCATTATTGTCTCATTCATGCTAAAAGTCATTTTATGTTTAACTTGGTTAAGAAATATACCTGTCCTGCTACTTCCAGTGGATAATTTTTTTTCAAAACTTAGACAGAAGTTTTGTAGTAGATGTTGTGGGTGTTCTTTTGTGTTTCCTCTCCACCCCTCACCCTCATGCACCTCAACCACACACCATCCACGTCCATGTGTCTATGACTCTTGGTTCCAGAGTTTTCTTTGCTGTGTGAACTGCAGTCATGCAGGCTGGAAGGGCAAGGTATGCCCTGTACACACACACACACACACGTATATAAAGAATTGTATATATATATATATATATATATATATACACATATTTATATGTATATATATACAATTGCCAAGATATGGAAGCAACTTAAGTGTCCATCAACAGATGAATGGATAAAGATGTATATATATATACACACACACACATATATATATATAAATGTATGTGTGTGTATATATATATATATATATATATATATACACATATATGCATCTTTATCTATTCATCTGTTGATGGACACTTAAGTTGCTTCCATATCTTGGCAATTGTAAATAATACTGCTATTAACACTGGGGTGCATGTATCTTTTCAAATTAATGCTTTTGTTTTCTTCAGATATATACCTAGGAGTGGAATTGCTGGGTCATAAGGTAGTTTTATTTTTACTTTTTTGAGAAACCTCCATACTGTTTCCACAGTGGCTACACCAATTTACATTCCTACCAACAGTGTACAAGATTCCCATTTCTCCACATCCTCGCCAGCATTTGTTATTTGTGTTCTTTTTGATGATAGCCATTCTGACAGATGTGAGGTGATATCTCATTGTGGTTTTGATTTGCATTTCCCTGATGATTAGCCAATGTTGAACATCTTTTCTTGTGACTCTTAGCCATCTGTATTTCCTCTTTGGAAAAATATCTATTCAGTTCTTCTGCCTATTTTTTAATTGGGCTGTTTGTTTTTTGATATTGAGATGTATGAGCTATTATATAAGTTAGGTATTAATCCCTTATTTTTTATGCATTTGCAAATATTTAATATTTATATACAGAAATCTCTTGCATTTCTATATACTGATAATGGACTATCAGAAAGAGAAATTAAGGAACAATCTCATTTACCATCACATCGAAAATAATAAAATGCCTAGGAATAAACCTACCTAAGGAAGGAAAAATCTGTACTTGAAAAACTATAAGACACTGATGAAAGAAACTGAAGATGACACAAACACATGGGAAGATATACTGTGTTCTTGGATTAGAAGAATCAATATTATTAGAATGACCACACTACCCAAGGCAATCTACAGATTCAATGCAATCTAAATACCAGTGATAAAATTCAATGCTACCAAATTCAGTGCTATCAAAATACCAGTGGCATTTTCCACAGAACTAGAATAAATAATTTAAAAAATTTGTATGGAAAACAGAAAAGATCCTGAATAGCTAAAACAATTTAGAGAAAGAAGAACAGAGCTGGAGGAATCATGCTTCCTAACTTCCTACTATACTACAAAGCTACAGTAATCAAAACTGTATGGTATTGGCAAAAAAACAGACACATATATCAATGGAAGAGAATAGAGAGCTCAGAAATAAACCCATGCACTTATGGTCAATTAACCTATGACAAAGAAGGCAAGAATATACAATGGAGAAAATACAGTCTCTTCCATAAGTGGTTCTGGGAAAGCTGGATAGCTATATGTAAAAGAATGAAATTAAAACATTCTCTAACACCACATACAAAAATAAACTCAAAATGGATTAAAAACCTAAATATAAGACTGGATACTATAAAATTGCTAGAAGAAAACATAGGCATAACACTCTTTGATATAAATTGCAGCAATAATTTTGGATCCATCTCCTAAAGTAAAGGAAATAAAAGCAAAAATAGACAAATGGGACCTAATTAAACTTAAAAGCTTTTGCACAGCAAAGGAAACCATGGACAGAACAAAGACAGCCTACTGAGTGTTTTGCCTATTTTTTAAAAATAATCCTTGACCATTTTCTCTTCCCAAACAGCAGTACTAGTGTGAAATCCAAAGTGTGATATTTGCCATCCAAGTCTTTCATAGCAATGATGTCTAGAAATTATGTCTGTTGCATATCAGCCACTGCCACTTCTCATCAAGTCTGCTCTTTTATGGGCTGGGGCCATTCATATTTATTGATGCAAATTTTCTATTCTGACCACAAATTATTCTCATTCTGTTAGCGTGTTCAAATCACACTGAGAGGTAGGGGCCAGATGAAGACAAAAGTCCTTATTGCTCTTTCCATAGCTCATTTTTGAAATAAGGGAGGAGACAGGGCTTGGAACTAAGACCACAACAATGCTATGATTTCCCATGTTGACTATTTTGTAACTTTCTGGTGTTTTGCTTATAATAATTAAACTCTTAAATGAAACAGATATATGACATGGTTTTTGCACCCAGGAGGGAGGGAGGAAACATCATCTGTCTATCTTGCAGCTACATGTGGGGAAACAACTTTCAGATACAGCAAGGCCAGTGACCACAGCTTAAAGGGGAGGGGGTAGTCTGTATTTCTGGAGATGTGAGTGCAGTGTGAGGAGCAAGGGTGTGTGGGCCTGGGATGGGCATTTGGGGCTGAGCCGCAGTAACACCCATCCGCTTGTTCACACATACACGTGTCTCTCCAACCCATAACCTCTTTCCGACCCTATTTGCCCCACCTCCTCGGCCATGTTGAGTAAGAGCATTGATTGTAAAGCAAGCTGGTGATAAAAAAATCTGCCTGCGCCTCTTTTTAAATCCTAATTGTGAACAAAGTTATAAGTAAGTGACTGCACAACGTAATTTTCATTTTAAAGGTCTCAAAAGATCAAATGGAGTTTTAGAGAAGGAAGCCGTACATCACAGAGACAGGGGGTGGACCCAGGTGTCTGTATAACTGTTCATCCAGAAAAGACCTGTTGAAAATCCTTGTGGGAAGAAGAGAAAATCAGCTCCCCCAAACCAAATGATTTTGTGAAGTAAAATAGAAATAATAGTCACCTTGAATTAAATGAACCTGCGGAGTGAGTACACTTTCTTATGAGATGGTTAAAAGCAGAAGATAAAAACAAGTGTTGAATGTGAATATGATGGGAAGATATGACTTGGCTTGAAAAATGCAGCTGTCAAAGCCAACGTTTGGGAAGGCAGCCTGAGAGCAGTGTTAGTGTTTCAAGAATAGCAGGATTCCTTAGGGTATCAGACTCTCTTTAAAATCTGTCTTTACTCTAGAAATGCACTGACTTTTCAGTTCATTAGGACCCATCCCACTAAAGACTCATAACTGTCTGAGCCTCCGCTGAGAAATTCTACATCTATCAGCAATGTGTGTGATTCACAATACATATTTTCTCTACTGTCACAGTGGAGAGGGTCCGGATGCATTCACTTTCTTCTCTACTGTCACAGTGGAGAGGGTCTGGATGCATTCACTTTCAAGTGTTTTCCAGATGTCATCCCAGCCTCCCAAGAGCCCTCGGAAGCATCAGGTGGCCCACCATAATTGGGTAGGCTGGCCCTTAAGACAGGATTGAGGAAGTGTTGACAAAGAGCCCATATTGGATTCAATTACATCCAAAATGAAGATCCAGGAGTCTTACCGACTAGTGCAAAGGAGATGTGAGATGTGTTGAGAATCAGAGATTATAAATGTGCACATTCGTTCATTTATTCATGCACTCACAGCTCCTACTGTGTATGGGAACAATGCTGCCCATGGTGTTTTAGGGAAGGTTGTACCAAGCACTCCTGGCTTCCTTCTCACATTTTCTCATGTATTATAATCTTCACAACTTGCCCTCTATTTGACAGATGAGAAAATTGAAACTCAGAGGTGTCTCATTGGCTGGCTTGTTCTGAATTATGCAGTAGTCTTAGGATTTGGGATATCGTGAGAAGTGAATGTTATTTGGCCATTAGCTAATTTTATTTTCTTCAACAGTGTCAAAAGTCATCCTTCAAGAAGAATAGTAAACCCTTATACAACACAGACTTTCCACAATTATTTCATTGTGACAGCAACTTAATCTATGTGCGTTGCATTCACTTTAAATTCAGGAATCAGGTTTAGGTTCTTCAGATAGCTACTTTCTAGACCAAAGTCTTCAAGTTTTTGGATGTCTCATTTTTCCTTGGGTAAAGACGTGTGTGTTTCCCTAGGCAGCAGCTCATTGATTGGAGAGGGCCCTTGTGTGACCAGGAAAGGCTGCAGTTTTGTCTTCATTTGTTTATTTTTTTATTGAAATATAGTTGATTTACAATGTTGCGTTAGTTTCAGGTTACAGCAAAGTGATTCAGTTATATATGTATAAATAACTTTTTCAGATTCTTTTCCATTATAGTTTATTACAAGATATCAAATATAGTTCCCTGTGCTATATAGTAGGTCCTTGTTGGTTATCTACTTCATATATGTTAGTGTGTATCTGTTAATCCCAAACTCCTAATTTATCCCTCCCCGCCCTTTCCCCTTTGGTAACCATAAATATGTTTTCAATGTCTGTGAGTCTGTTTCTGTTTTGTAAATAAGTTCATTTTGTATCATTTTTTAAGGTTCCACACATAAGTGAAATTGTATCATATTTGTCTTTCTCTGACTTACTTCACTTAATATGATAATCTCTAGGTCCATACATGTTGTGGTAAGTGGCATTATTTCATTCTTTTTAATGGCTGAGTAATATTCCAAAGCCTTTGGCGCAGATGAAGCAGTGGGGAAACCAGCTTCTAGACACCGTTTGCATCTGGGAAGGAGCAGTGCTGAGTAACGTCATCCCCTGCAGTTGACCATCTTGGGAGAAAACCTTCTTCCACGGTTTCTCATTCCTATTCATGGGTCATGGTAGACTCAAAAATAATATGTTGGGAGATTGGGATTAACATATATACACTAATATGTATAAAATAGATAAGTGATAAGAACCTGCTGTATAAAAAATAAATACATAAAATTCAAAAAAAAAGGAAAGAAAAGAAAAGAATATATGTCTAGCCTTCTGCAAAGGAAGGAGGTGGCAGCTCATGGAGAAGGCCACCAGCTGGGGGTTCTTAACAACTCGGGCCTCAGGTGAACTCTTTGAAGGCCACGAAGGTCAGTCCATTGACCCGCTTGCAATCCATTTGAGCTACACTGTGCCTGGGGTGAGAAGTTCTGAGTGCCTCCTTCTTTAGGATCCTCAGATGAAAAACAAAGCAATATGAGATGCTGCTTCTTGAATCAGCCAGGTTCAGTTTATTCAGCTAATTCTACAAGGATGCAAAACATCTAGCAGGTATTGGGTTTCATACCCAGCAGTCACCACATTGACTAAAAAATATTCACAACCTAGAAGTTGAGAGTTATGTTTTATTTGGTGGACATACAGAGGACTTCAAGCCTGGGAGGCAGCATCTCAAGTAACCCTGAGAGAACTTCTCTGAGGAGGTGAGGGGGGAGCTAGGATATATAGGAGTTTTGCAACAAAGGGCAGGTAGTAGGAACAAAAGATTACTGTTAATAAAAGAAAACTAGATATCTCAAGTTAAGGAATTTAGCACTCTTCTATGTATGGGAAGATGCAAGAGTATGGGCTCACTGAGATCATTCCTTTGATATGCACCTCAGCTATCTGGGCCCAGTATCCTGTGTTTTTACCTCCTGCCTTTCTTCAGGGCTTACCTTAGGGAGTGGCTGCAGTCCGATGGCTGCTAGATGGCAGGTATTCTTTGTTTCCTTCCTGAGTTCCCTCAGGGCTCACCAGTTCACCTGCTGGAGGTGGCTGCAATTGCTGGAGACTGTGACATCCTTTGTTTACTGACGTGGCAGGCAATATTCCATTTCTCAACTATTTATCAGTACTTGCTGGTGCGAAGGGCATCATAGCAAACATTCTTTCCTCAGACACCAGGCTCCAGAATCCTGCCCCCAGGCACCCGCCAAGGTGCTCTCAGAACTCCTGCCTCTTAGGAGCTGGGACCATGTACATTTGCTCTTTGTCCTTTTCGTAGCACCTGGTACATGCTGTCTACCCCCAGGCTAGACATCTATACTTGTTCTTCATTAGTTTTCTCACAATCTCATTTATCCATATTTATCAACTCCTACCATATGCCAGACACTGGAGTAAATACTAAGGGCACTGGTGACATAATGAATCAGTTCCTGCCCTCATGGAGTTTGCAACACAGCGGGGAGGATGAGAAGTTCGATAAGCAATTAGAATTCAGCAGAGTCAGTTTCTGAAAAACATATTTAAAGATAAGAACACATGATTTCCTGCTTTCTGTAAGATATTTTACGGCATTTATGAACTGTAAGCAAGTTAATTAGGACAAAGAATAAATAGTATTATGTCACAGCTAAAGAATTGTTCATTTAAAAGCTGACTCTTCCGAAGTATCCCAAATATACAACGTGGTAGGATTTGGTTTCAATAAATAATAGTAAAAAAAAAATTGCTGGAAACCCAAAGTCACATCTTTTCATCTGACATCGTATCATAACATCCACAAAAGAGGTAGAATTCCAAGTTAATACACAAATGTGCTGTGCCTGGGATAACATCAGCTCTACTCAGGAAAAGAAAGGGGATCCGAAAGATGAGAATCAACCCCCCAGGCAGTCTCAGATCTGAAGCTCCATACCTGAGAGACAGGGTGGATGCAGAAGGAGGTGGGGGAATTCTTGACAAGGAGCAGGGAAACTCTGAAGGAGGTTTGAAGAAAACTGAGACAGGATGGGGAGAGGTGAGTGTCAAGTTCTCCCAGGTGACTTCTCCTGGATCTCTTTGCTCCGTGCTAGTGTACTGTACCTCTGTACCTGTGCAGTCTTTCTTGTGCCAAATGCTGGGTGATGCTGGCTTCTGGCAGTGATTGTTTATTTACTATGTTCTAATACCTGAGCAAGCAATCACAAGGAGTGGAAAGATGGTGTTTATACTAAACATTCTGGTTTGCTGTTATCAAAGGTATGGTCTACCCGATAAGGCAGGAAAATACATTGCTTTAATAATGTATCTAAAATGCTAATCGTTGTATGTGAAAAGTCTTTTTTCCATATTTCTTTAGGGCAGTGACTAGGGGAGCACAGAGAACCTTGTGACCCCTCCTGGATAGATGTCCAAGAAGGAAGAGTTAATCACTGTTACACTATCTGTAAAAGATTAAAAAGTAGAAATAGAATATATTTTCGTACTCTCTTCTGCTAGTTCTGTTTTCTTCTGTTTCTAGACATACGCCAGTTTCCAGTACGGCCAGGCCAGTTGCATTTCAAAAACGCACATCAGGATATCTTAGCCTTCAGTCCACAGGGTCTGTTTCAGTGCGGAAACCTTCCTTGTATCTTTCTGCAATGTCTAAACAGAAAGCGTTCATTCAAATCTTATTCAACTTCCTAGAAATTAAATATGAAAGTCGGTGAGAGCTGCAGTGCTCTCTGCTACCCAATGCAAATGTATGCAAATATCTTCCTATTAGAATCATTGTCTCGTTGTCATCCTCACACAGGGCACATCAAAGCCATATGACCTGATTTTTGCACCTGCTGTTTAATTAAATTTACAAGGCAGACACACTCTCCACTCCCGGTGATATACAAATACGTTTTTACAACCACAGCTTCTAATTTACAAGATAGTTGACTGCTGTGCTTCACCACCAATAGCTGCCCAACTGTTCTTTGTCACAGTCAAGATGAAAAAAGGAAGAAGTGGCTATCGTTTGGGCAGATGGATTAACAGAAACGTCCGTCGCAAGTCAGTTCCGTGGCTCACCCAAGCCCCACAATTTTTGTTGGGGAGACGCAAAGGAAGATACGAATTGGGGTATTTAATACCAATAGGAATAGCAATTTTGCTTTTGTTGATTTCCCCCTAATTTTCAGGAAAGGGACAAGACTCTAAGCTTCTCTGCCGTTGGTGCCCGTGGTTACTTTGTAAATGGGGAGTTAGGAGTTAGGGTGGTTTGACAAGAAAGATCAAATGCTAGGGCTGTCAGTGTTTTCTGAAAGTTATTTGTTACCTGAGGATCACGCACCATGAAATTCTCCCCGGGGCGTCTCTCCACCAGGAACGTTTAGTCTTTAGTGTCTTCAGGTAATGGCCAAAGGAAGAGCAGAGAGCCACGCTCAGCTTTGTGCTGTTATTTGTTGTTGGGCCGGCATCCTTTTCTTTGTTTCCTGAGAGCTAGTGCACAGATACGGATTTGATTTCCCTGAGAGACGGCTCAGAAAGAAAAGCCGAGGGAAGTATTTTAAGAGAAAGCTAGAGTGGATGGAAAAATACATCTTTGTCTTTTTCTGCTACATCACCCAACGCAAGGACTTAAGTGGAAGGATTATGCCTTTTCAGTTATTGTATATAAAATAATTTAATCAGTATAATAATTTAGTTTCACCCATACGCTCTGAAATCTTGAAGGTCCTCAAAAAACAATTTTTGTGAAACGTTGTCTTTTGATAAAGGGAAGTGAAATTCTGAGGGTCCGCCAACAGGTGGCGCCACACATTCACCGAACCAAATTACATTGCAGACAAGTTTGGAACAAGTCACATAAATTAAAGCCTTGAGCTGCAACTAACTGTGAGACATATGGGTTGAGTCCCAGGCCTGCCCAAGAATAACTTTGAAGAAAATTTTGTTTTCTGGCAATACAGATGCTAACACACCACAGAACCTTTAAAAAGAATAAATATGTAGATGGTTCATAGCTTTCAGAATAATTTAACCTTCCCCCCCAAATTAAGATAGCATCATAAAAATAAAATGATATAAGCTCTGTTGTGTGCTTTGGAAAAAAAAATTGGTGGCTGTGATCCTCTCATGAAGTATTTGTCAACTAGTTTTTATTTATTAACATTTTATTATTTCGGCCTCCAATATAGAACAAAGAGTGAATTCATCTTAAAATAAGCTAATCTTTGATGAATAAATAATATTAAAACACAGAGTTCTATGTAGGAAAATGTCATTGCTTGAATTTAGATTTTTTTGCTTCTTTGTTCCGTGGTGTAGATGCAGTCAATGTGTTTCCATTTGAGAACAAAACGGACTCCTTACAAAATTCCTTATTCTCTCATGGGAGGGTCTCATCACACTAGAATAGGTGGTGAACAGTTTCTGAAAAACAGGATTCACAAAGCCATTAATTTTAACTAAGAAATGAAGCTATTGCTTTAAGTAAACCTTTAAAACTACGGTTTGATTTAAACAATGACTCTTTCTGAAAGTCCTGGAAGCAGCACACGTTTGTGGGACCTGACCCTAGCTGAGTACTCTTGAGAATTGTACCTACTCAGGTGAGAGTAGACATGGAAGGTGAGCGACAGAATTATGACTGACAGAAACGCCAGGTCCCTTTGACTAAAACAACCGCTTCTGCAGTGGGATGGCTGCAAGAAAGGACTTAAAACAAGCTCTTACACATATTTCTTTGTTGCCTTAAAAAGTCAGAGAAGGGCAGCAATATTCGTTTTTATTTATCCTTAAAGCCAGTGTCTTTAGTCCATTTTGCTGCCCTGAGAATGTACTCAACAGCTGGGTCAGATTGGATAAGAACATTGCTGATATGTCTCAGTGGATAAACAAGCAGCATTCCCCCTGCAAAGAAAGCACGTTTAAAAGTGATTTATACGATGGAATCAAACTATTGTAGCTTGTTGTTTTTATTTCAATACCTTCTGAAATGCAAAGGGTAAAAGTGAAACCAAAATGTAAATGCCTGCTCTGTGCCAGGGGTGATGTTAGCATGAGTTAATGCCCATATATATGTGTGTGTGTGTGTTTGTGTGTGTGTGTGTGTGTGTGTGTATGGCATTGAGAAAAGATTCAAAATATTTAAACCTGAAACCTCAAACAGGGATAACACTTTTAACTACTGTATTTTGATCTCCTCAACCACACAGAACATGTTTTTTTTTTTTTTTTCAATTTCTTATGTCTAGCGCAGAGCTTGAAACATACTAAAGGATCATTAACCGTTCATTGCGGCCGCTGTTATTTTATTTATTATGTTTTGATTGATTAAACAAATGATGTGACTCCTGGGAGCTAAACACCGTGGTGGGAGCCAGAAAGGATGCAGACATGAAAACTGAGGTCTTTTTTGCTTATGGAGTCAGTAGCTGAATTATGGAGACAGACTTATACACGTATAACGGCAATAAAGTAAACTGTCTTCACCTTTCTCATCATCAGCTCCTTCATGGGCAAAACGAGGCTTCAAAAAGTTGGGAGGATTAAATAAGAGGAGTTTTCCCGGACTCGACACACAGGGACCACATAGGGGGCTGTCCCAGAGGCTCCACCTCACTTAAATCAATGACACTACCCGAGTGGTGTAGTCCAGTTCCACCTGACACGGGAGAACACTGTGCTCAGGAAGGTTACCTGCTTTTCCTAAGACTGCAGGGCTAGTTGCGGGAGAGCGGGCAGTGGGACCCAGCTGTCTTGACCCCCCAGGATGAATGCTTGACCCGGATAATGACAGGTCTTCTGCATGGAGCTTCAGCAATGGCCTTTCTGGATGCGCTCCTGCACTTTTCCCTCTGTCAGTCAGTAGCTGTGTATTGAACGCCAGGGACTCCCCGAGACCCTGAGGTGCACAGGATTGAAGGCGTGCTCCCCGAAGGAGCTACGGGTCTGTCCGAGGAAGCGTGACCAACATACAGGTAGAGATGGTGACAAAAACCCGTGTCAAGTGTTAATAAAACTGAGAGCACATGGCAGTCCCCATCCAGAGGAGAGCCGTGGCCTCATTCTGTGTGAAACCCCGTGTAGACGTGGGCTTTACCTCCGGAGATCGTGGTGAGGATGAGATGAAATCACGTGCGCAGACATCAGAGACCCACCCCGGCCAGAGGGTAAACACGGGGCGGTCACTACTGCGTCATGGGGACTATGTCCTGAAGTAGTCCCGAGAAGAACCCTGTGACCTGGGCAGTAATCCTTGCACCTCACAGACTAAAACGGCGCTAGGAAGTCCAAGTATCCACCCACAGTCGGCAGATGGCCGGTGTGGGAGCTGAGACTGGGCCCTGGTCACTTCTGGTTCTAGGACCCGGGCTGAAAGCAGCCCTGTGAGGGTTCAGGGTGCAGGAGAGGGTCCTCAGGTGGGCGGGCCAGGGTTGCACCGTGAGTGTGGATTTGGGGGGGACCGGGGGTGGGGAGGGGGGGCTGAGCAGAGTCTCAGAGATGCTGCATGTGGAGGACGTTTTCTGTACGCACCCCGAGGTTACTCCGTGTCATGGTTTTACATTACTTTCGGTAAGAGAAAACCTTTCTGCCAGGTCCATCTGGACAATTTTCTAAAAATCATTCTGTGTACTACTTGAATGCCTGAACACATAAAAACACCTACTATTTTTGCCAAAATCTGACACTTTCAGTGGAAGTCACGCATCTCATTAAAATGTGAGAGCTGGTCAGTGTCCCTTTGCCTGGATTCGCAAGGAATAGGTCCTCGCAGGCCAGAGGGCTGAGTCCTAGAATCATTCGGTCCTAGCAAACCCTTGGCCTTTTCCACAAAGGAACCTTATTGCCAGCCAGACACACCTCACAAGTTCACACTCATATGAACAGGTGCACAGACATACTTCCAGGGGCCACTCTGATGAGAGCACTTTGTACGTCAGAGAAACAAGCTCAGGATGTAATCAGTAAGCCCCTGGGTCCAGAGCTCAGCCTGGTTGAAAGGAACAGGTTTGCCTTGGAGCAAAGAAATCCTATAAGGAGTGCATTTAGGATTGTAACCTGGTGCCCTGAGACATCGAAATCCCCTTGAGTCTGATGGGTCTGCAAAGACATCAGAGTGCAGAGCCAGTCCTGGGTGGCGTCCTGCTGTAGAGACCATGGTGCTGGCTCAGCGTGTGGTGCTGTTTCTAATGGCAGGAGAGGAGAGGACGACAGTCTGTGTGGGAGAAAGGGGATGTGGCTGGGTGAGATGCAGCTGTCAGCCAGGCTGCAGAAGGCAAGGGCACCGAGGGGTTGGCCACCAGAAACGCATGGATGGCCACACTGAGCAACGAGGGAGGACGGTCCAGGCAGGACCAGCCGTGCTTGGGGAAGCAGAACCTCCTTGTCCCTCCTCCCCTGCTGAAGTCATCCCAAAACCAAGTTGAGGTGCTGCTCAAACAGAGTAATTGGAAGTTCAAAAAACTAGGAGGCAACAGAAGGGAAGAAAAGAAAAAAAAAACTCGCTTTTTTTTTTCTTCAGCACAAAGCATGATTGATTACGTGGGGTCTGGTGTGACAGCATCTAAGCCGGCTTCCAGACTTAAGGCATCAACACGGTGTACAAGCTCTCTCTGTGTTTTTAACTGACTAAGCAAATCACGCCAAACTAACACTCCATGGCCTCAGCCACGATGATATAACTGTTGTCCGTCCTACCTGTTGGGGCCTTGGGGAATCCATGAGGTTATAACTATCAAGGCTCTAGGGAACAAATATGAATGACAGTGGTAGGTCCACCTCAGAGCCTAGCCAGACGTTGAAGGTGTCAGCTGACCTAGTCATGTCATGAGAGTTTCTCAAATGAACACATTCTCGTGATTCCCAGCAAACACGTGGATGTTTTTTGAGCAGTTTTTTCCCTGCTCACATCTTCTTTCCTTCTCTTGACTTATGTGTGCATCGGAGGGGCGGTCCAAGCTCACGTCCTGGATGCAAATTTGGGCTGCACTGTTTAGTTGGGACCCTGTAACTTCTGGTGGCAGGTTCTGAGCCTCTTTTTCTTCACATCTAAAATGGGTAATATCTACATCATGGACGTGTTCTGAAGACTGAATCAGACTCCAGGGAAGTCCCCTGTGCAGTGTTTGGCACAGGTCAGGTGCTCTCTGCAGTTTCTCCCATGTTGATCAGCTCCGTTGAGGGCAAGGGCCATCCTTCTCCATTTTCACATACCACTCACTTCTGTACCAGGTCTTTGCTAATCCTAGATGCCCACTGCATCCTTATTAAATAATCACGTTCATTCTCATGTAAGAAGACAGTTTTTGGCTGCTTCTCTAGTTGGTAAGTGATGGCACAAAGGACTCTGGAAAAGATGGTCTAGTCTGTGGTTAAAAGTTGCTTCTATTGGGCTGCGTAGGAAAGTCATGAGAACATAGATTTGGGGGCCATACAGCCTGAGTTCAAATCCCAGGTCCTGTCCTTATTAGTTCGGTAACATGAAGAAAGCTGAATATCCATGAGCCAGTCTCCACGAGAATGGCAAAACCTTTTAATTGTTCAGCATTTTAAGTGACAGAGTCAGTGTTCTATATGTGCTGGCTCTTTCCTTTATATTTCTCTTATGAGTTAGCATGTTAACAGTAATGCTGACCCGATGGGCGTGTGGTCCAAGTTCTATCCAGTGCATCAGGCCTGTGTCCTTGAGGCCTGTTGTCCATTCACTTCCGCCTGTGGATACAATCCTACAGACCTAGTAGAAGGGATGAGACTGTGTTGAATTTTGAGTTCAGACTACACTCCACACAGGCATCCTTTCTGTGAGGCCCTGCACCTGGCAGTCAGGCACCCCCGGCAGGCTGTTCCTTTAATCCAGTAAAACTTCACTTCTAGAAAGTTTATTATTATTAGTTTACTTTATTAAGAGATCTTCTTTATTATAATGTCTCCACATCAGCCCTTATACTGACTTCTAGGGAAAAACAGTATTCTGTCTCTATTATAGATGGACTTGTAGCATCTCAACATATTCCTTTGTTAAAGATAATTTGGGGACTTTAGCGTATTTCAGGGGTCTCCAACCCCTGAAAGGCTACAGACCTGTTTGCAGCCTGCTAGGAACTGGGTCGCACAGCAGGAGGTGAGCGGCGGGTGAGTGAGCGAAGCTTCATCTGCCGCTCCCCAAAGCGCCACACCGCTCCCCACAGCTCCCTATCGCTCCTCACTGCTCCCCATCACTCCCCATCGCTCCCCTTCGCTCTCCACTGCTCCTCATCGCGCCCCACTGCTCCCTATCTCTCCCCACTGCTTCCCATCGCTCCTGACTGCTCCCCATCTCTCCCCACCGCTCCCCACCACAACCCATCACTCCCCAATGCTCCCCACCGTTCCCCATCACTCCCCACTGTTCCCCACCGCTCCCAATAGCTCCCCATCCCTCCCCACCGCTCCCCACCGCCCCCCATCGCTCCCCATCGCCCCCACCACTCCCCACCTCTCCCCATCGCTCCCCATCACTCCCCACCGCTCCCCAACACACTCCATTTCTCCCTACCGCACCCCACCGCTCCCCATCGCTCCGCACTGCTCCCAAACTCTTCCCACCGCTCCCCATCACTCCCCATCTCTCCCCACCACTCCCCAACGCTCCCCAACGCTCCCCATTGCTCCCAATCGCTCCCCATCTCTCCCCACCACTCTCCATCGCTCCCCACCGCTCCCCAATTCTCCCCACCGCTCCCCAACGCTCGCCACCGCTCCCCATTGCTCCCGATTGCTCCCCACCACTCCCCATCGCTCCCCACCGTGCCTCACCACTCCCCATTGCTCCTCACCGCTCACCATCTCTTGCCACAGAACCCCACCATTCTCCATCCTCCTCATCGCTACCTATTGCTCCCAATCTCTCCCCACCTCTCCCCACCGCTCGCCATTGCTCCCCATCACTCCCCAGCGCTCCCCATCTCTCCCCACCGTTCCCCACTGCTCTCCATCACTCCCCACTGCTCCCCATCTCTCCCCACAGCTCCCCACCACTCCTCACCGCTCCCCATCATTCCCCATCTCTCCCCAGCTCTCCCCACCACTCCCCATCTCTCCCCATTTCTCCCCACTGCTCCCCACCACTCACCATCACTCCACACCGCTCCCCACCACTCCCCATCGCTCCCCACCACTCCCAATCTCTCCCCACTGCTCCCCACCTCCCCACCGCTCCCCATATCTCCCCACCGCTTCCCATCGCTCCCCACTGCTCCCCACTGTTCCCCACAGCTCCCCACCACTCCCCATCATCCCCCACCGCTACCCATCTCTCCCCACCACTCCCCAATGGTCCTCATCTCTCCCCACCGCTCCCCACAGCTCCCCATCTCTCCCCATTGCTCCCCATTGCTCCTCATCGCTCCCCACTGCTCCCCATCACTTCCCATCTCTCCTCATCGCTCCCCATCTTTCCCCACCACTCCCCACCACTCCCCATCGCTCCCCATTGCTCCCCACCGCTCCCCATCAATCCCCACCACTCCCCATAGTTCCCCATTGCTCCCCATCTCTCCCCACTACTCCCCACCGCTCCCCATCTCTCCCCATCGCTCCCCATCTCTCCCCATCGCTCCCCATCTCTCCACATTGCTCCCCATCCCTCGCATCACCACCTGAACCATCTCCACCCCCAGTCCATGGAAAAATTGTCTTCACAAAACTGGTCCCTGGTGCCCAAAAAGTTGGGGACCGCTGGTGTAGTTTATTGTCATTATTTCATTTCTACAAAATTTTCTTCTCCCACAAACCACTCCCCTCCCCATTTAATGTGTATTTAGGAACAGAAATCTGTCCCCACTCTGAAGTATGACAAACACACAAAAAACAGCAGGTAAAGTTTGGCTTTGCAATCTGTGCTTTATCACTGCTCCAGTTCACCTAGTCCCCTCCAACCAGTCTGCATTGTGTGAGGCCATTTCATTTGCTGACAGATGGGAAGGCCCAGGGTAGCAAATCTTGACTCTTCCTCCCCCCTCCCCTCTGCCATACCCATTTACTTACAAGAGTCCCCTGGAGCAGTGAGACACCAGCGAACTACAGGATATATGGTCCTTGCTGGCCGAGGTGCTTGAGCTTCAGGGGCCCCTTGGCCTTTATGTCTGTCATTAAAACACTGTTGGCTGTCTCTAAAGAATCTTATTTTGGAAAGGGGTAATCATGTTGGCCCATCAGAGGAAACCATAAATCTCCTTGGACACACAGCAATAGAATTTCACTGAACAGAAAGATGAACTCTTGCCAGTCTGATGTTTCATTTCAACCTGGCCATCTGTGTTCAGACAGAAACTCGGCTACTGTGTTGTACAATCTCACAGCAAAGAAGCATCCCACTGAAATCTTCTGAGGCTATTAAATTTTTAATCACAATATTTTTTGTATACTATGATGGCAGCTACTCCTTCCCCTAATTTCTCCCAAGTTTAGCCCCGATGTCTTGCTGTGGAATCTTCTTATGCACATGGAAAGAGCTAGGTCTGCTGATAATTGGACGTGAGAAAGTGACCTCATTTCTTACTAAGAGGATAAGCTTTGGGGGCAAGAAGGGTTTGGGTTGAATTTAGATGCAGGGGCACAGCTGATGAGCCAGAGGCTGCTCTGGCTTTCAAATGAACTGTAGTTCCACCATCATGATAACATCAGAAATGGTTGAAATTTTCCTGGTTAAATTATTCAGGGTCATGCTTTGATGAGGCAGGTTCTGGAATGCTAAAGAAACTTAAGGAATGTGCGAGTATCAACTTATATTCAGTGTCGGGGGCTCTTTATTCCTGGTTAAATCCAATAGTAGGCCCATCTCAAAGACAAAGGGAGATGGCTGAGAGGGACTACAGGACCCCAAACCACAGCTGTCCTGTGGTTGACCATAGCTGCTACTGAGAGCAGGCCCACTCACCAGGGCAGTGGGAGGTACAGCCTCAAAAGATTTTTTTATAGACTTGGATTGAAAAAGGCGGGTATCAAACATAATGGTTCATTCAACCTCTTACGCAACTTTGTGAAGCAAACAACTACTACATGCCAAATACACTCCAGCTCTGCAGGATTTATGAAGAACTATAAATAAGCTTACGTTTGAATAATACAGTTGGAATATGCACATACAATCACTGAAACGGTGTAAGGCAGGGTGTTTTAATGGTAAGACCACCAGTTCAGAAGCATGGTTCAGAGTTCAGAGGAGGAAGAATGCTCCCTGAGTCCCAGTGATCAGGGAAGCGGTGGACCATCTAAGCCAGTCCTATGGACAGGGTCTTCTGCTCTGCTTTCCTGAATCCCATGGAGCAGAGGAGGGGAGCCTTGAGCCGTAGCATTAGCCAATCTCTCTGGAGCTGCCTTGTTTTCAATTGCAAGTGCTTTAAGATTAAGCTAATGAGCTTCCCTGCTGTTGATGGTAGGGAGCCAATACCTCCTCCCTGGCATCCAGCCCTGGTTATTTTTCTTTTAAATAAAGAAACAGGCTGTCTACCATCAGGTGGAGACCTAGGTGTCTTACACAGCTTCAGGTTGGAGAACATCTTTGCCTCAGGTGACAGATGGCCCCATCACATTTCATCTCCCAGACCTCTGGCCCCAGCAATAGTGCACATATGACACCAACCTTGCAGACACTCTGTCATCCATTCCCATTAAGGTGTGACAGAACTCAATCCATCCAGCTGCCAGTCAAGCTTCAGAACGCAGTTTCAGGGACTAAAGAGTACAATTTGGCCTTCTCCATGACATGGTTCTTCCCCTCTCAGCCAAGAGTCCAGGAAGCATTTCTCAGGAGTAGAACAATAATTGGAATTCACAGGTGATGATGGGTTGAGTTGACCCCGCAATGCTGTTTACCCATCCCTGCTTCTCTTGGAAATTCTGGCATGCTTCATCTTGACTTGAAAAATCTCAGCAAAGCACGACTCTGTTTTTGTTTAATGCTACTAAATTTGAAGGAGGTGTGTTTCTGGCTGAGTGTAGGTTTTGAAGGAAAACATTTCCTATTTTTGCGAGATACTGTATGTCAGGTTTTTATTTACCATTCTGTTATTTATTGTGCTCTTTTCATTTTTATTTTTTGTTTTGTTTCACTCCTTGTAGCATAGCAGTTTTAAGACTGTAGAATCCTGTCTTTATCGTGGACTTGGAAAATAAATCCAAAGTTGTTGGTACAGGAAATTGTTGCTGTGGCAGGAAACCACTGAAGGAAAACACAACACCTGTTCTTCCCCCCTCTGAAAAGTAGAATACCTACTACCAGTATGTTCCAGTTAAAACTCCCTATTTCCCAGCTTTTCTGTCAGTGCAGTGTGGTCACGTTACTAAGCTCTGGCTAACGGGACACAAATGTGTGTTCTCTGTGACTGTGGGGTTCTACACAATGATGGATGGGGAGCTCTTCTCTCTTTCCTCCATCCCATCTCCCATGTGTGAATGTGCTTCCTGGACCATGAGGATGGGGAAGGCACCTTACAGATGGCAGAGCGATGGTTTACAGGTACCTCATCCTTGAAGACGTTGAGAACCACCATATCAACCCTGGACTGCTTCTTGATTATGAAAGAATTAAATCTGTGGGTTTAAGACATCTATTTCTTAGGTTTTCTGTTCAAGGCAACCAAACAATCCTAGCTGACATATCACTAACCCTTCAAAGTTACTTGTACTTTACTGCAAATGTTTTTGTGCATCACCAACTCCAGAAATGCCTGTTCTCTAAATGGAAGTAACACCCAGGGGCTACATGCCTTTGCTCAGTTCCCATCTAATTACCCATGAGAACACCTCCCCTACATGCAATCCCCTAGGACAACTGTGTGTTCAAAGATGAGATGAAGACACCTAATTGGGTATTTGCTGGTAGGGAAGCTCTTGCAATTGAGCTTGGGATGGAAACACCAAAGAAGAACAATACCTTTAACCTGCAGTGACATCTCTTCCACGTTGGTTGGGCTACTTTAAGGAAGGATGGTAGCATGAAAATGTCAATTCTCGCCTTCCTTGTCCCACCATGCAATCTGTAATCAATGATGCCTTCTACCTGAAGACCCAGTCATACCTTGTACTTAGTCAGTCCTGACCAATAATGTAGAACATTAGAAACCTTAGTCTGACCAGGAGGGAAGCCCTGGAATCAGTGTTAATGCCTATTACCTGGTGTGACTGTGTGGGACCTTGCCGACCCACAGCTCACTGAGTCTTAATCTTCCTCTAGTCCCCGCTCACCTACCCAGGCTTTATCCCAGACTTCATCTTGGGGTGCACCCCTAGCTCTTCAGTTATTTGCCTGATCCCCAGGTTCTTCGACTGAGCCTTTGATGCCCTGACTAGTACTAGTCAAACTTTACCCTATGGGGCTGGGATATGCTTACCTGGCCTCATTCCACAGATTTATTGCCTGCCAACTATAAGCTACATTCTGGGCCAGATGCTGAAGACAACTCAGTGTCCACCTGTCACCTGGACTCCTTGGCTGTGTCCCCACTCATGATATATTTCCCCTTGAATACTGTGACTACTGTGACCATACCTCACCCTTTGGACTCAGTGTATTGATTATAGTCCTCTGAGGTCATTGCTACAACTGGGTCCTGTTTTCAGTCTATGACCTGCCTTCTTTCCCATCCCAACAGCCCATGTTGCTTGTATCCCAGAACTAAGCCATGGCATTCTAGTAATTAGCTGAGCAGAGCCTTACTGGTCTTATCTTGAAGCATGGTTGGTTCATTTCAGGTCAAAAGGGACGGTCTGGTTCATTTTTAGAGCATGTGGCTCTAATCCATTAAATGCACCTGTGTTGGAAAATGGCTGACCTGATTGTAAAACACAATAATCACTTTACTGAAGCACTTGTGTGTCTTCCCGTGGTGAGGATCTGTAGCGGTTGGGGGAAAATTTCACTGTGGCTTGTGGGAATTGGAGCTGAAACAAAGAAAGGGAGCATGTGTGGCAGCAACTGGGAGGCATCGCATCACCTGCACGTAGGGAAATGGGAGAAACGAGGGCAGAAGCAGCAGGGTCCTTACCAGCCCCAAGCAAGGATTCAGGAGGGAGGAAACCCCAGGGAATGGGCATATCTGGGAGAGAAGGCCAAATACTGACTCATTCAACAGTGTGGTTAGAAACAGTCTCCCAATATAATTCCAAAGAGGGCTGGTCAGTGGGTCTGGGCAAACAATCTATCTGTTCCAGTTATGCCCAGCACTGTGTTAAGGCACTAGGAGAGAAAGTGAATGTTCTTAAAACACAAAGCCTCTGCCTCAGATTCTAAGAGCACAGGACCACCCTGTGGATCCACAGAAGAAGGGCTGTACATTGGGGGGCAAGTTGAGGCTTGTCCTACTGACTGAAAACTGGAAAGACCGCATCTCCCACCAGTTACACAACTACAAGATAATCAGTAATATCTTGACTGCACTATACTTTCTCCCCGCAGAATCTCAATGTGCTCACATTGACCCCGGCCTCAAAATATCAACCAATGCAAAGGTTCTCCTCCTTCTTCTACCTCAAGAATGTCTGAGCCCAACCCAACAGCAATCAAAGTTGTGCACTCACTTTCCTTAATTAAAAAAAAATTATAAATTGTCTATGTAGTTCTCCCTCGCTAAGTCAATAAAACTCACTTCTATCATGACAGGTTGCCTTGTTTGAGGAAAGGTGTGTTCCATAATTTGGAGAGCTCAGCAAAATCCAGCTGAGTCTTCCCCAGTTGCGGCCTGGACCAGAGGTCTTGTTCCAGAGCACTTCTGTTAGTATCTCTGGGGACCTCGTTCATCCCTTCCTCTTTGAGTTTCCTGGCCCACAGCAGAGAGATGAGTCACGTGATGATGCGTATCTGCACTGATTTTTGCTGAAGCTTCTATTCTTTATTTTGTACCAGGAAAACTAGATTTCACTTGTGGAAGTCTTTGTTCTGACTGGAATTATTTTCTTGTAACTTCTTGGTGAAATTTTGTGTGCCTGACCTGACTTTGTCTTGCCCTATATTTCTAAGAACATTATCGAAAAAGGGAAGAGTCTGTAGAGAGAATGCCAATAAATCCATTAACAAAATCAGCCCCGAGAAGGGAAAAGTTAAAGGTCTCGTCAAGCTGCTTCCCCTCATCAAACAAACTTTGCCTCCGGCCACTATTTGAAAACTGTAGGATGTCTGTTTTCCCTCCATCCTGTCTGCCTTTCTGAGAATTGATTTGAAAGCTGAAATCTTTAAAAATGCCTCTGTGAGGAAAGGCAGATTGTTAGGTCTGTGGGCAGAAATGGCCAACTTCTGGTCACCTGGCATCAAACAGGAGGTTCTGGAGGAACCAGAACCAGTTCAGTTGCTGGCAATGCTCACCTGATGATCTTATTTTACATCTTAGCCAGGTGGATGCCTGACTCCAGTTATGCATCTCCAGTTATAACCCAAATGCTTGCACACCTCATAAAATGGTACAATACCTTTCATTATAATTTCATCAAATATAATGTGTGAAACTTTCAATATGACCAAACTTATTAGTCACATTAGAAGTACCTCAGAACAAAAAGACAGGACACTTCCTAATATTTAATGAACTGTCTTTATCAGTTGGCATAAAAAACATTCTAAAAAAATGTCAGGCTCAAAAATGCCTTCAATAAAGTAGTGTCTGAGGGAGACTTTAGCTCCCAACTTCCAACTTTTCCTTTAAACTCACAAAAAGTATTGCTATTAACTACTGAGGACAAAAGCCACCGTTTTCCTATAGATACACAAGTGCTCAAATTTTATTAATAAATCCTACCCTTGGGTCCATCCTATTCCTCAGAGTCAATACAGAACCTAAGTAGTAGGCATCTTCATTAGACTCAGACATCCCCTACTTCCCAGCTGACAATGGTTACCTGGACCCCTTTGATGGAGGAGATGTTTTGTACTATTGTGATAAGAACCATCCAAGTTAACTGGGAAGCTTTGTTAGTGAATAGAATTAGAGCGAATGCTCCTTGTGAGATCTCTTACTTGAAATTTCTGGATTTCCCTTTATTTATGCTCAGATGATAGTTAATATGGGTATAGACCTACTAATATTCTCATGCTTAAATCAGACCCAAACTTGAATGAGGCAGTAGACAGATCACAGCATCTGTGGCAGGGTTTAGTTATAAAGTGGTAATAATAATAATAATGGTACCAATTGAATAAGATCCTCGTGAAAAGAACTTAGAACAATGAATGACACCCAGCACATTCTTCATCATCACCATGATTGGAAGGATGAAAGGGAATGTTGACAGTAAATCTACTTTGTGGATCAGAAAGTCCTATGTTAATAAGAGTGGTACCATCCAATTTGGTCACAGATAATATTCTTCACAAACATAGAATGACACCACTTCTCTTTCCAAATCAGACCACTGAAATTCTTCCTGTTGAATTGTGGAAATTGCTCACATCACATTATATCTTGTTTAGAGTAAGTAACCAGATCCAAAGAGATGCCTAAAGAACTCCTCTGTGATCATTATTTGAAACAAACACTTTAATTTCTTTTTTAAATGTATCTCTTTTAGAAAGTCACAAATCTGGCACTCCTACAAATTCAAAATCAAAACATGATATTTGCTGGAAAAATGTCCTTAACGTGTCCAAAGGCATATATAAATCACTTGGATGTGTGCCATATGAAAAATCACACAGCTTTAGTGACCAGGATAATTTTGTCCTCGTTTTTGCTTTGTTAACCAATCAGCTGGATAAACTTGATCTTTTCTCTTTACCTCTCTGTTCCTCAGTTTCTTTATCTATCAGCCAAGGAGACTGGAGATAAAAAATATATAACTCTAGGGTTTCAGCCAGTTCCATTATCATAAAATTCTATAATTCTGTGAAAGCTGTTCATAGTGTCTCACCTCCAAGTGAATCGCAGAGTATTCTAATGCCATAGTAACCCATATGTACTTCACTGCAATTAAATCAGAGAGCACGGAAAGAATGACGGGCCCACAAAACTGGGTATCCACCCAACAGGTGGTTTTTATTCAGAGGGATTCAAGGTTCTGCATTTAAGTCTACAGGTGCATTAAAACTAAAATAAAAAAAAAATTAAAAAGGCAACCTCTTTATAGAACCAATTAACTAAGAATGCAAGAATGAAATATCATTATCACCATGAATAGATTTTTTCAGTATCTATCACAACTTTATCTGAGGCTTTAGGGTTGGGAGTCAAAGAGGAACCCTTTTATCATAAGATTAAGTCATTTGTGGCAAGAGACCACATGCTCCTGATTCTTTTTCCAGTTCCAGAACTGACATTGAAATGCTGATTAAAGAATTGCTGCTATTTCCTTGGAGCTGGAGAAACGGCAGTGCTTTGCTGGGAGCCTGCTACCTTGATGAATGTATAGGGCTCATCACTGAAGAGCAGCAAAAACACATATTATGCTTTTCTTGATTCTAAATATATGTACTTTAAATCTCTGTATTCAGTCTATGTAACAACTCGCCAGGGAAGAAAATCAAATTACATACTGTACACATAAACCTCAAAAAGTACTGATTACTGATTAGAGAAAGAAAAAAAAAAGTAGAATAGAATTGCAAAACAAACCATGAAAAGGCATAGATCTGAATTGTTAAGAACCTATTACCATACTGTTTCTCTCAGGGAAATGAAACACATCAATATATATTTTAATTAAAGTATAAAGTATTCAAGCAAATTCCACGAAGTTCTTAGTCAGCACCTTTATAAAAAAAATCTTTTATTTTATCTTTGTTGAAACCAAATGCAAAGTGATTTATTTGCTTGGAAATTTATGATTTGTGAGACTGTATAAATCAACCATTTGGGGGTAATTACTTCAAGGAGAAGACATTTGTATTTGATAAGGCAAGTTAGGGTTTTGGAAGAAATTCATTAGCTTTATAAGAAACTAAAATGCTTACCGAGAAATGAAATATAAATGTATGGTCTGAAGCTCTATTTCTGTAATGAACCATTTGAGGAATTGCAATGGTACATGAGATGCACTAAAGAAATAGAGACACAGATGTAGAGAACAAATGTATGGACACCAAGGGGGGAAAGCAGGGGGTGGGGAGTGGGATGAACTGGGAGATTGGGATTGACATATATACACTAATATGTATAAAATAGATAACAAATAAGAACCTGCTGTATAGCACAGGGAACTCCACTTCACTGTACAGTAGAAACTGACACAACATTGTAAAGCAACTATACCCAATTAAAAAAAAAAAAAGAAAATGTACATATCGTGTAACTTTAAATGCAGCTTAAATAACCATGCTGATAACAGTTCTTTCATTCTTGCTAGTCAAACAGTTTTCCTTGAAAATTATATTTCATTGGGATTAAACACAATAATTATGCTCCTAATTAATTACTGATTTGAGTTGAATCAAATAAAGCCCAGCTAAGTCTTTGTCTTTGGAAATAAGGCATAGACAATTTTCATGGTTTGTAGGGCACATCTACCTCAAGAGATCTGCTCCTAAATAGAAAAACGTATTGCTACCTATTTTAGTGTTTCAACAGAGTGAAGTCTGACCGTATGGAATATTTGGAAGAATCTTGTACATCTGAGTGAATGTACATCATTTTGCTAATCTGGACGTTTGTTATTTCAGAGTCAGAAGTGAAGATGTGATGTCTTATTATTGCTGTGTGTATAGCAAGAACACCTTAGGTTCAGGCATTGTATAGACTCAGGATTGAGAGATTGCAGGCCCCGGGGAGACAGTCTGTGAGGACGATTTACTTGCTGGACAGATGCATTGACTGACTCAAGGAAAATTTAAAGAATTATTGGGGAGCGGGGCTGGGGGTGGGGACGAGAGGCCAAGTGGATTGCACTAGTATATGGAGTATTTTAAGCAAATTCCACAAAATTCTCAGCATATTTTTGTTTTTTCTCTTTTGCTTTATTCCTATTTCATGATGTCAAATGTAAATTATCCAGAAGTTCTAGGAAATACAGTGTTGCCACAAATAGATGACTGCCCTAAGTGTCTTTCTGTTACATCCTGGGAGGTCTGCACATTAAGCTGTTTCCAGAGCATCCCCACTGTCATGAGGAGGACACTACAAATGGGACCTAATGAGCCTAGAGACACTTGTGTGTTTACAACTTCAGAGCTAGAGAACTTTCCAAAATGATTTTTATTTTTTTCCATGCCAGAAGTTTCTGAGGAGAGAATTTGATGATCATATATAAAAACTCTCACCCAAACATGTTTTTAATTTGAGTGTTCATCTTGGACACTAGAAGCTTCAAAAATGTAAACAAATATATTTTGTTTATTGTCCTAAGTCTACTTTGGCTTATTAATTTTTTGCCTTATGCCAATTTTGGAATATTCTATGGTATAAACTTGGAACTACAATAAACCTGTGTTCGGTTTTCAATTTCATATAATAAAATCCTCCTGGGCTGCTACTTACAGCTGTCACTTAGTCAGGCACCAGGAAAAGACAGGTCAGTACCTGCCTCGAGAAAGCGTACAGTCTAGCGGGGGAGGCAGATTACACATAAACAGAGTTAGTACTTGCCTTAGATAAGGGTAAAGAACTGAAGAAGTGGAGAGAAAGCTGACAAATTCTGATTTGGGAAAATGGCAGTCAGAGCAGCCAGATCTGGACAAAATAGATTTTGGTCTAGATCTTGAAGAATGATTTTTAAAGGGGTGGGGATCAGAGGGGGTGATGGTGGTATATCTGAATATCACATTATATTTGGGTTTTGTTCTGGGAACCACTCAACAGCCTATTAGCAAAAGGACAAAAATAGCCACCTGCATTAGGTTTTGTCACCGTCCTGATTAAAACACATGACATATTCAAATCAAATGGGAAGTTGGGTATTTTGTGTTGGATGCTTTGCAGAAAGAGGCAAGTGATCACTATTCAGCCCTTGAATATTTTAAAATCTAAGAAAATAAGTCTAAAATTTCAGCACATAGCCCTTTCATACAATGAAATAAAAAGGTACTTATTATCTATCAATATTGGTGAAGTTTACACTCTTCCCCGACCCACCAATCCTATCTTTACAAACATATTTATTTATAGACAAAAATTATGTCAGACTATATCTGTACAAGAATATTTATTGTAGCACAGTTTGTAATAAGATGATTGGAAACAACTTGAATTTTCTTTTTTTAATTTAATTTCAATTTTATATTACAGTATAGTTGATTTACAATGTTGTGTTAGTATCAGGTGTACAGCAAACTGATTCAGTTATACATATACATTCTTTTTCAGATTCTTTTCCCATTTAGGTTATTACAGATTATTGAGTAGAGTTCCCTGTGCCATATAGTAGGTCCTTGTTGATTATCTATTCTTTATATAGTAGTGTGTATATGTTAATCCCAAACTCATTAAGGGATCAACTATATCAATTTATATCAACTAAGGGTAAGTAAATTTTTATTTATTCTACCTAGCACTCTTTTTCTTTTCTCAAACCAAGAAGTCTTGTCTTTCATGGTTTCTGGAAAACTCTCAGCACTGTTTGTTGCTATTTGTCCTCCTTCATTCTCTCTATTCACTTCTTCTGAAACTCCCATCAGCCAGAAATTGAAGTTTTTCAATGTATCTACTATAATCTGCTGTATTTTCTATCCTATTTTGGTGCTTCTTGGATAGCTTACACAGATCTACCTTCATGTTTACTAATACTCTCTTAAATTGTGTTTATTCTACTAGTTAATTCATCAGTTCAGTTTATTTTATTTTAATTACTATGACTTTGATCAGCATATGTCTACATGGTTCTTTCTTCCAGTTCACTTGTTGATTTTGCATATTGTCTCATTCTTTCCAGGTATATTTAAACGTTCTTTTATCCTTTTAACAACTTAAAAAAATACTTAGCTTAAGATCTCCTTCAGCATCTTGTCCTATTATTTCAAGTACTTGGGGTGCTAATGGCCCTTTTTCTTGTGTCTGCTGCCTGTACTCATGATGGAATTCATTTGTGGAGCTGCGTATAGACTCCTCTGGTCGGTTTCGGTCCTTGCTTCTCCTCCGATGGGAATCTTTGGGAGGGAGAAGCTGTTGAATGATTTTCAATTTGTTTCTGTTGAGGGTATCACCATCCTGGGCTATATTTGCTATTTTAAAACACTGATTCATAATCAGAGTTTTCTTTCATAATGAGGAAAGTATAATTTGGGAGTCCAAGTCTATGTGAAGTGCATGGTTTAGTTTCTAGTGGAAATTTCTAATGAAATACACTTTTTTTCCACTGAGGGCCAGGTCACCTTCTCTTTTCTCTCCCTAGGCTGTTGGACAGATTTTATTTGTTTTCATTTCTCTGAATCAGTAACACTTTGGGAGTTCTGGTTTTATGCAAGGATATTATTTCCAGTCCCTCACACCTCAGGGGCTCGAGGCCTTGTCCACCACTTGTGTGTGGTCATGAGACCTCAGAACATTTGTGGGGCTACAAAGGCTCCAGAACTACACCAGGGATACTGCTGGAGCCTCACTCTCTGGCCTTCAGCTACTTCTTTATGTCTGCTAATAGAGATTTCCTTTTTTTACTGCAATCTCACCTAGCCATTACAAATAAATTGAAGTCATCTCTAAGAGACGGAAAAGGCAGCCCACAGTTGTGGGGAGATATTTGCACTTCACGTATTTATCAAGGGATATCAAGGAGCCCAGGGTGGCTAAAAGGCAGAGAACAAAGGGGAGAGAATAAGGTGGTGAGGCTCCAGAGGAATCTGGGGTCCACAGCATAAAAGGTTTACAGGGCTGAAAACTTAGCCTTTATTCTGAATGAGATAAGAGACCACTGTTGGTTTTGAGCAGAGGTGTGACCAGATCAGACTTAAGTTTGAAGAGGATGACTCACTATGTCTGGGCTAGGGTAGGATAAGGGCCATCAGGTAGGAGGTCATTGTAATAACCAAGCGAGAGATGAAAGTGCCTTAGACCAGAGCCTTTCGTGATGGAGGTGGTACAGTATTGTTGGATTCTGGATGTATTTTGAAAGATAGGATCTTCTGACAGGTTGAATGTGTATTCTCAAAGAAGTAGAGTAATCCAGGTAGCTTCTAGGTTTTTGGCCCTGACAACTAGAAGAACAGAGTTGACTATTCATAAGGAGGTGACTATAATTCATCGTGGAAATTTAGATGGTGAGGAAGACAGGATATCAAAGGGCCGAAGGACAGTGGAAAGATTATAGGCTCTGTGGATTGGTGGTAATATTGGGATGAAAAGACTGTTAGTGTTGAAATACTAGGGGAAGAGGGCTGGAAGTTTGAGGGACAGTGGTCAAAGAAAAGGGCACTTGAAACTGTGAATATGAACTAGTTGTACCTTCTGTTAATGGCACAATCGTGGGTGTAACCATAGGAGTGGGGGGCTGGGGTCTGGTGGACAACAAGATCACTGGGTGACAGGAGGTCAAAGATAGGTTGGCCAGGGTTTTGAGAGAATTGTCTCCATGTGTATTGAAATCACCAATAATTAAGTCGAAGGTATTGTTGGCAGTGGATAAGAAGGAATCATCAGGGAAAGAAGACTATCCAGTGCATAACCCAGCCTATGAATTTGATTCTATTTCTTAAATCTGCTTTGTTTTCCCTCTCACCTCTTTTAATACTTGGTTCCCTCCATCCCCAAATACTGCATATAATTGGCTACTAACTGGATTTGGTCTTCATGCATCCAGACCTTTCCTTCTCAAATCCATTCTTCACATAGACATCAGAGTGGCTAATCTAAAATGCAGATCTGATATCATCACCCTACTTGAAAGGTGGGTGCTCCCCATCACTTGTAGATGTCTACACTCCTCATCCTAGAATTCAAGGTCATCTATGACCTAGAGACTTCCTGCCTTCTCATTATCCACTATCATACCTTACATTTCAGCAACAGAAAACTACTTGTGTGTTTTCCACTTCTATTATGTCCTTTGTCACTTGATTTTGTCTTCCCTCTGCTGGGACTGCCTCTCCTCCCTCATCACTTTGCCCAACTCTTTGTCTAGCAACATTCAATTCATCATTTAAGTCTCCATTCAAGAATCATATTTTCCAGGAAGCTCTTAAAGCTAGAATGGTTGACACATTACACCAAGGGCACATTTTTTCTATTATTTTTTCTGCTATTATCCTAGTAGTTCAAGAACATTTGCAGAATGGAGTAATAATTGAATAATTGGTCTTTTTTTACACTTTGGGGTAATTCAACTTATAGCAAACTAAGTCCATTGAAAGACACATCTCACTTTTTTTTTTTTTGCTATTGTTTTGTACTGAAAAGCCAGTGTAAAGGAAGTAAGATTAAAATAGTATCTTATATTACTCTACTTAGTCCTGAACAATCCAAGAATGCAAGTCCTAAATGTTTAAAGAGGTAACTACTCACTACTCAGAGTATCAATTTCTGGTACCAGTTCATAAATTGTTGCCAAGCTCTGAACCATTTGTCTCCTGTCTGCAGTGAGATAAGGAGTTTGCACCAGCCCCAGAATGCATGGCAATCACATTCCAAGGCACACTGCTTAGTTCAGCCTAAATGAGTTTTGTAACTAGGCTTTCTTGATGATTCTCCATGTGTTGATTTACATCCTGGCACGAACTCCTCATTTTGGCATTTTGAATAGCATCAACTACTTTATTTTTTATCTTATCAATGGGAAGACTGAGGCACAGTGAGAGTCATGTGACCTGCATAAGTCACAAAGCAACTTAGTACACTTCAATCTATGACTCCTGGCTCCTGTCCATAATTAGAACTATTTTTTTAGATCCGTCTTTGGTTTTAGTCATTTGACTCAGCTTTTGCTTAAAAAAAATGAAGTTCATTCCTAGTCCATAGTATTCTTCAGGTTTATCTTTTACCAGAAAGTCTTTTTTTCCCTTCTTCCTGGTGGAAAAGAATCAGCATGTGTTATGGTATTATTATTGAAATGTTTATAGTCTGCCGTTTTCTGCACACCAAGTCCACAGCAGCGTAGAGTCAGACGGCCCCGCGCAGGTACCGTCTGCTCCATCTGGCCCTCGCCTTGCTGCAGGCGGGCCCCTGTATGGCGCAGCAGCTGAAGGCCCATATGGTCTCAGGTGTAGCCCCAGGTAGAGCATATTGCAGCCTGCCAGTCTGCAGGCCTGAGGCAGGCATAGCTGCCGGGAGGCACACATCTGAGCGAAGTGGCCACCGCTGTGCCCAAATCAGAGGGCAGAAGGTGTTCTTGGCCTCCGGGTTGGCTTGGCCTTCCAGGACCAGTTGGGGACCAAGAAGCCATAGTGAATTGCAAATGTCAGTGCCGAGCAACATCCAGAAAACGTACTCTCCTCATTCCCTTCTCTCAACTCCACTAAGGGAGGTGAAGAATTTTGAGTTAGCCTGGTGATAGAAAACATGGGTCGGGGAAAATGGGTGCACATAAATCTCAAAGTGGGGTATTGATAGTTGAATCTTTCCTTCAAAGTTGGCATTTCTATTTCAGGTGTTTTGTTCTTTGTTTCATTTCTAAATATCTAGGATGAAGATTGTATTCTTGAAGGAAATCTACTTTGGAATTAAGAACTTTTGTCCTTTTAGTCTGGATTTTTCAATAAAGGCAACACATAATGAGTTGTGCTCATTAATCTTTGAAAAGCAAGAATTCCACCCCAAGTGTTAAAATTCTTGTCAATGGCAGAGAATGATACAAAAAGAGATACTTTGCAGTAATTTTCCCCTGAGGTTGATCCTGCCAGCCTTCTCAGAAGCCTCAGATTCTCTCATTGCTCACCTTTAACAAAGATGCTGCCTCTGGACCACTATTCAATGGCCTTTCTTACTGGGGACACACAAAAAGCCCTTATTTTCACACTTTACTATTCCACATGAATATCTGAATCTTTTAAAGTAATTTTTAAAAGTCATCCATAAGGCCTGAGGATAATTTTATAAAGAAGCTTCCAAGGGTACTTAAGGAATTGGATTACATTTTTGGTGTGAAATTGGCTAGTCATTTTTAGAATCCTCGGAATTTAGTTGAATCCCCCAAGGCAAAGAAAATATTAATTTACATCTATGTGTGAGCCCTGAAAAATGGACAAATCAAATAATTTTAAGAACTCTCATTTTTATATCTATATCAAAAATATACTGAAAAGTATATTTTACTTCCCAACATTCATAAACTCATGTGGTTTTATGGAAACAAATCCATTTACTTTGTGAAACTGCACCAGTCCAACTTTACCAATAGCCAATAACCAGGTGTATTAAAGGGAAGTTTTGGATTGTTTTCACTGCCTATATTCCTCAATGGGCAGAGAAAATTGGGATTAAACCACCTAAATATTTAGGGGTGACATAATTGGAGGGTTGAACTCAAGGAGCAAGGGTAAGAGATGGGCTGCTGATAACATTTTACTAGGAATGGCATTATTGGAAGGGAGGATATAATTTATTTTTTTGTGGAAACAATTTTATTTTATTTTTTAAAATTTATTTTATTGAAGTATAGTTGATTTACAGTGTTGCGTTAATTTCTACTGTACAGCAAAGTGATTCAGTTATATATACACATAAATTATTTTTCATATTCTTTTCCATTATGGTTTCTGACAGTGAATATAGTTCCCTGTGCTATAGAATAAGACCTTGTTGCTTATCCATTCTACGTATGATAGTTTGCAGCTGCTAATTCAGATATAAATTTAAATTTTTAAATGGTGTAGGATTATGAAAGGATATAGAAGTATATAGTCATAAACAAAGTAAAACATATTAGAGACTATGATATGAAAACATAATACTCCCCATTTTAATAATTATCTCCAATTTACAGATGGAGAAACTGAGGCTCAGAGAGGATACTTGATTTGTCTGAGACCACAGAACCCTAAACGTGAGTTCCCCACCACCACACATGGTAGCTGTCCCCTGTTGGGAGGCGGTGACTGCCCTTTCTCGAGAAATACAGAGCTAGTCCAGCAATGCCATGAAGAAAGGAAGGGTCCTCAAAGTGTATCAGAATATTTAAATGAATTTTGGAATCACTAGTTAGATAACAAGCCAACCACAGAAGGTAAAGTCTTTACAGAAAAAGTTAAAGTAGAACTAAGGAAATCTTGGGTTTTGAAACTAGTTTTTAAAATGAATATTCCACAGTTGAGTACAATTTGAAGATGTTTGATTTGGATGTGCCTTGCTGGTCCCTCTGCCTGTAACTAGATACTGATGAGACTGAAGGCATCAGAGCGGGGAGTATGTGTCCTGGACCCCAGCAGCCTGAGGCTTTGGGTTGCAAAGGTGGCTGCAGCCCGTCTTCTGAGCAGGGCATGTGTACAGGATGGAGGTGAACTTTCCATGAAATGTGATCAGGCTCTGAGGCTCATCTCACTGAGAGCAGCCCCTCGTGGACGTCGTATCCATAACCGTGGAGTCGGAGAGCAGCGCTGCTCTCCGGATTTTAGCTCCCCTGGAAAGCCAGCTGCCTTATGTCCTGTCCCAGGCTCATCCTGTGCCCAGTCTGCGTGTGCACAGTGGGAGAGGTTCCCTCTAATCCGCTGGCCTCGCAGGCTGGGGAGGAGGAACAGCAGTGGTCTAGAGACTTCTTGAAGATTCCCGCCGAGATGAGGACAAGAAAACTAAGCGGTTAAAAGGAAAGTGAAAAAACTGCAACATCAAGAGTGAACCCTAATGTAAACAACGGACTTTAGATGATAAACTGTGTCCCATAGACTCATCAATTGTAACAAATGTACCATCGGTGGCAGGTGGGAAAGGTGATAATGGGGAGACTGTGGTGTGTGTGGGTCAGGGGTGTATGGGAACTCTCTGTACTTTCCCTTCAATTCTGTGAACCTAGAATAAGATAATAACAATAGTAACACTTACAATACAAAACTAATAAAATCCAGGGGTGATTTCATAATCACAGTATTTTAATCTATTGCTAGGGATTAAATAGGCATTAAGGTGATTTAAAAGAAAGAAAAGAAATTAAGATTAAATATAAGAATACAATCCTATGTAAGGCATTTTCTAATGCAAAAAGAATGCTGAGGACATCTGAGAAATGACCTTGGAGAAGCTAATTCAAATTGGGTTAGATAACTCATTTTGAATGTCAACTTGCCAGTTTGGTCAGGTGGGTATTATATTTCTTCTTACTTTCTAAATACGTAACAACATTATACTAGATCATCTCTGAAAACATTGAAATAGGAAACTTCTTTTTCTTCCCATGAATTATTTGCCTGTGAGCTCAGTCTTCAGTAAACTCTAGGGGCATTAATGCAGTCAAGACACTTTGCATTAACATCTTGCCCCTGGAAGATAAATTCTACAGATCTAATTGACAGCAGAGTGACTATAGTCAACAACGCTGTATTACACACTTCAGTATTGCTGAGAGACTAGATCTTACATGTCTTCACCACAAAAAAGAAAGGATAATTATGTCACTATGATAAAGATGTTCACTAAAACTCTGAGGGTAATCTTATTATAATATATAAATGTATCACATCAACACATTATTCACCAAAATGTTATATGTAAATTATATGTCAATTAAAAAATATGCTTTACATTATTTTCTTTCTTTCCTTCCCTCCATCCAACAGTGAAGAACATCTAGATTTCAAATGCCCCCACCAACCAATCATTTGTGAACTTTCGTTGAGCACCTACTATGAGCGACCGGGACAATAGAATCTTGTTGCCTGTCCTTCTAGCCTTTAGACTCCTGTTTTCCATGATTTAAGGCCTAATTTTGGGGTCTCTCTCTCTCTCTGGGGTGAGAAATCCCACCTTTTCTCTCATCTTCTCACACTTTCCCAACGATTATACACCTTCAATATGGGCCTTCCTCACCCAGAATCAAGCATGATATTCTCAATATTTATAGTACAGACCACTCTGCTACTAAAATATTCCTTACAATACCAAAAAAAAAAAAAAAAAACCAAAGCATCTGCTGTCCAAGAAGTGTGTCTTTTTGAAATCCACCTGAAAATGCATTTTCCTTTGCACTTCTGTTGCCTGTGTTTACACTGTAGATATCTTAACCCACTTATTTTGTGGGGTGGTGTTATCTGAGAAGGGGTTTGGGGACCCCATTCGCTCAGAAGATTATCCTTGAGAACTTATTGCTTCATAATTCACACATTTCACTGAGTCCCACCGTGGCTAAGGGTTAATTGCCTTTGATACGTTCCCACTAGCAAAGAAGCTGGTTGTTTGGAGAGCTGCATGCCGTGGTTCAGCCTCTTCTCCAAACAAAAGCCTGGCTGGGTAGCAATGTTATCAAAGTTTTTCAGGCAGGGACTTTGGAAGGGTGGGCATGGAGAGAAGGGGCTCTAGCCCTGGCTTTGGGCTTGTCAGCACTTGGGCTCCTTATAATGTTTATTTCTGTGCTTTACCGAGTCCTCAGCCAGGGCACAGAAGGGTATTTCCTCTAATACCTGTTTCAGGACAGCAGGGTAGCTACAGGGTAAGAAGAGAAAATTCTGCAATGAGAACAGAAAGGAGGTTGGATGGAAAGTAAGACCTGAAGGAAAGAAAAAGTAGGTATTCAACCTTCTTGGAAATCACCAAAAGCCTCCCGAGCAGGAATTTTGTCATTAAAATGGAGGTGCAAAGTTATAATCCTGAACAGGGGTATTAAGTTATGGGTGACGTTATGATTTTGTTTATGTGCTTCCTGAATTATTCTTCTAGGTCTAACTTAATGATGCAACCTGCTCCTATTCTCAGGTCAAAAAAAAAAAAATGAAATCACTCTTCTACTCATCCAAGATAAGGTCTGTTTCTCTGTAAGGCTCTTATGGCATTCAGAGAACATTTGCTGACACACCTGGTTTGGGGCACTCTTCTGTTTCTCTTGGAATCCATCTGGGAGAAGAATGCATACAGTCATGGACACAAAGTAGGCGCTCAGAAAGTGTGGAGTTGATCTTACCATAGATACTTTGAATGCCAGTGATGGAAGAGCTCTTGGAGATACTGCGTTTCATCTTCCCCACCTAGAGGAGGTGAACTTTAGAGGGGCAAAGATAATGAGAAATGGAAGCAGAGAACAGTTTATCAGAGAAAAATCCCCCAAAGGCAGCTCAAAACCCCTCACAGCAAGAGCCATAGATGGAACGAGCGATGTAAAAGAAGGGTGTATTCATGTGTCAGCTATTATTTTCTTAGCCGAGGCAAAATTGACAATCCAATGTAAAGATCTGAGAACAGAATACTAAAAATGAATCTTGAAATGAGACACAGACATTCTTTTTTATATTTATAACTATCTCAAGCTCTTCCTAAAGTTTTACTGCAGGGGATAAAAACTGATACTTGAGTAATAGCTATGACTTGTATCTTTTGCTAGATAGTGAGCTTCATGACGTCAGGAGTTTTGTCGTTCACCTTTGCATAGCTGCCACCGTGCCCAGCTCTTTCCCTGCCACACACTTGTGGGCACACACATGCCGTTGCCTGGCACAGTGCCTGGTACAACACAGGTGCTCAGGAAATTTTTAAATGGAGGGAATTATTCAGCAATTTAACAAATAGTATTAAGAAGTTACACCAGCCCTTTGCTGGTGTTTTCACAATAAGTTAAATGAAATGTTGTCTTCTAGGGGTTCATAATCTAGTGGGTGGGTATAAGTTCCCTGTTTGTGAATTTCAGTGAACCATGACAGGTACCTATCATAAGGGGGTCTCCAGGGAAGAGTTAGTTAAATCTACTCAGAAAGGCCAGATAACCTGCACAGATGAAACACTCAAACCATATATATATATATATATATATATATATATTTTCAAATCATATTTTGAAGTAGGACTTTTCCATGTAGTCTGGGGGACAGTGTCATCTAACGTGGAGGGAATATTATGGAGTTATACTCTAGATTCAGAGTATAGAATTTGCCCCACTGTATCATAATGACTAATTGATTATGTTCCACACCTTCCTAAACTTCTGGAGGTCAGGGACTATGGACCTCACATTCATCTCTGTAGCTCCAGATCTTTCTAGAAAAATGCCTAGAGACTAGCTGGTGCTTAATGAATACTTGCTGGATGAACATGTAACAACAGATGAACGGCCCCATAGAAACTGTCAGACCATTTTCTCAATTCCTCTTACCTCATTTTAAATACCTGGCATTTAACCTGATCTCCCCACATATGGCTTATCTACAACTGGGGGTAAAAATCAAAAGAATTGTGCTGAAGTTACTTAAATTTCCAGGAAGAGAACAGATGGTGATTTTAAATAGTTGTGGAAAGAACTTAAGGGGAAAGAAGACAATGGCAAGAAAAATCAATGCTTTTTCTGTGGCATAAATTTGGGTGAGGTCACCAGAGGGACCCGCTTCTCGCTGGACCCACTTTCTCCTGCAATTAATCCACGAGCTGGAGCCAAGGACTTTGTGACACTCAGTGACATTCATTCCAACTGGCAAAGAGAATGTGACAAGCAGGCCTATTATATTTTTAAACATGTTTATTGGAGTATAATTGCTTTACCATGGCGTGTTAGTTTCTGCTGTATCACAAAGTGAATCAGCTATACGTGTACATATATCCCCATATCCCCTCCCTCTTGTGTCTCCCTCCCACCCTCCCTATCCCACGCCTCTAGGTGGTCACAGAGCACCCAGCTGATCTCCCTGTGCCATGCAGCTGTAAAGCAGGCCTATTTTTAAGCGGCAGTTGAATTGAATTCATTCAAGAGAAGAGAGGGTTGGGGAGGGGTGAGAGAATAAAAGAGAGAGGGGCGTTTTTAAGGGGCCTGCAGTGAGAAGCCCAGCGAAACTGTCTGGAGAGCTCTCTCCTGTTTGGGAAACTGTCAGGGCAGCAATGAAATTCAGGTTCAGTCCAGCAGTTGCCAGAAGACCCAACGCTTTCTGTTCTGAGAGTCATCCACAACCTCCCACTCTACCTGGGTTTTCTTTGAAAGTAGGCGGGACCAGATAGCTGGGACACTCTGGGGGTCCTGGATGTTGTGAAACCACAGAGATACCCTGAGGGACTCAGGGACCCTGAACCCCAGGTCTGCCTTCACACTGGATGAGGACAGTCATTGCTCAACAGCCAGCATGTGTGTCTGTGGCTGCAGGGGAGCGGGATGGAGAAGACTGGGCGGGTGGTGTCTGAGCACATCCCCTGCCATTGGCAGCTGGTACTGACCAAGCTCTCAGTACAGACCTAGGCTTAGGTTGGAGTTTAAAATCTTAATTTTTCTCTCGTCTGGAGAAATTCCAAGGTTCAGGGGAAGAAACAATAAGCAAAACTAACAGGTACAATTCGGATATATTTTTAAAAGGCTTGAGGGATATATCAGAAACAAAGAGATGTAACCCTGCCCTAGACTTCACACCACATTAGCTAGCTTTAACATTTTTTCAAAAATTCATCATATGAAGGAAACAGCAGAACATCAGGTGGAATTGTAAGATCAGGGACATTTACCAGTCTTCTCAGCGAGGCACATTTTCTCCTGTGTGTGGACTAGAAGGGAATTTGGGAGGGCCTTGGTTTATAGGACAGTGAACAGGACAGAGGAAGTGGCCAGTGGTGGAGGGGCCCTGGCTTCTAGACATCAGGGAGTCTTAGCTTACAGCTCCAGTTTCTGGAGTTTTCTGCAACCCCCAGTCTTGGTTTGTGGGTTTAGCATGGGTGAAAATAGACAATTCGGGTACAGAGTTTACTATTACGTGTCAAGGTCCTTGGGCTAAGGAATATCCAGGTAGCTGGCTGGACGTTATTTCTGGGTGTGTCTGTGAGAGTGTCATCACATGAAGCAGTAGACTGAGTCAAGAGGATCACCGCCACCAGTGCGGGTGGGTGCTATCCAGTCCACTGAGAGCCTGAATAGAACAAAAGAAGGAGGAAGCGGGTATTCCCTCCGTCTGATGGAGCTGGGACATCCACCTCCTGCCTGGGATGCTGGTGCTTCCGGCTCCTGATTCTCACAGCTGTGGACTCAGACCAGGACTTACCCCATCAGCTTCCCCTGTTCTCAGGCCATAGGATATGGACTGAATTACACCACTGGCTCTCCTGGATCTCCACCTCGGGACTTAGCCTCTATAAGCACATGCCCCAATTCCTACAAGGAATCTTTTTCGTAGATTTATATCAATATACCTATGTTATCTATATCTACATTTGTATCTATATCTGCATCTGTTTCTACATCTTTAGCTGTATCTGTGTCTCTATCTGTATCTATACGTTTCTATATATCCTATTGGTTCTGTTTCACAGCGGGCAAAGCCAGGACGGTCGTTGCTTTCCTGCCACCAGCTTCCTTCTTTGACACCCCAGAGCTGCCTGTGCTCCCTGGCTCCAGTGATCAGAATTCTCCGTGTCTCTGTGTGAGAGACATAGGCCAGGGCATGGGGTGAGGGCCCAGAGTGACGCTCCGGAGAGCCCAAGTGCACAGGCCCCTTGGACGGCTTGGAAGGAGACACAGCTGGGACACTTCCCTCTTCTTTCAGGTCCTAAGATGCGGCTACAGCCTCCTGAGCTGGGAGGGAGGCGCAGAGATTTAGTTTCCTCCTCATCTGCATCTTGGATCTAAGTGGCCCTGCTCTCATCCCTGCAGGCCACACATGCTTGATTCTCCTTGTACCACAGACACTGGGGCTTTCAAAATACTTACTATGCGTGTGTGCACGGGGACACTAGTTACACAGCCACGCCCTGGCAACTGACCTCACGGTATCACAGGCGGTGCCACGGTGTGTGGCCACAGAGCAGGAGGCAAACGTCCGGGCAGGTCCCTCAACACCCCTGTGGTTGCTCTGAGGAGTGTCCTGCAGGCTCCACTGGTGTCTGCAGGCCCTCCCCATCCTGCCCCCTTTCTCTCTGGGATGGAGAAAGACAAAGGCCAGCCCTAACTTCCCCTCTCAGGAGAAGCGCAACGTACTGTACTTGCCAAAAATTGTTTTAACATGTATGCACTCAGCGTTTTGTACCTCAGTAATGTTACTGGTATTTCAACATCTTTAAAATTCATAGACATTATGAGGTACGACAGCTGAGTCTTTTTCTCTTTCTCTCCCTGTGACGTGGCAGATCAACTCCTTGATCTTAGACTAGTATACATTTTATAGGATGGTTACGTATGGGTTTTCTTGAATGTGGCTGACATTTTGGGAGGACCTGCTTTCAACTGCAGTGATGCATGGATTCTGAAGCATGCTCCAAACTGATTTCAAAAAATGATTGAAATTTCAGGTCATTTGCTAGAAATCCTATGCCTTGCAAGGAGTAGGGCATGGGTTGGATTAAGGAGTTGTCAGCTGAACCTTTATGAGCGGTTCAAAGGTAAGGAACCAAAATTAGGAGAGTAATTTATCTAAGACATTCCAGGATGGACGTAGTAACTAGTACTTATTCGGTATCTTCCGTGATGCATAGTTTACATGAGTTCTCTTGTGAGACATGCTCTGATTGACTCCTGACCTATCAGCTGACATCTCTATACCCCTTACACAGATGAGGAAATCAAGATTTAGAGAGGCTACAGTACCCCCCCAGCAAAGTCACACAGCTAGGATGTGTACCTCATTCTGGACCATATTCTGACTCCTGAGAGAAAAACATTTGGGTAAGTTTGAGATAAGATGTTTTTAAATTCCCCTAGGGGCGGAACTACCTCATGAAATTCAGGGTGCTTATCTGAGTTTAAAAAATTACAAACTTTAAAAAGCCAGATTAACCTGATGTTTAATAAAAATAAAACAAAATATTCTGATACAATCTGTGGTAGGCGTGTACCAATATATTCATTTTTCCTTGAGATAAGATCTGATTATCTTTCTTTGAATGGCATTCATCAATGTAAGATGAGGTAGTCTTTGTATCTTTAGATGCTGGTAGCAGGTTATCTTGCAAGAGAACTAGGAAGTAAGGATTAGTATCAGAAGACTTGATTTTCATGCCTTTATATTGTTTGAATTTTTCATGTGTGCAATTTTTATTTTGGAGGAAAAATGGGGTGCACATGCGTCTTCCTTTTATACCTATGGAAACAGTGAGTTCTATACCTACTCTCCAGGCACCCATGCAGAAATATGTGGTTCATCGATCTTATTGGCTCTTATGGTTCACCGAGAATCTACAGAGTGGCAAAGAGAGAGTGGGTTCCTCCCTGTGTCATTAGGGACTGCTCATTTCCCGGGAGAACTGCTTGCCCTGGAACCCAGAGGAGATTGTGCCCCAACATGATCACCCAGGTAGTTTGCAGAGGTAAGTTTCACAGCAGCTCTTCCACAACAAAATCGAGGGATGCACTTACAAAGCATCCTTTATGCAGTTTAATAAAACAAAAGCAATGCTCACTGTTTTTATATTTCACAGCACGAATAAACCCCACACAATACTGCCAATTCTCAGCTCCTAAATCCCCCAGCTCCTAAAATCATTACTAAAATCTTCCCTGTAATACTTTATATGCATCAAAGATTGCCTGTCCTCCTTTAATTCATATCCTTTGAAATGTTCTCTCCAGGTGTTTTCATTTTCTATTCTGCTCCCCTCAAGAAGAGCAAGCACCAGGGTCCAGGAGGTTGGGGCTTGGGTGGGCGGTCTATCAGAGAGGCGGGCTTATCACTGATCTCTGGTTCCCGGTTTCTCATCTGCATGGGAGGGACTTGGACCAGGCATTTCCTCAGACCCCTCCTGGCTCGTAGAGTTGACATCTATGCTCTGGTTCAGAGGGGAGCACGGGCCAGGCACCGGCTGTGCCTTCTCACAGCTCAAGGGGAGTTTGACATTATTCAAGAAAAGGAACCCTGTGAGATTCATCAAGACTTAATGCCCTCCCCCCCCAAGTTTTGCATTTAAGAAGAACGCAAATGCATATCTCATCGCTGATTATTATGACTCCTCAGTATTGTTGTTATTATTGATTTTTAAAGTGTGTTCATTATTCAGCTTCAAATCCATTACAAAGAACAAATACATATTTAAATATTTATTATTATCCGAGATTGTGGTCATACACTTCCTTATCCACCCACTTCCATCTGCTCTGTGATTGACTGAACAGATGGGTGTTGTACCCAGTTCCAAAAGCCAGAATACAAGGGCTCTGAGTTTTTTTTTTTTTTTTTTTTTTCAGTACGTGGGCCTCTCACTGTTGTGGCCTCTCCCATTGCAGAGTACAGGCTCCGGACGCACAGGCTCAGTGGTCATGGCTCACTGGCCCAGCCACTCCATGGCATGTGGGATCTTCCCGGACCGGGGCACGAACCCATGTCCCCTGCATCGGCAGGCGGACTCTCAACCACTGGGCCACCTGGGAAGCCGGGCTCTGTGTTTTATACTGAAAGAAACTACATAACAAAGGCAGAGGAAGAATGCAGTTATATCATTTCTTCTTTTAGGCCTTTCCTTATTAGTTGAACAGTGTTTTGGAAATTCACTATAGTATGTCAAAGAATACAGCAGAGAAAATCATGACTATTGAATTATTTAGTTCTTTTCTTGGGTTTCTTTGTTCCATTTGGCAACATTATTCACCCAGTCCTCCAAGCTAGAAATCATGTTGCTACCTTAAACTCCCTTGCCTGTTTTCATCCACCTTGGTAACTTGATTATCAAATTCTAAGCACTTTTAAATCTGCAATATTGCTGGAATCTATTCCCCTCTCACCAATTTCCATGGCTTCTGCCATATAGTCTAGACCTTCAGCTCTTCTATTCAGTATATCTTCTGAATCTCTAATTTTCTATAAAACAGAGGTATGCAGAAATGCCCTGGCAGGTGAGAGGGAGAACATGTAAATGCATGGACATATTAACAAAAACAACATAGTCTTGGGGGCACAGCCTGGGTACATGGGTATAGGGCTGAGTGTGGCCAACATCTTGTACCCTGTGAGGCAGTTTGGACCAAATGCAGTAGGCTAAAGGGAACCATTGGAGGTGTATTGAGACAACAGGAATAACACGATTGCTTCTCTATTATAGAAAGGTGGTTCTACAAAAGAAGCAGAGAAAGGACTGGAGGGAGGAGATTAATTATCACACAAGTTCAGATGAGTCATTCTCAGAGGCTGGGGTATGAGTGCTGGTGCACACAGAAAAGAGAAATGAGTGAGAGGGTCACCGTTACAGTAGAATCAATAGGAAATAGTTACTGAGGATGGAGTGAAAGCAAGAGAGAAGAGTCAAGTTGATGCCTAGGCTTCTCACTTGGATGGCTGGGTTGATATTGGTGCAAGAGTACAGATAAGGAGCACACAAGTGCAAGAAGAGAAGGAAAATCAAAGGAAGAATGAATAATAGTTTCAAAACTGATGGGTTTGAATTACCCATGGGATTATCCCACCAAAAATATTGAATAAGCAATTGATAATTGATATAATGTAAGTTTTATTGATTAAAAGTAGTCCTATCTGCTAAAGTTAAAATATGCATAACTATTACCCAGGAAATCTACCTCCAGACATCGTGTCTTTGAGAAATGCTCTCATCTGTGCAGAAGAAAAAATGTAAGCTGATTTTATTGAAGCATTGTTGTAGTTAAGAAAATTAGAAATTTTCTCATTTTTCATGAATAAAGGAATGATCAAATAAAATTTGGTCTATTAATATGATGAAATGCTATATACTGATACAATGAAAAGAAATGCAGTTGTATTAGTGGTAAATGGTTTAAAATCTCTGCAGGGGACAAAGCCCCGATTTGTAGCTTTTGCTGATTTCAGTGGTGTAAATATCCCCATAATGGACAATTTCAATCTACCAAGGTGAAACCACTCAATGTGAAGTTGGGAAAAGATGCACAAAACAAGCTTTCACTTGCCAGTATGAGCCAGCTCCAGTACACCACTGGGAATGGACTACATCTTTTTTTGTATCAACACGGATAATTCTCAAAATATTAATGTTGAGTGAAAAATGCAAGTTGCAGAATGATGATTATAGTATGATATCCTTTCATTTAAACAAAGCAGAAAAATCAATATTATACATTCTTAAAGGACATTATATATGGAAGTATTTCTAACTAAAAAAAAAAACTCTGGAAAGAGAAAGACCAGATTTCAACAAAAATTTGCTCTAGGGGTGAGAAAGGAGGGGAAAGCGAAGGGTAGAAGTAAGATTGGGAACCACACACTGTGAGATTGAAAACTTTGTCTGGAGTGTTCTAATATTTGAAGAAATGTTTGTTTATAAGTTATTTTATTAAAATTATTTTTTAAGCAAAAGAAACATATAAACAACACAAAACAAATCATATAGGCAGTATTTCTTTAGCTTTCTTTTCAGGCATCAGAGGAGCAAACCACCACTCCGTGGTCTCCAGCATAGAGGAGCAGTGATGAGTAGATGGGATCCATGGAGAAAGCTTAAAGATTAGATGGAGGGGGTCCAATTTCAGTTGTTGACACTTGATCCTTTTAAACTAAAGTGCTGACTTCTGAACCTCAAGTTCTGGCTATGTATGCTACAAGGTCTTCTGACTTGCTTTGTGTGCTGTCCAGGGTGAGAGAGTGTATTGTTTGCCTAGGAAAAATAAAATAGGGGAAGCCCTCAAAATTAAAATATTTTTTCAAAGCAATGGTATTATGAACTGAATGATTGTCCTACCCATTCATATGTTGAAACCCTAACCCCCTGATGTGATTGTACTTGTAGGTGGGGCCTTTGGGAGGTAATTTGGTTTAGATGAGGTCATGAAGTTGGGGACCTTATGGTGGGATCCTTACAAGAAGAGGCCAGAGAGCTTGCTTCTTCTCTCTCTCTCTCTACACCATGTGGAGGCACAGCAAGAAGGTAGCCAAATGTAAGCCAGGAGAACAGCCCTCACCAGAAACCAACCTTGCCAACACCTTGATTTTAGATTTCTCAGCATCCAGAGCTGTGAGGAATAAATATCTCCCGTATAAGCCACCCAGCCTATGGTATTTGGTTATAGCAGCCTAAGCTGATTAAGACTAATATCAAAGGCCAACATCTGAAGATCCGAAGATAGGTGCAATCTAACTTGCATCCTTGACGACGTCTTCAGAAAGGCTAAGTATGTGGAGTGGGAAGTGCTACGTTTCATTTTATCCTAAGGGGGAAAATTTTTTTTTCTCTGAAATGTAAATGTAAGCAACTCAGTTCTTGTTGTTCCCTTAGGGGAGGAGAAAGAAGAGATAATAAAGTAACATCATTGAGATCCTGAATATTAGACCACACCAAGTAGAGAAAGTTACCCTGTAGGTTGAAAAATCTGAATATTTCCTTGGAAGACAAGAGGACCCTTTCCTTCATAGGGGGTATGGAGAGTCAGAGTGAGAGAGTGAGTTACTTAGGTAGCACAGCAGTGTTGTAGCAGCCTTCCCATCACAATGGCCAAGTATTGTAAAAGGGCTAGAAAGACGGGGGCAGGGGGCGGATTAAAGAAGGGAAAATGCATAAAGAGATATTTCAAAATATATCCTCATCACCTAGATAATTTGGCGGGAAGTTATTTCTGGTCAGTTGCCCAGGCCCCAGTTACTCACAACGATCCTGTGTTCCTCTTTTTTTCTACCTCACAATCACCAAAGCATTAGGTGATCCTTGTCTTGAAACACTGCATCTGACTCCGCATTGCCTTTGAGAGCTTGCTCCAAAGTCGGAACTTCAGATCTCAGTCCTCAGGAAGCCATGCATCACAGCTGGTGAAGATCAATTCCGTTGGACTTTCCATCCTCGCATGTTCCTTAGTGCTGGACAGATGGAGGCCCAGCACCTGAAGCTATGCTGATCATGATGCATGAAGCAGGCAAAGGAAAGGACCACACCTTTTAGGACAGAGCCAAGGGCAACTTCTTTTTCACACATAAGCAAGACAATTATTTTGACTCATTATTCTTTTTTTTTTTTTGGTGGTACGCGGGCCTCTCACTGCTGTGGCCTCTCCCGTTGCGGAGCACAGGCTCCGGACGCGCAGGCTCAGCGGCCATGGCTCACGGGCCCAGCCGCTCCGCGGCATGTGAGATCTTCCCGGATTGGGGCACGAACCCGCGTCCCCTACATCGGCAGGTGGACTCTCAACCACTGCGCCACCAGGGAAGCCCTGACTCATTATTCGTTAGCACTGCAGAATTCAAGGTAATGAATAGTTACTTGGCAACTATTATATAATGAATAAGACATGGTTTCTGCTATGGAGGAAAGACAAATATGCAATTTTTATCACATAGACTGAAATAAAGGCTATATAAGAGGTATAACAAACTGATTTAGGAATGAAGTAAGATTTACTTGGGGAACTGAAGGCCCCTTGGAAGAAGCAGCAGTTGAGCAAACCCAACAAGATATGTAGGAGTTGATCACCTGGCGTGGAGGGGAAGACAGCTCCAAGGACCCTCTGGAGTGGCTGCTTGGAGATGAAGACTTCTTCTTGGACTTGTACATTGAAATGACATAGAGCAAACCACTGCTCCATCCTGTCAGTTCAGTGGAAAGAAGATAACATTTGAACCAGTAGTTTGGCAAGAGGAAGACAATATAACCAGCCGATTCACCAAATTGTGTTCTATTTTTCAAGTTATTGCATTGATATTATGCACATTCAGGCATCAGCTACTTCAGAAGGTCTATTCTTTGGAGGAGCAAGAGAGTTCCCTTTGCAGAAGTAAAGTAAATAGGTTTCTGTCTGTTTGTGTGGGCAGCTTGGGATATTAAAAAGAAGCAATACAATGCAGAGAGATTGCCATTCAGAGATACAGTATGGCTCATTTTTAACTGTTTTCATTGAAGTGGGTAGAAATTTATCCGGATTGTCTTTGCCGGCAGGGTGCACGTTGGAGGGTCAGTCATATCCCTGTTTACCTAAACAGATGCTGAAAGCATCACATCATTCACAGCTCTTTATCTTTTCCAACTGAGCAAAATGTTCAGCATGAACTTTTAAATAGAGTGACACCTTGTGTGTCCAACCTGCTGAAATCTGCAGCAGGAAACCAGTAACGGGGAAAGCTGTGAATGTTTGTGGTGATTAAGTGCTAACACAAGTCCACATTTTCTTCAGGAAAGTGAAGATGGTTGACTTGGCAATTGACAGTCAGATAGGATGGAATATATTTTGTGATACATAATTATATCTGGATTATTTTGATGGAGAAATTAAAGCGAAGTCTTGAGACTGTGATGTTTCCAGTGGCAAAAGGGTTTTGAAAAATATTTTTTTCTAATTAGTGATTCTAATAAATATAATTGTAATCACTACATTGTAATATATGCCATATTTTAGGAGTTTTTGCAAGTAGTTTGATAAACAGAAAGTCTAACATAATTTACTGATGTGATTTATAAGGGCTTTTCATTTCTATAGTGCCCACGCTCCTTAATAAACCAGAAACTGCACACACACACAATTTTTTTTTAATTGAAGTATAGTTGATTTATAACGTTGTGTTAGTTTCATGTGTACAGCAAAATGATTCAGTTATATATATTACATTATATATATATATATTCTTTTTCAGAGTTCTTTCCATTATAGGTTATTACAAGATATTGAATATAGTTCCCTGTATTAAATAGTAGGTTCTTGTTGTTTATCTATTTTATATATAGTAGTGTGTGTATGTTAATCTCAAATTCCTAATTTATCCCTCTCCCCTTTCCCCTTTGGTAACCGTAAGTTTGTTTTCTATGTCTGTGAGTCTGTTTCTATTTTGTAAATAAGTTCATTTGTATCATATTTTTAGGTTCCACATATAAGTGATATCATGCGATATTTGTTACACATACACTCTTGATGGGATATTTTCCTTGCTCTACCTGGGAGACTGAGATAAATGAGTGATTAAGGTGCCCATTCACCAGTCAAATTTCTAGAAGGAAATCTAGTTCCCGTCAATCAACATTTATTAAGCATCTACTATGGGAATATGGATGTAGAAAGAAAGTCCCTTCCTTCAATATTATCATATTGTGAGGCAGGAAGAGCCATGATCAGACTTGGTGAACGAAGTGCAGTAGGTGCCCTGATCAGGTTGGATCCAGAGCTTCGAGAATGTGCAGGACGAGTGACTGGTGAGACAGGGATCAGGAAAGGATTTCCGTGAGATGGGATGGCCAGGCTGGGCCCTGGTTCTCAACCTGTTGACTCCCCAGGGCCTGGTAACATTTTTAATTAAAAAGAAATTGCTAAATAAATCAATATATATGAAACTGCTGTGTGACTTTTACTGCTCTATGAAAATGTCAGTTGTTGAGATAATGAGTCACCTTTGGCTATGAACCTTGCATCGCAAGCTCATCTCTTCCTCTTGTTTTGACTCTTCAGCTTGGTGTAAGCTCCCCACAACCTGGTCCTTGCCTCTGCTTCTCTCCTCCCTACATTTTCCTCTTTCCCTTGTGCTTTCAACGTATTCACCACCTCTCCATGTCACCTGCTCCTGGCTTGACCCAGAGTTCACCTAAACTGCAGTGGGTCATCCCCTGGGACCTGCATTTGGGGAGAAGTCACAGAAAAAGAAGACAGCTAATGTAATCCAGCTACAGAGAATCAGCAGCATACTTGATTTATTCATAGTAAATTCAATTGAATCATGGTAAAGATTGTTTCATATTTAGGCTTAAATTTACCTGCTAATTCCATTTTAAAGCCTGGAAAACCAAGACTTAGAAAGTCAATGGAATAGCAACACATAGAATCTGGGTTTTCCAATTCCCAGCCCAGGGTTCTTCCCTTTTTTGGTAACAGGAACTTGTTCACCAGAGAGAAGCCAGGCAAGGGGCACAGTGTTTCACAGCAGGAAGGATCAGGGACTCACAGGCAGGCCACCTGAGATCAGCTCGAGGACCACCTGTTTTCCCCAAAGAAGGTGCAATCTTCAACTGTACCTTTGGACATGTGATGAGTGATCAAGGTTTTATTTCAAAGGACCCAATAAAGAGATTCAGAGGGTGATTTTGGCATTTTAGAATGCGTGCTAGGAAAGCTTTGACATCTGTGACCTCAATAATTGGAAGGTTTCACCATGCTGGGAAGGGGGCTGGGGGCCAGCAGGCAGCCCCTGTCAGATACCACATCAGATTGATAAATGCGCTATTTGGTGCTCTGGCAAAATGCTCATGTGAGCCGGGCGTGATCTCTCTCGCGCATGGAACACGGGTTGCACCATCTGCTCGCTTTGGAAGTGAAATCTTGAGCCTATACCCTGTGCCCAAGCCAGGCCTGTGACTCGCCCCAACATGAGAGGACGCGTGTGTTCGTAGAGATGCCAGGCTCTGATCTCGTGTGCACAAACCTTGGGCCGCTCGGGGACTTCAGAGAACTGCTTGCCTCCAGCATGGTCCTGGGTTCTGATAAATTACCATGGCTGTCCTGACCACTCATTCAGGGAATGCACGAGCCTTGCTTGAGCGCTAATGCTTTTATAATGTGCTGTCTCAGTGACAGCTTGGGATCAGAAAGCAGGCTGTTCACTGCCTTTTGTTTCTCTTCAAACAAGGGTCTTTTAGAAATCATCACTCTCGTCAAACCAGGGCTGGGATCTGCGTGGCAGGGCCAAATGTGACCGCGGGCTGAGTGCTCTCTTCCATCCCGCGTTCTGCTCCCTCGCAGCCGCAGGGGTCCCCAGCGCAGTGCCTGGCGGAGGAGGGACTAGGCTCTTGATTAATGTTCACGTCCTTCCTGCACTCTGTCTTTGTGTCTAAGAAGCACCAGGGCATTGCGGGGATGATGGGGTGGAACTCTTGACCATGATGAGGTGAGAATGGGGTCTGACCAGAGCGGAGACAGTGGGCTCCGGAAACTCCCAGGCCAGGCCCCCCTGCCAGCTCGGGCCATATCCTTCTGGGCACCTCCAGCGATGCCACCGAATCTCTGGGCCTTGGTTTTCCCCTCCGTGAAAAGGATTTTTGTGGATTTGTGGAATAAGGAACGCATGATGACTTTGCCTTTCCTGACGCTTGGCTCCTGACTTAATAAATGCCCGTTTCCTGCTGGTTCATGTTCTTAGCAGCAAACGGTTCTGGTACAGCAGACATTATAAGCTAAGTCATGAAACTGTATTAATTACATTAGGTAGGTACTATTTTATTTGTCCTTGTTTGCAATTTTGAGCATAAAAGCAATGGAGGCAATCACTGTTTTCTCAAGCTCCTGGACAGTTTTGCCATTCTCCTCAAATGCATCAGAAATATAAACTGTATTGTTTTCTTTTAACTCCAAGACACACCATGTGTGCATATTTTTTAGGTGATAAGATCCTGACTTTTTTAAACCAAGAGTTATTATTATGATTCACTCTTAAAACCAAACATAGAAATTAATTCAAAATATTTTCAAAGACATGCTGCCCGTGGCTTAGGTATGAGAAGTTTTATGTTCTTACACTGGTGAGAAGAGCCTGCCGAATGGGATAGAATTTTTTTTTTTTTTTTGCCTTTTCAGGACTCGGGAACAATGTTTACCCTTGTTTCAGTGGCATCTTAGGAGATTTTGTGAAATCCCATTAAAGCAAGCGTTATTCAGAGTGTTTTCGTCTGAGTGAGAAGCTCTTGGCCGTGTCTGCTGCAGGCTGTGGGCAGGTATCCAGTAGGATCTCTGACCCCAATCGCAACCGACATTGTCTTCCTCACCATCTGTGAAAGGGGACCGAGGTGACCAGGCTGAATGTGGAGTGCGTGGGCGCCAGAGCCTGGAGGGACTGATTCCAACCCTGCGTCTCCGCACACACCTCCTTCCTGCCAGAGGTCGCCTTATATGTTCACCAGCTCCCGGGAGGGGAGCCTGATGGGACGAAAGGGAAAGGGTCTCATTTTCATCATCAGACAGGCCTGGTAGTGTGTGTGTAGCACCCAGCTGGCCTGCGGGATGGGTCCTCTCTTTCTCTGAAAGCTCCTGTGGACAAGACAGGCCTTGGATCCCCAAGGAGCAGCTTCCTCTGCTCCCTTTTCCTGGGCTGGGCTTCCCAGCAAGAGCCTGCTTTGTCCGAGGCACCACTGTGCGCAGCGCCTCTTGCTCTGTGGACCACTGACCACTTGGGAGCAGGGCTGCGGTGTCTCCTTAGAATGCGAGCCCCTCATAAGTAGCCAATGGTGCTCCTTCCAGGGTTGATTTACCTCAAAGGGGTCTGTGGTCCAATTTCTAGAATCCCGAGGGCAGCAGCTCTTTCTGCTGTTCACAGCCTCTCTCCTCCTAGCCCACTCCCAGTCTGGTCTGTGGGTCTTCGTTCAGGAGAGGACCTCTTTTTCCTAAGTATCCTTGTCTCCCTTTGTAACCTGGCTTGCTCAGACCATGCTTCCTCTCCACTAGTCCAGGCAGCCCCAGTTGTCTGCATCCCACTCACTCACTCCGGTGGGTTTTTTCCCAGAAGTTTTCCACCGCCCAGAATCCACCCTCCAACATCAGCAAACTGGTGTAAACAGCATTGGGAAGGAGTGATGGCTGGGCTTGAAATCACCATTCTTTACAATCAGTAAGACGCAGATCCCAAAGTGCTCCCAGTATAATTCCTGCTGGCATTTAATAAAGAAGTTTCAAAACGGTAATTGTGAAAATGTCAGGCCAGTGGGACTGAGTCTCCTCAAGGACCTCTCAGAGGCCAGAGTCCTTTAAGTACTTTTCCTATCCTATCTTGCTATTTTATCTCACTTCTAAGATTCTTTGGAAAATCTTTGTGTTTTTATATTTATAAATGTAAATATATGTATTTACTTTATAAGTATAAATGTATATCTATTTTTTATATTTAGTGCACATATTAACTCCTCTTTTCCTCCCTCCTAGCTTCTTGCCCAGAAGCGTGTTTTCAAGGGGCAGAAATGACCAGCATTGATTTTCTGGCTTTGATTGATCCTTAACCCTCCAGGAAGAAAAGTGGTTTGTGTGTGAAAGAGCAACTGAGGAGGAGCCCAACCCTAGTCTGGAAAGAGGAATTCAGCCCGTGTGCCATGCTTGGGTGTGAGCGTGTGGAGGGAGGGAAAGGGTGTGTGAGAGTGTGAGTGTGCATGTGTGTATGAGCTGTATGTGTGTCAGTGGATCATGCATGTATGTGGGTGTGGATGTGTGTGAGAGTGATGTGTGTAGGTGTGTGTGTATATGAGTGTGTGCACGTGTGAGTGTGGCTGTAAATGTGCACGAGTGTGTGTGTGTGTGTGTGTACAGAAGTGTGTGATGCACGTGTGTGCACTTCTGTGTTTATGGCACATGTGAGTGTTGAAGGTGGGAGAAGCCTGGGGCTAGGAAGCAGGTCCCAGACCTCTGTGTGTAGTGACTGATACTCCTTGTGCAGTGGCCACTGAGAGCAGCATGGGTGCTTTGGTACTGTGAGTGTAGTTTTCCAATATTTGTGAGTGTGTGTGCTTGGAGAAACCAATTCAAGAAAGACTGATGATTCAATCGGTATTAAAAGAAATCTGATGTATTCCTAATACCCATTAGTAACCTATACTCTTCAGAGAAACAGGATCACTTGTAAAAGCTTCATGTTAATAAAGACTAAAGTCCTTGGCATTTGTTCCACCACTGAACAGTTTGTAGTTGTATTAATCAGCTTTGCTGCAGTAACAAACAACACCCAAATGTCACTCGTTTATACAACAGATGCTTATTTCTCATTATAGGTCTACAAGTTTGCTGTGAGCCTGCTGGACTCTGTTTGGCTGAGCTTGGCCTGGCTCCGTGCTACAGGTCAGTCTAAGTCATCTGGCTTCCAGGATGAAGTAAAGCCACTCTCTGGAGAGTGTTATTCTCATGGAGGAGCACAAACCTCAAGAGGCTGGTGAAAACTTACAAGGCCTCTAAACACACGTGCTTGAACTTGGTATAAGCCGTGTCTGTTCACATTCTGTTGGCCAAAGCAAGTCACTTGGCCAAGGCCAATGCCAGTGAGATCAGAGGCTGTGCTTCTTCCATGGCAGGTGTGGGAAGAGAATTTTGATGATCAATAATACCATTTACCACAGCAGGGAAACTATTAGGGAATGTGGGTGAAGGGACCATGGTAACCCTTTGGAGATGGGGCTGTAGGAACCTAGAGAATCAGGAGAGTGGAGTGTCTCACTGGTTGGGAATTCCTCATGGGGGAGGTCAGCTTGTATTGAGTCTGAGTAATGGATACTGTGTAGTAAAGAGGGAAGAAAAAGGAGTAACTTTCTAGTAGAGATGAAAAGCTTGAGCAAAGGCTTGGTTTTTCAGTCTGTAACAAACATGATGTGATCCAGGAACAATAATGAGGCTGCTTGGCCAGGATAATCATGGTGGGCTTTATGGTCGAGTAGACTTAGGGGTAATGCTGGTGTGAAGGTGCAGTAAATAGCTGTCATTTTTGAGTGCCCACCAGTCTTATTTTCCTTGAGAAACTGCCTGTCCATTCCATGTCATCACTGGACTGAGACCGGAGTATCTTCATAGCCCATCCTTCTGGACAAAATGGTCGAGGGATGGTCTCATGTCCCAAGGGCACCATCCTGGTTTGCTGGGAGGATGCTGGGAGGAAGACATTCATCCTTCCTGGACCTGCTAGACTGGAAAGATGTGAGTCTGAGGTTTCCAAAAGATGTATTGACCAGTAATGAGAATAAGGTTGGCTTTTTGCAATTTCAAATTTCCATAAAAGTATATTTTCTCATTTGTAGCGCTACCCATTCTTCTGGCATGATGCAGGTGGACCTCCTTGGTCAGGACTTCATCCCAGTTAGTCTGGATGCTTCATTTTCCTGTTTCTCTGAGTTCTTATAGCCTTTATTGCTTTTGTATCTGTTACCGTTTTTTGAATTCTTAAGCTCATTCTGGCCTCGTATTATTATTTAACTTTGTTATATTTGTGTGCTTTGTTTTCCCAACTCTACTGTAGATTCTTAGAAAATGATCGGTAAATATCTTAAATAAATATAATATTTTAAATATATAGATATATAGGGCCTTGAGCTGAGAGCAAAGATGACTAGATTTATCAATACATAACATACACAAAGCTATCTGAGTTACTTTCAGTGTGTCAAAAGAGTGGGCATGGCTTTCATGATTTATCCATCATCTTTTTAATCCTCAGCATCTCTAAAATCTTTTGTGTTAGTATTCTCTCTGACTCAGATAGCAAACTCTTAGAGGGCAAAGCATCTTTCAGTTCTATTACTCCTCAGAAGTACATGCATTAGGACAAGGCAGAGCATAGATTACCAGTGAGTATAAAAAAAATACAGGAAATTACACAGATATGTATTGTGTGGAATGAAAAACTACTAAGCCACAATATACCGAATGTGCAAGAAGTCAAGCTTCAGACACTTGGCCATTCATCTTTGTTATTTTGGGTTTTTTTTAACATCTTTATTGGAGTATAGTTGCTTTACAATGGTGTGTTAGTTTCTGCTGTATAACAAAGTGAATCAGCTATATGTATACATATATCCCTATATCCCCTCCCTCTTGTGTCTCCCTCCCACCCTCCCTATCCCACCCCTCTAGGTAGTCACAAAGCACTGAGCTGATCTCCCTGTGTGATATGACTGCTTCCCACTAGCTATCTATTTTACATTTGGTAGTGTATGTATGTCCATATATACACTACCACTCTCTCACTTTGTCCCAGCTTACCCTTCCCCCTCCCCGTGCCCTCAATTCCATTCTCTAGTAGGTCTGCATCTTTATTCCTGACTTGCCCCTAGGTTCTTCATGACCTTTTTCTTTCTTTTTTTTTTTTTATATTCCATATATATGTGTTAGCACATGGTATTTGTTTTTCTCTTTCTGACTTACTTCACTCTGTATGACACACTCTAGGTCCATCCACCTCACTCTAAATAACCCAATTGCCTTTCTTTTATGGCTGAGTAATATTCCATTGTATATATGTGCCACATCTTCTTTATCCATTCATCTGTTGATGGACACTTAGGTTGTTTCCAAGTCCTGGCTATTGTAAGTCGAGCTGCAAGGAACATTATGGTACATGACTCTTTTTTGAATTATGGCTTTCTCAGGGTATATGCCCAGTAGTGGGATTGCTGGATCATATGGTAGTTCTATTTTTAGTTTTTTAAGGACCCTCCATACTGTTCTCCATAGTGACTGTATCAATTTATATTCCCACCAACAGTGCAATATGGTTCCCTTTTCTCCACACCCTCTCCAGCATTTATTGTTTGTAGATTATTTGATGATGGCCTTTCTGACGAGTGTGAGGTGATACCTCATTGTAGTTTTGATTTGCATTTGTCTAATGATTATTGATGTTGAGCATTCTTTCATGTGTTTGTTGGCAATCTGTGTATCTTCTTTGGAGAAATGTCTATTTAGGTCTTCTGCTCATTTTTGGATTGGATTGTTTGTTTCTTTGATACTGAGCTGCATGTGCTGCTTGTAAATTTTGGAGATTAATCCTCTGTCAGTTGCTTCATTTGCAAATATTTTCTCCCATATTGAGGGTTGTCTTTTTCTCTTGTTTATGGTTTCCTTTGCGGTGCAAAAGATTTTAAGTTTCATTAGGTCTCATTTGTTTATTTTTGTTTCTATTTCCATTTCTCTAGGAGGTGGGTCAAAAAGGATCTTGCTGGGCTTCCCTGGTGGCGCAGTGGTTGAGAGTCCACCTGCCGATGCAGGGGACACAGGTTCGTGCCCCAGTCCGGGAAGATCCCACATGCCGCGGAGCAGCTGTGCCCATGAGCCATGGCTGCTGAGCCTGCGCGTCTGGAGCCTGTGCTCCTCAATGGGAGAGGCCACAACAGCAAGAGGCCTGCATACTGCAAAAAAAAAAAAAAAAAAAAAAGAAGGATCTTGCTGTGATTTATGTCATAGAGTGGTCTGCCTATGTTTTCCTCTAAGAGTTTTACAGTGTCTGGCCTTACTTTTAGGTCTTTAATCCATTTTGAGTTTATTTTTGTGTATGGTGTTAGGGGGTGTTTTAATTTCATTCTTTTACATGTAGCTGTCCAGTTTTCCTAGCACCACTTATTGAAGAGGCTGTCTTTTTTTTTTTTTTTAACATCTTTATTGGGGTATAATTGCTTTACAATGGTGTGTTAGTTTCTGCTTTATAACAAAGTGAATCAGTTATATATATACATATGTTCCCATATCTCTTCCCTCTTGCATCTCCCTCCCTCCCACCCTCCCTATCCCACCCCTCCAGGCGGTCACAAAGCAACCAGCCGATATCCCTGTGCCATGCGGCTGCTTCCCACTAGCTATCTACCTTACGTTTGTTAGTGTATATATGTCCATGCCTCTCACTCGCCCTGTCACAGCTCACCCTTCCCCCTCCCCATATCCTCAAGTCTGTTCTCCAGTAGGTCTGTGTCTTTATTCCTGTCTTACCCCTAGGTTCTTCATGACATTTTTTTTCTTAAATTCCATATATATGTGTTAGCATACAGTATTTGTCTTTTTCTTTCTGACTTACTTCACTCTGTATGACAGACTCTAGGTCTATCCACCTCATTACAAATAGCTCAATTTTGTTTCTTTTTATGGCTGAGTAATATTCCATTGTATATATGTGCCACATCTTCTTTATCCATTCATCCGATGATGGGCACTTAGGTTGTTTCCATCTCCGGGCTATTGTAAATAGAGCTGCAATGAACATTTTGGTACATGACTCTTTTTGAATTTTGATTTTCTCAGGGTATATGCCCAGTAGTGGGATTGCTGGGTCATATGGTAGTTCTATTTGTAGTTTTTTAAGGAACCTCCATACTGTTCTCCATAGTGACTGAACCAATTCACATTCCCACCAGCAGTGCAAGAGTGTTCCCTTTTCTCCACACCCTCTCCAGCATTTATTGTTTCTAGAGTTTTTGATGATGGCCATACTGACTAGTGTGAGATGATATCTCATTGTAGTTTTGATTTGCATTTCTCTAATGATTAATGAAGTTGAGTATTCTTTCATGTGTTTGTTGGCAGTCTGTATATCTTCTTTGGAGAAATGTCTATTTAGGTCTTCTGCCCATTTTTGGATTGGGTTGTTTGTTTTTTTGATATTGAGCTGCATGAACAGCTTGTAAAATTTGGAGATTAATCCTTTGTCAGTTGCTTCATTTGCAAATATTTTCTCCCATTCTGAGGGTTGTATTTTGGTCTTGTTTATGGTTTCTTTTGCTGTGCATAAGCTTTGAAGTTTCATTAGGTCCCATTTGTTTATTTTTGTTTTTATTTCCATTTCTCTAGGAGGTGGGTCAGAAAGGATCTTGCTGTGATTTATGTCATAGAGTGTTCTGCCTATGTTTTCCTCTAAGAGTTTGATAGTTTCTGGCCTTACATTTAGGTCTTTAATCCATTTTGAGCTTATTTTTGTGTATGGTGTTAGGGAGTGATCTAATCTCATGCTTTTACATGTACCTGTCCAGTTTTCCAGCACCACTTATTGAAGAGGCTGTCCTTTCTCCACTGTACACATTCCTGCCACCTTTATCAAAGATAAGGTGTCCATATATGCGTGGGTTTATCTCTGGGCTTTCTATCCTGTTCCATTGATCTATATTACTGTTTTAGTGCCAGTACCATACTGTCTTGATTACTGTAGCTTTGCAGTATAGTCTGAAGTTGGGAGCCTGATTCCTCCAGCTCCGTTTTTCTTTCTCAAGATTGCTTTGGCTATTCGGGATCTTTTGTGTTTCCATACAAATTGTGAATTTTTTTGTTCTAGTTCTGTGAAAAATGCCACTGGTAGTTTAATAGGGATTACACTGAATCTGTAGATTGCTTTGGGTAGTATAATCATTTTCACAATATTAATTCTTCCAATCTAAGAACATGGTATATCTCTCCACCTGTTTGTATCATCTTTAATTTCTTTCATCAGTGTCTTATACTTTTCTGCATACAGGTCTTTTGTCTCCTTAGGTAGGTTTATTCCTAGGGATTTTATTATTTTTATTGCAGTGGTAAATGAGAGTGTTTCCATAATTTCTCTTTCAGATTTTGCATCATTAGTGTATAGGAATGCAAGAGATTTCTGTGCATTAATTTTGTATCCTGCTACTTTACCAAATTCCTTGATTAACTCTAGTAGTTTTCTGGTAGCATTTTTAGGATTCCGTAAGTATAGTGTCATGTAATCTGCAAACACTGACAATTTCATTTCTTTTTTTCTGATTTGGATTCCTTTTATTTCTTTTTCTTCTCTACTTGCTGTGGCTAAAACTTCCAAAACTATGTTAAATAACAGTGGTGAGAGTGGGCAACCTTGTCTTGTTCCTCATCTTAGTGGAAATGGATTCAGTTTTTCATGATTGAGAATGATGTTGGCTGAGGGTTTGTCATATATGGCCTTTATTATGTTGAGGTAAGTTCCCTCTATGCCTACTTTCTGGAGGGTTTTTATCATAAATGGATGCTGAATTTTGTCGAAATCTTTTTCTGCATCTATTGAGATGATCATATGGTTTTTATCCTTCAATTTGTTAATATGGTGTATCACATTGATTGATTTGTGTATATTGAAGAATCCTTGCACTCCTGGGATAAACCCCACTTGCTCATAGTGTATGATCCTTTTAAAGTGCTGTTGGATTTTGTTTGCTAGTATTTTGTTGAGGATTTTTGCATCTATGTTCATCAGTGATATTGGTCTGTAGTTTTCTTGTTTTGTGACATCTTTGTCTGGTTTTGGTATCAGGGTGATGGTCACCTTGTAGAATGTGTTTGGGAGTGTTTCTCCCTCTGCTGTATTTTGGAAGATTTTGAGAATGACAGGTGTTTGCTCTTCTCTAAATATTTGATAGAATTCAACTGTGAAGCCATCTGGTCCTGGACTTTTGTTTGTTGGAAGATTTTTACTCACAGTTTCAATCTCAGTGCTTGTGATTGGTCTGGTCATATTTTCTATTTCTTCCTGGCTCAGTCTTGGAAGGTTGTGCTTTTCTAAGAGTTTTCCATTTCTTCCAGGTTGTCCATTTTATTGGCATATAGTTGCTTGTAGTAATCTCTCAAGATCCTTTGTATTTATGCAGTGTCAGTTGTTACTTCACTTTTTTCATTTCTAATTCTGTTGATTTCAATCTTCTCCCTTTTTTTCTTGATGAACCTGGCTAATGGTTTATCAATTTTGTTTATCTTCTCAAAAAACCAGCTTTTACTTTCATTGATCTTTGCTATTGTTCCTTCATTTCTCTTTCATTTATTTCTGATCTGATATTTATGATTTCTTTCCATCTGCTAACTTTGGGTTTTCTTTGTTTTTCTTTCTCTAATTGCTTTAGGTGTAAGATTAGGTTGTTTATTTGAGATGTTTCTTGTTTCTTGAGGTAGGATGATTTTTATAAACTTCTCTCTTAGAACTGCTTTTGTTGCATTCCATAGGTTTTTGTTCATGATATTTTCATTGTCATTTGTTCCTAGGTATTTTTTGATTTCCTCTTTGATTTCTTCAGTGATCTCTTGGTTATTTAGTAGTGTATTGTTTTGCCTCCATGTGTTTTTTTTTTTTTTTTTCACAGATTTTTTTCCTGTAATTGATTTCTATTCTCATAGTGTTGTGGTCAGAAAAGATACTTGATAGGATTTCAGTTTCCTTAAATTTACCAAGGCTTAATCTGTGTCCCAAGATATGATCTGGAGAATGTTCTATGAGCACTTGAGGAGAAAGTGTACTGTGTTGTTTTGGGATGGAATGTCCTATAAATATTAATTAAGTTAATCTTGTTCAATGTGTCATTTAAAGCTTGTGTTTCCTTATTTATTTTCAGTTTAGTTGATCTGTCCATTGGCGAAAGTAGGATGCTAAAGTCTCCTACTATTATTGTGTTACTCTCGATTTCCCCTTTTATGGCTGTTAGCATTTGCCTTATGTATTGAGGTGCTCATATGTTGGGTGCATAAATATTTACAATTATTATATCTTCTTCTTGGATTGATCCCTTGATCATTATGTAGTGTCCTTCTTTGTCTCTTGTAATAGTCTTTGTTTTAAAGTCTATTTTGTCTGATATGAGAATGGCTACTCCAGCTTTTTTTTAAATTTCCATTTGCATGGAATATCTTTTTTCCATCCCCTCACTCTCAGTGTGTATGTGTTCCTAGATCTGAAGTAGTTCTCTTATAGACAGCATATATATGGGTCTTGTTTTTGTATCCATTCAGCCAGTCTTTGTCTTTTGGTTAGAGCATTTAATCCATTTACATTTAAGGTAATTATTGATATGTATGTTCCTATTACCATTTTCTTAATTGTCTTGAGTTTGTTTTTGTAGTTCTTTTCCTTCTCTTGTGTTTCCTGCCTAGAGAAGTTGTTTTAGCATTTGTTGTAGAGATGGTTTGGTGGTACTGAATTCTCTTAGCTTTTTCTTGTCTGTAAAGATTTTTAATTTCTCTGTTGAATCTGAATAAGATCCTTGCTGAGTAAAGTAATCATGGTTGTAGGTTTTTTCCTCCCATCAGTTTAAATATGGCCTGCCACTTCCTTCTGGCTTGCAGAGTTTCTGCTGAAAGATCAGCTGTTAACCTTATCCAGATTCCCTTGTATGTTATTTGTTGCTTTTCCCTTTCTGCTTTTAATATTTTTTCTTTGTATTTAATTTTTGATGGTTTGGTTAATATGTTTCTAGGCGTGTTTCTCCTTGGATTTATCCTACATTGGACTCTCTGCACTTCCTGTATTTGATTGATTAGTTCCTTTCCCATATTAGGGAAGTTTTCAACTATAATCTCTTATAATATTTCCTCAGTCCCTTTCTTTTTCTCTTCTTTTTCTGTGATCCCTATAATTTGAATGTTGGTGTGTTTAATGTTGTCCCAGAACTCTGTGAGACTGTCCTCAATTCCTTTCATTATTTTTTCTTTATTCTGCTCTACAGTAGTTATTTCCAGTATTTTGTCTTCCAGGTCACTTTTCTTTTCTTCTGCCTCAGTTATTCTGTTATTGATTCCTTCTAGAAAATTTTTAATTTCATTTATTGTGTTGTTCATCATTGTTTGTTTGCTTGTTAGTTCTTCTAGGTCCTTGTTAAATGTTTCTTGTATTTTCTCCATTCTATTTCCAAGATTTTGGATCATCTTTACTATCATTACTCTGAATTATTTTTTCAGGTATACTGCCTATTTCCTCTTTATTTGTTTGGTCTTGTGGGTTTTTACTTTGCTCCTTCATCTGCTGTGTATTTCTCTGTCTTCTCATTTTGCTTAACTTACTGCATTTAGGTTCTCCTTTTCACAGGCTGCAGGTTCATAGTTCCCATTGTTTTTGGTGTCTGTCCACAGTGGGTAAGGTTGGTTCAGAGGGTTGTATAGGGTTCCTGGTGGAGTGTACTGGTTCCTGTGTTCTGGTGGATGAGGCTGGATATTTTCTTTCTGGTGGGCAGGACTGTGTCTGGTGCTGTGTTTTGTGGTGTCTGTGACCTTATTATGATTTTAGGCAGCCTCTCTGCTAATGGGTGGGCTTGTGTTCCTGTCTTGCCAGCTGTTTGGCACTGGTGTTCAGCACTGGAGCTTGCTGGTCATTGAGTGGAGCTGGGTCTTAGAGTTGAGACGGAGACCTCTGGGTGAGCTCTTGCCAATTGATATTATGTGTGGCTGGGAAGTCTCTGGTGGTCCAATGTCCTGACCTCGGCTCTCTCACCTCAGAGGCTCAGGCCTGACACCTGGCCAGAGCACTGAGACTCTGTCAGCCACATGGCTCAGAAGAATAGGGAGGAAAAAAAGAAAGAAAAAATAATTTATTAAATAAAAACATATTATTAAAATAAAAGAATAAAAAAAAGTAATAAAAGAAGGGAGCAACCAAACCAATAAACAAATTCATCAATGATAACAAGTGCTAAAATCTATTCTAATATAAATATAAAAATCGGAAACTAGTCAGTCTCATACAGCAAACCCTAAGTCTGCAGTTGCTCACAAAGTCCACCGCCTCTATTTTGGGATGATTTATTGTCTATTCATGTATTCCACAGATGCAGGGTACATTAAGTTGATTGTGGAGATTTAATCCACTGCTCCTGAGGGTGCTGGGAGAGATTTCCCTTCCGCTTCTTTGTTCGCACAGCTCCCGGGGTTCAATTTTGGATTTGGACCTGCCTCTGTGTGTACGTCACCTGAGGGCATCTGTTCTTCGCTCAGACAGGACGGGGTTAAAGAAGCAACTGATTCAGGGGCTCTGGCTCACTCAGACCGAGGGGAGGGAGGGGTACAGAATGCGGGGCGAGCCTGTGGCAGCAGAGGCTGGTGTGACGTTGTACCAGCCTGAGGCGCACAGTGTGTTTTCCCGGGGAAGTTGTCCCTGGATCCCGGGACCCTGGCAGTGGCGGGCTGCACAGGCTCCAGGAGGGGAGGTGTGGACAGTGACCTGTTCTCGCACACAGGCTTCTTGGTGGTGGCAGCAGCAGACTTAGCGTCTCATGCCCGTCTCTGGTGTCTGTGTTGATAGCCACAGCTCGCGGCTGTCTCTGGAGCTCATTTAAGCGGTGCTCTGAATCCCCTCTCCTTGCGCACCCTGAAACAATGGTCTCTTGCCTCTTAGGCAATTCCAGACTTTTCCCCAGCCTCCCTCCTGGCTAGCCGTGGTGCACTAGCCCCCTTCAGGCTGTGTTCACGCAGCCAACCCCAGTCCTCTCCCTGGGATCTGACCTCTGAATCCTGAACCTCAGTTCCCAGCCCCCACCCATCCCAGTGGGTGAGCAGACAAGCCTCTCGGTCTGTTGAGTGCTGGTTGGCACCAATCCTTTGTGCGGGAATCTTTCCATTTTGCCCTCTGCACCCCTGTTGCTGTGCTCTCCTCCATGGCTCCAAAGCTTCCCCTCACTCACCCCCCTTCTCTGCCAGTGAAGGGGCTTCCTAGTGTGTGGAAACTTTTCCTCCTTCACAGCTCCCTCCCAGAGGTGCAGGTCCCATCCTTATACTTTTGTCTCTGTTTTTCCTTTTTTCTTTTGCCCTACCCAGGTATGTGGGGAATTTCTCGCCTTTTGGGAAGTCAGGTCTTCTGCCAGCGTTCAGTATGTGTTCTGTAGGAGTTGTTCCACATGTAGATGTATTTTGGTGTATTTGTAGGGAGGAAGGTGATCTCCACGTCTTATTCCTCTGTCATCTTGAAGGTCCTCTCCCTCGTCTTTGTTCTTTGATGCCACAGAGTTTGGCCTAGGATCATTTCAAACTAGAAAGTGAGCCCTAAAGAGGACCAATTATCCTTGTTAATGTCATAGAGACAAGTTCTATGGCAGAGTTTTTTTCTATTAATCACATGTAAAATAACACAAGCGTACATTGTTATTTGCTAGCATGGATTGTGAAAAGATATTCCCCAAAGGAGAAGAAAGGCCTCCTTAAAATTTCAGGATACAATCAGTCTCTTGCTAAAAGCCTTGGGTCAGACATAAGTTGGGCAAAGATCCACTTTATTTTCTATGTCTTGCTATACATCACACAAGTTTAAATCATAGAAGTCACATACAGATAAGATTTTTAACATTCTTCAAGAGGAGAATCACTGCTCTTGATGGAGTTGTGGAGAGACTGCATTTTTTCCTGATATAGAAAATTTATAATTTAACATGAGTTATAGGGTGAGAAAGCCCAAATCACGTAGTAGAAGGAAAACCTTATTACAGAAGACATCATTTCAAGTACAGAAAAGTACCATATCCTTAAAATTGAAAATTATAATAATAATTGATGTCATCAGCCAGTGTGATTAATTGCCACCCCTTTTTCAACAAAAGCAAGAAATACACCTCGTTTCAAGGAAAAGTCACACTCCAAAAACAGAGCATTTGTAATGTGTAGAATCATAACCAAAAGCCACATATTGCTAATTATCTAAAGTCAGAGATTCTAGATGAATGTAAGAAGGCTTTTACTCTTCAATTGTGTGTGAAGATTAAAGGAAAGAAATACCAGGAAAAAAGAAATTTAAGAAGTATTCCCACATTTTAAATGAATTTTGTAGAGCATCTTTGCTTTACCTGGAAAGGTGATAGACCAATAATGGTTCTGTGACTCTTAGCTCCTTGCCCATGACCAACCTATTTATAAGAGGAGACAGGAAATCTAAGTACTGAGAATTTCTGAGAAGAAACTAGCAATAGAGGGGTCCATGTACCTCTTGGTGTTTGGAGAACAGAAACTATGTAATGTGTCAGAAGCCGACCTTGGTCTCTAGACTAGAAAGGTCTAGAGGAATGTAGCTAGCTGGGTCTGCCCATGATGTCAGAGAAGTGAGAAGTCTTTAATAGCACACCGATTTTCCAATGTTGGGAACACAAATTTATGAAGTATTTCCCTTGGACCAGAGTGGTACCTGCAGAAACAGACTTGGGATCTAACCACCAGGGCAAGGTGACCCCAACAGAAATGGCTTACCAAATAGGCCCTAAGGAAGAGTTGGAAGGGGTCAGTTGAAGAATGCATTGCCTGCATTAAGAGAAAGATTACGTGGAGGAATGCTGAGCATACCCCGAGAACCCGGAGATGGACTCCATGCCAAGAGGCCGCCTTCAAAGCTCTGCTACAAGGAAGAAGCTCACGACAGAGGCAGTGGTAAGAGTCAAGACTGCACTGTACTTCATTCATAATTCTATAGTGATGCATATAATATGTATACTGTAATTCTCTCTATATATTAATATATGTAAATATATGTCTGTGTGTATACACACATATACATTAGGAGACTGAGAGAGGAGAGGAAAGAAGCTGAGCTTGTCTCTCACTGCTCGTCTTCAGGAAATGGGTTAGGAAATGGGAAGGAAATGGGAAGAAAAACTTTATATTGGATGACAGAGTCAAGTTTTGATGTTAGACTTGACTTTTTACAACTTAAGAATGACAGTGTACGGTAATATCTAAAAGTGATCCAATAAATTATGGGAATGTGTTTTATTTGATGAGGAAGAGAGAATCTAGAGCAGTTGTGAAAGGAAATGATGGGAAATAATTGAGTTACCAGTTGCTTTTAACCTAATATGGTCTGTCTGACATGTTTAATAAATAAGTTACGGAGTGAATACATCAATGATCTGGAGTTTGGATGGTGTCCAATAAAGACTTGCCCTACATCAAATTTCTGCCTAAAAGATACAATACCGAAGTTCACTTCTTGTAAAACATGGCATATGCTTCTCGGGGAGGGAATGTGACTGGGTTTCCTTCATCTCCCACACCCCTTAACCCAGGGCAGGTTTACACATGAGATTCCCAATAAACATTCATTGTTAGAGATTGGTCATCAGTGAACAAGACAATGGAAACCCACTGTCAGGATCAAGGCTGGAGGTGGGGCTATTTCCTGCAACCTGGCTCCTGGAACTTGGTTCATATCCGAGCTCTTTACCAGGAAGACCTTTCATCCTTCTCTTTGTCTTTATGAACTTACCCCACATTTCATGTGTAGGTCAAAGGGAACACCTTCTCAGACTATTTTTCTGGTGAGCCCAGCCCGCAGAGAGCAGTCCTGGGAAATCTCACAGCACCCACTCCGAATCTCATCTGGAGTTCATGGTCTAGCCCACAACTGCGGGTGTGTTGACTTTCTATAGCTAATTTTACATTTGTTGAAGAAGCAGAAGAAAGATATCTTACCTCAGAAATTCTGATATTTATGCCTTTTGTAATAAAAAGGCTAAATATGGTTATTAATTGGTTAATCTAGCCCTCATTTTTGAATGAGGGAAAGGGAAATAAAAAAAAAAAAATTCTTATCCAGAGCTTCCTTTGTGCCCCGCACAGAGTATTTTCTCATTTTTCCTTCGTGTTAATACTTTGAGCACGTAACACCATTACTGCTTCACCTTTGATAAAGCAAAGCTAACCAGAAAGATAAGGACTTTCTCTATGATTACAAAGATAAGGTTGAAGCAATCAGTTCAGTTTAAGTATTTATTACTTAAAAATGCAATGCTCTTTGCTACAGATTGTAAACTTTAAGCCAATATGGACTGTCATCACAAAGTCTAGTACATGGTAGGCACTTACAATATATTTATTGAAGGAATTAATAAATATAAGAAATAATGAATTTTTATAAATTGAATCATACTCTCCCATTCCTGATTGGAATATATTGTGCCATATTTTTATCATCCCCTATTTTGGTATTATCAAAGTCAGCTAAGAAAACCAAACAGACCAAACAAAACCTCTCCTATTTTAGCTGGAGTCAAGGGAGACTTGGCAACCAAACGAAAAAGCAAATATGAGTCCTATTTTTGAAATAGACACTAATTTTATCATTTCTTTTCTGATTGTTGCCCATGCGTCAGGTAATTAATGATCTCCAGACATCCAGGTGCCCCCCAGATATACACCATTTAAGAGAACCTCAAGTGAAGGTGGAAGAAATCTCTCCCCTTCACTTCTAGTTTTATTTATTTATTTTCCTCACTCTCTTTTCTTTCTTTAGTCAACCTATTTTGTGTACCCAAAGGCAATGTGCTGGGCTCAGGCTACCGAGATGAAAAAGTCAAGGTCTCTGCCCCCCCAGAAGGATATACAGAGGAGCAGAGGAATCATAAGGGCATATTTCAGGCTTTTGTATATTAGCATCCTCAGGCAGAGCCTAGGGGGATGTGCCGTGTGCGCCTTTGTGCTGTAGCGCTGCAGCGCTGCTACCTTTCTGGCTCAGTCCTTCTTTGCTTTTGGCTCCAAGTAGATGCACGTCTGTGTGTCTGTTTGAAAGTGCAGTGAACTGCACAGAGAAATTCTTTTTCTCTGCATATTTTGTAGGTGTAACATCTCAGCCCACACAGCCCACCTGCTCCCATCTCTGTTTCATCTTTAACAACTGGTGTTTTTAACAGTGGCGCTGACTCTGGATTAGTTACTGAAGCATGAAGCAACCAGATAGAGCTGAGTTACCCAGCCTGTTGAGGGGAACTTGGAGCCAGCTGTCCAAGGGATGGCAGCCAGGCCCCTGCCCGGTCAGAAGAAAGATCCCTGCCCCAGCATGACCAGTAGTGGGGAGAGAAGTAAACACAGGAAAATGATGGAACTGCGGGGGTGTTTGATGAAAAGGTATGGTGAAGTGAAACCCTTCTCAGCATGCAGGTGTGTGGGGGGCATTTCCATTTTCTTTTCACATGTTTTCATAGGAAATTTCAAGGTTTTTTTCCATGAGAAGTGACCTTCCAGGACAGTAACACATTCCCTGGCTTCTGTGGGATTCCTGTGAGGGTCTTTCTGGGTAGCTCTGAGGCCCAAGAAGGACTCTCCTCAAGCTGATAGGTGGGGACTTGTAAGTTAGGATTGTACCCAGTTAAAAATTTGTGAGAACCTGATTAATGTCCATGGCAAGTACTTCAGAAGCCCTTGCTGATGCCCACCTGTTGTGGCTGTGGCCCTTCCCTCTGGGCGTAAGAATCTTCCTCTCAGGCAGCCTGTTCTCCCTCCCGGGATCTCTGTCTCCCTGAGCCCACATCCTTCTGCTCTGGACTCATGTCCCAGTCTCTCAGGACAGCTACTGGTTGTGCTGTGGTAACACTGGTGTTGTTCAGAAAGATTTTGTCTCATTCGTTCTATGGGCTTAGGATAAATTTGCATTCCCCAGCCATCAAATTTGCATATCATGACTTGCTGTGGCCAATGAAGTGTGAGAGAAAATAAAGTATCACTTCTGGGAAAAAAACTTAAAGATCTAGTGTATACTTTGCCACACTCTCTTTCCCTTCTGCCACCGTAACCAGCAATATTTGAGATCATCACTTCTGTCACCTAGGATCTTTGAATGACATCAGTGATGATGGAGAGAAAATCCCTGCAGAAGCAGGATGGACAATTAGCGTGAAGGGGACATAAATGTTTGTTGCTGAAACCCATCCCGACTAATGCAATTAGTTAATCAAACAGAGCTCCTCTCCCACAACAGCTTCTGAAGTGTCAGTTATTTGTTTTCTTGCCTCTCTTGCAGCTAGGCAGGAGTGTGCCATCCAGTCCTAGCCAAATACAATGTTTCCAGCAGTGATGGTCCTACAACATTCAATAGTGGTGCCTCCGGCTAATGGCTAAATAATTCTGCAAAGCAAAATTATATAGTCTACAATCAAAGTTCCCTATTCTTCAGGTTAGTGCAGGAATAGATTTTTGAGTGTTTTCAATTTAGACTGTTTAGAACAAGCATTGGCAAACTATGGTTGCAGGCCCAATCTTGTCCATCATCACCTATTTTTGTAAATAGGTTTTATTGGAACATGACATGCTCATTCATTCACATATTATTTATGGCTGATTTCATGTTACAAAGGCAGAGTTGTGAAGGTGTGATGGAGAGGTTATGGCCCACAAAGCCAAAAGTATTTACCACTACCCCCTTTATAGACAATATTGGCTGGAAGAATAGTTAAAATCTTCCAAACACGTTGACTTTCTTGACCAAACTTTCAGAAAACATTTAGTTGAGAGGGTTCAAGATTATGTTTTCAGAAACATGCTAAGCTTTATGTGCTAAATAAAATACCACCTACAGGCTCTAGGAGAAGATACCATGATTATTTTGAATTTGAAGCATCCTTTGTCTTGAGCCTTGGAGTTCAGTGTGTCTGTAATTCCTGTCTAGGTGGAATCAGTATAATTTTGGCCTCTTGCGTGAGATACGGAACTTGAAAATTTTGGGAAATTCCCATCGCCTGGGACCCGCTTTTTCTCTCCTGTTCCCAGACTCATTCAGGTCTGAGTTTAAGGATGACCTCTCAGGCAGGATACCCGGACTCCCACATAAAGTGAGGTCTCCTGGCTTTATCCCCTGTTGGCATCCTGCTTTTCCCTGTTAGTCACCCTATTTCACTGGCAACTTCTCCCTTCTTTGCTGGGATCTTGGCTTCATAAAATGGGAATCTGAGTCTGTTGCCTTGACAGTCTACATCCTGAGGACCTGGCACAGAGCTGAAAGTATAGAAGGTAACACCAAGCTCTTCGGCACTAATACAAACCGGCTCCAGTCCTAAGGGATGGCATCACAAAATGCAACTGGTTACAAAGTCTCAGGAATGTTAGTCCAAAATTCAGAGGCATAAAAATATCACTTACTTTATTTCTCTATACCCAAACTAAAAAGCTTATGAGCAATGGAGGCTATAAGCTCCATTTCTATTTATAACAGGATATTTAACACATTGATCCTATCAGCCCCTCAGTTTGCAACCCAATTGCTTCCTCTTTGGAAACCATTCAGTCAAGTTCAAAGTCCTTGTATTTTCCTGTTTTCCTTTAAGAGGATCAGGTATTGTCTTGGCTCTAGATGAGGATCTGCAGACCAAGCTCATGGTCAGCCTGGCACTCGCTTGGGTGTCCTCCTTGGACACTGGCTTCTGTCTTCACTGTAGACATGGCTGACTCTTCTCATTACACTCTTCCCCAACCCCCCACTCCCCAATATTCCAAGATCCATAAGTTCTGACACTTTCTTTCAGGGACCATTGTTTCCTTGAGACTGCTGGCCAGCTTTCAGGCATAACTCCACAGAAGGTGGGTGTTGGTGCATAGAACTCATCAGCTTCCCATAAAAGACATGGTTTGCATGGATTCTGAGAGGTTATTCTCAGGCCAAATTGCCTGAATCTATTGTTCATGTGTCATGGTGAGTAAAGACAGGATTTTCCAGAAGAATAAAAGTCTCTTGGGGAGCACCTCAGAAAACTGTCCAGTGCCCTTCTGCTGTGGGATCCCCCAGTTACCCAGGGACCCCATTTGTCCTGCTCTTCTTCCCCCTACAGGCCTTGAACAATTGGGGAAGGTTAGGGCCATGGGCCCAAGCAAGACTCATGGCTTTTCAGTTGCATCTTCTCTGATCTTCTTTCCTTCCATCAGGAAGCTGATGGCTGAGCACCCTCACCAGAGGTGGGAGAACTTCTTATCCCATCAGCCTGTTCTTACAGAGAACAGTGTGGGATAGACATCTGTGCTATGTCCCCAGGTTCTGAGTATATTTTAGAGGGCTGTTTTTCTTTTTCAAGTGCCTGGATCTTAGTATAATTATATTTTCACAGTTATGGTCTCTCAAATGAGAACCAAGTCCTATTTTGGAATATTGATGTCCAAGACTGTTCCTGTTCTAATAATGTCAGTCCTCTCTGATGCTAGTATATATCTAATTGAAAAAGAAGAGGGCCCAGACCCTGCCAACTAAATGCCTGTAGACTAGTGGAGGGAAGAGATCTATAAACACATGACTCCAACGTAGGGAGGAACATCTCATGAAGAGATGTTCATACTACAGCCTGTGATTAAGGAAGAGTCCCCTCTACCCCTGCCCTGCCTTGACTTCATTTATGATTTTCTTCTACCCTCTTTGGACACCCATATCTTCTTAGCCTCCTTCATTTTCACTGCTTTCCCCCAAATTAGTATTGCACTGGAAGAAAAAAAAATGATGAAGAGCTTCTGGTTTGCAAAGCCTTATGGTTGGTGCTAGGTGAAATGAAACATGAATCAGATATTGAAGAGGGACAGGAAAGATACAAGGGTGAGGGTGCAATGTGAGGAAAAGGCTTCAACTGTTCAGGATTCATTTCCAAGTGAATGTAGCAATAAATTCTGGGAGCCCAGGGATGGAATAGCCAACTAAGAGAGGGAGTTTTCTGGATGTCTTTATGGAGGGAAACCTGTTATTTCAAAATGCTGACCTTATTCTGCCAAGAAGGAATGGAAGCGCTCTCAACTGGGAGCCCTGGATCCTTAAAATGCATCCTTAGACTGAGCCAATGACTGTTTACTCAAGCGTGATCCCTACTCCCACATGACTTACTTCTTGCCAAATGGTACCCATCCCATCTTGGGCATCAGGGCCTTGGTGAGTCATACTTTGTTTTTCTATTTTTTCCTTTCAGGCCACGTAAGTCCTCCTTCCCCGAATTCAATACTGCTTTACACAGACTATCCTGTGCTTGGCTCTTTCTGGCTCAGCTTCAGGAGCACAGTCATGGATTTTTCTCTAAACAGAATTGGTAGCTAAAATCCTGCATCCTCTGGCCTGTTCCCTTCCCTGGCTTTAACCCCAGGAAGTAAAGTGTTGAAGCCAGTATGACGAGTGTGGTTTGGCCTGGTAGAAAGAATATTGAGCAGTGAATTAATGGATTATTGGTGCTTCCTCTGCTCTTCTGTGACTGTTAGGATGGAAGTCTTAGCTTGAGGCTAAGCTCTCTACCTTCCGAGGATGCTCAGGTGTTCTGTCCCTCGGTTCTATGAGCCCTGTCATGGAGTCATAAACACAGGCTGTTCCTACTGAGAAGGAGTTTGAAAATCCCTTCGACTAAACACCTTCATTTCCCCTTCCTTTGATACAGAATGGAAGGAAGGATGCATCTAAAACATTCCATTTTGCAAATGGAAAAACACAGGTGAAGACAGATGAAATGACTTACCTGGGACAAAACGTCAATACTTGGTTTTAAACTTGGCTATATATTATAATCATTTGAGAGGCATTAAAAATGCTGTTTGGAGGGCACTAACCCCTCAGATTCTTATCTAACTGGTCTGGGATATTAAGGGTCAGTGAGAGTTTTAAAAGTGCCAGTTGATTCTCATGTGCAGACGGTGCTGAAAACCTGTGAGCCAGTTAGCAGTTAACCAAGAAATCAAGCACAGGTGTTCCATACCAAGGCCTAGCATGAGTAATTAGTTTTCAAGAGGAGGGACATGGATTTTTTTGCATGTCACTGTGTCATGGAAAAGTTGGAGAAGGAATCACTCTCAATATTCTGCCTGTGATTTTTACCATCCTTCTCAAGCTCTTTCCACTGCTCAACAATAACTTTTTAACTGCCAACTCTGGGGACTAATGTTCAGTTTCAGTAGCCTCTGGAGAAGTTACAGTATTTTTTATCATAGGGTAGGAAACTTAAGGATTTGTTGACAAAAGAAAAATAAAAATTATGCTTTCTGTCATCAAACAGAAATTTTTCACAGACTCCTAAGGCAAAACTATTATTTCAACATGGAACCCGTTACAGTCGATGTGGTAGAAGAACCACAGTAAATGCACACTAGTCAAGGTAGTTACAAGTCACTCACAAGCACACACCTCTCTTCAATTCCACAAGCTGTCAGACTTTAACAGGACACAAAATAATTTAAGCTGCTGCTGAACTTTTCTAGCAGAACCTCAATATGTCAGACAACAAGGTGGTGGCGAGGCCAAAAATAAAAAAGTCATTGGTGAGGCTTGAGGCACATCTCAGAAAGTCTGATTAAAAAGTTGTAGAAGGATTTAATCCTCTCACAGGAATGATAACTGATGAGAGTGACAGGAGTCCTTTAAAATCAGATCTACTTGGGATTCGTCAAACAAATATCATAGCAACTTGGCAACTTTTTAAGAATTTTCTGCAGTATTTTCACCTTCTCTGTTGGTTTGAAATACAAGTCTGTCTACTGAGTCACATTAAGGTGTTTCTAAAACATCACAAGTAGCAATGACTGCATTTTGTCACATCTGTTTTCTTTTGAAAGGAGCACACATGCAGCAGACTATGAAATTTATATTAACATATCCATATTTAATTATGCTATAATTGCTACCACACTCTTAAAGCTTAGTATTTTACTTATTATAATAATATTCTGATTAGTAGACTATTTCCTCACTAAAAGATTACTATGCTTTTTTTTCCTTACATGTCCCCCAATTTTCCCACACATAAAGGTTGATTTCTTTCTTTTCTGTATTCTGATAGCTCTTTGTTCTCAACCCAATTAAAGCACTTACTTCCTTGAAATATTATGGTTTACCTTTTAGATTTTTGTTGTTCTGCTAGTTCATGAGTTCCTTAAACTTATCTACCATGGCTTTTAAAACAATTAACCCAGATTATCAGGGTGCAGTTAATCAGGAAAGGCTTGTTGAACTGGACTAGGTTACTGAAGTCCACCTATAACACCTGGCTTCTGTCCTCTTGAAGACCATTCTCTGCCTGTCATAACTACAAGACACATGCTGAAGTTCCCATGGGATGTCTGGCTCCTTTAAGGTGTAAGCACAATTCTCCATTGTCCGTCTCCTGCAGCGTGAAGCCCCCGCCCAGACAGAGTGCACCACTCTTTCCAGTATAGGTCACTGTCCCTTATACTCCTGCTTGCCAGATTGCAGACAGTTATTGACATCTATTTAACCCATCAACTGTAAATTCCATGAGGGCAGGACTGTGTGTTTCTCATCTAACCCCAGAACAAAGCACAGTTCTCAGCTAATGCTCTTAGGTGAATAAATGCCACAGGGATCATAAATAGGTTTTATCTCCCATGTTAATTCCAGCATGGTAATGATAAAAGGGCCATGTTGAGAAGGACTGAGAATCTCTAGGCCCATCTGGAAACAATGCCATGTTCAATAAGCAATGTCTTCTATGGGTAGAAGTGAGGTGAGAATAGGGATACAGGGAGTATACTTTTATCCTGAAATATTAGAGAGAAGAAAATGAATTCCTGGGTTTCCAAAGAGAAACTAAAGGACTCCTGAAAAAGCTATCATGAGCTTGAAATATGCCTCTGAAGAAATTAGAGGAAAACTTATAAAGTTCTCTAGTGAGGAAGACTCGGAACAGGCACCAGGCAGTCATTGGCTGGGACAGAAATGGATGAATGGGTGAAGTTTTTGTATTTTGGAAAATAAATGCAGAAAGGATTTCATGAGGATGCAAAGAATTCCTAGTTACTTTATTCAGTAGTATAGAAGCCAACTCCAATTTATAATTGGTAGATTATCAACCAGTATGTGTTTCCATTAACCAGTGAAAATAATACATATTACTATCTTCACATCCTTTATTATAACCTTGCAATGTATAGCTCCTGTAAGACAAGAAATAAAAATGGCATGTAAAAGAAAAACATACATTTGAATAAAATATAGCTGAAAACTCAGTTTCCATATATAAGTATGTCTGATCAGTGTATTCATTGGTAAGTAATGAATATTAATTTAAAAATGAATTAAATTAGGACACATGTCTGCTTGAGAATGGAGATATATGAGTTTTAGATGAGATTCTGAGAACCAGAATAGTCTGTGTTTTAATGACGTTGTGATGTAAGTGCCTTTGCATATAAGTTGTCCAATATTTGTTTTATTCCTGAAAACATAGTTAAGGAAATCTAATACTAACTCTTGCCATGCATCAACAAGGACAAATTAAAGATCCAGTGCTTCATAAACATATAAAACTCCTGGTTTAGAAACTACTCAACTTCCTATGGGATTTTAAATATTTAATTGAAATTAATTAAAAAATTTAAATTGGGTAACAGAACTGATCTTTCAAGTACTTGCAGTTTTTAATGAGGTACAGAGCTGTCAGTGTGGTGGATATCAAGGAATTTTTTGTGCTGATATTTAATAATAGAGTTTTCTTGTCTGGTAGGTCTTCAAAGGGAAGTGATCTAAAATGGAAGGGTGTGTCATGGCAGCAGAGTAGTCAAGGGTGGGCTGAAACCCCCTAAGAGGACATGGTCATAGGTGTCCCTATTGGACCAGACAACCCCACCCTTCTGGCAACAGACAATTATCAAGGTTGTATGCGTAACACAGGTTTTTCTCTGCCAAGCTAAATGACAAAAAAAGACTAAATTAGATGGTCCTGAGCACTGGAGTTCTAAGACAAAGCAGAGTCACTGCCATGGCAGCTCAAAGATAGATATTAGCAATTACTATGGAAAATAAGAACATAGCGCCCCAAGGAGAAGCTAGAGCCCAGAAGAGAAAATAATGCTGATACAGGACACCCATGAAAGATAATGTCATCCTAGAGAAAGACAGAGTTACACAGAGAATTTCATTGCATGGGATTTTTCTGATATTACATGGTGGTTTCCTTTCCTTCACCTTTAATTTAAGCTAGTTTGAGTTTGTGCCTATTTCTTTTGATAAATATCTCTAAAACAAATATAAATAATATCCAAAATAAAAAGTAAAACCCCAAATTATTGCTTGCTAGGATCTCTACAAGAAAGAGAAATGAGTGGAATTCTGAAATGAGAAGGAAATTGGAAAACATTCCACCAATTTAAGATAGGACATCAGCCACTTAAGTATTGATATAGAGTTTGAAAGTGCTGGGATGGGATCAGAGCTTCACATGAGCTCACGAAGGGCTGCCCCTTCTAGACAAACATAAAACGAGATACAAAGCAACAGACACAAATGCAAATAATCTATTTCTGGTATAAAATCAAAGCCTTCTTACAGTATCCCTAGATCTATCCTGCCTTTCTAAAGGAAAAACTATTTAAGGGATACATGTGAACCCAGGAAACCACTGAATCTGGCAAAAAGAAAATCTACAAAACTAAGCAATGAGTATATGTTTTGGAATGATAGAAGAACTGATTGTCCTAGAAAAGACCAATTTTGTTGGGAAAATTATTAAAGGACCATGTTGTATCATATAATCAGATCAAAGAATCAGAGAATCTAAGTCCTGGCTTTGCTTTCATTCTCCCAACTACTGCATATTTGAATAATCTTGAACATGCCTGATGTAAACATGACTTCACTTTTATCTGCTGATATACTGACATGTAAAACCCTAATAAAGTTCTACTAATAAGTCATATTTCATGCTGTCGTATTACTCAGTATTTGAAGTTTTCAAGGTATAGTAGGTATAGCTGCTTTACCTAACATCTGTACTAGGTATTCACTCATTTATTCATTCATTCAAGAAGTCATATCAGCCGTCTACTCTGTGCCAAATAATTGACTAGGTACTATAAAAACCATAGAAGGGCAAAGTCCCTGCCCTGAGGAAGCTGATAGTAGACACAGAATGAAAATAAGGATACAGGATTTAGTGGCAATAAGTCCAACATGCTCTTAGGATACAGAAGACAACCCAGTCTGAGGAATATGGGCTTCTGGGAAGAAGTGACCCTTAAGCAAAATCCTAGACATAAGTAGAATTTCCATGGATGAAAGTTGGGTAGAAGGACAATAAAATTAATAGACATTAATTTTAATTGATGATTTCTTATGTCCAAGAGACACTGACAGGCAGTTGGTAAGCATTATCTTCCTTAATCCTCACTGTGGTCCTAGGAAGTACATGGCAGACAGTGGATGGAAGTGAAAGGCAGGGAGTAGAGAAAGATTCCTGATTAGAATTATCCAACAGCTGGGCTTCCCTGGTGGCACAGTGGTTCAGAGTCTGCCTGCCGATGCAGGGGACATGGGTTCGTGCCCCGGTCCGGGAAGATCCCACGTGCCGTGGAGTGGCTGGGCCAGTGAGCCATGACCGCTGAGCCTGCGCATCCAGAGCCTGTACTGCACAACGGGAGAGGCCATGGCAGTGAGAGGCCCGTGTACTGCAAAAAAAAAAAAAAAAAGAATTATCCAAGACCAAAGTGAGCTGCTCTAGAAGTAGTGAGTTCCCAGTTTCTGGAAGTACACAAGCAGTGGTTAAACAAACAGATGAGTGAAGTATGAGGTCGGGGATGGTACTTTATCAGATGTTTCTAAGGACTTACCTAACCCTGAAATGTTCTGACACTGAAAATGCATCCTAGACAATTTATATAGCAATATATTTGTTATGCTAATGTACTTGGATGATGACTAATATTGTTTTAATGTGCTAAGATCTGAATAATCTGAGTTATAATAACATATTTTTGCAACAAAATAAGAATGCAGAATTTCCAAACATGTGTTACATCACCAAGACATTTCTGTCTCCTGAGGACAGAGGATTGTAATGATTTTGACCCTTGGAGTCCATATGGTTATAGTGAGTTCATATTCATTATGCATATATTCAGAAAAATATGCTTATTGATTGATAGCACATTCATTTGGATTTTAATACTAGCTGTGATAATAGCAACACTGTCCTATATTGTGGCCCACCAAATTTGTCTCAACAGTAAGATTTTCATATCCTTCTTTCTTTCCCTTATCCTACACTAACTAAAAATCAAACTGAATTCAAGAGTCCTGTCAAAATTTCCAATATTTAAAAGCCAAGGAATTAACACATATGTAAAATGATTAAGGGATTTACATTTCTTCATCACGGAATATTTAAATGTAGGGTGCTTAATTGCAGGCTGTATTTAAAAGTAAGGGTCTAGATTTGCTCTGCAAAGCTGTTATATGTCTTGCTTTAACCCAAGAGAGAGAAGATGACTGGGTGAGTTTAAAATTCCTACGTTCAGGGGTTAGAGGAGACTTCTACAGAGCTTTGGGCATTGAGCAGTAGGGACACAAGGCAAAAAAACCCAACTGTGTAATTTAGACCAAACCCAGCAAACAAATCAGATAAATGCAAAGCCCAAAGTTAAGCACTTCAAAGGAAATCATAATCAGGGTCACAATAAATGAAGCAGAATATCCCTCTCTCTCAGGCTTCGTGAGAACCAGTGATAGGACTTCATGATTTATTCTAAAATTTACTGCAACCCTCGGCTGTCTAGGTGGCCTACTGGGGGAGAAGGAAGGTAAAACTTTTTAAGCTCTCTTATACCGTACTTTATCTATTCAAAAATGAGTAGTTTATTTACATTTTAATAACTTTGAAATTGGTAAGCTTATTATAACTGATATTATTAGAATGCATTATATTATTACCTAATTGGTAACATTTTTCTTTCTTGTTATTGGTACAGATTTCATACATGACATCTTAAATTTGCCAAAAGTATTTTATCTTATAAGCCTGATTTCTAATTTATCTATTCGATTTCTCTTTCATTCTAAATGAACAAGTTCTCTCATATCTTCTCCCTTATCCTTCACATTCATCTGTGTCTCCTTCCCATGTTATCCCTAGAGAGTGGTCCCTTTTCCTAAGTGTCTGCTGTAGTGGGGATAGTGCCCTGAAAGTAGAAAATTCATGGGCCCCTTCCAGACCGTGGAGATATTTCTGAGAAGCAGCTTCCTAGCCAAGGACTACTTTCCCCAACGTTCCTTGCATTTAGGTGAGACCATGTGGCTAGTTTGGGTCAATGGAAAGAGAGCAAAAATAAAATGGGTTATTTCCAGCCTAAAAGAATTACCAGGTGGCTGTGCCTGCAGTCCTCTCTTTGCCTGATCTGAGAACCTGGGTTAGCATAACCATAATACAAAAGGAGTTTCTGTTTAAAATTATTTGGACATTAAGATGTGACCTTTTTTATACCCCTGATATGTTGAAGTCAGCTTTGCTAGTTATAGTTAATATGCAGGGTGATTAAAGGTCTTAAACAGAGCTAAATAAAAGGACTGTGCTGTCATTGTCAAAGGGTTTCCCATCCACATTCACCACATGGAGAAAAACACAAGAACAGAGCTCTTCTGGATTAGATGGGGCTGTGTATGTAGATCAATGTGTCTGCTGAAAACAGTAAGAAATACCAAGTAAAATATAAATATCTTATGCTTAAGGTTATCAGTGAAGTACTGATGCCATGAAGCCTGAAGGGGCCAAGATTTCAGGGAGGAGAGAATCTCAGGGCTAAGCTGATGCTCTGGAACCATTTTTCCCTGGGGTGCTTTGCCAAGTACATTTATGGAGCCAGAGGCTGAGGATCTGGGGTTTGCCCAGACAGGGGCCTGGAGCTTAAGGACTAGAAATACAGCATAGATTTTGGCGGTACTGTGGGGCTGGAGATACAAAAGGAGGGATTTGTGTGGCTGCAAGTTTTTTGCCTAATAAAGAAACTGCACAGAGTAAGAGACTAAAAAGCACTGACAAGAAAGTTGCTGAAAGTAGACTGGAATCAAGAGAAAAAGCAGATACTGGAAAGAGAGCTACAAATCATTCTGATATTAGAAGTAGTAGAAAATGGCTTTAATACAACTATGATTAATACATACAAGAAAATAGAAAAAGAAAGTAAATGAGAAGAGAGAATTTCAACAGAGTACCAGAATTTCTAATTAAGATAAAAATCAAATACAAATAAAATATACATTATCTGAAATTAGGAATTCAACAGTGAGTTTAATGGCAGGATTAGTCTCCCAGAATATAAGTGAATTAAAAAAAATATCCAAATGACAACAAATAGAGTAGAAAGGAATAAATATATAGTAATAAACCATAAGACAAATGTAAAACACATTGAAAAGATTTCACAATGATGCAACTGAAGTTTCTGAGGGAAAAAAGACAGAGAATATAGAGAAAATTGATTGAGAATTTTCAATATAGATAAGCAACTTCAACTTACAGATTTATGAGGCTTGGATAGCCCTATGTAGGAAAAAACTCTGTGCATATTATAGTAAAACTAAATAGTTATGAACAATTTAAAAACAGAAGAGGAAAATACTTTTTTTTCCCAAAGCAGTGATATAAGACTGAGAGATGACTTCTCAAAGAAAATGAATGAATGCAGGAATCAATGGGAAGATACTTGTAAAGAAATGAAAAAAGCAAAAACTTGCTAACCTAGAATTCCACAGCTAATTAAAACATCCTAAAAATGAAAGCTAAATAAAGTCATTTTCCACAAACAAACGTTGAGAGAATTGTTTGCCAGAATACCTTCATTAAAATAAGCACATAAGGGAGAAGGAAACTACCTCAGAAAGAAATGAAAAATGCACAAGACAACACACAGTAACAGAAATGTGAAGAAGTGAGCAATTGTAAGTAAATACTGACTACACCAAACAGTAACACGTCTTGTGGAGCTCAAAATATGTGTGATATTAAAACACTTGAAAGCAAAAATTCAAAAACCAGAAGATACGTACATGAAGTTCAAAAGCAGTATGTTTCTAGCATTATTGAGGAGGTGATCACAGTAAAAATTTGTATTAGGTTGTAATAAGTCGAGGCTGCATGAGGTCACCATGAGGATAACTATTAAAATAGTACCTAATGTATAACTGACAAGTTAATGAAGGGGGAATTGAATAAAAACTACATGTGTTAATTCCTAAAGATGTCAAAAAAGGAGAGAAAAGAGAATCTAAATCAGCTAGATTAAATAGGAACAAATTGGATGACTTCCCTGGTGGCACAGTGGTTAAGACTCCATGCTCCCAAAGCAGGGGATCTGGGTTCGATCCCTAGTCAGGGAGCTAGATCCCACATGCATGCCACAACTAAGAGTTTGCATGCCACAACTAAGGAGGCCGCATGCTGCAACTAAGACCCGATGCAACCAAATTAATTAAGAAGCAATAGAAACAAATTGGAAAATAATAAATACCCAAATATATTAAAAAATTACATTACATGTAAAAAGGACTAAATTTTCTAACTAAAGTGTTTAAGATTCTCCAAACAAGGCACTACACACCATACCTGACCCAAGGGAAAAAAAATAGAAGATATTAATAGTTCACAGCTATTTGACAAATTGAATGTGTTCTTAAATGCTCCTCATAAAGAAAATACAAAAACTAGATAGCTTTATCAGGGATTTCTTCCAAAAATTTAAGGACATTAAAAAATAGCAATTTTATATAAATTATTTTAGAGACAAGAAGAAGGAAGCATTTCCAACTCACTTCCCAACTCATTTATGAGGCTAATTTAACCTTCAAAACTAAAGCTGACAATGACATTACCAGGAAGAAATTTACAGACCATTTTGTCTTGTGAAGATAGATCTAAACTTCTAAATAAAACATTACAAAATTGTTTGATAAAAAAGGATGATTCATCATAACAAATGAGTTTTGTAAGAATGCATAGATGGCTTAATCTTAGACCTTACCCCAAGTTTCAATAAGTCACCAATCCTGTACAGCCCCCTTTCTGATTCTCCACATGCATGAGCCAAGTTCCCTGCATCTGGGGAGTGATAGCACCTCTCCTCTAACTGTTCATCCACCAAAAGTTTGAGCACCTGACTCAACCTTTTTCTCTACCCCACACTTTTCAATTCCATGGGTAATTTCAGCATCCACAGTGATGCCCATCTCACTCTCTGGCCTGTTAGATAATCCTGCACCTCTAATTACATGATGCTCAAAGTCCTGCTACCCACTCTGGACCTCTGTCCCCCAGGACCGTGACCTCTGAATCATAAACTCAGTTATTCCACTCTGTTTCTGCAGAACCCTGTACTTCCCTCTTTTTGTAGACTCTACCTGACATGATGGTTCAATTGTTATCTGATGCTCCAGATCATAGATGAGGGTATTTCTCCCAACACACCAGTTACATCCTATCTTCTTTTTCTCTTCAGCTTAAATTCCTTGGTTTATCTCTCAACAACTACCTTTATTAATATAATCACCATGTGGCTCTTTATCCTGTCCTCACCCCTGGAGAGATGTGAAACTGGGAGGGCTCTTCCTGACTGTGCCAGGGCATTGAGACTGCAGGAGATGTGCCGTGAACATGGAGATGGGCCTGCAGACCAAAGGAGCACCAGCTCCCCTTGGGCCATCAGTCCTGCTCAATAGCCTTCTGTATTCCCATAGTCCAGTCTCATTCCAATTCCCCATTGGGACTATTTCAAGCATTTTTTTCTCTTTTCTCCTCTCCACCCCACTTCCATCATGTCATCAAATGACTTTAGTTCCTTTATTATTGTACATAGAAAGTTCAGCATATATGAACCCTCCCAAATTCTTGCACAAATTCTACACATTTAAAGCCTCCAGACTGAATTTTACTCCATTCCCTTCTCCTCCAAAGATGTAAAAATATTGCCTCTGTCTGCCTCTGAATTCCCCGTGTCCCACATTCTCAAACACTATACTTCTTCCCAGCACCCTTCTTTACCTTGGATCTTCAACCTTTCCTTCTATAACATCTCCATTCCATCAACATTTAGACTTGATATATTTTTTTCTACATTAAAACTAAGCTCAGGTGGATGACTGTCTTCAGTACATCTTCACCTCCCTTCCTACTCCCACAAACCCCCAATTGTAAGCTCTAGCTTTTCATATTCTTTCAAAACCTGGACCCTTCACCTCCAGGCTGTTTTATTTGTCCTTTGTGTCTGGGACCATCTTCCTTTACTCTTAATGTGCCAACATTCTATCTCTCATTCAGGGCTTAGCTCAAATATCACTTGCTGTGGAGCTCTCTTTCTGACTTCTAGAGAAGGTTGTGTTGTTACGGTGGATATGTGCAATCACTGTGCTTGGTACTTCACCTCCCTTAACACTTGTAGTGTTTTATTGCCATTGCTTCCCTAATTATGCTTTTCCTGCTCAACTGTATGTCACAGGAAGGCAGAGGTAAGCTCTTACTGGCAAACCCTTTTTATGGATACTGCGAGCAAAGTACCTGGTAAAGAGACACCATCAACAGCTTTGTGTTATCTGAATGAACAAATGATTGTGTGGGTTGGACTGCTTTTTCAGGATGCTATTAATGTTTATAGGAAGAATCTCTTATACTTTAGCTCTACCAAAAATACATTTGGACAACTGTAGAATGTGAGGTAATGACAAAAGTCAGCCATACTGATTCAACAGCCCCTTTGTCCTGGGGGAAGTAAAGTCTTGACAGTCTGATGCCTACTTAGGGCTGCCATCTGAATTCACCAGAGAATATCAGACCTGCAGGGTTTTGTGGCATCACAGATTCTGTTCTTATTCTTTGGCAAGGGCATTCTTACTCAGAATATTCATTTTTACCTTGCCTGCAATGAATAATCAGATAAGTACAGAAACACTGCAAACAAAAGATGGTAAAAACACTTGCAGGCATTTTTTTTCCTGTCTGCAATTTGGAGATACCCCATTTGTCTTACATTCTTCTGTAATTTGTTCTGTACATCTCTTTGTAACCCAGTTAAATAGCACCACCAGGTCAATTGTGAGGTGACTCTGAGTCCCCTGTTACAGAGACATCCTTTCCAATGACAGGATTCTGTTCTCATGTGTGGGTTTGCTGTCTGTGACCTGAAGGAACAGATAAGCAGAATGTGCCTGTTTCTTTCCTTCATCTTTACACTTGAGCCTAATAATGAGTGTTTAATACACCAACAGTCCAAACTTGAGTGTGGAGAAAATATATGATGACTCTAATATGATGAAAGAAATATAAATATAAGGAGAACGAATTCATATATTATACAAAAATAAACGTTATTACATACAGGAAAAGTGTTCTATATGTGTATGTGCATATTTAAACAGACACGTATATAAAGTGTTTACAGTAGCACCTGGAACATAATAATGTTATATTAATGTTTGTGGTCTCTACTTATAGTATTATAATGAACATGTACACACCTATATATTTATAGTTATTTGTAGGGAGGAGATGTGGTTTTCCAGAAGGGACACAATATTCTTATTAAATTTGAAAATGCTATTTTTATGTTATTTTCTAGGTTATGCTTTTCAAATAAAACCTGGATACAAGAACTGCCTACATCTGAATTCACCTGCCACTCTTTCTCTTGTTTCATATGTTCCAAGCACATTGGCTTTTTTATTTTTTGAACATTTTACTTATTGTTGACTGGACCTGGCAGTTGCTGTTTTCCTTGACTGGAATGTTCTATGTAATGCACCCCCTGTCCACAGCCCAGACCAGATATTTTATTATACATTTCCATGGTTTCCCTTGGAAACCATGGAATAGCTGTAAAATGCTATTTTATAGCATTGCTTATATTTAAAACTGTTGTATCTATTTGAGCATATGTCTTGTGGTTTACAGTAGAATTCAAGTTCCCTGACAGTAAAAAGTAAAGTTCGGTAAGGAAAGAACAAAAACTAAAATGCATGTAGATTAGAAAAGACAAATTAAAAACACCTTTGTTTTCAGGCAACACAATAATCTAGGTAACAAATTTTAAGGAATCTAAAAAAAAAGCTTCTAGAAATAAAAAGTGAATTAAGCAGTGTCATAAGATAGGACAATATAAAAAGTTATATTTCTATATACTAGCAATGAACAACTAGGGGTTGAAATTTTAAAATACATATGATTCCTTAAAATGTGAATAATTTGGGACAAATTTAGCCAAATGATGTGTAAGATCTATACATTGAAAACTGAAAAATATTGCTAAGAAAAATTAACTGTAAATAAATGGATTATGTATAATTATGGACAAACTGTGTTCTCTAAAATTCATATGTTGAAGCTCTAACCTTCAATACCTCAGAACATGACTGTATTTGGAGTTAGAGTCTTTAAAGAGGTTAAAATGAGGCCATTAGGGTGGGGTCCTAGTCCAATAGGACTGGTTCCCTTGTAAGAAGAAAAAGAGACACCAAAGATAAGTGTTCACAGAGAAAAGACCATGTGAGGAGACAGGAAGAAGGTGGACATTTACAAAACATGAGGAGAAGCCTCGGAAGAAACCAAGCCAGCCAACAGCTTGATCTTGGACTTCTAGGCTCCAGAACTGTGAGAAAACAAAGTTTCACTGTTATAAGCACTCAGTATGTGATATTTTGTTATGGCAACCCTTGCAAACTAAGATATATATATGTATACTTATGTATTAAAAGATTCAATACTGTTAAGATGCTAGCTCTCAGCAAAGTGATCTATTGATTCAATATGAACCCAGTGAAAATCTCTTGTAGACATTGATAAGCAAATGCTAACATTTATATTGCAAATTCGGAGGTGCTTATTTTAGGCAGGACAAATTGGAGAACTTAAAGTACTTAAATTAAATACTATAGAGCTCCTGCAATCAAAATAGTATGAATATACATAGTGGAGAGAGAGAGAGAGAGAGAGAGAGAGAGAGAGAGAGCAGTGAAACCAAAAGGAGAATCCAGAAATAAACCACTCATATATGGTTAATTGATTTTCAACAAACGGGTAAAAATAATTTAATGGAGAATAGATAGTCTTTTTTAAGAAATTGGGTTGGAAAAACTGGATAGCGATATGAAAATAGATAACTTTCAGCACCATATGATACGCACACAAAAAATAACACAAAATATATTGTTAAACTAAAGTTAAAACTATAATACTTTTAGGGCTTCCCTGGTGGCGCAGTGGTTGAGAGTCCGCCTGCCGATGCAGGGGACACGGGTTCGTGCCCCGGTCCGGGAAGATCCTACATGCTGCGTAGCGGCTGGGCCCGTGAGCCATGGCTGCTGAGCCTGCGTGTCCGGAGCTTGTGCTCCGCGACGGGAGAGGCCACAACAGTGAGAGGCCTGCATATCACAAAAAAAAAAAAAAAAAAAACAAACAAAAAACAAACTATAATACTTTTAGAGAGAGCTTAAGAAACAAACCTTGTGACTTGGGGTTGACAAAGATATTTAGATAGGATGCAATAGGCAATACCAATTAAATAAAAATGAATAAAATGATTTAAAGTTCTGCTTTTTAAAAGACATGTTACAAAAACAAAACAAAACAAAAATAAGCCACATATTGGGAGAAAATAATAGCTATATATATTTTTTTCCAAAAGACTTATCCATAGAATATGTGAAAATACCCTTACAATTCAATAATAAAGAGGCAAATAACCCAATTAAAATAAGTTGAACAGACACTAATCTGACAAAAGATATGTGAATGGTCAATAAACACATGAATAACTGTTAAACATCATTCATCATCAGGGAAATTCAAATTAAAATCACAACAAACTATGACTACACACCCACTTGGATGGCTAAAATGTAAATATAACTGACAGTTCCAAGTGTTATCAAAGATGTGGACCAATGGAACTCTCACACATTGTTGATGAGAACATAAAATGGTTACAGCTGCTTTGGAAAATTATTTAGCAGTTTCGTATAAGTTTAATCAGAAACTTACTGCTTGACCCAACCAGTCTACACCTACGTATTTACACAAGAGAAATAAAAATACATATCCTCAAAATATATACATCCACAAATACACAATCCACAAAAGACATATCCATATGCACACAAATGTGCATAACAGCTTTATTCATTATAGCCTAGAATTGGAAACAACCCAAATGTCCATCATCATGTGAATGGATAAACAAGATACAATATATGTGTACAATGGAATGATATTGACAATAACAAGAAATTAAGTACTGTTTTGTGAATATGAATAAACCTCAGAAATATTACACTGAACAAAAGAAGCCAAACAAAAGAGAGCATACTATATGATTCCATTTGTACACAATCTAGAAAAGACAAATCTAATTTGTATTTCTAGTAAGTAGATCAGTGGTATCTTGGCTGTAGGGTAATAATTGATTAAGAAGAGCACAGAGAAACTTTTGGGGTAATAGTGGCCTTGTATATCTTGACTGTGATTTTTGTTGCATCAGAATTTACTGAACTCTATGTCTAAAATATGTTTCATTGCTTGTAAATTATGCCTCGGTAAACCTGATTAAAAACAAAGACAAATGAAGCCTCCTTAATCCATTCTTCTCACACTTTTGCTAATCAGAATGATACACTCCACCCTTGATGCTGGCTTAGCATGGTGTTTGTATTCTATTTAGCAGTGGTGTCATTGTATGTTTCTGTAATTAATTTGTTTTATATACATGCCCCATTTTGATGGTAAACTTCTAGATTCTTAGAACAGTTTTACTTATTGTTTCATCTTCAGTGCCTCTAACAGTAGATTCTTCATAGATACTTATTGAATTGAATTGAGGTGAATCACTATTTGTTGAGTTATTGTCATGTGACAGTTCCTATCTCTGGCGGGCAGGCTATGAGAAAAGGTGGTTAGTCATGAAGTCGAGGGTCAGATCTACCAGCTCTTTTTGTGTGGCTGGCAGAAACTCTCTGAGCAGCAGCAGGAAGCTGGCAGAGTGCTCCATAGCTAGCCAGAGAGGAAAGATCAGTGGGACCTACAGTACAACAGGATGGAGACCAGATGATCCTGTGGCCTGAATATTTAGGGCGGAAAGGACCAGGGCCGACATCAAGCCAGGGGTTAGGAAAGGGGACAAAATGATAGTCCCTCCTGTTGACCAGCAACGACTTTAATGTTTTACAGCCATCATCTCATGCATCTTCATGTCACTCTGCCAGGAGTCCTGCTTAAGACCTCTGATAAGTCCCACGAACAGGGATACAGGTTGAGTAGCAGTTGAGAATCCTTCCGAAGATGGTATGCAGCTTGTCTGTGGTCCAGGCTGGATCCAAGTGAACAAAACTATCAAAGCCAGAGCCATTTGACTGTCTAGGAGCAGCACAAAAGATCGCACTCTGGGGCCTCATTATACTACTTATGTTTTCTGGGCCAGCCCACGGGTCCTTACCAGAGGTAATGAGCAAGAAGAAAGCTAGGCATCAGTGATTGTCAAGATCGCTGTAAATCTGTTCCACCTTCTTAACCTCTGAGGCACAGAGAGCTGTGTTGATGACATTAATCCTGTATTTTGCTCCATCTCAGGAGAGCCATGAGAAGATAATGATACACATGTCAACGGCCATGTGTGAAACTGGCAATCAGAGGATTAAACTTGGGAGTGTCTTTGGGAAATTCTCAAAATGCGACCATGGGTTGTCTGAACTCTGCCAATTCCACCTCCTAAATGTGTGTCTTCCATCTGTCCCTCCTCTCTCCAACCCCCAACCCAGTGCCCAGCACAAGGCTCCAATCCTGCCTTTGATCACTGCAGGAACCTCATTACTGACCCTCTGGCTCTAATCAGTTGTCCTCTCATCCATTTGTTCTTCGTTCAGAGTAATTTATTCAAAACATAAAATTGGCTGACAGATTGCTTTGATTAATAATCTCAGATGGCTTTTTAGTGCCTAAGGGAAAAAATCTAATTTCTCAGGTTATGGGAACATTCTCAACATGGCTCTGATCCCCCAACACTTTATAATCTTACCTGTGGTGTCCTTCCAACTTGGAATCCTCCTCTCTGTCTCTCTCTGTCTCCCTCTCTGGACACAGTTTCCAGATCATTCTCTGACTACTTAATTCCCAAGTCCTGACAGAGGAATTGATGATCCCCACATCTTTTCTTAAAATCCACAGGTTTCTGGAAGCCTGTGGGTGGGTTTCTTTTACATCAGTTGCCTACCCATGAACTATTCAACCTGAAGGTAGAAGTGAAGGTGTCGGCAAAGAGAAAGAAGGGCTGGGTGGACATCCTGACTCTGGGCAAGTGTAGGTCTCCCTCTCTCCCTTCCTTCCTCCCTTCCTCCCTCCCTCCCTTTCTTCTTTTCTTCCTTCTTTCCTTCCTTCCTTCCTCCCTCCCTCCCTTTCTTCTTTTCTTCCTTCTTTCCTTCCTTCCTTCCTCCTTTTCTTCCTTCTTTTCTTTTCCTTCCTTCTTTTCTTTTCTTTCTTCTCCCTCTTTCTTTTTAAAGTTATTTTCTTGTTCAATATCATACCAGCTTTTGACTAGTTTCCCACCAATATCTTTGAACAGAATTTTAAAAACACTTTTGCTTCAAAAGTTCCTTTTTCTGAAAAGGTCTTATAGGTGCAACAACAAAATAAGTGCATAGAAAAATCTTACTGTGTTCTTTTGGCTGCACACATAACCTTTTACTCAGTGATTTCTGAGTGTGGGGCAAATAGACTAAAGATTGCTTATAACAAATTCAACCCCATGGAAAGTGAAAATAGAGAAATTAGGAGGTGCCCTCATCCATTTTTAACAGAAAAATCACTGAAGCTCAATTAAAAAGACAACAGGAAATCAGCAGAACTAGTTACAGGAATTCTGAAACCAGGGAAGTGTTTCAGAGCACTGAAACAGTTCCTTTCCTGCCTCCATGCCTTTGCTAATGCTATTCCCTCTGTCTGGGACTACTGTCTCTCTTTCCCTTCCCCTGACTTTCTGATCCTTTCAGACCCAACCCTTCTGCATGAAACTGCTGGCATCATCCTTCCAGACAGCTGTGGTAGCCCTTCTTCTGGAATAATTCACTATCATCCTGAACCATAATTCTCTGTACCAGAGTTCTTGAATGTAAACAATAGACAGCTGAATAGGTATCTGAAGCAGAACTAGATGCTTGAAGCAGAAAATAAATTTATTGGAAGGATTCAGTGTCACTCAAAGAATTAACAGAATATCTAGTCAGAGAACCAGGCTGGGAAAATGGGCAGCAAACAGCTGAGTGTCAGCCTCCAAGAACCCAACAGAAGAAGAAGCCAAGTTCACACCACTTCCCACAGGGCAGAAATTTTGGGGATGAGATTAAGCCTAAAACCCACGGCTTACCTACCAGGTGTGCACGGACAAGAAAATGTTCCCTCCTGATGTCTCATCTTCTTCATTCACAAAGAGTTCTTGTAATAATTGTAGCATTGATCAATTTGATATCTTGAACAGGTTTGGCATGTTGTAGGTAGTCGGTGAATCGTGGTGTCTTCCCTCCAAAAGTCCTCCATGCAAGAACTGCTGTGACAGTGTGTAGTGGGCGTCTGTCTCCTTAGGGTTGCTCAGTATCTGGAAGGTAACGCCGATGTTGTTTTCCCTGCACTTCTCTGTTTACTGCCCTGGGGAGTGACTTTGCCTTTGAGGGCTCCTGCTGAGAATAAACTTGAGAAGAAATGAAGCAACTTAGATGGAGAGCAGCAGGTCCTTCTCGGCAATTCGTTGGCTCTTGGGATTAACAGTGGTGAAGTGGAATCACAATGGGATGGTCATGAAAACAGACGGACATTTCTTCAGGTGAGGGAGACCTCCCTCATTGCCTGCTTCATTTCCAAGGGGCAAATGATCCCATCTAGAGAGGCATTTAGACCAAGGACTCCTAGCTGAGAAACCCAGAGATGGCACTGTATCAGTCATGCTTTGGCAGGTGAAGCTCCATAATAATTCAACACCATTTTCCTGACTTGTTTTGATGAATAGAAGGAATTCGCTTTTGAACTAATGGTGTTATTTTGCTTTTGGTAGGCATTTCACTTTTATTTTTCTCCTTTCTTCCTCCTTCCTTTCCTCCCTCCCTTCTTCCTTCCCTCCTCCCTCCCTCCCTTCCTCTTTCCTTCCCTCCCTTCCTCCCTTCCTTCTGCCTTCTCCATTCTGAAACACATCTATTCTTCTGTATTGTTGACTTACAGTCACTAAACATACCATTGTTCATGACTGAACCTGGTATTTTACTATAGAAATTTTTGAAAACAAATTCCTGAAATTTTAACAATGGAGAAATAAGCCTCAGCGTCTGAGAGCGATGCTCACCAATTTTGTTTCTATTTGCTCCTCTTTGTTTTCATTTGGATGTCAGCACAATTTTCATCTCCTTCTGAGCACTCCCTATTGAAAAGCTAAGTGTTTCAAATAGAATGGGCGAGATTCAGTGCACTGCTCTACATCCCGCAAGTTAAGGACGTATGATCTGACCATCAGCACCCCACCGGGCCTCAGAAGAACCATATTGCCTTGGCTGAATGTCATTTCAGCCAGTAACAATTACTTACTTCTGGAGCCGACGGACGCTTTTGATTTCAAGGCCTGCTTGCTTATTCCTAAATTTCAGCTTGGGAAGGAAATTTGCAGTTACCTCTCAAGAACGTGCCATTTCACAGGAACCATAATGGCCTTTCACCACAAGAAGAGAGTGTGTTTTATTGTAAGACGTGCCACCAGGTTCGTCATCAAAGAAATGGCTTTTCTCAGACTCAGTTTACCTTAGGTGGTGCAAAACTCACCAATTTTCCAAATCTAAGCCTTTTCATCATGTAAAATTTATGCTAAATTCATAATTCTCTTATATGCAAATAAGAAATTAAAGAACACAAATTTCCGCCCTCAATAATGTCCACAATTATTTCCAGCCCTCCATAATGTCCACAATTATTTCCAGCAAAACAAAAATTACTTTTCCCCTGTAGCCTTGAAGCACTCTGTCTTCCGTTACGGTGACTACCCCATCTTTACTGTGTTGTATGGATTTGGAAGCATATTTGAGCTTTCCTGCTGTCTAAAGTGTCCCTAGAGGACTGGAGTGTGAACCCCTACACTGTTTTGCACACTACCTTACATTTAATAGATATAATTATCTGTTATACATACTTATATATTAATAATGTGTAATTAATAGTATTGAATAAATTAGTAACAATTCATGAATTATGTGTGTGCATTTATATGTATATATCCTACTGACTCCTACGAGTCTTTCTCAATTCACCCTATTAACCCCAGATAAGAAGAGAAACAACAGACATATTAAGAGTCATTGGAATATGAATGGATCTAGAGATGATCATACGAAGTCAAGTAAGCCAGACAGAGAAAGACAGATATCATATATCACTTATATGTGGAATCTTAAGAAAATGGTACAACTGAAATTATATGTAAAACAGAAATAGACCCACAGACATGGAGAACAAATTTATGGTTACCAAAGGGGGAAAGAGGGGAGAGATAAATTAGGAGTTTGGGATTAACATATACACACTACTATATATAAAATAGATAACCAACAAAGACCCACTGTAGAGAACAGGGAACTATACTCAATATCTTGTAATAATCTATAAAGGGAAAGAATCTGAAAAATAATATATATATATATATATAACTGAATCACGTTGCTGTACACCTGAAACTAATACAACATTGTAAATCAACTATACTTCAATTTAAACAGTCATTGGAATAAATAGACTCTTCCCTTCCCCCAACCTCAGTTTCTTTAGATTCCTGTCATTTATCACCTATGACAATTGTCATTTACATAGAACTCAGTAGACCAAGGCTTTTGTTTGTTTGGCTTAATTTGGTTTTGGTAGAAGAAATTGGGTATACCTGTAAGCCTCAAAAAAGTATAATTTAATGTAACTATTAGATTTGCTGGCTTTGCAGAAATGTAGCCTAAATTATTCTTTATAGGAAGAGCTTCATCCTGGCCTTTCTATAAGTTCTGTAGTAGGATCTTTAGATGATCACCCTGAACTGATCACTCTCTGTCTCAGAGGCAGCTCAGCTCACTTGTCCATGGGTTTTTACAGTGCTGTCCAGCAGAAATACAGTGGTATGAGAAAGCCAAGGCTTCAGAGCGTCCAGCTCTGTTTGTAAACTGCAGACTTCTTTTTTCTCTTGCCCACTCCCTCCTTCCCTCAGAAATAAATGGCATCTTCAAGTGATACAAGAGTCAACTCTTAGTATAAATTTGTCTAATAGAGGTGTGTGCAAATGTTTTAGCATGTGTGTTCATGGGTATTTTCTGTTTTTCTGTACAATAAAGTATTGTTTACATGGCATGGGTAGTGGTTATTGTCAGAATATTTGATGCAAATTTAAGTCTAGTAATTTAATACGAGGAGGCCAAACACAAGATTCAGTGGATTCCAAATATTTCACACAGCTGTTCCTTGATGCTTGTCTCTGATGTAAGTCTTACTCCCGTTACTGTTAATTATGTGTCTGTGAGCACATCAGTTCAAGTCACTGGATCTCACAGTCTTCACCAGCAAAGTGGGAAGGACATCTCCTTTTCTGGCGTGGTGTGACCATGTTGTATGGAATAGAATAGGAGAGTGCTTTGAAAACTCAAAAACTCTATGATATCCTTGTGATTATACCACTGTACTGGCTAAGGGCACCCAGGTATGGGTGTGGCTTGTTTGCTTCAGAGTAGGGTTATCATGAGGAAGAATGGAGAAAAAAATAAAGGGATATGTATGAGAGTAGCAGAAAAAGCAGGAGTAGCTGAAGGGCCTGTAGCCAAATATGGTGACCTGACAACAGACTATGGAGATGATTCTAGAGGTGGAGGTCCATGGAAGGTCACCCAGAGGGTTCAGACGTTACTAATAAAAGTGAATATTTGATCAGCTCAGAGTCCAGTGACCATTAGGGTGTAAGTTCAGGAAGGTTTTGTTTGTTGTTTGTTTTATTTTTTTTTAACATGGTTGATATTTCCTAGATTGTCTCTGTCCAAGCCCACTTATCTTATAGTATCAGGATGAAGGGTTAACATCTTAATACATACAAAATAGCATCTCTTTGTTGTCAGAGAAATACAAGGGATTTTAAAATGATGAATATTGCTGCATCAAAACTGGTCTGTTTTTCTTCTCCTGGAAGCATATGATGGTAATGATGGACCCATCTCTCCCTGAAGCAGTCTTCCAGTTTTTTCCTGAGTCCCTTGCTTTCCATCAAATCATCAGATCATTGAGAATCAGACAAGTTTTGAGGCTTATAGTGAATCAGGAGCAATGTAGACTTCTGAGGTACAAGATGAATAGAAAAACTGTTGACACCAACTCTATTTAGGAAAGGGTCTAGCATGAGTCACTTTTCTATGATGGAGTGTTTCTTTCCAAGATATACCCAGTCCAAATGTCTGCCTCTATGCTCTTATGAGACCATGGTCCCTTTAATTAACTCTGTATTTTGTGTTGCTGTTTTTCTCTGGACCTGCACCCTAGCACATAATCTCTGAATCATGTACTCTTTGTTTCTATGTCCATTTCATGGCACCAGCAAACTTTCCCAAGCTCACTCTTTGTCTATGGCACTGGCATTCTCCTTCATTAGCTTCCACCTTGCAAAATTTTCATCATGGTGACCAGATTTGCTGTAGCAAGCAGATGGGTCTGTGTCTTATTTGTCTTTCTTAGCTAAGCATGCCTTCTTTTTAAAAATAAATTTATTTATTTATTTTTGGTTGCACGGGCTTTCTCTAGTTGTGGCGAGCGGGGGCTACTCTTTTTTGTGGTGCACGGGCTTCTCATTGCGGTGGCTTCTTTTGTTGCGGAGCACGGGCTCTAGGTGCATGGGCTTCAGTAGTTGCGGCGCGTGGTCTTTAGGGGTTGTGGCTCATGGGCTTTAGAGCACAGGCTCAGTAGTTGTGGCACATGGGCTTAGTTGCTTCGGCATGTGGGATCTTCCCAGGCCAGGGCTCGAACCCATGTCCCCTGCATTGGCAGGCAAATTCTTAACCACTATGCCACCAGGGCAGTCCCTAAACATGCTTTCTTTAAATTTAGTTGACTGGATGGAAAAGTATTTTTTTTAAATATCCCAAGTGTGAATTGCTAAGCCCCGGTGAGTAGCCAGTAATAAGATTTTTGCAGTTCTTATAGTTTACAAAAATAAAACAAACCTATAATAATTGGAGTGAATTGAAATTATGTGTGATAGATGTATTTCCACTATGATATTCTAAATCACCATCTTAACCCCAAACCATGCACTGTGTATATAAATATATTTGTTTTGTGCTGATCTTCTTCCAGCGCATTTCCAGAAACGAATAAGTTTCCCAGACAGATTAGTTTGTCAACAAATGATGGCAAGCTAGACTATAACACATATTGCTACAATTGCTGGATTTGTGGCCTGACACACTGCTCAGTCAGTAGAAACTGTAATTTATCCATGTTATCATCAATATGTGAAAGCTTGAACTTGGACAGATAGGTGGGCTGACTTCAAAATGGTCAGATTGTCTCCACTTAAGAAAAAGGGTCAGTTATAAAGCAGCTCAAGTTTTAGCTCAGTTTAAATGCAAGATATTCATATTACAAGTTATACCCACCTTCCCATAGCTCTTCAAAGTACAGCGATAATCAGTTTTTTTCTCACAGGACTCGTCCACAAACCGTGAATTAGAAGCACATAGAAGGAATATGATAGAATGAAATAAAGAAAATTAGGAAAACCACAGTTTTGTGATGTTAAGGAAGATTCCAAGGTTATGGAAGAAAATAATAAATCAGAAAGGACAAGAAATCAGTGACTTCAAATGGGCATCATTCAACTCAGTAAAATCAACATTTCTTGAAAAAAAGCTGAAGCACTACTAGAATGGGAAGACGGTTTCCCAAAACTGTTTTGCCAAGTGCACGTAAGAGGATGTGAAAACATCTGGATTAGGTACCAATCAGGGGGCCCAGCTAACTCTGAGTGTGGGATGCTGGGTTTCTCTTTCTCAAATGTCTTGTCTTGGATGGTAGGTCTGCACCCAGTACCTGACATTGGTTTCTAAGGAGATTATTCCAGGAGTCACTTGCCATTCTCTTGCCATCCTCATGGGCACCAGTCTCATTTTTCTTTAGAAAAGAAAACCTCTGTCCTGTTCAGATAGCAATATGCAATATTTTACTTTCTGAGAAAAGGCATCTGTGATTCTTTGATAGTTTTTAAGGAAGAAAGTCAAATATAAGATATTTACTAAAAAAAGTCACGTGAAATAAAATGAATTTGACTATCTGACCCTGAGGTAAATGTGACAGTCAAAGTAAACAAATTTTCGATCATTTCAAAAATTAGATCACAATGCAGTATTTGAACTAATTCATTTTAAAATACAACTAGACCCTTGATCACTGCCTCTTTTACTGTGAAGATTAACGGTGCTTAAGGGTGTCTTGGATTCCTTTTCCAGAAACAAAGCAGTGCAGGTGAAGACGTTATTTCTGCTGCTGCCATTGTTGTTAGGACTATTGTGGCGAGTTCTCATATAGCGCCTTGTCAGGTTCTCCTAAGCTAACTACTCTCAGCTCCAGTTTCTCATTATTTCCAACGACGCGGGGCTGCTGTGGAAATTCACTTAGATGATCCAAATAAATCATAGATCACATTGCTTGAAAATATGAGACCCATTTTTAATGCAGCAAAACAAAAGATGATTTTAATACTATTGCCCTCAGTGATTACTCTCATAAGATATATATGACTCCTCCCATGTTTTGAAGCATCAAGTGATTGGAAATTCAGAAAAATCGATGTTACTATACATATTTTTTTAAACTTTGTTGAGACTTTCTTTGTAATGTGTGCAAATAAAAAATATTTAATGTTGGCTTAAGTAGAATATGTATTCTATAGTTTGAGGGCATATATATACAACTACATACATATATGGGATAACATTTATAAATTATGCCGTTGAAAATTTTCATACTTGATATTTAGCTAAAGCTATCCTTGAGAAACGGTTATTAACTTTTTTCTATAATTAAGATTTGTCTCACTTATCCTTGAAATTTGGTTATGTAACATTTTCTAGAATACCTCAAGATAAACAATTATACATGATATATAAATATATATATATAAATATGTATTTACAGGTATATTTTAATCCGTATGCTAGCAGTAGTTGTTAGTATTAGAAGTATCTTAATTGTGAATATACAACCTAAGGGTGTTTAGTGCCTATTTGAAAGATTCTCATCGCAAGCCAACATCATGAGGCTGTAAAATGGTACAGCCACTTTAAAAGACAGTTTAGCAGTTTCTGACAAAACTAAATATAATTTTACCATATGATCAGCAATTGTGTTTCTTGGTATTTACCCAAAGGAGTTAAAAACTTATGTCCACACAAAAACCAGCACACAGATGTTTATAGCAGCTTTACCCATAATTGCCAAAACTTAGAGCAAACAAGATGTCCTTCAGTGAGTGAGTGGATGAATCTGGAGGCTTTGGTGGTATCTGTCTTGCTCTCCCTCTCCTGCTTCCCGTCCCCCTTAACTCTTTCCCTCCCTATATGGTAATTTTGAGTTTGAATCTGTCCAATTCCAGGCCCTCAGTCCAGAATGAGGCTGTATAATAACTCCCCCCCTCTTTGTCGCACTTAATGTAAAAACCAACTTGCTCCTTAGAAGAAGGCAGACTATAAATACGTAAAATTTGTTTTCAAGATACCTGTCCCATATTCCTTTTCTGCTCTGTTTTGAAATGGATGTGACTCATCTCACCAGGAACCCAGTCCAGTATAACAAGATATACTGAACAAGAATGAGTAAGAATGTGAATTGGGTTAAACAAAAGGAAAGTGAGTGAAGGAAAGCAGGACAGATCCAGAAGTGTTCACACACAGATTCACATTTAAGCTTCCTAGCATCCAATGCCAAGATGCAAGTCACAGAGTCCATAAAGTATAAAGACAAAGTCTTTGCCCCTTAAAACCACAATTATTTCTGATAATGAAACTTAAGCAGACATTTCACCATTGTTCTTATAGATCACACGGTTTCACATAATCAGCAATGTCCATGATGACATCCTTACAGTAAACATGGGGATGAGTTTCACAGGCCTAATTTTAATAATATATTACAATTGTTCCCACTGCATGAAAAATAAAACAAAAAGCCCAAAGAATCAGAAAAAACAATCTGTGGGATGTTGGGAGGAGGTAGAGGAGGTAAAGCATGATGGCACCCAGGCAAATTGCTCTCAGTATCTGGCTCTACACCTTCATGGACTCCAGGGTACCTGGAGCTGAGGACACAAACTTAAGGGTTTCATCGAACCCACAGATAGGGTGTATTTCTGCTACAAGATTGGTTCTCACAGTGTCCATTTTTAAAAATTAGATTCTAAAATAAAAATTAGGCAAGTTCGCATAAAAATTAACTGTTGTGAACACTGACAACACTATTTTTGTCCCCACAGAGGAATCCCTGGTGGAGAGCATCTCCTGTCACATTGGGCTGGCATGCTCTGCCCCGTTGGCCCAGGGGCCACCACATCATGCCTAGTAGAGAGCAGACTCATGTCACTCATCCATGTGGACTCTGCCCAAATTCATCTTCATGCTGATGACCTTTTATTGATATTGTTTCTCTCTGCCCAATTCTGTAAATGTTTTGAAAAAACAGTGAGTCTAAGATCACTCCTGCTTCAGCTCTCAGGCCTATTGCCAGCCAAGTATGAACCTCTGTTCTCAGCTTCAGATGAGCTGGTGGAATCTAGTCCTCAGCAAGGCTTGTGTTGACTAGAGTGTTAAACCGTTGAGTTTGTTCCTGCTTTATGCTCCACACACCCTTGGGAGAAATGACCTGTTCTCACCAATAACGGTGACTCGACAAGGCCCTGATTTCTAATGAGAATGGGGTTCAGGGTTGTTGGCAAAGAATGTCACTTTGGAGATATAGAATAGAACTTTCTTCCAAGGTTGGGTAGGGGGAGTAGGGTGGTGGGTAGTGCTATATTTTGAAAAGTCCTAAAAGGATGATATATTCCCATTCCACCAGCTAACAAATGGTACTATCCTTTGAGAGTCACTGCTTAGTGTATAATGAATTAACTTTTTATGTAAAAGTGTTCATTAAAAGGTATATGCAACCAATTGTGGTTTTGAAATCCATATTCTGTTAATTAAGGCTGGTTAGCCAAATAGTTCCCTCAGAAAATACTTTCAGGTGTGTATTTATTTTGGGGTATCTTAAATTTTCTCTACCAAATGGAACCTTGCTAAAAATGAATATGCTGACAAAAGTGGCTACTTCATATAAAATTGCCTGGGCACTGGGGCATCCAAATGAAATAACGATAAAAACACAAAGTCAATTTTTTTGCTCCATCGGTTCAATCCAGCTAAGCCTTTGCACAATTTAAGTTTCACATCTTAGATAAGTAAGTGCTGCTTAATTTTTTATCCGATTAGTGAATTACCATATGTCAATATTCTATACATTCTTTAGAACAGATTTTTGTCACGTTTTACAACAGTTTACAATAATCTACTTCAAATCATTCAAGAACCGTGAATATTATTGAGTGTATTGGATCTGACCTCAGTTTTCTTCAAAAGATACTTTTTTTTGAAAGTTCTGCCTGATCTACTGTAAGTAAGCTCCAGACATCACCAAAACCCTTTTAAAACTAACCGTTATACGCTTCAGACTATACCTTCCATTAGCAGCACACAACATGAAATGAAAGAAACATCTTAGAATTATTATGTCATTGTTTTCAGATAATGTAATTGTGCCATATTTTTTTCAAGTGTGTTTTTGTCCTTAAAATTCATTCATTCTATTTTGTCCTCCTCACCAGCTCCTGAAGGCCATTATCTTTCCATTAGTGAACTCAGGGCATCTCTTCCTTTGGTCTTTGATCTGTTATGAACCTTCATACATTCTTCTTGGTGGCGTTTTGGGTCCTCAGGAAGTCTCCGCATCTCCCCACACACTCAGGATTCATAAGGACACACTTCTGAAGGCCTGCTACATGCACAAGATGTTGCTTTATTGATGGAAGGTGGAATAAGTGTTCACGACCATCTTGCTGTTCTTTGCTACCTTAACAACTCTTGGTTTTATTCTGCTTTTTTGTTGTTGTTGCTGCTTTCTTTTTTTTTTTTTTTTTTTTTTGGTAAATTGGATCACAGATGTTTTATGGCTGCAGAATGCTTTGAAACGTTTTCATATGTTCAGTGGGAAAAGAAGCCTCTCAAATTTCATGCTGAAATAATTAAGCTTTTTAATTTTACTGTCCATTTATCAGCACAAGCGATAAATCTCTCTTTATACTGCCTGCTTCTACACATAGGACTTCTCAGGCCAATTACTTTCTCGAGGTGTCTGAAAGTGTCTTTCTAACATCCCTCAGCATGCTTTATGGAGACACTGACACTCTCCCCAAACCTTAGACAGGGCAGGCCACCCCAGGAAACGTCAGTTCGTGCTCCCTGGAAGCGGAAGGAGCCAAGCCCCAGCTACCCTTCAGGGGCTTTGCACTGTGGCCATGGGCTCTACTCAATGATCCTGACTCTTTCTGACTCGGTTTCCATTGTGCCCAGAATTTCTAGAAATGTCAACTCACTCCAGAGAATTTGCTGTCTTTGTGGATGCAGCTGATTCAAATAAGTTTTACTGTACATGTCGCACGGCAGTGACAGGGGTAAAGGCTCTGCAGGATCCAGGTCTGATCAGAGTCCCAGCTCTGCTCCTGATGCCACAAGATCTTGGACAAGTCCCCTCATGTTTATGACCTTCAGTTTCCTCATGTCAGAAATAAGGAAATAGTGCCTCAAAGGGCTTTTGGGAGGGCAACGTATATGTATAAATTCTCTGTGCGTGCCTGACACATGGTGAATGTTCACTCAGTATCAATTTCTTTCTCTTCCATGGGTTTCAAAGAATGGTGTTTAGTCTGTCGACTTGGAACTTGTTGAACCATTACATGCTGCTAATATATTCAGAGAGCGGAGCTATTAGGGTCAATACTTACACGTTCTCCCATTTGGCTCTTTTTAGCTGACTTACAATTTCTGTGATAGACGGTAGCTTCCTGGTTTAACAGAAGAGGCTGGTCGTAGGAAGTCAGATAGTGTTGCTTTAGAAATAAACTTGTACTTAGTAGAATATTCTGTGGAAAAGGCTGAGCTGCAGCCTGACATTTGTGCATTGATTGGTCTTCGTTAAAAAAACAAAAACTCATTTTTCCCTGAAAGTGTTTGCCTGACCGACCTGTTCTCTGATTCTCTCTCCCTTCCCTTTTTCATTACTTTTTCAAACACTGAGTTCCTTCTATGTGTTAGACCATAGAGAACTTTTTCCGTAAAGGGCCAGGTGTAAATATTTAAGTTTTGCAGGGCAGATGGCCTTTATGTACCTCCTCAGCGCTGCTGTTGTCTCACAAAAGCAGATCTACAACAGCGAAATGAATGCATGAATGAACGTGGTGTGCTTTAATGAAAATGCAGTTCTCATTGGGGCAATCTTGCCTTCCAGGACACATTCCAAAATATCTGGAGACAGTTTTGTTTGTCGCAGATGGAGAGCGGTGCTGCTGGCATCGCAGGGGTGCAGGCCGGGATGCTGCTGAGCGTCCCTCAGTGCACAGAGCAGCCTCCAAGCCCACCAAAGACGTATCTGACCCACAATGTCCATAGTACCAAAGTCGAAGAAGAAAATTTTACTTATGGACACTAACATTTGAATTTTATGTAATTTCACAGACAAGAAATATCAATCTTCTTTTGCTGATTTTTCAACTAGTTGAACATTTTTTACCACCCTTAGCCTGAAGCCATACAAAACCTAGCAGCGGGCCACAGTCTGCCAACCCCTGTGCAAGAAAGTGGGGAAACAAAGCTGAGTAGGGGAAAGTGACTGTCCTTAAGATCCTCCTTCTCAGAGCTCAATAAAAGCAAGACAGACAAGTTTCATTTCACGTACTTTCCTATGGAACAACGTGCTTCAGTGGAAAATCCCCCAGAAGAATGATAGATAATTTCCTTGGAACAACAATCAACTGCGAAGTGAGGGTCCTTGGGTTGACCTCCCTTTCCCTACATTTTCTCTCTCTATGGTGATACAGTGGCCTGTATGCTCTGTCCTCACACACCAGCTGCCTCAGCTTCCTTCTGGGATCCTTCATCAGGTTGATGTCTGGTTGAGGTCACAGTTGACCTAAATTGAACACCTATGTGTTCTTTTTTTTTTTTAGAGTAAAATTGCTTTATGATGTTGTGTCAGTTTCTGCTGTACAACGAAGAGAACCAGCTATTTGTATACATATATCCCCTCCCTCTGTGTCTCCCGCCCACGCATCCCACCCATCTAGGTCATCCCAGAGCACCGAGCTGATCTCCCTGTGCTGTACAGCAGGTTCCCACCACCTATCTATTTTACACATGGTAGTCTATATATGTCGATCCTAATCTCCCAATTCATCCCACCTTCCTCTTCCCTCCCATGTCCACATATCCATTCTCTACGTCTGCGTCTCTATTTCTGCCCTGCAAATAGGCACCTCTGTGTTCTGATGTCAGTTTCCAGCCCATGGCAAACCATCCCACATAACAAGTGGACAGTGGCTGCCTCGAGAAAGTAGCAGGACCTGCCATGCTCTCCTGCGATGCTGTTCTCAGTGCGGCAGTGATCTCAGTGACTCTTGTGATGGATTCTGCTCCACTTCATGCAAAATCAGAGAAAGTGCAGATCTAAATTCACTTCCTCCTCCTGGAGGCCATAACTGCTCTACCTCACCTGAGACATCCTAAAATTCTCAAGGATAATTCATTTTTACTGGGGGGGGGGGGGTGACATGGGTTTTGTTTCTTGAAAGGGTTTGGGCAGCCAGACACATACCTGTGATCTCTGGGGCCTCTCGGAAGTCTGGCTGTTCTTTCACGTCACCTCTACTCTTCTGAGGAGCTCCTGGCCAGCTCTCCCCAGTATGGGGGACCCGGGAAGTGGGAGACTGTTGTCTCCTCTGCCTTTAGGTAACACAGCACAAGAACTGATATGTCTCCTCCACGACCCTCTCCTGGCTGCAGTGACCTGGGCACTACTTAGGACTCCAACCCAATGATTTTTTTAAATTGATATATAGCTCAACAAGTAGGTTTTGTTGTTTATCTATTTTATCTGTAGTCTGTATCTGTTAATCCCAAATTCCTAATTTATTCCTCCCCCTCTTTCCCCTTTGGTAACTGTAAGTTTGTTTTCTAAGTCCATGAGTCTGTTTCTGTTTTGTAAATAAGTTCATTTGTATCATTTTTTTGGATTCCACATAAAAGTGATATCATATGATATTTGTCTTTGTCTGACTTACTTCACTTAGTATGGTAATCTCTAGGTTCATCCATGAGGCTTCAAATGGCATTATTCTGTTCTTTTTTATGGCTGAGTAGTATTCCATTGTGTATATGTACTACATCTTCTTTATCCATTCACCTGTCGATGGACATTTAGGTTGCTTCCATGCCTTGACTATTGTAAATAGTGCTGCAGTGAACACTGGGGTTCATGTATCTTTTCAATTCTTTCACTGAGATTTATATATAAAGACCTGGTGAAAGGAAGTCATGTAATTTTACAAACACATGTGCAAAAGTAGACTCACTTCTCAAACAATATATATTCAGAAAATCAGCTGTACGTCAGCTGTTTGGGATGTGGAAATTGTTTCCCAGCAGTGATTTTGTAGGTGGCTGATACGCTCTTGGATTACCTCCTGGAAGCCCAGCTAACCCAGAGTGTGCCTGCCGACTCCTGCTGGCCAAACTGCTGTGCTGGCAATGTTTTTATAAAGGCACATCGATGCTCAGGCACAAGAATTAATTTATGTTTGCCTTGCTGTGGGGATCCTTTGTCATATCTACTGCTCCCGGGATGGAAGAAGTCTGCCAATGGAAGCTGTCAGTCCTAATGGTAACTACTTCTTAAGGTTGCTGTAAAAATTAATGGAGTATATATATAAAATGTATTTAGAACACTGGCCCATAGTAAGTACTCAACAAATATTAGCTACTGCTATTTTTAAATAAATGATTATGTGAATCTAGCAATTAGCACCACCAGATTTTCCTGCCCTACCTGTATATTATTTGATATCAATCCAATATCCCATAGAAGACATCTTTTCCATTTTTCTGGAGAAGAATGTGAGGTACAGAGAAGGTAAGCAATTTGTGCAAGATCACACAGCTAGCTAGAGATGATGTTTCCATTCAAATCCACATCTGTCTTTCTCCAAGAGTAGAAATGCTCTTTCGGCTGTACTCCACTCATTCTTACTTCTTTTCAGTAGGAATCTGAGACGTGGATCATAAAAAAATTATGCACTAAGATTTTGTTAGAATACCAGCTGCACCATTGTGTTAGCCATCTGTTGCTGTAGAACTCAAGTTCAGTGGCTTAAAGCCACACGTGGCTTAGCTGCTTCCTTAGTTTAGGATCTCACCAGGCTGCCGTCAAGTTGCTGGCCAGGGCTGGGTTCTCCTCTGGAGACTCCACCGGGGAAGAGTCTCCTTGCTCACATGGTTGTTGCCAGCATGCAGTTCCTTGTGGTTGTAGGACTGACAGCTTTGGTATGTTTTACTAGCTGTGGGTCAGAAGCTAGTCTCAGCATCAAGAGGCTGCCTGAGGTTCCTAGAGACTCCTCACAGTTTCTTTCCATGTGGCTTCCAAAACATGGCTGCTCAAGTCATTGAGATGGCCAAGGAGCTCTAGAGTGAGTCTTCAAGGAAGACAGAGTCTTACATAGCATAACAATCACCAGGGTACCATGAACCACATTTCTGTCTGTCATAGCACAACTTTAAGCCTGGATATTGGGGGGCTGGGAGTAGTGGAGGTAGGAAAGGACAGGCACGTCTAGCTGATGACACCTGTAGTTCACTGCCACACATGTGTTGTAGGAGCCGACTTCTATTCTGTGTTTAATTATCTCACTCAAGCCTATAAAATTCTTCTGTCTTTCATGTGAATTCTTTGACTTAGCTACTCTAGAAAACAAATTCTCTCTCCATGGATCCAGCTTGGCACCTGGGAAGTGTTCATCCCTGATGAACACTGGGACATAGAATTCTGGGAACCATTTCAGAGAAGTTGGGAAAACCTATCCTGTCTATTTTGGGAGAAAACCTCAGGCATTTTGTCTTTGGTGTCTCTTACTGTACCTTTCTGTGTGCAACTCCCTCATGTCTACACCTGTCCTTGCACAGCTCTGCTCTTTGCTCTGCTTCTTTCAGTGCCATCTGTCCCCTATAGCCCATTGCTCTCAAATCCTATCAGAACACATCCAAGTCCCATCTCCCTTGCAGATGGGCCGTGGGCAGCACATCTCTCTCCTCCAGCCCCTCAATATCTACCTGACTAACAAGGTTGTCATAGCCATCACTGGCTCACTGTATATTGGTACAAACCCTACTTTCTTTAGGGAATAATTAGGTACATGGTGACATGCTGAGCTCAGATGCCCCATGTACTTCAAAGCTTCCTACCACCAAACAAAACTTGCTTATTTATTTTCTACCAGGAATTTTGGGTGACAAACAGCTGTTGAAAAACAGCATTTTGATAAGAGGTATAAGTGATGCGGATACATATGGATAGAGTTTTCCTTAAAATAAACACAGACATTAAATCAAAGGGGAAAATTTGATTGACAGAAGGTATTTTGTTGGAGAGGGCTGAAGTGCTTGTGTACGAAAGTAGAACCACACTCACCACGTTTCTGTTAGGCATGGAGAGACTGCTGGGGTTGGCTTCACCAAGTGATCAAGTTCTCTCCTAGCCTGTGTGAGCAGAAGGGACTTGTGCCATGTTTGCCTCTGGCCCTGTTGGGAGGACCTTTCTCAGCCTAACTTCCTGTTTGCACAAACTGAACCCAGATATGGTGGTAATCAGACTTCAGTCAAGAAGACAATCGCAACACACTAGGGCAAGGGTCAGCAAACGTTTACTGTAAAGAGCCAGAACGTAAATATTTTAGACTTTGTGGGATGTACGTTCTCTATGGTTACTAATCATTTCTGTTGTTGCCACAAGAGAGAAGTCATAGACAATATGCAACAAACAGCTGTATTCCAACAAAACTTTATTTACAGAAGCAGAGGGCAAACCTATATGCTGACCCCTGCCCTGGGGATGGAGGAGCAGAGGATGGAGGAGCAAAGCTTTGGAAAGAATCTGGTCCTATGATGGACCCTGAGGGGCAAGGCTGCCCTAAACTCTTGTTCCGCTAGCATTAAGAGAGAAGCAACATTTTCTACCCTTTAAGGTATAAGTTTACAAGAGTCTTTGCTACAGAAGCCTATCCTTACCCTAAAATTGAATAAATGGAAAATCAAAAAGTAAAATAAAAATAAAATAAAATTGTTTCTTAGGAGAACTTCATGATCAACCAGATCAATTAATAAAATTTATGCCATAGACTCTCTAGGACATAATCACATCTATATCCATTAGTATCCTCTGTGATACCTAGAATGGGTTGTACACATAGTAAGTGCTTAAATTATGTTTCTGCCTGGTTTATTATTTTATATTATCATTAAAACTATTACTAACACTTGATGTTTCAGGTTGCATTCATCAAATCATGCTTGGAGAAAAATAATAGCTGGGCTCATGTTTGTGTAATAAATAATAATAATTCAGTCACCCATGTTATGGAAAATGTGACACATCCAAATGTACCTGGAATGGTAGGTCACAGCTATGCTGAATGAAGTGAGGTGGGATTGAGAATATTTAGTCAGGAGAAGAAAAACACGTCAGCTCTAGCTTCCATCAGCCAGAAGGAAACATATAGAAGAAAGATTGACTTTGAGTGGCCTAGCAGGTAGAAGAAGGTAGAGATGTCTACAGAGGAATAGATTCCATTCCCTGAAAAAGTGCTTGGGTTGAATGCTGGATCACATTCTCAGATAAGCAATAATGATGTCTTCCTTTGATCTCAGAACTTAATTTTTATTTCAGCCTCCCCTCCCCACTGAATGGTGGGGACTTATTTTCACTCATTTCAGCATCACCACCCTCCTACACGATGCGTCTAGGTTGGGTGTGGGCTTTACCTGTTTCCAAGGCGCTGGGCAAGTGCAGATGGGAATGGGTTGTCTGGTCATTCCATCCATACTGACCAGTTTTAACGACCTCATTCTCATCTGCCATGTGGTCACCAGCAGGGGACCCTGCTGTTTGTCCCCATCTTGTGTCAATGGCCAGACTTCCCAGGCCTGCCAGCTCATTTCTTGTGCAGGCTTGTCTCCAGTCTGGGAAAATCTCCCTGAATTCAGGCTCATCTCAGTTTTGTTTTTCAGTTGCCCTCAGCCTGGGAGTGGGGTCGCATAGTGATGTCTAGGAAATGATGTTCCGCACAGCAAGCAGTCTCACGTGTGTTTCTTTATTCATCTTTTGTTATACCCCAGATTTTTTTTTTTTTTTTTTTTTTGGTATGCGGGCCTCTCACAGTTGTGGCCTCTCCTGTTGCGGAGCACAGGCTCTGGACATGCAGGCTCAGCGGCCATAGCTCATGGGCCCAGCTGCTCCACGGCATGTGGGATCCTCCTGGACCAGGGCGCAAACCCGTGTCCCCTGCGTCAGCAGGTGGACCCCCAACAACTGCACCACCAGGGAAGCCCTCAAACTTATTTTTGAAAAATAAGGTTGAGTATTAACTTTCCCACAGTCCTTCTCACCAAATTCTTCTGAGTTATATTTTCTCTTTGGGACTAAACCTGGAAATCCCTGGCAGCTTCCTGAGTGGGGTGTTTTTCTGCACACAGGGAACCTGTTTAATAATTCAGAATATTCTGCTTCAGGAAGCAGAACTATCTTACACCAGAGCTTCAGAGTTGGCTGGATTGCCTTGAGAGGTAGTGAGTCACTCATCATTAGAAATGATCAAAGTTCCTGGATCATTTATCTGGTAGCTTGTTGAGGATGTCAAGCACTATATCAGAGGCTGGTTCCATGGGTGGTGGGATCAGGCTTATGGTTTCTCAACTTGGCTCCATATGATAATAACATTTCGTGTTTGTTAAAACGTTCATTGATTTTTCTTACCCTACTCTGAGATAACCTGAATTAAAATCTTAGGGAGCCAGAGAAGTGGTGGGTATTTTAAATAAACTCACCAACTGATTTTATCCAGCTGCCTTATATTTCTTTCTTCTTCTTTTTTTTTTTTTTTTTTTTTTGGTGGTACGTGGGCCTCTCACTGTTGTGGCCTCTCCCGTTGTGGAGCACAGGCTCCGGACGCGCAGGCTCAGCGGCCATGGCTCACGGGCCCAGCCACTCTGCAGCACGCCAGATCCTCCCAGACCGGGACACGAACCCGTGTCCCCTGCATCGGCAGGTGGACTCTCAACCACTGAGCCACCAGGGAAGCCCGACAAACATTTATTAAGTAATTATTGTGTGCCAGGTACTGTGCTGGGGAAAGAGAAAATTAGTGATAAAAAAAAAATTCCCTGCCTTCCCTTTAAGAAAGGAATTATTCTACAAAGTAGACTCAAGTATGCACTAATTTAAGGTTCAAAGTGTTAAGGAATAGCCCCCCATGAATTCTTCCAGAGGTGACAGGAGATTCAGGCCATAGTATTACACCTGTGAAGACTCAATTTCCAAATAAGGTGATTTTCACAGGTATGGAGGTTAGGACTTCAACATGCCTTTTGGGGACACAGTTTTAATCAACAAGAGCGGTTCAGATCAAGAGTGTCAGACGATCCTGAGAGGTAAAGAAAGATGACACCTGAAGCCCCAGTGACCTGGATTTAGAAAGAGAGGTGAGTGAACAGAGACAGTGAGTGTGAACAAGGCAACTGGAAGCGGTGAGGGGGTTTCTTAAGAAAGGAGATTCAAGTATGCGTAAAAGCCAGTGGGAAGAATCCAGCTGAGAGGGTAAGGTTTAATGTAAAAGAAAAAGAAACATTATAGTACAAACATTAAATGAGGCAGCCAGGCATAAAATCCAAACCTGTGGTACAGGGATCAATTTTACAAGGAGGAAGGTACAACCTCTCTAATGAAAAGAAGAAGAACACAGCAAGAATGATACTAATATGTTTATATTACAATTTAAAAAATTAGGAATATGGGAAACTTCCTGATAGTTTACATTTTCCCTACAGTGGGAGACTAGGGCACTGGCCCAGGGCTACTGTGTGGGGCTGGGGAGGAGATGCTGGGGGTGGAGGGCTGAGAGGTAAGAGAGGGAAGTTCCTATCGTGGACTCTGAGCCGGTGAGTGACCAGAAAAACAGGGTCGCCATGCGGTGCTGATGGCCAGTTTAAAGTGTTTGGTGGAATCAGAGCTTAAGACCCACAGATGAGATGGTCTTGAAGTTGGCAAACCTAGAAGCTGGAGATTTGCAAAGAAAAAATGAATAAATACATGCTTAAAAACAAAACAAATGAATAGACAAGAAATGTCTTGCGAATGGGTCCAGGGGCCTGGGCTCTAGTGAGGTGTGATGTGGGAAAGTTGGATTGTTACCTGGTGACTCTCACCTAGAACTGACAGGTGAAATGAATACAGCTGAGTTGCTTGACAGGGAGCCCATGCCTGTCCCCATGATGGGTCTCACCTCCCACATTAACCATAAGCTTCTCAAACAGATGAAATGTGACTTTTCGTTTCTTTGGCAGCGCTTAGAACTATACCGTGTGCCATGTATATATATGTGTGTATGGATCTATCCATACATATTTCTAGGTGGACTTTTGGACTCTATTTACATATGTGTAAATATATATGTAGATTACATGTAATATGCAAAATACTTTTTATTTCAAATTGATAGAGATGTCTTACTTAATCATTTTTGCATTGTACCAAAGTTGTACAAGTAGACTCCATTCTAGAGATATAGCAGTTTCCTTTGAGTATTTCACCTTTGAGTATTTTTTTTTTAACATACAATATTTTCTGATGGCTATAATAAAAGAATCAATATAAAGTAATTGGATAACTTTCTCTTGTTAGTGTTAATACTCTATTTTTGCCTGGTATTCTAGCAGTCATTTTCAATATATAGGTATATGTCCACATAGACAAGAGTTTTCAATTTTGAATATACAGTAAAATTCCTTAATGAACCTTAAATTCCTTTAAAAAATTCCTTAAGTGTGGAAGTGACATAATAGCTGAATTTTTGAAAAGATCTATATTAAGCAGCTCTGTGAAAATTTAATCAACAGTGTTTCATTATTTGAAATAACCTTACAATGAATGTTCCTGTTAAATACAAAAACACACACACACCTGTAACTTCTTTCATAATATTAATAACAATCCTTTAATTTTCAATTTTCCTTTCATTTAAATTTCAGTATGCAGAGTCTCCTTAAAAAATTATACCTTACAGGGTAAAGACGGAGTATTAATTTCTGTGTCCCCCCCTCACTTAGCTTAGGGCCTGGCACATAATGGCACTACTATTGTTTAATTAAATTTAATTCTGACAAGGCTGAGCTAAGCTTACCTTTGCATCAAAAACAAAAAGATAATTTGCTATGAAAATTAATAATGACAGGCATGGAAATGTTCATTGTAGCATATAGAACAGACTGTTCTCAAATACTTGAGAGACTGTTATTATGATACAAATATTGATCCACTAATTGCCAACCATTCATTACAATTCATTAAACAGAGGGAGGCCCAAAGGACTCTTCCTGGACCTCATTCACCAGTGGCCACGAGATGTGAAGTTAACAAAAAAGTGAAACCCGCTCTGTCCCCTACTGCAACCACCACATACACAGAGAAACACAGTTGTGTAGCAAGTTTTCTTCATTCTGATTGCCTTTCCTTTTTATTCTTTTCCCACTACATTATTTTTCTGAATCTGTGAGGTCTTTCTACATGTTTGAGGTGCTCAGGAACCAAACTGCACTGACCAGCATGGTTTTTCTCTTTTACTTTCCTATTTCCCCAAAGCATCAAGCCTGGCACTGACAAATATTTTATCTGATTTACAATATCTTTCTTTTATCATTAAAACATATTTTCATTTATTTAAATAATTTCATTCCTTTTCAGTCCCTAAGGATTTCCTTTTTAGAGACCTCCCCAGGTCACTTAATGCCTGCTCATTCCCTCGTTCAGAACTGCCTTCACTCATGCCTTGACCAGATGGATCAAGTGAATTAAGGGTCCCCAGGATGTCTCATCACCTGTCTTAGCCTCAAATCGCAAAACTGTAAAATGGAAATAAAATGCCTTTCTCTCGGAATCATTATGAGTGCCAAATGAAATGGTTTATAGGAAGTGCTGCATTTAATTTAAGCTCTATGGAAAAACAAACATTCTAACATTGTTATTAAGGCACGTGGCATTCATTCTTTGGGCTGCACAGTTTCAAGTCGTCAGGAGCTCCTTTCGGGAAAACATTTGATTGATGGTGTGAGTTACTGTCTCTGGATGCAGAGCCTCAGTGTGGGAAGGTGGTCTCTCGGCAGGCGTGTGGCCAGGGGACATCAACTATATTTGAGAACTCGGTCTTCGAGGCGAGTCAGCAGAGAGGAACCTCGGGCAGAGTCATCGGTGAGGGACCCGCTGAAACAGAGTCAGGACCGACAATCAGGGGGGAGTGGTCAGTGCCAGTGACAGGAGATGGGGTGGCAGCAGGGAGATGAGTGGTTACCTAGCAGCCAGGGAAGAGCCCAGGAGATAAGGAGAGAAGAGGTACGATGGCTCGGGACCTGAGGTCCCGTGTTAGAAGATGCACCACCCCTGCCGTACCTTCCCCCTCCCCCAGCAGACATGGTTCCTCAGGGGCCCTCCCTGGGCTCCTAGACATGGAGAGGGGGGCTTTCCTTTTCGGGACCTGACAGTGGCCAGCATGCATGCCCCATCCTGGCAAATTGATGGAAAAGAAGGATGGTGGCACATTGTGGTCAGAATGTAGATCAGCTCAGTCAGAAACAGGGAGGAAACAGGGAGATGCCTGTATGTGGGCTTCCCATAGCAGAGATGCTTAGATAATGGGCCGTGATAGAAGCCACCTTGTGCAGGTTCTGACGGAATGAGATCTGTGTTATTATCATCAAGAACTGTTTGAACTGGATTCAGAACCATATAGGAATAAGAACATTTTCTACACGAATTTAATATTTATTTACTCATTCATTTATCCTCCATAGAGCTAGGTCTCTGAATCTTAGTTTTCTCATTTTCGAAATGTGGCCACTAACCTAATTTCCACAATATTGTGCAGAATAAATTGGATCAAGAGTATATGGGAGAAGCTCAGAAAGGGCCATAGTTTATAGCAGATGTTCAAAATGTGTATATATTTTATATATAAACACATTTCAGTTTGTGGAGGGACCCCCCCAAACCTCAAACTTTCTGGAGTCACATTTTTTAACATAGAGATATAATCACATACCATAAAGTTGCCTTTATAAACTTACAATTCAGTGTCTTTAAGAACAGCCACAAAGTTGTGAAACTGTCACTACTATCTAACTCCAGAATGTTTTTATCACCCACAAAAGGAATCCCATACACTTGAGCTACTCTCCACCCTCCCTACCCACCACCCCTGGCAGCCCCTGGCAACCACTAATCTACATTCTGTCATGGTGGATATTCCTATTCTGAATATTTCATATAAACAGAATCATACACCACGTGGCCCTTTGCATCGGGCTTCTTTCGCTTAATATAATATTTTCAGGCTTTATCCATGCTGTAGCATGTGTCAGCACTGCATTCCTTTTTGTGGCTGAATAGCATTCCCTTGTACGGATAGATCACATTTCTTTATCCATTTATCAGTTAATGGGTCGTTTCCACTTTTTGGCTATTGTGAATAATGCTGCTATGAACATTTGTGTACAAGTTTTTATATAGACATATATTTTCAATTCTTTTAAGTATATACCTAGAAGTTAAATTACTGGGCCACATGGTAACTCCATGTTTAAAAATTTGAGGAACTGCCAAGCTGTTTTTACAAAGTGGCTACACCATTTTACATTCCCACCAGCAGCATATAAAGTTTATAACTCTTCTATCTCATCCCCAACATTCTTTATTGTTTTCTTTTTTCTTTTTTTTTTGATTATAGCCATCCTAGTGGGTGGTACATGGTATCCCCCTGTGGTCTGTATTTGCATTTTTCTCATGACTAATGATGTTGAGTATGTTTTCATGTGCTTATTAGCTATTTGTGCATCACTTTGGAGAAATATCTATTAATATCCTTTGCTCACTTTCAAATTGGGCTATTTGTCTGTTTAATAAGTTGTAAGTGCTCTTTATATATTCTGGATACAATTCTCTTAACAGACTTATGAATTGCAAGTATTTTCTCCCTTTCTGTGGGTTGTTTTTTCACTGTCTTGGTAGTGCCCTTTGAAGGCCAAAAATTTATCATTTTCTTTTGTCACTTGTGCTTTTGGTGTCATACCTGAGAAACCATTGTCTAATCCAAGGTGATGAAAAGTTATGCCTTTATTTTCTTATACGAGTTTTAGAATTTGGTTCGTATATCGCTGACTCATTTTGAGTTTGTTTTTGTATGGTGTGAGATTTGGGTCCAACTTCATTCTTTTGCATGTGGCTCTGCAATTGTCCCAGCGCTGTGCTATACTGCACTTGTCCGCTTCCTCACCAGCCTCATTCAACCCCTGCCACCACCCTCCCTCCCAGTTCCACTATAATCACTACCCAGTTCCTGGCACTCAGGCAAGGCTCAGGGAATGTTCCCTGGATAAACCAGTGAACAAAACATGTTAAAAATTTGCTCTTGCTCATGTTGAAATCGTGTCCTTTTGCCTCACTGAGATGAAAATCTCTGCATGAAGCACACAAGTTGTTCAATGAATTTCATGAGAATGTTTAAGGAATCTGAGTTCGGGTAGTACAAGTCAAAATACAAGGTCAGGCCAAGTGTATAATTTAAACAGTCCTTTGCATTTTTCCTTCACTTGCTGAATGGTTAAGTGGTTGATAAAAATCTCACAGCATTTCCTGCCAGGTCTGCTCCCTCCGCCTTGACATTGTGGCATTTCGATTACACCAGAGACTCCTGGAGCCCATGTCAAAGGTAGAAAAATTTGAGTATCAGAGAGTTTCTTTACTGAGTTAAAACAATTGTTAGACTTTGACTAAAAAGTGCCTTGGGTTTTAATGGGAGGCATGCAGATGAGCCAAAAATATAATTGAAAAAAAATTTTGTAGTCACATTAAAGAAAGAAACAGATGAAATTACTTTTAACAGTGTATTTTATTAACCAAATTATCCAAACTTTATCACTTCAACATGTAACCAATATAAAAATCATTAGTAATCTCATGTGTTCCTTTCTAATTAAGTCTTCAAAATCTGGTTTGTGTCTTTATAAGCTCTTATCAATTCAAACTAGCTCTTGTCAATTCAAACCAGCCACATTTCAAGTGCACCATAGCCCTATGTGTCTAATGGCTACCATTTTGGACTAGATGCTCCATAAATGTGGGAAACAATTTTACAAAATCAACTGAAGTGTAGGAATTATAATGTCACTGTCCATAGATAGTTAGAAGTAAGCAAATGATGGATATTTTCATCCAGTATAAGGGCACTCTTTTTAGATTTGTGCTACAAGATCTCTTTACTAGCCTTAAGAAGAAGTCCTTTTGGGAGGGTGGTGACTCAATTCTGTGAGAGAGCCCAAGTTAGAGGTAACTTTTAGGAAATTATGCTAAAGTGCAAAGTGGTGCTAAAACAAGTTTCCTTTACATATTTGCAGAATTTCCAGATAACTATTCTGTTCTCTTCTGAAGAGATTTTTTAGAGCTTCTGGCAGTTTTTATTTTTTTTTCTTCCAGCTCTTGTTGGGATTTTTTTTTTATAGACCTTAAGTTGTTCATAATAAGCCACCCACTTTCAAATAGGTTCTCTCTGGTGCATCTGTTCCTAGCTGGTAGCAGTGAACAAATTCAAGTTTAGAAACACTGTGAGAAATGTTAAACACTAGCATTTGGTGGAAGCAGGTGCCACGAGACCGACGTGAATGTCAGTAGTTGCAATTGATAGGGGATTCTGGGGAAACATTCATTTGGCCTCTGCTTAAAATTCTGGGAAGGGTGGCATAATATCCATGTGATTTCCCTTCAAGTTTCAGCTTTGGAAATATATCCCCAAAGCTGTGTGAGTCTCTGATGAGGGCCAAGACCATATTGGCTGTTTTTTTCTTTTTTTTTTAATCTCCCCCATCCTCTTCTCTCTTTTCTCCATGTTGTCTAGCATTTATGCATTTACGATTCCATTGTGCAGAATCTCGCTTAGTCTCAGAGGTTAATTCTACTTTATCTGACTTTAGTGCTGATTACAGAGTTGAGAATATAAGGAAGGAAACAGCCACACCCTTGCCTAAACTACCACTTGGAAAAGAGGTACAACCCAAACTATGGATCTATTAGAACCAAATAATAAAGTCTTTGTTTATATTATATATGCATTTAGCCCTGGAAGCTTCTCAGCATGACATATGAGTAGGGTTGCCAGATGAAATATAGGACATCAAGTCAAATTTCAAGTTTAGACAAAAAATGAAAAATTTTTAATATAAATGCATTCAAAATATTGCATGAGGCATCTTATACTTAAAAAGTATTAATGGCTGCTCATATGAAACTCAAATTTAGCCAGGTATCTGTACTTGTCTATACTAAATCTGGCAGACCTACATAAGAGGTCAGCTTACTTTTCAAGCACTGGTTCCCAGCCCTTGACTACAGACTTTCTACACCACTTCCACACGAGACAAGTGGCTGTCTTTCTGCAGTGTTCTTTGAAACCCTGGTGTCTTTGACTATACATTTAGCCAACAAATGTCTTAAGCATCTACTAAGGGCACAGATGATACAGCAGGAGTAAGTCTTGGTTGCTATGATTAAGAGGTTTACAGTATAGTGAGGGATGTCAGAGCTATAAATAAATCAGGGGAGCACAGTGTCATATGGACTATGAAGAATTGTCTGCACAGACTACAATGGAGACCAAAGAGGGAGGAGTTCATTCCATTTAGGGATATATGGAAAGATGCCATAGAAGAGGTAACCTTTGAGTAAAATCTTAAGGAATTGAGAGGCTATTCATTAGAGAGCTTGGCTGGGAGGACTTTACCTACAGAAAAAATATCTCAAGCAAAGGCCAAGGCATGGGGCATCCTAGGGAGTTTGACAAGTTGTAAGTGATTCAATGGGGCTATAGGGAGAGATCCAGGAGTGAGGCTGAGTCAAAGATATGATGGGGGTAGAAGGCAGGGGTTAAGCCATTGAGAGTCTTTTAAGCCATACTGAGGGATTTAGATTTTTTTTTTTTTTGGTAGTCAGTAGCAGTTTCTACAGGGTTTCAACCCCCAGATTCCCTTAAGCTCTTATATAATTCACAATTCCTCCTCGGTTGTCAGAAATCAGCCTCCATGCGAATCTGACCCAGACTGAGCAGTCATGCTTCTTTCAGATGACCACATGGTGGGCTCACCCCCCAACCAGCCCACGCCACTGACATGTGACCATCACCCTGGCACATGCATTGCCCGGGACTGAGGGCCTCATCAGAGGCAGGAAGGGACTCTTTCCATCTCTGTTGCCCAGAGCCGAGCAGAAGGCCTAGCAAGTCAGAGGCACTTATGGAATGAAAAAAATAAAGCAGTTTTTATTTCTCTGTAGTTCCATAATCTAACAGACATTTATTAACCAAAGCAGTAAGCTAGTGTATTAGTATGCTAGGGCTGCCATAACAAAATACCACAGACTGTGAGGCCTAAACAAGAAAAATGTATTTTCTCATAGTTCTTGAGGCTAGAAATCTGAGATCAAGAGTAGGCAGGGTTGATCTTTCCTGAGGCCTCTCTCCTTGGTTTGCAGTAGGCCGTCTTCTCCTGGTGTCCTCACATCATTGCCCTCCTGTGTGTGTCCTAAGCTCATCTTCTTATACGGACACCAGTAAAATCGGATTAGCGCATATCCCAGAGCCCTCATTTTACCTTAATTACCTCTTTAAAGACCCTCTCTCCAAATACAGCCACATCCTAAGGAACTATATGTTGGGGCTTCAACATATAAGCTTTGGGGGGACATAATTACACTCCTAGAAGATAATGTGGAAAAGGAAAAGGAAGGAGGACACAGCCCCTGCTCACAATCCAGTTTAGCTACAAATCTGTAACCCACTTGCTCTTTAGAGTGGTATCTGTCATCTCATAAACATTCTTGAGGGAACGAATGACTATTAAGCCCTCTGCTTCCTCATTTATAAATAGGATAATAGCATTCACTCCATAAGACTCACTGAAAAATTAAATGAGAGTAAACATATCAGTACTTTGTGAATTGCCATGTGTTACAATCCACCAGGGCAGGATATCACTGGGAAATACTACTTGGTGCTTTTCTTTATTTCGTCCCCTGATATTTCTCTGCAGTGCACCCAAGGCCCCAGCTAATCTAATCTCAGTAACTGCCTCAAAGAAGGAACTTAACATCAGAGAGCAGAAGGGGAAAGTGTATTATTCCAGTTCTTTGGTTTCAAATACTAGGTCTTTAGAGGAGCAGGAAAGATTCATAGCAGAGACATTTAGGAAGGAACGTGCCAAGTCTGTGGACTCCCCTGAAATGGATTCCTGAAGGAGGACAGTAAAATGAGAAGTAAAAAGACAATAGAATGATTTTCGGAGGGGAAAATAAAACCTCTGTTTTCTGCATTCTGGAAGCAGCCAAAAAAAAAGCAGCAGGTCCTGGACTTGTGTGGACCTCGGGGCAGGGGGATCTCATGCCCTCTGATCTGAATGTGAAGAGGTGGGAAGACCATGTGGTAGGCAGGCAGACCCCCCCACGGATCCCCCCAAATACTTTGCAGAGGAAAGATGTCCACCCGCCACATGGTTCAATCAGCAGAAAAAAACTGGACCTGCGGGGAGCCCGTAGATGGGTGGAGAGGTCACTTCAGTGCTGCCCTTCAGTGAAACAAAGTCCAGGAACCCAGGGTGCACATTACCTAGACAACAACATCAAGATCCTGTCTCGTGTCCCCCATCTGCCTTGATGCTGTGCAAATCATGAGCTCCTACAACTTAGACACAGCCTGGGAGAAACAGAGAGGGAGGTTCTGATGAAATGAGATTGTTTCCACCTTCCCTTCCTCCCCTGATCTGGATTAAAATGCGGAGTTCTAGGAGAACTAAACAGATGCTGGGTCTGTGGAAAGAGATTCAGACACCCTATGACATGTTAATATTACGGTAATAACTTAATGAAGCGAATATAATTCATAGGAAACCCTCTTCTATTATGCCCCCCGAATTAAACACTGAACTCGAATAGTTTCTGTTGCATTTATTGGATTTCCTTTAATATTTCTGCATTCATCATAACTGTGTATCTGATAGTTGAATGCAGTCCCCTAAGTGTGGCCAGGGCCCCCGTTTAGCAAGAACATTTGTGTGTTTCTATTTATAGGTAGGGACACCATGGACAAAGGCATGGGGGCAAGAAGAGTTGGAAGGTTCTAGACTGTCCTGGACAAAGGGCTTATCTATGAGTGGTGGAAGGTGGTCCAAGAAGGCAGGATGGGAGCCTCTTAGAAAACCTCAACTACTGAGTGAAACTGCAGGGATCTGCATTGCCCCACTAAATTTTGTGATGACCAAGTGCCCCAGGGGATCCCCCTGCCCCATCTCCCCCTAAGGGACAGAGGTGGCCCTCCGTACCCTTGAGGATTAGCTGCTGTTGCTGTGGGACCGAGCTCCACCCGCCCGGGACTGCCCACCGCAGGAATCCTTGTGTATAATGTGCAGAGATTCTGTCCACTATAGGCAGGTGTCCTCCACGTCTCCCATCTGCCTGAAGCCCTGGACTCAGTGGCAGGGCTGACACAATAATTTGGTCTTCTCGCAAAGGGTGATGACTTTGGATGTGTCATATAATTCCCTGGAAGCATTTTCCTCGCCTGTAAAATGAAGTGGGCATGACATCCATCCCTCACATTTTTTTTGCCATCCTGCAATGAAGTAATGGCATTGTGAGTGCAATGAATTTCCTTTGATGATTTGATATTTGCTGAGTTAAAACTCGTGTCTTTGCAGAATGGACTCGGGAAGGTTTACTTCAATGCATGCCACAAACATCCAGGTTGACATGAGCGACAGGAAGGAGGACCTGGCTTTTGTCTATTTGTCCTTATTTCCACATCCCCCATGAAGGGTCTTCCTTCCCCTCATGCTGTCCCCCACTGGCAGTCACAGCCCTTCAGTTCCTCTCTGTCCCATTTGTATCGCTGTTGATTAGAAGAGGGCTTGGAACAAAGTGAGCGATGATAACGTTTTTTATTTAAGTGTATCAGTGACACTTGATACCCCAGTCCATGCGAGGAAGCTGGCTTAGGGTGAGTTCTTAGCCAGGCTGAGGGTTTGGTTGACAGAAGAGATGGTAGGTTTACAGTGGCTTTAAATTGCCGCGCTATGTGTGGCTACTGTGAGTAATAGTCACCACTGGCTTTTGCAAAAACATGAGACTCTATATTCTGTAAAAGGGAACTCATGCCAAACCCCGTTCTAGCTCAAAAGCAAGAAAATTAAGTTTAATTCAATGTATTCAACTCAGTTGATCCAGTAACTTTCTAGCGTTTTTCTTCTGAAGTAGAAATTATATTTCCCACCTTGAAGGTGAGGAACCTGATGGTATTCGCATCATATACTAGAATCGTATTTCTAACAGGTCCTTACCCCAAGGCCCAGGTGGGTCTCTGGGTGCCCAGTGCCTAGCAGGGAGCACTACTGAGCTTGAGGCAAAAAAAAGTGTTGCTAATACTTATTCTACCCTTATATTAAATGTTGTTTTCATTATGATTTTTGCATTCACTTTAATTTCTAAAAATGTTAATATTATTAATAATAATGAATGGTTTGGGGCATCCCTTTAAATTTTGCACCTGAAGAAAATGAGTCACCTGGTCAACCTGGTCCACACCCTGGCCTAGCATGCAACAAGGGCTCAATACGTGTTTGTTAATTAGAAACTTAGATACAAAATCAAAGAGAGAACTGTGCCCATCAGGGCAATGTAGGGAAACACTACATCCTACAAACAGTCTTAATCCGGTGCTTAGGTTCCAGAGATACAGTGTCAAGAGGTCCCAGCCCGTAGGGCATCTTAGCACCAATGGGACCCCGGGACTTGCACTGATGGAGTAAGGGAACTTGAAGTTCAAGTTCAAGGGGAACTTGAACTATTGGGAGCAGGTTAGAAACTAGGAACTCTAACAATTCTCAGTCCCATTCCCTTGGCACAGGGAAGTGAAAAGAACGCATACTTGTAAGCAAGCACTGTGGCTCTACCTCATGCCATCATTGAGATCAGGCTGCATCAAAAACAATGGAACAACTAGGCGTGTACTTTGGAACCAGAAGTAACTGGGTATACATCTGACTCTACCATTGATAGGCTGTGTCACTGGACAAGCTGGACCCTGAGTCTTTGTTTCTCACATGAGCAATGGGCATGATCATAATTACCAACCTGAGAGGGTTGCAGTGAGAATTACTGACTTAGTGAAGGGGTCTGGTACTGCACGTGTCAAATAGAAGAGCTTCACTAATGGGCACCTCCAGGCTGGGCTAAGTCCACTGTCACCTTAAGGACTTAATTGCACAGAGACTGACTTAACCCTTTGACTGGGCATAGATCTGTCCTCATCCTCTCGGGGTCAACAGCTGCTAAACTCTGACAGACCAGAGTGTGTGTGAACAAAGACTGAAACGTGTAACGTGTACCGCTCAGCACACACATCTGCGGAGACATCGCTAAGGTTTGCACTGCAGCTGCCAAGCACTGCCATTTATTCCTGCTGGAACCAGAGCTGGGGCAGAATCCAATCTCCTTGCAAGTACTTTAGATTCCTTGGAAGAAAGGATTCCTGTAGAATATTAATATAAACTGTTATTATAGAAACCCGCCAAAGTCGCCTTTTTATTTTATATCTCATCAGAGGTTGTAAAATGAAGCCTTCCAGGAAATATGCAGTTGATTGGCTTTGATTCATTCCAACAATGATTTGTGAAATTGGGATTTCAGTGTCTGTTTGGATCTTTATATTTAGACACCTGACGTGACATACCAGGGGGAGTTAGGCTAGGTAAATGCGCTTCCATTTAACTCAGGTCACTGATGCCTTTCAACTGGAAATAATATGAGAGGAAGGGATGAGAAGAGCCAAATTCAGATGTAGCTTCACATGTATGAGCTTTGATGGTGGGGATGTCTGGGGGTTTGGAGGAGGGTGTGTACAAAAGAGAAAGTTCTCTCTCCAACCCCGCTAAGGTCCGCAGAGAGGGGTGGTATGTCCTTTCCTTCTTGCTCACGCTGTTGGCAGGATGTGCCTTTCCCCTCCCTGCCAGGCTGTATTCTCTTTCATTGCTCCCTGGTCTGGAGATTCTCTTGCCTCCTAGCAGCGCCTTCTCCATGTTTGCTGTGTGTGTGTTTGTCTTTCTGGGATGAAGTTTGTTTTTCAAGCTCTGACAGACGGGCAAGGCAAACAAGGTTGCCATTTTTGTTTTGTTTTGTTTTTATGAGCATGGCAATTTTTAGCCCTTTGAAAACAATCCCGAGACTGGGGAGGTTATAATTTGGGAAGCCATGTGTACAGGCACACATTCAAATCTTATTGTGGCTAAGGAAACGGTTTGAAGGGAGAAGGTGGAAGACAGATTAATGTGGGTGATTTATCAATTGTGAAGGGACCAAGCTCCTGACAGATTTACAAGGTGAGAGAGCAGAAAGGAACAGCATTTTATGGAACATTTTTGAAAAATTAATTTTAAAGAATATATGTATGCCTGAATATACATATGCATTTAGAATGCATAAACACATTGCATCTCACACATATACCTACCTCCTGCTTATGGATGTCGGGTTTCTGGAAATCTCGCCCTTTTGGAATCCACAGAAGTAAAGACAAAAGGGTCTCTGCGGGTAGTAACTAGCCAACTCAAAGTGAAATAGACATGGGAGACACCATGATCTCCATTTTACTGATACAAGAAACAGAGGATCACAGACCTTCTACAACTTACTTCAAATGAGAGAGCTGTGAAACGACAGAGGAGGGCAAATTCTAGTATTTCCAGAACCCGGGTGAATCTAGAAGCCTTAGTCTGAGAGTGGTCCTGACAGGGACAGAATCTCTGAAAACTCATTAGACACAGGTGCAGACCCCAACTTTTATCTCTGGATATTAGTAATTTACTCTATTGAAAGGAAGGTTATTAAGAAGATACTCTTGTGTCTGGAGACAGACAATGTTTTTTTTTAAGGATGCTTGCAGAGTCAAAGGGCCATTTAGAAAGAAAGTTAACAATTTATTATAGGGCACAAAATTTTTTTTTATACAGGTATTGTCAGTTTACTATATATTTTTCCTTCTGGACAGGATTGCACATGACAGCTCTTTAGGGGTATGAGTCATGTACGTTTACAGCGATTTGGGTTTAGGTCTTTTTATAAGTCTCATCTTTGCCATTATTCAGATCTTTTGGTCACTAGTCAAGTTACATTTTAAAGGTGGACATCCCTGGATTCTCAGTCATAGATCTTGATTGAAAGCTGATCACAGGACATGTCTTAAACTTTAGGAAAAAACAGAGGAGAGTAGCTGTGAAGTATGTTGGAGATTTAAGAGCTAAACAAGAGAAGATTACTATAAAGTACTGATTTTTGAAAAGCAGTGCAGGAAACAAATCCAAGCCAAGTCGGCCCTCTGGTTACACCTTTTGGCTTCCGAATCCCCACATGACATAAAGACAAATGTGAGCTTGAAATCTGAGTGACGTGCTACCTAAGGACCTAGATTTCGTCTGAAATTCAATTATTTCAAGTAGTGTTGTGACAGTCTCCAAACCATCATGGAAAAAAAAAATTCTTATAGTTCTTCCATAGTTCTTATAGTTCTTATCCCTTCTGGTCGGGACAGGTGTTATAAAACCAAACCAGCACATTCTAAAACAAATGTGAATAAACAGGGTTGTAATCTCTTAGAAGGCAGAGGCTGTGTGTCCACACCTCTTATCCAGTACCATGGGCTTCACATGAGAGCATCTAATACATGAAGGCTTTTGGGTGAGTACTTAATTAGCTAGTGGAGATATTTCTAGAGAAGGATTTTTTTTCCCTCATTTTTTCTAACTTTATTCTGTTTCAGCTTTCTTTGGTATCAATGAACAGACAATAGTTAAGCAACATGGGTCTATTAATTAGAACCAACTCTTCAGTTATTTGGGGGTGGTTATTGTCAAGGTCAATATGAGAATAATAATAGCAGCAGTGAAGATATATGTTAAGCCCCTTCTCTCTCCTAGGCTGTGTAGATGAATCTAGACTGTACGGATAACTGGCATTCTATCGAACATACTTATTTTCCAATATGAATGTCATATCCATGATAAAAAAGAAAAAAAAATTGGACTGTAGAGTGTATTTTGGAATGTGATCATGGGAGGAAAGCAGAGCATAATATGGAGGTGTTAAATGGCAGATCTGTGATAAATATAAATATCAAATGTGTTATTTTGATGTATATGAGCGATAATTGGAGTTTAAATTACCCATCTATAAAGAACAGAATCTATAGTGCAAGAAGTTTAGTTATGAAAATAATTATAATGAAACGTTCTGTCGGCCTTACATACAATTTAAAAATACATGCACATATATATCGGGAACATTCAAAGTTTCCATTTCCCACCCCCAGACTTCTCAATAAAGTTATTGCAACAAGTTTGTAAAGCATGAAACTAAATCCATCTTAACCTCTATCTGTTTGTGAAGAGTGAAAATCAGATCGGAATTTCTAACCAATAAGGCATTCTATAAATTCTTGTTACTGGTGCTTTGTTCAACAGCAGCTTAATGGGCTTATAGGGGTTCCTAGGAAAGTCACAGCCTTGTCACAAGAAGAAAGGATCATATATACAAGCATTCCGTTCATTCATTCCTTATTTCTTTATTCAGTACACATTTGTTGACCATTAGGTACTGTGCACTCTGTGTAACATTTTCAATGATGTATTTATTCCTCACAACAACTCTGGGAGAAGAGAGAGCAGCATTTCAGATTGATGGAAATTTACTTACATTATCTGAGAAACATGGCTAAAATCATATAGCTTTGAAATGGTAAACCTGAGAGTATCTCCTATGAACAAAGCCTATTGCAGGCACTTTGAAGCAGAACATTCTGCCATCATCGAAGATTCTGGTCATCTCCAGAAGAGATTCGACGTTCAGAGATTTGATCTTAATGTTTTGGGTGAGTTTCTGCTTGGTTATAGTCTTGGAACAATAAATGACTGTTGGTATACTTGAGGCTTATGATCAAGCAAATTAAGAGAAAGTAGAGATATGGAGTTCGATTATTTATATCAAGGTACTAGATACGGACTTTAGAAAGTTTGAATTACAGATAGTGGAAATCTTAAAAATGAGATGTTTTAGAGGCAGAACCTAAGATTTCCCTTTCTGGTCAATTATGCATTTAGTTCCTCCTGAACTTTATTAAGTTCCATTATATACATTACTAGTAGCTTAAAACTGAATTTGGATAAGCACAGTCTCTGAATTTATATGAATCCAAAGTCAGGATATCTTTTTTTTTTTTTTTTTTTTTTTTTGCGGTACACGGGCCTCTCACTGTTGTGGCCTCTCCCGTTGCGGAGCACAGGCTCCGGACGCGCAGGCTCAGCGGTCATGGCTCACAGGCCCAGCCGCTCCGCGGCATGTGGGATCCTACCGGACACGGGCACGAACCTGTGTCCCCTGCATCGGCAGGCGGACTCTCAACCACTGCGCCATGAGGGAAGCCCCAAAGTCAGGATGTCTTACCTGCTAATGGTTTTCTTATTCATGTTTTTCTCAGTGCAACTGATTAAGCCTTCATAATGGATAATGTTTACTTCTGGTGAGATTAAAGGAAAACACAGTAAAATAGCCCCAAATGCCTTTATGGAAAAGCTACACTCGACTCCCATTTTGAACAATAGATGATAAGAATTTTACATAGGTTCTTTCCAAGTGTGTATGTGCAGATCCCATATTGGAAAAACAACAACAACAACAAAAAAAAAAACCTCAAGTGCAATGCCAACAAAGGTTTATCCAATTTTGCACTCATGACATCTAAGATGAGAAAAATGAAAACAGAAAGCTTTTAAATACAACTTTCTAAAAATATCTAAGAATATGAGATTTATGTCTATATCTAGCCTAAACCATAGGAGAAGATCTTACTCTAAGGCATGAAATACAAATATTGGCACCTTCCTAGAATATGTGGCAACACGACATCAACTGGGAATTGATTATGAGGAGGAAAGTGACATAGAGTATGAAACCCCATTCTATCAATATTTCCAGTTTTTTCTACAGATTTTATACACTACCCTGATTCTAGCAATACTTTTTTAGCTTGTCATTCTAACACAGTTGGTGGAATTGAGCAATACAATTGAATTGGAATGTTGAAAGCAATAATCAATTTGGTAATGGAGGTGAAAAACATAATTTCAAGGGAAGAGATTGTCTTAATCTTACGGCCAATATGCTGTGGCATGAGAAATACTATGGAAATAGAAATGTATGTCACGGGAATTAGCATTATGTATAAAGAGATGAAAGGCAATGATTTGGCTTTACTATTTATAGTGGCAAGATATTATTGCAAAGTTAAAGTAACTTATCACTTATTATCTATAATGTAACAATACAGCAAAATCCATCTTGAACTCTTCTCTAAGGAAAGATAACTAGTTATTAAAAGTACCAGAACAATATTATTACTATTGGTTCCCATCCAAATGTGGTCAATGGTATGGAATAAGGAGAAAAGTAGCTGTTAAAGAGAATAAGAATTGAAATGAAAATATCCTCATTCTAGTCCTTACTTTACAACTGATTAGCCATGTGTCATGCATTGATCTAGAAATTATCAAATGTTCCAAAGGGTGGAATGTGTACAAAAGTCTTTTAGTGAACTATAAAGCAGAACACAAGCGATTTTAATATCATAGGTTTTATGCCAAATAGTTTAGTTAAAAACATTACTTTTGTCCTACATATATTCCTGTTTGGTTCATGTGTATAGGATATAAAATATTTATAACAGTGAGACGTGTTATGGTCTTTTTGCCTTATACAAAAGGAATTTGAGGACTCTTTATCCTTCTAGTTGCTACTGACAATTTTTGGGGAGTAAAGTTGTCAAAATTATCTAATATTATACCAACTCACAGGTTAAAGATGAAATCATAATTTATAGGAAAAATAAGAACTGAGTGCACAATGACAAAAATCAAGCATGTCAAACTTAGAGATTTATCTTAGTGATTTTAGATAAAAAGCTACAGACAAATAATTATATTTTAAAGATAAGTATAGCATAAAAAAATATAAAAATGGAAGGGAAGACCTAATAAAGGCATGACCAGAAATGAATGCAAGAGAAAACAGGATATAATAGTTGCACCAATAATGTTATAATTTCTTGAGTACAGCAATCAAATTGTTGAATATCTGTAAGATTTAATAGGAAAAAAGAAAGTATGACAACATATTAGGAATATTGAGGATTTCAAATATTGAAGAATAGAAGATATTGCTAAATAGATAACAGAGATTAAAAACATAAGACAACATTACGACCACCTTAAACCAATAAGTTTAGACAAAACTTAGACAAAATGGAAAACTTTCTAGAACAAATAACTTTCCAAGTCAGACTCAATAAGAAATAGAGAAAATAGTTTTGAATCCATTAAAGGGAATGAATTATTAGATAAAAAAATTTCCACAAGGGAAACACCAGGCCTAGAGAGTTTTGAAAACAATCTCTACCATTCTAGGAATGACCAATTCTAACCACAGATGAAGCTTCTAGGGAACTAAAGACAAGAAAACATTTTCCTACTCAGTTTTTTTTTTTTTAAGGACAGTAGAATTTTGAAAAAAAAAAAAAAACAGATAAAGTCAGTACAAGGACAAAATAGTCAAAGTCAGTTTGAAAAAAATATCTAAATTATTGAAAAAATCGAAAGTGAGTAATAGCAAATCAAATCTAGTAATTTATAGAAAGATAATATATGATAAATAAATTTAGTTTATTCCAGGAATGCATGGCTTAGTTCAACACTGCAAAAAACTATTAGTGCAACTTACAATATTAATACCTTTAAGAAAAAAAATAATCTAAATATACGCAGAAAATTTTCTTAACATTAAAATGGTTAGCAGAATTAGAAGAGAGGGAACTGTCTTAATATTATTAATAGTATTTTAATAAGGGGAAAATATTAAATTTTTCACTCTGAGCTTAGAAAAAGACAAGAATGCTCACTCACACTTCTATTCAACGTCATATTGAATGTCCTGTCCAGAGCAATAAGACAAGAAGAAATACGGACTGAAAAGTCACAATCAAAATTGTTATCATTTGCTGATGATGTGTTCCTATAAACACACCAAACTGTTTATACATCAATCATTGGCATTACTATCAGAGCTTAGTGATACTGTTGGATTCAAAATCACTATATAAAAGTCAAATGCACTTCCCTACCACAGTAATAAACCATGAGAAAGGGGGAAGGCAAAATATCTGAACTAAATATAATTTTTAAAAAAAAATAAATTTCTGAAGTATTGTGGAAGAAAAGTTAAATCAATAAAGAGAAAATTCTCAAGTATAGAAATATTACCTTGTAAGTGTAGTGTTTGTGCAGGAATATGGAAACAGATGAGTAAAACAGAAAACAAAGATCAATGAGCAAAAACATAAATGAACCAGGAAAATTGTGGGCTCCGTTGAGGCTGCCAACACAGTTGGAGGTGGCTGGAGGGGTCCCTATTCTTAGGAGCCTCTACCCCATTGCCCCGCTCCAAACGGTGTGTGACTCCAAATGGAAGCCTTTTAAGCTACCCTTACACAGGTGCCTGATTGCACTTCCTAACTCCCAAACATGAAAGCCTTCCTCCTCTGAGGTAATCTTTTCAGTGTCGTTCACAGCCTTCAGAATAAAATTCAGGCCCCTGAACATGGCAAACAAGGTTTGCGATGTGTCTTTCCCACCCGCATGGCTCATCTTTTCCCCACCCACCCAATGTCCTTTATTATCCAGGAAACAGAGCTACTTGATTTTCCAAGAATGTGCCATTTCTTGCCCATAGGTCCAGCCCATGTTGCTTGCCACCCTGCTTGTGCTGTGCCTCCTGATAGAAGCTCATTTTCCCTTCAAGGCTCAGCCAAGCACTGCCCTGCCCCATGCCCACCCCACCCCAGGGCAACCTTCCCTGGTGCTCTCTATTCCCTAAGCTTCCTTGCTCTCAGCTCCCTTTGTGCCTTAGGCAAACCTCCACCAGCACAGTGCTTGGATGGCACTGTCTCTCTTGCCACTGGGGTAGGGACCTGGTGCATTACAAAGTCTGACAAAGAATCAATGCGTACACATTACTGTGCAGTCACCCTGAGATGAGAAATAGTGTTTCTCCCCCTGTCTCTCTCTTATTCCCTAAAGAATCCAGTTCTGGGCAGCAGTGGAGACCACAGGAATTCCTGGTAAAGTTAGAGGGTCAGAAATCCTTATCATGACCTGAACCATTTAGAAACCCAGTATAGTTCATTCAGTTCTTAGACTTCCTGGTAACAGGATGGTCAAGGGCAAAGGGTCATATGACTTTGCCCACAAGCCTCCCCACAAGCCTCCCTTTGAGGCCCTTATAGTTTTCAGATTCACCTTTGAGAGTCACTAGCCTATAAGAACTTCTGAACTCTTTGCTATAAACCCAATAGCTACAATAAGCTACTGCAGGTTTGCTTTATTATGATGGAGTAAGCAGCCCAGCTGATGAATGAACAGTACATGTAAGTGAAGCAGAGCAGCCAATTACAGGTGAAAACAGTGCATGTCTTTTGGGTTCCAAGGAGAAATAGATGAGTATGGTTTCACATAGGTAGGGACTCAAGCTAAAGGAAGGGCATGATTAATGTATTCCACGGCACTCCACGTGAGAGGGCCAAGCCCAGAGAGAAGTTAATCAGAGGAAGCTGGAGGAAGTGGAAGGCATAGGACACCAACAGTAGGAAGACAAACACAGAAGGCGGAGACTCTGAAAATCAGAGTGCAAATAGTAAACATGGCAGTGGCAATCACAAAATATTTTGGCAACTTAAGAGTCCTTTCTACTTGAAAGAATGCAGGTTATAATGAGATTTTCAACTTCCAGGTAGCTTCTAAGATAAATCTACCATGTTCTCAGTTTTGCAAGAGCACAATCTGATGCTTCCTTCGTTCATTCATTAGACATCTTTAGATACCTCTTCTCGTCTGGATGCTACACTGAGTACTAAGTATATGAAGATGAGTAACCCATCATCTCTGCCTTGACAAGCTGACAGTGCACTGCAGAACCCAGAAGTAAGCAGTCAGCATTCACACACTATGATGTGTTATCAGACAGTGTCTATGATGATGTGTTATCAGACAGTGTCCACTAAATGCTGTCATTCTGAACTCATAGCACCAGCATCCACCAAATGAAGAGTCACAAAGGAAGAAGCCTTGGGCAGGAAGCCAGACTGTCTCAGCTCTGTCACTGACCAGCTGATCAGCTCGGGCAAGCCATTCCCCTCTCTGAGAAGTCACATGGAGCTTGGAATTGGATGGAATAATTTCAGGTGCATTCTAGCCCTGTGATGCTAGGTCTAGGCCAAAGATGGTCACAATTCTTGGAGCTGGAAAGAACCCCAAAGCACTCACCATCTGCCTTCTCACAGAATCACAGACCTCATGGAGCCAGTCAAGGAAGCTCTGAGACTCTGGGCCCACAGCACACCCCTCTGCACCAAGGACCAGGAGGTCTCGATCACCCAGTTTTCTTGGCCATTTTCCCTCTGGCAGCAATGTACTTCTTTTCCTGGAAAAGTCCCTTCCCCCCATTTACCTAGTAAATGGCATTGTAATGATCCGTTTCATGCCATTTTCTATACTAACTTGCGTAATTTTTGAAGGTGGGGGTTCTGTCTTTTACATCTTTGGATCACAATCATATGGCACGGTGCCTGGCACCTAAAGTGTGTGTGTGAGTGTGTGTGTTAATTTTAAGAATATAAGAAATGATCATATTATGCAACCTAGATAAATACACATTTTCTTTCCTTACAGTCGTAAAGAAGTTGGAAAATGAATAGAGGAAGATGACTTGAGCACCCTGGCCATCTTAGCAGGTAGACATCTGAAGGTGAAGGAGTGATGTGGGGTGGGTGTCTGCAGAGCCCTCAGACCTCCAAGTATCTCATTGGCTCTGCTGGGGTCTGGCCTTCAGTTCTGCAGACTCAGAAGCTCCATCTCCTGAGTACCCCAGGGTTGAGAAAGAATCTGATGAGAGGCTGCCTGTCAATCCAATCCATTCCAATTGCATCGTTTGCCAGGTTTTACTTTGGGCCAAAATGCTGCTAGTCTAGCAAAAGTGAGATCAAAACTGGGATCACCGTGAGAACAGGCAGCACTGGGAAAATCTCTGATACAATGAAGGGTGGATTATGTTTAATCTGGACAAATGTCGAAAACATTAGAGGCTCAATGCCAACGCCCCAACCTCATGTGAACCTTTAATTAGTTGTGATGCCTGTGAGCCTTTCCTGGGAAGCGGTGCCCTCCCAGTGAACATGTGGTTGGTGTGATCTGGAGTCAAAGCCACTGCATTGGGAGCCAGCAAGACTGGCTGCCCTGCCTTCCAGATGCTGCCTTGCCTTCCGTTCAGCGTAATCCTGGTGCATCCCACCCCTCCAAGGCCTCCGTTTCCTTTGTGAAGACACAGCTTCTAACCTTCATCCATCTATTTGCTGACAGAGAAGCTGATGGGCTGGCCTGGAGAATGCATCCATCATTTCTGGGGAATTTAATCTGATGGGACTCCAGCTTGTTTGACGTAACTGTGGGAGAGCAGACCTCTGAGCCTACACCGCTGCTGGTCTGTGGGGAAGGCCGAAGGGAGGTCAGTACGGGAGGTCCCGTGATCAACAGGGCTTGGGTTCCAGGGCGTGTGAGAGACAGGACACCAGCACTCAGAGGCCACACTGGAATCGACTCGCCTGCCCATGAACGCTGCTCCATGGCAGGTGCATCCTGGTGGCCTGTGGGAGTGTTTCTCTCTTTTCTCTAAACAACCTGTGTGGAGAGCACGGCTGCTCGTGCTCTGCTCCTAAGACCACTCGACATTCCCAGAGGCCCCCGGAGGCTTGATGTGATAACAGCCCGAACGGTTCGTCACATACAACGCCTTTCTTAAAATCTCATTCCGCTTTTTTTTTTCAGCTGAAAGATAATGAGCCTCACTAAGGTGGTGATTTTGTTTATTCCATCAGGAGGGTCCAGCAGCCTGCTGCTTCCAGCCGAAGCCCTGAGGCATCTACCCTCGTCGGTGGAGAAGATTCTGCTGGAAGCTGACATGCTCCTTTCCCAAAGTACTTTTACTCTTGCAAATCGGTCTCCCTATTGACTAATCAGAAATGATGCCTCTTGAATTTTGTCCTGGGAGACTCTCCCCCTGGGACGTCTTTCCTGATGGACCAGGAGATGTACCCCGGATCACCGACTCTGTCACTGGGGACAGGCATGGCTGCCAGCCACACCCATCCAGGAGGACCCCCTGGCTTCCCTCCTCGCTCCCACTCTCCACTCAGCCAGTATTTCCCAGGGCCGAGCACTGCACCAGCCGCGCCCCGTGGAGACTCAGGGAACTCAGGCCCTGCCTGCCCTCAGGCTGCCGAGCTTACCTGGCACTCTCTGAGACTCCCAGAGGTGGTGTGACCACTCACAGCATCAACTTCACTTCTGAAGTCTTGTCCACTTCACCCCCGGGGACTTCCCTTGGTTTTCTCACATTCGCTGTGACAGTCCCACAAAGAACCACCGACGCGTCCTGTGTACCGGGCCTGTCTGGGTGAGGCAGAGGCAGAGCGAGCTAAGGTTGGGCCATATTTTCAAGGCTCTCACGGGTAGTGACACATCTACAGGTGCTGGGGAGAAACAAGAATATTCTTCAGGAACTCATCTAACCCAGGAAATAATTCCCTTAAGGAACTGGAATCTTTGGCCTCTCAAACAAGCACACTCAGTTAAATCAAGGCATAGTTACTCAAGGATAACATCATTTTATACCACAGAAGTCTGTTCTGTGACAAAGAAGAGGTGCACCCCTGCCGATGGACGTGCATGCATGTGCCCATGCATGCTTACATCAAAGGTGTACGGAGAGCAGCATTTTAAGCAAGTCAAAGCATTTTGTTTCATCAGTGTATCCATTTGGCCTCAAAGCCACTTTTTCCTTGAGGCTTCATACTCAAGTTGGGGACACAGGGCCACAGAGGTGGCCAGCAAGTGAAGAAAGTCCTAAGGTCCCCCCAAAAAGAGACCAAGAATTTCTGCCAACCTTCCTGATGTCCATCCATACCGTTGCTACTGGCCCTCACTGCCCTGCAGCTACTGGTCACCTCAGATCCACTGTTATAATTTTTTTCTTTTTTTTTTTGTATTTAAGGCAAAATGGATTTAGAAAGTTTGTTGTTATATTTACTGGATTGCTTAAACGAATTCTATGAAGTCTTAAAGAAAAAACACGCAAGAAGAAAGTGTGTCTACGATCTCTTTCCCGAGGAGAGCTCGGTGCAGCGCTCAGGTAATAGTGTGGTACACACCTCTCTTCTCAGAGACAGAGCCAATTTTTATCCCATCAGAAGTTGCACGGGGTGATCACAGTTCCTTGTAAAGCTGACAGGGAGAGAAGGACTCTCTCGTTGGTTTAGAGTGTGTTGGCATCCACCCCTGTGAACATGACTTGTCTTTCTCTCCACTAGGAGAGAAGCCCAGGCCTGTCAGGAGACCCACCACGTGGGTGGCAAGGCATGTGCTCTCAGTATGTGCCTGCAACAGCTGTGTCCTTTGCATGTATATGTGCACCTCAGACCTCCCTCCAGAGAAGGAAGGGACGCGCCGGGTTTAAGAGCAAGCAAGGCTCAGACAGGTCCAGCGCCTTTCCCTGGTCCACAGCAGGGACTGGCCAGGCCATGGCTGGCTTCCCAATCCTGCCCTCCCAGGCCTGCTTCTTTCAAGGCACACTTCCTACATTTCAACACACACGGACTGAACTCCACATGAGGGAGATGATGTTACCCTGGACGGTTCCGTCTTTGCAGAAGGATATTTTGAAAACATCCTCCATTGCTCTGCCCACACTCTCTCCCAGCAGGCTCAGGCTCTGGCTCTTGGCCAGCACCATGGACCGTCCTGCCAGGCTGTTCCCTCAGCTGCACCCAAGGGTGGGGACTGACCGAGGAACTAGACACTCCCAGCACAGCTGTCTCGTCACCAGAGCTCAAAGCACTCATACCTGGAGGGAGAGAAACCCAGGCCACACGCCTGACAGCCTGAGCCCCTTGGAGAACACAGCCAGGACATGCCTCCCGGCCTGGAGCCCAAGCGTCCAGGCCCAGGGTCAGCTGGATGCCAGCTCTCAGCCTCTCTCCTGAGTCCACCCCTCGACTCTGCACAGCTGGAGTCCCAGAAGGGAGTAATCACTCAAGAGAACTTTGAAAATGTTCAAACTGAATAAAAGTGTGGTCGTTCATGGTTCCTTTTCTTCTTTTTCTGCCATCTGGAGCCACAACCTGTCCGGTTTGCAAGCCTGGATCCGTGTCCTGTTGGCTCCTGTCCCTTGTCTGTCGAGCCTTCTCCCGGGTGGTTCTCCACAGAGAAGGGATTTGCTGGCTATTTCTGTCCCCTTCCCTGCAAGCCAAAGCCCCAACAAGCTCTCACTGCATCCCAGCTCCCTGGGCACCTCTGCATCTCCCCGCTCTCCATCTGCCATGAAGATATTCCTGCCTCTCCTGCTCCGATACGAGGCTGGGCGGGCACGCGCGTGTGAGCCCGCCTTCTCTTGGCATCACCGCTGACACCTGCCCATCTGAAGGGCCAAGAGGCCACCTGAACCGGGGGCTACATTTAAACTGCATTGACAATACAATACACTACATCTTAAAGGAACGACTTAAAATAGATTAAAATCCAACTTTAAAATACATTTTTAAAGTAACCAAAGAAAAACAAGTAGAGGAAAATAAAACCACAAAACAACATGCTCCCAATCCTTAGGGATTAAGGCTTTGAGTTCCCAAATTGCTACAAGTACAGACAAATCACTGTGTTCTTGCACAGGACGTGAGCATGTTATAGGTCAAATTGTGTCCCCCAGAAATATACACTGAAGTCCTAACCGCCACTACCTCAAAATGTAATCTTATTGGAAATAGGGTCATTGATGTAGATAATGGATTGAGTTAAAATGAGATCGTACTGGAGCAGGTGCGCCCCTAATCCAATATAATGAGTGTCCGTATAAGAGGAGGGACATTTGGACACAGACATGCACAGAGAGAAGGCCATGTGAAGACACTGGGTGAAGGTGGACTTGTGCCAATGGAAGATGAGACTTGGATGATGCATCACAAGGTAAGGAAAGCCTGGAGCTGCCAGAAGGTAGAAGAGACAAGGGTGTATCCTCTAGAGGTCTCGGAGAGAGCATGACCCAGCAAACACTTCGATTTCAGACTTCTGGCCTCTAACATCGTGAGAGATGAAATCTGTTGTTTGAAACCACCCAGCCTGTGGTTTTTTGTTAAGGCAACTGTAGGAAACTTGTGTAATGCGAGTACAACCACAATAAAATATCCTCTCTATAAATAGCTGTAAAATGTATATTCTTTGATAATATTATATTATTCATCCAACAAATACTTATTCCACATGTATTTTTCCCAAATTGCTCTATCTTTGAACAAAAGATTGTTTTCTTATCAGGTGCCAGTCATTAAGGGCATACAACAGTAAGTCAAGTATCTACATTTATTCTCAAGAATCACAGGCTGGCAGTGGAGTTAAGCCCTCTGTATAAAGGAGTTCACATGGGAGAGAGTATTAAGTAGTCAGGAGAGGCACAGACCAAGTGTGACAGGAGTGCCGGCTGGGAAAACCATGGGGGCTTCAGGGAAGGGGTGGTATTGGACATGCCAGAGGTGGCAGTTGACTCCATGGAGGTTGGGGAAAGTAGATTGAGAACATCTATATAGGGACAGGTGCCCAAGACAACCTGGATAAATGAGGGATGGCTTACAAATGAGAGACGCTTGAACCAACACTTAAGAAGACGTGACAGTTGAAGGTAGAAGATGGTGGTGGTAGTGTTGGCTGCCATTTCATTTTAGATAAAATGAAAAAAAAAAGAATAAAAAGAAGCAGAGAGGCAAGAGAAAGCAAGCAGCCCTCAGCAAGAGTGAGCAGAGGCCAGATCATGAAAGTCTTCAGGGGGAACATAAATTGTCTGGATCTTTGTGGAGCTCATGGCGAGCCTTTTCTAATAGAGTGGAGGCTTCTGTGACTGTTGTCGTGTTCCCATGTTTCTCTGGTTGCATAAATGTCCTGACTTCCTTTCTAGACTTAAAATATTTTACATCTTTTTTTTTTTTACTATATATCTAGAACACTTAGTTAAATAGTTGTATTTTGTGCCTACTTCAAGAGTACTTGAACTCTGGGAAGTAAAGCCTGTTTCTTCATCTAGCCTATTGGATTTACCCTACTACAGGCGTAGATACACCCCTGACAATGATTATTCTTGACTCAGGGTGGGATGAGCCTTAAAAGGCAATTGAATCATACCTCAAACTCATCAAAATCACCCCCTCAACCTCCCTACCCCACGCCTCTCCCACATATCCACTCCCCACTCCCTTCAGCATTTTTGGTAGCTGGTCATCCAGATCCTGTGATTCAGTGATAAAACAATCACCACTTGAAGTGATTCATTTCATTGTTGGTTTTCTAAATTGAGAGAACAGGCAGGGAAAACCAGAGGCTTCCAAGTCTTCATCCAAGTGGCCCAGCAACATCACTCAAGGATCATCTCACTAAAAGCAGTAAGCAGGTCATCATTCTGTAAGGGGTGTGGAATGACCCTTGGTGGACACCATGGGAGGACAGCGGACAAGAAGGCAGTCTCCCTTGTTCCCTTCCTTTCTCCTCTGTAACCATGGCAGTTGCCATGGAAATCACACCCTGTGATAGTTTCTTTTGACTCACAGCTGTTGAAATCACTAACATAGCCTGGGAGAGTGGATTTTTTTTTAAAGTGTGTGTTTTTAAAAAAATGATCTCTCCTGTTAGAACCATCCTGCTGGAGACAGGAGCAGCTGCTCGATAAAGGAGAGGGGCCTCAGCAGCCGCTTCTTGTCAGTGAAGAGTAAGGTGCAGAGAAAGAAAGAAGTGGGAGGACATTGTCATTTATTAGCCATCTGCTTGGTGCTGGGGAGGATGATAGATGCTGAAAAATCAGTTTCTAAGCTAATCCCCAACTTTGACATAAAAAATTTTCTCCACTTTGTAGATGAGGAAACTGAGGTTCAGAGAAAGGAAGTGGCCAGTCTAGAATTTTGCAGCCACTGACTGGCTGACCTGCATCTCAAATCTCGGTCTGTCTGGCACTGAATGCAATATTATTTCCACCACTTTATATTCTCCAGGTTGTGTCAAATCATCCTTGAGCCCCGTAGCTACTGGCTGCTGCAATGTTCTCTGTGAAGTAAAGAATTTGGTCTTGCCCAAAGATAGGTCTGGTCTTTGCCCTTGGCTTTTGGGAGGTAACCTGTGTTATATTTGATAGGATCTTTATTGATCAGGGCACAGTCTGGCCTGAGGGTGGGACAGCTACACCTGATAGTCTTAGGATGGGAACTAGCCACACAAGAAGATGACCATGCAATGTAGGGTGGAGCTTTGGACCACAGAGTAGCACTAGACCTGGAAGCTGAGATCAAACATGTGGGTGATTAATCAATCATGGTTACTTAATGAAGCATCAATGACAGCTCTGAAATGTGGGTCTCGGGGAGCTTACCTGATTGACAATACTTGTGTATCAACACGTATCCATGTCAGCGGGTAACATGTCCTGAGTCCATGGGGAGAGGAGAATGGAAGCTTTGCCTTGAAACCCTCTCAGATTCTGCCCTGTGCATCTCTTTCCTGGCTGATTTTAATCTGTATCCTTTTCTTCAATAAACTATAACTGTGAGTATAACAGCTATCAGTGAGTTCTGAGTCCTTCTAGGGAATTATTGAAACTGAGGGTAACTTTGGGAACCCCCAACCTTGCAGTTGGTGTCAGAAGTGAGGGAGACTTTGGGGACTGTGCCCTCGACTTTCTGTCAGCTGAAACTCTCATGTATCCCTAAATCATTTTTTAAAAAGACTGGTATTCTAGCTTATTTCTCAATCAATAAAGCAAACTTAATAAGGAGCTTCTGTGGCTCAGTCTCTTCCCAGCACACATAGTGGAGGATACGTGGCATTCAATAGATCATTTTCTAGTTCTTAGTATGAAGCAGGGACTCTCGTTGGTGGGTTCATCTCATTATCCTCGGTGCCTAACCCAGTGGCCAGCAGAAAGCAGGTACTCAGAACTTTCTGTGAACATAAGCACCCATAAAACTTCTGTTCTGTTCAAAACACATGCTACAGGGCTTTCACAGAGCAATGTGTAGATGTATACATCAGTGACATCTGGTTTCAAGAGAATGATGACTGTCTTACTCAGCTCCAGCTGGCATAACAAAATGCCATATACTGGGTGGCTTAAACAACAGAAATTTATTTCTTGCAGCTCTGGAGGCTGGAAGCCCAAGCTCAGGGTGCCAGCCTGGTTTGGGTTCTGGTGAGAGGATCTCTTCTGAGTAACTAGATGCTGCCATTTCACCATGTGCTTCCGTGGCCTTCCTTTGGTGTGTTTTCAGCGTCCCTCAGAGAGCAGGCTGTCTGATGTTTCTTCTTATCAGGACACTAATCCCATCAAGGGGCTCCCACCCTCATCACCTCATTTAACTCTAATCACCTCCCAAAGGCCCCACCTCTACATACCATCACAATGGGGGTTTGGGCTTCAACATATGAACTTGGGGCAGGGGGCAGGTACAATTCCATCCATAGCAATGACTTAAACTACGGTGACCTGGAAAGCTTTACACAGAAGTAGGAATGATGAGAGTGAAAGGGGTGGAGAGCAGGGGGCTGAGGGCATCACCTGCAGGGTGACTCCCAGGAGAAGGGACTCACATTTTCTTTAGTCTTTAATCTAAGCGTACTTGTGAGTGCATAAGGGGACATGGGAGAACAGGAAAGCACAGATCTCCATCAGCAGAGGAAAGATCTCAGCAAATTCCCCACATGTTCCTTGGTTTCCCCCTGTATTAGGACAAGTCATTAGGAAAATGGGAGAGAAAAATCCACTATTCTGCCGGGTGTCCACAGCCTTGTTCTTATCACTCCCACCTGAGGAGATGGCAGTCCTGGACACTGCCAGCAGTCCACAGCCTTCCATCAAGGAACCCCCTACACTTGGAGTTCTCCTTGAAATTCACAAAACACTTAGTATAGCCTGCAGTGAAGCATTCATGAGAGTTAGTGCCAACATGTCACAGAAAAGGGAACTGAAGTTCAGAGAGACCGATGGCCAGCTGGACTTCCCCCTGCTAGTCACAGCAGAAGGGTGGGGTTTGGAATCCAGCTCTCTGGGTCACAGGGGAGAGCTCTCTCCATGCCACAGTACTGCCTTCAAGTAGAGGGACGTGGTTCCCAGCCAGGGAAGTAATGGTCCACCTTTGGGGCACACCTGGAAGGTCACACATCTTTAATAAACATCTCCTTTTGTGTGTTCTCCCAGGATAACAATCTGAGAACTGAATTAATGCTTCTGTCTCTGGAAGAGCATGGACAGAAAATAACAACCCGTGACGTTTTGAACAAATTACTAAATTTCAGTCTTCTCTAAAACAAAGAAAAAAAGAAAGTGAAACTAAGTGGGAAGGTAAAAATTATGTTTGCAAGCTTGAAAATCATTAGCCTCCGTGTTTTTCCTTTAATATTTATCTTATTTATTTATTTTCCTTTCTTCTTTTGGCTGCATCGGGTCGTAGGTGCAGCACATGGGATCTTTGTTGAGGCGTGTGGGATCCTTCCATTACGGCACACAGTCTGCTCGGGTTTCTCTCTAGTTGTGGCGCTTGGGCTTCTCTCTCACTGAGGTGCACGGGCTCAGTAGTTGTGGCGTGCGGGCTTAGTTTTACTGCAGCCTGTGTGACTAGTTCCACAACCAGGCATAGAACCCGCATCCCCTGCATTGGAAGGTGGATTCTTTACCACTGGACCACCAGGGAAGTCTCCTAGCCTCAGTCTTGACATCATTAGAAGTGGATGAAGATCATGTTCTCCAGTGCCTGGCCCAGGTACCTGGTGGACAAGGGCACCATCCTTAGAGATAGGGGTGGATAAACAGCAGTAGGCTTGGGGGGAAATGGCACTCTCAATTTCTCTCATGTCGAGTGTGCCTTAACTGTCACAAATGAAGATGGTGATACCCAATGGCCTGGTGGGTGTTGCCCACAGGATTGGGCACTATGGAGCCCCAAAGCAAGAGGAGCTGAAATTGCCTACATTGGGGTTGATTACAGAATAATCAGATGTGAGAAATGGGAGAAGTAATAAAAACCATTTTTTCAAGAATTTTGGTAAAGAATAGAAGAATCTAGATGAAACAGAGTCAGAGAATTTTATAAGCAGAGTGTAGTGATTATGAGCTCTCAAGTTAAGCTGCCTATGTGTAATCTTGGCTCTGTCAATTTTTAGTTCTGTAACCTTTAGCAAATTACTTAACCTCTCTGTGACCCAGTGTCCTCATCTGTAAAGTGACAAAAACCATGATGACAATTATGATAATGATAATTTATTTCCTAGGTTTTTGCAAACAGTAAATAAGTAAATATATGCAAAGTGCTTGAGACATTGTCTCCCCAATGGTAAACTCAACTCGTGGTAGCTATTATTAATCCTACCAAAAGCTGAAAATGAGAAAGGAGAGAGGTTGAGTGGTATTTTTGGGAAAGGGGCAACACTGAGAGATGATATTTTTAGGGTAAGGGGGGTGGGGCATGATTTCCAATTGCCCTGCTGTGATTCTAACTCCTTCACTGCTGGAGTGTCCAGGTCTTCTTCCCCAGTGTGCAGGGAATTTCACACCAAGCACTGAGGATCTAATGATGAAAAGATAGGCGAGAGGAGAGATGTGCAGGACATTGAATGAGACAGCTGAGGAATCCTTCAAATCATGTCTTGCCTTCCTGTTCCTGTACGTGGAAGGCTAGCTTCCTATATTACCTACGTTTCCGTAGAATCTGTGACCAGATGGATCACTCAGATGGAAGGAACAAGACTGAAAACCACTTAGGAATGACAAATAACGCTCTTTGATGAAACATTTGGGTCTTCTTGACCTGTGCTGAAAATGGCCATTTGAATATAACCAGCTATGAGTTTAAACTCCCTTTTATTTGTTCATCATTCATTAAGAATTTACCGGGGATAAGATGACAAGAGAATTCTATTCTCTGCTTTCATGAGGTTCATAGTCTAGTTGGATAGACATAAATGTAAATGGTGACATGATACAGTGTGACAATCGCTATGAAAGACACCGGAGAGACTGAGAAGAAGGTGCCTTGAGTCTGGCTGGTGTGGGAGGGTGGGTGCTGGATCTTCCTGAAATGGAGGACTTCTGCACAGTATCTTATGGACCAAGAAACAGCTCATCAAATTAATACAAACAAAAAAGTTGTAGGATGTCGAAACCGAATGTGCAAATTCTTGGTAGCCACTTGGAAACTGCACTTCTGTTGGTCTGGCACATGGATTGGGGCATTGAAGGATATATTGATTAAACATGAAGTCCATCTTGCATTATCCAGCATTTGCTGTGCTCAACCTCAGGAGAAAAATATTGTGGACATAAGGTGACCATGTACAGCAGACAAAGCAGAAATGTGACTGCACCCCAAAGTTCCCGCTGGGAGAAATTCTCTAACCAGGAATGGGGTCTCTGAAGGTACATGAATTTACTGCTTCACTCTGCGAACTGTTCACATTTATGAGTTTGAAGCAATGAAACCTTATGCTCTCCCAAATGATCTGTTATTACCCATCTTCCATATCCTGGTCCAATGAACCCTGATCAGTGTGACCAAGTAGTATGACAACTTCATGCCAGGACTTCCATGAGCACAGGGGCAGCGGGCTGGGGGATAGAGCTGCAGCCATTCAGGGTGTCCTTAAAACTGCTCTAATTTTAAGATCCGATGTTCTAATAAACTTTGCAACTTCTGGATCCTTCTCTGCATTTACTTTAAATATTTTTAAAGGAAAATGTAGCACTTTAAACTTAACATAAAGCTAAAACTATCCAACAAGTGGAGGTTTTGTGATGGGTTACAGGTGACAGTTGCAAGCAAGGCTTAGAAAAGGACAACCACCAGCCTGAGGGAGTGAACAACTTCATACTTGTATCTTTTCAACCAGATTGTTGAATTTTTCAGGGCAGCAGGTGAACCCCATTTCTCGGTTTTGTAATCCACATTATAATGAAAAAAAAAACTGTTGGCTTCCTAAATGCAGAGCATTCTATTAGATGTTGTGTGTAGGGGGGAGAGGGAGAGAAAGAGGGGGGGGTTTATTGGTTTCTAGTAGGGGAGAGAGATGTGCACAGATAAATGTATTAAAACATATACACAGGTAAATGTCTTAAAAATTTAATTATAATATATTCTATTTTCATTAGAGACTACTGAGTACAAAAAATTCTGTCTCTATATAAATTCTGTCTGGGGACTCATGAGATGGCGTATGGGAGATAAACCCTAAGGGGAAAGGGAAAATCTGAAAGGCAGGGTGACAGATGTGGGAGAGGAGAGTTTTCACCTGTGTCCCTCTCCTGAGACCCCTCAGACACACAGTACATGCTGCGTCCACCCTTTAGAGACAGGTGAAAGGATGGGTGGATTGGTGGATGATGAACGGGTAGATGAAGGAACAGATGATTCACTGATTTGGTTAGAATCGGCTGCTTGCAACATGAGAGAAAATATTTGGAAGTGATTTGATCAACTCCTACCTCGTTTGTATAGTGATCAGGTAACTTCTGAAAGAGAGGGAAGGTGACATTTATGTGCTCCTACTGCAATGACAGAGTTGTTCCCAGGCCCTGTCAATCATGTCACACTCACCCTCCGAGCTGTATATTGTCTCCATTTCACAGATGAGAAAACTGAGACTCAAGGAGGCCAGCAAACTGCCTGATTTCACACGGCTCTTAAAGGGAGAGACTGTGAAATCCAGACCTGCCTAATGTGCCCAGGTCCAGCTGTCTTTGGGCTGAAGTTCCCAGGAAGCAGGGAGTTCAGAAGTGGCAATGGGTCTGCATTCTAGTTAAGTTGATTGCTATCCTTTCAGAGTTTAGAGGCCCCATGACTCTGGTGCTGGGGGGAAACGTGCTTCTTCCTGCCTCCCCGCCACCATGTCAGCCCTTCCCCGAGGCCAAGACTACAGTTTAGAAGGTGTCAGCCTGGTGCGAGTGGGAGTGGGAGAAAGGTCAGGGCTCTGACAGCAAGGGGACTGCACCTTAACTTTTTTTTTTTTTTTTTTTTTTTTTGCTGCACTGCGAGGCACGTAGGATGTTATTTCCCCAACCAGGGATAAAACCCATGTCCCCTGCAGTGGAAGCATGGAGTCTTAACCACTGTACCACCAGGGAAGTTCCCACCTTAACTTTTTTAATTGAAGTAGTTGATTTACAATGTTGTGTTAGTTTCAGGTGTACAGCAAAGTGATTCAGTAGTTTATAAATATGTAACTCTTTTTCAGATTCTTTTCCCTTATAGGTTATTACAAAATATTGAGTATAGTTCCCTGTGCTATACAGTAGGTCCTTGTTGGTTATCTATCAATATTTTATATATAGTAGTGTGTATATGTCAATTCCAACTCCTAATTTATCCCTCCCCCCTTCCCCTTTGGTAACCATAAGTTTGTTTTCTATGTCTGTGGGTCTATTTATGTTTTGCATGTAAGTTTATTTATATCATTTTTTTTTTTTAGATTCCACATACAAGCGATATCATATGGTATTTGTCTTTGTCTGGCTTACTTCACTTAGTATGATCATCTCTAGGTCCATCCCTGTTGCTGCAAATGACATTATTTCATTCTTTCCATGGCTAATATTCCATTGTGTACATGTACCACATCTTTATCCATTCATCTGTGTTGGACATTTAGGTTGCTTCCATGTCTTAGCTATTGTAAAGAGTTCTGCAATGAACATTGTGGTACATGTATCTTTTCAAATTATGGTTTTCTCCAGATATATGCCCAGTAGTGGGATTGCAGGATTGTACGGCAGCTCTATTTTTAGCTTTTTAAGGAATCTCCATACTGTTCTGCATAGTGGGTACACCAACTTACATTCCCACCAACAGTGTAGGAGGGCCCCTTTTTCTCCATGCCCTCCCCAGCATTTATCATTTGTAGACTTTTTGATGATAGTCATTCTTTTTATTTTATTTCATTTTTGGTGATGCTGCGTGGTTTGTGGGACCTCAGTTCCCCAACCAGGGGCTGAACCCGGGCCACAGCAGTGAAAGCCTGGAATCCTAACCACTAGGCCACCAGGGAACTCCTAATGACGGCCATTCTGACCCATGTGAGGTGATACCTCACTGTAGTTTTGATTTGCATTTCTCTAATAATTAACGAGGTTAAGCATCTTTTCATGTGCCTTTTGACCATTTGTCTGTCTCTTATATAAACCAGTCAGGAGAGCCGATGGGGCATAAAAGGAGTGAGAACTGTTCTACCCACAGTGTGGTGAGGAACAAATGAGGGCCTGGGCGTGTGAGTACAGAGGGCTGTGTCCTCTCTGGATGGCTGCACAGTGAGCTCTGATTCCCTTTCTAAGTAGCTCTCCCATGGATGAGTAAATGTTCATCCACTGATACGGACAACTGGGTGCCACCCCTGACATAGAGTCACCGAGGGTCCCGAGGAGGCCACGCGCAGATGTGGACTGGGTCCCCTGCCCATCCTAGTGGTCCACACACCTGCTCTGTGCAGGGGTGGTGACCGTGAGATCAGGACCAAATCTGCTGAGGGTCGTGCTGATGTCAGTTTATCTCTCTCACCCTGGCATAGCTAATTAGCTAGATGGTGTGCATGCAGCTTCTGCTCTGCAATCGACAAGACCAGTGGGACACTCTCCAGGACCAAACACTGCTGGGACAGTCTGCATCAGCATCAGCATCGTCTGCAGATGCAACCCTTCAAGGCTGGTCCCAGCCCCACAGTGTCTGATTCAGCAGGTCTGGAGAAGGGTCCAGAGCCTGCACTTCTTATTTTTTTAATTTTATTTTTTTAAATTGACGTATAGTTGATTTACAATGTTTCATGTGTACAGCCAAGTGATTCAGTTATACATATACATATATATGTCTATTCGTTTTCAGATTCTTTTCCCTTATAGTTATTACAAGATATTGAATCTAGTTCCCCGTGCTCTCTCCGAGCCTGCACTTCTGACAATTTTGGGTGATGCTGGTGTGGCTCATCTAGGGCCACACCGAGAGAACCGCCAGGCTGGGCGTGTACCAACTCCAAGCCTCTGGCAGCTCTGCACGGGTTGGTACTTCCCCGGGAAGCGCCAAAGCCTGACTGTCCTAAGCATATATTATCAGCACTGATGTGCAGTCTTGCGGTTCCACGTCACATCTGATTTCTCAAGCCCTGGGCATTTTGAAGTCAGTGATAGTCAAATGATGCAAATGCCTTTTGCTCATTGCTAATATGTGACAGGCATCTCCCAACACACAGAAGTGAACTTAGTATGATCATCTCTAGGTCCATCCCTGTTGCTGGGAAAGTCCTGGCTTTTCTACCACTGAGAGAAAAAATGGAAACATGGACATGGACATTTTTTACTGATACAGAGAAGCAGATAGATAGATGATAGATAATAATATATATTGATAGATAAGATACATCAATATATAGTGATATATATATTGATATTGTTATATATCTGTATTAATATGAGAGAGAATTTGAGAATGTTCCATGGCAGCCAAAGATAAAACAGAAAGGTCCAAATCAAGGCAGCCTCAGGCTTTAGGACCTTAGAAACAGTAAACCCACAGTGGGGGCAGGTGGCAGAACAGGTGCGATGATCCCAGAGTTAAAGCCGGAGCTCGGCAAGACACCTCGGGTGGCAGGGAGATAGAGACAAGGTGGCAGGGAGATAGAGACAAGGATAAAACACAGGGCGCTGTGATTAAATGATGACAAGACAGCTTGGCTGGCTGAAGCAATATGTAAAGACCAAGGCTCTCCCCTTCACATATTTTATTGGTGAAAAATTCCCTGAGGAAAGTGACTTAAGATGCAGCCTTCTTCATTCCAGGTACTCAGAAATGTTCATTTGTAAAGACTTAGGAGGTATTTTGTTACTGCCCTTTGGTTTCTGTTTGTAGGATTGTTTTAAAAGCTTGGAAATTGTTTTCAAGGACTTCTCATGCATTCATTCAAGAAGTATTTACTGAGTGATTCTATGTTGTAGTCACTACTTATGCCGTGGATAAAAAAAAAAATGCCATGGTGTTTCCATCACGGGGCCTTTTGTCAAATAGGTGAATAGACATTAACCACATAATCTCCCAGCTAGGTGAAATGACCAGTGGGCTATGGAGGACGGCCGTGTGAGACTACCACAATGGGTAATAGAGAAATCTCACCCAGATGAGGCAGTTAGAGAGAAGGTCTGTGAAATTCGCCCTGTGCACTGAGACCATGACAATGACTAGGATGTAACTAATGCAGAAGCAGTGTTTTGTTTTCACCCTTGGAGCAGTAGATCCCATTTCATCCTCCCAGTGACCCTGCAAGGTGGATGGCATTATTAGCAATTTAGAGGGGGAAGCTGAAGCTAAGGGTCATAAAGCAGGAAGTAGCAGATTGGATTCATACCTTGGTCTTTGGTGAGTCCAGATCTCTATCTTGACTACCTCATCATTATTTTGTATGAGAAAAGTGATTTGGCCGACAGATGTCTGAACTGGAAGAGATCTTAAAGAAGAAATAGTTTAACTTCCTCACGTTATGCGTAGAAATGAAAGAACTAAGATCAAAGAGGAATGGGTTTCAGTCACACATGGAGTTTGGGACAGAAGCAGCGTGATTTCCTGCCTCCACATCAGTGTCCTTTGTGGTCCAGCACGCCTCCACCAGTTTCAGGCTACACTGTTCCCAACCTGCAGCCAATCGCTGCGCAGCTGCACAGGTAGCTTTCCAACTTCCCCAAGCATGGGCATTGCCTGGACGACTAGTTCAAAGATTGCTGGGCTCCACCCCCAGAGTTTGTGATTCAGCCGGTCTGGATGGGGCTGAGGATTTGCATTTCTAAAAAATTCTCAGGTGATGCTGTCACTACTGGCCCCAGGACCACACTCTGAGAACCAGCTATCAGCTACCGAGCCAGAGCACAGAAAATGGTGTGATGAGTGTGGCTCAAGTTTTTGAAATCTGACATATGCAGAAGTGCCTCAAATACTCTGGTTGCATAACTCCCAGGCTTATCAAAGCCCCCTGCTCTTACTCACCATCCTGTCTCATCCTGGACTGGCAAATCCAGTCCTGCGTCCAAATCCCTTCCGTCTTTGACATCCAATTCAAATGGCACCCTCTGTTGGAAATGTCCACTATCCCTCTTCCCCCAGCTGGGATTCGAGCTATGCTCAACTCTCAAGGCATCTTATTAGTCTCAGCATCAGTTTCACCATGGTCTTCCTATTACAGTTATCAGTTCACAAAGATTATGCCTGATTCATTGTTGTATCTTATGTAGTGACCTCCACCCTCCTAGCACAAACTAACTCTTCACTAGACATGTATTCAGTGAAAATGTTAAACCTTGAAAAGCATTTAAGCATATATTTTCACATTTTATATTCCTAAAAGGCTTATGAAGCAGTTTGAGCAGGAATATCCCCCCTTATTTTTAGAAGAGGAAAAAGAGGACACACATACAGGAATTGCAAATGGCACATTCAAGAACCATAACTGCTCCATCTTGGGTCACGGCAACAAATAATTGGTGCATTCCAATTGGATATCGAGGAGAGTTTACAAAGGGACTGTTTACAATGATGTGGGTAGTGTCTAGGGAAAACAAGGATGAAGCAGACCCTGGGGTGAGGAACTATACCACACTGGAGTGGACGCTAAACCCTGAGAAGTCACCATGTGGAGAGAGCCCCCTGAGAAGAGCTCTGGACCTTGGTAGAAGGAGTTAGCACCCTGCAGCCACCTGCCAGGAAGGGAGCTGGACATGTGAATTCCCCCATCTCACCACCCATCCCCCCAACCCTCATCTCTTACTCTCACCTCCCAGTTGTCAAACTTAGCTGGAAGGCAGGAGATGAAGGAGCCCATTCTCAGGACCACGTACATGGGCCTCCGGCACAGCGCAGAGTGGAGAGGCTGGGGAGCAGGTCTGGAAGGGCTAAAGGAAGACATCCCAGGCATTTATTCCAGCCTCCAATTGTTTGCATTTTCTCCTCAACCCTGCAGCTTCAACAGACTCATAAATCTTCCTGTTAAAAATGTCTGCTCCGTGGAATGTAGATGGTTTATAGATAAAGACAGGGAAGGTTAATTAAATTTTAGACGGAATTGCTTTGGAAAAAGGCTCATTTTAGAATTCACACTTTCAAACAAACTTTCTGCTTTATGGGTGCTCATTTCTTTAAAAAAAAAAAAGTCAACAAACCATAACACCGAAAATGTTGTTTCATGCTGTCTTGTTACAGACTGCTTCCCTGAGCAGGTTGTATGTTTATAATCTATGGTAGGACCTGACATGCACTGGGATGATGATAAAAAAATGAAATGAATTTCAACAAATAATTAAGGATGCAGTTTCTAAAGACTGGTGGAATTCTTAGTACAATAATCTTTGTTTTTTCTAAGTCATATATATTTTATGAGTCTGAAACTACTGATGCCAATAAGTCTTTGGGCTATGGAAGCAGAAGAGGAACACAATGTAATGTAGTACAGCATAGTATATGAAGCAATCATTCAAACATAGCTTGCAGTACATACGTCAATAAACTTCCAGTGTATTGAAGCCAGTGAAGTATAGGAGATATTCAAGCAGAAGATGCTTATTCAATGCACTGTAAAAAAATCCATTTTTCCTCGGCTTGCCAAATGTGCCTGAGAGTTATTACTAATTTATCATGAAAAAAGCAACCACCAGTGTGATATAAGCAAGGAAAGCTGGGTAATTTCTCATGTTGTTCTTTTGGACCTTGAGGGGATACCAAGGGGATGTGATTATAATGATTGTAGTCCATGGGTGGGATCTTGCCTTCACTCAGCGGACATTCAGATAGTGCTGAGAATGCTGGTGTGGGTGTCAGAAGACTTGGCGTCGACTTCCAGCTCTTCCAGTAGCCAGCTGGGCCACCCTGAGCCTCAGGGGTAAGTGGAGAGGAAGGAAATGGAAACCTGAAGGTCCCTTCCAGAGATGGAGTCTGTGATTCTCCGGAGAGGTGGAAACCTGGGTGCGCACTGTATTACATTCCACAGTCTCTCCTCTGGGCCCGCAGCCTGACCATCTTCTAGGGGAAGATGCCCACTCCTGCAGGATTTGACTGACAGCAACTCCTTCTGCCTGTCTCTGAGCAGCTCAGATGATGAAGGCGTTCTGTAGAGAATGCTGGCTTGTGAAGCCCGAAACAGTAGCTCTGGGACAATTTCAAGTTGAAGAATCCTGAGCAATTGTGGTTGTACTTGCTTTCTATGGCTGCATAACAAACTACCACAAACTTCATAATTGGCATTTCTTATCTCACAGTTTCTGTGCATCAGCAATCCAGGTAGAGCTAAGTTGAGCCCTCTGCTCCACATCTCACAAGGCTGTATCCAAAATGTCAGCCAGGCTGCTTTCTCATTAGCTGCTTACATCGGAAGAGATCTGTTTCCGAGCTCCCTCCTAATTCAGTCCTGGGCGTTGTGGAGCTCATGGTTGCTTGCTTCCTTAAGGCCCACTGAAGGGTCTCTCTTTAGGAAGGGGGTTTCACCTGATTAGGCCAGGCCCACCCAGGATAATCTCAAACTTGATCAAGGTCCCAAGTGACCTGGGGCTTTACTTACATTTTCAGAATCCCTCACCTTTGCCCTATCACAGACCCTAATCACAGGAGTGATGTGCCTTCTTAATCAGAGCCCCTCCATACTCAAGGATAGGAGACCGTACAGGGTGTAGACGACACCAGAGGACTGGGGTCTTGGGGACCATCTTAGAATTCCATATGCTAGACCACAGATAAATACTGTCTATATCCCATTTGTTTTAAGAGCAGGAGCTCTAATTCCTTGAAGAAGCTGTCATAACTGGCGCTCCCATTCTGGCAGGCTAGGCCAGCTCCTGGCTCCCCACTGCACACTGAGTTTTGCTGATAGTTTATCATTTCTCTGCTTGGTTTCCCCAAAATTGTCTATAAATTACTTAAGAGCAGAGATGGACTTTTTATATCTTTGTATTTATACTTAGCCTGTCAACTTGTACACAGTGGATACTCAGTAATTAATGATTGATTGATAGTATTAAAAAAATACTTGATATCTATACAGTTCTTCAAAATTTATAAATCACTTTCACATGCTTTATTTCATCTTATAGCTCTGTGAGGTGAATACAGCAAAAATTAATGTATAATATTCAAGGTAACTTATTGAAAGATGCTTTAGTAGCAATGTTGAATTAGCTATGCTGTCAACCATGTAACATACAAGGAAAAATTGCAGAAAATAACTTTTTTCTAGATCATACCTGTCCTGGCTTATATTTTTTACTATTACTAGAACTTTTTGTTTACTTACAAAGCCCCCGTTATTTTATTAAAGTTGCACAAAATGTTAGTACTTCTGTATTTAAGGAAACGGCTCTGGGGGAGGCGTGCTTAAATGGACCCAGTGAGGAATCAGCATAGACTAGACGGTTCTCATTTGTAAATGTGTTTTCTCAGCTTTATTACCCCCCAGACATATTTTAAAGTGAAAATATTCAAATAGTATAGAATTGTTTAATGTGGCAGAACAAATGTCATGAGAGAAAATAAATGTAAACCTACAGATTTCATGAAAAAAATATGTAAAATAAAGCACTGCTGTAGCAAATGATTCACTTAAGAAGATCATGAGCCATGAGATGTTACATCCGCTGGCCCACGTACACCCTGCTCGTCTCACTCCCCGCTCAGCTGTTCAGAAGGGGAAGCTATCTATCAGGTCCTCTCAGTGATCTCCCATGAGAATGCTGTTATGTTTGGAATGCAGTCTGCATTCCAGGAGAAAGGCACTACCTTCCTTTTCCTTCAAGAGATGCTAGTCAAGGCCACTTGCTCACATTTTCAAATTTCTCATATTTTTTTCCCTTCCAATTTTGCTGACTGTTGGAACCAGGAAAGAAGAACAGTGTGCAGTGACCTGCCCAGAGACAAGAAACTAGTGCAATGAGTCTGTAGCTTAAAAAACAGGAACACTCCTCGCTATGGAAATGTTTCACTGTAGTTAATAATTAAGCTTACATTCAGAAGTTTTATCTCTGAGCTGCTCTCAAGGAGAGCATTCTGTTCCAGCAAGAGTAACTAACTTGTAGGACTTCTGATCTGGAAGCCCCAGTTTGGCCATCAAGTAGTTGTGTGACTTAGGCATGTCACTTACTTTCCTTAACTCTAAAATGTTTTGATTAGGCAAAATCCAAGCACTTTTTTTGTCTTTGAATTACATTGTGCAATAATATACATACTATTTTTTTTTTGAAAATTCTTCACTTTACACATTTTAAACCCCAAATGTCCCTCTCATCTTTTTTACATATCAAGTGTGATAATCGAATTGCTTGCCTCTGGAAAACTGGAGATGGTCAAGCAAAACATTCAAGGTGATTGAACTCAAATTCGTTTCTTTTACACCAACCTTTAATGCATAGATAAAGTGTTGGACACTGACTTATTATACACTGGTAAAAGAACTTATCTACTCCAGTGAGAAAATGTCAAGGATAAATATATACAAAGCTCATTTGGAAAATCATTTTGAATATCCGATGTTAAGTGGGAAAATGTTAGTGATGGATGGTCAAATAGAGAGAAAGTTATAGAAGTTTATTGATGTTGTCCCCTTGAATCTCATTTCCCTGAAAGGCCTCTTCTTCAGAGGGGCACGTTCCCTGCAGCAAACACATACCAGGCTCAGGGAGATTCTTGTGATGACCTACGGATAGTGTAACTAACAACTAATCTGTACCTAGTATAGAAATGAGTGTTTGTTCCCAGATTGTCTAGCTCCATATCCCAGGGACAAATGTTTTCTTTGAACTATATCACAAATTGTGTCAAATTGTTATTTAAGAGATTAAACTGGCCTCCAATGAAACATTAATCATGTGACATGATTTAATTTACAGGGACAACTTGAGAAACATAAAGAATCTCTTGCTAGTCTCACCTGCACAAACGTCCCCTCCTGTGTGGCTGAGCCAGCTTGGCAGCCGAGAGTGGGAAAAGCCACAAGGTGAGAAGGACCATATGTCGTAGAGTCTTGCAGATGGAAACTAGGAAACCCAAGTTACAGTTACACTGGAGAACGGACTGGAGCAGGGCTGAAAACTCAGAGAAAATGTTCAGGATAGGGACAGATTGAATCGCACAATGTGTTCCATGCCACAGTGCATTGTATTATGTGTGACCACTGTCCTTGGACGAGAAGTGTCCGTGGCTTGTCACATCTGCTGTAGACCGTATGGTGTGTGTTTGCTTCAAACTACAGTTGACCAAGCTCATACAATCAATGATAAATCATCTTCCCTGTTTTCTGTCAGCTTTCCTGAACTTGCTGCATGTGGGTTGTGAAATTGACTTTTGCTTCCTGGAAATTAACACAGAGAAGAAAAAAAGAGCAATTATAAAATTCACAGATCCACAAAAATAAATAAAGCAAAATGTTCTCTTATTTCTATCCCGGAGAAACAATCTCTATACAATACTAAAATCATAAAGAGGACACCGTGTAATATAACGGTTAATATTTTCAACAACATCCTTCAGGTAAATGCAATGGTGAGTTTCAAAGTCCTGCCCTACACAATATTCTACTATTCTCTGTTTACTTTCTAAAGAGTGTTTGATGCTGCGTAGGAGTTAGCATTTTGGGGTAAAGCAGCGCAAGAACCACTCTACTACCCGGGTTACACGTGTGCCTTCCCTTGAAGATGATGAGTTGCTGAGGTCAAGAAGAATATCTAATCATTTCATCATGAAATAGCCATGTAACATAGCCAAGTTGTTAACCTGATTCACATACAACGTACATGTGAAATTCCGGGGGATTATTTAATGTATGTGGATGCAGATACATACACATATTTGCCAACACACACACAGATTTTTTGTAGATTATTATATAGGATACTAACAAGGATGACTTGAAGTTGCCTTTCCTGTGCCAGGCCTCTGATCCCTGGGAGGGAAGCATGTTATAACTGGTTCTCCTCAGGATGCATCTGCTCACACTTGCCCACACTGAAACTCAGCTGCCACTTCCCGCCCACTCAGCCAGCCTGAGGAATCTTTTTGCTGCCGTCTATGCCTGTCAGCTTGACGTCTTTCTGTTCAATAGCATTTTTAGCATTGTCTGCAAACTTGGAAATGACATGCACACCCCCTCTTCCGGATTAATAAGTAAAAGAAGAAATAAGATTCATCCTGTATTCTGTAAAACATTCATTTATTCTTAAACGTTTTTAAAGGAACTAGTTTTTAATGTTCGTGGTGCATTTTTTCTTTTTTTTCTTTTTTAGCAGTCTCTTGGTAATGGAGATTTGAGCAATTTTAGATTTGGGTGTTTGTGAAAATATTTGCAAAGGAAAAATAAAATCATAGAGTGATAAAATATTGGGTCTGAAAATATCATAGGAGCCTTTTAGATGAACACAGGCCTCTGAAGTAATCCTTACATCCTCACCATAGTGTCCCAAGGTTGATTGGAAAGGCAGTGTCACAGAGACAAAGAGACAGAGAGACAGAGAAAGAGAAAGACATAGATAGACAGAGAGAGAAAGGAAGAGAGACAAAGAGAGACAGGGAAACAGAGATAGAGAGAGAGAGGTTAAAACCAAAGAGGGCCCATGGACTTACCTGGTGGTCCAGTGGTTAAGACTCTGTGCTTCCGCTGCAGGGGCCCAGGTTCGATCTCTGGTCAGGGAAGATCCCACATGCCACGTGGCCTGGCCAAAAAAATAAAAGGCGGCCCAGCCTTCACCTGATTGCACCGACAAAGGAGGGCCAGCTCCATACATAGTCTCTGTCCTGGGGCTGGAGTAGAACAGAGCAGGAGGGTGTGGATACCAAGGATTCCCTCGAAATCTCCCCCCCTTCCTGGGATGAACTTGGGATACACATGTTCCCAAAGGATCCCTGGGGATGAGCTGGCCACAGCCAGGCATGACCTGGCCTCTCTTCACCAGGAATGTGATCAACCCTCCTGGAAGGAAGCCCTGCAGAAAATGCATTAACCTTTATCATCCACCTCATTCAGGGAATTGGAATATTTAGGACTAAATCAATATTTTAACTGGGGTTACGACTTCCTGGAGAGTAAATGACTGTCCCCTGTGCACAGTCCACCGTTGGCCAAGGGGATTTGGGGCACAGTAGGATTCCAATGCGATGCTCAGGCTACACCAGCCAGGATGGCTACACCTGCCCCATCAAGTCAAACTGCACGTGGAAGCACATACTGAGGGTTAGTCAAACATGAACGACAATCATATTTGCCATTATAGTAAATGTCCTATTAACATTTATGGAAAGAGCATCAAAGAGAGAAAGGAATGCGGGGCGTTGCTCTGCCCCCACCCCCAGGGGCCCACCCCACGCTTCAGCTTCATGTCTGTCCCATTCTCATACCATCCCCACTCCATTGTGTGCATGATAGGATTTGTATTTCCTCCTTCTTTTCTTCCTTTCCTCTCCTCCCCCCTTGCATTCAAGATTATGAAACTTTGTTGTGGGCCCTGCCCTTCCTTCTCTTTCTCCTGTTCACCCTGGTGGTGTGTGGGTGAAATGGGGAAGGGTCCCCCAAATACATATCAGCCCAACAGCCATAAGTCTCCTCCTTTATTATTAGGAAACAAAACAACAACAACAAATGGCATCATGAATATGAACAGCATTGTCAGGTGAATTAGCTGAAGTGCTTTTTTTTTGTACTCCGTCCTCAAATTTAATGGAATAATGTGTCTTGCATATATAAGAAGAAAAGATCTACCTTCAAAAAATGGATTTTTTTTTATGGTAATGGAATATCAGAGGCTTTTAGGCTCCAAAAGTATTGAAATTATACAGAATAGCTGCTTCTAGCTAAACCTTAGTGGCCACAATGCCGCTAGTTCACCAATCTTTAGATTTGTGGTTTGTTTCTGTTTTATTCTTCTGAGTTTTCTACTTTCAGGAGCTTTCTGGACAGAGATTCTTGAACCTATCGAGGTCCTCCATGACATAAATTAAATACGGACTGCTTTTGTTTTCTCTTGAGCCAGGAAATTACATGTGAAATTTTACCTTCCTAGAATACAATTTTGTGCAATCACTCAGTTACCAGAGTTTTTGATAAGTCTAATTCACATAAGTCTAATTCACAGAACTCAGTTTGTTCATCAGTTAAATGGGTTTAATAATGTCTGCCTCACTTATTCCACAGTGTTTGGTGCCATTTCTTGCTATGCCTAAATTACGGATTGACATGAGGTGTCCTTTCTGGAACCACTCTCATAGTGATCTCCTGTGTTAACATACATGTACACATCATCAAGAGTGTGCACATATATCTCTAAAATGATATTGCCATCAGCAGTTGATCAATAAGGATGCATTGAATTGGTAAGGGATAGATGATGGATAAAGTAAAAGACATAGGCCGGTCCCCCTGCCCTCAAGATGCTTGTCCAGTGGTGAAGACTCTGAACTCTGGAGCAGGGCAGCCTGAGTGCGGGTCCTGGTTCTGCCACCTGCTTGCTGAGCAACGCTGACCAAGGTGCTTCCCTCTTCACGCCTCAGTTACTACATCTGTGGAGTGGCCACAGCAACCCTCACTAAATCACAGGGCTATTAGGAGGATTAAATGAGCTAATTCATGTAAGCCACTTTGAAGAGTGACTGGCACATGACAAACGCTATATAAATGTTTCTTACATAAATTTAAAAAAATGGATGATCTAGTGAAGAAGAGGAGACCAATGCATTTCCTGTAATTTCAGTGCAATCCAACAGTTGCCAGGAGAGGTGTGTGCAAAGCGCTACAGAATTTAAAGGAAGGGGTAAGTGACAAGAGTAAATAAGTGCAGGGGGGTTACTGGCTCTATAATAGGAGCATCACTCCATGGCAGGTCACAGGGGGCGGTGCCAAGGCCTGTGAGGTGCAGGAGGGCAGGCTCTTCTTGCCGCGATGGGGAATCAGACTCCTTCCTCCTCTTTCAATGGCAGCCTCTCTTTTGGAATTTCTGCTCTAAAACTTGAAGTCCACAGGGAAGTGTTTGCTTTGATGTGTGCTTCCCCTAAAAGAGAATGTGACTGAAGATAATGCTGGCACACCCCAAGGCTGCATGTCTGCGAGTATCTGCCAGTTCTATTCTTGGATATTGACATATGTCCACATTCTACAGGGGGATGCTCTGGCAATCTGATTAGAAATCACGAAATCTGAAGTGTGACCCAGGTTGTACTAATTCCCAGGGGCTAACAGTGCTCAGTACTTAAGCACGGTGGCCCGGTGGGATTCAGATGTCAAATCCCTTCCTCCAGATGTGCACTTACCAGCGGGGATTCCGATGCTGGCAGACTTTACAGCTCTCCTTGCAAAGGGCGCCCACCTCAAAGGAAAGCATGACTTCCTTTGCTTTGCCAAATCTACAGGTAGCTTTGGGACAATGGCTCCTGTCTCGCATAATCGTTCCTTAAACAAGTGCTCTCTTGATTGGAAAAGTGATGATTTTATTTCATTTTATTTTTAGAAAAAAAAATCACTGAGCGCTGGACGCCGAGGACAGCTGGAGCGTGTGGGACGTGGGGTGCTATTTTTTCCTTGCCGCTTTGGGAACCAAGCAGATGGGTGGCCACTTGATTAGATCAGGGGCCAGATATGGTGCCTTCCAGCTGTTGGCCACATGACCACATTTACTATGGGCAAAGGTGAGAATTTCCCTTCTGTTTTCCATTTTCCCTTGGTCCTCAGCTTCTTTAAGTTGTGTCTCTGGGCTGTGGAAAGCACATCTGCCTACTCCTCCTTGAAATATGCACTACGGGAAAAGAATTTCCAAACACCTTCTGTAAAATATGCAAAGGGACTTACGCAAAGGGACTCAGGTAACCCGAGCAGAAAGAATCTGGGCTTTAAATGAAGTGGGGCACTTTCTCACAAGATTGGCAGGGAGACAAAGCCCCGGTCCCGAGAGAGCGTGGTCCGAGACAGAGCAGAGGACAGGAAGTGATGCTCTTGCGTCCTAGGGGAGGTCTGCGAGGAGTCCTTCTTGTTGGCACTGGATGTGCCTCTACTGTCCCATTGGAAACTGGTGATGAAAGATAACACTTTTCTAGGCACATTAACACTTTACAGTTTGTAAGCACTCTATGCTTTACACATCACAAATGTGGCTTCATAAACTCCCAGCCAAACACCAAGTACTGGGGCCTCGTTTGTTCTCAAGTCCCTCCATCCTCAGACACAGGCCTAACAGTTCATGGCTGAGGAGACATAGAATCTTCTCCTGCAATCACAGGGTCTGTGAACGTGTGGGTGACAGTGGCACGGTGTCATGACACAGATGGGTCGGGTCCTAGCTATCCCACATCCTCTGTGAGCCACAGTCTACCTGTGTGTTGAATGGGGATTATTTCCTGCCCTGTAGACCTCACGGGGCTTGGCTGGATCAGATGAAACCGTGGGTGAACAACCGCCTTGGAGATAAGACAGTTCCCTGTGCACGTATTGATGGTAGAAGCTGAGCATATTAATATTATGAGTTGAGCTCTCAGGCATATTATGATCCTCTATTGAATCTTTATCAAACAGTGAACTTGGGGTTCCCAAACGTCTTACCTCATTGAGAAAATGAGGTCACTGCACATCCCACGTCCTCTGGTGTGTCACTTAGAAAAGGCCCTGAACACAATCACTTCTGGCAGAATTCTGCTTCGGTGGTGCTCTATGCTTTACATCTCTTTTCCTCTGTGTATTTCCTCGGTTAAGCCTCATGACATCCCTAGGAAGTAGGTACCGCCACTGTGAGGTCACCTCTGCGGAACCGGAGCTTAGGGATTGAGGGATTTTCCACCGACTCATCTTGTAAGGGGAGAGCCGGGAGTCGAGCCCATGTTTCCAACGCCAGCACAGGAGCCACTGTCAAGGGGTCTGTGTTGCGGGAGCCCCACGTCCAGGTTCAGCCTCCGCTGTGGCAACCCACGTGCTTCAGGAAACCTCATCCTGTCTCCTTGGTCACGTAAGCTTCATCTCTTCATCTTTTCATCCCAAGAGTCCCTGTGGGAAGGTGACTTGACACTAGTTTTGATTTTTTGTAGAAACTTCTCCAGTGCAAGGCAGGTACTCAGGGGTGGGTGCAGACTTGATTTTACAAGTACATCTGTTCTGTTTATTTTTGCTTCTTTGCAGTATTATCAACTTCTGCTCCATATGGGTGATCCATATTGTGCCTCGGTGAAATGATACCACATTATGCTTTTATCCCTTTATCATCAAACACTACTCATGAAAAAATCACCAGGTTTGCCTAGGTTCATCTGTTCAATTTATTTTTCCCAAACTTTATTTTGAATAAAACACCTACGGTAAATGTGATTTATGTAAATGAATAAAACAAAACTGTTATATAAGCTTTTTTGACATCATTCAGTCCCGTTCTGTCGGGGTGCCACTATACAAAACGTTCTGGCAGCCTGTTTTCCACAGGATTATATTATATTATTTCTGAAATCGCAGAGCCAAAGAGATAAAACTATAATATACTTTCAAATGCTTTAATTTAATTTTTTTTTCTCTTCGCTTCCCAGATGGAGGAACTCCAATATTTTAAAAGAAGCTTTTACTTATGAGAATCTTTCAACACTATTCCAAGTGCCTGTATCTATTCCTCTCTCATACTCTCTGCATTTCTCCATTTTTCTCACACCTCTCTCCCTGATTTTATTTAAAGAACGGCAATCCATCTTTCCCTTTTTCTTCTTCTTCTTCTTTATTGTTATATTTTCTTGCTTTCTGCTCCCTGGAACCTGGAATGGAAGAATTTCCATTCTCAGAGCTTGCGCTGGGGGCCAGCTCCTGTGCCCTGGATTTACAATTATCTCACTTATTGCCTGTGCCGCTCTGCTCTGGGAGAGGTTCTTATCTCCACCTGGCAGATGGGAAATGAAGACTCAGGGAGCGGAGGGCCTAACCAGCTCAAGGGCGCACTGCTAGACTCACCGCTGTGTCACTGAGTGTGTGGACGTCCACACTGCCAAAGGCGGGCGGGGAGGAGAAATGTCTTTGCACCTGCTCTTCCCAGGACACGGGCCACCTGTACGGCTGATGCCACGGCAGCTTGCGTTGTCTTCGGCTAATGGAGCCTCAGTTCATGGCTGAGGCTGAGGTTCCCCACGTGGCAAACCTGCTGGGTCATTGTCAGCCCCTTCGTTCTATGCAGTGAGGAAACTGAGTACCAGAGATAGGGTCATGACCTACCTAAAGCAGCACTTCCAGTAACAGGAAGTGTGTGATCATAAGATCTCTGAACTCTGTGTCCAGCATGCATTTCTTCTAAGCTAACACTCAGTTGAAGACCCACAGTGCCCTTAATGAAGAAGTGAAATAAACCAATGATTAGTTCACTAAATATTAATGTATAAGACTTTTAATGCAGGTATTTCATGTCTAATGAAGTAATAAACATTTACATTTGAGATAATGTATGTAAAACCTTTTGAAAATTAATATACTACTAAAATATATGTTAGTATGATTATTGTAAATGTGAATCATTAAAAACAGAAATGAATCAAACTCATGTTTCCTCATAAACGAAGGTCACCTGGCTTGGGTACCTTTTGTTCTTTCTTCCATGTTTGTTGGGAGATCTGGTACAAAAAGTTGGACTTGCATTAGTGTTGCGGTATCCCCTACTGGATTTTTCAAAGAATTCTTCAGATATTTTTGTAAACTTCAGGCACCGTATTCAAATACTGAACTCTAGTTCAGCAGTCTCTTGTGGATTACTCATCAGGAGATATGCTCTCAGGACAGTCATCTTGAGGCTGTATATCGCTGGAAAGTTCATGAGAATGACAACTCTCCAAATCCCAGTTTCCCTAATACCAGGATAGAAAGTCCTGACTATTTCTGCAAGTCCCTCTCACTGCAAAATAGCAGGAAGCTATAGAAAAAGGATGGTTGAGTATAACAGAGACTGGAGACAGGTTGGTATTTTTCACACCATAACGCAACGTGAAGTTACCTTAGCCTAAAAAGTAGTCATGAGTACGCCAGACCCAGTCTGCACGGTGTTTGTCAAATGGTTGTCCATCCAGTTCCTGCCAAGCAGATATCTGAGCATTTTGGTTTTAATATTTTCTTCATTTTCTCATAACTCATGTTCAGGATTGGTGTTTGGGGATCGATCTATTTTTAATTATGAAAGTAGAAGTTCTGTGTTGCTCTTTTTTCCCCGTTTTTGCTACATTTCTACTGCAGGGAAAGGAATAGGCTCTCTACTGCCTGGAAACATGGCTGAGGGCATATCATCAGCTTGGGGTCTGCTGTTGATGGGGAGAGGATCAGTACAAAGTCACTCCTTTTTAAAGTGAGACTTGTCATAATCATTGCTATCCAAAGTGAGAGATGTTTTCTCTTCTATACAATTGGCATTTGACAATTAACAATGCAATGCCCACTGCTGGGCAGAAAGGGCTTCCAAGTGTGAGAGTCATAGATGCCTTTCTTACACATTTTACCTTAATTAAGAGCAAGGATGAAAGAAACGGTGACCAGGAAAAGGTAGAGGCAAAATTCTGGGTCCTGAGTTGGAGTATAGCAGCCATGACCCCTGTCAGCATGGTGATGATAATAATGATGATGATTGTGTAGTGGTGGTGGTGGTGGTGATGATGGTGATGTTGAGAGGTGATACAGCAGAAGCTCAGAGAGGTCTGGAACTTGCTCTGTTTATGCTTTCAGCATCTTTGGTGTTGAGTCCCAGATCACTGATCTTTTTTCTCTTTCCCCTTGTTTCTCATCCTTTCCCAGATTTACATCCATTTTGCTTCTAATGGATGTAATGTTTGGTGTGATGCTCATGCTGATAGATTATTGTACTGATTGTTTGGACTAAATATTCTCCCAGTAGGACTGAGCAGAGGTTTCCTGGGGTCAGTCAGGCAGACCCAGTGGTCAGTGAGCAGCCTCCCTTATACCCCGTCCCTGGCAGGCAAGGAATGGACCACACATTTGAATCTGGGACACTCATTGACACTTTAGTCCCTCTGTAGGCAGAATCAGTTTTCCCAGATTTTGGAACAGCAGAGAAAGACTTTTCTCCCAATGAAAGATCAATCAACAAACGAAAAAAACTTTCAAATGGTACTTCCAGCCTATGGGCTGGTGTTGGAGTGTGTCCTAGAGCACAGGACAGCTTTGGAAAAGTTATTTAACCTTACTAACCATAATTCTTTTTCTGAAAAATGGATATGGGCATGCTTAATTGAGAAGTTTAATTCTCACGTGCTGAGTTCAATTGAGAATTAAATAAGATAATGTACTTGAAAACGTCAGCATGCTCACCAGCACAATGAAGAACATTAAGAACTTTGATGTTATACTGTCTTCCTCAACTGGCCCAATCTTACTCCCTGTTCATAGTGCCTCTCTGAGTTGATGCTGGTTAAAACTTCTCAGGTTTCCAAACAAGAGTCCCAGAGTCCCAGGAATCATGCTCCTTTCCATATTCCACACTCCATACTCCATGTCTAAATCCTATCAGTCTATGTCAGATATATTGCCTATCTCAATACTGTTTGTCCCTACTCTCTGCTTCACTGTAGAGTTTTAAGGCCTCTGTTCTCTCATGTGCATGTATTATCTCATAGCCGTCCAATTACAGCTGCCGTCAGTCAGTTTCCTCCTACTCTGATCCATTCTTTTCTTTCTTAATAGGCTTTATTATTTTTTTGACAGCTTTAGGTTCACAGCAAAATGGAGCAAAAGGTACAGAGATTTCCCATATATCTCCTGCCCTGTATGCGCCCACCCTCCCCCATTATCAACACCTCCCCGACCGGAGTGGGACATCTGTTACAACTGATGCATACATTGATGCCTCATTATTACCCAAAGTCCATAGTTTACGTTGGGGCTCACTCTTGGTGTCATGCATTTTATGGATTTGGACAAATGTATAATGACATGAATCCACCACTACAGTACCATACTGCATAGTTTCACTCTCCTAAAAATCCTCTGTGCTCTGTCTATTTATCTCTCTCTCCCCACAAACTCTCGTAAACCACTGATATTTTCTTTTTTTTTTTTTGTGGTGCGCGGGCCTCTCACTGTTTTGGCCTCTCCCGTTGCAGAGCACAGGCTCAGGATGCACAGGCTCAGCGGCCATGGCTCACGGGCCCAGCTCCTCCGCAGCATGTGGGATCTTCCCGGACCGGGGCATGAACTCGTGTCCCCTGCATCGGCAGGCGGACTCCCAACCACTGCACCACCAGGGAAGCCCTACCTTGTATCATTTGATTAGAGCACTTACAGCCTTTTATTTTAAGTATCTGCATTTTTCCTCTCCCACCAGGCTCTGCTCTCTACAATGAAGTGACTCTACTTCACTTCAGTAAATAAGTGAAAGAATCAACAGTTGAATGGAAGAAGTTTGTCTCCAAAACCCTTTCAATGATTTTTAAACTGAGCTCTGTAATGTACCTTTAGAAACTATTCAAAGACAAGATTTTACTTCCTATAGTTTCTCTTATTTAATGGGCATTATAATCACTGGTATCAATTTATGTTTTAATGATTTTATAATCATGATTTTGTATAATTACAATAGTAATGTAATTAAGGAATCTGTCAACCCAGTTAACAATAATGAGCATTACTTAAAAGTTACAACCACTCTTGTCATTGGCTCACCTACCACATTACATCCACTATGACTTTACAGGATGCAGCTTTTATCACAAAATGTGAGACAGTGAACAAGATGTTGTACATATCTCATTTAATAAGCTCATGAGGTACATATTATGACTTCAATTTTATAACTGAGAAAGGTGAAGATCAGAAGATTGAAAAGATCTTTGCAGGCCACAGAGCTAGTGAGAGGCAAAGTCAGGAACAGAATATGCTACCCCATCCTCCTGTGCTGTAGTCATTTTTCTTCACTTTATGGGACCTTTCAGCATAGATTTTTTTTTGCCTTTATTCAACTATCTATTTTTCTATTAACAGATTTTGACTTTTCATTTACAGATTTCTAACTTTTCATACTCTGTAGACATTGATAGTTTCCTTCTTCAGTCTGTGCCCTTTATCCATTTCTATTTTATACTTATCAAAATTCTCTGATAATTTTTCTAGCTATTTTTCTTCATTTCCCTCTACTTTGTATTTTCAGATCCAATGAGATAATGAATTATGGAATATTAAAAGTAGTAACTTTTCCATTTGCTCATTATTAAATTTGACCTCAACCTATGGAGAAGAATAAAGTAAGATTTTTATAGCACTTAATCAAGTAACATAGGTAAAATACTCTGAAATACCATGTTACAAAAGACTATACTACGTAAAATCATCTTACACTCATTTTGGTTTCTTGCACAATTTCACCTTATTCATGTCATGAAAGGATGGTGCCCAGTGGAGTGTGGCATTTACCTTGACAAGAGAGTGCAGCTTTATATCAGTACAAACAGGGTAACCTGCACCCAGGGCTGCAAGGGAGCCTCTGCCTCTGTTTAAAGGAGAATTTTTAATGTTGTTCATAAAGTATACCGGAGCTTTTATCCCTCAGAAATTTGAACTTCCCTTCTATTTTGGGAGATCATGAGATCGTCTCCTGTTCTGTTCTTGAGGTGTGTGTAAAATGAGTTCTCTTATCAGTTCTGCCTGCCCAGAAGAGATAATTTAGTGACAGAACAGAGAACATCCTTGTGTGATTTCTACCCGGTGTCCTTTGCAAATGCGGCATGTGATTTCATGGACATTTTAATTTTTTTTATTAGAAGTTGCTGAATTTGAATTAGCTACAATCCCTCTTTTTAATAGACTATATCAAAAATGTTTAAATTCCATGGCATTGGTGGAACCTTCCATTATGTCTGAGGACAAGGGTTAGGAGCATGCCTGGGGTGTTATCAGCAGCTCTAAATAGGTATTCAGTTTGAAGATAGAGTGCATGATGAAAGAAAGGCAGACCCTAGCAGGTTATTTAGCTTTCAGTTCTGAGGAACCTGTCATTGCCTGCTTCTGTAAACCTACCTAATGTGATTTATCTGATCCATTTCAATGCAAGAGAAGGAAATGGCTCCTGTTAGCAGAAACAGCAATTACAAAGTCACAGAAACAGCAGTTAGAAACTTGCAAGGCTGGTGCTGCTTAAACATCTAGGCTAAGCACTTTTTAAATTTGCACTTTAATCTTGTTAGTGGTCTGTAAATGAGAACCCCTCTCAGCAATCAGATGTTCACGAATAGGGCCATTTCCTATGGACCAATGCTATCTAGAAGACTAAAGCTCTCTTGCTAAGGAAGATTGACTTTGTAGCAGGGTCTTAACAGGTATCCAAACAGACCACAGAGACTCCGTTTGGGAGCACAGAGCCTTACGGCACTGGGGGGATTCATGACACTGCCCACACACCCCTACTGTTCTCCTCTCCTGTCCTCCCCTTCCATGTCTCTCTTCCATGTATACGATCTCCTTGGGGGCAGGGAAATGAGACACCTGAACGCAGAACCCAGAACCTATGGGTGCATAAAAACCAGGAAACTTCACTGAGGTGATTAAAACCTCAACACCCTCTTTGGGGGTGAAGCTTCAGCTTAATAATGCTTTTTTTATAGCTTTTAAAAAAAATATTGAAGTATAGCTGATTTACAATGTTGTGTTAATTTCTGCTGTACAGCAAGGTTATTCATATATATATATGCATTATTTTTCATATTCTTTTACATTATGGTTTATTACAGGGTATTGAATATAGTTCCCTGTGCTCTACAGTAGGACTTTGTTGTTTATCCATTCTCTATATAATAGCTTGCATCTGATGATCACTTTGTCTTTGAGTTATTTCTTTAGCGCCTGCCACTTCTAAGTGTTTGGTTAGGGATCTGAGAGGAACATGGTCCAAGTCAGATGCACTGAAAGGCACTGAGATGAGGATCAGATGCCAATTTCTGGCTTGAGATGGTTTAACAAGAGCTGATCCCTTCTGAGCTCACCACACAGTGACCTGGCTATGCATTAGCCATTGACAGCACAAGGACTGTCAATTATTCATTGACAGTAGGAAGAATTCCAGAGGATAAACCTGGGTCTCGTTCAGGTAAAATCCTGCTTCAGCTAATTTTGGGCTCCTGTGTGAGGGTAAAAATGCAAGAAGTCCACGGGGCCTCCATCCAGAAGAATCACAAACAAGGACGTTGACTCATTACCAGAGTAAGGAAAAGAAAGTTCTCCTTCCATGCATCTTCCTAAATTCAAAATGAAGGGATCCCAGATAGCAAGTGTTTCATACCTCCTGGAGGGTTCTATGGCTAGTTCAAATGACAACTGGATCCCCATGTCCCTGGAGGTAAGCTCTCTTTTGCCAGGTCATTCCCTTGGGAGTCTGGGAGTTGTCCTGTGTGTGTTCACATCACAGTTATTTTCCTTGTGGCCAACTGACCTCATGGGCCATGAACCAGCCCCTCATGTGTTTTTGAAAACTTCCTGCTTCTGTGTGCAATAGCCTTGCCACTCACATGTGGCCCAGGGCATCATCACCTGCTTCCTAAATTTGGCAACAGGATCACCTGGGGAACTTTCCAAAAATAGATTCCATGACCCCATCTTCTGTGTGCTGAATTTGAATGAAAAATTGAATAGGGAATGTGTATTTTTTTTTTTTTTTTTAGAAAAAATCCTTTCCAAGTGAATTCTGTTATCAGCCAGGTTGGGAAAGTAGTAACAGGATTACCTTCCTTAAAATCTCCTTGTCCAAACCTAGCTTTAGGTACAGACAAGAGAAAAGACAGCTGAAGGGAAACCATGGAAAGAGATTCATGGTCTGATCAATTATCAGAAGGAAGCCCTAAATACTTTGTCTGCCCTGCGGGCAAATGGCAAAGTCAGCACGCTATGTCCAGGGATTCAAACGCTGGCCTGGTTTCCAGTCCAAATTTAGGGAGAGGGGCATACGATCTCTATCGCCAAAAGCTGCTGAAGAGCCTGAGACACTCCTCAGTTGAGACCCCGTATCCCATACTCATTTTTAATCCATCTTTGATTATTATCCTAGTCATACGTAAAAATACACTTGTCAGAAAATAGGCAGCACCTAAGTATAAGAGGGGTAAATGGCTCCTTCTATGACCTCAACTCTTCTCACTGTCTTAAGTTAACCAATTCATTTACTAAAAGTTTATACCTCTGGAGACACCATTGCATGCTTATGTGGAGACAGAGACAGAAAAAGAGAGAGAGAGAGAGGTGGATGTGTAACTTTGTCAAGTTACTCAGCATTTCCACGTCTCAGTTTCCTTGTCTAGAGATTAATAGCAGCACCTTCCTTATGGAGCTATTAGGAGAATTAATTGAGTGGATATTGTCTGGAAGATAGTAAACACTATATAACTGTGGTTAACAAACGTATGCATATGCTTTCAACATACTATTGATCTAGGTTTACAACTTGTAGTTTTTCACTTAATATTTGTCTTATAGCTCTGTATATGCTAGTGCACACAAATATATAATTTTATGAGAATTGCATAGTGTCACATGGATGGACTATGAAGTATCAATATTTCAGAACATCTTTTGATGGGCTATTGTGTTGCCGTCAAGGGCCAATGTCTTTTAAATACTTCAGTAAACAGTGAGAAAAATACATGCAGTTTTACTTGCACACATTGGAAAAAAATTGTAGAATAAAAAGTTGAATTGTGGGACTTTGCTGGTGGTGCAGTGGTTAAGAATCTGCCTGCCAATGCAGGGGACACGGGTTCGAGCCCTGATCTGGGAAGATCTCACATGCCGCGGAGCAACTAAGCCTGTGGGCCACAACTACTGAGCCTGCACTCTAGAGCCCATGAGCCACAACTACTGAAGCCCGCGTACCTAAAGCCCATGCTCCGCAACAAAAAAAGCCACCACAATGAGAAGACTGCGCACTGCTAGGAAGAGTAGCCCCCGCTCGCCACAACTAGAGAAAGCCCGTGCACAGCAATGAAGACCCAACGCAGCCAAAAATAAATGTTATTTAATTAATCAAAAAAAAAAAGTTCAATTGTTAGGTAGGTATGTAGATTTCCAGACTTGAGAGATAATGTCCAATGTCTACTCAAAGCTGTCCCCTTTTCACCCTCAGCAGCAGTGTATGTTGTTCCCCTTCATGGTAATAAATGTTGGATATTATTAATACAAACTTAAAAAGAAAACAATGTTTTACTAATGTGAAGTGGTGGGAGAAGAATGACAACTTTGTTGCTGGGAGGTGAAACATGACACGGGTTAGAATCCCAGTGACAGTATTGGATACATACTAGGCATGCCTTCATTTTATTTCACTTCATTCAACTTAAACCTTATTCCCAGCATTAGTTTTGAGTATAGTAACCTCCCAATATGCTGCTAAGATAAATAAGCTGCAAAATTTTATCCAGATTCATGAAAAAAACAATACTCCCCTGTTCAATAAAGTTCTTAGGATTAGCATCTCTGTTTTGGAGACTACAAAACCCATTCATTTTAGCGTTGGCCTCATAACATCAATATCCTCTTCCTGGGAGTCACTGCAATATTGAGTCAATATTTTCTTGAGGATGGATAGAGATGTATAAAGAGATGTAGATGTAGATAGATATATAAAACATTATTAATTACACTTTCCGTGAAGAAGCTTGTAGGGTCTAGTTAATGATGTTTTACTGCACCTTGTATTTACTGACGCTCAGTGTAACTGGTGGCTATGGGGTTTGCAAAGAACAGAGGTGGTATGGAGCCTGGCAGCACTGACTTACACCCCCAGGTCTTCACGTACGAGCTGACAACCTCCTGAACTTTTCTCTCTCTAAGCTTGACTTTATTTATTTATTATATATATTTCTCTATATATACTTCCTTATATATTTGAGATATAGCACATATCTCAAAAGAGTAGTGAAGGTTGACAATTAAAATAAGCACCTTCAATTCAGTTATTACAAAACATTGGCTCTATTTCCCCTGTTGTACAGTACACCCTTGAGCCTGTCTTACACCTGATAGTATGCCCCTCTCACTCCCCCACCCCTATATTGCCCCTCCTCCCTACACTGGTCACTAGTTTGTTCTCTATATCTGTGAGTCTGCTCTTTTTTGCTATATTCATTAGTTTCTTTTTTTTTTAGATTCCATATATAAGTGATATCATACAGTATTTGTCTTTCTCTGACTTATTTCACTTAGCATAATACCCTCTGAGTCTATCCATGTTGCTGCAAGTGGCAAACTTTTGTTCTTTATTCATGGCTGAGGAGTATTCCAATATGTGTGTGTGTGTGTGTGTGTGTGTGTGTGTGTGTACACACACACACACACACACACACACACACACACACATATATATATATATCTCACATCTTCTTTATCCATGCATCTGTTGATGGACACAAGTTGTTTCCATATCTTGGCAATTGTAAATAATGCTGCTAAGAACATTGGGGTGCATGTATATTTTGTAACTACTAAATGGAAAGTAATCTTTAAAGATTGTATAAAAATGGATATTCATTGTAATACGATCAGAATCAAAAGTTGGAAGCAACCCAAGCCCATCAACTAAGAAGCAGACTAAAAAGTTGTGTGTTAAAAGAAAAACAAGCACCTCATTGAGTCTCAGGATAAACATGTGAGAAATGTTATTCTGTTTCGATCTTCATGACAGACGCAGCTCACAGGCTCAGGTGACTTGCTCTGGGTCCCAATGAAGATTAATGATAGCACTGGACAAGAGCATAGGTCACATGACCTGCAACGAAGCACGCATGCCTTCAAGACAAAGACCCCTGGAATGCTGTTCTGCTTGTGAAAATGCCCTAAGACCAGCAGGCACATTTCTTGTCTGTGTCCTTCTGAATCTAGCCATTTATAATATACCTGCAAACCGCACTTGCAATTTCAGGATGAAAAGAAATTTTGGCATAATTATGTTTATATGAAATATTTTAATGACTATCATGAAATCAAACTGATCATCCAAGTTCTAATAATTATATTATAATTAAGTTAAAATCTCAGAAAGACCTTCATCAGATGGGGAATACTCATGGTTCTAGTTTAAAAGCACAGCCTCTGACTTTGATGTGCACATGTGCTTGTGCGTCCGTACACGGATGGAGCTTCACCACCTGCTGGAAGTAAGACAGATAAGGAGATTTCGCTCTTCCTCTAAGTTTTCCTTTAAAACTCAGGTCAGAATTTCAACTGGAAATGCTCTTCAAGGTTTCCCTGGGGAATTGTCTCTTGATATTTGTCAAATTGAACACTAGATGTCACTGCATTGCAACAAAATTTGGGTTTGGAATGCATTTTTCTGTGGTTGTAAATAACATGTTCCTTAGGAGGGTGGAAAAAAAAGGTGAGATGTCTTAAAAAGGATCAGTCTTTCTCAGTGGTCTTTTAAATGTTCATTTGGGCAAAGTATTATAGAGTTTCTTTATCATCGATGGAGTTTTATTTCAAGTAAACACATGCCTAATTATGTGTATATTTTATGTATCAGCGATTTCAATGGTCATTTTCGAATATCCAGTTTTCCCATGGTTTTGTGCCACAAAATCGAGAGCAATTCAAACTGAAATCTGAAGGCAATAACTCCCGGGCTCTCCTTTCAGCCTCAAGCTCTTTCCCGACATCCGTCCTGACTTCTCACAACAGTGATGCTGGACATCCACAGGTACCACAGACCCATCATCACCTCCTCCCCATTTCCCTAATCCTTAGTCAAAGGCGGGGCCAGAAAGCCAGTTTCCAAATATAAAATATCTGGGTGATTTTTGCCTTTTCTGTCCCTCAGATATCAAGTCCAGTGTCACCAAGACCTGAATTAGTCTCTAAAGTCCTCACAAGATCCCATCTGAGGTCTTCTCACCGCCTTAGTTCAGAAATGCATATTTTAAAAAATGTCCACTGTTGTAACATCAACCTCCATATCAATCTCCTAACCAGTGTCTCAAATTCAAGTTGCTCTGTCCTCATTTAAAGAAACAAACCCAAATGAAACAGCACCACCACCCTTGATCTAAACTTAGATGCTTCTCCATTGGCCGTGGAAGCAGATCCAAGCTCCTAGCACCTGTGGCTGTGGCAGCCTAATCGCTATATTGAGTCTTACTTGTCTTTAAGGCATTCTTCTATTTTATAAACCCCAAGCCTGTGCAGGCACTGCTGCTCCTGCCTAGAAAGTCTTCAGTTCTTTCTCTAAGTGGCCAATCTCTTGTTGAAAACCCAACTCCAGTGTTTCTCCATTGGTGCATGCGTCTTCACAGCCCTTTTAATTTTTGCATCCTTCATTCTAATTATTTCTATGTATTCCTATCTTCCCTTTAGTTTGTGCATAAATCATGGTAAAGGTTGATGTCTCTTCCTCTTGTTATCTTGATATTGCTTCATATATGGTAGTGCAGTGAATGTACAAATGACATTTTTATATAGCATACGATGCTTTCCTCTGAATTGAATTTGTTAATTAAAATTTAACAGAGTGTTAAAGTGGAAATTTCAGTTGAGGCACTATCAGATAGACAGATGTCATATTCCAGGATGAGGTGCAATCACTTGAGGCTGGATTTCAGAAAGAAGAGAAAACCAAGGGTGTGACTCATCACCCCTCATCATCCCCACCCATCTGATGATATGAAGGGTCTGGAAGAAGCTGGAGGTGGCGGGGGAGAGATTTTTCTAGTGTGAGTTTTGAGTACCTTGGGGAATGAGGGACTTTCCCTCCTATCTCAATTCAAAGTATAGGTGCTGAAAAAAAATCACTCGGAAGCCTGGATATCTGTAGTTTGTATTTTGGCAAACATGGTGAGCTAGCATCTGGCTCTCTCCTAAAGATGCTAAGGGTGAGGAAAGGCGAGGCATTACCACGGTGAGCGCTGCTGCGGAGCTTGACCATTTGGGTGAAGGGTGTGTGATTATTCCCAACAGACAAGGCATGAGCCCTGAGCCAAGAACAGATGTGTGTGACTAACTGCTGTCAACGTGAGCTCCTTAGAGGGGCAAGAGACCTTGATCCAAGAGTACGCTGATGCCTAGGTTCAGAGGAAGGAAGTTAAGTGTCCATTGGGATGGAATACTGATTGCTAAGCTTCTGTCTCTCATCTCCTCACCCCCGCTTTCTGTAATTAGCTCTGTGACATCAGGACTGGGGCTCCAAACCACCTTTCTTCTTTGCCAGGGTTCCCTGACCCCTTCTGCCTAAGGTGCTAGCAGAGGGAGACTGCAAGGCAGGAGGAGGGAGGGGGTACCATCTTTCTCTTTGCACACCTTTCATGTCAGCAGCTTGCAAGCAATTCTGCTTCTTCCCCTGCAGTGCCTATTGAGGAGCTCTTTATTTCAGTCTCTGGCTTTGTCCACATTTCTAGAACCAGCCTCACCATTCTGTCTCCCTAAGCAGCACTCCCTCTTTCAAGGTCTGAGTCCCAACTCCTGGCACTTCCTTCAAGCTCTTGAACCATTAGTAACACCGAGTGGCTCCTCCTTAGAGGGTTGGGCTCCAGCTCTGGCAGGGTCCTCCTCCAAGCTTCCATGTTCTCAGAGTCCTGACCTCTTTCCTTCATTCCCAGACCTCCTACACTGACAGCCACTGTAGGACTCCAATTTCCTTTTTTACTTTCATGTTGCCTGATTCCTGTCTAATCCATTCCCTAGATTAAATTCTCTCTGTTAAAATAACTACTGTGTTTCTGCTTTCCTGTCTGGATTCTGATTGATAAAAATAGGGCTACATTTCCCATATCAAGAGAACTGGAGGTATGAATCCTCCAAGGTAAGGAGAGATTGTGATGACCCACAAAAGCCCCTGGGGAGAAAGGGTCAGCCTCAAGCACTTGCTGGGCCACAGCGTGTGGACACCAGCTTCAGAGTAAATGCAGGTAAGAACTTTCATCAACTCCCCTCTCCCTTCCCAAACTCCCCAACCTTGAAGAAGCCAGGAATTAGAGTTAGCAGCACAAGAAGGCAGGTGGCAGCCTGCAGGTCTAGCTAGGGGTGACACCTCAACTTTACTCACTTCTATGGTTGGTTACGATGTGGGAATGGACACAGCCATGACTTAACCGTTACATGGTTTTTGTGACATCAAGGAACCTGATTTTTTTTCACTTAAAAGTGACCCTCAAAACGTAATGAAGCTTGTGTTAAATTTCATCTAGGAACAAAAGAAGAACTAGTCCACCAAGTAGGTTTAAGGGCAGAGGGGACCCACAAATGGTACACTCTATTATTACAGTGGGGACATGCAGACAGACAGGTAAGTGAACAATGCAACAATACAGTAAGTTGGGGACTGCAGGTAAGCCTGGGTTTTATAGGCACTTTTAACGGCTCAGGGTGCTGGGGCTGATAGGAAAGCAGTTGCATTTCTATTTTCTCCACTATCCTATAGGTACTGTCCTGCTTGGCCACAGTGTCCTGTGTCACATGCTCTTAGGGATTAGAGGAACTGGATTGGAGAATTTATCATTTAACCACATTTATCACTCCCCTGTCTGTCTACACTTCTGGACTGGAAACTCCCTAGGACAAAGGTGGTGCATGCTCCCCATGTATTCCTAGCAGATGGCACAGGGTCTGACAAATGCCAGGTCATTAATATATAGTTGTTAAGTGATAAGAGCCATTGCAGAGGTTTATGGGAAGAAAGACTGAAGAATGACTTAATTCCATGTGGGGGACCTGGGGGTGGGAATCAGAAAACAGGACAGACAGAGGATACTGAACTCGCTTCGGGGATGCCCAGAGAGCAAGGAGAAGGTAGGGGAGGAAGAAGTGCATTCCCAGAAACAGGGAAGGGTGGGGAGGCTTGGACCCCAGGGCCGGTGCAGGGACACAAAACAGGCAGGTGGTAAGGGGTCCTGGTGCCTGGGTTCTTCATCTTTCTGCAGGACATGGGACGGAAGGAGTAAGATACCCTGGCACCATATTTTAATTGACCTCAGTTCATTCTCCTCTCCCAGAGCTAAGGATCCAAGAGAGACTACAGCATCCCCAGGCGGACCCGCGCCCTGCCAGGCCCGAGGGAGTGACAGTAGCAGTTCCTGGCCCAGAGTACGGCTGGCCCTCTTTCTCTGCCCTCTCTCCGGAACTGTTTTTTCTCCCCTGCTCTCTGAAAGCCTTATTGATTGCTCAAAGTGAACTCCTCTGCCCACGGTTTCCTCAACCCCCAGAGCAGCTTGCATTTCCTCTGACGTGGCCTCTGTCTTCTCCCCTCCCCCAGGAGCCCTGGGGTTTTTACATTTCAAATACTTGACAGCTGGGTGAACTTCTGCTTCCGCCAGAAGAAGGACTCTTTGCTTTCCACAATGGTCGGCCAGTGGCACCGGGGCTATTTTCTCTCCAGCTGTGAGAGAGGCTTTCTCAAATGACTGGGAGAAGCTGCTGTCCAGCTGTGGCGCCTCACCCTCTCGCAGGGCTCTGCATTTTAATCAGCGGCCTCTCACTGCCTCATTTGTGGGCTGACGCAGATGCACCCCTTCTCCCAGCCTGCAGAGCATCCTCAGAGGCCTTCCGCTCGCTCGGGCAGGTGAACGCAGGACTGACATCACCGCAGGTGTGCCCTCCATGGCTCCCAGCTCAGCCAGGTCCATCTTGGTGCCCTCAGGTGTCCCAACTCATGTCTCCTCTCTGATTCAACTCTAAGGAATAGGACCTCTGACATAAAGCTTAAAGCCAGAATTCTGTATACAACGGAGAAATACAGTGGAATTATGAGGGTGACAAATGAACCAGGACAAACCTGGGTGGATGTCCTGATTCTGTCTGCAGCTGGATGACTTCTGGAGTAACCCAGCATCTCCCCACCCATCTCCTGTGCGTTCCCAGCCCAGTGCCTTTGTTCAGCCTGGTTCCTGTTTTTACAACTTTCTGCGTCATACAACTATCCCTGCCTGCTGAATCTCAACCATCTTTAGAGCCCTGGTTTACATAGCCCTGCCTCCCAAACATCTTCTCTTTGGATATCCAAGGTGCCTCACCATGGTGTTTTGCTTGTCTTTAATAAGAATAGCAAGGATTCATCATCACTGAGTTCTCACTAAGTGTCAATGCCTTTCAGCGTGTTCATCTCCTAGTCCCCTCGACACTGGGCTTGCTACAAATCATTGTTTTACATGCAGAACTAAGGCACAGAGACCTGCTAATAGTGGCCAAGCGCTGGCAGGGCCATGGTGGGTCAGGAGCCAGGCAGTCACAGTCCCCCCACTGCATCATCTAGTGCAATGTCCTTCATGTGGCTTGAGATATCCCCCTCCTAGTCTAGGATCTCCCTGAGGACTGGACCCTGGTACCATTCATCTTTGGGTGCCCTGCAGTGCCTACCCTTGTAGACACGGAGGAATAAAAGGGACCAAAAGGGACAGAAAGGGGCAGCACTCACACCATACCCAGAACTATAATCCAAGCTTCCATGTCAAGTATCTGGTGTAAGCCACTCAGCCACCCAGTAAGGAGAGTTTTTTGTTGTTTTCGTTCTTTCTTTTTTTTTCTTTTTTTCCTGTTTTTCTTTTTTTTTTTTTTTTTTTTTTTTTTTTTTTTTTTTTTTGGCCATGCCATGCAGCTTGTGAGATCTTAGTTCCCCAACTAGGGATCGAACTCCCAGCAGTGGAAGCATGGCATCCTAACCACTGAACCACCAGGGAATTTCCTGCAAGGAGAGGTTTTTGGTTTTGTTTATTTAACATCTTTATTGGAGTATAATTGCTTTACAATGTTGTGCTAGTTTCTGCTGTATAACAAAATAAATAAACTATACATGTATATATATATCCTCTCCCTCTTGCATCTCCCTCCCACACTCCGTATCCCACCCCTCTGGGTGGTCACAAAGCACCGAGCTGATCGTCCTGTGCTATGTGGCTGCTTCCCACTAGCTATCTATTTTACATTTGGTAGTGTATATATGTCCATGCCACTCTCTCACTTCGTCCCAGATTACCCTTCCCCTTCCCTGTGTCCTCAAGTCCGTTCTCTATGTCTGTGTCTTTATTCCTGTCCTATCCCTAGGTTCTTGAGAACCTTTCTTTTTTTTTTTTAAGATTCCATATATATGTGTTAGCATATGGTATTTGTTTTTCTCTTTCAGACTTATTTCACTCTGTATGACAGACTCTAGGTCCATCCACCTTGCTACAAATAAGTCAATTTCATTTCCTTTTATGGCTGAGTAATATTCCATTGTGTATATGTGCCACATCTTCTTTATCCATTCATCTGTTGATGGACACTTAGATTGCTTCCATGTCCTGGCTATTGTAAATAGAGCTGCAACGAACACTGTGGTACATGACTCTTTTTGAATTATGGTTTTCTCAGGGTATATGCCCAGGAGTGGGATTGCTGGGTCATATGGTAGTTCCAGTTTTAGTTTTTTAAGGACCGTCCATACTGTTCTCCACAGTGGCTGCATCAATTTACATTCCCACCAACAGTGCAAGAGGGTTCTCTTTTCTCCACACCCTCTCCAGCGTTTATTGTTTGTAGATTTTTTGATGATGGACATTCTGACTGGTGTGAGGTGATACCTCACTGTAGTTTGGATTTGCATTTCTCTAAGCTTAGTGATGTTGAGCATCCTTTCAACATCATTTTTTTTTCTTTTGGCCATGCCATGCAGCTTGTGAGATCTTAGTTCCCTAACTAAGGATAGAACCTGGGCCCCCAGCAGTGGAAGCGTGGAGTCCTAACCACTGGACCACTAAGGAATTCCCTGCAAGGAGAGATTTATCGTCTCCATTTTTTTATGGTCAGTAGTATTTGGGTCGGACTGGACAGTAGGAAGGAAATATATTCAAGCTCCTATTCCTTATACTTGCTACTTGCATTGATCTATCTCATGAGCTGTTCTCACAGTTAGTTTCTTCAAGGGATGACGGATTTGAACTAAATTGTCTCCTCCCCCTTCTCATTCGGTATGAGGCATTCACAGGCTGGGAACCATAATGGACTTTCTTTTATTTCAACATTTCTTTCATGCTTCTGAAACTTATTTACTCACCACAACCAGTGAGGCAGTTGTTATCATCCACAAGTTAGAAATAAGAAAATGAGCTAAAAGAGCTAAAATGTTTATTAAAAATAGAGGACATGCACTCTTGCTGGCACACTCAGATCTCAAATTAATAGCCCTAAGTTAGCCTAGAGTCATGTTATGCTTAGACCATATGAGATCTTATTTTATACATTTATACTAATTTAATTTAGAAGTTAGTTCACATTGTAAAAGCCCAGATTTCCAGTCTGCCTGACAAAATATCGGATGATCTGGCAAAGTTGGGTTTTCATTTTCATAGAGCAACAATCCGTTGATCCTGATTAATCCCTCACCCCTATATTTTAAGGTGAGCTCTCCCATGTGCCACCCTCCGCCAAGAGTCTGTTTTGCTGATTCACAATATATTTTGGGCTCCTGAAAGCCCTGACTTTGCCTGATAAAGCTTTAAAAAACACCATACCTGTCAGTGGAACAGTCTGTGATATGAAAACAGCTCTCTCTAAGGGATGGTCTCAGGCCTCTTTCTATCAGAATATGGGGTCCATGTCTCTCGAGCTCTGAATTCTGACATAGGTTTCAAAGCAGGTTATTATAAGGATCTAAGGATGGTTAAACATCAGAAATCCCACTAATTATTAGGAAACCACATAATCATTTCCATAGATGCATAAAAACAGTGATAAAATTCATCTTTCCCTTTCCTGGTAAAAGATTCTGAAGAGTTTAATGAAGGTCTTAGCCATTGCAATATGAAAACAAAAAAGGAAAGAAATGAGAGTTACTAAGATTCAAGTAAGAAATAAAATTGCTCTTAAATGCAAATATGTTCTACGTAGAAAATTCAATATAATCTATAAACTATTAGTACTAATGAAGGACTTCATATATTTATTCAACAAATATCTACTTAGCAAGAGAGTGGCTAGTCTAGGTATAGCAGATACAGCAATGAGTAACACAGAAAGTGCTACACTTGTGGAACTAATCTTTTATTTTAAAATATGTTTATAATTTATATGATGATGATAAATGATCTAGAGAGCTATAAAGCATCATAAATTGATTTATGTATTAAAAATATATATGGTGAGATCAGCTCAGTGCTTTGTGACCACCTAGAGAGGTGGGATAGGGAGGGTGGGAGGGAGATTGCAAGAGGGAGGAGATATGGGGATATATGTATATGTATAGCTGATTCACTTTGTTATAAAGCAGAAACTAACACACCATTGTAAAGCAATTATACTCCAATAAAGATATATATATATATGGCGGTTAGAGAAAGCCTCACCTCTGAGTAGAGCCCTGGAGGAAATAAGGGAACCAGTGGATCACTGGGGGAGATCATTCCAGCTTGGGAGGACAGTGAGTGTGAATGATCTGAGTGGTAAACATTCCTGGTGTGCTGATAACAGCAAGTAAGGTAGTGAAGCAGCAGGAGCCAAAGGAAGTACAACACCTAATGAGATTTAGGACATACATGGGGCCAGATCACATAATGCCATGTAGCTCCTTGGAATGTTTGGCTTTGACTCTGAGTGAGATGGGAAATACTGGAGGGTTCTGAGCAGAGTGTAATTTGTCTTACAGGATTACCCTGTCTTCTTTGCTAAAAATAGAGGGTGGTCAGTACAGAAGCAAGGAATCAATTAGGAAGCTATGGCAATAATCTGGGAGAGAAAGGAGGTAATCCTTTTGGACCAGAGGTAATGCTGGAGGTGGGAGATATGATTAACTTCTGACTTTATTCTGAAGGAGGAGCTAACTGGATTTGTAATAGTCTCAGTGTGGTAGGTGATATTTTAGTTTATAAACTCAAAGAATGGAATTTCCATTTACTAAATCCTGAAGACTGAAGAAAGGAGTAAGTTTGAAGGAGGTGAGGGATCACGAACCTGGTTTTACACATATTAATTCTCGATATTGAAGTAGTCATTTGGGGCCAGGCTTATGCTGTGGTAACAAAAACAAGTCTCAATGGTTTAAATCAAAATTTATTTCACACTGATACCATGCCTATCATAGATTGGACAGTTCTCCAGGACAACTGCTTTTTGTGTCACGATTTAGTGATGTGACTCTGCCACTTGTATTCAGGGTCTTCACACTCATTGCTGAAGGGAAGAGCAGGATGGGAAAAGTGGGTGGGGTCTTACTACCACCTCTACTTGTGAGTGTGCAGTGGTTGCAGTGGTGGATTGCCCCAAATTCCCTGTGAGGTCTGAAGTAATCATATCCCTGGTGTTACAGAGTTGGATGCTGATGGATCACCCCAAGTCCCTCCTCATGAATTGTCTACTAGAAAGAGATTCATCTAGCCTAAGGAAATGCCCTCTCCCTAGAGGCAGCCCACTTCCAGTAACAGTTGACATGGGGGAACAAAGAAGATGCACTTGACTCAGTTTAGAATGACTCTGACTGGCCATCCAGGTCCAGGACCTCTCATGGGATCAGCTGAGGCTCTGTTGTAATTGCGCCACAGTCAATTTTTCCCTCTTCCCAATTCTTCTCCCCTCACTCCCTTACAGGTGAGTCCCTGCAGGCCTGGCCCCAATAACCTCCTTCCTCAAACCTCTGCGACTCAATTTCTTAGGGAAACCTAAGACATGTGACATATTTCTTATTTTCTCGTCAAGAAGTAGTCATGTTCTCCCATCTCAATGAAAAGTGTTAATGAGAAACACAGTGTGTGAGCCTGGAAGAGGGACATATTAGTGAGCACTTACAATGTCCATGATATGGCCCTTTTGAGTGTAGAGTTTAGGGCTTATGTCCAGACTGGATATAGAAATCTTGGGTGATATTTCAAGAGTAATACCAGATGACATACCCTAATAATTGAGGGCATATAGAGAGGAGGAGAAGTTTGAGGGCTGGGCTCTGGGCATGTGATCATTTAGAAATCTAAGAGCTGAGAAAGAACCAGGAAAGGAGACTGAGAAGTTAAAAATATGCATAGTCTATGCCTTAGCACCTCCTCAGAAACCCTCACCCTTGTACACAAGAAAATATGTGTATAAATGGGCATTGCAGTATTTCTTTTTTAAAAAATACAGAATAATGGAAACAACCAAACATCCATCAACACAAGGAAGATAAATAGTGGCCAAAATCATAAAGCAGTATAGAATTTACCAGTTAAAATAGATAGCATTGAGTTGCATGAATTAATATGAATAAATCTCAAAAAAACATATCCTTGAGCAAAAACAGCAGGTTTCACCATCATACATGTAACATGATACCATTTATATGAAGTTTAAAAACACTCAAAACAATACCATACATTGCTTTTGGGAACACATCTGCATAATAGCAGTATGACATGCACATGGAATGCTGTGCATTCTGCCGCGGGGGAGGGAATGGGAGCAGGCTTGCACACTGGTATATGTATGTTATCTTCTGCTGTTATTGTAATCCCTGAATGGTTTTACATAAAAAGATGCCTTCCCATCTTGTTGTTCTAAAGCACAATAAATATTAATAAAATCAGCTATTTTAGGTGTCTTGTGTAACAACGGATTGTAAATTCATTGGTAACCAGGACCTTTGATTCCCTTGGCAATTGCCAAAGCATCATCACCATAACAGCAGTGTAATATGGTTATAATAATAATATACCACTTTTTTAGCCTACACTGTGACCAGAACTGGGCTAAGACTTTCATATGCGTTATTTTGCTTCATCCTCTCATTGATACTAGAATAGAGATGATTATTACCCTATGTTGCCGATGAGGAAACTGATGCCTAGAAAAAATAAATAAACCCCACATCTCACAGCTAATAGGTGGTGGAACCAGAATTTGAACATGTTCTCATTGGCAATACTGCCCCCTTCTCTCTGCCTGGTGTGAGACTCAATTATCCTCTAGTACATGGAAGTGACCCAGAACTGAGAGGGCTTGGAGAGACCAGTAATGCTTCTCTCCTGCCTGGAGGATTGAGCCCTCAAATGGCAATACACTCATCATCAAGTCTTCTTTCCCAAGTTCCATGGGCAATGGACCCACTCCCATTCTTCTCTATCCATTCTTCATGTTTCTTGGTAACAAAGTGAGTCACAATTCCCATGTTTCCTCTTCTGGGGAAATTAATTGAATTGAATTGAACTGAAAATCACAGAGAGGAATGACCTCAGAGAACTTCCCTTTCAATTTACAAATTTCATCCCTCTCAATTTACAAATTTCATTCCTCTCAATTTACGGATTGAAAGGAAAGGCCAAAAAACGTAAAGCCTTCCTAGTTACCAACAGATTCGTTCATTACTGGAACTCAGGGGTTCTCCATGCCATTTGCACAGTAGAATCACCTGGGGAAATTAAACAATTCTGCTGCCCTGGCCTCAGAGCCAGACCCTCTGATTCGGTTGGTCTACAGTGGGAATTGGCATTAGCAGCTGCTTGGTCTCCCCAGGTATTTCTAAAGTGAAGGCATGCTTGAGAACCTCTGCCTTTATGTTTCTTTCCCCTGGCACTCTCTCATACAGATCCTTGATGTAGCTGGCCGGGGAGCAGAGGTTGTGTCCATGCTTCACATTTTGCCAATAGAAAAGGGACAAACACTACTTGAATTGTGTTTGCTTTTCAAAAATTTTCTGAGGTCCATAGGAGATTCTATTACATACAAGTCTTCTGTTATGCTAGTTTTTATTTAGTGCCCTTTTTAAGATGTAAAGAAAATGATAAAGGAATGTTTTTAGCAGCTACAAATGGGTTGTATATGAGCGTAACAGCAGTTCAGAATATGCAGGTTTGGATTTAGTTCTGTTTCAGAAATCTGTATAAGCTGACTCCAGTTACCATATGTCTACTGTTTCAAAGGCAGGGTCATCAAACATTTTCTGTAAAGGACAGATAGTAAATATTTTATTATGTCTGCAGGCCATACAGTTTCTTGCCTCTGCTCAACTCTGCTTTTGTAGCATGAAAACATCCATTGATAAAGACATAAAAATGGGTGTGGTTTTGCTCCAATAAAACTTTATTTAGCAAAACGCTTGTGGGGCCGAATTTGGCCCTCTCCATAGTTTGTCAACCTCTCTCAAGTGTCAGTCTGAAATAGATACTGTTTGATAATGATCCAACTCATGAAAAATATAAATAAAATGTGTTTCTTATGCTATGGAGAGTTTCTGAAATTAAGAAGATGTCTCCAACGTTGCTTTAACATTTTACTTATATATCCAAAAGACCCTAATAAAAAGAAGAACAGTGTTTATTCCAACATCATTTTACACCTTTGCATCTTTTTAGCAGCTTGTACTTTCAGTGCAACTTAGAAATGTTTCTATTTTTCGTCTTCATAAATTTCTCTTTTAAAGATTTAGCAGAAGTAAGCTGCTAAACTCCAGAAGCAGTCAAATAACTACTTGGAAAATGGAAAGGCAGCGAACACTAGTCATTTCATGATTTCAATTTTATGTTTGCTTCATTACAGAACACACATACATAAAACTTTCAGTAGGGTTGCATCATCTGAATCATAGTTTTCAGTTTCAGCCCAAACCACTGCCAGTTATGAAAGCCTGGCCTTGCTTGATTTAGGTCTTCGAACAAACCTAGAAAAGTAGTTGCTAGAATGAAAACAATTCTTGGTTTGTTTTGAGTATTGCTGTTCGTGGTTGGAAGGAAGAAAAATGCCTTGCCCTTGCTAGGCTTTCAGCTTCAGAATGACTATCTGAATTCTAGTAGCATCTCTTGGCTACCCAGTGCTCATTTAGGGATAGGAGAAGGTGCTCTGGGGCTCCTGCTATGATTTTCCCTGCAACCCAGCAATGAATAAAATGACTACTCACTTTTATACTAATAGAGAGCCACTGTCCAAAGGTAAGGAAGTGAATGAAGCCAGAACTGCTCAGTGAGAGTTGTCCAGAAGCATTCCACATGAAATATGATGTTCAAGACATGGAAGAGATTGCTCCAAAACACGCTACCTGGATTTCAGGTTTTTCTGGGAGGCAGGCAATCCCTCACTCAACCCACACAAGTTAACAGCAGATCAAAAACTGAGGCTGACACCGAGGTGGGAGAGCCAAGTTCAGGACACTGGTCCATAAGACACCTCCCAGTTCCTCGTAATATCAAATGGCGAAAATCTCCCAGAGATCTCCATCTCAATGCCAAGACCCAGCTCCACTCAATGACCAGCAAGCTACAGTGCAGGACACCCTATGCCAAACAACCAGCAAGACAGGAGGACAACCCCATCCATTAGCACAGAGGCTGCCTAAAATCATAATAAGGTCACAGACACCCCAAAACACACCACCAGACGTGGACCTGCCCACCAGAAAGACAAGATCCAGCCTCATCCACCAGAACACAGACACTAGTCCCCTCCACCAGGAAGCCTACACAACCCACTGAACCAACTTTAGCCACTGAGGACAGACACCAAAAACAACAGAAACTATGAAGCCATAGCCTGTGAAAAGGAGACCCCAAACACAGTAAGTTAAGCAAAATGAGAAGACAGAGAAACACACAACCGATAAAGGAGCAAGACAAAAACCCACCAGACCTAACAAATGAAGAGGAAATAGGCAGTCTACCTGAAAAAGAATTCAGAGTAATGATACTAAAGATGATCCAAAATCTTGGAAATAGAATGGAGAAGATACAAGAAATGTTTAAAAAGGACCTAGAAGAACTAAAGAGCAAACAAACAGTGATGAACAACACAATAAATGATATTAAAAATTCTCTAGAAGGGATCAATAGCAGAAGAACGGAAAAGTGACCTGGAAGAAAAAAGTAGTGTAAATAACTACTGCAGAGAAGAATAAAGAAAAAAGAATGAAAATAATTGAGGACAGTCTCAGAGACTTCTGGGACAACGTTAAATGCACCAACATTCGAATTATAGGAGTCCCAGAGGAAGAAGAGAAAAGAAAGGGACTGAGAAAATATTTGAAGAGATTATAGTTGAAAACTTCCCTAATATTGGAAAGGAAATAGTTAATCAAGTCCAGGAAGCACAGAGAGTCCCATATAGGATAAATCAAAGGAGAAACACACCAAGACACATATTAATCAAATTATCAAAAATTAAATACAAAGAACAAATATTAAAAACAGCAAGGGAAAAATAACACATAAGGGAATCCCCATAATGTTAATAGCTGACCTTTCAGCAGAAACTCTGCAAGCTAGAAGGGAGTGGCAGGACATATTTAAAGCGATGAAGGAGATAAACCTACAACCAAGATTATTCTACCCAGCAAGGATCTCATTCAGATTTGATGGAGAAATTAAAAGCTTTACTTCAAGCAAAAGCTAAGAGAATGCAGCACCACCAAACCAGCTTTACAACAAATGCTAAAGGAACTTCTCTAGGCAGGAAACACAAGAGAAGGAAAAGACCTACAATAACAAACCCAAAACAATTAAGAAAATGGGAATAGGGACATACATATCGATAATTACCTTAAATGTAAATGGATTAAATGCTCCAAGCAAAAGACATAGACTGGCTGAATGGGTACAAAAACAAGACCCATATATATGCTGTCTACAAGAGACCCACTTCAGACCTAGGGACACATACAGGCTGAAAGTGAGGGGATGGAAAAAGATATTCCATGCAAATGGAAATCAAAAGAAAGCTGGAGTAGCAATGCTCATATCAGACATAATAGACTTTAAAACAAAGACTATTACAAGAGACAAAGAAAGAAACTACATAATGATCAAGGGATCATTCCAAGAAGAAGATATAACGATTGTAAACATTTATGCACCCAATATAGGAGCACCTCAATACATAAGGCAAATACTAACAGCCGTAAGAGGGGAAATTGACAGTAACATATTCATATTAGGAGACTTTAGCACCCCACTTTCACCAATGGACAGATCACCCAAAATGAAAATAAATAAGGAAACACAAGCTTTAAATGATACATTAAACAAGATGGACTTAATTTATATTTATAGGACATTCCATCCAAAAATAACAGAATACACATTTTTCTCAAGTGCTCATGGAACATTCTCCAGGATAGATCATATCTTGGGTCACAAATCAAGCCTTGGTAAATATAGGAAAATTGAAACCGTATGAAGTACTTTTTCCAACCTCAATGCTATGAGACTAGATATCAATTATAGGAAAATATCTGTAAGAAATACAAACACATAGAGGCTAAATAGCACACTATTTAATAACCAAGAGCTCACTGAAGAAATCAAATAAGAAAACAAAAAATACCTAGAAACATATGACAATGAAAACACACGGACCCAAAACCTATGGAATACAGCAAAACCAGTTCTAGGACGGAAGTGTATAGCAATACAATCCTACCTTAAGAAACAAGAAACATCTCAAATAAACAACCTAACCTTACACTTAAAGCAATTAGAGAAAGAAGAACAAAAAACCCCCCAAAGTTAGCCGAAGGAAAGAAATCATAAAGATCAGATCAGAAAGAAATGAAAAGAAATGAAGGAAACAATAGCAAAAGATCAATGAAACTAAAAACTGGTTCTTTGAGAAGATAAACAAAATTGATAAACCATTAGCCAGACTTATCAAGAAGAAAGGGAGAAGACTCAAATCAGTAGAATTAGAAATGAAAAAGGAGAGGTAACAACTGACACTGCAGAAATACAAAGGATCATTAGAGATTACTACAAGCAACTCTATGCCAATAAAATGGACAACCTGGAGGAAATGGACAAATTCTTATAAATGCACAACCTTTGGAGACTGAACCAGGGAGAAATAGAAAATATGAACAGACCAATCACAAGCACTGAAATTGAATCTGTGGTTAAAAATCTTCCAACAAACAAAAGCCCAGGACCAGATGGCTTCACAGGCGAATTCTATCAAACATTTAGAGAAGAGCTAACACCTATCCTTCTTAAACTCTTCCAAAACATAGCAGAGGGAGGAACACTCCCAAACTCATTCTACAAGGCCACCATCACTGTGACAACAAAACCAAACAAACATGGCACAAAGAAAGACAACTACAGGCCAATATCAATGATGAACATAGTTGCAAAAATCCTCAACAAAATACTAGCAAACAGAATCCAACAGCACATTAAAAGGATCATAATCTATGATCAAGTCGGGTTTATCCCAGAAATGCAAGGATTCTTCAGTATACACAAATCAATCAACATGATACACCATATTAACAAACTGAAGGAGAAAAACTGTATGATCATCTCAATAGATGCAGAGAAAGCTTTTGACAAAATTCAACACCCATTTATGATAAAAACCCTCCAGAAAGTAGGCATAGAGGGAACATTCCTCAACATAATAAAGGTCATATATGACAAACCCACAGCCAACATTGTCCTCAATGGTGAAAAACTGAAACCAGTTCCACTAAGATCAAGAACAAGACAAGGTTGCCCACTCTCACCACTATTATTTAACATAGTTTTGGAAGTTTTAGCCACAGCAATCAGAGAAGAAAAAGAAATAAAAGGAATCCAAATTGGAAAAGGAGTAAAGCTGTCACTGTTTACAGATGACATGATACTATACATAGAGAATCCTAAAGGTGCTACCAGAAAACTACTAGAGCTAATCCATGAATTTGGTAAGGTAGCAGGATACAAAATTAATGCACAGAAATCCCTTGCATTCTTATACACTAATGAAGAAAAATCTGAAAGAGAAATTAAGGAAACACTCCCATTTACCGTTGCAACAAAAAGAATAAAATATCCAGGAATAAACCTACCTAAGGAGACAAAAGACCTGTATGCAGAAAATTATAAGACACTGATGAAAGAAATTAAAGGTGATACAAATAGATGGAGAAATATACCATGTTTTTGGATTGGAAGAATTAACATTGTGAAAATGACTCTATTACCCAAAGCAATATATAGATTCAATGCAATCCCTATCAAACTACCACTGGCATTTTTCACAGAACTAGAACAAAAAATTTCACAATTTGTATGGAAGCATAAAAGACCCCAAATAGCCAAAGCAATTGTGAGAAAGAAAAACGGAGCTGGAGGAATCAGGCTCCCTGACTTCAGACTATACTACAAAGCTACAGTAATCAAGACAGTATGGTAATAGCACAAAAATGGAAATATAGATCAATGGAACAGGATAGAAAGCCCAGAGGTAAACCCACACAGATATGGTCACCTTATCTTTGTTAAAGGAGGCAAGAAGATACAGTGGAGAAAAGACAGCCTCTTCAATAAGTGATCCTGGGAAAACTGGACAGCTACATGTAAAATAATGAAATTAAAACACTCCCTAACACCCTACACAAAAATGAACTCAAAATGGATTAAAGACTTAAATGTAAGGCCAGACACCATCAAACTCTTAGAGGAAAACATAGGCAGAACACTCTATGACATAAATCACAGCAAGATCCTTTTTGACCCACCTCCTAGAGAAATGCAAATAAAAACAAAAATAAACAAATGGGACCTAATGAAAATTCAAAGATTTTGCACAGCAAAGGAAACCATAAACAAGACCAAAAGATAACCCTCAGAATGGGAGAAAATAGTTGCAAATGAAGCAACTGACAGAGGATTAATCTCCAAAATTTACAAGCTGTTCATGCAGCTCAATATCAAAAAAACAAACAACACAATCCAAAAATGGGCTGAAGACCTAAATAGACATTTCTCCAAAGAAGACATACAGATTGCCAAGAATCACATGAAAGAATACTCAGCATCACTAATCATTAGAGAAATGCAAATCAAAACTACAATGAGGTATCACCTCACACCAGTCAGAATGGCCATCATCAAAAAATCTAGAAACAATAAATGCTGGATAGGGTGTGGAGAAAAGGGAACCCTCTTGCACTGTTGGTGGGAATGTAAATTGATACAGCCACTATGGAGAACAGTATGGACGGTCTTTCAAAAACTAAAAATAGAACTACCGTATGACCCAGCAATCCCACTACTGAGCATATACCCTGAGAAAACCATAATTCAAAAAGAGTCATGTACCACAGTGTTCATTGCAGCTCTATTTACAATAGCCAGGACATGGAAACAACCTAAGTGTCCATCAAGAGATGAATGGATAAAGAAGATGTGGCACATATATACAATGGAATATTACTCAGCCATAAAAAGGAATGAAACTGAATTATTTGTAGTGAAGTAGATGGACCTAGAGACTGTCATACAGAGTGAAGTAAGTCAGAAAGAGAAAAACAAATACCATATGCTAACACATATATATGGAATCTAAAAAATATATATATAAATGGTCAGAAGAACCTAGGGGCAAGACAGGAGTAAAGATGCAGACCTACTAGAGAATGGACTGAGGATACAGGGATGGGGAAGGGTAAGCTGTGACAAAGTGAGAGAGTGGCATGGACATATATACACTACCAAACGTAAAATAGATAGCTAGTGGGAAGCAGCCGCATAGTATAGGGAGATTAGCTCTGTGCTTTGTGACCCCCTAGAGGGGTGGGCTAGGGAGAGTGGGAGAGAGACGCAAGAGGGAGAGGATATATGTATATGTATAGCTGATTCACCTTGTATAAAGCAGAAACTAACACACCATTGTAAAGCAATTATACTCCAATAAAGATGTTAAAAAAAAAAAAAACTAAGGCTGAAACATAATCAGGTGGGATTTGGGCACAAAACTTCAAGTAGGGCCTTGCCTATCTGGAGCACAGACCAGACCTGTGGATGGCTCTCCTGAGCTAAAGGGCAGGTCTTTGCATGAAACTCTCAGCTCAGCTCCACGTCTTGCCTTTTTCTCTTTACTGTCACTTCTGTTTTTGGCAGTTTTCATTTTTGTTTTCTCTCTTTTGACAAATAGAGGTTGACAGGTATTTATTTTTAGACAAAAAGTGTTTTGATAAATTAAATCTTTTCTTCCATCCCCACGATTAACTGCTAGAAGTGTAAAATTAGATAAAGTGAAGCTGAGTAACATGTAAGCCATGGGATCTATAGTTTTACAGACTTGGGTTTCAATCTCGGTTTTTTAACTTACTAAATATATGACTTTTAGAAATTAATCTAACTCTTTGATCCTTGGTTTCCTCACCCAAAATATGGGAATATCAGCACATGGCTCATAAGATTTATGTGCAGCAGTCAAGCAATATGGGTAATGTTCTGAGGTCCAGGCACATAGTAGTTGCTCAGTAAATGAAGACATGGTGATGATGGTGATGATGGTGGTGACTGTGATAATGACGTCTCTAAAAGTGGGGTCGTCCTGTCTAGCATAAATGTACAATGATAAGGAAAGGATAGATTGGCAAAGAAGACAATGATTTCTGAATTTCTTTTTCATCAAATGGTTTCAGAATGTGGTTTAGGAAAACTTTCCAGAATGACAGACAAGCATGTTCAAAGTAAAGGACAACAGAAAACTCACCCTATCACTAAATATAGGTGATTCTGCTTTACATAATCTTACTGAGTCCTCATTTCTTCCCCCTTTCAAAGTCATGGACCATCAAGAATCAAAAGTCAAACCAATTTATTAAATACTCTGGCAGCAGGAGTAAGAGGTTTGATTATTTCCTGTTGCTTTAATCCCAGAAGCCCAATCAGCCAGCCATGAGCTCTTGGTTACAGCATTCTTATGGTTTTTAAAGTCCTATGAGTTGTCAATCAGGAACTCCAAAAAGACTAACCGTAGTGTGAAATATCCACTTCCTGTGAACTGTATATTGTCATGTCTGCACTTCAGTTTTGCTGAGTGCCAAAAAAACTGTGTTGATGCTTAAAGGAAATACCCTCTAATTCTTGGAAGTAGAAAGGGTTACATAATTAGTGGAAGAAAATGTATTTATTTATTATTTTCTTAAATATTATATTATTATTGAGATCCCGCTCCATGCCAGCCTCTGTGGTAGGCATGGAGAAGGGTCTGGGAAATAGGTAGAAATACCATTTCATATACTTGAACTTGAGGAGCAGGAATGTAAGAAATGTCCTTGGCCTATTGTTTCCGTAGTTGGCTTTCAGTACAGTGTACGTCTTTTAGTGTTAGAGTCCTCACACTAGGAGTCTTTGATTTTCTACCTTCTGTCATATACCCATCTTGGCACAAAACTGTAGGTGAGAGAAAGAGAAGGGCTATCCTGAAGGTAAAGGGGAGAATGCTCAGGCAGGACCATGATTGGGAAAACACACTGTGGGACTCTCGATATTAGAAGGAGAACGGGCACAGGGTGAGTACACATATCATAGCACTCCTTTTGTGTCTATTCCCTGGAATAAATGCTCTTCTGGGCAAGGGATTATTTGCACAGCCACTCGTGAGGAGAGGGTTGGAAAACGGATTGGAGTGTTGGTTTTGTAACATTTCCTCTCATCGGAGTTTCAACCCAGCTCAGCATGGTTCAACAGCATCAAAGGGATTATCGATTTGTAGGAAGTGAGAGAAGTTTTCTCAATAGGCAATGATAAACAAAGGAGATTGTTACAGTAAGAATAATTCTGGAGTCCCACATCATTTCACCAAAGAGAATGAATGAGAGTTTTGAGAGAGAGAGAGAGAGAGTGTGTGTGTGTGTATGTGTGTGTACTGTTACACTGTGGTCAGGCAACTGCTTTTCCTATTTTTCTTTATTAATATTTTTAGAAAAAATTCACACTCGTGGTTTGTTTTTACATCCTCTAGTTCTCTTTTCTTTTTTTAATCACTAGAGTCTCTGCTTACGTGTATTGCACAAACACAGACACTTACGTATTTTCAAAGCCCCCAAATACAATTTTTTTAATCACCCTCTAACTCTAAATTAAAGAAACATAGCATTGCCACCTAATTTCAAATAATACTCCATTAATGAGCACTGAAATTTTTCTTTCTCAAGACTTCCATGTTGGTAAGCTTGCTCATCATACCTCAATATGCTTATATAAAAACTTATAATTAAAATATTCTATGTGAAAAACACTACAGTGGTCACTAAGTCAAATGACCTTGAATACAGGTGACAAAGCTGAGGCTCCAAGACCTTAAGTAACTCTATTAGTCACATGATTGGCATGTGTGTTGTTCAATTCAATGGATTTTTGTTTGTTTTTCTTTTAGAGTTAAATATTTAGCAGAATGAAATGAGGACAGGAAGGCAGGCATATCACATCAATTTTATTTTGTTTTTAATCCTTCATTTTAAGTTTTAAATTGAAAAGGCACTAAGTACAGCATTTCTTTCACCACTACTATCAGTGTCTCTCCTCTGTGGTACAACTACAAACTTTGACTTAACTTCTTTCAGGTAGAGTAAGATAGCTATATAACAAGAAAACCTAATATGCAAAAAGGCTCAAAACATGATAGGAGTCTATTTCTTGCTCAGGTAAAGTATAAATCAGACGTTCCTGTTCGGTGGTGGCTCCTTTACAATTAAGGTTGCAACTTGCTGTCCAACTTGGGGGGTTCCATCAGCCACCATGTATGATTTCCAAGGTTGCAGGTGGCAGGGGAGGGGTTCTCTATTATGACAGCCAGTAAAGGAAAAGGGTATGGAGGATGGCAAAGGGAGGTTTTCATGGGCCAAACTTAGAAATTGTATCATGGTGTACAGCGATTCTACCCACGCTTTATTGGCTGGAACTCAGTTACACAGGCACAACCTAACTGCAAGTGATCCTGGCTGATGTAGTCTGAGTACATGTGTATGGGTGCATGTATGTATGGAAATGGAATCAGTCTATGCACATGTTGCCGCAAATTCCTTTTACCATATTAGCCATATTAGATCATTACGTGTATTGGGTGCACAATGTTCCAGTGAAAAAATGTTCTGTGTTTATTTAACTAGTCTATGTGATCTCATCCAACTTTCAAAACACAGTAAAATCTTGCTTCACTCTTTGTAATGACACATTTTAAATATTTGAATTTTGGGGATAATTGAGACTCTATCTTCCTAAGCAACACTTTTCATCAAAATTCTAAGCAACTTTTACATGAAGCTCTTTCTAGATGCATTACACAGGTAGATGCCTTATTAGAAATCATTACTGAACAGAACTGATTGATTTTTCTTAGGACCATGGCAGAGAGAGTGGGGCTTCCCAAGCACTCAGTTGGTTTCTGTATTTCCTGGTCTCCTTGACCAGCTAGTTCTTGTCTCTGGGCTGTGGATGTAAGCAATGTGTGCTAATTCTGAACCAAAAGATAAAAGACTGGCCACAAACTTTAAACTGTCCTGCCCAAAAAGGTGACCAAGGAGGCCTCACATCGAAGTGGTAGAACCACTAGAACAAAGCAACAAGAATTGTTGAATTACAACATGGAGGATAATTACCCTGGAGAACTGCCAAACTGAGAGCAGAATTTTCATGACTGAGGAATGCAAACCTTCACTGCATTAACCTCCTAAGAGGTAGGGGTTGTTACTGCAGCATATTCTATCCTGACTAATGAAATGTTTGTGCGATATTATATAAAATATTAATTATATTACTTTACATTATTGATTAATATTAGTTTCCATTTCTGTAGGACTTAGAGCTTACATAAGACTTTCCTAGTCATGAGCTTATATAACTTGCACAACAGTGTAATTCTTATATATATAACAACATATAAGCCATTCCTGAGATGTGTTCTACTACATTACTGAACATTTACGAGTTAATAGTATTTTACTTTCTGAGTTAGTATGTCTTCTTTTTATGGGATGTTTGTGCTTGCCACTATATCTTCCACCTTATTGCCACTTTTCATGCTGTCTTAGGTGATTTTAGTAGGCAACTTCTGAATTTAGTTTTATTTGTATTAAGAAAAGTAAGTTGTCTCAGAATGAGAACCTGAGAACCTCCCTTCTGAGTAAGCTATTTAATTCAACACGTAGAATGTGCAGTTTTAATTTTCCATCATAAAAATTCTTTCAAGAGTACTTAAAGCTATTTCATGTCTGCCTCATTTTAAGAGTGGGTCTGTTGCAATCCTTGGCTTCTTTAGGTTTTATTTGACTTTATCTTTCCTTTCCTTGCTTCCTACCTACACTGTACTCGGGTGTGATGACCATATAGGGAAATTAAAGTTCCAACAGGGAGATAACGGAGCTGATGTGGACAGGCCTGGGGCCTGGTCTGCCTGGTGATAACTCTGTATCCAGTGCAGCAGAAGACAGCTCATGGCCTGGAGTCCAGGTTTTCCTCAGTAAAATTACAGAACTGGGTTAATTACCAACTAAGATTTTTCTGCATACCAAATTATCTGGTTCTAATTAATATTAACAGTCTTTAGAGACTGAAAAGCTGTTCAAATCTTGTATTCGAGCAGCAAAATATAATTGTTAATAGACTTTCAGTGTATATAGTGAGCCGGTCCACATGCCGTGCACTTTAATATAGCACCTCATCTATGAGATTCTCATTACTCCCATTTCATACTTGGGAAACTGAGGCTTGCATAGGAGAGTAAAATGCTCAGGGTCAGGCAGGGCTGAATGATGAAATGGGCAGTTGAATCTAAGTATGTTTGATTCCAGAGCTTCAGCCCTTAACTCTTAAGCTCTATTTTAAGCAATGGGAATTGTTGCTATATAGGCCCCCAGGAAATTAATAAAACAGGTAATAGGTGCTATAGTTCTCCCCCAAAACCAGACCATTCTCCCTGTCCTTATGTGGAACCTCTTTTGCACAGACATTGGTGCGCCATCCTTCCATGATTTGTCCAGTGCAGCAGGGCCCACTGCGACTGCTGGGCTGACTTACCACCCTTCTGAAGGTTCAGTGGTGAGGCAAGTGTGATCCCACAAGGATTGAGAACTTATTATCCACGACACCACAGGCCACATGAGCTTCTTGTCCACATTGGTTCTGCATGGATCCTGTTGTCCCCCAAGGCCAATGAGGTCATGTGGAGGTGGGTCCAGGTGCACGCCATGCACACACAAGTCTGTGCACAGACTTGAAACACTGAGTGTGGGAAGCCCCAATCATATAAGTGGGCTTCTAGCAAACCTGCCCACCTTTGCCCCTGAGGGACACATGAGCTTTGTTATCCTGGTCAGAAAATCCGCCCTTTGCTTTGGAGGCAGACACTAACTTCCAAGACTGCTATGTAAATGTTCTTGGAAACAATCTGAGATGCACAGAGATGCCATGGAGAGTTGGTGGCTGACACTACCTAAAGGTGAAAATGTGCCCAGAAGCAAAATATGCCCCAATGTGTCCCTTCCTTGACAATCGTAGCATCTGCATCACTCAAGGGTCTTCTCTCAGCCAGGAATGATGATACAAAGTAGAATGGGGAGTGTGGATGAGAAGTCCCTGCACTTTTCCCAGAAAGCTCCTTTTCTGGAGTAGTTGGTCTGAGTGTAAATTGGTCTAATCCATTTGGAAAATATTTTGGTAATACGAACAAAGAGACGTAAGTGTACTGATATGCATTGAATAGAAATTCCAAGTCTAGGAATCAATCCCAAAGGAACAATTTGAAACCGCTGAGAAAAGTTCACATAAATAGATGATTTATAATAACAAAATGGTGATCATAATCTAAAGAATGGGAGAATAGTTAGATAAATTATGGTGTATATTTTGATAAAACATTACCTTTTTAATTTTAAATGATGGTTATGGAATCCCTCTATTAATACGAAAAGTATCTATGATGTAATGTTATGTGAAAAATTACGGTTACAACTGTATTCAATATGAGTACAAATGTGGTGTAATACCCACTCATAAGGGGAAAAAGCTCAAAGGAAATTCACTGAATACTGCTATATGCTTGCTGAGTTGGGCTAGTGGAGTGAAGAATGAGAGTTTTTTTTCTCATCACAATTCTCCAAACATTTTGGACACATGGTTTGATTTTTAAAATGAAAAATATGTATAAGGTTAAAAAACAAACTCTTGTAGTGACGTGTTAATGTTATCAATCAAACATTAATCTCTAGATTTAAGTCAGAAACAATCAAGCATTTTTCTTCTTTTTAAGGTTACGTCCTTTCAGTTATTAAGTTTGTTCATTAAAATTTCTTCCTTTAAGACCGCCTGTGTCCCAAGCGTGAAAGGCATGTGGACCTCTGCAGGGAGGTCATGGAACAGAGGTCACTGTGGAGGCAAAGGTGGTCTTCATGGAACAAGGATCCACTTTCCTTTCTTTGGATTCCTCCATTACTCTACATGAGCCCTCCAAGGGTAAAAGAGAAATATGACACGTGACAGCTATGACAAGGTCCTTATACGTCAGCATTGGCTCCTAATCAACTCTCTGGACTCACCCATCATGAAGCATCCTGACTCTCCTCCTACCCCATCACCACCCATTAATCTGAACTAGACCCACTGAAGTTCATTAAGGTCCTAGAATGTTCTAGATCCTCTTTGACTCCAGTCCTTCCCACCTGCTAACCCATCTGCCTGAAGCTCTTCTTCTTCAACTCACTTTCACCAAACTAACTCTTACTTAAGATTAAAATCACTTTCTCTAAGAAGCCTACTGCAGCCTCTTGAGTCTGGATCAGGTGCCCCTGCTGTATTCCTTTAGCAACCTTATCTCAGCACTCCTCACCCTCTATGTGCTAACAAATACTCCTTCAATAGGCCAGGAGACTTTAACTGGGGAGTAACCTAGAAAATGCCAAACATTTTTTTTTTTTGATGTTGGGGGTAGGAGTTTATTAATTAATTAATTTTTGCGTGTTGCGTCTTCGTTTCTGTGTGAGGGCGTTCTCTAGTTGTGGCAAGCAGGGGCCACTCTTCATCGCGGTGCGCGGGCCTCTCACTATCGCGGCCTCTCTTGTTGCGGAGCACAGGCTCCAGACGCGCAGGCTCAGTAGTCGTGGCGCATGGGCTTAGTTGCTCCGCGGCATGTGGGATCCTCCCAGGCCCGGGCTCAAACCCGTGTCCCCTGCATTAGCAAGCAGATTCTCAACCACTGCGCCACCAGGGAAGCCCAATGCCAAACATTTGATTCTACAAGGTAACAATTAGCACAATACATCATCTCGAGTTGATGAGAACAGGGAAGGCATGTGAGGATCTGGCTTCTATTGTTTAGTTATTTCATAAAAACACAGTTAATTTCTTAAGCAAATTTTATGCTATAAAGAGGCTGGATCTTGGATATCATGATGTCAAAAGGACTACGCGTTGTGTGATGAGCCCCCAAAGCACGAGGACAGAACCCTCACACATGTCATTTTCACTGGTAAGGTAACGGTCTCAATCAAAGGAGCATATGGTGATTCTCACATGACTTGAATTTGCTGGTTTCCTTACATGAGGCAAAAAATTACCAGCAATGAATTAGCTTTCCTTTCTATTTAAATCACTTTACTGTAAAATGTTTCAATTTCTGATCTAAGTTATTATCCCATAGTACTTAGATAAACTTTCTGTCTTACATTATTTTCCTTAAAAATGTACCTCTCACAATATCAAGTATCAAATTATCTCAATTTCTATCTGAGGTGATTAGGCTTTTGGTAAGTTCCTGAAGTGTTTATTCCAAACTATTAAAAACCCACTCTGAAGTTACATCTCTGAGTGAGACATCTGCCTTAGAGAATAACAGTATTCCAGGCCTTTTCCCCATTTGCAGCTCACTGCCCAAGGAGAGGGAGGAATGAAATGTGCCTCTTACCTAAGCATCATGCCCCCTACACCATATTCTGACTTATTCCTCTACTTGGCTGAGAATTACTGACCATTCCCATCAGGACTGGATTGAACCATGTATAAAATAGACCTACTGTTAGAAAGAGAATTAGGTGAAATCATTGATACATAGAGCATTTTAAACATATTTTAGATGAATTCTATTATATGGACAAAGTGTTTTAGAGTTTTCTAAAGTCTTTCTCCAGACTAAGATATCTCTAGAGACATCTTGATTAGAAAAAGAGGAAGATACTTTAAAAATCTTTTTTGATGGGGATTGTTAAAAGAAAATCTCTTTGTGTTTTCCTATTTCAATTCACCATTTTTTTTAAGGTCAATAATACCCATTATGATGGGCTTCTACTCTTTGGAATTTGCAAAGAAACCATTTGGGAGAAGGTTCTCAGGTCTTATAATCTTATCCAACTGACAAGTTCACCTGCTGCATAATATCATCAGATTCTGCAACCCCAGAGATGTGTCATTTGCATTTGGAGCCATTTTCTTTAATAGGTGGACTGGGAAACACAGACACACACACACACACACACACACACACACACACACACACACACAACATGAGAGCTGTGAGTTCAGTTTTATTTGAGGACTTTCTGAGGACTATAGCCTGAGAGACAGCCTCTCAGATAGCTCTGAGGAACTGCTCCAAAGAGATAAGGGGAGATGTCAGTGTATATGTGATTTTGGTAAAGGTGGTACTGTACATGCAATCAAGCACACATCTGGGTAGAAGGTTGCTATTAGTCACAAGGAAAAGATGTGTCCATTAATGACTTTAGTGTTTTTCTAGGTATGGGAAGATGAAAGAAATGGGTTCATAAAATTTACTCCTGAAAATATCTAACTATCTGAAGGCCTGTTCTGCCATTTTTTTTCCCAGGGCACAGAGTGCCTCATTCCTGATATCCACCCTGAACTCCTTTCAGGGTATGTTAAGGTCAGTGACTGCAGTGGCTAATGACTCAATCTTTGTAGAGACAGATGGTGAGAGATTCTTTAGTTGGCAAATAAATAAGTGGAGCTACCTTTCTAGTCAAATTTGAGGATTACAATCCTATTGATGCAAGTGGAAGATGATTTCTTGCCTGCTGCTATGTTTAATACACACAACTGATGCATTTTTTAAAGAAACATTTCCAGGCTCTTAGGTGCTTAAAGCTCCAAACCATGCAAAGAACATGAAGGAAGAATCCACAAAGTTGCTAATATTTTTGACCAATGTGGTGATGAAATTGCACTCCCCAAGGATCTTTCTGCTAATGTAGCTGAGCTAGGAAAGGTCTAAGGCCAATCACATAAGGTGGATCAATGGCTCTTTCATCAGAGGGAGCCCAGCTGCTGGCCCCAGAGTGCACCCTACATCTATCCCCCGATCTTCCAACTGCCCAGGGCTGACAGGGGGAAGGCAGGGCTATTGCTGACATGAGTGATTTGAGCTGAAGAATCTAAGCTTTTAGAAAACCGTAGTTCACATTTCATTTCAATTATTTGTGTGTGTGTTCCTTTTTGTTGCATTTTTTCCCTTGTGAAGAAACTTGCCATGTGGTATTTAAGGTGACCTAACTCTGGCGCCGAGAACGTTCAGTGTGGTTTGTCTTCCCACCCACACACAACTTGCCTTGCAGACTTGACAGGGATAGATCAGCCCCGCAGAGGAGCAAACAAAAAACCAAAAATACCCTCCTCCAAAAAATACCCCACGGTGTGAAACTCTTTCTGAGAAAGAGTGGCCTGTTTCCTTAAAACAGAAAAAAAATTAACAAAAATAGATTTTTCTTAAGATTCTTATTTACTCAGATGATATTGATTCTGTTTCTAGCACAGCACAACCGACTGTAGTGGCTGCCCAGAGATTTTTAGAAAGTCTGATAGATGAGAATGCAATGGGGTTTTGCTGTGAGTGAGTTGTGCTTCTCACGTTGCTTATTAGAAGGTAAATGCATAATTATACGGCACACTCACAGAAGAGCAATAAACTTTATGGGGGAATTTATAAAACAGTATGTTTACGTCAACGGTGCTATACAAGTAACAAATAATAATAACATTGTGAAGAAAATTAGCTCCTTAGAAGCATAACATTTAATATGTAGCTCTGTATAATTAATATCCTGGCAGTTTAATGTGTTACTCATTTTCTTTTTTTCCCTCCCCTTTACTAGGAAGAAAGGAACAGAATTTGTTTAATTTAATATGGCGTTTTCACAGTAGTATACAGCCAAAATGTCTCATGCTGGATTAATCTAATTTCCTGTCCCATAACTTTGAAACTGGCCACTGGTTTATTAATGTACAGTATGCCCACTTAGATGATGTGTAAATATCACTCCCTCCTCACTGTTACCTTTCGCCTCCCTGCCGACTGTTCTGCTAGACACCCCACAATGCAAAGACAAAGAATTATTTAGCTCAAAATGTCAAGTGTGCTGAGGCTGAGAAAGCCTGAATTAGCTCATTGATCTTTACAACCATCCTCAAAGGCAGGGGTTATTATTTTGTGTGCAAAAAAACTTGCACACAGAGGATCCAAGAGATTTATCCAAGATAAAATTTCATAGTGCAAAGTTGAGGACTCCAGGCTTGATGTCAGGTCTTCAGCGTCTAAATCCCCAGGCACCTGCCGTAGCCCTCTTCTTTTACAAGTGTTTTTACATTGAGAACTTGGCATTGGTTGCAGCACACACATATGTGCTGTTCAAAAGTGTGTGTGTGTGTGTGTGTGTGTGTGCATGCACAGGTATTGATATTTTCCTGACATCCAGAAATTGGTCCCTAGGAGCCAGACATGTCTGACTCCACGCAGAACTGAAGAAAGCCACACCTGCCTTTGGCCCTGTCCTCTTAATGCCCCGGATGAAGTAGCCCCTATAGAGGCCACCCCACTGTGCATCATTTCCTGTGCTCGTCCTCTGGTCTGTGATGACGGCGGCCCCTCCTCCCTCAGCTCCACCACCCATGTTAATGATGCTCTCGCCTTTTCACTGGAGCATTACGTTGCCGGAACACACAGAGAAGGGGCCCTTCCTCTTCACTATTCAGCTGTCACTGTCACCACTTAATAAACAGTGAAGAGGCAGTGACTCAGATCGCAGGTGCCAGTTTGGCCTGGGTGATTGTCAAAAGGACCCATCCCAGCTTATTTAGGGTGCCTAAAGGCAGGCCCGATGCCAGCACGCCCTGCGAGTTCCAGGAAGAAGGGCAGGAAAAGTGCATGAAGAGTGGAGCTGGGCTTAGTCACATCCAGGTGTAAGTGATTTGGGGGGAGGACTCAGGAAGGAGGAACCTCCTGGCTCGGAATCAGTAGGTGATTTCTGCTCGATGCTCCTAGCACATAGTGGTAACCCTTCTCCTACGACCCCTAGGGTCAGAGCACCTGACTCTGCCGTGGTGGATGCCTACCTTGACATACCCACACCCATTGTGAAGACAAGGGAGCATACAGACACTCCCAAACGTCCTTTGTAGTTTGAGTCACACCACATGGCAACTGGCTTGTTGGTCCAATCCCTGCTAAGCATGAAAGACTGCTTCTCTCATGCAGTCACTTAGTTTAGTCAAGGAACCTTCATGTGTGGTTCTGGGCCACATCCTGAATCCCTAGTGGTTCAATAAGGGTGTGGTGATGGACATCTGCAAGTAATTTTATGAATTTTAATAAACCTAATAAGAACCATTCTATAGCATCCAAACCACAAAAACTTACCAAGTGCCCTTTAGGTGCCAGGCACTGTGTTTGGCTCTGGAAACATTCAAGCATCATCTTTGAGCCCAGGATATTCAGAGGTAACAACCAGTTACACAAACCAGTTACACGATCACTTTAGACATAGTAATAAGGTGATATATGTGATGCTTTAAAAGAAGAGTGGCAAGAATGTCTATCATTTGGAATTTGGGACAGGAGATTTGGAGTTGGTAGCAGAGAACATGAATCACAAATTGTACATAACATAAGGACTCCAAGTTGTGTAACTCGGAAACAGATATTCTTGACATCCTTAGTGTGGAACACTTGAGAGCACTGTGCTCATCATATTCATTCCTGGTCTTTGCATCTATGCCTTTATCTTAATTCCATGCTTATCATTCCAGTTATTCATCTTTAAACATTATTTTATGACACAATATTACCCTGGCTCTCGAGTTTCTTGCATGCACTGATATGATATTCTTTAGACCTTCCTCAAATGCCAACTCCTCCAGGAAGCTTCCTCAGTTCCCTCTGGGATCATGTAGACTACACAGGAAGACCATAAATATTTCCCTGCACCTTTTTAATGCACACATCATTTTGTACCTTTTATTATATTATAAGAATTAGGTTTATTGTTGTACAACCTGTTTCATCCAGTTCACGTGATTATCAATCATCAGAAAAATATTTATGTTCAGGAAAACGACAAACAAGTCGAAGTTAGTTTCTGGATCCATCTTCAGTGAGAGCTCACCAAAGTCTTCCATTATCTCCATAGGATACCTGCCCTGTCCCCACCCCACCACATTAACACCCTGGGCTGCCAGAGCATCCTGAATATGGACCTGCCATAGTCCTTTCCACTCTGCAGCTTATTTTCTTTTGCGGTTCTCTCTCTGATGAGACTTGAGTCCTGAGGAACAGGGACTGAATCTTGTTTGCTCAGCACCTTGTATGGGACAGGATCAATAGGGGGAACTTAGCGTTTGTGTTCAATCCACTACATGTAGGTATCTGTTAATCATTTGAGCAAGAGCTCTGAAGAGCCAGCACAAAACTTGGTGCTCATAAGCTTGGGCCATTCTACTACTTGTTGTATGCAGGAAAGCAGTGAGAGACTCAAAAGCAATCAAGTCCAATCCAAATGAAACCTTATTAGGTTCAAATTATGCATTACACTGAAACACTCTTACCATGAGTACATTTGGCCTGTACATAAAATGTTTGTTTGTGTTTCATTTTTTAACTGAAACTTATGCCACCCAAACTTTAACCTTGAACTGACTGACTCTCACCTTGGTGCCAAAAGTCAAGCTGAGCAATTAGCATTTGAAGTTCGTGTGAGGAGGGACCCGTGAATGATGGCTTCAGAGCTCTGCCATCTTGTCCTCCTATGAGGTTAAACCCCAGGACCGCTGTGCACACGGACCTCATTAGAGAGTCCTGGCAGGACTGTCTTCCCTGAGTTGCCTATGAAACTCATGATACTTTTTTAGGGTGTTTTTTGTAAATAATCACTATACAGAAGGCATTTTTGTCTGGTTTATAAAATGTTCATGATGACATTGTCATAGTAGCCAAGGTAGTGAGTACAAAATAATGACTGGGAACAATGGATCAGAGTCATGGAAACCACTCATAGTGACTTACACACAGACTAACCTGTGTGAACCTGACAAAAGGCACGTAACCTCTCTTAAGCTTCAGGGCCTTCCTGATTGCAAGATGGCAATCGGAATTACCTCTGTGGTTGTGAAGACTGAGTGAAAATACTCTGCCTGTCCAGCATTAATTAAAAATAACTTTTTAGTATGCTTTTGCTCAATGTCAGTCTGCATTACCCTTTTAGTCACTATTTGGTAGCAGATAATAAAGTGAGATGGAAAATGCCATTTTCTCTTTCGGCTGTTTTGAGGCACAGAGCTAATATCTAATCCTTAATATTTAATCCTTAATATTTAATCACAGTAGTTATGTGAATTTGAATGTCTGTGACATGTATTTTCTCTTGCTATCACATATTCTTGTTTTTATTTTACATCTAGATTTTTGAAGCCAATATTTTAGCCAGACAACATATTTTAGATGTAGGTAAAACATATTCTAGAAATAAGTAAGCGCATAGTTTATTTTATATAAACAGAAAATATACATTTCCTGTCATTTAGGACTTACAGTATTGTTAGTGTGGGAAAATACATATAAAGTAAAAGTAAAATTATACACGTGTGTATATACACACACACACATGCACACACACACACAGAGTGCTGAGCTGGCAAGTGTAACATCTGCTTCCCCAAAACCAAAAACCCCTCATTTGTAGGTTTTGCCAATTTCCATGGTGTAAATACTCCTATGATGGCTCATTTCAAGCTACCAATAGTTTAAGAAACAGTGTGCACAGTTCCTAAAGCATGAACTGGCTCCGGTGGATAGCTGCTAAATTGGCTCAGACTCAAAGAAGAAAGCAAATTCAGAAAAGAGAAGTTCCATGTTTATGGACTAAAATAGCCTTGGAGGTACCAGAGAGCACGGACAATCTGAGCCAGGTCTGAAAAGACTCGTAACCTTTGGAAAACACCAAAAACGGTGAAAAAAGCTCTAGCATCTATGTGTAGCCAGCTCTTTCATTCATTATGAGTTAATTAAAAACATTTTTTTGAATTATAACTGGATGCCAGACACTTATTATAGGGTTTAAATACATGGAATTATAATCACAGGTGTCAGACAGATATGTACTACAAAGCAGTGTTGTAAACACAGTGCTGTAGGCTATGCACAAGTAATCACTGTGGTGAGCACTTAACCCAGCCTGGAGATCAAGGTCAGGGAAGGCTTCCTGGAGGCAGTGACTGAGTCTTAAAGGCTGCAGAGAATACTCACCAGGCTGAGGCAGCAAGAAAAGGGCATTTGAGCTGGAGAGGGCTTAAGTGAAATCAAAGGGAGAGGGAACATAGAAGGTGGAAAGCTACAAGCAGATCCAGGTTTGGGGTGCATAACTTGCATGGCGGCAGGCAAGAGGAAGAAGTGTGGCCAGGAGCTGGGACAACGTGGATTCTCAAGGAGCTGGTGGTCCTCTTAAGGGTTCTGCAGTTTCTGCTGAAAGCCCTGGCACACGTCTGCTGTGATTTGAGCAGATGTTGAGAATTGCATCCTATGTAGGTCACGTGAACAAATTTACCATTATGTGTCGATTTTGAATGCCTAAGAGCAGGGGTAATGAGATCCCTCCAAGGGTCATTGTCATCATCCAGGCATGATTTGATGAGAGCATAAGCAATGCACTAGAACTTGGGATGGAAAATGATCTATTACGGATTTTGTGCAATTCATAACTTGCCTTTACTTTCATCTTTTTACTTGGCTTATATTGTAAGCCAAATAATATCATTCTCTGTAAGTTTAGGCTCAGATTTTCATATTTTATTAGTTAGCTAGTTCTGAACTATCTTATTTCAATAAATGTCTGTTTATTCATGTTATAGACTCATGTAATAGTCTTGTAGATGTCTTAACCAGGAAGGCACTGAGTGTGCATTAATTTACAGATAATTTATGATAGAACATACCTATTTTCCAATTTCTTTTCTTTTATATTAAACACATTTATCACTAAAGTCATTTTTGTGTCCATTAGATAAAAGAATAATTTAAAATTTCTCCAAATGATTATTAATCTTTGTTGGGAAATGTCTCCTACAGTTGGGTCAGTAGATGAAAAGGCAAGATTAATTATAAAATTACTTCAGCTCTAGAAATCTTAATATGCCTGGAGCTTAGAAGGTTGAAATATAGTCTTTTTGATGACCAACAATTAGATAGATTTCTCTGTCTCTACAAATACAATAGAGTAACATATCCAAAACTATAGACAAATAAGAAAAATCACCATTACTAGAATCTAAAGAGGAAAATAATATATATATTTTTAAATTTCTTGGCAAAACCATATCTCTGGGTTAATTTTACTACTGAAAGTTCCTGAGATGAATGCATTGTCTTTGCAGAAGACATTGTCCTAAAATTCAAATTAAAATATATTTAAATGATACTGAAAACACTTGAGAGTCAGTTGGATTCACATCTAGTATACAATAATTAGAATTTCCCATCCAAAGTACATTTTCCCCTCTAATGCTTTATGGAATGCATGATTGATTTCCTTTTTGTTAATATAATCAAATAATTTTGTTTTAAAGTGTGTTTTTCATTATAAAATTAATGTAACCACATTACATGACAGTTGTGAACCACAGAGATTTATACTTAGACTTGAGTGTCCACTGTAGAATATTGTCCCAGCAAAACAACTGAAGCAGCTGAATGTCCAACAGTGGAGAGATGGTTAAAAGATCTAGAAGAGGATATGATCTGACAACTAAAATAATGAGGCAGATTTCAACATAAAGATATATATTGACATAGAGTGTCAGTGTCAAGTACAGAAATCGAGTAACAAAACAATCTACATAACATGGTGTCATTTATGTAAACATATAATATGTGTTATAAATGCACTCAAAAGGGACTTCAAGAACAAGCATACCAAACTGTTGAAAGAAGTTGCCTCTAGGATGTGTGTCTATGTGTGTTTGTGCATCTGTCAAGAAGTGGGAATAAATTTAGGGATGGTAATCAAGAGACTTAATTTTATCTGCTATGTTTAAAAATTGCATTACTATATTGTGTGTTGGTCTCATGAATAATAATAGAAAATAAAAGAGAGTAGAAAAAGGAAAAGACTGTTGGGAGGCTCATTATTCCACTACTGTTACACAAAACCCATTAAAATTTCATATATTTCTTCCAGTCTTTTTCCCACTCAAAAAAATATACATATACACATATATACAATTATATTGTATACAAAATTTTCCTCATTTTTTCATTCAATGTTTTAGTATATTGTTACATAGTTTCCATAACTGGGAATGTGCCATAATTCTTGTAACAATTCTTTTTGTGGATATGTAGTTTATGTTTTATATTCTACTACTGATGATTAACATCTTGCATAAAGTTTGATCCCTTATTTTGAAGAGTTTCTTTAGGATTTTCTGAACTATAATTAGGTCAAAAGTTACGTGCATTTTTTGTGGTTTTTCATTCTGTATTTCATGAGGAATGTCACTTGTGCTAAAGTCAAAGATGAACAGAAACGTTTTATGAGCTGTGGCTTGTTTCAGATCTTAAAGCAAATTCAGTTAACTTTTTTGTTTTTGTTTGGTTTGGTAAGGAATAGATTGATGCTTGACCAAATGCCAACAACATCGGAGGACATCAAATCTGAGGTGGTGGAACCAGAGTCAGGGTCCCCCATTAATAAGTGTACTGCTTCTGCAAGTGGCTGTGGGCTATTAGGTGCCTTATACAGTGCTTGATGGAGAGTAGTCAATGTTCAATGTCTATGTATTGAACTAAATTGAAGAGAAATGAGAAATCTGAGTCAAATCCCAGCTAAACCATACAGATGATGGATGCCATGGCAGCCCAGGTGGCATCAGACCAGGCAGCATGGAGTCATATGTTGACAGCAGCTCCCAACCCACAGGCACCTCTCAGGTCATCAGAAAGACTCAGCAGTCAGAGCTGTGCATCTGGCCATGGTTCTAAAGCACCCAAGCGTGAAGGTCCATGCTCCATTCAGGTCAAGTCACAATGAGCTCACCAGTCTGTGCATCTATGTCAGACTGTCTGTAAGAGGATAGGGTTCTGTGTCCTGAATTAGAACATATCAATGCATCCATTCTATTGTTCATGAGCCAGCTGTCCTACTCCCTTCACAAGCTTTTTTTTTTTTTTAATATTTATAGATTCACAGGAAGCTGCAAAACTTAGTACAGAGAGATCCTGTGTACACTTCACCTAATGATTTCTCCCAATGGTTATTTGCATATATTTGCATATAATTTGCAAATATTGCATAATTTTAGTACAGTATCCGACGTAAGATTTGATATTGGTACAATGTGTCTGTATAGGTCTATGCCATTTTATTCACATGTGTAGATTTGTATGATCACCAGCCCAGTCAAGATTCAGAACTATTCCATCACCACAGAGATTTCCCTCATGATACCTTTTTATAGTCCTATCCCTTAAGCCCCTTCTACCACATACACAGCCTCTAAATCCTGGCAAGGACTAATCTGTTTTCCATCTCTATAAGTTTATCATTTTGAGAATATAAATGCAATCACACAGTATGTGACCTTTTCTCACACAGAGATTGACTTTTATCACTGAGCATACTGCACTTGAGATCCATTCAACTTAATGCGTGTAAATAGTCACTTCCTTTTTCTTGCTGGATAATATTCCACTGTATGGAGAAAGCACTTTGGTAACCATCTAGCTATTATTCAAGAGCTTTGGATTGTTTCCCAGTTTTGGCTATTACAAATAAAGCTGCTATGAACAATCACATTCAGGTTTTTATGCTGACATGTTTTTACGTCTCAATAAATATCCAAAATACTACTTGTTCAAATGGTAAGTACATGTTTAGTTTTCTTAAAAAATAAAATAAAAAGGCAAACTGTCTTCAGAGTGGCTGCATCATGTTATATACTTACCAGCGATATGAGAGATTCCATTTCTCTATATCCTTACCAGCATTTGGTATTGTCACTAATTTTTATTTTATGTGTTCTAATAGGTGTGTAGGGATATCTCTTCTGGTATTAGTTTTCATTTCCCTAATGGCTAGTGCTGTGCAAAAGATGTTGAATATCTTTTAACGTTATTGCTTGCTATCACTGACAGGTATCCTCATGTCTTTTGCCCATTTTCAAATTGAATTGTATTTTTTTCTTCTGTTAGGTTTTGAGCTCTTAATATGGTCTAAATATGATGCCGTTGTCAGATATGGTTAGCACATATTTTCTCCCAGTCTGCAATTTGCCTTTTTATCCTTTTCATAGGGTCTTTCACAGAACAAATACTTTTAATCTTACTGTGGTCAATTTATTTATTTTCTCTGTTATGGGTTATGCATTTGATGTCACATCCATGAATACTTCACCAAGCCCAGGTCCTGAAGACATTCTCTGTGTTTTCTGCTAAAAGATTTACAGTTCTACATTTAACATTTAATGATGACCCATTCTGTATAAAAAGGTTTAAATCAAGGGTTTGTTTGTTTGTTTTCTTTGCCCATAGATATCCAGTTGCTCCAGCACCATTTACTGAAAGAATATTTTTCCTTCATCGAATTACTTTTGCACCCTTGTCAAAATTTAGTTGGCTGTACTTGTGTGGGGCTATTTTTATGTACTCTATTCTGTTCCAACGATCTTTATGTCTACCCTCCATAAATACTACACAGTCCTGATTAGTGTAACTGTATCATGAATCTTGAAATTGGAAGAGCACTTCCTCCCAATTTTCTCTTCTTTTTTTCAAAATTGTTTATTCTAATTCCTTTGTTTTTCCATACAAACTTTAGATTAATCATGTCTATCTTATAAGTAATCTTACTAGGATTACAATAGGAATTGCACTAAACCTATATGTCAACTTGGGGAAAATTGATAACTTTACTGTTAAGCCTACCAATCCATCTATATACCTAATTCTTTTCACATACTGTAGAATATATTTGTTAATATTTTGTTAAGAATTTTTGCATCTGTATTCATGAGGGATATTGTTCTGTAGTTTTCTTTTTGGTGCAGTCTGAGCCTGGTTTTGGCATTGGGTTAATACTGGCTTTGTAGAATGAGTGGGAAGTATTCCCTCCTTGTCTATTTTGTGTAGAATTTGTGTTAATTTTTTAAACTTCCATTAGAATTCTGCAGTGAGACCATCTGGACCTAGAAATTGCTTGTTTGGAATATTTTAATTTATGTATTAATTTTCATTAATAGTCACAGAACCATTCAAATTATTGGTCTCATATTGAAAAAGTTGGGATAGTTTACAGTTTTCAAAATTTGTATATTTCATTTAATTTATCAAATTTATTTGTGTAAAGTTGACAGTAATATTCCCTTTTTATCTTTTTGATGTGTACAGGGTCTGTAGTGATATCCTATGTTTTATTCCTGATGGTAGTAATTTGTGTCTTCTCTCTTTTCTTTGTCAGCCTAGCTGGAGACAAATCAATTTTATTGATCTTTTTAAGGAACCAGTTTTGTTTCCCCATAAATTTTCTCTGTGTTTCAGTTTTGCATATCTGTTTTCTGTATTATGTTTCTGTTTTCACTTTCATTGATTCTAATTTTATTTTTATTCCTTCCTTCTTTCTTCTTGCTTTGAGTTTATTTGCCCTTCTTTTTTTAGTTTTTAGAAGTGGGATCTTAGATTATTGATTTAAGACATTCTCTTTTCTAATAGAAGTTTTTAGTGCTATAATTTTTCCTCTCAGGCTTGCTTTAGCTGTATCCCACAAATTTCCATATGCTATATTTTCATTTTCATTCAGCTTATTGCATTATTTTATCTCCCTTGAAGCTTCCCCTTTGCCATATAAATTATTTATTAGAGTGTTGTTTAATTCCTGAGCATATGGAGATTCTCCTGTTGTATTACTGTTATTGATCTCTACTTCAGTTTGATTATAGTCAGAGAACCCATATGTGACTTCAATTATTTTAAATTTATTCAGATTTATTTTATGGATGGCCTATCATATTTTCTATCTTTTTATATGCTCTGTGGGCACTTGAAAAGAATGTTTATTCTTCTATAGTTGGGTGGAATGTTCATAACATCTTAATTTGATTCTGGTGGTTGATCATGTTTTTGAATTGTCTATATCCTTGTTGATTTTCTGTTTAGTTTTTCTATCAATTATTTAGTGAGGAGTGTTGAAATGTCCCACTATAATTTTTGAATTGTTGATTTTCAGTTACATTCACATTATTTTGCAAATAGAGTTATTTTGCACAGAGTTGGTGGCTTAAACAATGGAAATTTATTTCTCACAGTTCCAGATGCTGGGAAGTCCAAAATCAAGGTACTCAACTATTCTCCTGATGAGAGCGCTCTTCTTGGTTTGCAGATAACATCTATCTGCCCCTTCATATGGTGGAGAGAAGAGAGAAGTAAGTTCACTTTTCTATTCTGATAAAATCACTAATCCTGTCTTGAGGGATCCACCCTCATGAACTAATTACCACTCAAAGTCATCTTCTGCAAATACCATGACATTGGGGATTAGAGTTTCAACATATGAATTTTGGAGCAAACACAAACATGCATTTCATAACACTTTTTTATCATTACAAAACGTCTCTCTCTATATCTGATAATTTGCTTTAATGTCTATTTCATCTTATATTAATGAAACCACTCCTGATTTCTTTAGATTAATACTTGCCTGGTATATCATTTTTCATCCTTTTGCATTTAACATAGCTACATCATTGTATTTAAAGTGAGTTTCCTACAGACAGCATGTTGTTAGGTCATGATTTTGTTGTGTTTTGTTAGTTCAATTTTTTTAAACTATTTTTCCATTCTCTGTCTTTTAAATGGTATTTTTGGGCCATTTACATTTAAATTAAATGATTTTTGATTTGTTTGTTTTGCTGTTTCTTCCCTCTATTTTTCACATCTCCATATTCTTTATTCTGCCTTCCTGTGAGTTACTTGAACATATTTTAGAATTTCATTTTGAACATATTTTAGAATTTCATTTTGTAGTGTGCTTCAGTTTATAAAAGTTTGTATAGTTCTTAATGGTTGCTCTAAGTATAACCATATTATAACTTGTCACAGTCTACTAGTGCTAACATTTTACCAGTCTGAGGAAAGTGTAGAACTCTTACATCCCTTAAACTCCATTTACCATCTCCCCTTTATAATAATTGTCATAAATATTTCCTTTACATACATAATTTAGAAAATTTCAGAGGAGAAGGAATTCTATTACATTTACCAATATATTTGGTCTTTCCATGTTATTTCTTCCTGATGCTCCAAGATAACTTCTTTTATCATATGTTTTCTATTTGTTAGGGAATTTCTTGCAGCCATTCTTTTAGAGCAGATCTGCTGGTGATAAGTTCTCTGAGTTTCCTTTATCTGAGAATGTCTTCTCTTTTCCTTCATTTCTGAAGGATATTTTCATTGAATATAGAATTCTGAGTTGGCAGTTCTTTCTCTCAGCACTTGAAATATTCTGTGCCATTTCCTCCTGGCCTCCACAGTTCATGCTGAGAAATCCACTCTCACTGGAATTGTTTTTTCCATGTAGGTCATGTGTCATCTCTCCCCGTCAATTTCAAAGATTTTTTTCCTTCCTTTTCAGTTTCCAAAAGCCTAATTATTGTGTGTTTTGTTGTGGATTTCTATAGGTTTATCTTATTTGTGGTTTGTCCAACTTCTTGCAACTGTAGATTTATGTTTATTTCTATATTTGGGAATTTTTCAGTCACTATTTATTTGAATACTCTTTTAGTTCCATGAATATGTGATTTTCTGTTATAGTCCTACATATTCCTGATATGTGTTCCTTTTTTTTTTTTTAGTCTACTTTTTTCTCTGTTGTTAGAATTGGGCAATTTGTGTTGTCTATCTTTAAGTTTATTGATTCTTCTGTCCTCCCTAGTGTGTTCTTATAACCCATCTATTGAGTTTTTTATTTTGGCTACTGAAATTTTTTTTAGCTCTATAATTTCCATTTAGTTCTTCTTTATAGCATCTATTTATTTGCTGAGATTGTCCACATTTGTGTTCATTTTAACTGTATTCATAATTACTTGGTGAAGCATTTTCATGATAATTGCTTTAAAATACTTGTCAGATCGTTCTAACATCTGCATCATCTTGGTTTTAGTGTCTTATGATTGTCTTTTCTCATTCAATTTGAGATCTTCCTACTTCATAGGATGAAAAATGATTTTCTATTGAAGCCTGGACATTTTGGGCATTACAGTTTAAAACTCTGGATCTTAGTTACGTGTTAGGTTTTAGCAGGCCTCCTTTTACAGAATCTTGTTTGGTGAAAAGGGCTGTGCCCTACCACTGTCGGGTGGATGTGGAAGTCCAGGCTATACTTAGCCTCAGTTGACATCCAGTGAGGGGGGCTTCCTTGTTAGCACTGGGTGAGAATGAGAGTTCATTCTCCAGTAGGTCTCTGTGATACAACCCTGGGTGGAAAGAGGAGGGCACATTGCTGCTCTTCCCAAAGTGGCCTCCACTGCCATGGGGTGGGGAGTGGGCCTTGTTCTTTCAGGTGATGGTGGAAGTCCTGACTCTCTACTCAGTCCCTCTGAGACTACTGCAGTGACAGTGGAATGATATCACTCTCATTATTACTGGGGGTAACCAGGACCCCAAAATGTCTTCCCTGACACCCAGGTGTCTGTAATATAGTAATCTCATTAAGACTGTGTGCATTTTACGTATAAACTTTTACTTTCCTTAAGGATGAAAAGCAAGTTATGTTCTTGTAAAATCAGAGGCAATCCTATACAAACATAAGCTCCTCACCATTTATAGGACAGAGTCCATTCTCCTAAGTATACTATCCAAGGACCATTATAATCTGAGTCTATCAAAGCTCTTCTACTCCTTCCACTTCTCCAGTCCGTGCCCTCTGTGCTGCAGTCAAACAGATGATTTGTGGAGATCCACCTGTGTCCAACCTGTGCCCTCTTGTTACTGAGTCCAACCACGCTCTGCTAGCCGAACGACAGGCCAATAAATCAGGAGACGCCAATAAATCAGGAGATGAGGTTTTGAGGCAAGAATATCGACTTTATTTGGAAAGCCAGCAGACTGAGAAGATGGCAGACTAGGGTCCCCAAAAAACTATCTTATTGGGGTCTGGATGCCAGTTTCTTTTATAGAACAGGGAGCGGGAGGAGGTGAGGAAGTAAAGTAAAAAGGCTATTGGTTTTGCCTGGCTTGGCCAGCATCAGGGAGGTGATGTGTTAACTTCTTCTTTTCTGCAGCCATTCACAGGTGGGCAGGGTCAGTTTGTCTCCCTGTGACCTGAGCAAAGGCACTTTAGTTTAACATTCAGGCAGAGGGGCAGGGTTCCCTAAGGCAGGCTATTATGTATGATTATAATAACAAAAACAATGAAAAGCAACATTTAAGTCAAAGAAACAGGTCCAACATGGAGTCAAAATTGGTTGTTCCCTGTTACACTCTCTTTGCTGACACTGTTTCCTTCTCCCTAGAGAACAGTCTCTTCTATTCAGTCACTCCCCTCACCCCTACAGGCCTTGTTTAAATAGCCCTTTATTGAAAATTCCAACTCAAGCACAGAAATCTTTGACTCCTTTCAAATCCCATGTTATTATCAGCATACTTTTAGCATGTACCATGGTGTATTACTAGTTTACTTTTTCATTTGTACGTGTCCTGGTTCCCAAACTATCTTATAAATTTTTTCAGAAATATTGTGACAGTGCCTTGCTCAAGAAAAGCATTTCTTTTAACTCTACTTGTGTTCTTTTAGATCAGTCATTTGAGTGATGGGTGGGAATTGAAGAAACTCAATGAGGAGGTGATAGGTTAGGACATAATGAACTTGAGTGATCAGATAATTACTGAAAATGATTTCTATAAATGCAGGCATCTGTGAAAAAGAATGCAAAAGTAAAATTGTATGAGTGCTTAGAAAATATGAAAATATCTCAAGGTTCATTTTCTTATACAATTGCAAAAAGGCATTCACTGCAGGACAAAGTTTAAATTCATTTCATTATTTTCTGTATTAGTTACCAAACAGCAATATCTGGTCAAAATTTAATACACCAGAATAAATAATAATCACAGAATGGTGTTCCTTTGTAATTATAGCTTAAACACCAATTTATATCTCTTCACTTATCAGAAATGATTGATTACTTACACTTAACATTTTGAACATTTTGGTTACAGTTTTTTTTTTTGTATTTTGCCTTCAGTTTATTCATTTGCTTGTTTACTTGAATTTTGTGCTGGAGATGCTCCACAGAAACTGCATACTCTTATAATTCCTAAGAAGGCATTTGAATCTGAAATCTAACTGAGACTCTTTGCACCACAATTAGCGGTGCTGGCTTCACATCTTTCTGTCACAATAGAAAGTCTACAATGCCATTAATGTCCCAGGCTCCTTCTTGCTTCTGCACTATCATCATTATTTGTGGCTTTTATCTTCCTGATTGCCTCTTGATGGCAAAAGGAATGCTCTATCTCCAGCTCATGCCCTCATTCCAGGAAGGAAGATGATGAAAGTAACAAGAAAAAGGTGGTGGCATCTATTCCAGGAAAGTAAAACTTTCCCAGAAATTCCCAGCTCACTTATACGTACATCTCCTTTGCCATAAGTGTGTCGCCTAAGTTGAAAGAAAGGTAAAATGTAATTTTTTTATACCTTTATCCTGGCACACAGCCACTCTGAAGAAAACTCATGTTGGGTCTGTGAGGGAGAAGGAGAGATGGATTTTGGGGAGGGAACTAGCAATGTTTACTATAATCAGAATCCTCCTGGTATTAGTACATAAAAATCTATCTAGCCTTTAAAAATGAGATCCTGGTGCTCCTGTGCACATTGTAGAAATGTGTTTGAGCCTCTTGGGAAGCCCTCTGAGTGCCAGGCAGCCAGTGACCCCAGCACCCGTGAGGACCCGCTGCTCTCCATGCCTCCCCCTCAGGATGGCACGCGTCCACACCCATGTGTTCTTGGGTATCACCCTGACATCTGCATCTTCTTTTCGTGTTAAGCACCTGGACAAATGTCATATTCTCATCTGCTGTTTGTGCCAAATTTTGAGTTCAGGAATCTTCTCTTTTGTTTCAGGTGTGGATAACTATGTCCATTACTGATAAAATGTCCAAGGGATTGCTTGTAAGTGACACAGTAGGACCTCCATTTTAGGAATTCCATTTTTACCACCCATTCAGCACATCATAGCCGCATGCCAGAACATAAGACAAGTGCACTGTATTATTGCACATTACATGCAAACACATTTCAGCATGGCGTGTACATTTTAAGATAACCACAGATTGAACAGGGAAAGACAAAAACAGAAAACACAACCCACCTTTGAAACATTTAAAGTTAGGTGGCTGAGGCTAATAACCAGTCTGCATTAGAAATGTTTCCTTTTGTCAGCATTCTAGCTTTTGTTTAAAAAAAAAATAAAAGGAGAAAAAAAGTTTCTCAAGTTAGCATAGCAAAGCCTTTTTCTAAAGGGCCTATAAATAATTTTAAATTCCTGGTGCTGCCTCAAATGTAGCTCTTCTGAGCTGCAATGTCGGCTATTTCTCTGAAACTGGAGTAGTCATTCAAAAATAGTTTCACTCAATTTAACTGCCTATTGAACCCTCTAAATTACAGATATTAAGCCTTTGGTTTCACAACAAACTTAATGAACAGTTCTGACAATCTATAAGCAAGGCCACTGGAAATTCATGGGCCAGATGGAATCACAGATTACACCATTTTCCTACTGGCCTGCAATTCTCTGGCACCTGGATCGACATTCCAGGGATACATATTATGTCTGGTGCAATAGCCCCTGCCCCTAATAAATGAATTTGTGTTTCAAAAAAGCTCATAGCAAGCAGAGAAATGCCTGCTAACTTTCATTCACGATTCTTTGCAATATCAGGGTAAAACTCACTTGATATATTTAGATGATATTTAGAATGCAAGGTGATCTAAGGAGAGCCTTTGAGAGGAAATTCATCTAAGGAAAAAGAAAGACTATAGGAATAGGCACATTAAAGCAAAGGTAATGGAATGAAGAAAGAAATCTGCAAAATCACAAGGGGGGAACATAAGGAAGAAAAATACATAAGTTAGCAAAGGAAGAGAAGAAGACAGTTTGAAAGTCAAGATATCCATCCCCCCTACCCAAGAATCTCTGAATTATTTCTTGGGAAAATTAGCATTTGTGACACATATTTTATTCGAAATATCCTACATATCTGCTTAATAGTGATTTTAAGGGGAATGTGTTTAATCACTGCGAGATTCCTTTCCACGCCCTGAAATGTGACCAGGTGTCAATGACATGATTGATTACAGGGGACAGGATGATGCTGAATTAATTGTCATCCCATACTCCCTCACTCTTATTGCTCAGGAACCACAGCACCTATGCCCCAGGGTCACATAAAACTTCCTGATTCCAGAGAACACACATCACTCTTTTCTTCCTCCATCTTTATATTTCTCATGCTGTATAGTAATTGTTTTCATCAATTTTTCTTCCTCAGAGTAGACAGTGTGCTCCTTGAGAAGATTTATCTTATTTACCTCCTTATCCCTGTGTTAACAGGAGGCCTGCAACAGTGAAATCTTAGGAAATGTTGGTTGACTCAATGTAGGCTCCGAATTCCTTGGGCAAATTGCATGATTTCCTCTTATGATGACCAGAAAGTATTTAAGGCATGGAGTTTTATTTAAGAGACAGAAGAGTGTCCCAAAGAGAAGCCAAGACATGACTTCAAGTGTTCAAGTTTGTGAACAGCAAAGAATAGCAGTATGTATTGTCAGTGGTATTGAGCGCTGTTTTTGAAGTTATTTGTAAACATCTTTTCATCTGAATGGTCACTGCTTGACACATCATAGGTATCAGAAGTGGTTAATCTGGCAGGAAGCAGGTGATAGATCTCTTGGGTCCCTATGGAATCAAACACATTTGGTGAAAGCCAGAGGAAATTCCATCAGCATTATACGTTTCAGACAGAAATTCTTATTAAAAACAACTGTAGGGCTTCCCTGGTGGCGCAGTGGTTGACAGTCTGCCTGCCGATGCAGGGGACACGGGTTCGTGCCCCGGTCCAGGAGGATCCCACATGCCACGGAGCGGCTATGCCCGTGAGCCATGGCCGCTGAGCCTGTGCATCCGGATCCTGTGTTCCGCAATGGGAGAGGCCACAGCAGTGAGAGGCCCGCGTACCGCAAAAAAAAATAAAAATAACTGTAGAATGCTCTGATATTAGAGGTTGAACAGTCCCTAGAATATGCAGTATAAATACCTTATTTTACAGATGTTGAGGTGAAGACCAAGTCAGAAAAGGGGGTCAGACTTATCAGGCGGCTGGGGTCACTATGTGGTTAATGGCATGCTTTCCAACCCAGACTCCTTGAAACCCTTGGATTGACAAAAATTGGCAAAGGAGGTATGAGGGCTATTTTCATGTTTTCAGGAAGACTAATGGAAATCAGATTTTTGGTATCCATTGAACAGCCAAAGTAGATAAAAACTGAGTCGTATTGTAGGTGAGGAAGGAGCTGATATTTCTTTACTTTTGACTGAAATTATGGTGACACAGTTTAGTCAAATTCTTTATTTGATGATAAACTGGTAGGTGGTGGTGTGCTGACAATACCTATATTATGAAAAATGTCATATATTATTTATTAAATGTACTTTTTTTGCTTTTAAGGCAATCTTAAAAATACTTTTTATAAATAGTATGGGAAGGAGTTCTTCATGAGAAAAAATCATCCATGGCTGAGAGAATGATCATCAAATATTCCGTCTTCCCCCAACATGTCCTGACCTCCTGGCTGCTAGGCAGGGTCAAAGGATTATATCTCACCCATAAAATGTGAGCAAAAGTGGTTGATGTATGTCATTTCTTGCCTGAGATAGTAAGTTTTTTGTGCAATCTTCTCATGTTTCTTCACTCTGCTGCAATGACTAAAGAGTGCTCTGAAAGGGGAATCTCATCTTCACCTCTCTAAACCCTGACAACCCTCTTAGCACATGTAGCAGAAGAAAGAGACAAATTCCTGTTGTTCTGAACCAGAGAATTGGAATGGTTTGCTGCTTCAGCATACTCTAGGACTTCCCAAGTGAGGAGCTAACATTTACCAAATACCAAATACAAAACTACCCTGTCAAATGTTTTTAAATCACTACTTCATCTAATTTTTACAGAGCCTATGAAGGAGATGTGGTCTCTACTCCTGTATAGAATTCAGTGATGAGGGAACTGAGGATCAGTGAGTGTCCATTCATTTCCAGCGTCCCACAGTTAACAAGTAGCTGCATCAGGAATGGAACCCAGTCCTGCCATCCCCCACTGTCCATGTAATTCACACCATCCATGCTTGAGGAGGAACAATTAACATCTACTGAGATAGTAGAGTCCTCCTGAGTTCAAATCCACTACCCTGTGATGGCTTTGCCTGCCAAAGCTCTGCATCTCTGCCCTTTGGGAGATTCCAATCTCTTCCTGGTTGTCCAATTTGTCTTCCGTCTACACGCCAAAGCCAAGACCCAAACCAACTATTAAAAAAAAAAAACAGGTTCAAAAGGAACGTCCGCTGTCGTTGCTGCTATTGCCATGAGAGCACATATAATACCTTTCCCTTTGTAAAAGTAACAAATCATAGATTGCGTTTCTTACCCTCGACCTTCAATTTTGTGTCAAACCTATCAATCACTGTGTTGACCTTTACAAAGGAAGGTTAAGGGAGTTTACTGTGGCGATTTCTATGATGTGCATCACATCAGATGCAGAGAGTCAGATTTGCAGAGAGTAAGATTTGCATACGTTCTGCTGATTATCAAAAGTTTTTTTTTTCTTCCCCTCACCCATCTTTTGTTCAGTTATGTCTCTATGTTCTCTTCCTTCAAGGAGGTCATGTATTGCCAGGGAGGTGACATGTGAAAGTCAGTAGTGTCTGGCAGAGATTCACGTGGAGATGGAGATGGTCTGTACTGCTCTCAGACTGATTAAATAAAGGATGCTGTGGGAGCAGAATGAGACTGTATGCATGCTTTAGTAAATGAAAGTAATGCATTAGAACGCAGCTTTAGGGTCTAATTTAAAACTATAATTCAGGCACCAGCAGAAGCCTTTAAAATATTGGCAGATGTCTGTATGCTACATTTCATGTAGAGGACAAAGTGGATTAAAAGACAAATGTAATCCACAGAATAGTTCAGCTTCTCTTATATTCACTACTGCTTTAATTTCTTTCAAATGCATTTTGTTTAAAGAGGATTTTATGTCTGTTTTCTTCCTATGCTACTGTAAAATTACTATACATCAACCTCAGAGATAGTCTCAAATTAACTCATGTATCAATTGTCCATTCCCCCATCCCTTCATGTAATGTTTATTTAGAAACTGCTATTTGTAGACTGTAAAATGAAGAATGTTACCTTCAGGGGAGAAGTGGAACTGATTCAGGAAACTGACTGGAACTTACTATCCCTTGGGAATCTCATGGCTTTGTCCAGGGATTTTTGTCCCAGGGGATGGATTCTCATAAACACATTTCCATTTCCCTTTTGAGGGAATGATGAGGTGACCAGAGCAAAACAATTATTGTTCTCTTCTTCTAGCTTTAATTTCCCCCAGTGGTGTTTATCAGGTTCTGCATTTTTGAATCTGCTTCCCCTTTCCTTGATCCACCTATTTTTAAGTCCATTCAAATGCCAAGCAAAGTGCTGATTCAAGCATCGTCGTGCTATCTGCTTGGAGATGAACTTGGAAGATTTGTCAGTTGGGGAGCTTTTTGTGATACTCAAGTGAGGAAACTGTTTCCAAAGCTACTGATTTTGTAGCACTGAGATCGAAGGATTGCCAGTCTTTTCCCGTAGACTGTAATTCCCGCTGACAGAAGGGAAAGAGTCGGAGAGGAGAACACTGTTGACCTTAGAATCTAGGGGAATCACGGCACCCCTTGGACACATTACTTTGACTTGTGATTGGATTTTTCTTTCTGAGATGTTTACAGGATGAGGCATCTTAAGGGATTTTGCCGCTAGATAAATCTGACTAGGCATGGTGTTCGTTAGCAATTTAATGCTGCCACTCACATATTTAAGAGAAAAATAAAACAGAAAAGTCACTTTGAAAGTCTATTTCCTCCTAAACTATGATGTCTTAAGTGTAAGAAATATCCTTAGTCTGTTTCCCTTAAAAATGAATCAGCAAACAGAAAACTGTTGAATCTAATTCTTAACAGGATTGTGGTTCAATCTATGGAAAATATAAGGAAGTGGTTTGCTAAAAACAAGTTAAAAATTAGAGCCAGCCTCACCATGCAGACAACTGTAAACATGGAATGGCCTTAAACATGATGGGTGTTGCTGTTTCTCTTTTGGAAGAGTCAACTCAGAGAAGAGAAGTGGGTGTATCAGAGGTGGAAGCCGCAGAGGTGGGATCATCACTTTGTCTCCTGATCCCCTTCCTCTTCTTTCTCCAGACCCAGTAATTGCTTGAGATCCACAGATTCCCTGGAGCATGACCTTGGTCACAATAAGAGTGACTGTTTAGTTCTATCAAGCACATGTCGGTGTCTAAGGCCTGGCTTGGAGGTTATCTATCAAAGTTTGAACACACAGAAAATGTACACTTCTACAAGGCAGGGAATATTTATCTCTTCTGTATAGAACTTCGCCGTCTGCAGAGGACCATGTAGTAAATATTACTTGCATCTCCTCAGATGGATACATAAGAAATGCTTTGGTAATAAAATAGAATTGCCTTCTGAGATTTATTTTTTAAAACATATATTTGGGAATATAGCTATCGTGGAAAAGAACAGACTTTTAATATTTTTCCTGGAAGGCTTTGTTTAGAGGCTACAGGGTTTCACAAATTGAAAATGCTCTTGAATTTTTGGTGCTGGCTGTTTCTACTCTAACTTTTGTGAAATATCAAGAAAGGCAATAAAATTATCTGTGCCACAAATGAAGTTTATTATGTTTTATGTAAATAAGGGTTCCCCTGCTTTCTTTATTGGTCCTGAGTACAGAAAAAAGAGAATATCCCTTTAATTTTTTGAGAGATATATTTCACTGTATCTGTCAAAGATGCAAAGTAAATCTCCCTTTTGAAGCTTCTGCTACTGAGAAGGAGGAAATACCTGTTCTTTCACATGTTCTCATAGTTGAATGTGGAAAATGGAGCTCTAAGAATAAAAGCAATAAGAACAAGGTTATTATAAAATACAGAAAAGAGTAACCTATCACTGGACCTCATTTGGGGTGACTGGGGATCTGCTGCTTCAACGTCCTGATTTTAGTGAGCCACGGAAGGTCAGGAGAGGGATGAATTCATCTTCTGTTCCTTACAGACAGGCTGTAAGCCAAATTTTCTTTTAATTGTGCAGCTTTCCTAATGTTCCTTTAATATCAGGACCAAAATTTTCTTTTACTTGTATTTTCTTGTAATCTACACTAAAGTTAAAAATAAGCCAAAACAACTGTTAATGAGCTGAATTGTGTTCCTCCAAAATTCATCTGTTAAAGTACTAATCTCCATGATCTCTGACTGTGACCTTATTAAGAAATAAGGTTATTGTAGATGCAATTAGTTAAGATGAGGTCATACGGGGCCCCTAATCCAATATAACTGATGTCCTTAGAAAAAGGGCATTTTGGACACAGATACACACATAGGAAAAACATCATGTGAACATTAGGCAGAGATCAGGGTGATGCTCTACAAGCCAAGAAACACCAAGGATTGTCAGCAAACCTCTGGATGCTGGGAGGAGGTATGGTCCAGATTCTCCCTCGTGGTCCTCAGAAGGAACAAGCCCTGCCTGGACTTCTGGCCTCCAGAGCTGTGAGGTAATAAGTTTCTGTTAGTTAAGCCAGTTTGTGTACTTTGTTATACTTTGTTACAGCAGGCTTAGCAAACTAGTACAACTCTTAAATGTTTTCTACTCTTTTGGATTATTTTTAGTTCTGTGGCTTAATTACAAGAACAAAAGAAACTAACAAGAACAAAAGAAACTAACAAGAACAAGACCAAAAAAAGTCATGAGAAGATAGGATTGTAGAGGTGTCCTATGAAACACCTTCTGGTCACGTCTCACAGGGCAGGGAAAAGCAGAATGGAAAGCTCAAGGTATATGAGGACTGTCTGCATTCCAAAGTGTTGTACAGACAAGGTAAGCACCACAGAGTTTCAGGAGCACTCCTTTTCTCCAGCTTCAGGGCAAGGTAGGTTAAGAGCTCAAAAGAAAAATGACAGCCAATCGTGGAAGAGAAGCATCCTTAAGGAGATAGAGCACATTCTTCTTTGTTATGTTTCCATTTTTTCTTCTTCCGTTTGTGCCTCAGAGATCCAGGCCTCCTTCCCCCACAAAATGAGGCTGTTTCTAGTGGTCTGTATGTTTCAGCCCCCGAGCAAATGCACTGTCACATCACAAACTTTCTTCCCTGGAGTGAGGAATCTTCCCTCTTACCAAGTCTTACATATGGCAAATCTTACCATTCTTACCTATGGCCTATACTTTTAATATTTCCCCCTTTGATGGAAAAGCTTTTCTTTGCTCATACCTCATAGCTCTGCCCTTGTCATATTAAAAACAGTTTTTGTAATTTAGAACAACTCCCCTCCCCCTTTTTGGGGAACAAAGACTGTCTTCCAATGAACTTTTGTTCTAGGCTGTCTCCTTCACTCCCGTAAATTAGTGAGAGCCACTCATTCCATGAGTTGTGAATCTCAGAGAAGGAAATATACTTGGAATAAAAAGTACCTCAGAAAAGAGAAAAGAGTTCACAAATCTTACCCCCATTACATCTTGTTCTGGTTTTGCAGAGGAAGGTTGAAGCCGGTGGGCACAGGATTGTCCTAGCAAGCCTAACCCTGGAAATGCTGCCAAACTCAGAGCAATTGTGGACATGTATGAATAGTCATCCCCGGGGGTTATTTGTTTGACATAGGCTCTCTTGTTTCAAAGTGATGAGCCCAAGATAAGGTGCTCTCTCCTCAGTGTCTGGGCCTCCCTGGAGAGGGGCACAAAGTTGGATGACTGGTGAGAGGCCCTTTAAGGCATTATGGAGCTCCACCTGAGCACAGATGTGGCAGGTCGACCTGTCATTCCCCCAGGGCCCAGAATGAGGGAGCTGAGAGGCTGGAACCGATACTGTGACATGGCAAGTCTCTCAGGTCACACAGCTACTTCCTCCTTCCATCTTTCCTGAGTGAACCCAGACAGAGGAGAGCTCAGGTGAGGAATCGCTCAGCCCTGATGGTGAGCATTTTAGATCTCTGGGCAAATGGGACTCCTGTGCTTAAAAAATACCCAAGAAACAATAGCATGGGGTTTCAGGACTTATCACAAGAGAATATGGCAGCAAGCATGTGAAAGGAAATTTTGATGGTTTTTGTTTATTTATTTTATTTTGTTTTTTTTACCCCATAGAATAAACTTGTAAAACTGTGTAGAGCGACCTGGAAGTTCCTTGGAAATAGGTTTCAATAAAATAAAATAACATTTATTTTTGGGTTTTGAGTCTCTCCACATCATAGTAACAAAATATGTAAACAAAAAGCCCTTCCTCTAATCCACTTTCTGGTATGTCAGTCCTGGATTAAAGAGTCGTATCAACCCCTGACCCTCCCACACATAGGCAGAGATGGAGTGCACTTTCAAAAAAAATTTTTTTTTTAATAGGAAGACTTGGTAATTTTTTTTCAGATTTATGCCAAGCTTTGGAACCCCACACAATTACTATAGGTGACAAAAAGCCAATACACCAGTTTCCTTTCCCTAGTTTCATAAATCTTGAAGTTACTTTCACTTATTTTTATTCCTTATTTATACATGATCTGACTTGGTTATACCTGATTTTCACAAAGGCTACTTACAATAAAAGAACAGGGCTTCCTTGGTGGCACAGTGGTTGAGAGTCCGCCTGCCGATGCAGGAGACACGGGTTCGTGCCCTGGTCCGGGAAGATCCCACATGCCACGGAGCGGCTAGGCCCGTGAGCCATGGCCGCTGGGCCTGCGTGTCTGGAGCCTGTGTTCCACAACGGGAGAGGCCACAACAGTGAGAGGTCCGCATACCACAAAAAAAAAAAAAAGAACATTTATGATTAAAACTCCTAAAGGCAACAACACTATGTGAGAAGGAGAAAGAGAAGGAAAACAAAAAAAAAATAAGGGAAAATAAGGGGTGAAGAAAAGATGATAAAGATAGAAAAGGAGTATTGAGCTTCCTATCAACCACGGCAAATAATCAAATGTCATGAATTATGTAACACTCACTATTTAATTAAAAAATGCATTCTATTTCACAGGAGAGAGAAATCATTTCCAGTCCTAAAGTCCTGGGATAAATATGTCATGCAAAATCTTTATGTATATGACATTTAGAATATGATAGAACTAATCTTCACTAATCATTCTTCAACAGTGAAGACAAACTCCATAGGTCTGTTTCTTTTTATTTTTTTTGAATTTTATTTTATTTATTTTTTATACTACAGGTTCTTATTAGTTATCCATTTTATACGTATTAGTGTATATATGTCTATCCCAATCTCCCAGTTCATCGCACTACTACCACCACCACCGCCGCTTTCCCCCCTTGGTGTCCATACATTTGTTCTCTACATCTGTGTCTCAATTTCTGCCTGGCAAACCCATTCATCTGCACCATTTTTCTAGATTCCACATATATGCGTTAATATACGATATTTGTTTTTCTCTTTCTGACTTACTTCACTCTGTGTGACAGTCGCTAGATCCATCCACGTCTCTACAGATGACCCAATTTCATTCCTTTTTATCATGGGTCTGTTTCTTAATGGCCTCCAGTGAGAGCCAGTGGAGAGTGGGCAGGACATAATAACCCTGTAAAGAAAATTCTGGTGCTGATGCTGGGGGTGCTACATGTTGGGATGAAGGTGTAGAGGTAGCTAAAGACATCTGCCTCTGGAGAGTAGATGTTTTTCTCATCTGAGAAGTTACGGAAAAAGCCTAGAGAATCTTGAAAAGTGAAGAGTCAACATGATTCTTAGATTATGCCTTCCTCAGATGGGATTATGACAAGAAGAGCATGCCAGACTCCTCAAATGGCTGTCACTTGGGAGAACCAGAGGGGCAGGCATTTTGTGTTATTGACTGAAAAAATATCAATATGCTCTACCAAGCTGAGAGAAAACAACTCCTTCTTTTTGTGGAAAATGGAAGATTCCAACAAAGGGTTTTGCTTGATGGAAGGTTCTCCTGGCCTGTGGGTAAGGATAAGTGTGTCGGCAGCAGAGCCAGATGGTCTCAAGGAGCACCTCTCAGGGCAGTTCACACCATGGCCAAGCACCTGCATTAAAGGAGGTGTAGATGAAGACACTATCAACCTATGATGCTCAAGAAGGGGAAAATAAACCAAAAGGCCAGGGCAATAAAAGTAATAGCAGACACTATTTTTCTTTGTTTTTTAATGAAACGTCTAATTTAAAAAGAGGGGGAAAAAGCCTGTAGCAAGAATATTTATTAAAAACTAACAACAAATATGATATTAAATGGAGAATTGTTCAAAGAAGCCCCACTAAAATCAAGAAAAATACAAGAACACCAGTTATTCAAGATTATGTACTACAAAGTACATAATATTAAATGCAATGATAAATATGTATGTCCCATTTGAAATAAACTATATTTTATTGAGAAATATAAAGAAGACTTAAGAATGACAGGCCTTACTTCTAATTAAAATGCCAATTCTCCAAAACAAATAATATAATCTAATAAAATTTCAATCATAATCTTAACGAGGGTATGTTTGGGAACTAGAAAATTGGATATAAAATTTAGATGGAAGAATAAATGTGTGAGGGTTGTCAAGAACAATGTGAAATATATACATAATTGAGATGGACTTGTCCTATCAGATATTAACATATTCTAAGAAGCTACTATCATAACAAAATATGGCTATTCTAGAAGAACAGAAGATTGATAAAGATATCTAAGAATGCATTGAGTTTAATCTAGAGTACTTAGGTATTGTAAATAAATGAGGAAAAAACAAGGCTTTTCTATAAATGATGTTGAGAAAATAGGTTAAATGTTAAATAAAATAGGAAAAATAAGTTTTATCCCTATTTTATACCATATATAAATAAACTACAAAATTAAAAAATATTCAAAAATGCAAGTATTAAAATTAATATATGTGATTATTTTAAAGCATTTATGGGAGAAGTCTTTCTAAACATAATAGGAAAAACAAAAGTTATTGAACAAATAAAAGCAATTTAATATTTAAACATAAAACTTCTATAAATCGAAACATAACCAAAACAGAGTCAAAGGATACTCTGTAGAGAAAACATCTGTAGCATAGGTGACAAAGAATTAATGTCCCTAATGTTTAAACTCCTAAAATTAATTCTAAAAGACACAAGTATCATTAGGAAAATGTTGAAACAGTATGAAAGGCATTTGATAGGACAAGGAATCAAAGTTAATAAGTAGCCAAGGAAGCTCAGCATCATGAGAAGACAGGGAAACACAAATGAAACCATAGGTTTAGTGCCCTCGTCTGCCTCCCAGGGTGATGCTCAAATGATTGGTACCATCTAATGAGTGTACAAGGAATCAGCATTTTCATACACTGTGGAGGGGAGTGTAAATATCCTCATATCCTCACCTCCCTCCTAACCCAGCTTAGAGTAGTCATAGTAGTGACTCCTCTGATACGCCTTCAACTGCCCTAAGCTTTCTACTTTCATTGTATTTCCCTGCTGAACACCTAACCCAAACATCATTAAGTCCAAATCTCTGCCTTCTCTGTGGCTGCACCCTGAGCAGCTGGATTTTACTGGATGAAACATGCACACACATGCACACATAGACACTCAGAAACACAGGCATAAACAGACACACAGACACATACCACACAGAAATACAGAGACATACACAAACACACATACACAGAGACATACACATACATTTTGATGAATTCTGTTCTCATTCTCTGCTCCCTCGTCCTTTCATTCTGGCGTACTGCTCCCTCCAATAAATGACCTCATCAACATTTTACCATTTGTCCCACCCCTTATAGCCTCACTTCCTTAGAGTCTGATGTCCATCATTATAATTACTCCATTGACATACTTTCAAAGGTCTCAAGAGGGTCCCCGTCATGCTCATGGTTTAGCAGTCAGATTTACATTACATTTTCCTAGGTAATTTGTTCAAGTATTCTCCAAAAAGAGTGTTAATTCTTTTTTTTTTTTTTTTCTTTTTGCAGTACGCCGGCCTCTCACTGTTGTGGCCCCTCTCCCGTTGCGGAACACAGGATCCGGATGCGCAGGCTCAGCGGCCATGGCTCATGGGCCCAGCCGCTCCACGGCATGGGGGATCTTCCCAGACCAGGGCACGAACCTGTGTCCCCTGCCCCGGCAGGCGGACTCTCAACCACTGCGCCACTAGGGAAGCCCAAGAGTGTTAATTCTTAACACTCAGTGTTCCCAACACACACACACACACACGCACACACTCAGAGTGGTTATGGCTCTACCTAGAGAAAATAAAGACAATCAAGCAAGAATCATCTTATTCCACACACCATGTCTGAAACATATCTATACTTAACTCTATTTTAGTCAGGGTTTTCCAGAAAAAAAGAACCATCAGAGAGAGAGAGAGATTGTTTATATATTATATGTTGCATATATTACATATAACATATATGAGAGAGAGAGAAAGCAAGAGAGAGGGAGAGAGAGAGATTCATTATGATGAATTGGCTCACACAATTGTGGAGTCTGAGAAATCACATGACCTACCATCTGTAGGCTGGAGACCTAAGAGAGCTGGTGGTATAATCCAGTCTGAGTCCAACTATGAGAAAATACAGGAACATTTATGAAATCTACTCATCTTATTTCTATAACATCCATACTTAGTTTATTTGCTGTGACTTTCCATTTCATTCAGACTAAAAGCCTACAAAGTCCTACATGATCTTCTCAACCCATTACCTCTGGTTTAATTTGTGCCTACATTCTCCCTTCCTCTTCTTCCAGATATCTGTATGATTTCTTCCTTATCTCCTTCAGATTTTTCCTCAAAATACCATTTTATCCATGACCTTTCTACGACCACATTCAAAATTGCAATTTCACCCAGAGTTGTTATTATGTATCTCTACAGCACTTACCACTTATGTATCTTACAGCTAATATACAATATAGTTTCCTTTTTTATTTTGTCCATTTTATGCCTTCTGCAACTAGAATATAAGTTCCATGAAGATAAAAATATGCATTTGTTTAGCTGACTGCTATATCCTCAGTGCCTGGAAAAGAGCCTTACACAAGGAGACAGTTTAGTAAATATTTCTGAATCAATGTTGTATAGAAGAATGATTGAATGAAAATGCTTTTATCTGTATATTCAGAGTTACCCAGGGCTAACTGGTATGTGTATCAACACTAGTTATTCAGCTCAGTACAACTAAATGGCATTTCCTGTTTACTTTACAAGAGTCCATAAATTTGGAGTCCTTAGGAAAATATCATCTTGACTGTGTATTGGTAAATTATTTTCACAAATTGACTTTGACACAAAATAGATTATAGACTGAATGTGAAACAAAACTATAAAACTCCTAGAAAATAACATAGGAGAGAATCTAGATGACCTTGGGTATAACAATAATGCCAAAGACATGATCCATGAAAGAAAAATTAATAAGGGGGACTTTTTTAAAAATAAAAAAATTCTGCTCTGTGAAAGACATTGTTGAGAGAATGAAATACAAGCCACAGACAGGGAGAACGTATTTGCAAAAGACAAATCTGATAAAGGACTCTTATGTAAAACATACAAAGAACTCTTAAAACTCAACAATAGAAAACAAGGAACCCAATTAAACAATGGGCAAAAGACCTTAACAGACACCTCACCAAAGAAGATATACAGGTGGCAAATAGGCATATGAAAAAATGTTCCACATCTTATGTCATCAGGAAAATGCAAATTAAAGCAACAATGAGATATCTCTACACACCTATTAAAATGGTCAAAACTTAGAATACTGACAATATTGGGCAAGAGGAGTTCTCATTCATTGCTGGAGGGAATACAAAATGGTACAGCCTCTTTGAAGACTGCTTGGCAGTCTTTGTAAGAAAGCAAAGGCTTTCTTACAAAGCTACACATACTCTTACCATGTGATACAGCAATTTGGCTCCTTGGTATTTATCACTGAGTTGAAAACTTATGTCCACATAAAAATCTGCAATAAATATTTATAGCAGCTCTATTCATAATTGCTAAAACTTGGTAGCAACCATTATGTCCTTCAGTAAGTGAATGGATTAATAAACTGTGGTATATTCAGACAATGGAATATTATTTAGCATTAAAAATGATCTATCAAGCCATAAAAAGACATGGATGAATCTTAAATGCATATTATTAAGTGAAATAAGTCAATCTGAAGAGGTCACATACTGTATGTTTCCAACTGTATGACATTCTGGAAAAGGCAAAACTATAGAGACAGTAAAAAGATCAGTGGTTGCCAAGGCTGGGGAGAGGAGAGGGACAGATGAATGAGTAGCGTGCAAAAGACTTTTAGGGTAGTGAAAATTCTCTATATGATACTATAATGGTGGATATATGTTGTTATACATTTGTCCAAAGCCATAGAACATACAACGCAAAGAGTGAACCCTGATGTAAACAATGGAATTTGGTTGATTATGTCAATGTAGTTTCATTGATTGTAACTGACTGTAACAAATGTATCACTCAGGTTCAAATGTTGATAGTGTGTGAAGCTGTGTATGTGTGGTGGAAGAGACTGTATGGAAATTCTCTACTGGTCAGTTTTGCTGTTAACCTAAAACTGCTCTAAAAAGTTGTCTATTTTACTTGACTTTGAAATATAAAATCAAGCATACAATTGTTCTGTCCACTAATGATGCATAAAAATTATGCTCCCCCCCCCCCACCAATTTAGAAGCTTCAAATAATTTTACCATGTTCCCAGATTCTGTGTTTCAGGGTCAAACACAGGAGTAACGATTTCACAATGAAGACCATAATGTCTGGTCTTCACTTGGAAAAACTTCAAATTCCAGTGATGACTTGGAGGGTGGAATCATCTGAAGGCTTATTCAGCCATATGAATGTCTCCTGAACTAGAAAGATCCAAAGATTGAATGCCTACATGTGACCTCACCATGATTTTTTAATTCTCACAGCATGGCAGATTCAAGGTAGTTGGACTTTGTATATAGTATCACAGGGCTCCAAATACAAGTGTTTAGGTAAATAATACAGAAGTTGCATCTCACTTTATAACTCATCTAAGAGTCATAAAAAGTAATTTCTATAGCATTTTGTTGGTCAATTACTCATCATCCATATTCTTGAGGAGGGGAATTTGAATCCATCTGTTAATGGGTGAAGTCAATGTCACATTGTAGAAGAGCAACTGGGAAGGGGATAATAGTTGCAAATATCTTTGGAGAATGAAATTTACCAAAACAATTATGTAAACATACATCTAGCTCCTTTGAAATCTCAAATTGAAATAAACATGAAGTTATAAAAGCCAGAATCATATAGCATATCAAGTTTCGATATTTTTACTAAAAATTATATGCTTAAGATGCAGCTAATGCAGCACTTTGAGGAAAAAAAATATAACATTAAAATGCTCATATAATACATAAAAAAGGTTTCAAATATGTTATCTATCTTCCACATTAAAACTAGAAAAACAGGAAAACATTAAATCCAAATCACACTAAAGAAAGAATATAATAAAGGTAAAAGCAGAAATCAATGAGATGGAAAAGAGCAAGGACAACAGAAAAATCAATAACACCAAAAGCTGCTTATTTTAAAATATTAATCAAACTGTGAACCACTCATCAACTGATAAAGAAAAATGAAAGAGAAGGCACAATCTAGTATATCAGGAATGAAAGAATGAACAGAACTACAGAGCTTACAGATGTTAAATGATAAGGGAAAAACTTTAAGAACTTAGATTTAACAGAAAAATTCCTTGAAAGACAAAAACTATCAAAGCTCACTCTCAAATAATTAGGAAACCTAAGGAATCTTACATCTAATAAGAATTTGAACTAATATTATTACAAAACTTTCCTACAAAGAAATCTCCAGAACTGAATGGCTTCCCTGGAAAATCCTACCTACTATTTAAGGAAGTAATAATATCAGTTCTACACAAACTCTTCCAGAATCTCTAAGAGAAGGGAACAGATTCTAAAAAATATTATGTGGATATGATTACTCTGATAGTAAAACCAGAGAAAGACTAAATTTCTCAGGATTTGCCTTTGACAGGAAGTCATATGAATGGAATCGTATAATATATAGCTTTAAGCGTCTGGTACCTTTCTCTCAGCATTTATTTTTGTGATTCATACATGTGGTTTTGTTCCATTTTATTGTTAAATAGTATTCCATTTTACAGACAATGCACAATTTGTTTATCCATTCATCAGTTGATGGATTTTAAGTTCCATGATTGACACAAGTTACCATTCTAAATATATGTATGTCTTCATTGAGATACAGAACTAATATAAAAGAAATACTGATATACAGTGCAGTCTGCCTGTAATCTGTATCCCATAGCCAAAAAGAGATAAAATCACAATAAAGATATTCTGATAGTTTTTGTTGTGAAAAGCAGAAACCAACTAAAGAAAACTTTCAAATACTTACAATCAGATTGACACCCTTAAGTAACAAATTGCTTTTGACCTTGAATCTTTGGGGTCTTGCTGTAAAGTTATTTTCAAAGCTCAGTTGTTTAAATGTCTCCTCTGATATCCTTTTTCCTCAAATCACACATAAGTCATTAAAGAGTCTCCTGATCTTTCTCAGGATGTGCTCTATATTTTTTTTAAATAAATGTTCTTACCATTCTATCTCCAAATTAAAATCCTTGAAAATTCCCTTAGTCCTTAATGTAAAATTAAAGATATCCTACAACTAGGCTACGAATTATCTTTCCAGACTCAATTTTCATTTTTTTTCAGTTACCTCCTGAGTAGCCTGTTTCAGAGAAATGATTTTTCTCCTTTTCAGTATATACATTGATATTTTTAAAAGTCAGACCATTTTCCATACAGTGTGTCTTCATCTTCAATGACGCAGGCGCCTCCCATTCTGCATGGGCAAATGTTACCTCTCTCAATTTCAACACAAACCCAAATTTCCAAATAAACTGTACCTGATTTTTCCCACCTGGGAATTATTTCTATTCCCTTCTTGTATCCTTTATAATCACATATTTAACTAATATATCTATATGACAGAAAGTGATAGACACTTGTGAACATAGGCAAGTTCTTTTGTTTGTTGATTTGTTTCTTAATTAGTTTCTAAGTTACAAAATTCTCTACCACATCAATCATTTTGGGAGGTGGAGTTTGCTTCTTTCTATAGTAAATCAGAATGTCAGATACTCAATTTCCCGGACTTCCTTGCTGCGATGGTAGGAGCATGTGATCAGACTTAGCCAATCAGACACAGCCAACCAGGAATTTGAATTACGACATAGCAATACAGAGAAGCAAACAGAGGGAAGGTTTCAATCTGGCAGCAATGGCATCAGCAGTGGCAACAGCAACATTAGGTGCATAAGTGGATGGAAGCAATAACTTCAGCAATAGCAGTCATTGTCCGCCAACAGCAGCTCTGCCCAGGAAGGCCTCATCTATCTCATTTTGAAGAGTGATTTTTACTATGATTCTGACTGCCTGGCCTCCCTCAATACCACCTTTTTTATCATCATGTTTCTTTAGCCTGCTAGTAATTTTGCTAAGAACTCATCCATTGTCTTGTCTAAATAAATCCCATTTTCTGTTTAAATCAGGCTGCTCACAATTGAGAATCCCTATCAGAGCTGCACATCACTAAGTCATTGCAGAAATGCCATAAGGTGGGTATTAATATTCTCACCTGCATATGAAGAAAATGGAGCTCAGAGAGGATGTATAATTTGTCTAAAAGTCATTCATTTGGCGTGTATTATTTATTAACTTTCTTATTAAGCATCATGTTTCTTCTGCAGTGGGAAGATAATATTTAGAGAAAGTCATGAAATAGCAAGTTGCCTGGGATTTGAAAAATATGGAAAATAATTAAATAACAATTACAAAAAACAGAAATGACCCTTAAAATTAAGTTTAAGGTCAATATTTTTGATGACATATCTGACTTTATTCATGTTTCCTAATACAGATTTTGTTTCAGATTGACAAACTTTCTAGTTTCTCTCCTGCAGAGGGTAACAAGGAAGGAACGTGGATGAGAGGAGAAATGAGCAGTAACTGCACTGAAATTGTGGTTATTAAAGGGAGTGGGCATAAAATATTGTCTTGGTAGCTAGTAAACACTGGCTATAGAGCCACAAGATTTCTTGAGGCCTTACTTCTTTTAAACCCTGTAGCCTATTAGGACCACAAAATTTCTGTATCACCTCTTAAAAAAAATCTCACAAATTTTATGAACCAAAATTTAGAAAACACTTTTTTAATTAACAATTTTGAAAAGTAGTGTCCCTTTCTTCTCAAACAGTAGGAGGTGGCAGGATCTGATAGATACGTGGGAGCCATGTGCTTCTTTTATTTTATTAAAACTCTCATGCCCATGTCCAGTTTGGTATGTATGCCAGAATGTGAATGTTTTCTTGGCACTTTCTAAGAAATCTGGAAAGATCCAAATGAACATAAGAACTGGTGGGTGATAAGTGTGTCACAACCAGAATTATAGATTTTAGAGTTGGGAGGAAACAGAGTTGCCTATTTTTAAAATATAAATTCCAACTGTTCAAAACCCTGTAGTTTCCAGGATTTAATTAATGCTCTCTTTGAGGCCCGTTAATGAGGTGTAGAGACTTCTGGGTTAGACTTTATTGGCACTCTAATAACATATATTACATATTTAAAGACTATTTTGGAATGTGTAATTCCTCCCAACTTCTGCAAAAGTGTGACTTCAAGCAAAGGAAATTGTCATCCAGCATGGATGCTTCTAGGGAGTGCTCTTTCTAACAATGGTCCCTGAACAGCAACTATGTATTATAGGTGAGGCTGTGCCCCTACATCCCTGTACAAATTTGCTAGGCTGCTGTAACAAAGTACCATAGACTGGTTGGCTTCAAAAATGGAAATTTACCTTCTCACAGCTCTGGAGACCAGAGATCAGGGCGGGGGGTTCCTTCTGAGGCTGTGAGGGAGAGTCTGTTCCATTCTTCTGTCCTAGCTTTGATGGTTTGCTGACAATCTTTGGCTTGGAGAAGCATCGCCAAATCTCTGTCTTCATCTTTACATGGCCTTCTCCCTGTGTGCTTGTCCATGTCCAAATTTCCCCTTTTTATAAGGACACCAGTCATATTGGATTATAGGTCCACCTTAGTCCAGTATGACCTCATCTTAACTAATTACACCTGCAACAACCCTGTTCCTAAATAAGGTCAAATTCTGGGGTACAGGAAATAGGACGTCAACATATGAATTTTGAAGGAACATAATTCAACCTAAAACAATTCCAATATAGACGAGCCAGTGTCCTCTGGTTCCTGGTCCTTTGCCAGCTCAACCTCTCTAACCAGACTGCCCTTTCTAGTCTTCCCTCCCCATTTTCTCCCTGCTTGCTGTCAAACAGAAAACCCACAACTTTCCTGAAGTAGATTTCCTTATAATTTTCTGAAGGCTTTCCAGAAAGCTACAGATGAATATTAATCTCTCCTTTTTCAGTCCATTCATCTCATTTACAAATTTAACAGCTTTTTATCATTAGTCATCTTTACTTCTTTATCTCAAAAAGTTGCTTATCTCTTAAGAGTGGCAATCATTATGCCCTTAATTTGGTGTGTCCTGTACTGTGTTCCATAGGTGGATTTGTGGCTCTGGAGCTCAAGAAAACATGGCTGTTCTACAGCAGAGAGTAGACATTTGCTGTCTTGATTAAAGAGAAAAGACAAGAGAAATGAGAAGAGGGAAAAAGAAAAGAATAGAAAAAGGAAAACACAAACTATTTCTTAAGCAAAAGCTAAAGAAGGTGCTGGACATATGTTCTTTTGGAACATTTTGCATTTCAATTGAGAAGGTGGCTGCATTGCAAATTAACATAGATATATTTAGCACAAAGAATATACTCGGATACAAGAAGCCTTTTGTGATAAATGCAACTCTTAGACATTGAGCCAATTTAGAGGGCAGAGGTGCTGTTCATTCAGCTTTGCTAAAGGTATTTGGTTGCTAACTGACTTTCTGTTTCTCATTATATTTGCAGCCCTAGATTCTCCAAAAGAATCTTTGCATAGCAACTAAGGCATCTTGAGTGATGAAGTTCTAGGTAGCATTGCTGTAGAACGCTTTGCTCTGAGGAACAAAGCCGACCCTCTAGAAACTGGAGGAACAGTGAGTGGCCGGAGAGTGTTAACTGTATTCTCCAGGGTGCAGAGAAGGACACTTTACCATTTCCTGTCCTTCCCTTTATAAACTCACCGTCATTTTTTACCCCCAATTCTTAATTGCATTCTCTGGCAGATATCATGGATTTTCTTCTGACCCTTTTTGTCAATTAGAAGTCATTTTCAGGTTTAAGAAAAAATACACTTTTAGGTAAAAATTGGTTCTTTTTAATATTATTCCTATCAGCGCTAATGTAATAGTTAATGAAAAAAAACATTTTTAATAACCACCTTTAAAATCCTTCATCAGTGATTTCTTGCTTCAGATACTGAGTAGTCTTGATTCCTTTTATTCTCAGCCTCAAGGGCTCTCAATCTGAGTCTTATTTTAACATCCTTTTTACACTATACTTATTGTACATGCCTTCTCTCCAGACTGCAGGTTCTTTGAACGCAGAGATAGACATTTCTTTTTTCCTTTTTATCCTCATAGGTCAGCATATCCTTGCTATCCATAAATGCTCAAAAAATGTTTGTGAATGAGTGAATGAATAAAACTGTTTAAAAAGAGTTAGGTAGTATTTTTTTAATTCAGTGCCAATGTACACTTAGCAATGTCACAGAGGATAGCAGCTTGCTAGGAAAAGTAATTTGAGAATGTCTGTGTTCAAAGACTAAGAGCAAAATGATATTAAATAGTTTTTCACTGGTGAGTCTCTGGAGACAGTAGGTGAGCCATTGCTAGTTAAACTGTACTACCACAAAACATTACAGTATTAGACTGTAGCCTGTAATCAACCCCAGCTGGAAGCCCATATCAACATTTCTGTATTTCTTGCCAGTTCCTTGTTAATCCTTTCAAAGGGTGGGCAAAAACAAGGCCAATGAGTTGTATTACAAGGGATGATTTATGGATCCCAGGTATTCAAAGGTTCGCTCCACATACCGCACGTGCCAAAAAAAATCCATTTCAGAAATGTTTAATTGACTGATGACGCTGTGCAGCATAATTGGCTGAAGAGTACGAAGGGCACTTTGTTATAGACTTTATGTATCCTCTTTCATTTTTTAAATAATTTAGGTTTCTCATTCATTGATCATAGTGACAAAGGCTTTCATAGGTAGAAGAGTAGACCCCGTAAGCCCATGACCTCCCCCATATCTTCCAGTCATGACCCTCAAATAAATATGAGCTTTTAGAAAGAACTTGATGCATTCACTACTAAGCGTAGATTTTGAGATGAGCTTTGAACTCTTCTTCCAAGGTCAGCTGGTAGCATTAATTTCAAAATTGGTATATGGCAAAGGCATCTTCATATCAACTAAAAATATAATGGAAAAATTTTGAAACTCTTAGAACAATAATAGATATCTGAAAAATTTCTAGCATCAAATAAAACAATGTATTGTCTCTTTATCATTGAAAATAAAGCTCTAGACCTTTGAAATGGAATTTCTAAAGTGATATGCATGAGCTAATGAGGGGATTGGAACACTGAAAGAATGATTTTGTTTTCATAATTGATAAAAATAATAATGATACATTATTATACTCATTTTTAGTTGGTAAAATTGTTTCAGTGCAATGAGAATTCACTGAGTGCCTCTCATGTACCAAAATCCTAGGGAATGCTTTCTTCACAGAGCTGCAATCTTTTAGGGAAGGAAGGAAAAAACAAAGAGAAAAGATGCCAAATGTTGTTTTAATATAGTTTTTCTTTCAAAACGTAATGTTCATTAAATAAAATTTGTAACAATATATATAAATATAAAGAAGGAAATTAAACTATTTCTATGAGAAATCATTTTTATTAATATGCTCATATTTTGATTATATGTGTGTGTGTGTGTGTGTCCGTGTATGTTTTTATGCAGAATAAAATACATTTTTACTTTTTTTTTTTTTTTTTGCAGTACGCGGGTCTCTCACTGTTGTGGCCTCTCCCGTTGCGGAGCACAGGCTCCGGACACGCAGGCTTAGCAGCCATGGCTCACGGGCCCAGCTGCTCCACGGCATGTGGGATCTTCCCGGACCGGGGCACGAACCCGTGTCCCCTACATCGGCAGGCGGACTCTCAACCACTGCGCCACCAGGGAAGCCCCATTCTTACTTTTTAACTTAAACTCATTTTGTGGGTATATCACAGAATTAGATTTTCATAAATAGTTATTCATGATTGCTTAATAGTCTATTTTGCAGGTATATCAGAGGTTATTTGACTGTAACTGGGCTCTTAAGTTTGTACATTCAGTGTAGCACTCTGGTGGACTAGGCCCATCAGGAGTTGCTTGGTTACCTGAATTACATTTTTGCAGGAGAGAAATACATTCTCCCTCATTGTGCAGTTGCATCTGCCTGTGAGTTTTCATAGAGATTGTTGTCAATTCCTGGCATAGGACATAGGGGCTTGAATGTTCCCTGGGATACCCAAGGCCTGGTGCAACAATGGCAGTGCTTGATGGAAGTCTGCCCATCTCATAGATGTAGGGTGAGCAGTATCAGCTCCTGTCGAGAAACTGCACTATCGTTAGCAGCAGAATTTCCCAGGGATTTGGCAGTGTTTCACAGTGAAATACTGTTTGAAAAAACAATGATGTAAAGACACCAAGAAAATGTAAAATCTCATTTACTTTAAGTTGACAAAATATATGAGGATTAATGTGTAAGAGACAAAAGATGAGCTAGAAAATGTGTTGCTTATCGATGTATTGCTCAGCTCCAAACCCAAACTTCTTTTCCGCTTTGTAAAAATGAATCTGGGCCCTTTAATTTTTTTTTTCTTCCTTTGCTGGCTGGCATGATGTTAAGCTTCGTCAGTAGGGGGTACTGAGGAGACATTGAGGGAGGAATGGATTTTGCTTTCTGGTTCTGGTGTTTGCTTGGCAGGCTCCTGCAGGGCGCCCAGCTTCCACTGGTGTGCCCCCAGCCCTGGGCATAGTTCAGCAGTGTGCCTCTGTCGAGCAGCTTAACACAAACAGCTTTCTCCTGCAACACAATGGGTGCATATACTGCAAGTCAGCAAGGGCAGATGTCCAGCAAGTTCTGCCAGCACAGTACCACAGTGACGTGTCTGTCATCCAGGGAACCACAGCTGTGTCTTCTACAACAAAGTCTGGAACTCAGCCTGGGGAAAGGAGGCACACTTCTCCCTGGACACTCTATCTCAGCCCTAGGGCTACAGGTGGTTCCCTATATCTTCTATTTCTTAGTTCTTCTGAGTTTTCTTTACTCCTGATTAGTGATTCCATCATTATTCCAATCCCTTGTTATATTTAATAATTCTTTATATTAAACTTTTTCTGTTCAAATTACCATGTGGCTTTTCTTTTCTTATTGGATATTTACTAATATAATGAGTTACCAGGGATTCAGGGAAAGATGTAAGAAGAGTACAAAAAATAAGAAAACAATGCCTGGAAATGGAAATTGAAATGGAAAGTTTAAATCTTCTTATGAGACAGTAAAGAACATAAAAGCACAACATAAAATCACGTCAGTAAGATGGACCACATACAAGGGAACCAACAGTCCCATGGCCTACAGAAAGCCAAGGTGAATAAGATCTGCCTTGTGGTTGAACAAAACAGTAAAAACCTTTAATGAGTAAATTATTTATTTTTTAGAAAAAATTTAGTATTTTACTTTTCATTTTTTATATTTGTATTCATTTATTTTTTTATTGAAGTGTAGTTGCTGTACAATATTACATAAGTTATAGGTGTACCATATAGTGATTCACAATTTTCAAAAGTTATACTCCCTTTATAGTTATTATAAAATATTGGTTACACTTCCTTGTGTTGTACAATATATCCTTGTAGCTTATTTTATACCTATTTTTTTGTGCCTCTTACTCCCCTACCCATATATTGCCCCTCCCTCATTCCCTCTTCCCACTGGTAATCAATAGTTTGTTCTCTATACCTGTGAATCTGCTTCTTTTTTTGTTATCGTCACTGGCTTGTTGTATTTTTTAGATTTCACATATACGTGATATCATACAGTATTTTTCTTTCTCTTTTGACATATTTCACTTAGCATAATGAGTAAATTATTTTTATATCAATGTGTCAGAAATTATCTTATGCATAGTAAAAATAAAACTATAGTATTTATTTAATAAAATTCATATTAAGAGGCATATTTAAGGAATTGTTACAGCCTGATTTTGGAAAGTATATTTTTCCAGCAAAAATAGATGATAGTGAGTCGAGACATTTGATTTTTTATTTGTTGTCCTAGAGCAGGGGTTGGTGAACTATGGGCTAAGGGCCAAATCGGACTTCTATCTGCTGTGTAAATAAAGTTTTGTTGGAGCACAATCTCACCCGTTTGCTTACTTACTGTCTATGGGGGCTTTCACACTACGACAGCAGAGCTGTGTACTTGCAATATAAATTGTATGACCTGCAAAGCTAAAATGTTTACTCTCTGACTCTTTACAGAAAAGTCTGCCAACTCCTGACCTAGAAGCAAACGTGTGACACTGTGTCGAGTGCTTGCCATGTTTTACCTCAATCAGTGGTAAACTATGACTATGACCCTCGGAGGTGGGCACTCTCACTACACCAGGTTTGCAAAGGCGGCTGAAGCTTATAGACTACTAGAGCTGGTGGGAAAGTAGAAGGCTTGGGAGTCACACCCGCAAGATTCAAGTTCTGCCTCCACTTTTTAATTTGTTCTGTCAAATATCTGCTCTCTCCAAGCCTCTGTGCCTACAAGGAGGATATGGAGGAAAAACAACTGCTACATAGAGCTGCTATAACTAATAATTTAGCTATTTTAAATGAAGAATTTAGCTTAGTACTGTGACCTGGAAAATGCTCAGTTTGTATTATTAGAGAAGTGAAAACACTTGGCCAAGACATCATGGTCAGTAGCAGAGCTGGCATTCCAATACAGCATGTCTGAGTCTGGAGCCCAAATTTAAAATCAATATGGGAAACTACTAAGTGCTTAAGAACATCTGAGATACACTCTTTTCTCCCCTTTGAGCGCTCTTATTTTCCCTTCTTTAGGAACAAGAAGTCTGGGAGTAGAGTTACACTATTGATCTATAGCCAGTAAATCTACTGATACCAGAATTTCTTAGTTCTAACTTTGTCAGGCATACCTTGGAGACATTGTGGGTTCAGTTACAACGACTGCAATAAAGTGAATATCACAATAAAGTGAGTCACATGAATTTTTTTTGTCTCCTAGTGCATATTATAGTTAGGTTTACACTACACTATAGTCTATTAAGTGTGCAATAGCATTGTTTCAAAAACAAAGTGCAGACCTTAATTTTAAAAAAATGCTTTATTGCTAAAAAATGCTAACTCTCATCTGAGGTTTCAGCAAGATGTAGCAGTAACATCAAAGATCATTGATCACAAAATAACCATAATAAATATAATGATAATGAAAATGTTTGGCATATTGTAAGAATTGCCAAAATGTGACACAGAAACAAGATATGGGCAAATGCTGTTGAAAAAATGATGCCCATGACTTGTTTGACACAGGGTTGCCATAAACTTTCAACTTGTAAAAAAACATAATTTCTGTGAAGCCCAATAAAATGAAGTGCAATGAAATGAGGTATGTGGGTATTCTATAGGGGCTGTTATTACTCAGTAAACATTGTCTCTTTCTAGAAGTTCTCCCCAGTTATGGGTTAAGGAAGGTGTGGTAGGCAAATTCTCAGATGGCCCCCAGACCCTGTCCCCTAGTGTACTTACCTGTTTAATCACCTCTCTTTGAATGTGGGTGGAGCTTGTGAATATGATGGGATTTCACTCTCATGCTTAGGTGAAGAGATTTTGCAGAAGTAATTAAGGTTTCTATCAGGTGACTTTGAGTTAATCACAGAAGATTATCCTGAGTGGGACTGACCCAAGCAAACAAGGCCTTTATAAGAGAGATTTAAAGCAACAGAGATTTTGCTCCTGGCCTTGGAGAAGTGAGCTTCCATGTTGTGATAGAGTCTTTGTGAAGGTTGTGAGGAGGTCACATGACTGGAAACTACTAGCAGTTCCTAGTAGTTGAGTATAGTCACCTGTTGAAAATCAGCAAGAGAAAGGGAACTCAGTCCCAAAGCTGCATGAAAATTAATTGGATCTTTCCCCAGTCAAGCCTCTGATGAGAGCACAGCCCCAGTCAACCCCCAAATTGCACCCTGGTAGATCTTGAAATAGAGGATCTTACCAGCCTGTGCCCAGACTCATAACCCAGAGGAACTATGAAAGAATAAACATGTGTTGTCTTAACCTGCTAAGTTTGTAGTAATTTGCCCTATAGCAATATAAAACTATAGAAAGCTGTAGTAAAGTCATGGAAAATATTTTTCAACATCTGGCTGGAGGGAAGGAAAATATTTGCTGAAATCAGACTCTCTGTTATTTTTAGAATGAGACTTTTGGTCCATTGCCACTGTGTGCTTGTCTAGGAGGTAGCAGAGTCCTACAGAGTAAGACCTTAATGCTCCAATCACACTATTGTTATATCCCCTATTACTATTGCTGCTTATTAACTTTCATTGGGCACTTATCATACACCAGCCCCATTTTATTTTTTTTAAATTTTTTTTTAAGAAGATGTTGGGGGTAGGAGTGTATTAATTTATTAATTTATTTTTGCTGTGTTGGGTCTTCATTTCTGTGCGAGGGCTTTCTCTAGTTGTGGCAAGTGGGGGCCACTCTTCATCGCAGTGCACAGGTCTCTCACTATCGCAGCCTCTCTTGTTGCGGAGCACAGGCTCCAGACGCGCAGGCCCAGTAGTTGCGGCTCATAGGCCTAGCTGCTCCGCGGCATGTGGGATCCTCCCAGACCAAGCCTCAAACCCGTGTCCCCTGCATTAGCAGGCAGATTCTCAACCACTGCACCACCGGGGAAGCCCCACCAGCCCCATTTTAAATGAGAATGTATTGATATTATTTTTATAGTAAGAAATAAATTATTGAAAAAGTAATGACTAGATTTGGTTTATTTTTATTGATTATAACTGAATATATGAGAAATGCCAGTTCTTGGATTAATTTCATAGTCTTTCAAAGCAGGAGTGTTGAGTTTGTTTCAAGAGCGGACTCTGTGATAAAATCATTTGTTAAAGGCAGGGAAGGAGGAACTGTGGCCTTGTGAGTTGAGCATTTGTGAGTTGAATTTTGTGTTTAAAATATATAATGACCTAACAGTGGCAGATGCAGCTCTGTGGTAATGAAATGGATAAATGCTGGGAAAGGGAAAAGGAAGAAATTATCCAGCAGGCCGACCAAGGTTGAGCTACTACCTGGGTGGTAGGGTGCTGTATAGTCTCCTTTGCTGCAGTAACAATTTTCCACAAGCGTAGTGGCTTAAAAATGTAAATTTATTACCTCACAGTCTGGACTAGCCCTTCACATTGCTCTGTTCCTGGTTTCTTTAGGCTGGATGGGGGTGTCAGCTGGCTGGGCTGTCATCAAGAGGATCTCAGAAGAATCTACTCCAAAGCTCATTCTCATCATTGGCAGAATCCATTTTCTTTTGCTTTTAGGACTCAGGTCCCTGTTTCCTGGCTGGCTGTCACTCGGAGGACATCCTTAGCTCCTGGGAAGCCTCTCTCTGGTCCTTGTACATGGGCCCCTTTATCTCAGAGCCAGCAATACTGCATCATAACCTTGTCAGACTTGGAATCTCTGACTTCTCCTTCTGCCATATCTTTCTGACCCCAGCCAGAGAAGACTCTTCACTTTGAAGGGTGGATGTGATTAGAGTGGGCCCACCCAGGTAACCTAGGATAGTCTTCCAGTCCTAAAGTAGATAACCTAATTACACCTGCAAAGTCTTTTTTTTTTTTTTGCCCCATGCCATGTCGCATATTCTTACATTGGGACACAAGCATCTTTGGGGCCATTATTCTGCTCACCATGGATGCACTCTTGGGAAGCCATGGTCAAGTCTAGCACAGGGTTCCCAAATACGTTCAGCAAGATTTAGAACCAGAGGCAGGGGTTGTAGCACACGCCCTCTCACGTGGGAAACAAAGGCCTAGCACAAGCCATGTAGTTTACCCAGGTTAAGTTCAGCTTCTGCTATGGCTACATACCGGCCATGCCTGGATGTGGACCTAACCTTGCATGTGTGGATCTCGGGAAAATGAATCCCATATCCTTTTTGACAAGATGGGGGTAAGAAAATTCAATGAGTGATAATCTAAGGAGTAATGATATACTTTACAGTGATTGTCTTACAGTGATTAAATATGATAATCTATGTAAAGAGCCTTGCCCATAGTGGATGCTAAACAAATCTTAGCTCCTTCTCATCCTCTCCTACTCTATTCTCAAAAGAATCTAAAAGTTATTTTCTTCCATGATATAATTTTTTTAAAAAATACAGAAAAACTAGGGCTTCCCTGGTGGCGCAGTTGTTGAGAGTTGGCCTGCCGATGCAGGGGACGTGGGTTCATGTCCCGGTGCGGGAAGATCCCACATGCCGCAGAACGGCTGGGCCCGTGAGCCGCGGCCACTGAGCCTGCACGTCTGGAGCCTGTGCTCCACAATGGGAGAGGCCACAACAGTGTGAGGCCTGCGTACCACCAAAACAAAACAAAACAAAACAAAAAAACCAGGAAAAATAATATAGATGCCTACTATATAGGGAGATGTATACAACTCAGTGTCTACCTGGTGGTTCTCAAAGGTTTTGAACGTGCCTGTGGACACTAATCAGTATACACAATTGAAATATTGACTAGTTAAGCATATGACAAATAAAATGTTATAATTTGTACATGTGAAATGCTATGTTGAAATAAATCTAAGAAGTGTAAGTAAATCATGTGGAAAGATCTTTGATAATTTTTTTTCTGTCTGTATATGGAATGTTTAATAGCAGTTTATTCTGAATTTACAGATGTGTAAAAGTTCATAAATAATTCACACAATAGGACAATTGAGAATAATTTGAACTCTATTACATCAAGCACTATTGTTTGTTATAAATATCTACATGACATTGAAACTCCAATTGCTTCTGCGACCAAGCATTAGAATTATTACTTGGCAATTAAACCAGTATCTCAATAATGTTTGCTCAGACAATACATAAGGAAGGATTTCATGAAAACAGATATTCTCAATGGCAGCTGGAGAGTTCTTGGTTCATAATATTTTGTGCTTTGGGGAAGATCAGGAGAAGTCAAGCTTTTAGTCCTGCTCTGATATCTGTTCTTCCCTATGAAGCTGGTTCTTGTTCCTCTCTTCCCAAAGGCCCAGGCTCACCCCTTTCCTTGGTGTTTTCATTATACATTGAATATTTCTGTTGGAACTTTCCTCACTATATTTGTGGGGTTTTTGGTTTGTTTGTTTCTGTTTCCCCCATTGGACTGTGAGCTCCTCAAGTGTAAAAACCACATATGTCACTTCTATTTGTAGGTCTTGTTTGGTTTTCTGGGTTAGACATGGCCCCCAGTAAAGCACTGCAGTTAAAGGCACTGAAGAACTTCAGTTGCAAGTGGCGGAAGACCTAAGAAAAGAATTTAAAACAATGAAGGTAGATCTGGGCTAACATACAGTATAAGAGGGAAAGGGAGTTTCAAGACAGAATAGGAGAAATGTATACTTAATTTCAACTATCGTACCCTGGCCTCAAGGTGTGTTCAAATTTAGTTAGTCTATTGAATCTGGAATACATACCATCATATTTTTTCAGAAATATTTTCAGTTGTTTAACAATTCGAAATCAGCAATAATCCTAATATTTTTAAAAAAAAATAAGGAAAGAAAGAATAAAATATAAAAAAGAAAGAAGAAAAGACACTTGTGCTAATGATCTACTGATCTGAGGTTGTGATCAGAATATTGAAATTAAGAGCTAGACTCCAATAGGGCATATACTTGCCTTGTACATCACTTTTTTAAAAGGAAATCCAGCCTGTTTTTCCCAGAGTAATTATTTAATGAGGCTGAGGACACACACTACATGCTGGCCCATGGCTCTGAAAGTATGAAAGCCTAAATCTTAGAACTAAAAGCATTTCAAGTTCACCATCACATTCAGATGGGCTATGTGGCTGAACTGGTGATCTGGGCCATATTAACAGTTGGTTCTATCTCAATGAGCTAATTATACATAGAGAATGAGGAAGACACAAAATTAAAGTTATTCAGAAGAAGTGCCGTGATAATCACCCTTAATAAAAACCTATGAGACTATTCCTACTTCCTGAGGCTTTTATAAATAACAAACAAATGATGCCTGATAATAATCAGAAACTACCATTTCAAACAGTTATAATATATTCTATATTATGCTCAATCCAATGAACTGGAGCAGCAAATGCGTAATCATATTATATATAATTTTTTTTTCTCCCTAATTTATCATCTTGCCACTGGTACTGGTTCTGGACGCTTTCACTACATATAGTTTATAACATAATCCTTTACTCCTTTACTTCACACTTGTTTATCATCTCAACATTTAGACTGAACATATTAAATCTTAGTAAAAAGAAAAGTGTCCGATTTCTCATTATAATTCCCAGTTAAAAATATCTTCCACCAGCAAACATATTCAAGATGTTATTTAGCACTCATAAAATATTAATATGTTCAAGATTAGTAATTTTATGGGTCTATCCAGAGGTTGGATAAACTTATTTGTTCAATTTCTATTAAATACTTGAAGAGCTCATGCTCTGTAATAGCTAAATTCTTAATAAAGGCATTTGCATAAGAGTGCAGTGTTCTTTCAAAGCCAGACATGACTTTAGGCCTTATGCCCTGTGACTCAGAGCAAGAGTTCGGATTAGTCATACAAAATTTACTTTTTATTGTACAACTAGAATGGCCAGCTGATTTTCCAAAGTAAATTCTGGCTTCAAGTTTAGCAAGACTCACATTTAGAGATGCTATAGAACAAATAGCCTTCTCTACAACAATCACGATATGATTGTGATTTCTGTAAGTGCACAAGAATGCAGTACTTCACTGGAGCCAGTACAGCACCATGTTCCCGAACGACCTAATACCAAGAGGGAATTATTGTTTACGTGGTACTTCCTGTCACTATGTGCCAGATACTGCTGAATGACAAAACACTACGCAAAAATAAAAAAATAAATAAATAAAATTAAAAAAGCACAGCTCCTGCCTGCAAGCATCTCACTGTTGACTAAGATGAAAAAAAAAATCACTTTGCATGTGATACATACACTAGTAGGTGTTGGTAGAAAGTTCTTTGGGAACCTGGGACAGGGAGGAACTAGTTCTGCCTAGAGAGAGGGCAAGACATTTTCAGAATTGACATTTCTTGGAAAGTTTATGAAGGGATAGAACAATTAGGATGTGAGTTATAGATTGCTTCTGCCTCTGATTCTCATTGTGACGGGTAAATAATGCAGACCCGTGGATTGTCAGACAATTTTGTATACATTTGCTTCCTCATTTGTAAAACGGAATAATAAAACCAAGTTAACAGGTGTCAACTCAATTCACAGGGCTGATGCAATTATCAAAGAAAATGTTTGAGAAAACGTTTATATAAACCTTATGACAGTATACTTGCAGAAGATTATATTAAAGAGATAAGTTGAGGACGGATCTGGGGGACCCTTAATACCACCTAAGAAGTGTGCATTTTGTCTTGTAAATGGTCCTTATTTTGTAGGTCATTTTTGAGATTGACAATGAATATGGAAGTAATACGTAAAAGAAAGTATAAACGGTGAGAATAAAAGTCCAGGAACCAATTGAGGGTTACTGTAAAAGTATAGATTAGAGATAATAGTTGCCTAAGCTTAAGTAATAACAAAAGAACTGGAAAGAGAAGGTGAATCAGAGCTAAACTGAGGAAAGAGAAGCAATAAGACTTGGTAACTGATTTAACGTGGGTGACAAATATGAGAGAGGAATCAAAGATGATCGTATTTTTAGAAGGATGCTATGGCCATTAACCAGAGGAAGGCACCAAAGATGTGTGGGGAAGGTGAGTAACATGCCCAGATATAGCTGGACTTCTATGTGAAGGGCACAGGGACAGAGCTTGAGAGGTAGACAGGAGATGGAGAGACAGTTTGGAGATTCACCAATATAGATATTAACATTTTTTAATTGAATCAAATAAAAAAATTGGACTCAAATCCCAGTCTTCTGGTCATAATCAGGGAGCTCCACTACAGATCATAGAAACTTTCTGAATTGTATCTCTTTTGGGGAAGTGGTTTCTATTTACTTAGTAAAGTGATACTTCTTTGAGAAGGTGAATTTCACAATTCCAGAAGGTGACTGAGGGACTTTCCCTTTTTAAAGCCCGTGTGAGCAGGAAGATTCTGGAAGAAATTGCAATGAGCAATACTTGAGGAGTAGAAAAGCATTCAGGGTCAGGGGCATCATGGCTGGTGGACAATGGGAAGATGATAAATCCAGGAGCAAGTGTGGTTGGGAGATGAAGCAACACAGCAGTCATCCAGCCTCAGAGCAGATGTGTTCAGATGGCATCAAAGCCCCTGGCACTGAATATTGGATTTGAGGGCATTTGTCTTGATTTTGAGACCACTTTTGCACAACGGAAGCAGCATATCAGCCCTAGAAAAGGACTGGACACTATTCATGAACAACATTCAATCTTCAGATACAAGGAGCCAAACCTGGGCATGCAGAGCAGCCTGGATTTCAGGATCAAGCAGAAAAAGATCCATTTATCACATGGAGAAGCCAGGACAGCTGGTGCTGAGTCACAGAGTGTTCAGTCTTAAGACCTTGCTTGATGCTCAGAGTGTAGTTCATGGTTAGGCACGCTTGACATCCCTGAGATCTTGTTAGCAATGGAGAAGGAATGAAGACCAGGTGCTCTGGTGGTTCCTTCCAGCTTCAATCTTGCTATATAGGAACTGGGTTGGAGTTTCTGCTGGAGCATAATGGAAAATAAGCATAGGTAAGTAAGTTGGTTCCACCTTTTTTAAACAAGGCGAATAAAGAATGAAGACTGGAGTTGTTAAAAGCTATGAAAGGAGGCAGAGAGCGCCCAAAAAAGCATGAGAAACATAAGAGGGGAGGGAGAAGCAAGGGCACAGGGTCCTAAGCTAAGGTCATTGGGAAACAGTTATATCATCAACATAAGGATGCATGTTTAGAAGGGGAAATTTGTTTAGGGGAGGACTATAAACTTTATACCATTATTTAAAAAATGTCACAAAAGAATTTGAAATCAATCCTCTGCTGCAATTTATAGCGACACATTATAATATAGCAACCTAAATGTTTGAGGTAATTTTTTTTTCATAAAATGCTATTTTTTTTCAAATTCTTCACCCGAGGCCCAAAAGGAAATATTACACATTATAATATTTATACCTACATACATATGGCATTGATATCACACTTAAAATTTTGGTCCCTTATAAATAGTAAAGTAGAACATTGAAAATGTTATTTTTTTATTATTATTATTATTTTTTTGCTTAAAATGAATGGGGATTAAATATTATTCCTGGGAGACAGAGAATTTCTACTTTTTTTCTTTCTTATTTTTCTCTGCTATTTCATTGTAGCAGAGAACAGACTTCAAATATAAGTGGCATTGCACTAAATATGGCAGGGCCAGAGGGAAGGCATTAAAAAAAATTATTCTGTGGAAAACAGTTTGGATGAATCAGCCCTCTCCCTTCGTTTCCAAGTCTGGATGCCATACCACATCTCGGCACTTTTCAGCAACCCCCTTATGAGATTTCAAATCAGATTTCCTAGATGCTTGTAAAATCTCCTCTTCCATTCTCCAGATTCTTTAACACAGATGCATATTTCCCTTTGTATGATGGAGAGCCTGGGTCTTACTTCTGAGCTAACCGGAGAGCTTGACATAACTTAATTTTGTAGCAAAAAGCATTAAAGCAGAAATGTCAGTGCAAAAGGCAGCCTGAACTTTTCAAGTCCAGAACTGGGCTCTGCAAGGCTCCCACTGTGTCAGACTCCAAAGAACAATTCGCGTTGTGCAAGTGTAAAGGCAGCAAGAAGACCACTGCGGCTGCCACTTACAAGGGACGCTGGCTTGTCATTTACTGTAGAAAACTAGTGATTAGGCCACAATAGCAGCTGTAGCTTAGTGATTTGCCTTTAAAAAAATTTTTTTTTTTTAAGCAGCACACAGAAACCAGCACCTGGACAACGTATTTTTCACCTAATCATCATCAGAGAAAGGATGTTCAGTCTGACAGGTCAAGGATACCTCTACAGAATTATGATTTTTATCTTAAGGGTGCATAATGGTTGCTAATTTGCTGGAGAGGGGATTTCTTTCTGAGTTTCAAGTCACAAAACTAGGTCTGGAGCGCTAATCATTTCCTTCATCCATCCATCCTAGCACTGTTTGTCAGCAAAGACGGATCTTAAGAGTGGGGAGAGTATGGCACACCGGTTCTTGTAGGGATGTCTGATCTGTGTTCCTCTGCCTTTTGATTTCTTCTATGTCCTCTGAAACTTTCATAATGTAATACCGCTTGGACATGCTTATACCGGAGGGTTTAATTAAACCAACAACACAAAACAACAAATCCAACCCACCTAACAGTAAACGTTAATTACATTATTACTGAAGAAAGACCTAATAGTTACAGGCATCGGGGGAAAAAATTTTCTACGAAACAAAAATTTGAAAAGAAGTACCTCATTTTACCAGAAAGAAATCTGAGGCTTAGATAATTGGAGGGATTTTCCCAGACAAAACTGTCAGTAAGGGACAATTTGGAACCACAAATATTTGAATACTTTCCATGTAGTATGTCCCGGACAAAGCTCTGGGGTACCAAGAAGAAAAGTCCCCCTGCTGCTCATCACAGAGGTCACAGTCCAGGCGAGCAAACAGAATCACACACAATGTCCGCATCTCCTAGAAATGGAGAGATGGGAGCTGGGGCTCTTCCCACTGCACCATGTGGGCTCCACATCCACTGCTCTGCTCACAGAATCTCATCAAATCTGTTACCACATATTTATTTTCATTAATAAATATGCATTAACAGCTACTAAGAACAAGACGCTGAGTTACAGAATATAGAGCAAACCCAAATCAGGAATTCATGGGGAGGGAAAGACACTAGTGAAGGGCAGATACAATGCAGAAGAGAGGCAGCAGAAGGCACATGCCAAACTCTCTGGGGCTTTATTTGATTATTATTTTTATTTATTTACGTATTTTTATTGAAGTATAGTTGATTTACCATGTTCCAAGTATATAGCAAAGTGATTCAGTTATACATATGTATAGTCCTTTTCAGATTCTTTTCCATTATAGGTTATCATAAGATATTGAATAGAGTTCCCTGTGCTATACAGTAGGTCTTTGTTGATTATCTATTTTATATGTAGCAGTGTGTATCTGTTAACTCCAAATTTCCAATGTATCCTTCGCCCCCTGCCTTTCCCCTTTGGTAACCATACATTTGTTTTCTGTGTCTGTAAAGGCTGTTTGTGTGTTGTAAATAAGTTCATTTGTATCTTTTTTTAGATTCCACATATAAGTGATATCATATGATATTTATCTTTCTCTGTCTGGCTTTAAAAGAAGAGAAAAATGCTTTTGGTTGGAGAATTAGGAATTTCTTCAGGGGTGAATGGTATTTGAAACAGATCTTGTAGGATGGGTAGAAGAGCAAAGATGGGGACAGCCGATGTATCAAGGCAGAAGGAAGGCGGTGTCTTGTGGGGGAAGGTTATGACTAGAGCATCTGCAAAGGCCCAGCAGCAGGAGAGCTCAAGGATGTCCAAGAGACACCGTGTTGCTTTGTTTGGCTGGAGGACATGGAAAACATGAAGTGGAAAATAGAAGCTGAAAGCTGGATTTATGCTCCGCTGTGGTAAGAGGTGAAGGCAGACCGTGAGCTCATTTTTGGAGATTTGGATGATTTTTTTGACGTTTGTAAGCAGGAAAACTGATATTCTTAGGTTTCAGATATAGGAAATTTGAACGGACCCTAGTAGGAAGGCCAAATTGGACTGGGTTAAATATATAAATCTTCCTTATAGCCTTTTAGCCAAGGTGCCTAAACTTCTCACTGCATAAATAATGCGATTCTACTCTCATTGTTCCTCAGATGATCAGTTCCATATACTCCAAGGATTATAGTCTTATAGTTGTTAATGCACGGGTCCTTCAGATATAATTTACGCCAAACCACTCATATCAACAGCAACAAACGGGGGCTTAGAAAGAGCAGGAGTCAGGGTTCCTTGAGAAAACTGAGTCAACACTAAGTGGGGTGGCTTTAAATGGGATTCCTTTTTATGACTAAAGTAAACGTTTCTACAATACACAGCACACGTGGCCTAGAGAATGTTGTCTGTGTTCTCAGGCCAACAGCTTTTCAGCTCTGTCCACAGTGTGACCATAAGAAGGATGCTATCCCATTCCTTTTCTTGGGAAAATTAATTTACTGATGCCACTTTGGCAGAAACACGAATCTATTGCCCATCCTGTGTAGGTTTTAAAACTATACTTAATTGCTAATTGTTATTCATCCTTTGGGATTCTCTGACATATGCAATATTTCATAGTTTACCTAAACTCATAGAAGATCAAACATTTAAGCTAAATGCACGTGGTCAATAGGCTGACTTCAAAATTTACTTTATCCTTTGTTTTCGTGTATTGCCAATAGTGTAAGTGCCACTTCTTTCTTACATTACGACACTCTGAGGAGAAGTGGTGCTGTTATGTGTCTTTGACTAAAGAAGCATCCTCTAAAACCTAAGGAAAACATGGTGCAGACATGAATATGTGTGTATAAGACATGTAATTCTCTGTATTAAAATATATATATGGTTGCCATCTACCGCCTGCACCTCTTCCCTCTTACATAAAACAATCTACATAAACGTCCTGGAGCTGAAGGGAGGAATCTACGTTTGGGCCAGAAACAAACACTATAGGACACCAAATGCAATGGAACTCAGAATTAATGTGGCAAATGTGAACTGTGAATCAGGTCTCAGCTGCAAATTTAACCAGATAGATGTGAGAAACAAAGAAGAAGAAGGAGTTGCTTCTTGTAAAGAGACCTACCACTACCATTTCAGACCATGCTCTTAAACCCTGACTCCCGCTCTTTCTAAGCCCCCGTTTGTAATTTTTACATACCTTCTTCCTAAGTCTCTGCTCCAGGGGGTCAGCAAGAGGTGAAGCCAGCTCTCATCAACAGAAGGGATTCCATTTACTTGGAAGATCATTAGAGTCAGAACGCAAGATGCTTCGATCTCTGAGTCTGTGCCCAAAGCCGGCTTACCTGGACCTCAGACCGATGTGTTTGGTGTTGAGAAACATACACCTTGCACACTTGAGACAGTGAAGTATGTCACTATTGCTGTCACCCTTTCAACAATTCATCTACTATTAAAATTTAAAGGCCATGCTGTCCCTGAAGTGAACATAGTAATTCAACCTCATTCAAGGTTGGAAACATAAAGTGAAATATACAGGAGACAATGTAATCCCAAATACCCACCAGCCAACTTCTTACTGCCTAAGCAATTTATTTGGAGTCCTGCAGTCAACCTTATCTTCACTCTTAGATACTAGGCAGGAATAATATTAAGAACACATTATTTTGAATCCCTTCACTGGAGGAAAAAAAAGGAAAGAAAAGAAGAACATTGTGCAAAAGCAACATCTTGTTGCCAGGACTGTTCTGAGAAATGACGAATGGGCACCGGCTGTAGATTTTTAACTCTGTATAGTAGTTATTAAAAAGCACTCAGCTGCTTTGCAGCCTGGATTTCTCTCCAGAGTTTGGGGAAGGAGTAACAGCAAATGTCAAGAAAAGACTTCGGTTCCGTTTGGTTCTTGGTACTTTCCTGGGACACTCCGTGTCCTTGATGGGATGGGACTGGGTAGAGGGGCCTAGACTTGGGTCCCACGGGTTTGGTTGACCCATGGCCAAAATGAATAACAAATGGGGCACACAGGGAATGCTTGGTTGATATTTTAATTTGAGCCGTATTCCTTTGGATTCTGTCCATAGTGTTTTATTTTATTTCACCAATTTGTAATGTACTATAGTGACAATATGAGTTGTCATACTTTGGCTTTTAGTTATTGCAAACAAAAAGGCTTACATAGAGTCAGCTTTCTCCAGAATTAGGATTCAGTCATCTGTGTCCTCACTTTAATCAGCTTCCTTTTTCCTTAGATTTCCTTAACAATAAAAAAGGTCAATGATGATTTTTCATGAAGTTGTAAAATAGTGTCAAAATTGCCTTCTCAAAACCTTCAGTGCATTAAGGAACATACGTACTGTATTTGGGGGAAATGGGAGCAGACTGTGTTTAAGCTGGGTTGAGTCTACAGCCATCCACCTCTTTGAGCCAGCAAGAATCTGCAGTCATCTTCAGCTCCTCTTAGCAGGGTCTTGAGAAACTGTGCCCTGGTGATGCTCCATCCTAAATAAGCTTCCATCCCTTCCCTTCATTCCTTCCTCTCTGCGTTCACTCTCATTGGCTGGGCATCTTCCCTTACTTAGCTCACTCTCACCAAGTCTTCTACCTAGAATTCCTTTCCCCACCCTATCTTCCTCTCTGACAGCCAGAGTAATTTTATAAAATAAAGATGAAATTATTTTTACCCCCTTACCCTCTCTCAGTGTCCATAGGATTAAGTTCTACTTCTTTGGCATGGCTCATAAGCCTCTTCCAAACTGACTAGGAGCTTTACCTCACTAGCTTTTCTCTGTAGACATTCTCCTCTAAATACCTCTTCACTGCTTTCCAAACCCATCACATATTTCACAACTCTATGCCTCTGTTTTTACTGTTTTTTGCCTGATGTTTTCTCTTCCTAAACTCAGGTACTTGCCCCTTATCCATGTGATGAATAATTATTTATATTTCAGAACCCAGTGGTCAAGATATACAACTGTGCTTTCTATCTTTCTGTGACAGCTTATGTCCACTTAGCTCTATTAATTGTCTTTCTGCAGGGTTTTGGGAGCAGCAGTGTGTGCTGCACCCAGTCTAACAGACTTGGGGTTTTGTCTCAACTTGGCCACTGTATTAGTCAGATAATCTTATCAATTTGTTTATGCTTTATCGGTCTCAGGTTCCTCACCTACAAAGTAGAGATAATAGTAATGGTTGTCTCTAGGATGCAATGAGAGTTAAACTGAGATAAATAAAACACTTGTCTCAGTGCCTAGAACAAGGTAAGTTCTTAATAAACAAAACTCATTGCTATTGTACATTTCTATCACTGTAATTTTATGCCATATTATGTCTGTATAAACTGTCTCTGTCCCTGCTGGATTGTGTGTTTTCTAAAGTAGGAAATGTACCTTCATTATCTTTCCATTTCTAGCACATAACATGGGGCTACTTGTAAAGTTGGTGCTAAGGTCACCAGATAAGGTACAGATGCTTGGTTCAATTTGAATTTCAGATAAAGAATATATTTTAGTATAAGTATGTCCAAAATATTACATGAGACGTACTTTTAATTTAAAAATTAGTTTTAAATATCTGAAATTCAAATTAAATCAGGTGTCTTGTGTTTACGTTTGCTAAATCTAGCAACCCTAAATGATGTTCTTCATCTAAATTGTCAGGTTTGGGGATGAGGATTCATAAAAGACTCTTATGATGGTGTAAAGTGTTTATTTATGACAATAATGTGAGACATCACTCTTATTTCCTGTGCAACTCTCCTAGCATTACCAACACTTCACTGGAGATTTCACCATTGTGAAACTAACAAAAAGAAGCCGACTGGAAAAAAAAATATCTGTCACTGATACACATCCCCATTCACTGGAATAAGGAAACTACCGAAGTAAGGTAAAAAGAACAATGTATCGTTTTCTTGAACCTCTGTTTCCTCATCTGTGAAATGATCTAATTGTAACACCTGCTACACATTTTAACATTGGTAAAGAAGTCAATTAAATATAAAGAATAATGGAAAGAGAGAAAAGAAGAAGTATATACAGAATGTATTCTTATTTTTAAACCTAACACTTATTTTAGCCAAATGTTTCTTGCAGATATGTCTGGTTTTCACACGTATATTTTCCTTACACATAAGAATTTATTGTAGCAGAGCAAATATTCATCATGGTTTGGTGGAGATAAATAACACTGATCATGGCATTTGAGAAGACAAAGTGGAATATGAAGAGACAGGGATGAAGATCAGGGCAGACTGGTGTAAACTCCAGCTCATCTCTTATTGTAAGTGAGATGTTGAGAAAGTCTCTTAAAATCTGAGTCTCAGTTCCCTCATCGGTAAGACGGAGGCAGTAATACTGACCTTACAGCATAGCTCGGAATTCAATGTAAAAAATGAGATAATATGGAAAAATGTCTAGAATGATGCCCAGCCCTATACAAACACTCAGCAAAGGCTGATCTAGTACTCTTCAAAGTTGAAAGACATAGGTCGATTGTATTAGTTTCCTATTCCTGCATAACAAATTGCCACAAAATTGGGGGCTTAAAATCAAACCCACTTATTAGCTCACAGTTCTGTAGACCAGAAATCCAGCATGCTGTAGCCACGTGTTCTGCTCAGGTTAATTATGAGACTGAAATCAAGGTGTCAGCCAGGCAGAGTTCTTGTCTGCAGACTCTGGGGGAAAATCCACTTACAAGTCCATTTTTGTTGGAAAACTTCAGTTTCTTAGAGGTGTAGGATTGAGGCTCCTGCTTTTCTTTTTTAATTAATTTATTTATTGTATTTATTTATTTTTGGCTGTGTTGGGTCTCCGTTGCTGCACGTGGGCTTTCTCTACTTGTGGCGAGCAAGGGCTACTGTTCCTTGCGGTGCGCGGGCTTCTCATTGGGGTGGCTTCTCCTGTTGCAGAGCACAGGCTCTTGGCACGCGGGCTTCAGCAGTTATGGCTTGCGGGCTCTAGATCTTAGGCTCAGTAGTTGTCGCGCACGGGCTTAGTTGCTCCGCGGCATGTGGGAACTTCCTGGACCAGGGCTCGAACTTGTGTCCCCTGCATTGGCAGGCAGATTCTTAACCACTGAGCCACCAGGGAAGCCCAGAGACTCCTGCTTTTCATGTTGCCTGTCTACTTTCTTATTTCTTAGAGGTTACCTGAATCCCTTGATATTTATTCCCTTCCATCCTCAATCCAACAAGGGGACATCAGAACTTTATTGTGCTTTGAATCTTTGACTTTCTTTTCTACAAATAGCCAGAGAAAACTCTCTGCTTTTAAAAGGCTTCTGTGATTACGTCAGGCCCACCCAGGTAACCTTTCTGTCTTATGGTAAACTGTGCCAAATAACATCACCTGATCATGAAAGTGATGAGTCAACACATTCACAAGAGTGGAGAATATGCAGGGTTTGTACACCAGGGAGGTGGGAAAACGAGGTGGTCCTTAGAATTCTGCCAGTCTCGCTACTTTCTAGCTTTGTGAATTTGGCCAAAAGGACTCTTCAGCTTTCAATGGCTCTGCCCTCTGCCGCACCTTTACAAATGGGATGGGGTGGGGTGGGGAGATCAGCCTACCTCAAAAGATTATTGTGAGTTCCAAACAAGAGAGAGGCTTAGCATTTTGTAAGCTGCAAAGTACCTTCTCTGAGTCATACATTTGTCTTTGTAAAGCATTTTAAAATTCTTACATCACATTGCAAACGTTTGTTTACATATCTGTCATTTTCTCCTGAATTCTGAAATGGTTGGAAGATAGGTTGTTGATTTTTACTTCAGTATTTCCATTTTTTTTAATCACTGCTCATGTTACAGCAAGTGCTCAGTAGTTATGAAATGAATGGACACCACATTTTATCCCTACCTTTTTGTGACTCACTAGGGACTCCAGATGGGCGTGAACCAGGAGAAGTAAATAGGTCCAAATTCTTTCTTGGAAGTATTAAAAAAACAAAATGGATACTTAGCATAGAGCAATTTGATTTTTTTTATTAAGTACTTTGGCAAAGATGCTACTAGGTAACATTTACCTTGAAATTAACCAGTCAATATATATGATGCTAGTACAAAGTTCTATGTTAGTAAATTTACATTAAAAATCATGCTTTCCTGCTACCTGTTAATTTCTTACAACATCTCACATATTGATGATATCAGATGGGCCTCTTAAAGCAACTGCTGTAAATTCATAAATACGAATACCATGGATTCTAAAGGAATAATTACAAAATAACTTTAATTCTTTTTCCTTCAATTTATCATTTTTATCTTTCTAGAATTTAGGATCAAGAAAAATTGAAGACTCAGTAAAGATATACAACAAAATGCAATAAAACAAGCGTGGATTTGGGATCCAGACAGACTGGTTTTGAATTCTATTTCTTTCACTTGGAGCGGGTATTTCTTAGTCTGTTTTTTCTTCTGAAAAAGCGGCTACTGATGTTCATCCACAGAGTTATTGTGTGGAGTAGATATAAACCTTATAAGTTTAACTGTGTTCTGGGTAAATTGGCAGGTTGTCAATAAATTACAGCTGATGTTATTATAAATACAATCAGTAATAGTATTTTAATAGAGGTAAAGTCTAGGTATGGTCTAATTAGTCATTCCCAAATCCATTAGCTGTCCCAGAATTAACCCCCAAAAGTCTAACCAAGGCTTTGAAAGAAAATGCGAGTTGCTCAATGCCACAGTCCAGGGGCTCATCTGAATTCAGATCGGAAGCTCTTCTCCTTAACGCCCAGCCAACCCAGACGTCCCAGTGACCCAGGGTTTGCTTTCCTTTGGTCAGTGTGAAATCATCATTTGTGTAGTCATAAACTTTCTGACAAGTTAAAAAATGTACTTTGGGAAACCAGAACATAGAATCTTTTTAAACGATCTTTATTTTTCCCCTTCAGGCATCTTCCTGAAACAGCCAGCTAGAAAAGACACATCCCCCTACACAAAACCCACACAAGAATATCAAAATCTGTTTGATAATGAATTTAAATTTTAAAAAAATCCATACGCTAAAATCATCTTTATTTTTAATTTTTCCCTCTTTTTTCAAATTCACGGACATAATGTTTCTTATTGCAACTCAGAAACATCCCAAGATAGCTGCCAAAATCTTACAAATAAACATAAAACCAAGGCTTTTGCAGAACAAAAATAGTCCTCACTTCTGCTCCAAAGGTTGGTTGCCCTTCTAAATCTCAGTTAGGGCTGGGCCTCCACTGGCAGCTTAGGCTTGCAGCCACATTTAAGTAAGACTAACTTTTCTATCTGGAAGAATTCATACATATGGGAGTTTGTGCCTCCAGTCCCAAATATGTATGTGCATTAAAAAATTCTAAAACGAAAAGAAGATTACAACTAGAAGATTGAAACATATTGATGAAATAATTTCAATTGCAATGCAATTCGTGCAGCGTTAGGTTACATCACCGATTATTGTCCCCAAAGTGTACCATGACTGATATTACTTTGTAAAGTGCCAACAGAAATTGTTACCCGTTCACTTAAATTGCTCCCATAGGGCTTCCCTGGTGGCGCAGTGGTTGAGAGTCCGCCTGACGGTGCAGGGGACACGGGTTCGTGCCCCGGTCCGGGAAGATCCCACATGCCGCGGAGCGGCTGGGCCCGTGAGCCATGGCCGCTGAGCCTGCGCGTCCGGAGCCTGTGCTCCGCGACGAGAGAGAGGCCACAACAGTGAGACCCGCGCCCCCCCCGCAAAAAAATTGCTTCCATAATTAAATAAGGAGTTTTCTTCATTACAACTGACATTTATGATCCCTGCTACAAGGTATGATAGATCCTCTCTCCCACTCTCTTTCTTTGAGGTATTGAAATTCTGTATCTATAACTGAGGAATCTTCTGAAAAGAAAAGACAGGTCATTCTGTTAGCATGTCATTGAACCCAATCCCTGGAATATTCATCTTGATTACAGTTTTTTTTTCCCATCAATTTTTCTGCTACATGGTAGAAGAATATCGCAGTTTGGGTTTGAGTAGAATAGGTGAAGATTAAAATTGACCACAGTTAAATTATTGGAATTTTATATGAGAGAGTAAACATTTTTTAGTCCCTACACCTTCTATACAAAATGAAAGGCAGAAAATTAAATTACTGTTTTTCCTTATGACTCACTACAGGGCCTTAGAAGACAGTCCATGATATGGCCCCTGCTTCATTTCCTACCACTTGTCAGTTAGTTCTAGAAAGATGGGCTTCTTATTCCTGCAACATGCGAATTTTTCCCCTATCTTTTAGCCTCCAGGTGTCCGTACTTGCTGTGCCTTTTGACATAAGATTTCATGGGAGACAATTCTCCACGGTCTCCTGTGTTATGCATATTTTATGAGGAAAGCACTGACTGCCCTGTGTCAGGAGAACATTTTAAGAATGTTTGTGGGGCTTCCCTGGTGGCGCAGTGGTTGAGAGTCTGCCTGCCAATGCAGGGGATACGGGTTCGTGCCCCAGTCTGGGAAGATCCCACATGCCGCGGAGCAGCTGGGCCCGTGAGCTGTGGCCACTGAGCCTGCGCGTCCGTTGCTCCGCAATGGGAGAGGGCACAACAGTGAGAGGCCCGCGTACCGAAAAAAAAAAAAAAGTTTGTGTAGCAAGTGACCCTGGAATGTAGAGATAGTGTTTCTCTCTGGGGAAAAGGGCAGGCGTGCTTACTGCCTATTAGGAAAAATGTGGGTTCCCTAAGCTCAGATTTGCTCTTCTGTAATTCAAGGCACTGCATTTGCAGGTGCCCTCCACCCTCCTTTGCATCGTCTTATGGGAATTGGGGCTTAGGCACCTGGCAGTCTAACATGTTAATTTGCAAATAAAATCTCAACTCTTTCATAGGGCTTACAGTGTCAGTTATAAGATAGGATGCTGACAGATATATGACTTCCTGGAAGAGGAAGGATAATAACCAAACAGCTTTGTTTGTCAAATGGAAATGGTATACAGTATTGAAGAACACAGCTGACCCAGCCCCAGCAGTAGACATAAAAGTGGCAGCTCTCCATTTCTGGGAACTTCGTTTCCATTCATCATGTAGATGCCTATAATAAGGGCCTGTTCTTTGCTGATACTAACTGGGATGGTTTAGCTACTGGAATAGGACACGCAGATTTTGTGCAGTGCACCTGAGGTGGGAACCCCCCAATCCTCAATAGGAATGGGGAGAGAAGGACATCAGTGACCTGTGTCTTTCATAATTGTCCTTAGAACCTTCCTCACAAGGCAAATGACTTGATGCAGCTCCCCCTAAACTGTTGCCCATGCCTTAGATTTAAATGACTGCTAGGTCTGCCACTTTTCACTAGGCAACTCTAATGACTATAGGACTGCTATTCCCCTTAACTTTACTGAGAAATCTATTAGAAACAAATAAGTGTGGCCCTTATCCCGCACTTCCCATGCAGAGCATCTGCCAACGCCTCCATTCGAACATCTCCCACACCTCCATTCCCTTAGCCATTGCTCAGTCACCAAAAGCAAACACATGACCCTATGGGGAAGTGGGCAAAGAGGACAGGCTAGAAAAGCTTCCGTCATTCCACTGCTCCTCAAACAAGCATCAAACAGAATTATTTAATTAAACTGGGCAGTCTAATGCCTTTGAGCTGGTGGGGAGGTCAGTTTGGATTCATCCTAAACCTTCTGACTTATGGAAGCATGGGGCTCCTAGCAATTCTACATAATACTTTCTTTCCAGGGACATCATGTACACCCCAAGCTATACTTGTATAGGACCGAGGTGCTAACTTGCCTTCCCCATAGAAGCATGGTGACTTAGGGTGGTCAAAAGAGAACTTCACGTGTTTAAGGAAACCAGTGTGGATTGGTATCACTCAGATGACTGCAGGTGGGGAACTTCATGGAGGGGTAACTGAGTCTTTAATTATGTGCAGGCTGCAGGCAGTCAACCTTGGATGGGAGTCATTTAATTAGAAAAAGTGGCACAAAATTGTCCCTCACTTTGGTTGAAGTGGTCAATGACATTACTTCAGCCCTGGAAGGCTTTCAAGTCAGTCCCAACTTACTGACCAAGGGTGTTACTGATGATACAATTTCCATTACCTTCTTCCTTGCAGACTAAGGCAGGGTTTGTGCGATTACCAAGATGTTCTCCTGTACCTATATTAATACCTCGGTTGAGTAGAAAGATCAATGCAGAAACTTAAGAAGAGTTTTCTAAGAACTCTTTTTAGGAAACTGGTTTTCTAAGGTAGACTGGCGGTTCACAGCATGTTCTACTGGTTGTATTTGTGATATCATGAGGCATGTTTGAGCTCAGTGCTGTAAGCTGGCCTTATTTTGCTACTTGGAGTCTTGTTCTTGGTATCAATAGTAGTAGTAATAGTAGTAGTAGTAGTAGTAGTAATAGTAGTAGTAGTAGTAGTAGTAGTAGTAGTAGTAGTAGTAGTAGTAATTACACAATATAGGAAGCAAATTGACTGGATTTGATCCCAGACTCTGTCAGTAAGATTAATCTGGGTAGCTGATAGAATGGCATACTCTTGAGAAAACTGGCCAGAATTCAAGACTATGTAGAAGTGAGGGGTAGCTACTATCAGGAATCAATTTTTCATGGATCTCTCACATTTTCACACATCTTGTAAGCAAGGAGCCAATTACACTTTGTTCCAGAATATCTTTTCAAGGATCCTTGCGTAGTAAATATTTGGAAGATAGAGACGGTAAGATCAGGCATTTTTACTGCCTATTATACAAATTGAGGCTGCCTAAGCTCAGAGTTTCTGTCCTACAATGCAACCCACTGTTACTCAGGTGCCATCTGCTTTTCTTTGCCCCTCCCTGTGAAAATCGTGGCTTGAGGAAATAGCTTCAAAAATGTTGATTCTTTGGTTTAGATAACTTTGTGAATAACAAATTGTCCTCCATCTTTGACCTTGGAGTCACGTGCCTTCTTCCAGCGTCCGTGAAGCAGTGGGAAGCTAACACATTAGTTTACGAGTAAGAATATTTCCAGTTTTCTACAACAGCCCCTCATCATTCTGATCTCTACTTAAATGTTGTCTCTCGAGAGGCCATAGCGCTTCACCCTCAGTTATCCTCTTTCCCACGAATGTTCTTTCTTCTTATTGTAGCCCTTATCTTTAAAGATATTCGTGGTTATGTATGTGTACAAGTGACCCCTGAAAAAATGTTTGAACCATGTGGGGCTTCTTACACACAACTTTTTTTTTCAGTAACAATACAGGTGGCCCTCTGGATCCACAGATTTGGAGCTGAGGATGCAGAGAGCTGACCGTAAGGGACTTGAATAACCATGGCTTTTGGTATCCACGAGGGGTCCTGGAACCAATCCCCTGTGGATACCAAGGGACTATTATACTGTCTACCCTCCTCCAATTGAATATATGCTGCGTGAGGGCAGTAACTATGGACTCTATGTCCACTCGCTTTGTAAAGCTCAGAGTAGTAGCAGGCAGTAAGTAGGCATTCAATAAATACTGGTTGAATTTATTTGAATTCCTTTAGAGAATCATGGGGATTTATAAGACAAAGATTTCATATGCTCTCCCTTTTCTGTCTGTCTGCATCATACAAGAAATGTATCAGATAGATAAATATCTTCTGCTGCACATATTTGGATTCAAAAACATTGAACTTACTGCAGAAGGAGGTGGTTTTATTAAAGATGGTTTAGCCAAAATATGGAACATTTCTTAGACCATAAAATGTTTAAACAATTGTAGATCAATCAGTTCACAAAGGAAACTATTATTCCATAACTTTATCCTCAATCCTGTAAATCCATATGGATACCCAATAACAATATAATTTTTCCATTGCAATGACTTTTACTGGAAAAACATAAATTTTCATTGAAGTAAAAAAACCCTTATTGACCAAATCACTTGCTGGGCTACAATTACATGTTGTAATCAGAAGCAGAGGCTTGGATCATTTCAGTGGAAAGAATGGATAGAATCGAGGATCAAGTCACCACATCAAAACCAAAACAAAACAATAGATTTGATCAAAATCAGTCTTATAGTAAGACATATGCTACATAAGAGTCAATGGTATGATTAAATTCAAGAAACAAAAATGTAGATAGACTTTGGATGCAGACCATTCTTATTTGACTGGCTCTGCATTTAACTGTTTTTATCTCATCTTGACATTCCTAGCAATTATAGTAGTTTTGTATGTTGAAGAAACACAGTACAAATCACAGAGAGCTCAAAATTATGTCTAATGCCAAACCTTTTAACAAAGACAAAACTCAAATTACTATACCTTCTTACCAAATAAAGAAGATGACAGAGGCACCATCTTCCCAGTCCTCAAACTGTACTGCAAAGGGTCACTTCAAAAACCTAAAATAAATCATTATTATCATGTTGATAGTGTCTCAACTCACTCACTAGTTGTTTTTCTTCATTAAGAGACATTATTTCTTAGAGGAGTTTTAAATTTACAGAATAATTGAACAACAACAGAGAGTTCCCATATACTTTCACGCCCACACACCCTGGCCCCTATTTCCCCTGTTATTAGCGTCTTGTATTGGTGCGGCACGTTTGTTACACTTGATGAACATACATTGATACTTTATTATTAAAGTCCATAGTTTACATTAGGGTTCCCTCTTTGCGTTTTATATTCTGTGAGTTTGCTGTATTGCATAATATCATGTATACCTCATTACAGTATCATATAGAATAGTTTTACTGCGCTAAACATGTCCTGTGCTATATGTATTCCTCCCTCTCCCTCCTCACCACCAGCCCTCCAGATCCTGACAAACACTGGCCGCTTTAGTGTCTCCATTTCTGCCTTATTCCAGAATGTCATGTATTTAGATTCAAACAGTATGTAGCCTTTTCTTACTGGCTTCTTTCACCTAACAATATGCACTTAAGGCTTCTTCTGTGACTCTGTGTGGCTTGATAGCCACAGTATTCTTTTCCTGTTTTAAATAATGTCCTTTGAAAATAAAGTCTATTAAACAACACCACCAAAAACAACAAAAAGCATAATATTCATAATGCTGGATCATTAACTCATTATTTAGCACCACTTGATCTATTAAATTATATACAATACTATTTTGCCAATTGTCATGTTATATCTAATTGTTTCATCTTCTTAGAATGTTAGCTCCATGAGGTCAGAAACTGTACCTTATGTAGTCATTCCCTAATGATATATCTAAAGGTTTATATATATATATATAACATATATATAAACATATACATATATATAACATATATATATATGCACATATACATATCTTTGCAAAGAATTTACTTTTAAAGTCCTTAAATAAAGTGTATGCAAATAAATAATGTAATGTAGAAAGTTTTCTGGATTTTAAATGTGGTTAAGCAGGCATCCCAGAAATATTTCTTAAATAAATAAAGTAAATTAAAAAAATAATGTCCTGGGCTTCCCTGGTGGCACAGTGGTTGAGAGTCCACTTGCCAATGCAGGGGACATGGGTTCGTGCCCTGGTCCGGGAAAATCCCACATGCCGCGGAGCGGCTGGGCCCGTGAGCCATGGCCGCTGAGCCTGTGCGTCTGGAGCCTGTGCTCCGCAACGGGAGAGGCCACAACAGTGAGAGGCCTGCGTAGCGCAAAAACAAAAAACAAAACAAAACAAAACTTGGTGTGATCAGTATTTTTTTAACAGTACATATGTTACTCTATGCATATAGGTACATTACTATGATTTTAATTTGTATTGCCCTAGCAAAGAAATAACAAATAAGTGTCCAGAAAGAAAGTGACTTTAAAATGTCAGATTTTCTCTTTGGGTTTATCCACTGTGGAAATTTTCTCCCTTCCTTCAGTCTTGTTTACTTGTAGTTCTCTGATGCCTTCAAATAATTTATTTTTTTGAAACTCAGACTTTTTAGTATTTCTTAATAAAAGTATCGGTCTTCTTCAAGCTACTACACTGAATACAAGAGCAAAAGTTTTATACAGCCCCTCAACTTTGACTTTGTAGATTAATCTTATTATTTTATCTTTTCTCCCCATTGAATCTATTTATATTTGTTGTTGTTTTACTTTCTAGATTTTCTTTATATTCTCATCCATTAATATTTAAATGTGTGTGTGTGTGTGTGTGTGTATGTGTGGTATTCCTTATCCTTGCTAAAGCATAAACAGCATCCACTTCTACATTTGTAGATATGGTATATCCTCTTCTCATGGATGCAATATTTATTTTTTTCCTTTGAGATTATCATAGCATTTCTGATGTGTGACATGTTCTTCTGCCCCCACCTTATCTCTAGGTTCTCAAAGTTCCACTTTCTGTCTCTTATTTAAAATTGCTGTGTTTCCAGCAGAGGGGAAGCCTCAAGGTGTGGACATTGCCAACTGAATGAGCCTCTCTTTATTTTATTTTAAATCAATCCAGCCTTACCAGCTTCTGTGGTTTTCTGCTGGCAAGGAAACTTCCTATCATTCCAACAAAGGTCTCAGTAATGGGGTGTACAGACCTCTAGAGGAAAAGGAAGGGGACAAAGGAAATATATGCATAAATATCCATTTAATGTTTTTTGACTGTTTATCTCCAGGATTCATTGTGTGAGGTCATCAAAGTTCTTTAGGGGTCTTTACATGCCCTATGCACCCCAGGAAGTTGCCTCACGTATTAGTAGGAGTTCAAGGGATGCTTGTTCAATTAAATCCCTGCTGGAATGGTGGGACAACATGCAGCTAGGGGAGAAGCTGCCAAAAGTGTTATAAGGGTCTTATGTCAACAGCTGAAATATATGTGATATGATGTCAAAAACTGAATGTGAAATAGTCATGCTTTAAGAAATCACCTTCTCCATGAAGATAAGAATTGTATTTCATTGAGCTGTCTTAAATTTTCCATATAAGTTAGAAATGTAAAAACTGACAAAAATGAAATTAGGACAGGAATTGTTGTAGTCATTTTTGTCAAGTATACACCACACATGCTTATTTATTAATGAGCTATGGGTTGATTTTTTTCCTCTTCCTTTCATGCTTTCTCTGATCAGTGTGATGTATTCTTGGACCACATTTGTATGTTCTTTTGGTCTGACCAAGATGTTGTCCACCTGATTTTGAGATAAAAAGGGTGTGGGACAAGGAGAAGAACATATCAGTGCTTAATTTTGTGTTACTACCTCAGGTATTCCAGATCCTTAATTTTACGATTTTATTTACTGACAATTAGAGTGAAAAAGCAATCAAAATCAAATTGCCCAGCTTGCACCTGCATAGGCCTGGAAGTGACGTGTGGCATCACTGCTCTCAGCCTCTTCCTTAGGATGTGCCCTGTGCTTTGACAATCATCACCTCAACTGGGCTTCATCAGGTAGCCTGTGCATCAGATCCAGGGCTGCTGGGGGCAACCCTGTAACTCATAGCCCTGCTCTAGTCCTCTGCTGAAATAGATGTAGTTTTCCTTGGCTACAATCATTCAGAGGTGACTACGATTTCCTCAATATTAAGATTGTAAGTCCTCATCTATTTCAGATCCCATGCTTACCTCAGTTTATTTAAATAGGAATTGCATAATTCTAGAGAAATTTGTTCCTACTTTGTGTTATCTTGGTTTTATTTCCCCTATTCAAAATGGAGGTACAGACACGGCAATCATTCCTTGGTTATCCAAAGAAATGGTAGGTTGTGAATAGCTTGAACCATTATCGTCATAATAAAACCATCATCATTGTCATTTTCTTCTTATTTAAAAGTGTTACCATGTATTATTTAAGTGTATTTTTTCATTATAAAACATATATTCATCAAGTCTACTCTAAGCCAGGCACTCTTCCAGGAGTAGAATATACAGTGGTATTTAAATGAAAAGTGTTCCTATTCTCCTGAAGCTTTTATTCTAGTGAGGAAGGTAAACAACACAGAATCTTTCTCTAAATAAGTACTTTCTGATATTGGTAATTGCTAGGAAGAAACTATAGCACGGCAAGGATAAGGGCCAGTATTTTAGGTAGAAGTGAAACATCTGAGCTGAAACATGAGTAAATGAAGGTTTTGGAGAAGAGCATCCAGTTAGAAAACATAGTAAGGGTAAAGATCTTGAGTGTAACAGGAGGGAGAAGTACTGAAGATTACAAGCAAGAACAGTATGCCTTGAGTGTGGTGAAAAAGGAAAGAGAGGATACTTGGAACCAAGGATGGATATGTGAGCAAAGGGAAGATCATAAAGGTCCTGTGGAACATAGTAAATTAGATCTAATTAGACCAAAGCACCCTCCATTTAAAACAATGCTAAAAAAAATTCTCATATACCAATATGAGAATTCTCCTATACCAATATATGAGAATTTTTTTAGCAATATTTTAACAGGAGGGTGCTTTGGTCTAATTCACCTTTTTAAACGGTCATTTCCTGTAGGTGAGGGTGGGGGAAGTGGAACCCTTGTGCACTGTTGGTAGGAATGTAAAACGGTGCAGCCACCATGAAAAATAGTAGGATGTTTTCTCAAAAGCTTAGAAATGGCATGACCATACGATCCAGCAATTCCACTTCTGGGTGTGTACCTGAAAGAACCGAATGCGAGGTGTCGAGGAGATATTTGTGTTTTCACGTTCATAGCAGCATTATTCACAATAGCCCAAAGGTGAAACAAACCAAGTGCCCAACAACAGGTAAGTAAACAAAATATAGTAGATACATATAATGGAATATTATTCATCCTTAAAAAGAAAGGAACCTCTGACACAAACTGCAACAGATGAACCTTAAGGACAACGTGCTAAGTGAAATAAGCCAGTCACAAAACAAAACAAAAAAACGTTGTGTTTCCACTTATATAAGGTCCCTAGAGCAGTCAAATTCATAGAGGCAGAAAGCAGACAGGGGCTGGGGGAAGGGGTAAATGAAGACTTGTTTAATGGGTACAGAGTTTCAGTCTGGGATGGTGAAAAAGTTCTGAGAATATTTAGACTATGGTGATGGTTGCGCAACAATAAGAATGTATTTAGCCCTACTTCACTGTATACATAAAAATGGTTAAGATGGTAAATTTTATGTTATATGTATTTTACCACAATTAGAAATTTTTTAAACTGAAAAATTAAAAGATTATTTTCTGTTTCTTGTTTGTTTTAGCACAGATTGCAAGAAGGAAAACATAAAAGCATGGAGACCTGGTAGGAAGGAATGTGTATTTCATTTCTAGCCCAGATATGATATAAGCCTGGATTAGTATGTTACTAGTAGCCTTGACTAGACAGAAAATGCAGACAAAGGTTATAGACAGCCCATCCTAGGTGGTTCATGGCAAAGGCAAGCAGAGAATTGTAGGAATGTTTGTGTACGTGATGGGAGGCATCTTAGCACTACACCACAAGTGCTGATGGGAGTATCCATTAGAATGAAGAATACTGATGCTTCAGAAAAAAAGGGTTGAGTAAAGAAGCAAAGTCTTTCATTAGGCATTTGGGAATCCGATTGAGTGAACATTTGGAGGAGTTGACCTTAAATATCAGGGATGAAAGGTCATTTATGGTAAAATCCAGGGTAAAAAAATGGAGAAGGCAGGATATCGGGGCCAATGCCATAGGTCAGTAGTTTGGATTTCAGAAAGACGATATTGTTCTCATGAATGATTTCTGCTTCATCAATGGAATAAGAAGTAAGGTTATTATTTGGGAGTAAAGAAGGGGACAGCTTATTGTTGAAGGTTAGATTAAAAAGTAGAAGTATGATATTGTTGTTTTGGTGAGTGAGGAAGCAAATGAATTAGGAAAATGCAGTAGGATGATATAGCAGGCCTTAGAATCCATTTGGGATTTATGAGAAATGTACATAATCTCCTTCGCTCATCATAGCATTCCTACAAGATAGATATTATTTTACTCAAATTTATAAGTGCAAAGCCTGAGGCCAAGAGGGTAGGGTAAGCAGTAAATTCCATGTCTTTCCACGTTCTTTCCATTTTGTCAAGGTTGGATCTCAAGGTGCATTACTTAGGTTCTACCATGTGCCAAGCATCTGACTTTTCTCAATTTTACTTTGTCATAACAACATCCTTGCCTCAGATAAAAGAGAGCTTCAAAGAAAAGTCTGGGCAACTTCTCAAGGTCATAAGAGGCAGAGGAAGTTTCAAATTATTCTGGCTCCAAAGCCCACTTTTTCCCATCCACACTCATGCCCTCTACACAGAGAGAGACATTTCAGGAAAGGCAGAGAGACCTGCAGAGGGATAACCCAAGGCCCATGTCCTTCATTCTCCAAGATCACAAGGAAGTATTATTGCACCGTATGTATTTAAGACTATGGAAAACATAAACTTTGGAAAGTTTATAGATTAAGATTCTAGGGGTGGTTAGGTTTTAACTCTTTGTTGAGAAATAAAATAATCTGAGGCCCACAGTCAAGCAAAATCAAAACTACTGCCAGGTTTCCAAAGTTCCAGGTCCATACTGTCTCTTCTTGGAGTTACTGGTAGAATGCATTTTATTTAAACAAACTGTATTCTTTGGAAATGTCAATTTTAATATGTTAAGTCTAATGTTTTGTGTGGTGCTTTCCCAGAGAAAAGGCAAGGTGCCCAAGTATAGTTAAGGGTCAGTGGATTTCTGTAGTAGAAGTCAGAGTAGCTGGCTTCACTCCTGTTAGGTCTGATGTTTGAGCGTAACCTTGAACACACCTTGCTGCTCAGCATGGCTTCCATCACCAACTCACGTCTCCTGAGCACTTTCCAATCACCATACCTTGTCACAGTCTGACATGTAAAGAGCTAAAGATTTCATCTCAAAAAGAAATATTTCATAATTCTTCCCTGGCATAGCTTTTCCCATCACTGGATCTGAAATTAAATTGATTTACCATTTGTAAGCATAGCACCAAATGCAGCATGATAGATCTGATTATATTTTTTAAAGCCGTCTATATGTCAAGAGTACCATAAGCAAAGTTAAATAGCAAGGGGTGAAAAAAAATTACAAAGTACACGTCGAAGAAAAACAGTTTTACATGTATATATGAAAACAGAAGTACAATTATATAAATATAGATAAAGCATATAAAAATAATTCATAATGAGAAATACAAATGATCAACAGATATAAACATTGTTTATCTGACAAGAGGAAAAATGCAATGAGGTATAATTGGTATCTAGCTGATTAGGAAAGAATAATGTTAAAATAAATAAATCATTATTGTTAGTAACTAAAAGTGCTAAGGATTTGTGAGTGTGAACAAACTCTCTATGTATTCACTCTAGGTAAAACTTTTGTGGAAGCTAACTTCAATTTATACATAAAAGCATTAAAGATGTTCATACCTTTTAGACAACAACTTTACTTCCAGAAATGTACCCCAGAGAAGTAATTAGCTGAGGGGGCAAAATCAGACATATAAACAGCTGTCTTGTAGCCATGCTATCACAACTGGTACCATGGGGATCTTGGAATAGATAACATGGATGCTCTGAGTCCTAGAAAAGAGGTAACCATTTCTGTAAATCACTCAGAGACTCAGTATAGTGTTCCTTGCATTTATTTAGTCAACATTTATTTATCTAAATGTAGAAGACCCGTCTATAGGACCTGATAGAAATTATAAGACATGTAATGACCAATTTATTAATTATTTAACTTTTAAGACTTCTCTGCTCGTTGAGTTTGTCCTTAAGATTTATGAAAAGTGTATGGAGATGTAAATTCCAAACTTAGAAATCCATCAGATTAAGGGAGCCACATCCAGAAAATGAGATGATGTATATAAAATCTCTAGCATAGTGCCTGCCACACAGTGGGTACTCAATACACAATAGTTACTATACTACAATAAAATTATACCAATGCTATTGTTATTATCAAAGATTCATGTCAGGTTTCCTCAAATGGTCCTTTGTTTCTTCTCTCCTTCCATCCATTTTTCTCTATTCCTGCCTTGTTTCTTTCATCCTTTTGCCTTTCTATTTTTCCTTTCTTCCAACATTTTTGAGCATCTAATTGGAGTCATGCATTTCATTAGGCACTGGTGTAAATAAAAAACAAAACACTATGTTCTCCCTCAAATAACTGATAGCATTGTTGATGTACCCACCCTTGAAAGAAGCAATATTACACATGCCAAACAAAAGTCTTTGGCAGCTGAAGGAAGGGTGTGGCTAATTCTACAAGGAAGAACTTTTTTAGACTTTTTGTTTGAAATGGATTTTGAAGACCAAATAGGCCCAGAAGGCAGAGTAGCTTTTTCATGCCTGTGACATAAATTTGCACTTGAAAGTACAGGAGCCATTTTGGGAACCACAGGGAAGGTATGAAGGGCAGGAGACCTGTGGGAAGAGCTTTAGGTGAAAAGAGTGAAAATATGTCAGCATAAGTTTGGGAAAGACTTCAGAAAAGACAGTAAGTAGTTTGTATTTGATCCTATATAGATGGTTTCAAGAATGGTGGCGGGATCAAAACTCTTTGTAAGACTAGCATGCTGCAAGGTAAGGATCAACTAACTCATACTTGATTCAATACGTAACTTTGAGGGGAGCAGCTTTCATGGGCAGAGAGTGTGCCTGTATTTTTCAGTGCCAGTGTCATGCACTTCCTAAAGCAGAAAGAGACATGTTGCCAGTGCTTATTCCTCCTGTGATCCCTTCTTTCCTCTGGAACCCAAAAGTTCAGTGACAGTCCAACTCCTTCATTGTTTATTCAACAAGCATCATATTATGCTAAGTTGAGCCAGAAGCGAGAGACACAAGGATAAAAAAGGGTAGGTTTCTTCCTTCAAAAATATTACAGGTTAATAGGACAGAAATAGTTTAACTGCCTAGCACTGCGGTGTGATACATGATACAATAGACTTATGTCCGGTAGAGAGAAAAAGGAGAAGGAAATTAACTATTCTTGGAAGAAAGCTTTCTCATATTAAGGAAACGCTTACCATGAGTTTTGAGGGATAAAATAGGACTTTACAAGGAAGTTGAAGGGGAAAAATGCCCTCCAAACCCATTTTGTGTGTGTGTGATGCTGTTTTTATTTCCATCATGCTTTGACTTCACCGGGCACAAAGAGAGGATTTCTCTCTTCTCTGGTTCCCATGGAAATAGTGCTGTGGCTGCCATATGCAATTTCTGTTAGGTATGTTGACTTACACCTGAATTTCATGTGTGCAATCTTATTATATTCTTAGACTAGCTCTTTGAAGTAAGCAAACCATTCTGAATTTTGTAAACAAGAAAAATAAATCCCAGGAAATGTAAGCTTGTGGTTATCACAACAGTAATTGGTAAGGCAGAACAAAATCCTGTTCATTCTGTTATCAAAACATATGCTATACACATTACTGTATTCCATTTATGCCTCTGTGTTAACAACATCTTGTTGAACTATGATTGCATGCCTCTATGTGACACAGGGGCTCTGCCTATTTTATTTTGTATCCCAAGTATAGGACACAGTGCTTGGACCTAGTAGGTCTCCCAAAATATTTGAGGAATGAACATATAATCCCCTAAAAATATCCTTTGGGACTTACCTAGTTCTAACAGATATGAAGATCTTTTTTGTTGTTTTATATGCTTTGCCTTCTGAACTAAATAATTTGCCTCTTGAGGACAGAGCTTCTGTCTCAGCTCTCTGTAAGCACCCACAACACCTAACATAGAGCCTTGTCTGATGTAGGAGACCCCGATAGAGTGCTTTTAAGTGAATTACCCATTTCTGATAGATTTTGGAGTAGACTTCAGTCCTTCTGCTTAGTTTTATAAAACAATGCCTCATTATCCCATTTGGTAGGCTGTGGCTCTACCACTATTCTAAATGAAATTGAAATCACTACTGCATTCTCTTCCCCAGGACTGTCTCAGCTCTGGGACTTTAAAATACCTCTCAACCTTTGTGGCAAACATGACCCATTTGGGGACATTCTTTTCTCTAGGGAAATCAATAGAAAACTCAACTTTCACTTGAGCAAATGCTTAGCTCTCAACTGGTTTCATTATTATAAGAAATGTTAGCAAATTATAATTAGGGGAAAAATTAGGGGGCCAAAAAAAGGAAAAGAACTGCCTTGACAAACCCTGAATGCAATTCTAATCTATGCTATGCTATTATTACTTTTTAATCCAAATTTAACATATGTTGGAAGTAAAATTAGAAAATCTGTTTCTGCACTATTTAAAACTCCAAATTCCTGCCTACTGTTTTGACTTTGAGATATTAGTACCTTTGGTAAGATTGAAACATCATTCTCTAAGGAGAGATTAGGCATTTTTATGCAGCTATTAGACTGCTGTCTAATGGTCCTGGATTTGATGGAGTTCACGTTCAGGTTTACCTGTACGATGCTGAGAACAAGGAGCTTCCCCACCTGCTTGTGTCCGTTCGTGATTACTGTCTCCTGAATGATGCCAGTGATTACAGCTTTTATGAGAATATGGACTGCAAAGTGACTGCCATATGCCCCTTTATTGAAATGGTCCATTCTTGTGGGAATACCAGTAAATAGTGAGGTGGTCCAAAATCCAATCAACCAGCAAAGAATTATTGGCAACCTAGTTTCCCTAAAGTGTAAACCTTCCATATCCAAATGACTAGTAAACAAGCCCCAAACCTTGGATTCCTACTAATTTCACCACTATGAATTTTTATTGATCACTACAGATCTTAAATATTTCTCAAATCCATTCTTTTCCCTTCTTTACCATGCCATTGTTTTAATTCAGGCTCTCCATAACTTTCTCCTGACAAATTTGTATTGCCTTTTATCTGGGCATTGGGGAATGCAAAGTTGATAGGAGCAGAGAAAGTCATAGTTTGTAGAACTTGATGGCATGTGGTTTTTACCAGCTGAAAGGAGACTTTTAACATCAGCCATAAGATTTAATATAATTTCACATTTTTCACTTCCCTCCTCTGTCAAAGGAGAATACATAATCTCTGCTCTGTGGCTCACAGAGACCTCTCCCTCCCTCCCCATGGGAAGAGTGTTCTCATTGTCCCGTTCACATGGGCTCAGTCACATGATTTGCTTTGGCTAATGAAACACTTGCAAAAGTGACATGGGCCTGTCCAAGCAGAAGCTTGAGAGCCAAGTCACGGTGTGACTGTGGCATTTCCCCTCTGCCAGGAGATTGCCACATCCCAGATTGGAACTGCTCCTTCAGCCTGGGTCCTGGAATGAAGAAATGACAGAGCAGTAGCTGACCTCAGCCAATATATAACATGAGCAAAAAATAAACCTTTGTGGGTTCAACCACTGAGATTTGAGGGTTATTCAACATTATATTACAAAACCTCATTAATACAATGAATGTTTCATTTTGTTGGCTATTTAATTCCTCATAAAAAAGTGTTTTTGTAGCAGTTGATATTACTTCAGGATAAATTGTCATTGTATTTATGAAATAGATCTCTTCTGTAGAACATCTGATGAATATTGATTAAATGAGATAATATATGGATAATATATGGAAGGCAAAGTGCTGAACACAGACTAGATGATTTACAAATGTGGGTGTCCCTGCCTATTTCTGTTCTTTATTAATTTAAAATGACTCAGCTGTGTTTGTTTAATGTCTTAGCTTATTCCAAACAATGACGTTTTCCAAAAGTCTTTTCCCTTAAAAAATAACTTTTTAAAAAGCAAAAATGTTTATGCTGCTGGGACTTTTCTTCCCCATTGACTTGAGAGGATCAACACACCATGCTCTCTGGTGGCTCAATTAACAATTAACCCTCACAGAAAGGGCAGCCAACCTTCGTCCTGTAATTGTTCTGTAATTCTGGTTTGAAAAAGGCTCTTTCATCAGCAGAAAGCACTTGTTCAACCTCTATTAAGTGTTAGGCTCAGGAACAATAAAAACATATAATTCAGAGATGGAGCTGGGGAAGCATATGCAGCATCTCAGGAGGTGAAGTGGCATTTGGGACCAGCAAACAAGTGGGACAACCATGCAGACTTTCCAGGGTGGGGACTGAGAAGGAGATTGCTTACGGTCAGGACCTCAGACAGACTCCAGAGCCAGGAGGGATCTGACTCACTCCACAGCAGGCTCAGTCTGGACCTTACAGCAAAGCAAAAGGGAAGAAACAGCACCAAGAATGATTGAGGGAGGGAATGTGACTAGAATTACAGAAGGAAAGGGGGGAAAAGAGGTGTGGAAATAAGAAGAAAAAGAATATTTACTGAGCACCTACTGCATGATGCTAGGACTTACATTTCTTTCCTAATTTAATCTTTAAAGCAGGTCTTTCAAAGTAGGAATTATCAAGCCCATTCTAAAGATAAGGAAATGGAGGCTTATAACTTGCTCAGTTCCTCATAGCTGGTAAGTGCCATGGCTGTGTGTTACTGTTCTGCCTCTTCCACTTTGCCAGTGGTCTGGGCAATTGATACTAGACCTCTTAATTCATACTGCATTATGTAGTATACCTTATCGCCACGGTTGGCTGCTTGAGGCTAAAATGGAAACATTACAAAACTGTAGCTACAGAATTCCCACACTCTTTGCTCCTTCCCATGGTCACATGTACTATACCCTCTGTGTAGAACACTCTTCTACCCTCTTGCCACCCAACCTGCCCCATGTGTCATCCCCTTCCCCACTCACCCCCGCAAGCATCTCCAGCCTGTCTTCTCCACCAAGTAAAGACCAGCAGAGTACCTTCCTGCAACTGCCCCATCATGAGTCGACAAGCCCCCTTATCCCTCTACACTCATATATTAAAATCACTGTTTTGATATCTGTCTCTTTTCTCCCCGTCCCCAACCACAAGAATAAGTTTTCTAGGTTGAGGGGCTTTTTCTTTTCTTTTTTTTTCTTTTTTTTTTTAACATCATTATTGGAGTATAATTACTTTACAATGGTGTGTTAGTTTCTGCTGTAAAACAAAGTGAATCAGCTATACGTATACATATATCCCCATATCCCCTCCCTTTTGCATCTCCCTCCCACCCTCCCTATCCCACCCCTCTAGTGGACACAAAGCACCGGGCTGATCTCCCTGTGCTATGCGGCTGCTTCCCACTAGCTATCGATTTTACATTTGGTAGCATATCTGTATCCATGCCACTCTCTCACTTCATCCCAGCTTATCTTTCCCCCTCTCTGTGTCCTCAAGTCCATTCTCTATGTCTATGTCTTTATTCCTGTCCTGCCCCTAGGTTCTTCAGAACCATTTTTTCTTTTTTAAGATTCCATATATATGTGTTAGCGTATGGTATTTGTTTTTCTCTTTCTGACTTACTTCACTCTGTATGGCACACTCTAGGTCCATCCACCTCACTACAAATAACTCAATTTTGTTTCTTTTTATGGCTCAGTAATATTCCATTATATATATGTACCACATCTTCTTTGTCCATTCTTCTGTTGATGGACACTTAGGTTGTTTCCATGTCCTAGCTGTTGTAAATAGTGCTGCAATGAACATTGTGGTAAATAACTCTTTTTGCATTGTGGTTTTATCAGGGTATATGCCCAGTAGTGCAAATGCTGGGTCATATGTTAGTTCTATTTTTAGTTTTTTAAGGAGCTTCCATACTGTTCTCCACAGTGACTGTATCAATTTATATTCCCACCAACAGTGTAAGAGGGTTCCCTTTTCTCCACACCCTCTCCAGCATTTATTGTTTGTAGATTTTTTGATGATGGCCATTCTGACCGGTGTGAGGTGATACCTCTTTTAAGTTTTGATTTGCATTTCTCTAATGATTAGCGATGTTGAGCATCCTTTTAAGTGTTTGTTGGCAATCTGTATATCTTCTTTGGAGAAATGTCTATTTATGTCTTCTGCATATTTTTGGATTGGGCTATTGTTTTGGTACTGAGCTCCATGAGCTGCTTGTAAATTTTTGAGATTAATCCTTTGTCAGTTGCTTCCTTTGCAAATATTTTCTCCCATTCTGAGGGTTGCCTTTTCATCTTGTTTATGGTTTCCTTTGCTGTGCAAAAGTCTTTAAAGTTTCATTAGGTCCCATTTGTTTATTTTTGGTTTTATTTGCATTTCTCTAGGAGGTGGGTCAAAAAGGATCTTGCTGTGATTTATGTCACAGAGTGTTCTGCCTCTGTTTTCCTCTAAGAGTTTTATAGTACCTGGCCTTACATTTAGGTCTTTAATCCATTTTGAGCTTTTTTTTGTGTATGGTGTTAGCAAGTATTCTAATTTCAGTATTTTACATGTAGCTGTCCAATTTTCCCAGCACCACTTATTGAAGAGCCTGTCTTTTCTCCATTGTATATTCTTGCCTCCTTTATCAAAGGTAAGGTGACCATATCTGAATGGGCTTATCTTTGGGCTTTCTATCCTGATACATTGATCTATATTTCTGTTTTTGTGCCAGTACCATACTCTCTTGATTACTGTAGCTTTATAGTATAGTCTGAAGTTAGGGAGCCTGATTCCACCAGATCTGTTTTCTTTCTCAAGATTGCTTTGGATATTCGGGGTCTTTTGTGTTTCCATACATATTGTGAATTTTTTTGTTCTAGTTCTGTGAAAAATGCCAGTGGTAGTTTGACAGGGATTGCATTGAATCTGTAGATTGCTTTGGATTGTATAGTCATTTTCACAATGTTGATTCTTCCAATCCAAAAACATGGTATATCTCTCCATCTGTTTGTATCATCTTTAATTCCTTTCATCAGTGTCTTACAGTTCTCTCCATACAGGTCTTTTGTCTCCTTAGGTAGGTTTATTCCTAGGTATTTTATTATTTTTGTTGCAATGGTAAATGGGAGTGTTTCCTTAATTTCTCTTTCAGATTTTTCATCATTAGTGTATAGGAATGCAAGAGATTTCTGTGCATTGATTTTGTATTCTGCTACGTTACCAAATTCACTGATTAGCTCTAGTAGTTTTCCGATAGCACCTTTAGGATTCTCTATGTGTAGTATCATGTCATCTGCAAACAGGGACAGTTTTACATCTTCTTTTCCAATTTGGAAAAGAAGGAAAAAGGAAAGTAAAACTTTCCATTTATTTCTTTTTCTTCTCTGATTGCTGTGGCTAAAACTTCTGATTCTATGTTGAATAATAGTGCTGAGAGTGGGCAACCTTGTCTTGTATATGATTTTAGTGGAAATGGTTTCAGTTTTCCAATATTGAGAATGATGTTCACTGTGGGTTTGTCATATATGACTGTAATTATGTTGAGGTAAGTTCCTTCTATGCCTGCTCTCTGGAGGGTTTTTATCATAAATGGGTGATGAATTTTGTCAAAAACTTTTTCTGCATCTATTGAGATGATCATATGGTTTTTCTCCTTCAGTTTGTTAATTTGGTTTATCATATTGATTGATATGCATTTATTGAAGAATCCTTGTCTTCCTGAGATAAACCCCACTTGATCATGGTGTATGATCCTTTTAATGTACTGTTGGGTTATGTTTGCTAGTATTTTGTTGAGGATATTTGCATCTATGTTCATCAATGATATTGGCCTGTAGTTTTCTTTTTTTGTTACATTGTTGTCTGGTTTTGGTACCAGGGTGATGGTGGCCTGTTAGAATGAGTTTGGGAGTTTTCCTCACTCTGCTATATTTTGGAAGAGTTTGAGAAGGATAGGTGTTAGCTCTTCTCTAAGTGTTTGATGGAATTCGCCTGTGAAGCAATCTGGTCCTGGGCTTTTGTTTGTTGGCAGATTTCTAATCACAGTTTCAATTTCAGTGCTTGTGAATAGTCTGTTTATATTTTCTATTTATTCCTGGTTCAGTTTTGGAAGGTTGTGGTTTTCTAAGGATTTCTCCATTTCTTCCAGATTGTCCATTTTATTGGCATAGAGTTGTTTGTAGTAATCTCTCATGATCCTTTGTATTTATGCAGTGTCAGTTATTCTCCTTTTTCGTTTCTAATTCTATTGATTTGAGTTTTCTTCATTTTTTTCTTGATGAGTCTGGCTAATAATTTATCAATTTTGTTTATCTTCTCAAAGAACCAGCTTTTAGTTTTATTGATCTTTGTTATTGTTTCCTTCATTTCTTTTTCATTTATTTCTGATCTGATCTTTATGACTTCTTTCCTTCTCTTAACTTTGGGGTTTTTTTGTTCTTCTTCCTCTAATTGCTTTAGGTGTAAGGTTAGTTTGTTTATTTGAGATGTTTCTTGTTTCTTGAGATAGGATTGTATTGTTCTAAACTTTCCTCTTAGAACTGCTTTTGCTGCATCCGATAGGTTTTGGGTCATCGTGTTTTCATTGTCATTTGTTTGTAGGTATTTTTTGATTTCCTCTTTGATTTCTTCAGTGATCTCTTGGTTATTCAGTAGTGTATTGTTTAGCCTCCATGTGTTTGTGTTTTTTACAGATATTTCCCTGTAATTGATATCTAGTGTCATAGCATTGTGGTTGGAAAAGATACTTGATACAATTTCAATTTTCTTAAATTTACCAAGGCTTGATTTGTGCCCCAAGTTATGATCTATCCTGGAGAAAGTTCCATGAGCACTTGAGAAGAAAGTGTATTCTGTTGTTTTTGGAGGGAATGTCCTATAAATATCAATTAAGTCCATCTTGTTTAATGTGTCATTTAAAGCTTGTGTTTCCTTATTTATTTTTATTGTGGATGATCTGTCCATTGATGGGGTGTTAAAGTCCCCTGCTATGATTGTGTTACTGTTGATTTCCCCTTTTATGGTTGTTAGCATTTGCCTTACATATTGAGGTGCTCCTATGTTGGGTGCATAAATATTTACAATTGTTATATCTTATTCTTGGACTGATCCCTTGATCATTATGTAGTGTCTTTCTTTGTCTGTTGTAATAGTCTTTATTTTAAAGTCTATTTTGTCTGATATGAGAATTGCTACTCCAACTTTCGTTTGTTTTCCATTTGTATGGAATATGTTTTTCTTTCCCCTCACTTTCAGTCTGTATGTGTCCCTAGGCCTGAGGTGGGTCTCTTGTAGACAGCATATATAAGGGTCATGTTTTTGTATCTATTCAGCCAGTCTGTGACTTTTGGTTATATCATTTAATCCATTTACATTCAAGGTAATTATCAATATGTATGTTCCTATTACCATTTTTTAAATTATTTTCGGCTTGTTATTGTAGGGCTTTTCCTTCTGTTTCCTGCCTAGAGAACTTCCTTTAGCATTTGTTGTAAAGCTGGTTTGTTAGTGTTTAATTCTTTTAGCTTTTGCTTGTCTTTAAAGGTTTTAATTTCTCCTTCAAATCTGAATGAAATCCTTGCTGGCTAGAGTAATCTTGGTTGCAGTTTCTTCCCTTTCATCACTTTAAATATGTCCTGCCACTCCCTTTTGGCTTTCAGAGATTCTGATGAAAGATCAGGTATTAACCTTATGGGGATTCCCTTGCTGCTTTTAATTTTTTTTCTTTTTATTTAATTTTTGATAGTTTGATTAATATGTGTCTTGATGTCTTTCTGCTTGGATTTACCCTGTATGGGACTCTCTGTGCTTCCTGTACTTTATTGACTATTTCCTTTCCCATATTAGGGAAGTTTTTAACAGTAATCTCTTCAAATATTTTCTCAGTCCCTTTCTTTTTTTCTTCTTCTTCTGTGACCCCTATCATTTGAATATTGGTACATTTAATGTTGTCCAGAGGTCTCTGAGACTGTCCTCAATTTTTTTCATTCTTTTTTCTTTATTCTGCTCTGGGGTAGTTATTTCTAATATTTCATCTTCAAGGTCACTTATCCTTTCTTCTGCCTCAGTTATTCTGCTATTGATTCCTTCTAGAGAATCTTTAATTTCATTTATTTTGTTGATCATCAGTGTTTGTTTGCTCTTTAGTTTTTCTAGGTCCTTATTAAACATTTCTTGTATTTTCTCCATTCTATTTCCAAGATTTTGGATCATCTCTACTATCATTATTCTGAATTCTTTTTCAGGTAGACTGCTTATTTCCTCTTTGTTTGTTAGGTCTGGTGGGTTTTTATCTTGCTCCTTCATCTGCTGTGTGTTTTTTCTGTCTTCTCATTTTGCTTAACTTATTACGTTTGGTGTCTCCTTTTTGCAGGCTGCAAGTGCATAGTTCCTGTTGTTTTTGGTGTCTGTCCCCACTGGCTAAGGTTGGTTCAGTGGGTTGTGTACACTTCCTGGTGGAGGGGACTGTTGCCTGTGTTCTGGTAGGTGAGGCTGGATCTTGTCTTTCTGGTGGGCAGGACCGCATCCAGTGGTGTGTTTGTGGTGTCTGTGACCTTATTATGATTTTAGGCAGCCTCTCTGCTAATGGATGCATTCCTGTCTTGCTAGTTGTTTGGTATGGGGCGTCCAGCACTGTAGCTTGCTGGTCATTGAGTGGAGCTGGACCTTAGTGTTGAGAAGGAGATCTCTGGGAGAGCTTTTGCCATTTGATATTACTTGGAGCTGGGAAGTCTCTGGTGGAACAATGTCCTGAACTTGGCTTTCCCACCCCAGAGGCTCATGCCTGACACCTGTCCGGAGCACCAAGACCCTATCAGCCACACTGCTCAGAAGAAAAGGGAGAAAAAAGAAAGAAAGGAAGCAAGAAAGAAAGACAGAAGGAAAGAAAGAAGGAAAAAATAAAATAAAATTTATTAAAATAAAAAAAATTATTAAAAATAAAAATTAGATAAGTAATAAAAAAAAAGAAAGAAAGAAAGAAGAGAGCAATCACACCAAAAAACAAATCCACCAATGATAGCAATTGCTAAAAACTGTACTAAAAAAAGAAAAAAAAAAGACAGCTAAAACCCTAGGACAAATGGTAAAAGCAAAGCTATACAGACAAAATCACCCAAAGAAGCATACACATACACACTCACAAAAAGAGAAAAAGAAAAATATATATATATATTAAAAAAAAGGAAGAGAGCAACCAAATCAATAAACAAATCTACCAATGATAATAAGCTCTAAATGCTAAACAAAGATAAGCATAAAACCAGAAACAAATTAGATGCAGAAAGCAAACCCCAAGTGTACAGTTGTACCCAAAGTCCACCACCTCAATTTTGGTTGTCTATTCAGGTATTCCACAGATACAGGGTACATCAAGTTGATTGTGGAGATTTAATACGCTGCTCCTGAGGCTGCTGGGAGAGATTTCCCTTTCTCTTCTTTGTTCGCACAGCTCCTGGGGTTCAGTTTTGGATTTGGACCTGCCTCTGCGTGTAGGTCGCCTGAGGGCGTTTGTTCCCACCCAGACAGGAGGGGGTTAAAGGAGCAGCTGATTCGGGGTCTCTGGCTCACTCAGGCTTGGGGGAGGGAGGGGCATGGAGTCCAGGGCGGGCCTGCGGCAGCAGAGGCTGGCATGACGTTGCACCAGCCTGAGGTGCGCCGTGCGTTCTCCTGGGGAAGTTGTCCCTGGATCACGGGAGCCTGGCAGTGGCGGGCTGCACAGGCTCCCAGGAGGGGAGGTGTGGACAGTGACCTGGGCTTGCACACAGGCTTCTTGGTGGTGGCAGCAGCAGCCTTAGCATCTCATGGCCATCTCTGGGATCTGCGCTGATAGCCGCGGCACCCGCCCGTCTCTGTAGCTCATTTAGGAGGTGCTCTGAATCCCCTCTCCTTGTGCACCCTGAAACAATGGTCTCTTGCCTCTTAGTCAGTTCCAGACTTCTTTCTGTACTCCCTCCCGGCTAGCTGTGGCGCACTAGCCCCCTTCAGGCTGTGTTCACGCAGCCAACCCCAGTCCTCTCCTTGGGATCTGACCTCTGAAACCCGAGCCTCAGCTCCCAACCCTCACCTGCCCTGGCAGGTGAGTAGACAAGCCTCTTGGGCTGGTGAGTGCTGGTCAGCACCAATCCTCTGTGTGGGAATCTCTCCACTTTGCCCTCTGCACCCCTGTTGCTGTGCTCTCCTCCATGGCTCCGAAGTTTCCCCCCGGCCCACCCTCCATCTCCACCAGTGAAGGGGCTTCCTAGCGTGTGGAAACTTTTCCTCCTTCACAGCTCCCTCCCAGAGGTGCAGGTCCTGTCCCTATTCTTTTGTCTCTGTTTTTTATTTTTTCTTTTGCCCTACCCAGGTACATGGTGAGTTTCTTGCGTTTTGGGAAGTCTGAGGTCTTCTGCCAGGATTCAGTAGGTGTTCTTTAGGAGTTGTTCCACATGTAGATGTATTTCTGATGTATTTGTGGGGAGGAAGGTGATCTCCACGTCTTACTCCTCTGTCATCTTGAAGGTCCCTGAGGAGCTTTTTCTTCATGGATTTATTTGTACATTGTTCTTTTAGCAAGCATTCATTGAGAGCCTGCCCTCTGCCATGTGGTGTGCCTGGTGTTTGGGACACACTGATAAATAAGAATGAAATGGTCTCTGCCCTCACCAGGCTTACTCCATGGGGCATTACCGATGAGAGTCTGGGCGGCGTGGCAGGGTTCATGGCCAAGTTAGCAGACAGAGTGGGTCCCTGAGGACCCGAGTACAGCCCCTCCCTTAGACAGAGTTGTTAGGAAACCATCCACCAGGAAGAGACATCCAAACTGATATCTCAGAGGTGAGAGGAAGGCGATAAAGTAAAGGGAGAGGAAGCAAAAGTCCAGTCACAGCCCCAGCACACACTGTAATGACGGCATTCAAACTAAGGGGAAGGAATCTTTGAAAGCTGCTTGCCATCTTAGATAGTATATTCTTGTTACTTGCCATAGAATGGGTTAAAAAAATCAGTATTTGTAAGCCAGCAGCACATGCTTTCGTGTACTTTGAGTGAGAATTCAGCATATCTTTTAAAATGAATCCTATGTATGTTCTGATTTATTATCTGCCTTTGCATGTTTATCTTATCTCACTTTCTGAAATCTCCTTTCAAGCTGGAAAGTACAGCTGATGGCAGAAGGTGTGTTTATACCTCAGTGACAGAGAAAGGAAAGTGAAGCAAGTGCCTTGAATCAGATAGTTGGGGGTTTTACTGTGTTCTCAGAGCCACTTTTAATAAACCTTCCTGATACTCGGTAAAAGGATGTGGTCTCCATCAAAAGCCCTTTTCGGTAACCAAATCAACAAGAGGAGAAAAACACACCTACACAGTCCCAGGTGCAGCCTAATGCAGGGCACCCTGAGAGGTGCAGGCTGGCTCTTCCTCCCGGCTTACGAGGGGCTCGCGTGGACCAGCAGCTCAAAGCTCTCCGCATGCAGTGGGAGGGTGACACATTGAGCCTCTTTCAGCTGACAGCTCAGGGACACCAAGAATGCACTTCCCTCTGCTCTCCCACCCCAGAATCGCAGCTTTCTTCTCAAATGAGAATTTTCTGACCCCCACCTCTACCCCAAAGCACTGGCCAAAGTACTAACCATACTGAGTAGCCCTGAGTTCATCTGTGAAATGCACACCCCCTGATCTTAGCCAGCCAAGTGCTGGAAAGCTTCAGGGGTGTAGACAAAAAGCTGGTTTGATGAATGAAGGTTTACATTTATCTGCTCTGGGTGCTGGAGTAAAAGCCCATGCAACCCTTGTCCGAATATGGGCAGGATATCCATTACTTGGCGCTCTTCCTAGCATTTACTCATTTAGGTTTAGAGAATAACACTTATCTTCCTGCCTATAGAGTCCCATGTCCAAGAAATTAAAAAATGGATGTAATGGACAGTAATGCCTAATGTCAGATTTGGGGAAACTCTTAATAGTTTCTCTTTACAAAACTCCAACAGATTTTCTTATTTGTCTCTGAATTCTCCGTACATATTTTGGCATCTATTTTATTTTGTGTCTATTATGCTCAAGGCACTCTGATGGGCTTTATAAACGTGTTGCCTTGTTGTCTGTGTCTGGCATAATATGTTTAGATTTCTGTCTCCTTACCGTACAAGAGGTAAGGTAATGTTTACTTTTTAATTTACTTTAAGGATTAAATGGATGTAGGGTAAGTTAAAACATACAGTACTTAGTATATAGATTAAAAGTCAGCTAGGCAAGGAACGCATCTGTATTGTTTGCCCCTGCATCATTAGCTCCTAGCTCAGTGCCATGCACATAAAATGTCACTAATAAGTGTCTGTTCGCTCATCTGTAGTAGTAGGAACAGCAAAAGAAGACGTTCTAATACTCATCTAATGTAAAATCTCAGTTGTAACCTGTGTATTGAAATACTATGGGTACTTTACACCTATTTTTTATTCTAAGTCTCACATTCACTCTGAGAAGTAGATCACCTTACATTCATTTAATAATAAAAGAAATTTGGGCTAACAGAGTTTAAGTGACTCTGCAAAAGCCTCACTATTTGTGTTAGAACCAGAATTTGAACCCAGACCCATAAGTCTAAGCTCAATATTATTTCCTCTGGGCCATAACGGGGAGAAACATGAACTTGTCCACACCTGAGGTAATGACTGCTACAAGGTGTTCTCTTCACTTTCAGCTGGTGGAATTACAGTGATCTGTGGTCTGGCCACCTTACCCTCCACTTATGAGTGATGTTGATGCTAGGACTTTCACCTGCATTGTCACAATCTTCTTCAGAATAATTCTGGGAGGTAAGTTCTAGCATCACAGCTGAACTGGTTGAAGCTGAGTTGGGGGAGGATCAGTATCTCCCAGCCTCACCCAGCTTTGCCTCCAAAGCTTGCTCTTGGAATCACTGTGCTTCTCACACAGCCATGAATAGGTAGGACGTTCAAGGGTGGCACCTCTACGGCTTTCCATGTCTCCAGATTAGCATTCCAAAATCAGATTTGTGCAAATGACAACGTAGCTCAGACTGACCAATAATACCAACACTTCTGCATCATTGCACTCGTGATGTACGGCTGTTGTTCTTGGTACTTTAACTCATTCAAGTGCACATATTTTATAAATTGATACCTGTTGGTGATATATAAAATGGTAAATCTCCAGGATTATCACCTTTTGAATAATCATCAAAACATAATCAACATCTCATGCAAACATTACTTTGCTCAGCCTTTTATAATCACCTATTATTATATGGCCAGCCTGTGACCAAATGGATAAATAAGGGTCCTGTTGATGAGGACCTCAGAGCAGAGAGAGTAGACTAGCAGATAGGTGAGTAAGCAGATAACTAGAGTGTACTGAGCTAAGTGCACTATGTGCATTTGTACAATGAGGGATGCACTGAGATGGAAAAACCCACCTTCCCTGTCTCTTCCAAAAGGCTAATGCACAATATGGCCCTGCCATTGAATAAATGGCTCAGGTGACAAAAAAAAAAAAAAAAAAAAAAAAGTAGAAGATGTGGAATTTCAGACTAAGGCACGGAAGTTTCAAAGACAGTTTGTGATGCCAGAGACCGGTTTCATGAGACTGAGCAGGTCATAGATATTGACAGTTGACAGGCTTGGTGTACAAAGAGGAGATTTGAGCTAGATCTCAATGAACCCTGATGGTCATGCTAAAATATAGCTTCGAATCCAAGAGAAACATTTACCCAGTTTCCTCTTAGTGGATAAATACGCTCTGTGGAGGCAAGGGGCCGCCTCCAATCACTGTGGTGCACAGATCAGTGTGCTGCAATCGCAGTGCAGCCGACAGCAAAGGGTTTGGACCAGAAGAAAATTGTTCATACTTCTTTTAACAACTACAGTAAAACCTCACTTTTCATTTCTTAAAAGTGATCTTTAATTACTTTACCATGTTTTATGAACTATTATAAACATTTTGACAAAATCGGAGAATAAAATAATGAACGCCTATGCACCACTCCTAAATCTATTAAGTGGCCACCGTAGGCCTATTTGCTACGGTGATTTGTGTGTGTGTGTGTATTTATAAGCATTACATAGCTGGCGAGGTGCCTGTGTACTGCAGTTGGATTCCTTTTCCCTGATTCTCCCATAGAGATGATCACTGACATGCATTTAGAGTTTATACTCCTAGGCAAGTGTTTAAAGGGTTACTATTTATCATGCAAATTTAAAAAAAATTTCTAAGTTTGAAAAATTTTAATAGATGATATCACATTACATATGCATTTTCTTCCAATATATGTGTATTTTTTTTTTTTGCTAAAGCAACACGCTCTAGAGATTTTTGCTACTGACGCATATAGCACTTCTTTGTTAATTTTAACTGTTGAATAGTATTTGATCACTTTTTTTATTCATCTTTTGAGGTTCATATTTTTTGAGGGGAGTTGGCAAGGAAATATGCAACTACATAGAATTTGCCATCAAAATTACTGAACCAGAAGGTAAAATCTATATGCAGCAGTGTGCATGAAGCTAAGGCATTAGCTGGCTTTGCCACCAACTTCCATGGATCATCTGTACCATTCTGTGATCCACTGCTTAAATTTCTCTTTACAGAGGTGTTCCGAGGGGTTTCCTAGAAAACCCACAGAGACCAGGAAAACATACTTGCTCCATGTTTTCATTGAAAACATTTTTAATGTTTCTATTTGATGGGGCTCTGGATTCTTTTAGGGTATTACGCTTACTTGTTGGGAATTCCACTCTTTTGGTGAGCATTCATGACAATTTCTGTGGCTCTATCTCGGTTCATCTCGTAGCTATTTCTGTCTAAATTATTTTCTAGGATTATCCTTGAAGAGAGTGGTCATTTCTGCATTGGTTGGCTAATTGAGGGTGGAGAATGTTTATTGTATGAGCATTGAATTTACCATTTTCAACTGTCCCACCATCTCTGCCCCGGTATACTTTAGGCCATTTGGGAGGACTCGAACCTAAATTATTTTACTGTTAAGTGATAAGGACATATTTATTTGATGAGGTAGAACTTCTGAGCAGAAGAGGGAAAGCACCATTCTTTGGGAACTGCTGTGCATCAGACACTAGGCAGGACATTTTCACCTCTCTCATTTTGATCTCTCTCCCTGCTCCATCTAAAGGCTTGAGGAAGACAAATTTTTCCCCATTGCAAGTGAAACAAATGAGGAGAAAGAACATTAAATAATTTGTCCAATGTCACACAAATAGAGCAATGGAAAATAAGTACGGTTTTATTTCGAGTCTAAAATTTTATCTTTAGCTCAATAATAAAATAAATATATTTTAGTTAAATAAAAATAAAATTATATTCATTGAATATTGTCCTAGTGTGTTCTGAGGTCTGCAGCCATCCTGGTAAACTGCACAATAGGGAGGATATGTGAGGACCCCGTGTGCCTTTAAACACATTATCCAAACACTCTGTTTTTCTTGAACTCGACAGGTATATTCTGTGAATATTCTATTCTTTGAAATTATTATTTCAAAAACTTACCAGTGGATTGGCATAGCTTGCAGGTTGTATCATTAAAACAATTACCCTGCAACAGCCAAAATACATTACAAACATCAGAACCAGCAGCTTAACACTCTTCTTTGCACAATTCCTTAGCGTCGTAGCCAGCCAGCTCCAGATCTAAGCAACTCTGCATTTGAGTGGAAGATCCCAGGGAGAAGTGGTGTTTGCAGTTAGTTGCCTCTGAAAGGCAGTGTGATGGTTAGCAAACCAGATGTCTTAACACATAGGAGGCTTCCGGGGCAGATACCCACCCACAGATTCTCAATTAGGGAAATCTACAATTAACATGACAGCGAGGAGAAGGGTCTGGTGTGCAATTAAAATATTTTGGCTAGTTCTTATTTTGCTGAGATATTGGTTAATAGTCTTCAAAAATTCATATGAAATCCAGTTATTTGCTAAAATGTGAGACCATTTATAAGGGAGCAAGCAGTAATTTGATAAACTTGTGTTGGATTTATTTTTTAAAATCTGCTTCAAGGCTACGAATCACGGATACTATGATATGGTTTAGACAACAAAAAGCATAATCCTCGTGGGATTTGAGAAGACTCAAGAAGTGAACTGAAGGTGAAAAAGTCCAATAACAATGAGTAAAGATTCTTCTAACAGCTTCAGCAATTCTAATGCATCTTGAGCCCCAGAAGATTTTGGAGTTTGCAGCTGCAGATGACAATTCTTTTTCTTTCCTTTTTTTTTTTTTTTTTTTTCTTCTCAAACTGAATTTCAACAATGAGGCAAGTGATTGCAGCATGGCAATAGACAAAAGCTGTTTTCAGAGGATTGCCTGCTTGCAAAGGCCTGGGAAACCCATGCTTCCAAGTCACAAACAATAGGTCTTTTAACCTAACACATTGCCCCAAACTGGGTGGTAAACACAGTTCCCAAAATTGTCACAGTTCAACATATTAGAAAACCTAGAATAAGAAAAGCTTTACATAGTTTTCTGTGCTCCAGTTACAAAGATGAGCCTTATGGAAGAGCCTCTTTCACAAGCTGGCTAGCAGCTCCCTCCAATATGGAATTGTGGTATGAGTCTCACTTCCACCTGTATCCTCAGAGCAAGAATATCATCACTACAACATACACAGGAACATAGTCATCAATAGTTTGGGGTCCACTGGAGTTGATAGTGGGGATCCATATGGACTAGAGAATATGTAGAAATTCACTCTGATTATTGTCTCTCTACTCATCCATCCCTCCAGTTAAGCTGTATTTTGAAAGAAATAAATGATTGTTTTTCCTCTGCTCTGAAAACCCCTTAAGTTTTAATGCTACTGTAAATATATTTAAAGACACGAAAATGATCGTTGGTAGATATAAAATGAAATTCCACAGTCCTTCATTCAATCTTTCAACCAATTTGTTTGATGATGGAAGGTCACGGCACTATTGTTGTAGTTTCTGGAGATACAGAAGTAGACACAGTGGGGTCCTTCCCTCACATTTTATAAGGGGAGGAGTATATTTTAACTCAGTTATATGTAGTGAGTTAGATGATTGAACACTAAAGATAAAACACTGAATGATGATTACGCAGCTGAGAATGAGTGATCAATGTGTCCCAGAGAAAGCAGGAGTTGAGTAGGTAGTAGCTCAATACAAACAAAAAAAGTGGGAGTCTGCTAGATAGACAAGGATAGAAAGGCCATTCTAACCACAATAAATTGCACAGGGACACAAAGGCAAGAAGTGATAGTAATGATTAGTATTTATTCAGCATTAACTATACACCAAGTGCCAGGCTGAGCACTCCACCGGCCCTATTTCAAATATTCCTTGTGACAACCTTATGAGAACAGTACTGTTATTATCCCCACATTGTATGTGATAAAACTGAGGTTTGAGAATTAAATATCTTGTTCAAGTTAAACAGCTAATGAGTAAAGGAGGTGGTATTCAAACTCAGGTTTCTTTTTCATCCCAGAAACAGTCTCAAAATGTCCTAATGCCAAGACATAGTAAGTGACCTGGAGTTGTGGAGTTGGACAAAAAGGTTCAGCATCAGGCAGGAGCCATTCATCTGTAAGACACAGATGTAAGTGGGAGTGTTTGTAGCACTTTAAACAGGGGAGCGACTTCACCATATGAATATTTTCAAGATACCTTTTGTAGCTATTGCACAGACAGGATTGGCAGGGAGGAGCTCGGAGGGATTGGAGGCTAAGATGAGGTAGAAATTTGCAAACTTGATGAGAGATAATGAGGGCTGAACAGAGGCAACTGCATGGAGATGGTGTGCTGAGGATGGATTTGCAAGATATTTGAAAATTAAAAGTCTACATGGCTGGAGAAAAGAAGTGTCACTGCAGAGAAATGCCCAAGTGTCTGGGTAGAGAGCCTCGGTGAAGTGTATCAAGCATAACAAAGATTCTATAAACAGGATAGCTAGCAACTCCCACTGATGATCTGCTGTCTGTCACCATCAATAAGCTGTTTCCAAGTACTGATGCTGTACAGGGAGGTGAGCATGCACAGATCAACAGGGCTAACTTCCTGTGTTGCAGGAGCCTCCAGAAAGCTTAGGAGAGAGTAAACCAACACAAACAACACTATAACCAGATCTGACTCATGTCTACAATGGGGCTGGAGAGTGGGTGCAGGCTGTAATATCACAGGAGAGCAGAGGAGAAATGACCTTTCTGGGCTGGATTTGTGCTGCCGATGGTGCTGGAGAAGGACCTTGAGCTTAGAAGATGGGAGGATACACAAGCATGTATAGTGACAGCCCTCCAGTCAGCGTGCTCATACAATAATACCTGGAGTCTAACTTCCATATAGAATTTCTGTGTGACTTACAGGTCGAGTGGTAGATTCACCTCACACTGTAGAAATCCTTGAAGGAAATCATTAAGTGATCTGCTGTTTCATGTTTTCTGCGTCTTTAAGTGTTTATTTTGCTTCTCTAGACATTAACATGCATTGGAATAGCATGTCGTGCATGCTAAAATTTAAATTCTTAAATTGCACCCCAGGGAATCTGAGTTAGGGTGTATGGGATAGGGCATGAGGACCTGACTCTTTAATCATAGCAACCAAGTGGTTCTGATGGAAGTGCCTGGAGGCCACTGGAGGAACACTGCTCTAGGAAGCATGAGCCAGGGAGAATTTTATCAGGATAATGACAGCTAGGAAATTGTATATTAGAAAATATAAACAGTCAGCACCTTACTTCTATTACAGTGGTGAATGAATGGCATAATATGAAATAAATTTTGTATGAAATGAACACAAAAATCCCTATGGATATTCAAATTGGAGTCTTCAGATTCCTTAGGTGTCTCTTATACTCCTTTAGTATGATTTTCTCTCATTTCTCTCTCACTTTTCTCTCAAACTCTCACATTTTATCTATCTAGTTTTTCCTCGCCACTTGCCCAACTCTGATTTCTCTTTCAGCTTCTCCACATCCCTTTCTTTGTCCCTGACCCCTCACCATCCCTGTTTCACCTACTTTTTCATTCTGTGGTCTAATTTCTGCCTTTTGTTTCATCATTGCAGCACCCATCTTATAGAGCTAATTTCTCTGTTAATTCTTTCGTAGCTTTCCCTTGGTGTTGAATTGTGTCAAATACGTTTTTGTATCTACTGAAATGAGTACATACTTTTTCTCTTTATTCTGTTAATATGATGCATTGTGCTTATTGATTTTTGGATGTTAGACCAACCTTGCATTTCTTTGATAAATCTCACTTACCCATGACATTGTGTGTATCTATACTCAATTTGGTAATACTTTGTTAAGTGTGTGGTATCTGTACATAATGAATTTTTCAGTTCTTGTAATGATTTAGTCTAGTTTTTATACAGGGTAATTCTGGATTCATAAAATTAGTTGGGGAGTGTTTCCTCCTCCTTTATTTTATGAAGGAATTTTTGTAGCATAGCAATTATTTCTTCCTTATATTTTGGATAGAATTCACCAGTGATGCCATCTGGGCAAGCTTTTTTTTCTTTTTTCAGAAGGTTTTTCATTATGAATACAATTTATTTAATTGATAGAAGTCTACTCTTTTTTTTTTTCTATTTCTACTTAGGTTACTTTTTCAAAAATTAGTGTCCTTTAAGGAACTTTTCCATTTCATCTAATTTGTTAAATTTACTAGCCTAAATTGTTCATAATAATTCTGTATCATCCTTTTACTTTCTGTAGTACCTTTGTTAATGTCCTCTTGTTTCATCCCAAATAATAGTACTTTATGTCTTATATTTATTTTCCTGATCAGATAGCTGGGGGCCTATTTTAGATATGAGTATGAGTTGTATAAATTCTGGTTTCTGTTTTTTTGTTTTGTTTTTTTTCTTCTAAGTATATCATTTGTTTTGTTTTGGTGGGCAGTTATCTTGGTTGAAATCAAGATGAAAATTCTGTTTTTTTTCTTTAGCTCTGATCCCAAATGACATACATTTTTTTAAAGCTGAGTTCCTTTGAATATGCTTCAGCCAGAGATGTGTGCAGACAAAATTTGGAGGTTCCCTAACTGGCTACTTTCCTTCTGGGTCTTTTCTTCTCTTCTCATTCTCATTCTCTCTCTCTTTTTCTTTCCCTTGCTCCTTCTCCACTTGCAGCTGATTTCACCATGCTAAAAGCTATGATAATAGCAACTCTACTGTGCATAATTCTCTCCATTTGCTATGTACTACCCTTTCAAATCTGAATGCTTCTTTTAACTCTCCAATGCCTTCAGATAACTACATTATGTTCAGAGTTTATACTTCTTATTTGTAGAAAGATAGGTCATGCACAGTCTTACTTAGAGATTTCCCAAAACAGATCTACGTCTTTCTCTGTTCTCATTTTTTAAAGGAGTCTTCGCTGTAAAGAAAATTCTAGAGTTTTTTTTTTCTTTTTCTTCTTCTGTTATTTGGCTTCTTAAAGATCTTCGTCCATTGTATACTATCTTGCATTGTTTCTGACAAGAAGTCTGTAGTCACTCTTATCTTTGTCCTTATGTGTCTTTCCTTACTTGCTCTTTAAAAAGTTTCCCTTTCTCAAATTATACTGCAATAATTTATTATGATGTGTTTTTGTTGTGGTTTACTTTATCCTTATCCTGCTTGGGTTTTCTTAAGTTTCTTGGCTTTGTGGGTTGTAGTGAATAGTCTGACTCCACTTCTGATGTTGGAATGCTGACATCCTTTAAGCACCACTCCTCCCTCTTCCCTTCTGCCCACTTCTGGAAAAGCTTATAAGAAATTCCAAGTGCTCCTCCTTAAACAGACTCTCACCCCACCCTACTCTCTAACAACAATAAAAACCTCAAGTCATTCTCCTTTCCTTTCCTGTTCTCTCAAGTCATTTTCAGACCAGCTTGGGAAGACGGCCTTATACGTCCCAGATAACACATTATGTGAATAATACAACTTTTCAAACCTTCTTGAAGTATGTGTTTGCAACATCATGCTTTGATACTTGAACAAAATGTTTGAGTTGAGCTCCTTCTTATATCTTCAGGTGTATATAATACAGATTCAAACTTTTCATCAAATTTTGACAATTTGTATCAAAAAATTTTGATACAAATATTAAAAAAACATTTTCTAACTTATTTTGGAACACAATTTTTTTTTTATGAGACCATTTGATATTGTCTTACAGTTTACTGAGCTTCTCTTAAAATTTTTAGGCATTTTTTAATGTCTGTGCTTCAATTGGTGTAATTTCTAACATCTGTTTTTAAATCTTTGAATTTTTACTCAATGGTATTTAATTTACAATTAAGATCATTCACTGAATTTTTCATTTACAATGATTTTCAGCTTTAGAAATTACATTTGGTTCTTTTACAAATCTTTAACTTCTTCCATCATTATTTTCATGCTTTCTTTTAAATCTTTGAGATGTTTATACTAGGAATTTTATGGCTGTGGTCAGGATCCCATAATTTCTGTTATTACTGGATTCACTTGTACTGGCTTATTTTTTGTCTGGTTATGTGTCAGTTTATTGCTTCTTTGTAAACTAGTGATTTTTAACTTGAGCCTATGTTATTAAAAATTGGATGTTATGCTTTGTTGTTGTCTTTAAAGACTATTTCACTTTGTTTCCCTCCAATCATGTTTGAGCTCTGGAAATTGATCAGCTTATAGCTCCTTTGTTTTTCTTTGTCCAGCTTGTGAAATTTCACTTTATGCATGCAAAACTTGGGCTATAACAATGGATTCAAGGGAACCATTCTATATATTTTGGAACTCTTAGATCCCTTCTCTCTGGTACATTGCCTTCTAAATTTCATTTACCTAAGCCTCTACAAACTACCATCTCTGCCTCCTCAACTCAATAGTTTTACCACTCTCAGTTTGGGTTATCATTTATTTCAAAAATATCCATAAAATGCCTCCAGCGAGACAACTTGTTTTCCTGATCTAAGGGATATATCTGAAAGAGTTATTCCATGCATTTTCTTTATTTTTCTACTTATTTTTGGTTGAAGAATAAAACCAATATCAAGTACTCCTTCATTGTTGAAAATGAGAGTTCTCAAACCTGCATTAATACTTTAAAAAAAACTTTTTAGACAAATAGAGGTTCAAACTAACTTAAATTTTAATGATATTTGGCACTTTCAGTGAGAATAACTCAGTTTAGGTAGCAATGAAATAAGTGGAAACCTTTACACATGGCTAAGTTCACAGTGGTCTAGCCAGGATAAATCACAACCTATTCTATGCGGTCTTAAAAAATGTTTTGTTTATGCTTTTAAAAACAACTGTGAGATGCATTCTTATTTCACAAATATTAAAATGTATTTGTTCATGTTATAATCAAAGAAAATGGACTATTATGAAAAAGAGAGAGATAGAAAGGAGAACATGAGATTAAGAAAGATACAGCTATATTCATAAATATAAAGGAAACTCCAGGAAAATGGTAAATACTGTAAACTAGCAATCCCCAACCTTTTTGGCACCAGGAACTAGTTTTGTCAAAGACAATTTTTCCACAGACAGGGGTTTGGGGGCATGGTTCAGACGGTAATGTGAGCGATGGTTTAGGTTATAATGCAAGCAATGGTTCAGGCAGTAACGTGAGTGATAGGTCAGGTGGTGATGCGAGCGATGGGGAGTAATAGGGAGTGGAAGATGAAGCTTCACGCGCTCACCCACCACTCACCTCCTGCTGTGCAACCCGTTTCCTAACAGGCCACGATTGGTACTGGTCCACGGCCTGGGGGTTGGGGACCCATGCCATAGACTGATGGATTTTCCACACATCTTTTTTTTTCCTTCTGTTTTCTGCTAGAATAAATGTATTATTTGTACAATAAAGATGTCTTCTAACAAATGGTGCTGAAACAACTGGATAGTAATATGAGCAAAAAAGAAATTCATCCCTATCTTGAACTATAGGCAAAATTAAGTGTAATGGGGTAAAAAACAACTATGAACCAACTAGAATACAATATTTTGACCACTAGAATCAAGATAAATATGTAAGTTGGGAAGGTTTGTTCATATTGAAGCCTGGGACTTGGGATGTCAAGAATGACTTTTAGTGTGGGTATTAGTCAAAATGATTTTGGAAGAGAAGGATATTCTGAGCACAGCAACCAGCAAATGCAAATGTACAGAGACACGGTATTGCCCAGTGATTTCTTTGTGCTGAAGTATAGTGTGCAGTATTTAGCCAATTATTGAGAACTTACAATGGCTGAGCAATGTTATAAGTAATTCACATATATTGCCTCATTTCAACATAGAAAACACACTTATTTCTAGATTATTGCTTCATCATCTGCCTACCTCAACCATCCCATTAGAAATTCTTGGAACTGATGCCAGTTCCTAAAAATTCTTTATTACAGTTTCCTTAAAAGACGTTAGAAGCTTTCTTGATTGGATGGATAGATAGATAGATAGATAGATAGATAGATAGATAGATAGATAGATAGATATACAGAACTCACCCAGATTTTTGTTTTATATTATGAAGAGGGAATTATGTAAGTCATTAAATTTGATCATATTTCTGACTTTGCTAGTCATTTTAATATCTCACGACATGATCTCTCTTTATGTTATCAGCTGTCCAATTAAAAAAAATGAAAATAAAAAAGCTAATGAGGCCTTTCAGATCTTCTGTGATTAATCGGAAAAGAAATACTGAAGCAGAGAACAAGACTAGCATGTGTATGTGCCAAAGAAACAGAAGCTGCACTGCCCCCAGCCATGCCTACCAGACTCAGCCAACACTCAGCCCACTGGAATACTAGCATTCCATCCAAGTCTGTCCCCAGGTCTCACCTCAAGGTCATTATGCCAGGCTCATGTCTGTCTTCCACCCAAAACCCCTAGTACCTGCTATCAAACCTCCTCCAGTGCAGAGACTCCAGGTGCATCATGGGAAAGTGAGATGCAGTCTGGCAGGGAGAATTTTCACCCACATAGAGGTTCTGGCCTCAAACTGGAGCCTTTACCACAGGCCATCTGTCTCAAGTTATCAATCCCTTGGATCTTCAGGGATCAGAGAAATGGGCTGCTTTGTTCTGAGTCTTATGCTAATGTGCCTCCTGACATACTGTTTGTAAGAGTAGAAAAACATACAATGTAATATTAACAATGGCAAGCCTCTGCTGATGGGTTTGGGAAACTGTATTTTCCAAATTACTTTCTGTATCTTCTTAGAAAACAATTAAAATCTATTTTAAGCTATGAATACAGTACTGTTTCTGTTCTCTGTATTTATTTCATTATTTATTATATGTACATTCATTTATTACTTTAAAACTTAAAAGAAATTCTTTATGATTTTATTTCAAAATATCATAAGAAAATTATGTGACTCGACTCTAGGGAAATTCACTACCATCCATATTACTATTGAAATCTGTGATCTTGTTGGAGACATTTTCATATGTCTGTTTTCATTGCATTAAAAGATATTCAAAGTAAATATGCCATAAGGGAGAATCTTGTTTGCCAACCAATATTCCAGAATATTTTATAACCATGAACAAAGAAATGTATTAAGGAGACCATTTTCTTCTCTGTTATGCATAGGAGCAGTGCCAGGTTGTTATATATTATGGGCTGTGACTGAGACAAAATGCACATGGTTTAGACACTATAGACATGTATTTTGTTATAATATGCAATTTAAAAATAATGTTGACAATAATTCTGTAACCTGTCCTATGCTGAAATATAAAAATACATTTTCTTTCTTCAAGAAATGCATAATTAACTTTCTAAGAAACATAAGAGATAGCCCCACCAAGCACACATACATATAATATTATGTGACCCAACTGGACTGTAAGGTAAATCTAATCTTTACATGTTTGTCCCTATTTTAGTGAATTTGTAACTTTAACCTTTGGAGTTCTTATTTTTGTTTTATTAAAAACATCAACTTTAAGCATTTTTTGTCAGTACTTTTGATTTCTAAAACGAAGTCTACCACATCATAGAGCAATGACCACTGAGTAGAATTTTCATAAGCTCGGTAAGGCTAGACATTTGAATTGGCTTTTCCTCTGTTCTTGTTACATCTGAAAGCCCCTAAACAAAATTCCGAGAAATGAGAGAGCAAAAGAGATAGAGATAGAGAGAGAACTCATAGTATGAAACAGGAGAGATAAAGGAAGAAAAAGAAAGGGGTGGGAGAGAAGGAAGGAAGGAAGGAAGGAGGAAAGGAATGAGGGAAGGAAGGAAGGAAAGTGAGAGGGAAGGAAGGAAGGAAAGTGAGAAGGAAGGAAGGAGTAAGTAAAAAGGAAAGAAAAGAAAAGAAAAAAGATGAGAAGAGAACAGAAAAGAAGTTCCATGGAGTAACCAGTGATGAAGACGTTTCAAGCATTGATGAATTCACATCCTGTTCCTTTGTTGTTTTTTTGTCTCCAACCTGAAATATAAGACAAACAATAAGCAATTAATCTGTAACTATCCTAGGAATAAAGACAGACCGTTTTTTCAAAATTCTCTAATCTATTCAAACTTCTGTATAGTTTGCTTTTTCCAAAACTGCTGGATCCCCCAAATCACTTCACTAATCAACACTACATGAGGTTAAAAAATCTTTCCAGCACCTAAAGACCATCATCCTCATCTTTAAGTAAGAGCAGAGAAACTATCTTTCCATCATCTTGATGAGCTGAAGGACCGTAAGGTTGCAGCCAACAGAATCAACTCTGGATTTCAGGTAAGTCTTCCCAAAGATGAAAGAGCAGGAGGACCAGCAGTCTGAGATGACTGAAACTGACACTGGTCTTAATGACTGATTCTGGTGATTCCGGCCATACAACACATGATGGGAATTTTATTTGAACATCATCCCTTTACCTTCAAATTTTCTAGGTCATTTGGTTGAAAGTTTATCTCTTATAATTCAGGAATTTAGCTTTTTGACCAATGTAAAGTCTTTTTCTTCCAAAAGTTTATTTTTCTCCTTTTTATGTTTATTATTAAAAGTGATTTGCTTTGATTTGAATTTCTCTAATAATTAGTGATGGTGAGCATCTTTTCATGTGTTTGCTGGCCATCTGTATCTCTTCTTTAGAGAAATGTCTATTTAGGTCTTCTGCCCATTTTTTGAAACTAATGAGAACCTACTGTATAGCATGAGGAATTCTACTCAATGCTCTGTGGTTACCTAAATAGGAAGGAAATCCCCAAAAGAGGGGATACATGTATACATATGGCTGAGTCACTTTGCTATACAGCAGAAACTAACACAACATTGTAAAGCAACTATACTCCAATAAAAAATTAATTTAAAAAGTGATTTGCTTTGTCTTCCATCATTTCATTTCCCTTTTTCTTATTTTTCTATATTATTTGCTATTTCTTTTGTTTATCTTTTGTTATATATTTTCAGATTTCAAGTTTTTACCACCTGGCAAATTCGAAGGCATAGCTTGTTTTAAAAATACTATGTATAGACTGAAGACTTCCGAATGTATACCTCCAGGCCAGAATTTTCTTCTTAACTCCAGAACCACAACTCTCCATTGGTATATCCACTTGGGCAGTCTCATATACATTTCAAAATTTACGTGCAGAGAACTCCATTATTGATCTTGCTCCTCATCTCCTTCCCTCTGGTTTTCTCTACCCAAAAAACCAGTATTTCCATGCCTTCCATTCCTCCGGCCAATGTATCATCAGCAACTCCTTCAGCCTGCCCATGTCTAATCCATCACTAAATTCTATCAGCATGTCTACCAAATCTCTCCAATATCCACTACCATAAGCCTAAACCAAATCATCAATTTCTTTTGCTACAACACCTTCTTACATGGTCTTATTGAACCAGCTCTTGGTCTATTCCAATCAGTTTTCAACATAAAAGTCAGATCAATTAAAACATTTAAATTAGAATTTTAAAATAATTTATTTAAAATAATTACTGCATTAAGTTCCAACATTACTAGGTTGAGAGAGTATCCCCTTCCTGGTGTGAGAGGAGGGAGAGCATGACTATGGTGGGATACTTCTCAACTATTGCTTTGTTCACCCAATTCTGAATAGTCAGGTCACTTTTTTTGAGAATTTGCATTTTAGAAATGTCTTCTGTAGCACACTGACTGATGAATTAGACTGCATACTTTTTACGTTTGTTTTACCCAGTTTCAGAGTATGAACTGTCTGAATGCATGCCCTTATACCACCATATTTCCTGGAATATGGGTCACACAATTAAGCTGAACTTGATTGCCATATGTTACCTCTGTATGTCAATTTGTTCCCATGATCTTTTTCGTCATGGCCCTATGGTTTTCTCTGAAGTAAAAGCTGCAATTATATCTTTTGCTTACCCTTTACTCATTATTGATTGAGCACCTACTGGATAAGACAAACTGCTTGTTCTATCTATAGGAAATATAGAGATAAGTAAAGTTCAGGCCCTGACTTTAGGGAATTCAGAATTCAGTGGAGGACATGGGACACACATAAGTGACATATACATGTTATGCGTATTTGTGCTCAGAGAAAGGAATGGCCACTTCTAAGGTAGTTATGAATGGGAGCTCGTAACTCTAAGACATAATATTGATCACAGATTTTAATTTCACTAATGACATATTTCCATACATTTTTTATGCTATTTTACTAGTGTTTAGGAAATAGCTCAGCATATGTCCCCTATCTAAAAGTTTACTTGAGATATTCCATCATATGAAAGTTTCATCTTCTAAAAAAGACCATAATAATAACTTCTCAATTCAAGCTGGAATTACTCCTTAATGAATCCAGCTTCTATATTGTACAAAGGAATTCGAGGTCAAAGAGTTTAAATTCAGTCCTGCATGCCCAAATAATACCAGAAGGAGGAAAATATTTAAAGAATATTTCCCTTAAAATATTAGCTTTTACCAAGGGTTTTAACATCTTTCACCTCTAAATTTATTTTTAAAGTATTGTGCAAGTACAGTGATTTACTGTATACGAAGTTTTAGTGTAAACTGTGAAGAACCAAATCAACTGTGTGAAAAGTCCATGATTCAATAGGATTATAATGCACTGGAAAAAAAAAAATTTTAAACTAGGGAAACCAAAAACAAGCAGTGTAAGGAAACAGTCTCCCAGTGTCATAATAACAAAGACATTGTTGATACTGTATATTTGGACTTATTTTTGTTGTTGTTATTTTCCTCTTGTAAAATAATGCTTATTTAATACTATTTCAACCTTCTCAGAGTTTAAAAAATGGGAAAATGTTGATCTTTTATGGGAATAGAAAGTAGATGCATAGGAGAAAGATTTCAGCTATGTGTCACCAACTCCAACATGTAGTATTTGTAATAAATTGCCTGTAGGGTCTAAATATGTTGCTGAGAAATATGGACATGACAAACAATAGTAGGGCATAATTTAGAGCAAGTGCAAGGTTAAGACAAAGCTCCTGAATGGTGGCAACCTCATTCCAACAAAATACATTGTTGTGGGGGGGTTATACTATCTCAAGACTTAAGAGGTGGTAAACTATTGGATTTGACTTCTCTGTACTTAGATTTCTTTTTTCTATGAAGTCAGAAGTTTGAACCAGGTACCCAATAAGGGACAAATCCACCTCTAAAACTGTTTGATCATGAAATGTCAATTCTGGCAAGTACCCGCAGCTAAGTTTTTCTTTCCCTTGGTACCTAAATAATACTAAAACACAGCCATGATGGATGAGAAACATCTATGGACTCTCCATGAAGTGCTTTTTAAAAAATTATATTCTGTTTTTTTTAAACTCCAATTACATGTACAAGCTTTAAACTCCACAAAATACTAACCTGCCTCCACTCTAAAGCTAGACCTTTTATTTCTTTACATTGATTTCTTGATCTCAACTCTTTAAGAGCCTGGAGTCTTTTTAGGTAGCTGAAGTCACTGCCTATCTCTCTTTTTGTGAAAATCAGATTAATTTCACAGTACTTCCAGCTCCATCTATTTTAGGACACCCTCCCCTCTGGAGTAGCTCACAGCCTTGTCCTTGGGGTCTCCCCTTTACTACTTTCATCTCCTCTCCTTCTATGGCCTTTGGTCTTGAGCAAGTTGTCTTCTTGGAATTTCTGAATTTCCTGTGTAACAAGAGTTTGTTGTTTCCTTCGATCACTGTTAATTTCTGTCAGTATTGTTTAATGGCTCTGTAACCTAGATTCCCACAGTATAGTCATAGTAATAGTTTAAACCACCGTCAACATGGATCACATAGAGTTATACATGAATATCTTCCCAGAATTGTATGCATGCCCATTATTTCATATGGGTTCTGCTGATATTCCTGGGGTTTTGTTGATATATTAGGTGTCATCTCAGTACATCATGATGTAAAATCAGAGCTCAATGGGAATACCATTAACTCTAATGAAGAGAGTCAAAACAACATTCTCAGAAAGGCTAAGAAATAATCTTCTAAAGAAGAGTGTTCTCAGGAGGATGACAGTGATCTGTATTACTGTTGGACAAATTCTGTGGGGCAACTTGCTAAGGACAATGGCACAGACCTGGGTTGATTTTTAAAAATGCAAGCATACAATATTAATATAGGTCCCCAAATTTCTTAAATAAAATGAATACATGCACGCATTCGAGGCAGCTTTGCATTGCCAGCCTGAGGAGGCTATGAGGGGAGCATCAGTATTACTACTAGAGCTGGGTAAAGATGTCTTCCTGGATCAAATGCACCACGATATGTATGTACTTCTTTGTTTAGCTATGCATTCCCATTTGTTCCTAATTTCTGCATATAAACACAAGGTAGATGGGATCTGATGGGAAACTTTGTTTCTGATCAACTACAGAGAAGTTTTCCAGCATCTGTTGAGCTCAGCTAGTAAGCACGATTTATAAAACAGTGAATGACTAACCCCTGTAACCATTTTAATGACCCTAAAATAAAGTGCTTAGAGCAACATCTGTCCCAGCAGCTGGGTTCTCTGCATGAGTGGGCAGAGCGACACATTGGGACAAATTCTGTTCTCCCTTTTGACAGAAACAATTGCAGCAGATCATTTTTATCGTAATCAATTTAGGTACAGTTTCTTGGAAACCATCTGTGTAGTGTTCATAGATTGTGCTTAAGAATTTAAATGTGTATATTTTTGGTCGCTTGATGTAGCATCTGCTAATGGCCACATAAGTTCCACTTTTTATGCAGAAAGCTGTTTCCTTGTAAAGGGATTAGTAGAATGACTACTTGATTTTATCCTTTTAACTACCCAATAAGCTTCTGCCATTTGAATGACATCTGTCATGGAGGGTTAGTTTTAGAATTAATTGTTCAAAACATTAAAACTGGAGTTGAAGTTATAAGACAAAGCTTCAGTGAAACATTTTATAGTGTTTGTATCTCTAGATCATCAATGCAGTTAATATGGTTGTGTATGGGGAACTAAAACTAAAGAAAAGTCTCTTTTGATAACTCTTTTTCATCCATTTTTATCCAGTTTTTGTTTGTTAGCCTATGCCTTTACAGTTATTAGTTAAATAATCATTCATGGAAATCAAATGTCTAAAACAGACAACATTAACTTCAGCTTTGAGAATAATTTTGCAATCATATTAAAAGGTAATTTCTCTTAAAATAGTTGATAATGAAAATTGATTGGCTTTGGTGCAAAAATGAAGGATTTGCCTAAAAAATGCTGTCAGCTATAATTTTGGAATGGAATGCATTCTGTAATGTAATTGAGTCTTGATAACACATTTTGAGTAGAGAAATTCCTTGTCTTGCTTGAGAATTCTTTTTGAATTTAGCAAATATGGCACTATCTGGATAATCTAAGATATCTGAGTACGTTAAGATTTCCATGGTTTGGGGCTTCCCTGGTGGCGCAGTGGTTGAGAGTCCACCTGCCGATGCAGGGGAGACGGGTTCGTGCCCCGGTCCGCGAAGATCCCACATGCCGCGGAGCGGCTGGGCCCATGAGCCACGGCTGCCGAGCCTGTGCTCCGCAACGGGAGAGGCCACAACAGTGAGAGGCCCGGGTATCGCAAAAAAAGATTTCCATGGTTTGAAAAAGTTTTTTTTCTCCTCTAGTAACAGACATGTTTGGACTTTTCTCTATCCAAACATTTTGAGTGCCCACAAAACAAATTTGATAAACAACTGGCTAAATAAACAAAATAATGTTAGGATTCAAATTCTATGAGATTATGAGACACTTAACGTTACATAATTTTTATTTTCATAAATACTAAGTAGAAGGTTAGGAGCAGTATGAGTTTTGTATTCATCCCTACAAACACATATTAAGTGCCTATTAGGTGTAAAGGGCTGAGGTTACAAGGTGTATGAGTAGTTCTAAGCAGGAGTATCTCCCTAGGTAATATAAAGGAAAGAGCGTCTTGTAACTGGAGTAGTTTCCTCTGTGTTCTCAAGGTGCTATTACAGACATATCTCAATTTGGCACAAAATTGGAGTAGTTTGTCCAGCAATCAACCTGGTCATTATCCATGTGTTTTCCTTTTATTCCCTTGTAGTCAACAGTCTTGATTCGCAAAACAGAGTAGGTAGTGAGTTGTTTGTAATAGTATGCAGGTGAGTGTAATAATCAATTATATTTATTAAATGGGCTGTACGGCTGTGCATTAGTTAATCAAGGCATGAATCAAATATGAAATTGGAACTGCTAATAAAAATGTTTCATTGTAAATGTCTGTCCCTGAAATTTGCAAATTGTTTACTTAAAAAGGCATGAAAAGAGAAAAAGAAATACAGTGGTTACACAGGATGGGGTTCATAATATGCATACTAGAGGTGATGGGTAAAATTTCCAATAAGATTTCTGCAGTCGATAATTCCAGTACATTTCAGAAACTATATCATCAGAATTAATTTATGGTAACTTCTGAAAGTGGCAGGAGGTGAGATACTTAAGGCATGTGCCATTTTTGGCTCCCTGGTCTAGAGAAGTTCTTTCTACCCCAACTTATCAATCAGCTAAATAATCTGCAAAATTAATTAGATTAAAGAATTTGGTACTATGATTCTATGTGCTGGAAGGTGTCCAGACTATTAGAAACATCATTTCAATAATACCCTTTCATGCCATCTGTAAGAATCACATCAAACAGACTTAATGCAGATGAACATAATACAAAACAGAACTTACAGCCAAAGAGAGGAACACACACGCAAGAGGGTACACACACACACACACACACGTACACACTCATGCCTCAAGCCTCATATAGGTACAAAAATATATGTAGGAGCCATAAAGAGAGTTGTGATGCAGTAGCAGAGGAGAAAATTAAAGATTTTCTCCATTTTGAGATTCACATTCCTCCAAAAATAGCTTTGTACTTGAAGCTTCCAACTACCTTTTCTCAGATTGTCTGTTGGGCTGTGGTTCTTTGGGAAGGTATGTTTTTTTTCATTTAGATGGATGTGTGTGTGTGTGTGTGTGTGTGTGTCTGTGTCTGTGTTTGTGTCTGTGTGTGTCTCTGTGTTTTTGAGTGTGTGATGTCAGTGCTCAGTCCAGGTTGTTTGGTGCTTTTGCAGAAGATGTCTGCTACTTACCGTCTCAGACTTGTTTACCCAGCATCTTTTAGGGTGCAGAAGGTGGCAGATATATTGTGTATAATGTATGTACAAAGATACCAAGAATCCAAGATAGAAAGAGATGGACGCTGAGAACTGCAGGTGCAGACTGTGGAAGTTCAGGGATGGAAAGATTCTTTCCAATAGGAGGGTTGGAAAATCTTCCAATGAAAGAAGTAACATCTTAGGAGGTCTTCCCTTGACAAAGCATTGTTTCATCTGAGATATGCATGATAGATAGATTTGGACTTGCAGGCGAAAAGGACGGTATAAGCAAAAGCTAATAATTGCTGCATCTTCTTGCCTGAATTTCAAAGATTCCTTGAGAGAGCCATGTTCATAACTTTTAACTGCTTGTGGCTGGAAGCACCAAACAGACTGAGGGGACACAGCACAATTATATGCCCACTATGGGCTGAGATCCACCAGGTTCCTTGTTGTGCAGGGTTTGGTTTGGTTTTGAATTAAACATTGTGCAAAGCAGTGCTACTCAAAGTGTAATTCTTGGATAAGCAGCATCAACACCACCTGGGAATTTTCTAGAACTGCAGATCTCTAGACCTCATGTTTGAGAATCCTAGCACGAAGCAAGGATAATGAAACTTGACTTCAGCTGGCATCACTTTTCTACTTGACCTTTCTTCCTGATAAAGTACCGGCTGGGTTATCCAATCTTCCTTGTGCCTTCACAAAGAACTTTGGTAGGTGCTCATCACTGACAATATTTATTTTTAGGGAACTTTTGGTAGTTAATCTTGGTAGCTTGGTAGCTAATGATTTGTCTGCTTCTTTGTTTTACAAAATCACGCATGATTGTAATTCTGTGGGCTCCTGCCAGGAAGCCAGAAAAACCCATAGCTGCTCTACCGAGCTCCTGACAACTCCAAACTTCAAGTACGATGGGTAAGGGAAGGGGGGCATCAGAGACTGTTGGTGCCCAGGCAGATGTGACACATGGGTTCATTTTAGAATATGTGGTCCACTTAAACTCTTTGCAGTCTCATCCCTTCGAGTCAACTACAGGATCCTGAGGAGATGGTTGATTATTTTTGTGTAGTGTAGTTGGGTGAGATCGATAGTTCTTTCAGTCCTGGTAGAGACTAAAGGATGAATTTATGCAGCTGTACATTGACCCAAAGCCTATTTTTTTGTTTTTACAGTGAAAAACTAGTGTCTAAGGGCCTGTTGCTCTCTCTCTGCGGTTCTCCCTTCTGACCTCTGCTGCCCATGTCCTTTGGGGCTCACCTGTTTGCTACATGAATGCAAGTTACTGGTGGGATTGACGCAACTACAGTTGGAGTCAAAGAACTTCAGTGTTCTCATGGCCATATTGAAGAGTAGAAAGTAAGGGAAGTTGTCCAAGGTCATTAGATGGGAAAGTGCAGTTCAGCACTCCTTTTCCTGCATCATTCCACCTCTTCCAACACAGGCTGTGTCAAGAGCGACCAGTGAGGGACACAGTTGCTTCCAAGAGCAGGCAAGTGATACAGTCACTGGAGCATGTGAGGGGTGGGTAGGGAGGGGATGGGAGAGTGCCTGTCCACCTAAAGCAAAGAGCTCCAGCCAATCATGCCATGTGGAAACCCAGGCCCAGTGTTGGCAGATCGTACGTTTTAATGTGAAAACTCCCAATTTTTAAATGTTGCCTCAAATGAAAAATGATCATGTGAGATAAACAAACATGTTTATAGGTCTGATGGGGGCCATGGACCACCAGTTTGAAAACTCCATGTTTCCAGTGAAGTTGTGCCCCACACTGACTTTTCTCATTTTTTTCTCAGTTCACTTAGTTTGAAGTCATCCCTTTCCCAGCCCTCCCGCCTAGAGCAACATCTGCTCTTATCTCTCTGACCTACTTTTGTTCATGCCATTCTTTTTGCCTGTTATGTATAACGTCTCTCCCATATCTAGTCCAATTTAAATGTCTTTCAAGTTTGAAGTCAAGTCACACCACCACCAGGCAGCCTTCTTTGGCAACCCCAGCCAGCCAAGGAGGCTGGCTCCCTTAATGAGCAAGGCATTTGATGAACAAGCACATTTGATGCTCAGTTAACAGTCTATGGCAGGTGGTGGGCACACTCAACCCTGGTAGATATGCCAATCACCTGGAGAACTTTAAACACCAGTGCCATCCAGGCCTCGCCTCCAGCAATTCTGATTTAATTGGCCTCAGGTGGGATCTGGACATTCTTTTATGCTCCGAAGTAATTGTAATTTGCCAGAATGGAAAATGATGGAGACATTTAATGATAAGTTATTCAAGGCCATGTTTTGATTAATCAGATTGTAATCAATTTTTTTAAAAAAGCAGGGAGGGGGTTTATATTTACCTCTTCCACACAAAGGAATGATGAAGAGTATTTCACATAATAGATGGTCCAGGGATGCACACGACAAACCAGCAGTTTTCTAGTCCACAAACTGCCGATGAGCATGCATTTCTGCCTGAGCTCTTTATATTTTGTAACTCACCATATTAAGGGTTCTTGGGTTTTTACCAGTTGTGGGACATAGTCCATGCTTGAAATGGTCCAAGAAAAGGAAATGGAGTCATTTTGGCCAACAGTGTTGCTTATCTTCTCTCTGTTTCCAGGTATTTGGTGATGACCATAGTCATAGCAGCCTTAGATGAACACAAATGGGACAAGGAAGGAGTGGACTGTTCTGCATAGGCAATGGGACAGTAGCAGCATGACTGTATCAAAAATCCTTAAAATATTTCCCTCCTTTCTGAACCAGTAATTTGGGTCCCAGGAATCAACCTAAATAACAATACAAAATACCAAATAATATTTTATTGCACATAAATTTTTATTGAAATGTTACCAAATGATCAAAAAAATTTAAATAACAAAAACATCCAAATCTTCATGGTGAAATATTGTGTATATAGCCATTAAAAGGCTTTTAAATCCCCACTGGACTAGCATGTGGGTTAAGTTGATTTTATAATAATGATATCATTCATTTATTCCTTTATCTTTTCAATCAAGCACATGCTTATTGAAATCTACCATATACAAGGCATCAAGATATTATATACATAATTGAGATTGTGTATATGTGAAACATTGCAAAATTTGCTTCTCTCATGAAGGTATCTTTTAAATTTTTCATCATGTTTTCCAAGTAGTTTTGAGTAAAGCCACTGGTTTCTGTATGTATTTTTTATTTACTTTAATAATTTCATAATATTTAAAATAGTTTATTTTAAAGTTATTTCCCTAAGCTTGTTTTAAGGGTAAGTTCCTCTGCAAGAAATAATTTTGCCTCTTGGATAGTAAAAAGTAATATTTCTTATTTCTTTTTAATGAGTGTTGCTTGACAAGAAATTGACAATGATGTAATATGATTTGGGGAACAGAGGGTTTCTTACCTATCTTCTGATTATAATGGGAATGTCTTACTAATATTGTCAGTTTCAGTGGTGTCAGAGAAAATAGAGAATAGTCGACTAATTTAAGACATATTTTGGGGGAAGATACTATAGGACTTCTTGATAGTTCTCATGGCTTAGAAATGAGAAAAAGGCAGGAAACAAATATCACTCCTAGGTTTCTATCTTGAGCAACTAGCTAACTGATGAAGTCATTTACTAAGATGGGAAAGCCTTGCATATGCAGGATTGGGATGAGGGTGTGGGATCATGAATTCTAATTTAGACATATAAAGTTTGAGATATCTGTAAGACACCCAAGCTAAAATATCAAGGAGGTAGTTGGCTCTACGATTATAACTGTAGAAAATAATTGGGGTCATCAGTCTAGATCTGGTACTTAAAACCTAAGGAATATGTGAGATCACATCTGTAAAGAATGTAACAGACGCTGTTAGACAAAAGGGAAAAGAACTTAGGAAAAAGCCCCAAAGTTTTCCAAAATTTAGTATTTGGGAAGAATGGAGAGAAATGTAAAATTTCTCATGTCTATCTGTCTACCTATCCCTTTGTATATTACTCTTACAGCACATACCTTTGGGAAGTATTAGGTCATGAGGGTAGAGCTCATGAGTGAGTTAATTCCCTTATTAAAAATTAAGGAGACAAGGGATCTCTCTCTTTTTCTTTCTATATTTTCTACCATGTGAGAATACAAGAAGATAGCCATCTGCAAATCAAAAAGTGAGTCCTTACTAGACAACAAATTTGTAGATGCTTTGATCTTGGGCTTCCAGCCTTCAGAACTGTGAGAAATAAATTTTTGTTGTTTAAATCACCCAGTCTATAGTATTTGTGTTATAGCAGCCTGAACTAAGCAGTGTATACAAACATTTTATTTCTTAACCAAGAAGTTTTTATCCTAGGAATACAATTATCATTCAACGTAAGAATTACCACCATTGTGCTTTTAGAGATTAAATGATAAAAGCAATATGGTCATATTATAGAAGAAGTAAAACCATTTGGGGAAAAATAATTTATTTAAAGAAGTATTGATAGTAATCTAGGAGTAGAAGAGAATCTCTTTAATCTGATAAAGCATAACAACTCAAAATACATATTAAATATTACACATATTGACAAAATTTTGAAAGCATTCTCATTTAAATCAAGAGCTAAAGAAAGCCCTGGTATTGTCACTATTATTCAGTAGTCATAGCCAATGCAATAACACAAGAAAAAGAAATAGGAGCTATTAGAAGAGACAAAATTATAATTATTCACAGATTAAATTATTTTCTACATAGAAAGTCCAATATAATTTACAAACAATAAGAACTGAAATATAGAGTTTAGTGGGATACTGGATGATATGTTCGATATGATATAACTAATATCTAAAAACCAGCAGTGCTTTAATTCACAATTCATGACTAATTGTATGTTGTTATCAAGAAGAAATACTTTTTATAATAGCAGAGTGATGCATCCAGTATGATTCCAGGTATGCAAAATCTAAAAACAGGCAAAGTGTTACTACTGTTTTTAGTGACCAAAAAAAGATGTGAAGAAATCTGAAACATGAGATGAAGAGATCCATTAAATCTGTAGTAGAACTTGTTTCTGGGAGGGAGGGCAGCAAATGGGAGACTTATTTGACATATACAAATTAATTCAACTTAATTGTAAAATTCTATTTGTAATTAAAATAATCTGAACCAAAAGTTAATGTCTATTATTTCTGTGTTGAAATATAGTGCTTTGTTATAGTATGTTATGTAATTTTTTCAAATTTAGATAACGCTGGTTTATAGCATTATATAAGTTTCACATGTACAATGTTATATTTGGCTTCTGTATACACTACAGCATGCTCACCACCAAAAGTTTAGCTTTTATCTGTCACCATACACTTGACCCCTTTTACTCATTCTACCTTCTACCCACTCTACCTTCTCTCTGATAACCACAAATCTGTTCTCTGTACCTATATTTTGTTTTGTTTTGTTTTAACTTGGTTTGGTTTATTTATTTTATATTCCACATATGAATGAAATCATATGGTATTTGTCTTTCTCCATCTGACTTATTTCACTTAGCATAATACATTCAAGTTTCATCTATGTCATCACAAATGGTAAGATTTCATCTTTTTTTTTTTTAGGCTAATATTCCATTGTGAATACACACACAAACACACACACACACACATACACACCACGGCTTGTTTATCCACTCATCCATCAGTGGTCACTTATCTCGTTTCCATATCCTGGCTATTGTAAATAATTCTATGATGAACATAGGGGTACATAAAACTTTTCAAATTAGTGCTTCTGTGTTCTTTGGATAAATACCCAGAAGTAGAATAGCTTGATCATATGGTAGTTCTACTCTTAATTTTTTAAAGAATCTCCATACTGTTCTCCATAATGGCTGCACCAATTTATATTCCCACCAACAGGATATGAGGGCTCCCTTTTCTCCACACCCTCTCCAACACTTGATATTTCTTGACTTTTTGATAGTAGCCATTCTAACGGTCATGAGGTGATATTTCATTGTAGTTTTGATTTGTTTTTCCCTAATAATTAGTGATATTGAACATCTTTTCATGTGACTGTTGTACATCTGTATGTCTTCTTTGGAAACCTGTCTATTAAGATCCTCTGGCCATTTTTAAATCAGGTTGTTTGTTCTTTTTTGTTATTGAATTTTATGAGTTCTTTATATATTTTGGATATTAACCCCTTACTGAATATATGATTTTCAAATATCTTCTCCCATTTGGTAGGTTATCTTTTAATCTTGCAAATATTTTCTCCCATTTGGTAGCTTGTCTTTCTGTTCTGTAATTCTTTTTAAACACAGAGAAAGAAGCAGCAGTGGGGTTGTTGGCTGTAAAATGTCAGACCTCAATGGAAATGCAGAGGAATTGAGGCCAGGGTTTGAGTCCCCATAGAGACCTCATATGCTCAATCAAGATGGCAGCCACCAGCTGAGGGCATGCAGGAAGCTAAGCTGTGCCTGGAGGAGAAGGCTGGCTTGTCCTCTTTCATGTTGGGGAAAAGGCCCCTCACAGAAGGCCGTGGACATGCAGCTGATATTAATACCTTGATGGCTTGTTCAAGAGTTGAGTATAGGAAATTCTGCACATAGAGTACATTAGTAATTCTACTTCATAACAAAATAAGCAGCTTCTCCATTTCTAAGGATGGCTATTAATATATCATTGCAAATGCTCCTAAACACAGAAAAATATTGTATATTTGAAAATGCCTATTGGAAATATTTGAGAGGGACCATCCAGGAGCCGTCTGGATTCTATGGAGAGTTCAGAGTTAAAATCCAGCTCTCAGTACTTACTGATAGCTGGGTTGGTGCCATACCTCCCAAGAAGTAAGTATTCTTGACTTTCTCTTGCCAAAGCAGATGGTGAGTAGTTTAGAAATTTGATTTGCCTGAAACACTTCCTTTTAGGGCAGTGTGGTAGATTCCATTTATGACTTTGACAGGTAAGGTGTAATGTTCGATTTTAATACAGAGCTTTTCACTCTGAGGCACAGACATCTGGGCAGCAGTGTCACATACGTACAGTACATGGGCTGGAAACAGGGTCCTTCTTCTCCTTTCAAAAACCCTTCTGCTCCATCTGCCTTTCTAAAGACTTTGGACACCACATTCCAATTTGGGAATGGGATCATTTTGTAATTTGTTAAAATTTGTAAAAAATCTATATGTTCCTGGTGAGTTTGTACTTTAGCCTTCATATCTAACAATATTTGAAATGAGCAGGTGTGTCAAATTTTGCCCACAGAGTCAAATTATTTAAGATGAATATGTCCTCCCCTCTCAGTCAAGGACACTAAGCGGAACCAGTAATGCCAGGGAGATGACAGTGAGATTTTGTTTGCTCTGCATAAAGAAGCAAGTTAGAATTTTTCTTCAATTTCCTATGCCAGAAAATGTGCAGTTTTTCCTGTATAAGTTGCATTTTTGTTGCTCTCTTTATAAAGTTTTGCTCAGAAATAAGGGTTCATCCTTAGTATCTGAGGGTATGAGTTGGGATACCACCAGCTCGTCCTTGTTGTGTGTCCTAGAACAGGTCCCTACCTCTCTCTGCCCCAAGTTCTCAAGTGTACAGTGGCATCACTAACAGTGTCGTCATACAAGGTATCACTGAGGATCGAGTGAGTTAGGACCTGTGAAGTGCTCAGAACAGAACCTTGCTTGTAGCATGCATTCAATAAATAGCCATCATCATTAGACAGAATGTGATTAATGTAATGGACGTATTTCCTATTTTTGGTTTGGCTGAGAGTAAGCTCAGAACTAAAGTTGCAGTTCAACAGAAATGATTGTATGGGGTTAACAGTTTGAATATTTATGTGCTAGATTCCCTTTCCACTTTGTATTTTCCAAGGCTTTGCTTATAGACTTTTTTTTTTCTGCTATAAATTCTTATCAGTCACCTCAAATGTTTTGAAGAAAGAATACTGAAACAGAGACACTCTGTGTGTGTGTGTACATGTGTCGGTGCTGGAAGTGCCCTAAAATAAAAACTTGGTAAGCAATATCACCACTGTCCCCTCACTTTGTGAGTGAACAAGAAAATCCCAGCCAGGGCACCAGAGCAATGACTTTGGATAACATGCACCTGATTCACACTCAAAAACAATGTCTTCTTGTAGGGCCATAGCAACCTTGTTTGGATGAAAAAATGGTGATCACAGACCAAGGCTCAGTTGGGCAAGATTGGGCAAGACAGTGGGAGCACCTGTGAAGAGTGGAAGAGATGAGGAGTGTAGCTCTCTGTAGGTAAGTTTACAAACTGACATAAAAATAGACTATAATGAAATTCTCACGGGAAAGTCACAGGATTAGGCTGAGAAGGTCTCGCGGAAAATGCATTTGGTAAAAATTTGACCCTTGGTATTAACCTAAGTCTTTATAGAACTCAGACCTTCATCGAATCACTTCACTTACCCAAGCCCCCATTTTCTAGAAGTAAAACTAGTGCCAACCATTCAAAGAATGATTGGGGATTGAGTGAGTCCAGCGTACAGATACAATTTCCAAACTCAAAAGCATTCGCATGTATGAGCTGTCATTACTATTTCAATGTCTTTATGACAGTTATTTTCCCGGGGACAGTCACTTCTCAGCTGGAGACAAACTGAGCCTAAAACTTCTCCCCTGAAGGCAGGTAGCAGTAGCCTTCTCCATGCTCCAGAGTCAGAGAAATAAAAGGAGAGGGAACAAAGAACACTTTCTCTGGAAAATTGTGCAGTGGGAAGATTCACAATTGTCCCTGCCTCTGTTCTCTCACAGTCAGCCTGGCTAAGGGTCATTGATGAGCTATTGTATTTTTTCTCTCTGTCTCTAAAAAGTCTGCTGAAACATCCTCCCAGGAGCCAAAAGAGGAGGCGAAGAAATAAACAGCAGCTGATGGTTGAGGGAGCTTAGCCAGAGCGCCCTTCAACTCAGGATGTCCGTGTGTGTGTGTGTGTGTGTGTGTTGCGGTGGAGCTGGAGGGGAGAGTGGACAGGCAGGTGAGTGAGACTTTTCACAGTGTATGGGGTGTGAGCAGCCCTCCAGAAGCGGCTTGCCCAAGAGGTGTCTCTGGCTTTTGAGAAAGTAAGCCAGGTGAATAGGTAAAGTGAAGGTGAGATGTTATTTCCTGGCCAAAGTGATCAAGGTGGGCGTGGCACATGCCCTGTTAACAGGCCTTAATTTTAGACAGGATTGGCCAGGCACAATGAATTACTGGACAGAGTCGTTCCCTATAAATGCCCATTGAAGGACTAGATGAGCCTGCTCCCTGGACACCAATTGGAGCCTCAGGACCACAGGGATGGAAGAGCCAGATGGGCCTCCCCCATCCCCTCCCAGATCTCCACCCCACCCCAAGACTCGCCCTGAAAGCTCTGTGGAGTTTCATTCCAATTTTTTTCATAATGCCTTTTAAAATGACTTGTTAATACTATAATCTCATTGTAAGAAATTTAAAACTTGAGAAAAATACAAAGAAGAGAATGGAAATGGCATAGAGTCAGTCTTACAATCCTAAAACAACTTTATTAACGTTGTGGTATTGAAGCCAAATCGGGCCTCTATACCACGACACTGAATTAATTTTCAGAAACAGAGTTTTGGGTGAAGTAGAAAAGGATAGCTTTATTGCTTTGCCAGGCAAAAGAGGGACACAATGGGCTCATGCCCTCGAAACTCTGTGTCCCAACCTGAAGATAGTAGTGAGGAGTTTTAGAGCAATGGTTCAGAGAGAGCGTGATCAGCTCATGGGCATTCTTCTGATTGGTTGGCGGGGAGGTAAGTGGGAGTCGGCATCATCAACCTTCTGGTTCGAACTGGTCTCGCTTTTGTGCCCAGAAGCCCCACAGGGTCCTGCTCAGTAACAGTATATTTACTGCAGTTACATCATCTCAAAGGTTTTGCCATTTGTGTTTTATTCCCCATGACATTTTAGCCAGTTCTCAAATTTCCACCAACTACTTAAGATACAGTTTAAATATTCTGCTCTGCTGAGAATGTGCCCTGGCATGTTTAATTATTCCTCTATTTTCATACATGGGACGCTCCATCATTTCATCCTACACACCACTGAGTGTCTTTGCATCTGACTGCACACATATTTGCAAGCACCAATATCCCTTTGTTATTGGTCACTTGAAGTGGAATTACCTTGTTAAAGTACGTAATTCTCAAAATGCACACACACACATACACACACACACACACACACACACACACACACACATTCCAACTGCTTTCCAAAAAATCCTGAGATTTTTATTCCCTTCCAAAGAAGTGCATGACTGTTCTAATTTCATCCCACCTTTTCAACCTTGAACAGGATAACTTAAAAATAATTTTCTATCTTGAAAGACCCAAAATGATATTTAATTGCTTAAATGTAAACCTTTATTTCTCTGGCACAGGTCTTTGGTCTGGATAACGAACCAGGATCAAGAGATGAGAAGAGTCTCTAAGGAGAATAACCCCCAAGTAGAGCCTTAGTAGTGGACCCCTTCCCTGCACCCTCCATCATGGCTGCCAGGTCCTTTGGGTTGGGGGTGTGGGGAGCTCCCAAGCTGAAGGCCTGTCCAGGAACAGGTCTCGTAAAGTTCTGCAGAGCCCTGGATAACAGGAGGCTATGCAGCTTTAGAGAGGAATGGAGAGGCCACTCCTGCTGAGATGTAGCGTTAAGATTGGGAAAAGCTCAGGGAGCTGGGAAGCTGGGGAAGCCACAGTCTGGGTGGCAGCGAAGGGCCTCCAAGGCTGGGCTCTGACTCTGTGCCTCCTGCTCTCCATCACCTCACAGTGCCTGCCCCCCCGTGGGACCCTGACCCAGAGGAGACATAAGAGGAGGAAAAGGAAGACTGATTCAGAGCCACCCCTTCCCTAATGCAGCCCCACGTGTGCCCCGCGCTGGCTGTGCCCCCATCCCCCTGGGGCTTCCCCTTCTGAGCTGACCCTCTCCTGGGTGCTGCCACAGCACAGACTCATGCCCACCCATCACATTACACGGGGTCTCTTTGCCTTTGCTCTCAAGTGCCTCCACGAGCCTTGAGGGGAGACCATGTCTTATTCATCCACCTTACTGAGCACAGGGCCTGGCGCAGAGTGTGATACCGTGCAGGGCCCTGTGGGCTCCTGGGCACAAAAGCCTCTCTGTGTCCCCATTTCTTGATTACAGGAAATAGGCTTCATTCAGCCTCCATGACCTTCCCTGAGTTCCAAGGAGCAGGTTCAGTTGCTAATTAGGGAAGAAGGGGATGCAGACATGGGAGGACGGTTCAAAAGGAACAGTAGTGCAGCCTTGGGGCAGGGTCCTGGTTCTCCCTCAAGGGATACATACAACAATATCTTTGAGCTGTTTTGCAGATACTGAAACCCTCTCCAGGTGGGAGAAGTTAACTGTATGTTGCCCACAAGCACGTGATCCCACACTGGTTGGAAACAGTTTGGTGATGTCGACTCCTACTTACTATCCCACCAACCAGTCAAAAGAATGTCCATGAGCTAACCACACCCTCTGAACCATGACTACAAAACTCTTCACTACCCCCTCCAGGTTGGGACACATAGTTTCGAAGGCAGTAACCCTCTGTGGCCCCCTTTGCCTGGTAAAGCAATAAAGCTATTCTTTTCTACTTCACCCCAAACTCTGTCTCCGAGATTTAATTGGGTGTCAGGGTACAGAGGGGGATTCTGATTCAAGTGTGTGGTGCATCAGTGAATAGGGATAGAGTTTTCAGAATCCCACCCAGGCTGCACCATCCCCCCAGGAGGCTTGCCAGGCTCACCTTCTCAGGGAGCTGGTACCCTGCAGGGAGGAAGGGACTTGCTGGCTACAGGCTTTGCAGGGGCCTTGTTTCCCTAGGCAACCTGCTTTCTCTTTCTTGTTCAGAAGGCAGCTCTCATCTGCAGTTCTGGGGCCTGCAACTTTTGCCATATGTCGGTTGTCTCTGCCTTCATGATCCCAGCCATATTAATGTTATAATTAGAGCCAGTATTTATACAGATTTTCTTCTGAGCACCAGCTCCTCATGCTTTGCGGGAGTGATTTTCTTCGTCTTCCCTGCATTGCTGGTTCAGGGATATTATTCCATTTTATATTCGAGGACAGATTGGGAGAGAGAAGGGAAGGGGAGAGAAACATGGCAGAGACAGAAAAGCAAAGGGCTCGACCCATCCTACTTCCAACCCCGTCAGGCTGACCCAGAGTGCTGTCGGGGGTGCCTCGCTGACCTCTCTGCTTCTGCTGTCCTCCAGAAGCCAGAAGGAGCCTCTTATAATGTAATTAGATCACAAAGCTCTTCCTCGCCTCCAGTCCAGAGTGCTACCAGATACCAGCACTGGGAGGCCCCTCCCTTGGCCAAGCCCCCGAACTCCAGCCTCAGCTCCCACAACCCCTCCTGCTACTTTTGTGAGCTCTCTTGCTGACCCTCAAACAAGCCAAGGACAGTTCTGCCCCAGGGACTTGGCCATGCTGTGCCTGTGAATCTGCACAGCCCGTTCTCCCTTCTGTTAGGTCTCTGCTCGCCGTCCCTGGGGAGTATCTTCTGTATCCTCCTCCCTGACTGACCCCATGCACGTTCCTAATGGTTTACAGGCTGCCCCCTCTGCTAAGATGTAAGTCCACGAGGGCAGTAACTTGGTCTCTTTTATTCACTAGTGTGTTTCCAACACCAAGAATTGTGACAGGCCCCGAGTACTGTGGGAGGTCATCCACAGGACGTAATGTCCAGCTGACATGCAAGCTGGTCCCGGGCAGTGAATCTCCTCACTCCCTCCCTGTCCTCAGAGGGTAAATTCCGCCCGTCGTTCCCACAGTGGGAACCGTGTTCAAGGACGCAGCCTTGGGAGGTCAAGTGTAGTTCTAGAAGAACATGTGATGGAACCCAGTTAAGGCCTCTCTACAAACTTAAGATTCTGGCAGAGGGTGAGAAGGTCTACTTGCCTTACAGTTTTCCCAAAACGGCCTTGTGTGTAAGCTCCTTTGCTTATTAAACCCACCACGTACCCATCCGGAGTGATGCCTCTTCCTTCAGTCTCTCCTTGCCCACTACAGGGCCCAGTTTGCAAACCAACAAGTAGGCACTCGGGAGATATTTATTGAAGAAAAAGTAAATAAAGAAAGAGATAAATGAATCAATCCAGGAGCAGTTCCCCATTTCCACACACTTTCTTTCCTGATGATTCAGTTTATTTTGCTTGATCCCAAAGAGGCAAAGTACTAAAGGCTTATGTTTGTGGAGTATTACAGTTAACACAATGTTTTACATCTGCTCCCACAATGGATTCTCTCAGCAGCCTTAGCAACCTTGTCAGGTTGGCAAGATAGGAAGATTCTAGCACTCAAGATCTGGGCTGGGACCCAGGTGTTTCCTAAGTACTCTGAAGTTTTAAAACTGCTGCACACAAGGACATGCTTCTGCCCTTTGTTTACAGATGACATGAGCACTGCACTCCATTCTTCTCCTGGCGATGGCCTCTCAGGTTTGCCTCTCCTTTGTCTGTCTCAGCTTCCCCTGTTGACATGATCTAATACACATTCACAGTAATATTAGTATGCATATTGTTACTTGTTGAAAGTAGGTGTAAATAAGATTTTAACTCCCAATTCTTCCTGCTCTAATTGCTGATTCCCACACTCGGTGGGTGAGGGGGAAAGGGAGATAATTTTTCCTGCCTTTGAAGCATTCAAGTTCAGTCTTGGCATCAACCATGTCATGTGAGATGTTACACATTTTTAAGGTTACCAACTGCTTCATGATCTTCTTCCACATTATGTTCTGAATCTTAGCGCTCTCTCCCATCAAGTACAGGTTGCTCCCACCCCTATGGGTTCTATGTAAACTCCACGAATCAAGGCTGCTCACCTCAAACTTACATCCTTTTTGATCAAAATGTCCAAAATGGTGCGACTAAAATGATTTATCTGATCTGCAGCTGTGGCACTAACCAAAAGAAATGAAAATTTGTATAAAGGTGATCCTATTACTCTGCTGTAACTCTTTGGGATCAGGAGTCCCAGCCTCAAGGCCTCCCCTACCCACACCCACAACTGCATGAAAACAGAGTATTTACATTTGCCAAATTGAAGATAATCACCTCCCAATTGGTTGCTGCCCTTAAAGGCTCAGCCTGAAACCGGGGAGGACCCTGTGGGGCTCCTGGGCACGGAAGCCTTTTTTGTCCCCCGTTTGTGGCAAGCAAGACTCCAGCCTCCATGACCTTCCCTGAGTTCCAAAGGGCAGATCTGAACTGTTGCTAATCAAGAGAGGAGCAGTCAAGAAACCATCTGAGACAAGATTAAAGGGACCAGAGAAACTCATCAGGCTTAGCAGACCGACCACCTGAGACCCTGTGCACATCCTCACCTTGTCAGCAACCCCACCCTTGAACTACTGCTATAAAACTCCTCATCATATCTGCCTGGGTTGGGACACATAGTTTTTTGAGGCAGGAGCCCACTGTGTCCCCCTTTGCCTATCAAAGCAATAAAGCTAATCTTTTCTACTTCATCCAAAACTCTGTTCCCGAGATTTGACTTGGCACTGGTGCAGAAAGAAGCTGAGCTTTCGTCATCAGGACCCCTACTCTATGAACATTTTCATGGGTCACTCTTGGAGTGAGTAAAATATGCCCGGAACATTGTATATATTTAGCCAAATTAACTCTGGCCATGATCCTATGAGATAGGTATTGTCATCTCCAATTTACAGACAGAAATACATGAATTCATCACACCCCTGAGCTCTCCAACTGTACAGCTCAGATTTGAGCTCAGTACACCCAGTGCTAAGCCCAGAGTCCTCGCCCTCTTCCAGCAAAGACATTGTCTAATCAGGTGTGTGTCTCCTGAGAGGATTAAGGCATCACCTAAAGGCTTCACAGAGATTTTGCATGGGAAAAGCTCTTAAAAACTGGAAAAGCAATCAAAAGTATTAGTTATTTCTTATTATGGATAACAATAATAATTGTGTCTATTGTGGATAGCAGAATAAATGTCTAGCCTAAACTATTCACTAGCAAATTCTTTTGCATTCATCAAGTCCAAGCCTGTTGCCCTTGAATTTTGTTTAGCTTATAAAAAAAAAACATCCTCAAAATGTCATATTTTGTTTCATCCGATCAGGTCAGGCCACGTGAGGATTGATCTGTGCTAAGAGTTCTGCCTTAATTCACATACTTAATTATGTATTTTATAATTGAAAGCAACATTAAAGACACATTGATATATAAGATAACCTCAGCTAAATAGTGCATCAAACGTGGTATTTTTTCTAAAGATTTTGTATTCTTCATTAATTCAGCCAGCAAACACCACCCCATCTGAAACCAGGTATATTTGGCAGATGGAATCAAAGTAGTAAACAAAATATATCAATAGTGTAGGCAGGCTGGGGAATGTTCACCGCCTGAGTTATTTTTGGGTGGTTCAGCAGATTTCTTCTTTCCATAATAAGTGAATTTTCTCCACAGAATTTTAAATTTAACTGATTTTTCCTCAACAAAATAAAGTTACTCCAAAAAGGAATGTCTATTAACTCTTTAAGTTACTTTTATGATCAAACTTCAAAAAGAGAAAACGATCAAGTTTCAGTCTTGGATTTTACCTAATACTCTGTAGTCTAGTATATTATTGTAAGTGTTTTAAAATTAAAGAAAAAATTTACTTAGTCAATGTAGAAAAAGGGTGAAAAGTAGATAACCTATGTTTCCCCTAAATAAACAAACAAAGGATAACACTGTCCCCAAAGGGGAAATAATTTGTACCATTTTATTATAAGATATAACCATTATTAACAGTTGAGGAACTGGTGTTCTTTATAAAGCACTTTTAAAATATGTTATTAAAGGTTTATGAATCGGAAGTGATACCGCTGGTTTGGCTTTAAGTGTGTGAAGCTGACGGAATGCTAGCTGTGGCCTGGGAATGAGAAAACCTGGTTTTATCCTGCACCCGTCACTCCTTAGTTCTGTGATCCTGGCTGAACACTTCCCCCCTATGCCCATCCTCAGTTTTTCATCTGTAAAGTGGGAATAAAAACCCTCCTTATATTTGTATGACTCATATGAGAAGAGATCTCCCCAAAACATGAATCGAATCAGTCTTATCCCCTTAGTATTGAATATATGCTGACTGCCTTTCTGTTGTCCTTTTCATCAATGACATAACTTGCTCTCCCTGGTAGGGCCCAGGCTGGGGTCACCAATGCTGTCTTGGTCTCTCTCCTTTTCCTACAATTAGCGTCATCCATGCAAAACCAAATCCCATTTCCGGCAGTGGTCATGCTCTCTTGGGCCTTTGTGCTCATGCTGCTTGTTGTAGGGACAATCTGGGGGGAAGACTCTCTTGCTAGGGTTTCCTCTCCAATCCTCGGTGTCCCCTACTCCATCACCTACTGCAGAGCAGGTGGCCCTGCTTCTGTGCCGAGTGCTGTGGGAATCATATTCAGGAACATGGAGAGTCTAAGGAAAGATTTTGAAGGAACAATTTCTACGTAGAGTTAGACTCTACAAACAGGATAAATTCACTTCCATAAAATACCTAGTGTCAGCATAAAGCATTGGCTAAACATTGTTAAATTAGAAGTGGACACTTTTTTTGGAGGAAAACTCCCTCTAATATTAAAAATGGATCCTCTGTCAAGATTGATTCTAACCTACCCTCCAAAACATCAATGGGGTGTGTTCCCTCACAGCAGACAGGGTAGCTGGAGTAGACAGACGGCCACCAGAGGAGGGCTCAAATGTCAGGTCCAGTGGTCCAGGCTTCTGAGGGTGGCACACAACTGAATAGATAAGGGGATGGGTCAAGGGAAGACAGAGCCCTCCTCCTTGAGTCACAGGACAGGCATTCCTGCCACCTGATTTCAACCCTGGGGGCACGGAGCTTGCCTCTAAAGGGAAGTCCTTCCTTCCTTTGCTGTCCGGGATCAGCCCAGAGCCACCGAGGCGTGAGCAAAACCTCACGGGGGCCATTTCCTCCAGCTTTCCTTCTCCCCGCGGACACAGAAGGAGAGCACTTTAAAGCAGCTCCTTAGAGAAGCTGCTGACTTCTCGCACTACTCACACCCACCTCCGCCTGACGCTGAGGAAATTCTGCGGGGGGAGAGGCAAGGAGCCCCACTCGGCTCCCTTTGCCAGGAGCGCTCTTCCCCTGCGACTCCACTCTCGCACCAGCTCTGCCCCTGGACGTGTGAAGCGTGCCTGTCATGTGCCCCCATAGCCCCACGTACCTCCCCAAACACACCGTCCATCACACTGATCATCGTTACTTGTTTGGCTTTTGCCTTAAATCATGCTTCCTGGGAGGAGGACATGCCTGTCTCCTTTACTATTGCAGGTGGGTAAGTAGTGATCTGTATGTCTTAAAGAAGGAAGGAAGGGATGCTCTAGAGTGATTTGAGAACTCTAAGGGGGTATACAGATACAAGCTGTTAGTTTTAGTCCTTCACAAGTCCCATCCTGCTCTAAAGTTCTGCAATTCCCTGTCGTGTGAAACGAACAATAGAATCAATGCTGTGTAAGGATTTTAGATAATCCAAATGTCTGATCTCAAGGACTGAAAATCTGTGATTTTTGTCTTTTGCTAGTTAGTGGCTGTGTTGAACGGATTTGTCTTGGTGATTAGATGGCCAATCTTCTTTCTGATCAGGCAACACAGGTTAGTTTACATAAACTCCAGCTGTTTCCATGTGCAAATGTAATGCCAAAAACCATGGATATCATAACAGCTCCACACTGGCTGTCCCCTGTTACCCCTGAGAATCAAAGTTCTATTGCCTAGGTCATGCTCCTGCTTAGGTGTTAAGCCCCCCAAGTTTTTTTAAAGAAAGGTATTAAGTATTCTACTTTTTCACTTCTCTGTGGCAAAACAGACCAGGGTGCCTTGACACAATAGAGCCAAGAATGGCTTTCTACCAGATGAAAGGAGTATTTGGTTTTGACATTTTGAGAGCACAGTATCCAAACGACCTTTAAAGAATAAGTAAAAGAGCCATCAAATCAGTCATTATACTGAAAACCAAAACTCTGTGGCTCCTGGCATCTGTGTCGCCTACTGCCTTCTCACCTGTGAGTGCAGGCGCAGCTCTGGACCATCCCAGGAGGTGTGGAAGCGCGCACTTTGCAGAGTTCCAGGCAGCTCATCTATGGCAAGTTATGTCCCATGGCAGCCCTCACCCAGAGGTTTTGAGCACTGCCTGAGTGACTAAATTGGCCATAGATTTCCCATACACCCCTAATATTATTGCAGAGTTCCATTATCATGTTGGCAACAGCTGGTGGGAAAGCTATAGTTACAGCCTGGCCAGAAAATATTATATCCACAATACTTTATGCCTTTAAAATAGGGGGAAGGAAAAAAATGAAAGAAAAACTCATCTCTGAGTCACTGGCACTTCCGTCAAAGCAAAACATGGCCCCAGTGCTGTGTAATGCATTATGTATCATCAAACTGATGTTGCAGCTTCAGCCCTGCACCCTCTCGTGAACGTTTGAAAGCTGAATCCAGCACAGAGTTTGAATGTGGCTCTTCTGGAAGGAGACAATGCTGAATGGGAAACAGGAATGCCAGTGGTGCTGTAAGGGGCTATTACTCCTCTGCAGTTACAGAAGAGAAGTGTACACATGATGCCCTTCCAATTGCTGTGGGTCACAGAAGGCTGAGGAATTTTCTAGCACAGCACAAGGGAGAATGCAGAGGGCCCGGGGCTCGAAGAAAGGGTTCAGGGTCATTGAGGTCATTGCATCTTACTAGGGAAACATTCACAGAGATGAGAATGTAATTTGGGCTCATATTCTTTTGAAGGTAAGTGACATACCAGCACTCTTCATCATGTGCCTACTGAATAAGATAAGATTCTTCCTGGAACTCCAGTGCCACTATCCAGAAATGGGGTGATCAGAAAATATCTTCACTTAAAAGGAAAAGAAGAAAATGGAAAACATGCTGGGTCACTAAAGGATAGAACATTTTTGGATGGGTGATACCTGCTCAATATTTTTAGTTCTCAAATAACATGACAACAGAAAAAATATTGAAATGTCATCATCCCGGTGTTAATCATGCCCCAGGGAAACTTTAGCATATTCTTTATGATGTGTTCTGCCTCAATTTGTAACCTATCTTGGAATATCAATGTACAGTAAGCAAAGACAGGGAAACTATTAATCCTGACACAATGGTTAGATACTTAAGTGAATAAAAACTAAGTGATTTAGCAAAAGTCAGTGGTAAGATATTAGTGAATCATTTTTAATAAGTGAGTAGATTGTTTGAGCTGTCCACTAAAGTCCCTACCATATCATTAATTCCCTTTTCTTATTACTTTCAACTGATGAATATTTTAATTTCACAGAGAGAATATAAATTAAAAGAAACATTAAAAGAGCAAAAGCAGAAATGACAAAAATGATTATTAATTAGCACTATGAATAACAGACTATTCTTATGGTATAACACTGTGTGTTCTGTTTGTAGCACATAAAATTATAAGTAGCAAATTATGGGATTAGTTGTTGTATGTTTCATATACTAGAATCTAAGGTTAGTTGAAGCAGGGATAACGTTTGCCTTGTTCACTGCAGTTTTCCTAGTGATCCACACATAATCAGTGTTACCCATATATTATTCATCCTTTCATTATATGTCATCTGATGGGATGCTCTGCTCAGTACTACTTACTATTATTATGAATAATATCTCTTTGAACCATCACATATCCCTGTGAATTCTACTATGTACAGATTTAAACTGTATATGAATAGAAAGTTCAGAGATGTATGTGATTCAACTCACTCTCCTTATTTCCTCATATCTTATTATCAACATGGTGGACAGATTCATTCACAAAATAAATACATAGATAAATATGTTTGCTCATCTACTTTTCCTGAATACTTGCAGTTAGAGCCATGTGATTGATTTCAGCTAGTAATGTTTCATAGAAATAACAGATGTCATTTCTGCAGTGAGGGACTCCAGAGCCACGTGTAATGGCCAACCTCTCTCCCTGCCATCGTGACAAAGGAGTCTGTGCTCTAGGTGGTGTAGACCTCCATCCATCTGGGTACCTGGGTGACAGTGCAGAGCAGAACCATCTGCCAGTCCACAGGAAACGTCATGTAAACCCAAAATAAAGTTGGTTGTTGTTTTTTTAGTATAAAGCCACTGAGATGTTGAAGTTGTTGTTACCTCTATGTAATATAGCCTTTTCTGACCAACATGGGCACTGACTTTATGGATTCTTCCTTCTCAAATTCAGTTTAGTCACTTTACATCTCATGTTTTTACAATGATAATAATCTTCTTGCCATCACTCCCTCCTGATCCAAATCATTCTGCTCATGCTGCAGAAAGAGTCATTTTAAGCTAGATATTTGATCGTGTTATCCTTCATTTCAAAACTTTCAGTGACTCCCATTTGATTTTTAAGCTATAAGTATAAACTCCTTATTTAAGCATGTGAAGTGTTTCAGTATCTGGATCGAATTATGGATTCAGCCTCATCTCTTTTATCTGCTCTACGTGATCCATTTGCTCTGGGAAATTGGTCCATTCATTCAATCAAAAAATATCTATTCTCAAATCTTACTTTAAGGTACTGGAGATATGGTGGTATATAGACCAACAAGTTCCTAGATCTCATAGAATTTACATTCAAGAACAGAGGTGCCTACATTGATAGAAGTGTTTTATATCTACATTTTACAATATCATAACCACTATATACATGTGCCTTTTGAGTACATGACACCTGGCTACTGTGACTGAGAACCAGAAATTTTAAGTTTTAATTCTAATTAATTTAAATTTAACTCTAATAGTCAGGTTTGGCTAATGTTTACTGTACTAGGCAGCACAGTTCTACAGGGAGGGAACAGATATTCGATCAAACAATAAAGAAGGTAAAACTATCAGACAGTGATAAGTACTATGAATAGAATTAAATGAGTAATAGAGGATAGGATACAATGTGAGTCCCATTGAGAAAATAGCTGTTTCAAACTGTTGGGTTAGAATGGTCCCTCTGATGAGTGATGTATGATTGACAGGAGAGAGCTCCTCATGGAAACATCAGAGAGAAGACTAGTCCAGACAGAGGGAAAAATGCAAGTGTTAGAGGAAAAGGGAATGGCCGTGATGCTGAGCAAAGTGTGCAAGCAAGGGAGATACCAAATGAGACTGAAATTTTAGGCCTTTATATCCTTTAAGGAATGAACACTACCTTGTGTACTTACCATTCTTCAACTGTCATTGACAATTTTTTCTTTTCCCAGTCACAAAATATTTATTCTTTACAACCTCTTTTTCTTGCATGAAAACTTCTCACCCAAAATAAAACAAAGAAAGCTCTTTCTTACCAAACCTATAAGTTTTATTTTCTAGGACACTATGCAGCAAATTTTAAACTTTGGTGACTTTTTTTTAATATCTAATGTCATTTTATTTAAGTTCAGGTTTTTAAAAATTTGTTCTGTGTTTTGGTTTTACGAACTTATGGTTCCTCTCCCTGAGCAAATTTAAGCACCTTGAGACTGAGGCCCATGTTACTAATGGATTCTGCAAAGTATCTAATGGAGTCATGTGATACACAGGATCTGGATCAGTTCTATTGATTAACTGAAATCCCTTAAATTTAGAACTCATATATTTTTGTATGACCATTATTTTGTTTTAAGTTTCGTTGACTGGAGCATACATTTATTTTAATTATTCTTAGATGTTGAGAAGAAGATGAGTTCCTTTGATAGACTGTGAGCAACAAGAAGGAAGCAATTCATTTTTGAATCCTTAGCACCTGGCACAAAATAGATCATAATATTTGTAGAGTAATATAATGAAGCCATTATGTCTTCAACATGTATTATGAGAACCATACAAATTTTGACATATGCCAATCACCAAATTAAAATGGAGATGTGGCTTCATTTAATAATCATGACACCACCCCAAACCAGAACTTTAACATATTGCAGAAACTCTCAATATTATCCTTCTCCTCTTTACTCATAGCAGATGAGGCATTTTCTCTTCATTAAGAAAGCCTGAAGCACCTGGAATCCTATGACTGCCTAGTCCACCAAGTTGACGTGGTACCATTCTAGACTAGAACATTTCATTAAGAGCTTGGTGTACAAACTAAACATATCTTTCCAAGTAAGTAACAGTCCCTTCATTTCTGAAAACTTTCTTAGATCTTTCTCATTATCTGAGATTTCTAACATTCATTTTTAAGGCTAGAAAAAGCAAATCTATGGCAGGTTGAGATGATGGAAAGAATATTAAGATTACAAATGAGAATATAGAGAAATGTCCACAGAGTAGATGACAATATATCCCACGACAGAGCTGGCAGACAACTGATGATTAATGGTGTGGGTACTGGATGAGTGGGAGGTAAGGCTGACCATGTGGCCATCTTTCTGTTGATTGTGTTGTAATTAGATTCAGTCAAAGGGCATAAAGAAGAATTAAAGATAGAGACAGTGGCAGCGGGTGACTTGGTATCATGACCCTCATGTCCTCCCAATCTTTATTTTCCCAATTTTTCTGTCTTTAGTTACAGCCACTCATTATCAGCACTACCTAATCAGCCCATTTCCAATCCCTGACACTCACCCTCGTGGAAAGGTTTCCACTTGTTTCTTCCACCAGCATGTGCCATCTTGTCTAAAGGAAGCAAGACTGGGTAGAAAACATAAGAGCTACATTCTGATCAGGGTTCCACCACCATTATCTCTGTTGATCTGGATGCCATTCGACCTCTCCATTTCTTGTTTTCTCAGATCGTAAGATGGAGAAAACATTCCAAGCTCTGCTCATACAGTGTTGTGATAAGGGCCACAAATAATGTTGTAAACTACCATACTGGTCTGAATTATAGTAGTGTCTTCTAATGTGTGTTCTAACATTGTTAGTTCTCTAAGTGTTAACAGGCATTATCAACAATAGAAGATTCCTCAGTAAAACAAAATGGGGAAGTCTTGGGATGAGCAACTTCAGGAAAGTTTCTCTAATGCATAGCTCCTCTCCATCCCTAATGCCACTATACACCGCAAGCATTAGAGAAGGAAACATAGTAAGAAGCACTTTCCAAAGTTGGTTAACAATAAAAACTTGTATTTTTGTTGAACGTGCCACGGCCCTGGCATCTTGGGCTACTTTAAGTCATGTTTTCAATGAGTGCACTGCTTGGAATATATGCTCTAGATCCCTGTGAAATCCCTTCCATCTATACAAGGAAGTGAAGCTGAAGCCTCTGTCACTGGTGAACAAGAGGTTTTCAGGGTGGTTTGAGGGCAGGATTCTGGTCCTACCCCAGTTAAAGTGTCTGCCTTTGTCTCCAAATAAGCACAGGGTGGAGGCTCCTGGGGGTCCATGGTGGTTGGCAATGCAGGTTTCACTCTAGTCCTACCCTCCCCAGTGGACTGGTCTATCTCCCCAGCCAGTCCCACTGGCTCCAGGTAGAGCAGCCTAGCTTCCCTGTTTGATTTAATAGACAGTTAAAAATCAACTCTAAATATAGTGGAGTGTAACTGTGTAATGATATGTTTATGTTCAGTGAGGGGGAAAAAAAGGAAGTGAAGAGAGTAACAGTTAACAGTGTCACCTCCTGTTGTGCCCAAACTGTGAGATGTAGAAATTTGATACAGAATGAATAAAATTAAATCGCTGGTCCTTTTCAACAAATGTATTTCCCCAGTCCTTGGCTGTTCTGCAGGGGAACTCAAGATATCACTTGCCAGTGCTTCTGAGGAGAGAAGAGAAAGCTGGAATACTGCAGAAGACTTGTCCCTGAACCCCTCACCTCACCCCACTACCACATGTAATAACTTCCTGCTCAACTACAGTAATGCTAGGAGACATGCAGGAACACAAGTTTGAGCAAAGCAAGTCTACAGTCCCTAGCCTTGACCCATCAGTTATACGTTGATGATCAGAGATCATTTTAGATCCTTGGAGCTGTCACAATCAGGTCCATGATTCCTTGTGAAATTCCCCCTGTCCTGAACAGGTCTGGTCGATTGGGGTTTTCATACTATGTCCTCATCCCATGAGGACAGGGAAGAAACCTCTGTTGTACTTGAAACACCATAGTAAGTTTTCCCTCCAACCAAATCTAAATACAAGGCTTTTCCTGGGATGGCCTCAATCTCTCCATCAGTCCTGTCTTCTGCCTGCCTCCAACTTTTGTTTTCCTGCCTAATCAAGCATGTTCTGTTTGTTCTGTCTTTAGCTGCTCCTCTTTCTCCTCCCTAATTCTCAGTCTCCTTTACTTATTCCTTCTCATTCCCAGTTGGAGTGCCCCAGAGCTGCACCCTGTGATCTCGTCTTATTTTTATTAACACTCCCTGTCTTGATGATCTCCTAAAACTCCATGGCATTAAATGCCATCTATATGCAATGCCTCCCAAATTTATATCAACCGATCAGAAACTTCTTCTAAATCCATACCCACATAGTCTTCTTCCTACTGAAAATTTAATAAGCCTCTCAAATTTAACACATGCACAACTAAGCTCCTGATTGCCCTTTTCAAACTTTAGGGAATTTCAGGATCAGAAGTATCTTCAGCATGAAATAACGATTACAGAAAAAGCAGTTCTTCTTACCATCTCCCCCCAATGCAAGAGTTGGCAACTCTAATTTCCCAGTTGTGAAGGCCTACAACTCAAGTCACCATTGGGTCCTTCCTTTCTCTATCACACTAATTCTCACATTTGAATCCATTACCTTTAAATTATACCCAGAATCCAATAACTTTCATCACCTCCACTGATACCACTCTTCTGAAAACTGCTCTCAACTCTCACCTGGATACTGCAAGAGCCTCTACCTTAGAATGGTTACAAAACTGGCCACAATCTTCAACTCTCCCTGTATTCAGGACATATGCAATCTGTCTTTGCATCTGTTCTAACTAAGAGATGTGTACTCCTCACACACACTTGAGTCAGGCCTGTGACTTGCTCGAAATGTGTCCACAGGCCAACTCTAAACCTGAGCTTTATTTCACATTTTCTTTTGAAATTCTGCTGTCACCATGTGGGTAAGCCTGGGCCAACCGGCTGGAGGAGAACTCAGCTGTCCCAGCCAAGGCCATCCTGGGACAGCCTGCAGCCTGTAAACCAGCAAACATGAGACTAAGCCAATCTGAGTTCAGCTGAGGAGCCCACCTGTTCCACAGCTAACAGTGTGAACCCAACCAAACCCAAAGAACTACACTGATAACTTGTAGAGTAATAATGCATGCTTATTGTTTAAGCTTCTGAGTATTTGTTATGCAGCACTATCTAACTGATACAGTCTCTTAACTCATCGTCCTTCTTCTGCCTTTGCTTACCTACAATCTGTTCTCAACCCAACACTGTGAATTATTTTACTAGATATAAGTTACATCATCCTACTCTTTTCTTCAAAGCCCTGCAATGCTTCCCCTTCTCACCTGGAATGAAAGCCAAAGTTCTTAAAATTGACCCTAAGTCTAGCTTGACTGACATCCTGCCCACCTGCTACCCCTCTAAAATTGTCTGCTACTTTTCCTCTTGCTATCTGTGTTCCTGCCACATCGGCCTCCCCACTACCACTCAGGTACCAGAGACATATCTTTCCTTAGGGTCTTGGTGCTGGCTCCGCCTAAGACATTCTCCCCCATAGAAGGTGACTCAGCCCTACCTCTTCAGTATTTCAGTGAGGTCTTCCCTGGGTGCCCATCTACAATGGCAAGTGTCCCACTTACTCTGACTTGTCCTGTCTCTATTCCCTGCTTTCCTTTTCAACACATTTACTCTCCCACCAAGCAAGCCTTTGTATTACTCTCACTCTCAGTACATTCCTGTAAGCTCTTGCAGGGCAGGAATTTCTGTCTGTTTCATTCATTGTTGCATCCTGAAACAGTGCCTGGCATAGAGCAGGAGCTCTACAATTTTTTTTTTTTTAATGAATGATGGATAAATGAATGTGTGAAGGTGGATCATTAGAACTAAATTGCTCTCCCTCTTTGGCCTGGTCCTTGTTCCCTCACCCTCCCAGATACCATTTACGTGAAGCCTTTACTTTGAACTTTCACTTATTTTACTGCAGCTCTGCTCCCAACTCTGCAGTACTTGGTCCTTGGTACCATAGTTCTTCTAACACTTAACATGTTGTACTGGAAAGGTTCAAATTCTACCGACTTATAAAAATAACCCCCAGTGTCTAGCAACCTTTTTCTCTAAATATTTAAGATGTTTGATGCCTATTGAAATGAATATCTTACCTTATCATCCGTTTTCCTCCACTGGTTGCTTCCAGTTGTGCCAGACTTGTCTCCTCAATTAGAAACTAAGCTATTTGTGTGTTTCTATAACTCCAAAGGTGGCTTAAACAGTGCTGATTGGTACAAATCTCTTACATAACCTTCATAAAAAGGTATCATAATAAATAAGAATATTAAAAAAAGACAACAAATAACAAGAAAGTTAATGTAACCTGAAGGACACATTTTTGAATGTTATTCAGTATTTTCGTGAATAATTTTGTTGAAAATACAGACGATACATCAATTAGACATAGGAATATTAAACAGCAAATGTACAGAAGGTCAGAGAGTTCACCAGAAATTTATTATGGGGCAAAACTAGAGATGAAATCTAACAAGGACAAATATGAAATCTATGTTTAAGTCTAAGCAACCAATAGTATAGGGACCCAAATGAGGAAAAACTGAGGCTGTTCATTGCATGTAGGGAAACAAAAGGTCCTTGGCTTTAGGGAATTTCAGGATCAGAAGTATCTTCAGCATGAAATAACGATTACAGAAAAAGCAGTAAACAACATTAGGAAACAACATAGTCCAGAACAAAAGAGGAAATGATTTTGTGCCAATCAAGCCACATCTGGAGCATTCTGTTTAATTATGGGTGTCGCATTTTAAGATGTTGAAAAACTGGAGCACATTGAGAGGAGGGGGGAGCCTGTGAGGTGGTCTGAGAACTGGGCCATTGGCGGATTGGTTAAATCATTGGAGAAGCAGTGTCTGGAGAAGACATAAAAAGCAATTTTTTCAAATACCTAGAGTAGAAAGGCTTAATCTGGTCAGGTAACCAGGGATGATCTAGAGCCTACAGGAGAAGGTACAAGAAGCAGCCTTCTGTTGCCACATGGAGGAACCACCACCTGCCGGACAGGAATGTGCAGCCTCATAAAATCCTCAGCCCCCTCCACAGCCAACATAAAGGCAAAGGGGGCTGCCTCCCTAGCCCTGTGAGTTGTAGTGGAGATTGTGGAGTGTAGTGGAGTCTGGGCAAGGTGAACCCTCAGAAACCCCACCACTCTGAGATTCTGTGATTCTGAGTATTTTATTGATACTGTTTAAAACAAGCCAAATTGATGATTGAACTTTGTCTTGTGAACGTTTGGGGCTGTAGTAGTAGGCATTGGGTCTGAAATCAATTGATTACACTGAAAGGGAAATTGGGGATGCAGTGGGATGGAGGTAGACTGCCTTCCAGTCAGAGGATTCTGATTCTGGTTGTGACTGATCAACAGGACTCTCAACTTCCTCAAGTGTAAGAAGGCAGGATGGGGGCAGGGGTGCCTTCTTTGTCTTTACCGGGTTGCTGTGAATTCCAGGTAAGATCATATGTGTGTATGACCCTTAATAGTGTAAACATAATATACAGACTGTGTTTACATATGTATGAAGTGATTACTGTATTTCTAATTTTGTCAGTTTTAGACAGGTATTTCAGGGAAACAGGATGGATCAGAAGTTCAGCAAAGCATTTTGCAAGATCTCTAATGATATTTTGGCCTAAATACAGCTGTCCCATCTGGGCAATGGTAAACTTAGAAGGATTTATCACTGGATGAAAAGCTCTGCCCTAAAAGATGCAGATTAATAGATCAACGTCAACCCAGATAAAGTTGTTTAATGACAGGGCTGTGTCTTCAAGCCCTGCTCTGGGTCATAACAAGAGCAAAACGAATAGAAATAAATCTAACAAAATTAAGTTTAATATGGCAGAGGAAAGTGTATTATTATACTTGATTCTAAGAAAGCACCTTCATCTCAGAAAGGTGAGGGATACATTTAAGAGCTTGATCTCTCATAAATTTAGTCACTTGAGGGTAAGTCAACATTGAAACTTGGTGCCCAAGGAAGATGACATATTCTCAGGCTACATTAGTAGAGGTATAATTTCTAAAAAAATTTAAAGGTCACAGTTGAGTTCTTTGTATTGCTTGAGCTGCCTATTCACTTCTGGGCATCCCAACTTTAAAAGATTTTTTTGACTGTGAGGAACAGACACTAAAAAGAGTAGCATAACGTAAACCTGAAACTATTAGCATGAAGGACAGGGAGAGGATATTCATACCCCCGAAACTGAAGACTTAGAAGTTACATGAGCACTGTAGTTCTGTCTCCAAGTCTAGATTAAGTGGTGCCCTTCCACTCATGTCTCTCTCTAAATTGTTCCCTTCAGGTATTCACATCTGTTAAGGAATCTTGGGGGGGTCACTACTCTTAATTTTCCAAGGACAAACATTTGAACATGAACATGCACACACACAAAATTACACACACACCATCTCCTCTAAAATTAGCAATAGTGTTCAACTTCCAACTGAAGGTCCTTTGTCTTAATCTGGACTTGGGAAAGAAGGTTCTTTTAAAAGAGAAGGTAACCCACAGAAGTGTGGCTCTGTCTCTTATGAACAGAACCTTCCACATTATTATTCACAGCAGCTTAAATCCATTCCAGAAGAGAGTCTTTGATCTACATTTGCATATCTAAATGTCCTTAGGGTGGTTTTCCCAGAAGAAAGGAAGAGTCTTCATCAAAGACGGGCCTCCACCTGGTAGGATGCAGAAAACTGCTTGCAAATTTTAAAGAGTGTTTCTATCTGTCCTTTCATCTGGGTTTCAAAAATCTTGAGGTCCATTCCCAGCCGGGGCACTTTGTCATCTGTAATCAATGTGGGGGAAGAGTAGGTGGTCACCCCTGAGGCAAGCTCATTGCTTCACAACAGGTGATCCAGTGGGCAAGCCTCTGTGTGTTATAGCACCGGCTAACCCTCGGCTCACCATCTGTGCCTCAGTCTGTTACAAGGCTAGAAGAAAAGGTGGTAAACAAGTAGATTTAAACATGGACAAACTGGAAGATCATCCTCCCACACTGAGCCTGTGGTGAGGTAAAGAAAGAGAGGCACCCGTTGAAGTAGAAAACGTGTGGAACTGAAGATGTTGGACAGAGGTCTGGAAAGAATGGGATCTAGGAGAGAAGATGGTGACATCGGCTTGGGAAATGCTGAGATGAGGGGTAAAACATCCAAGTGGAAGTGGGAGCTACAGCTCAGGGCACAGGGTCCACCTCCCATTGGTTGATTTGTTGTTCTTGATCCTTCAGGCATTCTGGTTCAAACTCCAGAATGAACAGCAGGCAGTATTGCTGGCTTCCTTCACACCAGCCTCCTTCCAAATTAAGGATGCCTCATAGGAGCCCGTTTCCCTGATGACACGATTAGTAACAACCCCAGGAAGTCATCTTTTGGGGGGTGGAGGAGGCCTGGTGTCTCCACATGGATAGCTCTAGTTATGGCACAAGACACAATCTTCCTGGAATCCCACATGGATACCTCTAGTTATGGTACAGGACACAATCCCACACTTATGGCCTGTTGAGAGCAAAGTCTTCCAAAGCAGCAATTGGCAGCTAAGCCATTAGGACTTCTGCTCTTCACGTAAACCTCAATTTCCCCTTATTTGTGCTACGACTATGGGATATGGTTTTATGTTTTTCTCTAGAACTATTCAAGTAGGGTATTGCTACTGGGTTCCTCCATTTGGGTTTGAAGAACTTTTCCTTTTGGTTGGCATGATGTTGTGTTTCGGGTCTTTGAATAGATATTAGATCAGCATCCTCTCCTTCATTCTTTTCATCATCCCTTACCTCTCCCAGGACTCATTTAGCACCTGCCTAATTCTTTTAACGATGCATAGGGTGATTGTGAGCACTGATGGAGAAAGAGACGTCACCAGCTAGGTGTTGGGCAAGAAAAGGAAGTAGCCACCAGTAAGTGGGAGGAGGGGTTGAAGCCAACATGACTGTCAACTCCCTTCAGCCCCATGTCTTTCTCTATATAATATAAAGCACCTTGACGTCTAACATCTCATTTTATCCTTGTAAGGATAAGTGAGGTAGAATTTTCTGTTGTCCCCATTGAACTGATGGAGAAACTGAGGCCCAGAGAGGGTAAGGAAATTAAAGGCAGACATCCAGGAAGCACTGGATTTGGGAGTTGTATGTTCTCTGGGGTCTCACTCTTGTCCTTCCTGCTCCATGTTGCACCTAATGGACTCAGTAGCACAGACAGTGGTGTTGTAAGATTACTATTGATATTTCCACATCACCAATTTTGTGCAAAACACTCTCCTGGGCACTTTTTACTTATGCAGTGTCAGTCAATCCTCACCAAAATATGGTCTATTTCTCCCCCCGCCCCTGTTTGCAGACATGGAGAATTAAGACTCAGAAGGTAGAAGCGACTCATCTAAGGGTATATTGTAGGGTTAGGGACAAGACAGCCCCAGGCCTGCCTCACACTTCACCCCGTACCACCTGCCCAGTCGGGTTCAATGCCCCAGGGAGAGGTTCTGAGTGGAAGGGCTGCAGGAGACGGAGTCCCTCACTCCCCCCAGGGGCAGACTGGGCAGCGTCCCAGAGCAAATGGTGTGGACCCTGGCAGCCATCCAGCTCTGACAAATACATCTCCCGGGGGGTCAGTGTTGGAGAGAATGAGCACAATCACGCCTTATTTCCTCTGTCGGACGACTGCAAGAACAAGGTCTCCCCAACAGATATCACCTAGGGACTCAAGAACTCGACAGGAAGAACGAGTGCCTTGAGGGGCGTGCCTGTCACTGTCCTTAGGGCAGGGGTGGACATGCCTGCCCTCAGCTCACCATCTTCAAAGGCAGCCCCGACTGAAACCCAGATTTGGCTGACAGCTCCCCAGAGCAAACGGCGCTCCTAATATTAAAGGTACTGATGTTAATTAATTAAGTCAAAAGGAGTCTTAAAGAACCCTGCCCCCCCCCCGCCCCTCTCTCCCCACATCCTCCCATCACCATAACATGTCATTCATTTCCTAGTGGCTCCTGAGTCACCACACCGGCTCTCCGATTCACAAAAATCTTGTGTTTAATACAGCGGCAGCGATACCTATAATGGAGGGGGGGCGGGGAGACTGCACATCTCACCATTTCCATCTAGATGAGGAGCAAACAAAGAGATAATTATAAACTGTTTCTCTTATTGTTGCACTCGCATTAGACATGTGCATCTCTCTCTTTCTCTCCGTCTCTCTCCTTTTTTTTTTTTTTTTCCTCCACAGAAAAGTAATTCTGTTGTGGAGATGGTACCAGGTGCATGGGGTGACCTCACACACACCAAATCGGGAGCTGACATCCATCACACTTTGAAATTTTGGATTTCATCATTTCCTGATCTTTCTAAAGGGATCACAGCACCTGGCCCTCACAGCTGTAGTTCATTTAGAAAGCAATTTAAAAACCGAGAAAAAAGCAAATGACATCTTGCTGCCTCAGCCTTGTCATTAAGTATAGCAGAATGGCCTTCATTTATGAGGCACATGGCTAAGAATTAATATCTTTCAGGGCTTTCTCGAGGAGAGATTACAAAAGGTTTGAAAGACCACTAAATAATTAGTGGTATGACTGAAGCAAGCAAAAAAAAAAAAAGGAAAGAAATCCCTCTTTTTCATTCTACAGAAGAAAATCGGAAATTACACTGACTTGAGTGTATATCCTAACTTTGGGAGTCATCCTTGCAGCCCCCTTTAGGAACCACATTCTGTGATTTCCTTTGCTTCTTTTGCCCTCCTAGGCATAATTGACACTCCCCAGAGATATGTTTTACTTCCCCAGATACTGTACAGCAGTCAGAAGTAAAAAATTATTTTTTTTCCAAATGCTTTGCTGTGATGGCTGAGAACACCCTGAATGCAGACGCTCTAACAATTTTAAAGTCATCTGACCGATGTCCCCACTTCTTCCCTTCCTAGATCCCAAGCCCCTTTATTTATTTATTTATTTATTTATTTATTTATTTATTTATTTATTTATTTATTTGCGGTACGCGGGCCTCTCACTGTTGTGGCCTCTCCCGTTGCGGAGCACAGGCTCCGGACGCGCAGGCTCAGTGGCCATAGTTCACGGGCCCAGCCGCTCCGCGGCATATGGGATCTTCCCGGACCGGGGCACGAACCCGTGTCCCCTGCATCGGCAGGCGGACTCTCAACCACTGCGCCACCAGGGAAGCCCCCCCCCCCACCAAGCCCCTTTAGATCAGGGCCATGAGGATCACCAGTCCTCTGCAGGACCGTCACAAAGTGGAACACCACTAGGCAACGGTATTGGTGTTCCGGTTGTTCCAAAAATTTCACTCTTTAGCCACATGAAATTTGGAAAACTGTTTCCCCTGTTTGGATCTCAATTTTTTTTAGTCTGTAAAATCAACGGGTTAAAAGACTTGATTTCTGGAATCCATTAGAAAGCTAAGATTCCAGTGTACTGAGCTGGATTTCTGAGAACCTCCCAGAAGTCAGCTCAAAAGTTCGGTTGGTACAACTCTAGGTGGTGGATCTTTGTCCCAGACTTCAGACACAAAGAGAATAAAGTGCTAACTTGATTTCAGACCTGGGCCCTGTTTTGAAAATTATTTGTGATTATTACAATATGGTACATGGTATAATTACATGATCTTAATCTTCCTTACCGCTCTTCAAAGTGGGCATAACTATTCCCTTTTTACAGTCATTGAAACTGAGGCTCCACCAGCTTCAATAACATGCCTAAGCAAGGAGGAGGTAAATTCCAACAGATTCTGTGGGTTCTGCTGGAGCAGTGGCCTTTTAGTAGCTTTGCAGGAGCCTATCAGGTTGAATTCCTAGGATGGTATCAATTTGGTGTGTCCTGAACCCTGGAGTTAGACAGCACCCTGACTCTCACTTGCACCCCACATTCACTCATACTTCTTTTACATATTGGTTTTTAGCTCATCGATGTTGAATTGCCCTTCCAACTAGGTGTTTCCCAACGTTCATTAAAAACTTTTGGGCCCCTAAATGCATCAGAACATCGGCTGGAAGAGAAAAAGAATACATATGTTGCACACTGTTCTAGAAACATGAATGCGTTTAGATGCCATCCATGAATTATACCAATTTAATTCTCACAACAACAACATAAAGTGGGTTTTATAATTCATTTTTTAATTAGCAGAAGACAAAGCTGGGGTAGGTTAAATAGCTATCTAGCATAGACTGTACTACCATGTCTGGCTGTTCATTGCCCTTCCTATGAGAAGAGTTGAGGTCCCGGTTCACTCTCATGGGCCTTGCAGTGCCTCCTGTGCAGGGAGGACACATCCCTGACCCACCGGGGGTTGCCCATGGCCATGTGACACTTTTGCCCAGTGGAAAGTGAGCCAACATGTCCTATGCCTCTTTCAAGCCACAGCTTAAACCTATTTTGTGTTTCCCCCCATTCTCTCATACATTCTCTCTGCCAACAGATGGCCTGCTCCCTTGTGACTGCTCCTCAAGCCTGGGTCCCCAAACAAGGTGTGCAGAGTGGAATGCAGGCAAACCATAGAGGTCATCCAGCAACATAAGCATGAAGTAACTATTTAATTATTCAAGGGAGATCCCTGGTGAACTTGTGGTTAGGATTCCGGGCTTTCACTGCTGGGGCCCAGGTTCGATCCCTGATTGGGGAACTGAGATCCCACAAGCTGTGCTGTGCGGCCAAGAAAACAAAACAAAACAAGTAATTTTTCGTAAGCCACACGCATATTTTTTTTATTACCGCCACAAAACCCAGTGAAAGTTAGCTAGTATATTTGCTCATTGTCTTAAGGCAGTGGCTGCTTCTGCACTGACGTTATTCAAAGTGCCCATTAAGTTCTGACTGGCCTGTGGTTCTATACAAAACTACAACCAGACATTGTCAGCAAATTTTTTTAAAAAGTACAAAATAAAATACAAGGATTGCTAGAGCACATGGTAGATGACTCCTAGGTCTACACACAAGGCATAAAGTGATCATTCATCCAGAAAGCAGATTCCTCTTAACCTTTATGTGAACAAAAGGCATAGCCACAACTTTAAGAGATGCACAGATATGTGATAGCTTCTTAAACAGAGAGAGAGAAGATTGGCACTAATTCATCTCCAGCTTAGAGGCTGCAGCCAGCTCAGACTTTAAATACCTACTACACAGAGAGCTCTTGTTCTTTCCTTCTTATTTATTCATCTATGTATTTATTTATGTTTAAGGAATCAGCTGGTTAGTTTTAAGATCACCATGAAGAGATGTCAACAAAAGAGCCACTGGTTATGAGGGTGCTTCTTATAGAGGCTGTCTATGCATTAGTTTAGTCAAAAGTATATCCAGTTTTAAAAGGGAAAAATCTTGTGTATAGGGTGACCAGCTACATCTGTTTACCTAGGAATGAGGGGTGTCTTGGAATGTGAGACTTTCCATGATAAAACCAGGAGAGTTCCTGGCAAACAGGAATGTATGGTCACCATGTGTGGTGTAAATCTTTATACTGGCATATTCTCCTTAGATGTATCAGTGGGTTTTTTTTTATCACTGGATCTTTATATCTTCTATAAAGCTCAAACACTTCCTCATCTGTGAAGACTTCCCTACTTTGACCATATTCCAGAATGTAATGAATTTGTTCTCAGAATGGAGAAAAGCATTCAGAATCCCATCATTCATTCAAAGGTTAGTATTTGCATTCTATTTTATTCTTTCCTTTGTGTCATTTATCATTTTTGCTAGCAATCTCCTTAGTGATACAGAATAAGAGGATTCTGATTTATTAGCTCAGTATCTGGCCATTAGAATCTCCTGGTAAACTTGAAGGAGTATTTATCCCTAGACTCATCTCTGGCCAATTAAGTCAGGATCTCTAGGGATACAGCTGGGGCCTTGACTTCATTGTTTTGTTGTTTTCATGTTTGTTGGTTGTTTTGTTTTGTTTTGTTTTAAGCTTTGCAGGTGATTCTATGTACCTAGAGTTAAGAAATACTAATATGGCACAACCCCCTAATTAAAAATGACAACAACAAACAAAACAAACTTAAACAGAAGTTAACTATCTCATGCTAGATTTTTACAAATTGCTAGCAGCATTTTTAGATGAGAAGAAAATCAAGAAATCAAACTGTCTAATCCCTATTCTTCTGGCATAATTTTTAAAATAGATCTATGCATCTATCCATCCATTTCAGTTCATGTGCAGATGGTATTTCCATTTCTCCTTTCTACCTCCCTCTCGTTGACCCTCTCCCCAAACTAGGGAATATCCGTGGGAAAAGAATGGATTGTCATGAACAATAGGATTGTTGCAAGTTGCTGAGTCTGATGGGTTGTGTATACTTTGATAGAGCCTCTTTTTACCTCTAAAACTGTCATAACCACACCTGCTACAATGGACTATGATCACAGTTTAGGTCCAACAAATCTCTCAGGAGTATCGTACAGAACTTCTCATGGTGTGTGCCCTGACTGTCTACAGGTAAGCCAAGGTATTGATTCCCTTAGCTCTCTAGCAGGTCAGGCAGGGTGTGGCAGGGGAGGAGCCCCTGTCTATCAGCAGGCTCTCCTTCCTTTGTGTTGTAAAAAGATGGTCACTTTCTACATATACCATGATGTGAAAAATTTTGCAATACACTGAAAATAATCTTTATTCTCTTTCTCAGTGTTTTTCTCTTCCTGCCTGTAATGTCAGCCTTCATAATATTAATGCTTTTTTGGAGAACCTAGACTTCCAAGCACTGAAGATAGTGCTTTCTCTATTTTACATTATTTTATTTAATTTTCAAAGAAGCCCTGTTGGATTTATTTTAGAGATTAGAAAAGAGAAAATCAGAGAACTTGAGTACTGGCCACACATGACACAATTAGTAAGGTAGATATGACATTTAAAGCTGCCTAACTGTTTTTGTTTGTTTATGTATTTTTTACCTATCACATCACTTCTAAATTTGCCTTGTTATCACTTTCATGGCCAAACCAACGACTTGGACTTGAAAGAGCTGAGTTTTTCCTGGACTTAGGGTTGATTTTTCAGTCTATATTCCTCCCTTGAAAGTCAGAATTAGCATCTAGAGAAAAGAATATAAAGAATCAAATATCTGATGTGTTCAGTAAGGAATAATGTGGCAGGCCTGGGTTTCCCAAACCCTGCACATTCTAAAGAATTTCAAGACTGACCCTTGACCAGTTCCTGGGAGATAGCTCCCAGCCCCTGGAATATCCTGCCTGCTAAGAGTGTCTTTGTATACCTGAGATTTGGGGCCATGCCAGGTAGTTTATGCTAACAGAGGGATTTGTGGTGGATGACAATGCTTGTATGCCTGAGATTTTGGGCCACGCTGTGTCAGTTTGACATCTGAGGGGCTGGGGTCTGAGTAACTGAAGTCAGTTATATAGCACTGCATACCTACACAGCTGACCCCAATAAAAACCTTAGACCGCAAGGCTTGGGTAAGCTTCCCTGGTTGGCCACACTTCACTTGTGTTGTCACACATTGTAGTTGGAAGAATTAAATGCCATCCATGCGACTCCACTGGAAGAGTATAACTGGAAACTTGTGCCTGCGTTCTCCTAGACTCCGCCATATGTATCCTTTTCCTTTGCTCATGTTAATCTGTATTCTTTCACTGTAATAGACCATAACCATGAGAATAACATCTTTTCTGAGTTCTGTGAGTCTTTCTGGCAAATCAGCCAACCTGAGAGTAGTCTTGGGCATCTCCAACACATAGTGCTATTTGGAAACATATATGTTGAGAAAGCCTGAGGATTTACATGTGCCTGCTACTGCCCTCCATGCTAAGAGCAGGGTCAAATATCAGCTACAGCTCCAACTAAGGACTTTATAAATAAGCTCCTTAAAAAAGAAAGGGAAAAAAATGACATTCTGTAAAAAGCTAGAAGAAAATGCTGAGTGTGTAATCAAGTGCTTAATTGTGTGGTAGTATCTACCATTGCTGTAGCATTACAAGAAAATACTGAGAAATATGGTGGTCAAGTCATGTCTCTCTTACCATTAATGCCCTTGGACTAATACCATCTCGTCAAGGGCATTTACTCAGGAGTAGATTGATGTTCACATGCTTGGAAGATAAATTGGGCTACTGACATACTCTTATTAGTTTTTTTTTTTTTTTTCTTAACAGCCACAAAAATCTGCCAATTTCATAGAACTAAGAGGTTTTTCTTAGAAAAGATAGTTCTTAAAATCAAACCATTCTTGCTAATCAGTCTTTTCCCTTTTTACTTTGTTTAAAGAAGGAAAATGTGTCATAAAAACGTCCATGTCTTTCTCTGTTCACAAAGCAGCACACTTCATGGGTTGATGACATCTTAATTCTAGCTTTTTAAGATTTACACTTCAGAATGAATTTTTACAAGCTATCAGTGATCTTCAAAAATAAATGAGATGTATATCATAAGAAGGCAGTAAATGGCTGAACTAACAATATTAATGATGACTTTTAAAAAATCTTTTTCAATTATATTTTATTTCTCGAAAAAGAATGTAGATCTAAGAACTAGTACAGAATTTGAATACTGTCCTTTTATTTTTACCCGAAAGCTGTATTCATCATAAAAATAAACATTACCCCAGGTTCACAAATACTTTAAATGAAAATACAGCAGACAGGAAATAAGGAAATGGGCCTGCAGAGAAATTAAGCCTTTGTTCTTTTCTGAGTTTTTTGTTTTGTTTTGTTTTGTTTTCAGGGAAGTCGTTCTTGAAAGGGAAGAGAAAAACCTGTCCCATAATGCACATGTCCAAAGACACATCAGAAAAAAATAATAGGATCTGGGGAGATCTAATGAATGTGACTCCATTCATGGACTGGATGGAAGCTGAAACTGCATATTTTCAAACAGATTGTCTCCACAAACTAAGATAATAGCTAGCAGAGGGCTGTGTTGATGCAGGGGTTAGAGGTGTGAAGCAAGTGGAGGACTGAAGGCATCAGACACATGGGCCACAGGATGGCATCCAGGCACATGGACCATGGAATGGCAGCCTTATCAAGATCCACGTAGGGAGAGGGTGATGTGTGACATTCACCAATGCAACTTTCTCAGAACCATTCAGTCAGTTGCTTCTTAGCATTTTAAAGAGTAGAAAAATTTCAGAATTGTGTTTACTTTAAATGGGGTGTGTGCTGATTTCACTCTCATTCCTCAGGGTATTGTGTTCTTCTGATGTAGCAAAAGACACCCCTGATGGTCAATGGTGGGAGACCCACATCATCCTGGTTACCTACAGGGCTCCTTTCTTTGAAAAAACAATCAACACACTCCTGAAAACCTCATATTGAATCTAACTAAGGAGAGGAAACTATTCATAGCATTTTTTTATTATCCTGAGTTGTACATTGTACGCTTTTGAATACCTCGGAAATAGTGTTATACTACAACTTGGAACTGAGTTGAACTGTAACATTTGGGAGGCAGAAAAACGTTAAATGTTTGAATAGATGCCTTGTATTGTCTACATCCTCTTATTTACATCTTTTCATTAATATTAACCTTTGATGATATAATATATTCAAAGTGGGATCTAAGAACTCTTCGAATGCTTGTAGGGATTAACAGCTGTTGTGATTTTTAAATTTAATTTAATTTAATTTTTTACTGAAATATAGTTGATTTACAATGTTGTATTAATTTCTGCTGTACAGCAAAGTGATTAAGTTATACATCTATATATATATATATACATTCTTTTTATATTCTTTTCTATTATGTTTTATCTCAGGTTATTGAATATAGTTCCATTCACTGTACAGTAGGACCTTGTTTATCCATTCTATATGTAATAGTTTGCATCTGCTAACCCCAAACTCCTAATCCATCCCTCCCCCACTCCATCCCCCTTGGCAACCACAAGTCTGTTCTCTATGTCTGTAAGTCTGCTTCTGTTTCGTAGATAGGTCCATTTGCGTCGTATTTTAGATTCCACACGTAAGTGATGTTTCTGTTTATGTCTTGATAGAGATCCAGATCTTGGTAGTGATTTTATCACTTTCTCTCTGTACTAGGACACAAGTTTCTTCACACTCTCTGAAGGTGTAGATGTGCTTTCCTCTTCGTGCCATTGTCATGTGTGAATACGTCTTCTCCTTTCTACCCCATTTTGTAATATTTGATAGAAGAACTATTTTGTAAATTATATTTGTGTCCCTCCCAGTGTGTCTAATTCAATGACTTTTATATAATGGGCATTCAATAATTATTTATAGACTAAGTGATTAAATGAATAATATCAATGATGTCATCAGTGAATAGAAAGGTCTATTCCATTAACTTTGATATATTTCAGCAAGTGATACATATTTACTGAGACAAAAAAGTGGTTGATAGTCACATGTTTAGAAGGGATTAATTCTGGTGACTTTTTCAAATGGAAATTTTCTAAGTGCCAGTAAATAGCATTTACATTATTTGTTGTGCTCTGCAGTCTCATCAAGATAATAAAATATTGTTTCAATATAAAAAAGATTGGACAAAACTAGCCTGGGTGGTGTCCAAACCATCTGCTTAGGTCCACAAAAAACACTTGTAGGAATAAATATGTCTATAATGAGCTTGTGACTTTTAGATTTGAAATTTTAAGTACAGAACTCAATAAGAGTCCTCAAATGGCAGCTCTCAGAGACATCTACCAAGGAAGAAAACAGGCAAGTAACCATTGCTAGTCAGATGTATTTGCCAAGAAAACCAAAACATTGAAATGTAGGTCACAGATGGCATCCCAGTCTTTCATGGGTACAGCATCCTAACCATAAATCTGCAATCTTCACCTAATGGAGATCCTGGTGAGATCAAGCACCAAAGTTCCTCTTCAAGGGGTTGAGCCCACCCTCAAGCATGGCCTTCTCCCCTCTAAAGGATAAGCAGGAAAGATTTTCTTAATCCTCACTTGATCAGATATTGTTAGCATCTCCCACTGTGTAAGTTATCAGTGATATAGCAGTAAACCAGGAAACTAATTTCCTCAGTGGAGATTTTTGTAGAATAAACATAGCCTTTGGAATCAAATCCAGATTTGAACCTGATGACTTCTACCTAAGATCTGAGCAAATAGATAGGCTCTAAGAGAAATCAATAAAGCACTTATATCAGAGAGAATAATGCAATCCAAAGAGCAGAATTTATATAATCTCTGCTGAAAGGATACTGCTAGGATGCAGGCAAGGTTAGGAATATGTGTGGTCAAAGAGGAGAGAAAAATGTGATAAAGATCAGAGCCACATAGATGGTGAACAGACATAATTACTCACTGTAATTAATTTGCTTAGGTCCTCTGAAGAATGAAAATGGGCCTTTACCTATTCAAAGACAAGGAAAACTATGATCTCAGTCCTATTAAAATAAATGCAAGAAAAACTTCAATAGTTTCTAAAAGCTTTTTTTTCTTTGGTAATGAAAATTAACCCCCAGTTCAGAACCTGCCAGCTATATACAGATGAATTGTATTCTAAATGTGGTTTTAAAAATCGCTATGCAAATAAAAACTTAACAAAGAAATATTGCTGTGCAATCAAACTGAAAAAACAAAGCAAAACATGGTTTTTCTTGTGAATTTTAACTTCTTAGCTCTTGTAAAAAGTTTTGAGAGCAAAGACGAGGGCAAGCCACGTTAATCTAGGTTTAGTCTTTCCACTAACAGGAATCAGAGGAGAGTTATTCTATTCAGGCTACAGATGACCACAGTTATCAGATTGATGTCAGACAATTTTTCAAACCACCTGACATGCTCTTTGAAGTATTCCCTCCCGGTAATTCAATAATTATTACAGAACGCCTACAGCCTGCAAACGAGTAAGCTCTGCTAAACTTCGAATGCTAGACAGAATGAGGTACATATGGCTCTGCCCTCTTGGGGCTTCCAGTCAAGAGGAGCAAAAAGGATAAGCAATTAACAGGGTTCTTTGTTAGAGATATTTTATAGGAACCAAATGGGTGATATGAGAGCCAGAAAGTGAATGGAACAAGTTTCTTCCTGCAGGACAAAATGCAGGTGCAAATCCCCAACAGACTGATCCCTTTGATGATATACAAAACACATTAATTACAAGTAAGAAAAAGGAGAGAGAATCAACAAGATTCAAGACAGAATTCACTTACCAGATCAATCTGGGATTTCACAGAGCTCTCTGCAAGACTTTAGAGCAACGTTTGGCAACAAGAGTCCTGCAGGTACATGTGAATTGAAACCTTTCTAATCTACTTTCTACCACAGAAACATTGAAAATAATAGAACAAAATAAAAACAAACTATAATTTTCTGACATGCCATTAAATGAAGACAGTACATAAATTTTCAAATATAGCATAATTTAGTGTAAAGAAAAAATTTCATGTCGGTAAAAATTATGGAAAGAAATAAAAGAATATGCTTATAGTTCTATTATCCTGTTAGAGGAGTGAACCGTTTCCTTAAATGATCTTTCCCTTTTTAAAATTAATTAATTAGTTAATTAATTTAAATATTTATTCGTTTAAATATTTTTCTTGTAAGTAAAGGCACAGAATTCATTAACTGTAATCATTGGTTTATGACACCACCATTTGTTTATGCATTGCTCTTCTCTGTTTGTTTAGTTTGTTTGAATAAGATAAAGCACACCCAATACTCCAATTTTAGTATTGTTGACTTAATTAATCTTTGTTTAATAGGCAACCTATTTTGCTTTGTTTCAGACCAGGATGTCTAAATAGTACTAACCTACACATTTTCCTAATAATTAAGATAATTTTTCTCTGTTAGTGAAAATAGCATTTCATACCTCTGAAATTAAATTTTGTTTATTGTGTGAAGATACTCAATTTCATCTCTTTTTTACAATTTAATGTATTGACCAAATTCTTCTTTCCCAATGATCTCAGACACAACCTCTTTCATATATAAATTTCCATAAATGTATAAGCCTCTTAATGGACTCTCTGATTGATACATTGGTCAAATTGACATCAGTACGTTGACATATAATTTTTCACAAATATTTTAGAATTTAATATTTAAAGTCTAAAAAGAAAATTCTTCTGGGATTTTTATTGAAAATGTAAGGAGAATTGACATCAGCAGTTCTGAGGCTTTAAATACATGAATATATCTATTTATTTAATATATATTTAATTTCTTCAGTTATGTTTAATAGATTTTAAGTATAACTTGCACTTATTTTTAAAATTTGTCCCTAAGTGTCTCATATTTTTATTCTATTGTAAATGGTATTGCTTTTTAAAAATTCCATTTCTAATTGTATGTTGCTAGTATATACAATGACAATTGATTTTTGTATAGTGTCCTTATCTTGTATAATCTCACTAATTCATTTACTAGGTCTAGTAGGGTTTTTTTTTTTTTGTAGATTTTGCATAATTTGGCAAGTTAACTCAGAGGGGTTTGTTGCTGTTTGTTTGTTTTACATAGATGATTAGGTTAACTACAAATAAAAATTGTTTTACTTTTACTTTTCTAATTTCCAGTACAATATCAAATAGAAGTGGAGAGAGTAAAAAACATTGTTATCTTCTTGATCTTAGGGGAAAAAAATGCCCAGTCTTTCACTATTAAGAATGATGCTAGCTATATTTTTTAAATATATTTTTAGAAGCTCCAATTAATTTTATAAAGTTTTCTTTTATTCTTAGTCATTTGAGAGTTTTTATGATGAATTAATGTTGGATTTTGTCAAATGCATTTTTAACATTTATTGAGTTAATCATATATGTTTTTGTCTATTTATTCTGTTAATATGACAAATTGCATTGATTGAGTTTTAAATGTTAAACCAACCTTGCATTCCTGAGATAAACCTCACTTAGCCACTATACATTATATTTTTTTGCTAGATTTTATTTGCTAGTATTTTATTGAGGTATCATATCTATATCTGTGAAAGTTATTGGTCTGTAGATTTTGTTTTATAATGCAGTTTTTATGGTCACCTACAGAAGCATATGAACCCCTCAGCCAAAATTTGGTTTGGATGTTGAGACTGATGATTATACACACTCAAACACACACATTCACAAATACACCAAGAAGGCATGAAAGAATTATTCCTTACATAATTGAGTTCTCTGAGGGGAGCTGGGAATACCTCTAATGCAGGTCAGAAATGGCTTGAGAAGGAGTGTGGAAAGGAGACTGGTTTGAGTTTTTATTGTAGTTACAGGGTGAGGCTGGGGTGAGAGTTTTGGCACATGGGAAGGGGCATTAGTGGTTTGAATTTCACACTAGTGCCAAAGTAGAGAACACCCAGCTTTTCTTATCAGCTTGTCAAGATGTAGGGCACAAGGAGAAAAGGGAAGAGTGAGATGTCATCAACAGTCAAACTTCAAAAGACTCCATTACAGCCTTTGTTTTGTTTGGGTATTTAGAATAATCTGACCTTATAAAATGAGATGACAAATGTTCCATCCTCCTTTATTTACTGCAGGTCTGTGTGGGCTTTTTACAATCTCTTTAAATATTTGACAGACTTCACCAGTAACCTATTGGGACCTAGAGTTTTTGTTGTTGTTGTTGTAGTTGTTGTTTTTGGAGGGGAGGTTTAATGGTAAATTCATTTTCTTGAAGAAAAATAGAGTTATTCAGAGTTTCTATATCTTATTTTTTTCAGCCATAATAATTTTGGACTTTCAAAGAATTTTTCCATTTCATCAATTTTTAAAATTTATTGGCAGAAATTGTAACATTATCTATTTTTAAGTGATTGTAGGACCTATAGTGATATTCCATATTTCAGTCCTGATATGGATAATTTGTGTATCCTATCTTTTTCTTGGTTAGAGGTCTAGTTAGAGGTTTATCCATTTTATTGTTTTGTTTTTTTAAAGAAACAACTTTAGGTTTTATTGATTTTTAAGCATTGTCCAATTTTTATTTCACTATTTTCCTCTCTATTATTTTCTGCTTTTGTGGGGTGGATTAAATTGTTCTTCTTGTTCTAGATTCTTATGATGACATCTTAAAGTTTAATCTCTGGGTCAGTTTCTATTGATTGCTTTTTTTCCTTAATATAGACTTAATTTTCCTCCTTTTTGGCACATCTAGTATTTCCCTTTACCTATTTTGTTGTAAATTTTATAGGTGGCATGTTGTCAGCAAGCTGGATTATGTGTATTTCTTCCCAGGAAGTTGAGAATTTGTTTTGTTTTGTTTAATTTTGCTCTGTTTTCTGTCTTCCAGCAAAAATTTCCTTGAATTATAATGAGTATGGTTTTATCCTTTTTTAGGGTAGCCTATTTTGGTTATGATCTATATTTTTGAGGTATGGCTCTTTCCCTAGAATATAGACCTTCCTCTTAAGAAATGGCTTTAATTGGGGTATTCACTGAATGCTTGAGATGTCCAGCAGTGGTATCCAGTCTGCGCAGGCAAGAACTCTAAAACTTCCTGTACATGATGACATCTGGTATACCTCATTAGCTATCAGCCTGAGAGCAGCTGATTTCTTGCAGGCCTTGTCATGCTTTGCCTTCACATGCCCAGCCCACCCTTTATCAGTTCTTGAGGTGGATCTGCATGCAGAATTCTGTCCCCACTTCCAAAACCATAGGCAGCTCCCTCCTTGAGCATCCTGGAACTCCAATCTCTTCCTCTTCAGCTTGACCAGATCACCTCTCCCTGCAGTCTCCGCATGCCTATAACTTCACAGGGAAAGGGTCCCAGACAGGGAAAGGGTCCCAGTCACGGAACTTGATGGATGTGGAGCTCACGATTCTGACCCTCCTATTTAGTGCTTAGAAACAAAGTTTTTTAGTTTGCTTTATATAGTTTGTCCAGTGTTACAGTTATTTACAAAGAGAGGGTAAATCCAGTTAAAACCTGTTAAACCATCTTGGAATATCTTCTGTGCTTGACCCTTCTTCACTCTTCCATATAAAATTTAGAATCATGTTAGCAAGTGTCATAAAAACTTGTTGAGATCTTGACTGGAATTGCATTGAATCTACCAATCAATTTGGAGATAATGGCATTTTCACAAGATCAGGTTTGGTATATACCTCTATTTAGATTTCCATTAATAGTTCTTATCTTTGTATCTAATTTCTAGACTTTATAATGTGTTTACATTGCTATTATAATACACACATTATTTAATAGACTCTTGCATGGTTTAAAGATACATAGAAAGATCAATCCAACTGTTTTTAAAATAGTTATGCAAATTCTATTTTCTACTTCAATGACAGAGAACTCACTGTAGCTGATTTTATTGTTAAACAGCTAAACTTGTCATGAAGTTTGGCCTTATGATGAATGAAAATTATGCTTCATACAGCTCTTCATGTCTTAATTTTACTCTCTGACTTTAAATAGATAAATCTAATTTTTAATATTATTACTTAGTTTCCACCATTTAAAAATCTCTTTTACAAACTTTTTAAAGTGTTGGACAATTGATCTTCATTAAAACTCTGGAAGAAAGCAGAATTGGTGTTACTTGCCCCATTTATGAATGGAGAAGCTGCTAATCAGAGAATTTTTTAAATGTTCCAGCTCTCACAGCTAGTAAGCAGGACCTTTGGGCCCTTAATTCAGTGTTATTTCCATCAACAATGAGTTTAGATTATTTCAACCTAGCTACAAAGTAAGGTGCAAGGTCAGAAGAAAATAAAAAGCTGACATGAAACTTACAGTTTTCTGAAACATTTACAGTTGACAAGTTTAACACATCTTTAAATTCCCGGATGTAATCAGACTTGACCTGATGGTCCTTTAAATGGAGGACTTCATGTCTTGTATCACCTGGTGACCTACCTACTCAACCAGCACAAAAGACATAGAAGGTTCTCTAAATATTATTGTTTTAGTAAATTCTCAGTGACTTTGGATGCAATCAGTTGTCAGCACCTTCAAGTTATTGGTCCTTTTCTTAAAAGGAATTTTAAATCTGTGAAAGTAGATTGAAAGCAAAACTGAAGGAAGGAATCGCATTAACATTCATGAGTGGTCACGAGTTTTGAATGCATTAAACTAATTTCATCCACCAGCCCTATCTGATAGTTCCCATTATCTTCATTTTACAGATGAGGGTCAGATTTTTCAAAAATGGTAGATCAATGAGGTAATACTTTGACACCATATTTGGATTATGCTTTTTTTTTTCTCTCAGATTTGTGTGTCATAATGCACCACAGAGGTTTTTAAAGAAATAGTTAATAAATAACAAAAAATATCAGAAGCTTCCACCGAATTCTGCTCTTTTAGCACCACACTCAATAATGAACTGATTGAGCAAGAAGAATAAGAAAAAGTAGAAATAGCTGAAATTCAGCTACTTAAAATGTACCAGGGACTTTGATAGAAGTTATACACATATTTATCATTAAGTCCCTACTGAACTTTATGGAGAAGGTACTGATTTTATCTTCATTTTACAAATGAGAAAACTGAGCTTTAGAGATTAAGTAATTTTTCCAAGATTACGCAGCCAGCAGTAGCAGGGGCGGATTCAATCTAAAACCAGCTTACTCTTAAGCCTTTGTTTTCACACATGCATGTAAAAGACTGTACTGTGTGTGAGTGTAAAATAATCCTCCATATTCCAGCCTTCATAACAAAAATTTTAATCTAACTCTATTTCAACAGTGGAAATTCAGAGCACTGTGCTGCTTAGATTTCTGTTCTACTGCAGCTCATATTGTAGTGAAGGAGAGATGGAAACATAAATAAATAAATACATGAATAAGATTTTCAGATAGCGGTAACGGCTCTTTACATAAAACATGGTAATGTGCCAGCTAGTAAGTGACTGAAGTTTTGACATATCAGCTGTGACCAGAATGACACAAGGGAGTCAGCTACGTGAAGGTCTGAGGACAGAGAGAGGAACTTAAGGGAAGAGCAAGAGCAGAAACCCAACAATGGCATCATCAGAGCTTGGTGTGTTATTAGGGAAACCAATGCACCAGACTGGCTGGAATCCAGAGCAAATTACAGAGTGAATAGTGCAGAGTACAGAGAGACAGACAGAGTCTATGAAGACTCTTTCAGCCATGGTCAGGAGCTCAAACTTTATTCTAACAAGAAGGCTTTGGAAAGTTTGGAATGGGAGGAGTGTGAAAAATATAATTTTGGGTTTAAAAATGTCAGTATGTGTGCCTATGGAGGATGGATTGTAGAGGGTCAAACATGGAAGCAGAAAGACCAGCTAATAGCATATACCACTAATCTGAGAAAGACATGCTGGTGACTTGGACCAAGGTGGTGGAAGTGAAGAAAGGGAGGAGTGGATGGATAGGAAAAAAACAATTTAAATAAATAGGCCTTACTGATAGATGGGACATGGGGGGAAAAAAAGAATTGGTTTCTCTTATAATTTGGCTTGGCCAGTTGGACATTTGTGTCATTTCCTGAGATGGAGAATTTCAAACATTGGGACAGGGAGGGATATGGATTAGGGGAGAGGTAGGATCAAGTTTATGTTTGGGGCAGAGATTATTAACCACATGAAGTGTGAGACACCTCTGACACATCCTAGGAAAGATAGAAAGTATTTTACAAAATCTCTGCAGCAAATCTTTGAGATAGAAAAAACAAAAAAAAGTTTCTCTTTTACTGAATGTTTAGCGAGGCTTAGAGAGAATATGTAAAATTTCCAAGATCGCAAAATGGGTAAATGCATAGCTGAGGGTCTCACCAGGTCTGAGGACCCATGTCCTGAGGTGCACCGTGAATCTCTGACCCTGATGTACCTTCCTCCTCCCCACATGTCCAGACGGTGATGCAGACACACACACAGACTCTTGTGTAGGTTGAAATATTGGAGTCCAGTGTGATTGCTCGACATGGAATTAGTCACTTACAAAGCACATAGGTGGAAGATTCATGGGCCCTCCTGGAGAGTAACCATTTCACAGATAAAGCACACAGGTGTGTTGGGACTGGTCCATATCTGCACTGATTTCCCAGAGGAGCTCTTTCTCAAATTTTGAGTAGAAAAAGAGGACTTTAAGAGTGCTTCAAATTTAGAGTACCCGAAGAAGCGCATCCCAGGCACACAAGTTACACAGCTCATTACTTAGGGCTCTGTCCACTCAGAACACCTTGGATAGCAACCACTTCATGGAATCTTCATACTGTTACCATAAGTCCTTGGCAGGAGAAAGAAACTTTTGGAATATTGAGCTAGAAAGTGCTACTGGAGAGAACTAGTCCAATATATTCCTTTTTTTAAGTGACTGCACAATAAGTCCACTGACTGTTTAAGAACTGAGAATGAGTACGTGCAGTGCCAAGAACACAAAGATCTCCTGAGTCCCTGCCCAGCTCTTTCTGCCACCAGAATGCTTTTCTGTCACTGTAATGACGTACTTACCATTCCCCAAATTAAACACTAGATTTCTCTTTTCTGTACAAAACACTCCCCATTTCACAACTGCATCCCTCGTGCCTGCTGGACTCCTGTGTTCCTCCTCGCCGCTCGATGGCCAGGCTCCTGAAAGCTGTAAACCTTGAGTGCTGCCACAGCCTGGTAAGCAGACTCAGACGCACTCCAAGTCAAGTTGCCTCCAGGGTACTTGGAGAGCTCGGGGAAGGAGACCGATGTGCACACAACGGGGGAAGCTCTCAGAGGATATTGGCAGCAATTCAGTTGCCAACCAGCTGCAAAAAGCTTTAAAGGACAGTGTTGCATAAAAAATGAAAAATGTTGATTGAGGACATATTGCCCTTGATTGAATGCTGAAGGAAACCTGCTGGCAGAAAAATAGATATGGGAGAGAGAGAGGGGAAAGGAGAAGAGGGGGCAGGGAGAAACAGGTTTGCCCATTCTACCAGCTGTAGAGAAAGCTCTATTTGTCAATCCACAGCAAACATCATTGGGAGTGAAATTTTGTGTTGTCTACTAGAAATCCAATCCTAGGAAACAATGGAGATTTTGCCACATTTTGTTTCAGGACCGTCCAGTGTTAAGAACTGTTCTCAGCTCTTCTGAAAATGCCTGTGCCATGGGTCCCCATTATATCTCATCCTTGCCAACTTTATCTAAAGTCCCTGGAAGGGTGGGGCAGGAAGAGGATATATGTTTACAGCATTTGGAGCCAGGCTTTGGGGCTTTATAATCCATTGACCTCCAAAGATGTAATTTGGTTATATTCTCAGGGATACTGGCATCTATTTCATTATTTATCCTTGTGAGAGGTTTGACTCACTACCAGCAAACAATGAAGCTTTCTCTTACTCCCCACAAGTTATGTGGTCAATGGTTTCAATGTGACTGTTCTGAGGACTCCCCTTTCCAAAGTACAGTCACTCATGTGTTATCACTGACTAGGGAGGATAGATTTCTGAGGAATGTTCTGGGTTTCTTGATTGTGGGAGGCTGTGCTGTGATCTGAGCAAGAAATAATTTTTATGTAAGATGACTTATGCCCACCATCCAGCACAATTGCACACCTCATCAGAATTCCTGGCCCTACACTTGACAACTGACCTCATTTTCATAGAATCATGGAACATAGTTATAAGAGGCAACTAGGGCATCAGCCACATCACAGATCAAAACAATGTCCATCCTTTGGCCCCAGGTAGGCACCACTGGGAGGAAGCATATGCCAGGGATCCTAAGAGACTATTCTATCACAAGGAGGTGTAGAGAGAATTTTCCAGTTTGGGGGATGGAGAGGCACAACATCCATTTACATATATTCCATTGCTTGATCTTGAAGACTGGATTTTTAAAAGTCATCCAACAAAATACTCACATTGTTGATGAAGAGAAAGAGGGCCAAACACAATGGCTCTCAACTGTTAGAAAGTGGGTTTGTTGATAGCCTCCATCCTTGCAGTATTTTAGTAATCAGTACAATTGATATAAAAAGTACTCGATATAATGTTTCACCGTTCTGAAGTCTTGTGGAGTAGCTGTGCAGCACTGTTAATTAGAAAAGTGTGGGGTAATGGGTGTTGGTGAAGCTGAAAAATTATACAAATAATCCTTGATGATACATCCCCTCATTGTCCACTGTGGGAACAGAGGACCATATAACACCACTAATAAGCATTTGTTGGATTAACAACTTCAGAAGGAATACAACCTTTCTTGGGGGATATTACCAGGTCGAAATCTTTTGACCTAACAAATCTACTTTTAGGAAGATATCATAAAAAAAAAAAAAAAAAACAGGGGGATGGCCTTTAGACTTAGCAAAAATTATGTTCAACACAACATTGTCATAACAAGAAAAATTTCTAAGCAACCATAATGTTTAGCAACAAAAGCCTTGTTAAATAACTTTTGATCAACTATATAGTACAACACTATACAGACATAAAAAGTGATATTGTAGAAGATAATTTATCCATATAAAAAGACATTTTAAGATATTTGGTGAAAAAAGTCAAACAAATTTCTAAATTGTATGTAAAGTATGATCCACTTCAAGTAGTTGAAATATAATATACAGAAATATTTAAAATATATAAAATACAAATATTTGAAACATATTAACAGCAGTTTTTTTAATAAGAGGTAGTTTATTTTCTTCATTTAAATTTTGAAATTATTCTAAAATGAACACATATTACTCTTGTAATAAAAAGTAATGAAAGAAATTTTAATAAAGAGAAAGTCCTGCATAAGTTAGATATAATTTGTTAAAGAGAAACCACACGGTTTCTGCCCACCAGGCACTGTATGGGAGGAGAGGCAAAAACCCAAAGAAGACAGCAGTCCTGCTCTGCAAGGACTCATGATTCTGGGTCACAGAATAGGGGCTATAGATGCAAGGGGTGAGACACCAAACTCCCCAAGAGCATCAATTTTCTTAAGGTGGCATTGTGGGGATGTCTCTGAGCCCTTGTTCCATTTTCCCTGTGTTTAGTTGTTTCCGAGTATACTAGAAATTTACCAGCTGTCATCTACATATTGAGAAAGACAGTTTTAGGTGTGGCGCATTATCTTTCCAGTGATCCACTGGAATCGGGTCCCTCCAGGCAACTACTCCAAAGCATAAGCATTTTAAATCCTTCCTCCTGGGTCACACTTCCTCCTCCTAATATTCAGTAGTTGGTTGTCAATATATCTCACAGAGTTTTGGGGTCAGATATCTCTTATCAGAGAGGCCCATCCTGACCATTCTGTCTAAAATAGCTGCAACCCACCCCCACCACACAAGCACTCTTCATGTCTACTTTGATTTTCTTCATAACATTTATCATCATCTGATGTTGTGGAACATGTGTGTGTGCGCGCACGCGTGTGCATGTGTGTAAAGGGTTTGTCTGCTTTGTGTTTTCTCTAGTTCAGTTGTCTACAACAAGTTGCCATGGATAGGCACTTATGTCAGAATAGAACTGTGAGAATTCCAACTCTTCCCGGAAGAGGATGAAATCACCTTTGACTTCAATAGTGCAGTAGACTAGGTATTGATAACTCAGAGCACTGTGTTCACTAAGCTAGTGTTGTAAGTATAATTCCCATCTGGCATAGCTGAACTTCAGGCTGGTCTGGATCCATTTTGTAGACCATAGCCCCAGGGGCTCTACATTTTGTGTGTTGTGCTCAGAGACCTGAAATTCCCTGAAAATCACTAAGTGAATGCCACTCCCCACCTCCCAGATCAGCGCTGGGATGTTTGCCAGTAAAAGCTCAAGTGATAAACATGAAAATGTGGGAGTTTGAATGGTCAACAAAAGCCATCAGTACAACCATCAAAATAATTTAAATTAATGTCTCATTGGTCAGAGTTATCTTCATACAAGGGGATGGGGGAAGATATGGTATAATTGATTTCAGCTGTCCAGTAGCCCTGGATTTGATGAGGCTCTTTCTAACCTTGAATCTTCATCTCACCAAATAGCCTGTGTCATGATGTAGACCTTCCAAATTATGCAGCTCTTCTCCATGTTGAATTTGAGCCACACACTTTCCAACAATTAACCTGTAAGGCACTCTTCCCAGAGAAGCAATGGTCTGATTGATTTATTATGTGACTTTAAGCGGTATGACTGCTTAGAGAATTTGCAGACGTCACAGCCAGAATTATTTCCTCCGGAAGAACAATATTTAGGGTGAGATCTTTGAGAGCAGGGATTCTTTCATTAATCTCTGCATCCACTCTATATAGCAAAATGCTCTCAGCATAAGAGTCCATTCAATAATATTGGCTACTCTGTTAAATGATTGAGTGAGGGTTCTAGCCTTGAGGTTTGTCTCTTACACCTGCAGTGTTGGGATACTACCCAGCTTCCTACGTGGCCAAGACACTTTCCAATACTTCAGATTTCATTTTAATGTCTCTTTAAGTTGTTTTATTGGTATCACCTACGAGTCATAAGTAACTCATAGGGAGTAACGAGTAACTGAATGAGCTCCTGGGATACAGCCTGCTATTCAGGTTCTGGAAGTGATGATTTTCAATGAACCCCAAGGCTGATGGATTGGACAAGGAAAGGAGGTGAGGGTGAGATCTGCACTCTGAGGTTCCATTCCAGCCAGGAGAAATACTGAATTTGCGCCACAGCTCTGCTATGAATATTCTAACACAGCTTCAAATACTGCAGTTGAGGTGAGGTATCAGTGGCCAGAATGTAGCAAAGTAACACAGTACAAAACAAAAATGGGGAGTCAAAGAGATGTATTGACCCAGAGGCTGGTCTCTTCCAGGGATAATCAGGAATCTATCTCGAGGCAAAGTCTTATATTGAAACTTAGCTCACACCTCCCACTCTCTGAGTGATACGGCCTTTGGCATGCCACTTAGCCTCAATTTCTGCAACAGGGTTGTGAAGAAGATCAAGTGAATTAATGACTACGAACGGGTTTTATATGCTAGACTGCACGATACGGATGTAAGTTATTATGTTCTCAGTATGTGAAAAGAGTGACTGTATTAAATAAAGTGGACCACTTTCACCAACATAATCAAAGTTGGTGTTTCCAATACTTTATAGATTAGGCATATAGGGATAAAATCAGTGGTGTGTCGGAACTGGTCCCCACTGGCTTCCAAGAGCTGATTGCGTACATCTATTCTCAAGTCTCAATGTGGCTAGTTTGAAATCAGACAAAGTTGGAGTATTTACCCCATGAAATTTGGCAAAAGCTATAAATCAGGGCCTCTTTATCCCCACCAGAGAGATCACAATTAAAGTTTTACCAGCACACAACTAGATAAAATTTGGTTTTTTTCACAGTTAATGTTGCTTTTATTTTTCTCATATCTAGCAAAGATGAGATTTTTCTATTTGTTTTGCACTGGCCCTTTCCGACACCAGCATTCCCATGGATTAGCAAAATAATCAGCATTTACAAGAGAGAGGGAGAAAAATAAAAGCTCTGAATCTGAAGCCTCTGTCCACCTTTCTCAGATGAATTTAAATTACAAGGTCTATATATTCTTCAATTCCATATGGTACCATGAGGTCTCAGTAAGTATCATTCGACGGCTCTGATTTAGTAACAGTAACACACATATGTATATTCAAGTCATCTGCCATCTGCTGGACTTTGTAAACGAGTCAGAAGTCCCAGTCAATGCAACAGTGTTCACGGATACTAACCTCCAACCTGATTGAGATGGTTCAAGTCGATAGTTTCTCTCTGATTGTTGAAAAATTAATAACACATTTATATTCTTAGAAGTGGCACTAACCTGTAAGCTGATGGAAAGATCAAGCTTTCCTGTCTGCTGGCCCCCACTCAAAGATGAGTCCCACTGCAGAAGAAGTGTATGTACCTCCTAAGAATATGGGGGTGGAAAGTGTTGGAAATGTTCTTTCATTCACATTTCTCTACATACACAGTAACTCTATCATGAACTTGACTCCCCTTTCAAGATTTGGTACCCCAAACACTAATACTGTCTTCAACCAAGGTCCTGAGACTAGTAAAGTATGGCTGTGCCCCAAGTCTGAAAGTTTGGTCTTCCACCATGAGGAAGATTTGCACTGGGAAACAAGCCTAGTATAGAAAAAGCAAGACAGAAACCTGAAGACATTACAAGAATTTCTGGGTGATTTCTGACCTGCTCACTTTCTGCTAGGGCATCCCAGGGTTTTTTTGCCTTCTCAATTTTGAACAGCATCGCATTTAAACGATCATTTTGTCTGCCCACCCCCTGCTCCCCAATCGAAACAACAAAAGAAGGAATTTAACCTCATATCCTTGCTATGAAATTAGCTCTATTGTCAAAAGATGACAGCTGTATCCTGATTTCAAGAATTTCATGTTGGAATAAAACAGCATTTTAAACCATTGTGTTACTTCAAACAGATCTGTAATGGTCCCTCAGAAAACCATTTTCAGAAGACGTGGGTAAGTAAGATAAAAAGACACCATTTCTAAAGAGTTGCTTTTATGGGCTAGGTCAGAGTGCTCTCTCCATGTTGTTCATTCCCAGTCGAATTTCCTAATAGTCTATCTCCTCAGCTAACAGATGCCCGGCCTCATGTCGGAACCAGATCGCGCCACCGCTGAGATGCTATCCAGCTCCTTTCTTATTGAGCCGTTTCCCTAGCAGATGGTGCAATGCTGCAGGCATACTCCTTCCTGTTAATTACCAGCCTTCGCTACAGATGGAAATGTCAGTCAGCCTCACAGGTCCTGGTTCCTGCCATTGCCTCAGCCCATAGCCCCTCTACCTAGGCAAGATGCTGCCAACACACACCATGTGTTTTGTGACTGCTGACTAGGCAGGCAACAAAAAACAACTTACTTCATGAATATTCATGGCGGAATGTTTAAAGTTCTGTTCATCTGCGATGCTTATAGATCTGCTTAAAGGGGGCTGCACCTTCCTAAGAACACTCTGCCCCTTGTTTATCTACACTGAAGAGATTTGAGTTACCAAAGTGAGTTGCCATGGTAACATAGAGAGGACCATTAAACACTGGCCATTTGGAGCATTCTGTAGGCACATCAATTTCTGACTAAAGCTCTTCCCATACCTTTAAGTGTCACTTAATTATTCTTGTCCTGCCATAACAGACCAATAGTCACCAAGCTGAACTGATTAGTTAATAACAGCGGGTTTTTATTAAATCCTGATGATCTCATCTGCACATACATACCCAAAAATGAATTTCTTGATCTTTCCTGGTGTTTAAACATACTAAATGCAGATAAATGCATTTCAGCAGACATTCTTTATTCATTAAGTCAAATTATTTTACCCTCTGTGGAAAACACTTTAGAAATCAAAAATGGGTATCTTTTCAGGTTTATAGAAGAAAGTTAGGGATCAGGTTTTGAGAGTAGAGAAAGGGAGGGGAGACCTGAATCAGGCATTTTATTGAAGGTAATTCAGATAAGACTTCCTCAATTGGTACCATCTCAGGGATGCTGTGTTTCAAGGTGAGACCATGTGGGTGATGGAGAATGTCACAGCAGCTCGGCACTGTGTCTTCCCAGCAGGCCTTCCTCTCTCCATGATTTAATACAGAGAAACCAACATTAAATGCCCCAAACACAGGCAAAAGAGCTTCAGGTGAAGAGAATCATTTTCCTCAGGATAAAGTAACCAGCATACTGGGATGGCAAGTGGGCAGCATGATGGGTGTGTGAGTGAGAGGTAGAGAGTCCTGAAGGATTTTTATTTTATTATTAACAAAATGTGAATTGTTTTTCCTTACGTGTCTCTTGTTCTGAAATGAAGTTCTACCCTATGTGATTTCTAGTGGGGAGGAGAGCTGCCAGAGAGAGTATGGGAGGTATGAGAATTCCCGAGCTGGAGAACTGTACATAGTAGGGCAAATCAGAAGATGCTGTTTGGGAGCTCCCCATGATAATTATGAAGCTTAAGTCTTCTTTCCTGTTTCTTTTTTAAGAAGATTTGACTTGTATGTTTTTCAGAAGAAAATGAAAGCATGGTTAGGTATTTTACAAGCAAAAGAGAGAAAAGCTCATTCTGAATGGGGCATCCAAAAAAAAAAAAAAAGACATATGCTACAGATATTTCATGAGGTACTAGGAAAAGATGCATCTCCATAGTGGGTATGAAGATGATGTCACGAGCGTAGCCAGAGCTCTCCATTCCCTGGTTCAAAATTCACTATGATTGCATCTCTCAATGAATCCATGCAATGGTGCACACATAAATGCTTAAAAGGCTCACCCCAAAAATAATAATGTTGGTACATGTATATACATTGTATATAATTTCATTATAAATTTTACTCATATAAACGATGTGTAGCACATCATATACAAATAGTAATAAAATATACAATACTCTACATAAACAACTGATTCTTCCAGAATGCTTTCATTAATTTTTGCCAACTCATATCTGTAGCCAATCTGTGGTTTCAATTCAAGCATGATTTGAAATTTGAGTTGTATCCCTTTCTGATAGCTCTTTTCCCATTAAATTTATTATCATTGTCTGTTACGTGATCCATTGTTAAACAATTTCTCACTCTCACACCATTGTATTCATTAAACTGAAACCTCCTTCAGCTTCCTCACTGTGAATGTCAGAATTTCACTCGTTCAATGGTTTGCCTAATTGGATAACAATATTTAAATACTGAAGAATATTTCTTCAATTCTTTTGTGCTATTCACAAGGTAGTGATGACCTGCACAACATACTTTTAAATTTAATAGGCATCACTTATATTTTCTCCATCACTTTCTTAAGCCTAGTCAGTCAACAAAGCAATAAATCAAGCTTTTATTTATAGTGTTTGCCAATTTTTGTGGTATAAATACTCCAGCCACAGCCAATATCAAGCTACTGACATGATGTCACTGAATGCAAATTTGGGAAAAGATATATAGTAGAACATTTGATTTTTAGTAATGGCCACATTTAATAGCCAATTTACAAAATTCCTGAAAATTCAGCAATAGACTCCTGCAGGCTAGTATGAGTAGCCCAACCACACAACTTTATAGTCTAATCTCTATGCTTTCTTCACCTCTCACCTATTTCACAGGAATAAAATCATATTCCAAACATATGTATTACAAATTTGTAAAGTTACATAAATCTGCAAAGTTTTCGTTAGGAGGAGCTTAATAAATCATTGAATAAATTGAATCGAATGGATGCAAACTTAATGAAGCTAGTTGAAAAGATGAAATGCAAACACATGGGAAGTTTAATGACGTTTGGCTGGTTTTTGCTTTGTGCCAAGGGGGCTTTCACAGGAAAATAAAACTTCAGAGGACAGCAAGACCTTTCTGTGTAGCTTGGTCAGGGCAGGGAGAGGGCTTGACGTGAGCTTAGAAAATGGTTAGGATTTGGACAGATGGAGAAGAAAAAAGGATATTTTAATAATTAATCCAAGGAACGCTTACTAATCGATTTCTAGTCACCATACACATTATATTTTGTACTATGAAAAATCCTCAAAAGACACAACATGGTTCTAGAGAATGCCTCATTTTCCAAGCAATTGGAAGTACCCAAAATAAATCTCAAAAACTGATTAAGTATTTAAATTACTAAGTTTACCTAAAACAGCTCCTAAAAATTAACCACTGTATCTAAAAGAGAAGAATATACAATGTATACAATATCTTTGCAATTTCTCTAGGAAGTAACAGCAATAAAAACTCATCAGTAAACCAAAATTCGTTCACAAGATTTTGTAGATAAATGAAAACTCTGAATTTGGTCTTCACAGAGGAAGAGAGATGGAGCAGGTGTGAAATGACAGGTCAAAGTGTTCAAAGCTCTGGCTACAATTAGTTTTCATTTACAGTTTGGGACTCTTGGAGGAATTGCCTACTTCACCGATGTCTGCACCCCAAATGAGGGAGTAAAGCACTGGTTCCAAGGGGGACCATGAAGGGGAAGGAAAGTTAACTCTTTTGTTTCTGGCAGTGGGAAGGAAGAAATTACAGACAGATCTATAGGGGAAAATTGTAGATTTTTGCCATTAAATGAGAAAAGAGGTCTATAATTTTGAATATAGAAATATCTATACCTTGAATGAATGAAAAATACAAATAACTCACAGAAAAGTAAATATTGGAAAAATGATCAAACTAATTAAAATAGAAAATTGTTTGATCTTGTCAGCAATGTAAAATAGTAAGATGAATTTTCTCCTTAAAAAATGAGCAAAGACCACAGAAGTTATTATATTGTTGCCTCTTCAGATACAATGAGATTGATGTGCTCACACTGCTATGAACTGCTGTTAATTTGTTTCTAGAACTTAATTTGATATTGGTATATAGAACCATAAATACATGCATACTTTTAGCCAGCATTTCCTGAAGAAAGAATTACAAGTGTAATCTAAGAGTTGTTATTTGTGGAAGAAAATAAACCCCTAAATTTCTAAAAGAAAAATGGTTAAACATATCATGGGCCATCTATCTATCTGTCTATGCTTCTATCTATCTATCTACCTATCTGTCTAATTAATGAACTACTTATCTAGGGAAATCATCCGAGAAAGAACATATAACAAAATGTTAATAGTGGCTATTACTAAGTAACAGATAAAGGGCGATTTGGGGACTCTGATGATGTTTTTCAAATTTCTACATTAAGCAAGTTTCGTTTATATAATCCATTCTGTTCCATCCAGCAGAAATCAAAGTTAATTTAGAAAAGAAATATACTGCTTTCTAGGAGAAGAAGGTTTGAATCCAAACAGACCTAGAATTATATCTTGGTTTGAATCTCTATTTTCTGTGCAATATTGGTTAAAAATTATTTACTCTTAGGTCTCAGGTTTCATGTTTTTTAGAAGGAGTAATAACAGGGTACTTATAATGTTACCATGAGGATTACATAGGCATACCTTAGAGTGCTTGACATAGGTATAGCCAGGTGTTTGATTTGTGCTAGTTTCCTTCCCCCAAATCAAGGCACTTCTGAATGGTGCTATCTCATGAAATCAAAGATGAAAAGAAGATCTTCTTTCAGTCTCATTAATTCTATCAAAAAGGCTCCTCCACATCGTGTCAACCTAGAGAGGGTCAAGCCCATGGAATGCTAATAAGCCTCTTGAACACAGGCCATCCTGGGTGAGCTTTTGGTGCTCTCCTAAGCATCTGCTGGGATGCGCCCTGCTCTTAAGTTTGCCAAAACTTCTATCATTCAGTTCATACTGTCTGCTCAAGATGTGTGGGCTGACCTGAAAACAGAAAGATAAAATTTTGGACAGCCATTCTTGAGAACTGTAACCCCAACAGATGTCAGTGCAGGGACTTGGAGCTTAGAGGGAGAAGTAAGACCACACCGTTCAAAAGCATCACAGCACCTCTGCCTGAAAATGAGGTAGGAACTGAAGATGTGTCCCTGAGACAGAAAGCAAAATCAGAAGGCAGCAAGAATTCAGCGTACATTTGAAAGAGGCAAAAGAGTGAAATCTGCTTCTGGCCATCAGAGGAGGCTGATGTAATCCAGGCTGACTCTGGGGACGACGATGGTGCCAGCTATGGAGGGCACATGGCTTCTCACGAGGCCAGGCCCAGTTGCAGCTCACAAGACTGAGTGAGCAGCCAGATTTCACCCAAGGACAGAACCAGCCTTAGCAGCTGGTGAGTGAATTAACTTAAGGCAAACCAAGTGGACCTACATGGAGGGACATTTGAATCTTTCCCTTATGGGTAGAAAAAGAAGAAAACATCTTAGGGAACAGAGCCTCCATAGCCTCTTTTATTTTCTTTTAATTTCTTCTGGCAGGCTCCTTTGGGGTACAAGAAGAAAAGGAGAGTAGAACAGAGATGCTTTGGGGCTTGAAGAATATGGATTAGTGACACATCAGAGTTGAAATCTAGTCAGGAGTCTGCGATTTTTCAATCAGAATTCCACTTTTGTAAAGAGAGAGCTTACTAGGTCATGTGAGCTCTTAAGAGCAGAGCACAGCTTTGTATCATCAGATTTTATAAAAATGCCAGACCCTAGTATTTGCACAGAAAATATTACTGACTTGTTACACAGTGTCTCTACTTCTGAGATTTACCTGGATATAGAGTAGACTGTCCACATAATCTCCTGTCCCTGGATGTGCCCAAGCAGAGGCTTCAGGCTGATCCTGAAAGGATGGCAGATGGGTTTTTTTTTTAATTAATTTTTATTGGAGTATGGTTGCTTTACAATGTTGTGTTAGCCTCCACTGCACAACAAAATGAATCAGCCATACACTTAGAGATATCCCCTCCCTTCTGGACTTCCCTCCCATTTAGGTTACCTCAGTGTACTAGGTAGAGTTCCCTGTGCTATACAGTATGTTCCCATCAGTTGTCTATTTTATACATAGTATCAATAATGTATACGTGTCAATGCCAGTCTCCCTATTCCTCCCTCTCCACCCCTTTTCCCCTTGGTATCCATACTTCTTTTTTTCTATGTCTGTGTCTCTATTTCTGCTTTGCAAAGCAACTGACAAAGGATTAATCTCCAAAATATACAAGCAGCTCACACAGCTCAATATCAAAAAAACAACCCGATCAAAAAATGGGCAGAAGACCTAAATAGACATTTCTCCAAAGAAGACATACAAATAAACACATGAAAAGATGCTCAACATCACTAACTATTAGAGAAATACACATCAAAACTACAATGTGGTATCACCTCACACCAGTCAGAATGGCCATCTTCAAAAAATCTACAAACAATAAATGCTGGAGAGGATGTGGAAAAAAGGGAACCCTCTTGCACTGTTGGTGTGAATGTAAATTGATACAGAAGGGGTTCTTGAATTGAGTGGAAACCTGTACCACATCCAGTGGAATTCAGGGAAAGCCCACGACTGGCTGTTTGAACACTGTCCTGCCACCTGGTGGCTGGATCACTAAATTGCAAGGGCAGTTCTTAACTCTCAGCAAGCCTGTTAAGTGAATTTGCAAAACTGTCTCGAGGTGACGCCATTTTGACAAATGCCAAAGAGAGATGTGAGCATTTCAGAAGGATAAGTAGAAAAAAAAAAAAAAAGCATATGTTGTGAGAGAAAATAGCTTCCCTGATGAGAAAGAGGCCAAATCACATGTGAGTGGGCAGGCAGAAATAGAGGAAGCAAATACAGCATCCGGGGTGTGGGCAAGAGACCACGGCCATGACAAGTGGGTTATTCCAGGAAGATCTACCTCATTGCCTGGCGGAGGTTAACCATTCCTACGCAGCCCTAGGAGAGGGGTCTGGCAGTATTCTGTTACCCTGTCTCTGTGACATTCTACAACCCATAGTTTCAAACCTTCCCAAGATGGCACAAAATCCTTTGCTTTCTTAATCATCAGCATGCCTTATATCTCTTTCTTTTCTTTCTCTCACTTATGTTTATTTCATTGTGCTCCTTTCTTTATTCAACAGATACTGGCCACCTTCTACATGTCACCAATTGTGATCGGTATCTGGGATACACAGATAGCATGGGGAACACAGAGAAAACTGAGGGGGAAGAAAAATAAATCAGCAGTTACAGCCCAGAGAGCTACATGCAATGACAGGACCAGCTCTGGGGCTTATGACAGAACAGAGGAGGGACTCCACCCCAGGAGGCATGGGGCCAGGAGAGGCTTCTGAGTGCAGAAATGTCCAGGTGACAGTCCAGGGTGCAGAGGAGTTCATGAGACAGATAAAGGGGTTGGTGGGGAAGTGGTGTGGGAGATACTTCAAACAGAAGGAACAGGAGGTAAAAGGAGATTAAAAAAGAAATAGGCCCATGGAAATGCTAGAGAGACTCTTCCATGGGGAGACAGAGCCACAGACACATTTAGAAGGCCTGCAAAGGACCAAACCATGAGACTAAGCTGGTGGCTTCCATTTGACCCTGGCAATCTAGAATCAGGCCAGAGGATTTGAGCAGGGTAGGAGAGGCCACCTGACAGAAACAGATAAACATTCTGGAAAGATCACTCACCTTGCAGTACGGAAGGAACAATTTTGGAGGCCAGGGCTGCTCAGGCCAAGGAGGCCTTTAGAAGGAGCGAAGCCACTGAGGTTCAGTGTGGATGAAGGCAGATTCAAGAGCTATTTGGGATGCAGAACCGACTGACCTTGGCATCTCACTTTCCCTGCAGGCCTCACAGGGGCCTAGATTGGCTCCTGGGTTCGTTTTACCAGATGGCTTTTTTGGCATTTGCAGACTGAAAATACAGGATGGGAACCACTTTGGGGAGATGATCACATGAGGGTTGTGCCTCTGGAATGTGCAGTCACTGCGTCCTTGGGCCCCTGGGTGCCAGGACCAGGGCCAAGAGCTGGAGATGGGCTGTCTCCTGTTGTCTTTTTTCCTCTCCTCTCCCTCCCCCTCCCCTCTCCCTCCCCTCCCCCATTCCTCTCCCCTCCCCCTCCCCCTTCTCCTCCTCCCCTTCCTCCTCTTCCTCCTCCTCTTCCTCTGCTCAGTTCTAACCTGTCTTCACTCTTTCATTTCTTTGTTCTTTAAAGAGAGACTTGTTTAGACTCAGACTCCAGAAAATAGTTCCAAAGGGGACATTGAATTGGTGTTTTAAGATGTCAACCAGAGGTCTGCTCTAAAAATGCCCAAATAGGTCCAAGGATGTGCTGAACCATTTGGCTATTTCCAGAAAATCATTTCACCCATACAGAAGCCTGGATGTCAGCCAGAACAGGCTGGAAAGTGATAAGAAAACACTTTTTCATGAAGTCAGGAGGGGTTCTGGCTTTGATCCCTAGAAGAATGTATGTAGAATTCTTCTTTAATGTGTGTGCAGGCCTTAACTTTTGAGCCCACCTAGATTTAGGAACTGTCCCATTTTTCAAACCAATCAATGGTTGATGGCCAGGGAAATCTTTTACCTTGGGAATCTGACTTCTCCCACTGGTTAAAGAAGAAAGATTTCTTAATCCATTGATAGAATGACCAGGCTCTTCCAAACTGATCTCCTGCTAAAAGTCCTACCTATGGCCAATGGACATCTTAAAAAAAATACTCAGGATAGGTCCCACCCCTACTGACAGCTAATCAATGAATCCTTGATGAATGTGTAGCATCACCAGCATGGCACCATCCACCCTGACCCCTTGTCACTCCCCTCACCTCCACAAACTCTTTGCCTTCTCAAAATAAGAAAGAATGTGGGTAAGTCTTCCTAGTTCAAACAAAAGGATGACCTTCTTTACAATGGTGGGATACTCTTCCAGGAAGAATTATTTTCCCCAATGGGAAAGGACTGGAGAGTGTTTCTCCCAGGTGCAAGGAGAGCAGAGTGTTTGTTGAGAGATAAGTTAGCCCTTAAACCTTCATAGCCAGAGGAAGTTCTCCCTTTCAAGAATTCTTCTGGAAAGAGATCAGGTAGTGTATGCAAAGCACTGATTTAGAATCAGGAGAACTGGGTTTCAGGCCTGACCCAGATCCTTGCCGAGAGTGTGCCCTTGAATGAGTTATAGTGTCTCAAGCCTCTGTTATCTCATGTACGGTATTGAGCTGATGATGTGTACCTCACAGAATTTTTGGGAAGAACGATTAAGAGGGTATATGTGAAAGTGGCCAGCTCACTTACTAATTTGCAGTCACTTACTAATATTACTTAAATGTGATTCTGAAGCTCCAGCTATAAAGGTAATTTCTCTGGCCAAGTTTTATCACCCCTCAACCCCAATTTTCACCCTGGAACTTCCATTTTTGCCCTTGGATTTTGTAGTCCTGCCACTAGATCATCCCTCCCTCACTCCCTCAATTCTTTTTTTTTTTTTTATGTTAAACCTAAGAAATCCTCATGCTTTAGAGGATTTGTCTAAGGTGGTTTTACTGGAAAAGTCAATTCTTTAAATAAAAACTGAGACTTTGCCAGAATGACAGACACACATAAGTAAGTGGTAGAAATATTAAGGGCATCCAACTTTGCAACATGGTCCAGGGAACCGAATGTCAACTTTGCTGTGGAAGTGCCTGTTATTGTGTGTCTTCCTGGAATAAATCAGCACCTACAGGGCTCTTCTGTGGGCTGAGATGGTCAATTCTGGCTACAGTACCCATCCCTTACCTCCATTAGGGGCCTGGACTGAGCTCTTTTGTGATTCTCTGTAAATTTCAAAGTGTGTCTTCAGCTGCAAAATATCAAGTGCCACTAGTCCTATTGGCTTTAATCAGTCTCCTGCCTTGAGCTTGGAGAAGGAAGTGGGAAAGTGTGAGCTCTTGGGTGGCCAGGTGTTCCCCAGCTCCATTTTCCTATGTAGTGTTGCCACTGGCCATTTCTTTGTGGAGGGGGTTTCGTGGGCCTAATGGAGAACTCGCAGTGGAAGCTGGAAACATGCTTGCTTTTATCTTTTATCTCTTTCTTTCTTCCTTTCTTGGATTGATGTCAAAATCATTTGACTGTTTTCTTTTTACAGTGACAGAATAGATGGAACATGTTCTTTCGATGTCATCTAAACTACCACATTCCAATAGAATGGAAACATCTGAAAGTCTATGAAAATGGTAGAGACACAATATCCACAGTGGGAGCAAAGATGCTGAGATCCTGCTGGACATTGTAAACTTCCATGGCACCAAAGAAAGAGTCCAGACTCTGGGGTCAAAGGCACTGATGTCTAAATCCCATCTCTACTTCTCCCAAGTTACTTATTCTTTTTGAGTTCTGATTTTCTAAATGGTCAAATGGGAATAAAAGTACCTACCTGTACTAGTCAGGGTTCTCCAGAGAAACAGAACCAGTAGGATATATATGTAGGTATATATAAGAGGAGCTTTATTATAGGGATTATCTCATTCAGTTATGGATGCTGAGAAGTCCCTAGATCTGCATTCGGCAAGCTGGAGAACCAAGAAAGCCAGTGGTGTAATTCAAGTCCTAAGGCTGAGAATCAGGGGCCTGGCATGTAGCCCAGGTCCAAGGTGGATGTCTCAGCTCGAACAGAGAGAGAGGAGATTCACCCTTCTGCCTTTTTGTTCTATTCAGGCCCTCAATTGATTGGACGATGCCCACCCACATTGGTGAGAGTGATCTTCTTTACTCAGTCTACTGGCTCAAATGCTAATTTCTTTCCTGGACCTCCTTGCAGACACACCCAGAAACAATGTTTCACCAGCTATCTGGGCATCCCTTAGCCCAGTCTGGTTGACATGTGAAATTAACCATCATACTATCTTGTAGTATTTTCATGAGGACTAAGTGAGATGATAATAACAGGAAGAATTTTACCTCTTATGAATCCCCCCCTCCTTCTCTTGCTGCAGCTAAGTTGCTTTTCTTTTATCAACGTGCCACAATTGATCAAAGAAATCAGGCCAATGCAGGGCATTCACATACACTGTAATCTTTGCCTAGCATATTATTTTGTCCCCACTCTCCTATAGAACCCCTAAAGATTTCTCAGGTCTTAAAACCAGTGTCGTCTTAGAAGTCTTCCACGAGCTTCCAGAATGAGAGGTGTCCCCCAGTCATCTATACACATGGTTTTCTCGGCTTCTCTTTCTCCTACAGGATATAACCAAAGGCCATAGCATGGCCACGAGGCCCTTGACGTGATCCTCCTGACTCTTTCTGGCTTGTCTCTCATCACTCCTGGTTCCTCTCAAACTTGCATCTCCTCCGTGGATGACTTAGGTCGCTCTGACTTGAAATTCCAACTCTTCCCATGTGATTCCCTTAGCTGTCTCCTTCATTGGAGACTTTACCACTCTCCCAACTCTGGTCCCCCTGCTTCTGTGTCTCCTGTCAGAGAACTGATCCTGCTAGGTATGGACTATCTGCTCTCCCATCTATCTCACGAGGCTGGGAACTCCTGGAGGGCAGAGACTTTATCTTGTCCATTTCCATAACCTTATTTCCTATTGCAGTGTTTAATACACAACAGTGTGGATGTTAAAATAAATAAATGTGGCACACTCCCTGCCAGGCTGATGCATGGTATTACAGGCTCCCTCATTAATTTTCTTCTATGGCTGATTACTGCCCTGACCTCACCTTCCCAGTCTCAACTGGGAGGTCAGAGGCTGACTTTCTTTTATATGTCACAGTAGCCTTCACATTTGAATCGGAATATCTTTAAACCAAGGAAAGTTTTATTACAAGAGGAAATACATAACTTAATTTGGCTAGCAATAGGGAAGAATTTGGGGGTACCTACTTTTGATGGGTTTGTTGGGACAATATTTCTTAAGTTGAGTTACATGAATCATTGCAAGAGTCACAGATTCCTAGTGCCCTTTGCAGACTGACAGCATCACAATCTCTGGAAATGTATTGATGCACTTTTGGTAGTCTCCCTTCAGAACTCCTATGTAGTGACGTATGAATTCACTATGCAGAGAGTAGAAGTAAGTGCCCAACTGGGCAGATGCACTGAAAATGCAAATTACCTAATTCTTCCTGGGTTGTGTGAAAATCAATGGGCGGTCTTTTGCAAACATGAGATGCAATTACCCCAGAGTTTAATGTGTGCTGGTGATATTTCAAGGAGGCATGGTGGAAAGAGCACAGATTTTGGAGTTAGAGATACTTACCTCTGAATCCTGGCTCTGGTCCCCACTGGTCATGTGTCTCTGGGCAAAATACTCCATCTCTATGAGCCTCTGTTTCTTTATTAACAAATATCAATGTTAGAGCAATCTATGAGAATTCAATGAAATTATCTATCTATCTATCTTCTATCTCTATCTATCTATCCATCCATCTCTTGATCAAGAGAAAAATAAAGATTAGTCTAGCACCTGGCAAACAGTAGGCATTTAATAAATTCTATTTTCTTTTTCATTGTATCCCTTTAATCTGAGACAAAGAGCTCAGACAATTACTCATCAACATAAAAGTTAAAAGAATTGATGCCTCCAGTTAGACTGGGGGGTTCACTTTTCCCTCTCCCAACATTCAGGAAGATGGCGTAGAAACAAACTCATGTTTCCATCTTGAACCTGGACGCAGTCTCCGTGAAGTCAAGTCAGGACTTCATTTTCTGAGCACCTCCATCAGAGAGGAGGGGGAAGGTACTCAGAGCCCATGGCGGGTTGAATTTCTCAGCACGCAGGTGGGAACAGGCTCTGAGACAGATGCCATTTCATTTTTAAAATGTGAAATTTGTAATTAGTACAAATGCATGATGCATATATTAATTCTCAGGTGTAGTATTATTGTCTCATTTCATTAAGGAAAAGTCTAAGGCTCACAGGCAAGGGGACTCACCCGCAGCTTCTATGTGGTAGAAGCAGCTTCTAGGGGCTTTCTCTTACCACAACCCGTGTTATTCTCACCATAGCAGTGTATTCCAATGTTCAGTCATGTTTTTGCCATTCTTTATTTTATACTTACCTGTAAGTATTAAATCTAAATTGACTCATTTCTTGATACAGAGATTGTGTCTGTTTTACTTCTGATTTTCTAATGCTTTGGAAAAAATAATATGATGTTAGTGAAAAGAACATTTAAAAAAGAAAAATATGTGAAAAAAATTAGATTGATTGGGTAATGTGGTCATTGTGGAATAAGCTATCATCAGATCAATAAACTGGATAGGTACATAAATACAGATACAGATAAATATTTGAAGGCACTGGAGAGCAAGCAAAAACAAGAAAATCTTAACCCTTAGAAGAAAGGAAGCATACTGGATGAGAATCACATGTAGAAGTCCCCTCCCCAGCCCTGGGTCCTCCCCAAGATGCTCCAAGGATGCCCAGTACAGGTGCTAAGACTCAGGTACAAAGCTGCTGTTTTTGTGGCTTGAGGTGTCTGAGGAATGGAGTTTGCTTCTGCCAGAGAGGTTAGAAATTAAATGCATAATTAAAATCTGTGCATTTCACTATACACACATTATATTTCAATTTAAAAAACAGATTTAAATCTGAATCTATGTGTTATTATATGATAAACATAAGCATACAATTTCACTGACCTTAGTTTCTTCATTTGAAATACATCCCGGACGCTAGTTTTTGAAAACCTGCCTTGTGCCAGAATCTCTTAGGAACTGAACAAACATCAACTCAAAACTTTGCAATAATCCTGCAAGGAAAGCGTAATTATTTGACTTGACCAAGATCAGGCCAACTGCCCTGTTCATATGGGCATAACTACAGGGGTTGTCCTCTTCCGTATAAAATTGTTGGGCAGATCAAATTTAAGATGTGGTGTAAATTGGTGCTCGATGGTTTTATGTTACTCTTACTACTCAGAGGGACTTGGCTGACTCCTAATCATGAAGAAGAAACATTTATCCTGTTGTTAAGACCCTTAGGGCACCGACAAAGGCAGCAAAAGGCCATTTTGTCTCAGCTGCAACTCTCCAGTTTCCGAAGCTTTATCTCACCTCTTCTGATTGATTAGGTGACAACTCTGGGAATTCTCCACTTTTCTGCCCTGTTTCAAGAGTTTGACACTCCAAAAACTCAAAAAAGGGATGCAAGCAGCTGCATAAAAGTAAAGACACATTTGCAAGATGCTGTGTGTGGCGCTTTTCTTCCCTCCCTCTCCCTTAAATGCAGAGAGAGTGCAGTGTGACTAATTACACCGGAGAGGAAAGCAGAAGCTCTCAAGTTAAAGTATTTTGGTAATCATGTTTACCACGGGTAAAGTACGTCTGCATTAAATAAGTCAAAACACAGTGCGCAAAATTTGGAATGATTCCTTGAGCACTGCAAGGACGGAGTTAGATGTAGAAATGATATAATGTCCAAGTCGAAACACTATAAGAGAAGATAAACCATCTGCTTCAACTAACTCAGATCCACTTGAAAATGCTAATCGTATGGCAGTAGGATGATTAAACTACATTAAAAAAAATACTTTTTTGGTAAGACATACAACACATTTTTCAGTGAGATTGAGCTGCCCACAGATGGAAGGAAAGTTATTACCTAAATTAGATGACCATCAGTATCAAAATGTGAGTCATAGGTTCTTAGAAGGCTTACTTATTGCTCAGGCTCTGTGTTTGCAGATGGTCCAGACAAGGTAATTAACTTGTCCAAAGGCCAACAAAAATTTAATGAGAGATTGAGAACCTGCTCTGAATTTGATGCCCTTACACTGACTCTTTTAGTGGAGAATTGAGTCCTATGTTGATGGGAAAATACAACCCAATCATTACCCAATCATAACCACATGGTAATAGGGCCAAAAGGGACCTTCACAAGTTTCGAGGTTCAGATTCTGAACTCCTTGTTTTGTGGGCAAATAACTGGGCAAGAGAAGTAAAGAGAAACTTTTTACTCCACCACAAAACCATGGAAATACGCAACACACACATACTCTTACAGATATCCTGCTCTTAAATGGAGATGGATGAAGATCTTGGTGTGGGCTTCAGCCTAGGGCACAACTTTCCTTTCCAGTATCAATGATGAAGATGTCACTGATGATATGATGAATACAATAATTAGGATAACACATTTTCGAGAGCTTCCTCTATAACTGTTAAGCATTTTACACCTGTGATTGCATTTAATCCTACAGAAATTTCTGTATTAGATTGCTAGGGCTGCTGTAACAAAGTACCACAGACTGAAAAACTTAAAAAATAGAAAGCTGTTGGCTCACAGTTCTGGAGGCCAGAAGTCCAAGATCAAGGTGTGTCAGTGATGCTTCCTTTTCAGAGCTGTGAGGAAAGGTTCCAGGCTTCTCTTCTTGGCTTGTAGAGGCCCGTCTTCTGCCTCTGTCTTCACGTCATCCTTCCTCTATGTGTGTTCTGGTCCAAATGTCCCCTTCTTATAAAGATATCAGTCATAAAGGTTTAGATCCATCCTGATGACCCCACTTTGACTTGACTTGTAAAGACTATCTCCAAATAAGCCACCTACTGAAGTACTGGGGGTTTAGGACTCCAACATATGAATTTCGTTGGGGCATAATTCAACCCATAGCAGGCTGGTATTATGTTGTTATTATTTTCATCCTGGAATTGAGGTAACTGAGGCTCAGAGAAGGTGCCTAATGAGCTCATAGCCACAAAGCTGGTAGGAAGCAGAACTTTCATGAAGGACCAAATAGAAAGCTTTTGTTTTTCTTTCTAAAAATACTATATATTTTTCTGTGTAAGTGAAGACTGAGTCAGGCTGATAGAAAAGGCCTGGGTCTCTGGTCTGTTCCTAGAAACATTCTCTCCTAGGTGGCTCCAGGAATCTCCTTCTAAAGAAAATAAGAAGCAGATTTCTGACTCTCACTCTGCACATCCTTGAATCCCCTGAGCTGTGCTCCTGATTCTCTTGGTCCCAAGCGTGGACTGATGTTCTGAGTCTCAGCCATTACCAGCTCATCAGTGTCAGAACAAGAAGCTGGGCACAGCCTGTTAGGAAGCCAAGAGGATATTCCGTCTTCAACTGGGGGGAACTTATGGTGTGCAAATGCACACCATTCACCCAGGCAAGGGATTTCATCTGACAGGGAAAATTCCTCAAAGAGGGAAGTGACTTCACTTGGGGAGAGACAAAGATTGGGGTAGGAGGATCGGGAGCCAGCCCAGACAGATCTTCACCTGAAATACTTGAAAGCAGTAAAGTGGAGGAAAGATGAGCACCAACGTTGCTGGTTAGAAAGAGGACAAAGAACTGGAAGTCAATCAGATCAATTAAAGCAAAATATGTCTGGTTATAGCATCCTTTTCTCAAAGATTTCCATATAATTAGTTCTGGGTGAAAATCACTTCTTTGTGAATCATTTCTATATGAATTCCATTGGGAATTTAAGGTCGGGTGAAACAAACAAGTAAACCAAGGCATAAATCATGGGAAGGAGTGAGACATGGTATACATAGGCAGTGGGAATTAGGGCTGGGTTTGCATCCTGCAATCCTTGGCTTTCTTACTGGTTCTGATTGACTCTCTGAGTGTCAGCCTCTACCTCGTAATGCGTGCATCATGATAGTGTCCTATTAAGTAGCGATAATTCAATGAGATAAACGAGTGGAAGTGTCAGCGAGCTTTGCATGTATGAGGTGCTCAACACTCATTTTAGAATAATAAGAAATAATTGTATGGTCAGGGAGAGACAACTGGAAACAGGGCTTCTGTTTGTAATTCAATCCTCCTTCTTCTGGACCACAGAGAGAAAACTGCGTACACATCATGAAAAATACCTCAAGAAGAGGCTGTGTCATGAAACAGAAATAAACGCCCCAAATCATAACATTGTAAGAAAAGCTCTTGCAGAGCAGGGTTCCAGTGAAACCGGTTGTGCACGTGGAAAATCAGCTATTTCGTAGAGTGGCCACTTGACCTGTGGAGCAGTCATGGACTCTTGTAGGAAAAACAGTGAGTCCCGGAGACCAATGAGGAGGTCAACAGAATGGGCCGTCCTGGTGGTTGTGACTTGTATTCACTCTTCAGATAGGGTGCTGAATATGTTCAGCTGCTGGAGTTACTTTGCTGGGTACATGTCCCCCTTCAATACCTTTTTCTGATGCACATTGTTCAGAAATGCCTCTGACAACTGGAAAATTCTACCATCCCTGGCCAGTAAATGTGAGGGCTCAAGGTTGAGTACAGGGACTGCTGTTTACTGAATTGCAACCCCTATCTCCTGTGTATAAGGCATGTTCAATTCTCCCAGCATTCACATGAGCTAGCCATCAGTCTCCTATTTTTCAAATAAGAAGAGTCTCTCCAAGTGGCTTGCTTGTAGAGATGTAGCTAGTTAGTAGCAGAGTTAGGATGCAAACTTTGGTCTAAAGCCAGTGCCCATGATCTTTACATTATAGTTATATTAACAAAAAAAAAAAAAACCTAATACTTACATAGCATTGACTATATGCCAGTAATGGTTTAAATATCCTCTAACTCTCAGCAGTGGATAGGAGCAGGTACTCCTATCACTAATTTAATAGATGAGGATCCAGAGGAATGGATGGCTTGAGTCAGGCACAGAGCTATTAAGGAAGGAACTGAGATTTCATCCCACGTGGTCTGCGTCCCCTGTACTTCACAACTATGTTAGGGGGCTAGGGCTGCCATAACAAAGTACCACAGACTTGGAGGCTTAAACAACAGAAGTTTATTTCCTCATGGTTCTAGGAACTAGAATTCTAAGATGAAGGTGCCAGCAAGGTCAGCTCCTTCTGAGGTCTCTCTGTTTGAGTTACACACGGCCGTCTTCTCGCTGTGCCTTCACGTCCTATCACAGGGTTTACCTTTTGTGTGTGTCTGTATCCTAATCTCTTCTTATGAGGACCCTATCATATTGGATTAAGGCCCACTCCCACGACCTCAGTCACATTCTGAAGTACTAGAGATTAGGACTGTGACATATAAATTTTGGGGTGACACAGTTCAGCCCACAGCAACCACTATACCAGGCTGTCCTTCTTTCCAATGGTACCATTACCAATTCCAGTCTTGTTGCTTTGCTATTATGTTCTTTTATGTTTTGACCCTGTGGCTACAGTGGTCCATACCTGTGGTCTGACATATCTTACCTTGATGTGTAAATGTTGAATGTATCAGACAATGAGGCTTAATATTCCCCAGAAATTCACACCCCATACTTAAGATAGTATAAAATAGCTATTGACTGATCTCAAAAGTGTTTTTTTTTTCCCAAAGTCACCATTCCTTGTTTATGAATTAAAAAAAAAAAATCATGTGAACAGATCAAGACAGTTGGAGAATGGCAAAGGTAGAGACGTAAGTCAGATATATTGCCTCTGGGTAAAATAAAGCAGCTTGCTGTGTACTCTTGAAGTTGGAGTTACAAAAATCTACAGTGTGACATGAGAAAATATTTGCTTTAACATTAAGACAAAATAGTGAAATAAAAATTGTACATAAACATGGCCATGCTTAAATATAAAATTACAAATAAGAAATAAAAGAGGGGAAAGGAGTGAATCAAATTGTTCACATTGGTTGTCTTCTAGCCATGGTGTAGGAGTGATTTTTCTCTTGAGATTTCTCCCTATTAAAAAAAAAATTCGTATTTATAAGTAGATAATATGTTGTAGTAAAATAAGTAATAATATTTAAAAATAACCAAAAGTGCCTTAAGAGCGATTGCCTTATAATTAAACTTATTTTTGGACTGAAGAGTCTGTATTAGAAAGACATCTACCATCTTATGACAAGTAGGCAAAGCCTTAGATCTTGTTCATGAGGCAAGTCATGCATCTTTAATGAACACATAGTGCTGAACGTTCCTGTCAAAGCGCTCTCACAGAACTCAATTATTTGATTCTCAAAGCCATCTTATTCAGCAAATGGGACAATGATTAATATTATAATAGGACATAAAGAGATAAAGGGTCAAAAGGGTCAGAGGGCTGGGAGTTGGGCAGAGACATGATCGTGAGGTCTGCTTTCTTCCAGTTTCCTCTGTGCTTTGGTGCTAAGAATATGTTTCTAAGGTTCTCTCTAAAAATGCAGGGTTAATTTTAAGTAGAACAGATTCTATAAATGATTGCTTCTGGTTGTATAAATGGTAGAACAGAATTTCATTTTTAATATGCATATTTAGTGATTTTAAAATGGTGTAGTTCTTTACCAAATGTTAACACACTGGAGGTGACCAATGTATTAATTTGTACCTCCAGCTTGACCTCTTTTGGAACAGCTCTGAAAAGTTTTTACACGCATTCCATCAATATATTTAAATGTATGTCAGATATAGCATTAAAGGTGAAGACTACAGCTCTACACCAGCCCTCAGGAGATTCAGACCCATGCAACGGTTTGTGCTTATCAGAAGTCCATATGTATACCATGCACTTCTGCAGCCTAATAAAAGCCTGGATTCTCAGTCAATGCCAGGCAAGGGTCAGGAGCCCCAGGGCCCTGAGTGGTTCAGACTCCCATCTGAATTTTGTTATCATCTGTAGAAGAATATGAGAACCTATGACAGGTCCCTGTGTGATTACGTTTTACTACCGATAGCTCTGGGGCTTAAGTAGCCTTTTGTTTGTTTTATTTACTTTAGTTAAGTTTAGTTTGTTTAGTTTTACTGTTTTTCTAGCTTTAAATCTGTGGTTTGGCTCTAAGAATATTTAGACATTGTGGTTCCGCTATAAGAGAATTTAGATATCACTGATAATTGATTTAAGTTTTAAACAAAAATTTTCTCATCTATATTTTAAACTTTTGCAACAGATTCATAAATTTAGTCCTGAGGATACAAGGTCAACTTTAAAAAAATCACTATTTGCATGTTCTTGTCTGTACATATCAAGATATTTTCATCTTGTGCAGCCATAACAAAATACCAGAATAAATGAGATGCTAAAGATGAGACTGAGCTATCATCAATAATCCTGACTTCAAATGCTTATGCCATAAAACAGTTTCATGTTGTAATTGCTTGATTCATAATAAAATATTATAAATATGAACTTATAAAATACATTCGTAGTAAAAAAAAAATACTTGGTTCGTCTGCTTTATATTTTAGGGATCTACCTAACAGCTCATTTGAAAATAATATTTTCTTTTATAAAAGTTTCAGAAACACTCGCGTAGACCAATATTGTACTAATTCTGCTTCTAAAAGCAGAAATGGCTTATACTGTAACATTATTTTCAGTTTCCTGGAATTTATGTTCTGGTTAGTCACTGATTATTTTCAGCCTTTCCCATGCTGCTTGAGTTATTTCAGATAGAACCAGGATTTTGGATTTTCCCTGGGAAATAACTATTTATTCATTGCTTCTGTTGTTATTCCTTAGACTGATGATCAATCATAACAGTTACCACCAAGACATATCTGACTAAGGGAAATGGAAACACAATTATCATCTCCTGTAAACCACTTCACAGGGGACGTTGCCATCTTTCTAACCTTCATTTCAGGATCGCTTTCAGGAAAGTCAGATTCCTAGATCTGGATGTTAAAAAAAAAAAAAAAAAACTTTCAATATAGGGAAAAAAGAAGTTGGCTTTCCATTATAACAGTCATTCTGAATTCCACCATCCCACCAGAGATCAATGAGGGTCATACTTACCTTTAGGAATAATCTTGGAAGTTTGAGTGTCCCTGTCCTGTCACAGTTTGGGGTTGGGGTTTATTGGCATTTGGTAGGCAAGGGCCAGGGATGCCGGGTGCAGATAAAAAATGTATCTATAGCTTGTGAAACTTTCAAATCCCTCACCAGAAATTCTTGCAGCTGAAAATCTTTTTTAAATTATTTGAAACTAGAATCTAATTTCATTTTACAACTATAAACACAGAGCTCTCTTTGCAAAGCTTTATTACATACTGAATGTTCCAAGAGTATAATTAAGTCATAATTGAAGGAAAGAGTATGTTTCGTCTTATGGAAATTTTACCAATAGTTAGTCACATGTCCAAAAAAGTCACAGCATAATGGCATCACTGCTGGTGGTATTTGGGTGACCACTCAAACATCTGGATCAGTTCTCAATTATAGCGGTTGCAGTCACAGACATTCTGTGCATAGAAGCAAGCATCTCCCTGCTTCATTATCACCCTTTATTATTATAGGAAGGGGAAATCTAGAACTATGTGTAGTTATATATTGAGTTTTCACTTCAAAGACAGAAATTCAGAGGATGGAGTTAATTACACTCTTCAGTTCACTGTACACTATCAACATCGGTTCATGCAAGCTTCTCTTTATTTATAATTATCTTTTATCTTCATAACACATTCCCACACCTAATACAACCATTTTGATATTATATAATGAGTATCTTTCTGTTGGTATGTGATTTTTCAAAATGGAAATTATTGACGTGGTTACCATTGTATTGCACCCAACACAACTTTTTTCTTACATTTCCATTAAGCATCACATCTTTAAGTCCATCCAAGGGGCTATGTGCACATCTAAGCAACCAGCATTCGAGCCCTGCCCAACTGCCACTTCCCCCTCCATGATGTACATTTGCCACAGTTTAAGCGTCCTACCCAGGAGGACACAAGTGGTTTCTAGTCTCCACCATCAGGAGAGTAACCAATGAGCATCCTTGCCCATGTCTTCTAAGGGATATGTGAGAATTTCTTAGGGATTTCCTGAGGATACTCCTAGGGAAAGAATTGCTGGAGTTATAGGATGCATCTATACTTGAGTTGATTGATTAGTATCAGATTGGTCTTCAGAATAGCCCTTCAGTCTCGATTCCCCACAGGAGAACCTGTGCCTCTATTCCCATCCCTGTCAATTTTGACATTATCCTCTTTTATGACTTTTTTTGTGGAGGAAGAGAAGCTAATAGTTTTGAAGTCATAACTTCTTGCATTTCTTATTTCTCTGATTACTAATAACTGGAAACCTCTTCATACACTTGTTAGGAGTTCCTTTCATAATTCAGATATTAATCTCTTGTCAATTAAATCTTACAATTATTTTCCCCCATTCTATTTCATAACAGAAAAATTTAATTTTGAGATAACCAAATGATCGGTTCCTACCTCATATTTAGTGCTCCGGAAGTTGTTAAAAGTCCTTAGCTTTCCTTAATCACAAGGACGATATTATCTGTCATTTTTAAATTCATGTAGTAGTTTTATCATTAGCATGTAAGTTGTGCTACACACAGTTCTGTGGCAGCCCTGGTGCCGCCACCCTTTTGACATCTTTGATTCCTTTGGCCCACCTCTCTGTTCCGGCACCAACACCACCCTGCTATCATCACAATGGCTTTGTAGGTTGTCTGAACAGCTGGCCAATGATAATGAACATTAGTTCAGGGGACCTGGGACAAACCCTAAGAGAGCTGAGTCCACTTGAATTGTAGGGAAGAGCTGGTATGATCCTGTGCTCATTGGCCCTGACCTAAGTTTTATAAAAACCTGTCCTGGGCTGGTAACGTTCAAGTCCAGGTAAGCTGCTGGCCCAAGGCCAAGGGTACAAGAGAGGTCTCCACAGGGCTGTGCACCTAATCTCTCTCTGAGACATGGCAGCTCTGCTGATATAAAATGCAAAATAGAAATGGACATGAGTGCTCTCGGTTCCCTAGGGTCACCTCCAGCTTTTGTAGCAGCTCTTTTCTGTGACCCTCTCATTCTCTCTGCCCTCATTATATCTTCAACCCTGCCTCTGAATCCAGGCGCACTTGGGGACACTTTCTGTTACTCCTTCCTCTCTGCCCTGGGGCTTCCCTGTCACTGCCCCTGCGGGTCCTAAGGCGACTGCTCAGCTCTACCCAGACCTGCCCAATTACAAGCCTGAGGAAAGTCATACCCATGGAGCAATGCTTGAACATTGGAGGATGGAAGATAGCTCAGAACTACCCCATCGTCCTCCACCCCTGCCCCTGCCTGAGGTCCTGAGTTGTCCCCAGCAGTGATCAGCTTGATCACAGGCCCTTGAACTAGCTCTCCCTCCTCCCTTGTTTCACTCTTTCTTGACCTCACTTCCCTGCATCCATGCCTCTTTCTTAAGATCTGCTTTTCAGGGTCCACTGGCTAAGATAGAGAGGCACCCAATACTGACCTTCACATTTTGTATTTATATTTATATCCTTCCTCCTGGCTTATCGCTGATGGATTCCATGAGTCACAAATAATCAAATTCAGCTGACAATTCTCTTTTTTAGTGCAAGTTAAAATCTGTGGCTGATACTGAGGATCTAACAGTGCAAATGAAGCATCCTTATTCTCACTTTAGTGTAGAAGACAGACAATTACAATGGAAAGGTATGCTTCTTTTTATAATTCAGCAAAGATCATGTTCTTACATTCTGAGCAGCAGTAAGTTCCAGCCAACTCTATGTGCAGAGAAAGATTTACACAAGGCTGTTTGTAAACTAACCAGGTGGAATAGAGAAACAGAACATTGGACCAGGTCTACCCTTGAACACTACCCATCAGGAAGATAAGCAGGTGTGTCCCCATGGCAGGCATCGCCAAAAGACCACAACACTTTTGTCCACTGCACCTCAAGGGCCTCACTAAGCATCTTTCTCATTTGAGCAAAACAAGCAGCCACTATAGCTGGTCACATTTCACGTTCACAGTAAAATCTATTGGCCTGTAAGAACTCCGCATTTTACAGGTGATAAGACAGGTCCAGGAAAGAGGAAGGACTTTCCCAAACTAACCTGGCATATTAATAGCAGAGTTTGGACAATAACCCAATGTTACTGATATAGTGTTCTTTCTTCCTTTGTTCATTCATTCACTGACCCATTCATTCATTCATTCATTTGTTCATGCAGTGCTCTTTACCTGTTCATTTTTCATCCCTACCACAGGCAAAACCCTATGACCATTGATGCAGCACTCCTTCTCCATTGGTTAATTGCTTGGCTGATTAATTCATTCGGTCATATCTTTAGCAAACAAAAAATTTTAGCAGACAGTGAGATCAGAGGTCACCTATCATTCCAATTTAAACGTCACAGGCAAACAAACACATTAGCATCATTCCTACTAGACTGTGAACTTCCTGCATGCAGAAACTATTTCCATGTCTACTGTGGTCCCACCACTACTCCCTTCTTATCTAAGTCAACAGATGCTCTGAGGAGCTCTGAAAAATCCTGTAGTATTGAGGGAAGAGCTTGCAAATCCCTAAAAAATGATGTATATCAGTCAGGGTTTAGATCGGAAAACTAACTCACTTTGAGTATCTCAGAGGTGACTAGTGTAGAAACTTGATTACACAGGTCATGGAAGAGCGGCAAATCCCAACAGGACGTGATGTGGTAAATGAGTGATGGGGACTGCAAGACACTACCGGGCCTAGGACAGAGGAATAAAATAAAGATGTGATTTGCAGGAGCATGGGGACCAAGTAGAAATTCAGATCATGGAGCACGTCTATGGTGGAAGAGACAACCACCATGCGGGCCGCTATTTTGGGAGAGGAAAACAAAAGGACCTATGTCCTGCTTCTTCCCATCTTCCAGTTTCCCACTTGGGCTCCATATTGACCAACGGAGCTGAAATCCAGCTGCTACAGGGGAGTGGGAAAGGCAGCCCACAGGGATCGCCTCCTGGGATTCAAGCAGAGCAGGAAAAGAGCAAGGAATGGATCTGCAGGAAAAGGTCCCAAGACCCACATGAAGCTCATGGTCCCTTCCAGATCTGTCAGCCTGTCTTTGCTCAGGCCTTGGTCAGACTCAAGATCAAGAGCACAGTTCACAGCTTCGTAGAAGTGCTTTTCTTCTTGGAAGAGATGCCAAGAATGTAGGATTCCAGGCCCCGATTTTTTTTTAAGTTTGCTAAACAGATGCAAATATGCTATTCTAGACAGTGCTGTAACATCCAAGACACGTGCCTACACAATGGAGTAAAATAAATATTTGTGTAAAGAAACAGATTTGAGTTTATAATCTTAAAAGGAAATTTTCTCATCAAGTTAAAATATAGGCTAACATATGTTATTAGGAAACAATGTACCTTTATTTAGTTCAGTGTCCTCCAAACAAAGTCTGGTTTCTCATGCATACAACCATTCTAAATCTACCTCTTCGAAGGTGGCCCCACAAATCGGAATCTCAGAGAGAAGACATTTCACACAGGCATCCAAAGTAACGGTGTAGGTGGTAAAGAAAACGATATTCCAGAAATGGAAAGCAGCATAGTTGAGAAAACAGGGAAGGTTATACCTTATTACAGAAGCCTAGACTTAGAAAGTTACTCACACCAGTTGGATGCACATATTCACATAATTTCCATGAGACAGAGCTGAACTGGAGTGGTAGAAAGAATTGAATAACATTCACACTATATATATATATATATGTGTACATACATATACACATACATATAGATATATAAATCATTTGCACTTATAAATATAAAACATCATTTATTAAGTACCTACCATGTAGACTCTAGAATAGATAAATGATGTAACTTAATTTCTTCTTAAACATGTGCTATACCTTCCTCATGCAGACGTTAATGTAAATGACACATAGCTAAGAAAGAGGATGGCTTGTTCAAGGACACACTGCCAATAATTCCAGGACATTTTGTGTGACTTCAAATTCTGTTCTTATCACTATACATCACTATGTTATAGGCATATATTAGGAACCAATTTAAACAAGGCTTTAGATTCGCCCAAACTCTTGGCATTTAAATAAAACTTAAGCTAAATATATGTCACAATATAGACATGCTACAATGTCAATTATAATATTAACTGTTATTGTGATAATCTGTCAAGAAATACGGAAACTGAAAAGCCTCTTAGTTGGGCACTGGAAAGCATTCTATCTAATATCCTTGAGTTTTTCCTTGAACATTTATCGAGACTATGTACCAAGCACTCTGCAAAGTATCCTCACACACACTATTTGATTTTGTGCTTTCACAGCTCCAAAAGGTAAGTACTATCATCTCTTTTTTACAAGTAGGACATCAGAGAGGGTGATTATTTTAAGCTTTCCCAAAGAGCTAGAATCTGGAGCAGCCCTTTGACTCCACGTCTGAGGGTTTTACCTCCGTCCTCGAAGCCACGTTTCCAGTTGAGGACCCTGTGTGTTGAGGCAACTGCTCGCGGCTGCTCCCAGAGGCCAGGTGTTCAATTCCCGGCCTTGCCTCCTCTGGATTATGCTTCCTGGAGGCTTTTTTTTTTTAAGGCGATCTCACATAATAACCCTATTATTAGTATTATCATCATTATTATCATAATCCTTTCTCTGAAATAATTTCCGTAAAATATTTTTACTAAAGGAGAGGAGCACTTGAAAAAAAATGCTAATCCACCCCTACCACACAAACCCCAGATGGCCTTGTATTAAGTGGGGGAAGACACCACAATAATAGCCACGATTACCATCAGTTCCATGCAGCGGCAGATGTGAAAGAGATAAAGATGCCGGGATGCTCCCATAGAAGTTCAGAAAATCTTTCTGTCCTCTAAACAACACAAAGGCACACATCCATGTTTAAAGAATAGGTTCTGTGCAGTCACATTTTAATCTTTCTCGCACATGTATGCCCCAGATGGCCCTGTGTTTAATGGGAGGAGAATAATCGTCACTTTGTGAGCAATTTCGGGGGAAATTACAGAAATATGGAAACTGCCCTGTGTATCTGTATTCGATTTTTTCCTCATTTCCCCAGCAGCATGAATAAAGAGAGGGGTGCATATTTTTAGCTGAGCGTGCCATTTTGACTTCAGAAAATGAGGACTTCCAAAGTGAGTTATGCTAAGACTCTTCTGTCCCACGTCGGCTCGTAAACACGGGAGGATAAAGTGAGCCTGCTCCTTGGCTACTCTACCTAAATGCAAACTAGATAAAATACATAGAAATTAGAGATCAGATTTCCTCAGTTGCACTGGCCACATTTTAGGTGCTCAGTAGTCACACATGGCTATTGGATAGATATCGAATATTTCCAGTGCTGCTCTAAATGCTTAGTGCACTCTTTTTTTTTTTTTTAAGTCACTCTACTGTCACTCAGAATCATAAAGTTTTTACATGAAAAAGACTCTGGACCCCATGGAGACCAACAGCTCATTTTGTATAAGAGAAGAAAGACTAGTCACTTTACTAATAAGCAAGGCTGCCCCAGAAGGAGGCTGTAGGAAAACCATCATGTCATGATGTGAATTCATTTCATATATATGTGCTTCATCCTCAGCTGTAGTTTGTAAGGTCCTCAAGGACAAAAGCAACTATTCTCCATTTGTTCATACCACATGTCTAATACCATGCCTAACATATAGTGGAGATTCAAGGAATGCTTGTTGATAGGTTTGGAAATGTTATCATTAGAGCATTGCAACCTAATTTATAATCCATTATCACAGCAATAGCGTTTTGAGAAAATGAGATACTAGCTAGGTAAAGATTGGCAGAGTGTATGGAGTGTCACTTATTAAGCCACTGCCAGGCTAGACCTGATTTCCCAGAGCAGATATGGGCAGACTGTGAACAGGTGCTAGACATGTCCACCTGGGCAGGTGTTAGTGGCACCTCACAGAGCCAAGAGAGAGTTCCTTCTGAAGGACAAGATACATGTTCAAGGGACTCAGCAACAGCAGTGGAAGTTCAGGTGAGCAGTTGGCAATGGGATTCTGAGATCATGGAAAAGAAGACCCGTTGGGGAAGGTCACACTTGGAAGTCCAGATCAGCAGAAACAGCTCTCATTTTTCTCAGAAAGGCAAATTTCCAGGAGCAAAACTCCAGTTTTGACAGTTTCTAGAACAGGAACTTACCAGAGAAAGTCAGGACCCTGACTCAGGAAGAAACCAGAGAAGCAAGCAGCTTTTCCCAGGCAGGGACTCAGGTCCAACCAAAGAGACAGGATGAAGATGATTTCCAAAGTGATCTTAGATAATTATTTGTCATGCAGAAGTAGCCCGACTTAATGAATATGAATTTGTAGCTGCATCATCCCTGTCTTCCTCTCCTCCACCTCACTCAGCACCAGGGCAGAGCTAAGGGGACAGGAGAAAGAGGACAGAGAGCAGGGGGCAGTGGGAGGCTGGGAGGCTGGCCTGTGGGGTGCTCAGGCCAGCACAGGGGAGGGAGTTCTAGGTTTGGGGGCAGACCTGTTACCCAAGGGGCACCAAACTTGTGTGCTTGCAGCAAAATCAAACAAGACCACCAGTTAAAAAAATTGTAAATAATTATAGGTCAAGGGCATTAAAGTAGTGATCATGGGAAAAAGTAGGAATTCCTGGGACTCCCTGCCACGGACATTAACATTTCTATTTTGAATTACATGTTGAGGATGGAGGCCCAGGCGTTCACCATGATACTGTTGGTACCGACCCTCTGAAGGGTGTCATCTGGCTTTGGGTGGGCAGAGCTGCCAGGAGATCAGTGAGCACAGGAACAAGCCAAGGACCTCACGGTCACAGAGAAATCAGCACAAACAGCGGGGTGTGGGATCCCCTGAAGCCAGTCCAGAAATCAGAGCCCTCGTCTCCCTCCTTTCTCCTCTCCATTTAAAGCAGGCAGCAGTTAAATATTTAAATTGAGCTTTAAAGCCATTTCCTCCAAGAGCTAACATAATATAAACCATCATAAAAGAAAAAAGAGGGACCCGTTTATACTCAAATTACACAGGAGTCGCTTGTCTCTATCAAGGCTCAGGAGCATTTGCTCTTAAATGCTATTTTTTCCTCCCAAACAATAGTGCAGGTGCATCGCCTTCAGTGTACAATGCATTCATCCCAGGAGGCAGGAAGGTGATTTCACACCTGTTTCTTCTTTTTATTTGCTCCCGGCATGGCTAATTTGCCCAGTGTCAGGATGGGTATGGCCAGAGTCTGTCAGCAAGAATCCCTGCTTCAAAGTGTGGCGTCCTGTCTCTGGGAGTTGGTTGGTGTGAAGTGCCGTGCACCCTCTTCTGGATGAACCGCACTGTCTCCTATCACATATGAATGGCACTGATTGGTTATGATACTTTAAAAGAGATTATGTGTTTAGTGAAATATGAAAGAGAGAGAGAGAGAGGGAGAGGGAGGAAAAGTAGTTTTAAGTGGCATTTTGTATAGCCACTAATGGGGGGTAGAAAAAATGAGACACTGTTCTGTGTTCTGATCGGCTAAAGGTGATTTCCTGGAAAAGACATCTGATCCTCACTTCCAGAGGAAACGGAGAAGAAAAGAAAACACAAATCCTGAAAGCCTGCACTTTGTTGTGTATCCTGGATCAGAAGAGGTGGACTTGTCACATCTCTGCACAGTAGGATTTGTGTGGCAAACACTAGGTGATTTGTGTCACAAGACAGCATGCCAAGTTCACGTAAAAGAACACACTTCTGTTATGTGTGATGGCATCCACCCCATATTTTATTTCAACTTTCTATTCCTCTCAAGTTTACCTCCTAATTTGCTCTGGAATAGAATGGTCACACAAACTACAAAAAATGCTTGGTGGAACATGAGAGTTGAGAATAATGAATTATTAGATGTATATAATTTTTTAAAAATCATACTCTCTGCCCATTACAAGTAGTTGATATTATTCTAGTTTAAATTTTTAGGTATGATTTGTATAATTTTAATAGCAAACCAGTATACAATAAACTTGTCCATTTCTTTTCTTTTTTTATTGAAATATTTTTCTTTTTTAGTCTGACGCCAATATAGCTTACTTAGGAACAGCTCAAGCTGTAAACTTGTCCATGTCTAAGTGCTTTGAGGGCTCACAAATTCCCTAATCAAACAAAAAGCTCTAAAGAAACACTTGATATTTTTGAAAAAATGTGCACCAAATTATTGAATATAAACTTATTTTCATATTTTATGTTGCCGATTTAAATATTTAGAATATGGTTTTAATTACCATGAAACTTTACTAAACATCCACCTGTCAGTAAAGAAACTGATTATTTTTTTTAGATTCACATTTTCCTGAAAGGGAAACAGGTGTGAAAACCTGCAGGTATTTATCCACCAACAAAAAATAAAGGATATCTGTGAAATGTGGAGGAAGAAGTAAACAGGAATGTAATCTTGAAGCTGCAAGCCATCGGTATGTGATCCCAAACCCAAAATGCAGGAAGCGGTTCCAGATGAGCAGGGAAGTGCATCGTTATCTGGGGCTGCATTAACTCATCCTCTTTGGAACTTTGGGATCAGGTGCTGACCACTTCCTCCCAGACTGGGTTAAGGTGACCTTAGGATACTATATGTGGAAATTACATCCCCAGGGCTTTGTAAGAACAAGATGGTGGTGAGAAGGATAGTCAAATAAGATCACCAAGAGTGTAGTAGATGTTAAAGTTGGTTGGGACAGACCCAAGAGGGATTTGCTTTACTTTGTAGCCCCAAGCACCTAGCACGGTGGCAGGTTTAGAGCAAGGCTTCCACAAAGGAAGGCAGGAAGAGAGGATAGGAGAATATTGCTATACAGGGCTGTAGTGCAGAAGGAAAAAAGATGAAGGCTCACCAATACCTGCTTGCACACTCAGTGCTACTGCCATGAGTGTTAGCTCTTGTAGCCAATAAGGAAAGAAATTTGAATCCACCTCTGATATTTCAGCCTAGGCACCAGACGCCATAAGCAAAGGAGAAAGAAACTAATCAGGGTATCTGACATTCAAATGGAACATGGCATCTCTCATCACAAGCTTGAACGTATAGATTGTACATTTGTAATCGGTGTGGCTTGGAAAATACCTCCTTCAGGATAACTATTATAAAAATACAGTGCCCTAGGAGTATTGATATGTGTGTTAACTTTGTTACAGCCAAAGCTGGGTAATGTCATAGTTCTTTACCTGTGAAGAACTTCGGTTGACAAAACTCAGGGCTCTGCCCCAGGTAAGGCTCTGCCCCAGGTAACACTGCAACATAAACACCCAAAAATGGCTGCTAACATCCTAATCTGTGTATTTGCATTTTGCATTCAGACCATTTTCATAGCCTTCCACGGGGTCTTTCTACTTCTGGGTCTCCCCCTCGCCCCATTGTTCAATCAATCTCACTGAGAAATCTTTTTAAAAAATAAATTTCAAGCAGCAACATCAACTTTCAAAGTGTCATTGTCCTTTCTTTACTTGTGAGGTCAAGTCCAGACTCCTTATCCAGGGCTTCAGGTCATGTAAGAATGGTCCCAGGTGACTCACATTGCACGTACCCGAACCTTCTACTCAAGCCAAGGGTCCCTCTGCATGTCTAATCATCTCACCTCATGCCACCAGGTGCTCCCTGGTTGCGAACTGTCTCAGCACTCCTCTGTCTGGGCACCCTCTGTTGGCTCTTCCTTTTTGTCTCTTATCTCCGTAGTCGTGTCTTTTTAAACCTCATTTCAGGCCCCCACCTCTTCTACAAAGAATTCATGCATGATCTTCCCCTCATCACCCCAGTCCACCAGGGCTTCCCGGCCTCCTCTGACCCCCGTGGCATGGTCAGCAGCAAATATTTGGCAGTTGTCAGTTGTGGAAATGTTTGTAGAACACCGCTCATAGATCAGATACCTCATTAAGCTTTATCCATCTATCTATCTATCTCTGTATTCATTTAATCCATATAACAATCTTCACATGATTACTTATGGCAATATTATTTCCATTTTTTAGATGTAAGAATCAAGGTTAAGTAATTTTCCTGAGATACCAGTGATCGTTCCTGGACTAGGCTTATTTTCTACTTAATGTTTGGAGAGTCTGTATTAATATCTCCTCTGTCATTCCTGATACCAGTAAATTTATATCTTTCCTTTGTTCTTATTCATTCTTCCTAGAAGTTTGTGAATTTCATTGACCTTTTCAAAGAACAAGCTTTGGTATCATTGATTTTTCTCTATTGGTTTCTTGTTTTTTTTTTTTGCGGTATGCGGACCTCTCACTGTTGTGGCCTCTCCTGTTGCGGAGCACAGGCTCCAGACGCACAGGCTCAGCGGCCATGGCTCACGGGCCCAGCCGCTCTGCGGCATGTGGGATCTTCCCAGACCGGGGCATGAACCCGTGTCCCCTGCATCGGCAGGCGGACTCTGAACCACTGTGCCAGCAGGGAAGCCCGGTTTCTTGTTTTTAATTTCATTGATTTCTGCACTTTAAATACAAATAAAGTGCAGAAATCAATGCATTGTTTGCTTAGTGTTTATTTTGCTCTTTTATTTCTAGTTTCCTGAAGTGGAAGCTTAGATCACTGACTCTAAGTCTTGCTTTCTTCTAATGTAAGTATTTAATGCTATAGCCTGCCTCTATGTTTCAGTCAGTGGGAGAGATAGTGTGGAGTAAGCCTTCTCCGTCTTACCCAGAGCTAGAATCCCAGGGTTTGGTTTGAAGAGGAGGAGAGAAGGAGTAAGTGTAGTGGAAAGATCCTGAGCTTTGGGGACAAATTGTCTTGGGTTATAACCACAATGCCTAACGAACTGTGTCCTCGGAAAAGTTCTTAGCCTTGTTTCTCAATTACAATTATAAAATGAGACAAAAGTCTTATTTCTGGTGCCTCCCTGAGAATTTATTTAAGATAATGTAGAATGCCCTATATTACCTAGTGTCTTGTTCCCTCCCCCAGTTTAAACCACTGAGTCTTGGCCATCCATTTGCATCAGCCTAACTCACAAGCACCCTGGCAACTTTGCCTCTGGCTGTCCACCTCTGCTCCTCGCCACTTCTTTAATATTCAGATCTAGTTAGCATTTATTAATCGCCTACTCCAAGCCAAGCATTGTGCTGAGCATTTCCCCCTATGTTGGTTAATAATTCTTGTGGAGGAAGTTATTATCCAACTTTCTAGAAATGAAGAAAGGCAAGTCCTTGTCAAGGTCACACAATTGTATGATGCAAAGCCAAGATCCAAATCCATGGTACGCTGACTCTCTCCCCAGCTTTCACCAGCGTACTGCAGCTATTTCTGAGTTTTTACACTGTGCCAGCCTGGATTTCTCACCATCAGCTTCTCTATGTCCTCTAATAACTTAAAGGTCTCCATACATGGGTTGCTCATCCTGTCTGGATGTTTGTCTGTCTTTACCGCTCCAGCTTTGGCTCTGGGGCTCCAATGGCCCAGCCATTCACAGCAGCAATGTGTCCTCCAACACCAGAAGACTGACAGGGCACAGGGAAGTCAAGATAGTGCCTAATTAAACACATCACTCACTACTTAGGGAAACATATTTTTAAAAAAATTCCCCAATGCAAGCTGTTTTCAACTTATTAAAGTACTGATTTATATTCATAGCTGATTGGAGAATAATTTCCCACTGACTGTTACCATTTCAATTTCTAGCCAAGGACAAATCTACCTTTTCAGAAACATAATGTCAATTTCTATAATTCCTATATGCACTGTGGGTTCATCATAGATACAGATCTTTCATCATAATGGTTTTCTGAGTAATGAGTCTATAAGCCCCTTGACTCCCCTTCTCCTCAAAGTCTAAGCTCTAAGCCTCCTGTTGGTGTCTCATTTCCACTCGGCCACCAGTGCATGTTCTTTACCTCATCAAAGTTAAGATGCCTTGGAAGAGACTAGTAGAATTAGGTGAAGCTGAGACTTATTTATGTTTGAATCAGAAACAAGCATACAGAGGGAGGATCCACAGTAGGGAGTAGGGTGTCGGGGTGAGGTTATTACTAGAGACAGAGAGTAGGACAGAGTGATGAATAATTTTAAGTGTCACCGTCTCGGGTACCCAGACATTTGTCAAACATTATTCTGGGTGTGTCTGTGAGGGTGTTTCTCAAGGAGATGAACACATGAATCAGTAGACTGAGTAAATCGGATTGCCCTCCCCCATGTGGGTGGACCTCATCCAATTACCTGAAGACATGAACTGAACAAAAAGCGGGAGAAAAACAGAACTCTGCCTCCCTGACTGTTGAGATGGAACATTGGTCTTCTGCCTTCAGACTGTAACTACACCATTGGCTCTCCTGTTTCTCAGGCTTTCAGACTTAGATTGAAATTATACCATTGCCTCCCCTGGATCTCAATCCTTTGGACTTGAACTGGAACTTACACCATCAACTAGCCTGGTTTCTGACCCTCGGACTGAACCACTGGGTCTCCTGGGTCTCCAGGTTGCTAACTACAAACCTTGAGACTTCTGAGCCTCCATAATGAAAGCCAGTTCCTTATATTCTGTGAGCTCTCTCCATATATATACATAGACAGATTGATGGAGCTAGAGGCTCTCTCTCTCTCCCTCTCTCTCTCTAGCTCTATCTCTCTCTATATATAATATGTATATTAGCCAGGGTGCTCCAGAGAAAGAGAACCAACGAGATTATGCATAATTCTTTTTCTCTGGAGTACCCTGGCTAACACAGACAGGAAGTGCTATAAATTAAAGGATGCCTCAAGGATAAAAGTAAAGGGAATGGGGGAGGGGGAAGGGTAAGCTGGGACGAAGTGAGAGAGTGGCATGGACATATATACACTACCAAATGTAAAATAGATAGCTAGTGGGAAGCAGCTGCATAGCACAGGGAGATCAACTTGGTGTTTTGTGACTACGTAGTGGGGTGGGATAGGGATGGTGGGAGGGAGACACAAGAGGGAGGGGATATGGGGATATATGTATACGTATAGCCAACTCACTTTGTTATAAAGTAGAAACTAACACACCATTGTAAAGCAATTATACTCCAATAAAGATGTTAACAAAAATTTTTTTAAATGATAAAAAAAAAAAAATGTAAAGGGAATCAACTGAAGTCTAGGTTCCCTATTCATTAACTAATCATATGCCTTCCAGCAAGTCCTTTAGCCTTTCTGTTAAGGATCTGAGATTGGATGACCACAGGGTTACTTATGGCTCTTATATCCCAGGCTGTTTGAAAAATAGCATGGCTTCACACATTGCCAAGTACAGGAAGGAGTCCATCTTTCCACACTGATTATGATGCACCAGTCAAATTGAATTTTGGTTATTGAGATCCTGGGTCACATTTTTTTTTTTTGGTCAAGTCAGTGTTATAAATAATGATTATGTTCTCAGACCAGTCCATTACATGCTATTGACTGACCCATGATGGGTTTGCACTGGTATGAGACCCAGGTCCTAAGGGAAGAAAGGGAGAGACAGAGAAAACCAATTTCCTCAAATGTTGCTGCGTAGGGAGTCCCCACTTATCCACTGACGTGAACTCCTTTCTTCCTTGCCTCATTTCCCATGAAGTTCCAGGTTATAAAATTGCCAACCCAACTCATCCCCCAATAAAAATACCCCTCAGCCCTGCTTTATTCTGCTAAGCAGTAGGAGAAAAATAAGCAGTTTGCTAATAAAAAAATAAGTGACTAGTAGACCCTAATCTTACTTCCCTGCTGTTTGCATTTTAAAGATGATTGTGCTGACTTAACATTTAATGAGATACCAGCTTTATGTTTAAAAATACACAGATCTTTCTCTGGAGGTAGAAGAGGAATTTGGGGCATGTGATTAATTTTGTAAGCAAACCAGATTGACCTGGGAGAAAGCCCCGTTCAGTATTTTGAGATTTATGCTTCCCCAACCACTCAACCACGACACACATGTTCTTAAAACTTCTAAATGTTCATCCTCCTGTGGCAGGGAGAGGAGCTCCAGCAGAAATAACAGGTGGCCTTGTTGTTTATCCATTTTATATAGAATAGTTTGCATCTGCTAACCCCAAACTCCGTCCTACTGTATAACACAGGAACAATATCCTATGTTAAACCGTAATGGAAAAGAATATAGAAAAGAATATACATATGTATACATGAATCACTTTGCTGTACAGCAGAAACTAACACACATTGTAAATCAACTATAGTTCAAGTAAAAAAAAAAAGAAAGAAATGACAGGTGAAATGGAGCCACTCATATATAAGTCTGGAATATTATATATTCCCAGAGAATTATTATACATTGTGGGCTACTCAGCATTACCCACCAGGCAATATCAGAAGTCTCCTTGAGTATCCTTCTTGCTGTAATTATGGCTTTTTCTGTTTCTTTCCAAGTAAATCATAAAATCCATGTCTTTTAGCCTATCAAGATCTGGACACATTTAGGGGTCTCTTATAAATGCTTGCTGATGCAGTGTACCAATCAGTGATCAGTCTACACTCTGCCAAAGAGCATTAATTAATTTCTGGGTCATTCTCGAAGTACCAGGATCGTGTCTTACCTCAATTTAATCACACTCTGCTGAGCACCACTACGATGAAGCTGTAGCAGGCAGAGCCTGGGATTTTCATAACCAGACAGAGGACTTTATCCTTCCTTAACTTTCAAGTCCACCTGAGGGATGGTGAGCCATTTCTTTTGACCCTAAATATCCTAAATGATAAATCTAGAATTGTCGCCATGCTAACAATTTGGTGGTCTATGTTTTGTGTTTACTTACTAATTATTTAATTCAACAAATATCTACGAATATCAGGTAAACTAGGACTACCACATAAAATGCCAGCTAAAAACATCACACAGAGTGAGGATAAAGTGGCAAATAAAGAGACACGCCCCCCTCCAACCCTGTGGAGTATACTGTCCTTGGGGGTAGCAGGCATTAAACAAGGAACTATATAGGTCAGTGACCCAACTTTACAAATAGTAATAAATACAACTCTGCCTTTAGCTGGATAGAAACTCATGACATTGATGAAAATACTTGCAGAAAACAATGAAATTACAACTGAAGAGGGTTTTTTTTTCTTTTATGAACTATTTTCTTCCATTAGGTGACTAGTTTTTATATTGAAAAGCTTGGTAATTATAAATAATATGTAGACCTGTAGAACATTAAAACCTATTGTGTAGAAAAAAAATACAGGAGAACCTAAAGTCTGTCATACAGAGTGAAGTAAGCCAGAAAGAGAAAAACAAATACCACATGCCAACACATATATATGGAAACAAAAAAAAAAAAAAAGGTTCTGATGAACCTAGGGGCAGGAATAAAGATGCAGACATAGAGAATGGACTTGAGGACACAGGGTGGGGGAAGGGTAAGCTGGGACGAAGTGAGAGAGTAGCATGGACATATATACACCACCGAATGTAAAATAGCTAGTGGGAAGCAGCTGCATAGCACAGAGAGATCAGCTCGGTGCTTTATGACCGAGATGCAAAAGGGAGGGGATATGGGGATATATGTATACGTATAGCTGATTCACTTTGTTATACAGCAGAAAGTAACACAACATTGTAAAGCAATTATACTCCAATAAAGATGTTAAAAGAAAGAAAATACAAACTTGTATGATACACAAACACCCACGCACATGCAGGCATACACACAAGTGCCTGTGAAATCTGAATAAGGTCTGTGGCTTCTATCAATATTGATTTCTTGGATTTGATATTTTGCTATAGTTATGTAAGATGCTTCCATTGGGGGAAGCTGGATGAAGGGTACAGGAGATCTCTCTGTACTAGTTTTATAATTATTTCAAATTACTTTAAAATGTCATAATTATTTTAAAAGAGAATGCTAAAAATAATATGTGTGATATAAATACTGCAATCTAAAATTGTTTCTTTAAGCAAAAGACTGGAGAAAGATGCCAAAAGGAACATTAGTTTGTTATAATGCTGGGGTTATGGTTCTCTTTCATTTAAAAAATATACTTGAGTGTTTTATACTATCTTTTCCATAATATTTAAATATGATTTCAATGTTATTTAATTAATGTTAAAAAAATTTAGTGTAAAAACATATTGCTCTTAGAAAAGAGTCTGCTTTGAACAGTTTGTTGCTAAATATTAAGATAGAATATAAAAGTTTTTGCAAACATCCTTTCAAAAGCTAACTCATTTCATCAAACTCCTTAAGCATATTTTCTCTGCCATGAAATTTCAAAAACTGACAAAAAACTGTGTTGAAATACCTGATAAATTATCATTTCAGCTTTCAAGCATTATCACAAAAATCTAGGTCCAGCTCATGGAAATGAAGCCACAGGCTTATCTGAATAAGACTCAGTTATTACAATAACTGTCCTGGTTATTCCTCACCTGTGTGGTTTGTGGTGCCAGATGTCAAAGTGATTACCAGTAGCTTACCATCTTTATAGCAATTAATGGGATTATTTTATGTTTGATCAGAGTAATTTTTTTCTTTTATGTATTTATTAAGTATGTATCTCATTGTTACTTTAGTAGTAAAGATCTATAATCAACAATATCATTGGATTTTCCACAACCTTTTGTTTTTGTATATTAAATCTGTATTAGTAACATTTACTACTAACCATTCTACCACACATTTTATGTATGTATTACTAATCCAAATGTATGTTAGTAAAATATCAATTTACTTTTCATAAAAAAGTGAGTGTTTGTTTCTATCATGACCAGATCTAGGTTTTAACACACCATGTGCTTCTGCTAGAATAAAAATGCAGCTGAGATGAAGGATCCTCATTTTCCTTATGCATATGTACACCAGCAGCCTAAAGATCTAGTAAAACAGTAAATGGATAAATGCATTGGGCAATAATAATAATAATAGTAACAACAACTGCAAATATGTAGAGTTTACTACAGCTCATGCACTCTTCTAAATGTAACTCATTTTGTCCTTCTAACAGCCCTATGAGGTAGGTAATAATTTAGCCCCATTTTATAGATGAGGAAAGTGAAGTTTAAGAAATTTGTTCCAGGTTCATACAAGTTGTGAATAAATAAGTTTGGATTCCCTATCACAATCTAGCTCTAGAATTTACACATTTAATAACTACATTATAGCACTATACTAGCCAAATAGAAAACCCAGTACCACATAGACCTGCTTTTTTCCAGTTGCCTGAACTTTTCCACTGGCTTTTGCTTTCCATAATGCCTCTTTATCTCTATTCAACACCTAGACCACCTGGGTCCTAGGCACCACCTTTCCTGGCAGCATCCAAAGTGTCCCTAAGCCAATGCCACCCAGAAACAGGCCTGCCAGCCTTCGAAGGACCACTCATTCCCTGGCAATGAGCACATCGATGATGCCCCCAGTGGTAGCAGATTGGAGGCCCCAGCCTTCCTTTAGTCCCCTGAGTATAGGTCTTCAATTCTAGCACAGCCCTTGTGCCCAGAGGGGCACTGATGAAGAAGACTTAATACAATGAAGGCTCAGGAGAAACAATAAAATGAGACTCCTCGCAGATCTACCTTTGTGCATTGACCAGAGTATGATCACAATGTACCATCACAAAATTCTAGCAGAGAATGCCCTGGGGATTTATGGAACACCATGGAAAGGGCCGTCATGGGAAGAGCACAGCCTGGGAAGACTTCCTACAAGGGGTGACAGACAGAAAAGGAATTAGCCAAAAATGATGAGGTGGGGTAGATTCGTGTGTATGGGGAAAAGTCACTGCAGGCAGAGAAGGCAAACTTTTCCCAATGCATGAAAGTAGAAGCAGACGTATGTAACTGTGTGTAAATGCCTGTGCATGTGTGTGTATCTGTAACATGCGTGTATGTGTGTGTATCCTGGCATCATGGTGACTGCAGCTTAGTGCTTCCTCAGTAAGAGTTTGTGTCTCCCTGCTTTTATCCCCACACCTCCTTCAGTCTCAAAGGATGCTTCCCAGAGCTTTTGTTTTCTTCATGCAGACACCTTGAGCATACCTCTGATCTCTTAGATTAAGAAAGCAGAATAATATGGATTCTTTATATCAGCCATTTAGATGCTGCTTCACATGCGAAATTTTAATCTAAACTATCCATAAACATTTCCCTTTTTCAGTGGAACATCATGCCAGCCCCATACCCTAGTTGCAAATGTCAAGGTAAATGCCAAAGGTTGTTTGGGATTTCTGATTGTTGTTTTATCTGATTATCTATATCCGTCCCCCGACCCTTGGTGTGGTAGGCAGTATAAAATGTATCATCACGATTACAAATTGATAAGTTTTTACAGCAAATAAAATAATTTGGTAGATGCATCCCCACATAGCGGTTTGCAAAAGGTATTCCACTGTGTGCTCTGTGAGACAGATCTTTTATTAACCGGTATAAAAGGCACAGACCTGTGATGCAGAATTTCTACAGTTGATTTGATAAATGGACGCCATCTTACTTGGGAAAATATTGGGGTTACTGTGCTCCACTGACAGCAGAACACTTGTCCAGAAAGACACACACTCTGCTCCTCTGGGTCAGCCTTGCAAAACAATTCACAGCAAAATTAATAAAATTTAAGAAGGAACTTGAAAGAAAAGTGAGAACCACCACTTTCTAAGAGTGAGATTTGCTAATCCAAAACAGAGACAAAACCCCGAATTAAATGCCAGATCAAACCAGCTCATTTTTTTAAAAGGAGAGATTTTCAACCTTTCAATAATTTGCTCATTCTTAGAAACAAAAGAGAGGGACATGCAGAATGTGCGAGCCTTCAGACAAACAGCCCCAAACTTCCATCTTCTATTTAGCAAAGTGAAGAAGGAAAAGGATTTTTATTCAGCGAATAAATAGGTATTATTTTCTTAAACTCCTGGTGACTGCAAGGGAAATAACACACTAAAAGCTTTCTTGTGGCTTCCTCATCTGGAACCCTCTCCCGACCCATCAGATTCTTGTCCAAACACCCCCTGGCAGCTGTCACCCTCCAGATTTGCAGAGATGAGCTCAGGGTCTGTGTCACCAGTGCAAGTTGGAAGAAAGCTCATTTCCATGGAGAAAGGCAGGAAGATGACAGGTTTCCTTTGTTGATGTTTTGTGTTTTGTCTTTCCAGGGCAAGACAACTCACTTGGTGGACATAACAGGCAATCTGGCCTCCACATAAATGATCCAGATGGCTGTTAGTAGCTGAGAGGGGTTGCCACCAGCAAACTCAGTCCAGCTCTTTTATTGCAGGAGATCTTCTCCCCATGGCCTGCAAGCCACATGGTCTTGTCTAAGAAACTCTGTGTTTTGAACATAATGGGAGTTTTAAAATTTCTAACAAACATGCATACCACTGTTCATTTTTTAAACTTATGTGCTATTTGGAGAGATGCTAAAAGGAAGACAATGAAATAGTGTTCTTTTTTGACCTCTTCCTAAAGCAGAGTGCTCATGAATCTTGAAGCATGTATGTTAAGAATATTCCTATTAATATCTTAATTAATGTAGGTGTTAACTGATGTAGAGCTAATCCCAGCTCTGAATTAACACCATGGTCTGAGTCTGGACCAATTCTCTTCTCTGGATCTTGCTCATCTCTGAAGGTAAATTGTCTCAGGTCCCTTCTAGTTTTGGCAGAAAATGATTAGTTTAATCAAATTAAGTTTGATTCAGTTCAACTCACCAGATTTTGAATGTGCATCTATCTACACAATGTCAGAAACTGACAGGTAAATGGCCCATGTTCTCAGGGAGTCAAAATAATACTTTATTTAATTTTATTATTTCATCTTGTTACTGTAGGGTTCAGAAGTTGGCATCCCCAAGATGTGCCACTTTGGCTTGTGGATTACTTTGAACTAAAGGCAACTGAGATGCCGTGGCCTCAAGAGAAACTACTGCTCCTCCCATAACTACCTGGAAGAATTTAAGTTGGGGAAATTTTCCAGAAAAAAAAATAGTTATTACCATAATTGTTAAGATAATTTTTTTCTAAGTGACCCCACCTGTAAGGCAGGGCAAACATCTAATTACCTATCGTCTGCTCTGCTTACTGACCTGTGACTTACCCTCCTGCCTTTGGAAGCCCAGGCCCTGCCCCATTCCTTAGTTTGGGATGGTGTATGTATCCCATTTTACAATACCTTTCTGTCTCTGAACCTCTCATGTATGTGGGATTCCTGAATATATGAAATTAAATTCAATCTTCTCTGTTAATCTGTTTCATATCGATTTGATTATTAGACCAACTGAAAGAACCTTTGAAAGGTAGAGGACATTTTTCTTCTTTGCCAGTAGTAATAAACTCAGTTTGCAGAGAGTAGATACTGTTAAAGAAGAGGACTTGAAACAGCATAGATATTCTGAAGCACTAATTAGAGGACTCAATAAACACTTAGAGAAATAACTAGAACATGATACAGCACAAATGAAATACAAAGTTTTATACCAAGTCAAATTCTGCTCGGTCATAGATAAAGGAGTAACCAAAGATTGTGAAAGGGTTGAAGAAATTTTGTTAGAAAATTTGAGAGTCGGACTTACCTGGATCTTCCCTTATAGGAATAAAAGTGGAAAAGTATCTGACATTGAGATGTAAGGAATGGAAAGAGTGAGAAGAATAATTCCCAAAACACTGAGGGCTTGAGAGTCAAACCAAGGAAAGCCAGGAACAAACTAAAAATCCAAAGACCCAAAGATTAAAAGAAAGTAAGAACGGCTCTGCTGTGAATGAGAGGAGCCCACCCAGCTTTTCTAAGTCTTACAGCCTCTGATGGCCCATATATATCGCCTCAAAATTCATAAGTTGAAGCCTCGACCTCTAGTACCTCAGAATGTGAGTGTATTTGGAGATGGCCTTTAAAGAGGTGATTAAGGTCAAACAAGGTCATTAGGGTGAGCCCTAATCCAGTATGACTGGTGTGCTTTTAAGAGGAGATTAGGACACAGACACACACAGAGGAGTGACCATGTGAGGACAGAGAGAAGGTGGCCGTCTACAAGCCCAGGACAGAGGCCTCAGGAAAACCAACCCTGCCGATACTTGATCTCAGATTTCCAACCTCCAGAACTGTGAGGAAATGCATTTCTGATGTTCAAGCCCCCAAATGCTGTTGTGGAAGCTCTTGCAAACTAATGTGCTAACCAGGAGTCAAAAAGCTGACATAGCCAGGTGCTGGCCCTTGAAGCAGTACCAGCGCCACCAATGTAGGCAAAACTCTGGAGTCCTGGAAAGACACATTGGAGCAGAAACAGGACCAGGATGAATGAGGAGAACCTGGGTGCTTGTTTTTATTGTCAGAAGTTCATGTATACAGTTATAATTGTCAATTATTCCTCAATAAAACTGGTAAAAAAGAAGTATGTGTGGGTGCTGCAGTTCACTTAAAATAGGTTCTCACCCGTGGCCTGTGGCTGCCTCTTTGAGACCTGGAGAATTTTTTAAGCCCCTGACACCCAGGTCACACCCCAGACCCAGGAAATCAGAACCTCTGGATGATGAGACCCAGGCATCAGTAGCAAGCTAGCTCTTCATAGGATTCAAATGTGTGGCCAAGCTGGAGGACAACTGGATTAATGAGGTTTAAGCCTGGTACCTAGTATCTCAGCATGGATTATTTTTCAGTTTATCTCTCTGCTATTACTCTTATCATCTGAAGTGTGTGTATACCACATAATGGCCACATTACTTGCTCATAATATACACAATAAGTTCATTGCTTGAGTTGTAGAGATAGTTAAAGCTTTGCTTGTTTTCAGTGTAAGATGAAAGGAGAAAATGTGTGGATCAAAGCAGAAATAAAATAACAATACAAAATAAATAATGCAGGCGGCATGACATTTTGTTAAGAGTCTAAATTTCTGACAGCAACACAAAATTATTTTTTGGTGATGAATTTCACCATTTTTCCTACCAAACTCTTTGAGCCAGTAGTGGCTTTAAGCTAAGTCTACAAGAAAGTGTCTGATTTGTCTCCTTTTCAGGCTGTGTCAAAAGAACTTCAAGTAAAAAAGATGTAAAAGCTGAAAACCTACTTAAAATAATGGCACAGTTGCAGATTTTACATGTGGACAGATTTTAACGCATCCATCCACATTTTTTTTCTGATACAATTGATTCCAAGGATGGCCATAAACAAAGACTTAATCTGATGTTAGACATCTCTTTATAGCACTATGCAGTTTTTATCAGAAAAGTTTCAAAAGGGGGAGCTAGTTAGCTAATTGACTACAGATTGTCAGTGAAATTTTGCAGGAAGGAGACACTTTCAGAGTTTAACGAAAACCCTAAGAAAGCAGGGTTCCTAAGGCCTGTTTCTCTCCCTGCCTTCCCTGCAAAGCAGGCTGATTGGTGAAGCTCTCATGCAAGCTCAGCATGGTAGCTGACGAGCAAAAAGCAAGTAGGATTTTTAACCGTGCATCTCACAGAAATGGAACTATGAAAACCGAAAGAGCTGCCCTTTCACTCCAAGTCACATGGTTCAGGGCAGCTGAGGTTATAGGCACGCAAGCGAGGCCTGTGATTGCAGCCTTTGGACCTGGTCTGAGCAAAGCCATCCGTAATGTGACAATATCAACTGCAAAGCTAGACTTCTAACACCTCCCATATCTGCTAATGTGTGGTAATTCGTAAGATGGGTTCACAAGCTCGCAACCGCTAGACTCATTTGTGCTGAGGGGATTGTGGAAAAGTTATTTTATTACTTTTTCTCTTCTTTTTTCCATTCCCTTTCCTCTCCCAATCCATTCCTTAAACCGCCTTATAGACTCACTTCATACCTCTCCTGTCTACATTATTTTTTTTTGGAAACAAGATCTGACATAGCTGCTTTTGTGGTTTTTCTTTTCATTTTGCCATTCTCTCACTTGTTTAGAAAATAAATTTCCACCCATGCTGACACCTGTGCAAGGGGCCCCACCCTGAAACTCAGCAGGAGGCCAGAGCCAGCCTCTGAGCAAACATTCCTGAGAGGGAAGAACAGCACAAGTGCGTGAGTGTGTGTGTGTGTGCCAGTGTGTGGGAGAGAGTGTGAGATATGAGTAGGATATACTAATAACTTGTGTGTAGGTATCTAGATCAAGATAGATACCCCAAATACATCCAACATGTATCAAATATTTCATAGGAACCACACTGTGAATTGTGGGAGATGTGCTTGCATTTATGTGTATGAATGCATGAACTCTTTATAGAATACCGTATACACCTCACTTCCCATGGACTCCCTTCTGCCAGGCTGGTCTCCCAGCTAAGATGGTAAGATGGGGCATGACAGTTTATGTTTGTATCTTGGCTTGGCAGAGTTAAAAGCTAAGATGTAGAGTCTGAATGAGTCAGATTTGAAGCCAGGCTGCACCATTTCCTAGACATGGTGCCCCTGGGCACACTCCTTAATCTCTCCATGACTCAGTTTCCTTATCTCTGAAACAAGGAGAAAAGCTGTCTCTTGGAGCTGTCTGTGTGGGTTGAGGAACTATGTGCAGATGGTAGCCGTTCCTATGTACATGTAAGTGTGCCTTATGTAATAAAACATGCTCTTTGTAAAGAACTTCCAAGGGCACATCATCTTGGATTCCTAAGCCACCTGGGCTGTCCCTTGCAATTCCTCGAGTCCTTTTCTAACATTGTTACACTACGGAGGTAGGTTAATGCAGGTGGATTGCACTGGGCTGGGGAGAACACAAGGTCGTGACCACTGTACAGCTCTGACTCTTGGGCTCCCACTTGAGATTCACTGCAAAATACTGAGCACATTTTATAAGTCAGAAGCTAGAGAATAGTGTGCTTGTGGTCAAGAAATGAGAAGAAAGGTAGAAAAGGTAAACAGAGCTCCAAATTCAAGAGCAAACATGGTGGTTTGGGGGGCAGAGCAGGATCCAGGGGTGTGGACCCTGTTAACTGATGCCGAGTGCACCTGGCACAGTTGTTGTCTTCATGTGTTTAGACTCGGACCAGATTCACCACAGCTCTAGACACAGATTTTAAGGCAAAAGAGACAAGATAAAGCACTTACTGAGCCTGAGTCTTTATCTATAAAATGGCAAATAACCACATCATGTTTTCTGAGGTGGTAAAAGTTAAATTAAATTGAGGAAATAAACCACCACAGTGCGTGACACAGCATGATGCTCAGTAATTGTTAGTTCCCTTCTTACCCTCCATTCTTCTTCTTACCCGTTTCCTCTCTCTTTCTCTCCCCTCTATCTTCTCATAGCTCTGGACCATCCTAAGCCAAAGACCTGGATAAATTATCCTAATTGTGTTTCCTGTGCTGGTTCTGAGCATGATGCCTGTCACAAGGGAAGTGGCTGGGTCATTTAAGCTCATGCAGAATGTATGTGTGTGCATGTGTGTGTGTATGTGTGTGTGTTGAGGGGGGTATTCATGGACTTTATCATGAACCACCCAGGTTGCCCTTTGGTGAAGCACTAGCTGCCCCTAGGGCTGGCGGTGTTGGTGGACAGCCCTTCAGAGGTCTTCTTGGCTACTGATAGCTGGCCCAAGATCATGTCTACTCTGGGGAGATCTGCATGCATGACTGGTCTACAGGCATTGGGGATGAGGGCAAGTAGTAAAACTCGAGCCATCTCAACCCAACTCAGAGACTCTTCTGAAGGGCCATGGTAGTTTGCAAGCTTCCCATAAAGGAAGCTGAGGCTGTCCTAAGCATCCACTGAACCTGGACCGTCCTTCTTCCTTCTTCTGCTTCCTTCCTCTCTCTTCCACAGGTGTTGATCCCAAGACATTCCTCAATAAAATTCCTTCATACTAAACTGTCATCTTAGAGTCAGCTTCCCCAGAACCCAACCTGCAACAGGACATCACGGGGACTCAGCCCCTCTGCACCTACTGATTCTTAAACCGTGTGTTGATGTAATGAGGGACATATATGCAGAGAGTGAGAGTCCCATTGGAGAATTCTGAATGCATTCTGTGGAGACTGACAGCTACACAAAGAATTCCTCCTGCAGAAGTCCCGGTGCATCATGAGTCTGAGAGAGGACTTTGAAACTGTCCTATGGGGTGGCTGTCACTTACAGGTGTCTAGTAAGACTCATCGCTGCCAGTGATGACTGGCCCAAAATGGGTAGATGATGGAGATGAGGACTCTGGGGACTTCATGCTCTTTTCAGCTTTATCTGGAGGACAAGGATCGGGAGGCTTCAGCCTACTTGCTTTTCAGATGATTAACCCTTGGTTTTGACAGGCTTTTCTCAAGGACAGAACAAAGACAAACATGATGAGGGTGAGGTTGAGAATCCAAAATGGCTTTTTATAAATAGAAGTAGGTCAAGTCCATTTTGTAAACATTTTTATTGAAATATAGTTAATTTACAATGTTGTATTAGTTTCAGATGTACAGCAAAGTGAGTCAGTTATTAATATATATATTCTTTTTCAGATTTTTCTCCATTATAGGTTATTACAAGATACTGAATATATCAATAGTTCCCTGTGCTACACAGTAGGTCCCTGTTGTTTATTTTACATATAGTAGTGTGTATATATTAATACCAAACTCCTAATTTATCTCCTCCCCCACTGCTACTCCTCACTCTCCCTTTTGGTAACCATAAGTTTGTTTTCTATATCCATGAATCTAGTTTGAATAAAGATTGTTTTACTTTGTTCTTTCCAATCTTTATGACTTTCCTTTTTTTTTCTTGCGTTATGACACTGGCTAGTACCTTCTGAACAATGCTGAATAGAGGCAAAGTCCATTTTGAAGATGGATTTTAAAAATGAGTTGATTAATCACCAGGGAGGTGCCTCTGAAGAAACTGGAGAAGCACTCCATCTACTACCACCATACTGTTAAAATGGGGTCCCAGAAGAAGTGGGCTCTAAGCTTAAAACTGAGAAGTTATACAACCTTATTATTTGTCCAGGAGAGATATGGAGGCTCTAGGAGTACAATGATTCTTCATCTTTCTGAACCCAGCCTAATGTGAACAATAAAGATAAAGGTAGTGTTTATCATGTTCTCTCCATGTGCCAGGCAGTGTGATAGGTGAGGCAGTCCTGATCACAATCTAAGTAAGAAGTGGATGATGGTATCCCCATTTTACAGATGAGAAGACTGAGGCTTAGAGAGACTGTGTGACTTGTCTGAAGGCCCATAGTGAGGAAACAACAGCATTGTGACATCCCACCCGTCTATCTGGTTCTCACTCTCTTAACCCCCCTGATACAGCAGCTCTCAATAATAACAGCTCCTACTACACAGGGTGCTGGTGAGGATTGGAGATAACACATGTGAGGCATCCAACAGTGCTTGGCACATATAAAGTGCACAGAAAAAGGTAGCTATTGGCTGATCGTTTTGTCTTTGTGGAAACTCCATGAGAGAACACTGTTTAGCCTATTTGGCCTGGTTTGGAGTATGATTTTGAAAAATGGGTGGTACCCTAAATCTAGTAAACTGTAGCTCATCTTGGGTCCCCAGAGTGGAATTGTGTAAAGGCTAACTTACTGCATAACCACGCACAGCTCCCATTAACATGAACAAGAGTGGCTCATGTGTGAGTGTGCTGTGCGACTCTCCAGAAGGAAGAGGAGTCTAGCTTTTCCAGACACTAAGTCCTCACAGCTGAGCCCTCGCTGGTCACAAACCAGGAGGATGAGAAGATGCTGCTGAATTAGGGAAATATACATTATATCACTCCTCGGCCCTGCCAGGGGTACAGACCCAAGACGTATAAATATATCCAGATATCCTCTTCTAGTATCTATCCAATGAACTGAAATGAAATTAAGAAAGGAATGGTCATCACAGGTTACATTTACGGGAAATATACACTTTAAAATCTTACTGCCTTTGCTAATTTTCTCCCATTAACATTGTTAATGAACTATACTCCAATATAAAAAAAAATTAAGCCTCTATTTAGGTATATTGTTTACTATTTAAGCACTGATTAATTTGCAATTTTCTTTTGTCTTTGACTCGTAACTGCTCTACAGAAAGCACACTCTTAGAAAATGCAACATTAACTAAATAGGATTGGCGTAAACATAATGAACCCACTGAAAATGGGTTTTACTGTTTGTTCAATGAATGGTCTTCAGTATCTCTAAATTAGATGGAACAATGTCCATGACTTTGGGGAGCATTTAAGGAAATCAAAGCCAGAAATGAGTGTATTATTTTTGCTTAGATCCAAACATTTGTCACTGCTTTCCTGTCTTCCCTTGTTATCACTAAATTCAACCTGATCTTTAGAAATTGTTGCCTCTAAAAGACAAGGAAGACAGATTATTTCCATATGTCGTGCTTGTATTGGATGCATACCATGAAGCATTTCACTGGGGAAACAAACCCGGGCCCTTTCCCCCAGTGGAAAGAGAAGCAGCAAAGATGACCTATAGGTGGTACCTGTGTGAGAACGTGTAACATGGCTGTTATTTAATTCCCACTTTATGGATGAGCAAGTTGAGGTTTGCAGAAGATGAGGAACTTCCCTGTGTCCCACAGTTAGCAACTGTCAGAGAGAGAACCTCAGACTGCTTAACAAACTCACATTTGCCCTACCCCACCCCAGAGCTCTCATCATATGGAGATAAACAGCAGAGATACCTAGCTGCTTTGATTGTGGGAGCAACACCATTCCTGGGTCCTGCATGAGTGCAATTTTAATGAGAAATTTTAATTTTCTGTTGTTTGTTTTTAAACCATCAGTGTCATTGTACCATCAGCCTCTCTTAAGTCAGGAAGGCTTTTTCACTCTGGATTTCAATTCCCAACATTTTAATTTTCCACCAAGACATCATCCCAGGGATTGAGATTTCCTGATTTTTCTGCACACAGTGGGAACCTTTTCCAGTAGAAAACAGTGAAGTTACATTGCTCCTCTTGAAGTATCCATTCAATACAAACCGTGCTGACTGCTACCTAAGACCTAATTTGAGACATTCTCAATACACTTGGAAAATGCACAAGTGACTGCCATCTGCCCACTCACAATGGCCATGGATTTCCTTCCCTGTGAGCAGGTCTGGACCAAAGAGAAATAAGAAAAGCTGGGGTTATGCTACAGAAGGCCAGAGCTGAGAAACGGGACTTTGGAGGCACTGCCTGGCTGGACACAGGGACACCTCTGCCAAGGACTAGCCCCTCCACTTGAGTCCATTACTTATTATCTTTACTCTGTGACCCTCACCTGTGGTAGTGATAACAGTCCATGGCTTAAAAGTTTGTGGTGAGGATTGAATGAGATGCAGTGACAAGTACTGGCACCTTTCTATGATGTTAGCTGTTATTGTTGTTGCTAGGAAACAAGAGCCTATCATCACTCAGCATTGAGTAAATCAAGACTAAGCAGGGATCATTTAAAAAGAACAAAGGTATTATTTCAACTTGATTCTTCTTGCCACGTGACTAACTGGACCATGATTTCACTGTTAAGGAAGGGCAGAGTGTTGTTTCAAAAAAGAACTAAATGTTATTTATCTGTTTTACCAAAGTTTCCCACCTGGAAGGAATGTGGTGTAGGCAAGTGGCGTGGCCTGTGGAGGGGAACAGGTCTAATTTGATTGACAGCTCTGTTGCTCAGCAGCTGTGCAGCTTATGTAAGTCACTTGGTCTCCCTGCAGTTGAGTGCACTGTGTACAGAATCTGTAACAACAACACCTTACAAGATTACTGTTGTGACTAAGTAGGATAAAAGTTGTGAAGTTACTTAGTAAAGTGAAATGTCTTTAAATTGGACTTCACAGAATTCACAAAAAAAATAGATTTTAGTCATCTACCAAGAATTCAGCTAATTAAAACATATACAGTTAACAATTGTATAAAATTGTATATTTTACTCAGTACTTAGGCTTATGTTATCATATTTAATCTTCTTAAAATGTCTAATTCAGCAGGTGATAAATTATCATTGTTATTAATGTTATTGTTCTCAATTACACAGTGACGATTAAGACCTCTCAGGTGACAAGTGGAAGGAGATATTATCCAGTCTTCCAATTTTTTTCAATTTAACATTTTTTTCAGTTTAATAACAATTTAATAATGTTAATAAAATACATGTAATACTCGTGAGACAATGATGATTCTAAAAGCTTAACAAAAGAGGTCTTTGTATAATCTAAATCTGCTCAAGAAAAGGGAGTATAAAAATGAGAAAACATACACCAGCAAGGAAACCATGACCAGAAGTCATGCTTAGCTGTAAGACAGCAATATAATAAATATATGGAAAATTTTGTGAATTCAATTTTATGGTCACCAAAGAACGGATGAAATAAAGAATCAGTGCTCTAAATACATAATAACAAAAGGAGATCTCATAAGCAGTAAGATTTGTTCAGGATGCCTCTCAGGGTTCTAGATGTTCAGATAGTGGAGAAGCCATGCCTATAATTTGGGCAGCAATAATTTAAATTGAAGCAAGCCAATATTCACTAACACAATTTGGTGGAAATTAATCTTTCAGAAGATTTAACTTCTTTATTTAAAGGTTGCCTTAAACCCTTTTTATAAGCATGAATCAAATAAATGACAAGATTCCTCTAATTGTAAGCATCCATTCAAACTATAATCTGGTTTCCTAGATAGATGTCAAAACTGTTGGGTTTATCTTCCAATTAATATTCCACTGTAAATTAACTATCACTTCGCATTCTCCTTAATGAATTTGTCACATCTTTCCCACTGCCCCAGACCACTCTTCATTCAATATTTGTTTCGTATGCAAAATATCTCAGACACTATTCCAGGCATTAGGAGTAAAATGTCTTAGAAGACAAAATCAAGTTTGGGTAAGTATCACAAACCACTCAACTACTGGGCAACTCAGAAATCTGAAGGTCATCCTTGATGAATTCCTCTTATCCTCCCTCTCACCAAGTCCAATCAGTCAAAAAACCTCACCAGTACCATGTTCTAAATGTCTCGTGAAAAACTCTACTTCTCTCCAGTCCCGCTTCTACTCCCTTTGTCTGGACATGTGTGAAATTTTGAGTAAAGACCACCTTGACTTCTGACACCAGTTTCATATTTAACAGTTCCCAAGAGCACCTTGAGTTTCACTAATGAATTAGAAGGACCCATAAAACTTACCGAAAGTGGTTATACTCATGGTTACAGTTTAGCACAGTGAGAGGATAGAGATGAACATCAGCCAAGGGAAGAAGTGGACAGGGCAGAGTCCAGGAAGGCTCCATCATGCAGCTTCCAATTATCCCTCCTGGTGGGGTTGTGGACAGCAGTGTGTCATAATATGCACGGTGTGGACATCCAGGGAAGATCACCCAAACCTTGAGGTCCAGTGTGCTTATTGGCCCCAGTCATGAAAACCTGGTTGGCTGCCACATGGCTGACCTTGCTCTGCAGAACCTTTGGAGGTTGAGCTGACAAAATGTGATGCAAAGCCACCACCCTAAGTCTCTCTGGGTATGAGCCAAGGCCCCCATGCAACAAACACCCCTATCAGGCATGACATTCCAGGGCTCAGAGCTTACCCTCCAGGAGTCAAGGGAAAATTCCAAACTTCACTTTGGGAGGGTCAGTTCTTTACCATAGCACCTTATTCCCTCACTTGGAGTCATGTACTGTTCTCTCAACCAGTTTCCCTGACTCCAAGCTTGCCTCTCTCCAATCCATTCTTCATCCTTCTGACACAGAGCTATTCTAAAAAGAAAATGTTATTAGGTCACTCACCTGTTAAAGTTTGCTAAGGGATTCCTCATTATCCTTGAAATAAAGTTCAAACTGCTTAATGTGAATTAAAGGCTCTCAGGAAGAAAGAGATAAGCACAGAGTACTTGATCGAGACAGAGGAATTAAAAACCACTTTATATTGTATTAATATTTTAATAAGAAGAGTAGTATTTAGACAGTTCCAGAAGATTATCTCTGGAACTGTCTCCACAAAATATCTCACAAAAAAACATTTGTCTATCACAAAATACCATTATCTCCACAAAATACTGTGGTCAGGAAATCCAGCATGTAGGAAGGCTGGCATCAAATGAGAAAGGAATGAAGCAATGATGACAAAAATAAGGCCTTTGTATATGATGTTCTCTTTTGCCAGGACCAAACATGACTATGTGAAGCCACTTACCAGTATATCAAATGCACTGTCGGGGAAAAGGCAGAGTGATGTTGTACAAAAAAGATGGGCTTTGGAATCAAACAGTCCTTTCAGTGACAGCTGTGTCACATACTGTAAACTTGGGAAGCTCCCTGGACTTTTCTAAGCCTTGGGTTCAGATCCTTTAATGTTTATCTTATGGATTTGTTGTAAATATGTAATGAATTGTCATACTTTTCAAATGCTACATTATGTTTGCAACAGACCTAGGTCTTAAGGAAACAATAGTGAACGGGAGAGACACAATCCTAGTTTTCATGGAGCTTAAAAACCCCCTTGTCAAAGTACTGGGCAGATAGTGGGTATTAAAAATATATTAATTTTACTTATTCTCAGAGATCCTCCAAATAAAGTGTCCCCTCCAGTCTGGGGACCAAATCCTGTTCTTGACATGGGGGTGACCTGTGGGGTAATGGGGGGACAGCCTTTCTTGAGGATTCCAAAGGAAGCAGAAGTCTTTCAGATGCTTTGATTACAAGGAAGCTGCAATCTACAAGTGACATTTCAAATCACGTGGGCTCTGGTGCACTTTTGAATCCTCTCCAGAGCCAACAGGGGTCCAGAGCCAACAGTGTCCTCAGTGAATGGTCACTGATTCAGGCGATCTGACGTCTCTGCGGTCACATGGGCCACTAGGCTTCGTTCACCTTGAAGCAGAGTGACTTGAGCCTGTCTGAACTGTGAACACAGGTGATTCATACTTGACAGTAGCTATTCTTGGATTGAGTTACTGTGAGTGATCTTTTTCTACTTTTCTGCACTGTCCATTTTTTCCCTTAAATTTGAGTAAACGTTGCTTTAATATCAACAAGGATAGAATAGGCATCTTGGTTAAAAGCAAGTAAAGGTGATTATATTGATATACTAATTATGGTTTTAAGGAGGTAAGTCAGTAAGGTTTGTCAGTATCACTTATTTTTAGAAGTGGTATTTGCGGCTGCATATTTGCTAAGAGATGAGGCCACCTGGCCCTGCCTTGGTGGCCACAACATGTAAGAACAGGAGCATAAGGCAGTGCTCTGGCAGAGGAAACAGAACAAGAAAGTGTGATGTTTAAAGAGAATGGACTTCAGAGTCCCAAACCTGGTAATCTCTGCTCTCCTCTAAGTCAGCTCCGTGAGCAAAGTTGCATTTCTATACCTCTCTGCCCTTGCATCCCTCTATCCTTCAAATGAGGACAATAATAGCTACCTTTCCACTTGTCATGAGGATTGAATAAGATGATGCGTACATATGTATGCCTTATACCGGACATAGAATAGATAGTTGATAAACTTGAAGGTAAATTTGTCGAAACGGAGTGAGGAGTGATACACAGTCTCCCTCTGCAGAGAGCAGGTGGGGATGGGCATGCAGGAAGGTTTCAGAGAACTTCCTCTCAGCTCAGTATCTGGAGGGGATGAGCACAGGACCAATGCTGATGCCCTGTGGACACAGCTGCTGGGACCACTGTGCAGAATAGCGTTCACATGGTTGGTTAAACATATTTGAAGGAAAGAAGAAAAGCAATCCAGATCTTGCTTAGGAACAACCTGGGAGAGCCTGGAAAGAACCTGTGCCTGGATGCTCTACAAAGCTACATGGTGATTGATTTTTGTATCTCTGTGAATGGACTTCAGCTTTGCACACAGATGGAAGGAAAGAGCCTTTTGTCAGACTGTTATGTCACTTGCATTCTAAATATCTCTCATGACTTGAATGCAACCAGAGCCTCCTCTTGTGCCCTTGTCCTTGGGACCTGAGTCACAGACACTATGGTGCAGAGTTTTAACCCTCCTGGCTCCTGTTGGTCTCGGTGCCCAGAGTCAGTCTGTGGCTTATTCAAGAGCATGTCTTTTCCCTTCTCATGCTTTCCCTTCATCTGCTACTTTTGTTGTCTCTATTTTGTGTTGTAAGGAAAATAGAATGGCTTTTGGAAGTGATGCTTTTTTAGGAGGTGTGCATAGTGTTTGATAACAGGAATAAAGGATCTGATGATAAACAAGTTAAATCATCTATAGGCATCTATTTCTTTGTTCTTTTGCTATTTTCTTCCTTCTTTATTTTTTGCTTATAAAACTCCAACTTTGGTAATGATTAAACATATTTTGCTTAAGGAGAATTTTCTATCTTAATTCAATGAACTTGTAAGTGCCTTCTACGAGCCAGCCATGGGTTAGTCATCCCACTAACCATCAGTTGGATAGATTCTCTCTCCTCAAATAAATTACAAGGTAGGAAGGAAGTTGATGTATTAGCTGCGATGCACTGTAAATATGCTGTTATAGAGGTTATGTACCCAGTGCAATATTAGCACAAAAGAGGGAGGGATTTGTTCTATGTGTGCAAGTTGGGAAAGGTGCACGAGCAGGAGAATCCTGAGTTAAGTTTCAATGATGAGTAGTTGCCTCTGCCCAAATGAAAACTTATGGATCGGTGGACAGTCTGACCATGAAAGGGTAGTTCAGCATGACCTGTGTGTAGAACATGAGAGAAGACACAGAGAAATGAGGCTGAGAAGGTGCCAGATGGCAGCCCATGGAGGATCTTGAGTATCAGCTGAAATGATGTGGGTACCATTTGTAGGTAAAGGGGAGCCAGGTAAAGATTTTAGTTGGGTAGGACTGTGGTCACATTGCTGATGAAACAAAAAGCAAACATGTCATATGAGCACCATAGGTGTCTTCTTAAATTTAAACTCTTTTTTTTTTTTTTTTAACTAACATCAACTTACTATTTCAGGATCTCTGAGTTAGTCCACAAGACATAGGAGAAAGCAATAAAAATGGAACCCATTGTCTTGGCGCCTTACTTTCCAAATCTTGAGGGATCTGATATGGGAAGAGGGACAGGTTCCCAGGAACGTTTTTAGTTGGCACAAAGCCCATCACTGACCTTTGCGAACAGCCAGGAGGAAAATCACTTTGTTTCTTCCTGAGAACCCACCACTTCCTGTTCACAGCACAGGTATCATGAGTAATGGCCTCCCACCTGCGTCTGTGACGCAGCCAAGCCTCACAGTCTGCAGCCAGTTCCCTAGTTCCTGGTGGTATTTCCCACAACCTGGGTGGTGTCACCTTAACTTTGACTTGGTTCCCAGAGCCCAGAGACAGAAGAAGCTATGCAGCCTGTGGTTGGTGAAATCAGACCCACAACCAGACCTCCTCTGGGAACAGGTCACCAACCTGGAATTCCAGGTCCTCGACGTTTCCACAGCCTCACACGGCAAACATTCTCAGGGCGTGAAGTTCTGAGGGATTAATGACTGTTTAGAACAGTCGCAGTTACTGAGCCTGTATCTGCATGTCTCACTGCTCTGCCCTAGTCCAGGATGGCAGTGACCTCCACAGGCTTACTATTATGTCTAGAATGGCATCAACTTTCATCCAATTAACTTCTTCCTTTGTCTAATTAACTTTTAACCTAAATGTCATAAATGTACATTTTTCAATCAGTTATGAACTGTGAAAAACATTGCAGAATGACAATGTAGCCTCATTTAGTTTATCCCTCCATGTCACCTCCCCAGTTCTCGAACTCAGACTAATAAGAAAAAAGTTTAAAATGAGAGGACATTTTTCTTTGTTTTGATCTGTAAAGAGCCCAAGTTTCAAACATCCCTCTGATTTTTGTACCATTCATTTTCCTCTTCATCTGTCCATTTAGAAAAACCAAAACAATGATCTGTGTATAGGATGATATCAGAACTAGGTAACCTCAGTCTTTTTACCAGGTGCTAACCAAAATGGCAATAGTAGAAAGTGAAAATGATCTCCCAGTGGCAGTGACAACAATGCAGCTTCACATGAGAGCATGAAAATGTGAGGACTGATGAGCACTATGGACTTGGAGATGGGATTTCTTCATTTCTGGCTGTAGCACTAAGCCCCATCAGGGAACCATAATGGACCGAGCATCTATCATGCATCAGACACTTTGCACAGGGCTTTAAACATCTTGTCTAATCTAATTGTCATAAAAATCTGCAGCATGAGCATTGCTATCCCTCTTTTAAAGAAGGGAAAGCAGAGGCTCAGAGAGTAAGGAACTTGCCCCGGATTGTATTTGGGTGAGCTAGGATTTGGACCTATAGCCATCTGGCCCCAAAAGTCATAATTTTCCACTTGACTGTTTTTTCCTGCAGCCTCAGAGATAGCACTCCATATTTCCAGGCAAAGACATTTGGTTCTGATGACTTAGGGAAGTCAGTCAGACTAAGGGAGTTAATTAAAACAACAGCAATGACAACTAAAGCAAATAAATAACCAAGAAAGGAAAATTTAGTTTAATACCTCAACTCCCCAAAGACTGTCACATTCCTTATTTAGCAGGGAGGTCAAGACACAGGCAATATGACTTTTGGAGCTCTGAAACTCCCAATAGAATGGAGAAGACAGATGTACATGTACATGACTCAATCCAGTTCATTCAGTCATTTGCTCATTCATTCATTCATGCCATCACTTAGTTTTAAGCTAGGGGTTGTAGTAGGAACTGAAATAAAGGCATTGAGCAAGTCTGACCCCAGGCAGCTTACAGAGTAGTAGAGGGGATATATATTAAATAAATGTAAACCAGATGTCACCTGGGGTCACCAGTGCTCTTAAGATCCAGAGATTCTGCCCAATTTACTATCTCATATACTATGGAAATCCCTTCATTCTTCCCAAGATCTTTGCAAATCCCTGGGATATATAATCCTAATTACCTTTGGTTTCTGTTTTTCATTTAGGTGCTTATTCTTTTACATGTCTTGAAAAGCAAACACAGACATATCATACAGGCTTGACTGTTTGCAGAACAGCAGTGCCTCTCACAGAACTGCCTTGGGGCTGCCCGACACAGCAAGCATACAGCCTTCCAATGATAACTGAAAAACTTGGGCTGAGTATTAGATTTCCCTGTAGTTGCAATATTCCTCTTCCTTTTCTGCCATCTCCAGCTTGCTTCTAGAGATTACCAGGACCTTTGCCCCTCTCTCTTCTTTCTTTGCTCTCCTAACTAGTGCCAAATTCCAGTTCATGGTTTATAAAAGCCCAATTTATCTAGCTTTTTCTTTTCCCTTCAATTCACATGCTTAGGGTCCTACCTGCTATTCCTAGGTACCTGATCAAAGTTTGTGAACAAAAAGCATACTTCATTAAACATATCTAGCTGAAGAAGTAATGCTATTTCTCACCCCAATGTGTAAAATGTTACAAAACTAATGATATACCTGATGGTGGTAGAAAAGGAACAGGATGCTATAAGAGCTATAACAGGAGGAATCAGAATAGGCATGGTTCTACGGGGGGAGCACACAAAGAAACTAACTGAACTGGCTTAAAACAGTTTATTTCTCATTTGCCTCACAAGTCAATTGCTGGTCCACAAGGGGGCCACTCTTAGTAGCCACTCAGGCATCCAAGCTGATGGTGGCTCTACCTCAACCCATAAGCATAAGAGCTGGGATGAAAAAGAGCATAGCTAAGCACACACTGGTTCTTGAAGTCATTACTGATCACTACCATTGACCAACAGAATGCTCACCTTCTCTTGCCCAGGTCTTTAGTCAATGGGAAGGAAGTGTCCTCCACTCCAGAGGAGCAGCCGATTGCTATAAATAACAACACTATCTCCCGCAATCTACCATTTGGTCACAAATACTAATTTCACTCCCCTTTTTTGCCTGCAAATACACTCATACCTTCCCCAAAGGAAATAGTTCCTCTTGCTCTGGAAATCTATATACTGAAAAAAGAAACAAAACAAAACAAACCTTCCCTCCCTACAACCAATACAACAACGATGGAAGTGGGGATGCACAGTTTCAATAAACACTCTGAAACCCCACTGACAGGCATCACTTCATCAAGATCCTGTTCTGCTCCTTGGTCCATTGATCAGATTGTTCCGTGGTCCCACTCTCCTTTTAATTATGCTATTTGGCCACATTTGAAGAGATCAATGGATAATACCTGTCTTTAGGACTCAGCAGATATCTTATGCTTCCTTCTTTGGAAATGTTGGAGACTTAAGCCTCCATTTAAATCTCAAGCATTATTCTGTTTTAGTTCAGACTAGTGGTTCTTTTGACAAAACAACTCTCTCAAAAATGATGTCAATCTCATACTTACTTTATTTTAATAGCCATGCCCAAAATTACATTTTAGACGTGGATTTCTTTTCCCTCTAGACTTAATTGCTTATACTTTAAGTTTAGCAGATTTCCATGGAATAAAACATGTTCATTCTCTCTACCTGAACCATTTTACCCAAGTGGAAGTAATTCAATAAAATTTTACATGGTTTAACAAAGAGTAAAGTGATCCCCTGGATTTGGTCCTTTTCACATGGCTGAGTTTTCATCAACCTATTGAAGCTCAAAGTTGGGAGACTAAGAATCTGTCCCATCTGTCAATCCTTCAAGTTGCTGATTTATGGAGTTTTCACTTACTTTTATTCCTGCTTGTAAACTTGACAATTCTTTCTTAATCTCATCTCTTTCTCATAGATCTTCATCAGATACAACCATTACCAACAAACTCATGCCACCAAATTTGAATTCGCATTTACTTGGCTAAAGCTAGGTATGATCTTATTAAGAACATGTTTGTCTTCCAAGTTACCATGCCTGGCAGTTTTACTAAGTGTTTCACTGTGACCTAACATAGATAGCCATCCTTACAAAACCCGTTAAGAGTTTCCTTACTGCTCACTGTTCAGCTCTGAAGCCAGAGCCACATGTTCCACTCATCATAGTAATCAGAGTCCCAGACTGACAGGTATTACATCTTCAGCACATGCTTTCAAAAATCTCAGAGTGAAAGAAAGAGAGTGTGGTGAGTAAAGCGCCGGCCCTTAAAGCTTCCACTTGGAAGTGGCAACTGCCTGTTCCATTCACATTTCATTGGTCAAAGCAAGTCACATGACTAAGCCATGAGATATTTTTATGGGGTGATGAAGGGTAGTTCTCTCCCAGGGAGAAATGATAGATATTTTTTAACGCAGAGGGGAAAAATACTAGTAGGAAGAGTTAGGGAAGATCTTTTTATAGATATGATATTTAACCAGAAAAACAATTTGGTGTTAGCATTTTATGTAAAGGCTCAACATGTGTTACATACTGAGGACAAGAAACATGGACCAGTCTCAAAGAGAAAGCCAATGTGGAATGAAATTATTGGGGGATTGTTGGCAGGGGCCAGATAATGACGAAATGTCATAAGTGCTTTAATCAAAACATACAAAACTGCTATTGGGAGGGGGAGAAAATATTCAGATTTCAGGATTTTTGAAGTTTTCTAGGAGAAGTAGGACAATAGATACTGATTACAATTTTTCAGATGAAAATTTATTTGGGAACTTTTGGAGTAAGGACTGGCATCCTCTCAAGAGCAGCACGCCAAAAAGCCAAACCCAGCTGTCCCAGGGCATGAAAGGAGTGCCAGCAAAGTAATAACTAACTCAAGAAGCTTGACAGTGGGTGGAGTGACCCAACTGAGCCTCATGTCAACATATGGTAAGCATCACTAATGACTGGATTTGTTTTCCTCATCACAATTGTTTAGTATGATTTTTAATCCATACCAGCAGGTTTCAATCAACAGGAGTAGATTCACTTTAAATTCATAATCTCCAAACTCTTGATACTAAATCTCGGCAATACAATTAAGTTTTCCCAGTATTATATATCCATATCTTCTTGTTACTGAAATCGCTACCATCCTCCCACATGTATCCTCATATCACTGAATTTTTTTTAAAAAATCAGGTTTATAAACCCTTATATTCCTACCATTAAACTAATGACCTGTCTATACATGCACCAAATTTTTCTTTCTGCCCAACAACTAAAAAGGAAGTCATGTTCATTCTCTTATCATAGACCAATCCTACCCATCCTCAAATTCCATCCTCACTCACTTTCCCAAGGACTTCATTTTTAAGTGGTTTCCTTCTCTCTCCCACTTCATTTACTTCTTTTTCCAATGCATCATTCCAATCGATAGACAGACATTGTCCTAGAATTTCCCATCTTTGACCTCATAGCACTCCTTGGCTAACAGATTACTTTCCTACTCCCTTTATGGATTTCTTGAGATTTGTCTACAAAGCAGTCTCCATTTCCTGTACTCTCATCAATTTTTAAAACAATATTGGAGTTTCTTGCACCACTTACTCCTTACTTGTCAGTCCCCAGTGAATTCCATGCCTTCCTGATCATTCTTGTATGCCTCCTTTGCCAGATACTTTCATTCCACCAAACCTCTGCTTCTTGGAGCTTCTCCGTTCCCAGAACCATTTTCTCTTCTTTCCTTATATCTTCCTCTAAGATGACTACATCAACTCATATTTTCTTAATTGACATAAATATATGTTCACCAGTTACGTGTCCAAAATACATTTTGAATGTGGTCTCTGTTTTCCATACCAGTTCCTACCTTCAGTTCAGGTTCCCATAGCTTTCACTTGGATTATTGCAGCAGCCTCCTCAGAGGTTTCCTAACTTACTGTTCTCTAATTCATTCTCCAGACAGCAGTAAAAGTAATGTTTTTAAATTATAACCACCATGATGTTACCGTCCTGAATGTTTCCTTACCCTTCTTAACCACTGCCCATCCCACCGTGGCTTACAGTGCAGGGCGTGACCTGGCCCCCGCCCATCTCATTAACCCCACTTCTTGCCACAATCCTATCTGGTCACCACTCGCCAGCTATAGCCGGTTATCTTTCTGAACCTCAAACACATTGAGTTGTATTTTAATTTCCTTCCTCTGGGCGTTTATGCTCTTATGTGCGACTTTAAGGATTTCTGTCTACTGTTCATTTATTTCCTTCTACCACTCATGGTTTGGCTTTCAGTTTAAATACAACTTCCTTGAAAAAGACTTCCCTAACCATCTCATCCAAAATAAGTTCCTGTTCATTATTTTTAAATCTTAGCTACTTTAAAAAATTCATGGTACTTAATGGAACTTGCCAATGCTTTTATCCAATTGATTGTTTTTTTACTAAATTTGTTGCTGCACTGTTTTGTTCCTTTAGTCTCCTCACTAAGACATATACCCTAAAAGGTCGGAAGCCATGTGTCTTTTTTACCATTTTATCCTCAATGATGAGTACATGACCTGGAACAAAATAAATATTTGTTGAATAAATGGAATCTAAGAGCACAGTCGAAGTCTCAGGGTTGCTCTTGTTTCACCATCTGTGCCAATCAAATGAAACTGCTAGTGCAATTATAAGACTTTGAAATATATTGAATTTAGGTGCTACAAAAAGATGATGATTTCTCTTCCATTCCTCTTTGCCCCTACCCCCATCCTGGTTTTAGTGTTTATCTGAAAAACTGAAACAAATCATATAACAACAAAGCAGGTGCTTCGAATCAATAGCAGTTTCTACCAATTCTTTGTGATACTCAACATATTAAAGAAGACTTCTATTTAGCATGGCAGATGATGTTTCCCTCATCTCATTAAAATATGTTAAATAAAAATATATTAAAGTAGAATCTCTCAGCATATTATACTGAAGATAGAAATAGACAATACACCCAAGAAGAGGCAGTATTCTCCTACTGTACTTTCTATTGTGTGTGGGTACTGAGAAATATGTTCTTGGACTAACTAGCTGTGTGTTAAAGCAAGTCCAATGGCTCAAAGAATAGCAAGAAAAAACTGTTGGACACTCTTATATGGCCTGCCCCTTCTCAAGGATCCTGGGACTTCAGCTGACTGTGAAATGAGCCAAGATACAACCAAGAAAATAAAAATAAATGAATAAGAATAAACATAGACCTAACTCCTCTTACTCAGTAGAGGTACTGGCTGAGTAACAAGGAGTCACATGCTTGCTCAATGTGTACACAGCCTGGAACACAATAAATATTTGAAGTTTTTATTCCCCTTCACCTCCTTCCAATTCAGAGACTTACAGTTTACACAGTGGTAAAAGAAAAAAAAAAAAAAGCATATAGAGCAGCCTTATATCTTGGGATATTGGCTGTCTAAGAAGATTTTGTTTTTTCATTTAAAAGTAAACAAACAAAACTAAGCAGTGGCAAGTAGAGTTCATGCAGTTATGCAGTTTGTGTTGACTTCTCCATAAAATTCGTCCCCAAAAGGAACTTCATACTGCTTCTAGCTCTCTGCTATGGTCAGGGCTGACCAATTGGAAGATTCAAACTCAAGCTAGTTTTCCAACCCCTCTGTACAAGGGCACAGAGGATGCTGATGACCTGGGTGCATCACAAGGTCGGCCGTGCATCTGTATGGGTTCTCCTTGCTAAAGCATCCCGGAGAGGCCTGGGAAGAGAAGGAAAGGGTGACACAGGGAGAAGCCACCCATGGGCAGCAGCCCCCTCAGTGCTGTAACTCAGGAGTCTGGAGGACCCTCCCTCAGGAGATGGCTGAGAGACACAGCCGCTGGCCCCCGGCTGAACTCACCTTGCTCTTGAGACTGAGCAGGAAGCAGCTGAGTAAATGCTGACTTACCAGCTCTACCCTCTTCCTGTTTAGTCATCCAACAAGGAGGGAAAAAAATGAAAATCTGGCATTGCTTTATTCTTTTTATTGAAGGCTTTTTAAATTGATAATGAAAAAGCTAGAATAAATGTTAAGCAAGTTTTATTATTCCATATACACCAACTAAGTTATTTTGAAAAACTGATAGGTACTAATATTATGTGTTTAATTTATTCCAAAGGGGGTAGCTTACCTCTAAACACCGTTTACCTCTAAAACACCTTAACTATTTTTAAATTATCTCATATGTGACCAAGTGAAGATTTCTAAAATGAATTTAAAATCTGTATTAAATCTTCTCAATGTGACTTTATCAAAATAAAAAACTGAAACAACTATTAATAAGTTTTAAATAAAAAGTTTTTACATGGGTCAAATGTTCCCATGAATGAAAAAAGACAGGAACAAATATCATCCAAACTATTTGAAACAAAAAAGAAAAACAGTGCACATATAATTCAAAGATCGTACTCAGATAATACCAATATATATATACATATATATACCAAATTATATTGAAATATAATTCAAAGATTATGTTTAGATTATACTTTAGATATCCCAAGAGAATAAACTGAAAAAAAAACTATTACACTCAATAAATTAGTTAAGTAAAATAACCAGGTTAAAAAACAACTACAGAAAATTCAAAAATTTTCTTAGAAATTAGCCATAAGTTTTTAGAAACTATAAATTTTTTAAATAATAACTTTGAGAATAAAAATAGAAATATGAAGTACCTAGCTATAAATTTTGCAGTGTTTATTTATAAAATATATAAAAACCGGTAAACTAACAAAGCTACTTCAATGATCTGTAAAAGAAATGTGAATACACTGAGTGTAATTATTTGGAGGATGGGAAAATGGAATACTATAAACATTTTAAAAAAATAAACCTTTAAAAATTGTTCTATTATTAATTATGTGAGTAAAATAAGTCAAATCCAATCTTTAATGAAAAAACTAACTATGAGGAGGTGATAAATCACTAGTTGTGGTCTTTGCCACCAAATGGAGAGCAGGGCAGAAAATGAGGAAAAGACTTATGATTAAAGAGGTAACTGGTGTGTGTATGAGCACTTGAAATGTGCCTTGTGCAGCTGAGAAACTGAATTTTTAATTTTACTTAACTTTACTTAATTTAAATTTAAATTATGTGGCTACTGGCTACTATTTTGGACAGTGCAGCTCTACCTTAACAAAAACAATAAAACACTGCTTTTGCATAACAAATTAGAAATATGTTTGAAAGCATGTTAATGGTGGGGAGCATGTACTGTAAAAAGAATTGTCACAATGTATCTGTTAGAGCCCGAACTGGCCAAAACTGTCCTTAAAATAATTTGTCAATTTGTGTCAAGTTCCTAACTTTAGCCCAATAACTTCAGAAACTTCTAGGAATCTATCTACCAAACTAGTCAGAGATATTGATAATATTTGTGCATGAAAATTATTAATACTGTGGCATTTATAATTTTGTTTTTAATTTGAAATACATTTAAATGAGTAACCAATGGAAACATGGGTACTTGAAGAAGATTAACTCTTATACATGCATTTAAATTAAGTTTGGGGGAGTTAATCATTAAATTGTAAAATATTTACTATATAGCATATTTTATAAAAAGATACAATTACTTCCCCCATTTGGAATAAATTAAACATATAATATTAGTACCTATCAGTTTTTCAAAATAACTTAATCGGTGTATATAGAATAATAAAACTTGCTTAACATTTATTCTAGCTTTTTCATTATCCATTTAAAAAACTTTCAATAAAAAGAAATAAATTACAATAGCATTATGAATGAAAATAAGCTTTCAAATATTAATAGCAACTTACAATTCACAAAGTATTTTCATATTTTTTATTTCTTTTTATCTTTCTGTAGCCTATAAAGATAAAGGTCAGTGGAACTAATTTATTTGACCAAATCATACATTTTTTAAACAGTATAGCCCAAAAGAGACTTTAGCTGTTATATTTGTTGTTATTTAAACTAATGTTAAGTTTAGTAAGGTCTCAGAGGTGATATGAGTCTTTCCGTTCCTCAGTTTGAATCTTCTGATAAGCTACAATCATCTGGTAAATAAACTCCTCAGAAAGGAATCACACTGTCAATTTGGAAAGTTTAATTCATTTTTGCAGCAGAAAAGATTCTCTCTAGTTTCATGTCTTGGGAGAGATGTTCAATTAATCCACACAGGCCATGCTTTGTGAATGTTTTCTAGCCTGTCACCACACAACTTCTCTGAGATAAAATGATTAAATAAAGATCCAGACATAGAGACTGTCTCATGCAAACTGCACTCATGCTTATTAGGTGGACAGTGTTTTCATAATTCAGCCAGAAAATTTAACACTCTCTTTCATGCAATTAAATAGAAACTAGATTAATCACCTGAATCACATTAATGTCTGAGAGGTGGGCAACATATATTTAGGAAGAGATTTACCCATATTAGTTTACCATGGGAACAAGCTTACTAGTAAATAAAAGCTTAGGACTCTTACGGTACCTTACTAAAATAACCCAAGATATTTGAAGAAAATTGTCTCAGGAGTTTCCCCAAATAGTAACACTGTCTTCTTTTGATGTTTAGTCCAATTTCCAGACGGAGATTTGTTTAAAGGCTCAACTTATTCTGTCATTGACTGTTAAGATTAGGGGAGATGATGAAGAGCAGATGGCCTAACCTTGCCACATCACAAATGAGAACACAGGTAGAACAATGAGGTGACTGCCCAGGTCATCCACTTGGTGTCAGACATGACGCTGGAAACCAACTGTTCTAAATACCTCCTTGATCTTTGTTACTGAAATCCACCCACAGGAGCAAAGGCAGACCAACCCATCTTTCCTAAATTCCACACGAATGCATTTTTAATCAGCTCCCTGATTAAAGACACATCTTAAAATAAAATGTGGTGACTTTTTCTCAGCCCTGTTGTGGCCTGCCTTTTGGGGAGATGCAAGACGTTGAAAACCTCTGATTAAACTTTCAGGTATCACAGTGCAAAAAATCAGTAGACAGTGTTAATAGATTGGTATTCACTCTCTTTCTACCATTTGCATGGAACAGAACAGATTTTATATCCTCAGATAGAATGTCTTCTTAAATAATAATACAAAATATTCCTCAAGTTTGTGAAGTGCTTTCCGTAGTTATGTATTATCCCATTTTAGGGTGCTTTGTTCTGATAGATAACTAGAACAGAAAAGTGGTTTGGAAATAGGGCACTGCTGTCAAAAAGACCTAATTGTTGATGAAGGCTGCAAGTGCGGTGATACAGCTGATACGGGAGGCTTAAAGGATGATGCTCCGTGTTTTGTAGTAATGAAACAAGTGTCAAAACTGCTGTTTGCATTTACCTGGAAAAGAAAAAAGGAGTACCAAATTAACCCACGCATGCAGATAACATGTCTAGGCAGAATACTGAAAGTGCCAATTGGCTTCTGTTAGTTGCATATGATAAGATATGGAAAGATGAAATTGAGCTAAAGAGAGAACTATTCAGTATGCGAACAGAATTTCCAATCCAGACTTACTAACTTGAAAAATAAAACTGTTTCACATTTCCAGGCTCTCCAGCTGGCACAAGACTCTCAAAATAAAAAATGGCCCCAGGGTAAAGAGTAAATCAAGGATGTGGTCATAAGACCCTTTGTTAAGACCCCAGAAAGACCCTCACCTAATACATTCTCTCAACTAGGAAAAAACACTTCTAAAGATCTTAAAAGTGTTATTTCACTGCAGCTGTATACTTGGACCAAAGTGGAGAGAGTTCACTCAAAAAGAATTATGGCCATGGCTTTTGGGACATGGAATGAATTACAATCAGATTTGTAGAAAGCCCACACAAATTTTAAAAGTGTCGTACAAGTTTGGACTAAAAGGGGCATAAGCCATTCAAAAAGAAAAGATACCTCTGGGGTTCTCAATTTTCTACAGTCAAGAAGGAGCCTGCTCTGGTGAGAGCATGGGCTATTTCTTATGGGAAAGAAAAGATGTTTCAGAGGGAAGACTCCCCAGAGGGTGGAACCCAAAACCATAGAAAATCATGAGCTGGAGAATTACTTTTGAGGGGCAGAATTGGGCTTAATCAAGGAAGATCCCCTGCTACCAGACATGGGCCCTGACATGTGACGAGCTAGATTTCAGAATTGCTATGTACCAGTGACCTCTGTGCCTCCTATCTCTACCCTTTCTATTCAGTGTCCATTGCAGTTATCTTGTCCCTATCTCACCATTGTGTGTAGGTGTGTGAAAGGCGACTTGCATGTCTTTTTATTTATTTATTAAAAAAAATTTTTTTAACTAATTTATTTTTAGCTGCATGTGGACTTTCTCTAGTTGTAGCGAGCAGGGGCTACTCTCCGTTGTGGTGCATGGGCTTCTCATTGTGGTGTCTTCTCTTGTTGCAGAGCATGGGCTCTAGGCACCCGGGCTTCAGTAGTTGCGGTGCATGGGCTCTAGAGCGCAGGCTCAGTAGTTGTGGCCCACAGGCTTAGTTGCTCCGCGGCATGTGGGATCTTCCCAGATCAGGGCTCAAACCCGTGTTCCCTGCATTGGCAGGCTGATTCTTAACTGCCACACCACCAGGGAAGCCCGTTGTGTGTCTTTTTAATTCACAAATCTCTAGATCAAAAAGAGAAGCATACACAGAGCCTGCTCTATATGTGGGCCTGACATAGGTCATAATATCATGAATTTCAAAGTCACTGTTGTGACTTGATGAGTTTAGCATGGGGGTCTTGTTAGGGTGTGAGTGTGTTTTGCATATAGAGAGGTGTGAATAACTGGGGCCTGACTGTGGACTGTTGTAGGTTGTTACATAAATGGTGTACCTGGTGAATCAAACCTCCCAATAACCACACCTTTGTATAATCAGCTCTCAAAGCCTCTGGGTTTGGCCATGGCACGTGTTCTGGCCCTCGGGCATCAGCAGATATGTTTCAGGCACATGCTTAATAAGCTGCTATTGTGTTGGGGTCTTGCCTTTTGGGAAAACAGCTGCCACCACGTGAGGAAGCTCAGTCCAGACCTGTCCTCTTAAAGATGGTGACTAAGGAGAGAAAGTCCCAGCTGAGCCCAGTCCCAAGCTGTACCCCAGCTGAATGCCATCATATAAGATAGCCCATGTGAATCCAGCAAAAGAACCACCAGCCAACCCAGAGAATCATGACAAACAATAAATCCTTATTTTAAGCACTACCCGGGGCAGTTTCCTTCTCAGCAAAAGGTGACTGAAACAGATTTTCAACAGCAACAGAAGAAGATAGAAGAAAATGAGTAACATCTTCAAAATTATTGTGGAAAAAATTATGTTTCACCTGGAATCTTATTTGTATTCAAACCATCAATTAAGCAAAAGTGTAGAATAATGCCTTCAGATAAACAAATTATCAAAATTTTGCTTCCCGTGTACTCTTTGCTGGAGGATGAACTCCAATAAATGAGGAATTAACCATGAAAAAGAAAGAGGTGGATTCCAAGTAAAAAAAAATTTAACCCAAAAGAAATAAAAAGCAAATAGTCAAATTCCCAGGATGATTATAAAGGGAATGGCATGGGAACCCCTATGCACAGACCTAGCATAGGTGAAGGAGGAGGAAAATAGAGACTCCTAATGGATGTCTTCCAAAAAAAACAAAAAAACAAAAAAACCCAATATGTTAAGAGGAGATTTACCCTTCAGTTAGGGACGTGTAGAATGCTATGACTACTTAGAGATCTAAATGGATACAAGAGATAAAACATTAAAACAAAACAAAACAAAATTTGCAGAAAGGAAATTGATCTTCATAATGTACAGAAACCATCACTATTGGGGGAAGAGGGTTGTGTGAGTGTACATGCATGTGTGCACATGTCCGCATTAGGGGTGGGGCTTCTCAGAGAGCTGATTCCTCGTCTTACACATTAGAAAGTCAGTAGATAATACCTAAAAAGGAAAAATCAAGACATAGATGCATCAGGATTCCTTATAGAAATATATGGGTCATCACAGCAAAAATCAGCTAGACCAGTTGGAAGTGGCCACCTCTTTGAGGTGGGACTAGAAGTGAGAGAGGTGAAATATAGTCTACTGTTTTTGTTATAATCATTACAAAGCTACTTGACTCTATAAGCAATGTGTTTGAACATCTTTGACAACATTAAAAGAAAATTTTATTATCTGAACATCTGTGTTTGTGATTAAGTTAACAGTTCCTATTTTTCTGGATTAGCTGATAGTCCAGGGATGCTTTGGGGAAAGGGATAAGAAATAACAGGAGGGTCCACACATGGCCCAGAAAATGGAAATTCTGGAAAGAGTGGAGAACATTATCTTTAACTTACCAACTCATTTAGTGCATGTCCAGGTTGCCAAGAACACACTGCAAGGCATAGACAATTCAGTGAAAGTTTCATAACCTTCCGTGAGCTAAAGAATGTAGGTGAGCAATGAGAGAGGTAGCGCCTGAGGATGGGCTTAGGCTTCCCTTCCATACAGTCTCTTCAAAGGATGGCTAAAATCAGATCCTTGAACAGAATTTACGTAAGTAGAATAAATGGAAGACCATGAGGTCATGAAGCAAAGGATAATTAAATTTTAACTGCTGGAGGGAGGAAGACAAGTAGTCTTGAAGGCACAGGGGAAAAATGAAGAGGGGAAAGGCCAAGGAAGCAGAAGACAGATGAACAGAGAATGATTCATGTAGCTCGGAGCCAGGTGAAGAGCCCACAGAGGAGAAGAGCAGCTGCCACTCAGGGCTCGTTCCCAGTTTGCAGGCTCCATTACAAATGAGATCACTTCAATTAAATAAGTGTATGTGGCATAATCATGTACTGCTACCCCTTCATTTTCTAAATTGCTGTCCCCAGGACAGAGGTCAGAGAACAGAAAGAACATCTGCTGTAAAATAAATCAGAGAAGCTCTGGTTCACTGCTCCTGCATCCGTCAAAATATATGCTGGTTTCTGCAACCTCCTCTCAGGGAGAACAGCCTGCCCGGTTCCCCGGGAACTTCGGCCAACGTCTCAGGTATTTCCAGGTCATGCATTGATTTATTCCCATATTCAACAAGTATTATTGATCACCTACTATGACAACAGGCACAGTTTCTTCACTCATGGACATATAATTCAAGGGGGTGGACACAGACCATAAACAAGTAAACAAACAAGGAGCACACCTGATAGTGGTAAATGTTACACAGGGAGATAAAATAGCAGAGAGCTATTACAGAGATGACAATGAGCTTTTTCAGGCAGCCTTCCAATATTGCTTCCAGGGTTCCAGGGAGCCCCAGCTCTTGGTATTCACACCCTTGTGCAGTCCTCAATCTTTGAGTTTAGACTAGTAATTTAGTGCTAGAAATAAAATAGAGCAAACATGATAGAACATCACTTCCGTTATTAGGTTATAAAAGAATATGACTTACCTTCTTCAGACTCTCTCTCTGCCTATTTGCTCGGGTTTGCTCTCCTGAAGAAAGCTGCCACGCTGTGAATTTCTCTTTGGAGAGGGAAGAAAGTGAAGGTGGCCATCAAGGAATGGAGGCCATCCATGCAACATTCCTGAAGGAGCTGAATATCTCAGTCACCACGTGAGTGAGCTGGTAATCAGATCCTTCCTAAGCCCAGCCTTCGGAAGAGACAGCCTGCAGCCCTTGTCAACATTGTGTGTGAAGTCTTGTGAGAGATCCTGAAGCAAAGGACCCAGCTACATCGTGCAGACACAAAAACCAGTCCCTTCTCAACAGAATCACACCGCTTCCAAAAAAAAAATTAAGGATTTATATTACATACACAATTTTTCCTTGGGAATTTTAATATCTTTATAAGGATGAGCCTTCTTATTCGAAAATATAAGCGTTTGTTCCATTTGGCACACTTGTATTTTTTTGTCCCTCAGGAGCATGTTTCAAATTTTCTTCCTGTAGGTCATGTTCATCCCCAGTTTATTCTTAAGAATTTTGTTTTGTTGTTTTTGTTCATGTGTTTATATATATATATATATGAACAAAATATACATATATATATTTTGTTCATGTGTGTATATATATATGTTTATATATAAACATATATATGTTTACATATGTAAGCTACATTTTTCATTATTTTAATAAACCCCCTCTTTATTATAAAATGTACATAACCCTTTATTAGCTGGATTTTCTTACTGTTTACAATATTTTTTCATATAGGAATATGAGCATATCATCCACATTCGTCAACTTTATTGCCTGCTTACAAAGTTGTAAGTCTTTGGTTTCTTTCTCTCATCTAATTGCGTTGGCCAGAATGTCAGGAAGTAGTCACCAGAAAATATAATGCAAGGTGCAGGGGATGTAAAAATAAATTAGATCCTCTAGGTCCCTGTCCTCACAAGGTTGAATGAAAGGTTGAAGCTTAAAGAGAAAGAGCCTGAATAAATGTGAACACTCTCACTTACCCAGCTTTCCTTTTCTTTAAGGCATGTTGCCCTGGCTGTCATCTATTACAGAATTATTTAGGAGTTTCGGCCTCTGTCCCCCATAAAACATAAACTCTACTGGGGCAACATTCTGTCTTTGAGGTCATCAGTGTTTCCTCAGGGCCTAGAACATGTAGGTATTCACTCAGTATTTAGAGAAGGATTAAAGCAGGAGTGGGCAAATCCAGGTGCAAGCCAAGTCCCACCGGGGCTGTTTTTATGAAGGAAACCTCATCAAACGCAGCTTCTCCCACTGGTCTGCACGTTCTCCCTGGCTGCCTTTGCACTGTTCAGCAAATTTGAATGATTGCAGCAGAAACATTATGGCTCACAAAACCTAAAATAGCTAGTATCTCACCATTTATGAAAAATGTCTGGTGACCTCCGAGTCAAAGGATGAATACCCAAAACCAAGATCTTCTTTCATAATAGTTCTAGTCTGGTAGAATTATCTGTTTAACTCCTGGTGGAACTGGAGGTGATGGACCCTGATTTCTTCCTACCAAAGGATTCTGCCTTTTTGCTGCTTAAATCAAGGGCAGGTGTCATTTTTTCAGGGAACATGTTGCCTCTCATGCGCCATGACGTCTCAGGGCGCTTGCTGAGGGGTAACCAGGGAAGGCGGAATGGCAGGATTGGGGCATCAGATGGCAAGGAGCAGCAGTGGCAGAGAAAGCCCGATACCCCAAGGGGCGGGAGCACCAGGGCCAGGGAAGGCATGGCTCCCCCCAACTCCCACCCCCGGGAAATGGGCCTGGATCTCTGTCTCCTCGGCACACTACACCCAGCGCCCTCCCCAGGTCCCCATGGCCGTGTGCTCTGTGTTAGCTCTACAGAAGATCCAGTAGTTGTCACCCTGCAATGCTCTCCATTACCAAATTAGTCCTCGCCTCTGTCAGCTGCTGTCTGGCAGCCGTCACAGCCTCCCAGCAGCTCCCAGCCCAGAGCTTGTTTACTGGGGAGCAGCACAGGCTTGCGCTCTTGAGGAACCACAGACCCTGAGGCAGATTTCAGAGGGGACCTTGGAGCAGAGCATCAGGGCCCAGCGTTGCTACCAAATAAGGCCACTCTGGCCCCCACAGCTGGTCCACAAGGCCGCAGGGGCTGAGCCCTGCTCTCCCAGAGAGCACGCATCTCTCTCGGCCCCTCTCCTGCTCACGATGCGGGGCCTGGGGCGTCTCACCGGCAGATCATCCATCACAGGCCCTGGGCTCCGGCAGGCCGTTTCTCTGGGATGCGCAGGAACCACCCGTGTTTGCTGTCAGGTAGTGGTGCCTCCCTGCTGGCTGCTTGCGCCACGTGACAGCTGTGATGCTCCCGCTGGAACCTGCATCCTCTGTGGGAACAGGCAGCAGGGCCTCCTGAGCTTCACCACCAGTGGCCTCTGGATTTGGGGGTTTGACTCCCCTGAGCACGTTCATTCCTCATTCCAGCTGATAGTGTTTATTGAATAAATGAATTCCACTCAGCGCGATTAAAAATTTGCTAAAAGTAATAAAACCTATTATATGAGCACCTTGCCCACAGAACACACATGCACTTGACTTACATATGCCACACAGCACGCCACACACACACACACACACACACACCACACACACACAGATCATACACACCACACATACACACACCACACACACACAGATCATACACACCACACATACACACACCACACACACACATACAGCACACATACACCACATACACACATCGCACATACTTCACACACACATACAACACACAACACACACACATACCACATACACACCACACTGTACATCACACACACATATAATACACATACCACACGCCACGCACATATTCACACACACACACACAGGCATAGATAGGAACCTCTTTGCCTATCAATCATCCCACTAGGCCATGAGGACAAGGCCTCCAAGACTAGAAAGAGTGCTGAGTCCAAAGACAGAAGAATGTCCTGGTGTTATATTTCACTCAGTGGGGCTCAACCACCAGCAGGAGGTGAGGGGCACAAGTGGTCAGAGTTGGTACTGAGACAACAGCGCCTGCATTTCGTAGCACCTCGCACGTTGCCCCCAGACAACATGCACCGTGAACTCTGCATCCAGTGGGTCATTCAGCAGTGTGCCTTGGGTGCAGCACGGGGTCAGTGTCTCTGTTAAATAGAAGTATGAGTTGATGACAAGATGAGCAAATGACTGGACGAATACTTTGCAAGGAGGATAGTTAAGGCGAAGACAAAGAGTTGATCAGTTTGCCCATCACCATTTTAGTTAGCTCAGGGAGAGAGCTACATAACCCAACAAAATACCCTATGCAAGAGACATCAAGCTCTCAAATTAATTCCCCAGAAAACAAAACATCAATGGCATGACAGCATTCAAGGCCAAAGCTAAGACCCTCTGCAGAAACAGATGAAAAGTTAACTTGGTGATGGCGGGTGAGGTGTAGTCTCTCATCTGCCAACTGTTCTTGTTTGCTCAAAGGTGGAGAAATAGACAGAAGGCCCATTGTGAAATCATGAAAAAAAAATTAACTAGAGGACAAAAAGCTAAAACCTCAGATTATGTAATAATTTCCCTTACATATTGGTGACACTGCCACTGCCAATGAACAAGACTGCCTGTAAACATTTTGCATTTAGACACTGCTTGAATCCAGCTTGCAAGGGAAAATTAAATTATGTCAGTGACATTCTTAAAATGAAAAAATGAAGAGCTGTGTAAGAGGCTGAGGGAAACTGGTTACTGCCCTAAGGACTTGTGCTTTTTCTCCCAAACGCTATATGGAAAACAACAGAAAGAGAGACTTGAAATGTAGGGGAAAACCTCCATTTCACACGAAAATATCCTGGCAGCAGGCATGAGCGTTATTCCAGAGCACTCACCGTAGCCTGTTCATTTGCCATCCAGGGAAAAGTGAACGAGATCCCACAGGGAGCCAACCATCCTGAGAGATGTTTCCCCTCCCACTTCAGGAAGCTGCACAAAGCCCCACCGTGACCAAGTGCAGAAGCCAGGATTCCAGCCCACCTCTCTCGAATCCAAGTCCTGTGCTCTTTCAGTTCCTGACATTCTCCTTGGAAAGGTGGGGAGGGAGTCTGTCAGAGGCAGCCCTCATCACGCAGCCCCTGCACAGTCTCCTCACAATAATAACTCCTTTTGAGTTATTCCAAAGTTCACGTGGCCTTATAATTTATATTGATGTTTAACTAAGTAAAAACTTATAAAGAAAACTCATAAAATTATTAACTCTGTATGGCGCCAAGCATTGTACTGGAAAAGCCCAAGTTAGTGCCTTCATCGTGCACATCTGTTCTGCTGGGTCATTCTTACTAGAACCTATTTCCCTGATGACAAAGATGAGGTGCAAAGAATGGTTATAATTTCCAAATAAGACTTGAAATTCTCAAGTCCAGGCTTTCTCTAATCTACCACGTAGGTTTCCTTTCACGTACTCTTTTGAGATATATTCCTTAGTCATGATTTTGTCATGTACTAGTTTTCCTTTGTTGTCTAAAATATTCTGAGTTTTTATTTCGCCCCTTGATATAAGCATTCTGGAAATTGGCAAGAGGAGGTAAGATTTGGACAGAGGGAGGGCAATGTGGCCAGGTGCTCGCCTCCCATGGCTAGGGCTTATGGAGATGAAGAATAGGGCTAGAAAATCCAGGAGGCTGCCCGTGAAGAGGCATGAAGCCAGCACATAGAAAAGCAAGCAATGAGAACCATAGAGCTTACAGCAGCATGATTAAGGCTCAGTCAAAACCCTTCAGAATACCAGTGTTGCTTTTAATGGATTTGGAGCTAGAAGGCTCTTCAGGCTTGATATTTTATAGACAGAAAACCTGAGCTTCAGAAAGGGAAAGTGACTTGCCCAAGTCTGCAGTCAGTTAACACAGAGATGGACAAGAGCTTGGGTCTCTTGGTGGCTCCTCATGTTTATTTTATCCGTACCTGATTTCATGGAGCAAGACTGAAACAGGTAAACAGCCTGCCAGGCAGGTGGCCAACACCTGGTGGAGGAGTTAGGCAGGGTGGCTGTAGCCCAGATAACATCCAGTCCTTCACCTGTACCTGCTCACACTTTAGTCCCATCAGAGTGTATGACTGTGCCATGCTTTCCCTGCCGCACACACATACGTGAGGCTCCATCTATCCAGAGCCTAGTGAGTCTTTCAACTTTTATGAGGTGCTTTAAATAAATCATAGATGTTTATTTCACAGAGGAAGAGACTGAAGTTCAGAGAGGTTGATGGTCTTGCACAAGGTCCTCTAACTGGAACTGACACAGCCAGGATTGGCACCTAAAGCTGCTGGACTCCAAGGCTTGTGTTTTCTCCACTTCCAGGATGCTTCTCTAAGACTTGAACAGTCAGGACATCTCACTTACCCACCAGTATCAGAAAATGAGAAGCTTCCACACAATAGGAATTCTCTCCATAACTGAATTTTAAAGTTACAAGCACAATATATCTAAAATTTTATTTTGATGATTTATTTAGTGAACAATACAAAGTGCTTCATTAACTACTAGAGTGTTTGTTTAGTAAACAATATATTACACTGTGCCATTCTAAGCATTTTACATATATTAAAGTCTTTTATCTCCTTAAAAACTATATAATATAGGTATTCCTATATTCCCATTTTATTGATGAGAATACTGAGATCCAAAGACATCCTGTAAATTATCTAAGAATGTACTGCTAGTAAGTGGTAGAGCCAGTATTCAAATCCTGCCCAGAGTCTGGGCTTTTAACCACCAACCCATACACCCTCTATCATTCTGTGGAAATCTTAGTAGCATAGAGTATGCATAACTTTGCCTTCCTAAATTGAGAACAGTGAACTGTGTAGAGCCTTCCCCTTATAATTCCAGGGCATGTAGGTGAACTTAAAATATTATATCCACTAGAGCATGCTTAGTAGTGCCCTCAGAGTAAATCGCAAAGAATAATTCCCTCTAGACTGGCCCAAGATCACTGTTCCGGTGAAGCTCTCTCTAATCCGTATTGCTCTTCTATTTATTTATCCTGCTGTCTTCTGTCACTTCCTATGACTGTTATATATTAGAATATATAATATTATTCTTAAACTTGTTCTATAAATAATTACCTGGCTGTGTATCTCTACAAGATTCTCTTATACTCTAACACAGTAAAATGCATGAGTTTCGTGACAGCAACGTCTCTCCCGTAGGATTTATTTTTTTGATAGCTTCAGTGGCAAATCCCAGGTAGATGTGGCTGCAGGAGGGCACATTTAGCATTCTGCTACCAGGGTCTCCTTGGAAGAGAGAAATGTCAGCCTCCTGGGGAGGGAGACCCCAGGGAGCTTTGCTGGTGGAGGAAGTCACCACGTACACAGGTGCGGCATTGTGGTGTCCTCTAGGTCACAGTCATCTCATTACTGTGGAATGTCCCTCCCTGCCAAACCCCAAACACTACAGCAGCTGAAACTTTCACATATGGAGGAGCAGAGTCTCCCTCAGAAGACAGGAGGCAGGGCCAGTGTTTGATGCTGGCTTTTTTTTTTTTTTTTTGCGGTACGCGGGCCTCTCACTGTTGTGGCCTCCCCCGTTGCGGAGCACAGGCTCCGGACGCGCAGGCTCAGAGGCCATGGCTCACGGGCCCAGCCTCTCCGCGGCATGTGGGATCTTCCCGGACCAGGGCACGAACCCGTGTCCCTTGCATCGGCAGGCGGACTCTCAACAACTGCGCCACCAGGGAAGCCCTGATGCTGGCTTTTGACACTTCAAGTTGGGCAAAGTTTTCGGCTGCTAAAAACCACATTCTCCACGGTCCGCCTGAACTTTGACTCAGAGCCTCAATAGTTGGCAGTGGTGTGGTTGGCTCTGAGATTTCACTTGGCAGTAGTTTCACTAACCACTGGGTCTGCAGCCTGCCATCCTTTTAGGTGTGGGGTTTCAAGCCTGGTGTCAAGAATCATCCAGGAACCATTGTCCTTTCCTTTAGGTCACAGTACAGCGGCAGTTCTCAAAGTGGGGTCCCCTGACCAACTGTAGCAGCGTCATGTGGGAATCTGTTAGAAATGCAAATTCCCAGACCCACTGAACCAGAAACTCTGGGGGTGGGCTCAGTGAGCTGTGCTTTAACAGCACTGCAGGGGATTCTGAAGCACCCTTGGATTTGAGAACCACTGCAGTACAGGCAAACCTCCCTTTACTGTGCTTCACTTCACTGTGCTTTGCAGGTACTGCATTTTTTGCAAATTGAAGGTACAAATTAAACCTTGTGTTGAGCAAGTCTATCAGTGCCATTTGCTTACTTAGTATCTCTGTGTCACATTTTGATGATACAATGTTTTACACTTTTTCATCACCATTATACTTGTTATGATGAGCTGTGATCAGTGATCTTTGATGTTACTGTTGTAATTGTTTTGGGGCACCACAAATTGAACCCATAAAGGTGGCAAACTTAATAAATGTGTGTGTTCTAACTGCTCCACTGATCAGCCATTACCCCATATCTCGCCCTCTTCTCAAGACTCCCGTTCCTGAGACATGACAATATTGAAATCTGGCCAATTAATAACCCTATGATGGTCTGTAAGCGTTCAAGTGAAAGGAAGAGTCACATTCTTCTCACTTTAAATCCAAAACTATAACTGATTAAGCTTAGTGAGGAAGGCATGCCCAAACCTAGACAGGCTGAAAGCGAGGCCTCTTTCTCCAAACGGTTAGCCAAGTTGTGAAAGCAAAGGAAAAGTTCTCAAATGAAACTAAAAGTGGCACTCCAGTGAACACATGAATGGTAAGGAAGCAAAACAGACATTGCTGCTATGGAGACGGTATGAGTGGTCTGGATAGGAGATCAAATCAGCCACAACATTCCCTTAAGCCAAAGCCTAATCCAGAGCAAAGCCCTAACTCTCTTCAATTCCATGAAGGCTGAGAGAGGTGAGGAAGCTGCAGAATAAAAGTTTGAAGTTAGCAGAGGTTAGTTTACAAGGTTTAAGGAAAGAAACTCTCCCTATCATAAATGTGCAAGGTGACGCAGCAGGTGCTGACATAGAAGCTGCAGCAATTTATCCAGAAGATCCTGCTAAGATAATTCATGAAGGTGGCTACACTAAGCAACAGATTTTCCGGGTAGGCAAAACAGCTTTATATTGGAAGAAAATACCATCTAGAACTTTCATAGCTAGAGAGGAGAAGTCAATGTCTGGCTTCAAACTTCAGAGGACAGGTTGACTCTCTTGTTAGGGGCTAATGCAGCTGGTGACTTGTAGTTGAAGCCAGTGCTCATTTACCATTCTGAAAATCCCAGGGCATGTAAGAATTATGCTAAATTTACTCTGCCCATGCTCTAGAAGTGGAACAATAAAGCATGAGAGCACATCCATTTATAACACGGTTTACTGAATATTTAAAACCCGCTGTTAATACCTACTGTGCAGAAAAAAAAAAAATCTGTCAAATATTACTGCTCATTGACAATGCACCTGGTCACCCAAGGACTCTGATGGAGAAGTACAATGACATTAATGTTGTTTTCATGCCTGCTAATACAACATCTATTCTGCAGCCCATGGATCAAGGAGTAATTTCAAATTTCAAGTATTATTATTTAAAAAATGCATTTCATAAGGCTATAACTTCCATAGATAGTGAGTCCTCTGATATCTCATGGTAATACTTTAATAGATGAATAGTTGCTTCTTATGCATGAGCAAAGAAAGTGGTTCTTTTTTATTTTTATTTTTAGATGGAATCTCCTCCTGATGAAGATGCTGTGAAGATTGTTGAAATGACAACAAAGGATTTAGAATATTACATAAATTGCTAAGCAAGACAGGGCAGTCTCTGCTGTGTGTGTGTGTGTGTGTACGTGTGTGTGTGTGTGTGTTTTATTTCTTTTTTTAATGAAGAAGATGTTAGAGGGAAAGTACACAAGAAAGAACTGCAGCGGGCTTCCCTGGTGGCACAGTGGTCGAGAGTCCGCCTGCCGATGTAGGGGATGCTGGTTCGTGCCCCGGTCCGGGAAGATCCCGCATGCCACGGAGCAGCTGGGCCCGTGAGCCATGACCGCTGAGCCTGCGCATCCGGAGCCTGTGCTCCGCAACGGGAGAGGCCACAACAGTGAGAGGCCCGTGTACCGCAAAAAACAAAAAAAAAAAATAAAGAACTGCAGCAAAATGGTTACAGTGGTTGTCTTCAGGCTCTCCAACTGTGGGACTCATTTTTCTTATATTTTCATCATTCAAAATTCCCTACTTTCATAATTAAGAAAAGCAAATGTGATGTAAAATTTAAAATAAAAATTTATCCAGAGGGGCTTCTCTTATGCCAGGTAGGTGATGCCAGGAGCCCCTGTGTCTGCCAACACAAAATGCACGTCACTCTTGGCTGAAAGTCCTCTTTGCAGACACGAATGTTCACATTCAGAAGTCATTACATACTTGTAAAGCTAGAAGCCTTTCTTTCATCTCAAACTGTTTCCTGAAAATGCTACAACCATTCCGTGCAGCTGTGACAAACTCGGATGTTCAAGAGGGATATCAGAGTCTGAGGCTTTAAGTCCCTGTCCAGCCAAGCACACAGACTCTTCATGGCTTTTCTAGGACCTGCAACTGGACAAGGCAGAGTTTAGAATTTTCTGGCACCTTCTGAGATGCCAAGCCCTAGGCTAGGTGTTTTACATATGATTCTCACTTAACTGTCACCACAAACTAAGGGGACAAATATAATTTTCTTCCACTTGGAAGAAAACAGAGGCTCAGAAAGGCTGGGTCACCTGGGGGATGTCACACAGCTGACCCGGATACAGGTCTGTCCTGACCCAGAGGGCCCTCTTTCCCTGGTGCTGACTTTACCAGGCAGGACACTTGTTCCGGCAGCTGTTTTCACATCGTTTTCATGGCCTGTCTCTCTGAGGAGCTTTTCAATAGTGGGTGCATTTGTTTTAAAGCAAGACAAGAATCCTTCTCTAAGTACTGCCCTTGAGTGTGAGGGCTGAGAGGTTTAACAGAAGGCTGATTCTGTCTGTGTGGTTAGGAGTTCCGTCAGCGCCTGGACCAAAAAGGGGCTGATGTTTTGCAGGTTTTGTCTTTATTAAAGCTGAAATGTTTGGCTCTCCTTTTAATTTTCATCCATGGCCAAATTTCCAAAAAGAGTTTTAAACTAATAATAATTGATAGTCCTGCAAAGTTGCTCTCCTGTGTTTTTGAGTAAGACCCTGTCTTCACATTAGGCTCCCTGACCCGGGGTTGAAATGCCTCTCTCTCGTCTTCCCTCTGGCTTCACGGCACTCACGTATTCCTCCCTGATGTCTGAGATTCTATGTGAGACAGAGGCTGTCCGACTGGGGCCGGACCTGTGTCCACTGCTCAGTTCTCCCCAGATCAGGATGGCCGTGCATGGGAGGGGCAGGACACCTGAGCGTATTTCGATGCAGGGGTTGGAGACCACTTAGAAAGCTAAGCTGAAGAGAAGGAGCCAGGCATAGAAGAGTCCCAGCTGGGGTCTCTCTCTGGTCTTTGAGGAGGAAAAGTGACCGAAGCGCCTGCTGTCTGATTTTGTCCCAGACCCCACTTTGCCCACACATTGTGGCAGCCCTGGACAGACATGGAGAGTGCACCCAACTAGGTCCAGAGCTCAGGCAGTGTCCTCCTCGGTGGGAGGAGCAGAAAAGGCCTTGCAGAAGCCTTTACCTTCCCCACTTTGCATCCTCACAGGCTGAGGAAATGTAGGAGGTAGAAAGAGAGCCTCTGCTGGACCTCAAGGAAAACCAGCATGGACGCTGAATGGATGTCATTCCTCAAAGAGAGATCCTTTCTGCCACCTCTTAATTTGCCCTTGGATTAGTGTGTAAAAAATGCTTCTCACTGATACTTGGGGAAACTAAGCAGATCAACTCAGCCAGGCCAAGGGGTGAGTTACTGAAGGCCCTTGGAGGATGTGCTGTGGTCCTGGGATGGAGGGAGAGGTCAGGGTTCATTTAGCCCAAGTCAAAGGTGTGCTAGTCTACACAGGCTGCTGTAACCAAATAGCACAGACTGGGAGGCTGAAACGGCACTTGGTTTTTGCTTAAAATTTGGGAACCTGGGGGTCCAACATAAGGGCGTCAGCAAGTTTGGTTTCTCCTGAGGCCTCCCTTCTTGGCTTGCAGATGGCCATCTTCTCCCTGTGTTCTCACGTGGCCTTGCCTCTGTGTGCGGCCTCCCTGCACCCATCCTACTGGATTAAGGTTGACCCTTATGACCTCATTTAACCTTAATTACCTCCTTAAAGGCCCCATCTCCAAATACAGTCACACTGGGGGTCAAGGCTTCAACATATGAGTTTGTGAGGGACACAAGTCAGTCCACACAAGAAGGAGAAGCTAGTGAGAAAATGGCAGGCATCCTGAAACAGGACTAGAAAGCAGAGTCACTACTTGAGCTTAGGGATGAGGGGGGAGTGGAAGGGACTTGTTGTCCGCCTTCAGCCACCATACCTGAATTCCTCCTCCCAGGGCTATAGCCCCTGCTCTGTGCCAGCAGGAGCACCTCAGATAACCTTGGCCACAGCAGAGTATTTCAGATACTCACATTTAAGTCAACTGTGCCACACTGTCCTAAAGGTAACTTAAACAGATAACAGGAAAATACACATAGAACAACCAAAGATAAATATTAAATATTAGCGTGAAGTGAAAATAAAGGAAAATAGTAAAGTAAGGCTATGGAGAAAATGATCATAGTACAGAAAAATTAATGCTGAGAGGTTTTACGTAATTACTGACAGTTTCCTCCAATGTTCCATGTCCCTAAGAACCACGGCAATGGGGAAACTGCCAGTTATAAAGTCTGGAGCATCCACAGGACTAGCTGTAAATGCCTTGAGGATTTATCACGTTGGCCTCCCAGCACTCTTCACAGACCCTGACACACAGCCGGTGCTCACTAATGTGCACTGAAGAAATTAAATCCTTGGTAAGCGTATAATTTTATGTGTCAACTTGACCAGAAGATGTGATGCACAGATACTTGGTCAGATGTTCTTTGTTAGTCCGGGTGTGTCTGTGAGGATGCTTCTGGATGACATTAACATTTGAATTGGTAAACTGAGTAAAGCAGATTGTCCTCTTCTAATGTGGGTGGGTCTCGTCCAATCAGTCGACGACCTGAATAGAACAAAAGGCTGACATCCTCTGGTTAAGAAAGAATTCCTCTTGCCTGACAGCCTTTGGACTAGGACATCTGCTATTTTCACGCTTTCCGACTGAAGCTGAAACATCGGCTCTCCCCGGGTCTCAAGCCTGCCATTCTTCAGACTGAAACCACACCACTGGCTCTCCTGGTGCTCTGGACTTTGGATTTGGACTGGAACTTACATCATCAGAACCCCTGGGTCTCCCTATACTTGCCCTGCACATCTTGTGACTTGCCAGCTGCCATAAATGCATGAGCCAATTCCTTATAATAAATTTCTTTCTAAATAGTCTAGTTAGATAGTGAGATAGAGAGATAGATAGATAGACATATCCTATTGATCTGTGTCTCTGGAGAACTCTGACAAATAGTGAGTTAATTCATTTTTTAGCACCAAGGAGTGAGGGAAACTTCTCTTGCAAGTCTAAAAGAACACATAGTAATGTAGTGAAATGCATGTCAAAAACATTGCTATAGTGGATTAGAAAGTATTAGGAAATGAGTTTCTCAGTGTTTACTGTGTGTATGAATCACCAGGGGCATATGAATCATATAAGGCCTCTGATTTGGTAGGTCCAGGGTACAGCCTGAGAACCTGCATTTCCAAGAAGCCCCCAGGTGCTGCAGCTGCAGTTTTCATGCACAGTTTGAGCAGTGAACTCTTGGATTATCTCTCAATGCCAATTACAGAGATGAGGAAGGTGAATTTATCATGGTACTCATCCTACTGGAGCTGCCTCCCATCCCACCCTCCCTGCAGGTTCAGAATACCCAAAGCTCTGCTGTACTGGGCTTCAACTAGCCCCTTTGTTCTGAATATAGTTTTCCCTTCTTTCATGTATCCCTCCGAAGACTGCCCATGGATCACTCAGCTCTCTCTATCCCATGGCTATAAATTTGCGGGTCCTCTGGAGCCCCCTTGGATCGCATTCACACCTTACCTCTATAATGTGGATGCCATCTCTGCTTCTTCCCTTTTTTCCATTAATCCAATCCAATCTGCATTCTGTTTCCCAAGATACGTCAAAGTATCTGGCCCATAGCTGGCTCTCTTCCTTACTTTTAAGCAGTTTCATGTTCTCTGCCAATTCAATGGGTATTTGGGGAAGGAGTAGTTACAATGTTCAGTCCACTTTCTTGGTCCAGAAACCTGGGCCATTTTCAAAGGCTCTGCATGTGGCTCTTAAACATTATGCTGAACCAACAAAGAACATGTTGCCAAACTGAAAATCGTGTGCAGCTGGCTGCTCCTCCACCATTGCTCAGAACTGGGGTACACAATAAAATGATAAGACATAAAAAGTATTTTTAAATCTTTTTTTTTAATTGAAGTATAACATGCATTTAGAAAAGTTGTATAAAACCAGCAGGGTTCAACTGTAGAATTTCATAAACTGAACACACCCATGTATGTAACAACACCCAAACCAAGAAATAAAATATTAAATAGGAGGTCGGAAGGCTGCCCTGTCCTCTGCCTTCCCCACTCCTTTCCTCCTCCCAAAGGTAGCCTCTATCTTTATTACACAGGTTAGTGCATTTATGTAAAGGAATCAAACAGTATGTGCTCTTTTGTGCCTGGCTTCTTTTGCAAAACATTATCTCTGTAAGACACACCCATTTCATTTGTAAATTTGTTCATTCTCATTCCTGTATGGCATTTAATGTACAAATCAATGAGAGTTTATCTCTTTTTTAATAGCTTTATTGAGATATAATACACGTACCATATGATCCATCCATTTAAAATGTACAATTCAATAGTTTTTGAGTATATTCACAGGGTTGTGCAGCCATCACTATAATCTAATTTTAGAACATTTCTGTTGTTACTAAAAGAAACTTGGAAGCCATAAGTAGTCACTCTTCATTTTCCCCCATGCACTTCTCCTCCACCCGGCCCTCAGCAATCACTAAGCTGCTTTCTATCTCTATAGATTTGCCTATTCTGGTTTACATATAGATGGTATCATACGATAGGTGATGTTTTGTGACTGGCTTTTTTCACTTAACATAATGATGTCAAGGTTCATTGCTGAATGTATCAGTTCTTCATTTCTTTTTATCACTGAATAATATTCCATTGTATGGATATACCATTTTTTATTTACTCATTCATTGGTTGATGAACATTTGGGTTGTTTCTAACACTGTAGTGAAATTTACATACAAGTTTTTATATGGACATATGTTCCATGTTTCTTAGGTACATATGTAGAAGTGGAAATAATGGGATATTTGGTAAGTCTGTGACAAACTCTTTGAGGAATTGTCAAACAGTGTTACGAAGTGGCTGAACCATCTTGCATGCCAACCAGCAACGTATGAGAGATTTTGACTTTTCCACATCCTCACTAAAACTTGTTATTGTGTTTTTTTGATTGCTGCATTCTAGTGGGTATAAAGTGGTCTCTCACTGTGTATTTGGTTTGCATTTTCTGAATGACTAATAATGTTGAGCATATTTTCATGTGCTTATTGGCCGTTTTATAGCCTCTTTGGAGGGATGTGTATTCATATCCTTGGCCCATTTTTTAATTGGTTGTTTGTCTTTTTAACATTTAGTTATAAGAATTCTGTGCATATTCTGGATACAGGTCCCTTAGCAGTTATATGATTTACAAATATTTTCTCCCATTATGTGGGTCCTTTTCTCACTTTCTTAATGGTGTTATTTGCATCACCAAAGTTTTAAATTTTCATGTAGTATGATTTATCAGTTTTCTCTTTTGCCACTCATGGTTTTGGTGTTATAGTTAAGAAACCACTGCATGATCCAAGGTCATTAAGATTTAGTACTGTTTCCTTCTAAGAGTTTTATAGTTTTAGTTCTTAGATTTATGATCCATTTTGAGTCAATCTTTTATTTTGTATGGTGTGAGGTAAGTGTCCAAATTAATTCTTTTGCATGTTGATATTCAGTTTTTCCAATACTGTTTGTTGAAGAAACTATTTTTCCCAAGTGAATGGTCTTAGCACTCTTGTCTAAAATCAACTGACTACAGGTGTATGGCTTTATTTCTTGATTCTCAATTCTATTCTATTGTTTATATGTTGATCATTACGCTAATAGCACACTGTCTTGATTACTGTATCTTTGTTGTAAATTTTGAAATCAAGAATTGTGAGCCTTTCAAATTTATTTATTTTTTTAATACTGTTTAGGCTGATCTGGGTCCTGTGCATTTCCATATGAATTTTAGGAAAAGCTTGTCAAATTTTGCAAAAATTGCAGGTGGGATTTTAAGATGTTGAGCTGAATCTATAGATCAATTTGGTGAGTCTTGTCATATTAACAATATTGTTTTCTGATGCATAGCTTATTATGCATCCTCTATTAGATCTGTAATTTACTTCATTGATGTTTTTTAGTGCTCGAATACAAGGTTCGTCCTTCTTTTGTTAAACTTGTACCTAGATACTTTATTCTTCTTGATGTTATCATAAATGGTATGGTTTCTTTAACTTCATTGTCAGAATGTTTATTGCTAGTGCGTAGAAATGCAACTGAGTTTTGCATATTGATCTTATATCCTGCAGAAATGCTGAATTTATTAGCTTATTAATAGATTTTTAGTGGAATCCTTAGTATTTTCTATTTATGATACCATGTCAACTGAGGGAAAAAAATGTTTGACTTCTTTTCCAATTAGGATGTCTTTTTTTTTTTTTTTTTTTAGCTTAATTGCCTTGTCTAGAACTTCCAGTACAATGTAAAATAGAAATTGCAAGAGTGGGCATCCTTCTCTTATTCCTGATCTTTAGTGAATTTTAAATTTAGGTTATTATACTTTTCAACTGTTGGTCTTTTCATAATTTCTATCTCTTTACTTATATGCTCTTTATGAGACAGTGTCATCTTACTTTCCTTGAATTTAGAACATAGATTCCTTTGGTTGTTATTTGAAGGTATTTATAATAACTGCTTCTAAGTCTTTCTCTGCTAAGCTCACCTTCATGGGCAGTTTCTAATGCCTGTATGACCCTGTATATGGGTCATACATTCCTGTTTACTTTCATGTCTTACACGTTTTTGTTGGAAACTGGTTATTTTAGATAACATACTGTAGTAACTGGATAGTAACCCCCCTTCTCAGAGGTGGTTGTTGTTTATTTCTTTAGTGATTTGGCTGAAACTAAATCTGTTACATCCATTTCCCTTGCAATGCATAGTTTCTCTTATTTGTGCTCAGATTTTTCCCCATGACTTTTTTTATCTTTTAGACTTGCTATCTAGGAGCTACTCCTGCGTCAACATGTTGTGCTTAAGTTCCCTCAGCCAGTTACATCTTTACCCTTTCATCACTGGGTGAGTGTATGCTTTGAGATTGCTATCACAGATTAGGGAGTTCACGCGGTTTGTTTTATTTTGTTTTGTTTTGTTTTTGTTTGTTTTGTTTTGTTTTTTCCCCACGTTCTTCCAGGGACTGGTAGCTTGGAGCTTCCCTCTGTGATAACCCCTGAGAATGTGCAGTCCTGGGCTTATACACAGTCCTCTGGTCTTCCAGGGCTGAGTGTGACTTTTCATCTTAAGAGCTTGGCTTACTACAAGTGGCCCCAGATCAAAGTTTCCGGTTGGTCAGCGTGTGGGCAGAATTTGTGTTTAAGCCTCTTGTGCCAGTGAGGCTTCTGCCGTGTGTTGGTGAGTCTGGGTGCTCTCTGAGGAATGCTTGTAGGTCTGCCCCACAACCTGCTCTGACTGCTCCAGAGTGGGTGTGGTCTAGCACACGCTCTCAGCTTCCCTGACCCCCAGAGTTGCCAGTGTTCCCAAGAGGGCCCTTCTTGGCCTCTCTTCTCCTGGTTCTTTCAATTTAACTTCTTGCTGCTCAGCCATTCACATGCATCTTAGATCCACCATCCTGCTCTTCATTAGTCTCCACCAAGGTCTCCATTCTTTTTGACAACACCCTTAGGGATGAATTTTTCCCATCCTGTTCCAAAGAGCCAGTGTTCTCAGGCAGAGCTATGGAGCTCTTCATCCTTGCAGCATGCCTTTCCCCTTAGGCAAAGCCCCTGCGTCCCTGCAGCAGTGTTGAAGACAGAGGTCCACTTTTCCCAGAATGACACCTGTCTCTACAATGGGCAGTAGGAAAACAGCAACCCCTGGTTTTCTTGGCTTGTCCTTCCAGATATGAAACCCCTGCCTTAGAAGCTAGCTGGGATAGGGACCATACAAGGCCCATGGTCTCAGAAGCTTCAGCTGGGGTAGAGCTCCTGCTCTAGCACTGGGGGCTGAGTAGGGAGAGACAGGTCATCTATGCCCACCTGCTAGAACAGAGCTTCTTCAACACAGGGCTGGGGGTGATGAAAAATGCTGCTAACTGTGCTTCCTGCAGTCAAACGACAGCTCCAGAGTTGGGAGAGAAGGAGCCTCCTCTTGCTGCTCTCACCAGACAGCAGAACTCCTGGAGCTGAGGCAAGTTAACGGAGCATGTTGTGGCTCAAATACTATAGACTCTTGATGATTATTCATAGAAACAGTAGATTTTCTTGAATGAATGTTTTCCCATTTGCTGTGTGTGCTTAGAACATTTTCCAGAGAGTTTAAATGATGCTTTTTTCTTTTTGAAAAAACAAAACAATAAAACATCGGGACTTCCCTGGTGGTCCAGTGGTTAAGACTTCGCCTTCCAATGCAGGGGATGCAGGTTCGATCCCTAGTCGGGGAGCTAAGATCCCACATGTCTCACGGTGAAAAAAACAAAACATAAAACAAGCAATATTGTAACAAAATCAATAAAGACTTTAAAAATGGTCCACATCAAAAAAGTTGTTTAAAAAAACAACAAAAAAGTGATTCTTACCAGTTAGTTGTTACTTTGCTGGGAAGAAGTTCTGCCGGGCTCCTTGTCTGGTCAGTCTGGAAGCTCCATCTCCTACCTGTTCTATCCTTGCTGGATATTTGGGTTGCTTCCCTTTTGGTTCTATTACACAATAAGGCGCCTATGACCAGCCTTGCATACATGGTCTGATGAGCAGATGTACACCTTTCTGTTGAGTATATGCCTAGGAGTGACTTATTTTAGTGACAGGGCTGCAAATGTTCAGCTTTAATTGTCGATATTATCAAAATACTTTCCAAAGTAACAGTACCTATTATACTCCCAATGTATCCTCCTTATCAATCTTTTCATAGACAGTATTTTAGTGGATTAAAAACGTTTGAAAATTTTAAACACTCAGTTGTGAACCAAAATCCAGAAAGTGAATACAAGGATATACTTCTATTTTTTAGCATATTCTATTTTTAACGTGAAAACATGGTACTTGTAGTTTCTACATCCAAATACCTATTGCCATATATCTAACAAAGAGTGAGTCTAGGCAAAATAATCCCCTTCAAAATTCAGTTAATGATAAAAACTAAACATTTATTGAACAATTACCTCCAGAGTTCTGCATGGCCTCACCATTTTAGCACCACTTAAGTGCCTACAAAAAAAAGAGCTGCAATAACTCTGTCCCATACACTCACATCAGTAGTCCTGGGCTCTCAAGCTTCTCCCACGTCCTCACTCTTCACTTTCTTCCATGTTACTTCCTCTTTCCAGATTCTGAAAAATTTGGCTTTTTGTGTCTGAGCTATTTTCTTCTCAGGATATGACAAGATCCACTTCCTCAGTTCTAACTTTTGAATCTCCTGAGACATAGATTAACATTCTGGTTCTTCCTACTCTTGGCTGTTATCTATAGAGGGTACTGTGGTTGACTCTCCAATATCTGGACTCGTGTTTCCCTGATGCAATGTAAGTTGGAGAACTGAACTCAAACCAAGTTGTGGGAATAACTGATCTAAGAGCATTGCCAATTAATTAACTCATACTGGGCATATGACAAAATTTGGGCTAATAAATTATGAGGAAAAGGTTTCTAGAGGCGTCTTAAGAAAGGCTACAGTGCCTCTCTCTCTGTCTCTCTCCCTCTACCACTGGATGGGAACAAGACAGCAGAGCCCTGAGTGTTATTAGCAGCCCTATTTAAGAACAAGGTGGATTGGGGGTTGGGGGTTTGGGATGAAGTCAATAACATGGACAGCAAACCAGTGTTGCCAAGAACTCGAGCCTTATTTACAATCGCTGAAAACGACAACATCACCCCCTGAAGTTTCCCCTATCTCTGAATTTAGTTATTTGATATAAAAAATTATGTTATTGTTTGATCCAGTATAAGGCAGATTCTTATAGCCTATAGCCAAAAGAATCCTTGAAGATTAGTTAACTTTTTTGAGTCTTATTTTTTTTCTCCATAAGTGGAAGAGAAACAGTGGTTTCCTCATAGAAATTTTGTAAAAAAATTTGTAAAATTTTGTAAAAATTTCATTAAATTGTACATGAGGATCCCTCACTAAGATACCTGACACACGGTAAAGACATGTTAATTTTTGTTACAAGAATGAATGAATGAGGGAATGAATGAAAAATGCTGTTTTGACAGAAAGAGATGTGGAAAGGGTTGAATTATAATTCTGCTGGAATGTAAGCTCAAAAGTCAGGGGTCCTCCATGTATCCCAAGCCTCTAAAAATACTACATGACACATATCAAGCACTAAACACATATATTGTATTTTCTAAGCTCGTGAAGTCAAGAATAAAGGTAAGTTTATTGATTCACCAAGTACTAATGAGCACCTACTGTGTGTCATGCATTGTGCGAAATTGTGACGGTGCAGTGATGAATGAGACAGTCCCCACAAGTTTATTCCCAAGTGGGGAAAGGTGGATCGGACCATAGGTCAGTAGGAGGGAGTGTACAGTGCAAAATCATACAAGGTGTAGTGCGTACATGAAGGAGGAAAAACCAAACTATGTGGGAGGGACTAAGGAAAACAGCACAGAATGAGATCTGAAGGATGAAGCGGAGAAGATGACGGAAATGGAGGCTTTTGTGCATTTCAGGCAGAGACCCAACAGGTACACAATATCTGCTGGTGACTGCTGAGTGAATGAGTTGCAAAGACAGATCAAGCCTGTCTGAGGAGTGGCAGGAGGTGAGGAATGAAAGGGAACTAACTAGAGGTGAGGTCAGGGATCCCAAGCCAGTCACTTAGTTTTTCTCCTGTAAGAAAGGTGGAAGATTTTGAATAATCTCATAAATTCTCTGATGATCAGATCTGCAGAAGAACATCATTCTGGATTCTGCAGACTCTGCCTGAGTGTGGGATGTGTGGGATCTTGGAGGGGTAATTAGGGTTCAATCCGAAGTAGGGCAAAATCAAAGCAAACTTGAACCCTCAACTCTGTTCTCAGAAAAAGAGGCAGAATTGAGTCTTCTGCAGGCAAATAAAGAGCCAGAGTTACTCGTTCACTGTGAGACTCACCAGCTGGCTTAGATAGGCCAACTTGACTCTCCTGATACATTAAGAGCTAGTTTTCGTTCTTACAATTTTTCATTAGAGCCACACGCCTGTGTCTCCGACTAAACGTTGAGTTCCTCGTAAAAAGGGCAAGATTTTTTAATGAACCTAATGCCCCTCTCTCTTAGCATAGAGCAGCACCTCTACTGAATGTTGGTGCTTGTTAAATTACTGATGAATTAACAAATGAGACATTGGAAAGATGGAGTATTATCTTCTAAGTATTATTACCATATATGGTGTGGCCATTTATATTCATTTAGCATGAAGACTTAGGAAGTGCAAAGCTATGGTGTCAATCATATGAAACGCTATTGTGAGACATATATGCTATTGATAGACATTTATGCTAAAATAGATATTATTGTACACTAATAAAAGGAGTTAAAACATGCCACACCCTCCTCCAAGGACTTTGCAAATATCAACTCATGTAATCCTCACTCAGCCCTATGTGGCGTGTGCTGTTATTGAACTCATTTTTCACATGAGGAAACAGATACAGAGGTTAAGTAACTAGTACAAGTTCAAAGAGCTAGTAAGTGTCAGGATTCCAGTCCAGGCAGCCTGGGCTCAGGACCCTCACCCTCCACAGCCAGGCCAGAGACCCATAGAGGGTTCTTCTCCTTGGCCTCTCGAACTTATTCACACCCCGTTTGGGAAAATTGTCTGGTTTTATCAAAATTGTTCATTATATTAGATTTTAACTAATAGAATATGAGTTCTTTAAGAGCAAAAATCATATTTCCCAGCACCTTTCAGAGCGCCTAACATATAATAGGTGCTGATTTTTTGTTTGTTCTTGTTTCAGAGCGCCTAACATATAATAGGTGCTGATTTTTTGTTTGTTCTTGTTTAATCAGTAGAATATTGAAGAGTTACTGAGTGGTGGTGTCACCGCAGACATCTGGAAGAGTCTGAGGGTAAATGTCAAGAACTATAAATGCTTAAGTGTTCAAACCCCTGTTTCCCAGCTCCGCCTTCAGGATCCCTGGTGTCCAGTGAGATAGTCAAAGGTGTTTAACAAAAAATGGCTGTCCAGTTGAATGCTTAAGAAACATAAAATGCATTATTTATGGTCCCCTTTCGTGTTGTGTAAATAAATGAAGTTATGTTATGGTCCACCCACCAGTGAATATTTATATTTGGTTCTATGACTACAAATTAATTCTTAGCAACATCTTCACCGGAACCTCCTTATAGAGTAATCTTATGGAATATAAAGGTGGTTTGAGCTTGCCTCGAAGACTGTAATTTAAAAGTCATTCTAGGAGTAAGAGAAAGAAGAGAAAGAATGGAAGGAGGGAGAAGACAGCCAAATAGTTATTTGGGTAAAGGAAAGTTTCCTGAATCTGGAGAGGGTTCAACAAAAGAACAGTCCTGCAAGGGATGAATAGAACAAACTATAATCATCTATACATTCAGCCTCTAGGTAAAAGGGAAGAGAGCAGGGGAGGCCTTCCTGGTGATTCAGGTTAAAGTCTCTAAAGCCCCCTGTGAAGAGACTGAATTCCCAAATCTACAATATGTTAGAATCTTCTAAACCTTGTTTTGGCCGAGCCTTTGATTCCCTTGTGAACTCTGAATTTAGTGAATTTAGATGCACATGGACTTTAGGAGGCTTTGAGCTGGGGCCAAACTTAGGTTATCATACTGAAAGCTTTTTGCAGATACATTAATTTATCTTAAAGTGTAGACATATAAACTTTCAAGAGACCTAAATGGTTGTATCTCATCCAGTTAGGGTCCAATAGCCCCAAGGAATCCGTGTAACTCAGTCTCTCATCTCCATGTAGATTGGTTTCCAAACCATCCAGGGCTGAATATCTTTAAAAGTCAGTTGGCATCAAAAGATATAACTAAGTGCTTCCTCCTGGCACCTTTTTCCATTTTCTCTTGGAATATCAGGGTTGTGCTGCAATCTCCGTGCTTATCCCCTGGGTCCCTGGGAGGTGAGTGAACATCCTCACTGAACTTCCTCCCAGCATCCTTATTTTCTCATCTCTCCACACCTGCTGTCTTTTTTTTTTTTTTTTTTTTTTTTTTTTTACCCTGCTGTGCGGCTTTCAGGATCTTAGTTCCCCGACCAGGGATCAAACCTGTGCCCCCTGCAGTGGACGCACAGAGTCCTAACCACTGGACCACCAGGGAATTCCCCACATCTGCTGCTTTTATTTTCCCCCAACCCTTCCCCCAATTTACTCTTTACCTGCTACAAGGGGGAAAAGACACAAAAATAATATCTACCAAATATTTTCTTTTTAATTAAAAAAGACGGTAATGACTTCAGTTCAATAACGATTTGTGAAGTCTCTAGGAAGTGTCTGACACTAGAAGAATAACAAAATTGACGAGGCACAGCCCCTGCATCAAGTGTAAAGAGGTAAGAACAAATATATAGAAACAACTAAAATAAGAATAAGAACTGTAACGTTTCTAATGGGAGAGGATCCATAAATTTAGGTTGTGTCCCTCAAAGCTTGGCCCATGGATCTTCTGCATCAGAATCATCTGAATGTTAATTCAAATAGATATTTGGGGGGTCCATTCTAGACTGGGCAAATCAGAATTTCCAGAGGCAGAACTCAGGAATCTTCATTCTAACCAAGAGGGGAACCCGGCAAAACTGAGTATGCTGTTCTCTGAATGACCTACAAGAATCAGAGATCTGTCTTGAAGGCAGGAGAATTAAGGATGCTTAAAACTTCAAGAATCAGAGATCTGAAAGGCATTCTTTGCAGAAGGAACAGCAAGGCAACGGCAACATGAAAAGCCTTGGGGAGCATATTGGAAAACAATCCAATCGGCGAGGGCACAGGATATGTGAAGAAGAACCACAGACGATAAGCAGAAGCCTGAACTTCTGTCTTCTGCCCTAGTCAAGGCGAGTATCATTTGTTTGCAGACTGCTGAAAGTGAAATCCCCACGTCCGTTAATTTTTGTTAAACCTCTTATCTCTGAGGGTATTTAATTTTTAATTTCTTTTTCACTTACGTTGGTTTCCTAGCATGAATTTAGTGAAAACAACTTAAAGTTTTTTTTTTTTAATTAAATCAACCTTATTTAAATTCTGGCTCCATCACGTATTAGCTCTGTGACCTTGTGCTAAGTCAGCTATCGTCAGTAAGCCTCAGTTTGTGCCCCAACGAAGAGACATAATATCTAATCACTGTGGCGAGCGCTTAGCAGGGGCAGAAGGGCACAGCCGGAGGGCGCGTGGCACGGAGCATGCACTCCGTGAAGGGAAGCCCTTCTGAGTGTTACTGGGCTCCCAGGACGCTGGGAAACTGGTTTGCTTATTCTTGACTTCTCCGTGGATTTAATAACTCACGCTTTTGATTCTAATCTTCAGATTCAACTGTCTACCTGGCATATTTACGATCCCACTGAATTTCAACTTGTGAAGCTCTTTTAAGGCGTGTCAGCCTGGGACAGCACTGGGGCCTTGTGTTAGCATGGCCTGGTGCCAAAGGCAAATGTTTAGACTTGGCTGAGGGCTTGACGTTCAGTTAGCGCTCGATGCTTTAAAGAAAATGCAAACCCGGGAGCTTTTCTGGGAACGGAGGGGCTGGCTTCTCCGCCTTACAGCCACACAGGTGCACTGCCTCCTGGTGACAGGGAGCAAACGTTTGACCCAAGAGCCCGAAGCCATGTCCCAGGAGCCCCTGGAACCAGTGCAACCCTGACTGCGGGGAGCCCTGTTTGACTTGGCCGCGGGCCCCACGAAGCTGGCGGCGGGCACAGCCCAGAGGAAAACAGCCTTGACATTGACTCTCATCACTGCGGTGCTCAGGGCCACCTGTGGGTTTCACAACCTACCTTCCCTTTCCCACAGCATCCTAGCCAGTTCGTTTGCGTTCCCAGAAAAAAAAAAAGAGAGAGAGAGAGAGAGAGATCCTATTGCTCTCTTTGCTCCAAAGCTCAGTATCTGCCCTGGGTCACTGCCTTAAGGCACTCACCTGTGCACACCTCTGAGCGCAGGCGTGGGGCCAGCTGCTCCATCAGAAGCCTTTGTTAATTCTGGGTCTCTCTCCTGTTTCCAAGCATCTATAAATATACACGTTCTGCTGCGATGGGGAAGAAACAAACATTCATTAAGCACCTGCTTCATGCCAGGTGCTTTCACACACAGAACCTTGTTTAACCCTCAAAGCAGCTCCGTGAGAAAGGAGTTAATATCTTTAGGTATTGGATAAGGACAGTCAGGTGGCACGTCAGAGAAGCCAAGATTTGTACCTGGCCTTCTGACTCTAAGTTCATGATCTTTCCATCTAATGTGCTGCCTCTTACCACGTTATAGAAAGAGCAGCAGGCAGGGACAGGAGACATGGATTCCAGCCCAGGTTCTGACATTGGCTGGCCAGAGATGAACCCTCCTGCCATCTCAAGGTGTCTGACCCTTTTTATGAAATGAGGGGCTGGGACAAGCTGCCACTAAGGTCCCTTCCAGTTTTAATATGTATCTTGGGCTTGCATACAGCACCAGAGACCACAGATGGGGAGTGGGACCCTTGGCTGCCTTGAGCCAGTCCCAGCCAGAGGAAGCTCTGTGTGTCTATGGACAGCAGTGGTCTTGATGGAAATCCATCCCAAAGTGGTGACACAGTTGTGTGAAGTCTAAGGCATGGATGGGTCCCTTTCTGTCCCAAGACAGACAGACAGTCTTCAATAAAGTTGATCTGAACAAGGGGAAGAGATAACCCACAGCTGTTTCCAAGAACAGGGACTGTGGTTGTTGGCACGTGCCTGACACTGCTGTGTGTGTTTCATGTATGTATACTGATCCGTGTCACCTTCACAACACTAGGAGAGAAATACATCTATTTTCCCCATTTTGCACATATGTGAGGATACAAAAGCTCAGAAACCGCACACACAGCTAGTATGGGAGGGGCTGGGATTTGAACCCCATCAGTCACTCTTAACCGTTGCATTCAGTGGCTCTTAGACAAAGGGGTACAGTTGGGAGCTGCTCATTAATGAACTTACTCTGTATTTTGAAAGAAGAATAAAAATAATGGTTATTGATTGGCCAGACTTGGCTGGCCATTGTCACCTGTGTCATTTCACTTAATTCTCACAGCAGCACTTCAGGTAGGTGACATCTAGAGGGAAGCATGACCAAGAAGTTAGAAGGGATCTGCTGAGAGCGGGGCAGAAATTCCTGTCTCCCCGTCACCTTTCTGACCAGACACCTGTGCTCTTTTCACCACCATGCTGCTTGAAGCATGGGAGGATCTCTGGCTAACCCTCCCCCCTGCCCTGTGCCTGCCTCTCTGTCCCTCATAGGAATTAGGAAGTAGAATGGACTGGTCACTAGTACAATCTTCCCTACTCATTCTTATTTGGGGAGGGTCCTTCACTGACATAATGGAAATCAAGGTTGTTAAAAATAATCCTGCATAGCCTAGCATTTATAACTATATATTTAATTATTACTTTATACATCAATTTCTCCATTAACCTGAGGTGTTTGCATGCAGGAAACACAGCTTTCACCTCTGCTCTCCAAAGCCTCGCGTGCAGGTCACTGCACAAGGCGCAGGGTCACATTTCCCTCTTTCTGTGTTGTGAGCAGGTTCTTATGACGCCCCAGGTTAAATATGAGAAAGCAAAACAGAAACTGTGTTCCGCTGCCAGGTGGGAGCCGCAGGCTTCGATTCTTCTCTCTGAGACTATTCGGAGGAGAACTGACTGTTTACCCAAAGGCCGTCGGGAAAACTCTAGAGCTGAAGGTCCAGTATTATTGTCTGTTTTAAAATGTATTAAAGAAACAGAAAAGTGGATCGAGTTAGTTTCTGAACATACATTCAGACAGCCTTGTGGTGTGGATTTTATTTATGGAATCACCTTGCTAATTAAACAAGACTAACTTTGACACCATTGTAGCTTAATGTTTTAAGGTAACCGGAAAGGCAGAGGGAGAGAGAGGCTGTTACAAAATGAGGACACATTTCTCAGTGTTCCTACCTTCCCTCCCTAGGTGCACAGAAATGATACATGTCTGCTGCTTAACCCTCTTTTTATACATGCTTTTTCGCTTCATTTCCCGGAATCACATGTGTCTCTAACCTCTACTTACTTACTAAAACGCATGACAATCTGTTCAAAGCTAATCCTACTTGAAAATTCGGCAATAGTCAAATTGTTTCAACCTGGGAGAGAGGGAAACATTCATCTTCTGGACTGTCTGAGGACCTCGAGATAGGATACCAACTTCGACCAGAAACTATTCACCTTCTTCCTAAATCGTCAAGGCATAAACAACAACAACTGGAAAATGCCAAGCATCAGAGTTGAACCTGAGATCTCAACGTTTCTCACTGATGTGAGAAAGCACAACATGCTTTTGGAAATTGTTAGAACACAGGTGCACAGGAAATCCAGAGGCTCTCCCTCAACTTTTGGCTCCTTCCCGGGTCCTGTGTCAGCAGAGACAGTGGCCGCCCCACAAACGAGGAGGCTTCTGGTTTGAGTGAAACGTGCAGCAGTGATGAACTTGGGGTGGGTGTCTCCTGGAATACCAAGTAGCCTCAGGAAAGGTCGGTTTAATTCAAAGTTGTTTTTCCCCATAAATACGGAAACCCAGGACATAAGGAAAGAAGAAGCTTAATGGTGTGTGTGTGTGTGTGTGTGTGTGTGTCTGTGTGTGGGTGTGTGTGTCTGTGTGTGTGTCTGTGTGTTTCCCCAGAACTTTGGGTATGAAGGCAGGATCAGGTTATTGACTTGCAAGGACTCTTACACACTAACTCCGAGGTGCCCTTATGTCAGCCCATGGAGCCCATGCTACTTCCCTGTAGCCTGACTTGCCTCCTAGAATCATGTTCCTGGGTCCCATTTCTGACTTGTGGAACCAGAATCTCCAAGGAAACATTTGAGGATCAATGTTTCTAAAAAGCTGCCCAGGTTACCTTAATGCTTATCTTGGTTTAGCAACCCTTTATTTAAATCCTTTATTTTATAAGTGGGAAGGGTAAGATCTTAGTACATTGGCAGAAGTTGCCCAAGGCCGCCCACGTGGTGAGCGGTGGAGCCCCCGTTCCCACCCAGGCCTCCCCATTCCTGCCGTAGCTGCCTGCCCAGTGTCCCTAGGACCCAGGGCGACACAGACACGTGGTTTGCCTGATTCAGGTTTCATTTTGAAACCTTTCTGTTTATACAAGAGGAATCTCCTCTCCCTTGGCAGGGTGCCTTCTCTTGCACCACAAATAATGAGTCCTTTCAAACAAAGCTAAGCTTTTCTAAAGCTTGGAAAATCTATCATAATCACAGTGTAGTTTCCTTCTTGTAAGTTCTCTGAAGAGCCTAAGCCATCTTCTTGCTGGGCTGTGGGGAAGGGAAGCTATCTCACATCTCACTGTCATTGTAAAGTATTGATGGGGTAATTTTATGGGCATTAATCCACTTAATTTCTTTCATTTGTCTAAAATAAAGAATGTGTTTTATGACCCAGGGCAGGGCCTAGCAAATTTGTTCTGTAAAGGTCAGAGAGTAAATGTTCTCTTGGCTAAATAGTCTCTGGAGACCATCATTTCTGCTATGGCAGGCAGCCACAGATAGCACCTGAGCAAATGGGTGTGACTGAGTGCCAATAAAACTTTATTTACAAAATCAGGTGACAGGATGGATTTGGCCTGCAGGCCATGGTTTGCTGACCTTTGGTCTAGGAAACCTAAAGTTCCAAAAAAAGGAAACAAACAAATAAAATGGTTTGTCCCTAAGCAACTCACAGTCTAGGTTAGATGGAAGACCTAAATTTGAGGTAACCGTTGCAGGGGTTCGAAAGAACTGCCTAGGGCTTCCCTGGTGGTGCAGTGGTGGAGAGTCCGCCTGCCGATGCATGGCACACGGGTTCGTGCCCTGGTCCAGGAGGATCCCACATGTCACAGAGCAGCTGGGCCCGTGAGCCACGGCCGCTGAGCCTGCGCGTCCGGAGCCTGTGCTCCGCGACGGGAGAGGCCACAACAGTGAGAGGCCCGCGTAGCACCAAAAAAAAAAAAAAAAAAAGAAAAAAAAAAGAAATACCTAGAGGAATTCTGCTGTTTATCGAAGAGCATATGTTGAAAAGGTGCATTTGGATCTGAGAAGCAATAAATTGATAATGGACATGGCCCTATTTCAGATTCTTTGTTAAATTTCTCCATAATTATTGCTCTGTTTCCTTTCTCTTATTGAAGCAATTTTTTGATAACTTGGAAAATGATTCATTTCATGTGATTTCAATGTTTCTTAAGTCTATAATTATTATTTTATTAACGTAATTTTCAATGAATAATTTCTGTTAATGTAATCATTAATGCCGTGCATAAAATCATTTTATAATTCATTTAATCTTTGTACACGCAGTCTCTCACAAACTACCTTTCCACCAGTAGCCACCAGCTTACCAGTTCCCCTCACTTAATGCTCCAGCTGTTGCCAAAATCCTGGCTCTCTGTGCACCAGTTCCAAACAGAAATACGGAGACAGAGTGATGGAGGAGAAAGACCGAGTGGCTTTATTTCTTTGCCAGGCAAAGAGGGAACACAGTAGGCTAGCGCCTCAAGAACTGTGCCCCCCTCCCTGGGGAGTAAGGAGAAGTCTTATAGTCAAGGAGGTCAGGAGTAAGCAATAAGGAGCAAGGCGGTAACAGTCTTACATTCTTCTTTCTTCAGCAGGGTTTCCAAAGCGTGGGGTTGCTGACAAGATGAGGGTCTCAGGTGGTCTCCTAATCTGGATGAGCTTCTCTGGTCCCTTTAATCCTGCCTCAGGTGGTCTCCTGGCTGCTCCTCCCTTAATTAGCAACTGTTCGAATTGCCCTTTGGAACTCAGGTAAGGTTATGGAGGCTGGAGTCTTGCCTACAAGAAATGGGGGACAAAAAGACCTCCCTGCCTGGGAGCCCCATAGGGCCCTGCTCAGTTTCACAGCCTTGCAGGCCTGACTGTTCTTCAGACCTGCGCAGTGGTCTCCATTGCTGTCTGCTCTGCCTGGAACCCACTCCCTGCGTACTTCTGCATAGCCCTCCACTCAGTTTCCTGCAAGTCTCTTCTCAAAGTCCACCCAATCAGACAGAATGTGTCTGCCTAACCTGATCAGAACAGCATTCACACGACTTTCTCTCCCTTCATCCTGTTTTATTGTAAGCCGCAGCACTGATCAAGCTCTGATATTGTATACATACATTCTGTTTTATTGGTTTATCTTAGTTACCTCCCATTACTAGGAGGTAGGCTAGAAAAAGCAGGGACTTGGTTCCTGTTTACTGCTGTACCCTCAGCACCTAGAACAGTGGCTGGTACATAGTAGACTGGCAATCCGTTTTTGTGGTTGGACCTGCTGTGAGAATCGGAGTTGAAGCCACTTAACAATATTTGATGCAGTTCATTGCTTGGCGAAATTCATGAAAAATCGCAGGCATAAGGTTTTACATGCGAAATGTTCCTAATTTTGCTGGTGATTGGAGAGGAGCTCAGGTAAGGACTTGGTGTTGATGATGTCAGTCCCTTAGTAAAACCTGTACATGCAGCTGTGCATTTTCCCCACCCTCTTACAATCTTCTTTCTGTGTTTGGGCTCATGGCAAAGTAACGTGGGAATCCCTGGTCCAACCTCCCAGCCCCCGAGTTCGAGTTCCCCACATTCCTTTCCCTGCTGCCGGCTCCCAAGCCCTTGGGACACCCTCTCACCTGCGTGGAGTCTTCCCTGTGTCCCTCATTCCTTGTTTACCCCTCACAGTGAAGACTTAGCTTTTCTCTCCAAATACATGTGGAGCCACCAGGGATAAAACTGCATACTCTGTTCTTGAGGGTCCTTGGTGTTGGAGGAAGCTTCAGAGTCCATGCTGGTGTATAATCTCCCTTCTGCTGGTCCGCTTCCTGAGCCTGGCAGACTACAGTCTGTGTGAGAGCAGGCAGGTGGAGAAGGTAGAACATCGGTCAGATGGGCTGTGAGTAATTCGGCCACAGAGCCAGGAGGGCAACATTCACGTGAACACTTCCCCTGGCCTTCACTCTCAGCCACCCAAGGCTTTAACTAATGTGATTCTGGAAGATGCTCTTGTTTTGCAGTCCAAAATACGTGGGGGAAAAGGCATAAGATTGACGTGGTGCCTTGTTATTTTTCCCCCCAGGAGATTCCTCTTTAAAAACTTACATATGTTCCCTTTTATTGGCTTACTTGCAAAGAAGGGAGTTTGAACCTATGGAATTATTATAATTGTACATCAAGAAAACCCAACTCTGAGAACTGTTTCTATACACACATTAAACTAATTTCCTCACTGAAAGGCCCTGACCAATGGGCTTCCAAAGTGGCCCAGAGAAATGCTGATCATTCCTGACTTAATTTTCCTCTTACTAGAGTGTATATGTTTTCTTCTAGGCAGAACAATTCTGACAAAAATATCGACAGTATTTCCCAGACCTTGTTAATCAACCACACCTAATTTTCTATGTTCGTTTTCATCTATTTAGAAGCATTATACAGCTATGAACTTTGTCAGTATCACAAAACTGCCCAGTGAATAAAATATGATCTGTTTCAGGTAGTCACAAGTAGACCCCTAAGTAAACTCTAGTATGGGTGTTATAATCTTACAGAACTTTAGAACTCCGAGATAAATGCCCAAAAGGACTTTATTTATAAAAGGAGATAAAAAGGAGATTAATGCAAATACTTCATTTCAGTTAAACAAAATCAAACAACCCTGATGGAGAAATAAAGATCAGACATCCCTTACAGCATTATCCCGATGGGCATGAGTTTGCTCTCCAGATCTAGAAGAGGGTCCCAGGAGCCTGAGTTGGGCATAGGTGTTGGGGAGCCGGGAGGGGGATACATGGGAGGCAGGAATGTTTGGTCTGCATGGTTGGGAGCTGAGGGTCCCCCAGGAAGAAACTCAGCGGCCAAGTAGCTGAAGCCTGGCCCATGCCTGTTAAGGAGCCCCACAGCGTGCTTTTAGTGATGTGGGACCCACAGTTACTTAGCGCTGGGCTGCTGGAGTATCGGCATGGCTCAGATCTCCACATTAGCACACACAGAACACACACGTAAACTCCTGTTCTCCTGCTCTCTCTTCTATCCACTGCTTTCCATACGCCTCTCCAGAGGACTCTTTCCGGCCTTCTGGAAGTTGCTGCAAAGGAAGGGTGGCGAGCAGGGACTGTGAAGATTTGTCAACCCAGATGTCAGTGGACAGAGGACAAGCTTTGGTGGCTTTGGCTAGAGGGAAGAACAGGGTGGTCAATGGATTCAGAGAGAGGGGGCAGGAGGCAGGGACAGGGGTAGAGGTGGGCTGCAGAGGGGTGAGAGGAGGAAGGAGCAGCGGTGGGGATGAGGGTCACCAGGCCCATCCCCACAGCCTAATGGCCAAAGCTGAGGGGCTCCCGCCCAGTGGGCAGAGGCTTCTGGTCCTCCCTTCCCTGCAGGGTGGCAACATCAAGGTCCGGGGTTGAAGACTCTTAAACATGTGCTCAACTCCCTGGCTTCTCTGCAAAATGGTGCAGGAGCTGGAAGGGGCTGAGAAGAGGCGCCCACATGCCTTCTCCTGTAGCTGGATCTGGAGGAAATGCCAGAGGGCAAGGGCACTGCCCTCGAGGCAACCAGAGTCTGCTCTGGAAACAAGGCCACCCAATCTAAGTCCAAGGACCCTCTGGTGAGCAGAGCACTTTCTAAAATGCAGACCCTGGGGAGAGTAGGGCTGGTGGGGTCAGCCTGATGTTTGGAGAGGTAAAGCCACCAGCTCAGGGGTTCAGAGCTGATGAGTGGAAGCCTGGATCCCACAGATGTTAAAAGTGATGGACAGTGACTGGGGAGGCCCATCCCTAAATTTGCAGGGTCCAGGGCAAGAATATACAGAAAGGCCCATTAGTCGAAATATTTGAAAGTTATGAAGCAAAGCAAGAAACTGTTAAATGAAATATTTTTTCTGCCACTTTGATAAATAAAACTTCAAAACACAGATCAAAAATTGTTTTTTATGTAACTAAAATTCAGCAAAATATCAAAGATGATTACATTTAATTATTACTACACACGTCTGGGTGTTTTGTTGATGGGCTAATGATGCTTGAATAAATGATAAGATAAAGCTGGACAATTCATATATTATTGTTAAAAAATTTCCCTTAATGATGGCTACCTCAGTTTCCCTTCCAGGAACATATGATGATAAAACTCACTTACACCCTGAGCGATGCTGAACCTGTGGACAGAGGCCGTGCACCACTTAATCTGGCTGCTGTAAGTATTTAAATAGTCGATCAACATGCAGATTTTCCTTGCACTTAATGTATGGTACTTTCAGATGTGGGAAAATTATCTTTAATTTTGAAAAGGGTGAAGAATGCTAAATGTCAAAACATAACACAAAAATACAGACTCTAAGTGAGTACTGATAGGTAGTCAACTTGACAAATATATGAATGGAGGAAAATGGTGGTATAAACAGAGTTTTCGTATAAGAGGATATTTTAAGCAGTGAGCAAAGGGGTGATGTATTTGATAAATTATGTTGGGACAAAAAAAAAAACATCGAATTGGGAAAAATGTCATACTCTTGACTCATGTGGTATTCAATTTTAGGCACAGAGAGAGATTAAAGGGTTACTATCCCCCCAAAAGATGATTTTACTCATCGTTTTGAACTTTTTGTACCTTTGTACAACTTCTTTAGTTGATGCAGCCAGTGATTCTGTCAAATGACATTGATGGGACTGCACTTGATTGGTTTTTGGCTGATTTTAACTAGAATGCTTCTAGTGTTTCCCCTATTAAGAAAAATCTTGGCCTTTAGCTCGAGATACCTGCCATCATTTGAGAAAATATCTTTCTATTTCACTTCATTAGTGCACTGATAAGGAATTATAATGTTTATAAAATTTCTTTTTAACATCTATGAAAACTCTCTGTAAAATGAATTGTTGGACCCTTAGAGTATATTTATTTTTAAGGCTTTTGAAATGTATTTTCAAACTATCCTCCAGAATCCTTACCTCAATTTAGACTCATGCCAAGGTATATAAGTCTAAAAGTTTTAGATTTCTAAAGCTTATTAGAAGTTTATATCTTGGTGTATATATTCCCTCATCTGCTGGCCCACCCAAGATCAAGTAAACACTAAGTCCCCTGGGTATCCTTCCAGAGTTTATTTAAGCACAAAGAATACAAATATATAATTGCCCTCCTTTTGTCTGCAAGGGTTAAATGTGTTTGAACTATGCTTGTATGTACCTATAGAGCCTATAGAGCACTGTCATTATGTTTCCTAACAGCTGGATAGGATTTCATGAATAGAGGCAGCACCAAATGCTCAGATAATACCCTATTGATGGGCACTAGTTTTCAGTACTCTGCTAGTGCCTCAGTGCTGGGGGGTGGGTAATGCTGTACATTCAACACTTCACGTACCTGCAAATATACCCACAGAAACCTCCAAACTGCAGTGATTTTGTCCAAGCCTACATGCACCTGTAACGCTCAGAGTTCTTGCTGAATTTTCCTCCAAAAGGGTTTTAATGACAAATAATCCCATCATGCATGTCTGACCACTGACACAGACTGCCAACAGTGTTGTGAAATTCTTGACTTTTGCTGATCCCAGAGGTGAAAAATGGTACCCTAGTGTAGTTTCTTACATTACTCTTTTCATATTGTGAGAGAAGGTGAGCATCTTTTCTTATGCTTAAGAGCCATTTGTAATTCCTCTCTTGTAAACTGTCCATACACCTATTCTTCTCTCAAGTTTCTATTGTTTTGTTTGTTATTTTATTAAAAATTTCCTAGCATTCCTTAGGTATGACAGAATTCAGTCCTTTTTTGATAGGAACTATAAATATAGTTTTCTCACTTATATTTTGATTTTGCTTATATGATTATTTTTATGCAGAAGGGTCTTTTTTTGTAGTTTGTTTATTTTTTACTTAGTCAACTTTATCATTATTTTCCTGTTTGACTTTTTAGTTGTGATCCGTATTACAATGGTCTTCCTGAATACAAAATTATAAGGACATGTCCCTGTGTTTCTTTTAGTATATTTATAGTTTCATTTTTTACATTTAAATATTTGATCATTTTGGAATTACACTGGCATATGATTTAAGGTATTGATCTATGTTTAATTATTCCCATCAGAAATATGTTGAAAAGATTTTTCAAATTTACTGATATTTTTCCTACTTACTATTTTTAAAAACTTTACTGCATTATAATTAGATGTTGTCTGTACTATGATTCACTTGGAAATGCACTCAGTTTTATTTTGACCTAATATATGACTACTTGTCATGAATATTGGAAAACCTCAATATGGGAGCAGAGATTAATCTTCAGAAATCAGATGTACTCTGTTCATGAAGTCTTCTGTAGTTGTATTGGGCACAAACTTTGTGGGTCTTCTCAATTCCATTGACTGTCTCCTTTCTCTCTTGTCTGGTGCCCTGTTTAGATCAGTTCTCTTCATCATACCCAGAGGTGATGGAAATGCAATGGCAGGATGAAATGCACTGCACATGATGGAGGGCAGTGCCCACAATGAAGTGAAGTGCTCAGGATGAAAAGCAGCGCATGTGGCGTCTGCCTTCCTGAGTGGCCCCAGACACTCCAGATTACGTAACCTGGGAGGGCCAGGTGGCTAAGCTCCTATAGGTGAACTTTGACCATTTGAAGTCTGGCAGATAGATTCCTCTTTTTTCTCTCCTTGCAGGAACTTTCTGAGGTGTAATTTCTCCTTGAAAATCTACCTGAGAAGCAGCCTACACTGAGTGAGCACAATTGATGAAATCCCTGAGAGGCCAGCGCTGTACCACAGCCTGTTGCATTTCCCCAAATCTCCCTTTGACTCACTTCTTTTGTCCTCATTTTCACAGTCTTGGGTTTGAAACTATGTCAGCACTTTAATCCTTGCTTTATGGTTTTCTTTCTAGAAGACCCAAGCGAAGGAAATAGTCTTACTTATTTTTTATCTGTTTGATTTATGGCTGGAAAGAGATAAAGGGTATAGATGAGTTTATGTATTTTACTCCTGCTATGTTTCTATTTCATCTTGTATCTTATAATTTCTACTTTATAAGTGTCTCTTGTGTGTTAGTTTGTGCATGGATTTTCACGACTCTTCATACAATTATTCAACAAATATTTATTGAAAACTACCAAGTGTCAGGCATTGACCTAGGTCCTTGGATATAGCAATAAACAAAAGTGACCAAAATTCCTGCCCTTAAGTATTTAGATTCTAGTATTTATTCACTGTGGAGTTTAGCAATGTAAAATGGTGTCTTTAGGTCATTTTATGTTTTATGGAGTGAATTCCATCTTGTCTGACATTAAGATCATTGCCACTGCTTATATAATTCTTGCATTTGCCATTATGCTATGCCTATTCATTTAATTTCAAGCTTCCTCAATTATTTTGTTTTAGATGTGTCTTTTTATACAGCATAGAGTAGGATTTGCTATTTTGTTTTGTGATTCTTTTTGAAAATTGTTTTTTTGGTGGTAGATAGGATAATCTATTCATTTATTAATAAGACAAATATGCTTGAGCTTGGCTCTCATATAAGTCAAGGTTCAACTTGAGAAACAGGACCCTTGGAGATATATATTAAAGCATTTATCACAAGAGATTGACTCACATAGTTGTTGGGGATGACTAGGTGAGCCCAGAATCTGGAGAGCAGGCCATCGGAAGAGGTAAGCTGGAACTCCCAAGCATGAACTGAAACTGCTGTCCACAGGTTGAATTTCTTCATCAGGGAAGCCTGAGCCCTGCAATGAAGGCTTTTTGGCTGAATCAGACCCACACAGATCCTCAAGGAGTCTTACTTACTTAAAGCCAACTGATTATGGACTTTACTTACATTTGCAAAATATTTTCACAGCAACACCTAGATTAACATTTGATTGGATAACTGGGGATTGTATGTCCTAGACCAATTGACATTTAAAACTGACCCTCACATGTTCTTTGTTGATTTGTAGCTTAAAATGTCTGTGTGGTCCATTTTTATGGTCTTTGTTTTTAATTTGTTGTAATTTTTCTAATAGTTAGAACGTCTTGTATTTTTCTTCAAATGGTTGCCTTTAATGTTAGACTTTAATGCAAAACCTTTAGTTTCTATTTATTTAAACAATATCTACTAGTTCTCTAACGTGAACAGTGCTGAAAATGACATGTGTCTTTAACCCTTCATGTCACCTTCTTCTTCACAATCCCTTAATTCTATTCAATCCCTTAATTCTGTCTTTGTTAATATTCACTCTTGCACTGTTAAAAATGCTTATACACTGAGACTTGATTTCTCAGCTTTAAATGGTATGCTTTGATGCTCAGCTATTACAGCTGAGGTATCAAAAAGCTTATTCTACCTCAATTTTCTTTCTTCTTTCCTCCCACTTTTTGTTAGCTGTGTCATTTATTTATTTATTTATTTATTTATTGCGGTACACAGGCCTCTCACTGATGTGGCCTCTCCCGTTGCGGAGCACAGGCTCCAGACGCGCAGGCTCAGTGGCCATGGTTCACGGGCCCAGCCGCTCTGTGTCATGTGGGATCTTCCCGGACCGGGGCATGAACCCGTGTCCCCTGCACCAGCAGGTGGACTCTCAACCACTGCACCACCAGGGAAGCCCTGGTGTTGGTGTTTTCAAGGGGAAACAGTTGGGAGAAACATTTATTGCTACATGGCAACTGACCATGTGCTGTCAAGTTTTTTTGCATTTACTTCTTAAGTATTTTTACATCACTTAGCAATGGACTGTATTTTCTTACATCCTATTTATGGGAATTTCTGAGAGTGATGGGTGTTGGGGAGAAACTAGTACAGCAGAGTAGTAATCCAAGGCGCAAAGATGAAAGGCTCCCTGGATTCTGCTGCCACAAAAACTTTTTCCTTCTAATCCTACATGGGAGCCAGTCTGTACCCTCCCTTACCTCGTCTCTGGTTCAAACCAGGTTCAGAAACAATTCCACCGCCATCCCTGCTCTTCACACTGTCCAAACCTATTGTTGCTACACCAGCTGCAAAATGTTTCCTTTCAGGGTGACCCTCTCACGTTCAAGAAACAGATTTAGCTGGTTGATTCTAAGGTCACTTGCAGCATACCTCTCAGGCTCTGAGCGTCTGCTTTTCCCTTCCTCACACCAGAGTTTTGCATGATCTTGGCTCTTTTTGACCAGTTTTACATATGTTTTAGAAATCTGTGAATCGTATATGTGACCAAGTTCCACTAAAGATGGAGATTGTACCTTTTTTTTTACATTCTCCCTTTTGCTTTGTATAGTTTCCAGGAGGAGAAGAGGAAGAACTGCTGACTCAGTAGCTACATTCACCTAGTTTCTCAATTCCTTTTGACCCAGAATGTTCTTCACTCATATCTTCTGTTGTGTCATGCTCCATAGATTTAAACATCTGAATTCCTCCTGTCCAGGAGAATTTTTTTACCTTGTTTCCGGGTAGGTAGTATAAGTCAATTATACCCTCTGGTTCATACAAATGTAAATACATGTACACATCTATGACAACAAATAACAAGGATAAGTCAATAATTCTCAACTTTACCAACTATACTGCACTAATATTTTCTTGTTCCATTCTGTTCTACTTATTTTTTTAATGTTTGTCATGGTCCACTAATTCAGCATGGTTAATTAGTGGCTTACTACCCTCTCTATGAAAACCTCTTATCTGGAAAATTTATTCATTCTGCACCTAATATTTTTTGAGTGTTTTCTATGGGCCATGCACTGTGCTGGGTGTTTTAATATGACTGTGTATAACACATGCATTCAAATATGACATCTATCTTCATGAAAGTTTACAGAAATGCTACCAAATGGTCAAGAGAAATAACAGCAATTGTACGGAGGATGATAATTGCATCATAACTGCTTCACACATATTATCTAACAGTTAACAAATAATTTGAAAATTTTACCTAACTTTTCTTTCTTTATAAATTTATTTATTTATTTTTGGCTGCGTTGGGTCTTCGTTGTTGCTGCATGCGGGCTTTCTCTAGTTGTGGCGAGCGGGGGCTACTCTTCATTGCGGTGCGCAGGCTTCTCATTGCGGTGGCTTTTCTTGTTGCAGAGCACAGGCTCTAGGCACACAGACTTCAGTAGTTGTGGCACGTGGGCTCAGTAGTTGTGGCTTTCAGGCTCTAGAGCTCAGGCTCAGTAGTTGCGGTGTACAGGCTCAGTTGCTCCGTGTCATGTGGGATCTTCCCGGCCCAGGGCTCGAACCCGTGTCCCCTGCATTGGCTGGTGGATTCTTAACCACTGTACCACCAGGGAAGTCCCTACCTAACTTATGTTTTAAAACATGTGTACCAGTTAGGCAGAGATTACACTGTTTTTCAATAAGACAGTTTTAAGGGTCAGTGACTTTGTGACTCACTCAAGATCACACAGTCAGTAAGTCACAAAACTAGACCATAATCTTCATGCTTTAATTCTTAGTCATTGTCCTTTACATCACATGAATGTAGAATAAATTAAAATTAGTAGCTGTCAAAGAAGATCAAACAGAGATTAAATAAAACTTTACTCAAAAGAATGAAATATCAGCACTGCATAAAAATAACTTTCATTAGTAGTCAAACATAAGTTTTAGGGAACATACTACCTCAAATTGTTTGAGTAGTAAAAAAACCCACAGCAGCAAAAACAGCACATACATATTCACATAACTCACAACTCATGGTGCTATTTAAAAGGGGGATCTTGTTAGTGACTACATTCTCTGGAGCTTTGCTGTCACTTGATAGTGTACGTGCTCCAGGTCAGCTGAGAAAGTTGACTGAAGGACTCCTCATTATATGGACATGTCTGTATGGAAGGCAGATTGGGGGCTGTGGGGAGTCATGGACCATTTCTAACACTTGGAGTTTGATGTCTGCAAGAAACACGGTCCCAGTCGCCTCTTCCAGAATCCTCATCTCTTGACAGAATGAATCTCTGGATGCGGGTCATCCTTGTGGAGACCACTCAAGACTCAGAGAAAGCCGACTGCAACCCCTCCAAGGACAGACCTATTCAGAAGACAGCAAAGGACCCACATTTCCAGGAAGAGGGCATTTGACATGAGGGAATGAGGCTGGCAGAGCCAAGCTCCCTCCATGAAAAATAAAGGAGGAGGAAGCAATGGAACAATTTTCATCAGAGTGATAAACCTCCCTCAGAAGTGCTACACCCTGACATGAGTATTTGCTTCTTAGGCCTTCCAGAACCAACTGTTTACTAACCTTCTCGTGGGATCAGATCAGCAGTGTGTGCTGACTGTTCATGACTCGGCCTCTATCCTATTTTTGCCTAAGCCAGTATCAACCCCTGCCAAGCAGACGCTCTTGAAAACGTGTAGCTGGTGTCCGTGTAGCGGGTGTCCTACAGTCAGTCGATGGCAGTCCGAGACAGTCAGATTCCAGCCACATCTGCAAACTGAGCTGAGGGTTTGAACATAAAAAAATTATGAAAGAAAACTATAAAGCAAAGGTTGAATGGCTCTGCAGAAGGAGAAAAGAGAAAACAAAGGCTAGACACAGGTTGTGTTTTCCTTCAGAGAACAGCATAAACAGTATAGTCTTCAGTAGGAGGGTCCAGATGTAGCTCTAGGAGAATACGCCCAAATGCAGCTGATGAACTTGGCCACGTTTCACTCTCCTGCAGATGGAACCCAGAAGTTAGTCCTAAACTCTGTCACTGTAACTTTCAAGGGAAACTTTAATGTAGAGCTACTGGTCAACAGCTTTTTGCCAGTGATCCAGCAGCACCATGGGGTGGTCCTCTTAACGTGGAATTTTTTTATTTAATTAATATAATATATATAGGACTCCATGCAGAATTCATTCATTCATGTACTAATTCATTCATAAATTAGTTTCTTGTTCTGAAATATAATTTCACTGCTATATCTCTAGAGACAAAATTGGGGTCTGGCACATCATATACATGCAATAAATAGTTTATTGAATAAATGAGTGAGCAACCAGAACAGATTATTATAAAAATGTGTATGTGAGATATAGGCAATTCAGCAAGAATCCATTCCCAGCCATCAGGACACTGCATGTAAGAGGCAGTCAAACAGACTGTGTGACACCGAAGGTAAGTGCCCCTCCCCTAGCAATGCCCTTCCCCATGATCTCTCCTTCCCCCCTTATGCTTTCAATTAATGTGAATTTGCTGGCGCCTCTAAAGTCTATATCAGGGAATTGCCTGGTGGTACAGTGATTAGGACTCCGAGCTTTCCCTGCTAGGAGCGCGGGTTCAATCCCTGGTCAGGGAACAAAGATCCCGCAAGCTGAGCGGCCAAAAACAAACAAACAAAAAAAAACTACCAATGTTTAATGTGAAATTATTAAAAAAATATATATATATATATATATAATAAGTGAAATCTATATCAGAGCACAGACCGCTTTTGAACTCTCAATCTGTTGTTCAAACTTCTCACTGAGTTCCTCCTCTTAGGGGGCCACGCAGCTCATCAAACTCAGGGGCGTAAAATCTACTGTGTCTTCTCACCCCATCTAACTGGTCACCGAGCTTAGTTATTTCTATTTTGTTTAATTCTCTCAGATCTTTACCTTTCTCTTCACCCTACAACTACTGCCTTGGTTCAGCCTCTATGATGTCAATTTTACACCTGTACCAACTGCTGATCAGAAGCTTCAGTGGTTTTCTCAGTTATTTAGCTAGAGATGGAGCAAAATCCATGTTCTTTCTGTAGGACCCATTGAGCACCTGTGAGGGGCAAAAGAGGGTGACAACGTGAGAGTTTCTCAGGGGGCTGCGGTTCTTAGGACTGGGTACTGCATAAGAGCAGGACCTGCTTCTGGAAAACAAAAGTGAGTCCGGTTTTGTGCCCGTGAAGTGTGGGAGGAGGGAATGTCTGTGGACCTGAGTGAGGCCAGCCGCCTGGTGCAGGCGGGTTTCTGGTAGCATTTTCTGCTTCTGTCTCTTTTTGAATCCCTGCTTCATCCTTCCCGCTCTCTAGAGGGCTCCGCACAGGTCAGGCGAGGTGACAGATTTTCTCTTTCAGGGCTGACCTGAGCCTGCAGAGCCCCTGTCTCTGGTTTCAGTCTCCCCCCACCATCTCCATCTGCTTCACAGCCAAGAAAGAAAGCACCGTGGGGCCCAGGCTTCCTCGGGATGTATTTGAAGTGCATGCAGAGCCCCTTCTGCTCTGGGGCCTCAAGGCAGGTTTGCATCACTCGGCGTTATTTTCCTAAGAGAATCGGTGGGCAGCTTGGGGACCAGCCACCTGTCTCTGCAAATGTGGCTCCACCGTGCCACTGAGGACCTCAGACGGTTTCCTGGACGGAACATGGGGGTGAAACTTAGGGCACCTCTAAGAGTGCGCTGTGCGCTGGATTCAGCTAAAATGCCGTAGACTTTAAGCTTGAGATCCTGCATCCCTTCCGACATAAGCAAGAAGACACCAACATATCTTGCTGAAGTCACACCCAGCCCACATCCTCCCTGTCCTCCCACTGGAAATCCTCTTGTCCCATCCGCCCTGCTCCCACCCATACCTCAACCAGTCACTGCTTCCCAGCAGCCGTTTGCCTTTCATATGTAAATGGAGGATATATGCATATATAATAAATAAATATATATCTTAGATATATAATGCATAAATATGTATGAAGCATATATATACACATATACCATATATGTATATAATGCATGTTTTAAGGGAACAAGAGTGGAGAAAAAGGAGACCCCTTTGAGGTAGGAGATGACGGAGGAATCAGTGTTAAATTGTGTACACACATACAATCATAAGTATGTATATGTGAATGTATATTTTATTTTACTATTTACAGAGTATTTTTATGATCCCATTTGACAATTAAAACATCTTTTGAAGGAGGTGATAGTACCATCCCCGTTTCACAAATAAATGAATCTGTAATTTCACAGAGGTCAGAACTTGGGCAAGATCACATAGCCAGTCCGTGACAAAATTGAAGTCAAAATGTAAACTTCTCGCCCACGCCCTCTTTTGCCCCTACGACATTATGCTGCCTTTCTGCATAATTTTTAACTCTTTAAATCCGTAAGTTGTTTTCGAAAATGAATCATGAACTACTTGGTGGTGTATTTTTCAAATCTATTTCTATGGAAAAAATGGGATGCAGTAGAATGATATTAACCAGGAGCCAAAGACCTGTTCAGCCTCAGTCCAGACTGTAAACATCAGCCCTCATCTAAGAGCCTGGTCATGGGGAATCATTTCCAATGTGGAACATGACAAAAACTCATTTACTGGACATTAAAGCTCCAGAAATGCCCGTGTTATCTACTATCAGAGATTCTGTCAGCAAAAGATAACCACTATTGTCACCCTAAGATGATACATTTTTAACCAAAAGGAAATATATTTAAGCCTCATTATTTACAGATTCTGTATTTATAAATTTATCTACTCACTGAAATATATTTGTAACCCTGAAAGTTAATACTTGTAGGGCTTTCATGGTCGTTTAAGGGCGTGTGCAGAGTGCTGAAGTATTAGAGTCACTCCGCACGCACACTCCCAGCTGAAGTCGAACGGAGCAAGCCTCTGCCTTCTTGTCTTAGCTCTCACACTGTTACCAAGTGTCCTTTTCACGGTCTATTTTATGCTACCTTGTTCACATTTTTGTGATTTTGTTGGTGATTTTGCTGCTTAACGTGGTCCACAACAACACCACCAAAGCGGTGTCTAGTGTTCCTGACTGCAGGACTGCTGTGATGTGCTTAACAGAGAAAATGCATGCATTAAGTCAGCTTCATGCAGCATGAGGGACAGTGCTGTTCAGTTATGTGTTAATGAATCAACAATTTGTATCAAATAAGGTTTCTTCAAACAGAAGCACACAGACAACAAAGTTATATATTGATCAGTTGTTAAAAATGTTATGACCAGAGGCTTTCAGGAACATAACCTGACATTTCCCCCAGGAGCAATGACTCCATATTTGCTAATGAGGTGTTGCTGGGAACTTTCTTTTTTTAACATTTTTATTGGAGTATAATTGCTTTACAATGGTGTGTTAGTTTCTGCTTTATAACAAAGTGAATCAGTTATACATATACATATGTCCCCATATCTCTTCCCTCTCGCGTCTCCCTCCCTCGCACCCTCCCTATCCCACCCCTCTACCTGGTCACAAAGCACCGAGCTGATCTCCCTGTGCTATGCGGCTGCTTCCCACTAGCTATCTATTTTACATTTGGTAGTGTATATATGTCCATGCCTCTCTCTCACTTTGTCACAGCTTACCCTTTCCCCTCCCCGTGTCCTCAAGTCCATTCTCTAGTAGGTCTGCGTCTTTATTCCCGTCTTGTCCCTAGGTTCTTCATCACCATTTTTTTTTTTAGATTCCATATATATGTGTTAGCATACGGTATTTGTTTTTCTCTTTCTGACTTACTTCACTCTGTATGACACACTCTAGGTCCATCCACCTTGCTACAAATAAGTCAATTTCATTTCCTTTTATGGCTGAGTAATATTCCATTGTGTATATGTGCCACATCTTCTTTATCCATTCATCTGTTGATGGGCATTTAGATTGCTTCCATGTCCTGGCTATTGTAAATAGAGCTGCAATGAACACTGTGGTACATGACTCTTTTTGAATTATGGTTTTCTCAGGGTATATGCCCAATAGTGGGATTGCTGGGTCGTATGGTAGTTTTATTTTTAGTTTTTTAAGGAACCTCCATACTGTTCTCCATAGTGGCTGTATCAATTTACATTCTGGTGTTGGTGGAAACTTTGAAGACTGTAACTATTGCAAATAATGAGAATCAACTACGAGTAATTTTGTGTGTGTTTTTTTTTTCAATCTATGTTTCTTTATCATGAGTTACTTCTAAGAAGCAAGTGCTTAATAAAATCCAGGTCTTGTTATTTCTATTTGATATATTTTTTAAATACTGAATAACTCATAGACTCCCAGTAACAACATCAGTTGCCTTATAAGCAAAATTAATATGCACCAAGCATGCAGGTTCCAAGCACCAGCCCAGGTGCTAGAGATTCAAGGGTGGAAATGCCAGACATCATCGCTGTTCCCGGTGGTGTACACGCCTGTGAGGGGAGCAAACCCTAACAAAGAATCACACAAATAAATAAAAGAAATTAAGTTGTGCTAAGAACCAAAGAGAGAGAACAAGGATCAGAGATAGAAATCCATTGAGAAAGAGCTACTTTGAACATGAGTAGTCAGAGAAGACCTCTAAAGGTAAGCTATCAGTTGATCAGGCAAGAATGACAAGGGATTAGCCACGTCACATGTAAGACTGGGAGGACCATTTCAGGCAGGGAAAACTGACAATGCAAATGTCTTGAGGCTGGAAAGAAATGTAGCCAGTTTAAGGGAGTGAACGACGGCCAGGCAGGTGTTGGGAAGCAAAGGCAGAGAGTGGTGTGTAAAGAGGTAAGACCTTTCAGTATTCCTGGATATAGATATTACTGCATATTCAACTGGTGTGCCCACCCTTTATCATAAATATTTTATTTCCCTTTATTTGTCTACACAGCTGAGGAAAGTACCTCTCCAGTGCATGCACCAAGAATTCTAAAAACTCATTCTCCTGCCAGACACCACGTCACACACAGAGGTACCCTTGGAGAGAGCCAGGGCATGGGCACTGCCTCTCTGCCGTGGGTGTTCCCAGTTTTTAAAGACAGTATTTGCGAAAATATGTTTTTACTCATGGCTGATACAAAGGCCCTTAACCTTTTTTTAGTTTTGTAATCTTACCCTTTTTTTCTTTTTTTGTTTGATATTATTTCTCTTTGAGTCATACAAAGAAAAAAAAATCACTTTGGTTTAACGTGTTCCTCTATTTTTGTTGCAATAGTGTCTGTCTTACTGAATTATTTGATGAAATAAGAAGCTTCCAGGCACCAAGCAGCATGGCCCAGGCCCCATAGCTCTGTGTGTGTATCTGTGTGTATGTGAGAGCTACTACTTTCTATGGGCTTATTGTGTGTCAAGCATTGTAGTAATCATCTTTATACATTCTGTCAAACATACACATACATATACCTTTGTATATACATTATGTACATATACATAATAACATTATGTCTAATAATAACTATACAAGGTTTTGTTACCCACCTTGTAGAAAATGAGGTCTATTTAGTAACAAACTTGACCAATGGTAAGTGACTGAGAAGATCTGGCAACAAAATCCCAAGCACTGTTCTATCCATCTTAAGATGCACTCACTTGCACTGACAGATAGATACTGTTGATCATAATAAACAAGTATCCATCTATTGATATTCTAGGAAGAGTTTTGGGCATTAGTTTCCCCAAGTAAAAACTTACCACAAACTGGGTTGCCTAAAACAACAGAAATTTATTTTCTCACATTCTCGAGGCCAGATGGTGTTGTCAGGATTCTACTTCCTCCAAAGTCTTTAGGGGAAATTCTCTTCCTTTACCTCCTCCAGCTCCCAGTGGCCGCATCTCTCCAATCTCTGCCTCTGTGGTCACATGGCCTCCTGCTTTTGTGTCTGTGTATCTTCTGTGTGTCTCTTAGGATGACACCTGTCATTAGATTTAGGGCCAACCTGGGTAATCCAGGGTGATCTCATCTCAAGATCATTAACTTCCTTGCACCTGTAAAGACCCTTCTTCCAAATAAGGTCACATTCCCAGGTTTCAAAGATGAGGACATGAACATATCTTTTTGGGGACCGCCTTTCAACCCATTAGATTTTTAAACATTTGTCAACCTTTTTAAAATTCCTTCCATATTTATTGGTCCATGCAGATTAATTGCCTCCTTAAATCAATTTAAATCTATGTTTTCCTAGAAAAAAAGCAATTCCTAGCTTTTCAGAAATATTGAACAAGATACACATACACATATATTTCTTATAATTAGTTTATTGTCCTCAGAACATGTTGTTAAATTCTTATAATTGATTCATTTTTCTTCTTCTCTTGCTCAGTGTTACTGGTCAAATACATAGATTTTCATATTAGAAGTTTTTCTTCACTTTTCTGTTCTGGGTTTTATTCTTGTTGACATTTCCTAAACTACCTCTTCTTAAAATACTGTATTCTAAAGTAATTCTCTTATTTAGGGTCAGCAAATAAGCAAGGAATGCCATTCCTCTATCATTTTACTTTATTTCTCTCAGTTAAATCTACTGTAAAAAACTGATACCCTTTAAATTGGAATTTGCAACAAATGAAATCTGTTTTCTTCCTTTGAACTTGGACCCCCAGCCCAGCCCCGTGCAGTCACAGGAACCTTTATCTCTGCCTTGAACCTTCTCACCTCATCTCACCAGAGGCATTGCTAACATCTCCATTTATTAATTTCCACTAACAGCCCAGAACTCAATTAACATAATAAGCATTTCCCATCTGCGCTGAGGGGGCTTCTCATCACAGGCTGAAAACTAGCTTCTGTACCGGAAAGTCACTGGGAATAATTAGAATGGACATGTGCGCACCCCCCAGCCTGATGTTCCTCCTGCCACGGGGTGTAGTTAGCAGGTTGTGCAAACTTGGCTGTTGTCACTTCTGCACAAACTCGATCCTACACCCGGAAGAAAGCCTCTCTGGATTTTGGATACCAGGTCCTATGATGAGGACTTGTATGGGATGGTTGAGAAGTTGATGGTCACCTGCGGGGAGGGTCAGGCTTGGTGCTGACCAGCTGAGTCACCTGTTCCCATCTCTTTCCCACTTGGAGTTTTAGGATCCTCATCAGGAAAAGGAAAGAGGGACCACAAGGGAGTGAAGGCTTTCCCCAGCCACCTGGGAAAAAGCGTGTAAAGCCCTGAAGTCTGAGGGACTTCGGGGCAGAGTCAGTGCCCAGATGCAGTGCAGTTTCTTCTTGGGTGCATTTACTGCCACTGACTCTGGCCCGGCAGCTCCCAGCTCCTACCCTCCCTTCTGTGGAGCAGCTGCTCTTTCTCCGCAGCCCTGAGGGTTTTCCTCGACCCCCTGGACCTCCTCTGAGGAAGATGCCGCAGTCTTCTCCCGACCTGCATCCTTCCCACCTCCCCATCCCTGCTTCCCAAGCCTACCCCGTCCCTCCTCCTCTCCTAGTGTGCTCACCTGGATGTCTCAAAGGAACCACAACTCCAGCTTCAAAACCAAGACTAGTATTTGCCCCCCAGTCTGATATTTTTAGTGTTTCCCATCTCTGAATGTTGCCCAGGACAGCAATCTAGAGATCTTCTTTGACCTTTCCTTCTCTCCCATACATAATTCCTCAGAATGTTCTGTCAATTTTGTCTCAATTCCATCTATTTCTTTCTGCACTCTCTATAGATTCCTAGCCTAAGCTCGATCCTTTTTCGTCAGCTTTCTAACTAGCCTCCCTGGATCTACACTGGCTTCCTCCATTCAGTCCTCCACGCGACAGCTAGAGTGGTCATTCTAAATGTATTTTGGATCCTGCCTGACACATCAGCATCCTCCTCCCTCGGCTTGCACCATGACACGTGACCTCGGGACATCTTCCATCCTCCGGCTCCCACCTGCTGCTCCTCTGTGTTTTCTCTTGCCCCAGACTTCTTCCAGTTCCTTGAAAATCTGTGTTTCTTTCTGCCCTGGTTATCGGTCAGGCAACACCCTCTGCTTGCAATGATACTCACAGGGTCCCCTTATGCTTCACTTAGTTATCACCTAAGAATCTTAGCTTAGGATGACTTCTTCTGGTCATTCCCTGACAAGTCTGTTTTATATGCTCCCCCAGAACTACAGTCATTTCCTTTGTCTATATTAGGCATCTGTTAATGTGAACTTTTAAGTAATATCTTTCACTCCCCAGGAGTTCCATAAAGGTGGGGACAATATCTGGTTTTGGACCCTGTTCAACTCAAACCTGGCCCATCATAAGAATTTAAGAAATACTTATTAAATTATTATACTCCAATATCATCTTACTTTTAAAAGAAATGTCAGGGATTTTTTTGTCACTTGGTGTCACTGAGTCATATCAAACAGCCCTGCACATATATGTTATAAAACACTGAAAGTAAGAATACTGGGTGTGGTGGGAAGGTTGGGAGGCATTTGGTGTGGTTTCTGAAGTAGATACTGGAAAAATACATGGCAGGATGAAATTTAGAGACAACTCGACCCATCAAATCTCTGTCACCGCATAACAGTATTCCTCTCTAAGCTTCAGTTACTTCTTCTATAAAATGGAGAGAATGCTACAAGAATTAAATGACAGACAACACTTCCTGGTATATAATAGGAGTAAAGTTAGTTTCACACGGGAGACAAGATAGTTCAGTGTATCTCTTGGGTCCAACGTCACTGTGATGGTGGGGAAAATGAAATCAGTCCATTTAGTCTCTAATTTCTCTGTGGAAGAGGTGGGAGAAGATTTCATTTTTGAGATGCACTACTGGTGAAGAGCACACTTTTTACATTACATAGTTTGGCATCAAATTTCAGGGCTGACATTTTATTTGAGCGTCATTGTCACCCAGATCTGGTCTACCTTATATATTTCTACTTGTGAACTTGGATGGACAGTGCAGCTGAGCTTAAGTTGAGAAAGGAAATAGAAACAGTTGGTCAGCTTAATTCAGAGCGGGCTTTGTGGGCAAACTTCAGCAATGTTTGATCCTGACCTATTTCACAAGTATGTGGCACTAATATCAAAGGGCTATTCATTCCCAACGTCCTGGTCGACAATGCCCAGGCTTCTGAGTACAAAATTAATAATTAATAAAAGCAGAGTGTGATTGAAGAATGTTTCCATGGAGGTGACTGTAGGGTTTTCTTATATCCCAGAGCCCTTCTGACCTAAATGAGGAGAATAGCAGCCTGGCTGATACAGCATCTGGCAGGTAAGATGAGCAGCACAACAAAGGAAAGAATGAAAATGCTGGAGAATGTTTGCTAGAACCCTGCTTCCCCAAGTTTTCATGTTATGAAATATATAAAGAATAGTAATATTTGTAAAATATACTTTAAAAAAAGAGTAAGGCCCAGGCTTTCCTATCTTGAATGTAAAGAGGGATCAATATCTTAGCAAACCTGTATCCACCGTAGAGAATCAGGCTGGGAAGCTCTGATCTGAAAGGAAGAGAGCTCTTCTCTGGGGCTGTTCTCTGACTCCACCATCAGGGAGGAAGAGAGAAGATATAAAATTATCAAGTTTGAGAACATTCACTGAGCCCTATTTCTAGGTGAACAACAGTAGCATGAAGGCTTTAAAAATGCCATTATTGGAGGAAAGACTCTTGCTTCCTGCTGGCTGTCTTACTCTCCCTTAAATTGGCCTCCTTCCATCATGGAGAGGTGAGAAATCAAATCCAATGTTGGGAAGGGAATTAGGGAAAGAACAAAGAATCTCCCTCAACCTTACATCGACTGAAACAAAAGAAACCTCTTTGTGCCACTGTAACTCATTAGGTGTTTGGGGTTGAAGCCTCATCTAATCACAAAACTTGCCCTTTTTCAGTGCCAGATCAAATGTACCAGTGGATGGTCCAGCAGCACTGAGGCTAGAGACCCGTGTCCTCATCTCCTCACCAAGCTGTGCCCTTTGTGAGTACACTCATCATTGGTGTGGAAGGACACAGGAGGAAGCCTGACACCTATGTAACCTCAGCCTGACTCAGGGAGTGGCCTGATGTGATTGCTAATAACAGGCTCCTTCAAACTGTGAGCCCGTAGGATGCCACTGTCACTGTCAATCGCCACTGGGGTTTCATAGCTTGGAGAAGATAATTGCTGTTCACTGTGCCTATTGAGCAGACAATTTGCTGGCAGACAAGGAATTGTGGATAGACCCTAGCCTTGATTATACATATAATACTTTTTTCTTTTTAATTACAATGGTCTTCTTTGAGCCACAAGTGGCACTTCTGTTATTATCCTGCAGGAGGTTCCTCTGAGTCACCCTCTAGGACAAGGGCTTGTACTGTGTGCCGACCTCCCTGTGTGGGGAGTGTTCTGTGCCTCCAGCTTCCAGCTTTCTCCAGGCACCCAACAATAAGGTTCTGTGCAAGGCTTGTTCAGTTTGTTAAACCAGGACAGTAGGGATTGAATTAGAGGAAAGCATGTGTTTTCAGAAACAAAAAAAAATAAAGGTCAAACTTGGGTCTTCCAATCCATTCCCTTCAAAGCAAATAGACACAGTAACAAAGGTCTCTCTCTCTCTCTTTGCACATGTGCACACACGCACACACACACACACACACACAGACCACACTTAACGGAAGCAACATTAAAATTGCTAGAGAGCCTTCTACTAATTTCTGCGACATGTTCTGAAGCTTTAGGTCATTACACTCGTCCTTAGCCTATAGATATTTCATTCTCTTTCCCTCACATGTAATTTCAGTAGGTGTATTCTAAGTATACCTCCACACATTTCTATTTTTAAATTCCCACAACAATCCTATGAGGTGAGCGTCATTCTTCCCATTTTAAAAAGCCTCAAAAAGGCTTCATGACACCCCTGAGGTCACGTGGCTCATAGGTAACTGTCCTAAAATCCAAGTTCAGTGTTTTCCCGTTTCACCGCAGCTGCCTGTCACAGCAAAGCTCCATAGCCTCTATTCTGAAACCACACCCATGACACTCTGCAAAACCCATGCAAATGTGGGGTTCCCTGAAGGCAAATGTCTCCAATCCAACAATCCTACCCTTCTCAGACATCTCTTTTGGAAATGCACATCCCTCCTTAGCAAGGATGATGGGCTTGCATCCTCATATCTGCATTTTCCCTGAGCATGTGTCCAGCTTCACCTGTAAATCCTCAAATACCTCTGAACCTAAGAGCAAAGCCCCACTCTCTCACAGGCCCGAGTGGGCACCAACATGCTTACTGACCTCATGCTTGGGGTGACCACATTATTTATTATCTGAAAACGGGCTCTGAAGAACAAGAGGCTCTATAAATCACTATACTAGGACAACAGGTAAAAACAGTAACACTCCTGAGCAGGTGGGAAAACACAGTCATCTTACTCATAAACTTAGTCCTCTGTCCAACACCATTAGCCTAAGCCATGGGTTTAGAGCCTTTAAAGAGAGGACAGGCACATGCTGGTAAGTGTCCCTCATGTTTTCCCTTTGTCCACCAAAACAGTAATACACTAAACTTCAAGTGGTGTTGATCTAAGAACATAGGACATTTTTACAGATTCAGTCAAAATTCATATATGTGCACACACATGCACACACACACACACATACACACTTGGCTCTTCAAATCACCTTCAAGTTCAAGAAAAGTGCTATACCTAAGGCAGTTGGTTTGGATTGTTAGACAATCATCAATAAAACTTAAATGGTCAGGGAGGAGATTTCAGATTTTGTCCGTTGAGGAAATCACATATAATTTTGTGACCCCAAGACTTCCTGTGGAGTTAATGTCTTGGTCATGCATCCAGGGCACCTTTAAAGACTCCAGGTGCCCTGTGTCTGAGGCAGGTTTGGAAAGATTTGCTTGCACACCATTTGTTATCCTGCCTTTGAATATGGGAATAAACAGGCTGAGCCCAAATGTCAATCATTTCTTTTAAAGATTTCATTTTCACAAAATTCACTGACTTATTAGAAAGAATTCTGGCAGTGAGAGAGTAAACTTTTTTATATACATTGCATGGAGAAAACAAAACTGAATATAATTATTTTTGTCAATTCCAAAACATACTTCAACAAAATCAAGTTGAAATATTTTTCCATAATATTTAAAAGAGAGTGATAATAGCACAAGAATGGAAAATAGGTCAGTTCCCAAGATAGAGTCCAGATAGACTCCATAAGTTTTGGTATGTGATCAGCTGTGGGGAAAGTAGAAGCGTTCTGTAAATGATGTTTAAAAAAGGATAATTTTCAATTTGGAAAAAAATGAAGTTACATTCCTCTCCTCCATCTTCACCTCCTCCTGGCCCTGCCTTTAGCAAAGAGTGGCATGGGCGCTCACTGCTCTCATAGAGTCTGTTCGTGATCTGGAGAGGTTCTCAGGACAGACCAAGGGTGTGGAATTCCTCCTGAGTGACCACTGCAGAGGGCGATTGCCAGGACACTAAGCCCTTCCTCTACCTGGAGCAAGGAGCACATGGTGCCCACACGAAGGCAGCTGAGGCTCCAGGATTTTTAAGTAAAAGGGGATTCGGTGGTTTTGCCTTGAAAATGAGTCATCCTTGGTGCCCTTCTTTCTATGACACTCATAACCTAACCATCCAGAATCCCTGTAGCTCTATGAAACTTATCCAGAATATGACTACATTTATCAGCTCTACTGCTCCTACTTGGATCTAAGTCCCCATCACCTGAATCCTGGCAATGGCCTCCTGATCAGTCTCTCCACTGCAGTCCTTCCCCCCATTGATTCCGTTCACCCAACCAAGGACTTGCAGATTCAACAGCTTCCCTTGGCTTCCCGTCCCTCTCAAGTGCCAGAGACAGTCCTTAGAATGGCCACGGGCTCTTTCAGACATGCCCCTGCTCCACCCATGGGAGGTCTCTCTGACCTCATCTCTGACAATTCTTCTCCGCACTCTAGTCCAGCCACACTGGCCTTCTGGCTATCTTGCACATCTCAGGAGCACCCCAACTCAAGGCTTTTGTACTTGCTGTTTGCTCCAACCTCTTAACAAGCATGGCTTTCACACATCCCTCATCAGACCTCTTCTCTAATAGTGTGTGTGGAAATGATCTGTGTATTTATTTGTGCTATTAGTTAAAGTCACGCCCTTCTGCCCCCCACAAAAATGCACAGAAGTCTTGGATATAGCTTCATGGATTTCAGAGAACCCTAGAAACTGATTCACATAACCCCAAAGTTTCAAACTGCTGCAGTAAAGCATTACGAAATCATAAAGACAACTACAGTCACAGAAACACATACAGGTTTCCTGCGAGACTGTCTGAAGCCTTGTCCAAAAGTACACCACCCTCACCCTCATAATGAAAGTCCATAGGAAAAATCTGACTCACTCCCCAGAAACTCCTTAGAGACAACTTTTCTGAAATACCTGAATCAATAGCAACCTCAGTGATTAGGTAATCCTTCTCAGTGTAAGTCTACCTTGTTTCCAAATAAATTGTCTTTTTCAGTAGCTCTCTGCAGCTGAGCAAATGCTAAGACCATTGGGGAAACCTATTACCTGGCATTAATGGGGCTTGAAAAAGAAGCCGGTACTGTTACTAATACCCTCATTCTGGACTCAGAGATAAGAGCACTTGCTACGCGGAGCTTTGTTATAAGTGAAATTTCGCATCCTGGCTGCAGATAAGATGTCCCTGGTTGTTGAAAGCATTCCCGGGCTTCCACTGAACATGTGATGAATGGAGCAGTCTGTGCTGCAGAGTCTGAGAAGCTGTCTATCACCCTCTTCCCCGACTCTCACTCACCTTTCCTTTTTTCATCTTCCCCAGGCCCTAAATCAACAATAGTGATGACTCTTCTTCAACCTCCGTAAGCCCAGCCTGTAGGCCAGGACACTCATCATAAAGTTGTTCCACGTGAGGCTCACTCCCCGTGCTCATGCAGGAGAGTCCAATGCCAGTCTCTGCATGCCGCCTCGAGCCAGGCCTCACTGTGAAACAACCAGAGGGCCCAGACCAGAAAAAGTGACCATGAACTAAAACACTAACCGACTACAGGATAGTACACAGCAGATGTGATTAAGCAAATTAAACTGCATGTGTCCCCACTGCGATCCATGCTGCCTTATGAGACTTAGTTTGATATGCACAAGAACAATATTCCCAAGAAGCAGTTCTATCGAAATGAATTCTCATCTTTTGGTTCCTGCACTCCATCCTTTTCCACATCCACTGGCCTCTAAGCCTGTCTCCTTCCCCCTCTCTCCATCCTTTCAAAAGCACCCACTACTCAGCTCCAAAGTGTGTCTCACGCCACGGTGTGTTGGTGGACTGCCACAGGATGGCCGTGCAGGGCTGAGGTCCATGATCGAGACTCCCTAGAGAAGTCCCTTCACCTTTCTCAGGGGTAACTGGGTGCACCTGCAGCCTGTTCCTTTACTATAGCCCTTCTCCTACTGTGCTGTATTCACTTTTTACACCCTCCTCATACACCGTTAGATTGAGAACCTCAAGTTAGAGACCATCTCAATCATTTTATCCACAGGACCTAACTTCTCCATAACAGTTTCTCAATAATTGTTTATTTTGTGGGTGAATGTGTATCCAGTTATTTAAACTCAATGAGGGAACAAGTATAAAAAGCTTGATTTCTTTCCTCACTCAAGCAGCCTCTGCCGGGTCACAGTTCTACATGATGGTTTTAGGTAATTAAGAGTCAGAGTCAGCTATTTTAAAAGACCAGGGTTTCTACACCAAACCTTCACACTGACATCTTCCTGCTTCTCTCTTGCCATCCCTGGTGGCCCTGGGTCCTCTGCTCAGCAGCTATCTAACTGCTGCTCCTTCGTGGGTGTGCTGTGGGCTCTTTAGAACTGCCAGATCCCCCCGGGAGTACTGGCAGCCTGGGCTGATCTGTACCTTCTCCCCTGAAGCCCACAGGAGGCTGGGAGCTGCCCTCCAGCTGGGGATTGGGTCCGTGAATCGAGCTGGTTCCAGCTGGTCACCGGTGGGCAGTCTCTGTTTCCCAGTGGTGATACACGCCTCCTGCCATATCAGGATTGTGAGGACAGGCCACCCACTGCTCCCAGACGTCCTGTCCTAGCATGCCTGTAGGCTCTGCCCCACTCACGCCTGCAATTCTCCAGGCGTGATGCAGGCAGGCAGACCTCATTCTCCCCACTGGCCATCTGTATTACAGAGGACACAATTCTTGCCTCTAAAGTACTTCACTCTGCTGGAGCACCAGGCATTATATGGGCCATAATAATGCACTGTGATGCACCTAATGATAGATATATAAACATGGGGTGCTTTGGGAGATCATGGAGGAGCACCTAACCATGACGGGGATCCAGTCAGGACACGCTGGCTGCCAGTGTATCGAGATGCTTTATACAGGTTGACAGTAACCACTTCTGCCCACCCTACGCCTCCAGCCACACCTTCCTTTTCTCCTCAGCCTCCCTGGGGACCCCAAATCCAACAACTAAAGTTACATTCCTAGCGGCGGGCCCTTGGGACCCCGCACCAGCACCAAGGCCATGGTCTTTTCTGATTATTGGGCTCCTGTGCCTAAGTGTCTGTAAAAGATTTTGGATGTCACACTTGTACCTAATCTACCTTGAGGGGTTAGGGAGTGTGCTCATTTTCTATTATCACAGATTTAGCAGCTTAGACAACACACATGCATTCTCACATTTCTGTAGGTTGGAAATCCAGGGTGGCTCAGCTTAGAACCTCGCAGGCTGAAAGCAAGGCGTCATGGGGCCACATCCCTTTAGGAGGCCTGGAGAAGAAGAACATGCTTCCGTGTTCATTAAGGTTGCCAGCAGGACGGAGGTTCTGGCTTCCTGGCTGGCTCTCAGCGAGGACTGTTCTCAGGTTCCAGAAGCCACCCACGATCCTCAGCTCGTTGCCCCCTCTCTCCATCTTTAAAGCCTGAGACAGCAGGGCAAGTCCTCACACTTTGAATCTCTTTGACCTCCCCTCTGGCCTCATCTTTCCTAATTTCCTCATCCACCACATCCGACTCCAGCCAGAGAAATTTCTCTGCTTATAAAGCACAAGTGGGCCCACCTAAAACATCCAGGCTAACCCCCTACCTGAAATCTGTAACACAAATTACACCAATTCCCTTCACAACAGTACATAGAGTAGCATCTGAATGAATGACAAGGGCACAGATATCTTGGGGGAAAGGGGCATTTTTATTTATTTATTTGTTTGTTTGTTTGTTTGTTTTAACACCTTTATTGGAGTATAATTGCTTTACAATGGTGTGCTAGTTTCTGCTTTATAACAAAGTGAATCAGCTATGCATATACATACATCCCCATATCCCCTCCCTCTTGCATCTCCCTCCCACCCTCCAATCCCACCCCTCTAGGTGGTCACAAAGCACGAGCTGATCTCCCTGTGCTATGCGGCTGCTTCCCACTAGCTATCTATTTTATATTTGGTAGTGTGTATATGCCCATGCCACTCTCTTACTTCATCCCAGCTTACCCTTCCCCCTCCCCGTATCCTCAAGTCCACTCTCTATGTCTGCGCCTTTATTACTGTCCTGGAAAGGGGCATTTTTAGATTTCTGCAACAACAAGGAGTTCTCTCGCAGGGGCTAAAGTCTAACTTGAGATCTGAGGACAGGAGGTAGGAGGAAGATTTGGAAGAGGGTGCCTCAGATGAAGCCAGAGGAAGCCCAGTCCTCTTGGAGCTCCGACACTAGTTTAATATGGGAAGCAGGCCAGGTGACAGGTGATGGAGGGATAGGGTGGGACCAAGAGCAAAGGCCACTTTACAAAGAGCCCGGCAGCCTACCCGAAGGATCTACTCTTCATCATCAGCCTCTCCCCATTGGTTTGTTGCAATCTTTTTCCCATATGTGGGATCATTTTCTCTAGGTGTGTGATTTCAATCTATCAAGCGCACAGTTAGAAATATTTGTTCCTCTTCTATGTTTTGGAAGATTTTGATTAGCAGAGGTGGAGCAAAAAGGCTCTGCTTAGTTCTCAGCCAACCAAGAAATCTCAAGTGCTTTGATAAGTGAGCTTTGATTATCCTGATCACACCCAGAGGCAGTGCCTGCAAGGGTTAACTCTATTAAATTGTCAGATATTTGAGATTATTCACATCTTATGGGAGGCCTAGAAAGGTGAGAGACTTGCCTAATTTTACACAGGAAGAGAAAGAGTGAATTCCAATCCCAGTGGCCCTTTGTTATTGAGGGAGGAGTGTAGACAGTAAATGAGAGGTATAATTTTCTTCTGATTTTCTTTTTTGGCATCTATCCTTCTACTCTTATGCCTAATTGGATTTATTTATGTTTTCTTTCTACTTGTTTTGCTTAATTAGATCAGCCAGTGTTTTATACCTTTTATAATTTTCTTTAAAGAAACAACTCGTTATTTATATACTTCATGTTTCTTTTTTTCTAATTTATTACTGTCTGCTTTTGTCTTAAATGCACTTTTCCACTTTCTTTTCATAAAGTTGATATTGTTCTCTTACTAATCATGTGGGTTAAATGTTTTATTTATTATCATTATGGCTTAATAAAAATACTTAGGGCTATAAATTTAACATGGCATAAAATATGTATACGTCTCAATTACTCATACATAATACCCTCAACACTATAATTTTTAAATTAGTCTGTAATTATTTTTTTAATTTCCTCTTCGAATCAGGAGTTGTTTCAGGGGCTATTTCCATATTTTAAAACATCTAAATGATCAAGACTTCTGTTTGTCCTTTTGTTATTAATGTTTTAATTTCCCCATTTTTGAATTATTTATTTCTATTCATCTTTTAGTTGGCTAGGATATGTCTTTAGATTATGTTTGCCAAAAATAATTTCTGAGCGATTTATTTTCTATGTTTCTAATTACTACTGTTGCTTTTGCACTTCCTTGTGTTGGTTTTCTATTGTGGTGTAAGACATTATCACACAGACAGTGGCTTAAAACAAGCACCATTTACCATCTCACAGCCCCTGCAGGCCAAGAGTCTCTGCCTGGCTTCACCCAGGGTCTTAAGAGGTTGCAGTCAGGGGTCAGCCAGGTAAGGGACTCATCTGAGACTGAGGTCCTCTCCAGGTTCACATGGCTTTTGTCAGAACACATTTCCTTACAACTACAGAACTTGCTTCTTTAAGGCCAGTGGGAGGAACTCTCCAGGAAGGTCATAGCCCTCTTTTAGAGGTCTTCGTCTGATTAATTCAGATAACCTCCACCCAGATAACCTCCCTTTTGATTAACTCAAAATCAGCTGATTTGGAAACTTATTTATATCTGCAAAGTTCCTTCACCTTTGACATGTGCTATAGTCTAATCGTTGTGGTAGCATCCGATTGTACTTACACCCTCCCTACACTCAAAGGGAGGGTTGCACCAGATGTCATCTTAGAATTCTGCCGACCATTTCCATTTTAATATGTCTTTGTCTTTTCATCTCAGTTTGGTCTCTTCCTTCGGTGCCTTGCTTCATTTTTATAGATTCCATAACATCTTCCTGAATGTTGAAGGGAATGCTTATCCCTGACTAAGAGGCTGTCTCTCTTCTGACCCTGGCTGGGTCCCCCTGTCTCTCACAGGCCTCCTGATTCCAGCCTGTACTTCCTACATGGCTCTTATTCAAATATGACCTATGGAAAAGAAGCTTTCATGTTTTAGATTTTATCTTACTCTTTCTAGATAGTCTTTGGTTATTGCTTATAAACTACTCCAAGTTCCCTTTAACCATGTTGCAGGCTTACCTATTTGGTCACACACGCATATGAGGTCCTTTCTAGTAATATAGGCAGACAGGTGAGAGTTTTCTATGCTTCTATAAACTCCCTATCAGTTATAAGGGAAGTATATCACTACACCAAATTCTGCCACGTGTGTGGACATTTATTATGCAAGCACAGAGCAGCATTATTGCCTATGCTCCAAACTCGATGGAGTCCCAGCTCTCTACTTTGCACTCTACTAGTACCTTGCATTAAAAGTTTATACAGTACAAAGCAACAATATTCTAACAATAGGAATGGCCTGACTACCAGATGAACCCAAGTTACTAAGAGCCCTTTTAACTAATAATTGCACACTTATACTTAGGAATTAAGCTGAGGAGCCATCCCTAGTGATGAAGACCAGAGGGCTCCTTAGCTCCTTAAACTGAGTTCATATAAGGAGGGAGGTTGTCCTAGACAATTCATTATCTTGAACACCACATATTTCACCAATAAAGACACTTTTTGACTTTTCTTTCTAGTAATGGAAGATTTGGTAATTCAAACTGACCTACTCTCTGTGAAAAACTAGAAAAGCTGGATATAATATTAAACAACACAAGGCTGCTTGGTGTCACTAGAAAACTTATAAGAAAGTAAAAATTGCTGGGCCAAGGTAAAATTGAAGACAAACTAGGGGTGGGGGGGTTAAAAGATACAAACTACTATGTATAAAATAGATAAGCAGCAAGGATATATTATACAACACAGAGACTATAGCTAATATTTAATAATAACTATATATGGAGTAAAACCCTTAAAAATTTTGAAAAAAGAATAGAAAAAGTGGGAGCACTCCTGTAACTCATTTTACGAGGCTCATATAACCTTAGCTCCCAAACTTGACAAGGATAGAAAAAATATTATAGACCAATTGCACTATAGAATAAATATGCAAAAATCATAAATAAATAATATGAAATGAATACAGTGAAGTATAACAATGATACTACATGACTATCAAGCTAGCTTTATTCAGAATACAAGATTGGTTTAATATATGGGAATCAATTATTATAATTCATCATAATAAGATAATCAATGAGAAAAATCAGTCATCTCCAGAGATGCAGAAAAAAATTTATAAAATTTAGCAACCTAAGAGAAAGAAGAAAGAAAGAAAGAGAGAGAGAGAGAGAGAGAGAGAGAGAGAAAGAAAGAAAGGGAGAGAGAGAGAGAGAGAGAGAGAAAGAAAGGGAGAGAGAGAGAGAGAGAGAGAGAAAGAAGAAAGAAAGAAAGAAAGAAAGAAAAGAAAGAAAGACAAACAAAGGGAGGAAGGAAGGAAGGAAGGAAGAAAGAAAGGAAAGAAGGAAGGAAGGAAGAGAGAAGGAAAGTAAAGAAAAGAAAGGGAGAAGGTGAGGGAGGAGGGAGGAAGAAAGTAAGGAAAAAAACCAAATGAGACAAAAACATATTTGAGCAACCAAGGAGAAACCCTGATAATGGGTTATGAGGGAAACATTAATAGTGAATAAATATTGTGCTTATTTAGTTATTGGTTGAAAGCCTGAAGGAAGATAAGGATGGCATCTTTTATTCAACTTGTTACTGGAGGTCCTTTTCTAGGTGAAAGGAAGGGAAAGAAAATAAAGTTATACTATTTAGGAAAGAAACACATTAAACACAGGTTTACAGAGGCAAAATGATTACTTACATAGGAAATATGGAAGAGTCTACAGATAAAATATTAGAAGGAAGTAAGCCTAATGAGGTATTAATATAAAGTGAAAACATAAAATCAATTTTATTTCTATGTATTTGCAATCAGAAAGTAAAAATACAAATTTTAAAGAAAAGGTACAATTAACAATAAAATAAAAAAATTAATACTTAAAAATGTAATAGAATGTATGAAAGCACCAAAAAAATCAAAAGAAACATTTAAAAACCAAGATACAGTAAAGAAAATGATAAACATGAAATAATATGAAACATATTAAGTAAATAAAGATACAATAAAAAAAAAAGAGATTCTAATCGGGAGATATACCATGTTTATAGACTGGCAGACTCAACATTTTAAAGATGACAGTTTTCCTCCAAAGATCTGAAAATTCAGTGCAATTTCAACCAAAATTCAAACAGGATTTATTGTGGAACTGAAAAAGCTGATTCTAAAACATGCATGACAATGCAATAGGCCAAGACTATCCCAGGCACTTTTGAAGACCAAAGTGGAAAGATTTACTCTAAAGATTGTCACAATGTATTATACATGTACAGTAATTAAACCAGGGTGGCATTGGCACAAGGACCAATGGACTAGAAAAGCACACCCAGAGACAACCTATACATACACGGATGCTTGATTTATGTTAGAGGTAAAACTACAGAGCAGAGGGAAAAGAAAGGTCATTTCAATAAACAGTGCTGGGGCCATTTCTAACAATAAATGAAATATGATTTTATCTCATACCATACATAAAATAAATAGACTCAACAGTAAAAAGCAGAAAAGCTTCTAGAAGACGACCTAGTGTAGCATATTCCTGGCCTTGGGTAGTGAGTAGTCTCTCTTTTTTTCCCTCGTTTGTTAGCTTTATTTTATTTTTTAAAAAAATTTTATTGGAGTTTAGTTGCTTTATGATGTTGTGTTAGGTTCTACTGTACAGCAAATTGAATCAGCTATACTTTTACATATAGTGAGTATTCTCTTAAGTAGAACGGAATAAGCACTGACCTTAAAAGAGAAGGATGAAGTGGTCTACATTAAAATTAAAATTTGATGTTAATCAAAAGAGACCATAAAGAGTTAGAAAGTGAGCCACAAATCCAGAGATTTTGCTGAGCATTGAACATATCTAATTATGAAAGGACTCACATCCATCACATAGAGAGACTCCTACAAAGCTGTGAGAAAAGGGAAGACAGTGGGAGATTAAGATGGTCAAGAGACTAATGTGTAAGGCTGGTCCCACTGGCTCCTTTTTTTTTTTTTTTTTTTTTTTTTGCGGTACGCGGGCCTCTCACTGTTGTGGCCTCTCCCGTTGCGGAGCACAGGCTCCGGACGCGCAGGCTCAGCGGCCATGGCTCTCGGGCCCAGCCGCTCCGCGGCATGTGGGATCTTCGTGGACAGGGGCACGAACCTGTGTCCCCTGCATCGGCAGGCGGACTGTCAACCACTGCGCCACCAGGGACACCCCCACCGGCTCCTTTTTGTGCTGTGCACGTGCCCACCGATAGTGATTTTAAACCTTCCATTGCTTCTGGTTACCAGTTTGCCATGCTCTGGAACCTTCTTTTTTAGACCCTTCTCGTCATCCTGTCTTCTTAGCACACTGGGAGTCACTGGAAGCCCTGCTAACACCTAGAAGCTTTTTTCTCCTTCCCCTCTCACCTTCATCTAGCATGTTACTCCGTGGGACATTTTCCAGCTTTGACTCCCGAGCAAAATTCCGCTTTTAAGAGTTTCTAGCAAAACCTTTTCTCTCTTGAAATGCTATTGTCTCGCCATCAAATTTTAAAAGTCTGGTATGAAACTTGACGCTGAGCGAAGGCTCTGGGTGGTGTTTGTTGTCTGGGGTAACCAGCCAAGACTTTGGGCTTAGCGCTTGTGACAAAATGGCTGAGGGAAAATACAGGGAGTGATATTTCAAATTACTGCGGTGCTACATTTATTTCATGGACTATGTGCCATAAAATGCCATTAGCCTGCTTTACTTCCAAGCTGAAAAACGGCAACATTTGGCCTCATTCCCCCGACTCTTGTTGTCTGCAAAGTCCACGGGAGGAATGCAGCACCAGATACAGAAGTTAGTAGACCCAGTTTCAATCTTGGCTTGGCACTTGCTGTGCATATGGCAAGGTACTAGAACTCTGTATCTCAGCTACTTCATCTCTAAAACAGTGAGAATAAAATCCACCTCCAGGACCTTTTATGAGGACTGATGATCTAATGTACTGTGTAAAACTCCTGGTCCTTCTATTGTGTGGGACAGGGAGCATGGATGCCTCCCATGGGCAGCCCCCCAGTTGGTCCTGGTGTGCCCACCTTGAGGATGGACTTGATTGCCTCCCACCCGACTATACAAAACATTAGCAAGTCATGGAGATGTGTTGAAAATTTCAGACAGTTTAAAATTTTATTTTATTGAAGTATAGTTAATGTACAAAGTTGTGTTAATTTCTGCTGTACAGCAAAGTGATTCAGTTAGACATGCACACACACACACACACACACACACACACACACATACTTTTTCGTATTCTTTTCCATTATGGTTAATTACAGGCTACTGAATATAGTTCCCTGTGCTATACAGTAGGACCTTGCTGTTTATCCATCCTGCATGTAACAGTTGCATCTGCTAATCCCAAACTCTTAATCCATCCCTCCTCCACCCCCCTTCCCACTGGGCAACCACAAGTCTGTTCTCTGTGTCTGTAAGTCTGTTTTTGTTTCATGGATAAGATTATTTATGTCATATTTTAGATTCCACATGTAAGTGATATCATATGGTATTTGTCTTTCTCTTTCTGACTTAATTCACTTAGTATGGTAATCTCCAAGTCTACCCACGTTGCTGCAAATGGCATTATTTCATTCTTTTTATATGGCTAAGTAGTGTTCCATTGTGTGTGTGTGTGTGTGTGTGTGTGTGTGTATCACATTTTCTTTATCCATTCGTCTGTCAGTGGACATTTAGGTTGCTTCAATGTCTTGACTATTACAACTGGTTCTGCTACAAACCCAGGGGTGTATGTATCTTTTTGAACTATGGTTTTCCCCAGATACATGCCAGGGAGAGTGATTACTGGATCATAAGGCAACTTTATTTTTAGTTTTTCGAGAAACCTCCATACTGTTTTCCATGGTTGCTGCACCAATTTACATTCCCACCAGCAGGTAGGAGGGTTCCCTTTTCTCCACACCCTCTCTAGCATTTGCTATTTGTAGGGTTTTTTTTTTAATTAATTAATTTATTTATTTTTGGCTGCGCTGGGTCTTCGTTGCTGTGCGTGAGCTTTCTCTAGTTGTGGCGAGTGGGGGCTGCTCTTCATTGCAGTGTGCGGGCTTCTCATTGCAGTGGCTTCTCTTTGTTGCAGAGCACGGTCTCTAGGCATGCGGGCTTCAGTAGTTGTGGCTCATGGGCTCAGTAGTTGTAGCTCGTGGGTTCTAGAGTGCAGGCTCAGTAGTTGTGACGCACGGGCTTAGTTGCTCTGCGGTATGTGGGATCTTCCCGGACCAGGGTTCGAACCCGTGTCCCCTGCATTGGCAGGCGGATTCTTAACCACTGCACCACCAGGGAAGCCCTGCTCTTTGTAGACTTTTTGATGATGGCCACTCTGACCAGTGTGAAGTGGTACCCCATTGTAGTTTTGATTTGCATTTCTCTAATAATTAGCAAGGTTGAGCATCTTTTCATGTGCCTATGGGTCATCTGTATGAAAGACAGATTTTTTACGATGAAGCTCAATATCACATGCAGCAGAACTGCTATATCCCCACCACATCATTCTCCCTGCAATCGCTTTCCAGAGGCCAGCAGCTCCATGCACAAACCAACCCCTCCCAACCCTGCCCCCATGAACTGTTGGCAGCATACTCCAAGTTTAGTCAGAAAACTGATCCAAAATCTGAAAATGAGGCCAAGAGGTGGGTACCATGACCTCTCAGTGTCATATGGGGGCAGAGGCCACCCAAAACATCTAGAAATATGTGTGGAGTTTCACTGTTTCCCATCAATTAAAAGCTTCAGACTTGTGAAGATGCATTATAAATGTATGCCCGTTAGAGATGTTAGTAATTTCTCTCTGCTGGAACATATAACCCCAGTTTCTGTGGCCCTGTTGGACATTAACCACTTTTGTACTGTAGCTGTGCCTGTATCTATATTTACCTTCTTAAATACTCTTTGAATCTGGTGTGTTAATTAATTGGTTCACCCATTAATTAATGGGTTCATAAAATCTTTGATCTGTGCTTATTTGTTATTTACTTGAGAACAATGACTTTAACTTTTTGAAAATTATATTTCAATGTCTCTAACTGAACATAAATTTAAAAACAACCTTGAAATTAACCTTCCATTCCTACAAAAGCTGTTTTTCATAGGTTTTACTGATTCTAGCTTTCTTTTGGGGCTCTCCAGAGCTTCCAGAGCTATGGGGGGAAAGTGTTCTCATGATCTTATCATGATCTATTTTCTCTGTCATGTTTGCGTGTCCTACAACATTAAAAGGTTTTCCTTTTCTAAACCCCCTTGTTCCCTGGACTTGTTGTCCCCTTACAGCTCTTTCCTCTCTAAATTGAGATTTTTGCCTGTCCACTCCCCTCTCCCACGTTTGTAGCCTCCACTCTTGCCTTTTGACATTACATGTTGCCAAGTGGCAATGGTAACTCAGAGGGTCACTCACATCATGCTGGAGGCAGAGAAGCACTACACTTGTCTATAAAGAGCTTCTCAAGACAACCCAAGCCTTTGACCTCCAGCTGACATGGATCCAACTCCTAGGAAACAATGTGATACATCAGAGCCACATGAAACAGCCAGACTACAGTCAATGGCTACAGCAAAAGGACATAAGTTCAAGGAATACTTGGGTACCCATGTGATACTCTGCCCTACAGTGTGTGTGTGTGAACTTTGTAACCTGGGTCTGTGGTAGGGGTAAAATGAGTTTTGTGTGTGGTTCAGTCTATCTCTTCAAACATTCTGAATGATAATTAGCTTTGATTTTTACATCTATTCATAATGATAGCAGAGGGCAATGCACAACAGAAAGGGGCTTGCAAGCTTTCCACTTAGCAATTAATTCTATTATTAAATGCTAAGAAAAAAATAAGTGCCTGCCAGCTGTAGCTTTATTATGTTTTCCCAGAAATAATAATGAGAAGCCTGTGGAAGTATATTATTTATTTCTTCTTTTCTCCCGCACCCTTGTAGGAGAAGAAAAATACCCATGAGTGGTTGCTCCTTCCATGCCAAAATAGAATTATTCTGCTATGAGAAGGTGGCTTGGACAGGGCATAAAGACCAAGGTTGGTATATAATGGAACGCTTCTTTGTTTTAGTTTTGTTTATTAATTTTTGAAATGGAGCATCTAACTCTGGGCCAGAACCTATGCTAAGCAAGAAGGGGATTGAAAAATGGGGAGCTTTTGGAGCTTCCTCTACAAGAGGTCACAGCCATGTACACATGTGAATTAAACCAAAATGAGGTGAAAGGTACAAGAGCGAAATAAAGAGTGCCTGGGAGCACAAAGAGAGGGTGGCTGACTTTTGGTGGAGATGTTAATCATCAGTCAAAATGTAGCTATTGAGTAACTTCTGCCAGCATCACACCAGACAAGTAGTAGGTTCTCAAAGAATAGGAACTGACTCCGAGTCTAAGGTGGATTCCTGTTGCAGCCCCCAGCACACTATGGAACAGAGAAGGAGGCTACCTTACCCTCCCAGTTCACACGTCAAATTCACCATACAGGGAGGCAACAGAAAGGTGCCCATTAGTGTTTGCAAAAGAGAAGCAAGGTCAAACTCAGCATTGTCGATAATTTAGCCCAGACAGACTCCAAGAGATTTAGATTACTGTTTAATTGCCTGGGACATGGATGGGAAAACTAGGACATACAGGGAAAAGTGTTGGACTTGACACTCACTGAAATCTGACTTCTTGCATCTACCAGCTGTGTGACCTCGGGTGTATTGCATACCCCTCTGAGCCTCAGTTTTGTTATGTATAAAATGGGTATAAAAATGCCTCTTTTAGAGGAATATTATGAAATTAAATAATATGTGGAAGAATTTCTGGAATACTGTAAGTCTTCAACAATGATTTTTATTTTTTGAAGACTCACATTGCTCTTGTGGTTTAGAAGTCATGTTTGTGGTGAATGAAACTTGGCTTTTCCATACCATGGCCTTATCTGTGAGATCCGTTACATGGGTGCTGCAAAAAAAAATTGTGTTCAGTGAAGACACTCAGGTGTCCACATCTTAAATCTCCTAATTTAGAGTATTTCCTCCTCCAGTTGGCCCAGTCATGAAGGCTTGTAAGGGAGACAAAAATGTCTAATTCTCTCTGATTCTGATTCACACTCCACGTCCCTGTATGATGTGTGAGTGTCACTGTGACTGTTTAAGCAGGTTTCTCTAAACCAGAGCTTGTAAGCTGGTAACCCCTGGGCAAAATTTGTCCTGAAGATTTTTGTGGCAAGTGCAGAATTTTTGTTTTGTTTTGTTCTAAACTAAATGTGCATGCCCTTGAGTGTGGGGGTATACTCTTCATTAAGCCCCGGGCTCCTCACCCCGTGTCTCAGGTTTGAGTCAGGTAGAATGTCACCTTCTGGCTCCTGTAGGCCACCTGACATCATGACCATGAGTCTACTCTATGTCCACCTCCAACCTGAGTAATACACAGCCTACTGCTATGGGTTTGGGAGCAAAGACAATAGTTTCCAAACTAACCTCCTTGCCCCAAGACTCTCTCCCTTTAATGCCTCCTTCCCACTGAAGGTGATTGCAGAGCTGTGGATGCACATAGACCCATGCATTGGTTCTTGTGATAGCACTATGGATATTGCACAGTGATGAGTAGATGGATGGATGGATACTGCTATATTTTCTAACTCTCAAAAAATGGTGCATCTTATAATTTGTATCAACAAAGCAAATGACTTCACCAAGTTATGAGCCCCCAAATTATCAAACCACATTTTCAAACAAAGAAGTTTTGAAAGAAGAATCTTCTGACTTAAATCTCTTAAGGGATTTCTAAAACAGACAAATGTTCTGTTTCCTGAAGTCTCAACTTCATCTCTTCCAACAGGGGTATAAAAATATAGGTGCGAAGGAGAAGAAGGGTGACTAGAATGGAATTACAAACAAAATGAAACTAGAAAAGAAAAGAAAAATGTGTTGAGACTTCAGGACTAGGTTATATTTTTTGATTTCTGTTCTCAGCGGAATATTGTACAGTTATAAGTAATGCCAATATATTTCCTAAACAGAGCTCTGAAAAAAATTATAGAGGAAAATTAACCAAATTAGCATTTTATGATTATTTCTGAGAGTGAGAATAGTTATGCTGTATGGCTTCCTGGAATAAATTAAAAAGTGTTTATTGAGTTTTAAGAAGATTTGTGTTTCAAAATAACTTTGAATTCATGGGCGAGTTGGGAAATATAAAGTTTTGTACTGGCAGGAAAATTCCTTTCAATTAATCAATAGTAAGAGTAAGCTGAAGGGAATTTCTCAAACTTTTAATGAGTTTTTGAAGAAAAAAATCTAGATAAACTCAACACAGCACACTTGAAACAATTGGTTAAATACAGTGGTAATCTCATAATTACCCAACTATAAATTCAAATCCCAACTCTACCACTTATTGAGTTAACCTTCATAACTCTTTGAACTTCAGGTTACTGATTTGCAAAATGAAATGAATATTAACATAATAGATTTTTATGAAGGTTTAAAGAGTTGACCTATGCAAAGCCCCGGGCAGGCAGTAGTATATGATAAGAACCAAAAAACTGCTACTTTATCTAATTTATCTTTCTTTTCTTTACCTTTTTTCTTTACCCCTGTGATCCCATTGCCAGAAGAAGTGTTGATGTAAATAATGTTTGCATCAATCTGCTTCTCTAAAAATCAATTTAGTCTTCATATACGTCACACACACACACACACACACACACAAACATACACACACACACACACACACGCACACACACCCTAAATCACCCATGGCATTTCCTTCCTTTTCAGATAATTATTTTGACAAAAGGAAAACCTTTTTTTTTTTTTTTTTTTTCTGTTTTGACTGTGTGACTTTGACTTCTGGCTGCATTTTACCCTGGATGGTGACTTACTGATGTTGCACTGAAATTATGAAAACTCACTCTGCTGTGACTGACACTATGTGATCAACAGTCTATTTCTGACGACTGCTGCCAGCTTTCCAGGCTCAACTTCCCCTTTCCCCTTTGCCCCACATCTGGACAACTTGATAAGAAGCAGTGTCTGTGTCCTTCATCACTTGAGCGATGGACATTTCAAACGATGTAAGCACTTACCTGGGAGGGTACCCAATCCCAGCTCCAGCCCCATTAATGGTAAAAACCCAAAGCTTGATTCCTGCTCCCTTGCCCTTGTTTCACTCTTGACTTTCTGCTTAGGGAAACTTTTTTCTGTTTGCTATGTGAGCAGTAATCTTTATTTCACACCCGTTGGTGCCTTTGTGTCGTTTATTCCAACTGCCATAAAATCCCAGGAGGGGGCCGCCCAGTGAACTGCAGGCAATGGTAAGTGACTCTCGCACCCTGCCAATAGAAGCTCTGGTATCCATGCTTCCAGGTGTTAAATGGATTAATTACTAAACATCCATTCATTCCTCCTCACACAGGCCTTTAACACATGCTGTTTCTTCTGTCTTTAGTATTCCTCTACGGAGAGCACTACTGCCCATGACTCTTCTTCAGATGAACTTGACCCTCTTTCTTTTTTTTTTTTTGACATCTTTATTGGAGTATAATTGCTTTACAATGGTGTGTTAGTTTCTGCTTTATAACAAAGGGAATCAGTTATACATATACATCTGTTCCCATATCTCCTTCCTCTTGCGTCTCCCTCCCTCCCACCATCCCTATCCCACCCCTCTAGATGGTCATAGAGTACCGAGCTGACCTCCCTGTTCTATGAGGCTGCTCTCTTTCTTTAAGGAAAATTTACTTGACTTTCCCAGTCCAGGTTGAATTCCTTTGTAACAAGTGCTCATAGATCTCTGTTGCGCTGAGTTTACAATAAGATAAATTGTAACTATATATGTCTTAGTAGAAGCATTTGATTACTTTTCCCTCCCCCATTTGATTACCAGCCACTGACAGTAGGAGCTGATCGTGTTCTCCATGGTTTACCCAGCACCTGACCCAGTACATGACATATGGACAAATAATCTAATACTTTTTGCTTTAAGCATTAGAATACATCAATGCCTTGGCTAGACATCGTCCCTGTCCTCTGTGTGTATGTTTTCATACATAAGTGTGTGTGCACACGCACACACACACAATGCATACGTATCCACAGAATAAATCACAGTGAATTTAGCATTCCTCACTCTTTCTTCAGATGAGTCTCAGGTTGGCCCCAGGAACTTGAGAAAGGGAAGAATCAGAGAGAGATTCTTTTAAAACTTTGTGTTTCAGGGAGGGTGGGAGGGAGGGAGATGCAAGAGGGAAGAGATATGGGAACATATGTATATGTATACCTGATTCACTTTGTTATAAAGCAGAAACTAACACACCATTGTAAAGCAATTATACTCCAATAAAGATGTTAAAAAAAAAAACTTTGTGTTTCAGAGGCAGATAATTGATGTGGTTCCTCATTTAGCCATTTACAGGCTGGGTAATTTGGAGCAAGTCACTTAACCTTGGTGACAACCAGTTTCTCATCTACAAAATAAGCAACTACAAAGCAACATTGCAGTGTTGTGGTGAGGCCCTGAATGTATATGTGTAAAGCGCTCACTAATAAAACCTATGAAACATGTATGTAATAAACTGTGCCTATTTTAATGAAAGTGTCCTTCGCTGGGTCAACTCGAAGAGCAGCCCTGAGCCATATGTCCAAAGCAGACTTTAACAAGTAGGCTCTAAGGGATTAAATCAAATCAAAAGATTCACCTTCTTTGAACTCAGGCTTCCCTTCATAAATCCTTTTAACTTATATATAAAAACTTCTTAAAGGCCTGTCCCCTCTTATAAACATACAAACTTCATCTCTTTATTAATGGTACTTGAAATTTAAATCAAATCAAACATTCAAGTCATGTACACTTGAGAAATTCAGGTAAGTTAGCCCCTGTGATCTGCACATCCCTCCCTTCTACACTCTCTGAATCTCTACTCTAAATTGGCAGTGCTCTTCAGTAACCATCACCTCCATCAGTGGAGGGAAGGAGCAGACACAGCTCTGATGGCAGCTCCAAGCGGGATGTGTCAGTGCCAATATACAGATCTCCGAAACGCAATCACTCCACATTCAACTTCCCACCCTTCAGTCTTTACAATAACTGAACTAAAACTCCTTGGGCCTTCCCTTGTTCCACGTCACTGTCACCAGCTATCTGTGAGAACCAAGGTGGCCTCAAGCCTCCTCCTGCTTCCTGAAGACATAGAAGAGCCGCACCATCTTCCGGTGATGGTCTGGCGGGTCTGTCTGGGGACTGGAAGCTGGAGAACGCGTGGATTTGCCCTGGAGCTGCTGTCTCAGAATCACTTCTGGATGTTCGGGTTTTGCCATGAGAGGAGTCCACGCACGATTTGGAAGCCAGAACGTTCAGCAGTCACGGTTCTGCCTGAGGGGTTTGTGTGCGGCCTGGTGCTGTTGCAGCTCTGCCCATCGTTGCTCATCCATGGGCTCACCTTGTGGGTGAGGGGCAGAAGCCAAGCTTGCACCTCCTGCAGCTTCCTCCTCCCCTCCCCGTCCAGCTTCTCTGGATCCTGGGCCAGACTCATGCCCATCTCTGCAGTGAAGGGCACCAGCAGATCTGCACCCGCATCCCTAAGATTGGAGGGGGTGAGAGGCACACCAGGCCAAATCTGTCCTTGCTCTCTCCCACTTAATATCTACCTTTCCTTCCCAACCACCAACTCTGCTGACTTCAAACTCAACACCAGACGCAGGAGCAACTGCCCTAAGTGGACTACTTCACCACCTCCAACAATCCATGAGGTCAGTAGCAAATTCTGTATCTATATCTTTATAAGATATAAGCAATTCTTTAATCTGTATCACACATAGTGATTCTGCTTATCTGGTCCAACTGTAAATAGGGAAGAAATGATCCTGTGTCTAGAAAATTCCACATACGTGGGGTGCAGAGCACTTTAGAAGGGTGGTTAAGGAAGAGATATGGGGACATTCCTACAAAAGCATGACCTGTCATGTGTTCTCTGATAAGAAGACCTTTTGCTATGACCCTGAAAGTCATCCATGAAGATGCACAGATCTTGCTGTGAATGCATTTACGGTGGAAGTAATCAAGTGGCAAACTAAGGTGTCTAAGTCAGCAGGGGGATCAGAAGCAGAAGCTGACACAGGAGATGGAGAGAGGTTAGGCGGGAGGGAGTGGGAGAGATGAGTGACAGATGTTACGGGGAGCTCATGCCATTACCTCATTGTGCAGTCTGACAGTTGGTGTCAAAATGGGAAGAGCATCTGGACACACTGAAAATTACAGTTTCATGCCCTCAGCACTCCAACCGCTTGCATAATCCTTTTTCAAGAGAAATTAATGCACTCTTTGATTCAGCACTGTCTTATGCACTGAAGATAAATCAGTGAACAAGGAAGAATAAATACCCCTGCCCTCATGGGCTTTACATCCTAGTGGTAGTTGATGAAAAACTCTGATTTTCTGGATGATGCTTTATGAGAAAGTTTGATCTAGCCATGCAGAGTGGAATAGGTGCCCACTGGTTCTGGAAAAAAAGGAAGGGAACCTCTAAAAAGTGTTGAAAGCATCATATTACAAAGAAGAACACTTAAGAAATGTCCTCTGAACGCTTTCTGGGGGTTTTTCCTGCTCTTTCCCTAAAGATTGAAAATTGTTTAATACGTTCTTTCTGACCAAACACCTGTCAAATTCCAATTTTTACTTGATTTTAATTAGGAGCAAGAACTAATACCCTTTTAATTAATTGCACGTCTTCTCTCCTTAATTCCTCTGCTGCTACTTCTTCCACTAGATAACCCCCAAACAGAATTGCTGTAGAGTTGAGGAGTCTATTAGTCTGAGACCATGAAGATAATAAATATAAAGCCTCACAAACACTTAGGCATTTGGATTTATTCACATGTTCTTAATTAGCAATGATTCTACTTTAGTTTGAGTTGGTTATCTTGAAAAATATGAATTTGTTCATCAAATGCTCACCAATCACCTCCAATAGTTTTTTTTCTTTATTTTCTTTATTTTTTTTTTTTTGTCATACATGAATTGTTGAGACAAAAGAAGAAGAAAATTTCCCTGTACTGAACCATCATATTCTTCATTCTTGTGTACCTGGGTAAGGAATGCATCATATGAATAGTGGATCTCTTCTTTAGCCTGACCTCCTAAGTGAACTCACCACCAGACACTAAGAGGTACTGCATGGGGTTCCCTATTTCTTTACTGTGGACATCAAAGTTCTTTTTGTTTGTCAGTTTCTATAACTCTGTTCCTCTCCCTCACTGATCACAAGAATCAATCACTCACTTTTAGTTTTTTTCCCATCCAAATAGCTCACCAATCCATGCCTCTTTCCTATCACTTTTCTTAAGATTTTCAAGACTTTCCTGACTTCCAAGCCATCTTCATGTTACCCAACCCAGAGAGCCTTCTGATCATGGTTTTTATTTGTTCATTTGTTTGTTTTCTTCAAACTTTTGAGTGGCCCCCATTATTCTAAGGATAAACCCAAGCCTCTGATCAACAGCATCCTTCTGGATCTGATCTCTGATCCTTACCCCATCTCACTGTCTGTCACCTCTGCACAGGCAGCTGTCTTCTCACCACTCCTACTTCCTGGCCTGACTGTAGTGGATGCTGCTGTGTGGCCTAGACCTGGGGGAGGACTGAAGCCCTCGTTCCCCGGATGCTGGGAATATCGGCAACTGACAGTTCTCAGCTAAATCCCTCTCCAAGAATCGTCCCCAGCCAAAGACAGCTACCTAGATGAAAGTAACACCCTTCAGGGTAGGAGCATTGAGCCCTAGGATGGCTCAATGTGGCGGCATAAGATCCTGGCCCCTGACCTAAGCAGGACAACTCTGAAGAGACGTCCCCATCGGCTTTGAGACTGGCTTGTACTACAGCTGCAGCCCGGTTCACAGGCCCCTTCTGACCAATCCTACTTCCTCACTCCCCAATAGAAGATCCTGGGGAAACCCTCAAGAAATGTATTACAGGCACATCTCCATCTAAACAAGCTGCCTCCTGGGAAACCAGGCCCAAGTCACATATGATTGCTACGTTATGTTGTTCATTTTTTCAATTCCAGGTGTATATTTACCCAGAATGTCCTCTCCCACAGATCCATGCTTCTTCTTTAAGAGTCTTTTCAATTTTTTCCTTAGCCCTCTAGAAAGAGTTGACCACGCGCTACAGGTGATCCTTCAGGACAGAGATGCTTTATTTCCTTCTTTGCCTCCCTCCTGCTTAGGCCACTGCCTATCACAGGGTAACTGTTCAATACACATTTCTCATGAGACAAAATGAAAGAATGATCCTCCAACAGGAAGAGTTCAAGCCTGTGGGAGGTGAAAACCATTCAGTTTGGGACAATAGAGCAGAAATATGCTGTCCCTTCAAGCAAGTCAATCCATTGACTAACCAATTGTCCTTGAAGAATACCTAAATACTCAAATAATGAGAAAATCACTAAATCGAGGTTTAGCATTGGTTGAGTGAGGGCATGAATTATTAGCCTGTCTTCTTAGAGGCCAGAAGGTTTGAAAGTACGGTTGCTTTTTATTTGAATGAATTTATTGATTCAGTTATTGGTTTTACTGTTGATGCCTAGTGCCATGCTAAGTAAGGTGGACACTAAGTCTCATAAAGGCCCCAGGAGCATGAACTAAATGAACCATAATGCATGGCAGAGTGATAAGTGCCGCAGAAGAAGGACATACAGAAGTCTACAGAACTGAGAGATCTCATTAGGCAGGTCACAAATCGTATTCAGGCTCAATCCTCAAAATGGGAACCAGGTCAGCTGTGCTCTGACCATTCCGGATTCTGATTTAGGGTCTCTCATTCGTAAGCATAAGGCTATGTCTTGGGTTAGAGGTTGTCAGGTCTGCACAGGAACTCATCTAATATTAAGTCAAGAGGAGGAGGAATCAGAGGTGGGGAGAATTTATTTTCAATGCAGTCCTGGAGAAGTGGGGCAGAGTCAGACCAGAAGAGGGTGTGTGGTGACCAAAGAGCTCACACATTTGACCAAGACACTGGAAGCTCCACTCCTGAAAGCCGCTGCCCCCCGGTACAGGGGAAGCCCCTGCAGAAGGCTTTGCTCCAGGCAGGGTGGCCTCAGGAACTGGTTGGTAGGGAATTTGTTGGTGTAGAGTAGTGTTTGTGAAAGCAAAGCCCATGGGCCATCTGCATTACAATCGCTTGGATGCTGGCAAAAACGCAGAGGCAAGGGGTCTTCCTTATTCATAGCTAAATCGACATCTATAGGTTTGAGTCCCAAATCTGCATTTTAACAGACTGCTGGGTATTGTATACACACTGAATTTAAGAATCAAGAATCACTGGTGTGGATACTTGGGGAGTTGCAAAGCACAGGCCGATTCTTTTCTTTAACTGGGTTTGTGTGTGGTGTGTGTGTATATGGTACGTGTGTATGTGGTGTATGTGTATGTCAGGCACATGTGTGTGTGTGGTGTGTCTGTGTGAGTGGTATGTGTGTATGTGCTGTGTGTGGTGTGTGTAGGTGATGTGTGTGCGATGTGTGTGTATGTGGGATGTGTGTATGTGAGATGTGTGTGTATGCATGTGATGTGTGTGTGGTGTGTGTATGTATGTGATGTGTGTGCATATTTAAGAGCAGTAATAGAAGTTTGAAAAACGTGGAAGACACTCATTCAGAGAGAGAGCAGTCCATTACAGTATAAAATTGGTATCAAGTACTATTCTGTTAAATATCAATAAAACAGATTTTAGGCTTCTGCCTAAGACTAGTGTCTGGTCTCCCTAATGTAACACAGTAATTATTTTAATAAGACAATAAAACTGCTTTGAGGAAGTAAATAGTGTAACACTAAGCTCCTTCTCAAGTGTAGAATCTGAAAACATTATTCCCAAATAGAATTCAAATGCATTTTGCAGCGAAGTTTTCTCCAGTATTCGCTGCTTTGAATAGCAGACAAGGAAGAAAGATGTTTGCAGCACTGTTGTTGAGTAGGGAAGGAAGGGTCCAAAAAGTCCTTTTCTTCTGAAAGTCTGCACAGGTGTCTCAGCCTTTCTTCTTTATTCCTTCTCACCTCATCCAAAGACCAAACAACAATAAAGTGACTTGATAAAATCTCACCCACAGACCAGCTAAAGTTAGACCGGCCACAGGGGAAGAGTGTGCTTGGGCATCCACATCCCAGTGTCGAGCTAGAAACTGAATGATTAGACAATTTTTTGAACTTTACGTCTTTTTCCAGGGTGTGTTGTCCACCCTATCATGAGGATGTGAGCTAGGAAACGTCCGCACTGTGGGTCCCCCTGTGTAGAGGGACACCCGCATCCCAGAGAGAGGAGGGGCCTTATTTCCTGGGGGCAGAATCCGGATGCTGAGACAGAATTTCTGACTTCCTGATGAGTTCTCCTTCTTCTGAAATGACAGGGCAGCTCATTGGAGGTGTCAGCTCACTCATATGCGTAAAATGTCACTAGTACATGCAACCCAAAGATCCAGTTGCTTTAGGGGGTTGATATCAGAAAATAAGGAAATCAGCAAGCCAGTCTCCTGTCCTGCTGAGTGTCAGGCAGAGGCAAGGCTGTCTGTTCTCCATGTTTAAAAGACTTGAGCCACTTTGTGGGTGTCCTACAAGACTGAGGGGACAATGAGGCCAAGCAGGTCCTTCTGTGAGAGGGGAGGTGGTCTGTGTAGAAGCGGATGGTATGTGGGTATTCGGAGCAAGCATGGCAGAGCAGCCAGGAGAGTGAAAGCCCAAGTACAGCCATAAGCCACCCTGCGTGCAATGCAAGCAGACCCTCTGGAAGGTCAGTGTGGCTCTCAGACTATCTCTTGGCCTCCACCTCCCATTTCTAGGCTTTGCAACTAAACAGTCAAGCGTTTTGGAGGGAGCTCAAAGGAGAACTCTAGAGATGCTGAGTGGTTAAGAAATGACCTAGAAAAAAGACTGCAAGTACAAAAATCTCTCCTAAAGGAGAACTAGGACGACCACTTTATTATTCATAAATCACTCTTCTTCTGCTGACCACAAACTAGGCTCTGTTCTAAATCTGCAATCATTTTGCCTCCCACTGAGGTTATAATGGAGATTAATATGTGTTATGGGTTGGATCTCTCCCAAACTCATATATTGGACTTCTAACTTCCAGTATCTCAGAACGTGCCTATATTTGGAGACGGGGGTCTTTACAGAGGAAATCAAGTTAAAATGAGGGCATTCAGGTGGATCTTAATTCAACCTGGCTCATGTCGTTATAAGACGGGGACATTTGGAAACAGAGGCAGAAAGAGGGAAGACAGTGGAAGAGTCCCAGGTGGAAGACAGCCATCTCCAAGTCAAGGAGAGAGGCTGGGACAGATTCTCCCTCACAGCCTCCAGAAGAAACCAACCCTGCCAACACCTTGATCTTAGACTTCTGGCCTCCAGAAGTGCAGAGATGATACATTTCAATGGTTTAAGGCCCCCAGACTGTGGTGCTTCATGACAGCAGTGCTGGAAAACTAATTCAGTATGATTAACCCCGTTTTATAGATGAGTCAACTGAGGTACGGAAGGCTTAAATAACTCATCCTAAATCACAGCCAGTCTATAGAATCCAGATTCAAACTTAAACTTATTCTAGAGCTCATTGCACATTGCAGCCCCTTTGTTGTTATGAAGACGTGAAAAGCAGATAATGGCAACTAAGGTGAATCTGTATGGAAACTAAAGAAGAGACAGAATGAGAAGCTTCAGATGAAATTAACTGTAAGGGAGAAACTCAGCCAACATGGATGGCCAAGCATCAGCACTGGGGAATAAAAGTGACAAAATGAGAACGTAAAACCAACGTGCGAAACGTCTTGCAAAAAGAGATGGAAGTGAATTGGATCATGCCCTATGGGGTCCCTCCAGCCCTGCCCTGGCCTGGCGTAGCAAAGCCCATCTTGGACTGGGAAACGGCAGCTGGAGGCTAGAAGCACCAGAAGGGAACTGGGGTGCCCTGCTGTACACTGACCTGGGGACCAAGATGCCCGCTGCATGCATTGCTATGCATTCTTTCATTTTTGTTTTTAAAGATGAGAAAGCTAAAGCTGAATGTCTGCAGGAAGGTGGATATCTCACCTAAAGCCACACAACTAGTGTGAGGGAGATAGGGTTCAAATCCAGATTTACTGGCCCCAAGGTCTGTGCTTCAATCTCTAAAATATAAAAATAAGTGGACCAATCTCTGAAGCCACAGGAGGTGGCATCCTCTTCCATAGTCAGACTTTAGGGACAGAGTCCCCTAAAACATAAAGAATGATGTGGGGTCAGATTCAGGAGAAGAATTCACAACTAAGAATGTATAGCAGGGCAGCCAGCAGCATTTGAAAGAGATCACTAGACGTTTGTCAGTAGAAGGCTTGTGCTTCCTTTTGAGCTCATAGCTTTGATGGCTACAACCACAATGCAGAAGACATCATTGTCTATTGTAGTTCTTTTTTTTTTTAAATTGTAGTTGGCTTATAATAGTTTCAGGTGTACAACATAGTGATTTAGTGATTTGGTATTTTTATAGATTATACTCCAGAAAATAATTATAAAGTATTATAAAATATTGGCTATATATCCTATGCTGTATATATTACATCCTTGTAACTTATTTATTTTATACCTAGTAGTTTGTACCTCTTAACCCCCTTCACCTATTTTGCCCTCCCTCATCCCTCTCCCCTCTGGTAACTACTAGTCTGTTCTCAGTATCTGTGAGTCTGTTTCTGTTTTGTTATATTCATTTGTTTTATTTTTTAGATTCCACATATAAATGAAAACATACATTTGTCTTTGTATCTCTGACTTATACCCTCCAGTTCCATCCATGTTGCAGCAAATAGCAAAATTTCATTGTTATATTCTCCTATACCTTGTACTGGCTGTTAGTTTCCATTATTTGCTTGGAAAGGCAAGCTTGGATTTAATAAAAGGACAAGTTAAACTTTTACACTCACTTTGGGGCACTTGGGCATCAGTGAAAACAATGAAGATCATTTCTAACAGTAAAATCCTTCAGAGCAACACACATATTTATTCTGGGCTGAGTCATATCTCAGGAGAGCAGTACTGTAAGACCTGAAAACCATTCCTGCTGAAGCAGTGAGCTCTCAAGATTGCATTCACATTAAATCTGATCAGTTAAGGGCAGACCAGCTCACTTGGTTTTGTGTCAATGCCTTTTACATTCCTTGGCACCTAGAAGGGGCTCAGCAAATATGTGTGAAAAAAATATGCATGAAATGAATGAATATCTCCTAATCATTTCAGGTTCCTAATCCATCAGTATTAGATCACTGTGGTTACAAACATCCAAAAGGATGAGATTTGGTGGACAAGTCTTTAGCACTATCATATTCTTATACTTATTATATTTTTCTTTATTGTTTTTGTAACAATTATTAGGAATGCAAATAAGAGTCAAGTTTCTGAGTCCTTGCTAATTATTAATGTCTTGTTAGAGGTCACAGTTGTTCCCAAAAAGCAGTTAACACATATCTGCCTTTACCATTTCTCCTTCAGCCTCCTTTGGGTCCCTCACCAGCCTGTCCAAACACCAACCTGCTGGTCAATCCAGTGCTAGCACAGACAGGTAAGTGAAAGCTCCCATGGTTCCTCCCTCCAGATGCTTGTTAGAGACTGAATTGCCAGAGCCGGGGAGAAGCAGTGGACAAACGTGGACTGAGCAGGCTCAGTGGCTTCTCTGTGAAAACACTGATGCTTATAAACAAGACAATGGCAATTATGTTGGTCACTTTTATTGTCTTGTTTGCATGAAATAAACCCCAGAATAGTTTAGCTGTGCCAGTTCCTGGCAGACAGTGAGAAATGTGGCTTTGCAATAGCTCTTTGGTTCATTAAAATTATTCCTTCATCTTCTCTAAACAGCTTCAAGGGGTCACTAAGGGGAGGGGATGGGCCAGTCTAGTTTCATTTCGCATAGGGTTGTTCTGACTTACATTAGGCCATGCGGCTACTGTATGCTGGCCATCTCTAGTAATGTTCAAAACTGAGAGAGAAAAATACACAGAGAAAGTAGTTTAGGAAGTGAGATTAATGGTTTTAAATCCACACACTATTTAAATTATAAAAGACAAAACACACATATGAAACTAATTAAAGTTAACCCATTTCCAAAGCAAGCTTGTAGATGGAAAGAGAGAAAGATCTGACATACACTTCCTTTGGTTTCGTAGTATAATGAGATATTAGTGCTTAAGGAAACTCGGAAGACTGTCGGGCACAGAATATCTCAGAATTATTAGAAGGATGACATGTGATCAAAACTCCATATGTGTGGAGGCTGTATTAATTTCAGTTAATGCAAATGGTGCAGAACCATTTGTTAATCAAAAGTAGAAATTTTAACATTAATAAAATCAGATTTATTTTATTTGTACATATGAGATTTTACTTATCATTTTGTTGCTTATTATTCAGTGGTTTATCATTTTTGAGTAAATCAACAAGTTAAGTCATAGTTACTATTCAAGTATTTTCAAAAATTTTAGGCTGCACTTTATGAGAATATATTAAAATAATGAGTCACAAGGTGGATAAACCACAAGGTCCTACTGTGTAGCACACAGAACTATATTCAATGTCCTGTGATAAACCATAATGGAAAATAATATGAAAAAGGATACTGAATCACTTTGCTGTACAGAATAAACAAATACAACATTATAAATCAACTATACGTCAATAAAATTTAAAAAATAATGACTCGTCCTCCATCAGTGCCTCTGGACACACTTACTGAGCAACCTCCACATGCCAGGTTCTCCATTTGGAGAAAGGGGGACACAAAATACAAAAGTGAATGTTACAAAATCCATGTCAACAAGGAGTCCAGAAACTAGTCAGGGACCCCTTAATATTACCTAATGTGTTGATTTTTTTTCTCTTTATGGAAAGTAGAAGAAATAGACTGACAATTATCCTTGTTCTTCAGCAAGATAAAATATACCATGTCTTGGCATCCCTTTGAGAGTTAAGGCAACTAATACCAGATAGCTGCTATAAGAAACACGCAAATCATCCACATGGTTCAGCACAATAAACGTGTCTGTTCTCCCACAGAGCCTCCTGCAGGTAAAGCAGCTCTCCTCTGCCTTGTAGCTGCTTGGGTTCCAGGTTCTCCAGATGGCAGAGAGCCATCTGGAGAGGGGCTTGATGGCAGGAAAAAGGGGACTGGAGGCACTGTAGGATGTGGGTGTGGATGTCACCTGGAACTGGGATTTTTCACATCCCCCTATGCTCCACTGGCCAGAACTGAGTCCTACAGCCCCCTCCTAACTGCAGGGGTGGCTAGAAATGTCTTTCTCTTGGGATCCCAGGAAAAGGCACAAAGTGTGGAATACAGTTTTTTGCCCCTGCCACAGTCTGTTCCGAAAGATAGACCAAAGACCCGCAAAAATAGACACGATAATGCAACGCTTACAAACATTTTATTTAACAAACTATTTGCTTGGAAATCATGCTGCTTTATTTTGTTTTAATTTTTGATGAAAAATGTGAGCCTAAATTTTCCCTTATCTAAAATACAAAGTTGCTTCTCTATTTGTGACCAAATCCTGATTAATAAAAGAATGTGACATAAGGGACTTTGATGTTTAAGAGATGAGGGTTTATGTACCAACCTTCCTACAGGCTTATTATAAAGTAAGGATAATGATTTGTCTTAACATTATAGGATTGTTGAGAGAATTAAATGAGTTAAGAAATGAAGGCACACAGTAGAACCTATAAAATCAAGGGAAAATAAATATTCTACCTAATGAGAAAATTGCCATTTCCAAGAGTTATTTTTTTTTCCCACAGTGTTAAAAAAATTGCCTTTTGTAGACCTCTTTCATGTGGAGTTGATACCTCTGAGAGTTTTATCTTTCCCTATAGGTCTTTGAAACTTTTATTCCAACTGTTACAACTCTTGAAGAATAGACAAAGGTCCCAAGGCAGCATAAGTTTCCATGGGCCAGCCCTCAACCCAACTTTGTGAACCTAAGAAGGCAATAGGATCTGATGAGATTAGGACCCAATTAAACTCTTTTCCGTGTTTGTTTATTGTAAAAGAAGAGTTCCAGAATTTAAAATCTTTAACTTTGGTTTATACAGCTGAGACTTCTTATTAATGTATGAGATGTGCTTGGCTCCTGGATACATGCTACATACATTTAAAAAATGATCCGTTTTACTACTCTGGGAAGGACTCCATTATGTACCCCAAAGTATCACCTTTCTCAGGTTTATCCAAAGAAGTAGGGGTGGCACTTACATAATTTGGGAACTAACCATTGACTGTGGAAAGAAGGGGCCAGGAAACTCCTAATTTCAAACCTCAGCACCAAGTCCCAGATTCCCTATGTTATTATTAAATATTTCCTGTTCCTTCCGTCACTCCCTCAGTCCCCCCAAAGATACTTTTTAGTCATTTCTTTGTCTTTGGATCTCACATTTATAAAACCAATATATTTCCTGACAAATATATTCTGAGGCTGTTGCATTTTAATTTAATTAATGGTATTGTATAATAAGTTGTATAGTGACCATACGACTTATTTTCCAAGCCAGGACACTTTGAGATTTTAAAAGGGGAGCTAGTGATAATTACTTCGAGATAACAGGGAAAAACTGGGATTATCCTAGCCCAACTGAGACTTATGATCACATTAAATATAAATTCAATGTTTTTTTTTAAATTCAATATTAAGTTTTTCAGATCTTATATTCAGATTACTGAGTAGAACTTATTACATGTATTCCTACATATGCCACCATACACAGAACTAAAATGAATGTCCCCATTTGCTTTTTAAAATCAACATTCCTCTTGTTGCCACTGAATCTGAATTTGTTTTATCTATTACTCGCTTATACTTCCAGGCCTGTAAATTGACTATTCATATTCTTTATACTTTGGTCATTTTTCTGATGGGTTTTTCTTTTCTTGCTGATTTGCAAGAGTTCCTATGTGGTCTAGATGTGAATATTTTGTAAATTTAATATTTTATAAATATCTTTTCACTTGTATCTCTTCTTACAAGTTTGTCTCCAATGTCCTTGATTAAATACAGATTTATATGTTGATGTAGTCCTATCTATTAATTTTCCCTTTATAGTTTATGGCTTTGAAATTCTATGATTGTTTTGAAACATCTTATTATCTGGTAGGGTTTGCCTCTACCTCCTCTCTTCTCTAACATTTCTTAACTATTGAAAATATTGTGACATCAATTTGCCAACTTCCAAAAAAACCAAAAAAACAAAACTGGTACTGAGAATTTACTTAGGATTGCACTGCACTGATAGAAACAATATTTTAAAATTAACTCATACAGCGGTGATGTCAACAAAAAAGGCAGAGTGAGGACATTTGGAAATTCCTCCATGAAAGTAGTAAACACCCTGGCCAAAAAAAAAAAAAAAAATTGTCAGAATCAACCTTGTCAGAACTCTAGAAATTAGCCAGAGGCTTGAAGCATTCTGAGGAGCATTTATTCAAGAAAAATGACTGTATCTCTGTAAGAAAAGCAAGTTGTAGTATAACTTGCCCTACTGCCTTCCTCCTTTCTCCAGCTCTATGAGAGCCTTGAAAACCAATACTCTACAATAACAATGAAAATCAGTAGCTTGGCAACCACGAGAAGAGGCAGAACCGGTGTGGAGTGCCTTCCAAACCCATATTCAGAGAATTCTTCACATACAAATAATCCTCAATAAGATAAATAGGTGATTTCTCCTCAGAAGCATGGAGGCCAGAAAGCAGTGGGATGACAAATTCGAGGGCTGAAAACTCGCTCATCCAATCAGGGAACTCCTGTGCAGTTCTCTCTCTCTCTCTCTCTCTCTCTGTCTTTCTCTCTCTCTCTCATCTTTGGAGTTACTTATTCTTGATAATGATTTTGTACATTGTTGTTTTGAAAAACTATGTTTTTTGTTGCAATTATACATTGCATCTCTATGACTTTGTATACCATTTCCTGGGTGTCAAATTTCTAGCTGGTGTGAAGGAACACTGCTGGGTTGTGCTGATTGACTATCTCTCTGGCCATCTGGCTGAACTTCACAATAGTAATGGCTCTTCAATTGATGAACCATTTGATTACCCTCACCTCTCTTCGGATTTCTATTGAAATGATCATGTGATCTTCAAATAACGACAATTTCATCTCTTCCCTTCTAATCTATATGTGCATTTCTTCTTCTTTTCTTAATAGGTCCACTCATTCAGCTGACTGACATTCATAGTACAAATGTACGTTTGGGCTTTCCTGGTGGCGCAGTGGTTGAGAGTCTGCCTGCTGATGCAGGGGACACGGGTTCGTGCCCCGGTCCAGGAAGATCCCACATGCCATGGAGCGGCTGGGCCCGTGAGCCATGGCTGCTGAGCCTGCACGTCTGGAGCCTGTGCTCCGCAATGGGAGAGGCCACAACAGTGAGAGGTCCGCGTACTGCAAAAAACAAAAAAAAACAAAAAACAAAAAACACTTACACGGAATGTTGGAGAAAATAGAATGGGGCAGGGAGATAGAGGAGATGAAAGGAGCTAGGACTTCTGGCTTGTATGAAGGTAGGATACAGATGATGCAATGCTAAAGGAGAAGATGCAAATTAATAATCACTTTGAAGAATGGAAACGAGGATAAATATTCTAATATATAATGACAGTATTTCCTTCCATTAAATGACTCATTTCTTGTCCTTGGAATTTTTATGAAATTAGTGTTGTCACTTCTAGTTCCATATCTTTTAACTTTTTTCCCAACCATCATATTACACTACTGCATTCAGGTGTACTCTGGGAGAATTACTTGAAAGCAGCATTGAACCTACTAATTTATTCTTCAACTATACCTATTCTTCTGTAAAAATCCATTCATTGAGTTCTTTATTTGTATTATTTCATTTTCCATAGCCAAGTCTTCTTCTTGTATACTTGTCCCTGCTTCCAATGCTTTTCCTGTTCTTTCTGAGAATATCCATATATATATGGATATATATATGGCAGCCATGAGGCACTGCCTGCTGTGGACTGTATCCATGCTCTGGTCTAGCACTGAATTAATGTCACCCTTCCACCTCTATCTAGGAGTGGGCTGATGAATTCTGTCTTACTGTTGTTGATGTCAAGGCTGATAGACATCCATCTAGAGAAACATGAGCTAGAGTTAAAGAAAGAAAAATCAAAACCTACTCAGTCCATTCTCCCCTTGCCTGTGGGCAATGATTCTCTTTGGTCCCAGTTTGCTATACCCTCCCTCCTCCACCTTCTGCTGCTACCACAGGAACTCAACAACCTCCTCTCTACCCAAGGGACTTTCACAATTTTTGTAGGCTTTATAAAGTTCTGAGATAATGTCAGCCTCTACATACCATTCATGGCCTCTCAAGGGTAGAGTTTAAACACCCATATAATTCATATCTATTCTAGAACCTCTTGGTCCTCTATTTAATAATTCTCACGATGGAAGAGTCCAGGATACAAGTTGCAGGTGGTGACAGCTAGATCAATGGTCCTGGACTGGAGATTCCTGGAAGAACGTAATGTGAGGAACATTTGGGGTCATGAGTAAACTGGGAGCCATCCCGTTAATCCAAGGTCCCATTCATGGTGCAGTGGGTCTTGGTGTCTGAAGAATGGGACTTTAGCCTTCCACTGTATGATTACATAGTGGTCTGTTTAAGGTGAAAACTTGTTTTCAACATGAAAATTAGATAGAGTAATCACTTACAGACAGTGGTGAGATTTTATCTGGTGGAGTAACAGTACTTTGGGAATAGACATCTGTGTTTGGAATATGTTTGATGTGCAGAAGTAGGCTGTCATTCACCCAGACAATCCCATATTCGCCTGGTGCCTCTCCTTTGTCTCCCCAACTAGAAGGATTAGGCAGAAATATTTTGCCTGTCAGCTCCGGAGAGAAAACTGTTTGTTAGCTGATAAGACTCGGGTAGGTGTTAGTGGGCCAATCTGAACCAAATAGAAAATGTTCTATTATGGTATTACCACTGCCAGTTTGTTTGCCCATCCTGCTACCAAGTTTCTGATAATATGGTGAAACCAGTGGAATTTAGTATATATGGAGTAATAAGGATGAGTCCCCCCTTTGGAAGCCTACCAGAAGGAGCTGGCACAATTCCTAGTAGGGGTGCTTTGATTTATAATCCATAGGATTGAAAAACAATGAAAATGAGAAAGAAATTTCATGTCAAATAGAAAATGCTCCATACTCCTCTGATTTTATCTCAAGTGCATAACCAAGTTCAGAAAGACTGAAGACCAATTTCTAATTTTCATCCTTACGTTTGTGTAAACTTTGACATTTTGTTGGGGATAAAATTATGTGACTATGAATATCCAGATGTTAACTCCTCTGAATGACCAAAGACCAATGCTTTTCCCATGCATATGAGACAATCACCTAGTAAATTCACATGCATAACTTAGCAGTCTATATTTAGACCACCAGGCTGCTGGTTTCAGAACTCATGTGCAAGAAGTTATCTACACCCTCCATCTGTCTACTAAGAAAGGGAAAGAGAACCAATGGTTACTGAGATTTTCATGTGCTAAGTACTGAGTGCTTTGTACACATTTTCACATTTAACTATCCAAGTGTTTAGTGAGGCATTTAATATCATTCTCAACCTATAGATGAAGAAACTGAGGTCCCAGGATGATAGTTAACTGGTCCAGAGCACTGAGATACATTGGACAAACACCGATAAAGACATGTAGGATACTAATTTTTCTTTCTTTTTTCCTATGAAATTTCCATTGAATATTCTTTGCAATATGCCTGAAATACAGCATTTAAGTGAACACCAACCTAATTAATGTATTTTACCTTTTAAAGAAGAGAACAAGGGAAATGACAGTGATTAGCCATTGCTCACCATGCTATTTGCCGCCATACTGCTACTTTATGCAGTAGACAGGCTCTGAATGGCACTATCTCTTACACATGATTTTCTCTTCACTGTGGATCCACAGATGTTGCAAAGACAATTATAGAAATTCCAAAGCTGTACAGTGATGTGCTAAGCCAAACTGTCCATTGGAGATGGCAGAAGATCTACCATAAGTTAAAAAATCAGAAGCACAGAAATATCTGTCATCCCTTCTAAGTGCAGCATAGAGTTTGGCATCTGATTCAAGTTTGACTCAGATCTAAATACAAATCAAACCATATGGATTTGTTAATTGGGAACATCAACTAGAAGCAATACTCCTGATGGGGTCCTGGGAAGCAGAGACACTGAGAAAGAAAGGAAAGAAAGAAAGAAAGAAAGAAAGAAAGAAAGAAAGAAAGAAAGAAAGAAAGAAAGAAAGAAAGAAAGAAAGAAAGAAAGAAAGAAAGAAAGAAAGAAAGAAAGAAAGAAAGAAAGAAAGAAAGGAAGGAAGGAAGGAAGGAAGGAAGGAAGGAAGGAAGGAAGAAAGAAAGAAAGAAAGAAAGAAAGGAAGGAAGGAAGGAAGGAAGGGAGAGAGAGACAGAGAGGAAGGAAGGAAGAAAGGAAGAAAGAAAGAAAGAAAGAAAGAAAGAAAGAAAGAAAGAAAGAAAGAAAGAAAGAAAGAAAGAAAGAAAGGAAGGAAGGAAGGAAGGAAGGAAGGAAGGAAGAAGAAAGAAAAGAAAGAAAGAAATAAAGAAGGAGGGAGGGAGGGAAGGAAGGAAGGAAAGAAAGAAAGAAAGAAAGAAAGAAAGAAAGAAAGAGAAAGAAAGAAAGAAAGAAAGAAAGAAAGAAAAGAAAGAAGGAAGGATGGAGGGAAAGAAGGAAAGAAAGAAAGAAAGAAAGAAAGAGAAGGAGGGAGGGAGGACGGAAGGAAGGAAGGAGGGAGGGAAGATGGAAGGAAGGAAGGAAGGAAAGAGGGAGGGAGGACGGAAGGAAGGAAGGAAGGAAGGGAGAAAGGAAGGGAGAAAGCAGGTGGGGGGGGCAGGGAGGGAGGGAGAGAGAGGGCAAGTCAGGCCAACAGTTTATAATCCTTGGGTATATTACCAAAATCTTAGGGGAGCAGAGATCAAAAATGTTTGGAACTTTGGAAGTATACTTTAGTATATCTAATGAAGGTAATTGTTAAAAGATTATGAAAGCTAATTTGATTAAAAAAAGAAAAGGTGAGAACAATCAAGGTTAATATTTAAAAAATGGTAGTTAGGTAATTTCCAAGCTTAGAACAGACAGTTTATTTTAAAAAGTAACCATTTTGTTCCCAAATACCTAGGAATTGGTGAGGATTTCATGTATATGTATGCTTCTGTCATTTAACAAGTACTTTTATAGCACCATCTTTGTGCCAGGTATAATTCTAAGCATTAGTGGAACAAAACTGAAAGAAAAAGAAAATGTATATATTCCTGCCCTCATGGAGATTATTGTCTACTGAAAATTTTCAATGAAATGTTAAGATTCCAGTAGGATAAATGGAAAAATATGAAAGATCCCTTGACATATGAAAGAAAACTCAATAAATATATTTTGTAATTCCTTAGCCAATAATCAAAGACATTCAGATTAAAACTAACTACCTTGTGATAGAAAAGTTAACATACACCCACAGCCAATCCAATATTGACAAGTCTGTGCAGAACTTAGCATACACTGAGAACACATTCCAGGGCAATAGAATAGCAAGAATCTAGAACCCCCTTGATGGTTTTCCCTTCCTTGTGACAAGGTGATTCCATCATTTGGCATCTTCCCTAAGGGACAATTTCACAGAAGCAAAAATCTACTCCAGTGCACTCACTACAGCGTTGCCTAAAATAACGCAAAATTCCCCATCAATAGTTTGTTAATTTTTGTACATGAAAAAATGTGTTTTCTATGTAGAAATAGAAACATTTCCATGTGTTTTAAAATTTTTTAAAAAGGTGAAATACAGAATAACATTTTTCTTATTGTTGTTAACTATGTAAAATAAGTCTGTCTAGACAAAGACCAGGATAAAATAATGAAAAATGAATTACTGGTTGCATGTGTGTATTGAGATAAGAGAACATGTAATACTTCAGAATATTATTTAAGGTTGTTGCATCTTCTTTCCCATATATAAATAGATGCAAGAATAGATAAAGGAAATGGACTTTACCATAGGCTGAGCAAGGGATTAAAAAATTGATCAGTGATGGGTGAAGAAAAATGGAATCAGTCATCAAGCTTTAAAATATAATACAGATGGTTTCCTGGTTGAAAATAGGAGTCCTCTAAAATTAGCCATAAGCCCACCCGGTGGATTTGGAGGAATTCAGCCAGCATCCTGCATGTTTGTCAGAGCGACCCAACCCTCAGTATGAAAATCGAAAACTGCCCAGTCATATTTGTTTCTATTAAATACCTAATGCTCCTATAAAATTGCCCAATTACCCTTCAATATATAGGACTTTAAATATGTGTAATGTAGAGAAGAATCATTATATCACACACATCTGAAGGTTACCTTCCAGATTTGGAAGGGGGCGATTTGCATATGACGGTCTAAAGAAAATAACAGGAAGAAATCTCTACCTCACACTCTTTCCTTCCTTCTGCTCCTACCCTTCCATCCTCTTCTCTCACCACCACTGTCCCCCTCCCAATAAAATCTAAGCCATGTGACTTTTTTCAACATCTGCTTCCTTTCTTTTCTTTCATAGAAAGCGCGTGTGGATAATCAGACCACACTGCTGCTGTTAATTGTAAATATCATTAGTAAACTTCCAGGTGCTGTTTACTATATAAGCATTGTAATTTTCTATCCTAAAATCAGCAACTCCCCCGCATCATTGTCTGACCTGGGGCCTGAGCACTGTGCAGCTTTGAGGCTGTGAAAGACAGTTGTAGCCCCATTTACTGGGACTGAAAGAGATCGATCCACACCTGCAGTGTTTGAGGCAATAATTCCTAATATTAACCAGACCCCATAAGGAGCAGGTCTTTTTCCAACCTCCTCAAGATTCAACACTTTTCAATCCATGTGAAATCACTGAACACCACTGCGATTGACTGACACCCACCCCGAGTTCATTCTTCCCCTCTCTGCCACCACTGCACCCCACTTCCCAAGGATTCTGGAATGAAACCCATAAAGGAGATAAGGACAATCTGGACACCACTGAAATCTACCTAGTGAGCTGAGATGCTTGCATTGTGCAATTGCAAAGGAGGGTGGAGGGTAGAGAATCCTGGAGATTTCACTGAGAGAGAAGGTCATAGAGCAAAAAGGAAGTAAGTTGCCCAAAGCCCCCCACACACTGCCTAATGCTTCTGTTACACAAAACAGATTGCAACTTCCATCTGTTTCCTTGAAGGCACCTGTGGTTTTCCTCAAAAAATTCAAGATAAAAGGAAGCAAAGCTTGAGTTTACATCCTTCCCAGGTAATATCATGGTGTTCCTGAATGCACCTGCTGCTCTTTCCTCAGGGCTCACAGGCAGGCTTTGCTCCTCCAGGCAGGACCTCATCCAGCCTTCTAGGATCACGGCAGGAGCCACCCCAGGCTGATCTAGCTGCTCCTTTGCCTATAGTCTGCTGCACTTTGTATATTTACAGCCATAGCCACTACTTTTTTGCACTGTATCATCTCTTTGTATATCCCTATTTCTGTGGTTTTCGAAGTGCCTCTAATGAAAGGAGCTTCTTTTATTTTTATATTCTTAGCCTAGTCCACACCTGAATGAATGAACGAACTATATTGAGGGAGATTTTCTAACATTCAATGCTTTTAATGAATGTTAGTGCTAGGAAGTCCTTTGAGACTCCGTAATCTGACTTCAAATTTAATTTCCTTATCTGAGACACAAACACATTAAGTGACTGTGCTGAACTATATTCCAGTTGGGCCCCTTCTACAGCCTTCTCTAAATTCTGGAGGAGAATTCTAGCAGGACATTTCCAGACTTCCTTTCCCCATCAGTTTCCAGGTGAGTATGACAGCGAGAGAGGAAAAAGCAGTACTCTCTAGTAGCCATGGCAGTTCGAAGCATAGCCCGCCTCCTGGCTAAAAGCATGGGTAGAAAGTGGTTGTGAGTTTCTCAGTAGCTTTCAGGCAATCTCCCGCACATCTCATGAGTTAGTGTTGCCAGCTGAGAACTTCAGCAATGGTTTCACAATCATTTGTTCCCTTAGCCCTTCCCATGCGTTTTGTTAAACCTTCCTATGAGAAAACAGTCATCTTTTCAATAAATTGTTCTGGTCACTAGGATATACACGGTGGAGGGATAGTAGAAATGAACCTTGACCCTCCACCTCACACCATACATAAAAGTCAAATCCAGATGCTTGTAGATCTAAATGTGAACAGTGAAACAATAAAGATTTAAAAGAAAACAAACAAGAACTTCTTCATAAGCTTGGGGGAAGCAAACCTTAGACAACACACACACACACATTAGCTAACCATAAAAGACAAAAATTGATGAACAGGACTCCATTAAAATTAAAATCCTCTGAACATCAAAAGATACCATTAAGAGAAGGAAAAGGCAAGCCACCAGACAGAAAAATATTATATGAGATATATCTGACAAAAGGCTATCTAGAACATAAAAAGAACTTTTACAAATCAGTAAGAAAAAGGCAGACATGCCCGAGTAGGAGAAAGACTTGAACAGGCACTTGAAAAAAGAATATCTAAATTCTTTAGAAATATGCAAGAAAATACGTTAAAGGTGCTTAACTTCATTAGTCATCAGATAAATGCAAACTAAAACCACAGTGCAGATTAGATAAAGTCTATGAAAGACAGACAGATAGACCAAGTGTTGTGTTTGGGGCAAATAGAATTCACATATTTATAGGAGAGTAAATCAGAACAACTATGCCTACATGTGGTTGGAAAACACTGGAAAACTGGCATTATCTACTAAACTTGAACACACATGCGGTTTTTTATTTTAATTTTTATTTTATATTGGGGCATAGTTGATTTATAATATATTAGTTTCAGGTGTACAGCTAAGTGATTCAGTTGTACATGTACATGAATCCATTCATTTTCAGATTCTTTTCCCATATAGGTTATTACAGAATATTGAGTAGAGTTCCCTTGTTGTTTATCTATTTTTTATATAGTAGTGTGTATATGTTAATCCCAAACACCTAATTTATCCCTCCACCCCGCCTCTTTCCTTTGGTAACCATATATTTACTTTCAAAGTCTGTCCGTCTGTTTCTGTTTTGTAAATAAGTTCATTTGTATCGTCTTTTTAGATTCCACACACAGTAGCCAGGACATGGAAGGAACCTAAATGTCCATCGACAGAGGAATGGATAAAGAAGATGTGGTGCATATATACAATGGAATATTACTCAGCCATAAAAAATGAAATAATGCCTTTTACAGCAACATGGATGGACCTAGAGATCATAATTCTAAGTGAAGTAAGTCAGACAGAGAACATACATGTGTTCTATATCCTAGCAATTCTACCCCTACATATATACCAATAGAAATGTGCACATATGTTCACAAAAAACATACTCAAGCATATTCACAGCAGCAATAGTATCCATCAATAAATACACTACGGTATATTCACAAATGGAATACTATAAAGCAATGAGAATTAAATAACTAATTTCAACAAATGGATGAATTGCAGTCAAAAGAACGCAGATATGAAAAAATACATACTGGATAATTCCACTTGTATAAAGTTTAAGGATCAATTCAGGAGAAGCGAGCAGACCTCTTCTTGTCTCCTTTTCCTCTCAAGGACAAGTCTGAACGTTCACCATGGCCCTAGCTTCTTCTTCAACCTCCTTCACCTCCCTCCAGCATTTAATATTGAACTCCTACTTCAGAGGAGTCTGAGGCTCATTGGCCATCCCCAGCCCCTCTGCTCATACACCTGCAGTGAGGCCCTCATCCTCCCCATTACTCTTTACCCTGCTTCAGAGGTTGGAGAAGGCCTTATGCTCTTGGAAGACAAGCCCTCTCTCTGTGCCTTAATGCCTTCCCGTCTTCCTCCAATGACTTTTTCTACCAGTTTTTTTTAAGTGTGTCTTTTCAATCCCCAAATTTATGTCACTCCCTTATGTATCACTCAGTGTAGAACTGAATTACCGTCTACACTGATGCCTCTTAAATTCACTTCACCATCAAAAACCTCTCCCCCATTGCTTATTCCAATGTATCCAGTGATTATTTTCACTGGTTTTGGATGCACCATTTTCACATGATGCAGTCAAGTCTTCAATTTTCTGTAGCCGCTTCTGCTCAGCCCATATAGTTTCAGAATTCATTGAAAACGTCTCATTCTTTATTGACCGTTCCACTCCTTTCCAATGAGATCGTGGATTACTCTGTCTTCCTTGAGTCTTCCTGTTCCCTAGTTTCTGTGATACCTCAGTCTCCAGTACCCTTCTGATCTGCTGGCTGGTCCTCCTTCCCGGCTGGATCTGCTTCTTCCTGCACCTGAATGTTCATGATCATTGGATAGCTCCCCTCGGTCCTCAGCTCATACAACTCTGATAACCTAAACGTAAACCTAGAATTTTCCCCAGAGCTTCAAATGTCCATATCCAGCTCTTTGCTGCCTATTTTCATCAGAATATCTAGACCCCCTAGGTTAGTGAGGACCGCCACCCAAGACAGGAAAGAAGACAGGACTGGCAACAACCAGAGTGCATTTCTGGCCTCTGTGCCTGGCGCAGAGCAGGTGGTCAGTAAATGTAAAATGAATGAAGAAGGGAAGGAATAGCGAAGGGGGCTCAGAGACTCTCAGACGTATCTTCTGATCTGTACCGTCCATCACTGTGACTTCATCCAGACACACGTCGGGCAAGTGCCGTGAATCTGTTACCCAGTTTCAAAGAAGAGGATAAAATTAGCCCAGAGGCATAAAACTGTCATTTAGTTTATGTATACTATTTCAAGTTTTCATTTGTTGGATGCCTTTTTTTGTTTGTTTGTTTGTTTTTTAATGTAGCCTCTGGCTTCCAAAAAAGCTAAATTTCGGAGAATGTCCCTGAAGAGACCAAGACTGCTCATCAAAGACCATCTCAGCTGAGTCCCAGTGGCTGAGAGGGCCAAGCCCAGCCTGCGATCACAAGCTGTTTTCTCGTTTAACTTCTCCACCAACAGTTGCTGTGAACCATTAGACGGCTGCTCTGGATGTAAACGAAAGATTTGCTGTATAATGTGTTTTTTTACAGAGATTATTTAAGGCACGATTTCTGTTTATGGTCCCAGGATAAATTGTAATCACCTTTGTTTACCTCCTATTCTTTTCTTAATTAACTGACATCCTATTAGCATACAGTTTTTTTTTATCCCAGGAGTATTAATTATACATAATTTACATCACAAGTATTTATTTCATATCAGGGGGATGAATAAAACATTTACCTGCTTATAGCTATTTGAGGTTAACATTTTTATACCAAAAAACTCACCTGAGACTTCCAATCAAATTCTCAGATTTTTAATTTTCTGTTACATAATGATACTGTACTAGTCATTGTAGTGTTTTATTCCACTTTAGGCTAAACAATCGTTTAGCAGAGTGCTGTGCTGGCAGCATTAATTACCAATGATGCATGCTTTGCTGCACAATGAGATGCAAATAATAAAAAAGTGAAATTTGCTAATATGAGAGCTGGAGCCACATTGGGATTGGAATACCAGTACTAGCCCTGGCAATGTTACAAAGACCTCTAGGCCTTTAGTTTCATAGCTCCTCAGACCTAGAAGGGATCATAGTGATCAAAGGGCACATCCTTTGTCATTTGAAAGGCGAGGACTCATGGGCCCAGAGAAGGCAAATGATTGACACAACACAACCCATCAGCAAGCAAATGCCAGAGCCTGGATGCAGTACAAATATATGGACCCTGCTCCAGGACGTTTTCCACCTACTTAGGGATGCTCTTCTCTCTCAAAACAGGGTAAAACTTAGATGTTTGAATCAGGTATGGTCTCATGCCCAGATGTTTTGAAATGAGCTGCACATGAATCAGATTCGGGAGGAGAAACATCACAAGCTTTCCTCTACGGGGTGGCTTAGGTGATGTGAAGAAGGAATGGCGTAAACCTCTCAAAAGATTCGTAGATTGACTGGAGTGCCAATCCCCAGGCTCGTAATGCAGAATGAGCTTCTCCCCAGCCCCCAGCTCCCTTTCCCACCACACCTGTCACTGGCTGTCTTCTTACTCTGAATGCATGGATGTCCAAGACCATGGATCCTGGGCCCTTTCTGCTCTCTGAATATTTTACTTGCCAACTACAGTTACGTGGAAACCAGTAGCAAAGTGAATGAGAATACAAATGGACCATTTCACCTGAGAAATTTGTTGCTTAGAGGGATATACAGAGGATTTGGGTGGTTTCATGAGAGAAGAAATGTATGTACATGAGCTGAGCAAGAGTAATTAAGACCCAGAGCACAGATGAAGGAGAGGAAGGAAAAGGCAATTAAGTACCTGTTCCGTGATAAGCCCTTGCTATTTTCGCTTACATGTTCCCTAATTCACTTCTTCCATTTGTCCTGGTAAAGAAATACAATTATCCTCAGCTTGTAGAGGAGAAAATTGAGATTTAAAAGATATAGTCATCTGAGTAACAACCATTGCTAAAGATAGTGTTGGGGTTTGAACCAAGGTCTAGGTGTGTTTGACCTAACAAATAGAAAACAAATAGAAAAATGTCCCCCCCCAAAAAAATAATGGGAAAGACCTTTTAAAATTTTGAACAAAAGCAGAAGCCAGAAAGAAAAGATTGGTAAGGCAGACTACATAAAAATAAAATATTTCTGATGACAAGACACTCCTAAACAAAGTTAAAGATAAAAGACACACTTGGAAATTTTAAAAAATACTAATTTTCTTAAACTATAAAGACAACCTAAAATAAACTTTAAAAAATGACAAAGAACCTAATAGAAAAATGAGCAAAGAACAAGCTATACAAATACATAGACAAACACACACACACAAACGGCTCTTGAACATTTTAAGAGATTCAGCCTCATTTTTTTTGCGGTACGCGGGCCCCTCACCGTTGTGGCCTCTGCTGTTGTGGAGCACAGGCTCCGGACGCGCAGGCTCAGCAACCATGGCCCACGGGCCCAGCTGCTCCGCGGCATGTGGGATCCTCCTGCACCAGGGCACAAACCCACGTCCCCTGCATCGGCAGGTGGGCTCCCAAACACTGCGCCACCAGGGAAGCCCCAGCCTCATTTATAATAAGATATAATGCAAGTTAACAAGATACCATTTTTGTTTATCATATTAGCAAAGTAAAAATGTTTAACAATACATTCTGCTAGTAATGGTATAGGGAAAAAGTCCTTTCTTATTGAAGTAATGATAGAAACTTGTAATTTAATAACATCTATCAGATTTAAATGCACATACTCTGATCTAGCAATTTCCTTTTGGGAATTTATTCTTCAGATATAATTGCACACGTTTGAAATTATATATATTATATATATATAATATATATATTATTATATAATACACATATATTAATTATATAAATTGCAGCATTGTTGTAATAACTGAAGACTGGAATAACTGAAATGTCCCCCTGGGGCATCTCTGGTGGCACAGTGGTTAAGAATCTGCCTGACAATGCAGGGGACACGGGTTCGAGTCCTGATCCGGGAAGACCCCACATGTTGCGGAGCAACTAAGCTGGTGCGCCACAACTACTGCACCTGCTCTGTAGTGCCCGCAAGGCACAACTACTGAGCCTGGGTGCCACAACGACTGAAGTCCGCACGCCTAGAGCCCATGCTCCACAGCAAGAGAAGCTACCGCAATGAGAAGCCTGTGCATAGCAATGAAGAGTAGCCCCTGTTCGCCGCAACTAGAGAAAGCCCACGCTCAGAAACAAAGACTCAATGCAGCCAAAAATGAATAAATAAATAAATAAATTTATTTTTTTAAAAAAAAGAAAAGAAATGTCCCCCAATACTTAATTGGTGAAGTATACTGTGGTTCATTCCTACAACAGAATACTAGGCAGTCATGAAAAACAGTGGAGAAGATCTGCATAGGCAGAAAGGAAGCAATCTCTTAGACATATCCTTAAATGAAAACAGCCATGTATGACATAGTGTGTATAGAGGAAATGTGTATGTGTGAGTGTGTGGTGTGTATATACTTGTGTATAGATGTCATAGCTCTGGAAAGATGCACAAAATATTTCATCTGGGAGAGAGCCTGAGTGGCTAGGAGCCTCTGTTGAGAGAGACACTGACTTGGCACTGGATTCATTTGTACTACTGTAACTTTCTACTCACATATATACACACACTTGTGTGTGCCTGTGTGTACCTGTGTGTGTCTGTGTGAAGAGAGAGGGGAGTGTAGACAGCCCTTTTTGAGGCCTGAGTGTGAAGGAGAGGTGAGTAGCAGGGTAGTGACTAGAAGCGGTGAGAAATTTAGCAAGAGTGTTTTCGCTTTTGTTTTTTATTTTTAGTTGATGTATATTTGTTTTACAATGTTGTGTTAATTTCCAGTGTACAGCAAAGTGATTCAGTTATACATATATATGTATCTGTTCTTTTTCAGATTCTTTCCCCTTAGAGGTTATTACAAAATATTGAGTAGAGTTCCCTGTGCTATACAGTAGGTCCCTGTTGGTTATCTATTTTATATATAGTAGTGTGTATATATTAATGCCCAAATCCGAATTTATCCCTCCCTGAGCAAGGCTTTTGTAAGATGCAAGAGTATTGCCCATGTTTGGAGCTGCTGAGAACGAGAAAGGAGAGAGTCTTCGGATGCAGGCGAGGAAAGCGCATCAATCCAGCAGCCCAGAACCAGGCTGAAGGGTGAGGACCTAGAGCCAAGATGGAGATGGGAGTGAGGGCATCATTTCATGCAGCAGGGGAGGGAAGGGGATGCGTGGATGTGCAAGTTTACATCATTTGTTTCCCTGCAGTTTCACTCTTCTCAACAAGAAGTTCCTGCCATGTCAGTAGGTGAAACCCAAATGAACGGAATTCCAGTGAGGAAGGGGGAGGTGACCAGGTGACAGGCAATAAGAAGCCGCTATGCAAACTCTAGAAACGCAGCTGTATCATCTTTCAGGTGACACAATGGAATATTACTCAGCCATAAAAAAGAAGAAAATAATGCCATCTGCCAGCCACATGGGTGGACCTAGAGATTATCATACTAAGTCAAGTAAGTCAGAAGGAGAAAGGCAAATATCATATGCTATCACTTACACGTGGAATCTAAAATATGGCACGAATGAACCTATTTATGAAACAGAAGCAGAATCACGACATAGAGAGCTGTCTATCTCCTTGGAATCTCTCCTGGTCTTTTCTCTTCCTCTGCCAGCTGCTGAGGATGATGTTTCAGGGCTATCCTCTGTGTCCCTCCTAGGTGGACTTCACCATGTCTCACCATCATCTGTGCCACCTTTGGTGCCATCAGGATATGTGGAGCATGTGTCCCAATGTCCTCGGCTTGGATCTGCTTTCTTGACAGAACCAGGCAAGTGGCACCTTCGACCTCTGCCCAGGGATCGTGCATCTTGTCTTGTTTCCTTAGCTCAGCGCTCCTGAGAGATGCGCCCACTTGTGGTTTCTTGCGCCTCCTGCGCACAGCACCCCTCTGCCGCCCCCCACTTTCCTCACATCTGCTTCCCTTTGTGGATTCTTACATCGTTCCAGAGCACATAATTTTTTAAAAACAGTTCTTCTAGAAAATTGCTCCTGGACTATCATGTTTTAGAGGCTGTCCAACTTCTAAGTGGGTTAAAATCCACTCCGTTTTGAGTGAAAATAACTTGACCCAGATGTCTGCAGCTAATATTAACCAGCAGCCACTATTGTCATTGTTGTTTCAAGTTGCTGTGTGTTTATTGGACACCAGGGCATCACCGTGATGTGATGAGGTATAAGGTGTGAACGCTGACTTCAAGGAAGTTAGGATCTAACATAATAAATAAGTAGAAGATATGTTAGTATAATATTTTTATTAGAGTTAACATAGACATAGTCACAAGAATACTAACACTTAAGAATGCCAAAATATTAAACACCTCCAATAGAAGATCACTAAGGGCATACAAAGAGCAGCGGTTTTCAGCTTTACAAATAAGCATGAAACTTTAAAGAGATGTATTTGAGAGACAATATCTTAACTTTACATCAAAGGAACAGAGTCAGTATTTTTTTTTAAAAAAAGGGTCACTGGCTCCCTGACTGATACTTCCCCCAAAATCCTCCAATCAGTGACTACTCTTAGGGTGACTGTTGAGTCTGGTGTGAAACCTTCTCCAGTTTCCCAGATGAAGGCACACAATCTTCATTGCCATGTTCTAGGGCACCCCTGTTAACACGAATTTCCCATGCGTCAGCCTGTCACCTGTTTAATTCCCTGCAGTGCCTTGCATGGGGCCTCCACACAGGGCTGAATACACTTATGCATGTATGGAGATGGGATTCATGCGTCTTATTTTCATACCATGAGGATAGTCAAGTTCTTGTTGGGTTTAACTTGGTCTCATTGCTTTGTAAACTGCCCAAGTTCAGAGGCCATACTTTATATGCATGTTAAAGGCAGCTGGGATCCTTGCCTACGAAAAGTGACCCCCATATGACTAGAGGGCCAGGCAGTTTCTGCATGTCAGCCCGTGAGCTCTGAGCACAGAGGGACCCTGTCATTCTAATGGCTGGTTCCCTGGCATCTCGCACAGAGCCGGGCCCCAGTATATTCTCAGTAAACATTACTTCAGCAAGAAGAACTCCACTCCAGCTTCATTCAAAGGCAAATTCAGAGAGACAGTATCTTGAGTCCCTGGGAGTCCAACTGGGCAGGCTGGCATCAGAGAAGGATGGCAGCCCCCCTGGAAGGGATCAGGCTTGATCCTTCTGCTGTGTATAGAAATAAAGCAGAATTGCCTGTTTTTCCACAAACCCCTGTTCTTTAGGCAAATCTGAAATCATCCTTATTCTCTTCAGACCACACACTAGACAGCTCTTCAGCCAATATTAAAAAGCAATCTCCAAGCTCATTACTAAATGAGAAATGAAAGAGCTGAAGGTAAAAACAAAATGATCACTCTGGACAGATGGCTGGTGAATTTGTAGATGAGCCTCAGGGCCTCCTGGACCTGAATGTAAAGTAAAAGCAAGTTTACTTCTGTTATTTCAGCCTCTTTCAAGGCCATTAGCACCATATTATAATCAGCACCAGCTCTCCAAAATGCATTTTGAGGGGCCAGCACAGAACTCTGAGCAAAAGTGAAGGTGCATTAATGAAACCGCATCTAGAGTCTGGCTTAGGAACCAGCCCTGAGAGGTGATTTATAACTGGCTTCAATCTAACTTCACAAGCATCCCTCCACACTCCAAGATACATTGATCAAGACAACCAAAATCAGAAGCTACTGCCATCTACTTGAAAGAAGTTAAAAATAATTTTCACAGGAGATTTTCTGCACCATTTACTACTTTTTGTCTGCAATAAAGAAATGCATAAATACCTCATTCTAACTAGAAAAAAAAAGAGTTTGAGGCAAAATTTGGCTGTTTCCAATTTCAAATAATACAGTAGTTTTAATGGTGGAAAGAGTTTGAACCTAGACTCACAGAACTGATGAACATTTTAGAATAGAGTGTATAATATATTGCTGCATGTGAATGTGGAGAAGAAAAAGCAAAGTTTTCTCATAGTAATGATGATAATATAAATACAGAAAGGCAGCCTTTGGAATCAGACTGCCTGTACTCAAATCTCAGACTCACCGATTAGGAAGAAGGCAAACCCTGCCAAGTCACTTAACCTTAACTGTGTCTCTTTTTCTCATTTGCAAAACGGGAATAATAACACCTAACTAACGGGATTACTATGACAAGTGTGTGAGGTCTCTGTGGCCGCTCTTATCATTGATGATAATGACGCCTACCTTCCAGGTCAGTACTCAGGGCAGTGTGGTTGAAGGGTTGAACTGGAGCACCTGAGTGCTCATCCCAGCTCTCACCCAGTGGCTGAGGGAGTGTTGATCGTTCACTCCCTTTACTCTGACATCAGTGGCTCCCTCTGAAAAAAATGAAGAAACTGGATTGAATAACCTCCAACTTCCTTTCCAGTTAGCACATTCCATGCTTTTTTTCAGAAGGAAAAGGCTAATTTTCAGAAATAACCCTGAATTTTGAAGAACCCAAGAGCTCTTTGATTTTATTAGTGAAGAGAATTTATTTACCATTCTCTCTTTCATCGACGTGCTACAAAAGCAACTGAGGCACTGAGCCAGTCCAGGGAACCAGCGATTTGGTTCTAACCCATTGTGTGGTGCCCTTCAGCCAAAGCCAAGTGAAGTGTTTACTTTTTTTCAGATATAAAAGGATGGCTGCAGAGAGGCAGTGTTACAGTGGGGCAGGGACATAAATGACAATGTGGCAGGCTGGATGGAAAGAGAGAGAGGGTAAGAGAGAGAGAGACCACGTCAAAGTCAGAGCCAGAGATAACTTGTGTAGACCAGCACTCTCTCCTGCCATAGTGGTTATGTGCTTCTACGTAACACACTATCCCAAAACACTGGTTTAAGACAGCAGACTTTGATCACCTCAGTCAGTTTCAGAAATCTGGGAGTGGCTTCGTGGGGGGTCTGGCTCAGGGTCTCTCATGAGGTTGCAGTCAAGCTGTTGCTCAGACCTGCATCATCAAAAACCTTGAAAGGGCCGGGGGAGGCACCTCCATTCACACGACTGTTGGGTGGAGCCCCCAGTTTTTCATTGACTATTGGCTGGAAGTCTCAGTTTTTCTTCACGTGGGTCTGTCCACAGGGCAGCCACCTGAGTGTTCTCAAGACAAGGCAGATGACTTTCCCAGAGCAGGATGAGATTCCAAGGTTAGTTTGTAAGATTGATTATCCAAGAGAGAGAGCTCTAGTTGGAAGCTGGGGTCTTTCATAATTTAACCTTGGGTGTGACATACCATCAGTTCTACTTTTTCAATTTGGTCACACAGACCAGAGCTGGCGCACTGTGGGAAGGGACCACACAAAGGTGTGAACACTGGGGTGGGCATCACTAGGTGCTGTGCTGAAGGCTGGGTGCCACATCTGCCTGCTTATGGCCAAAACAAATGGAAGAGGAAGTAAGATCTTCAGTGGTCCTTCAATCTGACCATTTCTGTGAACCTCCCAAAGAGACAATTATTATTGGATTGGTTGTTTGAGACATAAAGTAGGTAGAGGTACCATTTACTAAGCTGAACTCATTGGGTAGAAAATTAGATAAGAGTTTTTGGAAAGAAATAATGAATTCTGTTTTGGAAATATTTAGGTTGAGATGTCTATTAGAGTTTCATGCTGGATATGATGATAATGTCTTAAGATATGTATTTTTCCTTCCACATGGCTGCTAAGCACAAGCCAGTGACTTCACCAAAAAAGAGCTAAAACAGTTAAATGCTCCAGCATAAGAGGAAAATCTGGCTACACTGGACTTAATAAGGGTGGTATGTCTGTCTAAAGCAAGGCATCTTCCATAGAGAATTTCAAGAGCAATTTTGATTATACTTAAGGAGTGCAGTGCAAGTATAGTAATTAATATCATCTCCTTGATAACTCAAAATTACATCCCAGCTCTGACTTGTCCCCTGTACTCCAGATTTGTGAACATAATTGCCTACTTGACATACACTATACACTTGAGTGTCTAATAGGTCTTAAAACTTAACATTTTCAAAATAAGGCTCCCAGTTTTTCATGCAACCATCAAGTCTGTTCCTTCTTGAGCCTTCCACATTGCAGTATATGGTACCATCACCGATTCAGTTGTTCAAACAATTTAGCAGTCATTTAAAACTATTTATTATCCCTCACACCTCACGTATAATCATCATCTGATTCTATTGGTTCTACTCCCAAATATATATCACATCACAAGCTTGTCTGCCTCTGTGTTGAATGAAATCACCTAGACCAAGCCATGATGCTTTCAATCACCTGGACTGCTATTGTAGCTACTCATTAATTTCTCTGATTCCGCTTCTGGAATCCTCTTTATTCGTTGAGCCCAGCAGTCAGAATGATCCTTTAAAATGTCTAAGGAGGAACTCAGCTCATGTCCTGGCTTAAGGCCCTTCAATAGTTTCCAGTTATACTCAGAAATAACTTCAAACTCTTCACTGTGACTGCAAAGCTCTGCCTCTGCTCTGTCCTTCCCTCACACACTCCCCCCTTTGCTCTCCACCACACATGCCTTCTTCTTGTCCCTATAATACACAATGTTTGTTCCCACATCAAGTCTTTTCCACTTGCTTCACCTGGAATCTCCTCCCCCAGGCACTTGAATAAACTTACCCTTGATTATTCAGGTCTCAAATAAAATGCCACCTCTGGAGGCATTTCATGATAATCTATGAATATTGGTCTGGGTTATTTTCTCATGTCATTTGGCAGTATTAGAAACTGTATGTGTCTCGATTATTGTCTTGTCGCAAAGGAAAGTAAGCTCTAGGAAAGCATGAATATTTCCTCCCTTATTTATACTAATTTTGCCAGGATCTAATATGATATATACTAGTATTAGATGTAGCATGTAGTTGGCACTCAATAAATATTTGTTGGATCAGTAAATAAATCATTACGAACTGTCTAGCTGTCAGGGTTGGGAATGCCCTTTCCTAACTTATTTGAGTGCTGGTTTTCCCTAGGTACAATGCTTGGGTAACTTATTATCACTAAGACCTTGGGTGAGAGGAATATGAAAGTAGAGTGAGCAGTGGGGCAAACACACACAACAGTGAATGGGCATGAGGTAGTCCTTTTCTCAAAGCTAGTGGCTCAAATGGAAGTGGGGATATGGAATGGCACAGAGGATACAGACAAGGATTATACATGTTCAACAGAACATCAAATCCTTGAGCTAGGGTGCAACCAGAAGAATACTTCTGGCAAAGGGCCATTTAAAATATCATTGAGATATAAACTTCTTGAGTGCTTGTTTGTTTTTTTTCATTTTGAATTTCCCCTGCTCCTTCTGACAAGTGTCAAGAACAGCGCCTGTTGCATAGTAGGAGCTCAGTGAATATTTTGATGCATGTAAAATGATGAAGCAGAACTGGTTGGAAGACCAGAGCTGGTTGGAAGTCTGCATCTGGGTAGGCATGCAGGGAAAAAAATATGTTCAGTGCCCAAGTCAGGCCAATTAGCATTTTAGAATCTAGGCTAAGAAAACACCAAATTGAAGAGACAAGTAAATGTGATATCAAAGTCTATCAGTGACAATACAAGGGAAAAAAAATGACAGACAAATATCCCTCATAAGCACTGATTCAAAGGATCCTAAACAAAATAATGACAAATTAAATCCAACAATGTATAGATATAAAGAAGAATTCATCATGACCAAGTGGGGTCTATTCCTGCTGTGAAAAGTTGATATGATATTCAAAAATTAATCAATATCTCAAAGAGACGCCAAACCTACACAGTTGTATAAGGCAAATTCTACCAAATATTCAAGGACCAGGTCATTTTTATACTATGCAAAATATTCCATGGCATAGAGAATGGTGGGCTAATTCTCAACTCATTCTATGAAGCTAGCAAAATTTTAAAACCAAAAGAAAAAAAGGAAAGCAAGATAAAAGAAGGAAGAAAGGAAAGGGAAGCAATGAAAACAGAACAATAAGTCATTGCCGTTTATGTACTTGTATCCTTAAAATACATATTAGTAAATCAAATTAATCACTATATTTAAAGAATAAACCATCATATAAACAAGCAGGTTTAAACTAGGACTTCAAAGAAGTTTTACTATTTGGTAATCTGAATAAATAGAAAAAAGAAACATGATTATCATAATAGTTACTGGAAAACCACTTGACAAAATTCAGCAGCTCTTCCTGGTAAGCAGCTTTCACTGGAAACAGAAGGGAATTTTCTAAGCCTGCTGAAAAGAATCTCCCAGTTAACCACAACAAAAATCACAGGAAGGATGAATCATTAGAAACAATCAAGGACAGCAACAAGAAAACAATGCTCACTGTCACAGAAACTAGAAGTTGCACACCATAAATGAGATAAGAAAAAAAAGTATGGAAAAGCATAGAACAGAGTTTCTCAAAGTGTGGGCCCTGTATCAATGGTGTCAATTTGTCAGCGTGCAAACCATCAGGTCCCATTCCAGACTTGAATCGGAGACTCTTAGACTAGAAAACAGAATCTGTGTTTTAACAAGCCCTCTGGGGGTTCCGAAGTGTGCTAAAGTTTGAGAACCTCGCTGTAAGCAATACTGGTGGCGCCCCACCCAGGTCTCCCATCCCGCCAGAGCACTCCAACCCCCCACCACTGGCTGTGAGTGTTGGCTTCCAACAGTTTGCAGCTGCCCTTGGCCTCCTCCTGAGAAATGTCCTTAGTGGAAGGAAAGCCACATGCTCAGAAATACCTGCAGGATCCACCTTATATCTGGGGCAGCCTGCAGCCACCGACTAACTGACGCAGGGTATCAAAGGCCCTCTGGCTTCCAGGTCACATGACTATGATGCTATTCACCATCCAGAAGGTCCTGAGGGATCAGACTGAGGCTGGACCACAGTTGAGTCCCATCTTTGCCCAGCTTCTTTCCCTGTTCCTGGGCTGCTTCCCAGCACACCTTCTCTAGAAATCCAGCTCTGCTTCTGGAAAACCCAATCTGAGGCGCCAATTTTGAACATTGTTTTCTACTTAGAATTTTTAAAGTAATCAACCTAAAACTATTATAATTATTCTACATATATATTCTATACTTATATAATGTTATGTGTCAATTTCCTTCTATATATTAACTCATTTAATGTGCACAATGTTATCCTGATACAGATACATTATTATTATTCCTATTTTACAGATGAGAAAACCAAGACACAGAGAAGTTTAATAGCTTTCTTGATGCCATATAATTAAAGATCTTTATTAGTTGGATGAAAGATAAACGTTCAAAAGTAATTCGAGTTTGCAAATCGGATAACAGTGAACTGCTAAAAAATTTAAGTGAAAATAAGAGTTTATCAAATCATGGGCACAACTAATGATTATATTTAAAAATCACTTTATTTGGTTTTCATTTATATATTTACTTCTTTTTATATACAATTGTGGTAGAAAAATCAATCTTCACCAAGCATAGGTATCACTGCTCTCCCAACTCTTAGTTTCTAAATCCAAAAACAATAAATTCAGATCAATTTTTGGATGACCCCATACTATCAGAATCCTCTCTACTTGCTTTTAAAACTCAAAGACCAAAGAGGCTTGGAGAAGACAGTTTTTCTCACCATTGAGTGTGCTCTGGGAATGCTTACTTTCCAACTTCAGGAGGAGAACAGATTGGATCTGGAGGGAAAAGTCCCATCTTACCCTCTGTATCTCCTCAGCATCAGGCAAGGCCCTCAGGCTGATTCTGTCCAATGTATGTAAGGGGAAGGGACCCACCACAGTCGCCCCCCCGGCTGAGAGCACCCCAGATCCTCAGTCTCACTTACGTGGTGGTACTGGGACCCATGACCCTGGGGGCCACAAGTCCTCTTTGTGCAGCTGAAGGTGGCAGAACCTACATCAGCCTCACTCCCAGCAACTGCATGAAGCTGAACCCACTCTGTCTTCCAAGGACATTGGTACAATCGAGAGAAAAAAAGGAAACCTGGCTACGTGTAGCCACTGAGATTCTGGAATTAACATATTGCCATAGTGTGACCAAAACTATATTGACTAATACAGCGATTATTTATTAAATCTCACATCAGTGGGAAAGAAGAAACTAGGTAAGGAAAAGAAAGTGTTGAACAATTTAGAGTAAAATGGAGTTAGCCTTCCTTCATATAATACAAAATAAAGTCCTGATGAAACTGTAAGAAAAATATTAAAAAAATATATAGGGGTCTATTTTTTTTAATAATATTTTGGTAAGACAAGAATTTTTATATTTACAAAGCACCAAATTCAGATATTAAATAAAAAGAATGACAGACAGAACTACATAAAAATGTAAATGTTCTTATGAAGAAAGACATATTAAAGCTAAAAAAAATAATTTTCCTGTTCTAGAAACATCTTTGCTATGTACCTGTGTGCACAAGCATGTACACATACACACACACACACAAATACACACAAACAGAATGTGTATCCAAACATACCTAAAAAGAAGTGCTATATATGGAGTAAGAATAAGTAAACACATAGTAAATGTAAATAATAATGAGAAAAGGATATGAATAGATACATTATAGATGAAGAACCCAAATAGAGAATATGGATATTTGCAGTGGCCCATCTTTCTTATAATCAGGAAAGCTAAAATTAAGAATATATTATTTTCATCCTTTAAACTGATTAAATATTGAAAGAAGAACAATAAATAAAGACAGAGGTGAAAAATCAGACTGTGTCATGCACTATTGGAATGTTGTAAATAGCAAAATCGTCTTGAGGACAATTTAATTTTAAATATGAGTAAAAAAAAAGAAAAATCTTTAACTCAGCAAATCCACTTCTAGGAACCCCTCACAAAGAAATATTTAATTATATGCACACATTTTATAATAATATTTAATTTAATGTAACATTATTTGTAATATTTCCAAATTGGAAAATAATACACATCAAAAAGGAGTAATGAAATAAATTACATCACATCTATATTAAAGAATACTATGTAGGCGTTTGAAAATTAAATAAGAAATGTTTACAGACATTAAAGAATGTCTCAGATTTAGCCTAAATAAAAAATGCAAGTTGCAAGCAATGAGCATAGTTCAATTCCTTTTATATAAAAAGAGTATGGCTGGAAGCACTTGTATACGTTACCTGTTAATTTGTGGAGGTAGAAGGACCCTATTAAACTCTATGTATTAAAAAGGGAATGTATTAGTTAAAAAAATCAATTGAATAAAAAATAATATGCAGAGCCTTCTGTTGAATCAATAGTGTATGTTATATATTTGATTACTGTTGCCAAAATCTAGTTGTTATTACACTTCTCAATTTTGCAAAATTTGTGCATACTTATATTTACATATTATTTTTCTTTAAATCAACTCAATTTTATTCTCACACAAATTTATTTTTAGAAGTTTAAGCCATTGCACAAATATGTAGAGATAACTACAAAGACAAATGAAAAAGATTTTTCAATTTAAAAGGAGATTGTGCAACTAAATCATAGATTATTTATATAATGAAAATATAAAAGAATTAAACTCTTTTTTAAATGACTGCCTGAAAATAAGTTACTTAATGAGAAAGAGGGAGATGTTTTTGACCAGTTAGATAAAGGATGTATGCGGCTGAACACTTAAGGCATCTATGCCAATAAAAGAGTTAATTTCTTCAGTTTTAGCTAATCAGCACCAAGTCCTGTTACCCACATGTGGTTAGGAAGGGTGGAATATTTCTCTGACACTGTTAAACACTGAGAGTTACTGTTATTCCAAAAGAAGTGAGCTGTCCAATAAACTTTCACTCAGGAAGACTTCGGCACATCCCACAGAATCAGGTCTTCTGAATATGTTCATTTACATGTTTACATGATAATGTCCAAATAACTTGAGAAAATACCCATGAACACCATGCATTAGGTCTTTCAACTGTCTTTTCATTATGGTCAAAATAGTTCTCAGCTCCTTTATAGGCGTTTATAACCATAACGAGGTTGATCAACGATAGGAGTTTATAACCATAATTAGGTTATAGGAGTTTATAACCATAATTAGGTTATAGGAGTTTATAACCATAATCAGGTTGATTCCCAGAGGTCTCACTCCCACTGTCTGGGTGTGTCTGACGAACACTTATGATTAGAATAGCCACCATTTCCTGAGTCCGAGATGTCATAAAACAGAGTCTTCACACAATATGTCATTCAATTCCCACCATACCCTGTACAGCTTCAATCCCCACTATACAGCCAAGAACTTGAGTTTCAAGGAGCTAAGGTGACCTGCCAGGGATCACACAGTAGGAAGTTACAGTCTAAGTATGAGCATCAAAAATTGAACCTCAGTGTGTTGTGTTCCAGAACTATCCTCCTATCTTCCAAACTGAAACTGGAAGCTGCAGGTTCTAAATATCCTCAGAACAGCTATATCCCCTCCATTGGGCCTTAACTTGGTGGGGTAGGGGTACAGGAGGCCTACTGAGGCACAAGAGCCTCTAGAATGTGCAGATAAGGGGAACCCTGGCACTGCTCATTCAAAGTGCCATAGTCACACCCCTATGGAGCTGTTGGCTGGCAGGGATGCCTGTGAGCTCAGTGTGGTGTGTGTGCGTGTGTACAACCTGCTCCTCTCACCTTCCTGGCTTTCTCTCCAGTTCCTTTCTTCCTTCCTCTCAACCCCAAACTGCACATCTTCTATAGCCCAAGCTAGCCCTACCTCTGTCTCCTCTTCCATCTCAGATTTATGTAAAACCAATCTGTGACAACCATGATGAATACATTATACTTGTTTGAAATACTAACTGAACTATTAATAGCTTAAGAACAAATACTCTACTTCCCAGGCTTCCTAGCAAATGTATTATTTATGTATGTTTCATGGGTATATGACTGACTTTTTTTAGAATTGGGGTATAGTTGCTTTACAATGGTATGTTAGTTCCTGCTGTACACCGAAGTGAATCAGCTCTATGTATACATATATGCCCTCCCTCTTGGACCTCCCTCCCAGCCGCCCATCCCACCCATCTAGGTCACCGCAGAGCACTTTATGCATTTGTATGTCTCTTCAACCTTCACTGAAATAATTAATCGCAGTCAGCAATGAATGTGTTCAAAGTTCCCTACATGGGTTTGAATTAGTCACTAGTATCTGCATTCAGGACCCTGAATTCTGTGAATAATTTCAGGTACTAACACCTGCAGTCTAGGTCTGGGAAGTAAGCTGAGTTGGCAGGTGTGATCTTTGCTTCCTCCTGCTGTATGTCAACCACCAATGAGTTTCAGCCCAAACCCAGACTCTAAATTGAGAAGCAGCTTTATGTTCTGCTCTGCTGTTTAACTGCGCCATGTGGTTTTTAAACGGCTTTTTCTTTTTTCTTTCTTTCTTTTTTTTTTTGAACAGTCAAGATGAAATTGGCTTCTGGTCAGCAACTCGTTTTCTTTTTCCCTCCTCTGAGGTAGAGTAGCCAAAAAGGATTTTGTTTTGTTCCATTTTGCCTGCAAAGCTATGGGTAGCCAAATATGACTACAAATTATCTACATTGTTTTTATGAAGAAAAATATATTTATTTTCCTAGCACTTGGAAGCATCGCCTGCTAGGGCCAGGGAACTGATGTTGTCCCCTGATTTCTGTCCCACTCTTACCCTAATTGGAGAGATTTGAGCACACCAGAGGATACGTGGGGCTAAATTGGGGTATTATGAAAATAGTTCACAAAGCAAGTAGAAAGCTATATATAAAAATGATATTTATTTCTCATTTTAAATGAAGGCTAAGACAAAAGGCATATAGGTAAACACAGCTGCAACATTTTTAGGCGTATAATCAAGTGCAAAAATAATATTGGAAAACTATGTTAATTATTGTAATTAAATTGTGAACAGTATTGATAGAAAAATATCTTTAAAACATATAAAATCAAAATGGAGCTTATCACATTAGGGGAGTTTGCTCTATTATATATGAGGTGCCCAGGTTGACATACTGTTTGGCCAATGCCATACTGCTCCCCAGCAGTAAACTAGGGAAAATAATGGATTGGCAGGGACCACAAAAGGGTTCCATACCTCTCCACTTCCCAGGTCTGATTTCAAATTTTGGGGAACTATGTTTGTCTGGACCCAACTCCAGAAATTTGGCAGGGAATGGTGGGAAAAGCATAGGCTTTGGGGTCAAAGTGATCTGTATTTGAAGCATGGCCCAGTCATCCTTTACCAATGTGATTGTCCTCCCACATCCCTATCTATAACATGGGGCAAGGATCTTGTAGCCCTTAGAAACCCCAATTCCACTTTGACAAAACTGTTGTCTGTACAAAAGGAAATGTGTCATGTACCCCACATAGTTTGTCCAGCCTTGTTATTATATGGACATGCAGCTATTGTCCTTGATTGTAAGTGCCTTGGGGTTTGAGGAATGGTCAAGCAACCCTGGCTTAACCGTAAAGATACTAAACTCTCAAAGTCCAGAAGACTGTTTCTGGCTGCCTGTAGTCTTAGTGTTCGCTTTCCTCACGGATTTCTCTGTTCGTGAAGACACCTTAACTCCAATCGAGGCTTTTAAACCAGTGTTGGAGTCTTGTTCTGGTCTACCATGCTTCTCTTTTAGAACGTTTCTGGTTGTAGGAGAAAACTGGTCATCAACCAAGAGGTTTATGGGTGCCATTTCTCCTACTTACTTTGTATCACCCAAGTGGGGGGGGATGCTTTTTCAAGCTTTCCGATCAACTTCACTCACAGCAAAGTCTGGTTGAGGAGCCACACTGGAGTCTTCCCCATCTGTTGCTTCGTGGAAATGTTTGTACAGGATCTGGGCTTTCTGCCGAGACCCATTTCCATCATAAGTCTTGTGTTTCCTGTGCAGATTCTCACTCTACACATTAACCCCCTTTTCAGTTTTCACTTAAGTCTTATCTCTCACTTGATGAGCAATTTTTTCACTGGCTGGATCATTTGCAACAGTTTCACAAATGTCTTTTTCTCATTTCTGTAGGGAGAAATTGGTGAACTTGTTCATTCCTGAGATCTGAGCTACCGCTGAATTCATTTCTCTCTTTAATTTACTCATTTTTATATTCTGGCAAAGAATCCTAAGTGGCTTAGCTTGTCTCAATTTTTCTTAATTTTCATCATACACACTAACAGTTGGCTTTTGTGTCGGGGGGAGGGGTTAGGAGCAATTAGTTCACAAAGAACAAAATGTTTAATAAGTGAATATAAGTGACTGCATCTAACAGCAAGTACACATGATACAAACCACATAGAAGTGGGATTACTGGCATAGGTATCAGGCTGACTCAGCTGGATCCCGGCCACAGGGCACAGGTAGATCCTTACCATAGCAGGATGTCACACAGTGTTTATCTAAGTGGCAGAGCCAGGTAGATCTGTTCAACTTCAAACCCCGCACTTCTTCCACAACACGTTGTAAGTCACAGAAGCCAGCCAGCCTCAACTTACCTGTAAGATGAAAATCCTCATAATAATAATTGCCTGTTTCACAGTGTTGTGAAAATCAAATAAAATAATATTTGTGAAAAAAGTTTGAAAGATTGTAAGTACTCTGCCATTAGAGTGTTTTCTTTCCTACTACAGAAATTCTATTCCAGAATAGCCCCCATCCTCTGCCACCAGCCAAGAGGAATCTATAGTTTTAAGGCTAGAACAGAATCTGTGTGGGGAAAATGTAATGGGGAGGGGGGGCCTGTGCAAAATTTTGCAAATCCTTAAAAAATAAATGTTTTCACAACCAATAAAACAAAACATGGGACATTGCTGGTAGGAAAGTAAAATCATTCAGCCACTATGGAAAGTAGTATGGCAGTTTCTCAAAGATGTAAATAGAATTACCGTATGATCCAACAATTCGTCTTCTGGGTATACACTCAAAAGAATTGAAAATGAGGACTTGAACAGATGTTTGTACACCGTGTTCATAGCAGCACTCTTCACTCTAACCAAAAGGTAAAAATAACCCAAATTTCCATTAACAGATGAGTAGATGAAAAAAAAGTGGTATATATACACAATAGGATGTCATTCAGCTTTAAAAAAAAGGCATGAACTCTGATATATGCTACAACGTGGGTGAACCTTGAGGACATGATGCTCAGTGAAATAAGCCAGACACAAGAGGGCAAATATTGAATAATTTCACTTTGTGGGGTATCTAGAGTGGGCAGATTCATAGATTCATAAAGACAAAAAATAGAATGGTATTTTCCAGGGGTTGGGGTGAGGGGATAGTAGGGTGTCATTGTTTAATGGGGACCGAGTTTCAGTTTGGGAAGATGAAAAGTTCTGGAGATGATGGTGGCGATGTCTGCACAACAATGTCACTGTACCTAATGTCAATGAACTGTGCTCTTCAAATGGTAAATTTTATGTTATGTATATTTTATAAAGTAAAAACGAAAACACAATCTTAAAGGCACCTACACCAGACAAATCAATATTAATGTCATGCTAATCATCTTAAATAAGTAATAATGTTTTGTAAATTAATTTCTTTTTATCATTCTTTTTCTCCCCAGTTTAATCAATTGTTTTTTGTAGTGTTAATGAGATCTGCCTTATTCATCTGCTTTAGCTGTGGATTGCAAACAGATTAAAGGTCATTTATTTTGCCTTTATCTGGTCCTTCATCAAAATGCTCAATAAATTTCTCTGTCTTATGTCTAAGAATATTGTCTTTCTGTCTCCTGGGTTACGTCATGATTTCCAATAATGTATGTTTTGTGGATTTGTGAGATCCAAAAAGGTTTGTATTTTTCAACCTCTTCCCAGTCTTTTCTAACTTTCTCCAAGTAAATGCACGTTAGAGCCTCTGCCATCAGACCCCCGGGTCAGTCCCAGCTCCTCCTCTCTTCCCTGGTGACTCAGGCATGCAGTGTTGAGACTGGATTCCTTTACCTTATTCTTCCTTCTTTCTCTCTTTCAAGACTTCATTGCAAACATTACCTTCTTTCTCTCATCCACTCTATTTCTCTTTTTTATTGATGATGCCACTTCCCTCTTTTTTTTTCTTCTTTGCTATTTTCCTCAGTAGAGATAACCTGCAACTCTAATGCCTAGCAACGAAAATTCTCTAAGAGACGTGAGAATTGAGTAAGAAGAATTCAGTTTATCTGATTAGAGAAATGGATTGTAAGGGATGGCGAATTATTACAATAGTAGGCAATTAATAAATATTTGTAATTGAGGCCAACTGTTTTAAGAAGTAATGACAAGGTGTCCTTCTGAGGTTTAATTGAAGAGGTCTTGCCCCAAGCTCCACCCAAGTATGAGTGGTGGTATAACTGTGGCTAAGAACATACACTTTGGAATCAGCTACAGTTGGACTAGAACCTAGCCTTTGCCACCAACTAGCTACAAGACTAAATTTTAGTCTCCTTCTAGGAATAATGCCTATTATGAGGACTAAGTGAAATCAGGTATGTAAAGTAATATGAGGTTTATATTTATTCAATTTGTACATACTAACAACTATGCCTATGATCACAGAATAAGAAATTATTATTCTCTCTCTCTTTTATTTTATTCTCAGATATATTTTACCCTTCCTATTATTCCTTTATAAAGTGTATGAGTAAATCATTAAAAAATATATATGACTATTAGCAGAAATATTTTGTTTCTGGAGCCTAAAACTCTAAGTATGCAATTGTTTCCTGAGCCCCTCCTTCTAAAGAATTCAGAGTGGAATGAAGGCACGTGCAGTAAATTTATAGAAAGAGTGGTTTTGTCGGTCTTTCTGTCAGGTTTCTACCACCTCTGGGTTAATCCTTTTCCCTGACACTTTCTCTTCTTGCAAATCAATGAATACAATGAATATAAGTGTACGTCACTGCATTGAAGGAAGTGGGTCTCTTGAACTACAAATATCATCAGGTAGCCCCAGAGCACCCTCGGTAGGATCCAAGGCTCTGGGTGTAATGTGAAAGGAAGAAGTGGGGAAATAGAGTTGGGTTTTTCCTTCACCTCTTGAGTAATAAGTGTCTCTAGTTATGTAGGTCTGATTACCGAAGTCTTACAATATTCATTTTGGGCTGATGTGAAGGATGAGGAAAATAATACAACGTCTGATTATCTTTGCAAAAAGCTGCATGAAGAGTGAGAGGTTTTAAGTGGTCAGGCCACAATGGTAGGGAGGATGTGAACCCACTTTGGAGCCTGTTTCCTCCTCTGAGTCAGTTGATTTTTTCAGCTCCAGTAGCATCTGCAGACTGAGCCCCTCATGGTCAATAATCAGAGTTCAGTGAAGATCTCAGCGCTGTACTGAGGGGCCTGAACTTGGATGGGTGCAATAAGCAAAGAGCTTGACTTTTCTTCAGTTACTCCCTTCCAACCTGCTTTGAAGCATCACCCTTTTTTCCAGCCTACCATTAATTTCTGGCTAGTTTCTATTATGAGCATCTCATTGGGAAAATAAGACTCACTTTGAAGTATGTAAAAGTCCCTCTCATTGGATTCAAGCCTTCTCCCCATTCCCAGCTCAGGTCTGACTCTGACTCAGGGGACTTCAGTGAGGAAGAAAATGTGGGCTGTTCTCAACATGTTTAGTTATCTCCTCCTACTGCTGAGGCTGGTGAGGGTGAGGGGAGACTTGAGAAAACATACCAAAGTCTAACTTGATTGGTTTTGTTATAATATGACTATTGGGGTAATAGTAATAGATGTCCAAATGCTGGGCTTTTCCTTAAGTGCAGGTACGTGGGTTCCTCAGAAGACTTGTAGAACTTGAACTTGGTTCCCAGACACACGTGGAGGCCTCTTCAACTCACTTCTGCTCTCCCTCCAACCACAACTCCTGCACCTGCAAGTCTACCCCACAGCCTCATAGCACCAGACGTGCTCTTGGTCTTCACCTCTTCAAAGAAGGTCAAGCTTGGCTATTATCTTCAGCACCCACCTCGCCCAGGAAAACCCCACATCACTGTCTCTCCACTGGGCATACTGGTCACCTCCTGCTGGTTTCACCATTGCCTGGCCTCTCATCCCCCAGGCTGCTGGGAGTGGAGGGGTGAGGCTGCCCTGACAGTGAGCTCTGTGTTATACAGCCCAATGAGGAGACATCTAATACCTCCCTTTTGAATGTGGAGGATTAATTACAACTCCTTTCTCTGAGCACCAGGCATGGTATCTAGACTAGTAAAATTCTATTTAATATCCTGTTATACATATTTATTAAATAAATCAGCATAGTCTTTCTGTTAATGTGTTGAATGGATAAGTGAAATCTTTGTGGGTGGGAAACTTCCTGTGCACATAGTTACAAACTAGATCAAAAGCTTGTTAAGAGCAGAAAAAGCACTGCATCATATATTTCTTTCAATCATATAAATGCACGTTGGTAATGATTCATACCCTAGTGAATTGCTCAAGTAGCTCAATGATATATTTCTTGCCTTCCCATTTTGATACAGTAATTATCAATATTTTGAAGGCATTTATCTATATAGTAGCATAATAAAATAGTTGTACTGACAGACAAATAAGTGATATCAACAGGATAAAGCGGGGTGTAAAGATATGACTAGAATTCTTTGAGCAGAAATGAGGAGAAAATATAACTAAGATTTACTAATCACCTACCGTGGTAATCGTCTGTATGACCTCCTTCAGCAATAGAGCAAGGTGACCAAATTTTAATTTAAAAAACCTGGACTCTAAGAAATTCAATGTGACAATAAGTGCATGGCTAAGTGACAGATAGGGTCCAACTTCAGATCTGTTTCAATAGCCTCTTTTGCTCAGTTTTGAGGAACTCAGGTGAGAGTTCAAAGAGAACTCTTGTATGTTCTTGGGTTAAATTGCTCGTTTGGATTTCTCTTTAACTGAACAAGTTTTCTTAGAGAAATAAATGAAGGAAGTATTTGTCCCCTTGACCAGAAGCTCCATGGCAAGAAAGAACATAACTTTTTAGATCACTGACCCCAGTATTTGGCATAGTGCCTATGGTCTTGCACGTAGTAAGGGCTGTCTACATTTAATCAAAATAATAAACAGTATATGATGAGGCAAAATGATACCTAAGGAAGAGGAGAAAATATATAAAGAAACAACTTGAATTTGATCATCTAAAGACAGGTTTTAGGAAATGCTTGAATTTTTAGGTTAAAAGAAAACTGAAATTTGATACCTTTATTTCTTTGTGCAGAGAGAGAGAGAGAGAGAGTTTCAGAATAGCTTCCCCCTTATAAAACAGGGATGAGCAGATTGTGGCAGCTGAATGGAACATCCTGGCAGATTGCATTAGGAGAATGATAACGTGAGAATCAATGTTTAAAACATTCCCCTAAAAACCAACTCTCAAAATTAAAAAATGCAATCTCTGAGAAATGCCTGAGATACTTACTTGGAAGGTATGAGCAGGAATGAACAATTAACTTCATGATATTTAGATATTTTATTCCCTAATTGTTCCTGGCCTTGTTTATAAAGATCTCTAGACAAAGTTAATCGCCTTTAAATATCAGAGTAGCAGGCTCTATCTTTCACTACTTTCTTTTATACGTCTTATTTTCCTGGAGAGCCCATAATTCTATAATACTGATCTCAAAACAAGGAGCTGCCACAAATGGTGGGGCCGAATTCGTGCTTGAAACAGTGGGATAGAAACACAAGGCCAGTTTACTAAGGACAGACGACTCAAGCCTCTGCTCCTGCATTTGTGCTTATGCTAAGGAATCCTATTTCCCACACACCAAGTCTGACATCAGTTCAGGGGTTTGGGGGCATACTGATTTGGGTACAGAAAAAATATTCTTACACTTGGGATGGCACAAGGAGGATATTTCTGTCTTACACTCCAGTGCAAATGCCTCCAAGGTTGGACTTAGTAGAGATTCTATCATCCTTGCCCTTCTGTCTCTCAAACTGCTTGGGACTCAGCATCTCCCACCATCACCAGGGGGAGGATTCATAGCAGCAACTCCGCTTGCTGTCTTTGCATCTCCAGCTCTAGACTGCTCTCTCCTAATTAGAATGTTTAGATAAAAATTTCAAACAGAGCCCTCAAAGTTCTGGACACAGCCCTCCAATCTAGACTGTGGAAACTGTCCATTTCAAAATCTATCCCATAGTCAGTAACACTCTCACCTCACCTGTAAACCACAGTGAGGAGTCCCAACTGCCACCTAGTCTCGCCCGTGCAAACATCCATCTCCTCTGCCTCAATGGCTTGCTCCTGAGAAACTTTCATAGCAACTCCTTCCATTTAAAGTCTCTGCCTATCTACACGGCAGCCTGGCTCCTACAATGGTCATAGCCAACTGAGTTCATTCTTTGTGCTTTGAAAATCACACTCAATATTAGTATTATAAACCATATACTGAACATACACTGACACTCTGAGAATTGCTCCTCAAATTTGATTTGCTCAAGTGCATAATGCCATCTTTTACAGCATAACTTTTTTAAAATTTTATTCTTCAGGATTACATTGAATATCTTGATCAACTTTTAAAAATATTATTCACTGACAAATATAAATAAATAAATAAATAAATAAATATATATATATATATATATATATATATATATATATATATATATATATATACCAGTTTTTATTCCCTTCCTTAACACTACACATGAGTCTCTGCAAAATTTTACTATTGTTTCTAAAGAGTCATCTGGAAAGGTTTTTACTTTCAATAGCCTTATAAGAATAACATTTGTAAAGGAAAAAATATTGCATAAGAAAACATTTTTTCTACATTGTGATCACTTGCACCTGTGGTTTGCCATAAAAAAGGTGAGGCATTTAGATCTTTGATAATCTCTGTAATAGTAAGTGGAACTATTATATGCTTTATTATTGAAGTAAGTTTTGTCTTGGCACTTAAAAATTTGTTTGCAATTTTGGAATCAGGAAGTACTTTTGGTAGAAAAACATTCAAATACACATTTAAACTGAAATATTGATGACGATATAGTGTAAGGTCATTAAATTTCCTGCTCTTGTTCTTTCCTTTCTTCGTCTAAATTTCCCTTAAGCAAAAAATTTGTTATTTACCTTTTTCTTTGATACTGGTTGAGGAAATTATACATATTGTATGTTTGGCTATTAGTATTTGTTGGTGTGTATCTTACTTTCTACCACGAAAAATTGTATACTGTATAAAAAACTTCAGAAGGACGTTTTCTTGTTTAATAACGTTAATTGTTCAGAAAATTCATTATTAAGTTTACACTTACATTTTGGAGCTCAGATATACAGATACAAAACTACATTATAGACTTCCTAGCTAATTTCATGAGGCCAGCATTACCCTAATACTAAAGCCAGACAAGGATATTACAATATAAGAAAACTACAGACCAATATCTTTTATACACATAGATGCAAACATCCTCAACAAAATACTGAACCCAACAATGTGGAAATTTTTTTTACACCACAACCAAGTGGGATTTCTTCCAGTTATGCAAGTCTGGTTCAACATTCCAGAAGCAATGTAATCCATTATATCACAGACTAAAAAGTAAAAACTGCATGATTATATCAGCAGAGACAGAAAAAGCATTTGATGAGTGTTTAAAAATTCAACACTCATTCATGATAAAAAATAAAATTAAAAAAAACTCCCAATAAACTAGAACCAAAGAGGAATGATCTGAATTGATAAAGAATATTTACCAAAAAAACCTACAGCTTACATTATACCTAATGGTGAGAAACGTGAAACTTTCCCACTAATATCAGGTGAAAGTCAAAGATGTTCCCTCTCATTACTCCTTTTCAACATTGTAGTGAAAATTCTTGCTAATGCAACAAGAAAAGAAAAAGAAATGAAAAGTTTACAGGTTAGGAAGGAAGAAATAAAACTATCTTTGTTCATGGATGGCATGATCATCTTTACAGGAAATCTGTAAAAAAAAAAAATCAAGAAAAATTCCTGGAACTAATAAGTTATTATAACAAAGTAAAGGGTACAAGGTTAATATACAAAGGTCAAACACTTTCCAATATACCAGCAATGAACAAGTGGAATTTGAAATTAAAAACATAATACCATTTATATTAATACTCCCCCAAAAAGAAATACTAAAGCATAAGTCTAACAAAATAAATATAAGACATATATGAGGAAAACTACAAAACTCTGAAGAGCAAAATCAAAGAAGAATTAAATAAATGAAGAGATATTCCATGTTCATGGATAGGAAGACTCAATATCAATAAAATTAGATGACCTTGGGTATGGTGATGCCTTTTTATATATGACACCAAAGATATGATCCACGAAAGAAGCAACTGGTAAGTTGGACTTCATTAAAATTAAAAATGTCTGCTCTGTGAAAGACAGTATCAAGAGAAGGTGAAGACAAGCCACTGAGAGAAATATTTGCAAAAGACATATTTGATAAAGGATAGTTATCCAAACTATACAAACAACACCTTAAACTTAGCAATAAGAAAACAGACAAACTAATTTTAAAATGTACCAAAGACCTGAACAGACACCTCACCAAAGAAGATATACAGATGGCAAATAGGCACATGAAAAGATACTTCACGTCGTATGCCATCAAGGAAATGTGAATTAAACAAGATACCACTACACACCTATATAAATGGCCAAAATCAGGAAGACTGACAACACCAAATGCTAGTAAGGATGTGGAGCAACAAGAACTCTTACTCATTATTAGTGGAAATGCAAAATATAGCCACTGTGGAAGACAATCTAATGGTTTCTTACAAAATGAAACACTCTTATCATACAACACAGCAGTCGTATTATTTGGTATTTACCCAAAGGAGTTGAAAACGTATGTTCAAACAAAAATCTGCACACAGTTGTTTATATCAGCTTTATTCACAATTGCCAAAACTTGGAAGCAACAAAGATGTCCTTCAGTGGGTGAATGGATACATCAAATGTGGGTACATCTAGTCAGTGGAATATTATTCAGAGCTAAATTGAAATGAGTTATCAAGCCTTGAAAAGACATGGAGAAACGTTAAATGCATATTACTAACTGAAAGATTCCAATCTGAAAAGACTACATACTGAATGACTCCAACTATATGACATTCTGGGAAAAGCAAAACTATGGAGACAGTAAAAAGATCAGTGGTTGCCAGGGGTTGGGGGATGGAGAAGGGATGAATAGGCAGAACACAGAGGAATTTTAGGACAGTGAAAATACTTTATATGATACCATAATGCTTGATACATGTCATTATCCATTTGTCCAAGGCTGTAGCATGTACAACACCAAGAATGACCCCTAATGTAAACTATGAACTTTGGACAATTATGATGTGTCAATGTAGATTCCTCAGTTGTAACAAATGTACCCTCTGGTAGGGGATGGTGATAATGGGGTGGCTGTCCATGTGTGATGGCAGGGGTTATATGGGAAATCTTTGTACCTTCCTCTCAATTTTACTGTGAACATAAAATTGCTCTAAAAAATCATGTCTTAAAAAAAAGGAAAATAGTATCCACTACAGGAATTGAAAAGATTGAATTTGAGCATATCAGTACCACATCAATTTTTCTGTCACTCACAAGTCTGAATTCATAAATAACAATAAACGGGGGCTGAATGAATTGTTAAAACGTTTGAAAATTTGCAAACTAACAATAAATTAATCTCTATATCTGAGGGGAAAGCAGTGAACTTCCCAGCTCACTTGCAAGGGAGAATTGTACACAGTGTCCCAAACAAAGTCAGAGCTGGTCTTGTAGGAGGTTTGGGGAGGATCAACCTGCAAGGGTTGGTGGACTTTGAGAAGTGGATGGACATATTTTGGCTTTGAGAACTTTCAGCTGTGCCACTTGTGACCCCTGGAGTAAGGCTGGCTTTTAGAAACAAGGTCCCTGGAATGAAGCATTTGCTATGGACTGTTGTCTACAGTTGCAGAGCTGTCTTTGGTTGACTTAGAAAAGTGTGGGGCTGCTATCGACTTGCTGATTTTCAGAAGCATGACCCCACATGGGACTGAGGTGGTATAGATTGGCTAATTTACAGAACAGGTGTAGTGATATAAGGTTATCTTTAATTAACAATGGTTACTTGTTCATAAGTTCGGACTTAGGCCAAAGAACAATCTTTTCCTTTCTTAAACATAAAAAAAAGGTCTTTTAAATTATTCTCATTCCCCTCTTTTGGTTTTCCCTCAGCCAAACCTGTGGGAGAGACCACAAAGATTGTCCAGAAATCTCTGTGTAGAGATATGATTGTCAGCTAATGAGGCCATTTGTAATCAAAGCCCCAATTACTGAGGTGGGAAATTAACTCTGATGACTTTCAAAATTTATTGATAAAAGCTGAATAGGGAACATTTAGGACTTCTTGACAAAGTCAGTATAGGACACAAGACAAAATCATTAAATACAGGACATGCAACCCTACAATAGGCATTACTAGTGGACGTTTTGTCAATATGTTACTTACTTCAACATGAATAATCACAAATGTAATTAGCTAAAAAGTTAAGATTAAGTATGATTCTTTAATTGAGGCTGTCGATGCAGCTCTCCATCCATCTCTATCCATCATTTCAGTCTCTTACTTGGAACTTAATGTTTTCACACTTCGTGTTTCTCCTGAGGCACATGTGTTTGAGTGGAAGAATTCCAACATGAAAATCTTCAAGATGACACTCAACAATCTCACACTGGAAGCGTAGAAATAAAGACATTAGAATATTTGCAAGTTCTCTTTGCATGGTCTAGACATTTAAGGCTTGAGGGATGGCCAAAGGTTTCATTTTATCCCAAAACATCCAAACACCGAAAAGAGATAGACCACATCTCATTGTTTTTGCAATCTATTTGCAATCTAATTGTTTATTTAATGACCTCCTTCTTTTTGCCTTAACTATCTTGCCTGGTAAGCTATTCCACACAGTTATGATTCTCCGCATGGGAAAAAAAAAAAAAAGAAACACTTCCTGACATCTGTTCTGAATTTGTTTTTCTTTAATTTTCATTTATACCCTCTTGTTCTATCATCTGTGTTGGGCTCAAAATAGGAAACCATGTTGACATTTTCCAAACCATTTAAATTTTATGTTCTTTAATTAAAATCCCCCTCTTAACTAGATAGACATCTAACCTGGTGGGTAGATGCCATGATACCACATCTGAAGAAAGACATTTTTTTTAATCTCCCCCACTCTCACAGGAGAAAAAAAAGAAAAACAACTTGAAGTTACAGTATTTCTGTGTTATGCAAAAACCAAAGAAGATATTCATATAATTTCATTTTCTCCCCAAGTCAAGAACTAACTAAACGTGACTGAAACTAAGTTTGAAATAGTAATATGTAGCTTCAAGACCCAGCAAGCTGGCACCATAGGGATGCTTTTTATAAGCACTTTTTTTTTCTGGGCAATAGTATTTGTGTTGGTCAGAAACCCTGGCTACACAGACTGATTCCAAATGTCTCAGCTCATATATTCTGTTCCCAAACTTGGAAGCTAATGTAAGCTCTTCTACTCTGGACCATTGCAGAAACTACATATATTAAAGAGTCATATTTTTCTATGAAACATACAGGCCATATCAAACTTATTAGGAAACAACTAAAAGACTTTCTTTGGGTGAGGTCTTTAGTTATGCTGGAAACAATGTGTTCAAGACTAAATTACTTAAAAGCTGTACATGAACCATGTTCTGTTTAGGCTCTGCGTGTCCCCTCCTATAGTATCTAGAAGATTGTCTTGCAAATAAGTGATGTTTAATAGTTCTTCTTATCTTCTTACGCTGTTTAGATAGGTACATATACCTTAAAAAAATAAAATTCAGAAATTTAATCAACATACATTTGTTTATAAATACTGTGCTATGAATTAGACAAAGCCAATTTGGTACCTGCCCTCATGGAAATTTGCATTCTACAGTGGAGATAGACACCAAACAATAAACCAGCAATCACATATTGCAAATTGCAGTAAGCTCTATGGGGGAAAAACTAAGGTTCAGTGAGAGTTTAACAGAAAGTACAGGCATTAGATTGGGTTGTCCAGGGAGGTTGCAGTAAGTTACGGTGAGACTTGACAGGTAGGAGTGAGAGGAGCAGTGTTCCATGAGGATGGAAGAGCAAGTGTGTGATGGAGGATCAGTTGCAAGTCATTGCCCACCCAAGCCCCCTCTTCAATGGGAGGACAAGCTCTGGAAACAGAAGAGGAGCTGACTCCACCGTTCTCCAAAGGCGGTTGCATCAAACCTGAGAGCAGAGGTGGGATTCACAGAGGCTTCTCCACAGGCATTTGGGACACACTGCCTCACTGCCACAGACCAAGGCAGTTAGCAGGAGCTTTCTCAGGCACTTTTGAAAATCATAGCGTTTTCCACGGAGCTGTGGGAAACGACCATCTTGGATATTTCAGGCTGAGGCCTCAGGGTCTGTTCTCATCTTCCAGCTGGAGTTCTCCCTCTCTTTTCTCCCAGAGTTCTCCCAGTCGTCCTGTAAACTCCAATGTCCATGTTAAGCACCTTTATTCCCAGAATATTTACCGTGGCTCTATTTTCCTATCCAAACCCACACCAATATGATGTGCGAAGGTCTTAAGGAAGGAAATCCCTCAGCATAGTAAAAGAAGTGAATGCCAATAAAAAGCAAATCAATGTTGGCTTAGAAAGTTATCCTGAGAACATTTCATGGTGTATCAGGTCTCTTATCCCTGGAGCATTTGGAAGTTGTGTGCACACATTTTCTTTTTCAATAAGGTTTCACGTTTAGGAAGCCATAAAGATCCAACATGTCTGTAAAGTTCAGACATTATTGGTCTTTCTCTACTCTGAACTTTCTAAAAGGAGTGAGAAGTTACATGGAAACATAAAATGGCTTTTCCCTTCTCTCTTGGTATTGTGGAATGAGCTCTGTACACTCTGGGAAAAGTGTACTATGTCAAGGAAAACTGCTCCACTGTTCCCAAAGCCCTTACCCAGCAGGATGTTGATTGTTTAGAAATTACAAATTAGCTTTCCTTTAAAACACATATAATTATGTGATTAAACATGGGAAAGTAATGTCCTGCAAAACATTTCCAGTCTACTAATCCTATGCAACTCAAATAGTTTGTTTAAATAGGAAAAAAAAAATTGTTCTTCTCTCTCGGATGGACCAGGACTACAGATTAGAGGATTTGTATTGGCTTTTAACCAACTATAAATCGTATTCTTTTCCAGCAAGACTGAGTTTGCAAAGGTGTCCAGGCTCGGGGGTAAGACGTGGAACAAAGGATGATTTCATCTCTTGTGGGAACTCGACTCAGACTCTGCTCAATAACAGGGCTAGTGTTGGCCAGCTCTGGTCTTGTCTCTTAAAAAGGAATAATCATGAGATGTTTATTTCTATTTTTATAATTAAGGTATAATTTTCATAGAGTAAACTTCACCTTTTCAATGTAGAGTTTGCAAGTTTGGACAAAGGCAGCAAAATAAAGATAGAGCACAGTTCATCCTACCCTGCCCCACCCACACCCCTTCAAAAGCACAAGACAGTTTAATTGGCTGATTTGAAACATAGATATCCTTCTTTGGAAAAATGAGCCGACGCATTTTCCCCAAGTCATCCAGCACTGTCTCTGGGGATTTTCAATGAGAGAAGAAAAAGGCATTCAGAGCTCAAGTAATAGGTCTTCCCAGCCCTGGAGTCAGACCATCCAGGCTAAAAGCCTGATTCTGTCAGATTGCTCAGTGAATTCTTGGGAAAATCCATTAGTGTTTCTAACTCTCAATTTTCTCTTTAGAAAAAAGATGGCCACAATCATGGCTAATACTCAGTTCATGGAGAGAATTACAGGCTGCTTTGCACACACGGCACAGAGTGAAGTCTTTCACATGCGGAAGGTGTTCAAAGATGACCCAGAGCCACTGGGGTGGATCCAATGCTGCATTTCTCAGGCAAAGTTGTTTCTGTTGCACCTGTTCCTAGAGAAAGGATGATGAAAGGGAAGAATCCCTCTGCACAGACAAGGAAACACCAAGACGAGGGAGGGAGGCAAGCAGGCACGTTTGACCCTTCACTCTCGCCCATTCATCTGGTTCTTTAAAATGCTGTAAGGTGACTTCATAGTATTTAATCATTTTCTCTCACTTCAGTCTTGGGGGCTTTATTCTCCTATTGCATTTGGTTTCCTTGGTATAATTACCTACTCTCTCTGAACTGCTTGTCCTTTCAAAGTGCTTACTTTGTGCTGTCGCAGAAGTACACATTTTTGGCAAAAGTGATGGAATTTGCAGCCAAATGAAAAAGAATATGTGCAATTAATGAAAAAACGGCAATGGACTATAATTTACAGATTATTTGGCAGAGACGTGGCCCATTTTGTTCCCAGCCTTGGTTCCCATAAAGTCTTCTTTAAATTTTTATGCAAATAATGTATCCAAGAAAGGAAAGCTAGGGATTATAAGTGTGGAAGCATTTGCCATTGCCCTTACACTCTGAGGTCTGTGACATGGTCTCTGCCATGCCTATTTCATACCCCCAAAGGGTGCCATGTTGAACTAATTCCTCCATAATTGCTCTGTCACAAACATAATTGTCCATGTAAATAAAAAGATTTACACAGCATCTTCAAAAATGTTACACAAACTAAACAAGTAACTTGATATGAGGGTAAACTTTCAAGGAATTTGAAGTTTGGGGCCATTTGACAGCCATTGAATTTGGTAGAAAAAAGATACATAAGTTCTTCCAGAACCTCTGAAAATAAGACCTGCCACATGCAAAACTCAAATGTGGCTTGCCGTGCTCTCTTCCTAGGGAATAGTTAGTGAGAAAAAGAGACCAAATATCTTATGAAATGAAAAAAAGAGCGAAGAGTTTTGTGATGGCTAATTTTATGTGTCAGCTTGGCTGGGCTGAGGGATACCCAGACAAATGGTAAACATTTCTGGGTGTGTCTGGGAGGGTGTTTCCAGAAGACACTAACATTTGAATCAGTAGATGGAGTAAAAACAAGCTCCTTCACCAATGCCGTGGGCACCATCCAATCCAGTGAGGAGCTGAATAGAACAAGAGGTAGAGGGAAAGAATTTGCTCTGAGCTTAAGCTGGGACATCCATCTTCTCCTGCCCTCAGTCATCCTCACTCCTGGTCCTCAGGCTTTTTGACTCAGACTGAATGACCGCCCCCCCCCCCCACCAGCTTTCTTTGTTCTCCAACTTGCAGATGACAGACCATGGGACTTCTTGGTCTCCAAACCTGTAGATATAGAGATATAGATATAATCTATTCATTCTTTTTCTCGACTAATATAATTTTGGAGTCAGAAAGATTTCAATCTCTGCTTTATTGCTTGTAGTAGTTAGTTGTATAATTTAGTACAAGACATTGAAGGCATCTGATCATCAACTCTTCCACAGGGGGCATAGGCAGGGCCGGATCATCCCTCACTGTGATAATACTTGCATTGTATTCTACATTGGGAAGCCATTAAAGTTTTGAACAGAGGAGTAATATTCCCTGCTACATTCTCAAAGATTCCTAGATCAGTTAGGGTTTTCAATTACAAACAAAAGAAATCAACTCTGGGTAGATAAAGGGAAGAAATCTGAAATGATAAAATCTCTGAACAAGCAGCTGTAAAGTCTGGGAACCAAGGCACTCTGGGCATCTAAGCAGCAGGAAGAATGGACCCTCAGCTTCAAACACCTCCAGCTCTTGCTGCCTTTGCTCCAGATTCCAGGTCCAGAATCAGCATCTGATTGTCTAACTTAAATCACATGCTCCCCACCCTCTGCTAGAGGAGGAGATGGGGGCTCCTCAGTCAACAGCCCCACTAAGGCTGCTGCAGTGGAGGAGGACAGTTCTCAAGGGACAGTTACAGTGTCGTTGCCCAAATCAGGAGTTGTGATCCATAGAAAGCAAACACAGTCAGCACTGACTGCCATCAGGTTTACTGATTTGGGGATAACGGGGTGGAGAGAATCAGGAGTGGAAAAGAAGTGATCAGTTGCTTCACAGATCCAGGCAGGAGCTAAAGGTGACCTGAACTAAAAGATGGCAGAGGAGGAAAAGACACGAGGGCAGATTTGAAAGTGTTTAGAAGGAGAATCGGCGGGTCTTACTGATGGGCTACCTGTAGGAGTTAACAAGGGGGAAGAATAAAGTATGATGCCAGTGTTTCTAGCCGAAGATGATAATCAATGGACTCAGTTGCATGCGATTCATCTTAATCCTATTGCTAGTACCGCCTTTAATAAAGGAAAGAATATGTGCATATGGCATACAACATTTTGAGCTTAATATATTCATATAGGGAACAGAGATATGCAATATGCATATGGACCACAGCATCTGCAAATCTATTTTAATAGGCACTTTTATTAAGCTTAAAAGCAAGCTTTCCTACTTATTTTTTTTTCATTCAATGAACATATTTTAAATTATTTCTTGACTCAACAGAGCATTGTTTTAACTTACAAATATTTTGAGGTCTTCTTCTCTTTCTTTCTTTTTTTTTTTTCTTTAAATGGAGCCCTAATCCACGTTTCACGCGGCACTGGTCCCGCAAGAGACCCTCCTCCCTGTAGAACCACAGAGCGCAGCACAAGCCGGAGGGAATAGTGACGAGGAGAGGGGGGAAAGTGCACAAATGATTTCAAGACTAAAAATATCATCTCAAATTCTAGGATATTGGTTCACTCCTCCTCAAGACTATTAGAATGGGAGTTTCAAAAGTTCAGAGACTATTTTGGTCAGAAGCCTGAAGTTCTTCGAAATAACAGCTAGCAGCTGCTTCTCTCTGCTTCCCTCTTTCCAGCTATAAATACAGGGCACTTGTAGAAATTTTTGAGTCAGCCACGGAGGGTGTGAGCACTTATTGTCTTTTTAATTTTTTCCTCTGTTGTGTCATATCTCTCTATAACACAAAAGTGGAGAATTAATAGGCCTGGAGAAAATCAAGTTTTGTTTCTCTGTAGAAGAGGGAGAGCTTATCAGTGTTATCGCTCTGGTTTGAGGGGCTCAGATTCCTCTTAAAATAGAAAAATAAACCCTCCATCCTTCACCATTGTTTACTCTGGGTTATTCTCGTGGTAAGGGGGGAGAAGCAGGGGTTTGGGGTCTGTGGGACCTGAAAAGCTCATCCTGGCTCTGACACTTGGTTACTCAGATGTGATGTTTAAGTGTCTGAGACTGTTTCTTTATCCGAGACAAGGAAGCCAGTGATGCCACCTTAGAGAGTTGTGATGTGAATAAATGTAGCCACTGCTGGTCAAGCCCCTGGACGAGCCCTGTAGACACAACCACTACTGTCTCTCTGTGACTTGTGTCAGTTCTTTGATTTATTTATTCATTTGTCCTTAGGCCAGTCCATATCAGGCATGGGTAATGTGGAGGTCATCAAAATAGGAGTGGCCCCTTTATTTGGACAGTTAATGGGGACGTTACATGAACAGTGCCAACAAGGCGTGGCATCCAGCCTGCCATGTGACACATGGAATGGGCAAAAAGGAACAAATACCATGGTCCTTATTCTGCTCTCCATGATTATCATGACGAAGGTCTCCACGTGAGTGAGAAGTATAGACAACAGAGGCCCACCTTGGTATGCCCGTTTGCCTGTGCCTGTCAAGAACGCTGGTCATTTCCTACTCAGACCTTTTACTACAATAAGTATGCAGCTGGGACGGAATGGTTCCACTGCAGGAAGCCATGACCAGGCTGTGCAGAGTGAAACAGTTCATGGGGAATCCCCGCTTCACCTTCCCAGTTGGCCCTGCTTCCTCCATTGTGCTGTGTGTGCAGTCTTCCCCACTTCAGAGTTGATGCCCATTGGTCCAACCTTGAGGGACTGGGCCTTCATCCTGCTTCAGGGCAGAGCATCCTTCCAGTTGGCATGTAGGATCTAGTGCCAAGAGACAAGGAAGTCTTTCTCTCGAGCTGTGTTTTGGTCCCCAGGGCCTTCTGTAGCATGTGTGAACTTTGGTTTATTAAGCTTCTTCTAGGGGCTGCCTCAGTGAGCCTCTGGGTTTCCTGACTATTATAAAGCATCTAGCTACTCCCCTTAAAAGGCAGAGAGAGAAAAGACACCAGCTCATTTTCTCATCCCATAGAGAGCAAAATAACCAGCAGTCATGGCCACTCTCCTGGAAATGACATAATTTAGAATCTTCTCTTGAAAGACAATATAGCAAGTCTGTGAGGAACACAGCCTCTGACCCAGATCACCATGTTTGAAGCATGATCTCAGCACTTACTAGCTGTGTGACCTCAGCGAAGTTGTTTAACTTCTCTGTGCTTTGGTTTTCCTCATCTGTAAACGGGTAATAAGAAGACCTACCTCAAACAGTTGTGAGGATTACATGATACATGAATATAAGATACTTAGGATGGTAACAAACATCAATTAAGTGTTAGCTATTAGTGTATTTTTTTAATATTTCAAGGAAAACTAAAGAGGCAAATAGCAACAGATTGAAATTTTTGTTTCTTATCAAGTTGATGTGAAATGTTTTATTTAAAAAATTATTAAGAAGAAAATTATGATGACATATCATTTTTGAAATGTTTTCTGTGAGTCACATTCTTTTCCAGTACCTTTCTCCACCTCGGCCCTCGCTTCCTGCCCCTCCCTTGCTCTCCCACCAGATTCCAGCTGGACACACACTTCGCAGAGGAACCTGCCACCTCCACGCCCGAGCACAGAATGAGCTGTCTGGTGATGGCGAGTTTTTGACTCACATTTCTAGAAACAAACCCCCAAAAAGGAAACAACAACAACCACAAAAAAAGAAAACCAGACATTCAAGGTCCTCGAGGTTGTATCACAAGGACGTTCTGTAATCCGAGTTCCCCTCTCCCCCCACCCGCTCAGACTCCTAAAAACCACCACCTGGTCAAGCCCCTGGACGAGCCCTGTAGACACAACCACTACTGTCTCTCTGTGACTTGTGTCAGTTCTTTGATTTATTTATTCATTTGTCCTTAGGCCAGTCCATATCAGGCATGGGTAATGTGGAGGTCATCAAAATAGGAGTGGCCCCTTTATTTGGACAGTTAATGGGGACGTTACATGAACAGTGCCAACAAGGCGTGGGATGCGTCTTCTTAGGGGAACACAGAGTCAGGAAGGGACGTAGCCCATTCCTAGCCTCCCCTGGTTCAGGAAAGGACACCTAGAAAAGAGCCACTCTGGTGTGATTTGGAGGGTGAGAAGCAGTGAGCCAGAGGATGAGGAGGAAAGAACAGCTGTGACGTCCTAGAGACAAGAACACAGAGCAGCTCTGAGCAAAATCAGTGCAGATAAAGCACAAATGATGGGAGAAGGAGAGGGGAAGATGGGGTGGGGCTAAGAAATTAAAGGAGGTAGACGTGTGTGTGTGTGTGTGTGTGTGTGTGTGTGTGTGTGTGTAAAGCAACATAATACATATGTACATACATATGTATATATTATTTTTGAAATGTTTTCTGAGAATCAGATTCTCCTCCAGTACCCATGAGCTTTGAACTAGGAAAGAAGACATGATGTTTAGACACATTCTGAGCCATCAACTCAAGGAATCTGTGGGAAGAAGGAAGGAAACAAATGCAGTGAGGTCAGACTTCAGGTTCTTAATCCATCAGGCCAGGCAGGGTTGAATCTTGGGAAATAGGGTTGGCTTTAGAAATATCTAGATAAGCAGAAAATAGCATAAAATCACCCGGGCTAGTGGCCCACCTGTCAGAGCAAGAACATGGTAGGGCAGGTTGCACACCCAGAAGGGAACCTGCACCAGGTCCAGCAGAAGCAGTGGTGCAGAGGAGCTGGCTGGGGCGACTGATGGATGAGCTGCATGCAGGTTTCTGCCCCCATGGCCATACATAGCATCCAGAAGTCTCCATGGGCCCAACTAGGATGTGCACAGGTTCTGGAAAGCTGGGAGGACAAAGAGGCTTCTGATCAGAGCTGGAGAGGATGAAATACATGGAGCTTCTAGACCAGGATTAAAGGTGGGTCCGCGTCTGCAATGGGTGCCAGCAAATTACTTAAAAGGCCAAATAGTACTTTGTGGTCACCAGTCCAGAGAGCAAACCAGGAAGACCCTGAAGCAGAAAACAGCAAAGATACAAATGAGGGTCCACAGACCCAAGACCCTTTTCTTCCCGATTCCCATGAGAACAAGCAGGTGCCCTCATTCGCCCACGCGCCATCCCGGGGAGAAGAGATAGAAAGTGCGTCTTGAAAAATCTGAGCATTTACAAGACACCACAGTATCTGAAAGCAGCCACTGAAAGATGCAACGAGTTGAATTTTTGATAAAAGACAATATGTCAACGAAAAGTATGTGTTCAGACTAGAAGAGACTGCAAACTCATGAACTGGCAAATCCTTAAGTTTTTCTGCTGCCCAGCAGGGTGAGGGCTCGTAAGGAAGAAAATCAAAAGACTACACTTGATTTACAAATGTGACTCTAGAGTGGGTGAGAGGTACGATCCTGTAACTACAGCCCTGAAAGCTAGTTGAATTCTCTCCTGGCACCCACCACCTGGGAAGCCATGGATGGATAACATGATCAGATAGACATTTAAGCAAAGTTACTATGGCTCTCATGACATAAAATGCCATTAACAAGATACCAAGAAAGCACATCACATCGTCAGCTTAGGATCAGTATGAGTGAAGCCAAACTTTCCCTTGAATGTTGTCTCTTTAGGAGACTTTATTGCAAGCATCTCTCCTGCCCCGTAGGAGCCGTGAGCCAGTAGCAGTAGGAGGACGTTTTCACCAGCTGCCAAGCGTGCCATATCTGGACAGGCTGTCTCACCCTCAGCAGGGGACATCTGGAGCACAGCCTTTCATCTGCTGGCTTCTGTATGCCTGGCTACCTGCAAGGGGCTGGAGCCCAGGGCATGTGTGTGCCTGGAACCTGGCTCGTGAGCCCAGCTGGGCTCCAGCAGCACTAGGCAGAGGGTGAAATTTCACTCTCTTCCAGCAGCAACATCTGTTCTGGGAAGCCTTTGTCCCTTCCTCTATGAGATGCACTTATGGCTCCAGCCAGCCTGGAGGGATGGTCTAATCAATGACAACCACTCCAATCTGACAGGTGTGGATCCCCCAGTGGATCACCTCTCATGGCTGGAGACCAAAGCATTCCAAGAGAAAAGGCTGCCTGTCCTGAGCTTGCCACCTGGCTTGGAGGATATGTGGCATCAAAAGGAAGCAGTTGTGTTATTTATTAATTCCACTAGAGCAGACTTTTGCACAGTGGGTGTCCTTTGCTCCCAGGAGATGTATGCTCAGGATTATTGAACATACAGCATGGGACATGTTGTTTTACCCTCACAAACAGCTAAACGTGGCCAAGCTCTTAGGTTGTGATGGTCTCCTGCTTTTTTGCTTGAGGATACCTCTACCAAAGCAGATAAAATATAGAAATAATTTTTGGTCCTGTGGAAAAGTTACATTGGTAAAAGAAATGGGGAGAGATAGAGCCTTGTCCATCAACTCATAAGCCCTCAAAGTCTGTTGTGTGATTTACAATGACATGGGGGATATGTGTATATATGGGCTTGTCCCTGCACGTTTTGTAAATGCCTAAAAAAGACCCAGAAGAATGTATTGTGTACTGTTAGCAGCGGTCATCTTTAGGAAGACAAGGAGAAAGACAGTTGGAGGTGGTGGTTCTCCATATTCACTATTCAACACTGTGTATTGAAAAATTATTGAAGAAATGATTTCATGAATTCTTGGCTCATTATGAATGAGATTATGGGAAAAAAAGAACATGAGTCTCTAATTTGGAGCAAGTTTGTGATAAATTTCTACCTCTCCTCATCAATCTGGAGACATCATGAGAAAGATGGAGCCCAGGTCTGGGTGTGACTACAGGTCCACCATTAGTAGGTGGTGTGTAGATGTACAGCCTCCTCTCCCATCATGGATTTTTTATAATGAGTGGAATAATATAACTCCAGCCTCTGGTGCCAGAGAGTCTGGTCGATGTTTCCATGAGGCACTGTGGCCCCCCTATGTGTCACCGTGGTGGCACGCATGCCTACATCTCAGTTCCTGACACAGGTCATCGCATCTGATCTTGTCCATGCAGGTTTTTCCCACTAATCTCTGAACTCTACAAAGGCAGGAAGGTAGGGGTTCTTTCTTACCTCTGTATCTGCAGAGCCTAACTGAGTGAGGACACATATTTACTGAGAAATGAGGAAAGAAGACCAAGTGAATATGTCAATGGATGATTACAAGAGTGAGCAAATAAATCAACAAGTGAATCAATAAAACACTGAGGTCTATATGCTTAAAAGATTACTACACATTATTGGAGATCACCAGTTTTAAAAATAAAAAACAAATTGATGACCATGATGCTGATAATGATGATGATATAACTATTAACATCCACTGAACACACACTGTGAGCCCAGAAATGTTCTAAAAGCTTTACATGGCTCGAATCATTCAATCATACCCACCTTTCCATGAAGCAAGTGATAATTTATAGATGAGGGAACCGAGACACAGAGAAGTTAAGTACATTGTTCAAGGTTTCTCAAGTGGCAGAGCCAGGCAGCCTGGCTTCAATACGGAAGTTGTCACCACTACGTCATGGTGCCTCTCAATTCACGTTATGTTTCTCAATGTCATCCCTCTGGGTAAGAATGGATGAGCGGGGATCTGGCCCAAGTAGATGAGCCAACGTCTCTGCCTTGACAACAGTTCCAAAGTTGTAGTTGAGCAGGACTAAGGTGACCCTCAAGATTCCTTGACCACGTCAGTTCTTGAGGTGTGTGTCTCAGGTTTAACCCAGGCCCAGAGCTGCTGGGCTATCCAGTACCCTTCCTTCTGAGTGTGGGGCAAATGCTGTCCCTGACCAACAGACACGGACAACACTCTCTCACTCATGTAGGGCCACGTGATTTCTTGGAGGACAGCAGAGAGTTCAGCTGAACAAAGCAAATCTGTCATAAATCTTGCTAATTCAGGCTGGGTAGGGCATTAGTCATTAAACACTGGTAAATGACCAATTTTCTATCACAGCTGTTTTGCAGCTACATGTGAAGGCAGAACACGGGTTTTCAGGCCCACTAGGAATAAAATTTGCAGTTAATTTTATTAATTCACTTTGCTATCAGACCCCCTTAATGACCAATTAGGACAGAGATCATTGGCAACTTCTGGTTCCTCCCTGGACAACCAAGGAGAAGCAATTGCCATTTGATTTCAGGGAATGACTTCTTCAACTCATGTAACTTCCATCCTCCACGCTCACTCGCAAGCAAGAGGAGGGATTTCACAAGCTGCCTTTTTTCCCCTTAGGGCCAGGTATGCAATGATTGAGAAACATCAAGACCGCTTGTAGAACGGAAAAGACAGCAATCTGGAAAATGAAGACAGAAATGGATAAAATTACAGATATGCAGAATGTTAATTAAAAGGTTCCTATTTTGACCAGTATGTTACTCTATGGGAGAAAAAAAAAGTGCTTTCTCTGAAGAATGGAATGAAATTATCCACACTGAGAAGGAATACCTGCTTTATAGGTAGAGAAAAAGGAGGCCACTAAACATGACCACACTTTCTGCTATTCTCCCCTCTCCCCAGATATATCACTCGAGAGGTTGTTAATCAATTTGAGACCCATGTTGGGAGAAATGGGTTTTCTACCAAACTGAACTTATTAGGTAAAATTTGTTTTCTCATGAGATGAAATACTACACAGTGATCAAAACCAGGTGAAGGAATTGGGCCAGTGTTTCCCAACTTGGGCAATTTTTGCCCTCACAGGACATTGGTGATGTCTGGAGATATTTTTGGTTGTCATACTGGGGAGGGTGGTGAGATGCCACTGACATCTAGTGAGTAGAGACTGAGGACGCTGTTATCATCCCAAATGCATGCACAGCCCCATCACACAATCTCCCCTCCCTGCCCTCAACAAAGAAGGATCGTGTCCAAAATATCCATGGTGTGAAATAGAGAAAACTTGAATTAGACAACCCTAGATCATTCACCAGCTTCACCACTTATGAACTATCTGATTTGAGGTCACAGCCTTTAACCTTGCTAAGCCTCAGTTTTCTTACCCCCAAATTGTGGAGTGTTAGTGAATTTCCCACATTAGAAGCATTGTAAGGGATAGAGGAGATAATGAAAGTCAAGGGCTTAGGACACTTCTATAAATGCCCTGCACATGGGAGGTACTTTAAGAATATTTGTTAAATGAGATCTTGGAACTTCTCTCACTAAACTCCTGTAATTCCAGCACATAACAAAGAAACTTGAAGTATCAAAAGCCTCTGAATTAGGGACAAAAGCTTTCAGGTAATGTTATCCCCCAAGAGCATCAGAAATCACCCCTTTATCTAACTGGAATCTATGGCCAGAGGAACTCATTTTCTAAAAGTAATCTTTATCCATTTGATATTCTAACAGACTCTGGTGGCTGCTTTTATGAAGTTATGGGGCCAAGTGCTCACCAAAACTATCCGACATGTGAGCTGCAGCTCATCCAACGGTCCAGCTCCATACTCCAAGCCTCTAATTATTTGATCTGGGGTCCTGCTGTGTCTACATGTCTTTTATATTAGAAAGAAAAGTTAACTTACAAGCAACCTGTGAAGATGTCTGATTCTTTGAGGAAGCTGAAGCATATCTGGGAAGGTTGTTCACTGCAATGTTATTTATCACAGAGGAAAAAATTGGAAACATCAGAAATTACCAAACAGTAGGGGACTGGTTAAATAAATCGTATTGGGGTAGCAATTAAAATCACATTTTTGAATTTTTTTATTATATAGGCCACTATTCATTATATATTTATGAATAAAAACATACGTTATTTATGATCTGAATTTTTTAAAGATTATGCTTATAGACATCTAGAAACATAAATAAAAGATATAAATAGACAATAGGATAGCTGAACGGATTAAAAAAAATAGATGAAAGAAAGATAAATAGACATAAAGAAGTGGGCAGCTAGATATACCAGTAGATATTTTTTGAGTGATGGGGTAATGGGATATGTGTTTTATCCTTTAGCATTTCGGTATTTTTCAAATTTTCCATAAAATGAACACACATTACTTTTATACTCAGAAAAAATGTTAAGGCATTACAATTAAATTATTCCAAAATAGCCACCCATCAACATGAAATTATAGCATATAAGTCTCTTCCTCTCTTAGAGGAGTTTGGGATAAGGTAAGCAAGTCATTTCCAAGAAAGTAAGGAGGTGAGGAGGAAAGAGACAAAGTGGTGAAAAAATGAAGAAACAAGAAATAAAACCGAAGTGCTTAGAATCAGAATACTGGATCCTGGTCCTGGCTGCCCCAAGTATTGCTGTGTGGCCTTCAGCAAATGATTCCTCCACATCAAAATGAAGAACGGCATTTCTTCACTTTGTGTTTAAATTAGAATGAGGATTTGAGAAACACCAAGATGACTGGAAGGGCTGCACACCAGTTAAATATACAATTATTAGGGCAGAAATGCTGTTTCTTGAAAATGGTCCAATGAAAAAACCCCCGAGTTTACAGAATGAGGCCTGGGTTCAAATTCTAGCTCTAGCTTTGTTAGTACTAGGACCTTGGCCAAGTCACTTAGCTACTGTAGGTTTCAGTTTACTTATTTAAAGACTATCATCACCATCTTACTGAGTGTTGTAAGTTCAAAGGCACAGTATATACAAAGAATCAATTTACTTTAAAAATATACCTTAAATTTTTACTTTTAGGCCAGAGGTGTTATTTCCGAAATGAGGATCCATGATGGCTATGATTAACATGCATGTTGAGAATCATCAGAATAAAAAATAAATAATATATCATAGATGTATGAATATATATAATAAAATGTTATATAAATGTACAAAACCTCTTGATCAAATAATAAATCTAAAAATGTTTTAGCACAAAGGTCTTGTGGAGATACTGTGCTGATTATATGTTGTGTATAGAAAGTTTTTTTTTTTTAAATTAAAATTAGGGCAGGTTTTTTGAGATGTACACAGATAACTGCATGAGCAGCTATATGACATACTTGAAATCTGGATGGCCTCTGAAAGCCTGGGCCACAGAGTGGGTAGGTGTGGACCACACAAGGTGGGCTTTGTTCAAATGCCAAAAAGAGAAATACAACAGGCAAAATGTTATGGAGAAACCAAAATAAAATTTGAATTTGTGATAATCACATAAAGTCATGAATATAGAGATAGGAAAATAATAATGGCTTGATTCCTGTGTTTTCTGGCCTCCCAGCAGAAAATACAGCTCCTCCCTTCCATGGGTGGGCAATTAGGCTGTGCCCACAATACTTTTCAAGCTCAATGACAATGTGAATATAAACTACGTGTCCTACTTCCTGGAAACCAGGGTGTAAAATTGGTCACAGCCATTTTAAATGTTCCTATTGCATGTCGTGAGACTCAAGGTCACCAGGCACTCTCCTTTCTTAGGAAAATCTCCAGAATCTTCTGGGTGTCTTTCATGCTGGAACGTCCTTCTGGAGGCTTTTTTTTCTCATTGTTGGGCTTGGCTACCAGAAGTGCCCCTTGAGGCTGGAGGCATCTCCACCACCTCCCAAGCTAGCTCTTCCAGAGCCCCCAGTCGGCCACACTTGAGCCACACTTGAGCCATCAGGGTGGCCCATTGGACCAGGCACCCTGGTTCTTCAAGCTAAGAAATAGAACAGTCTTTCCCATGGGAGCTGCCTCTGCATGAGACCCCCGCACCCACATCAGCCTCGCTCCCAGGAAAGCTGCGTCTGGGAAGGTTTGGGTATTTACCTCTTTGTAGACAATGACCCACATTTTCCTTTGAATGGCAGACTCTCTACAGGGAGTAGGCCACTGCTGTCTCTCTTGATAACCAGGGAGTGGGCCACTGCTCTCTCTCTTGATATCCTATGGTGTTTCTACTCAGAAATCTCATCAACCTTCTCTTCCAACATTCTCTTGGTCAGAGCCTCCCTGGGCTGCCTAAGTTGTCCCAAGAGCTGCACTAAGTCAATCCCTCGATCTGTAGTCACCTTGCTCCACTTGCGTTCCCAACTCCCGCCCCCCACCCTGGCACACTTCTCCGTGAATGTTCTCTTCCAAGCTGATGAACTTTGCACTCACCCCCAAGGATGTCTTATCCATTCCTTCCCTTACTCATGGCCCCAGATCCAGCTCAAATCTTTCCTCCTCCAAAAAGCATTTCTAATGTGGAATAAGCTGAGTTCTTTCTTTCCCATAATCCCTCCAGCACAAATTATCTCCAACAATTCTTCTATCATTTTTTGTGGATGTGGACATTTTTTTTTTTATTGAAGTGTAGTTGATTTACAACATTGTGCCCATCTCTGCTGTAGAGCAAAGTGACTCAGTTATATGCATAGAGACTTTTTTTTATATTCTTTTCCATTATGGTTTATCTCAGGATATTCAATATAGTTCCCTGTGCTATACAGTAGGACCTTGTTATTTATCCATTCTAAATGTAATAGTTTGCTTCCACCAACACCAAACTCCAAGACCATCCCTCTAGCTCCCCACCTCCTTGGCAACCACAAGTCTGTTCTCCATGTTTATGAGTCTGTTTCTGTTTTGTAGATGGGTTCATTTGTGCCATATTTTAGAATCTACATATAAGTGATATCGTATGATATTTGTCTTTATCTTTCTGACTTACTTCACTTAATATGATAGTCTCTAGTTGCATCCATGTTGCTGCAAATAGCATTATTGCATTCTTTTTTATGGTTGAGTAATATTCCATTGCATATATGTACCACATCTTCTTTATCCATTCATCTGTTGATGGACATCTAGGTTGTTTCCATGTTTTGGCTATTGTGAAGAGTGCTGTTATGAACATAGGGGTGCATGTATCCTTTTGAATTATAGTTTTGTCTGAATATATTCCCAGGAGTGGAACTGCTGGATCATATGGTGATTCCATTTTTAGTTTTCTGAGGAACCTCCATACTGTCTTCTGTAGTAGCTGTACCGACTCACATTCCCACACACAGTGTAGGAGGGTTCCCTTTTCTCCAAAGCAGATGTGGATATTTCTAAATCACAGATTCAGGTAGGCAGAAATATGACTTTATTTTTTTCTATAATTTATCTTAATATCCATTTTGGGCTCACATTTCAACCTATCACAGAAAAGTAAACCTTACCAATTCAAGGAAAATTCAGTCACTTCCAATTTCTCATCTCAGTCTGTCAGTAAATTCAGACTGTTTTTCCTTTCCTTTCTTCTCACCTTCAACCTGGGCTGGTAGCATTCCTGTTAGACTCATGTTTTACATGACATCAGGAGGAAGACTGTCCTGTTCAGGTCAGACTGTGCCCGCTTCTGGTGCCCTCTTAATGGAGACTGGTCCCTGCTGGTCTTCACTCATTGGCCTTTAGACCTCCTGCATCTCTTTCTATGTCCATTGAGCAATCATGATCTCTGCTTTGGGAGACGTGTAGTCCATGTCAAAAGAAGAAATGCCTTTCCATTGGCTCTCATCTCCACTGGCAAAGAATAAAGGCTTAGGACATGTTGGAAAATCTGTGATGCTCTCCCACATGCCATGCTGAGTGTGTCTGTGAGGTTTTCCTGCTCAGTTCCAGGCTGGATGGGGAACTCTACTGAGTGCCTAGGCTAGGTTCTGCAAAAGCAAGACATAGCTTCCTCTGCTTTCGGATCCCGCACACTGAGGGAGTTTCTATGACTAACCTCCCAACTATCCCCTTTCTAGGATGGAATCTGGAGGGAGCAGAGGGAACAGGAAACCACACTCAGTCTGATTCTTGCCTGTAGCCAACTCTTTGGAGGAAATATGACTAGGACAAGTCCATGAAGAATCTAGCTCCCCTTCCCTGGGATACAGGTGGGATATGGAAGAGAAAAAGGACCCATTAAGTACACATTCTATGAAATCCTATCATTTGCAAGTAAATTGGATGCTAATTCCTTCAAATTTTGGCTCCTGGTAATCAAAACTAAATTTTGAAGCTCAAAGCTAAGATATGACTAATGTCTTTCCTCTGACTTTCTCTAATAAAGCTCCTGCTGGTAGGGGCAGAGGAAAATATGGGAAGAAGCAATTTTATTTTATTTCTTTATTTTTAAAAAGTTTAACAGCTTTATTGAGGTTTCATTTACATGCCATAAGATTAATTACTTTCAAGTATGAAACAATCAATGATTTGTAGTAAATTTATAAAGTCGTGCAATCATCCCACGATACAATTTTAGAATATTCCCGATACCCCAAGAATCTCTCTCATTGCCACTGTAGTCACTCCCCATATCCCCACCCCCAACCCGGCAACCACTAATCTGCATTCTATCTCTATAGATTTATGGGAAGAAGCAACTTTAAAGCATATAATTTAATTTCAGATACTAACTCCCAATGCTTTTGCATATACTATACTGTCATTTTTTTTTGTATGTGGTACAATGGTCTCCCAGAAGAGGAGTTAGGGACCATCCTACTCCCCTTGAAACAGTGAGTTCTGATGGAAAGAACTTGGGGGTGAGTCCAACCAAAGCACAAGCTTCAGTTCAATCTCAACATTTGTGAGTCTGTCACTGTGGGCATTGGGACAAGGATACCTATTTTAAATCTAAAAACAAGCCATTCAGCTTTTCTTTTTAAATTAATTTCTCAGTAATATGTACCATAAGTATAGTAACAGGTGTCCTATGAATATGGTAAAATGTATACTCATTAACTCTATGTAAATTTGATTGTATTTTTTTAAGTCTCATGCTACCCAATCCCTAATCACCATGTAATTTTTTTTTTTTTTCGGTCCGCGGGCCTCTCACTGTTGTGGCCTCTCCCGTTGCGGAGCACAGGCTCCGGACGCGCAGACTCAGTGGCCATGGCTCACGGGCCCAGCCGCTCCGCGGCATGTGGGATCTTCCCGGACCGGGGCACGAACCCGTGTCCCCTGCATCGGCAGGCGGACTCCCAACCACTGCGCCACCATGTAATTCTTGGCCCTTCTTGAAGGTTAACCATCACCCCAGTATTAACAAGGGATGAAGGTCAAGGAAGAGGTGAGGATTTCTGTTACATACATTACTTCGTAACACCATTTTATTAATAATAATTTAAAGTGATTTTACCATAAATAATGAAATACATGTACATATTAAAATGCCCGTTAGAGTCAAAGCAGCCTTATCTTCACAAACACATCCACTATGATCGCTTTTACTTACATTACAGATAAATGATCAAATAATAGTGACTAATTTTTTTCATTCTCTATCTAAACGTTTTTTTACTGATGTTTAATTTTATGGTATTTTATGTAACGTTAGTATCTTAAATTGTTTTTCTAATAACTATAGAATGAGCAATAATATTAATACTACAGAATGAGCATATTATAACATGGATTTAAACTAGTAATGAACTTTATAATTAATTGGCACTGTTCTTCCTCTAGGAATTGAGCTAATGAAGCATGTTTACTTAACAATAATAACTACTAGCTTGCATCGGGTTAACCAGATTCATTACAAATACCATCTACAATTGCACTGAACTCTGACCACAACCTTGAAGGACCGATATGATTATTCCTGCTGTACTTAACAAAAATTGGAAACTCAGTCAATTTAAGGTACTTACTCCAAATCCCACAGGTCATACATTGTGGAAACAAGATTTGAACCCATATATGTTATTTTTCTGCTTTTTCTACAACTGATTGGTCTCCCTAATTAAATCCATACATCTGAGTTGGACAGGACAGTTGTTTTTCTTACTGTGAAGTCTAATCTGTTTCTTGCATTTTTCCTAAGTTCTTCCCTCACCTTGTTAAGGAGAATATGAAGGCTTCGGACTCCTCATGCATCTCTCTGATGTAAAGTGAGATCTTTTCCTTCATCTTTTCTAAAATGACAACATTCTAGCCAGTGCTTGTATATGTTATACTGAAAGAGATCATCGCAGCTTCCTGACAGTGTGAAAAGCAATTTCACATAAGCCTACTTCAGAGATGCATGCTTCATCCATTAGCCAGCCAGAGAGAGAGAAAGAGAGAGAACTACAAACACGCCCTGCTGTATAGACCATTGTAATTAGAAACAAAAAGGATGATGCCATTCATTCCAAATCTTGTGAGGAAGTCAGCTTTCCCTGGAAAACCTGTTTGCAAATGGTGCCATGCTTCTGCACTTTCCCACTTTGTGAGTTTTCCGCATCTGCTATTTAAATATAACAGCACATATGGTACCATCGTTCTGCAAAGTAACAAAGGAGAAGATGAAGAAACCATTACCCTCCCTTTTCCCCCCACCCAGCCCTCTCCATTGCCTTGTTGAGGATCTAGAGTGCAGGGACCTGGGTGAGGGCCACCCTACACCCCCCTTCCTTCTCCTATGTCACCTGTCCCCGTGTTTCAAGTTCTTTCCCACCCGATTGTCCACATCCCATTCATTGGGATTTTAGTGGGACCCAAGTGGCATATTTCTAAGTGTGCTATTAACAGAGATATTTTATAATGGATGGAACCTTCCTAACTGGTCTAATTTGGTCTGTTTAAGAAAAAGCTGTTCAAGTTTCATTTGGTGACAGAAATTGGAGCAATAAAAAACCTCTTAGGTCACCTCCTCCATCCCTCTGCCAGCACCTCCTGTATATCATCTAAGAGACTTTTTAAATGAAACAAGTGGCCAGCCACTACTTCCCAGGGAAACCATTCCATGGTTAATAAAATACCACCAGTAAAAACTCTCAGTTGAAGGGACTTCTCCATAAAAATGGCCTTTCCTCACTGTGCATGTGTCTGGCACCCTCCCCAACTGCAGGGCTGAGCTTAGAGCTGGACCAGACGGGACCTGGGGAAGAAAGTAGTCCCAACTGCCCTCAGCTCTGCGAGGTGCTCTGATGCTCAGGACGCGGGATGTGGGCTGGGGATGCAGCAGAGGCTGAGGGTGGAATCAGGCTCTCACAGGACCCTTCAGAGAAACCAGATCAATTTCCCCGAAAGTTAGTGCTGGAACAAAGTGTCTGGCACCACTCTGAGATCTTGCTCCCAATGTGTGATCTGGGGCCAGATGCAGGGGCATTGCCAGAGAGCCTGAGAGAAATTCAGACTTGCAGGTCCCAATAGACCTGCATTTTTACAAGGTCTCCAGGTCTTTCCTGGGCATGTCAGCATTGGAGAAGTGCATCAAACCCTGGTTCTCAAAACGGATTCAGGGGAATCACTTGGGGAGCTTAAAAAAAATTGGATGCCTGGATACGGACTCCAGAAGTTCTCATTTGTTTGGTCTGGGATGTGGCCATGCATGTGGATTTTTCAGATCTCTAATGTTCAGCAAGGTATGAGAACTGATGCTCTAAGGCACACTGTCAGCCTCGGGGTCTCCTGGAACCCTGTCACACTCACGACGTCACCCTCACCACCTCCTTGCAGCTCATACTGACTCTGCCACTTAGTTACCCCTGGGTGTGCGTCGCCTGCAGCCCCCAGCTTTGCCCACATTGTACAACAAAGCACAGTGAGGAAGACCTCAGGCTCTACTCCAGCTCTGCCTCTATAGCTCTGTGCTTTAAGGTTCAGCTTATCTTTAAGATGAGGTTAATAAAGCACCTGCCTCTTAATAAGAGATGCTGAGTTGGTGAGCTGAACAAGCCCTTTCATCCCTCTCTAAAGAACCATTGAATTAACACTAAAGAAATTTCCATGGAACCAAAATTGTCTCCAAAATGAGGAAGTGGCAGGAGTTGGCTGTCAGCCAGTACAGAATGTCAACCAACTTCTGAAAGATGGAAAATGGCTGGAAGTTTGTTGGCAACTGAACCAGCAGGGAAAGCTAGGTCCAAAGACAGGGAGCGGGGCAAGACCCTGTCTTCCCAAGATCACCCCCAGAAGGTTCTGTGCTGGGAACACACAGATCCAGGAGGTGGGGGTCAAGGTGGAGCCGGAACTGCTGGCATGAACCATCAGCCACTGTCCTACTCAGAACCAGTGCCCCCTCCCCCCGACCCAAGCCTGCCCAAGGAGAGGCTGCCAACTGGCTCTCCATGGCCTCCCATTCCCCATAGATGATCCATCAGTCTGGTTTCCTCATCCCGTGCATGCATCTACTGTTGAACTTGTCATGCAATTCTGGGATATTTATCTGTCTCTAAACCAAGAACCCCTGGAGTGCAAGTGCCAGGTCTTTGTCATCTTCCTAAACCCATAATCTGCTTTGTTGAAGAAAAGTGATTTTTTCTAATTTGCTTTCATTGCAGTCCATAGGCTGGAAGCTTCTCTCTTGCCCAGCATATGATAACAAACATACTTGGGGCTGCTTTTCCTCGATATATCTAGCCCCCATGTTCTATTGCCGACCCCACTACCCACATCTGTCACCCCTTTCCAGAAATCCTACTTTCTAGTTATGCCAAATATAAAAGCTCAAGATAAAGGCATGTTTTACAAAGGGCCAAGAGTTGCATAATGGAATACCTGGCTGGTCATCTCTCAGCTAGAAATACTACATAGCATTTCCTCAGTGAGCTATTCTCTGTCCTTAGTATGCACCTGAGTCTTACCTCTTTAGGAATCTTAATTTATCGTTCAAACAGAGATTCACTTTTTGTGACAGTCTCCCATTAACCAGCTAGCAAGACTGATTTATAAACCAGACACCAATCTGTGGTAGATCCACCCATATTTTATGTGCCAATTCTGCCTCTAGGTGTGTTAATGTAGACAATTAAAGCATTCTCTTCGTTAAGGCTAAGATTTGCAAATTTAAGAGCTATTCTGATGAGTAAAGTACTCTTTCCTCTGGGTCTCTCCTGACCTTAGTCATTTCACCGGGAGAGCTAAATTCCACTGCCAGCTCTGTGCGGGAAGAAACACCTTGATGTAGCTCTCAAGCACCAAATAAATTGCTCTACGTTTTATGTCCCTTTCTGGCCTTTACACTCATTGTTTCTCTACTGGAATGTTTTTTCCAGACTCACCTACTTGACATATATTTACTCTTGTTTTAGGACCCAACCCAAATGATACTCTTGTCATAAGCTTTTCTTGAATCCCATAGGCAGCTCTTTTGAACACCCTTTACACGTTGCTCATATTCCTATGAAAAAAACTCATTCTGTGCAAGGTAACATAGAGCGTTAAGTTCTAGGGCTATAGAGACAGATATGGCATCACCTCTGCTCTTGAAGAACCAAATATTAGTGGAAGAGGCAGGAATTTAAACAAAATGATTTTATGATTTAATCCAGCTTTGGTCTCTGGAAAGGGTTGTAATAAGGAAAGCCCATTTTTGGTCCAGTTATAACTATGTAAGTTAGAGTACTTAGTTGTGAGCCAGAGAAACTGAGTTTGGCTGAGTTAAGCATAAAGGGATTGTGTTAAAATTTTGTAGACGGACTTGCAAGAAGCACAGGGAGGACTTGAACACTAGACTTAAGGGCAGATCACCGGGAGTAATGCTCCCAAATCGCAGCGTGAACTGGCCTTGTTCCCGGTGAATTTGAGGTTCTTGATGTCTCGTTGCAGAAAGAATTCAGTGAGAGACAAAGTGATAGGTAAGAAGTGGATTTATTTAGAGAAAAATACACTCCACAGACAGAGTGTGGGCCATCTCAGAAGGTGAGAGAGCCTTGAAATATGGCGTGGTTAGTTTTTATGGGCTGGATAATTTCATAGGCTAATGAGTGGGAGGATTATTCCAATTATTTCAGGGAAGGGGTGGGGATTTCCAAGATTTGGGCCACCGCCCACTTTTTGACCTTTTATGGTTGGCCTCAGTACTGTTGTGGTGCTGGTGGGTGTGTCATTTAGCATACTAATATATTACAGTAAGAGTATAATGAGGTTCAAGGTCTACTAGAAGTCAAATCTTCCCTCGTCTTGGACTCAGTTGGTTCCAACCAGTCTTTGTTATGTACTATGGCTATGTCATTCTTTTAAAGGTTGTGCCTGTCCCCCTTCCCACCGGTTTCAGTGTGCCGGGAACAGCCCTGATGCTGCTGCCCAGCAGTAGGCTCTGCATCTTGCACTCTCGATGCCACCCAACTGGGTCCTGGGTACTGCTGTTAGCACCACTTCCAGTATGCAATGAGGATGCCACACTGTGGATTCTCTGCCATCACTGCCTCACTGAGTGTTTACACCATGGCAGGTTTGTCTGATGGCAGGTCCCATGTCTGCACCCAAGCTGCAAGGGAGGCCAGCAGAGCAAGAACCTGATGTGGGAAGCTTCTGCCCTGGGGGATAGGTTCTACAACTCATCAAGGCTCACAGCGCCCTGTGAAAATAACAAAGATCTCCAAAGACAGGAGAGGTGCTCAGATGCTGGGCAGTCAAAAAAACAAGCGGTGTCCATTATGGTAAACACCTTGGTAAAGAAGCAGGACTGTTGGGGGAAGCTCATAACAATGGTGTAAGCCAATGTCCACTGAAGAGCAATGGCATAGGCCAATGTCCAGCGAAGAGCGATCCCTTAGATGCGGTGGAGGAGGTGAGCAGGGAGAAGTGTGAGGGCTTATCTCCCTCCTTCTCCTAAAGGGCTGTAGATAGAAACACACATGGAATTAAGTGTAGGATGGAGAGGAGCCCAGGAAAGTGTTTAGTTTAACTGACTCATCTTGTATATTATACTGGGATCTTGAAAGGCTAAGAGTCTTACCCAGAGCACACAGCTGGGTGGGAATCAAGCTCAAACTAGTACTGAAATCTCCAGTTCTCTTTTCAGTTATCTTTCTACTAATTAGGGTTTTTTTTACAATGTAGATTTCTATGCAGGTTGGCCTGTAGTGGGTGAAAATGAAGTCAACTAAGTCTGGTCCATAATAACGACATCTAACTATCAGACCCTAAAATGCATAATTAAATATTTCCCAGAAAATATCCCAAGTCCTCCACGCAATCATTTTTACAAGACTGGACACACTAGCTTAAGGAAATTTCACTGCCCATAATACAGGTTTAGGACTTCAACAATTTTGATTTGCTCTGGTCCAACAGGATAAATCTTCGCACTTTCACTGGTTGACGAGTACAGTTAAGTGTTCATTCTGGCTGAGGGTGAGATATAAAAAGCATGTTTGGGAGAGATTTCTAGCAACGTGCACTCCACGCAGACTGTTTGGGTGATAGCTCGTGCATCCGAAGGCCACATTAGTCATTCAGGTTTCAGTCTCTCCTTCTGGGCTCTTTAAAATCCAAGCTGTGAGACAGCAGTTGAAGCTTTATGTTCGGCCACTGCAGCCAAGACCACACAATGGAGCAGGCATGCCTGCAAAATGTGGGACAGCCTGCCTTGGGCACAGGCTGGGGGTCTGCTAAGAGGGGATGCTCAGGAGTCCATAACTCCTGTAATTTTACAAGATGTTGCGCCTGGAAAAGAGACCCCTCTTAGTAATTCAGGGCCAAATGGGAGGGGATTAAGAAGAAAGAAGCAAATGGTTTCCAATGGCTTGAAGCCAAAATACGAGGCAAGTTTTTCCCCATCACTGAAAAAGGGCAGAAAGTGCCAACATTGAGGCAAGTGTCTCCAAGTCTTGAAAACCATCCCATGACACTGTGATGTCCCATAGGGACCTCACTTGGAACTGTCCCAACGCTGAACTTCCCACCTTCCCTCCAAATCTGGTCCTTCTTGAGGATTCTTCCTCCATTGCTGGTATCACTTCCTACCCAATCACCTATGCTAGTGTATGGTGAAGGCTAAAAATGTTGCTATTTCAGACTGATGGAATCACTGATCGCGGCCATTTCTGACTCCTAGAGTAGGGACCGATTTTCTTCCTTGGAATCCATAATCCTTTTACTTAGCAAAATACCTGAACTGACTTCTTTTGAATTGGAAGTTGAAACCTCTAAGACTTGGTCTGGAAAAGAAAAGGTGAATTACTCAACATTACAAAATAAAAGGATTTAGAGTATGCTTGAGCATACTAAGAGGGTAAGATGTCCCAGAAAGAAAAAGTGAAGAGGAAACAGGGGACATGTAATGAGTCATGGAATACATTTTGTAGATAATGGTTAGATCAGCAAATTGTCATGAACAACCATCAGAAATATTGTGCCTACAACCCTGCACAATTCTGAGAAAAAGCAGAATCTGAACAGGAACAGAGGGCAGACACAAAGATGGTCCCTGGGCATCAAGGCCACACCTTCCAGGGGGAAAGCTGTCCAAATGGTCCATGCAGGTAAAAGCTGTGTTAGGTGAATGTGGCAAACAGAAGTCATTCTAAGCAGGTGGCTAATCTAACAGAGGGCACTGGAGAACCACAGGGTCGGTGGAAGACTTCTGAGTGACAGCTTGTCAAGGTCAGAAGCAGCACCTGGTTCTGATCAGGGCTTCCATATCCTGCTGTCAGACTTTCTACATGAGGGAATAGCCACCAGACATCCTTTTTGCTTCATCTTTCTCTTCTTTAAAGTCTGTGTTCCATCCAGATGGCCCTGGCATGTGCAGATATAGTTGAACATTTTCTTGGGAAGAGTGGAAGCTATTGAATCCTTCTCAGAAAAGCTCCATGGGTAGAGAATAGGGATAGAAATGGAATGCTATTCAGAGAATCCTGCAAAACTTTAAGAAATTTCTAGGCCTCTGGACCATGTTATTTCCTAGTTCTGTAGTTTAATTTTCAAAAAGTTAAAGAAAACACAACTCTCCTACAAATATAAACATGTCAGAAATTTTTTCTGCCCATTAATTAATGAGGAAGCCACTAAGATATTAATACTGGTTCAAATGAGAATTTGAAGAGCTAAATATTTATAAATATAAATTTATATTATTAAAAGACTGTTAGAAAAAGATTGCTAGGTTACCTACTTAACTGATTGATATTCTATAAGGTCACACCATAGAGGTCATACGGTCACACACACCATAATCTTTGGAGCTAAGCTTTCCCATTGGGCAGGAATTATTCGCATCTCTGCCATAGAAAAATCTACATGCTAACCTCTGCCCCTATAGATTTGTAAAATAACCCAGGCACCAGGAAGTCAATCAAAGGTGAAAACCCAGCACTGCACTGAGAAAACACCTTGCAATCTTTTTTGCTTATTTCCAAATTTCAGATAATTTTTCTCACACTAGAAAGCTCTCAGATATCTCCTTTTAAGATTTGCAGACAGAATTGTTTTAGTATGAACTACCCTATTAATTTCACATAATACTTTAAGGTAAGAATAAGATGTGGAAACAAATGCCCCAGTGAATGAGGCTCCAAGAAGGACCCAGACAGCACAAGTTAAAAGGACAGATTCCTCAGTGCCACGTGTATGAAGAGATATTTCTTCCCCTCTTGACACAGATGGGAAGATTTCTTGGAGCACAAACTCCCACAGGAATGCTTTTATTTTATTTTTTTTTGCTAGTTTTCTAGTGGATGAAGGGTTAAATGGACCTTTTTTTTCCATATGGGACGCATACACTAAACTACCCATCTAGGGGAAATTGCCTGATTCATGTTTGTTTTCTCTGAGCTTGCCCAAAGGAATTGGGTCATCTATCACTGAAAAGAAAGAAATTATTGGGCTCTAAAATGCTGGCCTCCTTGTTTAAAATACCTTTAATACCTTACCCTCCAGAAGAGAAGGGTTTTCTCGGACACGGGTCGCAGCATAAGCTCTTATTTCAGAAGACTATTTTACCAGTTACCTTTTTAGCTAATCCTGCACTAAAAGCTTGGGTAGACCCATTGATGTTTGTATGAAGTGGTGATGCAGGAAGAATTATTTTGTAGGATAATAAGTGTCCCCTGGAGTGCTGAAATGTCTCCAGACCAGCCTCGAGGCAGATTCACCAGCCCCCAGCCTCAGTGGCAAAAGCTACTTTCTTCACCACTAAGAGTCCTGCCCCTGTGAGAAACAAAGGGATCCCCGGGGTCAAATCCACCCACCGGATCCACAATTTCTTACACCTCTGCTCCTTTGCTGGATCTGCAATAAACAGACATGAGACCACAGCCCAACTCTGTGGTCTAGGCAGGCTCACCCAACAATCTGAACTTTTTCAGACTCTAGGACTTTTCCTGCTCTAGGAATGGGAAGAACTGAACACATCCGCCAAATATCTTTATAGCCAGAATTTTTAGTATAACAAAAAGATTTCCAAGTCCTAGTCACATTTAGATCAAGGCACATTAACATAACAGATTTCTAGGTCTAACTCAAGAATTTTGATGATCTATTACAGTTTGTCATAATGGGATTTGGCCTTTACCATAATTGAGGGCAAGAAACACAGAACTGGAGGCTTAAGTCCAAAATTGTTGTGTAGAGGAAGCTCTCTTCAATCATTTTATAGAATGCGTTGATTGCTGGAAATATCATCTTACTCATTCCATGTGTTTCTAGATTTCAGTTTTCTAAGTGCCATAAGCCTACCTAATTTTACCACGGGGCATCTGTAGATATATTTCTAACATAGAACAAAAACTTCAATAAATCTACCCAGTTAGCTGGAGATGCCATTATAGCTTCAGGGTTCTTTTTTCTTTCTTTCTTTCTTTCTTTCTTTCTTTCTTTCTTTCTTTCTTTCTTTCTTTCTTTCTTTCTTTCTTTCTTTCTTTCTTTCTTTTTCTAAGCAAGTTAATAATATTTAAACTGTTTAAATGACCCTTTTCCTGTTTCCAAGCAGAAATTCAGATCTTATTTGTGTATACTCTTAAAATGCTGGCAAATAATGCCTCGGCCTGGCATATTCTAAATCCTCCACTTAAGTGGAAACTGATACCTTAACGTCATAAATCTTCTGCCAGGGAGACCGGCTTCAGCAAATCCAGGAGTCCTAACGATGCCCTTACTCAGAAGGCAGTACCTTGGTCAGGGCAGAAAGATGTGAGAAGTCAAATGAATACAGTCTCTGGAGTGAAATATAAAGGGCACCGAGGAAAAGAACAGGCCCGGAGTCCCCCATCAAGGATTACCAGAGCAGTTCTGTGACCATTTTAAACATTTCTCACATACTTTTAGCTTTGGGGAAACACATCCCTTCTCTTTTATATTCACATCTGTTTCCCATGTTAGAATATAAACATCTTCAAGGAACATACAGAAATCGTTTCTATACATCCATACATTTGAGATACACATTCAGATGGGCTTCCTGGGAAGACGGTGCGAGGAATGTACAACACGAGTCTTTCTCTTGCAATGTGGGTACAAAGTAACATTAAACACACTGTCACTTTTGTCCCCAAAACAGAAACACATGAGGGTGGGAGGATGGCTTTAGAATGTGTTCTTCATCTGGGGTTTCTCTTCTCTGGCCATCCCTTACGCACACTCACACGCACATATACGTGGGCTGCGTGTCTAAATCTGCAAAGATGTGGCGCAGGGCTGGGTGGAGAGCTCAGGGTGAGTCTCCAGAGGGCAGGGAAGGGGCTGGGGGATTGCAGTTGTCTATGAGATCCATGTGACCCTCCCAGACATGGGGGAGGAATCTGATCTTGCTTAAGGTGGCCAGAGGTGGCAGCCCCATGGGACCCTGACTTTGGTGCAGATCGTCAAGGAGGGAGGCAGCATGAAGACGCCTAGAGTATCTGGGAAATGTTGTGACTATGAATGAGAAAAAAAGACCATGGCTTGGAGAGGAAGAAAGTGTCTTTCACACCCTGTGAGCAAATCTGAGTGATCCAGCCATGGCTGGAGGTGGGCAGAGAGATGTGAAAGGCTAGCAGGACACGGTGGAACTGGGGTGGGTGGTGGGATACTCACACAGGCTGTGACAGGAGGATATAGATGGGAAGCTCACAGATGCTGTGTAAACCTCAAACCCTATGAAGAAGGACGTCACCTGGTCCAGATATACGGTGGGACATTCCCCCATGAAAAAGAAGGAAATTCTGCCGTTTTCAGCAACGTGGAAGGAACTTGGGGGCATTACGCTCAGTGAAATAAGACAGAGAAAGACAAGTATTACACGGTAACACTTATAGGTGAAATCTTAAAAAGAAAAAGTCAAACTCATAGAAACAGAGAGTAGAAAAGTGGTTGCCAGGGGCTGGAGGGTGAGGAAACTAGGGAAAGGTTGGCAAAAGTGTACACACTTTCAACTGTAAGATGAATAAGTTCTGAAGATCTATGTAAAACATGGTGACTCTATGATCTAGCAACCCCAGTCCTGGGCATATACCCAGACAAAACTATAATTCAAAAAGGTACATGCATCCCTATGTTCATAGCAGCACTATTCACAATAGCCAGGACATGGAAGCAACCTAAATGTCCATCGACAGATGAATGGATAAAGAAGATGTGGTACGTATATACAATGGAATACTACTCAGCCATAAAATAGAATGAAATAATGCCATTTGCAGCAACATGGATGCAACTAGAGATTATCATGCTAAATGAAGTAAGTCAGAAAGAGAAAGAAAAATACCATATGATATCATTTGTATGCAGAATCTAAGTTATGACACAAATGAACCTATCTACGAAAAAAACAGGCTCACAGACATAGAGAACAGACTTGTGGTTGCCAAGGAAGAGGGGACCTGGGGGAAGGGATGGATTAAGAGTTTGGGATTAGCAGGTGCAAACTATTATATATAGAATGACTAAACAGCAAGTTCCTACTGAATAGCACAGGGAAGTCTATTCAATATCCTGAGATAAACCAAATAGAAAAGAATATGAAAAAGAATGTATGTATAACTGAGTCACTTTGCTGTACGGCAAAAATTAACACAACCTTGTAAATCAAATATACTTCAATTAGAAAAGGAAAAAAGAACATGGTGACTAGTTAATAACATTGTATTGTAATTGAAATTTTCTAAGAGACTAGAACTTAAATGTTTCTCACCAAAGAAAAAAAAAGGAAAAGAAAACAAAAGAAAGATAAATATGTGAGGTGATGGGTGTGTTCACTAACTAGATGGGGGGATCCTTTCCCAATGTATACATGTGTCATCACAATGTACACATACGTCATCGCAATGTGTGCTTTAAATATCTTGCAATTCTATTTGTCAATTACACCTCAATGAAGCTGGAGAAAAGTGTAATAATGATATTTTTAAAAAAGAAAGAAAGACGTCACCAAGATTTCAGTGACTGGTGAGGAATGTCTTGTTCTTACACAACTTCAGAACCAACCTGAAGAAAAATTGAGGAGAGGGTGGTCCTGCCCCCTCCTCTCACTTTCCTTCAGATATTCCTGATCTCCCCTCCTTTCCTGTCCTCCCCCGTCCCCAGCCAAGCCTGCTCAGTCCTTTATATCTAGGGTGGTGACATGATATATTGATATATGATTTATTGTCCACATGATGTGTGATTGGTTGTCCAAATCGGGACACTTTGGGAGCATAAGGCGGGAACTATTAACAGTCATACAGGTGTAAACTGGCACTCTCCCAGGCAAGTGTGTGGACCTCCTATTTTTACTTCAATGTGAGTCTAACTTAGTATTTTAGTCTTTCACTGGGGTGTTCCTTTTGTAGATTTTCTCTCATATTAGTGTGGTTTTAAGAACTAGAGACAGATGTAAAGATATTTTAGGTGGCAGAGAAATGTCCCTCTATTCCTTAGAAAACAATAAAGCAGTTCTCTGGCTCTGTCATATATTTATTGTATGATTTGTAGAACTTCCCGTAAGTCCTCTGTAGCTCCATTTCCTCATGGGCATAGTGAGGCAATAGTACTAGATAATACAAGAAGAGTCTGAAGATTTCATGAGCAAAGTCATCGCAAAGGGCTTTGCCAAATGTAGAATGCTTCCTATTGTCTTCATTACTGTCACTGTCCTCACCGTCATCACCACTTTCTATTCTAAGGAAGGCTAAGGACACTCTGAAACTACAAGATGAATTCTGGATCTCCATTCATATTTATGTTGTAAGTGGCTTCAGACTACTACGTAACCCTCCAGGATGTCACGTGGGCAAAGAGTAACAGGGAAATGTAAGCTAAGAAGGGTGTGACCTCCCAGGGTACCCTGACTCATGGGTGATGCCCACAACCCACTGTTGATGAGGCAGGAGTGACATGTAAAATCCATTTTCTTGATTTCATATGTTCAGTGCTCCAAAATCAAACCCTGGGCAACAGATTGTGGGAGTGGTAGTTTAAATAACTTATATGAAAATGTATTTAACATCTCACATTTCAAAATAGGACACGATGAGGTTGAAAGTGAGCAATTTATTCTCAACTATAGAAAAAGTCAGAGACTTTCAGGAAAGGGTCCTGGGAATGAACACTGCAGGAGGAAGTTTATTCTGAGGATCTAAGTCGACTGAGGGCTCTATGACCAAGAAGTCCCCTCACACTTCTGGGTGTGAAGACTCAGCGGGCTGAGTTAGATCTTCTGGAATGTTCCTTCTAACACTACAGCATCTTGTGATTATTCAAGAAAGGAAACACAATTAAAAGTTGAGCAAAACACAGTTTATCATTGCATTTACCGTCTGCTCCCCGAGTGACTGAGAAGGAAGGAGAGCCTCTCAATCGTGCACTCCTCTTTCATGTCTTAATGATGATAATGTGACGATGATTATGTTGATAAAACATGCTGAGAAAACCTTTTTGTGTATAGAATAAAATATTTTCTATGGCATTTTTCTTTCCCAGTGGGAATTGATTTGAATCATGATGTGTTACACACAATTTCCTTATCTGTAAAGTAGTCCCGAGAGATTTGGAGTCAGATAGAAGCGGATTCTATCTGTCAGATAGAACTCTGCTAAATCCTCAAAAGCATCCTTATTTTCTCCATCTGTGAAGTGAGATTCATACCTTACCAGGGAGTAGTCCACGCACTATTGTGTGGACAACACTTAGCCCAGTGCCTGGACCACAAAAAGCCGCAAGGGAAGGTATAGTTCATTCATTCAGAAAGTGGTACTTACTGCCCCATACCAGCTCTCTCTTGGGCACCTGGGATATGATGACAGAAAGAACAGTCATTGTTTTTGCTTTCAAGGATCTTAGAGTTAGTATGAGGATATCAAATAAATAATAGCACTATTTCAAATAACTGAAAAGTTTGATAAGTGCCCTTATCAAAGAAAAGAAGAAAAAAATGAAGGTCCATGGAAGCACAAAAGAAAAAGACCTATATTTAGTCTGAAGAGTTGTGGAGCCTCCTTGGATGGAGTTACATTCGATAAAAGATCTGCAAGAAAAGAATAGATAAAATTAGTGTGGAGAAAGAACATCTGTGTATGCAAACAGAACAAGATGTGCAAATGCCCTGGGGCAGGAGACAACCTTTGTCAGGAAGACTGGTGCTGGGTGAGAGGAGGTGGCGGAGGCGACAAGGGCTGAGGCTAGATTGTACACAGAGCTTTTTCTCTCTGCTCAGTTATTGGGTTGAATTTAGCTTTCTTCTGCATTTAGAGTGAGGGGTATGCCATAGGCACCTCTTTGGAGCAAGTGCCTTCTTTTATCCCTGGCACCCAGCACAACCTTTGGAACCATAAGTGTTTAATGAATGAGTGGAAAGCTTGAATATCTCCTCAATCTAGCCAACTTGTTAGCCCTGCTCTAGGTAATGTTCCTTTAAGACATGGTCCTTAAATCTTCTGGATTCGTAGACCCATGGCTGCCACTGTTACCCATGCTCAGGCCACCTGCCCCAGAGCTTAAGCTTCTCTCCTCTTCCACACCCCTCACCTGGGGTTCAGGTCTCTACCTGCCAGCAGGGAAAGGCCTTCTTTGAGTGGATGGGGCTTCAGAGTTTAGATCTTATAGTACAGGAGCTGTGAGTCCTAGTACACAATTATTTCATGCTCAGATTTCTTTCTGTATTTGGGAGAATTGGGTGGGGAAGATGAGTTCATCTGAGTTCAAGGGTTACCTCACACTCTCACATCTCTGCTTTTATTTCCCACAAAGGCTCTCCTTTTAGTTATAACCTACCATAGCAACACCACTTCTGGCACCTCACGCCACCTTCACCCTAACATATTTGCACGTACACACACACACACAAACACACACACTTTACCAGAAAGGGTCCTATATGTCTGAATTACAACCAGGGATGTGATTCAAGTTCTTTCCCACTGTGTCAAAGAAATCAGGGAACAAGCTAGTTCAGGGGGTAAACTTTTTGTGTGAAAAGCCAGATGATAAGTATTTTAGGCTTTGTGGGCCATAGTCCCTATCACAACTAGTCAGCTCTGCCACTGTAGCGTGAAAGTGGCCATAAGTGATATATGTCAACAAATGGACAGCACAGAGTTCCAGGAAAACTGAAAACTGAATTGCGTATAATTTTCACAGCAAGAAATCTTTTGACTTTTTTCAACCATTTGAAAATATAAAAATTTTTCTCAGCTCACGGGCTGTAGTTTGTCAAGTTGAGCTAGCTAATTGTTGAACTGTCTTCTAGGCATTTTGTGTTGTGCCCAGGCACTCCAAGGTCAGGGACAAGGGCGGTGCTGAGTGTACACCAAGGTCAGCCTCTACTGTACATGCAGCTAAGTTCTGATCTAGTCAGAAGGTCCTACCACAAAGGAAAGCATTCAACTGGTCAAGTAAGTGAAAAAGTGAATTAAATATGAAATGAAGGAATGAATGAGTGAATACGTAAATGAGTGAATAAGTGAATGAGTAAATGAATGAAACATCCACAGTTAAAGGAGAGAAGTTTGTCTGGAAACTGGGAGTGGATGATCTGGTTCCACCTCATGACTATTCTCGCACCTTCATGCGTTTCCCTGACAGTTTTCAAAAGCAAAGCCCTCATTTGCATCTCTAATTAGAAATATCTTGTGACTTGCGAGAGAGGGAGAGCCTGATCTGCGTGTTATTACGTAGCACTGGGACATTAACAAGGATCAGGAAAGGAGGCTGAGGGTCTGTGCTAGGAGAGCATCTTCAAATCCCCCCAGAAGTGGGTTCAATCAAGCCAGCATATGCAAAAGATTCACAATTTTGTATTTCAAATAAGAAGCAGGATACAGGGAAACAAGAAGCTTCGCAGCTAAAGAAAAATGGAGAAAAAAAACACAATCGTTCTTAGTCTGTCATTTCCCCCACAGAGCAGTAAATAAGAGCTTTGATACATAAAAGCAGTTATCAAACAGTAACAAATTAGCTCTTCACCATCTGTGATCCATGAGAGGGGGTGACAGTTTCAGCGCAAGATTTTAAAATGTGAAATCAACTATTTATGAACTGGGTTCAGAGTCTCTGGGTCTACCCGGCCTCTTAAAGCAGAGCCACAAGAAAGCAACTGAGGTTTTCAACTAACAAAAGCCAGCAGTTGTGGCTCTGCTCTTTAAAATACGCTAATTACCGCCCGACATTTGTAAACAAGATGTTTCCTTCCCTACTACAGCTCACTATGCTTTCATTCTTGCACATCACTGTAGAGAACCAGCTTCACTCACCAGTCTGGTGACTATGGAGCCTCCAGGCGAAGGAAGTCCATTTCCCTTTGCTACCTCGGTCTGGAGCCTGGTCAGACATCCACCAGCTGGACTCTTTGCTACCCCAAAGCCTTGTCCTTGGGCTCCCCTGGGACACAGCTTGGCTCTCCCATCTTCGGGGTTTTTTCCACCACGCAAGGCACCCATCAGCTTTCCATGATGTTCTGTGTGTGAGGCTGTGCCTGATTCCAGGCAGCGCCAGGAACTCCAGACCTAAGCAGTGGATCTCAAGAGCCTCATTCCCAGGGGACAGGGAGCCTCTCTGCCACCCACTCTCCCTACCACCTACCTCTGTGTTGGCAGGAGAAATTAAAGGATGTCAGATGCTGGTCCTCATCCAGGGATGGACCCCTCCCTGCCCAGTGCTACGTCTGGTCTCTAATCATACGCTTGTCCTATAACGTGAGCCATTTCTGAGTAAGGAAAGGGGTCCTTTCCAGGAGTAGTGTCTGCAAATCTACAACGGAGCTACTGTAGTGATTCCTACTTTGGGAAATGGGTAAAGAGTTCAGAAATAAAAGAAAATGGTTTTCCAGTGACGGAGGAGAAAACCCCACCCCTGGGATGTTAGGTTTAACGTCTCTCTTTGGCCATAAGGCAGTATCTTCCTCAGTGAGTTACTGTAGATTTTTAACATATGTCCTTGCTTTTGTTTTTTCTTCTCCTCCCTCCTCTTTCTCCTTTGTTCTTGTTTTTAAGTGGGAGGTAGCATGGAAGTCAGTAAGTAAATAACAACTTACTCTGTTTGCAATTTACTATAATGCTATAGTGAGGAAATGACCATGTGTGCAATCAGAAAGAGAGGTGCGTTTCAGTCTCATCTTGGTGTCACACCTCAGCGTATGTGACAGGCAAGTCACACCAACGTTCTGTGCCTCCAGTCTTTGCCTGGAAATAGGGAACGATTTCAAACAGATCAAATGAAGGCATTTATGTGAAATTCGTTCTTACATGTCTCGTGAAATGAGAGCCTACATCGCGCGGGCAGTGACCTCATCTCTCTGAAGATCGAGGGCTATCGTGTAAACGACCCCCTTTGCAAATGGCAAAGCAGAAGACAGCACAATGGGCTCTACCAGGAATTCACTGTGAAAACCTAACCGTGTCAATGACAAGTCCACATCTAGGAATTGCTAAAGCCCCTTCCAACTTCATCAACCAATGGACCCAACTGCACAGTGATGGTGACTTTTAATATTTCGGAAGAGGTGCTGTAACACTATGACTTGAGGACTTGTATGACTTGTTCTTTGACCACTGATCAGCCAGGCGGTGGCTCTAGGACTATTCCTGCGCTGCCTGGTTTTCTGACAGGGGCAGATAGAAGAGTCCTGATCTCCAGTAACTCTATCTGGAAACCGGCTGGGTGTTTACAAATTCAGCACAGCATGTACTCAGATTCCTCAGCTCTGAAATTAAAGGGTATCTCTGTTATTTACTTACACAATTTATTTTGTACTGCCATAGTTTAAACTAAATCAAACTCCAGAAACAATAGGATGATGAATTTTTAAAGGAACTTTCCAAAATAAATCTAGTTTTTTGGCTTGGGTCAAACTGGAAAAGTTTCCACCCCTAAGGAAGAGTTTTGCTCAGTTTGCTTGATGAAAGTTCGAAGGCATCCAGTAAGCCCTTTTACAAGGGTTTGCACTGTCTTAAACGGGAGGTTCTACTGGCATCTAAAGAAGGTAGGAAAGCAATCATATTAAGAGCTATTATTTTTAGGCATTGAATGGCTTATGTGCCAGGCACCAGGTTATACATAACTTAAAAATTTTAATACTAGGGACTTCCCTGGTGGCACAGTGGTTGGGAATCCGCCTGCCAGTGCAGGGGACAAGGGTTTGAGTCCTGGTCCGGGAAGATCCCACATGCCATGGAACAACTGAGCCCGTGTGTCACAACTACTGAGCCTGCGCTCTAGATGCCGCAAGCTACAACGACTGAGCCCACGTGTCACAACTACTGAAGGCCGTGCGCCTAGATCCCGTGCTCTGCGACAAGAGAAGCCACCGCAACGAGAAGCCTGCACACCGCAACGAAGAGTAGCCCCTGCTCGCCGCAGCTAGAGAAAGCCCACGCGCAGCAACAAAGACCCAACACAATCAAAAATAAATAAATTAATTAATTATTAAAAAAAATTTAATACTAATGTTATATCTCTATTTTATAGCTGTAGGAGCTGAGATTCAGGGAAATTTTATGGCTTTTATAAGCTCAGACCACGATGCAGGAAAACTCAAACCAAATCATTTCCCCTTCAAACCCCAAGTCTTTTCACTTGACCCAATCACACCACTCCTTTTGCACACAGGTGCTAAAATCTTCTTCTTTCCTAGTGTGTTTTCTAATGAATATTATCAAGAAGTCCCAGAAGACATTTTAAAGTAGTCAAATCCCTCCCCAGGACGACTCTCCTTTTCTCAGTAAATTCTTGTCCCCAGTCTTGCCTGTCTTCAAGACGTTTCTCAGCTCATAGGGCGTTCAAATCAGCCTCAGCATGCCATCTGCACCTGAGATATCTGAGTAAGAAATATTACAGAAGCAATTATTACATGTAAGGGAACTGTCTTAATGATAATTCCAAGTCAAATCCCCCCGAAAAAGTCCCTACGGAGCTATCAGAAACGTAACTGTGTGAATAAGACAAGTGAAGACATGAAAATGGGAAATATTACACAAAGACAAACTCACGGCTTCACTTAAAACCCAATGGAATCTAATTCTCACTTCTACTGTAATTCCTTTGCACTTTGCTCCTGTGGTGACTAAAACATAATTTATTGGGAAACGTGTCTGTGTGCTGCTTCCTCAGCCAGAAGAAGAATCATCCTTGATGTTTCCTTGTCCTTCATCCCTTCATCTTGATGCAATGCCAGTCCCATCCCTTCTGCTTTCTTCACAGTGTCCACTTCACTCTGGCCTCACCACGCGGGCTGTGTCCCCATAGCCTTTCACTCCCATTCATGGCAGCCAACGAGCTGTATCTGCCTCTGTCCCAACCCAGTGCAGACTCCAGCCAGGGCCAAAGCAAGGCTTCTAAGATACTCTGACCAAGCTACGCCCTGCAGCACACTCTTCAGTGGCCTCCCCTTGCTCTAGGAGGCCTGTAGATCCATAATGAGGGCCTCTGGGCTCTTTCTGACTTTGGTCCCTGCCCCCCTCACAAGATGCATCTCTCACTACACCCCACCCCACCCTCTAAATCTTAGCCTCAATGATCTTCCTCCCTCCCTGCTTCCCTCTCTCCCTTCCTTTTTTCCATCCTTCCTTCTTTCTTTCAGAGCAAAATGTACCTCTTTCCTCTTCACTCTTCTTGCTGCCTAGCCAGCTGCTTCTGCCACATTCCAAGACTTTGAACCAACTGTGTCCTTTGCTAGGAAGGCTTCGCTGTACCCTCTCCAGACTCAGTTTGATGTCTGTATTCTGAGCTTCCCTATCACAACACCCGTGTCTCTCACGTCGTAGTCATTGCTTGTTCGGAAGCTTGCCTTCCACTCTGACAGATAAGCTCCATGAGAGAGGATTCCGTGCCCTTCTCGCAGTTCCAGTTCCAATGCCTAACCCAGCAGTTGGCATATAACACATACTCATTCAGTGCTTTCTGTAGGAACAAGTGAATTTCAAATACACTGAAACATTAATAAAAATGTGATGTGTTGACCTGAAGTTAGAGCACTAGCAAGCCCAGAGACTTTCTGGTGGAGCTAGAATCAGAGTTCTCATCCTCACAGTTCTCATTTAAAACTCTTGCTAATGCAGGTTGGAGAAAGGAGCTCTTGGTGTCTACAACTGAGTCTCAGTAGCGTCACAATGACCCAAGTGACTTTAACTAAAGAACAAATGCCTAGAGCCTTAGTTTCTTCATCTGTAAAATGGGGGTGATAACACCTGTCCTGTTTTCCTCTCAAGAATATTATGAGGCTCTAATGAGCTAATATGAAAGCGCATTGTAAACTCTAAAGTACTCAAAAAAAGAAATAGTATCTTATTGGTTAAAAAAAAAAGAAACATCTGGTGGCTGCCAGTATCCCTGGTGCGCCTTGGCTTGTAGGGACATCACTTCAATCTCTGACTCTGTCTTCATTTACTTTCACTTCTCTTTCTTTTCTTTGTTTTCACTTCTTATAAGGACACCAGTCATTGGATTAGGGCCCACCCTAATCCAGGATGGATTCATCTCAACTAATTACATCTGCAAAGATACTACTTCTAAATAAGTCGCTATTGTGTACTGAAATGAGTCCTCCCCAGAATTCAGATCTTGAAACCAAACCCACCAATGTGACTATATTTGGTGCTAGGGCCTTTAGGAGGTAATTAAGTTGAAAGAAGGTCATAGGAGTGGGCCCTCATCTGATAGGAGTGGTGTCTTTGTAAGAAGAAAAAGAGATACCAGGGCTCTCTCTCTCTCCACCATGTGAGGACACAGTAAGGACGGGGCCATCTGCAAGCCAGGACTAGAGCCCCCAGAGAACCAGACGCTGCCAGCACCTTGATCTTGGACTTTAGCCTCTAGAGTTGTGAGAATATAAACTTCTGTTGTTTAAGTCCCTTGGTCTGTGGCGTTCTATTACGGGGGCCTGAGCAGACTAAAACAGGCAGATTTGCAGATTCTGGGGAACATAAAATTTAGGGGGATGCTACTCACCCCAGAATATTCAGAGAACCCCACTAGCTTTTGATCTTCAGGGACTAGGCAGACAGAGAAGACAATAAGTGACTTAGAAAGCTCTTCACTGATATTTAGAATAGAAAATCTCGTTTATCTGAAAATGTACTTTACAAAGACTGCCTTGTGTCTAGTGATGCAAGACAAATGAGGAATAGTGTAACAATGAGAATAATGGCTATTCTTATTATAGCTTAGCTGATTGGGGGGTGCTAAAATTTGGTTTAGAAATGTTTGCCTTCCGTGTGTTTGTGGTTTTTCTGGCTTGGAAATGTTATTTTTGTTGAAGTCTACTGCCGCTGCCTCTGCACAACACTCATTATCCCATTCTTGTGTGGACATATGGCACAGAAAGTTTAGAAAATACTGCCCAATTTGTCTAAATACCAACTCATGGCCTAATTCACCACGGTGCCCATTGTGTTGGGTGAACACAGCTGTATAACCTTATCAACACTGGCCAAAGGAGTGCCCACGGGTTCAAATGCTAATCCAAAGCCCACATTTGCCTTGGCACATGGTGGTGGCACATTTGGAAGGAGCAGGTTGGTGAGGGAATTTGAAGGGCTGCAATAGGGAAGGCGGGAAGGGAGAGTGCCTATCTTTCAGACCTCCACATAAATTCAAAACAAGTAGCCAACTTTCCTGTGCCAAAAAAATTTTAAAAGAGTATTTTTTTTCCTCTGGAATCTTTCCTTCCCATTCCAAGATGGTTCCCATAGCTCTTATTTTTAAGGCACAAAATTCAGAAAATCACTGATGTTTTCCTCCAACGTGGAAAGGATGCTTCTTCCACAAATCCCACCTCCCGTTCATCTGGAGAATAAAAGAAATCACGCAGGGGCTGTGAGTCAATGACTGCCTGCTTTCCTTCCTGGACTAGCTGAACAAGGGAACTGGGGAGCATTCAAATAAGTTAATTAATAAATAATTTACAGCCAAGAAATTTTTTTTTTTTAATTTTTACTAAAGGGGAGGAAGGAGATGCAATTGAGCCCAAGAGCATAAAAAGGGTCCACCTGGGTGCGTGCATGCAGGAAAAGGCTTCAGGCTGACCCCACTAGCTCACAGCCTTGGGAGACCTGTGCTCCCTTATCTAAGAACTGATCTGTGCCCACACTTACTGCCTGTAAGGCATTCGGAGCCCTGGGCTTGAATCCTTTCTACTGTTTGGCTATTTCACCATGAGCATGTTTTGCTTTGGCATTACTATTTAACAGCGAGGATGTCCTCGATAATGTAAAGGTCCTTTTCCAGATGAAATGTGTTCCAAAGCTTTGGTCAATAGTGTTCCGTTACCTTGTGCACTCATATAGAACACAGGCGGTGGGTACATGGGGGAAATGGAGACGCTGTACCATGTGAGCCTGCAAACAAGCTTCCTTCTCTCAGGGCTTTTGCTCCGTGATGCACGGTGTCTCAGGCTAGGGAACAGGTTCGCTTCTCCAGGGACTACACAAGCCAGGAAAAAGACAGACTGGTGAGGCGGAGGGCAGTATGGGGTCCAGGTCTCCGCACAGCACGTACTACACACCAGGTGCCTCTCATCTCTCAGAATCTCCAAAGACAGTGAGCATCTTAAGGGCAGGTGCCGTGTTAATCAGACCCCGATGCCCCCAAGACTAGCAGAATTTCTGCTCCGAGGTAGGCGTTGAGTAAACAGTCAAGGAGCGGGTGACGCTGGGTCAGCAGAATGCTCTGGGCCTCAGGGAAAACTCCTGACCCTGGCAGAGTGGACATGGCCTTCCTCCCAGGTCTCAGCCTCCCCTCCGAGAATGAAGCCACTCTTGGGAAGACCCTGACCTCACTCACTGCAGGGTGTGCCCCCTGCAGGAGCTGTGGTTGTGTGGCCATCCCTGAGGGTGAGCCGTGTGGACTGGTTCCTCCTCAGGGAGGTGCAGACCTCCTCCAAGGGCCTGGAATGCTCCAGGCATGCAGTTGGAGAAGCCCCAGGGAAGGGGTCTGTTTCCCCCGCCAACCACCTTTCTGAGGAGACATTCCCGTTGGCCATTTCCACCTCTTCACCTTGTCAGGGAGGAGGGACTTTTCCTCTACCCTTCTAGGTTCTTCTGGTGGGTCCAGGAGCTAAACTGACATGAGACAGATTAACAGGAGAAAGCCAAAAAGAGGTTTAATAGCGTGTGTACATGGGAGAGACTCAGGAACACTGGGTAACTCGCCAAAATGGCTGAAGCCCTCACCTTAAATACCATCTTCAGCTAAAGATAAGAGAGGATGCTGGGGCAATGGTCTGGGACTTCAAGGTGAGCAACACAACTGACACAGAGATGGAAAAGCAAATGTTTGGTAAACAAATGCTTGCTGGCTCTCGCAGAGACCATGGGACACAGAGGGGAATTTTAGCAGACTTCGACAGGTTCCTCTCTGTCTACCACACCCAGGTCATACTCTAGTTAACTATGATAACAGCTCCCTTCCTGGAACAGGTCCTCTGGCTACCTTCTTTTAGGCCGTGAAGGGGAAGGTCAAAGTTTTTTCCTGAGTCTTTTGGGCCTTGATAGTTTTCAGCTCGAAATAATCTGCAGCCAAAGAGATTTCGGGGTGGCAATTTTTGCTCTCCTACAACCTTTTATGAAACTCTTGAGGGAAAGAAAGGCAAAACTTCTAGGTGTGCAAGTCTGTGTTGTAGAACAAATGATTAGAGGGTTTCCACTGACTGTAGAGGAAATAGGAGCATCTGGAGAGAAGGGAGTTCTGGGAGCTTGAGCACACCCAAACGATGGAACATTAGTCAGTGCCAAAAAAAAATGAGCTACTAAGCCATGACGAGACCAGGTGGAAACTTAAATGCATACTATTAAGTGAAAGAAGCCAGTCTGAGAAGGCTACATACTCTATGATTCCAACTATATGACATTCTGGAAAAGGCAGAACTCTGGAGACACTAAAAAGGTCACTAGTTGCCAGGGGCTGGGGGGTGGGATGGATGAATGGACAGAACAGAGAGCATTTTTAGGGCAGTGAAAATATTCTGTATGATACCACATGATGGATACGTGCCTTTATACGTTTGTCCAAACCAGAGAACGCACAACACCAAGAGTGAAACCTGATGTAAACTATGGACTTTGGGTGACTATGATGGGTCAGCATAGGTTCATCAGCTGTAACGAGGGTACCACCTGCTGGGGGATGCTGCTTGTGGGGGGATGCTATGTGTTTTTCAGGCAGGAAGTACATGGAAAAATCTCTGCATCTTCCTTTCAATTTTACTGTGAACTTAAAGCTGCTCTAAACGAACAAACCAACAAGCAAATGAAACAACCAACGAACAAACAAAAACCAGTCTTTTTTAAAAAGCCACTTTTTAAAAAAGGATGTCTAAGGCAACTTCAGCTATAATTTCTGCTGCTCTTATCTTCCAAACGGGACCACAGTTTCCGAAGAAGCCTACTAGGTGTTTGGCACCATCCCATTCCGCATTTCTCTGCCGTTCTCTTCTGCAAAGAGGGAGCTTTGACCAAGGGATTCTAATATGTAAATGCTGCCTTTTCTTGTCATCCGACAGACACACTTATCTGATGGATAAGAATGCAACTCTAATTGTCACTAAGAGAAGACACAGCAAGTTAATTATGCAGTTTCTGCCTCAAAAATACCTGATAAGGTTTCAACTGCAGAATTACAGAAAGAGTGAGACATCAACATGATCAAACCATATGCCCTGGATTACCAGCTTGTGTTCTGTGAATCTACCCTGTGATTGGCTTTTTAAAAATTGACTGCAGTTTTTGTGGACTGCAGTAAAATCTGTGGATTACATAAAATTGGGATGTTTTGTATTTAGTTGCTAAGGAAAGCTATCCTTAACTGAATAAAGTAATTGCAAACAGATCTTTTCTGTTACTTCTCATTCGAAGATTATTCATCTAATTCCCTGTAACTTCATTCAGTTTTAAGCTTCAAGCAGGAATAACAAGGTACCTATAGTAATATTTTCTGCAAAATGAACTTTCTGACATGTAACCAAGATTCTGAAGGTAAAAACAGTATGTCATGCAGTTCTTCTGAACCTGAAACTGGGAAAACTTTCAGCTAGTACACCAAAATATCTGAGATGAGGAAGTCTTCATTAATTTGCGTGAGTAAGCATGCATCTTCCCAGTTAGGATTTGGATGAATTCTTTCATAGCTCTAATGCCAAATTTGGAGGACAACCCACCCCATTTCTTCAGACCCCTTTGCATTCAACTTATATTTCTTAAACCAACTTATATTTATAATAGATTGCATACATAATATTATTTATACTATACTCAACTTATATTTCTTATACCTTTTAGAAATGTAACACAGCCATTGGGAGTAGGAAGTCGGTAAATGAGAATCTTAATCCCTCTCCACCTTAACTAATGCCTTGGCAGCTAGGGGATTCTTTTGGCTTTGGTTGAAATTCTTATTTATATGTTTCTGCAACCCCTGAAGTAGTCTTATTCTCACTAATAATTCCCTCTCTACTTCCTCAATAAGAGGGTGTGGAGAGAGATACAACTCCCACTGGTCATTTGGAAAGAATAGCTCAGGCACCCAGACATGGGGACCATGTCTGTCCATTTCTCACATCTCAGACATTTATGGAACTATCATACATGTAGGACTTTCCCTTCGGTGCCTACGGAAGTTCATGCTTTCCCTCACTTTGACAGTATTTCAGCCTTTTCTTCAATTCTCTCGCTTGCCATTGAATGAGACATACTTCTGTGTTCTCCCCTACCTCACGTTCCCACTCTGATTCTTCATATATTGTTCGACCACCTTTTGTTTCTTCTCCCTTTATTCCAGGCATTCAAAATCCTAACTTACATCCAAACCAATCAAGAGTCAACAAATTCAATATTTAAGCATCACCATGTTTGCAGTTGGTCCCTTCAACCCCCATCTTCCATCTACTCCACCTTCCAGACCTGGCAGTGCCCCCATGCACCCTGGGTTTCCCATCCACTCAGTGCTGCCAACTCGCCCTCGCAAAGCTCACTGTCACACTTTTCACCGTCAACTCCGTCTTCTTGGATACGTGACTTTCTAATACCAGTGCTGCTTTTTAAAATTTTTCCTTTTTCTTCATGTTCTCTTGCTCAATCATCTAAGCTTTTGTTTTGCTGTATCTTTGTGGTCCCCTTGGTCAGTCTGTGCACACATTCATGCCAGTCTTACTCCTTTCACTGGGAACCTGTGACAAGGAAGAGGGCTCTGGGCTCTTTCCTTCTCAACCTCCAAGTCTCCTTAACTGTCTCCTTAACATGTCTTAACTGTCTCCTTAACATGCCGATGTCATCAAGATGCTAAGATCCACTCAAACCTCATTCCTGTAACTAATAAATTATCAGTCTCTAGAGTTCATGCTCTCATGCATGCTCCAGATTCTGCCTTATTTGTGGTATTAGATCCAAAATATTTGAAATAAAGACAAGTACACTGAGGGACTTCTGCATACTAGGCTTTGAAATATGCAATAGAAACCAAGGAATGTGTCCCAAGTCATTATATTCCTCATGGTCATGTTACTTATTACACACAATCCACATTTGGGGAATTATTTGCTTCAGGAAAAGTCATCCATTCATTCCAAAAATAATAATTAAGCAACTGCTATAAGTTTGGCAGTGTGCTAGGTGCCAAGGATGCAAAGATGAAGTCCTACCCTCAAGGAAGTCTTGACAGACACGCTTGTCCCTAACGATTGCAATGAAAATCACCAGTCCGATCAAGGAGGTACAAACGAAGGCTACTGGCAGAGGATGAAGACACCCAGCATTGTCAGGAAGTGATGGAGAGGAGGCAGCATGTGAGCTGAGACTTCCAGGCAAACAAGACTAGATGATGTACAAGTGAGTAAGGCAGAGAGGGCAACAGAAAAGGCATAACCATTGCTCAAAATGTACCAATTCGGCAACCTCACATCTTAAAACACGATTTCCCGTGAGAATGTTCCTGTAGTTCTGTGTCTTTCAGACAACTAATTGGCTACATTTCTAGTTTCTGAGGTTCAGGTTTATATTCACGTTAAAACCAGATCGTTAGATTCCTGGCTCCGGCTTTTTTGTACATTCCTGAAAATCTCTTGTAATAAATTGTAGGCCTGTAGCATCCCTGTACTGCTCAATTTCGTTACTTTAATTACATCAACACTTTCCCCATTAGGCGTTTGCTCTATGTTTCTACACTAAGATATCCCAGATCCTATTGGGGGAAATAAGCTAATCCAGTTATGTGCCTTTTACCTAGAGGGAAAGAGTTAGTTTTGCTCCTTATACATCTTTTCACATTTTGCATGTCCTCTCATTGTTCTAATATTCAGCATTTCTCAGTGAGGACCCTGTTGCTGAGCAGACAGGCACAGGAGTCTGTCTGGCTCAAAGCGAACTGCCCCTCGCTGGCCTTTTGACTTGGATACATCACTTCATCTCTGTGAGCGTACGTGTCACGATCTGTAAGATGGGACCCCAAGAGTGCCGGCCTCACAGTGACTTTTGTGAGCATAACATGAGTTTATTCACGTTATGCTCTTAGAACTGGGCCTGAAGCCTAGGAAGAACTCCATCAACATTCTCAAATATTTTTTTTTTCTTCTTGAAGACAAACCATGTAGATTTATTTTTTCAAGATGAAGATGTTTCACATTAACCCGTCCTACATCATGGGCATGGCAGGTCTTTGTTACAAAATCGAAATGATCCAACATCAGTGCCGAAGCGGTGCTCCGCCCCACACCCATGAAGATGGAGCTGCAAGGAGCATTGAGCGCTGGATTTGGGTTAATTCTCTCCTTCACTGGCTTCATCTCACTCCCGTGACGTCTGCCCTGGATCATGCGGGTCCCATTCTATTGCAGGCACCTGTGTTCTTCCAACCGGGTTCCCCAAATTTCAGTCCCGTCCTGGCCCTCATGACCTGGAGTTGGTGCAGATCTCGTGGGTTCATGGCTCAGTCCCACCACCCCGAGACTCCCAAACCCATCATTTGGGGTTTTTTAGGAAAGTTTCATTACATGGGTGTGCTCGATTAAATCACTGACTATTGACTGAACTCAAACTCTAGCCTCTCTTCCATCCCATCCAGAGGTCAGGGGTGGAGCTCACAGACTTGACCTTCTAACCTTGAGGCTGGTGCTTCTGGTGAGAGGCTGTGTAGCCTCCCCCAACTCCCAACTCAGGAGTCACCTTGTTAGCACAAGGGCTTCAGGAGTTCTGTGCCAGGAGCCAGGGACAAGACCGGATGTTCATTATATTTTCATTCTGCCCCAGACCCTCAGCCCCTAAGGCTATGGTCTCATCAAGGCCGAGGTGGCATGAGAAGAGGGGGGAAGAGCACGGGGGATGGGGCCAGGCAGGATCCAGGAGACTCTGCTGACCCTGCCCGGCAGCAACCCCGGCACAGCAGACACCTCCACTGGCTTGTGTCCTCGTGTGCCAAAGGACAAGCCAAATTCAGCCACCACCAGAAGGAGTCAGCTTTCCTTCCCTGAGAGCCTCCCATGTGCAGGTACCACATTGTCTGTCATGGCAGAACTATCTCTCCCTCGGACAACTCCGCTCTGTGGACGTGGCTAGCCTGACTTAAGAGATGGAGAAAGAGACGTTCAGAGAGGCGAGGGGTCATGGCCAAGGTCACCCTGCTAGTAAAAGGGATGCAAATTCTCTGCCAGCAAAGACTTTCTGTTTCTACCATATGCAAAACTCACCACTGACCCTTCGCACCTGGGGCCAAGTAGCCTTTGAGGATCATCCCTGAGTCTTCCCCTGGGACCCCCTCTCCACACAGCTTCCCAGTCCAATTTTGTCAACAAGGTCTCTTACCAGCTCTCCCAGAGCTTGTCCTCATTCACATTTTCTCCCCAAACATTGTGCCAACTGCAATTGAATAAATAACTGTAAGAATTTACTTTGCCCACCTTTTCAAGGACAGAGAGGGAGATGCTGAGACGGGTTGACTTTCTGTGGACAGGCGTGGTTGCTGGGATACGTGACGCCCTCCATCCTTCAGACAATCCACCGGAGGTGCTGACCACTGGGGCTGCCTGGACCCTGGGTTCTAGTCACAGGAGACCTCGGACTCTTTCTGACCAATGCATCATTTAACACCTGCGGCCTTTTGAGTTGCTGACCATCTGTCAGCTCCAGGCCCTGCAAGCATCCACCTCATCAGCTCTTTCATCTGGCTGAGATTTCTGATGCATTTCCTAGTTCAGAATCCAGCGGGGGCCTTTTATTCCCTTCTAAACTCACCAAACTCCTGCCTGGACTGGCCCACGTTCTACCACATAAAGGCCACTTTGCTCAAAGACTCCTTTTCTTTGGTTTGTTTTCTGGCACCATGTCCTGGGCCTTTTTTTTACAAATGACATTCTTTTTCCTGTCTCCTAAGTTCTCCATAAATGGTCAGACATTCTGGGATAAAAGTCAAATGTCTTTTGCAGAATTTACCAGAAGAGCGACAGGTTACAAACGCTAAAATGCCCCTGTGCTTCCTTAACATCTTCCGAACTGACCTGGGAGGGGATAGAGATGGTGGCCACATCAGGAACAAACACTGGCCTGAACTAGAAGCTGTGATAATTATTTACAAAGAAAGTATGAGTGTAAAGCATGCTGGGTAGTCCCTGCCCAAGTAGCTGGTCATCCGTAATCCACAGGAATTTCCTGTCGATGCTCCTCTGGATTCTTAAAGCGTACCACCCACGTCGACAGCCAGCCCAGGCTTAGCTCAGCGCCCCCCCAGCTCCCTCTGCCCTGTCGTCCTGTAGCTGCTGCCAGAGCCCAGCACCCACACGCACTGGCAACAGTGAGGGCACAGGGTTCAAGGCCATGATCACTTTCTTTTGGTCCATTCATTAGATACACATTGCTGTCTACACTTGCGGACACAAATCCACGCAGCTCTGCTTAGCATGTTTTTGTGCCACTAAATCACTTTTTTCTCTGATCCTGAAAGGATCTGAAGCAAGTCCATCTAAGGACATAGTCAAGTGAGGATCAAATTGATACATTGTAGATAGAAAATCAGAACCGAGAAAGGAAAATGAAGACACGTAGAAAGCAGCAACGGTTTCACTTTAATATTATGTCCTTACTTTGTTTTGGCTCTGCTTTAAGTCAAAGGTTGCTTCTAAGAAGCAGCCATTTAAAAAACAAACTTAATTTGATTAAAATTGTCCAAAAAGACAATTTTATGCTCTTCAATATCACCTTTCTGCTATTATGCTATTCAGTATCACCTTTATGATACTGAATGTGAGAAATGGCTTCTCAAATTTATTGCCGAAACAGTAGTATCTACTCAGATTGGTTGTTTCCTTCTTTCTGATGCTGTGTGTCATGGAACATTAGGCGAATGTTTCCTTCTTTATTCCCTGGCTTCAGGGGGCACAGAGGTCACCTTAGTGCTTGTTCTCAGCAGCTATACTAGCATCATTTAGCATCCTTGCTATGTCTGAATTGATTAAAAGACAGGTTTACTTCATGGAGAGATGGTATTAGGACTGCTTTGGGAAGCATGTAACAAAATAACTGACCAACTGTGACTTACAAAGGCATTTGATTATTTCATGGGAAATAAGGCTGGAGAGAGCTGGTGTCAGAGTTGCTTCTGAAGCTCAACACACGTACCAGGGACCTTGGTCCTTTCTACTTCCTCCTCTCCCATCCCAGTGGGGTGGGAATGCTCCTCTCCAGATCACAGTTGCTTTAGCTTCTAACATTACATCCTCACAGAACAGCCTCAGAGAGGAGGGGCTGAGGCTCCAGGACTCTTTCTCTACATCACCCTGCTATCAGGGAGCAGAAACTTTCCCCAAAGTCACAAAGCAGAGTCTTTCCATAACATGGAATATTTTTCCCAGAAAAATTATGAATAAATGAGATGATTTGTATGAAAGTATTTTTAAACTATGGAGTAAGTCAAAAGTTCATTTTTGTTATTATTTGGACTTATTATTATACAAGTACAGGATTTGGAAAACTGTATGTTCTAAATCAGCTTATAGATCTTTTGATTTCACTCATCAAAATACATTGAAAACTGGTCACATGCTCTGGAGTGGCAGTGGTTCACTAATGGCAGTGGTGATGGAGGGAAGTCAGGGCTGATAACATGGTATCCTCAGTGGGCACTGGGTTTGCAGGTAGCAGGTGTCATCACGCCCCATGTAGGAAGATGACGTAGTAGAATCTTGGAAGTACAGCCTCAGGCTGTGTGCAGAATGCCACCCCTTCCATTAAAACTTCCCTCAGGAAGAAATCTAGGATCTGGTTCCAACTGCTTTATTTTACCAGCCTTGTTTAGAATCTTCTTATTCTAATAGCAACAGCATAGCTAGCTATAGGCAGGATAGCACTGCAACAGAAAAGAATGGTATGTGCCCAGTCTTGACAATGATGATAATTACAGCTAGAATTAACTGAGTACCATGCTAGGTGCAAGATCTAAATTATTTCTCCTTAGATAGCATGGACATTTCTCTATATCTTGATATCTTTTCTAGATCACTGGAATTTAATTCCATTCATTCTTTTATTAATTTATTCAAAAATTATTTTTGAAGGCATATTCTATGTCAGATACTATGTACAATGTTCCCCCCACCAAGTGTAAAATGTAACTAAAATATGGGACCTTCTTACCAGTCTCTTTAGAAGATCAGGAAGCATGTGGTGGTAGAAAGAGCTCTAGACAGAAGTCAGGAGACACTGTTTCTATTTCTGGCTCCACCAAAGGCAGTCTGGCCTTTTGTGGGGCAAAGTCCTTCTCTGAGCCTCAAATCCTTTATCTGTAAAACAATGGTACCCGATGAGCCCTTCCCTAACCTCACCCCCCAGGACTTACCTTCTCTTGGACTGGCCCCTGAAAAGAGAGGTTTCGTTTGGGGCTCCGCAAAAGAAATCCTAGTGCAGGGATGGGCATGCTGCATGCTGCATGCTGTAAGAAAGCAAATTCTGCTGCCGGTGACAATGAAGATATCCCCACTTCATGTGCCAGACAGGCTTGTCACAGAGGAGTGTGGTGTGAACCAGATCTCTGTGGACTGCTGGCTCCTGTCCATCAGGCCCAGGAGGAACTCAGCGACTGGGGAGACTGTGAACCCTGCTGTGAACCCAGCAAGACCTCCATCCAAAGGCAAGGGTGTAATCAGGGGACACTGGGACTTGTCATAATCAATAGGGACAAGATTTCCACTTTCTTTCCAGCCCTTGAGTCAGCAAACCTTCAGTGCCGTCAATGCTGTCTATTATTCACATATTTCCTCATCTGTAAGCATCAGCGTATATCACACTCAGACCCACTGACGTGTGCACTCGTACACACACAGGCATGTACACGCCACACACACATACACTAATGCATGAACCCATATGCATACACTCTTGCATGCACACACAACCACTGAACAATGCCAGCTGTTGCTTCTGAATTGGTTGATGACACACCAAAACCCCTGTGATGCAAACTTTGCTGTATGCATTGGCAAATTCTGGTGACTATGAAAAGAAAACCTAATGTATCCCTCTGTCTTTACTTAGGCTCAATTCTCCACTTACACAAAAAAGAAACAAATCAAAACAAATAATTAGCTTGGGTGCTAGGGATTTTCACTATAACTGTTAAAAAATATACCAGACTTAAAATATACTATACCTATTGGTCTGAAGAGATCTAAACATGGATGGACTTATAACAAAAACACTTAATTTTTAAGATCTATTCATACACTTAATTGTACAGGCCGGTGATGTTAAAACATAGTAAGGAGTAAGTTAGGCCTTTGAGTGATTGTGCTTTCATATACTTTCATGTTGCTAAAACTTCTGCTCAACTTGGTAAATTTCTGCTACTAGTTACCAAACTGGAAAATGATAGGTGAAAAAACCAAACCCAAACCAAACATAAATCTTTGATTGCTGGTCTCTTAAAGGCTCAAAATATCTCTTGAAGGGCACAGCATATGTGTGTACTGAAATGGCAGGCCGACAGCTTGCTGGTTGTAATTACAGATGTTTTCCTCAGTAGTATGAGTTTTCAAGAGAGACCACACTCCGCAGGGCTGTAGTGAAGAGCTGGACCGTCATACCAACAGGCAGAGCTTGCACAGGGTCTATCCTGGGGTGGGGGTGGGGGGGCATGGAGGAGCATGACGGGACGAATTGGCACGTGACAAGGTCATGGCCAGGGCAGCAGTTTCTGCTGTTCATGAGCAGTCCCTGCACTGCGCCACCTCACTTCTCTTTCTTCTTCCCAACAGCCTTACAAAATAGGTGTTGTCAGCATCCCCGTTTCACAGATGAGAACGTTGAAGCTTATAACCCTAAGTGCTTTCCCAAAGACAGTGACTCCAGGTTGACCTCGCATGCCCAGTCTCTGCTATACGGAAGACCTGGTTCCCTGCAGCACACACACCACAGTGATCCATGTCTTTTAATCAGCTCCAACTCCTGTGGCTCCTTCTTCAGTATCCCTCAGAGCACAAGTCAAATACCCTCATATGTCTCTGATGACCTCAGGCAAAATTACCTGCTCCCTTGTGTCTATTCCCATCCAACTTTATAGAAACCTGATCATTTGTCTGGAATGTAAGTCACATAGCATTGAGTGCCATGGAATGAAGTCAGAATGTCACTTTAATATCAAGTAGAGAAGGGCTTTCTACACCATGGTAAGGAATTGATTGTGTAGTTGCTGTGGACTGAAGTTGTTCCCCCCAAATTCATATGCTGAAGCCCTTACCTCCGATGTGATGGTATCTGTAGGTGGGGCCTTTCGGAGGTAATTAGGTTTAGATCAGGTCATGTGGGTGGAGCCCCTATAATTGGATTAGTGCCCTTACAAAATAAGGAAAAGACACTAGAGTTTCTTTCTCTCTGTCATGTGAGAACACAACCAGGAAGAGGACTCACACCAGAAACTGAATCTTCTTGCACCTTGATCTTGGACATCCAGGCTTCAGAACTGTGAAAAATCAGTATCTGTGGTTTAAGCTGCCCAGTCTGTGGTCTTTTATTATATCAGTCCAAACTGACAAAGACAGTAGTCAATGAGAGTGTTGGCTGGATTTCAAGTCAGGTAGTCTCAGGATAAGATTATACTGACAGATAGGTGTTCCTTATTTTAAAAGAGAAAACCACATTTTTAAAATTATCTTTATTTATGTAATTACAAACATGGGCAAATGTTCTCTGCAAAGGGCCAGAGAGTAAATATTTTAGGGTTGGCAGAAGATATACAGTTTTCATCTTGTGGGCTGCAGGTCATGGTTTGCTGACCTCAATATAATACAATAAATTTTCTAAAAGAAAACTCTAATTTCTCAAATGCTGGCTTTTCTTTGCTGGGTAGACATACAAATGATTATTTTTTTTTACAAGAAAGTTATTTAGGTGTCACTTGATTACAAATATAATTAATTAGGTACAGATATAGCTAACTTCTTTGTTACAGTTTACTATAGCATTTCTGTGCAGGAAATACATTAAAAAGTGACCCAGGGTTTAAAAAAAATAAAGCAATGCACATGCATTAAGGATCTCTCAAATGCCAAGCATGGCATGCCAAGGGAAGCTTAACTCCTCAGGGGCCCCAGCCTAATTCTGTAGAAGTCACAAACCATTATCAGAGTCTAACAGTAGTTTCACTTTATAAAAAGAAGCAAGAGAATTAAAGATCTCACATGGGAAATGTTGCAGCCACAAGAATGTGGTTGCCTTTTTCTCTGTTACCTTATATCTAAAAGTAGGTATTGCTGTTGGACCAACTTCAAAAACTGCTCATCTCACATGAAGATTTCAGCACCCCCTGCTCCACCCCTACCCCACCCCAGACAAACGACCATCCTATATTTTCAGCAAATATCAAAGTTATTTTTCTTGCCTTGGGTCAAAGAATCACTTTCTCATCTATATATGTGATATACATGTTAGAAAGAGGGGAACTAGTTTTTATTTCCCACTTTAACAAATTTTGCCTTACTGACCTATGTATTCCTCCCAGCAACTTTATGGTGTGGTCATACTTCCCCCAAATTTACAGATAATGAATTAGAACCTCAGAGACCTTCAAGGTCACACATCTGGTGTGATGGCTGAGCACCAGATTTGAACCCAAAGCATATATTCCAACATCTGCGTCCTTTTCACATCAGATTGTTTCTCTCCTATCCTTGATTCATTTATCAAAGCTCTTCTCTCCAAGTCAACACAGCCATCAACTCTAACAAGCTAACAAGCAGAATCACCAGTCCTCAGAATTCTCATTGGCTCGATTCCTCGGTTAGAAGTTCCCTCCTGCCCACCCCCACCCGGCAAAGCATCCTGAGCATGACGGGGGGTGGTCACTGAAGGGAGCAGGGAGGGGTCCTCCAGTGTCTGTCCTCCGAAGTGCACAGTCAGAGCTAGGACACGGCTGGGCGGCGGAGGCTGAGGGGAGTCCAGGAAGGAAAGGAAGCTGAGACAGATGAGGCAGCCCTCCACCTATGTCAACAGAGCAGGGCGCCCGGCGATGGAGTCCTGGGGCCCACGGAGCTCTGGGATAGGAGCCTGCCCGCAGAGCCGCCGGGTCTAGACTCCAGATGTGCACTCACTGTTACCAGGCAAGTGAGATCCAGCGGGTAAATATTCCTACCAGATGACAGTGGGCTCCATTACAGCAATGATGACAAAGGACCAAAATAGGAACAGAGTAAATACGGGGCACTGGTGCTCCTTGGGGGAGGTAAACACACACACACACACACACACACACACACACCCCCTCACACACACTCACATACTTATCAAGATGATATTATGCCAGTAAGTCATATACATCCTTACATTTTCTTGCTATGTTGAAATAGTTCCAAGATGAATTGAAGGCTATTTAAGTCAATTAGATACTTAAAATCAGATGAAATTGGGTGCACAGAGAGGACACGTGCAATTTACCTTCTGATTTTTAACCTTTAAAGAGATTGAGAGCCGAGGAAAAGAGAGAAAACAAGTTTAAGAAAAGCTTTTAGACTGCAGGGCAATGAACTATCAATGTACTTTGAGAGGTGAGAGTTTCACAGATTTTTAGAGCATCAGAGTAGCCCTGCATTACAAAATTCTAAAGATAGCTCTGCCCCCCAGATCTGCTCAGCCCGAATGTTTTTCACGGTCTGCCACATCCAATGTCACCTCCTTGATAACCAGTCCCAATGACGTCATATGCTGATTTCCAAAATGTGGCTTTTTACGTCGGCCTCAGGCGATTGGAGAGAAAGAACATAGGTTTTCAATAATTCCAGAGTTGTGATATCTCTTTGCTTAAAATATATTGGCACCTGGTAGGAGGTAAGGTTTCACTTCCTTGTGAAATTACAGCCTTCCATATGTCAGAGATAGCAACTGAAAATGAATGAAATGCTAGAATTTTTTTTATGAACTCCCCCACTCAATCCACAGTATCCCAGGAGGGACTTAGGTAATAACATAAAAATTTCACTTCTTTGTGACTTTACTTCTTGAGAGGATAAGATTTTATTTGGAGGGAAATTGACCTAAAACTGGAGTTTAAATCAGCCGCTTTTGATTAAAAGACACAACCAGCAAAGGAAATTTCCACTTATCAATAAGATACTATTTTCTAGGCACATTGCTTATTTTATCCCCTGTAACTTTCACCACAACCTTAAGAGGTAAGTATTTTAATTTTTTATTTATTTCTTTTTTCAGGGCAATTTGATTTGTTTTATTTATTTTTATACATCTTTATTGGAGTATAATTGCTTCACAAGGAGGTGCTAGTTTCTGTTGTACAACAAAGTGAATCACCCATATGCATACATATATTCCCATATCCCCTCCCTCTTGAGCCTCCCTCCCACCCTCCCTATCCCACCCCTCTAGGTGTTCACAAAGCACCGAGCTGATGTCCGTCGGCAGATGAATGGATCATTATTTTATATGATAAATAATTTCCACAGAGTCATAGAACAAGTCTGTGACAGAGCTGGGATTAAAGCCATCCTGCCTGATTCCAGATGGACTATATCCTGGGGAAAGGATTGGCGTGGAGTTGAGGATGCAAGTGATACTGACCACTGCATCCCCGGCTGAAAAGAGCATTCTGTTTTATTCCTAAAACTTAAATTCTCTCATCTAGTTCAGTGAGTACATAATTCACTGTGAAGTCTTTCTATTTATTCATTTTCAAATCAAAACTAATTTTTTTTTTCCAGATGGGTTTGAATGAAAAATTTACAATACATATAATTTTGGCTAAAAGCAAACCAAACAAAGAGTATCTAGTAGATTCAGTACAGCCGTAGGTCCTCTGATCATGGCTGGCTAAATGGTGAACTTAAACTTATTAAAGGTACCTAAATTGAATATGTAGTCATGTATCTGAGTATTTATATTGTGTGAGGCCATGATTATAGATCCTCAACCATAAATCACGTGATAGCCTCTGAAAGTCAATTATTTAAGTTATTTTATGTAAACATATGATGGTTACAATATGATTTATATTATATTATTTATTATTATTTAAATTTTCCATTATTTGGATACTTAAAGGAATGGAGTGCATCATCCACTTTTTCTTTTTTTAAGAAACAGAAAGTATGAGTCGCCCAAACAGGTGAGGAGGAAATAGATGGTCCCCAGGTGGTTCCGTCCCTGGTCTCTTTCTGCTTCCTCATCATCAGAGATTCCACTCGCTCTCATAATTTCAGCCGCCTCTGCTGTGGATTGAAAGTCTGTGATTCTACTTTTGGTTCTAGGTAGGGGGAGAGTCCCACCCAGATATACTCAGGAGCATGGAGCCAGACACGGACCTTCCTTCTCAAGTCTGCTCACTGACGGGCTGCTTCCCTCAGCCTCCGAGACCCAAACACACCGGAGCCTTGCTGACTTCCTCTTCTCCTCAAATCCCACACCCCATGTCCTGCCTCACTCTGCCTGTGCCCCTCCCCCTTAAGTCATGGTCTCAGGCAGACCCCGGTCTTCCTCCTACAGGCTGTCCTCGGTGCTTTCCCCCTGCTCTGCCCCCCATGCCCGTTTCACATTCCCTTCACTTCCTGTTGTTCTTCCTGTTGTTCAGTACGTATGGCTGTGAGGCCCCACCCCTGTAGCCCCACGCGTCTGGCTTCTCCATCCCCACCTGCAGCCTCAGGCCCTCCATCCTGCCTGGTCTCCCCTGCGCAGGGACGTGTCCTGTCATTCCCTCCACCTGCAGTGCCCTTCCCCGCACCTTGGCCGAGATGATCCCTGCTCACACCGCGGCTCCTGCCTAACCACCGCTGCCGGGCGGAGCATCTTTCTGGGCTCTCTGGCTAAGTGGACCGTTGCGGTCAGGGTCACACTGTCACAGTGCCTTGTAGGGGGCGAGGGTTCTTCCCCGTTATCTCAGGCACAGTTTCACATGTACCCTGCTGTCATTTGATTCACATCTCTCTTCTTCTCCATGTCATAAGCTTCACAGAGGCAGTGACCTCATCTGATTTTGCTGACTGTTGTAGCTGCAACTCTTGGCACCCATTCTAATACATAATAAACGCTCCGCAAATATGTGTGGAAGGAATGACGAAAGGTGGTCTAGGAAGAGGGGGAGGTGTATTTGTTTTCTACGGTGCATAACAGAGTTCCACAGGCATGTGCCCTCAAATAACACAGATTCACCATCTCACAGCTTCTTTGGGAGTCTGGCATGTTTTAGCTGGTCCCTTCCTCAGGGTCACAGGACTGATGTCAAGTTGACCCCTGCTTTATCCTTATGTGGAGGCTATGGAGGGAACACTTTTCTTGCTTGCTAGCTGTCAGCCTGGGGAACAAAGCTCCCAGAGGTGGAGTCACATCCCAGCCAGGTGACCCCACCTATAGGTCCTCTCAGGTTTCCCATCTCTCTGACTTCAGGAAGGGCCATTTTAAAGCCTGTAAAGGGATGACCTGATCAAGTCAGACCCACCTGGATAATCTCTGTTTTGATGAACCCAAAGTCACCTGGTTAGGAATCTAGTCACAGGAGTTTGAGACACCACCATCTTCCCAGGTTCTACCAGCAGGCAAGGGAAGGGCATTGGATGGGTGTGCAAGGGTCCTGGGGTCGTCTTGGAACTCTGCTGGCCGCAGGAGCGCACCAGATTTGACAACCAAGGGAAAGATCATAATCACTCTCCTATATTGGTTAAAATATCAGACTATGAACCCAAAGAACTCTGCCATGTGCCAGCTGGGAGACGTTGAGTCACCTTTCCAAACCTCAGTTTCCAAATAGATAAGAATGTAGTAACAGTGATGCCTACTTCAAGTACTGCCATGGAAAATTAAATGACTTACTGCGCATAAATCCCTGGGACGTGGAAAGTGTTCACTCAGAGATAAATATCACCCTTGAGATTCTCAAGTATATTGTGCGTCTGGGAAAAATGGACACAGTATTTGAAACCCAGATCCTTCCCAGAATACCTAGAACATATGGTCTCCAAAATTAGAGATGCACCATCCTATAAGCAATATATTTCTGGGGAGAAAAAATCCCCTTGGAAACAAGAAGCTAAGGGACCACTCTTTTTTTTTTAGCATACAAATTAAATTCAGGCCCAGTAGCTACCTATTTTATTAAGGAAAGTTGCTGGTTTCCCTTAGTAAAAGACTTATAAAGGAGTTTCCCAGCCTTATTTGAGAGACATATAATTTTATATGTTCTAAGAAATATACGTTGCAAGTGTGACGAAAGTAAAGGAAGGAGACTTTGATCTGACTGCCGATTTCTATTTTGTCTTATACCAAATTATCTCCCCTAAACCAAAGTTAATAACTTTTACTATTCAAAATGTCCCCCACCACTGCATCCCACAACAGTTACTTCTGATGCTTCAAACTCCCATTCTTGCCCATGAAGACTTTCCTTTCAATCCAATTTATATGGATTCTCTTTTCTCCATTACAGTGTGGGAACTTCCCACAGAGCTGATGAGATCACTTCCTGCTGACTCAGCGCGTCTCTGGTGCTGAGTCAGGATGCGCAGGACCCCAGTAAAGGTTGTAATTAACACTGATTATTGCAGATAATACAAAGCCTTGGAAAATGCCACAAGAGACCAGGAGAACCTGAGAGAAAAATGACCTTGCAGCACCTTCCCCTTATACCCTACAATCCCAGGAATACTTGTGCCCCGTCTGTTTCTTTCCTCCCCTTTTCCATCAAGAGGTTTCTCTGCTTGATGATGGATGTGCATCTCAGAGACAGGTTCTCACAATCCATGCTTAGTCCGCAGTTGTCGTTTGGGTTTATGAAGGGGGAGACCTTAGTTTAACCACTAACATCACCACTGGGGGCTGTGACTTGTCCCTTTACCCACTTGGGCTTTTGTTCCCAACCTTCGCATGGGGCCTTTCCTCCCATCACTGTTGTTCATGTGACCAGATGTTGGATGGGTCTTTCTCTGCATTTGAAATCTGGTTAAAATCAGCCTAAACTCAGGACTTCCCTTGTGGTCCAGTGGTGAAGACTTTGCTTTCCAATGCAGGGGTTCGGGTTTGATCCCTGGTCAGGGAGCTAAGCTCCCACATGTCTCATGGCCCAAAAGCCAAAACATAAAACAGAAGCAATGTTGTAACAAATTCTATAAAGACTAAAAAAAAAAAAAAATCCACATCAAAAACAAAAAATCAGCCTAAACTCTGAATCTGGAGTACAAGCTCAATGCCCTGGATTTCTGTGAGTCTCACCAGCTCAATTTATCTATGTACAATGCCTTGTGTTAGACGTGCTAAAATTTACCTTTATCATCCAATCCAATAAGCTTAGCAATTTCACTAAAGATGGAGGTGTATTTGGACCATCACATCCTATATGGCACAGCCTCTGCCACTTGGGTAACTATGCCTCTCTCCTCTGAGCCTTCCTGCAACTGGGCCTCCTGGGGAGTGATGTCTGGGTCCCCAGGCTGGTGCTCCTTCTGGGACAGTGGCAGCCCAAGGGGGACAATCTCCTTAAGGTGGTTAGATCTAGCGAGGAATTAAGGCCTCTGGAATCACTTTGATAATTATGAAGCAATTAATAAATGTCAGGTATAATTAGTATTATTTTAAGCACCATGGGGCATGAAAACTTTTGCAAGGACGATGTAACGGAATCAGCAGAAATCTCATTGATCCTTGGTCTGGAGGCAGGGATAAAACCTTTACCTGAAACATACATCTTTTTTTTTTTTTTTTGGCGGTACGTGGGCCTCTCACTGTTGTGGCCTCTCCTGTTGTGGAGCACAGGCTCTGGACGTGCAGGCTCAGCGGCCATGGCTCACGGGCGCAGCCGCTCCACGGCATGTGGGATCTTCCCTGACTGGGGCACGAACCTGTGTCCCCTGCATCGGCAGGCGGACTCTCAACCACTGTGCCACCAGGGAAGCCCGAAACATACATCTTTTGGTTAAGACATCATACTTTGCAGGTACGTTCTCTACATGAGCAAGTTCTGCAGTCATAACCCCAGGCACCTCACAAAAGCAACAGCCTCACTATAAGAGGGTCCAGGGCAGAGAGGATGGTTGGTTAATGGCAACATGACCACTTTGAAAAAATAAAACCAATATCAAACTAAAATGCTTCTGCACAGCTAAAGAAATAATCAGCAAAGTTAAAAGGTAACCTACAGAATGGGAGAAAATACTTGCAAACTATCTATCTGAAAAGAGCTTAATATCCAAAATATATAAGGAACTCACACAACTCAGTAGCAAAAAGAAAAAGAAAATCTGATTTAAAAAATGGATAAAGGATTTGAATAGAGATTTTTTTTTTCCAGAGAAGACATACAAATGGACCACAGGTACATGAAAAAGTGCTCGACATCATTAATCATCAGGGAAATGCAAATCAAACCACAATGAGGTATTACTTTACACCTGTTAGAACAGCTGTCATCAGAAAGACAAGAAACAACAAATGCTGGCAAGGATGTGGAGAAAAGGGAACCGTTGTGCACTGTTGGTGGGAATGTAAATTGATGCAGCCACTATGGAAAACAGTATGGAACTTCCTCAAAAAATCTAAAAATAGAACTATCATGCAATCTAGTAACCCCTTTTTGAGGTACATATCCAAAGGAAATGAAATCACTATCTCAAAGAGATAAGAATTGAATTCTTCATATCATCAAGGCTACTATGCCAGAGTCAGGTCCTTGTTTGGGAAGGTAGAACCTCAGGTGTGGGGTGCAGGCATCTAGGTCAATGCACTTGAACATTTCAAATCCACTCATCTGTTTAAACCTTCTGGTCAAGCAGAAGTGACCCTCTCCTTCCTGCTAAAATCAAGTGTCCTCCATCTTTTAGACAAAAGGTACCCAGCGCCTCCTCCATTCTACCCCTGCCCCTGATTAGCATTTATCCTGTCAACCCTTCTAAGCACCAGGTCAATAACTAGGGTTAAGTCCCAACATAACATGGCTGGGGAAGTGCTGGGTCTATCGAGGGAGGAAATGGACCAGATTCCGAAAGAGCCACAAGACCTCGCCAACATGTATCAGTAAGAGCTAGGAGAGTGTACAAGGGAGAAGATCCTGAAGGTGGGGTATCAGGTGAGGGTGAAATGTAAAGGAGGAAAAGAGAGGGCTCTCCCATGATCAAGGATTTAACACAGAGATGGTGCTAACACACTATGATGCACTTGAGAGCTGGGAGAAAGCCATGGTCTACACTAAGTGAAGCAGAAATCCTGAGCTTCTTTGGCAGACATGGAAGAATTGATCAAATTATCACAGAAGTGGGATTGCTAGATCAGGTGTACTATGGAAGCCACTTGATTTTAGCAGGGATGAGTGGAATACCTGCCAATTAATATGGCAGGAGGGTGGGAGACACTCTGTTTGCCACAGTAAGAAGGAATGCTCTGGTGAATGGAGCATCAGTTTCCTAGAAAACTCAGGGGTGACTGCTCTCTGTAGATCATGACTGACCACAGGAAGTGTTGATACAGAGCTGTATTTCCTGATACCAACAGGAACACAGGATCACCAAAGAGCAAAAGCTAGGTGGCAATGCTTAACCATTAGAAGAAAGGTAGGTGTGACTCTTGCAATGGAGGGCAAAGTCAGAGGGGCACCAAGGGCTCTGATCCACCAAGAGCTACAGGAATGATTAAGAGAGCACGTCATTCCCAAGGGCAAGAGAGATGGCAGCCAACGAGTCAGGAGGGGGATAAATGGAGTTGGTGTTCCATGGTACTCTCTTGTCCAAAAGGAGGACAAAAGAATTTATTAATCTAGATAAATTAAATATTGTTGTTGTAAGTACTAGGATGACCACTAAAAACATGGAGGAAAGAAAAGGAAGAGAAACATCGGTAAACAAAATATGAAATTGCATGAAGGTCTGAAAACCAACTATATCATTAATGGTATTTAATATAAATGGGCTAAATAGTCCAGCTAAAAGATAAAAATTGCCTGAATAAGAAAACAAAATCCAAATATACTCAGTTTATACAAAACATATCTAAAACAAAATATATAGAACTGTTGAAAGTAAAAAGAAAGAATATAGACCATGAACCACTAACCAAAAGAAACCTAGTGTAACTATATTATATATTTTTAAGCCAAAACTCATTAATAAAGAAGGTCAATCCATAAAACATAATGTTCAAACAACCCTGAAGATAAAAAGAATTCTAAATGTGTATGGAATTAATAACACAGTCTCAAAATCTATAGGAAAAACAATTGCTAGAATTACAAGGTGAAAGAGAGTTAACCACTATTATTTCAGAAACTTTGGTACAACTCATTAATTAGTAGTCCAAGCAAACAAAACAAAACAAAAAACAGTGGAATTACAGAGATTTAAACAACTTGATTAATATGCTTGACTTATAAAGACCTAGAATGTTATCCCCCAAGCTGCAGAACACAGAATCCTTTAAAGAATATCAGAGACAGTTACAAAACTTAACTATGTATTGGGTCATAAAACAATGACCCATTTTAAAAGGGATGAATTTATTCCTTCCTTTAAAGGAATTTTTATTTATTCCTTCATTTTATTTATTTTATTTATAAAATTCCTTCATTTTATTTATTTTATTTATTTATTTATTTTATTTATTTTAGTTATTTATAAAATTCCTTCATTTTATTTATTGAAGGAATAAAATGAATTCCTTCATTTTATTTATTTAATTTATTTATTTAATTTATTCCTTCATTTTATTTATTTTATTTATAAAATTCCTTCATTTTATTTATTTTATTTATTCCTTCATAATTGCATTGCCTCTGATGGCAATGCAATTATGCTAGAAGTCAAAAATAAACAAAGCAGGGCTTCCCTGGTGGTGCAGTGGTTGAGAGTCCGCCTGCTGATGCAGGGGACATGAGTTCGTGCTCCGGTCCAGGAAGATCCCACATGCTGTGGAGCGGCTGGACCTGTGAGCCATGGACGCTGAGCCTGCGCGTCCGGAGCCTGTGCTCCGCAACGGGAGAGGCCACAACAGTGAGAGGCCCACGTACTGCAAATAAATAAATAAATAAACAAAGCAAAGACAATTAGAATATGTGCAAATATATATATTTGGAAGTTAAAAATTACATTTCTAAACAATCCATGAGCCTAAGGGGAAATCGTAATTCATAATGGAAATTGGAAAATATGTTTAAATAAAATATACAAAAATACTACTTATCATAACTTGGGGGATCTTTTTAGTTTTATTTTTTAAGTTTTCTCTTTTTTTAATTTATATTTTAATTTTTATTTTTTATTGAAATACAGTTGATGTTTCAGGTGTACAGCAAAGTGATTCAGATTCTTTTTTCTTATAGGTTACTATGAGATATTGAATATCATCCCCTGTGCTGTATATAGGTCCTTATTGTTTATCTGTTTTATATACAGTAGTGTGTATTGTTAATCCCAAACTCCTAATTTATCTCTCCCCCTTTTTTTCTTTGGGGGATCTTTTTAAATGCATATATTATAAGAGAAAAAAACCCTGAAGATTAATGAGCTAAACATCCATGTCAACAGACCAGACTAATACCCCATACACAATTGAAAGAACAGAATTATTTAAATACAGGAGTCAATACAATTTTTTAAAAGGGACATGATAGAGAAAGTCAAAAAGCCAAAAGTTGATTCTTGGAAAAAACTAAAATGATTGATAAACTTGTGGCAACATTGGTTAAGAAAGAGGGAGGAAAAAGTGGAGAAGGAGAAAGCATGATCCAAAATGAAAGAGTGGATTTATCACTTTATGTCAATATCAAACATTTAAATGAAATGAGCAAATTCCTAGAGAAATGTCTTACCAGAATTGACTCAATTAATTTACATAAATTAATAACAAAACTTTTTCCTTAAAAAGAATATATCAGGCCCAGACAGCTTCAACAGCAAATTCCACCAATCTTTCCCAAAGTCTTCCAGAGGATAAAGGAAAAAAAAAAAACATGAGGTTAAAAGGTACTCTCAACAAATAAGATATAAGAAGAACCTGGATAACCAAAACTCAGTTAGGTCTGAAAAAAAAAGGAAAATTATAGAAGAATCTGACATTTAAACATAAGTGCAAACATCCTAAAAAAAGAGCTTAGCATTCCAAATCCAGCAATATATACAAGAGTTGATAGATTATGGCCAAACTAAGTTTATATCTGGAATTCAAGATTGTTCTAGCATTAGAAATTCCATCAGTGTAATTCACCACTTTAACGGATTAGTGGAGAAACCCCATACAATCCTTATAAATGTATTAAACCAATTTGATAAAGTTTAATAATCAGTCATGATTTAAAATATATATATATACGGTGAACAAAGGGAAATTTGAAAGAACTTCTTTAATTAATAATGAACATCAGTCAAAACACTACAGAAATCCTAAAACCTGTAGTGAAATACCAAAAGCTTTTCCTTTGAGGTTGCCAACTGGATGGAACTCCTACTCTCTCTATGTGCATTCAACATGGTACTCGTGTCCAACAGGGCATCCATATTGGAAAAAAAAATTACAGTGGACCTTTAATTTTCACCTTCACAAAAACCAAGTCTAGATATATTATAAATCTAAATGTGGAAGGCAAAATTATAAAGGTTTTACAAGATAATGCAAAATGATCATCTTCATCCCTTGAAAATATCTTTATGATTTTAAGGTAGGAAAAAGTTTCTTACCCAAGACCAAAAAAAAAAAAAAAATCCCTAATCACAGAGGATTATATTAAATTTAGAAACTAGCCATGCATGCCTTGCCTTTGCCCCAGCCCTAACATAGTTCCTTCTAGAAGCTTTCTCTGGTTCCTCCAAGCATCATGATGCTCTTTTGGACCAAGCTCCTAGGAAAAGACTTATGATGTTGTAACATTGTATTATAGTTTCCATACCTGTCAGTTATGCCAGACTTTGAGTTCCCTCATGGCAGGAAACCTGTCTAATAGATTCTATACTCAGAAACTTAGCAAACTGTCTGGCACAGAAGATGTACAGTCAGTGTACGGTGAATTCACGGAAAGGGATGCTGCTGCCTTTATCTGTTCCTGATACAGGGCACCAATAAGAGTTTAAGATAGTCCTGAAGCACTTGTAATAAAAGAACCATTTCAAGCTACCTTCTTAGGGACAGTAAAGGCTCAGTGTGTGTAAAACCCAGTGCATAAATGAATAGAACTCATTGCCGGTTCACCAAATCCTGAGCTGGAAAGCTTCTAACGAAAACACAAATGTAGCTGATGAACAAATGTGTGTTAGTGTTCAAATCCTCAGAGTTTTTGTGGAAGTGGATTGGCTGGACATGCAGCGTGTGCATTCCCCCTTTGAACTGCTGGAGCTCTGCAAGATTGCTGCATTTAATTGTGCGACAGCTGGCGATAATTTTCAGTATGGAATGAGGGATTTAGTGACTGATTCACTCTTTGCATTGTGTTTCTTGATCTTTGTTTTTGCCCTTTCAGCTTTTGTAATGGGCTGTAAAGGGGTGTGAGGCCCTGGAACTGAGAACTGAATATGAAACAGAATCCTGAGATTTGTAAGCTGGGCAAAATGTGATGTTTTTCCAGGAAAAGTCTTTGTCAGGAAGTATGTAGACTCCTGAATGCTTAGTCTTAGAGGTACAGCAGAGATCATCTAATTCATCTCATCCCTTTACAGCTAAGGAAACAAGCACAGAGAGGTGAAGTGACCTCCCTGAGATCACCCAGCATGCTGAGCAGGGTTAAAGTATCTCCCTCCACCACCAGCGTTCTTTCTCAAATACCATCTCCCCCTTCCCCATCCTTGGTCAAGCTATGGAAAATCTGAAAAGAAAGGCAGAGCTGTGAAACATGGTGGTCAAACTGTGAGGTCTTCTGGCTCTGTCCTATGATTTTGGTGACGGCAGCAGAGGTCTAAAAACAAAACAGGACACAAAAATCCCTGCTCTTAGAAGTAATCCTTTCCCCCCCTGAGAATCAATCAGTCCGTGCTGTAAAGCTTTACACAAATGTTGTACTGACTGGATGCTTGTATGGTGTGTGCTTGTTGAGCATGTTAATGGGACCGCTTGTGGTCCAGAGATGGCTTGTCAATTCACAAGACACTCAGCAGAAAAAGAAGTTCAAAGTTGAAGTTGTTACAGAAGGAACAGTAGTATCTCATCATTAGAAGGTAATAGAACTCAAATTATCCCCAAATCTCCATCATCCTGGCAGCCAGGAGCCTGGTGCTGGGCAAGTAAACTTAGCCCAGGCTCCCTTAGATACTCACCTTATCCTTTTGCAATGTCTGATATTTTATGTCACTTCACATAATTTATAGAAACAGGCAAGAAATGCAAAGATGGGCATGAGTATCTAAGGGAAACGGGCTAAGCCTACTTGCCTGGCATCCGGGTCCTGGCTGCCAGGATGAGTGAAGACTTTGCAAATAGGCAAAGAAAGGCAATAAAAAGAGATGATATGTCAAAATTTTAGAAAAACAACTCTTGGTTGGTTTCTGCTGGAGGCAGACTGTGTTCTCCTCCTGGTCTCTGAGCTGCCATGTCTACCTAAGCCCTGGAGCATTCCTTGGCTCCGTGACAGGCAGAGGACCAGGCTTCCCAACAGCACTGGTCTGCAGACAGTGGATGGTGGCAGGAGGGGGGATGTGACAGGAGACCTCGATCCCCTGCTGTGTCTCCTCTACAGCTGCCAGCGGGCCGAAGAACTGCACAACACTGAGGACTTCTTGCCCATGTGTCCAGATGCTCTGTTCAGGCACCAGGCAAATGCAGATGAGCCGCTGCAAACATCTCAGGCAGCAGCTGCTCTGAAGAAAGATGACAGCCCTGGGCAGAAGCAAAGAGCGAACAACTAGGAAAGCTCAGGAGGCTGGTTACCAAAGAGAAGTTGCAAGCCATCACTCCAAGAAGGGGATCGGCCTTTGGTTGGAAGGAAACCAGGGAATGGTACAGCAACCTGGAGGGAATGCATGGCAGAAAAAAAACCCAAAGAAACTTACACCTCATTTAATGAGGGACATGACATTTATGTCTCAGACAAAAGAAACAAATACAGAATGTATGGAAAATATGGCCAGGAAGGGCTTACTTCTGAGCAATTAATATTTTCTCTTAGGGACAGTGTGAAGCTTTAACTGTACACTTTCCCTTTTTGCCTTGGTTTCCAGGAAGCCTATGTCTTAACTTGCAACCCAAATTCATTAAGTGAGTAGGACCTTACGGCATAAATTCCCATGACTAACTTTCTCTCTGGTTCCATCACACCATTGTATCTATCTTTTTTCTTCACATCAACCTTTAAAAACTTATCTACTTATTGCTATTTTATTGTTTTAGAGTCTGGCAAGCCACTTCTTTTTTTTTTTTTTTTTGGAACAAAGCAGGGCAGGAGTATATACGTAGAGGTTAGCAGAATTTGAAAATAAACAAGCCACAACCTGTGATATAAATGAGACTGGAACCCAAACACAGGACAAGGGAAGGACCACCACATGGGGTGCTAGACACCTCTGTTCTGGTTCTGACTGGATGACCAACTGCACGGTGGTGACATTGGACAGAGGATCTCACCTCCCTTGAATCCAGCTTCATCACGTGTAAAAATGGAAGGGCTTCTTTAGATCATTGCTAAGATCCCTACCAAATATAAAAACTGACGATTTGAAGTTCGTATGGCTTGTGTGTGCCCCCTGGGGAAGGGGCTGGGGTCAGGACTGGAGCTGATGGCCAGAGAGGGCCACCCTGCAGCTGCATTGCTGCGTGAGAAGTGAGGTACCAGAGACCCCCTGAAGAGTAAGTAGAGGTTTCAAGGACTTTATTATCCAAATGAGATCAGAGTTGGCTTGGGAATTGGCAGCTGACACGTGGGGAGAGAGAAATTTGAGCTTCCGCTTTATTGTACTCAGAAGATCTGTAGGAGAAGCAGCAGGTCTCACCCATGCAGGACAAAAAGCTGGCTAGTGAGCTGCCATTCAAACCCCAGGGTTTGGGAGGAGATACTGGAGCCCGGACGGCTCTTGCACGCAGTGACACCCCTCTAAGAAACCCCAGGAGGCCCAGGGCGGCCATCCTGTATCCTGAAACTCACAACGTGATTACAGCTTTGGGAGCACAGTTTAGAGTGGTGTCTGGGGTGGGCCAGTCTGAGGGGAGGGAGTGGAATGTGCAGTTGTGTTCCGTCTGGGCAAAATCCAAAGCGCGCCACAGAAACAGCGTTCACCGCAGTGACGGGGGGCAAGCACGCGTTCAAGGTTTCCTAAAACCACGGTCAGATCAACGAAGCATGTTGGTTCCTGTGGGACCGGGAAGAGCCAGAACGCAGAGAAGGCGAACGTCATATCTGCGACTTTTTCTGGACAATCAAAGATGCACACTGGTTCTTAATAAATGGAGCCAAGCAAAAGTGTGGTTAAACCTGATCACACTGCCCCTCTAGACCAAGAAGTCTGGGGCTTCTGTAAATAAGCTGATTAAAGCCAAAGATCAATATTTCTAACCTCAGAATCAGTGGCTACTTTGTCCAGAAGCTCTGTGTGTGCGCACGCGCGCGCGCGTGTGTGTGTGTGCGCGCATGTGTGTGTGCGTGTGTGCACGCACGCATGCATGCCCTGGATTATTGTGCTTTAACCCTAGAACAACACACCTCTTGTCCTTCCTAAGATTGCCTTATCCTGTAAGTGGGTGCCCCCCCCCCAATTTCCTGTGTGGCCCACAGAAGGATTCGAGAAAAGAGACGGTGCCTGTGTCTTGAGACACGTAGAATTTCGGAAACATGATGTCCTTTGAAGATGTTTGCAGAAGTGAGAAGAACAGGGACATGGGATGAGAAAGAGTGTCATTCAAACCCCAGTGGTTCACAGCAGCGTGGCCTCGGGAAGCGTGTGACACCATCTGGGCCTCCAGTCGGTTGAAAGCAAGATGGCGGAGCAGACACTGCCTGACTGGAGTTGTGCAGAGAGAGTGGGACGTGTGCGTGGAGCACGTGATGCTCACGGAGTGCGCACTACACACCGATTTCCTGGGCCGCCCCGAGTCTGCATTGTTGCCACCAGGAAGTGTGAGGCCCCGGGTCCCTTCTGAGATGTCTCTCGACCCAACGTGTCCTCCTCTAGGGACCTTCCAAATGCCAGGTCCGGCCGGGTTTCTCAGGTCTTCGTCTGTGTGGGACGCAGGGACAGGGGTGAGGGAGGGGAAGTGCAGGGACCGGAGCTCAGAGCTGGGGCGTCATCTTGTCCCACCCAGCAAGCAGTGCTCTTTCAAGGTACGTAAATGCTCCCCAGTGGTAAAGAGTGTTTGGAAAATGGTGACATATTAGGTTAATAATGACACTCCCACCACTAAACTGAGAGAGCCTTAAGTCAACCTGGCACTGACCCAAGGGGAAGGCCCTGGCCAGAGGTGAATCACGGAGTCTGAAATCCCTCATTGTTTAGATGCTCTTTTAGGGCCAGGCCTGGCTTCTTACCCCCTGGTGGTGGGTGGTGTCAGGGAAACTGTCGGGGAGACAAGAGGGCCCAGCCCTTCTAAGCTGCCAGCAAGTGTGCACAGCTGAAGGCGCAATGTGGTGAGATGTGACAGCTCAGCGGGGTGCTCCGGCCCACGCCTGCCCCTCACATCTGTGGAGCCTGGGATGGCAGTGCAGTGGAAGGCTCTTGGCCCCCAGCCTGCTCCCCTGCTCCTGGCTCCCCCCGGCTCCCTCGCCCAGCACAGGGGCTTCCACGAGCATGTGTGTGGACCCCCTGGCCTGCAGCTCCAAGCTCCAGCCACCCCCTCGTGCTGAGGAGTGGGCTTCCCGGTAGCAGCAGAGTGGTCTGCCCTCGGGACAAGCTGAGGCAGACCCTCAAGTAAGACTCAAGCTGTTTAGTTAGGAAATTCTGGAGTCACGAGTCCTCAGAGCATTGTCTAGAAGGGGCCGGCAGGGGGCGCCCCACGTGGGCCCAGGCTCCTGGTGCCATACTGGTGGCCTTGCCCTCTGGGGAGGGGCACAGCTAGAAGAGGGGGGAAGGGGGCTTCTCTAAAACACAAGGCCCGGAGCAGGGGCCTCTCGTACCTGGGTCAGTACCACGCGACAAGACAGCAGCAAAGACCGAGGGAGAATGCAAAGAAATAAAATAAAAGACAAAGGAATGAGAAGAAGTGTGGAGGGACCAGGACAGGTCGTTTGGAGGAATTCTGATGAGGGTATAGAGACCACGGTAATTCTGGGGAAGACGTGTCCCTTCTTTTACTTTGGGGAGCTGCCCGAGACTCGTCAGCTGCCTGGAGCAACGCTGAGGGAGACGCAGGGACAAGCCGGCCGTGGTGCTCCTGGGGATGCTGGTTCATCGAGAGATGCAGGACGGAGCTCCTGGGCACGGCGGGGCTGCCTGAAGCAACACCAACCAAACTTCATCAGATCACTTCACTTTGAAAAAAATGAACACGGAGGTATGTGATTCATGCAGGCACCATAAATCTGCAATGAGGAAAGTTATTTTTTCCCTTTACTACTACAGCATTTCTGTATTTCTTCTAAATCCGTCTGTGATTTTCAAGGGTGGGAACCAGTTGAAAGTCAAGCATTAGCACTTAGTATTAGAAACATGTGTGACCCAGGGCACCTCCCGCTACTCGCCCCACAATCCAACTGAGAGACCCCCGGCGTGTCTCCTCAGGAAAGCAGTGGGCCAGGAAAGTGAGGCATTGTTCCATCTTGGTTTTGAAAGTATGTGCTTCATGACTGCCTTCTCATCCCCCTGAAGAATGGCAGGTTAAGTGAAATACATGTTTTCTAGCGAAGATTTTACTTTCCAACATTTCGGAAACTTTCATTCTTCCTGCTAAATTAGAGATACATGGCATCCAATAGTGTGGTATGACGGTGTGTAAGTGACCAGGTTGAATAATCTAACAAGTGCTCCATACTTAACAAAGATAAACAACACACACATGGCCTGAGAGCGCTTGGAATCAAAGTTGCTGACTGTCACAAGCTGTTTATCAAAACTGGTTAGTAATCTTTTCTTTGGCTGTATTTTACTTTCCATTCCCTACAGTAATAAGCAGATATTGGTTAGGATAGAAAGGTCCACGCACAACATTTTAGATTTTTACAGCTTTTGGCAAAAGTCAAAGCAAAGAATAACACGAACAAGTCTCTATGAAATTTGTCCCTACTGTCATTTTCCTATCGTTTCGGTAATTTAAAAAAAAAAAAAGTTCTTGAGTTAGTTTTGAATTTATGTAGCTTTCGAATCTTTTTAAGAAGGATCTTTAAATTGAAATACGTAAATATACATATCCATATGCATGTAGGACACCATGTTAACTGAACTATCCATTCAATAAACAAATGTTGGCAGCTCCTGTGGGAAGGCCCTAACCAGGATGCTAAGACAGCTCTCCTGACCCAACATGAGAGATTACAGTTTCAAGGAAAGATAATGGACTTGGAATTGAACAGTTTGTGTGATCTGGGATGCATGACTCAATGTTTCTAAGCCTCAGTTTTCTGGATACAATAACACAACAGCTATCATGGAGTGTGGTTGGTACCATTGTAGATTGTTCCGTGAAAGCAGGAGTTAGCTCGGCCGCCATGGTTTCCTCGGTCCTTAACGCAGATTCCCATGTAACTCTCTTCTTCTGCTACGGTCGTAAAATTTAATCAGCAGCTTTGGGGGATCATAATGTAATAAGCTTTGCTGGAGTCTACCATGTTTTTTATTAAAAGCTGAGCTTTATCTGTAGGACTTTATAACCTTGAGAAACAAAAACATCACATTAGCAGTTTCCTCAAGAGATCTAAAAGTACATATTTCTGTTCTTTGTGTGTCTTTGTGTTTCAACCTCAAACAAAACAATATTAAAATTTTATGATGAAATGAACAGAGAAGGAACAGAGACACTAGCCAATATGAAGTGGAAATAATCTCTGGGTATGAGTCTGAAGGTCTGAACTATGGCCACAGTTCTGAGAGTAAAAAACTACAAGGGCAGATCCTGGAGATATTAGAAGGTAAAGAATCATTAGTGTTTGTCACATGTTATTAGCAGAAAAAAGGGAGAGCATCAGATACTCAGAGTTGGGAGCATGGGTTTACGGCAGGCAGAAACTTAGACGGGGTGAGGAGGCCCTTCTCCAGCAGGAAAATGATGTTTTTGGTTTTTGAAATTAATTTTCAAGATGAAGTGTCTTGTTCATCCTTCTTCTGAAACACTCCCTGCCCAGAATACTTCCAATCACTCAGCAGAGACAATGTCCACCCGTAAGAATCTGGGTGCACAGCCCAAACCGGAAACAACATGCGTGACATTTCTTCAAACTTTTTTTTTTTGTATTTTTAAACATTGCTTGAATCTAGTATAGTCCATATAGACATGTGTAGGTATGCATGCATATGTGTCTGTATCTTAAGTTAAAACTAACGTCACCGCTTTTCCCCCAAATTAAAGTAAAATTGACTCTCCATGAAGCTGCAGTGGCTCATTGCCTGTAGTTGTAAGTTCCTCCCAGGAATGATGAGTGTTGTTCCCCCTGTGAGAAGCAGGGTGGGTACACCTGGAGAGGACACGCGGATAGAGAAAGATGCCGATTCCTGTGCAGAAGGAAAAGACCCGAATGCTGGGGGCGGGGAAGACATGGCCCTGACTCGGACACTGGAGGTCAACCTGGAAAGCTCTGTGGGTGGCAGGCTGGCCGAGTGTCTCTGCACAGGAGCAAAGAGAAGTGGCGATGGTACCAGGGCTTGACACGGTCTAGAAGGATGGGATGGATGCTACAGACTGTGTCTCCCAAATTCATTCGAAAACCTATCCCCCAGTGTGATGGTATTTGGAGGTGGGGCCTTTGTTGTTTATGCCCCTGAGTCTGTGGCATTTTGTGATCGTAGCTGGGGCCGCATGGATGGCCAGCAGCAGAGCTGGACTGAAGGGAGCACATCTGTGTGACTCGTGTGAGACATGCACCTTCAGAAGTTTGGGGGAAGAATCCTGAGGCACAGGGTGGTGAAGTGGAGGCACATGCAGTGTCCAGCAGAGTACTGCGAAGTCTGGGGGTCAGATAACAGGGAAAGGAGGGTTTTTCAAGGAGCCATGAAGGTGGGAGGAGTCCAGAAACCAGGCTGAGATGTCACCTCGTAAGAGGGTGAGAAAGCCAAGCCCGGATGTCTAGAAAGGAAGAAGGCCTGTTTCTAAACCCAGTGGAGCCTCTGTTCGGCTCCCCGATTCACTCAACAAATACCATCCCAGACCCTGGTAGGATGTGAAATGTGGGGTGGAGATGAGAGACAGAAAACCGAGAGGCAGGGGCTCAGAGACCCCCTGAAAAAGCCAAGGCCTCAGGACGAGGGTTGGAGCCATCTGAAGCATGTCGGAAGTCCTTTGGTTTAAAAGTGAACTTCTCCCCGTGCCTTTCCATCAGCTCTGATGTCCTGGTCAGGACGCCTCCCGTCTCCTGGGATCACAGAAGGAAGGACCCCAGGAGCAGGGGCGCCCCCTGGCTGAGCCCCGGGCATGCTCCAGTTCTCCGCATTGACCCTCCCGGCAAGCCCTCCAGGGAAGGACTGATGTCATGCTTTCTTTCCAAATAAGGGAGCTGAGGATACGCAAGATTCCGAAATTTGCCTGGGGTACCGGTCAACAGACACCCCACTCTCACCTCTAGTTAACAATTCTCATGCTGTTAGTTTAGTTCTCACACCCCTGGAAGGACCCGCACTACTGGGCCCCAGGTATCTGATTGTGCTTAATTGGGTCCACAGAGCAGGCTACATAGCTGTGCCACTGGGACCAGACCCGTTTACTGACACATGTGTCTGGGGGTCCTCAGAGGCATCCTCTACCTTGTGGATTTGTGTTGCTCCAAATAGGCAGGAATACAGTGCAAGAAATCAAATGGGGGCCCACTGACTAGAAGCCCTCTGGCCTGCAGACAGGTTTTGGGCAGTCTACATGAACGTTTGTAGGCAGGATGCGTGCTTTCTTGCTCTGTCCCCACCTTCCGGCCCCCTACAGCTTCCCTCATTCCCGCTACCCTCCCTGCACTGAAGGAATTGAGTTGACTGCCCTGATGGATACCAATCTATTCGTGATCATTTTATTACATACTTAATACAATTCAAGAGAAGACCATCCAGATCAGAAGACTCTCCTCACATAAAGGAGGGTAGTGATGACCTGTATGAGACCCAGGATTTCCCAAGAACATTTTGCAAATGTTAGGTCAGGCAAAGCGCTTCTGGTCATTTTCTCCATAACAGACACAAACCAGGAGCAGGACAGCTGCTTTTCAGCTCGATAAGTGGAACTGCCTGCCATGTCAGTAAACAAAGGATGTCAACTCTCAACTTTTAGGTTGTGACTATTGTTTAAGTTGACAAGCTGACGCCAAAACAAACAGAATATTTCCCCCAAATGAACTGTAATAAGTAAAACTTTAGAGTTACACTGAAGACGTGATCCATTACGGGGAATCAGACGGTAGGACGCAATGGCCTCAGAGAAAAGCACGTTGTTAATACAATGTGAAAAGCATTTTTTGAAAGCTTCACTAATCTGGAGACAAAAGGTTTGTTTATCCCCTACAACCGGCTTCTGGTGCAATGAGCAAACCTGCCCACTACCTGGGATTCCTGGAAAATGTGGGGCAGTGAGATGATTAAACACTAGAGACCCCCCTACCCCTACCTGCGGCTGTGTTCTGATACCAGGATGGGATCTGAAAGCAGAAGAGCAGAAATCAAAAGCCTTGTCTAAAACCGATCCTCCCTTCTGGGAAGGAGGGGCGGAGTCATTCCAGTGTCTGCACACTTGGCTCCTGCAAGAATCCCTTGGGACATCCTGGTCCTGCCGCTGCCCACGAGCATGTGCCCACAGAGCAGAGGGTCAGCTCCGCATGCGGTGAAGCCGCTGGGAAAACACAGCCCACATGCTCACCATCTCTGCTCCGAAGTCTATTTTGAGTCACGTTGCAACTTAGCACCACTTTGAACCGCCTCCAGTGAAGCCATATCGGAGATCCGCCCCTGGTCCAGGTGAGCAGATTAATGGCTGCGAGTCGGAGGACTTTCACCACGTGGGCTGGACACACAGCTCTGCGTGCAGGGGCACCACACAAGGAGCAAGGTTGCTGGGAAGACTAGGCTGTCAGCCAAGTGCACACTGGCCCTGAGTGCAGTTTACTTGTGTTTTAAACCTGATACTCTTGGGGCAGCTGCAAAGATGCGGATCAGGGCACATAGATTCACTGTTGGGGAAGCACGTGGCCGTGAGCGGCGGGGCTTCTGCGGTTGGTCACAGGGCTCCAAACCAGGACAGTTTCGTTCCACAGACACACCCCAGGAATCGTTACCGCTGAGGTTCAAAAGACAGGGCTTTTCAGGTAGAGGCTGGTCCAAAGTGGAGCTGAGCCTCTTCATCTATTTCTTTAAGCAACAGAGAGCAACTCATGGGTCCTCAGTGGGCAAATGAGAGTCACAAGGTCCCCAAGGCACCTCTCAAGGATTACTTTCTCCCTGATTTTTTTCCTCACTTCTCCATCCACCTTGATCCTCAGAAATTAGCCCCTTTCCTGGGGCACGATCATTGCTCACTTCTTGTTTTGGGGGACCCCCCATGGTGCCCAGCTCCTGGTACTCGTGCCTTTATGTAATCCCCTCCCTGTGGGTCTGGTAGGACTTCCTGACTGGTTTGAGCCCATTGCCAATAACAACTGCCCTCACAGCGGCAGCATCACCTTTACCCCTAGAGCGCCAACAGGCCTAGCATCCCCCGGCCCCAGCTCTCAAGAGCCTCAGCCTCAGGGCGACTCACTGCCCTTCCTGCCTCCCAGGCCAGGGCCAACCCAGTGAGCCCAAGAGTTCTCACTGATTTGTTACTGTGAGAAGTCGGGGTGTTTCTCTCTCTGACCTCCTAGACATCCTGGTCTCTCCATCCCTTCTGCCCCGCAAGACCTCCCAGGCAACCTTCTGCTCCAGGGTACCATTCTTATCTTACAAAGAAAACCTCAGAACATCCCCACTTACCAATTCCACAGGACACAAGGACAAATGAGACACGTTCTCTGGCCTTAAAGGGTTGCGGAAACGCTGAAGGAGGAACAATTACTTTTGGTTTTGCAGGTGTGATGCGGGGGAGTGGGTGGATTGAAGGGAGGCTATAGGTAAGATGCATTGTTTAGCCTTAGCTCTGACGGTTAGGAAGAAATTTCCTGATGGAGGATCTGAGAGCAAAAACTCCATCAAGGCAGGAGCAGCCACATGGGGCAAAGGCAGGGAAGCAGAGAAGGTGTGATGCAGGGTAAAGGGCAACTGAGCCTGGCTGGACATTAGCCTGAGAATCCGAGAGCCCCTGCAGGGGAGGCTGGAAAGCTTAGCTGTGGCCACTTTGCAAGGGATCTTGGATTCCCCTGTGAGGATTTGGGGGATTATCCTGTGGGCAGCCAGCTGTCCCTGGAGGAGCTAAAGAAGGAAACCCTTCACTTCTGATATGTGTTTGGGGATAACTCTTAATAATGTCTAACCAGTGCTTATTTATTAAGAAACTACTATCCTCCCAAACCATTACAAGAAAGCTAGTGACATGAATAAGCTTGGTTTCTCTTGTGGTCAAACCGATAGATGTTTCAGCAGCCCGAGCCCTGCAGAAACACCTATTCATACATGAGTGACATACTGAGACTCATACATTGTTATTTGGTCATTAAGGTCCCATAATGACTTTGAGCACCTCATTCTTTGTTAGTAGATTCTCATTATTCTATCTCCATGCCTAAACGCTGTAAAATTGTATTCTCTCAACTAGAAATGTTTTATGATTACAGCCTCTTACTAGTTCAGACGGGCATGTCCTCCCTAACTTCCCCACCTCAACCCCCAGGTACTGTGAATGAAAAGATCTAAGTACCTTAAAAAGGCCTCCCTCTAGATTTGAAGGATGCTCTCTGTGTAGACACAACATGGCGTGTCTAAGAGCACTGGGCTCAGAGCAGGATGTGTTTATTAGTCTCCAGCCCCAGTGCCGACGAGCTGTATGAATTTGGACCTTGTGCCTAACCTACTGGAATCTCAGCATCCTCATTCAAACCAGGGAAATAATTATCTCTCCCACGTGGGCTCAGCCTCCAAGTTTAAGTCTGAGGAAAAGGGCTGTGCCCTGAGAGATGCCCCTAGTCTGTCTCCACAGTGAGCAGGGGGGACACACAGGGGTACGTAGTTCTATCCAAGTGCAGAGAGCGATGGTTTTATTAGTCTATAGCCCAAATGTGAGAAAATCTCTGATTCCCATAAGGTGTTTTCAACTATTGAAGGTCTTTTTAATAAACCACTTCTTTTCTGTGGGTTCCCACACCTGAGGACCTTTTTGGGGGAAACCACTGATAACATCATCTCAAATTCTTCCTAGTCCTTTTATGGAAAATCTGTGTTATTACTTTCTTCCTGAAATTAATGAACAGGACACAGCCCTCAATGTTCCTAAGGAAATAATGACTAAGGATTGTCAAACCCCTTGAAAAAGGTCATGTGTGTGTGTGTGTGTGTGTGTGTGTGCGCGCGCACGCGTGTGTGAAGATTCCCGAAGTCCCTTCTCAGACAGATCAGCAGAAAATTCCCTATCAAAGGTGATAGACAACTTTCGAGTCACACAAAGGATGGAGAGAAAAGAAAGCACACATTTCATTCAAACAACCCGTGTTTGGAGCAATGAGGAAACCCATTTACTTACCACTTAAGTGTCAGAATTTCACCACTGATATTTGTTATCCTAGCATTTATTTTTATTTTGTTCCCCAAATGCATTTGCTCCTTCATATAATAATTGGCCCATGTATTTCCAGCTAGTGAGTCTTATATGGGCCAGGCAATGCACTCTGCCTCCGGTCCCCGTGGTGGGACGGCTTTACGCTCAGGACAAGGTGGAGGCAGGTTATCCCTGCCTCCCGGGGAGGGAGGTCTGCTCACGCATGCTCACAACAGGCAGGAAAGCTATATTCCTCATGTATTCCACTCAGCACAGATCCATGTGGCTTCATCCTCATTACAAACACTGCGCCTGAAGGCTCCTTCTGTCTGTTACATCTGCAAGCATAGCTGTTTTTTAAATGATGCTCTGACAGCCTCGGGGTTTGCAGGTCCCAAGCAGAGCAGCACTGGGCCAGCTCGCCAGGTGCCCCTCACACCTGTCCTGCCGCTGCAGCACCCACGCCGCTCTGGCCAAGACAGGACTCAAGCCATCAGAATGAAGCGCAGTGCGGAGTAGCTCGTGACCATCTCAACAGAAACCAGGGGCACTGGATCACTTCCCCCCTGAGGCTGCACTGAGATTCACACCTGCCCTGAGCTAGCAGCACATCCGAGAAGCTTCCAGAACTGCAGAGGTGGAAACAGGCCTCAGGTGGCTCCTGTCTGAACCCCATTCAGCCACATGGCAGGCCAGGTTTCCAGAGGTCCCTCATCCTTACCGTATGGCTCTCAGTTATTCTAGATTTGACAAGCATCTGGCAAACAGGGGAAGGGAGAGAAAAAGTAGAGAAAAAGAGGATCGTGAGGGTAATTTTGACATCATGGCCCTAGAAGTAATGTACATCATTTTAACCCACAATTCACCAGCCAGAACTCAGGCCCAGGGTCCCACCTGGACACAAAGATGCTGGGAAAACAGTCCCAGGATTGGCAGCCGTTTATCAGCTAAGACACATCAGGAAAGGGGTGTAAATGTTTGTGAACAGGAAGGCATCTCTGATGCAGCAGAACCTACCAGTGAACTAAAAGGCACAATTTGTAAAATAGCATATACTATATAACCATTCATGTGAAGTCTGAGCTATATATATACACATATATGAAAGTATCATTCATTTCCTGGTTTGGGATCGTAAATTTGGTTAGTGAGAGCTGCCATGTTATTTAAATCTACTTGGTTCTATATTTGCAAAGTGAGTAATTAGAGCTCAGGCAGTGAAGGATACCAATCATATCTCAAAAAACAACATTAAAAAAAATGACCTGAATCTATAAGGTTTTGGAGTATATTTCAGTAGTGAAGAATACCCGTGTGTCTGTGTGTGTGTGTGTGTGAATTCATGTGAGTGTATGTGCAGAGAGAGAAAAATCTAGAACAATAATCACCAAAGTCTTATCAATAATTATATCTGGGAGATAATATTGGGTCAGCCAAAAAGTTCGTTATGTAAGCTGTTATGGAAAAACCCGAACAAACTTTTTGCCCAACCCAGTATTTAGGCTTGTTACTTTCTTCTTTTTAACTGTTTATTGTTAAGTATTCCTTTATATTTAGGATGGTAATTTTATATTCAAAGGAAAAAAGAAGTAATACAATATTTATTTGAGAATTAAAAGCGTAGTCTTTCTAGTTAAAGTAGATACCCTATGGGACTATGAGGTGTGTTTTATCAGGAGGACATATATATACACTAACACTCAAGGTTTTTAAATAGGGTTGAGGTGACAAGCAGATGTGTTTTAAAATGTCACATTGGCTGCAGTGTGAGAAGTGAATTAGACAGGGGGCATGACCCGCACAGGCCACCAGGACACACAGAATTATGTACTGCATGAATGATGGTCCCTGGGGTTGTCAGTGTGAAGGTCTAGGAGTGAAGGCAAATAGATCCCTAGGAGTCACTTGGAAGGGAAAGATGGTACACAGATTAGCTAGTGGCAATGAGGATGGAGAGAAGTAAGTCAAAAATAGGTATTAGACAGATGGTCAACCAACACATGAAAAGATGCTCAACATCACTAATTATTAGAGAAATGCAAATCAACACTACAATGAGGTATCACCTCACACTGGTCAGAATGGCCATCATCAAAAAATCTAGAAACAATAAATGCTGGAGAGGGTGTGGAGAAAAGGGAACCCTCTTGCACTGTTGGTGGGAATGTAAATTGATACAGCCACTATGGAGAACAGTATGGAGGTTCCTTAAAAAACTAAAAATAGAACTACCATAGGACCCAGCAATCCCACTACCGGGCATATACCCAGAGAAAACCATAATTCAAAAAGACACTTTCACTCCAGCGTTCACTGCAGCACTATTTACAATAGCCAGGTCATGGAAGCAACCTAAATGCCCATCGACAGACGAATGGATAAAGAAGATGTGGTATATATATATATATATATATATATATATACACACACACACACACACACACACACACACACACAATGGAATATTACTCAGCCATGAAAAGGAACGAAATTGGGTCATTTGTAGAGATGTGGATGGACCTACAGACTGTCATACAGAGTGAAATAAGTCAGAAAGAGAAAAACAAATATTGATATTAATGCATATATATGGAATCTAGAAAATGGTACAGATGAACTGGTTTGCAAGGCAGAAATAGAGACACAGATGTAGAGAACAAACGTATGGACACTAGGGGGGAAAGCAGGGGTGGGTGGTAGTGGTTGGATGAATTGAGAGATTGGGATTGACATACATACACTAATATGTATAAATAGATAACTAATAAGAACCTGCTGTATTTAAAAAAATAAAATAAAATTCAAAAAAAAAAAGACTTTACAGTCTAGTGGAGACACCACCATGAAGACCAACAAGTGGATTCAAGGAGAGGCCAAATGAAGAAACAAGAATTGCATGACAGGGGTCAGAAAAGGCTTCATAGAGATTGTGACTGTCAAACCAAATCTTGAAAGATGAGTTTGTGTTCTCCAGAGCATCAAAGGGAAAAGAGAATATGGGGCAAGAAGGATGGGAATACTAAGCATAATAAAAGATTAACAGAAGCATGATATGGAAACACACACAGACAGAATTGTGTGTTGATGGACGTTTGTACCATTCTGCACGCTTGTCTATCTGAGCAACAGGGGTGCTCAGACACCACTTCTAGACTTAGGAGTGCTATTCATTTCTTACGTTGGCAAAGCAGCCACAGTTCCCAGGAATTAATGGAAACAAGTGCTTCTATCTTGTTGCTGGATAACTGAACTCTTCATACTTTTGATGATCATATTCACCTTTTAATTTCAATGTTACAAATTATACCAAATAACTGCAGATGACCCCATCCCTTTCCAATTCTTATTTGGAGCTCATCTGTCTCTATATGTGTGGTATTATTATTTATTTATTTTTCCCTATAGAGGGGGAATAAATTTCATCTTGTCAAAATACTATGTCTTTATTACTTTGGTATCTTCTGGTTGTCTACAGTGATATTAATGTAGCATTTTAAAATGCCAGCATGCTTTAATAACATAGTATATCTTTGCTTTAATAGCATAGTATATCTTTGACTCCTGCAAAAACATCACATTATTCAATGTATGCAAGTGCAAAAAGATATGACTCTCATATAATTTACATGTCCTTGTGGGGTGTTATTAATGTGTGCACTTTATAAGGGTATAATTCTGGAAACAATTTTCCATAGAATTGTTATAAGTGTTATCTTATAAATTTGAGATAATTTGGCACAATATTCATTTAACCAAATTACCCCAGTAATAACATTTCTTCATTTGTGAATACCAGTTCAGACTGACATTACACATTTTCAGTAAGACATTGAGCCCTGAAGATTCACCCAGACATGGCTGCATAATTCAGGATGAAGAACAACTAACAGAATTCCCATAAGTAGGCCAACTTTATTTCCCTAAATTGAAATGCACAACCGGACAGTACTTGCCCCAAACTGCCACTTTTTCATAATAAAATTTGATTCTGAGAAGCTGTCAAGGCAGGAAGAGGCATCAAAATGGATCATGGATTGGCATTAAGGTAACTTAGAATTGTGTGCTGGCTCAGCCCTTCGGTAGCAATTTTGGGGCTTTGGACAAGATGTGAAATGTCAATAATCTTCAACCTCTTCACTGATGATGTGAAATAATAGGATTGGACTGGATGGCAAAGGTTTCTTGGAGCATGCAATTAATTATCCCTGATCTCCTTTAGTACTTAATTATATGTTATTTTATCTTGCCCATTTTTAAGGTCTGTCTATCTCATCTTCACAAATATATTGTAAAATCATCCAGCCATAGAATGGGTCATCCATATATTCAGTTTGTAAAGAGTTTAGGCAGCCTTCTGTGTTGATGGCTAGGATGGAGGAGTCCCACAGGCCTGTGCTCAGGTCTTGTCTCCATCACTTACTGGTTCCATATCCTTGAGAAATTTACTTGTCGTCTGTGCAGCGTTCTTTGGGCCTGTCATCCAACCTCTCTGAGCCTGAATCTCAGTTTCTTGATCTGTAGAGTGGTAAAGGGTGTAGTGAAGAGGATCTGTGGGAGGATGCCACTAAGGGCTTTGGCCCAGCACCTGGCTCATAGACTACTTCAAGAAATGTAACTCATAACCAAGCACGGAAAGTACCGGGGAAGGATAGAGCTTAAGGAAAATTCACTCTCTCCTCTCACACCCAGCCTAGAACAGATGGGAAGAGAAGCATCTTTTGTGCAGTAAGTAATTGTGAATGAAGCATCTCTCTTTATCTCCATCAAGATGCACTAAAAGCACTAGACTAATATTTCTTGAATTAAATAGAAACCAAACTCCAATTTTATTGGAAAGCATATAGCAAAAATAGAAAAAGGAGATGAAAGGCTTCGTTATACCCAATGATGCCCTGTGTACAGGGAAGGTGGAATCATGCCATGGATTTCTGAACAATCACAAAACCATCCAGAAGCACAAAATACAAGATACTGTGGAGGAGGAGTCTTAGGGCAAAGTGGTGGGCAGGTGGGGAGGCTGGCAGAGCTTCCAAAGACCTTGAAGCCAGGCTGGAGACAGGATGAATGGCCTTGGTGGTTAGGAACAAAAGCGTTAATGTGCTAATTCTCTTTGTGATTCTGAGTGTAAATGTCCTGGTCCCTGGAGTCCACAGGCATGACAGATGATGACAAACTGGCCAACCCCTCTTCCTGGCCCAGCCTGTGCTGACACCTGGCCAGCATCTTTAAACAATGAGTGAGGTTTGGGAATAAAGCACTCTTTGCTAAGTTGTGCTCATTACCAAGTAAATCATGGTATATCATGGTGAGACAGAACACCAGAGGTCTATCCCCCACACCTAAATTTCTCTGTATGGTGAATCTTTCATTGACAAAGAAATCTCTCCCTGCTCCTTCAACCCAGCCTTTCATCTTGGATTCAGTAAATATTGTCTGATTGCCAACTATGCCAGGAGGAGAGAGAGATAACCAGACCCAGCCCTGCCTTCTGAGGGCTTCAACCTGCCATGGCTAGCAGGCTTTACCTCTTCTTCCTTAGTACCTTCTCCTAAACCCACACCTACCTTCCTATTCTCAGTGACACATGAAGAAGGGTGGGGACACATTCAAACTCAACTCAAAAGAACGAAATAAAAACCAAGCGTCTTCCCAGTAAAGATATTGGGGTCCCCAGAGAGACCAGTTTAGTCAATCATCAGTCACTGAAAATATCTGAGTTTTGCCACCACCAGGCAACTAAGAAAAGAGTAAGATGTATAAATTATTAGGCTATGGTACAGCCTGGACCGTTTTGCATAAATACAAACCTATTCTTATTGGCAGGTCAAAAATTTTTTTCGCGGGGATCTGAAACCGCTTCCAGCAGCTCATCTCCACTCAACCCTGGAATATCCGGGGCAGCAGACGGTGCGTTAACAAAGGAGAACTTGAATTTGGTTCCCCAAAATAGGTATGTGGAATCAGTGAATCTCAACTCTCTGAATGTTTTACTATGGTGTAAACTTCATGTGAAATACTTTCAACCTCTAGGGGTGAAGTTAGAAAATGTTTAATAAGAACCCACTTTTTAATCTGCTCTATAATTGGCCTTTCAAGACAAAGAGAATTTTAAGACAGGACTCCTGCTCTCAAGAAATTATAATCTGTGAGAACAACACAAAAACAAACTGTAAGAGAACAAACACTCAGAGAAGAATTTATTTGGTGGTCGCATGTGTGTCACAGACTGTGAGCACAGGCCAAGGGGAGCTAGGTGAGATTGGGAAAAGCTTGGAGTGGCTGGACACAGGCAGAGGGGAGAGGATGACCTTCTTAATGGGAGACATGTGCATTCTAACCCAGAAAGTTATTTTGGGAACTCCAGTTGGGCCTCTGCCCTCAGAAGCAGAAGAAAACTTAGAGCTGACCCAAACCTGGGCGTACACCACAAAACCACAGGAGCTCCACTGAAGCTTCAGAGGGGAACCTTCTAGTTCCACCTCAGCAGAAGGGAGAGGAGTGCTTGATTCATGTGGACACAAAACACAAAACTTCTCTAAAAGTTTTCAGACCCCCATCTCATTCTCGCCATTTTACAGCCGTGGTGACGTGGTGGTACTGTCACAAGAAGGCTGAGGAGTCACACACAAACGCAACAATCATTTCAGCTTGGAGACTAGTCATACGAAATCACGAAACCTGGCGATGCATTTGTGTGTAGCTGTCGGTGGCCTGACAGCCAAACTCCCCGTGTGCTTCGGAAAGAACTTTCACCATCTATGATGCCAGTTGACTAGCCAGGGCTCTCTTGGGTGTCAGGGGGTTCGGGCAATGTTTATGGCAATCAAAGTTCAGAAGTTAAGATCCTCAGAGCTTGGTCAAATTCTTCAATACTTACCTACGCTTTTAGCTAGGGCATACTGTGTCTTCAGACTGTGGCCGAAAACTTCAGTGTTGTATTTTAAAAACACGATTCAATTCCACAAACCCATATCGAGCATACAGTGTGTGCCAGACACTCTGCAAAAACAGGAATAGAGAGATAAACAAACTGTATTTCCTGCTTTTAATGAGAACCTAGTCTCTCAAGAAAAACATAAGCAAGTAAGTACAAGGGATGTGACAAGTATTGTAAAAGAATTACATTAAGCAGGCTAAATGTGTTACAGTGCAAGTCTGGGGCAGAACAAAACTACAGACCTATTCAGTTTTCATGGAACCATTTGACCACAATTTTCTCCTTGATCATAAAATAATAACATGTTTGTATACAACATAGTTTTTTTTTTTAATGGAGTATAGTTGATTTACAATGTTGTGTTAGTTTCAGGTGTACAGCAAAGTGATTCAGCTATACATATACATATATCCATTCTTTTTCAGATTCTTTTCTCATCTAGGTTATCACAAAATGTTAAGTAGCGTTCCCTGTGCTATACAGTAGGTCCTTGTCTTGTTGGTTATCTATCTTATATATAGTAGTATATGTATGTTAATCCCAAGTTCCTGATTTATCCTTTCCCCCCTCAGGTTTCCCCTTTGGTAACCATAAGTTTGTTTTCAATATCTGTAAGTCTGTTTCTGTTGTGTAAATAAGTTCATTTGTATCATTTTAAAAATTAGATTCCACATATGAGTGATATTATATGATATTTGTCTTTCTCTGACTTACATCACTTAGTATAATAATCTCTAGGTCCATCTATGTTGCTGCAAATGGCATTATTTCATTCTTTTTCATGGCTGAGTAGTATTCCATTGTATATGTGTACCACATCTTCTTTATCCATTTCTCTGTTGGTGGGCACTTAGATTGCTTCCATGTCCTGGCTATTGTAAATAGTGCTGCTATGAATATTGGGACACATGTATCTTTTTGAATTATGGTTTTTTCCTGGTATATACCCAGGAGTAGGATTGCTGGATCATAAGGTAGTTTTATCTTTAGTTTTTTAAGGAACCTCCATACTGTTCTCTATAGTGGTTGAACCAGTTTATGTTCCCACCAACAGTGTAGGAGGGTCCCCTTTTCTCCACACCCTCTCCAGCATTTATTGTTTGTAGATTTTTGGTACCTGGTATTTAGAACAATGTAAGAAATGCAGGGGGTCCTGATAGCACACTATTGTGTTTTTTTTAAATAAGTAAACGTTCCTTTTCCCCATTCCCTATCAAGCTTTTGAAAAATACAAGGGGGTAGTCTCTCTTAGAAGATTTCCTACCTTTAAGAACATAAATCATACTCATTTATACAAAATAGTTTGAGTTTATTTAATGTAAAATCAAATGCTCGGATTGAAAAAGAATAACTACTGCAGCATTTTAACACCTCATACCTCAGATTTCCACATTTCATATCCTTATTCCCCAAATTAGAAATAGTTGCCATCTCTAACCAATCAAGTCTTCATTTTATTTTCTGTATAATTGGCAGATTTGACTAGATAATTTTCACATTTCCTTTCTACTCTAAAATAACCAACATAATAACTATCGAGGGAGAGCACGCACAAGGGACCATGGAAAGAGTACTGGCTTTAATCAGATGCAACTGGGTAATTCCTGTCTATCTGTTCATTAGCTGTGTGACCAACTGTTTCTCTGTCTCTAAAATGAGGCTAACAATCCTTCCTTCAATTCCATATTTAAGGATTAAGTGAAATGAACAGTAACAGCAGTACCAGTAGTAGCACCAGCAGTAGTAGCAGCAGTAGCAGCAGTAGTAGCAGTAGTTGTAGCAGTAGCAGCAGTAGTAGCATAGTAGTATTTATAAAAATCATGGAGACATTGCCTAGTCTGAATGGAAGTCTAGAGATAATGCAGGATTCAGGCTCAGTGGATCTGTGGTTCCTGAACATTTTGCATCTGTTCTGTGGTGAGAAGATCAGTTTCATTCTGTTGTCTGCTGCTCATTCTGGTGTCTGCTGCTCAAGGTTCTAAGTTGGCTGTACAATCACAGTTACATACTCCCTGGGTTCTTCTTTTTTCTTCTTTTTTTTTTTTTTTCTTGAGAAGCCACATTAATCTTCATCACCCTTCTGGAGAACTATCATTTTTTTTAAATTGATGTAACATTGGTCCATCACCATACAGTTGACCCTCTTTACCCATTTCATCCTCCCCTGCCCCTTCCCTTCGGTAATCACTACTCTGTTCTCCGTATCTGTGTGTTTATTTTTGTTTAGTTTGGTTTGATCATTTATTTTGTTTGTTATATTCCACATATGAGTGAAATCATATGGTATTTTTTTTCTCCATCTGACTTATATCACTTAGCATAATACCCTCAAGTTCCATCTATATTATCAAAAATGGCAAGATTTCATCTTCTTATGGCTGAGTCATATTCCTCTGTGTGTGTGTGTGTGTGTGTGTGTGTGTGTGTGTGTGTGTGCATCACGTCTTCTTTATTCATTCATCCTGGGTTCTTTCTTATCCCAACCAAGACAGAGGTGTGGCACTCTGCTTGCCAAATTTCATCTTCTTCCAGAGTGACCCCTTTGCACTCTCATGGCATCTTGCCCAGGAGGATTTTAGCAGCAACCCCAGGGCCACTCTGATCCTAAATGAAAACCCATCCTCCTTCGCTGTCTCACTCTAACCAACACAGCTCATCAGAGTTTCTCGTAAGTTATCCCAGAGATACTAGGAACAAAAGAAAATCAAAAGGAAGTACTGTCCATGATCACATTATCTTGCCTTTGTGAGATAAAGTTCAAAGTCCAAGCTGTATCATCCCCTGCAACTCAGTCTCAGGCAGAGGGTTCTTCCATCGCCGGGGAACTGATGCTCTTTCCAGACCTGCCACCAGCACTGCTCCCCTCAGAGCGGGGTCATTTCTTTCCAGGGCTCCCCTTTGCCTCTTTAGGACACAAGATTTTTCCACCACTGACTATCCGAAATTTGAAAAAGAAGCAAATGCCTGGCCCTTGAAGCAGATGTCACATGTAAAATCATGTTTCAGGACCAAATATTAAGTGTGGTCCAAACCAAAGACTCAGTGGTTTCTGAGGCAATTTGAGTTTCTGGAGATGAGGCATCAGGATGGCATGTCTCTGTCTATCGTCTGAGATGCACGAGCTATGAGGGGGTTAATTAGGGACACATCCATTTGGCTTCTCTAGTCTAGGGCCACACAATATCATCTTTTTTTTTTTTTTTACATCTTTATTGGAGTATAATTGCTTTACAATGGTGTGTTAGTTTCTGCTTTATAACAAAGTGAATCAGTTATACATATACATATGTTCCCATATCTCTTCCCTCTTGCGTCTCCCTCCCTCCCACCCTCCCTATCCCATCCCTCCAGGCGGTCACAAAGCACCGACCTGTTCTCCCTGTGCTATGCGGCTGCTTCCCACTAGCTATCTACCTTACATTTGGTAGTGTATATATGCCCATGCCTCTCTCTCGCTTTGTCACAGCTTACCATTCCCCCTCCCCATATCCTCAAGTCCATTCTCTAGTAGGTCTGTGTCTTTATTCCTGTCTTACCCCTAGGTTCTTCATGACATTTTTTTTCTTAAATTCCATATATATGTGTTAGCCTACGGTATTTGTCTTTCTCTTTCTGACTTACTTCACTCTGTATGACAGACTCTAGGTCTATCCACCTCATTACAAATAGCTCAATGTCATTTCTTTTTATGGCTGAGTAATATTCCATTGTGTATATGTGCCACATCTTCTTTATCCATTCATCCGATGATGGACACTTAGGTTGTTTCCATCTCTGGGCACACAATATCATCTTAACACAAACAAATGGATTTGGTTAGTGCTGCTAAAAACCCCTCCACTTAATTGATTGGCAGAGTAAAGTGACTCCTAATATAAAATTCCAAAATTTTGATTTTAGTACTGAAAACCCATAAGTGGAAAGAATCTAGAAAGATCCTTATCTGTAGCAATGAGACAGAAGATTCCTCACAGAAAGACAGCAGTTTCCTTTAGATCCAGACCACGGACTGACATGAGCCATGAAAAGTCACTTGCCATCCAACCTCTTAACTTCTACATGGTAAGACAAGAAAATATTTGTTTCCAGGTTTTCTAAAACTACGTGACATATTTTTTGTTGTGGAGATGCTCTGAGCTCTCCATCAGAAGTATGTTTGTGGCCCATGTCCCTTTACATATGACGGATGTCCCAAAGAAGTTCTGAACAAACCAAATTGTTCAAGGTCAAATCGTATTGTAACTTCACCTGGAAATTAGTTGATGTTAATCAAATCGTATGATAAAAAGTTATGAGTGATTAATTTTTCTCTGAGTTCCCTCCATTGGGCTTCTTTCAAATGAAGCAAATTTGCTTCGTAGTAACACATTATTTTATACACATGAAGGAATCCATTGTTTTTATTGGTTTCACAGACATGCTCCTCATGTAACTGGCCATCACACGTGTGTTCATTTCCCATGCTGTGTAACAAGTCACCTCAAAATTAGTGGATTAAAACGATACACATTTATTACCTTACTTTCTCTGTGGACCAGGACCCAGGTGCGGCTTAGGAAGGTCCTCCGCGCTTCTTGGGTCTAACAAGTCTGCCATGCAGGTGTGGTCAGAGGTAGACCCTTTCAGGGTCCTCTTGCAGTGCCATGTGGGCTCTCCATGGGCTTCTCACAACATGGTGGCCCTTCCTCAAGCCTGCAAGGGAGCAAAGTCTCTCGGAGGTGTGCTAGCAGACTCCGATATGGTAGGTGCGTGTTCTTCTGCTTTAAAGATGTCTCTGCTTTAGAAACAGACTCACAGACAGAGAAAACAAATTTATGGTTACTAAAGGGGAAGAGGGGATAAATTAGGAGTTTGGGATTAAAATATATGCACTACTATGTATAAAATAGGTAACCAACAAGAACCTACTGTATAGCACAGGGAACTCTACTCAATATCTTGTAATAACCCTATAACGGAAAAGAATCTAAAAAAGAATATGTATAGACATATATTCAGTTATACATACATATATACATATATATGTTATATACATTATATACATATATGCATACATATATAACTGAATCACTTTGCTGTACATCTGAAACTAACACATTGTAAATCAACTATACTTCAATAAAAATTTTAAAAAAAGTCTGTGTTTTAATTTCTAATACAGTAAATATCAGCAGATGTAACCCCAGGAAACAAAACTTCCGTGGCGTCCTCAACAAACTCTAAGAGTGTGAGAGAGTCCTGAGACCAGCAAGTGGGAGAACTGCCTCTCTGGGGAGATTTGGGAGGGTCTGTGCACAAACAGAGGAGCCTGGACCTCACCCCAGGTGACACACACTCACTCAGAGCCTGGGAGAGGCTTTTGTCTCCAGCTCTGTTCATAACTTACGAGAACTTTGCAATCCCGAGGAGAGAAAATTTTCCGAGCATCAACGCAGCCACACTGGTTAGGGCCTAACATCCTGGCAGGCTGCGGCTAAACCAGTTACAAAGAAAATAAGAAAAGGAAGAATAAGAACCATATAGAGAGAAAACATAAGAATTTTAAGTATGTATTTCTGCCTTATTTTCAAATCTAGAGATGATGCCGATCGCGTTTCCCCCTACCCTGCAGAGTGTGATTGAATGTCTGGGCTAGGATCTTGTGCTCTTACTTAAGATCCATATATCCAGCTACCTTAGCTTCTTCAAATAATCTAGGACATAAAAAAAAAAAAAAACAAGTATGATGAAAATGGCTCTCGGAAAGTCCCTTCACCAAGCTTGAGGGGCGAGCAGGTGGGAGGGTGCATTACCTTTTTTTTCTAGAGCACAGCCCTTTGTTATCAGTTCACACAAAATATATCCAATTTCCCAAAACTGTCTTTGGCTCTCTTATAGATTAGTTCACTTCAGTAAACTTTTACTGAAAATGTCAGTAAAATTATTTTTCTAATTAATTATTAAATAAAAATCTAATCAAAATTCCAGTTGACATATTCTATATGTTAACAAAATAATTCTAGAATTTGTTTGAAGAATATATAAAGATAACTTTAAATATTCTTGAATATAATGTTTTTTTTCTTAAATGGGCAATTGGTCCATAAGTAGCAGGATTACTATGAGGACTAAATAATCAAATGTAAGTGAATCATGGAGAAGAAAACTAAATAAAAGGAATACAAATTGGAAAAGAAGAAGTAAAACTGTCACTGTTTGCAGATGACATGATACTATACATAGAAAATCCTAAAAACACTACCAGAAAACTACTAGAGCTCATCAATGAATTTGGTAAAGTTGCAGGATATAAAACTAGTACACAGAAATCTGTTGTATTTCTATACACTAACAATGAAAGATTAAAAGATGAGTGGAGAGATGTTACTTACCTAAATAGTAAAATTTGTTTTAAAACTAAGTCAAGAAAAAAACGTTGTCACATTGGTTTAAGAAGAATGGACAGATAAATAGAAGAGAAAATAGTGACAGAAGACAAAACATCACAAACTAGAAAGAAAAGATGGATTATTCAGTGTGACTAGTATTTAAAATATTGACTGTTAACAACTAAAATCAAGTGAGAACTTTACCTTCTATTGTCCACCAAAAATAAATTCTATATTTATTAGAGAGTTAAATACTTTTAAAAGAAAGCACAAAAAGGAACATATGTGTGAATCTTCAACTGATCTTTATACAAGACAACTTCTTAAGCTTTTAAACAATGAAAACAAAAAGAGAGGAAAATTATTGGTAAGTTTGAATGATGTCACAAATCTTATAATGACATTGCAAGGGAAATAATAAGGTAAAGAAACTGGAAACATATCCAAAATAAGTATGATAAAAGGTCAATATTCTAACTATAGAAAGAGCACTTATTCATCAAAAATAAAACTTCAAAACATTCAAAAATTTTTTGAAATATGAAAATGGCTAAACATACAATTTACAGAACCAATACAAGTGGTAACACACTTGAAAATAGGTTCCACCAAGTGGCAAAATAAGATACCATGTTTTACCCATCAAGGTGCTAAGTGTTTGTAGATGACACTTTACAATGCTGGCAATCATATGGCAGAAAGGGTGCACCTATATTATCCTTCAGGAGAAACATTTGGAAATATATGTCAAGCATCTTAGAAAATAAAACTAAAATTTAAAGAAACAATTCTAACCAAATAGGGATTCTAAGCTTTATATAGGAGTGCTCTCCACATCAATTACTTACCATTGCAAACCCAGACAGTACTTAATATCTTAATATTTCTGAAAATCAGGGGTAATAACCCACTTTGTGTAGGTCGTGTGTGTACCTGTAACAAAGCCTGGCACACAGTGGGCCTTCAGTTCATCATTGCTTTTACCATCTTTTGTTGTTCCAGCAAGATTCTGACAGTAGCTTCTCTCTGCCGATTCACGTGGTGCTTCCTGCCAAGTACTCCTGGTCCCAGGGAGCCCTCTTGGCTCCCCAGGCTGTGGGAGCAGTTGCCAGCCAAATACTGGCAACTCTGAAAGTGTACACTGAAAAGGGTATGTGCACCAAAAATTCACTTACTGAGATGATTCCCTTGAGATGGTGAATAATGGAGGAATATGATTTGTTACAACGGATATTTACATTCATAACCACTGATATCCAATTGCCAGTATATGCGATAAAATAATTTGGGTGGATGAGTTCAAGAAATGGAAAGATACAGGAGATAAATAAATGATAGATAGATAGATAGATTTATGTACATAGTAGATGTATAATATATAATACAGAAATTAGAAATAAAGGAAATTGTTCACATTATGAAAAAAATCATGGAAGAAGAAGGTCCACCATAAGACTCCTAGCTTTATCTATTGGAGTTAAAATGTCATTAATTGGACTTTTAAAAGTACAATTTATAGTCAGTATTTCAGGGGCACATATATTTCATCACCTGAGGTACACACAGAAACGAATTCACATTTATTTACATTTGAAAATCATAGCTATCAATACCTACTGATCTTCCAACACGAATTCTGAAATAACCACAGATAGCTGCAAATGGCTTGAAAGCATGACCGCAGGAAGTGTGCCCACAGATGGGTTAGCTCAGGGAGATTAACTTGTTTTTTAATTTTTTTGCTTATTTAACAACTTAAAAATTAAGCACTAACATTTTCAGAGTGCTTAAAAGACTTCAACACAATAATGGCTCAGAAAAATTGGACAAATCAAACGTAGTAATTTAAAACCATACTCATTTAAAAAGAATTCAGACAATTTTGTTTGAATCAAAATTTCAATAAAACAGCTGATTATTGGCCTGGAAATAATTATTTGATTGGATGAATATTTCTTAATTTTAAGACCTCATATGAACTCCTGTGTATGCTCAAACCCCTAGGTATTAGCCTCCCGGAGTGGTTTCTCAATATATCCACTTCTCAGAATGGTGATTGGTTAAAAGCTTGTCATATCAGCACTTTTTAAAACTTCTCCTCTCCATATGTTAGCACTTTCTTGTGTGTCTTTGAGAAAATTTGTGTTAAAAACAACAAAAAGAAATTAATCGCTGAAATAATGTCATCTTAACCACACTGAAATCTTTGATCCCGAATCTCTAGCTACTAAAACTCAACCCAAGTTGTGTCCATGACACAGCCACAACCAAAAACACTGTTTCTTCCCCTAAACCCAACTTCATGGTTTTATTCTTTTTGGCTTTGTCTCAAACTCTCCTATAAATAAATTTTCCCTGCAGCTCAGTAATAAGATGAGGTAAGCCACTCCTTTTCCAAATTATAGAGATCTAGGAAAGCAAAGGTTGAAAGTAAATAAGACAACTCTAAAATAGGTCTAGAGGCAAAGACTCCTTGCTCCAGGTCTGGCCCCGCAGTAAACACACACGCTCACAACGTTTCTCCTTTGTAGATTCTGAAAAGTTTCATGAGCCAGTATCTCACAAACATCTGCCTTCATTATAATTATATTTCTATTTCAGCTGCACCAAGCTATTTACAGATGAGCCTGTTCATAAAGAGCTTTATAATTAAGCAAACAGAAATATCTTTTTATAGGATGCAGATCTAGGGGTGATAATCACACACAAAATACACAGCAACAGTTGCAAATAGAGTGTTTAACGCTAGTTATATAGTTAGTGATGTGCTCAATAAAGCTTGACATGTCTTTGTTCCTAAATACGAGAAAATATGGTCTTTGCTATGCAGCAGTGTAAACTGTCTTCTTCTCTTATTTTTTTTTAAGCAAAGACCATATTTTTCAGGGTGAGTTTTTTAAATGTGTGTGTATGTGTGTGAGTGCGTGTGTTTTATATAATAACAGGGTTAGAAAAAGCACACACATATTCTCTGGCTTAGTAGGGTTTGAAATTTGCCTGGTACTTGGAGAAAGAGAAGTGATTCTAAATATTAGCAGCAATGTATGGTCACTCAGAGTGTGACAGATTAAATTAGTAGATATTATGTGATGGTACTATAGTAGTAGCTGCCAGACAAAAAGAAACCTAAAATACTAATCACAGGATAAAAGAAATTTCTCATGTTCCCATAAAGTCTACCCAAGCCTTTGGGTGTTTCCCAGGAGGGTCAATCTTTGCTTATGTACATTTCAGCAGCTCTCAACCCAACCTCAACCTGTACAATGAAGCTCTGATTTGATGAAAATGTTTTCTTTCTCATTTTGTAGACTTTCTTGACCATCCAGAAGTCACGCAATCCCAAAGACTTTGGGCAAAAAAATATAACCATTGTTTGTTAAGATTCAACCCTGGCATAGAAAGGGTCACATATGTATTCAGCACTATGTTCTAAAATGTGTTTGTCCAGCTCATATACAGCTGCTGAGTGTACAATGGTGTCATGATTTAGAAAATGGTTTGAAAAGCACACACACTCACAGAGTCTTAAAATGATAATGTGCTTTGACCTAGTAATTTCACTTGTGTGAATATATATAAAGAAAAAGAAGTCCGAAAAGCATGAATAAAATAGCTTTCATTGAATAAGATATTTATCATATTACTTACTCTTGTTATAAGATAAAAATGGAATGTTCACAAATGTCCGATTGTAGGTGGATGGAGAAATAATTTATGGTGTTTACATACACTCAGTGTAATGTCTTGCAGCCATAATTCATTGGTATTCTAAACACTTATAGTGGTTTGGAGGAATGTTTACTACATAATGTTAAAGGACAAAAATAGGATAAATTGCACAATATAATCTCAACCATGTACAAATGAAAGTACCAAAAATTGGAAGGAAATATATCAAAGTGATAACAGTGGTTAGATTAGAGAAATGGGTTATAGGTGAATTTTATTCCATTCTTTTTGATGAGGTGTTTATTTTCCAACTTTTACATAGTATCTACTAATTTTAGGTTAAATAAAGACTATTTTAAAAATATGACTAATCTCAAGATGCATAACAATAATCATACAATTTAGAGTTGTTCAGCTATGTTTTAGAAAGGCTTGAATAATCTTTTCTTACAATTGACTTGAGTAACTAAACATTTTCCTTTATGAAATGTAGCTGTATCTTGGGTCCACGCTCCACCCAGTCTGCCAGAATAGGGTTGACAGCATGTGTCCCTAAGACAGTGATATTTGTTCTTTAAGAGAAGAAAAATGAGACCATTGCTAGAAAAAGCCATGGGCTCTGGGTATATAAGTTGTGACATTCAATATACTTTACCTGCTTGTTTGCTTGACCTTCTCTCCTGTTCTGTGTATATGTGTGTGCATGTCTTTTCTCCCCTCATTTTCCTCCAAGCCTCTACATTTCCTTACTGACCTTACATCTACGTCTTATACATTTCTCTCTTCACAATTCATAAGGAAAGAGGAAGAACTGATATTTATTGAGTTTCAGCAACTCACCAGGTGGTTTACAATTTTGTGAAATCTTTTCATCTTCATACCAGCCATGAGAAGTGGGTTTTTTGACCTCACTTTGAAGGTGAGCAAAGGCCCAGGGACTTTTCCCCAAGCCATCTTGTCAATAGGAGTGAAGTGAAAATTCAAATTTCTGGTCTGTCTGCCTCTAAATCTTTACTGACTGACTGAATCAATTGCTTCCCCATGGTGTTCAATGCTTTCTCTATGATATTAGACTTCAAAGACCCATTATAGTTAGACTTTGATTGAACCTCAGAAATGAGAGCATGATTCACAGGTCTGTGTTCAACCCAAAGTATCTGTCACCCATAATTTTACCTAATCCCCAAGGTAATGTACAAGATTAAATATAATATTAAGTAGGAAACAAATAAAAATAAAATAATACCAAAGTAGTTCAAAGGAGCAGATTAATTGATGTTACTTGACATCAGATTGATTTGGTCATGGTGTGAGTCCTCCCTAAGCTTTCCTGTCACTGTGTAAAGAGCTACTTCCTTTCTGTTGTATTAAACTTGTTTACTTTTTGTTTGAAGATACATTTTCTGGTTGTTGGAGTCCAGGATTTGCTAACATCACTGATGTTCAAGTTAACTATCTCTCGTAATGCTGCAGGCGTGGAGCATATCCCCTTGATTTCCAGATCAAAGGCCTGCTGGCCCATCCATAGTTATCAGGCCCCTTCAGTCTCTCTGTCCAATGTCCCTGAAATGCAAGTATCTACACGTATACACTCGTTTCTGAATTTGAGCAAAGTATGGCTCCTTCTCCAGCATTTTCCAGTTAATGCTGCTGCCTGCATTCTTTCTCATAAAAAAACCTTCCCAAATAGCCCTATCTCAAAAAAGAAAAAAAGAATTCTTACTCTCCTAGACTCTCCTCGGATCCACCCTCCTCATTCCTCCTTTCACAGATTATTTATTACCCTCCTTTACCGAAACCCTACACTGCCGGTTCCTTCTCTCTCTGTTTGGTTGTAGTTGCACTGCTCCTAAAGCTTCATCCATCACCTCCATGCCTCTATGTGACTGGCTGCAAAAGAAAATCGTGTTTCTCCTGGCCTTCCTGTCCATTGCTTCAACACTGAACTTCCAGACACTGCTTTGCCTTCACTCTTAATTCTCTCTAGCCACTCAGACTCAACCGGTAGGAAATCCTACTCATCATTGCCCTCCTTAAAATGGCCCTTTCTACAGACTCCTCTTTTTGGTGAATGGAATGTTCCACCATGGGGACCCACACTTCAGTATAATTTCTGAATCCTTTCACACTGCTGCCTCTCCCGTTCAATCAATCATTTAATCCTGACATACTAACTCATAACAAACCCATCGCTGCAACCCATCCAGACCCAAGGTTGTCACATTCACAATTATGAAACACTTTTTGATAGATATCTAGTTGGAGTTAAGGGAGGATTCTGGGTTTTTTCCCTCACAAGTTCGGCAGATATGGCATAATTTAAACAAGTCTCAGCTGAATTCTGAACCACGTCTATTTATTAGTAAGTAGGAAAAAAATCCATCCAATGACCTATTCTAACGAATTGATGAAATCCAGCTCCCTGTGCTTTCTAACAGTCTGAGTATCTTTCATGAAATATCCACTCAATGCTGATATTCTAGCAGCATCATTCAGCTGACCGAGTTCAAGTCAGATGACAAAAATGTCAGCTAAGCAGAGACAGGCTTGGGAGCCATAGCCTAGGGGTCTATTCCAATGGATGCTTGAAATTAGGCTTACTGGAATTTTCTATGTTGTTTACACAAAGGCAGAATTGACTGAGTAATATAGCTCGTCAGACCACATGTGTTTCTCCATCAGTTTTATTTAATTAGTATTTTTAATTATATATTAAGCATCAGTGACCTCACTAACGTGAACAAAAGGGCTAAGATCTTGACACTAAGCTGAGCCTGTGGTGCTTGTGTTCCTTCCCCTCCAAACCTCACCTTCACGGGGGTAATGGAATTCTGTGCCCCAAATTCTTCTGCATTCTGCTTAGATTCTTCTATTGTATCTATCTGTGCTCCTTAAAAAGAGCATATATGCATATCTTTATTGTAATTATTTTTAACATAAGATTATGTCATATATAGTCTTTATGACTCTTTTCACCTAAATACCTTGTTAATGAACTTTAATATTGTTGTAGGTAACTACAGTTTGTTTTGACTATTTTATATTGTCTATTTATTCATCCACTTTCTAGATGATGGGCATGTAGATTATTTCCAGATTTGGGGGTGATTTTTGCTCTTTTGAACAATTCGGCTGTATACATTCTTGTACAATCTCTTGCCATACATATACAAAAGTTTACCTTCAGCATAAATTGAGCTGTGGAATTACTGGGTCAACAGGGTAGATAAACGTTTGGAAGAAATATGCCAAACCCTCCTCCACCACGGTTGCCACAGGGACCCTCCTATGAGCAATGTAAAAGAGCTCTTCTGTGATGTGTCCCCCCAGCAATGATTTCTAATTGATATTAAAAGTAATCAAATTTTTAAGTATTGTCAACCAAATGGAATAAAAGTGGTATCTCGGCATGGTCGTGATTTGCATTACCTTGATCACATGGTAATCAAGAATTTATTGGCTTGAAAATGTGTGCTAATCTTTTGACCATTTTTCTATTGAGTTAGGTTCTTAATGAGTTTAAAGAGTTTTTTATGCGTTCTTGACATGTGTCTACATATCTTACCCACCATTAATTTCAGCAGTGAAAAACCACCCACGTTTTCCCACCTTTTAATAAAATGTATTATGTTATTTAACAAACCATCTGATTATAATGGGAGTTAACTCAGCAGAAGAGCCTATAGCAGCCTCCTCTGTAACACGGGCCTTTGCTTAGTGCATGTCCTCAATTAGTGGATATAAATGTCAATTAAGTTCCTCTTGGGTATAGTTTAAAGTTTGCATATTTTTATGTATTTACCTACCTACATACACATAGACACATGCACACACACATATACATACACACACACACACACACAAAAAAAAAAACACTGCCCCAAATAAATGATAGTGTAAGGCTCATCTTTTCTGACCTCAGGCCCCCAATCCCGGGGTCCGTTCCAAGAGTCCCTGTGCCCAGTCTCTCCTCTTCATGCAGCCTGTACATGGACCTCAGACTCCTCTCTCAAAACATCAATTTTGCCAACTCTCAAAATTAGAGAAGTGCTTACACCTCTGCATTGCCTAGCATATGAAGTGAAAATTCCTAGCCCAGCGCCTCGGTCCTACTTGACCTAAGCTATCTTCCCAGGCAAACCTGCTCCTGCTTTTCCATATGAGTGGAGCCTAAGGGTCTCCATCCCAATTCTAGCACTTGGCAGCTGTGTGACACACAAGAAGTCACTTAACCCAATGAAAGCTCAGTTTCTTCTTCTATAAAATGAGGACAGTCATAGTGTCTAACTCATGGGTTCACAGGGTCAATCTGGGGATGAAGAGAGGTAATGCTTTGTCAATATTTAGTACAATGTCTACATGGCGGACAACTGCTAAATGTGTGTTGTTGTTTAGGTGCCTAGTATTGCTGGAACTATTATTTCATTATAGCCAAGCTCTTTATCTTGTTAATCCCCAAATATTGGTGGAGTGATTTGTTCTTCCGCTCTCCCTTGCATCTTCACAGAGATGTCTTACTCAACTGTCTGTACGATGACATGGAATGCTATCAACTTCAGAATCTCTAAGCACTTCGGTAACACTTCCTCTATTAATACTTGTGCCTCTCAGTTCCTTGTACAAATATATTTATCTCTATCATTCCTGTGCTACTTGAGAGAGAGACCAGTATATTGGTCATCTTTTTTTCCCAGCATCCAATGCTCAGCCCAGAACAAAACTGATGCTCATAAAGTGTATGTTGTTTGAATGATTTCCTCTTCTTCTCTTTCCTTCTTTTTTCCTAATCCTCAAAGCCCACATATAAAACCCTTATTAAAATGTTATTTTTATTTGTAACCCTATAAAACCATGACTCACGATACCCAGTCTTATTGGCTGCCTCTTCCATTTCCCCCTCCACAATACACTCTGAACCTCTCTTTCCCCACATCCCTCTGTTTTCCCAAACCACTCAGGGTGTAGAGCCCTCGAGAGCCGAGTTCTTACTCTGCCTGCCTGCTTTTCTAGAAAGAACGTTCCCAGTCATTGTGTTTTCTTCCTTTAAAACTCCAGCAAGAGAAACAAGTGGAGCAGATAACCCCTTGATACTCTGTTGGGGTCAGAGCTGGGGAGGGGAGGAGGAAAGCGTAGAATCCCAACATGTCAATATATATATTTTGCTGCAGTTTGTAACATTATCATGCATTCAGATTATGCCCGGGGACAGACCACATGCATAAACATAAACTACTCTACATGTCTAACTTTAATGTCTTTAAGTATTACTTCTTCCATCACTCTTTTCCTGGCCTGAGACAAGTCACGTAATGCAAAGTGTCATGTTCTGTCTCATGTCACTCACAATCACCATCGCTACATTATTTGATTAATTTCATAAGATAGCACAGTCAATTCAATGAGTAGTGCTTATATTCAAGGTCCAGTGTACGACCCAGAGATGACATCCTTCTGCAATATAAGCTCAGACTTCTTGGAGCAAAGATGCTTCACACTGGGCGAGAAGGGTATTCCTCAGCATCTCAGCATCATGCTCTGTTTACTCTTACAGGTCAAATGACATGTTTCAGAGGGAAAAAAGTCAGGCATCATCTATGATCTATTTTTAAAAAATCTATTATGTTAAGAGTAAAAAGAAAAGGTAAGATGATGTAAAAGAGGGTAACTATATGCAAATGATGCCATGATTATGTGCCTAATTATTGGAGCTCATTACTCAGGAGTTCCAATCTACCTCTAGCTCTGTGATTGTGGGTGCCAGGATCCAGTGAAGGGAAAAGAAACTACTCAAGATATTTGGAGCGCAAAAATACTTGCTACAAGGAATTGGGTGCCTATCATTGAGCAGACCAGAGGGACGGAAGCTGGGAAGCTGCCTTCCAAATCTCACTCAGCTATTTCTGATTGCATGGAGACAATTCTCATTCAAAATCCCACGCAACATTGTAAATCAACTATACTCTAATAAAAATTTCAAAACATAGTTATACTCAAAAAAAAACCCACAAAGTTTACAGAAATACTTATTCAACATGAATAAATACTTACTCAAACAAAACAAAACAAAACAAAAAATACCTCACTGCTGAGAAGTACAGGCTCTCGCTTTTTGACTTCTCCAAGTAGAAAAGGTGAATGTGGGTTGAGGGCCAATCCAGCGTGAGGTGGAAACAAATTGTTAAAAGGTGGTGCGGAGCCAGGTTTAAGCTCAGACCATTTGTTCTTGAGCAAGTCTGTTACTGTCTCTGAACCTCGGTTTTTACACCAGCAGGATAAAGACAGACCTATAGTCCTTGTCTCAGGGTTTGGAGTACTGAGTATCATGCACAGAAAGAAAGAGCCCAGAGCCTGGAACGTAGTAGGCGCTTGATAAATTGAAGCTGCTATTGCTCTCACTAGGGAATGAAATTGTGGAGATGCTGGCAGTCAAATACTTGTTTTCTCAGCTCAAATGTGACTGTGGGCAAAGAAAACCTTAAGTACCAACTATGTGCTTGGATGCCTTCATGACCCCGGCCCAGTTATTAATCACAACGACCCCATGGGGTGTACGTTGGTCTCCATTCTGTGACTGAGGAACCAGAGAATCAGAGAGAACACGAATGATAGAACCTGTGGCAAGACCCTTTCTCCCTCCCTCTTCTCCCCATCACACACACAGCAGCTGAATAAAATCCCCTGTTCTTCTCCTGGATGCCCCCTGGAAGGGCTAACACTGATGTCAGAATCTTTCACTCACATCACTCTTCATTACTTGCAGGGATAGGGAAAGTGTGGACACCATTGATCAGTCTTTCTAGTCTGACAAACGTCTACTTAACTCTGCACTCATGATCTCCTCTCAGTTTTATGTAAATCTTCTCCAGTCGTTTGCATTGACAGAGAATTTCTAGCTATGTCATTTCTGCCTTCTCCTCCAGCCTTCCAGTTACAGGTAGTTCATTCATTCATTAGAGCATCACCTTATATTTGTGTCTGATGAGCTAGGCATCCTGATGGAGGTTCAGAGATGAGCAAAGCTCAGACCCTCCCCTCAGAAGTACACAGAGGGGGAGAGATGGGCACCCAAGTTTCAGCACTGACATTTGAAAAGACTTTATTAAAATGCTTGACTCCAGATGGTAAGAACTCTGGAAGCAAGATTAAGTCTACCCCAGGTGGGGTGCAGGGTGTAAGATGACAGGAAGCTTCACACAGAAATGATTTTTGAGCTGAGCTTTGATGAATTATGCATTTTCCCCAGGGGAGAAGCAGAAGAGAACTTGTCTGGAGTTCTGAAGCCTTGGATGTCCTGAAAAGGGTCTCAACCCTTTGGCAGCTTCACATTAGTAAACTCTTCCAACACAGTGCCGGCGACGGCTGGATATTCTGGGTCACTGCATTCTGGAAGGGACGAGGGAGAATGGTAAAACCTGCGAATTCTCTTTGTCTCGCATCCTGGACGTTTTAACCCACTGATATTGAAAGAATGGAAATACCATCTGGCTTCAGATGTGACAGACAGTGGAACGACACTCAGAAGGAGGGAAGGCATAAGCTGAAGCTTAGGACAAGATGGTGCCCAGTCCAAGGAATGATGGGGCTCCACATGCCTGTGTGGTTAAGGCGGGGAGGGGGGAGATAGGGCTTGGTGGGGAGAAGAGGCTGGGTGGGTGAGGAAGAGTCCGTAGTGGGAACAGTCTACGGCAGTCTTTAAAGGCCAACATAAGGAATACAGAGCTGATCCTCAATGCAATGGGGAAACTCTTTGCTTGTCTCCAGTCTCACCTCCACCAGGCATCTTTCTCCTGCCACTACCAACTGCAGTGAGGGTCCATTATCTTTATTAGCAATACATTTCTCTCTCTCTCTCGTGCTCAATATTTTATTATCTTGTCATAAATCTATAATGTCTTTTTACATGGATCCTATGTCTAGGTTAAGAACTGTATCTGGTTTAGTTTTTTATTGTTTTTTTATTGTTTTTATTGTTATTTATTTTTTTATATAACAATGTATACATTGTTAAATGTATACATTTAACATACATATGTATGTTTGAATAAAAAAAATACGATGGCTCTAAAATACTATAAGGAAATGTTATTCTGCTCCTTACGGTGTACAACTCATGGTACGTCACAGCACTGCAGTAAACAGAGGTCAGAATCTAATGTCAATGGTACTTTCATGGGACCCCAGTCTCATCATTCCTTACTTTCTGCCTACATTCCTTACCCAGTGATGGTAGGAATACCTGGGGATGCGGTAGCAGCAAGCAAACATACAATACAGACAGATTAGCCAGTTAAGAGTCTTTATTTCCTTTTGAAGAAGCAAGACTCACAGCAGGCATGGTTCATGCATGTCAAGTTTGAGAAAAGCCAGGAGACTCATCTCTGTGGTGGAAAATAAATGTAAGCCTTTCAAAACTCTCCACACACTCCCAGAACTGCAGTCGGCAGGAAGAACATATAATGTCCCAGCTCTTTCTGAGACTGAGAAGTCTTGTAGGCAGTTCAGCTGCCCCCTACAAAGATTCAGGCCCTTGGGACAGAATAGAAATGACTTTCTGCTGCTACTCCCTTCTCATCTATAGGTGGTTGGCCCTCAAAATTCCCCAGGCAGAGAAGGTTTACCAGAGAAGGGTCTGTCTAGGACTGCTCTGCCCAAGACCCAGACACCAACACTCCAGCCAACATCTCCAGGGTGGGCAAGGGTATGGCAACCCCAGCCACTGAGGCTGCCTTTTTAGATGATATGTCCAAGCATCAAATTCATCCCTATGAAGGCGAAATTAGAGCCTTTAGCATAACTCCATCCAGCCCACCTAAAACAGACCAGTCTGATTTGTTCTGGAGAGGTGGGATTCCAGGACACTGGGGATGGAGGGAGAAGCGTCACACCAAGATTTATGAGGACATTGAAAACAAAGTGAGTGGGAGTGAGCAGAGCTGAGGACTGAGTTCCAAAGGAGAAGCTAAGCCTAATGCACCAAAGAGGAGGGTCATAGTAAGTCGTTCAAACTGAGGAACTGAAGCCAGTTGTCAAGCCAGAGCTTTCAGCTATAGGAATACTTTTGAGCAATAGTACACTTTACAACAGAGGGGCTATGACTCCATTAGGTCCCCTGGCCAATAGCCCCCATGCCTCTGTGGCAGCCTGCAGTGCCCCAAGCATTGCTGCAGCTTTGGAATGAGCATCAGGGGCCTCCTTTATGTTCTATCTTAACGTCCCTGTCAACACAAGAAATAAAAACCAGACATACAATATAGAGTCAGTTTCTCTGGGGATGGTGGAGCTGTTGGTCCTCAGCCTGAAAGCATCTCCAACCAAGATGAGATATGGGCAGTTGTTCAGTAATAGGCCCCTCTAATCACAAACCTGGCTCTAGATGGAGGTTCTGTGAGCCACCGGTCCCCCAGCAAGGGGAGGCTGTCAGCATGGCCGGATCTGGGCCTGATATGAAGCAGAGCCCAATGGACCATGCCCCCATTTCTTTAGCTCCCCTGCCGCTCAAGTTCAGCACTCCCTAGAGAAGGAGGCCAGTGTCCCCTGCACTGAATCTCCCAGGGGCCAGAAACTTCTAAAACACCATCAAAAGAAACCATCGAATGTTCAGGGAGTGAAAGATGTGCCAGGGAGTTTTTCGATGGCAGTCATGGGGCACAAATAGCCTGTAATTATGACAGTCCCCTAAACCAAACTCCTAAATGGGCATGATGGTTTGGGAAGACATGCAGAATCTCCAGGCCCATGGCCTGTCTGACAGTTGGTTCCACCACTTAATACTCTTGAAACCCTGAGTGTATAACCCACACCCTTCCAAACCCAGCTCAAGTCCTGCCTCCAGAAAGCCCCGATTTCTCTTAGTTGATCTTCTGATGGCTCCTCTTCTAAGGCCCTAATGTCCTTAAGGTATGTGTCCCACAATTTAATACTTGATGGATACTCTCTGTCATTTTGTGCTGTTCCAGTGGTTGGTTCTAGAGTGATAGCCGTGTTGCAGAAGGACGGCCAGCTCTAAGAGATGGTACCTTTCTCTGTTTTAATCCATCTCTCCCAGATTAAAACTTCCTGGTGGCTTCCCACTGCTTCCAAGATTTGCTTTACCTACCGCTTCTGGACCATGGAGTCTTCATCACAGGCTCCTAGGGCCACTTCTTATCTCAGCTCCTGCCACATGCCAACAGTACCCTTTGGCTGAGTCACACCGGACAACTTAGAATTTCTCAAAGGATCATGTGTCTCAGACATCAGAGCTTGGGGCAAGTAGTTCCCATAGCCTGAAATAGCCCACAGCCTCCTCACTCTTTTCTTGAGGCTACTTCTCCTGTCCTTCAAGTTGCCACTCAAGGGTTACATTCTTCTGAAGGCATTCCCAGAGTAGGTAAGGAACCCGGATCCAAATAATTCCTTAGGAACATAAAAGTACTTATGACTTGAGCAGTCGTTACAGTTCTTTGCTGTTGAACGAGACTCACTCCCCTTTTGGAGCAGAAACTGTACCTCGTTGATCTGTGAATCCTCAGAGTTTAAATCAGTGCCTGGCTTAACAAATGATTATTGAATGCATAAATGAATAGAGAAATAAAAAAAAGATGAATACATGAATGAATAAATAAATAATTGGAAAATGAGTAATTTAAAATGGGTAACAATGTAGCATAACCTTTTTGACCATGTCTGCGGTTGATTATCTGTTGCATATAAATACTGTAATCATATAAGTACTGTAATCATACTGCTTGCATTTTCTCTGAGAATCTTCATCTACTTCCTTGGTTTCCTTTCTTCTATACATGCATGCCTCTAACATCTTCATTTCTAGGTCAGAGAGTAAACTTCTGAGTTTCATTCTCCAACACGTGATTTCTTAGTTGCATACCTCCACTTGGGATATCCCACAAACATCTAAAATTCAGAATGTTTCCAGCTCATGATCTTTCTGATAGAATTCAATTATTTGTGTTCCTTCCCTCAGTGAAAAAAATCATTCCCATTTGGTTCACCCAAATCAGAAACCTAAGTGTAATCCTTACTCCATACAATTTTCAAATGTCCGCATCTAAGCCAGCCCTAGTGCTTCTACCTTATAACTATCTCCAAATACGCCCAATTCCCTCCTAACCCACCCACATTGCTGTAGCCCAGAAGGTACTCTTACCTCTCCTGGATGGTGTCAACAGTCCCAAGGTCTCCCCGCCTGCATTTGTCCTGCTCACATCTACTCTCTGCACATCAGTGGGATGCTCTGTTACAATCATGTTACCCCAACGATCACAACCTTTAGTTTTTCCCTAATCCCCTCAGGATAAAGTTCAAACTCTTATAAAGTTTACAGTACCCTTCCTGGCTCCTCACCTGCTCAGCCTTCAACCAAGTAACCCACTACTTCCCACCCCCTGTATTTTCCAACCATGTTCAACCACCTTCAACTCTCCAAAGATATGACACCCTCTGGGGCGCCAAGCTTATTCACATATGGCACTTTCATTGTGAAGCACCCACTCTCAGTCCTCTTACACGGCCTACGTATCTCCTTGCTCAGCTGGTATGTCATCTCCTATGAGAAGCCTCCCTGGCCCTCTGAGCTTGGGCCCTCCCTAGGTGCTTCTGTAGGATCCTGCATGACCTGTAAGTAGCACCTACCACACAACTGTAGCTTTCTGCTAGTATGTCTCTTCTCTCTACCACTCTAGGAGGCATTGGAAGAGAGATGGGGAACATGGTGAAGGGTTGATAACAGTATTAACAACGTCCATCAGAATCCCTTCCTTTGATACAGATAATTGATCATTTCTGTCTCCTCCTAATTGCTCGACAATGAACATTCAGTCTCCAGACCTCAAATCCCCCACCTCAAGCTCCATACCTATTGCTTTCTTATACTTTTGAGCTGCTCCTGCATGGAGATGGTAGACATGCACTGGAGCACCAGGAGGTAAGTATTTTATCAGTCTCATCCATGATTACATTTCTAGCACCCAAGAGAATAAGTTTCTAAAAGATATGTGGGATACTGAATGAATGTTGGATGTTCAGTTAACCCGTAGGCACTAGCCCATGGCCTGCTGAATTTCAGAAACAGTCCTAGGATCCTGGGGGAATGCAAAGATGTTATTTCCTGACCTTTAGAAGAGTAGAGGATCTAGTTGGGATGACACAGAAACATATAATAAAAATATTACTATGGCACCAAACATTCTTCCAGGGATCTGTGAGAATGATTTGGCTGGTGCTTGAAAATTCCAAAGAAAAAGCAAAGGATTAGGACTTCCCTGGTGGTCCAGTGGTTAAGATTCCGTGCTTCCACTGCAGAGGGCGCGGGTCCTTCCTGGTCCTGAAGTTCCGCATGCCGCACAGCGTAGCAAAAAAAAAAAAAAATTATAAAAGCAAAGGATTAATGGCCCAAGCCATGATGGTTAGCAGATTAGAAAAGAAAGAGATCAGTTTGCACTGAAGTATCTTCTGAACTTTGGAAACAGCAGGGCGAGGCAGAATTTTTATGTCATACATTTGGGAGCTGTACAGAGATGGAAGAGAGAAGAAATAGACGTTTGTTGAATAATGTCTATGTGTGCATTACAATTCACGTGAAGTACTCATGTTGTTTCATTTAATCCACTAGATTAAAAGTAAATGCTATTTATTTTAATTTTTTTCTGTTTTGACAGATAAGGAAAATGAAGCTTGGAGAAGTTAAGTAAATTTCTCAAGTGCCTACAAAAGTAGCAGGACTATGATCTTAATCCCACCTTGTTTGGCCCCAGATCTTTCCCCTTCCTCCAGCCTGGCTGGGGAAGTCTGGATGTGCAGATACGTTGTAGGGCCATAGTGCGAATTAGCCTGGAATAACCACTTTGATAGCCTATCCCAAGTCCTCAGTTCTCTGTTATTTCCATTTTACCCTACCTGAATTTCATTTCTACTTTTATGGTTTGAAAAAAATATCTGAGTCCTCTGAAAGGCAGCAATTAAACCTTTTATCATATTACAAGACCAAAATAGTTACCTCCAAAGAGCAAACTTCTTGGATTATCACCTCTATTTGAGATTTTTAGGGATTTGTCTATGTAAACTTGTTCCCAGGTAATACACATAAAGCATCAAGCAGATGTATTACACTTGGCATTCTTTGCTCTTAAAAGGAAGCTGTGAGAATGACTCACTGATTAAAAAGTCAAAACCAAAAAGCAAAAGGTCTACATAATAGCCTTTGTATATGTTGTTGGTGCTCCTCACTCTCTTTGGGAAGGCAACCATATCATGCCCAATGGATAAGGGATTTGCTGAGCATTCTAAACCCTATATTCATGGAACCTGTCCTGAGATCTGCTTCAACTATGAAAATGCTTTCATCTCTCTTCTAATATAGAATACTATGCTTTTCACCTTCAAATGTGTAACCATGCTTTTCCTAGGATAAATCATGCTAATAAGTACTTTCAACTCTTTTGGAAAACAATTTAGAAATATGTATCAAGAACCTTAAAAATGACCTCTTGGTATAATAATAGCACTTCTTTCACTTTATCTTGAGGAAATTACCCAAGAGAGATATAGAGAGAAAACCTTGATATCAAAGATAATCCTCGTGATGTTATTTATAAAAAGCATCATAAGTGATCAACAAAAGGGTCAATTACATAGTAATTTTTATTTTGATGTTTATATAATGACATGAAACAGGGAACTAATAAGCTAAGTGAAAACAGGATACTAAATTTTAGATAAGGGATGATGACAACTGTGAAAATAAATGTGCACTGAGGAAGATTTAATTAAACTAAATCAAAATGTGGTAGTGTTTTGATGGTATAATTGATTTTTTCTACATTTCTATGTTTAATAAATTTTCAACTATGACCATGCTTGTTTTCACAATCAGAAAAAAAAAATCTTCATTTTTTAAAGAGCTTTTTCTTCTTGGTGTTATAGTCAAAAGAGATAGAAATGGAGATATACTAGTTTTGTAAATAAGAAGCAAGAAAAAGTCTTTGAGATCTATTTCAAGAGACATTGACATACGAAAGTTTAGTAGCACATGAAATTGGAGAAGTAGCTAGATGTCAGAAAGTTCTAGAGTGACTTCCAGATGCTCTTGACTTGACCAGGAGAGGAAAGAGTCTAGACAGTGAGACTTCCCTACAGAAATCCTGAAGAACAATTTACACTGACTCCTAAAATAGAGAGCCTGTGGAGTTGAGTAAAGTCGCAGAGAACAGAGGTATGTCTAGCAAACAGGTAATTAGAATCTTCTAAGGAGAAGGAAGGTGTGATATTCACAACTTTAAAATAGCTTTAAAAATAGTGATCTTTAAATCCCCAGTAGTGTCAGAGTCACGGGAGACTAGGTGGAACCTTGGCAGCCATGTTAGATGAGTAAATATAGAGCAGGCATCTAAAAGATATGATTCAGTAAATATGTGTTTCAGGAAACTCTTCCTGAGCATGTCTAGTCTACCCTGGTGTGAAGTCAGAGCTGCAGTGTATATGGAAAGAGCTGTGCATCAGCCCCACTGAGGCTCAGGGCTCCAGAGTCTGATGGGGCTGGAGATGCTGTGCTCAAGGGTGAGATCAGCCACTTCATGCGGCCAATGCAGAACAGTCATGCTCCCAAGATAGCGGTGACTAAAGCAGCAATAATGCTGAAATCGCGCTGGCACCCCCGATAGGAGGCAAAGATGCTCCTTGGCCTGGACTGAAGGCTAGATCATAGGGAGGAAACCATAGATTTTGGATTTTTTGTAAGTGCAACGAAAACCTCTTTGGCATCACTCAACCAACACATCACTCCAAACGTATTTGCCCGAAAAAAAAGTCACATCTCATTACACTAAACCAGATGCAAACTGCCTGTCCTAGACCACTGTCCATCATCCAGCCCCAGTGCTCAGGTGAATCGCCTGTTAAAATGCACATCTTCTAGGGCCTGGTGCCATAAGTCTCCATGGAGGCTCAGGAATTTGCATTTGAAGAGCATCTCAGTTTATTGTGGTAGAAGAAATCCCCAGATTTAACTCAGAAATGCTGCTCTGGTCTGTCTGTTTATCAATCAGTGAGCACCACTTTCTTTTTCTTTTTTTTTTTTTTTTACACATTTATTTTATGTATTTATTATTTTTGGCTGCATTGGGTCTTCGTTGTTGCACGCGGGCTTTCTCTAGTTGCGGCGAGCGGGGGCTACTCTTTGTTGCGGTGTGCGGGCTTCTCATTGCGGTGGCTTCTCTTGTTGTGGAGCACTGGCTGTAGGCACCCGGGCTCAGTAATTGAGGCTCGTGGTCTCTAGAGTGCAAGCTCAGTAATTGTGACGCACGGACTTAGTTGATCCGCGGCATGTGGGATCTTTCCGAAACCGTGATCCCTGCATTGGCAGGCGGATTCTTAACCACTGCATGACCAGGGAAGCCCCACCACTTTCTAAACTACTGTCAGTTTCACAAATATTAGTTCAGTACAGTCATGTAAACCCTGAAGAACTAACATCAATTCTTAATTGGCTGATTCTGTACTCAACCTGATTGTTACCAATATTTTTATCATATTGTTGGATAGAGACAAATAGAATATTTCATTACTCTGAAATCTTCAGATGACACTAGGTGGAGAGAGATCACCAAGACATTATTAGAGAGTTGGATCAGGATTTTAAAAGGTTCTGGCATTCCTGGGAAACAAGAGCCAAAGTTAACTAGATAAAAATAAATACTTAGAAAGAACCAGTCCTGCTTCTGAGTCAACGAGTAACATGACCAAGGGTGAAAGAACTTAGTTTAGTAGGTCAACAAGGTTCATAGGTTAGAAATGAGCTCACCTGTGTGGATATGATCGGATGCCAATGTTTAGCACTCACGGCAGAGGAAAGAATAGCCCCAAGACACCACACTGTGTAAACCACATTTGGAGTGCTGGATTCTGCATCAGGAGCCACGTTTCCAGAAGAAATTTTACAAACTGAAGCCTATCCAACAGAGAAAACTGTGACGGAGAAGGTCTTGGAAACCTTTCCAGATGAGAAAAAAGTGAAGGAATGAGGAATGTTCCCTTTGGAAAACACAAGACTTGGGAGAGCTATTAGCACCGTTGTCAAATCTGTGAAAAGCTCTCATGAAAGAATAATTCAATTCACTCTTTGCTGTCCCAGAGAGTAAAACTGAGGTCAACGGGAAGAAAAAATATAAGCTACAGTGCCTCTGAGAAGGGTGTTTGTTTTTCTCTCCAGCCCAACTCCTCCAGGGAGCCCACCTACATATGCCCAGTTCCAGTCTCATGGACTAGTCACTCTGTCACTCCTCTGGACCTGCATCCTTCTGGCCCTTCCCCTAGAATGCCCTCTCTTATTTGTCTACCTGATCACATCTATTCATTATTGTGGACTCTGTTATCTCCCTCTCTGTGCAATCTTGACCGCAACATCTCCGGCACTGCAAGACTTGACCACCTGAGCACCATATGCTTCTCAGTCCCCTGTGTCCTTCTCCGTCACAGCAACTTCATTGGTGCATTAACACTCTGTACACACACCTGCTCATTCATTGAGCTATGACTAGGTATTACTGATTTTTTTTTTAATCCCCAGCAGCAAACAGAGTCTTAAGAAAGGCAGAAAGAGACAGAGAAGAAGTTAGTCTAGGATCCAGAGCTAATTTACTTACACTTCCCAGGTGTGAACTAAATCAGGAGTGAGACCCAAACTGGAAGCTTCACTCTCATAAAAGGTTTTTAAGGCATGACTAATGACATGCTTTTAGAAGAAATCAATCTAAAGAGATGAGAACTCAGTCTGATGCACTGCCATGAACTCCCTCTATATGAAAACCACATGGTAAATTGGCAGTGAACTCTTGGTAGGAGATCCAAAGAGAAAGAATAGAAATGTTGTTCCTTAGAATTCAGCAGTGGCCTCTGGAGCAGAAGAAACTTAATCCCGAGCATTTGTTTTACTTTAATTCTCTGATTTGATTGCTAGTATTTCTAAGATAAACTAGAAACTTTGTACTTAAAGTTGATTTGTCCTGAACCAGTAGTGTTTCATCATGTTTAAAGATAATATTATGAAAACTAAAATTATCCTAATCAAGTATATAAAATGAAGACATTAAAGTTGAGAGCTGAACTGTATCGTGTTTCACTGGGAATGTATAATGACAAATAGTGCTTTCTCATAAAAGTAGTTATATATTACTTACTTTTTAAAATGGAGTCACAGAGTAATAAAACTGATGTGTCATTAAACGTACTGTACTGGGGTTCCCCAAATCTCCAGACTTGAACCTATTTACCAATTGGCCTATCCCGCAAGGCCACCAGATGGCAGAAGACCAAAGGAACTATGCTGTGTATCCCAACAGAAGAACACGCTTAAAAAGATCGCTGTATTTCTCCAAAGAAGATATACAAAGGGCCAATGATCACATGAAAATATACTCAACATGATTAGTCATCAGATTAATACAAATCAACACCTCAATTAAATATCAATTTGCACCTCACTAGGCTGGCTGTCATCAAAAAGACAGGTTATAACAAGTGTTGGCAAGGACGTGGAGAAACTAGAACCTTCATCCACTGCTGGTGGGAACGTAACATGTTACATGCTACTCTAGAAAACGGTTTGGCAGTTCCTCAAATGATTAGACACAGAGTTACACTTGACCCAGCAATCCCACTCTTAGGTATATACCCAAGAGAAATGAAAATATGTCCATGGAATCCTTGTACACATATGTTCATAGCAACATTATTTATAATAGACAAAAGATGGAAAGAACCCACTGGCCATCAACTGATGAATGGATAAACACAATATGGCACATCCATACAGCGGAATATTATTCAGTCATAAAAATAAACGAAGTGTTAATACATCTCCAACATGAATGAACCTTGAAAATATTATGCTAAGTGAAAGAAGCCAGTCACAAAAGACCACATAATATACAATTCCATTTACATGAAATTTCTAGAATAGGCAAATCAAAAGAAACAGAAAGTAAATCAGTGGTTGCCTAGAGTTGAAGACAGGAATGGAATGACTTGGGAAGTGATAGCTAAAGGAAAAGTATTTCTTTTAGGACTAATGAAAATATTCTAATCTTGTTTTTGGTGATGGTTCCATAACTGTGAATATACTAAAATCACTGAACTGTATACTTTAAATGGGTGAATTATATGGTGTGTGAAGATATCTCAATAAAACTATAACAAAACATAATCAGAAAACTACAGGCAAAGAGAAACTCAAAAAGATATTTTTCAACTATTGCAACATTTGGATTTTTAGAAGAGAAACTATAGCAGAGATGTGATTCTACAAAAGAAGGTTCTAAACAACTTTTCTAAGACTGTAATCTTAATGCTTAAGAAATTGGGCAAGTGTTTCCATTGGAAAATATCCAGTATGCCAGATAAATTTTCAAACTTCCTTTAAAAGTTAAAAATAAATCTAAAATTCAAAAATCTAAAAGAAAATGTAAATCACCTCATAAAAGATCAATAATAGTGTCCCTAGAGATCACACAAATTATATAACTGTACCAGCGATTACATTCTCAGAGTAAAACCTCTGTAAAAAGAAAATACATCTCTGCACATTCAGCTGTTGAAGTCTCCTGGATTAAGAAATATTTACAAAACTAATAAAACCTTCTGAAGAGAGAGATGATCATTTTATCCTTCCCAGAATCATAGGATTTTAGGATGGAGAAGCATCTCCATCAACCTGCACATTTTCTAGATGAAGACACCAAGTCCAGCATGAAGGTCTCCCTCTGCTGTGGGTACAAGACTGTGGGAGAAGAGCCTGCACTTGGTCCAGATCTCCACCTTTTCACTTTCACTTCCTCTCTACCTGAGCCAGGACTTCTGAAATGAGTGTTTGCCAAGTCTGTCTGCAAAGAGTTAACGTGCACTTCTGGTCTGTCCAGCATTTGTGAACTCTGTTCTGTTTGGGCTGGGGGAAGGGGTTGGGATGGGGGACAACTGGTCCACACTTACCATTCCCCAAAGAAGATTTCCATCTAGAGGTTTCCCTTCAGCAGGACCCTTCTTCATGCGCCTCCCATCCCTTAGGTTGTTTCTTCATGTTTGTGAAGTGAAGAGCTCATAGTCTAACAGAAGAAACACACACACACACACACACACACACCATCTAGACGTGATGATTAAATGAATATAGTCAGTACTATGAACACAGAAATGAGAGTTTCACATTTTGGAGAAGCTCCACAAAAGAGGTGATATTTGAGCAGATCAGATCAGAAATAAGAAGTAAGTCTTAGTCTTTACCCTAAATTCCCTCAACAATGCTTCGATAGCTCCATGTACTCCTGGCTTCCAAACAAATTTTTAGAAGAACCAGCAAGCAGCACAAGTCGCGTCCTTATGTCCCAAAAGCTGCTTTTGTGGAGACACAACATGGTTGCTTTTCTGACAAGAAGGGAATGGGAGGTTTTCAAGTCTTCACATGCACACAGCAGAGTTGATGTACTCTACACTAATGCACATGTACACATACACACGCATCATAGTTGCTCATCTATTTCCCCACACCTGTATTCTGAGACAGTAAGAGGAATGCTTTCTTAGCTGGAAGAATAATGATTGGTCATTAACAATTTTTTGGTGCCATCTCCTATGGTATAAAGAAGATACATGGCCCTTAGCGTCAAAGCCCTAAGCAGATGAAAAATTCCCCAGATTACACTCCCAAATTGCTCCAATTTTGTTATTCTTCTTTGAAGAATACTTCTTTGAAGTAGCAATGTCATTATAAAAAGACTTTGCTCTAATTTATATTGTTAAGGCAGACAAATAATTCATTTAAAGTATCGGTTATTATTGATGTTTAGGGTTCTTTCCTATGGTTCCTTAACACCTGTGTCCTTGCTGTTTTCCCTCCTAATGCCCCTGAGCTGGGAGTATAAGACTGTTAGAGCTGCCTCTTGAGCCCCTCAAGGTAGCCTCTGTCCTTGGTGGTGGCTACGTGTGTTAGCTGTCAGCATGTTTCATGCACTTACTCATTTAATCCCCCAAAGGACCCATCCTCTCCATAGAAGGAACACACACACTTTTTAGTACTTTACAAAGCATCCTTCTCTCCATACCTTCTCAGGATAGATACATACACAAAGCCTAGCTTATAAGACATCTTTTTATAATCTTTTGCCCTAATAAAAATGTTTTAGGCACACACCAAATTGTAGAATGGAAGAAGAAGTTTTGTATCTAACTCCCTACCCATTACCAACAAGAAATCTTATGTAAGTTTCTCAACAAACAAAGAGGCCTGAGAGCCTTAGGAATGAATAAAGTTTGCAGAAAGTGAATGACTTCAAAGACTCAGACGGGGGCCCCCTCTACCCTCACTCACCCCATGTTTCTTGTGGGCCAGCCTGACATCTATAGGTAAATAGAGACAATTACGGTAGCCAACCTGGGATCATGGGTCATGATTAGGCTTATTCTTTTGATGTAAATGTCGATCATATGTGAATGTTTTTCCTGGATCCCTGGCCTATTTAAGAGGATGTGTGAATGTCTAACACATTTACTAAAATTCAAACATACTTGCTTATGTAAGTTCACCAGGAGTGTAAGTCAAAGAAAACACTACTTAAACAAATTATTAAACTGGACCCTTAACCAGATACACAGGTCATGAATGAGTTACTTACTCTCCCCTGTTGAGAACATTAGCATGTATCCCGTTGTTACTCTGGCCTGGGTAGGTTAAAACAACAGGCCACAGTCTCTTTAGCACAAGGTCCATCTAATCTTTAGATTAACAAGAGTTATTTTACTTAGGACTATCTGACACACACAAGGCTGCACAGTATAGATTTAAGCAGAGGTCATTTCAGAGACTAAATCAACTGCAGAATTAGTTGGCTGGAATTCATTAGGGATGGACAGTCTTTGGCCAGTTATGCAAAATTCCTAAGCTTTGTCTATTTCTATATCATATTTCAGCTTTACTGGATACGACTGTTTATGCACGAACTTTTTTTTATTATAAATGATGCTAAAAGGATTTTGGTGTTGCAAACTTTGTGCACAAACCAGCAGGCAAAATCTTCCGTAAATGTATTCTAAGCTCTTGGCAAACTTTCCCCAGGAGCAAATATTAACTCCAGATAGTGTTTATTAGCTTTTATAAAATAATCACTGTAATAGTGGCATGTAATTGCTAGAGGTAAATGCTTATCTGGGCCACAAATTAATCAAGTTTGAGCTCCTTAATAGAACCCAGTCAGAAATAATTTACTTCTTGCACAGTTTACATTTCGACATAACCACATGATTTTCCTCTGATTTTGCTTTGCACTCCAACAGTGAATTCATGGACACGCGTTTCATCCTGCCTGTGCTGTTAACAGAGAGACACAGATTAGTGAATTCTGTGTTGTATAAGACAGATAAAGCTATGGGAGACACCTTCATTCAGCTTCTTACCCTGTACCCCCATGACTGACCTAAAACTTATAGAGATTCTTCCAATTTAAACAGTCGTTACGCCTCTGTATTTTTGAAGTATTATGGCTACTTCCCTAAATATTAAGAAGTACACCCCGCTATGAAACAATTGCTCTCTACAAGACAATCCTGCTAGAAACACCACGCGCAGGTACATGTGTGAACATGTTTTCACCTCCTTCAGGCAAATTCCAAGGAGTATGACAGCTGGATCATATGGTAAGAGTATGTTTTGTTTTGTAAAAAAACCCCACCAAACCCTCTTCCAAAGTGGCTGCACCATTGTGTGTTCCCACCAATAATGAATAAGCATTCCTGTTGCTCCACAACCTCACCAGCATTTAGTGTTGTCAGTGTTCAAGATTTTGACCATTTTAACAGTTGTGTAGTGGTAACTCTCTCTTTTTTTTTTTTTTTTCGGCCGCACAGGTTGGCATGTGGGATCTTAGTTCCCCGACCAGGAAGGGAACCCACACCCCCAGAACTGGAAGCATGGAGTCTAACCACTGGAATACCACAGAAGGCCCTCATTGGATTTTCTTTTTGTTTTTTTTTTTTTGTTTTTTTGCGGTACGCGGACCTCTCACTGTTGTGGCCTCTCCCATTGCGGAGCACAGGCTCCGGACGTGCAGGCTCAGCGGCCATGGCTCACGGGCCCAGCCGCTCCACGGTATGTGGGATCTTCCCAGACCGGGGCACGAACCCGCATCCCCTGCATCGGCAGGCGGACTCTCAACCACTGCGCCACCAGGGAAGCCCCCTCATTGTTTTTTTAAATTTGCATTTCCTGATGACAAATGATGTGGAGCATCTTTCCACATGTTTATTTGCCTTCTGTATATCTTCTTTGGCAAGGTGTTTGTTAAAATCTTTGGCCCATTTTAAAGTCACATTGTTTGTTTTTTTTATTGTTGAGTTTAAGAATTATTTGCATATTTTGAATGACAGTCCTTTATCAGATGTGTTTTTTGCAAATATTTTCTCATTACAAGCCAGTCTGTGGCTTGTCTTCTAATTCTCTTGATATCGTCTCCCACAGAGGAGAGATTTTTTTTTTTTTTTTTTTTTTTTTTTGCGGTACACAGGACTCTCACTGTTGTGGCCTCTCCCGTTGCAGAGCACAGGCTCCGGACATGCAGGCTCAGTGGCCATGGTTCATGGGCCTAGCCGCTCCACAGCATGTGGGATCTTCCCAGACCAGGGCACGAACCTGTGTCCCCTGCATTGGCAGGCGAACTCCCAACCACTGCGCCACCAGGGAAGCCTGAGATTTTTAATTTTAATGAAATTCAGCTTATTTCTTTCAGGGATTATGGCTTTGGTGTTGTATCTAAAAAGGGATCACCAAAAACATAAAAAGCATCACCACACCCAAGGTCATCTAGGTTTTCCCCTATGTTATCTTCTACGAATTTTGTAGTTTTGCATTTAACATTTAGGTTTATGATCCATGTTGAGTTAATTTTTTGTGAAGAGTATAAGGTCTTCGTCTAGATTCAGTTTTCTTTATTTTTTACATGTGAGGGGTCCAGTTGTTCCAGCACCATTTATCGAAGAGACTATCTTTGCTTCATTGTATTTTCTTTGCTCCATCGAACAAAGATTAACTGACTGTTTTCTTTGTTCCATTGTCAAAGATTATCTGACTATTCACATGAGTCTATATCTGGACTCCTGTTCCATTTACCTACTTTATTCTTTTGCCAACACCAACCTATCTTAATTACTGTAGCTTCACAGTAATTCTTGAAGTTGGGCAACATCAGTCCTACAAGTTTTTTCTTCTTCAATATTGTGTTGGCTATTCTGAGTCTTCTGCCACTACATATAATCTTTAGATTCACGTTGATCTCCATGAAACAACTTGCTGGGATTTTTACTGGGATTGCACTGAATCTACAGATCAACTTGAGAAAAACTGACATCTCGACAGTATTGAGTCTTCTTCCTCTTGAATGAGGACTATCTCTTCATTTATTTAGTTCTTCGATTTCATTCATCGAAGTTTTTTAGTTTTCCTTATATAGTTCTTGTACATATTTTGTTAGATTTAATAGCCAAGCATTTTAGTTTTGGGGGTGCTAATGTAAATGGTATCATGTTTTTAATTTCAAATTCCACGTTCATTGTTAGTATATAGAAAAGTGATTGATGTTTATACATTAAGCTTGTATCCTGCAATCTTGCAATAATTGCCTATTAGATCCAAGAGTGTTTTGCTCAATTCTTTCAGTCTTTCTACATAGACAACCAGGTAACCTGTGAACAAAGACAGTTTTATGTTTTCCTTCCTAATCTGTATACTTTTTATTACCTTTTCTTGTCTTATTGAATTAGCAAAGACTTCCAGTACAATGTTGAAAGGAGTTGTGACAGGGAACATCCCGAGACCAACGTTTTATGTTTCCATTTAAATAAACCTTCATTTTATGGTATTTTTAGGTAAATGAAGAAATCTTTGGGGGACTTACTCCAAAGAATGGTTGAGAATGAGTTAAATTAGCATATCATTTATTTGTATGCAAGTAGGACTCCTAAAGAGCTTTAAAAGTTTGTTTTGCCCAGGCAATTTACATATTTTTCTACAACATTAACTTTGTCATAAGGGAAACTTCTGAACAAACACAAGCTCAACCCAACTCTTCTGCACAGTAGTTTTTGAGTCTCTATCAGAGGCAGATTTACCAAGAAGCTGAAATTGTAGGACTTTGGTCCTTTGTAGGTTTCTTTCATGCCCTTGGTTGGGGACCATACAATACATCCATATGGTTAACAATTGATACTTTTTAAAAACTTGTCAAACAAAGACATTTTAATCGCAATCAGTTAGGAATACTTGTTCTTTCTCCTCCTATCATATTTCCCTCAGATTCTATTGGCATGGCTTGTGCATTTTTGTATTTTGGATAAGAAGTTGAGTGGGGACACACTTAGTTTGGGTTTATTGGGGCTTCTTTATGTGATTATGTCTCTTTTATGTGTAGTTAAGTTATTGTTGTATACCCCAGTGCAAGGATGGCTTGTGAGAGTATTCTTGCTACCCACTATGCCAACTCCTATGACATTGTGACATGAAGTCCAGGGCCAGAGATCACATGGCAATAGAAATGCATCTTATGACATCTGACTCAGTGGATCAAGGAGCAGAAGTAAGGTTTGAAATATATAGAACCAGAAGGTAATCTGGAAAATTCTTCTAATCATCAGTCATGTGATGTTGCAAACAAAGGATGCAGTTCTCAATGCCCAGTGAAAATGGAAGTTGTCTCCTGTAAGAATACAATCAATAATGTAGCATATGCAATTATAAATACGTCATGTATGCTTATGGAAACCCAACAAATATACTCTATCTGAATGGGTATCCATGTTTGTGAGGTACAAGTCTGTGACTTTAGAATAAACAGTGAGTACATCTATGTGTGGAGTTGCATATTTAAGCATCCCAACTATCAATAATTAAAATAGATTTCAATCGGCTGTGCTAAAAGAAGACTGAGTTATTCTTCTCATCTCTCTAAAGAAAATATTATAAATTGTTGCCCAATGAAGAAGCATTTCATAGAGTATGCAGCCAAAAATGTAGGAATTAAAATATTACAGAGATGTGTCAAGCAGTTAATTAGTGAAAATATTATGCTTTTTAAGACTTTGTGATACTTTTCAGATTCCTAAAATTTTCTTTCTCATTCTAAATAAATACTCTCATTTTGCATCTATAATTTGTATTCTCTTTCTTAAAGAGAGCCTGAAAAATTAGAAATGCTTCAGGCCACACAACCTGGACCTGCCCCTGGCCTCCATTATTCCACCTAGCAAGATCTTACTATCATCTAAATTGAAAAGAAACTAATAGAACTAAATGTACAACTGTGCAAGGAATTACTACCTTTTGTTCATATTCTGCAACTCATTTTCTAGATGGTTCTGCTATCATCTTTAACGTCTGGATTGAGTAAGAGAAGATAAGGTAATAAAATCCCCCATGCAAACTCTGCAGCTGCAGCTCAGTGGTGGACACAAGTGGGGCCCCAGGGCCATATTGCTGCCTCTCATCAGCCTCATTAAGACATTGGTGAGACTGGGGGAGGGAGAGGGCAGTGGCTGAGCCTCAGGATCCACCTGGTAATGTTGACACACATATTCTGATCACATTATCTGAGCAGGAACAAAGGCGCCCCTTGCAAGGCTCCAGCTTTATGTGGGGGAGGCCATGTTTTACTCCCATCTTATGACTACTTGATCTTCTTCTCCTGGGGCTTGAGATGTTGACCTTCCCTGGGGCACTCCAGTCAGCTGGGCCAAGTGGGAGTTGGAGAAGTTCAGGAAGGACTGTCCCCAGGCCTGCAGTCCACTGTCCTGACTCTGCTCTCTTACAGACACTGCGTTCATTAGGGTTCTTCTGAGAAACAGAACCAATAGAATGTGTGTATGTGTGTGTGTGTGTGTGTAGGACGTATGTGTGTGTTTACACACATACACATATATACACATAGAGAGGAAGAGAGAGAAGAGAAAGCACTTTATTATACGGAATCAGCTCACCCAACAATGGAGGCTGAGAAGGCCCTAGATCTGCAGTCAGCAAGCTGGAGACCCAGGAGGGTGGTGGTGTAATTCCATTCTGAGTCTGAAGGCCTGAGAACCAGGAGAGCCAATGGTGTAGTTCCATTCTGAAAAGGCTGGCAGGCTGGAGACGCAAGAAGAGCCAGTGCTTCAGTCCAAATCCAAAGGTCAGAGGAGAACAAAACACCAGTTCAGTGCAGTCAGGCAGAAGGAGTTCTTCTTACTCAGACATTTTCTTCTCATAGTCTTCAGTTGATGAATGAGCCCCACCTACACTGGGAGGGCATTTACTCGGTCTACTGATTCAAATACTAATGTCATCCAGAAATGCCCTCACAGGCACCCTCAGAATACTGTTTGATCAAGAGTCTGGGAACCTCATGGCCTTGTCAAGTTGACATAAAATTAACCAACACAAATGCTGAGGCAGCATGAAGTCCAGTATCCTTTGTCTGATGCTCAGAATGAGTTCTCCCTTCTCCATCATCACTTCCACCTTTGGACCAACTCCTAGACAAGTGGCAGTGCTCGATTTACTCACACAGAGTACTGGCAAGGTGTCCCAATCCTGTACAATCCTCAAATCATTTAGAGGAGTCTGCACTTCCCTCCCTGGACAGAACATACACTGCCTTAGCTCTGGCGGTCATAACAGACTATCGCAGAATGAGTTTTAAGGGGGATTTAAACAACAGACATTTAATTCTCACAGTTCTAGTGGTTGGCAGTCCAAGATCAAGGTGCCAGCCTGATCAGGTTCTGGTGAGAGCATTCTTCCTTGCTCGACGAAGGCCGCCTCTTGCTGTGTCTTCACGTGGTGAAGAGAGAAAGAGCAATTTCTCTAATAAGGACACTAATTCCATCATGGGGGTCCCACCCTCATGACCATTTCTAAACCTAATTACCTCCCAAAAGACCCATCTTCAAATCCTATCACATTGGGGGTTAAGGCTTCAACATATTAATTTGGGAGAGAACAATTCAGTCCACACCAGAACCTATGGCGGATTTAAGCTGAGAAAGGGGCATGAACAGGCTGAGTTTCACAAAAGTCACTCTGGTGTCAATGGGGAGGAGCCCTGGAAAGGAAGCCTGGAGGCAGGGGGCTCCAGATGGGGAGCTGAGGAGTCGGAGGGGAGCTCACAGAGATATTTAGAAAAAAGCACCCAAAGCTTTTAGTGACCAGTTAAAAGTCTGGCATGATGTATGTGTGTGTGTATGTTTTAAGGGTGGGTGGTAGTTAATTATGTGAAGATAAAGAAAAATAACCAAGGGAAACATTTCACAGAATTTACCAGGATACAAATTAGGAGTTTGTTTCACTGGTTTTTGTTTTTTGTTTTGTTTTTTGTTTTTTCCAGTTTCATGGAAGTGGCCAATTAGCCCAAAGTACAGATTCTGATTCAATAGGGTTGGGCTGGAGCCTGAGTTTCTGCATGTATGACAAACTCCTAGATGACATCAAGATGCTGGTACACAGACTAGCTACTTGGAGCAGCAAAGACAAAGGAGATGGGGGAGGGGAGAACCGACCAGAATGTCTTCTGGGAGCCTGTGTGCTCCATGTAGTTATAACCGTACTTAGTTGTGCTGTGTGTCATGGAACAAAACACTAACCCTCTCTGGGTCTTGGTTCCTTCATTTGCATGCTTAAAGATAGGAAGGGCCTCCCTGGTTGCTTGCAGTTCTATGTTTACATGACCCCAAATCTAACAGCACTTGTTCCAGGAAGAAGTGATGGAAAGTCAATTGTAGTCAGCTCAGAGCCTCAGGTCCCAGGAGCATGTTACATGTTACCAGGCTTATTAAATAACTTCTTCTTAAAGGGAGGTTGGTATTAAACACAGCTTTAAAAATGGGCCAGTGATAGCTTAGGTTATCACAACAAAGTTAATTTCAAAATCAAACTTTGCTTTGAAATCTTCCTTCTTTGTACTTCCTTAGTGCAGGCAGAAGAGAAGGGGGACCAGGCAAGTAGGTCATTGAGAGCTGTGTATAATCAGTGCCTCTTTTGGGAACTGGTTTAGGGCTTTGCACGGGGGAGATGAGTAATGCACATGTGAGGTGAGTTACTGAGTCTGGAAGGACCTCTAGGAATTATAAAACCCTTTGGTTCACAAAAACTATTTTGACTCTTCACTTCTCTAGAATAATTTGCCTCCAGGGTCCATATTATGGGGTACTCATCACCCCCTAAATTAGTTGTCATTCTAATCAATTCCCTTGATGTTAACCCACGATTCATAGACGAGGTGGTATAAATGTAGGCCAGGTTCACTGTGTATAATTTATTTGGTGTCAAGGAAAAAAATCATCACATAGAAGAATTTGTACAAAGTTCATGATTCATACCTGCAAACTTGTGCTTTTAATTGGAAATGTGTTGTTGTCAAGGCAGAATGTGGGTGACTGGATTTCTAGGGCTACTTTCCATCCTGGGCCAGAAGGCGAGGTTAACTCTATGTGACACGAAGCACGCACTGAGATGACATCCCTGGGCCACGGGGCACCAGGTCTTAGGTGACATTCAAACCCCAAGGCTGGGAGAGGTAAATAGGTGCAGCTCAGGGTGGCCTGAGAGTTTATGTGAATCCAGTCAGTCCCCTTCTATCCCATTCTTTCCTAATGTGGCTTCTCTCTCAAAGTGAGGTTACAAATTGCTCTCATGAGCAGTTTAGCTACAGAGTATAAGGAAGCATTCTCAGAGTAAGTTGGATCAGGTGAGCTTTTCAGAAGGCTCTGGAAGCCCCTGAGAATGGAATCTTGAACTTGACATTGCAGATAGTGCTGGCAAGTCCATGGGAAACACCCTCCCAAGGGGCAGGGAACAGCAGGAGGGAGCAGATTCTTGCAAAAACAAGTCCCCCTCTCAGACATGCTCTGGCCACTCCAGGTGGCCTGATTATATCCCAGATAAAACAATCACCGTAGTAGATGCCACATGAGCATCTACTGTGTCCTGCCATCAAGGAGGTTCTGCAGATGTTACATCATTTAACTTAATTCTCACAACACTCTTAAGAGGTGACTTGTGCTGTACTCTTTTCTTTTTTTCTTTTTTGTTGAATTTTATTATTTATTTTTTATACAGCGGATTCTTATTAGTTATCCGTTTTATACATATTAGTGTATGCATGTCAATCCCAATCTCCCCATTCATCCCACCACCACCACCCACCCGCCGTTTTCCCCCCTCGTTGTCCATACGTTTGTTTTCTACATCTGTGTCTCTATTTCTGCTCTTTTCTAAGTGAAGTACTCACAATCCGAAAGCATGGAATGACTCTTTCAAGGGTTAGAAAGAGGTGGAAAGGGAACTCAAAGCAGATCCGTTGGACTCCAAGCCCTGTGCTGTTCCCACCAGGCTGCACTGGCCCTTCTATTCTGGCCAGCTCGGGCTCTTCCCTGAAAGGCTGCATCCTGGGCTGAGCATCCCATGGTGACCTCCTTGCTTAAGGCATGTCCGTGGCTTGGCTTAGCTCCAAGAACCACTGCCCAGTTTCCTAACTGGGCAAGGAATACGATCAGTTAGATCAGGACATATTCCTCCTCACTTTCTGGTTCAACTTGTCCTAGAGGGGTAAGAAATAGTAACGAAAAAGGAATTCATGAAAGCATTTTCAAAAAAAAGCAATGAGCTTAGCAGCCCAGTGGGGCAGGTGTCTTGGGGTGTTTTCTGGGAATCATGTGACCTATCATCCCAGTACTCCCCCAGACACATGCATCTCAAAACAATCCCTACTTGAAAAAAACAATAGATATAAACCATAATTTGTACCCCAAAATGCCAGATGGCCAAAAGAACTGAAAAGAGCTAAGGAAATTGCACTGTGCCTAAAAAACAGCCCGAAAAGTAGTGTCTCTCTGATGTTATAGGCAGCAGCCCCAGCTCTCATCAGAGGATAAATCAATTTGCAGCAGCTGTGGGTTGCTATGAGGTCCAGGGCACCAGGCCAGACTCATGCTAAGGAAAGACAAAACTGGGGAGAAAAATCCCCAAGGTTCCATGGTGTCCTCACTGCCTGCGTATGGGGAATCTATGGCCTACATTTCCTGACTTCAGTGCTTCTTTTCGTTTTCAAATTATTGAAAGGCGATGTCTTCCCAGAGGGAAGTCACCTCCAGTTCACCCTGTTCCCCAGGGAAAAGAGCGGCTTTTCATAGCTTCCTTTCCAACCTGGAGAAGAACACGGTAAGGGACAGAGTTGAGAAATGGCACCAGCAAATCTTTTCCGCAGGGGGCTTTGCTCCAGATTCATTTTATAAGATTTGGGCAAAGCAGGGAACATTTTTATGCCACGTTTTCCATTTGCCTACTTTTCTGGATCAGGCACGGCAAACCCACGGGGTTTCTCTAAGGCTATTGCTGCGCTGCTTCTTGCTGTTTTGCTGCAGGGCAGCCAGTCTCCCACTCCAGGGCCTGGGGAAGCCCCGCCTCCTTCTCCCTCCCACCACAGAACCATGGTGTTTGTCTACTGTCCATCCTTCCACAAGCCTGCTGGGCGTGGGAGTGACAGCAGACCACCTCTGACTTTCTACCACACGCAGGTTCATGCAGAGGCATAAGGAAGCCTTCCAGGCAGGAGTGGGGAAGATGGACAGCAGGGACAGACAGGGCCTGAAAAAACTAACTCTGCTCAGGTCAGCCGGAGTGGGGTGGGTGCTTCACACACTGGTCGTCAACCCAATTGAGCCCAGAGTGACCCAGAAACAGCACAGCAGAGGGGCCAGAGCCCAGGAGAAATGCAATGAAATGAAGAAAACAGACCAGCAAACCAAACTCCAGTCCTGCCCATCATGTCTGAGGTTCCATGGATGGAAGTAGGGAGATGTGGGGAGCCCAGGGTGAGGAGGGAGTCATCTTTCACCCCAACCCATCACCTTCCTACTTTATGTCTTATGCACCAAACTTTGTGCTGTGTACGTATTACCTTATTTAACCCTTAAGATAATCCTTATTTAACAAACCTGCAAGATGAGCATTATCCTCAATTTACAGATAAGGAAACAAAAACTCAGGAGGTTAAATAAATGAGCCAAGGTTATAGAGTCACCATGCAGTCCATGAAGTGGAAAGGGCTGCTGGTAACCCAGCTGTGCCAGGTCTCTGTGCCTGTGTCCATGCAGTTTTCTTGGGTGGAATGTCTTTCCTTCCCATGCAAACCCCGTCAATCTTTCAAGACTCTTCAATATTTCCCTGCCCCCCCCAAACAACCCAGGAAGAACTGCTCACACCCTCCACACCCCCAGCAAACGTCTATCGCTCTTCCTCAGACCTTTTCGAGCTCTGGCTTCTCTGCAAGGCCGTCATCTCCCCTCTCGCCCTTGAGCTGGGGCTCTGCCTGTGTTAATGTCTCAGCACAAGCAGAGCTTCTGGAAGCATTTATGAATATCCTTTGCACTATACCTTTCCTCTCCCTGACATGAGACAACAAGAAAATGACACCATGCTAAACAGGGGCCACATGAAAGGGTCCTTAAAAGCAAGCCAAATGGGTTTTCAGTTCTGCCAAGAGGCGTTTTCCAAATGAGTTTTTCCATCACCTCTTTCAGTAGCAGAGAGTTTGGTTCCTTGTTCCTGAGTTACTGCTTCTCAAACCTTTGTGAACTCACTTGGGTGGGTTGAATGGGGTGAAAGGAAACTGAGTCCCTCCCGATTCAGAGAAATTCAGAAATTTCTTTGATCGATAATGAGAATGACATTGTTTGGCTGGGTTTTTACTGGTTGAAAACATTTTGCTCAGATTAGCTGTAAAGATTTCAACACCAACTGCATCATCTCTGAGACAGGAAATATAAGGCAGCCCTGCAAATCAGCCAGCATTTGCGAGTTGGAAAGAACTTTGATTAAACAAAGGGAATGTCATGATGTTTCCTGAGCCCAAGACCGAAACACCATTGTCTGGTTAAAAACCATATTCATTCAGCCCAGCCCAGATCTTCGCCTTCGGATGTGAAGGATCTTCGCCTTCGGCTTTCCTGTGAAGATATTCTGACTGCGAACTTAAAGAGAGCCCCACGACTGTGACTAATTGTTTTCAGTTCTCGTCGATTGTCAAGACTCCTGACAAAATTCTCAGAAATAGAAACAGAATCTGCTGCCTAGGCAAGACATCCTCCATGTGTACGAGAACACCCCCAATACAAGCTCCCTTGTCATCTGCTTGGAGGGCTCCTCAGAGAGCAGGCACGGCCCGTGCAGAGCACCAGAATAATAGCAAGAGCAATTTCCTCCAGGATTAAAGGTTTCCCTGTTTGAGGCGAGGCCAGAAGTAAATATGTGCCCATGTGAGTGCATATGTAGGAAACTCGGATTCAACCAGGTAAAGCTGGGTTTTGAATGAATATCATTCATTAGTCCAGATGCAAAATGAACCTAACGATGTGACTACACCACTCCAAAACAGCTGAGACTATTAAAGTTCAACTTGGCGGACTTCGACTTCTTACTGAGGGAAGAAATGGAGCCACATTTTAAACAATGACAGTTTATCACCTTAAAAGGCGTGCAGGTTACTGGGAAAGTACCTGTGTGCCTTCCTGCAGAAACATCTCCCTTTGGTGCCTTTCAAAATTCTCCACTCTCTTTAAAAGCCAATCACAGGAAGGCAGGAATGGAGACCAAGTGGAAATCAGTTTGCCCTTTCAGAAGTCGTTTTCCTTCGTTGATCAAGGGGAAATCCCACTCTCTTCCAGAAGATAAATGTAAGAAAATTGAACCTCAGCCTTTCCAAGAACAACTGATTCAGACGTTAGGATTCCCAAACCCTGTGCAAAGTTTTGAATTCACAGCAAAGCCCTGGTTTCAGTTCTGAAAGCAGCTGGGACCCTAGACTGTTCATCGTTGGTGGCCGGTAGTGAAAATGAAAAGACATGTGCATATACACATACGTATATACACATATACATATCTACATATATATACACACATACACATACCGGCATAGTCACGCAGATTCACAAAGAATTTATTTTAATAGCAGTGCGTACTTTTTTATGTGCACATCCTCAGACAGGAAGGAAATACTGGGGGACTGATCCTGATGTGGTCTTTGGGCCAGGAGAGAAGAGGAAGGTAAACGAATAGGTGAGAAATAGACTTTAATTCCTGCTGATTGAAATTCAGCTAGAGCATTTCATAGTTATTTGGGAATTTTCATGTATGGGCCAGGGACTGGATTTGCAACATATGCACTGAAAATGGATACTTGGTATTCCATGAAGGTGTCTGTGGGTGACACGTTTCACTAAAGCACTTGGTGCTGCAAATCATTTCTTCAGGATGTTCATTCTCACCAGACGGGTCATGGATGGATGGTTCCTTTGGCAGTGGGATGTTCCTGGACGACACCACTCGGAGGACCCCCAGCTGCCTCCAGAAAGCCCCTTCCCCCTCATGGAGCTCCAAGTCCACCCATCAGGGGCACTGGCTCAAGCTCAGAGGCTGAGGGGTAGGTGCCTGAAAGTTGACTGAAGAGAGGAAAGTGGTGGGAATCCACTGCCCCCTACCATCCCTGGGGCAGCTATAGTTTTATTTATTTTACTTAACTGGCTTTCTAATGACAGGTCTTTTGAAAAGAAAAAAAAAGTGGAATTTCACCCTTTAACTAACTGAGAGGAATTTGGGGATCCACTGGGCTAGGTGGTTTTGTAAGCATTCAATCTTAAATCTCTCTTACTTGTTCCGTCTTAGTGTTTCTTCTAGATATTCTGACTTTCTTAAAACATTTTATTAAAAATAATAATAATAAAGAGGCCCTTCTAACTATGATAGTCACAAAGGATGGAATTTTTAAAATATCTTACTGTCCTTGGAGAGGGAAGGTCCTGACTGGGGTTGAATGCTGTCATTCAGATGAGCTGCTATTGTCCTGATGAAACATTTAGGAACTTGCTGACCTATGTCAACACTCCGGTGGAGGATACATCTGTCATTTGTAGGGTCTCCTTTCCGATCTGCACTTGCCGGAAATTTCTAGCATCATTTTTTAATCACCAGCTTTCATCGTTTTCTCCCCAGGCTTCCCTATCTTTTTAATGGTCATTTTGACAAACTACACTTCCACAGTGACTTCACAGTTTATAAAATGTGTTTAGAGGTATTATCTCATTTACCTGCCATCCTCTCAAGGGAAGTATCAACCATATCTACCATTCCTCCTCCAAAATTATCTCCTCAAGTATGAAGAAGTTAAATCAAGAGAAAAGAACTTTGCTGGAACAGATATTAGACTTTTTTCCATTGCAAATTATCTGTGCTGTCTGGGAACTGCTCCAACCTGACGTGAGGTTCTCTTTGACAACGCCCTGTTTCTAGGCAACATCACTGGGCGATCCCACGTGCACCAGTGGTCAGCTACTCCTCTGTGACTTCAACCAACACATCTCTTTTGCTGGACGTGCATCTATTTGTTTTGTTTAATATCCATTTTTACAGAAGACTTTTTAAAAAGTACAGCTGAAAACGATGCTCCCAGCAGCTCACTCTCTACCCAGAGCAAGCCTAGAGTGTCCAAGGTCCAAGAATTTTGTTTAATATCAATGCTACTCATCAATAATAATACTGATTTTTATTTCTATGGCATTTACTGAATACATACTCTAGGTCAGGCACTGGGAGGCTTATTTATTTCAATACTCACAGAGGTTAGAAGCCTTGAGACAGCTTTGAGACAGATATCAACATATAGGTCTCAAACTCAGACCTATATGATTCCAAGCCATTGTTTTATTCACCTCCTCAGACCCTTGTATGCTCATGATGGGGTTCAATTTATACTGATAGCTAAACTGTGAAAGCAGTCACCACGGCCCCATGAATTTATTGTTGATACTGAGCCTGTGTTTAGATTTTGAGCTCTAAGAAAATTGCGTATGTTTCTATCCTCCCTTTAAGTAGAAGAAAAAACCCTCCTGTTCATAGTTTTTTCTGGTTATATTTGTTAATTTTACATTTTTATAAAGTCATTAGTCTTGTTTATGGGTAGAATTTGCAAGTAAATCCGACAAAAATATCCTTTTTTTTAACGTCTTTGCTGGATTATAATTGCTTTACAATGGTGTGTTGTAAAGTGAATCAGCTATACATACACATACATCCCCATATCTCCTCCCTCTTGCATCTCCCTCTCACCCTCCCTATCCCACCCCTCTAGGTGGTCACAAAACACTGAAAAAAATCCTTTTATCAACTTAACATTCTCAGGTCCTGAAGGCACCTGTGTTTCAACTCTGTAGGGAGGCTGGGAGAGAACTCAGCACATTCTTTCCAGCTTTATTATCCCCTCCCCAAATGTTCAGGAGAAGAATTCATCTCTGAACAATTTACAAGGTCTCCCAAATAGTCTAGCCTCTTCATATTTCAGAAGGCTCAGTCACCTCTAACCAGGACTTTCCAGTCACCATATTTTTATTACCAAGTGTATATTACTGATTTCCTCATTTATTATAAAATTCCTGCTACACATTGTTTCTGGAAATTGCTATCTTCTATTTCCCCCTCTTTACAAAACACCCCCCAATCCCACAGTCCTATAATACTGCTTTTCAAATGGCAAAACAAGACCTGTTACTTGGTCAGATCAGCTTAGGAGGTTGCAACCTGCTTTTTTTTTTTTTTTTTTTTTTAATAAATAGACTATAATCTTGAATAGTATAGAAAATACGAGTGCGCCATCTATGGCATTAGTTCTCATCCAGGGGTGTTTTTCCCCAAGGGAACGTTGGCAATATCTGGAGAAATTTGGGGTTGTCACGCTGTGGGTGTCGGTGCTAGTGGCATCTAGTGAGTGGAGGGCAGGAATGCCGCTGCAAATCCTCCAGTGTGCAGGATGCCCATCGCAAGAGAAGTTTCCAGCCCAAATGTCAACAGCACTGAGACTGAGAAATCCTGATCTATGGTAAGGGTAAGTTGCATTGTATGAAACTTTGGTTCTGTCATCGTGTGTGCGTGAGCACACACATACTGGGCTGCAATGGAAAATTTTAAGTAAATTCTTACTTGTGATAAACTCTGAGCAGTTTGAAAAATACTGTTTTAAAACACGGACAGATGCTCATCTCTCTTGCTAGAACAGAGGCCCCAGTGCAGGGCACACATGGGGATGGCTGTGGTGGTGGTGAGAGCCAGGGCTCCCCGAACTGTCTAATTTTGCATCCCCAGGTGAGGCGGGCCACCTGCCTCCCTGTGCTTGCCGTTCATCTCTGAGATCATTTCATAACAGGACCTCATCGCTGGCTGTTCGTGAGGCTGGAAGAAGGTAACACTTGTCCCTGCCAGGGGCTCACAGACAGAAACTGCTCAGGAAATGCTGACTACTCTTGTGAATGTCATTCTGACCCTGTGCCTTCAAAACAAAACCACCCATAGGCAGGCGTCAGCAGGCACAATGGAAAGGAAGGACTAGAGCTTTGGAGTTAGAAAAACCTGCTCTCAGAAGCTCCATGACCACTTCCTTCTCTCTAAGACTGGCCAGGTGACTTCAGCTGTCTGCGCCTTATCACTTTATTCATTAATAACTTAACAAAGAGAATGCCTAACCTCAGGTGGTTTCAGGGAGGGTTATGTGAAATAAGTCATGTGACAAAGCAACACTCAGTAAACACTAATCCTCATTCTTTCTTTGAATAATAAGTACCGAACAAAACATTGACACCTGGTAGGTGTTCAAGAAGTAAATCATCTTTTCTGAAACTTCTAAGTTTCTAATCTATTATTCTTATCATAATGTGTAGGTTACTATTACAAGTGAGGGATGAAAAGGCCCCAGAAGGGTAGAAGGACATGGCGAACAAAAGCCCTCCGGTCCTGTGTGGCCGACAGCCTTGTACATGTCCAGGACAGTGAATTCCAGCTCCCCGTGTGCTTCTCCACGTTCATCCTATTTATCTTCACCACAAGCTAGTATGGAAGGCAAGGCAGGAATGACTGTTCTATTTTACAGATGAGGAAACTCAGACAAGTCAGGCAGGAAAGAATAAGGGAAAGGACCCGAGGGGCTCTGGTCCAGGCGTGGAGTTGCCCTTGCCTTGCGCAGTGGTCTTCCCCAGTCTCCTCCACGATGGGCTTCGAGTTCCTCATTCAGAAGATAAAGGGACAGACTAAATTATTACCAAGGTCCCTTCGACTTTTCAATAATTATGATCAGAGAAGGTCTGAGACTTTCCCCAAGCGAGATGGCTGATGAATGGGGGAGCCAGACCTGGAACTCCGGCTTGTGGCTGTGGCTGGGTGCATGCTCTTCCTGGACACCCATGCATGCCTCACTCAGCTACAGGGGTCTTGCAAAACCCTTAAGTGAAACTAATTCAAATTTGGAGGAATTAACATATACACACTACTATGTATAAAATAAATAACAAATAAGGACCTACTGTATAGCACAGAGAACTGTATAATAGTTTGTAATAACCTATAAAGAAAAAGAATCTGAAAAAGCATTTAAAAATGAATACGTAGAGAGAGAATATAAAAAAGAATATATATATATATATATATATATATAGCTGATTCACTTTGCTGTATACCAGAAACTAACACAACATTGTAAATCAACTATACTCCAATTAAAAAAAACAAGAAAAAATTTCACTCTTAAAAAAGATGAATTTGTGCAAGATGGTGCTTTGAAAAGAGGGATACAACAGCATCAACAAAAACTCATCAAGTGTTTCTTGGTTGAAAGATTGAAGCTTTTGGACAAGGGCCATGGGTGACCCAGCATATCTTGTACTAATCAAATTATATCTGTATTGGCAAGTTCTTATCTGTGCCATTTTACAAAAACTCATTCTTAATTTTTGAGAGAGCAGATAGACTTCATAATTACAAAACATTTAAGATTTAAAACAATTGAATTTTGAAACTTCTCTTTCTGTCATACAGGTCGCTTCAGCAGCTCAGGGTCCGTGGTTTCAAGGAAGCCCTTGTCTTCTTCTCAAAGAGCACATTACGAAGCTGTGTGATGCCTGACACTTTTGCCCGAGTGACTGACCCAGGCCCACTCTGGGGACACTCTCCCATCTCAAGGTAGCTGCCCTGGAGATTTCAGCCGATCTGAGCAATTGGCAGGAAGCACATGTAATTCACATGTCTTCAGCAGTGCTGGTCATCGTTCATAGTTTAAATCTGAGAAATGCCCCCAACATGCACAGGGTAAGAACAAAGCCCTTGTTGGGGCTCAGGCTCCCTCCCCGTCTCAGAACTCTGGTGCCACCGTGGTCCCGGCCTCCTTGCCCTCTGTGTCCAACACACCACACTCTTTCCTATCCTTCTGCTCCGAACATGAGATTCCCTCCTCCAGGAATGCCCTTCCCACTTCTGTCTTGTGAACACCTTAGCACCCCTTCAACACACTAAACACTTCCTCATCGCACTTTCAAAATTAGCATCATGGCTCTTGTAAGCTCATAACAACCATTCTCATCCTTCTTATAAATGCCACACTGCCCTGTCACTCTTACCTCATGTGTCTGTCTTCTTCACTGAGCTGTGGCCTCCAAGAATGGGCGGACCGCATCTGCTTTGTTCAACATTCTGGTCCCAGGACTTAGCTTAACTGTAATTCAGTTACTTGCTCAGTGTCATCTTCTCTCCTAGACCGTGAGCTCCATAAAGGCCAAGGTTGGAGCTCTCATGTTTCCCTGAATGGCACATAGTCACAGCCTAAAAAGTGTTTATCAGCTCTATGAAGAACATGAGTTTCTAGAGGGTGAAAGAATGTTTCAGTTGTGCGTGTATCCATCAGCACTTAGCACAGTGCCTAGCACGTAACAGGTTCCTGTAAATGTCTGAAGCCGCAAGATGAAGGAAGGTTGAGCCTTGTTATAATTCTGGCTCAATCCTGGCCGGATTGTGTCTACCTTGGTCAGATCTGGCCTTTCACGTGCTCTTCACTAAATAATGAAACCAGGCTTCTCCTCACTAAATGAGTCCAGGCTTGACGGGGGCCTTGGGCTCAACAAACAGCTCAGCTTGGCTTGACTTATGCTGTTAGGAATTTCTTCTGCGCAAACATCACGTCCTGGGGTGAAACTCAGGGACCGATGGAGCGGGCAGGAGACCGATGGCCAAGCCTTCTAGAAAGCGTTCAAGGCACTTGGCGACAATACAATCTTCCCATATTAATTTTGCCACTATCATGCAAAGTTGAAACACCAACTCGTCCACAGAAATGAAAAACACTGGGGGGCATCTCACTTTCTCAACCATTCTCCCTCATGTGAAACCTACCAGAACTGACATCTTTAAAAGCTGACTGTCTACAACTTGCGACTTTGGCCTGTCCTTTTCTCTTTTAGACTTTAACTGGTGGAGATGACTTTGTATTAAAATTCTTACATCAGCGTTTCTTAAAATACTGTCTTAGGACATGTGTCCTCAAGGTGATCCATAGAGACAGGTCAAATAAATCTGGGGACTTAAAGGCTCTCCCGGGCCCTGCAGCTCAGCTCTCTGTTTAGCTTTGCTCAGCCCAGAATTTCCCAGAATCCCTGTTTTAATACCTGCATCTGTAGATTGCACTTGGGGGAACAATGTTTCTGAACAGAGGTGGGCGACCTCACCCCACCGCGGGTCAGATAGAAATATTCCGGGCTTGGTGGGCCATGTAGTGTCTCTCTCAGAGTCTGCTTTTGTTTGGCTTTATTTTTTTCACAACCTTTAAAACTGTGGAAACCAGGCTTAGCTCATGGTTTGTACAGAAACAGGCAAGGGCTGGGTTTGGCGGCAGGCAGCATTTTGCCGATCCCTGTGTGTTAATTCTAAAAATCCAGAATATTTTTCCCTGGCAACCAGTTGCCAGGTTGAACTTGAGTCCAATAAGCTTCTAAGCACACCAAGTTTGAGTTCCTTTCGATGCTCTCTCACGTTCCGCCTTTTGGAAGTCTCTGGAAATTTGCTAGTGCTTGTAAAAGCATTTCTTGGCACTCTGAGGGCAGAAGGTAAACAATGATAAGTATTATTATATGACACTGAATGGCATTTTGATCACTCCTGGGTGTGCAGCGCTGTCACATGTGCTCTACCCGTGTCATCATGACAACCCTGTAGGCAGAGGCTGGTGAAGGGGGTGTTCAGACCTGGCTCGCCAGCTGCACACCACGCCCGCTGCACAGCCCGGGCTCATGGCTATCAGGACAACTAGCTGTAGACCGTGACCGATTCTACCCCGTTTTGCAGGAACCCTGGAGTACAGGTCAGTGGGCCACACGCTGGGGCCACCTGCTCAAAGCGCCCTCGCTGGCTGCCACTAACCAGCTGCCCCCACCCGTCCTGGCTGTGGGTTTTTCCCATGGAGCCCTGTCCAGTCACGGGCTCTGGAATCAAAAACACCTGGGCTCAAATCTGATTTCCATCATCACACTATTTGCGTGATCACGAACGTGTTCATAAATCTCTTTAAACCTCAGTGTCTCGGCCCCAAGTGTGGTACCATCATTGCTGGGAGGGGCCAGTGCAGCCAGGTGGAAAAGGGGTGTGGCCCCTGGATGCGGAAAGGGCAGGAAAGGGCCCTCTCCCTCCCCTTCCACAGCCCCCTCAGAATCACCTTTTTGCTGCCAAGGATGCAGGGCAGAATGAGACACGGCCCTTTGTCTGCCCCGTCTTCCAAGACAGCTGCGTTGAAAAAGGACAGTTTTAAAAATGCATGCTTGGGGAGCCCAGGGTGGGAGTGATTGATTGCAGCCAGACGTCACAGAGAACTTTGAGCTAGAACCCTGGGGAAAAAAGGAAGATTTGACCAGTTGGAGGATGGAGGAAAATCGATCCTGACAGCAGGAGCAGAGGTGAGGGTGGCTGGGAGAAGCTGGGATGGCAGTGGCTGGCGGTAGCCTGGACCGCGGCGGGGCGGGGGTAATGAAGAGGCAGGAATGGTGGCTGTGCGTGTGCCATGAGGGTACACTGATTCTTTCTGAAGAAGATAATTGGAGGCTTTTCCCCATTTCTTCCTAAGGAGACATGGTTGATGCCTGACCACCATACCAATGAGAGCCAGGCATCCTTCTGTACAACCTCCTCTCCATATCCATTGGAACCATTGAAGCCATTGAACAAAGCTCCTTCCACCAAAAAAGTATCACCAATGGTGTCCACTTTCAGTCTCCCCTTTAGATTGTAACCCCATGAGGACGCGTCCTGACTTTCTATCTCTGTGTCCCACGATGTGTAGAACACTTGCTTTTACACCTGTTGTGCTAAGCCTTCAAACTTGTTTGTTGAAAATAAAGCTAATGACAGGAGAAACTCTTAGAGTATTTTGGATTTTCTCATCAAAGACATCTTAGATAGAGCCTTCTTCTGAATTCTGCATTTCTTAACTGTATTAAGAATATTCACCTACCACGCCGCTAAACTCTTTCATAAAAATTATTTTATTTAGAGCTCAAGGTAACCCTATGTTCCTCATTTTACAGGTGAAAAAAAATCAATTTTAGGTTGATGAATATGCCCAAAGGCACACGGCTGGTTCAAGGAAGAACGAATGATACCACAGCAACTTTCAGGGGACCAACGTTTACATATAGACCACAATGAACACGTGTACCCAAGACTGAACACGTGTACCCAAGGCAAAGCAAATAGAATTCAGACATTTTTCTCCCTATTATCTTATCCATAGGTTGGTGTATATCTGCCCCCCCTTCAGACATATACACATACACACACACACACACACACACACACACACACACACACACACACACAGGATTCAAAATAGTAAAGATATGTCCAATTAAAATGGGTTCTTTTTGTCATGAGGAAGCAGAAGGGAAAGCAAGATAATCTCCCAGGGTTTGTTTTCTGTCATTAACATAGAGGAATAGACCCATTCATGCTAATAATGCCTAATGCAGCTCATTTCCTGCTGCTAAAGGCACCAGAGAGAAAACGGGCTCCCTCTAGACCCACTCCTCCCATTTCCATCCCTAACCTTCAACACGTCTGTCATTGCTAATAATTTCCCTGGAATTGTTCTGTCAAACATTTTCCAGTTACAAAGCACCGTACAGACCAGTGACATCCCAAGAGTTGCTTGGTCCCCATCGGTCTTCAGAGCCCTGAATTGCCCTGCAGGGGAACTGGGGGGCTGTTAGTGATTCTTGATTTTGCCAAATAATCTTTCACCTGAAATTCTTTGTGCATACTCACCCTCTCCTGGATGAGACCGTTCTGTACTGAGAGAAGAAAGGCCTCAGGCAGTCTCTCTCTCAAAGACAAGGTGGCACTTGGATGAGGGGACATGGGGCACAGGTTATTAATGGCCCTACTCCGAAGTCCCATGCATCGTAATAAATGTCTCTGCCATGTGTTTACTCACACTAGACAGTATCCAACGTTCAGATAAATGATGCTGGCGCCTGCAAGATTTATGGTACACTTCTGTGTTTAGCACTGTTTAATCAGGAAGTTAACATAGGATGGTGTAACATCCTTTACAAGCGTGTACAAGAGGACCATTAGTGCTTTGCCAGGCCCGAGGGTCAAATAGCCCAGCCTTTCATGAAACACAGCAATAAACGGACACAGGGAGCCTCCTGTGGGCTGGCATTTGCGAACACAACCAGGGTTCATTTCCCCCCCCCTTTTTATTTCCTTTTCCTTTCTGGGTTTGTTTTTTTTTTTTTCCTTTTCAGTTATTTATTTTCTTCCTTTCTAGGGTTCTCTGCTTTTGAAAGGGCAAGGTGATAAGTAAGGACATGTGACCCTGATTCTAGGATTTCCTACCCCCTCCTGAAAGTTAGCCATCAGGGAAGGTAAATGCAGGTCCGGGGGGTGGTGGAGCCCGGTGCCGGAGTTCAGAGTGTTTGGACAAGGCCAGAAGCATGCGGGGGGTCAGCATGAGACATCGCACCTGGAGGAGGAGACCCGCGGCTCCAGCCCCAGTGCCATAAGCCTGGCTCCACAGAGTCTAGCCAACATCTGGAATGGATATCAAGAGACACAGGCAGCCCTTACTGGCACGCAGCTCTACCTTTGTACTTTTCGTTGCAAATTGAAAAGCAAAACAGACATCAAGTATATATTTATATAACTGTCTTCAAGTTGCATTTTCTACTCCCATCTGCTGCACATGATAAGTTTCAAGTGTTTTCTAATAAAAAAAGGGGTGGGGGAGGGGAGGGGAATGGAAGGGAGGGCTGGGTGTGCATGTGTGTGTGCCTGAAGGCGTGCTCCTTATTTGGTGCAGAGATGATCTTGTTCAGGCTTCCTTTATAAGGAAACGTTAAAACACGCTATCTCTGAAGGTATCGCTGTTTTAAGATGTTCTGATATTTCGCTTGTCACGCGGATTCGAAAATTTGCATTGAATCACTTTGAAGGAAAAGAGGGTCTATTTCTCCCCTTGCGCTCATTGTTTGGGTGGAGAATGTTAGGGGGGAAAGAAGCACATATTTTTGTTGTTAAGTCTTTGGAGAAAAGAGAAATGTGGAGGCGTGAGATGGTGGAGTGAGATATTGAGGGGAAAAAAATACAGCATCAGATAGAAATACATCAGGCAGATCCAAGATAATTTGGGTTTGTCTACATTTAGGTAAATATGCGAATCCAGATGTGACTGTTGATTATTCATGAACAAAGCTGGAATCACCATCGGCCAAGTTTAGTGCAGATTTGGACAGTTTAGTTACCAGCCAGGCCCCAAACCAGCCTTTTTCATTTCTTTTTCCACTGCGGGGAAGGGAGGAAAGAACAAGATAGTGGGATCCTCTGATTTTCCCTTTATCCCTGGACTGTGCCTAAACATGAAAAGCAGAGTAATGAACCACAAGGCAACTACCCTGGTAGTTCAGGACTTATTGAAACAAATGCACAAAAATGGACCCCTGGATATATTTGGTAAAAGTGAGATGTTTTCCATGTCTCGATGAGTTGCACATTTTTCCCAGTTGGTCACTCTGAAGAGGACCCATCCATGCCAAGTATTGTCAGAGAAACGGCAGAATGTCCAATTCATCAATCAATTAGTCCCCAACCCGTATTTCTCCTGGGGATTTTCTCTAGGTCCAAACTGAGATGAGCATCTGCTGATGAGGAGACGCCCCAGATCAGCACCCCGACAAAAGGCCGTCAGGAACGTGGGCCACTTCTCAGCAGAAATGGCAGCTGATTTCCGACGGCAGCCAGCAGAGACAGGAAGATGTGAGGTCAAACCCGGGCTCTGCCACGGAACCTCCCTGTAACCTTGGATCAGTTACTTAAGCTTTTTCATTCTCAATGACCTCATCTGGAAAAGAACCTAATAACAAGTATCTCATAGCGTGGTTAGAAGAATTATGAGTTAACATTTGTGAAATATCTGGTGTGCACTCTTAGTAGGACTTAATAAATGATATTTGTCCTGTCCTCCATCACCTGGCCACAGGTACAACGTGCACGCTGTCTCCTGGCCCCTGCTGAACCACGGTCGACGTCCTGAGCCATCCCTGCGTGCTTCCCACTGGCGTCTCAGCCTTAAAAACCTTTTCATCAAAGTGTTCCATACACCCACTATCAACTGGTGAGACTTGTGACATCAAGCTAAATCTATTTGTTATCTTGATCTTACCTGGAGCAGACCCAAGCATTTTATATTTGACTGGGCTGCATTTCTCTCCTACCGGCCATATGCGAGGAACTGGATTCCTGGGCTCTTTCTCTTACTGTCATTTCTCCCCTGCATTTCTTCTACTTTACGCCCTCAAGTCAGAGCCTTGACGTGAGCATAAAATCTGCTCGCAGAGCTGAAGGTGACAGAAGTGAGGGTGAGAATTTCCATGGTCAACGCTACTCCTCAGCCTTGAAGACACCAAGCTGTGCGTTTGTGCAAAGTACTTATACGGAGAGACTCTTATTGTCAGGCCACATATAATATTTTACTCAAAAAAATATGTGCTCTTGGGCTTCCCTGGTGGCACAGTGGTTGAGAGTCCACCTGCCGATGCAGGGGACACGGGTTCGTGCCCCGGTCCGGGAGGATCCCACGTGCCGCAGAGCGGCTGGGCCCGTGAGCCATGGCCTCTGAGCCTGCATGTCCGGAGCCTGTGCTCCACAACGGGAGAGGCCACAACAGTGAGAGGCCCGCGTACCGCAAAAAAAAAAAAAAAAAACAGAAAAATGCTCTTACTGAAAATATATGGCTCCGTTTCTTTGAGAGAGTGCAGAATTCTATTCCCACTCTTCTCATGACAAAGCAAAAAGAAAAACCCAAAGTCATAAAATAGGACCCAACGTGTCCACTCCTCTGCAAGATAAAAACCAACAGCAAGAAGCCAGCGGTTTTACAGGGTCATCTATAGCCCCGTGTCTCTCCGAGGCCCAGCTCCAACTCGGTCCTCCTTAGGCTCCGAGGCCACCACGGGCAGGACAGGTACCCTGGGCAAGTGGAAGATCATAGGACCCCTCTCAGTCCTGTCCACGGAGACTGAACAGAAAATCCAGCAGCAGAGTCTGTACTCATTTCCTTGGGTTTCATTTATCCACACAGAAAGAAAGTGAACAGTAAAGATGGAGCACATCTATGTTCCTGGTACCAGCAATGAAACCAGAACACACTCTCCCCTCCTGACTGCACACCAGGCCTCAGCTTCCTCCCCTGTGAGATGGGGATGAAAACAGCACCCACTCCGTGGGTTTGCTGTGAGGATTAAAGGGAGTAAAACGCGCCAGGCTCTTAGGGATCACTCAACCCTGTGAGCCTGCCCCATGCTGACCCACCGTCATCATTCGGCGGCCTCAAGTAGGAACGCGGGCCCATGTGTACACACGGCGGGACACGGCGCAAATGCTCGCACGCCGATCCCTCGTAAGCAGCCACCGGACCAAATCCAAACCCCACCCACCACTGTAATGACTCTAAATGATTCTACGCATCATTTTCAAAGCTCTCTTCATTTTATGAGAACAAAAATTGTTAATGTTGGAGAAATAGATAAAAACAATAACTCCTGTGACTCTGAAATTTGAAAGGAACTAGGTCGATGTACTTATAAAAAACATATCTCTGTATTCACAGTACAATAAGATATATTAAATATATGTAAGTTTATATGCACACATACAAAATGTTTTCACATTTTTGGCCCTGGGTCCTACCATGTTTTATGTTGCCTTTTTAGTTGGGGGAAGGGTTACAACGACATCAAACTTTATAACTGAAAAAAAAATCTTCTCCCCCCAAGGTTAAGCAAACACATTACTATTTGGCCATGAACTTTGGTTGTTTCTCACTAACTAAATTTCCAGCTTTGCTCAATTGCCAAAAGAATGTTGTGAAGCCTTTGGACTCTTACCTAAACCCCGTTTGTCCAAAGAGGTCAGTCTGGAGCCTAAAAGACATCTTGATCCAGAAAATAGCAGTCATGTCTTCAGTCACCCTGAGATGGTCATGGAAAATTACAACACAGATGTTAACACTGGATCTTTTTTCCGTTGCCCAGAGTCCATGAAGCCACAGAACAAAATCGGACGGAGAAGGCAAAGAATTGAAAGGCTCATGTGGCCAACGAGAAAGGAAGGCAGTTCTGTGGCCGCAGAGGAAGACGCAGGGCATCCAGGAGCATAACACAGGCATCACTAGCTAGGCCGGAGGGTGCGAGCATGCGCTCAGCCCTGACTCTGCCACCGATCAGCTGCGTGACTGTGAGCACATCACCAGGCTACCCTCTGCCTCTATCTCTTCACCTGTAAAGTAGGAAGAAAGATAGTAACACTTTTACAGTGTTGCTTCCAAGATTAAATGAGTTAAGGTATGTTAAACAGTGCAATGCCTGGAACAAAATGTGTCGATACATTTTTTTGTCAAGTAAAATAAAATCAAAGGACTGAAAGGAATTGCTTCCAACACTCACCATGTTAAGATGCGAAAGCTCACAGTAGTGTGATAGCCGTTGCCAGGGGTGGAGGAGTGGGGAGTGGCTGATTAATGGTCACAGGTCACCTTTTGTGGTGATGAGAATGTTTTGGAACTAGACAGAAGTGGTAGTTGTACAACACTGTGAATGGGCTAAATGCCACTGAATTGCACACTTTGAAATGGTTAATGGTTCATTTTATGTTATGTGAATTTCACCTTAATTTAAAAAAGAAGAAAGAAGAAAGCTAATGGTAGCCGTGGGATTAAATGGACCAAGGAAAGCCCGACTTATCAGAGGAACACCAGCACTCAAGGTGACCCTAAACTGACCTCAGGGTCAAAGCCAGTGGCCTGGCTACTACTGGGGTCTTCCCTAGCCCGTTCTCAGGTTGTAGCTGGCAAGGAATCTGGCCGACCATTTCAACACTTTGGTGCAGCTCACTTGGGTCTCCTCAGAATCATAAAATATTCAACCTGGAGAAAGATTCTTGCAGACCTGGTATCTCTGCCTCAGGGCAAGACTTAGGACCCAAGAGCAAGTGGGCATTTTGGTGCCTCCTTCAGATGCAAAAGAACAGAATTCCTACAGGTTCTTTCCTGTAGGGAAGGTCTCTTCATATTCCAATGAAATAACTGAGGAGGGGTCAAAAACTTACTCCTTGCTCTGTTGTTAGAAGACAGGACAGCTGTCACCAACTCAGGCTCAGAGAAGGTATGCAACCCCCGTTCCCTAAGCCACCCCTGACACTTTGTCTCAAAAGGAGATGGGGCAGCAGCAGATCCTGGTGCATCTGGAGGGACAGGGGAGTGAGGTCTGCATCCAACAGGCAGCGAGCGAAGAAACTCACAAATGCACTTTTCAGCCCTGAGCCTACAGCTGAGCCCTTAGCAAGGCTCTCCAACAGCAGTGCCTTCAGGTGATTCCTGGAATCGCACCCTCAAGGCACAGAGCCTGCCCTGCTCCAAGCCCTTGAAGCCACGCCTGGCTGGGGTAAGGCTGTTTCAGGGAGCTGGGCCAAGGGAGTAAGCAGGCGGATGTCTCCAAATCCCAGACACGGTCACTAAAGCATCCTCATCTCTTTTACAAACTGTGTTCAGAGGCTCTCCCTTTATTTTGCTGCTATTTCTCTGAATCATTTTTGTAGTTAACACATTCATCCATTCAGTAAATATTTGCTGAGGACTGTCTCTGCATCAGTCACTAGCATGCTGGGACTTCAAATGTGAAAATAAAAGTGGTCACTAACCAATTTGGAGGGAAAGAACTATATAAGAATACATATTGATAATACAGTGTGACAGCTGCCCTAACAGAGCACGCACAGGCTGTGGAAAAGGGTCCTCCCAACTCTGTCTGGGCGAGGGGGTTTGCTCTGAGTCTTGAGATTTGCTAGAAAGACAATAAACAGGAAAGGTATTTCCTAAAGTGATTTCCAATAGAGGTGCTCAGCAAAACGTTCTGAATTGAAAAAGATGCTCTTTAGAATATTTCAATTATGTTCTCTTTGCCGAATTGTATTCATCTTTGAAACAGGTTTTAATCACTACTGGAAAAAGACATTAAGGAGAGTGTAAAGGAGAGAAGAAAGAGGTGGGGGGAAAGAGGAGGAAAAAGAGAATAAGTTATGACTGTGTTCAAATATCATCTACAGAAGGGTCAGCAAGCAAAGAAATGTGGGAATGACCACGTGGTAGGTATACGTGAGATAAAGAGGCATAGAAAAACTAAGAATTGAATCAAGTAGTTCCAAGTCAGTTAACAGCCAGGACTCTGTGTGTGTGTGTGTGTGTGTGTGTGTGTGTGTGTGTGTGAATGGAATTGACTTTGACCCATGTGATGATCTCTTTCCAAAATGTGTCTTCTTATCTTATTTTGCAGCTACTTAAGGTTCTAGAAATTATTTTTCCAAAGCAGCAAAGCCACCAGCATGTTAAGGAGTCTAAAACCAAAGCTATAACAGGATCTTGGAGGGAATCGATGAGTTCAGCATGGAGAAGGGAACACCCTACCCAAAAAACTGCCCAAGAAATATTGAACCACAGCCATGAGAACAGATAATGAAGGTGAATGCCTCTTGTAAGACTAAGCTCTGTGTCCATTCAAAGGGGATCAAAAAGAGGTCAGGGGTCATCCACCTCAGAAGGGAGTGATACCCTATGGAAAATGGAACTCCAGCTCTAAGATCACTATTAATTCTTAGTGCTATAATTCTCCGATTATATCCCATCTGTATCTTTGAGTCATCTAATCAGAAATGTTATAGCCCCCACTTTCTCCAGAAATAAAAGGCTACAACCAAACACTGTTTTCATGGGGCTGCTTATTTCTGAAGGTGGGTGTTGGAAAGCTGCAGACAGGAATGGAGCCCTCGCTGTCGGAAGGGGGCCCATGATGAAAGGGAGTATCTTCACATACTTTATGAAAATTCTGTTAAGATTTGGAAACATTTAAAATATGCTGGTTGGGTTGAGAGTCTGCCTTCCCTCACCTCTAAATTTCAACCGATCCAGTGTTCGAACAGAAATCTCACTCCCACTGCCCAGAGATCTCTCTGCTAAAATTTCCAGCCTCCGTCAAAATGCCATACAGACTGTACCATGGAAAAAGTTCTCACTTCAGAAGAACAATTGTCTGCTGCAGAAATAAAGTAATGCCTTTCCTATGAAATCTATAAACTCAAAACAGGGACAGAACTAGTGGTTGCCAATAACTTTAACTTCATTTATCTATATTTGGCAAAAATTGTGCTGCAGCTGGAGATGAAATGCTGAGCTCAATAACTGCAGAGACGTGAGCTCCAAAACAGCAATTACTAAGCTGTGCTGCCTTGTGTAAGATTTCACTTTTATTTATTATATTTAAAGCAACTCTCTAACTCTGTACAGTACAGACGGCATTGTCTATTCAAGCCAGAGCGGCTCAGAAGAGCATCCACCTAGCTATTGTCCACAGAGGTGCTCTCTGGGAGGCAAAAGCCCTCTCTGTGGCCACATTAACAGAGCCTAGATGGCAGCCTCACCACCAAATGCACCTCTCTTTTGTCCATAATTGCAAGAAACTATTCTCGTTTTCAACTCAAACTTGGCTTATCACATACTGCGTGCAACTCAGATGATGCCTCTTTTTTTTATCAGTGGAGATATTGATAATTATAATTGGCAGGCTGAGGAAGAGAGCTATAAATATCTCATCAGCTGCCACAGAGTAGAGAAATGGTGGGGAGGGGAAGAGGTGGCAACCTATGCCTCTGAAAAGGGCTGATGGAGAAAGATGGATCCTCACAGCCATTGTCACCAGCCAGCATCTGTTTCTTATACTGGGTGATGATTTTCATAGAATCATAGAAATTAGAGATAGAAAGGGCCTATTGGGTCATCCAGTACAGCTCTCTGCCAGTGTAGAATTATTCTCTACAAGAAAGACTACTTCTTTGTTCTCATAAAAAGCCCTGATCTTCACATATGGTTTCCCAACTCTGTTATATTTAAAATAGATAACCAGCAAGGACTTATGGTATAGCACAGGGAACTCTGCTCAATATTCTGTAAAACCTAAATGGGAAAAGAACTTGAAAAAGAATAGATGCATGTATATGTACAACTGAATCATTTTGCTGTACACCTGGAACTAACACGTGGTTAATCAGCTATACTCCAATATAAAAAAAATTAAATAAAATGAGTATCTAGAAAAGTATATACAAAACAACAACAATAACAACAACAGAGGCTGACTTTAAATGGACTCCTGAGGTAAAGGAGTTGAAAAATTATTAAAAACCTAAATGTGCAACCACAGCCCTTTGTATGTTTGTAAGACATGGCAAGCTGGAATGTTAGCAATTTACAGAGCCTCGGACAAATTCCACGAGGAATGTTGCAACTCGATTCAGAGGAAACATGGATTTTTTTTTCTCCCCGCCCAAAAAGGAGGAATATAGGATTGGCAAGGCAGTTATTGAAACTACTTTTTAATCCAATTCTAAAATTATTGCCAGAAGTTGAGCTCCCTGGGATTAAACACATTTTTAGTGACCATTATTCAACTTTTTCATGTACTGACAGCCTAGCTCATCTTTTGACTTACTGAACAAATTACTTTCTATTTTTGAAGCAAATTTTCTGTCTATACATCCAATGCCACTTTTGCCCCTGAAACTTCGCTTACGAACATTTGCCTGATGGTCCCTTTATCTGACTTGGTTTATCAACACCAGCAGGAAACACGTTCATCTGTCTGTTGACTTGGTTTCTCGATTTGATTCAAGTTCTTTCCTTTGGTGGAAACTTTAACTTGAGAAAATCTCCAATGTTTAACCTGCAACCTATGCTTTCTAAGCAGTAGGAACTAGACCTTACTTTTCCTACCATTGTCCCCTTTCTTTAATGTTAGGTAGTAACTAATGTCACCAACTTCAGACATGTTCATGATATTCTGCTCACCAGATATGACTCAATGAACATCAACTCAAAAAGTGGGCTTTAGCCTTTCAGAGGTATGTGTTCCAAAACAGTGAGCAAAAGAGAATGTTCTCTGGATCCAGTTAGGAACACCAGCCAGCAGAGATGTGAATTATTAATCTTACTTCCGCCATCCCCAGACTGTCATCGTCCTGTTCTGAGTGATTGAGTCATACTAGGGTCCGAAATATTTTATGACAAAAGTGAAGACTTCTTTGTAGTTTCCAAAGGAACAGCTTCTTTCCTACAATTATGTAATCTTTTATTTGAAAGCGTGGCAGTAACACGAGAATTTAGGGCATTATTATTTGTTGTTGTTACCATCAACAAAAGGCATTTAATTGGGGTCTGTTTTCTATGGGACAGATAAAGGCAGTTCAATGGTCAGAGTTCTTCTACAGTAAGCAGTTTTCAAGCACCTATTATACACAAAGTGCTGCGCTGGGAGAGGGCCTAGAATGTTGGTTACAAAACAGCCTCAGTTTTGAGATCCTAATAGGACGAGAGACACAGAGACAAAGGCCTGCTCAGGATGCAGTGACAGGAGAGGGAAGTACAAAGCAAGAAGGGAGAACCAAACAAGGAGAAGGTACCCAGGCTTACCTTCCAGAAACTCACCTGCTGTATGGGCAATAGTGATGTGCACTTGTGGAGGAATGCCTACAGAATGAGGATGAACAAGTGTGTATACATTGCATGGTAGCCTTCAGCTACTGATTCCGTAACGAAAACCCAGAGAGGCAGCTTATTGATTAGAAAGACATTCTTGTTTGGTCTTAAATCAGGAGTGACTTTAAATCAGGGCACTAAATTAGGAGAAGCAAGTTTCGTCTGTCCTATCACAGGTCAGCCAGGTCACCTTGGGCAGGTCCTTCATTCATTCGCTCCATGTCATTTTTTAATAAAGACTTTCTTTTTTCAGAGCAGTTTTAGTTACGCAGAAAAATTGAGAGGAAGGTACAGAGATTCCTCATGTAATATCCTCCTGCTTCTGCACACACACAGCCTCTCCCATTATCAACACCCCCGACTAGGGTGGCAAGTTTGTTACAATCGATGAACCTGTATTTTTGTAGTAATCACCCATGGCGGTCACTTAATGCATCCGAGCGCCACTTTACATAAAGTGGGGACAAAAGTGTCTACTCTCTTGTGAGAGTCAATTAGATAACATACCTAACCTGTAAAGTTTAATTCTGATACATTGTGGAGAAATACTATCCTGAGTGGTTATTTCCTAAATCTATAAATCTAATCCGTTTCTTAACTATGTATACGTGTTCATACATAAAGACATTACTGTAATGTGCTTCCAAGTCTCTTTCTTACCATTGCCGTGCATTTTCTTCATTCATTCCTCAGATATTTAATATGCTTGTTATGTGCTAGCGCCCAGGCAAAGCATCATGGGTGACACAAAGATTCCTCTGAGCAGCTACTGTCTTAAAAGGGCTTCATTTTAGACAAGATGCTTATGGTTACCTTGTCAATGATTTGGATTTGCTCTGCTAAGTTTCTTGTGGAAACTTAGTCATAACAAACCATGTGGCTCCACTAGAATCACTCTACTGAGAAATGGGCATGAATGTCTTTTCTCACCAATGCAGAAACTGCCATATATCCTGCTATGAATGGGCTGGCTCTGTCTGGGTAGCCTTGGTAACGTACATCCCATCCAGATTACCAAAAAGCCATGCTTGCTGCTTCTTAAGAGATTCCGTGAACGGTGCCACCATATTGAACTCTCAACTTCCAAAGGGATTTCCATCCAAAATCAATTTGGCCCCAATGTGTTTTCCACTTGGGAGATCATGTACAACCCACAGGCAGACTCTCTTGTCTGTAGTGTTTTCCTGCTCTCTTTTTCTCTCTGCAGAAAGTGAAGTCCACCCTGAAGAACTCTGGAGCATATGCCCTAACAACGTTCTCTTGTGCATTTCCAATGTCTTCATCTCGCAAATAGTGCTTCCTTGTTCTTTCCTGCTGTTTCACCATCCCTGCTTTTCATGATGGAAACCTCAACTCCTTGCCTTTTTAATGGCAAATTATTGCAAGGTTACCAAATGGTTCTGATCCAAGTGGACAGCAGGCAAGACTGAACCCTGGCTGAAGTTACGGAGACACTGCTCTACCATCATAAGGGCAAGAGCCTGGAAGTTGCCAGCTGCATTCTATGGTCACATCACTCTTTTTCTCCTTATACTGTTTCTTGTTTTTATGATATTTTGGAATTAATTTTGAGTTTCATGCAGGCAAGAACCATGTCTGATTCATCTAATATTCCTTAAGTTCCAGCAACGAGCAACGTTCTGGAGAATGCCACTAAATACTTGAGAGGTGACTTTGCACGGATCCAGCTGCATTCGCACCATTGATCTTTTGGGCTATGAACTGGTGAGCAGTGCAGTCCAACCCCAAGGGACAGATGGCAGCCAGCTCATCCGTAATGGAACTGGATGAGCCATCTTTATTTTATTAGCACCTCTCTCTAAAAAATAGAAATGACCAGCCACAAATAAATGAATAAATGAATAAAGCATATCTGAAGACATAATCCAATCCCAAAGGATTTGCATTAGCACTCTGTTTCTTGGACTATAAAGATTTAGATGGCCTCCGCCTGGCAAGCCATGCTACTTGGTAATTTGGGGCAAATTACTTAACATCTCAAGGCCTCAGTATCTCCGTCTCTATAATAAGACGGATGAATAGCCGATACCTGAGGGCCCTTTTAGATCTGAAAATATTTGATTAGATTTCTGTCAACAATCGCTAAACATTGATTGACTCGACTGAATGAGCTGAAAAGCAAATGTTTACCATTTGATTCATTTCTGTAAAAATGTATTAAAAATGTATTTTCTGTAAGGCACTGTGCGGAGTGCTGGAAGGGCTCTCAAACAGGGTATGGCAATGCTTTTGTCTCCAAGGAACTGGTGCCTATTCTCTCAGAGGTGTCATAAAATTATCTTAAAATTAAGTAAAAGAAGTAGGCTAGAGTGAAGGCAGTTTTTTTTTTTTTTAACAATTATGCCACTGCTTTCTCATAATCAACATGAATGATGAACAGATGCAAATGAGTTTGTCCCGGAGGGTGGTCAGTCTCAGTCCCCTCATCTAATGCCACTCCGTCTCCCCTTCCCAGCACATGGGGACCTCCTGCATCTCTCTGCTTCAGTCTCCTCTCTGGCTGTACCTCTTTCCGGGATGCTTTCTTCCCCTGCTTCTCCCAGGACACTATTTAACCACAGAATCTCCACCATCTTCCTCTCCTCCCACGGACCCTGGTGCCTCCCTCCTCTGTGATCCCATCACCCTGGCCCTGACCTCCACTCCAGCAAGGACATGGTGTTGGAATTGGTTTTCGGGTGAAGATTTCCCTCCTGGGCTCTGGGTTTCCCAAGGACAGGAGCTCCCTGTCTAATTCACCTGTACCTGTGCCCACCTTATGACAGATGGACGTACAGATCTCTCCAAAAAGATTTGCTCTTTACCTATCCCACAGCCAAGGGCTGCAGATTTATTTGTAGCTTTGCCTTTCGTAACCTCATTACTGAGTAAGAATCAACCTCCCTGTGCAAAAGCCAGTCTCACGTTTGGGAGGTTGACATCATCTGAAACTCACCCCTTCCTGTAACACTGGAAGGACCTAGATAAAGGCATTGACCTTGAGTAACCAGGCAGGCAGGACCGTGGGCACAGTCAACCCACTCTCAGGATTTCTTTCTCCGTCTCTTTCTCCGCAGCGTATTTCACCTGCCAGAGTGCATGCCTGTCCTCCCCGCTGTTCTGTCCTCTTCCACCCCTCACCCCACCTGTCACCCAGTGCCTACACATGTTTGTGTGCAAATCGAATGAGCACCGGATTCAGCATAACTGCTCACATGTTGACCTGTTACTCTGTGCCAGGCGCTGCTCTCTGAACTTCACGTGTAATAACATTTAATCCTCCAAACGACCCAATGAGAAAGTGTAGTAGTGTTGTTGTCAGGCTTCCCCGGAGAAACAGAACCAATAGGATAGTATGTAGCCTACTGAGAGAGAGAAAGAGATTTTAAGGAATTGGTTCATGCAACGGTGACGACTGGCAAGTTCTATTTCTGCAGGGTAGGCCAACAGGCTGGAGACCCAGGGAAGATTTGATGCTGCAGATGGAGCCTGAAGGCCATCTACTGGCAGAATTCCCTCTTCCTGAAGATCAGTCTCTATCAAGGCCTTCATCTGCTTAGATGAGGCCCACCCACGTTATAAAGAATAATCTGTTTCACTCAAAGTCTATTGATTTAAATGCAACATCTACACGGATGTTTGACCAAATATCTGGGTAACGTGACCTAACCAAGATAATACAAGTTATCACAGGAAGGTACCCTTGTTACCCTCATTTGACAGAAGAGGAAAAGAAGGTACAGACTGTTTACATAACTAGCCCAAGTCACATGGTGACATGTAGCCCAATTGGTATTTAAACTGGACAGTTGTCCCAAGAGCTTGTGTTCTTAAGCCCTGAGTCAAGCGATCTCCCTGTGAATCACAGCATGGTATTCCATACTTTGCCGTGAGGTTGTACAAGGGGAAGAGTTGAAAAGGAACCACTCTTTCTGATAATTGTCAAGGTCAATTCTACAGTTAAGTGTAGCATTGAGCCAGAAGTGCGGAATCCCAGAGGATGACTGCATATTAAGTTTGGTCACATGATTCCAAGCCAACATCCACCTGAACCAATTCCCTGGGCCTCACAAGGCTGACAGGAAGGTTCTGCCCCTGGAGGCTCTTGGTCCGTCTTTGTTTTTGGTTTTGTTTTCTGTATATGTGTATGTGTATGTGTTTGTGTGTGTGTATACCTGTGCATGATTCGGGAGAAATCTTCTATGGGCTCCTTGGGGACACCAATGACGGATTTCTCTAGTTCATCACCTCTAGCTACTCCCTGCTGTTTAGGACTGAATCCTAGGTGGGTCCTGCCCTTGTCCCAAACCTCCAAAATAGTGTCAATTTGCTGTAAAACTCAAAGTGCTGGCTCTGAATTCAAAGAAAACTGGGTCAGAATCCCACCTCTGCCTTTATCAGCTAAATACTCTAGGACAAGTTATTTAATCCCCCAAGTTCCCATTTCTTCTGTACTATGGGCTAATCAGGATGCCCACTTGGGAGGTCATTGTGAGGACTTAGAAATAATGATGCAAGTAAGGCACACAGCCCAGCACCTGGCCTGGAGACGTGTTTAATGGGTGTGAGCCTTTTTGAAAGATAATTAATGCTTTATTCTAAATATTTCCTCATTAAAAATCTTTTTAATAGAAAAATGATGAACCAAAGCAATCTCTTGATTAAGACTTTCCATATGCCTCATGGGCTGCAAAATGTCAGAACGATCCGAAGGGTTGCTCTAGCCAAGAACCTGTCCAGCTGGGCCTCCCTCACTCTTCCCACGGCCTGCTTTCGGTGACCAACCTCACCCCAGGCCACCGGTCTGGGTGAAGCCCTTCACATCCTCTCCCCACGTATGGTTATCCACCTGCAGTGACCCATTCTTACAATAAGAAAGTGGGCCCCAGCGGACGCCACCGCCTGCCGCCTGCAGGGGCCCCGCAGAATGCGGGCACCACGGCTGTGGTCTTGGTTGGTGGAGGCAACTGTACCTCACTTGCACCCCCGTTTGTTTCAGGAGGAAAACACTGAAAGCGATCTTCCACGGGCACTGACTTTACTCAGTCTCTGTGGGAGATTAAGTGACTGGGTCTCCATGGCTCTGATGTCATTTCAAATGTATGAGCGTTGGCCCAAAGCTTAATGCATTTCAGCCATGATACATTCTTGACTTTGCTCAGGCTGCAGATCCTCCACTTAACAGAAAACAGTCATGGGCCCGATGAAAGCGATCTTCCGGGATGGTACCTTGCTTTTATTTTCCAGTCTCCAGTAAAAGGCCACACCTCTCACCTTGCAGCTATGGCAACACCCCGGGGAACCTGGCCAAGTACGCGGACCTCACAGGAAATGATGCACATTCCCCGAATTCCTCACGGGGAAAAAGGGGCCTCCCTGTTTCTGCCCCACACTGTGCAAACACAGGAAGTGTGGAACAGCTGAGGAGAGGGTCAGAGGCTGTTAAATGTGTCAGAGTTTCTGGGGGTCAGACACCCTGGACATCTGACAAGTTAAAGTTGAGCACCTATTTGGTGGCAGGAAACGTGCTACATGTTAGATTTACAGCTGTGCACGAGGCACCCTGTACCATCCCTGGGGGGTCTCACATTTTCTCAGGGACAGACAATTCATCACTGTAATGGCAAGGGGGTGCAGGCTGCCAAGTAGAAGCTCAGGGCGTGAGAGAATACAAAACACTGGGCTCTTTGGCAGGGCTGGACTCAGTCTGGCAGCTCATTAGACGATGCCCTAGAAAGTGAGATTTTAGCTGAACTCTGAAGTGTGATTAAGAGGGTGCTTCGTAAAGAAGAAACCAGAAGAGCCTTATAGGCTGAGTTGGAAAACCATGGGACTGACGGAAGGTGGTCGAAGCTTGCTGGATTCCAGGAACTAAGAGAAGTGCTGAGTGGGTGGCGTGCCGAGGCAGCGGGCAGAAGCCAGAGCACACAAGGCCTACAGACCATATGCATGATTTTTAATTTTATCCTACAAGGCAGGGAAGCCACCGAAGGCTTAAGAAAGGGATGAGAAGATTAGGTTTATCTTCCAGAAGATTACTTTGGCCAAATGGAGAATGAAGTAGTGGGAGACAAGATCAGACGAGCTTCAAACAAAAACTTTCACAGCAACGTTCACGGCAGCACCATTCACTGTAGCTAGAAGGTGGAAAGAGCCCAAATATACACCGATTGATGAACAGAGAAACAAAACGTGATAAACCCACACGATGGAGTGTTACTCAGGCTTCAAAAAGGAATGACATACAGATACCTGCTACAAAGTGGATGAACCTCAGAATCAGAAGCCAGACACAAAAGGTCCCGTGTGGTGATGATTCCACTTTTATGAAATATTCAGAATAGGCAGATCCATAGAGACAGCTGTCAGGGGCTGGGGAGGGGGAGGAATGCAGAGTAACTCCTTAACAAGTATGGTGATGGAAAGTTCTGGAACCAGAAATGGCGACGGTTGTACAACATGGTGAACATACGTAATACGACTGAACTCTACGCGACTCCAGCTTTGGGTTCACCTTTCCCTGAGGCTACACCAACGATGCTTCAACCACACTGACTCTCATTCCCCCAGTTCAGGCCTGGTCGCTCATTAGAGACAGACATGGGGACGCCAGACGGATCCGCTCTTTCACTTCCTCACTCAAAATCATCCCCACGTGTGGACGTTCATGTTGGTTATGTTGAGAGCATTGTTATCAACATAACATCTTAATAAGCACAGCACTGCACTGTTTACAGAACACGTTCCCGTCTCTTATTGAGTATCTTCTCCACTCAGCAATCCTTAAAGCAGATATTGTTAACTGCATCTTATAGATGAGCAAATTGGGTTCAGAGAGGTTAATTAACTTGTTTAAAATCCCACTGTGAACAAATATCAGACCAAAAATTGGGATGCAAGTCTTTGGCCTCCGAGTCCAATATTCTTTCCACAGTGTCACCACTTCCATTCTAGAAAAACAGATCTCTGCATCCCGATGATGTGAACATTCTATCTCCCTTCACACCAGCAAGATGAAGTGGTCCAAATTATTCACAAAAAGAAGGACTTTTGCCTGACTACACAGCAGCCAGCATTTGACCACACATTCCATTGGGTTCTTAATTGGAAAACATTACAAATATTTCCCAGTTAATTTCTTTGTAAGGTCTCCAAGCTAGAAGCAGATCTTTTTGAGTTCATTGTAAGAGATCATGCTTGTGCATGTGTATGGGTGGGTGTGCGTGTCTGATCCTCTTAATCCCGAAAAGATCTGTCCTATTCCTAAGCACATCACAGGCCTATGATAAATGCTTGTTCACATTGAAATAAAATTAATATGAATTCACTTAAATTTTACAAGTAATACTTGTATAGGTGATGCAACACGTCACACTTTGGAGAGAGCCAACTATCCAAACTTGAACCCAAAATGAATGAATATCTGTAAGCTCGCCACCAACCTCAGAAAGGTTTCGATTTACTTAAGCAAAAATACTGGCCTCCACCCTAGACGATGCTCAGATCATCTCAGAGCACCACACGGGACACGGCTGCACATGGCACTGAAATCAACCCGAACTCAGTTTTCAAATTTTACATTCATTGCTCTTGCCTCTGTTCCATAGAAGATGAAGGGGAAGGTGAGTGCTACCAGGAACAGGGACTGCTAAACCATTTGCCCCTCTGACCCCGTCATCTTGACTCTGGGGACTCGGCTGTCAGGGGCCAGCTACACGGATGATGCTGAAACGCCAAGGATAGATTGATCCCCGGAGCCGGACACGCCTACTTGCTCAGAGTTATCACAAAAGGGACCACTGTCAGAGCGAGAAAAGAAAAGCAACCTAAACACATAATTAAAGGAAAGAGATTTAAGGAAACCTCAATCAAACTCAGAGGTAAGCAAGCAGATAACTATTAGGTTGCAGAGAACCTCCATAAAGTTCGCACATGTGAGTGACCTTGTCCTGCATTTGGTGGGTCACTCATTGTGAAGGTTACACTGACCATCTCGGAAAGAGGAGCCAACAGACATGGGTGCGGGTTTCAACTCTGCTCCACCAGCCGTGAACTGTGTGGCACTGATGCTTCTGTGATTCCCTTTTTCTCATCCACACAATGGGAGTGAGCATTTCATATGATTTTCATGAGAAAGTGCTTAGAATATTAATTGAAGAAGAATGTGTGGATGTGGCTAAAAGAACTGTGTTTATTGAATTAAAATAATAATAATTAACATTTTTAACACCTTTCTATGTACCGAGCTTACACCAAGAGCTTTTATCTAGCTCATCCTTCAAAAAATAACTTTGTGAGGGAGGAATGGTTATCACGCCTTTTTTAAAAGAGGAAACTGACTTAGAAAGTCAGTCAGAGTTTCAGCCACACACCAGCTAAGGAGTCCTAGGGTTGCGGCCCCAACAGTCAGTGCACTTTAAGTCCGCATTACGAACCACATCATAACAGAAACGACAAGCAAAAGAAGGAGGAGAAGCGGAAACAAACTTAACAGATTATCTTGTTCAATCCCCATAACAACCCTATGAGGTAGGTATTGTCAAAGCCCCATTTCACAGATGAAAACATTGAGGGAAGGAGAAAGAGAAGAAGGGGTCTTTGGAAACCACAAATAGTTTGCCAGACATGTTTGAAAAGCAGCACAGGGACGTGGACAAGAAAGTGGACCTTACAGCCAAACCTCCTGGGTTCGAATCCCAGCTCTGGCACTTAGTTGCTGTGTGACCTCAAGCAAGTCACGTCACCATCCTTGCCTCAGTTTTCCCATCTGAATAATAGAGACCACAGTAGCACCAACCTCACAGGTCGTTGTGAGGATTAAACTAGTGAATGTGTGCTAAGTGCCTGCTCGTTCAAGTGTGATCTGCCCACCATAAGCGGCACCTGGGAGCTCGTTAGAAATACAGAGTCCTGGGCCCACTTCAGACCCTGGACTGGAGCCTGATCCCAGGAAGTGTGTCTGCACATTGAGGAGAGCCCAGAGCGATGCATGGTAAGGGCGATGTTAGCGGATGTCTTTATTCTCATCGAAGCTAATGACTCAGACCATCAGAATGAGGCGGGAGGGGACACGGGTGGGTGGGAAATGAGCCTGGTGAAGTCAGTTGGGGTAAATTATGAAGGGCTCCCCCGGGGCAGTCGGGTGCCATCCTGAAGGTCCCAGAGACAGACGAGGCCCTAGAGGCTGGGAGTGGGGTCATGGTCAAGACCACATTTTAGTGTTCCCTTCCAAATAAGGCCACCAAACTAATGACCAAGCATTAAACAAGCAAGTGTTGCTAGATTCTCTGGCTGTAGACAAAACCCCTGTGACCGTCCAGACCCTCCAGATGTCCTTGTCTCTCCCCCGGGGAACTGGTGGACAGAGCCTTGCTCGGGCCTGCGCCCCATGCCAGGCTCACCAGGGGCCGCTGAACAAGTGAAAGTTTCTCCTTTACACTCTTCCCCACGGGTGGACCTAAAATTAAGCAAATGAGCCAATTCATGTTAAAGGGTATTATAAACCAGGAAACACTATGAAAAAGTGAAGATTCCTTATTGGAAAATCAATTACTTTCTACATGGAAGAATCACCAGACATACCCCAGGAAAACATGGACCCTAAGATTCAGAACTTATTCTAAAAAATATCTGGGTGATTCTAATTCAATAAATTGGGGGAGGGGGGTGCAGGGGGAGGGAGGAGTATGATAACCTCTAGGAAGAAAGACCAAAAGTCTGGGAATTTTTTAGAAAACATGCCTGGATTGTTCTAATGGGAACTTACGGTTTGCAGGGGTAGTTCTCAAACTTGAGTGTGCATCAAAATCTCCTGGTACCTGGGCCCTACCCTCAGAGTTCCTGATTCAATAGATCTGGGTGGTACGGGTTTGCTAGGGCTGCCGTAACAAGCATCACAAACGGAATGGCTTAGGCAACAGAAATTAATCGTCCCACAAATGTGGAGGCCAGAAGTCCAGCATCAAGTGTTTGCAGGGTTACTGACTCCTGAGGCTGTGAGGGAGAATCCGTTCCGTACCTCTCTCCCAGCTGCTGGTGCTTTGCTAGCAATCTCTGGGGTTCCGTGTCTTGCGGATACATCAACCCAACCTCTGTTTTCATGTTCACATGGCATTCACCCTGTGTGCATTTCCATGTCTAAATTTCCCTTTTTTATAAGGACACCAGCCATATTGGATTCACCCAATTCACTGATCATCGAGGATGACCTCATCTTAACTAATTACATCTGCCATGACTCTATTTCCGACGAAGGTCACATCCGGAGGTCCTGGGATTTAGGACCCCAACATATGAGTATTAGAGGGGCACAATTTGACCCATACGATCTGTCTTACCCTGTACGTAACTCACAGCCCCCAAATCCTAATGAATCCAGATCATTGTAGCTATGAATGACCCATAGCACGTAACTTTCTTTCTTCTCTCCCTATTCAGCTCCCTCTAAATACAGATTTCTCTGCCATTGTACCTTCCCTCCTGGACTCCTGCACGTTCTCTGGGAATAAAGCCCTGGGCCTCCTCAGCAGGACTTCTTGGAGCAGAAGTCCATCAATGCCCATCTTTGTGAAGGCGGCTTTCACCAGCTCAGTGCTGCTTTGTCACTCCCAGCCCTTCTCCCTCCCAGGACCCCAGTGATTCCCAAAGAGCAACAGCCTCCTGACGCATCTATAGAGCTGGAAGTCTGCAGTTACCATGGTTAATATTTCTGACTTGATTGGCACCACCAGTAATTGAACTGCAGTCTCTCGAGTGCAACACGCTCTATTCATTAGCTCCTATTGTGTTGGACCATTGCATCAAACCACATTATTTTTCCGCTTACAAAAAAAAAAATGAAAAAGAGAAAAGAAAGGAAGGAAGAAAAGGCAGTCATGAATACAACGCTGCGTTGCCATATGAGATGCTGCAGTTTTGCTTTGAGGGTGAAATCATTCAAGACGGAATTTAATGTTGTACCAGCTCTGGCCCCGTCAAGAATGGTGAGATGTAAAGTGAGAAATCTTAATTTTGATGGCACAGTCACACAGAATCAGAGCTAGAAATCAAAACTAGCCGAGTCCCAGTGTTTGTGTCATGAAGGCAACTGCTCGCTTGTTTACCATCCTGTCAGCGTGCTTAGAACCATCTTTGAATTCATGTCTCCCTCACATCTATTTATACCCTGCCCCCCATCTCCAGGATTCGAGAGAGCTTTTGTGAAATTGCAGGAGTTTTTCCTTGAGGAATTACTGAAAAGTGTGTGTATTTGTAACATCCTTGGATGTTTAATAATCATGGCAGTGTTTTGTTTGTTTTCAAGCTGGAGACGCTTCACTTCTCCTCATTGGAATTCCACTTTTTCTTTCTCTCTTTTTTTCCTCACTTACTTCACCACAGTTCCTGGAGCTATACTCTATACTATCAGACTGTGTGGACTTGTGTAATATTAGTAACAATAACAAAGAAAATGCAAAAAAACTATAAAAAGATGGGGGTTGTGGTTTAAGTTTGATTTTTTTTTTTTGCATTCCAACATTCATTTGTAAAACTATTCTGGTTTGATCATTTCTGCCCCAGGATATGGGAAATTATGAAACTTCAGAACCTGAGGGTGGACATCCTTGACTGTCACCTGCTCACGGAGGTTGGAGGACACAGCTGTTCTGGAAGGATTAGCCTCACCTCCAATCTCTTCTCAAAACTGGCCCTTCTTGGTGCATGGGAATAACATGGGGTGTCCAGTGGATTCACTCTTCATAACCTGCCTCAACTTAACCCTGACATGTCTCTCCTCCCAAAGTCTCTCAGGGACCCATTTCTCAGCACCCACTCTTCTCACATGCAGGCCTTATGGCTCAGGCCCAGAGCTCAGAAATCACCTCGTCTCTATAGCAGCCTCTGCTCCCTCTCTCTACTTAGAATCAGGTTAACTTCCCAAAACTAACGTTCCTTTATTTCCTGAGAGAGTTTATAATATTAAAATTATATCCCTTCCCAAAAAAAAGAGTTGACAGACTTAACGTCTGTCACCACCACCACAAAGTTTTGTTCGCCCAGCACTAGGTTAAAAAATAGAGTCTGATATCTGGAGGCCTCCCTGCATTCTCTGATTCACCGCAGGCTCCACCACTCCCTATCGCCCTACACTTGACAGCTTCTCAGGCTGTGATAGCTGCCTGGCCTTGAAGACAGCCATGCATATGTGCTTGCTACTCTTGCTGAATGCAGCACATTTTAACCCATCTACCTGGCTCTTCAATCACCTAAACATCGATGTCTACCCCACATTTCTCCTCCCTTCCAGCCAAGTTACACTTGATTTATTCCATTTCACTAAGGCTGATCTCCAAAGCTCTTATTTCCATTTCACAACTTCGTACCCAAAAGCATGTTTTGGGGGATTCCCCTTGCATGGGATGCTTTTGCTCCTCCCCTTTATCCATCTAGACATGATCTGCCATCCCAGTCATGTCCCTGTTCCTTTCATGAAGCCCTCTCTGTCTTCCGGTCCATACCCATTTGCCCCAGATGAGCACCGTACAGAGCCCCTCACCCAGCTGCCTGGATGGACTGAGTCAATCTAACTCAACTAGAAGTTTCTCATGGCCAGGTTGCCTCCACTCTCCTGGTATATATTATATAGTACTAAGTACATAGTCGGCGTGCGCTCAGTAAATGCTTTAAAATGATTCATCTGTGCAATGAAGACAATAGACATGAAATAATCTGCTCTAAAAAGCACCTCCCACCATGAAATGAAGTTGTTCCTCTCTTTAGCTTCCGGGGACTCAGAGTTCTGTCATGTGCAATTGCAAAGTCCAGGGAAACTTGTGGATTCTCCCCCAGGGCACTTTCTGAGCAAGTGTTGGGAAACGGGTAACTGATTCTCCAGGTCCTTCCAGCCAGCTGTGTCTGTTGCATCACATTAGAGTAAAGTTACAGGAGGACACTTCCAAGCTTGGCTCACAGCCAAGCCCAGGCTCTCGCCACAGTGGGCTCCATCTTATTCCCCAGATACGCCATACCCTAACCCTGCTGGCACCCTGACCTCGACAGCTCCTTTTCCTGTGCTCTCTTTGCTGGAATGTCCTTGCTTCTTCCTACAGGACCGTCCCCAGTTGCCCTCTCCTCTGAGAAGCTTTCCCTCAAGCTCCCTTTCTCCAGCTGATCTTCGCCTGCTCTGTGTCTCTCCAGCCCCTTGGACCTGTGGCTCTCGGCTGGGGGCCCCTCTATACACTCAGGCTAAGATTCACCACTTTGCTCTCCTCCTAAGAATCCCTCACACATCAAAACCACTTACCCTTGAATTTTGCAAATACCCAATCTGAGTCTTGAGTGGGAACCTGGGAATGGGTGTAAGAGCACAGGGTGTCCCTAAAATCACCCTCACCCCCTGACATAAACCGCCACATATTTCAAGTTGCTGAGCACAAGATCTAAAAATAGCAGATGTCTACAAAATGTTAATTGTTTTCCTTCTTTCTAGTAGTAGGGAATATGAGCTCTAACATGATGCCTTCCCAGGTATTTTTTTTTTTTTTGCGGTACACGGGCCTCTCACTGTTGCGGCCTCTCCCATTGCGGAGCACAGGCTCCGGACGCACAGGCTCAGTGACCATGGCTCACGGGCCCAGCCACTCCGCGGCATGTGGAATCTTCCCGGACCGGGGCACGAACCCATGTCCCCTGCATCGGCAGGTGGACTCTCAACCACTGCGCCACCAGGGAAGCCCCCCAGGTATTTTAAATAATAATGAAATATTCCATCCCAGGTAGATATTTAATTAATTTCAATTTTATTCAAAGTTAAAATTTAACATATGCTCAGTTGACAATTAAGACTATGTATAAATCACAATTTATAATGAATTCTAAAGTGAGCTATTACTTGGGGGTTATAATTAATAAGCTACTTCTTTGGTCCAATTTACACTCTGGGAAAGGAAATGAGGCTTGATGGATGGGGGACCAGCTAACAGGGCAAACCCCTGGCGAGGTGTGTTCCTACCCCTTCCTCACTTGACCTTGCAATCAGTCTGCGGGGTGCGTGTCTTTACGAAGTAATTCAGGACCTTGCAATCTGGACGCTGCGCTTGCTCCCAGATCTCTTCCAGACATTTCTGTGGGTCTGTGTTTGCCGTGTGTTCAGTGAGAGGCATGGGAGCAGCAAACATGCTGAGAAAACTTGAGCGGCTGGTCTTTTCTATTTAAGGGAATCTCAAAGCACATGCCATAAATTATCCTTTCCTTGGTTTCTTATTCACGCGAGGAGTCCTGAGCCAACCCTCGGAGTGGCCCGTGGCAGCACTGTTCTGACAGGCAGGTGGCAGGGCAGTCACCCCACCCAACACGAGGCTTGCCTTCATGTTCCACGTCCTTCTCCACCTGTGTAGTGGAGATACTAAGTGCCGTTTTAAAAATAAAGCATGTTTAGAGCCTCCAGGATAATAAATTTTGCATTACCCTCCAGTCTCCTCAAGTCCAGGCTCTCTGCAAATATTCACCTTTATTCTTCATGCCTCTTCCTCTGAACAAGTGTCTGCATACAATCTTGTTGAGGATTTTATTATTTTTCCAAAAAAAAAAAGAACATAATTTTTAAGTAAACAGAGAATTCTTCTAGCTTGGACATCTCTCATCTGTACCCTGGAGTGTGGAGGGTTAATATCTCACGAAGCCACAAAACAGCCACCCCCGGGGTGTGCTGACTCTTCCAGATCTTTCCCTCCCCAGAAGAGGCCCTTCCAAAACCCCATGGGGTGTGGGATCCCACAGAGTTGTTTTCCTGACCTTCAGCTTTCTTTCCCGTTGGCCAAAACTCCCCATACACAAATAGTTGTATCTTAAGAATAGAACAAAATTCTTGTCCTCAGCTTGACATACTAAACTACTGGCAGAGATGTATTCTCGGGACAGCTTTTTAAAGTCTGTCTGCAAACAGCACCAAGATTAAACACGTCTCCGGAGCCTGAGTGGGGATGGCGCGTCTTGACAGGAGCAGTCCTGCAGGCCAGGAGGATCACAGCCCAGGCTGCACACACGTCAGGAGGTCTAGACAGTGGCCCTTCTAATTCTGGAAATGCAGGCGATCAGCAAAGCCAGCAAATGGGACGATGGCAGATCCATCTATTGTGGACACAACTGAGTAAGTGAGATATATTTATGAATTCAAGACGGCTTAGTCATTCTGTAAAGTCAGAATTTAAAATCCCAACCAGAAATAGTCATATAATCTCTCCTTTTAAGTTACAGGGTTTTATATAATGGATACGAATGAAGTATATTTCACAAAGTGAGAAGCGCTTCTGCGCATTTAATTAGCAAATGGCGACACTTGGTCGTTGAATAGACACGGAGAGATAACGTCTACTTTTGGATTTCTGTGTTCCGAGGTCGCCGTTGTGTTTTCCTGTTGCTGTGTTCATTAGAATTTAGGAATGCTTCTATCTTGGCCTGACATCACTTCCAGATGTATCATGGGTGTGATTTTAAAACGCTTAAGGAGGAGAACGGCTTTCCTGCCCACACTTGTGCTCATGGTGACAGCACATATGTTAACTCTTTCCAGTTTTAGATGAGAGTAGGTGAACCTGATACTTATTGCTGGCCATAGTCTGTGGATTTTTTTTAGCAACTGATCTAAGAAATATCTTCTTAGAGTTGCACGATGCTTCTGCAGGTAGAAACAGTAACAGCCTATGATTTTATACCCAAAGGGAATTTTTACATGAAAAAAATCACTATTGTGAATGTAGAATGGAATATTATGCAGGCAATAAAATGAGGTTTATAAAAGGAGGTATGTCCATTTATATTTTAAGTGCTAAGAAAAAATTTTATGTATAACAATAGGAAAAATGCAAAATATTCTATACATATACACAGTTGAGATTATATTACATTGTGTATGAAGAATTGTATAATTTTTATATCAAATTATATATATATGTATATTTCTATCTAACTACACATATAAACAGTGATTATGTCTAGTGGGAAGATCAGAATTACTTTTACTTTCAAATATGTTTAAAAGTAAATTTATATGATATAAATACGTTCTTATAGTTTCTGAATTTTTATAAGGACATCTTATTTTTTAAGCAAAAAATGACATTTCAAATGAAATATATTTATCTCTGCCATCCCATTATCAATAAAGGAACAAAGTGAAATTGCCTGGTCCTCTAATTCTGAGGATACTTTGGCTTTTCAGTTTTTCCAAATAACAGTCCACAGGGAACAGAGGAGAGAGCTGTTTCCCAAGAGGCTTAGGAAATGCTTTCTTCCCCATGAAGTATGACTTTTAAAATTAAGTTACAAAATACCGGGGAAACAAAGTGCCGGGGGGACAATGGAAGCTTCCATGACTGTGAATTGTTTTCTTTTCCACATTCTACTATATTTTAGAATATTAAAAGCACCCCCCCCCATAAATGAATTGATGTTGAAAAGTGAAAGGCTCAGGCAATTCAACATACAACCAATACTGATAGGCACCACTCAGGACCTCTGCACCTGGTATAGTGAAGGTGCCAGGATGCAAAAGTGGGGAGCCACTTCCAAGGGCCTATTTGCTGCATAGCACCATTTCCGCCTATGATTTTTTTCAAAATCATTATTATTTACTTTAAAAGGTAGACGTTGTCCGCTAAGGATCTGAACAAATTAACTAGTTGCACATACGTGCACATCTGGGCTTAACAAGTCAAGCTCCTCCCTCTGGCTTTTCCTGGCTCCCAGATAACAACACAAATCAAACTAACTTCAAGTCCATGACCTGCGTGTGTTCTTTTGTTTTGCTTCTCACCCTTGGGGAAGTGCCATGGATGCAAAACACATGGTAAAAAGTACCCCAAATAGGTCCCTGCAAAATCTGACCCACCACTCCCTTGCGCCCGGGCTGTGATGGCTAAGGTTGCCATCCTGCCCTCATCTCTCTGCATCTGTTTTAATTCTCCATCAGCTGGAAGGAAGAAAATTAGTACAGGAAGAGGGAACAATGAACACACTGTAATTTTTACAATACACCAGCAGTAGTATTGTGACAAACAGCTCACAGTGTAATTCAGCATCTCCGAACACTCAAGTACAGTGGAGAACATGACCGGTACTTGAAGAGCTAACAAATGACTTAGAGCACCTGTGGCCTTGAGCACCTTAGGTTCTCAATACTGATGTACTGAATGAACAAGCAAATGAAAGAATGAATGTGTGAATGAATGAAAGCAGATAGTACTTGAGAAAAATCCAGGGAATTTTTTCTGATACATTTTTTCACAAAGTTCTTTATATATCTGTTGGGAAGTTTTGTATTTTGTTTTTAATCAAATACCTTTTATTTCAAACCATGAGTCATAAAGCAACCTCAAATGGACCACTGAAAACCATACAGCCATAGGGTCTTAAATCAGGAGAAACCCTTTAAAAATCAAAGTACACTTCCCCAAATGTATTCTATTAAATAAAGCATTTATAAGGTTCTTAGAAGTTTCCCAATTTAAATGCAAGTGAGCGCCTGAGAAACAAAAGTATTCTGCTAACGTACCCATCTTTCACATATATTTTTTCCAGTGCAACACAGCCCAGTTCAATATAGCATTTAGAATGAAAGTTATGATAATGTATTAAAAATGTAGAATAAATGAGGAATTTGTGGTACTTTACAGTCTTCCTTTTTAAAGTAGTGAAAATTAAATAGCAAGAGCTAAAGCAAACTGTGTAGCAAGCAAGCTGTCAAGGAGGTGATCTTCAAGCAGGTTCGGAGCACAGTTTTGAGTATCATTTAAAGTTCTGAAATATAAACTCTCCCCGTTAAATTGTTTAAATTTAGGAAGAAACTAGATGCAGTACTAGAATAAAATAGAACAACAACAAAATGAATGAAAAAGCTCTTTCATATAAACTGAAAAGAGCTTTTTAAAAACATTTGAAGTTCAGGTACTTGTTAACTTCATCTAAAACAAGATAAATATTTAAGTGCACTTCCTCAAAGCAAGCCTATTCAAGGACACCAAAAGTCAAGAAAATACTTGCTTTGTTTAGATAAAAAACTTATTTGAATGCTGTCTTCCTCAACTATTGCCACATTGAAACAGCCTTACACATATTTTACAGTATAGTTTTCCAGAAAACACCTTAAATTATGTTAAAATATAAACTCACAGATCAGAGGTAGACTAGCTCCTGCAGCGGCACCAATGACATTTCAAAGACCCCAAATTTCCTACATCATCATAGGCATGACAAACTCAACTGAGGTATTAAAATTCATGCTGATCCCAACTACATGTGGGAAAAAGTAGATTCTACCCTAACTCAGAAATCATTATATAAAGTTTTCTCTCTTTTTAAAAGTATGTTACTTTCATTATAAAAATAATACCCACTGATGTAAAAAACTTCTTGAAAATGCAAACAGAGAAAGAAAGAAGAAAAATCACCTTTGGTACTTTGGGCCTTTCTTTTTAAAACCACATTGGGATCACACTCTATATAATTTTGTAATTAGTTTATCTTTTAATTTAACATTATATCTTTAGCAAACCCTATGACATTCAATGTTCTTTAAGGACACAGACTACAATATATTTAACTGTTCTCCTACTCTTGGTTAGCTAGGTGTTTACCAATCTTTGCAGAAAATAAATAACATTATATTAAGTGATAATGGAAATTTTATGTTATACTATTAAAAAAAAAAAAGATAGACAATGCTTCCGTTTAAAAAACAAACGAATACAAAAGGAAAGAACAAACCCAAAATAACAGTGGCTCGACAAAGAGGCGTTTAGTGCCTCTCCAAGACAGCTGTCCTCCTTGAGTCAGCTCACAATACCAGAATATTTTGTTCTCAAGGCACTTTCGTGCCAACGTGTACTTCTGCCACGGTGAGCAGAGAAGAGCAGGCTCAGAGTTGGGCCCCAGTAAGTAAGAACTGACATCTATCACCTCTCTCCTCAAGCCCATGCTAAACTTCCAGGAAGCAGAGCTCAATCCTCTGACCAGTCATTGGGAGAACGAGACACGAGTAAAAATTTTTCATGCCTAACACGCGGATCTTCTAGAACCTTACAGGAATCAACATCACCTCGCCATACCTGTAGATTCTGGGATCTCCCTTTCCCTCCTGATAACACACCTCCTCTGCCCTGGCATGCTCTCAGCTACATGACTGCTCAAATATTCCAAACAGTGGCCCAAGCCAGGCTTTATAGTATTGTACTTTCAACCCTGATTAATAAATTAATAGGTCAAGTCTTAGAGACAAGGAGCCAGTTAATCAGTTAGGTTTTATCTTGGTTGCATACAGCAATGGATGTTTAGGAGGAGGTACCATAATATAACAGAATTCAAAGCCTAGCTCTACATCACAATCAGGTGATGGAGTTGGAAAGTGTGTCCCTCGATCAGGTAGAAATGGAACCAAGGTCATCTTACACTATAAAACGGAGACATTTATTGCTTCCCTCTCAAGCATCCTTCTCATCCCTATGATTCCCCTACACAATATTCTCTCTGGACCATAGAGTTCCTCAAGGAGTGATAATAATAATATGCCTACTCACAATAATAGCAAACACTTATATAGTAACATTCTTAAATGCCAGGCACTGTTCCAAGTATATTACATGCATTATTCCTTTACTCTTCACATCAGTGCTTTGAGGTAAGCAATGTTGTTTGCCCCATTACAGATGAGGAAACTGAGGTATAGGGAAATAAAAGAGCTTGCCCTAAATCACACCACTACTCAGTACTGGAGACAAAATTCAGACCACAGCAGTTTGGCTCCAGAGACCCTGGTCTCTTTCACTGTACACTTGCATTGTGTCAGGATGATTTAGGTTGGTTTTTGAGAGCTCTCAAGACAAGCATGAAAGGGTCATCATTTCCATTTACAGATGGAGATCTACTTCAAGGTCACCCCTCGTGAGCATCAAAACAGAGATCTGAACCTGGCATTGAACACAACTCCACAGCCAAGTGTGTTTCCACTCTGTCAAACTGCTGGTTGCTTTACTGTCCTAAGACCTACAGACCAAGTTCTTTTATCCAATTGTACTTTTGCCAGGAAGAACAATTTGTTTATCCACACACAGCCTCTCTTTCCATTTTATTGTACTCCCCATCCTTCTTATTTTTTTTTAATTGAAGTTTAGTTGGTTTACAATGTTTCAGGTGTACAGAAAAAGTGATTCAGTGATATATATATATATATATATATATATCTTTTTTAGGTTCTTTTCTGTTATAGGTTATTACAAGATAATGAATATAGTTCCCTGTGCTATACAGTAGGTCCTGGTTGTTTATCTGTTTTATATAGAGTAGTGTGTACCTGTTAAACCCAAATTCCCAATTTATCCCTCCCCAACTTTTCCCCTTTGGTAACCATAAGTTTGTTTTCTATGTCTGTGAATCCATTTCTGTTTTGTAAATAAGTTCATTTGTATCATTTTTTTGGATTCCACATATAAGTGGTATCATATGATATTTGTCTTCCTCTTTCTAATTTATTTCACTAGTATGATAATCTCTAGGCCCATCCATGTTGCTGCAAATGGCATTATTTCATTCTTTTTTATGGCTGACTAACATTCCATTTTGTACATATATATACACCCCATATCTTCTTTATCCATTCATCTGCCAATGACATTTAGATTGCTTCCATGTCTTGGCTATTTTTAAGTAGTGCTGCTATGAACGTTGGGGTGAATTAGAGTTTTCATCTTTTCCAGATATATATCCCAGGAGTGGGATTGCTGGATCATATGGTAACTCTATTTTTAGTTCTTTAAGGAATCTCCATAAAGAAATTGGTGGCTGCACCAATTTATATTCCCACCAACAGTGCAGGAGGGCTCCCTTTTCTCCACACCCTCTCCAGAATTTATTATTTGTAGTCTTTTTGACAATGGCCATTCTGGCTGGTGTGACGTAATACCTCATTGTAGTTTTAATTTGCATTTCTCTAATCATTAGTGATGTTGAGCATCCTTTCATGTTCCTGTTGGCCATCTGTATGTCTTCTTTGGAGAAATGTCTATTTAGATCTTCTGCCCATTTTTTGACTGGTTTGTTTGTTTTTTTTGATATTGAGCTGTATAAGCTGTTTGTAAATTTTGAAAATTAAGCCCTTGTTGGTCGCATCACTTGCAAATATTTCCTTCCATTTTGTAAGTTGTCTTTTCATTTTGTTTATGGTTTCCTTTGCTGTGCAAAAGCTTTTCAGTTTAATTAGGTCCCATTTGTTCCCTGACTTCAGGCTATACTACAAAGCTACAGTAATCAAAACAGTATGGTACTGGCACAAAAACAGACACATAGATCAATGAGACAGGACAGAAAACCCAGAAATAAACCCATACACTTATTGTCAATTAATCTACAAAAAAGTAGGCAAGAATATACAATGGAGAAAAGTTAGTCTCTTCAACAAGTGGTGCTGGTAAAACTGGAGAGTTCCATGTAAAAGAATAAAATTAGAACATTCTCTAACACCATGCACAAAAATAAACTCAAAAAGGATTAAAGATCTAAATGTAAGACCAGGTAACTATAAAACTCCTAGAGGAAAACATAGGCAGAACATTCTTAGACATAAGTCACAACAATATTTTTTTTGGATTCATTTCCTGGAATAATGGAAACAAAGCAAAAGTAAAAATTAATAATAATAAACAAATGGGTCCCCAGCCCTCTTATAAAGAACTTGCAACTCCCAGGCAATCACTTCCTTTGGTCATGCCAATGTTGCTTTTTGCCTTTGACCTTGCTTTGAAGACTTCTTGGTCTATGCTGGAGTTTCACCATTCCTCAGGGGAGCTATTTAATTCAGATCATCTCCCCTAAAGAAAACTGAAAGCTGGCCCTCGGCCTTCCTGTCACTAATTGGAGTCTATGCTCACTCTGTGGGGGCTATCCTGCCCTTGAGGTTTCCTGGCAGACTTACACCTGAGCCCAGAACAATGAAGCCTCCCTTTTCTCAGGTGGGATCCACTTTTGGTTTCACCTGAGAGGAACCTCGGATTCCTCCTCTCTCAGGCCTGGACAGAGGAACAGCACAAAAGACAGCCTCCCTAGGACAGAAGGTCACAGGATGACTGCAATGACCTGGTTGATGTAGGACTTTGATAAGCTTCTCATTCACGGGTTGACTTTCAACCCAAGTTTTACCTAGTATGTCCTTTTCTTCATAGCAATGTGGAGCTACTGCCATCACTGGCAAATCAGCTTTTGATGAAATATGCAGGATAGTTAGAAGCTAAGCAGCATAATTGAATTCACAACTACTTGACACAGGACTATAATTTAATGGGAGCGTTATAATTTACTAAATACCATTACTGTGGGATCAGATCCTATTACTCAAAAAATAGAAAAGCTGTATGCAGCAGTTTTTCTTTACTATTCATAGGAGTTTATTACTGGGTGCCTACCTCTAGAGTAGAATGGATATTATCTTTTTAGCTTCCATATTCAAGTATCCTAAAAATAAGTCAAATTTGAGTCCCTCCAAATTTAGTACCTCCAAAATCCAGTTGGTGCCTCCAGTCTGAAGTCCAATTTCTCAATGTCTCCTTTAGCACATCACATTCACCACATAGATGGCAGCTCCAAAAGAGCTTCTATTTTTCTAAACCAATAAACAATAAGAGTTATGTATTGAGGTCCAAATATGTACCAATGGTACAGGGCTGGATGCATTATATATACATGGAGGGGCAAGAAGGAGTGAAGGGTTGGGTGTGTGTGTTCAATAGTCCTACAGGAACAATAGTCCTACAAGAAAGGTATATTACATCTGTTTTAGAGATGAGGAAAACTGGACTTCAGAGAAGTGCAAGGTCATCCAGTTAAGCTGGGCAGTGGAGCAAAGCCTGGGGCCAAATTCTCTCTGACACTGGGACTACCTGTTCTGCCTTAGTCTACTCGTGCTGACACAGCAAAATACCATAAACTAGGGAACTTAAACAACAGACGTTTTCCTCACAGATCTGGAGGCTGAGGACTCCAGGATTTAGCTGCTGGCAGATTCGGTGTCCGGCGAGGGCCCTCTTCCTGATATCAGAGGGTCACCTTCTTGCTGTGCTCTCACCTGGTGAAGAGGAAGCTCTGGTGCCTTTTCCTCTCCTCCTAAGGGCACCAATCCAACCACAGTGCTCTATCTGGATGGCCTCATCGAAATATAATTACCTCCTAATACCATCGCATTAGGGAGCAGGGCTTCAACATATGAATTTGGGGGGAAAACAAACTTTCAGTCCATAACCTGTTTCTGTGGGGTTTCCCCAATCCCAGTGTAGACAAACAGCTAGCGTTTCTCAAAATGCTGCTTGAACCCACCCTAATGGGTGACTTCTTGCCGACATCACTGCTTAGTGGCCAAAGTGGAGGAGGTTCATGAAGAAAAATGAGAGCCAAAAGCACCCGAGCATCTCGTCCCTCTAACCACCCAGAGAGGTATGAGCTTCTGCTTCCTCTGTTCCAAGGAAAGAGTTCTAAGGTATCTATCGGGGAGCCACTTACTATGAGAAGTAACTATTTTGAGTCAACGTCCCCATCTGTTAATATTTACACAGTGATGTACTCAGAACAGAACTAATGAGATTTTGTATTTTGCAGTTATGAGCATTCTAAATACCTGCTCCTGTTTCTGTGACAAACTTAGCATGATTTCCACGGGAATCTGCTTCAGAGGCAGATTTAGAAGAGATACTCTTTTCTTTTTTGACTGTTATCAAGCTTTCCCACAACTTGCTTCTCCTTCTTTTCCTGACAGGCCTCAGCCTTGAAAAACTGCAGGCCATATACTTGGGGGCAAAGGTAGCATATTTTGAATAGTGCTAATCTCGGAACAGTCACAGCTCGACTAACATACTGTGTGTCCAAGGCAACGTGGGAAAATACACGTAACCCAAGCCTTCTCAGGCCACCTCAACTTGGTATGAAAAATGAAGTCAAGAAGAAGAAAAATGGGGTGACATTATCAGTGAAATGTATATTGCTCAGGCAATAAAATTTGTGTTGCTTCTCCTCCACAAAGCAGGAATTATATCCCCTGTAAAATGTTCTCTGTTGTTTCTGGAAGACTTGAGAAGGTCCTCTATGAGGTTTTAAACAAGTCCCATGGTTCACATCAATTAACCATTATCACCTTCCTCTCTGGTACCAAGCAGCCTTCACGATAAAGCTGCTGAACCTGCCCAGGAAACTGAATGGAGCAGCACATCACCGCCCTGGGGTCACCAGGTCCCAAAGTCCCTCCCAGCCAAGACCCAGGCAGCAGGTACAACAGAAACTACTCAGAAGGGGGCAATTTAGAAATCTTCATGTACAGCATCAGGACACAGCGTTTCCCAGGAGTAGCAGACACCATTCCCCCTACAGCCAGGAAAGTGTCCACATTTGCTGTCCAGTATTTTCCTCTCCAAATGCCATCCTCCCAGCATCCACAGATACCCCCTACTTGCCGCCCTGTTCACACCACTGATCTCTGCAGCACATCACAAAACACATACACGCACCAGGCCCTCATGCCCATGTCCTGCTTGCCTTTCAACTCACAGAGCAGCCAATGTGGCTTGTCTTTCAGGAACCACCCTTGCAGGTCTGTTGGTCTCCGCTCCATTTCCACCAGCCTCATCATTGGACACCCAGGCCTGGTGCTGTCCCACTGACCCTGCCAATAAGCTCTGAGCCAGATGCCATCCCTTGGGTCCTGCACCAGGACTGGGAGGACAGCCATCCCCACCTCGTCACACTTGGTCAGACAGCCTCCAGAGGCAGGTGGCCCTGACTTCAGGGTCTTCTTACTCCACATAGCTCAGGAAGGCCCATGAGGTGTAACAGGGTAGAATTTCCCACACAGGCAACACGCTTCTCTCTTGCTAAGCTTCTGCTTTTCCAAGATCATGGTGGAAAGTCTGGGTAGCATGCACTGGGGCGGGGAGAAGGAGGCCGGCACAACGAGCAAAGGTAAATTACAAGGACAGGTGCGATGCGGTAGAAATGAAGATGAAGGGTAGAGGCAAAATGTATAAACTTGACTTAAATCCTGGTCCTGCTAATGACTCCCCATGCATCAGCAGCCCGGTTGCTATACTTTTATGTCCTCAGTTTCTCCATCCACGGCATGATGTGCTGGCCCCAGATGACTCTCAGACTCCATATAACTCTGGCAGTCTAGGACCTTGAACCCCAAGATAAAGCCTTTAGAATAACAGAGATAAAATGAAGTCATGATAGGGAGTGGGGGGTACAGATAATCTCATTTTTCAGCAACCAGATATTATGAAGGATGTTAATGTTAAACGGTTAATGATGAACACAACTGGCTACATGTAAAAGACACAGGGCCAGGGGAGGGGAGGGTCCAGATAAGACTTTAATCTTTTTCTCACATTTTTTCTTTTAATTTTTTAAAATTTTTATTGGAGTATAGTGGATTTACAGCGTTGTGTTAGTTTCTGCTGTACAGCAAAGTGATTCAGTTATACATATACGTATATCCACTCTTTTTTAGATTCTTTTCCCATATAGGTCATTACAGAGTATTGAGTAGAGTCCCCTGTGCTATACAGTAGGTCCTTATTAGTTATCTATTTTATATATTGGAATGTGTATACTCGAATCCAGATAAAGACTCTAGTATAAATAGCAACGGAGTGTGTGAAAAAAATGTCATTTCAACTCAACAGAGAATAATTCTTTAACCAGCAAATGATGTCAGACAAGTTCTTTGGCAAGTGGGAGAGGAATGTGGGATCCTCAGCCCCCTTCTTACATCAAAATGTTTCCAACAGGATCACAGATTTTAAGAAAAAAAAGAGAAATAAGACATGTAACTGCTATTTTATAACCTTTAGGCAGAGAAGGAGTTTCTAAATAAGCCTGAATAATAAATACACATAAAGGGAAAATCATATAATCAATTTCAAATACAGGTTTTATGCATATAAATATGTTTATACAGCAGGATAAAGCAACAAACATTCGAGGACAAATTGCAAATGAGACAGAGTGTGCTGAAGGCATATGTTAACAGTCAAAGAGCTAAAGTCTGCACCTCACCCAGGACTAGGTTCCAGGCAGACAGATGCAGGACTTGCTCACCGCATATTTTCTGTGAAAGGTGCCCCCTGCAGTTCTCCAATGGATAATCCTGGAGAAAAAAAAAATTTTTTTTTCTTCTCAGGAAACAATGTATGTGAAAAATGTTTGATGAGATAGATGAGGCTTCTCTCTCTCCAGACAAGGTCGGAACAGGCAACAGTGAAGGGATGGAGCAAGTGTGCTGTGCCTGGGAAGTGAAGAGGAATTTCAGAGACAGAGTGAAGGAAAGAGGCATGAAGTGGCTGAGGAGAGAGGGGTGAGCAATGTGGCGGAGTGCCTGCGACCAAAGAAGACTTGATCTTGATGGAGGAAAAGCCCCCATACTGAGGCTAGCAAGAGATTGCTGAGAAGAGGGAAGTGTAACACCAGATTTTCAATTACTTCCTAGGCTCTAGGGCGAGGAGCTGACGCTCTAATATAACCTCCTCCTCACTCTTTCCAACATTCAGAAGAGTTTGCTGCGTCCCATCACTGAGTCAGTGGTGCTCTGAGAGCCCAAAGGTTGAGAGTGGTTTCCACCTATATGCAAAGTGCAGAAAAAAAAAACCAGGATAGGGTTTCTCTGGTGGCGCAGTGGTTGAGAGTCCACCTGCCGATGCAGGGGACATGGGTTCGTGCCCCAGTCCAGGAAGATCCCACGTGCCGCGGAGCGGCTAGGCCCGTGAGCCATGGCCACTGAGCCTGCGTGTCCAGAGCCTGTGCTCCGCAACAGGAGAGGCCACAACAGTGAGAGGCCCACATACCGCAAAAAAAAAAAAAAAAAAAAAAATCAAGGGAACAGAATAAAGAGCCCAGAAATGAATCCACACTTATCAAACTAGCCAAGATACAGAAGCAACCTAAGTGCCCATCAATAGAAGAATGAATAAAAAATAAGTGATATATATATATATATATGAATATTACTAAGTTATAATAAAGAATGAAATCTTGACAATTGCAACAACATGGATGGACCCAGAGGGTATTATGCTACGTGAAATAAGTCAGACAGAGAAAGAGAAATACTGTATGATTTCACTTATATGTGGAATCTAAAAAAAAAAAAAAAAATGAACAAACATAACAAAACAGAGTCACAGATACATAGAACAAAGAGGTGGTTGCCAGAGGCGGGGGGAGGGAGAGAGAAATAGGTGAGGGAGGTTAAGCGGTATAGATTTTCAGTTACAAAATAAATGAGTCACAGGTATGAGATATACAGTGAAGGGAATATAGTCAATAGTTATGTAATATCTTTGTATGGTGACAGATGGTAATTAGACTTATCATGGTGATCATTTTGAAATATAGAAATGTCGAATTACTACATTGTATATCTGGAACTACCACAGTGTTGTAGGTCAATTATACTTCAAAAACAAACACACACCCAAAAAAAGAAAAGAGATCAGATTTGGTTACCAGGGGTGGGGGGCTGGGTGGAGGGGGACTTGGAGGAAGGGGGTCAAAGACTTCCAGTTATAAAATACATAAGTACCAGGGATGTGATGTACAACATGATCAATGTAATGAACACTGCTGCACCTTATATATAAAAGCTATGAAGAGAGTAAACCCTAAGAGCTCTCATCACAAAGAAAAAATATTTTGTTTTCTATTTCTTTGATATTTATATGTGATGACAGATGTTCACTAAACTTTCTATGGTAATCATTTTTTTACAAATTAAAGCAAATATATTCTTACCTAACATAACTGTCAAAAGGCAGGTATGTTTTGTGAAGAGTTTGCATCTCCACCAGCCAAAGTGGAAAGACTTTGTAATATATGGGGCATTAAGTGGAAACTTCAGGAGGATAAGACGTTAGTAGTGGGACTAAACTAACCCCATACTAAACTCTGCTTGTTTTCACCTTAAGAAAAGCTTAAAAACAAGCCTCAGGGGATTTTGCATCCAGGAAAAAGGAGTAGACATACTTTTCCCTATTTCTTCTCTAAGCACAACTAAAACCTTGAACTTTACATATAAAAAACAAAATAAGAGAACTCTTTAAAGTGAAGAAAAGAAAGCAAACCATTTAGGGACATTGGGCCACAAAGCCTGAGATCTTAAGGAGCTCCCTGAGTTTTCATGTTTCTTTGCAAATATCCCAGAGTCAGAGCTGAAGAAGTCAGCAACAGAGAAATGCCAGCAGGTGCAGACAGAAAGAGACCCCCAAATACACTAATGATGAAAAATCTGAAAGAGAAATTAAGGAAACACTCCCATTTATCATTGCAACAAAAAGAATAAAATACCTAGGAATAAACCTACCTAAGGAGACAAAATATCTGTATGCACAAAACTATAAGACACTGATGAAAGAAATTAAAGATGATACAAACAGATGGAGAGATATACCATGTTCTTGGATTGGAAGAATCAACATTGTGAAAATGACTATACTACCCAAAGCAATCTACAGCTTCAGTGTGATGTCTATCAAATTACCGATGGCATTTTTCACAGAACTAGAACAAAAAAATTCACAATTTATATGGAAACACAAAAGACCCTGAACAGCCAAAGCAATCTTGAGAAAGAAAAATGGAGCTGGGGGAATCAGGCGCCCAGACTTCAGACTATACTACAAAGCTACAGTAATCAAGACAGTATGGTACTGGCACAAAAAACAGAAATATAGATCAATGGAACAGGATAGAAAGCCCAGAGATAAACGCACGTACATATAGTCACCTTATATTTGACAAAGGAGGCAAGAATATACAATGGAGAAAAGACAGTCTCTTCAATAAGTGGGGCTGGGAAAACTGGACAGCTACATGTAAAAGAATGAAATGAGAATACTCCCTAACACCATACACAAAAATAAACTCAAAATGGATTAAAGAACTAAATGTAAGGCCAGACACTATAAAACTCTTAGAGGAAAATATAGGTAGAATCCTCTATGACATAAATCACAGCAAGATCCTTTTGGACCCACCTCCTAGAGAAATGGAAATGAAAACAAAAATAAACAAATGGGACCTTAAAAGCTTCTGCACAACAAAGGAAAACATAAACAAGACAAAAAGGCAACGCTCAGAATGGGAGAAAGTATTTTGTGAATGAAGCAACTGACAAAGGATTAATCTCCAAAATTTACAAGCAGCTCATGAAGCTCAATATCAAAACAACAAACAACCCAATCCAAAAATGAGCAGAAGACCTAAATAGACACTTCTCCAAAGAAGATATACAGATTGCCAACAAACACATGAAAGGATGCTCAACATCACTAATCATTAGAGAAATGCAAATCAAAGCTACAATGAGGTATCACCTCACACCAGTCAGAATGGCCATCATCAAAAAATCTACAAACAAACAATGCTGGAGAGGGTGTGGAGAAAAGGGAACCCTCTTGCACTGTTGGTGGGAATGTAAATTCATACGACCACTATGGAAAACAGTATGGTGGTTCCTTAAAAAACTAAAAACAGGGCTTCCCTGGTGGTGCAGTTGTTGAGAGTCTGCCTGCTGATGCAGGGGACACGGGTTCGTGCCCCGGTCTAGGAAGATACCACATGCCACAGAGAGGCTAGGCCCGTGATCCATGGCCACTGAGCCTGCGCGTCCAGAGCCTGTGCTCTGCAACGGGAGAGGCCACAACAGTGAGAGGCCAGCGTACCGTAAAAAACAAACAAACAAACAAAACACCTAAATATAGAACTACCAGATGACCCAGCAATCCCACTACTGTGCATATACCCTGAGAAAACCATAATTCAAAAAGAGTTATGTACCACAATGTTCATTGTAGCTCTATTTACAATAGCCAGGACATGGAAGCAACCTAGGTGTCCATTGACAGATGAATGGGTAAAGATTATGTGGCACATATATACAATGGAATATTACTCAACCATAAAAAGAAATAAAAAGAAAGAAAAAGAAATGAATATTACTCAACCATAAAAAGAAATGAAATTGAGTTATTTGTAGTGAGGTGGATGGACCTGTCTGTCTGGCAGAGTTTAACATACAGAGTGAAGTAAGTCAGAAAGAGAGAAACAAAATACCATATGCTAGCACATATATAGAGAATCTAAAAAAAAAAAAAAAAAAAGAATGGGTCTGATGAACCTAGGGGCAGGACAGGAATAAAGATGCAGATGTAGAGAATGGACTTAAGGACACGGGGAGGGGGCAGGGTAAGCTGGGACGAAGTGAGAGAGTGGCATGGACATATATGCACTACCAAATGTAAAATAGTTAGCTAGTGGGAAGCAGCTGCATAGCACAGGGAGATCAGCTCAGTGTCTTGTGACCACCTAGAGAGGTGGGGTAGGGAGGGTGGGAGGGAGACACAAGAGGGAGGAGATAGGGGGATGTATGTATATGTACAGCTGATTCACTTTGTTATAAAGCAGAAACAAACACACCATTGTAAAGCAATTATATTCCAATAAAGATGTTAAAAAAAAAAGAGAACAAGACCCCTCAAAAGTCTGCTATCTCTAGTAAGAGGTCCAGGAAAGAGATAGTCTAGAAAGACAGAAAACTTTTACATACTGCCTGCTCTATTCCAGCCAAATACCACAGAAATAATTGTGGTATCACACCCACTCATGTCAGCAAAAAAACCAGCTGGGAGACTGAGACCTCCACCCTTGCCTGGCTGTAATCAGGCACCCACAAGTCCTTCCTGAGGTAGGATTGGAAAGGAAAAGAGAGAGCCAAGACTCTCATCCCACCAGCCCTTGTATCCGAGGCTCTGTATCTGTGGATTCAACCAATTTGAGATCATGTAGTATGGTAGTATTTATTGAAAAAAAGCCAGTCTATAAATGGACATATGCAGTTAAAATACATGTTGTTCAAGGGTCAATTGTATATGACAATTCTGGAAAAGAGAAAACTATGAAGACAAGAAGACTGATAGTTGTTGGTAAGGGTGTGAGAGAATGGATAGGCACAGCTCAGAGGGCTTTTAGGGCAGTGAAAATACTCTGTATAATATTGAAATGATGTATACATGTCCTTATGCATTTGTCTAACTATAGAACGTACAACACCAAGATGAACATTACAGTAAACCCCGGACTTTGGGTGATTATGATGCATCAGGTAGGTTCATCATTGGTAAAAAACTGTACCAGTCTGGTGAGTGTTGTTGATAATGGGGGAGACTATACATTGTGGGAACAGTGGATATATGGGAAACTTCTGCACCTTTCTCTAAATTTTGTTGTGAATCCAAAACTGCTCTAAAAAATAGTCCTTTAAACAAATGAAATGAGAAGTTTTCTCTTTCTACTTAACTTCAAGATTTCCTGTGGCTACAGAAATCAAGACTGTGTGGTATTGGTGGAGCCACAGATAAATGGAACACAATACAGAACCCAGAAATAGCCTCACAGTTGATTTTTGAGAAAGATGCCAAAGCAAGTCAATGAAGGAAGGATAGCCTTTCCAGCAAATGGTATGGAACAATTCAACAACCATATATTAAAAAAAAAAAAAGAACCGAGAACTAAACTTCACATCTTACACAAAAATAACTCAAAGCAGATCACGGAATTAAATGTAAAATGTAAAACAATAAAAATTTTAGAGAAAAACATAGGAGAAAATCTTCAGAATCTCAGGGTAGGCAAAGAGTTCTTAGACTTGTCTCCAAAAATATAATCTATAAAAGAAGAAACTGATAATTTTGACTTGATTGTAATTAAAAACTTTTGCTCTGCAAAAGACTGTTAAAAAATGAAAAGACAAACTACAGAGAGGGATAAAATATTTGAAAATCACATAGTCAACAAAGGACTGCTTTCTAGAATGTATAAACAAATCTCAAAAGTCAACAGTAAAGAAATAAACAATCTAATTAGAAGATGTATAAAAGACATAAAAAGACATCTCACTGTAGAAGATATACAGATGGCAAATAAAAACATGCAAAGCTATTCAACATTATTATCTGTTCATGAAGTGCAGGATAAAACCACTCATCAGAATGGCTAGAACTTTTTAAAAAATGACAACATCAATACTGGCATGGATGTGGGGAAACTGGATCATTCATATGTTGCTGATAGTAATGGAAAATGGTATACCCACTCTGGAAAAGTCTGGAAGTTTCTTAAAAAACTAAACATGTGGGCTTCCCTGGTGGCGCAGTGGTTGAGAGTCCACCTGCCGATGCAGGGGACACGGGTTCGTGCCCCGGTCCGGGAAGATCCCACATGCCGCGGAGCAGCTAGGTCCGCGAGCCATGGCCGTTGAGCCTGCGCATCCGGGGCCTGTGCTTTGCAACGGGAGAGGCCACAACAGTGAGAGGCCCATGTACCGCAAAAAAAAATATATACAAAAATAGAAAACTAAGCATGCAACTACCATATACCCAGCAATTGCATTCCCAGGCATTAATCCCAGAAAAAAAAAATGAAAACTTAAGTTCACTTAAAACTTGTACACAAATGTTCATAACAGCTCTATTTGTAATAGCCCAAATCTGGAAACAATCCAGATACTCTTCAATGGGTTAAATAAACTGTGGCACATCCTTACCATGAAATACAACTCAACAGTAAAAAAGAACAAACTGTGAACAGATGTCTCAACCTAGATACATCTCCAGAAAGTTATGCTAAGTGAAAAAAGCAAATTCCAAGAAGTTATTTACTGTATGATTTCATTTACACAACATTTTGAAATGACAAAACTATATAAATGAAGGACAGATTAGCAGTTGTCTGGGGTAAGAAAGGGGGCATGGTTGAGAGTGAAGTGGGTGTTCCATGAAAGGCCACACAACATGGTGATGGAATGGTCTATATTCTACTGTACTGATATTAATATTATGATTGTGATACTGTACTGTGGTTTTGCAAGATGCTACCTTTGGGAGAAACTGGGTATAGAACACATGAAATCCCTTTGTACTGTTTCTTGTTGCAAGTCAAGCTACAATTATTACAAAATAAAAAAGTTTAATTAAAAAAATAAATTGGAAATAAAATTTAAGGAACATTTGGAATAAATTTAAATAAAAGATTAAAGAAATGAAATACAGAACTAGCTTGCATTATATAAAACTCTAGTAAATATCATACCTGAATATACAAAGATATATGCATGCACATACAATGTCACTAAATAAAATATATCATATGGTTGCAGTCAAAAAAAGAAACAGCAAGTCTCAAAATGATACCAAATGATACCAACTAACTTAACGGCATGCAAAAACAAAAATCGATCACTCTTAAACACACATTCAAACACTAAACAACATGACATTTACAATATACAGCCTCTATTAAAAATTTACCAGGCTTGCAAAAAAGCATAATTTTTTCCATAACCAAAAGAAAAAAAAAAGAGAGACAAACACCGACATGACAGATATGAATGAACTAGCAGACTAACAATTTAAAAAGCTAATATTATTTTATTCCAAGTGCTCACAAAGATAGAGGAAAGCATGACTGTGATGAGAAGGGAAATGACTTAAGATGAAAAAATAAAAAAGGACCCAAATGAGACTTTCAGAAATAAAAAAATTGTAAATAAAAATAAAAGCACAGGATTAATAGCAGATTAGATGCTGCATAAGAAAAGATAACTGAGTTTTATTTTAAAATAGCAGTAGAAACTATCCACAATAAATGATGATGTAAGCAGAGCAGCAGCAGGAGAGGAAAGAAAAAGAACAGAAAATATTTTTGTAGAAATATAGACAGAGACTTTTTTTTAAATCAAATTGCATGACAACTATAAATCTACAGATCCTAAAAGCTTAACAAAGCCGCCCAAAATAAATGAAAAGGGACAGCACTCAAAGTCAGAATTTTCTGAAAATTAGCCATAAGAGAAAATCTTTAAAAAGCAAGATAAGGGCTTCCCTGGTGGCGCAGTGGTTGAGAGTCCGCCTGCCGATGCAGGGCACACGGGTTCGTGCCCCGGTCCGGGAGGATCCCACATGCCGCGGAGCGGCTGGGCCCGTGAGCCATGGCCGCTGAGCCTGCGCGTTCGGAGCCTGTGCTCCGCAGCGGGAGAGGCCACAACAGTTGAGAGGCCCGCGTACTGCAAGAAAAAAAAGTAAAAGGGGAAAAAAAATGGAAATGCAAACACTAATCAAAAGAAATATGGAGTTGCTATGTTAACATCAAACTAGCATTTCAAAATAAAGATTATTACAAGAGATAGATCGGGACATACTATAATAATAAGTAGCCTACAGAAATATGTGTAAACACGTATTAAATATGTTCAATGTGCATGGAAAAAACCTTATAGAACTGGAAGGAGAAATAGACAAATTCATAATTATAGTTGGAGATTTCAGCAACTCCTCAGTAATTGGTAGAGCAATTAAATGAAAATCAATAAGCATATAGAAGAACTGATCAAAACTACCAACCAAACTAACCTAATTGCTATTCACAGACCACTCCATCCAACAACGTGCCCTTGAAGGGCTTATGGAAAAGATAAGCCCTTAAAAGATAGATCATACGATGAGCGATAAAGTAAGTCTTGATGATTTTAGAGAATTGAAATCATACAAAATAACTTCTCTGACCACCATGGAATTAAACTAGAAATCAGTAACAGATATCTGGAATATCCTCAAATATTTGGAAATCATATTACACTCTTACAAATAACCCAGGCATCCAAGAAGAAATTAGAGAGAAATTAGGAAATACTTTGAACTGAATGAAAATTCAAAACCAACATATTAAAATTTCTGGATTGTAGCTTACTGCTAAAGCAATGCTTAATGAAACCTTTACAGCATTAAACGTTTATATTAGAAAAGAAGAATGGTCTTAAGGAAAATAAATGATCTCATTTTCTACCTCAAGGAACTATAAGATGAAGAGCAAATTTAACTGAAATAGTAAGAGCAAAGGATTTTTTTAAAGCAGAAATCAATAAAATTGAAAAAAGAGTCAATAAGGAAAATCAGTGAAACTAAAAACTGGTTTATAAATATATCAATAAAATTGATAAATCTCTAGTCAGACTGGTTGGAAAATAGAGAGAATGCATCAAATACCTGTATCACAAAAAAAGAAAGAGGAGATTTCACTACAGAACCTCTAGATATGAAAAATAAGGAGAAAATATTGTAAATAACTTCATTAAAATAAATTCAATGACTTAGATGAAATGGGAAAATTTCATGAAAAGGCAAATTATCAACACCAAAAAAAGAAGAAACAGAGTATTTGATATTTGTAAATCCCTCTAATTGAAGTCCTATATTCAAATTGTAGATGAAATTGGATTTACAGTTGAAAAACTTTACCGCAAACAAAACTCCAGGCTGAGACGGTTTGTTCATGAATTCTACCAAACATATAAGGAAAAAATACCAATTCTACACAAACTCTTACACAACATGAAAAAAGGAAAGAGCACATTGCAACTCATTTTATGAGGCCAGCATTACTAAAATTGGACAAAGGCATTATAAAAACCTGTACACCAATATCCCTCATAAATATAGATGCAAAAAGAAAGACGTTCCTTCTATGCAACTTTCCAAAGCTTTCCTAGAATTAATCACTTCTTCTTAGTTTCATTTACAGCTTTCTGTCATTTATTATAAACTGCTGTTCATACATGTGCCTTTGTCAAAGAATTTCAGGCCAGTTGCCCAGCTCTTGCATTTAGTATTACCTGGTAAACAGACCTGTCATTGTCTTGATGCAAACCCAAAAGTGTTTGTTAGGTTTCTCTGACAGTGAGATGTTTCCTGTAAATGCAGGCTGGTTTCAGCTTAGATTTATGAAGTGAGCCAGGCCACGGGGGTGGCCACCACTTTGTGCATCCTGATAGATGAATTAACTGTAACAGTGTGTAAGTATGTAGGCCTTTTTCCTTGTGCTTTTCATCTTCCCTCTGGGTGTCACATTTGCTTTCCAAGCAGGAGGCAGGAAGAAAACAAAAGTGGAAAACAATCAGGGTAGCATTGTATCAGGAAAGCAAAAGCTTTTCCAGAACTCTCAGCTTATATCTCACTGGCCAGAACCCCATCACATGCTTCGCTAGCAGAAAAAGAGCCCGGGTGAGCGTTTCCATCTGCAAACATCACCCCCGCCCCCAGCAAAGAAAACTGAGGTTCAGTCGACAAGGCAGAAGAGAGGATGAGTGTTGGGAGACTCAATAGCCCTGTCTGTCACAGTTGTTCATTTCTGGGTTTTATACCCTTGTCCTCAGATAATATCCAAACTATTTCTACTTTTCACCTGTTCATTTATTTGATATATCAAATACAATGAGCTAAGAAAGATAAGTTAAAGGTAATAGAAATACCTATCCTATTGTGTTTATCTGTTTCTTTTCTTAAAATTTATTTATTGAGGTATAGTTGATTTACAATGTTATACAAGTTTCAGGTGTACGACACAACGATTCACAAGTTTTAAAGATTACACTCCATTTATAAAATATTGGCTATGTTCTCTGTGCTGTATAATATATCCTTGTAACTGTTTTATTTTATACAGGGAGTTTGGATCTCTTAATCGCATACGCCTACCCTGCCCCTCCCTCCTTCCGTCTCCCCACTAGTAACCACTGGTTTACTCCCCATATCGGTGAGTCTGTTTCTTTTCTTAATATTCACTAGCTTGTATCCTCAGATTCCACATATAAGCGATATTATACAGTATCTGTCTTTCTCTGTGTGACTTATTTCACTAAGCGTAATATCCTCCTGGAGGGCCCCTCCATGTTGCTGCAAAAGGCAAAATTTCATTCTTGTTATGGCTGTAGTCCATTGTGTGCCTATATATATCACATCTTCTTCATCCATTCATCTTTTTTTTGACTCCAATCTTTATTTTATATTTTATTTTTTAACTGAAGTATAGTTAGTTTACAATATTGTGTTAGTTTCAGGTGATCCAGTTTTATATATATATACATATATATTATATATATATACTATATACATATTATATATATATACACATACATATATATATTATTCTTTTATTCTTCTCCCTTATAGGTTATTACAAGATATTAAATATAGTTTCGCATACAATACAGTAAATCTTTGTTGTTTATCTATTTTGTATATGGTAGTGTGTATCTGTTAACGCCATATTCCTAATTTATCACTCCCATCCCCTTCCCCTTCTGGTAACCATAAATTAGTTTCCTATGTCTGTGAGTCTGTTTCTGTCTTATAAATAAGTTCATTTGTGTTATTTTTTAGATTTCACTTCTAAGTAATATTACATCGTATTTGTCTTTGTTTCTTGCGTATTTCCTGTTTCAATGCGGGTTTTTTTCGCTCTCGGTGGATTAGCGTCCAGGATAGATCCTCACTGTGGATGGCTATCTTTATCGTTACACAGTGGTTTTCTTTAATAGTTTTTGCGTTTTGTTAAAACTTGCTAGACATTAGTTGTACAGCTCTGCCTCATTTTTATTTTATGCCTTGGTACCTCACCACCTCTTCTATTAAAGTTATCCTTTCTATGTCTCTTTGTTTGGATATATTCCTTAAATATCACCCTCTCCTCTTCTCACGCAAACTCAGTGTTTTGTTAGTTTATCATTAAAATATTTGATAAAATTTGCATTCTGTTTTCTAATCACACGCCCCGCAGTTGTTCAACTTTGTATCCCCTTTCAACCAGTTCAATGCTGCCAACAGGCTTTTCCCTCTTTCTCCCCCTCCCCTACTTCCCTCCCCCTTCTTCCCTTTCTCTCCTTCTTCCTCTCCCTCCTCCCTTTCCTCCTCCTCTAGCTTCATCTTAGAACCCTAGTCATCTGTTTGCCCACAGCTTATTCTCTCATATGTCTGTTTTTTGTTTTGTTTTGTTTTGTTTTTGTTTTAAGGACTACTGGTGTCTATATACCTTGAGTTCTTGGGTGCTTGAGAAGAACTGTCTTGACTTTATACTTGAGTAGCAGCTAAGTTGCATATAAACATCTTGAGTCACACTTTCATCACTAAGAACTCTGTAAACATTGCTCCTCTGACTTTCACATTTGCATGCTATGAAAATGCCCGGGGTCACCTTGCCTTTTTCCCCGTAGAGAGAACTTGATTTTTCCCTGTGTGCCACAGAATTATCTCCATTCACTTTAGCAAATCACGTTAGAGTGGTTTTATTCTAAATTTGCTTTTCCTGGAACGTGGTGTACTCTCTCAAGCTCTGTATTTCAATCTTTTTCTTTCTTTAATTTTCACAAATTTTAAAACTCACTTAAAATGTTTGTCTTACATTTTCTCCCTTCTCTTTTCCAGGTGCAGTTATGATTATATGACCTGTCTTCACTACCAGTGATTCCTTCTAGAACCCTTTGTAATTTGTTTCTTTTCTGTTTCATCTTGGTCATTCTCTCAAATTGACTTTTTACATCCCAGATGTGTCTTTAGCCATATATAGGTTTTTGTTTCTGTAATAAGAGTCTTGTTTCCATAATAATTTTGATTTTCTCAGTTTTCTAATCTCTACTCTGAGCCCCTGTAGGTCTCCTTGGAGTTTTACTCTAAGAAAGGTCATTTTTTCATTAACACCTTCGACTCCGTGGAGAACCAGTTGTTTATACTTTTTTTTCTCTGTGTGGCATCATTTTTTTCTGGTGTGTGTTCTCTACGAGACTTTTACTTTTCATGTTCTAACTTTCCATTTCTGGTTGGAGTCAATCTGCAAAGGTCGTACCTTATTTGATGACAAGTGTTCAGTGAATCACGTATTTGCAGGAGAGTGTTGGAGGTGGCAGAGGATTAAGCTTGAGCAGCTGGAGGTCTGAACTGTGAGGTTGTTTCAGCTTTCTTCTCCTGAGCCCTCCAAGACCAGTAGGCAGCATTTCCCACCTGCCCTTCTACACAGTCACCCGCTTCTTTCAAAGGCGCGATCACTGTAAAGTTCCTCATTCACTTCTAACTCCCCTCCCATTTCTTCAAAACACACAGGGAGGTAGAAGTCTCCCAAATGCCACCAAGCCATACAAATCTTGTCCATCGGAGTTTTCTACCTGCTTTGGAGAATTCATCCCTCCATCCACAGTGCTCCTGGTTTGTGGAGCTGGATTACCTCCCGCAGGGTCCTTCTTTGTCCTGAATCTGACTCAGTCATTGGTACTTACATCCTTCAAGAGTATTTAGTGCTGCGGGGAAACGTTTGGGGGCAAAACAGCAAATGATTAAAAGGATGCAAAAAATCACTGAATTAGAAATGGACAGAAATTATCAAAATAGTAATGATGGTTATTATTTCTGAATAGCAGAACTATGAATGTCTGTCATGTTTTATATTTTTAAATTTCCCACAAAAGCTACATAATTATTTGCATAACCAGAAAAATGTAATGCATTAAAAAAGGAGTGCAGCCGCTTGGCGCTCGCAAGTTCTACATATTTTTACCAAATCCACATGAATATTTTTATCAGATCCAGGCCTAGGTTCCTCTGTAGCTCTTGAGTGGACATGTTCCACTTCCTCGGTCCCTGATCTATCAAATGGGCTTGAGGCTGAAAACAGATAAGCGTTGATCCCTCCCACAAGCCATGAAAGGGGAATAGAAAATGTCTTGAACTTGCTGAGGGGGAAAGAGCCTATCACCATTATGAGAACCATTTCTGACCATCTTAGATACACTGTTCATCCCTAGCTTATCCTCTGCTTTTGACTGAGTTACGCCTCTGAAATGAATTTTCCTTGTTAAACAGAAGCACTGCAGATGGATGTAGAAATCGTCTAGGGAACAGACCTCACAGCTGGTGGCGCCAGGACAGCCTCTTCTCAAGGCTTTGAGCCCAGATCCCTCCTTGCTTGTCTCACCTTTCCCAGGAGAGCTGAGTGCAAAGGAGTGTGGCCCTCACTAACTCAGAAACACGAACAAGATGCTGAGAGTGGGACGGCTGATAGAGAAAGGGCCAGAGACAGAGGCTGAGAAACGACAGAAACACTTGTGACTAGGGTCCCTTCAAAAGTAAAGTTTCATACAGTTTCTGTATCATAAGAAAACATAAATATAGCAGCTGGCAGAAACTGGGCAATTGGTGAACTAAATTGAATGTTGAAGGATTTTAAATGCCCTAAAATGCCACTGTCTTGATACAAACACACACATGTACACTTGCATGCCATTTACAGAAAAACAGGTTTCTGCTCAATATAAGGAAGACTTTAACACGTAGAGGCTCTGTAGACGATGTGGATTGGCTGATGATGGAGAAAGTCAAATGAGACGACTTACAGACAACTTTGCCGCTCAGAGTTGAGTCTGTGCTGTGTTAATTCTTCACAGTAAATTCTGTCTTGACTCACCTGTGTGATAAGATCTCTTTACAAGTTATATTCAGTAATTTTAACTCCAATAAACCCAACCCAATCACATATTGCCCTTCAACAAGGCCACCAAATCACTGAGCATGGCCAAAGGCAAAGATTATCTCTACATCATCTCTAGAGATTTTCCAGAAGCCCTCACTGGAAACAAAGAAGAGTCTGAAAAATGTTTAGAGGATTGTGGATGGCCAAGATTCCCACCGTTGGATCACCTCCTGGATTTTTTGTGCAAAATTTCAAGTTTTAAAATGAGAACTACTGTTTATGGATAGAAAAAAACTTTCAACAGGCACCTCATGTCATTAGATTAATTTTCTATGCACCTCGGGCAATTCTATTCGTGGCAAAGCTATTCTTCTAGACCTGTCCCCAAGCAGGCCCTAAAATTAAGGAAGCCTACATCCCCCCAGACACAACCTCTGCAGGCTGGAAGGCAGAGCCCGTTACGTTTGCCCCAGGCACCTCTGACTCTGTGCCTGAACAAGGCAAGTGTGTGCTCTGAACATTAACACAGCCAGAGAGAAAACATCCCACAGGGCAAATCAATACCCAGCAAAGGATAATGGGATTCCTGTTCAGGCAGCTGTGTCCTGCCCCCTCCCATTAGCACCTGTCAGCGGAGCAGGCAGGGCGGGTCCACGGGCAACTCGCCTTACAGCTCAGCCCTCGGGATGGTCATTAGCACCAGCCGCAGAGGCACCCCACGTGGCCAAATAGTGTCCTTTTCTCCTTAAATGCAGACAAACAATGCCTTCTCTTCTAACAGCTGGCACAGACCTTGTCAATCTTTCTTGTTTCACTTCTATTTTTCCCTTTGTGCAGTGTGTAAGGAGAGACTGCGGGAAGGTAGAAATTAGGTTATTCATGTTAATTTCAGGACATGTTCTACTCAGGGGCTGAGAACCCATCTAAGCTGGCATGAGTCACTTAGAGGTAATCCCGGGATGAAAATAATGCTCCACTGATTTTGTCAGCTGGTAAATGATCAGTATCTACCCTTTGGAGCTTTTTTATAACCATTTGCTGAAAAGAGGACTGAACAATCCCACGTGGCTAAAAATCTTTCTGTCCCTCTCCCCTCTCTTTCTGCCCCCCCTTTCTTTTATTCCTTCCTCCTTTCCTTCCTTCCTCCCTCCCTTCTTTCCTTTTTTCCTTCCTTCCTTCCTCTCTCTCCCTTTCTTCCTCATCCTCCTTTTATTCCAAAGTAGGAATGGATAGCCATTGAAGGGAACACTTCTGATCACAGACAGAGTTAAGTGTGCTCTGTGACCTAGAACTAGAGGCCAGAGCCGGCCAGGTACTGCTCATTTGCCCTTACAGGTGAAGCTGCTTTAGAAATGCCTGTATGGTAAAGGGCCAGAAATTTTAACATCTTGCAGAAATGCATAATGAACTGAGATTTTTACCCAGACATTTTATATTCTACCCAGGAGAATTGAGAAGGTACTATTCGGCAGACTCCATTCAATATTTTCATTTTTGTCTTTTCTGACAGACTGGATGTTCCTCTTAGCAATACGTGTACATGGACTTACAATTCTGCCACATTCTCTCTTAAGACAATTCAAGTCGTTTAGTAATAGGGAGGAAAAAAGCAAAATTTCAGAATGTATTACATAATAATTATTTAATCACTCTCTCTCTCATATATTCACTCATTCAATCATTCACAAATATTTGTTGGGCACCTACTAGATGCCAGGTGCTTGCACACAAATGATCTCACTGTTAGTTGGGGGAATCTACTTGGGGAAGGAAAGGGAAGGTAGGTATTTTCACCAAATCTGGTCATTTTAAAAGAACTCTGGAAACCAGAGACCAAAAATTCTCAAATCTTCTACTGACAATGTAGATTAGCTCCAGAACCAATACCTCTTCACAATGAAAGGTTCTGCCTCTGGAGCATAGAGAAAAATTTTATTTCTCTCTCATCAGAAAAGTAATGCACATTAATTCCAGAAAGTATAAATAAGAAAAAGAAACAAAAAATTAAGTCCCTACGATCACCATCCAGAACGTTTCGTAATTATCTTTCACGTGTGTGTATATGTGTGTTTTCTGTTATACCCTGAGTCATCTGAGATTGCTGATATCAAACCATTTGACATAGAAAATGGCAATGTGACATGGCTCAACCTAATGCTGTAGATAGATTCAAGGAAATGGGATCATAGCATTCATGCTATTTATATCCTGATTTTTAAACTTGAATTGTGTAGCATACTCTCCTTTTTCTGACATTAAACATGTTAATAGTTTGAAAGTAAACAAGCTAAATAATTTCCAATGGCTCACCATTTTCCATTTTATGGACATAAGATAAATGGTCACGCATAGCAGACTATTAAAAGGTTTTTCTGCGTTTTAATAATGTTACGAAAAGCATCCCTATCTCAAGTTTCTTCCAATTATGTCGTTGATACTTTGAAGTTAACTGTGAAAGAGGCACTCTCCAACCTCCAGCAGAATAACAAACACAAGCACTTAGAATTTTGTAGATTAAGCTCAATTTTTGAATAAGGCTGATAAATCCAGGACTGTTAGTATGTACCCTTGACCCTGATCTCCCACAAAATTAGTTTGTGTAATCAACAGCTTGTCCTGTCCAAATATTTACCTGCCACCATCACTAAGATACATGCCGCCATCTATCTGTTGAAACAGTCTTCCTGATTTAATAATGTCCTCCACTCTGGGATACCTACACTGCTACAGACTCACCAGGCTGTGTTCTCTGACCCCCACCAACACCATTGAACAGGTAAGTTCAAATACCCACCCCTCAGCTACCTGGAGAGAGTAGCTGAGATACTCAGCTACTCGAGATATGGACCCTTACGAATAAGACTAGAAAAAGGAGGTGGCACCACACAAAGACAAAAAAAAAAAAAAAAGAGGAAAACACTCATGTGGAAAACATTTCTGGGATGATTAATTCGAAAGTCTGAAACAGAGCAAATGCTTCTGTTTCATTAAGGCAAAAGCTTCAGCGGGGTACAGTGCGGGAAATTCTGTACACCGAATGCATCTCAACCTTCCCCAGGAAATCTTACATGGAGATGAATCACCAGCTTTCCATCTGCTTTGCCATATTTCACCAAGCACATGATGGAAACAACTTAGAAACCCCCCACAAGTGTCACACCAGCCCTCAACCAGCCCTATCCATTTTGAAAATGGTCGAAATGGGAACTCCAATGGTAGATTTCACAGTCTTACCATGATATGTTCTTAAATGGTTACAAATAAAGCATGAAGTTCTTTTAAGCAATTTCAATTCCCAAAAACTATGGAGAACGAAAATGCTGAAAAAATGGTTTTGCCTCAGATAGCTCTCCAGGTTCAAATTTGAATTGAAAAGTACTTATTTGCTGAGTTATATTCACGCTATACATCCCTAGACATGGAGGGATTTTAGCCAAATAGCCTGAAACTTCTTTTTTTTTTTCAATTTTTAAACTTTTTATTTTGAAATAATTTCAGATTTACGGAAGTTTCGAGAATAGTACAAAGAATCTTCTATACCCTTCAGACTCATCAAATGTTAACATTTTAGCACATTTGCTTTATCTATTTATCTATCCCTAAATAGATAAATTTAGTTTATCTATTTAGTGTATATTTCCTAAAAACAAGGACATTCTCTTTTATAACTACAATATAAGTATCATAATCAGGAAATTAATACTGATAACAATACTAAATGGCCTTATTCTTTGCCAATTATACTGGTAACATGCATTATAAGCAAAGAAAATCTAGGACCATGAGTTACATTCAGTTGTCATGTCTCAATTCTTCTTTATTCTGGAACAATTCCTCAGTAGTTCTTTGTCCTTTATGATCTTGACATTTTTGAAGAGTACATTTTTTTTTTTTATTTTCTGTAGCAGATGTAGCCTCACATTTTCTTACCCTCTGAAAGTAGCACTACAGATTTTCCATGTCTGGACAACATATATTTCCTTTGAGGCTCGTTTTGGTGCCCTTTCAATGTCTTGTCCAGAAGTGGGAGGAAGAGGCTCAGCCTTTTGTAAATAAAAGGCAGCAATTAAGAGACAATTACAATGATCTGTACATTGATAATATTTGCATTTGAAATTGCAAACTTACAAGTATTATTTCCCTTATTTTTGTTAGGAAGAAAACTGGGCCACAACCCCCCCCCCCAACGTAGTAAGTTAGCTGCAAAATCAGTCATAGAAGCGGTAAGTCCTGGGTCTTCTTTTCCAGCTCCCTGGAGTCACGGAGCACAGAGAATGCATCGCTGGGGCCGACCTGCTGGTAGGACTGCGCTTACATAAACCCCTGCGAGCGCATGGAAATCACTGCTGGTCCTGGAAAAAGTCTTTTGTTGTCCATGAGATGATTGATCACATGTTCACAGCTGGAGATTAAACAGACCCAAAGATGTAGCAGTCACCACCTTGTGCCATTATTCCAAAAGTGTCATAAACGGGGGTTACCAGAAACTACACTCCTCCTCCACAAGCCCAGCTGCTTCTTCTACCCGCCCCCTACTGAATGCTCAACACTAATTGTATTTTAAAATGTCAAATGCTATTTATTTCAACATTTAAAAACAATGTTTTCTGAGCGTCAGAACGGTATTTTTAAAGATGAACAATCGTGATAGTGAATTTATAGCTTTGAAGTCAACGTGTACTTCTCCCTCTGCCCTGCTCATGGGTTTGGAAGTCTTCTGCAGAAACAAGAAGTAACATTGGTCTTCTGAGATGATGTTTCAATGCACTAACCAAAAGTTAAACTAGCATGCCTGTGGAAACCCTGTTTACTTCGAGGTGATCATACAAATACACACAGTCACATGCACATCATAGAAAATCAATGCATGCTGAATGCATTTTCTGTTTTTCAAACAATGTTTCAAATTAAACATAAAGTGCTTGCTCTATAGGACTGTTTAATCTGTTGGGACAAATTGGGATGGCTGCCTGTTTCGTTAATAAAGTTTTATTGGCACCCAGCCACACTTATTCATGTATAGATTGTCTCTGGACTGCCTTCATGCTACAACAACAGAGTCTAGTAGTCAAGACAGAGAACCTACAAAGCTAAAAATTTACTATCTGATCCTTTAGAAAAACATTTTGACAATCTCTGATTTACTCTGAAATAGGTTAGCCACAGAACACCCTAGAAAATTATGAGAAGAGAGTAAATAGTCACCCATTTAGAGTAGATGCAGGAGAGGTGACCTGATTAAAAATACCTATTCTGATTATGGCTGTCATCCATGGTATCTACTCACCTACCTCTGTGACCATTAAATTGTTCACTAGGTGAGCACCCATCACTAGGGCTTCCTCACTAAAGCAAGTAAAATCTTGGAGCTGGGAGTAAAAGGCAGCAGACAGAGGTCATCTGATCTAATCCTGTGTGCTATTAAGGAGCCACGTCCACAGAAGCCATGTGATATAGTCATGGAAGCTCTGCTAGAGCAACACCTGCCTCCCATCCCATCCCTGGACAATTCTACCTGTTAGTGGGCGGGAACCTGCTTCCCTGGCCCTTCCACCCTCACAGCAACCTGGCAGATATTGGAAAACTGACAGCATGACCTCTTGGAAAAGTCCTCCAGCCCCACGACCTCTCTCCTTCAGGCTGAGCAACCATACACCTTCCTCTGTGGCTCACTGGTCACCATCTTGACATGGCACACTCCTACCCACTTCTTCCAGCCACATGCGGTGCCAGAGCTTCTCTCTTTATTCTGCTTATTTTTCATTGTCATGTAAGTACAGTCAAGCCTTCCCCCAGTGTGAATGTAACAAAGGAGGAGGAACTCAAGACACTAAAGTAAGTGGCTTTGCTGTTGTGACCTTAAGTCATCACACTTCCTCATAGCCACATCTCATTTTGACCCCAATCTCATTCACTGATGAAGGGTAGGTTTTATGGCTCCGTGCAATCAGCACTGGGCTAGGCCTCCAAGGATTGAAGGTCTAGTGCAGTACCTGCAACTCCCTGGGCTTTATAAGCTCAGAGAAATTGTCCAATCTACGCGGGTCACTGTTTCTTGATCTATAATATTTCCTCATCGAGAATGGACAGTAGTTATTCCCCTTTCCAAGGTTAAACAGCACTTTGAGAATCCAACAGGGTCTTCAGTCTCTTTCTCTGGAAAAAATAAAAGGGATATAAATATCCTATGGATTGAGACATCAGGGGGATAAGAGGCAGGTTGGTTTCAGATCATTAAAATCATCCTGCGTATTTTAGAAAGCGGCTTGCACTTTGTCCTGAAAGCAATGTGCTCCTAATTAAAGCTTTTTAAACAAGGCAGTGGCATTATCAGATTTTTACTTTAAGAAATTAGAAGGTTGTCCACATTGTAGAGAATGACCTGAGAAGGTAGGTGGAGGTGTTATGTAGGTCAGAGGTCAGGGAGGGGGAGCGGAGGGTGGAGGAGGTGAGAGAAGATGCTGCTTGTTGGGACCATTGCTCCTCAAGGTGTAGCCCCTGGACCAGCGGCAGTAGCAGCACCTCAGACCTGGTTAGAAGTTCAGAGTCCCCATCACAGACTTTCGAAATCAGGGTCCAGGCTTGAACAAGATCGCACGTTGAGAATAAAAGCCCTGAGCTACCTCTTAGTTAACAGACCTTAGAGGTGGTAAGGGCAGAACCAGAATTATGGCTATACAAATGAAAAAATAATAATAATTTGAGAGTTATATATAAGGCAAGATTGACCAAATTTGGTAACACTGGATATGAGAAATGCAACAGAGGAAAGATCAAGGAAATATGCATGATTGTGGCTAAGAGTAGGGGCAGGAGGTCCTGCCACTTGCTGAAATGGGGAACTCGAGGAGAGGAGCAATTCTGAAGACGTTACCTAATTCCCCTTGTGGCATCTCAACTTGAAGTGCACATGCAATTTGCTGGGGTCATGTCCAGTGGGCACTTAAATATCAGTTTAGTGCTCCGAACATAGGGCCTCCATGAAAGTGAAGATTTGGAAGTCAAGGTACAGAGGTGGCACTTGAAGCTGGAGAAGATGATACTGACACCCTGAAAGAAGAAAAAAGTGAGAGGATACGATGAAAGAAGAAAAGGAAAAAGTCACCAATCAGGGTGAAAATTAAAGAGAAAAAAGAGGACATTGAGTCACTCAAGGAGAATCCTATCGGCGGGGCAGAGACTGACCTCCAACATCCATTTTTCATGCCCCTTGGGGTTAGCTCAGCTGTGGCCACTCAGTCACTGCTGCTAATGCTTCCAAGGTCAAGTGAGGTGAGGACTGAACGTCTCCCAATTTAGGGACTATCTAGGTACCTTAATAAGGGCAGGTACGACGAGGCGGCCGCACAGTGAACTGAAGTGAGCGGATGGTGAGAAAGAGAAGATGTTCAGTTTAGAAAGATGCTCCAGGTTTTTGCAAAAAAGGAAATGAGAGAGGATGGTTCTACCTTGAGGAGGAGGCTTGTTAAAAGAAGAATTTTGTTTTGTTTCATTTCATGTAAGGATTGTGTGTACTTGACATGTACACAGGCTGAGAGGAAAGAGTCACAGAAAAGCAGGAGGTGAGGGTCAGAGGAGATGGAGCAGATACCAGTGGCAGAGCCAGAAGGTAGAGCATGTGCAGGGGCTGACGGGAACAGGTGGGGGACTCGCCTTGAACCAGGGTTCCCTGGAGGCTACACAGATTCAAGGCACCAAGGCTCATGAACCATAAGGCAAGTAATGGGCTGGAGAGGCAGTCCCCAGGGGAGCCGAGGTACTCACGTCCCTTTGGCCAACAAGGAATTGATCAAAAATGACATTTAGTGTCCAGGTGTCTGAATGGCATTCCAGACAATCCCTGCCTTTCCTTCTGTTCTGCTTCCTGGGACATCAGTCTCAAGCCATCCAGGGCACCTGTAAAACCTGAACGGTCTTTCAAGACGTCTGTACATATTTGCAAAAAATCCCATTTGTCTTCTAATTAGACTTTAGCTCTTTAGCTTATAAACCTATCCAGTGTTTGCATACCTGTGTTTAGACAAGAGGTAGAGAAAGCATCATGTTTCATAAAAGGTGAAAACCCTGGAAACCAAGAGAACAATTAAACTGTCAGGGGAAGAAGTACTTTCGGGGTTTGACACCGACTGCCTGTTTACAATGGAGCTCATTCAGGAAAGCTTCAATGACTCGTACAGAAAACAAAATCAAGAAATTACTTTGTCAGAATGTGCAAATTGAATCTCCAGGGATTTGGGGAGGGGGGCGACAGGAGCAGTTCTGTAATTACAAGTCACGCAGAGGTATTTCGTTCTTGGCAGTGATGAGATTGTGCAAATTGAAAAGTATGTAGTGACAGTTGGTGGCAGAACTCCTAGACAAAACGAAGCCTGCCAGGTACCAATCCATGCATGGCAACATCATCACAAATGCATGAATAGCTCACATTTCCCCCACAATATAATACTGGTTCTACAATATGTGATTTTCAAGATTTCATGCTCATAGCTGAAGTCACACATGGTCTCAGGTGACACCAGCCACTCTTGTGCCGTTCCTTCCTCTCCAGTCAAAGATCCAGGACATGAAGAAGAATAAAAAATTGGGGAAGTTAAAACATCATTGGGTTTTTTCTAAGAGTCATACAGAGAGTTCAATTCTTCTGGCTTTGAAATTAACAATGAGAAATAAAACCAAAACAAACAAACAGAAAAAGGTGGCACATTAATACATCCTATTAGCAACAGACATTGACTGAGCCCTTATTCCAAGTAAGGGAAAGGGCTGTGTGAATCCATGCATGATTTCTTCTTTCTTGTATTTAACAGATATTTACCAGGTACTGTGTTAGCTAACTGCTAGACTTATAGATTTCTGCCTTTATGTTCACATTGTGTGTGTGTGTGTGTGTGTGTGTGTGTGTGTGTGTGTGTACCCAAATTTCCCCCTTTGATAAGGACAGTAACAAAGTACCACAAACTGGGTAACTTGAAGAAGTAATTTATCCTTCTGGAGGCTGGAAGCCTGAGATCATGATGTTGGTTCCTTCTGAAGGTGTTAGGGAGTCTTTTCAGGACTCTCCCCTAGTTCCTGGTGGTTTGCTGGCACTTTGGGGGTTCCTTGGCTTACAGATCTCTGCCTTCGTCTTCACATACTGTCCTTCCTGTGTGTGTGTCTGTATCCAAATTTTCCCTTTTTATAAGGACACCAGTCATATTGGATTAGGGCTCACCCTTATGACCTCATCTTAACTGGATTCCCTCTGTAAAGACCCTATCTTCAAATAAGGTCACATTCTAGGTACTGGGGTTTAGGACTCAAACATAACTTTCTGGGGAATAGGGGGACACAATTCAACCCCTAACAGGCACTTATGCTGACCTTAGCACTACACTGGATACCAGGTGGATAATGGTGAACAAAAGACTGTCCTTCTCCTCACGGAGCTTAGAATTAGGACAAAAAGATGGATGTTGAACAAGCACTTAAATAATTACCCAAATAATTACCTAATTAAAGTTGTGGTAAGGTCTGTGAAGGGTTATGTGAAAATGGATAATGGAGGCCTGAAGACAGTCTAGGTGATGATGAGGGAGGGAGTGGTGTGGCCACGGTGGGGTGAGTGTCTCAGGCAGAGACCGGTGAGTGGAGGGGGTGGATCTTGGCAAGCTGAAGGACTGGGAGTTGCTGGATCCTATGTCTCAGTGATACAGTCATGAACCGAGAAGAAGAAGTCCCCATTATCTCCCCACAGCCTACTGTTTCCCAGGTTACTCACTCTCACTCCCTTCCTCCCTCCTTTTCTAATATTTAGTTTTGTGTTTTCTTATTTTTCAGGAACACATTCATGGACTTCCCAAAGCCAATGACCTGTCTCTACAGGTAGTGTGTTCCCCTTGCCGGGTCCCTGGGTGCCCGGCATGGGAAGCAAACCCTGATAATTCCCAGCCCCTAGGCTTAATTGAGTGCTTCTTCCCTATGTTCCAGCATCCTCTACGTCACCGTCATTAAAAGCCCAGATTCTGGATTCAGACTGCCTGGGTTGGGATCCTGCCTCTGCTTCCTGTGAGCAGTAGAGTTACATGCTTCCTCAGCTGTAAGGCAAGGATGCTGAGAGTTCATGACTCTGGGTGCCACCTCACAATTTGTTGTAAGGATCGAATGAGTACATCCATGGACAGCACAGGACAGTTCCTGGCATATACTAAACACACAATAAATATTGGATATTTAACCTGCACTTAAGTGACTACTTTGCATGTTTCTTCCACTGGATTTTAAATTTCTTAAGGACCATTTTATCCAGTGACTAACAAATTTAGTATATACAAAGTAAATACTTTTTGAATGAAGGAATGAATGAATGGTATACAGGCTGTGCCTGAAATACAATAGATTTCATTTCTTCCTCAAGTGAGAGAAGGCTCAAGTGAAAAGACAAAGACTCTTTCTACTTTAAGAATCTATTCTTTAAAGATTTACATTATTTACATTACATTAATTTATGGAATTACAACTTGAAAAATAATCTGCCCCACAAATGGATAGGCCACAATTACTGAAAAAAACTTTGTGCCTATTTTATTTAAAGTGTTTTAAGATAATATTTATAGGTTCATACTTTCTTAAGAAAATAGCATGACCACAAAAAGTCAAGGGACATTCTGAAAGCTCCCTTCTGAGAAGGCCCCTGGAACAGTCAGATTGGCTCTAGGTTCGTTCAACCAGGTTTATTAAGTGCTAGGTTATCCCACACAATGTGTTAAGTGTTTTGTAGGATAAACGTCTTCAGGAGGCAACAGTGATACATCACTGTGCATTGAGTGTCAGACCTTGCACCATCTCATTTAATCTTCATATAATCACCGGAGGTATATTTTATCATCACACTATGGGGAGTAGAAAGATATAGAAGCTGGTTCAAAGCCAAATTCCTCTCCAGAGCCCTTTCTTCAAATTGCCATTCTGGTTTTATCCTGGAAGTGCACTGTTCAACATCTATTTCAAATTTGGTATATAATAGGCTTATCTCAATACCATGCAACAAAGCTGGGGCAGATATTGAGGAAGGGGAAAATGTAAACTAAGCTTGGTACTTGGTGGCCTCCAGTGGCTCAGGAATATTGCACCAGGAATAAGAGGAAAGGAAATTGGAACTCAGCCACTAGGAAGTAGTGGAGAGCCAGTCATGCTGGAGAGTGGGGAATTTGGGCAAGCACAACTGTCCCTCAGATGGATTTTCACTAGCTGCACCCTGTGCAGTTCATAGTGGTCCTGCATATACCAAAATAATCTTTGCAGATGTCACTGAACCAACCCATTACATCTGCAAGATGCTCCCCATTCAAGAATCAGCAAAGGTAAGTGACTAGGACTAGAGAAGAAGTGTTGAGAACCTTGATTTATTCAGGAGAATAACTGAAAGTAATGAACAATCTATGTGCTTCAATATAGGCAACCAGAGGTGCACAGCTGAGATATACACCCATGGTGGTGTTTTTAAATGTCTTCCAGCTGAAATTGATATTGTAAAATTCACAGAATCCTCTCTAAATACACCAGAAAATGAACAGTAGATTGCAAAACTCCTTTTTAAATAATCTAATGTACCAGAATTCTACCCTAGAATAAATGTGGTTGAATGAAACTACAGCCCATCTGACTGATCCAGGGACCTTCTCACAAGGGGGCTTTCAGAATGTCTCTTGGCTTCTTATGGTCATGCTATTTTTAAAAAATATGTACCTATAATTATCTAAATTTTAGAACTGAAAAATACAATAACTGAAATAAATACCTCAATGAATGGGCTCAACAGCAAAATAGAGGGGAAAGAGGAAAGATAGTGTGAACTTGAAGACAAAATATAATAAATTACCCAATTTGGACAACTGAGAGAAAATAAATGGAAAAAAGAAGAAGAAGAAAAAAAAAAAAAAACAATGAACAGAGCCTCAGGGATCTGTGGCCTATAACAAAGATCCAATATTCACGTCATCAGAATCTCAGAAAGATAAGGCAGGGTTGACAAGGTACTTAAAGAAATAATGACTTGAAGATATAATAAAATTCTCAAACTTGGCGAAAGATATAAACATACAGATTCAAAAAAACTGAGCAAACCTCAAACAGAATAACCACCCCCTGCAAATATACATCATAGTCAAGTTCTCAAAACTAAAAACAAAGAAAAAACTCTCAAAATCAGAGAGAGAAACACTTCATCTACAAGGGCAAACAATTTGAATGGCAGTGGAATTCTGATCAGAAACCATGGAGGCCAGAAAGAAGTGGCATAAGAGTCTTCAAATGATGAAACAAAGGAACTGTCAACACAGAATTATTTATTTGGCAAAAATTTCCTTCAGGAAATAAGGAGAAATCAAGATATTCTCAGAGGAAAGAAACTAAGAGCATTTGTAACCAACAGACCTACACTGAAAGAAGGGCCAAAGAAGTTTCTCTGAACAAAAATATAGATAGATAGATAGATAGATAGATAGATAGATAGATAGATAGTTTATATATACGTATATATGTTTATACCTAGACCTAGAACAATAATTAACAGTCATACAAAGAGATACACGCAATTTTTTTAATTGAACTGAATAAAAATGAAAATTTAGCACACCAAAGTGTGTGGGACATAACTGAAGTAGTGCTGAAACAGAAATTTATAGCACTAAATGCTTATATTATGAAAGAGGAAAACTCTCAAATCAATAACCTATACTATCGTCTCAAGAATTTAAAAAGGGAAGAGAAAAACAAACTCAAAACAAGAAAAACGAAGGAAATACTAAAGATGAGAGCAGAAATCAATGACACTGAAAACAGAAAATAGAGAAAATCAATAAAATTAAGAACTGGTTCTTTGGAAACATTGATAAAATTTACAAACCTCCAGCAAGTCAGAAGGCACAAATTACCAATATCAGGAATGAAACACGGAATATCACTACAGACCCTGCAGACACCAAAAGCGTAATAAAGGAATACTATGAACAATTCTACAGACGTAAGTTTAACAACTCAGATGAAATAGACTAATTACTCAAAAAACACAAACTACTACAATTCACCAGGTATTGAATAGTGTATTTTTACAAACTCTCAATGAACCTAGTGGTTCACTGGTTCACTGAACTGAGTGGACACTGAAATTAAAAATACAATACTCTTTGCAATTGTTCAAAAATAAGAGCTACTTATGTGTAAATAGAATAAAATATAGAGAGGATTTACAAGCTAAAAACTATAAAACACTTATGAAAGAAACCAAAGAAGATGTAAATAAATGGAGAGACATACCATGTTCATGGATTAGAAGATTCAACATAGTAAAGATGTCAATTCTCCCCCAAATTGATATACAGATTTAGTGTAATTGTTATCAAAATCCCCACAAGAGTTTTTGCAGATAGAGAAAAGATCACTCTAAAGTGTATATGAAAAGGAAAAAGAAGCATAGTAGCTAAAACAACTTTGAAAATAAAATATATTGTGGGAGGAATGAGTCTACACAATTTGAAGACATTATAAAGCTACAATAATCAAGACTGTGTGGTACTGATGGAAGATAGACACATAGGTCAATGGAACACAGCAGAGAGCCCAGAAATAGACACACACAAATATGTCCAACTGACTTTTGATAAAGGAGCAAGAGTAATTCCATGGAGGAAGGGTAGCCTTTTTGACAAATGGTAATGAAGTAATTGGATGTCTATAGGCCAAAAAGAAAAAAAAAAATGGGGAGCAAAAATCCAAAAATCTCCAAGCACTATTAATAGAGTTCATCTAGATCACAAGATACAAGATAAACATACAAAAATAAATTGTATGCCTACCATTTTTCTGCCTAAATCTCATAATTATATAAATAATTCAAAATGGATCACAGGCTTAAACATGATAAAATTTATAGCAGTAAAACAAGAGAAAAATCTTTGGGATCTTGGACTAAGTAAAGATTTCTTATACTTGACACCAAAAGCACAATCCATAACAGGAAAAATTGATAAAATGGATGAAATCAAAATGAAAAACTTTAGCTCCGTGAAAGACCCTATTAAGAGGATAAAAACCCAACATACAGACTGAAAGAAAATATTTGCAAACCACATATCTAACAAAGGACTAATCTCAATATATAAACAGCTCTCAAAACTTAACAGTGAAAAAAACAAACAATTCAATCACAAAATATACAAAAGAAATGAACAGACTTTTCACTGGTGAGGATATACAGATGGCAAATAAGCACATAAAAAGATGTTTAGCACCAGTATCCACTAGGGGAATACAAAATAAAACCACAATGAAATATCACTACACATTCAACAGAATAGTTGTAAGAAATAGTGACAACACCAAATGCTGGTGAGGGTGTGGAGAAGCTTAATCCATCATACATTGCTCATGGCAATGGAAAATGCCACAACCACTTCGAGAAACAGCTTGGCAGTTTCTTTAAAATTAAACATATAACTACCATACACCCAGCATTTGCACTCCTGGGCATTTATCCCAGAGAAACAAAAACTTATGTTCATTCAAAACCTGCACACCAGTGTTCATAGCAGCTTTATTCATAATAGCAAAAACTGGAAATAAGCCAGATGTCCTTCAATGGGTAAATGTTTAAACACACTATGGCACATCCATACCATGGAACAGTACTACTGGCAATAAAAAGGAACACACTGTTGATACATGCCACAACTTGGATAAATCTCCAGAGAATCATGTTATGTGGGAAAAAAAAAAAAAAAGTCAGTCCCAAAAGGTTACATACTCCACTTATGTAATATTCTTGACATGACAAAATCGTAGAAGTAGAGAACAGATTAGTGGTTGTCAGGGACTAGAGATGAGGTGAGGGGGGGAGGGAAGCTAGTACGGCTATAAAAGAGCCACAAAAGGGATGCTCGTGATGATGGAGTTGTCCTATACCTTGACTGAGTCAGTGTCAGTGTCCTGACTGTGATATTGTACTATGGCTTTGTAAGATGTTACCAGTCAGGAAAAGTGGGTCAAGAGCACCTGGGATCTTTCTGTATTATTTCTTACACATGAATCTACAATGATTTGAAAACAAAAAGTCTAATTAAAAAATAATATAATTCTTAAAAGTGCAAAAGACTTACAGACTACATATTTATCTGTTTCTTTTTCTGTCTCCACCCCGCCTCACCCCACCTTCCACCCCCTAACAGAATGCAAGTGACAAGAGCCAAGGCACTGTACGTTTCAGTCATTTCTACATCTTCGACACAAAAGCAGTCTGGAGGACTGTGGACACAAATCTTTATTGAACAGGTCAAGACAGGAATGTCGACCACAGAGCAACTTCGACAGAGCAGGGGATGCCAGACTGGAACTTAGGGAAGAATTCAGTGGGGCAGGGTCCTGTCCAGGCCTGTGATGTGCCTTAAACCCTGATGCATGGTTCACAAGTGCCACAAGTGGCTCTGATTCTGGAATCGTCAAGAAACCTGGCAATAATGCACACCTAGTACTCACCACCACGATAGTACTCACCACCACGATCCTGTCTTAGGAAGCATGTCTTTGAGTTTGCCTTCAGAAAATATCATTGAAGGTGTACCCTATAATAAAACTAATGACGGCTGAATTTATTGAGCATTTATAATGTGCTGGGCAAAATTCTAAACACCTATTTTCCCATGGAAACCATACACCTCAGTAATATTGTTATTTAGGAAACTAAGGTGGACACACATTAAGTAACTCACTGAAAGTTACAAGCCACCAAGTGCTTGAAGAGGTATCCAAAACCCAGAGTCTGACCTTTGAGCCCTTTAAACTATTGCAGGGCGAGGCCTCCTAGCACAAGACAGAGGTGTGGCCATCCATCAGCTTAGCTACCACTTAGTGACATGACATTTCGAAGGAGTCATTTAGAGTATCGTATGCCCATCCTTCCCTTCCTCTCTCTCTCCCTGTTTCTTTCCTATTTCTCTAATCTTTTTTGACAAGCGCTATTAGTAAATAGAAAATTGTTAAATCGGAGCGTATAGAAATGTAAATACCAATTCTGTAATCCACTAGAAGAAACTAGAAAAAGAATGTCCAGGCCAAGACGTTAAAGAGAGTCATAAATCTTTTCCCACTCTACTTTTGTAAATAAGATGTTTTTAAAACTGCAATGCAAATTAAAGTGTTCTTATCCCATAGAATTTTTATATGTTATGATATTTGGTACAACTGGCTAATCAGTCCTGGCAGCCATAAATGTCATTGAGTCATTTTATTGTCATAGGAAGTTTCAAAAATTCTTCATCATTTAGAATACGTACCCTGAGCCTAAAGCCAGTGGGTCCTAAGGAAGGTCCTTCGTTCTCTAAGGAGGAAGGAGAAGCGAGAGGGCTGGGAGGAGATAAACTGGAGAAGAAAAAAAGGAGCTTAATGGTTACGTATAAAAAGTAGAGCAAATACATGCAGGGAAAAGATCTAGAAGGAGGAGGTTGGAACTAGGGAAATACAGAGGCGGCCTGAGGGGAGAGCAAGAAGGGATTTGGGAACAAAGAATGTGGATCCGTCATAGAGAGAACAGCGGGAGAAAGACACAGGCACATTCAGGGCGGATTTTCAGTGTGTTGCCACATGGTGTACAAGGGAAGCCATTTCCTGGGTCTTCCCACAAAACCCTTAGTAAAAGTTCCACCTTCCAGGAGTTGCCTAGAAAAGTCAGAAGCTTGCTGCAATCTGATAACATTATAGAGAGTTCAAATTATAAGGCATAGGCAAGTATGTCTATTAATGAGTGAATTAATTAAAAGAGTAAAAAAGTTGATACACATTTATTTATTGTTCTATTTATTTATAGTGACAAGAAATTTAAAATTAGATTATGTCACTTATTGCAGCTCATTTAACTTTCTTCTAAAGCTTTTAAATAAAAGACCACCTTGCTACTACACTAAAGTCTACTTTGGTACAGAGTAATTAATAAGAATGAAATCACAAAAACCAGGGAGCTCTTTGGCCCAGAGGCTGTAGTTCCTTCTAGGCCTGTCCCTCTGCAGTTCTCTACAGCAGAGTACCACCGGATCCAGGGAACCAAATGCAATGAATAGCCTCCTTGCAGAGCCCTAAGTACTTCAAATACAATAGCTCATTAGAATTTCTCAGCAAATCTTCCCATGACTGCCCTCCTCCACCCCTACCACCCCATGCAGATTAAGAAACAGACCTAATCCCTCACCACTGGTAAACTGAAACTGTAAATCAAACCTAGGTCAGACTTTTCCAGATATATCCCACTTACTTCCTGGATGACTCAGAAAGAGGAAAGGGATCCCTCCACAAGTCACAGGTTCTGTGTGCCCTTACTTCTCCTCCAGAGGAGCAAGGAGCCAACTATCTGGGATACACTCTCTTCTTGGAATGAATGCACATCACTGGGTCACCTGCCACAAAGTCATTCCCAAGGGGATTAGATTTGAACACTTGAACCTACCTTTCTGCCAGTGGGAAGTGAACCACTCCTCAGCCCATAATCACTGATAACCCAGTCACTTAGCTAATTGCCGGCAATTGGTAGCCTTCCCCAAATACAGACGTTTGAATGTCAAGCACTTTGCACTTGAATATTCATTTCTTTTCAATTACTTCTCTGGGGTGGGGGAAGTGCTACTTTTTTGGATAATATGATAATAACAGATCATATTATCCTATTAATATTAATATTAATTGTGGATAATAAGGAGGAAAAAAATAAGAAAAAACTCTATAGAATCTATTGACCTTTCCAAGGACACATTTAAAGAGTTTGGGTACCAAACCACCTTTTTCCAGATGATCAATCCCATCACCTCAAAATGCTCTCCTAAGGAGCTACTGTTCCTCATTTGGTCCTTTTTCTATTAATCATGTAGACTGTTCATCTCCACTGAAAGCAGGCCCCTAAAACCCCAAAACCCCATTAGTCATGATTCTATGTTGATCTGCGAATTTCATTTCCCGAGATTTTCCCAATAGATTCCTGCCTCTGAGGTCCCAATCCTTAGAATGTGTTCCAGTCTGTTTTTACTCCTTTCCCTCCAGAATCAGGAGGGGGTGGCGTCCATCCCCAGGGTGGTGTCACCAAAACCCAAGAGCAAGGTGGGCTGGCATCTCCTCCACCACAGTTATCATTATCTCCTCCTTCCAGGCCACTCAAAGTCATAGGAGAACTCAGGAGTCGAGGGATGTGGAAGGTCTCTGGAAACTGCTCACCCTACAAATGTATGATTATAGCGACAGCAGTAACTTAATTCTTCCACACCGCATTCTATATGTTCTCCTGAAATCCTCATTCAGTCACTCCCCAATGTCACTGTAGATCTGAGCTGTTGACGTAAACATGTTGAATTTTGTCTTGTCATTTTGACCTCACATTCCAAAAAGCTTGAAGGAAACCGTTGTCTTTACTAATTATTTTCCATATCACAAATATTTGAGTTTGCTATTATAGAGAGACCATATAACAATGTCCAAACTGCCACAAGTCTGAGAGTGAAAGGCAACACTGGGAATAATTATGGAAGGATTTGAGGTAAGAACAGAGACTGTCCTGAGCAAACCAGGCTGTGTGGTCACTGACTAAAGCCTCCTATTGCTAAAACTCTATTTCAATGCATGCATTACTTTACAATAAAGAGATAAAAGCTGATTACTTCTGCGGCTTATTTCATTTTCTTCCCTATTCCTTGGCATTCATTGTGTAGGTGTTTTTAGAGAAGAGAACGTTTTTCTCTGGTCACTTCCACTGTGTTTGTCTCTTTGGTCAATTTTTTTCTATGTGAGTTAGCTTCTGCCTAAGTCACATCCCTTTCTTATTCTCTTTGCCGATACTTCTTTAATTGTATCTTTATTTTTTTGACTCATGTAGAAATGTTATACTGTAGGTGTTTTTGGAATCATGTCATTTCCATTAGGTATGGTGTCTTTTATTTTAAAAAATCTAGAGTTGCTATCTTGAGATCTAATTGTATGGCATCGAATATGTTCATTGCTCATTTGTTTTTACGAAAGCATCCTTAAACCCGGGCTTATGGGCTAGGACACGCCTGCTTGGAATCATTCTGTTCCAGCCAAAGTGTATAAGGGAGAGAAGAGGGAGAAGGACTGCCAAGCAACACATGAAATATAAAGAAGCAGTCGGACTCTCCCACTGGGGGCTGTGCAAGATGCCTGACCTGGGTTTCAGATTTTTTATGTGATAAAGGGAATTTATGTTCCACAAAAATCATTTAAAAAACAGTTTTGTGAAGAATAACAAATAAGGTGATGAGAATTTAGAGAAGAGAAAATTTGGAAGTTAGATTTGGGGGAAAGTAATGCATTTGTTGGAAAGAAAATAGACAACCCAATTTCACCCACAAGCACTATCAAATGAAACAACCAATATCATTTCCCAATCTTGCACCTACTCCAGACAGACGTCACAGAGGATGAAATATTTTGTAACTTGTAAACAGAAACAAATGGAAAGTCTCTCCTTAGGGTAAAAAAATTGCTTCAAAACAACTGGACTTGTTTATATTCAGACTAAAGCCCCACCAAGGTAGAATTGTTTTTGAATCACAAAGAAACACGTGGCAGGGAAAGCAATATTTTTAAACCAAAAAAAAATACATGTTGGCAAAAAATTTTAATAAAATAGGAAGGCTTACTCTATAATACTGAGTTCAAAAGACAGGATTCAACTTAAATAGATAATACTGTTCTAGCAAAAATGATTTACACACACACACACACACACACACACATATCCCTTGGTAATCTCTCTCTGCAAAAGAGAAGAGATGAATAAGCCACCACATTCACATGGCTGCCCCTTGACGGTACAACCACAGATTACTTTTTTCTTAGAATCTTTATGCTTTTTAGAACTTTCCACACTTTCTGCCATGAGCGTATATTACTTTGAAAATGCATTTATTACAAAAAGGAAGTAAGTAGGAGAAAGTTAACAGCAGCCAAAAGACTAATACGTCCATGAAAGCATTTTCAACAAAAAGTTTGAGTCACAGCTTCTGTCCACTTACTCCTTCACACCTCCATCTCCCCAACTGAAAATCTTGGATATTTTAAAATGACAGGAACTCCATACACAATAGCATAAGAAAGTTTCTATATGGCAAATGCTATCAGAACTACAAAAATGGGATAGGTGGCTTTGGCCAGACGCCCTCTAACAGTGCTAGGCAGATGGGAGTGCCACGTCCCAGCCTCACAGCAGACGAAAACCACCTACTCCTTGTTTGAGAAGCTCAGCTTGTTTTCAGTGGCTTGCATTCTTTGGGCAACATGCTAGAGGTGCTGGATTCTCCTGCTAAGCCTGCAGGTATGCCACCCCGATCAGAGGCCCCAGTCCATCACCTTCATCCTAATGAACGAGAGCACAGGAAGTTTCAGGAACATCCCTAATGGAATCTATTCTGAGCCCCCTCCTCCTACCAGCTACAGGGAACATGCACCATGATTTTCAAAAGCCCAAATGAAGTCTTTATACTAACGAAGGACATGCTATCAAAACAGCCACCACCATTCTGAATCTAGAAGGATTCAGAATCTGCCTGGATTGGTAGCTTCTCCCAGTGGTGAAGAACTCGCTTCTGGCTATGTGCCACGTGCCAAATTCATTTTTGTCCATGGAACAGCTGAGCCTCTTAGATTTCCAGGAATCCCTCGGCGTAAGGGTTCCTCTCGCCAACCCTGCCCCTACACTATTTTAATGATAGACACAGACAGAAGGAAGGCATAGTGACAAAGGAGGCTCCTTTGTCACAGCAAAGAATAGCCACGATAAATTCCCTTTGCAGACCTCACTGGTCTCCTGGGGATAATGACGCTCATTAGCATGTGCAGGTGTGTGACCTCCTCCAACTCCCAAGGTTTAGATGGGTAGTGGTCTTGGAGGGGGGTAGTTCATTTACTAAATGGGGATGCCCTAATCATTAATGTTCTCTTGCCTTTCTGTTAGAGTTAAGGAAGAGCTGCAAATCCAATGGGATACTGTCTTTTTATCATCCCAGATCAGCTCACCCTGAAGACACCTGAAGCATCGACACCCCTCCACTCCCAAAGCAGGAGCCACTTGGATGAGCTCTCTCAGGAACACGTGGTTCTTTCAGCTAACATTGAAATAATCAGGCTGAGTTGGGGTGGGCAATTTATAACGCTCCTGTTTCAGAGAAAAAGAACTGTAGGATCAGGAGGTCAGAACTGCCAGCAAGACAGAGGGAGCTAAACTCCAGCTCTCAGAAATGTTTCTGGCCCCAATTTCTAGCTGTGCCACTAGCTTTATAAAGAAACACAAATGTTCAACAGAACTCTTTGAGACAACACACACATCCTCTGTGCCTCTTATTTGGTACTCAATCATATTCCGTGAGTATGTATACTACCCGTGAGAATAAGATCTGTCTAATCTCACTTGGGCTTGTTTATGTCCTCTCATAATGCAGGCGCCAGAAACGCATGTACAGTGACCTGTTACATTAAATCTGACCTGTAGATGGACACAACGAATGAACAGAATAAGCAGCATAACTTAACAAAAAGACCACAGCTCCGGAGTCTAAAAGACCCACACCCACACCTGAAATCACATCACAACTTACTACATTTGTTACTCTGAGCAGGACTCTGGTTCCTCATCTTTAAAATAGGATAATAATATGTACCTAGAAGGACCATTAACATCACCAGAGGTAATGGCCGTGTGTCACATGCAATGGCAGCTGTGGCTGTTATGTCCTTTACCCGCTAGAAATAAAACTTCTTGTCCTTAGGTAAAAGTTTTCATCATTTCTACATCACTGCTGGCATTTTATTTAGTTCAGCAATTATTTTGTTGTTATTTTTATTTTTTAAAAAAAACACTGAAATAGAGGCCGTGGCGGTGAGAGGCCCGCGTACCGCAAAAAAAACAAACAAACAAACAAACACTGAAATAAATTTTTAATAAGACCCCCTAATGGCTGGGTACTTTAGGATATGGACACAAGGGGAAGCGTCTGCCCTCGGGGAACTTAGACTCCTGCTGTAGAACCAAGTCCAAGGCAACACCAAAGGAACCTACACCAAAAACTGTGGTACTGAGTAAGCACCTTGTCCATGGGAAGCATTCGGTAAATGCTTGTCTACTGAACTGAATGAAGTCACGTGATAATGTATAAGAGGACAGTGAGGACATGGTGAGTGGCCATGACCAGAAGAAAGCATTTAGGGCTCATCTCAGCAACTTCATCATCCAGCAACTTCATCAACAGGGCCCTGGATGGCCGGTCTTTGCAAGACGTGAGCAAATGAGAGAATGATGGGGGGTGCCCGGTGGGTCCCAAGTGCTGAGCACGTGGCTCCACGAAAGGCAATAAGCAGAGCATCATTTTCAGAAAAAAAGCATATTTCACCTGCTTTTCCTGGGGCCAGTGGTGAGTATTATTTTACTGATGTCAACCCTGAAAACATTACAGGGGCCTCTTCCTGGTCAGCTGAGCTTTTTCAAAACTGTCTCCCAGGGCGGTAAGCTGCCCTTGGGCCCATCCTATGCCCTTCCCTGCACAGAAGGCCTGGCAGCTACAAAGAATCCAGACCTGGAGTCGGGGGCCCTGGGTGCACTGGCTCAGCCCAGAGATGTCCTGAAACACGGGCCAGCAAAGCGGGTGCTGCTGGGGTGCCTCTGATAAGCCCTGGCCAGGAGGCCGGGGACCTGGTCTGGTTCTCGCTCTGCCATCCACCCTCCCCTCCAGGCCGCAGGGCTGGCCCTGGACCCGATAGCTCTAACCCTCACTGCAGGTCTGTCCACACAGCTGCTTGGAGTCAGATGTGTTTCAACAATGCTTCGTCTCCACAAGGAGATGACCCTTGGGCCCGAAACATGGATACGGCCAGCGGGGACTGTATCTCTGCCCTCCCGCTAGTGTGAGAGAGAATCATAGCATCCTTGAGCTGGAAGGCCCCCCCAGCTCCCTCACTTCATGCGGCGAGCCGCCTCCGACCAGCAGAATGACGAGTCGCCACACGCAAGATTCTTCTCGTATCACACTTTATTGGAGCACAGCTTGGTTAAAGAAAAGATGGAAGGAAGACCCCGCAATCCTATAGCAGTCTGCTTATATAGGGATTAAGAACATGTGTCGCTCTGTGATTGGCTTTCGCTGATGGTGCGACTTGTGAGCCAGCATCGGATAGGTCGCTACTTTAAAACCTCATTAGTATACTTAGCGCAAGCGCAGTGGCCACAGGAAGGATGATTCAGCTTGCTTCAGCTTCCTGCTGCGTGGCAGTTAGCTGACCGCGCCCTACAACTTCACAGATGCGGAGGCTCCGGCCAAGTGTCCCTCTGGCCACAACTGCAGCGCGGACAGGACGGCGGGCAGATGAGGCGTCAAGGGCCGCAATGCTGCAGACGCTGCTCTTCACCAGGCTCTTAGGACAGCATCAGATGTTATATTTAACATTGCCACACTCGGCCAACAGCTGGCACACCAGACATAGAGGCTCTGAGACGTTCCCATGGAGATTTAAGCCCAGTTCAGTGGCTGGTTTAGGTCATAGGCTGGATGCAACCAGAAGGGCGGTGGTGTGAGGAATCGGGAGATTGGGATTGACATATATACACTAATATGTATAAAATAGATAACTAATAAGAACCTGCTGTATAAAAAATAAATTAAATTAAATTTTAAAAAAAAGACGTCATGATGCTGCAGACGCAGTCAGACAAGAGCCTGTCCTTGTGGGAAGAGACCTATTCATGGAGCTGTGGGTGGACACTTTGCACCCAAGAACCCCATGAGGCAGGAAATTCAGCTAAATGATTAAGCTCCCCGCAGTCTCAGCTTTAATCAGCAAAAGAACCAGAATGTGCACTCGGTTCTGTATGAGGCCGCCGCCAGGGGTGTTTTGCTTTGTTTTGTTTTGTTCACTCACCGTAACTTGTCTGACCCCGCTGTGCCCTGCCTATCTAGCTGACAAGATATTGGTCAGGAAGAGGGTAAGTGGGCAGTTGCAAGGAAGTGCCAAAGAGCATCACTTATCCCAACCTGGAGGTCGAGGGGACCGGACGTTGCAGAGTGTCTGGGCTCCATTACTAGGACTGAAAGAGGATAAGCAGGTGAGGAGGGTACAAGGGGCAGAGGAAAGAGCAAGAGAAGAGAAAAGTCTCCAAATAACCTGGTGATTCAAGGACCTCTGGGCCCCTTGATGTCACTCATGCATTTTGCAGTTCATGCTCAATGACAGAGCGCAAGCCCCAGCCATTCCCCCCCACCATGAATCAACAGGAAAGGAGCAGGCAGGTCAGGAACCCACAGAGCCATCGCCAACCCCATGCATCATTCACTGTTCCCTTCTCTGGACGCTTGCCTTTCCTCCATCCCTCCTCCACCTCTGTTCCAGCCCTGCCTATTCATCGAGGACAGATCCATGTGCCGCTTCTCCCCACTGTCTGCTCCCTTGGAATCAATTTTCCAGTTAGTCATGTGGACCATTTACTCCCAGAAGGAGAGGACCCCTGGACTCCCCTTTGTGGCTCCCACTCACCTTCCCACTTGGTCCTTGATGAATCACAGACAGGGATGCCTGACAGTTTCAATGAACTGAACTCCAAGCAGCTGATGCACACAAAGGACGGGGTGGATGGTCACCTAACTGAGAGGTGGGGATCCGACCTCATGAAGAGGAGAGCAGTGCTTTAACAAAGCCCAGTGCTATGTGGGAGGCATGCGTGGGGACAAAGCCAGTGACCTGGGAGCTCAGGACACCCAGGTGACAGTCCAGCTTTCAACCCTACCTGGCTGCAAAGTGAAAATAGTAACACTATCGTTTTCAGAAGATTCTGTGGGCATTAAATGACATAATGTGTAAGAAAAACACTCAGTACACTCAGAAGTGCTTTTTAAGGCCAACGTAAAACCCATACAATTGTAGGTTGCTACTTAAGAGTCCAGTATCATTATTCCCCCTCCCCTCGTGGCTTCAGGTCATTGATGGCTGAAGCTACAAATGTCTTGCTCAATCTGCACTCAGAGTTGGCTCATTTGATGCCAAACAACAACCCCGGGCTGGCCTCTTTTTGGGGCAGTGGAAGGAGTCCAGGCTGGGAGGGGAGTGGGGAAGGGATTCCCGTGCTGGCCCCAGTCAGGAAGGGACCGGTCCATTCTCTGTGCTTCTGTGCTTCCATCACTTTTCTCCAATAAAGGCCTTGGCTTTGATGGCATCCAGGACCATTGTCAGGTTAAAAATTCACTGACCTAAGCTCTAAAATTTCTAGGATGAGGGCACTGGGGTCTCAAGGCAGCCCCGCTGCATGTGGTTGTGTGACAGGGTGGCTCCGTTGTTCCTTGATTCTCTTTCTGTGGTTCTACACGCCCCATTCAACTTTCCCAAGGCCAGCGCTTAGGGAGTATCCCCTGTGCGTCATTTTCTCATGTGCCCTGCCATCGGCGTATACCATTCAATCCTTCCTCCCCAACCTACTTCCTAATTTATGTAGCAATGACCTTGCAATTGCTGCAAAAGAAATTCAGGGGCCTCTTTAAGCAGCCTGGACAGAGAGAGGAGCTGTGAGCTCAGGCCGCCCCGCAGGGTAGACTTTAAAAGCGCCCACATTAAGGTAGGTGTTGTGAAACAAGCTCCGAGGAGTCCCCAGGAAACGCTCCCTGGTGGTGAGCTGAATTGAGGAAATTACTTGTGTTCCAGCTGAAGCTCTGAACCTCGGGGTCATGATTACACCCCCTAAAAGTCCTATGGTGCTTTGGACAAGAATTGCAGGGTGGCACAGCAGGGGCCTGGAGGTGTTCCCACGGTGGGGAGGGCGGGAACCAGGCCCCGTGGGCTTCCTGACCTGCCTTGCTTTGGAGTACTCTGAGCTGATTTGTCATTTCCAAATTTGGCCTGTGTTTTCAATTATATTAAGTCACATCCAATCAACACACACAAACTCTATGCCTCCTGTGTGCCAGGCTCTGGGCTCGCCTGGGGAGCCAAAACCTGGAGAGGCTTCTTGGAGAAAGAAGGGACTCACAACACCTGAGGTTATGAAAGAATCAAGGTACGTGCGAATTTTGCCAATGGTTAATTATCAGATGGGGTGTATGGCCAAGACGATCTGATGCAGAAGGAAAGAAAAGAGAGAGGGGCTGTCGGGGAATGTTCTAGAAGGATGGATTTAAGCTGAACCCACAAACCAAGGGAGACAGTGCCAACGGAGGGAAGAAATTAAATTCTCCAAAAGGGATACCCAGCAGGTACAGCCTCAGAAGATGCGAGGAGACAAGAGGACTTTTAAAAGTATGTCCACTCCACAGGCTGCACTTTTACCCCCTTCCCATGGTCCCAGGGCCTGGAGTCTGATCTGCTGAGAAAATTGCCTATTTTCCAACCTCAGTGGACACAGCAAGCCTTGGAGAGAAAGGCATAGGACAGTGGAAACTATACCAGCCTGGTCAGGAGACAAAGGAACTACAGTGACCAGTGGCCCTAAGACCTGGCACCGGCCACACAAATTCTCTGAGTCTCCATATCTTCACTCGTGAGCTGAGGAATGACCCAGCAGGGCTTCCTATCCCACGGGATCCTTGCAGGAATCAAACGAAGAAATGGATGTGACAGGGGATAGGACCTAAGGGGTTACATGGCTGCAGGGTTAGCAGGAACAGTGGAGGCAGAGGGTACACAGTGCATTGTTCCCGGCACCGGCTCTGCAGCTGGAGACACAGCCTGCGTTTTAACCCCGACTCAGCCACTGACTAGTTGGAGGGATTACTTTACACCTGTATACCTTGGTTTCCTCACCCATTAAAAGGCAATGAGTCCGATTCCTATACCTCATAGGACTAAATGAGCCGATACTTGTAGAGCTCCCAGAGCATGCTTAAGTCTTCAATTAACATTAGTTATTTATTAAAAGTGCTATTTTTATTATTATTGAGGAGGACCAGTTACTGATAACACTCAGAGCCCAGGGTGATATATATATCCTGGCTAGAGATCCAGGGAAGAGTTATGTTACAGCCTGGAGTTGACATTGCAGTCTGAAGGCAGAAGTCCCTCTTCTTCCAGGGAAATCACTCTTCTTCTCTTAAGGCCTTCAACTGATTGGATGAGGCCCACCCACATAATGAAGGGTAATCTGCTTTCCTCAAAGTTTACTGATTTAAATGTCAACCTCATCTAAAGAAACCTTCTCAGCCACATCTAAACTGGTGTTTGCTCAATATCTAGGTCAGATGACCCAGCCACATTGACATATAAAATTATCCACCACCACAGGGCCGGGTCTCTCGTGTGAACCTCTTTTGCCATCCCTAACAGAGACTCTGCTACTTAGAAGCTGCTCAATAAATACTCAGCAAGTGAATGAATGGATGGATAGATTAGTGATTCTATATAATCACTTAGAAGCTATTGTATTTCAGAGATAATCCTTCATAAAAAAAAAATCCATGTGTAACTGTTTTTGGCATGAATCAAATGGACTTTTGGAAAAAAGCATTTGTTGTTCTATTTTGAGTCTTCCCCTGTGGACCCTAGAGGCTGACGGCATCCATCCACGGACCAGCCGACCACCCCTCCCTGCCCTGGCTCACACCCCATTACAAAGAACATCACTGTCTGGAGGGCAGAATAGGAAAGGGCGGGAGGCATTAACTCCTGCCAAGAAACAAGCCACGGCTCCTCTGCCTCAGGAAACAGCCAAGGCTGAGAGGAAGCCGCTGCAGGTGTCTGTTCCAGGGGTTTCCATGTTTATGAGGATCCCCAGGATCTAGAAAAACAAGGTGCAAACCAACAGGCTAGACGGTGTTTACAAGTTGTTTAGCAAACCTACTTGTAAACGTCTGATCAATAATTTACGTGAATGTGCCTCAAATTAAAAGTGACACTAAGCCATCCTCATCCAGCACTGGTGGAGTCTATCTCTTTATTTCTCTTGTAACATCTTAAACATCGTAAGGGATTGGTCTTGGGATCGCCAAAGTTCATTGTCCAGAGAATCTAATGTTTGCTCAAGGATAAAATTCAGATCAGAAAATTACAAGATTTCTGAATTGGAATGACCCGACACATCCAAATATCAGAAGCAGGTCCAGGGGGGGCAAGGTGGCGTGCTCAGAGTCACGAAGTTGAGTAGTTCTGGCGCTGAAACCAAGTCGCCTCCTCCTAGCCCTGGCCCAGAGCCTGGCCATTGCACTGTGGTTTGCCATCACTGAGAGAGGTTATAGCTGGGGAGGACTCATATAAGTAATCAGTTAGGCTTTAACTTGCAACTATATAAAAAGGCTTCCTGGTCTAAAATTCGACTCACAGTTTAGCTCAGAGATAAATTCCATGATTTCCCCCTTGCCAAAACCAGTATTTATGGCATTTGAGTGAGCAGCAAATTACCAGTTTCAAGCAAAAAAAAATGTCCTTTCTACATGTTCACAAACATATCATCACCTCCAAATACTACATCACTATAATAAAATATATGGCAAATTAGCTTATCATATTTGGAGTAATTTAATCAAATCAATACATATTCTACCAACCCACACAAGTGACTCATATAATTACAGTAGATTGACAAAAATTACTTCATATTAATAAGCAAACAAGACACTTTAAAAAGAATACTGTCCTCCTCTCCTCTGTATAAGTTTACCAATTTATGAGAAGGATGCTATCTTAATGTGTAAAATGACATTTATCTATCATAAACTTTCTATAACATTCAGCTTCAGAATGATTAAAAAACATCAGGACCCAAGGTATGTAAAAATATATCTGAACAGGAATTCCTCCCTTAGCTGGTTTGGCATCCCTGACACAGCATTAACTGTGATTGTGACACAAGTCCAGTCGAGGGCTCCAGGAGATACAAAGACCATTCCACTTGTTCATAGACATCTCCAATGTTCACGGTAGCTCCTTCCCTGACCACAGATCCCAGAGGGAGAAAAGCCCAGTCTTCTTCTAGTGAAATGCCCAGCAAATTTCATTATTCAACCAAAGATAACAACCAGTGTTTTTAGGTGAGAATTTCTTCCCTGCTTTTCTCAGGAAATTTATGTTCTTCTGAATCCCAAATCCTAAGAAAAGTCAATCGTGAACACACGAGGAAAACGGGAATAATTATAATTTTCCTACAAGAAATAGAGTTAACAGGCAAGACCTTATTAGTTTAATGGAAACCACTGATTCAAGTCAAAAGCAAGAGCAGGAAATGTTATGTGTGGAGTCCAGGGTTAAGATCAAAGTTATTGGAAACTGGGGGCAGAGCAAGGAGCAGAGACGTCTTGTGATTTAATCAGTCGTGTTGCTTGTGGCCATTGCCATGTGTGTTCTGGCCCTGTGTGCTGCTGAGGGTGTACCATTATTGCAAATAAAATAAATATTAATACGTGTATAGAACAGGGTATACTTTACACAAATCTTATGAGTGCTCCAAGAAATAGCAAGTTTGGGAAGAAAAATAAATGCTTAAATTGGGAATATTGACATGTGATTCTCTGGTGCTGTGAACCACGCTAAGATAGCTAAATGTTACATTATTCAAACATACCCAATAATATTCTCTAGTGTTTTCTAGTGTTTGAGTATTTGCTATAGACTACAGTTCTCTGTAAATATTTTAACAGAAGAAATGCAAAGAGAAAATAACAGTGCTGTGGATTACTACATGAAATCAGAAACTGATGTAAAATTTGAATTAGCAAAAAAAAATTTTTGAATTAGCGTAAGTGATAATGATTTCAACAGCAACACCAAAATCAGGGCAAGTAGACAAAATATCTTTTCTTTTTTTTTTCATTTTCATTGTTAAAAAAGAAAAACCGGTGACATATGTGGTAATGCCCAAATTGAAGGTGCTTTTGGACAAAGGATAATTAGACCAACTCAAGACAAAATATAAGGAAATTGTCTACGTCTGGAATATTTGTTACAAAACAAAGATCGAGAGTATCACATAAGGCAATTGATGCTTTAGGTGTTATTTTTAAAATGGAAACTTAGATATTTGGGATAATGCCTTTCCATTTTGAAATGATTTTTATTCGGTATATATTTTGTATTAAAGTTCTCTTCTTTTAATGCTTCCTGTTATCAAATATCTCTATCAGGAAAAGATCACTTTTACATGCTATCAAAAGATGTAATCTTACCATAATGCATTAGTTCATAATAATAAACTATACATTTATGATGATAAATTTTGCTTACAGAAATCTTCTGAGAGTTTTAGTATAATCCTATTACAATAAAAATCACTCATTATTTATTATAACCCTATTATAATAATCATTCATTGTTTATTCATTGTTATTATTATAACCTTATTATGATAAAAATCATTCATAATTTAATATACATATAAAAAATGAAAAATACAGCCTAGCTCACGATTTCAGGGATTCCCTAGAATTCCCAAGAATTTCAATTTCTTATTCTCAGATCCCAAATGTTAATATTAATTAAAGATTTAAAAAAAAAAAAAAAGAATGTTTGGAAACACGAAGCCCAATGGTTAAGGTAGAAAGAGGATACAATTTATAATGTAGATTTTGTAAGGCAGGAAGTAGAATTTTTGTCAGATAATCCTCTCCACCACTGTAATAACAGTTAATATGAAAATGCATCCCAAAGAAGTTTATCAAAAGACAAATAAATTGTAAATATAAAATGAAAGCCATGTTGCTTTGGTGATGTAATGATACAAAGGTAAAACATCTCTTCCAATTTTTAGCACCTCTTTAGAGCTAATTTCTATTTCACTTAGAAGTATTTCGAAGAGTTGGTCTCCATAAATAATAAAAATCTTAATAATCAATTAATTAATATTTATAATTATTATTTAAATAAAAATAAATCCTTTGAAATGTAGGTTCTACACTTATGAAAGGCATTCTATTATTTTGCTCTGAATTATTTTATATATCTAATCTCTTGATATTGGTGGAGAGAAAAAAGAAAGAAAACAAAGAAATTGAAAAGAAGCAATTCTTATACAACTGCACAGCAAAATAGATTTCCTTGAAAGCTGTTTTTGGAGCTAAGCCTTGGATCCAATAATATAAACATCCTCTGAGCTTTTCCTAATTCATCTTTACTTGATGGTGGTTGCAGACTGGAGTCTCCAGGAAGCAGATGCTGGGATGGAATTGAAAGCACAAAAAGTTTACTGGGGAGAAACATCTATTAAGAAAGAAATGGGAGGAAGCAGGATTGAGCAGAGGAGCTGACAGATTGCAATGACAAAGGGCAAGGCCAAGTCTCCCCAGGGAGGTCCAGGGCAAAGATCACCTTCCGAAAGTCATGTTGAGCAGAAATGGATAGACCCTTCCTCCACCACTTCACTTGGGCATCAGCAGAATTGTGGCTGGAAAACTGAGGCAGATCTTCTGGAAACTAACAGCTGGAGGCTACCAGCCAGCCATACTCATTGCAGTGGGAAGCATTCCTGTTCTCCAAAGGGCATTTGAGCAGAACATCTCTGTAACAACTACATAGCAAATATGACCAAAAAATCAAAAACAAAAACTCAGTAAGTATAGGCAAAATCTCCCAAAAGTCCCACTGAATTTTAACATAGTACGTTTGTTAAAAGAAGTATTTTTACATAATTGGTGGAGTAGACTTTTACAACTCGGAGTCAGAAACTACAAATAGTATGAAATCAATTAGTCAAAGGACAAAATCTTCCCAGTGGGGTCTTATACTCCTCTCCAAAAGCAACAGAACTACAATAATCACGTTCGGAAGGTTCTCTGACGAGTACAATATAAACTTGGAAACGTTTTAGGAATCAGAACCATTTTGGATATACATGTTAAAATAAAATCGCGAAACTAGATGTTGAAGTAATAAGTACGTTATGGGGGTGTTGACTGATTCCAATACACTTATTGGAATGAACAGTGCAGGAATGTTGGCTATATTACTGGCATTAATTGGTGAGCAGCAAATAAAGCTATATATTTTCTCCATCTGTCTCTGGGGTCATCTTATATTTGCAAAGGCTCACAATGAGATAATAGGCCCGGTTTGTAAAGGGGGTTCTCCATTTTTGCCCAGGCAATTAAACGGAAAGAGTACAACTGTCCCCACGGTTGCCTAATTGCGGGTGCAATTAGCCAGGACCCCTCATTCAGAGGCTGTGAGTGACAGATCAGTCAATTATTCAATAGCAGACACAAGGATTTGCACATGCAATTCTGTATTCAAAGCTATTCACAGACTCTAAAATTGATAAATAATGGGAAAGCCTCCTGAAACATTTTTTTCCCAAGCGAATTGTCTGTCATCTCAAAAGAAGAGACTGATTTGATTCTAGGGCCCATTTGTGAGCTTAGGTCAACCAAAGGGAGCAGCCCCATCCTTGGCTTCACCCAAAGCCCTTTAGAACCCTTTGAAGAATGGAACATTCAGGACCATCTTGGACCTTGTATGGCCACTCCTGGCCTTAACCAACCTCTAACACTCCTCACGTCTAAACTCATGCCATTGGGGTTAATCTAAAACCTACCATGCATGCATCATTTATTCAACAAAAATTATCAATATTAAGAGCTGTTTATGAGATGTAATAGTCCATAGGACATGATCCCTGCCAGGAAGCTCGTATTCTCTCAAGATATGTAAATGAGCAGATTCAATACGATGCAAGAATTGGAGAGGTATGAAGGTGGGAACAGAAGATGAGGTGCCTCCCCCTGCCTGGAGGAGAGTGGGAGGAACTCAAGGGATGATGGGGGCATTGAGTAGCCTTCAAAGCAAAGGATGTATGCTCAATGGAGGATATGATCTCCCATCATCCCGGGAGGAACTCAAGGGATGATGGGGGCATTGAGTAGCCTTCAAAGCAAAGGAGGTATGCTCAATGGAGGATATGATCTCCCATCAATTATCCAGAATAAAATGCCACCTAATAATAGTGTATCTCATTGCACAACTTGCCTAAAAAAAGTAACTACTATTTTTTTCTCTTTTTAAGATTATTCTCCTATATTCGTTAGGTTAAACTAAATGCTTTTATACATAAATCCAAACATATGTATTGGCTCAGATGCCACAGAAATTCATTTAATAAAAGAAAAGGTTTACAGCCAAATACCTAATAATGTTATTAAATATTAATAGACTATAAGTAAAAGATTGTCAGACTGAATTTACAAAACAATATATGTATGTATAAGTAAAAATATATATAAGTGTATATATAAGTATACCTGTATGTATACTACCTACAAGAGACATACTTTAAATATAAGGATACACAAAGTTTAAAAGTAAACAGAAAAATATACAGGATGCAAACACTAATAAAAAGAAAGCTGTTCTGATCATACTAATAACTGCAGAGATAAAGGGGTATATTTCATTAGGAGAATAGGATCAGTCCAACAAGAAGCTACAACAAGCTTAAATTTGAATGCATCTAATAATATAACTTCAAAATATATCAATCTTAAAAATTCACAGAACTAAAGGCAAATAAAAAGATAAATCCACAATCTCAGCTGAAGCGTATAACACACCTCTTTAGTACCTAAAAGAATAAGGAGTCATGAATATCAGTAGAGACACTGAAAATTTGAACAATACAAACAACAAATTATCTAATCAAAATACATAGAACCCCACACTCAACAACTGAAAATACACATTCAGGTGCACTTACTTCAGGGCCATTCACTCCTACCACCAAAGCAGGACACGTTCGGAGTCTCTATTGAATGCCCCAGATATGCAAAGAGGAGGGTCTCCTTTGGCTGGTTGGAACTTGAACATCTCCTAGCCCCATGTAACCTCTAGGGATTATTCACCTTACATGTCCCCAGTCCTTCTTGCCTGGAGTCATGGAATTTCATATTTTGTACATTTGGTTTAGTAATCAGCAAAAGAACCAAGGGAAAAACAGTGTGGATCCAGGCAGGCTTTCTCTGCATGGCTGCTGCCCCTCTGGTATTGTGTACCACCAACGCTAGGCACCTCCACCTCTCTGAGCCCTGATCTCTGTCAACACCACTGATCTCTGCTTGGAACCCCTCCTCACACTGGCCTAGGAAGTGTCACTAGGCAGAAATCCAGGGATATTGGTTCACCTTACTTGTTTCCAATTTCTGTAGTCTGTTCTCCAGTGCCTGCAAAGAGTTGTTTCACATATTTGATGCAATTTTCTACCTGTTTATGGTCCCAGTAACTCCATCATGACAGTCTATTTTTTTTTCTAAATTTTTTAAAAAATATTTTACTGGTCATTGATATGTCTGGACTCACTGGACTATCTTGATGGAAGTGATCTCATCAAATTTCACCTTTCAGATACCAGTCATCTTTCACATCACTAAGGATATATTTCATCTTTGGGATGGCATATATGGATAAATTCACACACAGGGGCATGAGTCCATGAAGGGCAAGGATCTTAGGATCTTGCAGTGGTTGAATGTAGATCAGCAAAAAGAACTTAAGAGTTCATCATCTACTCCAAGATCTCATTTTTAAAGGTGATGTGGGAACTAACTAGTTGTTCACCAAATCTGTTTTGTCTTCTCGGCACAAAACTAGAATGCATTAACCAGCCTCATGTGCAATTAGGTATAGCCTTGTGTTTGAGTTCTGGCCAAGGACATATGAACAGATGTGACACCTGCCTATTCAAAAGTACTTCCCACATAATCTTCAACTCTTTTCTCATCCACCTACTCAATGACAAGGAGGACAGGACAGCGTTATAATAGGGAAATATCCTTGATCACTGAAAGATCAGGTGGAAATCCAGTGAGCTGAGCACGGAGATCACTCAGTCTACCTCGACACAAACAGGACCCCTTTACTGTGTTAAGCCACTGGGATTTGGGGGCTTTACCTGTAACAGCAGCTGGTGTTACCTTAACAGATGCTGAAGCAGAAACTGATGCTCAGGAAGAGGAAATGACAGAGTTCACCAGTCCAATATTTTTTCATATGAAAGTCATTTCCATGTTGGTTCTGTAGAAAGGGCCAGGTGCCTTATGGGATATTGAATCATTTCAGTACCTACAATAGTGCCTTTTTAATGTAGCTTTTAGGTTTTTTGTCCAATATAAGCCCCTAGAATATGATGAAGGTAAAAAGCTCCGTTCAGTTTTCCCGGTACTCTAAAATAGTATTGGCAAACAGTAAAGATCTTCATCACATCTGCCCTGAGCAGATCTGGCCCTGCACATGAAAGGGAAAGAGACCTTCAACAGAAAAACTGAGACGGAGTAGATTTGTGACTTCCTTACTATTAGCTATTTGCCAAATAATTTTGTAAAGAAGGGTAAATGATGTGGCTAAGAGAACAATCAAGCATGCCTTCGTTTGAAGATTTAACTAACCGTAGAAATAATTGAAAACAGGCCATTGGAATTACATCCCTCAAACTAAAACACCAAGATAAGAATTGCCCCAAGGACTCTAACTTTTATCTAATGTCTCTACTTTTGACTACTCTAGGCACAAAGAATATCAACATCTCATACAACAAGTGGTTTTCTTCTCCTTAGCCCCCCGACCACTTCCAATGTCATGTTCTAGTTGAACACCTTGGCCACGTAATTTAGCCTGAGTGCCAGGTATGAATGTATTGCCTCCAGCTCCAAATCCACCTCTCACTGACCTGCTTTGTGAGATTCTAAGGTTCGGTGTTCCCGTCGGAGTGTTAGGAGATTGATTGATACCTGCTTCCTCCGTGTCAAAGGATTACTAAAGATCAAATGCAGTTAGTCTTAGAATTCCTTCCGCAGTGAACAAACCACCTCTGCATGAACCACCGCCCTGGCGATGTGGAACAACTTAGTGTCACTCCTTCTATCACAAGAGGGGGATTTTGTCCTGAAAACATGTCAGTGCCTGATGACATACAGTCATATGGAAATAGGAAGCGAGCACGAATTTCTAATCTCTGCAGCCAAATCAGCTGTTTTCTACGCGCTTCTGCTTTTGCACCTGCTCCCCACGCTGTCAGCCATGTGGAAAGTCCACCCGCTGCCCGGTTCCAATGGGAAGAATGAGAGGAAGGAAGGAAGCGCTTCTTCAGGCCCATCTGACAGGTGTGGGCACCCAATGACCGGGGGCGGGGGGGTGGCTTTCCCTCCCTGCCCTTTTATTGAAATGAACTCTCCAGTTCTATCGTGAAGAGGTAAAGCCAGCCTTGCAGTGTCACTTCTGGGGTTATTTATACACCCACAGAGCTCAAGGCTTGGGTGTGGCCGTGAGTATGAAGTTCATCAATTGAACTCTGATGAGGCTGGCTGAACACTTCCCCCCAATTAGTTATTTTCACCGCAAAGAAGTGCAGGTGCCTGGCTTCCTGTGCCGAATGACTGGCCAGGTGGGGATGACTCAGTGGCATGTGTCGTGGTGATCTGAAGCAGTCAGAGTGGGCTGGGGTGCTGGGGAAGGTCTCTAACCACAAGCAGATCCCGCTGGGGCCGTGTGTCCCTGGGGCTCCCAGCCCGCCAGTCTCAGGCTCCCCCTTGCAGAGCTGAGACTCACGGACCCCAGAGGAACAACAGGTGTAGGGGGAGGGGTGGTGAAATGGTCTCTATCATTTTTATAGCAATCTCTTCTCATTTTCTACACTGCAGCCTTCAGTCCATTAAATGTAATTTCCTGGCATCACCCAAGCTTGAAAGGCCAGATCAAAAGTACCGAGTGTCCCAGCTGTGCGGGCCTCGTTCGGGCTGAACATTAACCACAGCCCTTGCAGATGATTCACTCCATTTGAGACCTGGAAGCACCCTGGATGCTTCCTCTCTGTGGGATTGGCTTTATTGTTCTCCCTGCCCTGCAGTTGTGAAAACATTTCCGAAATGCAGTCATCTCCCCTACAACAAAACAAGTCTGCCCCTGCCTAGGTGTCACACCTGTATGGTGCACAAATGAGGAGAGGGCTTTCAGAACTGGAAGAAGAACCCATAGTTCTCAGACCGACAACAGGCTGCAAATCACTTTTACATGTCATGGATGGAGACCACACAGAAAGGCTTTGAATTCACGTTTGGGGAAATATAATGGCCCAGAGAGCTGAATTCTGTGCTGGTGATCACTTTTCAAGATTGCACTGAAGAAAACTAGAAAGAAGACCCTGAGTGCTGGGAGCACAGTAGGTGATGAGTGAAAAGCAGCAGCGGCTGTAGCAGAGGCAGAAGGAACAGGGTAAGATGCGCACTGAACCAAGGACCAAGGGCCATTGAACGAAGGACCCTGAGAGTACCTGCAACACTGAGCCATGACACTGAGAGGAGATGCACCCCGATGTCCTCTGGCCTCTTCACTGTTCCTGATGGTGCTGACGACACTCATCATGAAATGTCCTCAAACCTGGAAAATGTGGCAGAGGGAAAGCGCATTGAACCAAGAGCCAGAAGCCTGGCTCCTATTCCGTCTCTTTCCTCTACTGCTCAAGGCATCTCACCTGTTTTGGCGTCAGGTTCCTCATCTGTTAAAATTGGGAATCATAATTCTGACTTCCTACCTCCCAGGGTTTTAGGGAGAACCAAATGAGATTAGGCAAAAAAAAAAAAAAAAAAAAAGAAAGAAAGAAAGAAAAGAAAAGAAAAGAAAAGAAAAAAGAAAAGAAAAGAAAGAAAAGAAGAAAAAACCTTCCAGAAAGGTAAAACACTAAGGCAGATAGAAGGGGTTGTTTTTACCAATTAAACAAAATGACCAAAAAGTGAAATGGATCATCTCGGCAAAATCTGAATTAGCTCAAGAATCAGAGCTCTCCCTCCACTAGGTCCTTGGTGCTGGTTTCCCCAGCTTTTTATGCAGAGCCAGCCAGTCCCAGGATATGTGGCTCCAGCAGCAACATGTGCGTCCATTCTCATCCTCATCCTCCCAACGTCTTCTGCCTCCAGGATCAGGTAACCACATGCTGACTCTTCAGTAACAAATAAATTTGAACAAAACAAGCCTGCCAAGAAACACCTGCATTTCGATGGTGGTTTCTAGAAACCCATACTGTCTATAGAACCCAAAGGAATGGGATTGTGGTGGTAGAATGACATGCAGTAGGGTTGGTATTTTGGATGGATGAACTGCTCTGTTCCATTCCTATCATCAGCGCCCTACTCCTCCATAAGACAGCCCTGAATATAACGTCATTTCAAGAGAAATGTATGGTTTTGCTGCTGAAACAAAAACTACCATCATTTGAAACTCCTTCATAAAAAGATTCTTCTGAAAGCAAGGAGTCTGAAGTAAATGGCAAGACCAGTGACACCAAAAGAAGGGAAGATACCAGTTTTTTTCAAAACTCAGGAAACCAAAGTTTTGGAATGGTCCAAGTCAAAATTCATTGTTTGATAACAGGAAGACAGGGAGATCTAGTTATTTAACTTTCCTTATTCATGGTGTCCTTCGTGTCTCAGTAATTTTACACAGTGTCCCTGTGCCAAAAGAAATAGTTAATAGTTCCACTTATTAAGTAATTAAGTTATAAGTGTTCGTGTCCTGGGAAGTTAGTAGCTGTTTAAAACAATAATACACTAATTGAAAGGAAAAATAACATTTGTTTTTCATTCCAAAATAGCCATTTACTAGTGGGTGTGGGCCCCTGTTGGGCTCTGCACAGCTTCTCAATCCTTGGACTCAGAGTGGACATGGCCCACCCTCAAGTCCTGTTTCCTACTGATTTTCATGCCATAGTTGTTTTTATTCTTAGCATGCCATTTTATTCTTTTCATGCCATAATTGTTTTTATTCTGGGGTTTCCCAAACCCCAGCTCTACAAAGGTATGTCATTAAAGGAATGTGGCATGGCCCAACATGGGAACCAAAGTCTCTCAAGCTACTAGTTCACACATTGTCTGATAGATACAGAGCATCGCTGTGTTTCCCTAGAAAATTGAAAATTTTAAACACCCTGCAGGGCCCATGTGAGTTCACTTTAACACCCTGGGGTGCTCCAGAGCTTAGAGAGGGAAATCACAGGTCTAGTGAAAGATCCCTGGGCTGGGCAGCCTGGAAGGCTTGAGATCAGGTCCCGATTCAGCCCCCAAAAAGCTGTGCAACCTTAAGGCAAGTAGTAAACCTCTCTGAGCTTCAGTTCTCTATTTATAAAAGGGAAGTGAGAATCCCTAAAATCACACCTTACTTAGTATTCATTCCTATAAAGAGACAAGCCCAAAGTCATTCACACCCATTTTCAAAAGGCTATAAAGTGTGACTCTCAAATTATGTTCTCGTTCCCAAAATTCAATCCACAGATCTCAGTAAAAACAGAGAAATTGTGCTGTGGCTGCAGGAATTCTGCTTCAGATCTGAGATGGGGTCCTGAACGTGTATTTTTTTTTATTGAAGTCCCTCCAGATGATTCTGTCGCCTGGATTAATTTAAGAATCATTTCTACTGACAACACAGCAAAATTGAGAGCCTCGTGCTCCAAAGCCCAAAGTCAGCACAAAATGTTTGAGTATATTAACATCAATCTCATTATTTGCTTTTAATGATACTTCATCACATTCTCTTATCCCTTTTAATTTGGTCACATCATTCAAGTGGGTTTAATTCCCAGTTTGTTGTCAGGACTGCCAAGAGGTCTCGCCCTGTCACCACAGAGCTGAAGTCACCCGGTTGTGGTTGGCACCCAGCCCCCAGCTGTTCCCTTGACAAAAGATAGACATACACTCTTTTTTTTTTTAACATCTTTATTGGAGTATAATTGCTCTACAATAGTGTGTTAGTTTCTGCTTTAAAACAAAGTGAATCAGCTACACGCATACATAAATCCCCTCCCTCTTGCGTCTCCCTCCCACCCTCCCTATCCCACTCCTCTAGGTGATCACAAAGCACCCAGATGATCCCCCTGTGCTATGCAGTTGTTTCCCACTAGCTATCGATTTTACATTTGGTAGTGTATATACGTCCATGCCACTCTGTCACTTCGTCCCAGCTTACCCTGCCCCCTCCCCATGTCCTCAAGTCCTTTCTCTACATCTGAGTCTTTATTCCTGTCCTGCCCCTAGGTTCTTCAGGACATTTTTTTTTCTTTTTTAGATTCCATATATATGTGCTAGCATATGGTATTTGTTTTCCCCTTTCTGACTTACTTCACTCTGTATGAAAGACTCTGTGTCCATCCCCCTCACTACAAATAACTCAGTTTCATTTCTTTTTAAGGCTGAGTAATATTCCATTGTACATATGTGCCACATCTTCTTTATCCATGTATCTGTCGACAGACACTTAGGTTGCTTCCATGTCCTGCCTACTGTAAATAGAGCTGCAATAAATATTGTGCTACATGACTCTTTTTGAATTATGGTTTTCTCAGAGTATATGCCCAGTAGTAAAATTGCTAGGTCCTATGGTAGTTCTATTTTTAGTTTTTGAAGGTACCTCCATACTGTTCTCCATAGTGGCTGTATCAATTTACATTCCCACGAACAGTGCAAGAGGGTTCCCTTTTCTCCACACACTCTCCAGCATTTATTGTTTGTAGCTTTTTGATGATGGCCATTCTGACTGGTGTGAGGTGATACCTCACTGTAGTTTTGATTTGCATTTCTCTGATGATTAGTGACGCTCAGCATCCTTTCATGTGTTTGATGGCAATCTGTATATCTTCTTTGGAGAAATGTCTGTTTAGGTCTTCTGCCCATTTTTAGATTGGGTTGTTTGTTTTTTTGATATTGAGCTGCATGAGCTGCTTGTATATTTTGGAGATTAATCCTTTGTCAGTTGCTTCATTTGCAAATATTTTCTGCTATTCTGAGGGTTGCCTTTTCGTCTTGTTATGGTTTCCTCTGCTGTGCAAAAGCTTTTAAGTTTCATTAGGTCCCATTTGTTTATTTTTATTTCCATTTCTCTAAGAGGTGAATCAAAAAGGATCTTGCTGTGATTGTGTCAAAGAGTGTTCTGCCTATGTTTTCCTCTAAGAGTTTTATACTGTCTGGCCTTACATTTAGGTCCCAAATCCATTTTGAGTTTATTTTTGTGTATGGTGTTAGGGAGTGGTCTCATTTCATTCTTTTACATGTAGATGTCTAGTTTTCCCAGCACCACTTATTGAAGAGGCTGTCTTTTCTCCATTGTATATCCTTGTCTCTTTTGTCATAGATTAGTTGACCATAGGTGTGTGGGTTTCCCTCTGGGCTTTCTATCTTGTTCCATTGATCTATGTTTCTGTTTTTGTGCCAGTACCATATTGACTTAATTACTGTAGCTTTGTAGTATAGCCTGAAGTCAGAGAGTCTGATTCCTCCAGCTCCATTTTTTTTCCCTCAAGACTGCTTTGGCTATTCAGGGCCTTTTGAGTCTCCATACAAATTTTAAGATTTTTTGTTCTAATTCTGTAAAAAATGCAATTGGCAGTTTGATAATGATTGCACTGAATCTGTAGATTGCTTTGGGTAATATAGTCATTTTCACAATATTGATTCTTCCAATCCAAGAACATAGTATATCTCTCCATCTGTTTGTATCATCTTTAATTTCTATCATCAGTGTCTTATAGTTTTGTGCATACAGGTCTTTTGTCTCCTTAGGTAGGTTTATTCCTAGGTACTTTATTCTTTTTGTTGCAATGGTAAATGGCAGTGTTTCCTTAATTTCTCTTTCAGATTTTTCATCATTAGTGTATAGGAATGCAAGAGATTTCTGTGCATTAATTTTGTATCCTGCTACTTTACCAAATTCATTGACTAGCTCTAGTAGTTTTCTGGTAGTATCTTTAGGATTCTCTATGTACAGTATCATGTCATCTGCAAACAGTGACAGTTTTACTTCTTCTTTTCCAATTTTATTCCTTTTATTTCTTTTTCTTCTCTGATTGCTGTGGCTAAAACTTCCAAATCTATGTTGAATAATAGCAGTGAGAGTGGACAACCTTTTCTTGTTCCTGATCTTAGAGGAAATGGTTTCAGTTTTTCACCATTGAGAACGATGTTGATTGTGGGTTTTTCATATATGGCCTTTATGTCGAGGTAAGTTCCCTCTATGCCTACTTTCTGGAGGATTTTTATCATAAATGGGTGTTGAATTTTGTCAAAAGCTTTCTCTGCATCTATTGAGATGTTCATATCGTTTTTATTTTTCAATTTGTTAATATGGTGTATCACACTGACTTATTTGCATATATTGAAGAATCCTTGCATTCCTGGGATAAACCCCACTTGATCATGGTGTATGATCCTCTTAATGTGCTGTTGGATTCTGTTTGCTAGTATTTTGTTGAGGATTTTTGCATCTATATTCATCAGTGATATTGTCCTGTAGTTTTCTTTCTTTGTGGCATCTTTGTCAGGTTTTGGTATCAGGGTGATGGTGACTTCATAGAATGAGTTTGGGAGTGTTCCTCCCTCTGCTATATTTTGGAAGAGTTTGAGAAGGATAGGTGTTAGCTCTTCTCTAAATGTTTGATAGAATTTGCCTGTGAAGCCATCTGGTCCTAGACTTTTGTTTGTTGGAAGATTTTTAATCACAGTTTCAACTTCAGTGCTTGTGATTGGTCTGTTTATATTTTCTATTTGTTCCTGGTTCAGTCTCAGAAAGTTGTGGTTTTCTAAGACTGTGTCCATTTCTTCCAGGTTATCCATTTTATTGGCATATAGTTGCTTGTAGTAATCTCTCATGATCTTTTGTACTTCTGCAGTGTCAGTTGTTACTTCTCCTTTTTCATTTCTAATTATATTGATTTGAGTCTTCTCCCTTTTTTTCTTGATGAGTCTGGCTAATGGTTTATCAATTTTGTTTATCTTCTCAAAGAACCAGCTTTTAGTTTCATTGATCTTTGCTATCGTTTCCTTCATTTCTTTTTCATTTATTTCTGATCTGATCTTTATGATTTCTTTCCTTCTGCTAACTTTGGGGAGGGGGGTTGTTCTTCTTTCTGTAATTGCTTTAGGTGTAAGGTTAGGTTGTTTATTTGAGATGTTTCTTGTTTCTTAAGGTAGGATTGTATTGCTATAAACTTCCCTCTTAGAACTGCTTTTGCTGCATCACATAGGTTTTGGGTCATTGTGTTTTCATTGTCATTTGTCTCTTGATATTTTTTGATTTCCTCTTTGATTTCTTCAGTGATCTCTTGGTTATTTAGTAACATAGTGTTTAGCCTCCATGTGTTGGTGTTTTTTACATTTTTTCCCCTGTAATTGATATCTAGCCTCATAGTGTTGTGGTCGGAAAAGATACCTGATACATTTTCAATTTTCTTAAATTTACCAGTGCTTGATTTGTGACCCAAGATATGATCTATTCTGGAGAATGTTCCATGAGCACTTGAGAAGAATGTGTATTCTGTTATTTTTGGATGGAATGTCCTATAAATATCTATTAAGTCCATCTTGTTTAATGTATCACTTAATGCTTGTGTTTCCTTATTTATTTTCATTTTGGATGATCTGTCCATTGGTGAAAGTGGGGTTTTAAAGTCCCCCACTATTATTGTGTTACTGTCGATTTCCCCTTTTACGGCTCTTAGTATTTGCCTTATGTATTCAGGTGCTCCAGTGTTGGGTGCATAAATATTTACAATGTTATATCTTCTTCTTGGATTGATCCCTTGATCATTGTGTAGTGTCCTTCTTTGTCACTTGTAATAGTCTTTATTTTAAAGTCTATTTTATCTGATATGAGTATTGCTACTCCAGCTTTCTTTTGATTTCCATTTGCATGGAATATATTTTTCCATCCCTCACTTTCAGTCTATATGTGTCCCTAGGTCTGAAGTGGGTCCCTTGTAGACAGTATATATAAGGGTCTTGTTTCTGTATCCATTCAGCCAGTCTATGTCTTTTGGTTGGAGCATTTAATCCATTTACATGTAAGATAGTTATCGATATGTATGTTCCTATTACCATTTTCTCAATTGTTTTGGGTTTGTTATTGTAGGTCTTTTCCTTCTCCTGTGTTCCCCATTTAGAGAAGTTCATTTAGCATTTGCTGTAGAACTTGTTTGGTGGTGCTGAATTCTCTTAGCATTTGCTTGTCTGTAAAGCATTTGATTTCTCCATCGAATCTGAATGAGATCCTTGCCAGGTAGAATAATCTTGGTTGTAGGTTCTTCCCTTTCATCACTTTAAATATATCATGCCACTCCCTTCTGGCTTGTAGAGTTTCTGCTGAGAAATCAGCTGTTAACTTTATGGGAGTTCCCTTGTATGTTATTTGTCATTTTCCCCTTGTTGCTTTCAATAATTTTTCTTTGTCTTTAATTTTTGCCAATTTGATTACTATGTGTTTCTCCTTGGGTTTATCCTGTATGGGTCTCACTGCACTTCCTGGACTTGGGTGGCTATTTCCTTTCCCATGTTAGGGAAGTTTTCAACTATAATCTCTTCAAATATTTTCTCAGGTCCTTTCTCTCTCTCTTCTCCTTCTGTCACCCCTATAATGCGAATGTTGTTATGTTTAATGTTGTCCCAGAGGTCTCTTAGTCTGTCTTCATTTCTTTTCATTCTTTTTTCTTTATTCTGTTCTGAAGCAGTGAATTCCACCATTCTGTCTTCCAGATCACTTATCCATTCTTCTGCCTCAGTTATTCTGCTATTGATTCCTTCTAGTGTAGTTTTCATTTCAGTTATTGTATTGTTCATCTCTGTTTGTTTGTTCTTTAATTCTTCTAGGTCTTTGTTAAACATTTCTTGCATCTTCTCGATCTTTGTCTCCATTGTTTTTCCGAGGTCCTGGATCATCTTCACTATCATTATTCTGAATTCTTTTTCAGGAAGGTTGCCTATCTCCACTTCATTTAGTTGTTTTTCTGGGGTTTTATCTTGTTCCCTCATCTGGTACATAGCCCTCTACCTTTTCATCTTGTCTATCTTTCTGTGAATGTGGTTTTTGTTCCACAGGCTGCAGGATTGTAGTTCTTGTTTCTGCTGTCTGCCCTTTAGTGGATGAGACTATCTAAGAGGCTTGATGGGAAGGACTGGTGGTGGGTAGAGCTTACTGTTGCTATGGTGGGCAGAGCTCAGTAAAACTTTAATCCACTTGACTGCTGATGGGTGGGGCTGGGTTCCCTCCCTGTTGGTTGTTTGGCCTGAGGCAACCCAACACTGGAGCCTACCTAGGCTCTTTGCTGGGGCTAATGGCAGACTCTTGGAGGGCTCACACCAAGGAGTACTTCCCAGAACTTCTGCTGCCAGTGTCCTTGTCCCCTCGGTGGGCCACAGCCATCTCCCGCCTCTGCAGGAGACCCTCCAACACTAGCAGGTAGGTCTGGTTCAGTCTCCCCTGGGTTCACTGCTCCTTCTCCTGGGTCCCGATGCTCACACTACTGTGTGTGTTCCCTCCAAGAGTGGAGTCTCTGTTTCCCCCAGTCCTGTAGAAGTCCTGCAATCAAATCTCACTAGCCTTCAAAGTCTGATTCTCTGGGAATTCCTCCTCCAGTTGCCAGACTCCCAGGTTGGGAAGCCTGACATGGGGTTCAGAACCTTCACTTCAATGGGTGGACTTCTGTGGTATAAGTGTTCTCCAGTCTGTGAGTCACCCACCCAGCAGTTATGGAATTTGATTTTGCTGTGATTACGCCCCTCCTACTGTTTCATTGTGGCTTCTCCTTTGTCTTTGGATGTGGAATGAGTTCTTTTTTGGTGAGTTCCAGTGTCTTCCTATCAAAGATTGTCCAGCAGCTAGCTGTGATTCTGGTGTTCTCACAAGAGGAAGTGAGAGCACATCCTTCTGCTCCGCCATCTTCGTTCAGGCTCCACTCCTCCACCACCTTGAAGGTCTCCCAGACACATACACTTTCATTTTCATAATACTTTTTTTTAAGGCTTCTCCAGATATTATCATTTTCTTTAACACTTTGACCTCTGTGACACACAAGTTCAGGATCAAGATTCCAAAAGATAATGAAGAAAGGGCCACCAGCTGCTCTGTGCTGGCCTTGCTTTTCCTACTGATTAGTACAAGAAGGGGCAAAAAATTCTAATGCAGAGCAACTGTTCTTTTCTCACTGAAATCAGAAGCCTGTAAGGGACACTTGGAAGGATGGTCATCAATGAGAGTTATTTTTTTGAATGTGAAAAAGAAGAGAATTTTAAAACAACACCCATGGAGTCAAAGTTTAGCTTCATCATAAGGCAACCCCTCTTAGGTGAAGGCTAGATGCTGGTTACAAAGTTCAGTGTTTAGGTTTGGGTTTGAGAGATTTTTGTTTGTTTGTTTGCTGGTTATACAAGAGCCATAATCCATAAAATATAGCAGATATCTCATGGGTCTAGTTCTCCATGCTTGCAAACATTTAAAATTGCACTTGTGTTGCATTAAAGATTTATAACGATCTCACCCACAAATATAAATGTGATCCCACACGGGATAGAAAGACCTAGAAGCAGAAGCAGGGAACAGCTGAATGTGAGCACTGAGTCATAAATTCATAACACTTACAGCTTTTTAACAAACCCATTATAAATGTGACTGATTTCCATTGAATTTATGGGATTTTGCAGCCAGGTCCAGGAATGTTTTTTGAAAACTAAAAATTTAGAAACAACAACATATAGTTTGGATTTCCATGAAAATGCCTATGGTGTCAGGTAACTGACAAGACAACATATAAACAGTCCTCTGTGGATGGTGACATCCCTAAAATCATTGAAGCAAACTACAGGAGGCCTAAAGCCTCAAAACGCTGACGTCAATGGTACGTGTAACAGTGGGTTTCTAGAGGAAAGGTCCAGTAGAGCAGGAAAAATCCTATTTTTTTGTAAGACGAACAAATTGGGATTCAAAATCCTCCCTAGCTAAGTGATTAGCTGGCTAAGTCACTCTTCCCTAGCTAAGGGATCACATCAGGGGTTTAATCCTTCAAACCTCATTTCTCTATTTTAAATAAGTTATCAAGTTATCGATGAAGCCTGTATTCTGCACTCAGCACTGTGCTAAATGTTCACATATATTATCTCATTTTAGCTTCACTACAACTACATGAAGCTGTTTTAATCCCATTTTACACTTGAGAAAACTGAGATACACAGAAATTAGCCCTTTTCCTAGATTTTCCAGCTAATAAATGTGATGAGATTGATATGTAGGCTGTATGGCTACAAATTTCTTCTCTTGATCATTATCCTAAAGTCCTTCACTCGACATTGCAAGTAACTGGATCCCCTTCAGAAAACAATATACTAATGAATAAGGGATCCAGGACACTGTTTCTTAGTTCCTTTTACTGAGATAAAATGATATCTCATCCACGATCACTTTCAGTAATTCATTGCATTGTACTAAATTTAAGTGGCAGAATCTGCCAAGCTACTGGCCACTGATCCACCTAAGATTTCTTCTTCCCCTCAAACAGGCACAACCCTACTGCAACCTGGGAATCAGAGTGTGATAAACCTTTGTCCCAGGCAACCTCAGCACAGCCCCTTCAGTCCTGGACTTGTAGAGTCACATTGTTTTAGGTTTTCAATGAAAGTGCATCTCATCTTCAAAGAAGAGCCTGTGTCTCCCCGGGAACGCCAATATATTCAATTATCACTCACATGAGGAGCAAACAAACGTTGATCGAGCACCCAGTACATGTCAGGTACTGCACTACAGGCCAGAATATCAGGGGGGACATGACCCAGATGCTGCCCTTGGACCTTATGATTCAGGAGGAGATGGACAAGGGACAGGCGACAGCATATTGTGCAAAGTGTTCATCAAGGGAGCCTGAGGTCTCAGGGAAAGCTTCCTGGAAGATGCAACCTCTGAGCTGCACAAAACCTGGGAAGATACCAGGAGAATGTTCAAGAGAGCCACACAGGAAGGCAGGCCGATGACGCACAGCTGGCCATCAGGGCGGCAAGGCACAGGCTGAGCTCTGCGCCAGGCTCAGCTCTCGCGGGAAGAAGGGGGATCAGAGGGGATCTCAGAGTCAGGGAGGACAGTTAGCGGTCATTGCCACAGTCCCAGCACAGGTACTGGGAAGAATCGTACACTGAGAACAGGAATGAGAAGGGAGACAGCAATGACCGATACCAAACATCTTACCAAGATGAGGGTTCATTTCTTCACTCAGTGAACAAACTCCACTAAGTGCCATAAAGTGTGTGTTAACACATCTGTGCCTTTACCATCAGTACTGGAAATAGAAAAGACTCAGCACAAAGAGACTGCACAGCTCTTTGTTCTGGATACAGCCCAGTGAGAGCTGAATAAAAAGATTTGAGAATGAATCAGAAAAAGGATGTACTTATAAAATTATGGTATCACATTTGATTTGCAGGAAAAGTTAGAAAATTCCAGTGGTTTCTGTTTCCCTTTCCCCGAAACCCAGCCCATAAGCAGTAAACATTCTGTATCACTAAAAACTATTTTGCAGTTAAGACATTGTGTAGGTCTGATTAACAAGCTTGATGTGTATTTCCGTACACGCAAAGCAAAATTCCACTGAGTAAGAAGTATTCAATATCTCAGGGAAAAAAAGGCAAAGAGTAATAACTTTTCTTTCCTCTGAGTCTAGCAGTTAATCTCTATGCTGGACAATTTTTAATAACATTGGATGCACCATGGGATTTTAGGAAGTTCTCATTTAGTTTTGAACCCTCTCAAGTTATAATTTTCCTTCTAGCTCAGATGGATCTTTTATCTGTTGTACCCTTAATACCCCTGCTAATCTTAGTATAGAAAAGCTTCATAATTTGAAAAGGAGAAGTTTAACAAGACACGAAGCTGATTGTTTGCACAATCTGAACGTCTAATTGAACTATAGTATTCTAAACCATGCTTGCGTGCGGGGAGATAATTTTTCCTTCATTTCCTATTTTATCAGAAAATTAACCTTCATTTAAAACACTGTGGTCTGAAACACTTTTAGAGCTACGTCCTCTCTGCTGTTCAGGAGAATTTGAATTTTAAATTTGCCGTCCCGGTCTCTCAAAATGACACAAACTGCAGATGCTTCCAGGACCAGGTGTTTATGATCAAAAACAGACATCAGAATGTGACCTGTGTCCAAAGTACTGTAACTGCCAGCCAAGGGGACTATGTGACCAAGTCTCTTCTTATTTTTCTAACCTTTAGTAAAGTAACAAGGCTCTGACTTTGCACAGCAATCTTTTTGTCTGAAAACCTGAGAGCCCCACAGATATTTCATTTGATTGTCTGAACACTGAAAGCATTTATTAAGTATCTCCCTGCATTGAGAACTCAGCTGGGCCCAACACAAGCCGACTCGGATCCTGTGATGGTGAGGCAGAGTTGGCTGCAGAACAAGTGAAGTTAGGTAATGCATTTGACAAACAGCGCTGAGCACGAACCGCTCATGACACATATGTAACCAGAGGGAGCCCAAGTTCATCTGGGGTCACCTTGTCTTGTAATAGCCTGATAAAATAACGCAAACTTCAGTCTCACAAACTGCTAATATTTCTTCCAATAATTCAGTCCCCCTCCAAAATATTGCTGAAAGTTCCAAGAGAGGGTGCGTGATAGGAGGGGACCCACTCTCATATCTGACCATGCGTTACAGGCTGAATCATGCCCCCAAAAAGAGATATGTTCCCCTCCTAGCCTTCAATACCTGTAAATGTGACCTGACTTGGAAATAGGATTTTTGCAGATAATTCAAGTTAAAATGAGGTCATCAGGGTGGCCCTTAGTCCAGTATGATGGGTATCTTTATAAGAAGAGGGACATTTGGACACAGACATATAGGGGTAATGTCATGCGATGACAGAGGCAAAGATTGGAGAGATGCTGCTGTCAGCCACAGATAACACGCCAGAAGCTGGAAGAGGCGAGGCAGGACCTTCCGACAGATTTCAGAAAGACCATGGCTCTGTCGACAGCTTGATTTTAGACTTCTAGTCCCAGAACCACAAGAGAATAAGTTTCTGTTGTATTAAGCCACGCAGTTTTGGATTCTTTGTACCCGCAGCTCCAGGAAACAATCTGCCATCCCAGCTACATCTGTACCCTCTGCTCTAAAGGTAAGTGCGGATCCAGGTCTTTAATTCCCCAGAATATTCCTAACCCAGTGCTGTCTTGTGGAACAGACTTCTTCTGAAGGTTTGGCCATAAAAGAGGGAAATTACTGCACAGAACCAGAAATAATATCCAACGTGCCTACTGTCAAAGCTTTTAACCAGCAAAACTAGCAGAAACCCTGGCGGAGGTCCCAGGCTGTCACCTTGCTGCAAGGCCAGCTCCTTCCCCAGAGAGCTTCTCCCACTGCCCACCACCATTCCCAGCTACAACCCCCATTTCTAGGATTTGCCTAGAAGCTCCTGATTATTCTATAGCCGAAGGACCTCCGGACCCCAGGGAGGCACCTTGTGTTCTTTCTATGAAAAAGAGTTAAACCCCCGTGATCTCATCCTCCCAGCATTAGACTCGCCCCACAACCATGATCTGATCAAAGAACCAAAAGGTTCCTTCACAGCTGTGGGTCCTCATCACAGAGACTCTAGGAAATGGTTTACAGATCGGGTTGGAAGAACCCACTGCCTCAGAATCATTTGCGATGTTTGATAAAAATGCAGATCCCTGGGTTCTGCCCCAGGCCTGGTGAATTACAATTTCTGTAGGAGAAGTTTAGGAACCTGTACTTTAAAAGGATCCTGGTAACCTAGGGCCACAGTTTGAAAGGCATCAGCACAAACTGCAGCCAGCCTTGAGAACAGCAGTACTTCCTTCCTTCTGCATGAAAACAGCATGAATAAGTAGAGAAACTGATAAAATCTTCTGTGACATCCCCTTAGCAAAGTCAGACTTTCCAAGTACAGCGACTCTCACCTACCCTCCCCCCTTACTTTCCCCAGCACACATGACCCCTCTCCACGCATCCTCCCAGCTCCTCTGTCTGTGAGGTCTTCAGCCCCTTTGCCCTTGAACTTGACCCCTGATGCCACTTCTCAGGGGAGACTTCGGGGGCTCCCATCAGAATGAGCCACCCCTTCCTCTGTTCTTCTCCACTCCAGGGGCTCTGCCAGACCCCCTTTGACATTGACCTACACCTATATGTGCAGATCATAGATCCCCGGGGTCCAGAGACCCTCCTTATTCTGGCCTCCCTGTGTCCCAGTATCTACTGAAACTTGTTAAGATCACCAACATATATTTCCTGAATTAATTTAATGAAATGATTCAAATCAAGTTATTTGATCTTATTAGAATTTAGCTCTCAAAACAACTCTCGTACCTCAGCCCACGTACCTGCTCCAGCGTATGTAGAAACATACGGATGGTGGCCTGAGCTGTCCTCACCTGCTCGTTCCTTTCTCTTTCCCTCCTGTCCGTCTGCCCCCGGTAAGAAGGAGTCACCCATCCATCCAACAAACATTCATTGAATTCCTGCTTACCTCCCAGCGATGGACATACATAACCTAGGGCTCTACTGCTGATGAAGTAACAGACTTTCAGAGAAGAGAGAAGTTAACCAATGATGCGTGATAAAGATGAACCAGTCCTATTGGAATCTAGAGGGAACCGTCCAAACAGCACGACCCAGTCAAGAAGGACATCACAGAGGCAGTATGAGCCTAGTCTTGATGGCAGGAGTTGTAGAAACGGACGACAACATGACTAAAATTACTCAAGGGCCTGTGTGGCTTCAGCATTAAAGCACAGACTGTATTTGCTTAAGGGAAATATGTAAACCTTCTGAGCCTCAGTTTCCTCACCTGTGGTACAGAAGTAATGGGAGTTTTTGAAACAAAATATTATTCATGAAGTCCTTAGCAAAGTATGTAATAAGCTCTAAATAACTTTACATTATTATTAAGGAAAAGGGGTCACTTTACAAGATAGATCCCAGAGCAGAAGGAAGACTGAAAATCCAGTCCCAGGAGCGGGGAGCCGGGCAGCTGTTCAAAGGCCTGGCCCTTGGACTGCTCGGCTCCAGACACCTGCAAGCCAGGGTCCATCAGCTTTTGCAATTCCCAGGAGAGATTCTGATTGGCCAGCTTGGGGCAGGGGTTGGTCACAAGGCTGAGGCCCCAGGGGGGGACTGAGGCTCTGCCATGGCGCTTTGCAAGAACATTCCAGACAAGGACACTGACAGACCGTGGCTTTGGAAGCAACCTAGGAGGCCTGGTAGAGCTGGATCTTGGAGTTTGTGCGGAGAGTAGCAGAAGGAAAGGAGCTTGGATTTTCTCCTATGGGCAGTGATGCTAAGATGGGGACACAGAGCCTCGTTCCTGAGACACAGGTCTGAGGTAGCTCCTTGAAGGCACCGTGAGGCATTCAAGCCGGAAACGAGCCCACCTCGCCCTCTCCAGGGCCCAGCCCCCGCAGGAGGACTCAGGCCACCAGACACTCTGGTCTCCTCCAGGAGGGGTCTGTGGCCCAGGGGACGGCTGGATGCACTGATAGAAATGTGTCCAGGGTCAGATCACCTCCGTGCAGGACACAGGTCATTGCTAAATGACTCTGTGCTCACATACATACAGCTGCAGTGCACGAGCTCCTGGGATACAAGATAAAATTTTCACTCTACTTGGCCCCCAAATTCAGCAGAATTTGGATCTTTTCAAGTGTTTTAAAAACAATCTGTGCTAATGGCACAATGTTCCTGCTAATGCCCTTTGAGGGCCAAATTTTCAAAAAATGGCAAATAAATTTGTTTGTGGTTCCCATGTGTGGTTTTATGAGTGGGTATAAACACTGGAGCTGAAATAACAAGCTGATTTTTCCTTGTAAACATTGACACTAGGGATCAGATGAGGTGTACATTGGAAAGGTTATCATCCACGTCTAAGGAAAAGGGGTGGGCCGTCCTCAGTTAGGGGCACATTGTCCAGACAGAGCCAGAAGGAATGTTCTCTTTATATTGGTCCTTAAGAGAAACCAGGCTGGCCAGTCTACACAGCCGGCCGGAAGAACACCAGCTGTGGCTTGTCCCCTAACTGAAGCATGCCCCCCACCCTTTGCTACTCTCGCTCCCTGCCTCAGGTATCACCCCAGACCGCCACCCTAGATGCCGCATCTCCGAGGCTCTCTGAGCCCGTAATTACCTGAATTTGTTCCAGCACAGCCTTGTTTGGAATCAGACTTCTAACCTCAGTGTACCTCTACCCACGTCCCCCTGGATTCAGATTTGTTCCCTTCCTTAACCTCTGAGGTGCCTGGGGGCCAAATGGGGCCCTTGCTGCCAGCCTGAGCCCATCAGAATCCCACCTGACCTCACAAAAACCCAAAGAGGCTCATGATTCAGCTGAGCATGAACTTCTGTGTCACTGCAGCCTGATTACGAGAATTAACACTGAAGCAAGCGGCGAGATTGAAGGCCTGGGTGGAGGTCTCCGCAGTCCTCTGTTCCCAAATATATGAGATGAGGCTACAGTCAGGGCACACATCCTGGGTTGCTCCAGGATGGTGGGACAAGAAGCTTAGCACTGCCTGGTGCCTCTTCTGGTGGCTGGGCCTTGCCCGTGCTACGCCAGCTACCCCAGCGCCTACCACCCTGGCTGCAGCCACTTGAGAGGGAGAAGCAAGAGTGCGAACAGCATCACCAGCACCACCCAAGGATGATGGGCTGCTTCAAATATAAAGAAGTCGTAGAGACGGCCCGAAGGCTTGCGTGTGCTGAGTCTTCCCCCGGGGAGAGAAGCAGCAGAGATGGACTGGAGGGGAGAGCTCGCTTCACCCACCGCTGTCACGCAGGTGAGCCAGGCAGGGGTCCAGGGAAGGGGGCTCTGAGGGGCCTGACACCGCGAGAAGAGGCAGCGGCTCACAGCCAGGCCACATCACCTGCAGGAATGTGCCCCGGGGAAACCAGGGAGCTTCTGGAAGACAGGGGGTCTCAGGTCTTCCCTGACACGTGAGCCTCCCTCCCTCCAGCCTCACCCTGGCCTCCATTCTCCGCATTCGGCCCCATGCAAGCTGGCTTTTCATCGTCTACAGCCCTCCCTGTAAACGCCGGCTGTGCACACCTGCCCCACGGCCGTCCACACAGAGGCCTTTCACCCCATCCCCGCACGCTGCCCACATGCCTTCCCTCTACACAACACAGCACAGACAGCAAAGGCTCACTGAATAAAACGCATATTTTATTTTTGAATCCAGTCTACGTCCCCATCAAAGAATGTAGGCATGAAGGCAGACGTTGTCTGTTACTTCACTCTTATTCAGTGTTTATTGGGATCGTGAAGCTTTCCTGCCAAAAAGAAAAAAAAAAAAAAATCCTTCCACCCAGCTAATACCTGATTCTCAGAGAAACTTCCTTTTATTGTCACCCATAAAAGCCCTAGCTTATTTGCATGGCAGAGATTCGGTTTTATTGGATCCCGACACTCAGATCAGTTCATGAAGAATTACTCAGCAGAGGACTCTTTAGTTTGGCAGTTCCTGGCTTCACAAAATTTTGTTTTGGTGACTTGGAATTTTCCAGTACATTTTCTTGAGCTTTAAAAACAGATCTGATCCAATCATTATTTCTCTCTCTCCAGAGTGTCTACATTTAGCTTCAGGATTTATCAATGACATCTTCTCTAAGCAAAAGAGACGCGTCAGCCAACTGTGTCTGGTTTAGAAATGGAGAGCTGACACTTGTTTCTTCTTTGAAGCCATCGGTGAGTGCCGGCTTTCCTGGAGTGGTTTTGAGGGAAACAGCGAATTTTGGAGTCTCGCTGGCCTGTCAGGTCCTGGTCCAGGCACCACAGTTCTGAGTGGAATATTGCCAAGGGCCATGAATCAAATACAGTCTAATTGTCCTCATTAATGTGCTCTTGACTATGTCCACGTGTCGACTCCGGACTGGCTTTTGGGGATGAGCTGCCCCTGTGAAGTTGAAGTCCTCGCATCCAGCAGGCTGTGTCATAGAGGACCCAGCAGTATGATTCTTCTAAAGGCCGAGGGCGATGTGCCGGAGGGCACGTCTCTGCCAGCCACTGGTGCTTCTGGCCAGGATGGTGCTGGGTCACTGGCCAAGCCAGGCTGAGTGGTGATGTCAACTGTTCCTGTCGTGAGCTGCCTTCTGACTAAACGGAACCCTTGGGTAATGGTGGAGCAGCTTCCTCTCTAAGCTCAGCTCTGAATCTCATTAAGGGCTCACATCCTTCAGAAAGCACTTCGCCGGGTTTTGCCAGAGGCAGAAAGGTCTTACCCCACTAATTGGTGCTTACATAAAAAGAATAAACACTACCGAACTTATCCTACAGCCGGCCCCTGCTTTTACCCACTGTGAAGTTATTAGGACCGGAGTAAATGCTTATTTTATAAACAAATACCCTGAAAACTACTCTGTGATAGATTTCTGCATACCGGAATTGTAAAGGAAAGAATTATTACTCCTTGTTTTTAGAAAACTAAATTTTGTAGTCGAACTTCCTTTGCTACTGAAATAGTAGACCCAGCATCCAAAAATAAATTCATCCAAAGATAAAATTTTCATCCAAAGATGAAATTTTGGATCCCTACATGAAACGGATTTTGACGCCCAGAAAAGCTATGAACTGGACAAGACCAAGAACATCTACTCAACAGTATAAGCCTCCCCGTGAGCATATTTTCTTGGTTCCCTGCCTTGGGCTCAGCTCCCACCCCCCTCACCAGTCCCTTTCCAACACAGCTACTACCACCCCCAGGCTGACAGCCTGCCACAGTGGTCCCTAGGGCCCTCATGGAGCTGAGCATTCAGTGGGGAAGACAAATAAACCAAGAAAGAAAGAAAGAGATAAATGTAAAACTATCAGATGCTTTTGCATATTCAAATATCCATGTAAAAGGCATTGCTAGCAGATTCTTCCAATGCTAGTCTGGGTTGCTTGAGAAGAACCTAACCCTTGAACCCCACAGCTTTTAGTTCCCATCTGAGTCTCCTCAAGAAAAACACCAAGGCCCTTGTTCCTTATTATAATTTCATGTGTAACACGCACCCAGATGGTGAATGGTTACCTAGCGTTCAGAAAATGCTGTGGGTTGCTTTCACTCAGGGCATTTTTCTTTTTTTCTTTTTCTTTTTTTTTTTTTAAGATGTTGGGGGTAGGAGTTTATTAATTAATTTATTTATTTTTGCTGTGTTGGGTCTTCGTTTCTGTGCGAGGGCTTTCTCTAGTTGTGGCAAGCGGGGGCCACTCTTCATCGCGGTGCGTGGGCCTCTCACTATCGCGGCCTCTCTTGTTGCGGAGCACAGGCTCCAGATGCGCAGGCTCAGTAGTTGTGGTGCACGGGCCCAGTTGCTCCGCGGCATGTGGGATCTTCCCAGACCAGGGCTCGAATCCGTGTCCCCTGCATTGGCAGGCAGATTCTCAACCACTGCGCCACCAGGGAAGCCCCAACTCAGGGTATTTTTAATTGAAAAAATCCTAAAAGCTAACGACAGCCACGGGGACCGACTTTTGCCCATAGACTTGGGACAATCTCCACCCATGTGACAATGGGACCCAATAACTCTATGCAGAGGGTCCTCCTCCTAGGAAAACCCAAGTACTTGATTCTTCTTAGTGAAATGTCACAGAAAGGCAACTTGCAACCAGTGCTGGAGAAACTCTCCTCTCTCTCTAGGACAAGCTTGTTCAGTGCTTCCTCAGAACCAATATTTACTGGGAGAACAAGCCCATTTTCCCTCAGTTTCTTTGCCGCATGCTGGGTCACTCTTACCAGAGGTGTGGGGTGGCCTTGTCTAAGCACCAGAGCTGGAGAGAAAACATGGATCACTGTTTGGATTCCGTAATTTTTACCAAATAATAAGACTGCCTGCCTCTTACAGCTGAAGGTCCTGCAAAAACAGCAGATACTACGGGCAACACGAGCTTTAGACACAGTAAACCTGGTCTCCAGTTCAGCTCCAACAACTACTCCCTACCTGTGACTTTTGCCAGTAAACTGAAAACGATGACCACAGGTGAGGATTGAATATGATACCATGTGCGTCCAGAATGTGGGTGGCACTCACCAAACAGCCAATGTATCATTGTTAATGGAATTCTTGAGGCTGCTTAAATCTCATGTTATCTTTGTTATGATCACTGAAAGAGACTTGGTTGTTGAAATAATTTGGTACTGCGGGAAGAACATGGGCTTTTGGCATCTAACAGAGCAATCTCGGCTTCCAGTTAACCTGCCAGGAGTCGGGCGACATCTAATGCATGTGGTAGCTGGACGTACACCTCCAGTGTTTTTTGTGTCTCCCCTCTCGACACTGGGACTTCTCTTTGTACTGACCCTCAGAGACAGTCTGTATCTTACAAATCTTTCAAGTTAATCTGCTCTTGTGCTGCTGCGTGCTGGGGATAGGAAGCGGGGGAGGGGCACGTTCTATAATCTTTTTCTCAGTGTTTAAGTTCTGCTCTCTTAGTAAATTTCAGTTACACAGTAATGTCATCATCTATAGTCACCATGTTTTGCATTACATCCTCAGACCTTAATCATCCTAGAGCTGAAAGTATGTACTCTTTGACCACCCTTTCTCTATTTCCCCCACGCCAATGCTGGCAACCACTTTTCTACTCTCTGTTTCTATGAGTTTCAAAAATTTTTTTTTAGATTCCACATATAAGTGATACATACCATACAGTATTTATCTGTCTCACTTCACTTAGCATTAACACCCTACAGGTTCATCCATGTTGTGGAAAATGGTAGGATTTCCTTCTTTCTCATGGCTGAATAATATTCCATTGTACATATGCCACATCTTCTCTATCCATTCATCTGTTGATGGACACTTAGGTTGTTTCCATATCTTGGCTATTGTGAATAATGCTGCCATGAACCTGAAGTGTAGTTACCTCTTTGAGGTCCAATTTTTATTTCTTTTGGATGTCTACCCAGAAGTGGGATTGCTGGATCATGTGCTAGTTCTATTTTAACATTTTTGAGGAACCTCCATACTGTCTTCTGTAGTAGCATCACCAGCTTGCTTTCCCACCAACAGTGCACAATGGTTCCCTTTTCTTAACCTCCTCAGGATCCAGCCTGGGTCTGGGTCTTGGACTGTGGTGTTTCTGTGCCTTCCCAGGGGCATAGCTATTATTGTTTTCCTTCCCCTTCTTTCACATTAATTTGTGTCTATACCTAATAGATTTCCTTAAAGTGGTGTCCTTTGTTTTCGAGTTTGTTAGTTTATGTTTTTTCTCTGAGGTGAAACAGGAAGGCTAGAAAGTACGAACCATCTGCTGTCCCTGCCGTTCACCCACACAGCCAGACTCCAGGTGACACACCTAGAACACAGCTCTGCGTCTGTCTCTTCTGTTAACCAGCAGCCTTCGGTGATTCCCCAAGTCAACTAAGTCTCACCTCTGTGCATTAGATGCCCCAGCAGGCTTGAAAGGGAACGAGTGGGGCCCAGCCTCTAGTCTATTTTTCATGATATTAGTCTTCAGTGGAGTCTTACGTCTGGTTGGTCTTCAGGGGACTCCTGTGTCTCGTGGGTCTTGGAGGAGGCCATGTCTCATTGGTCTTTTTGGAGGCCCGTGTCTCCTTGGTCTTGTTGGAGGCCCATGTCTCATTGGTCTTGTTGGAGGCCCATGTCTCATTGGTCTTGGTGGAGGCCTGTGTCTCATTGGACTTGGTAGAGGCCTGCATTGGAACTTCTTAAAAGGTCACCAGAAGATCCTAATGCGAAGCTTAATTTTAGACCCATAGGTCTGTGGCCTTGTTCCTCAGTGTGGTCTCAGATATGCAGCATAGACATCACCTGGGGCTTTGTTATTAATATAGTCTGAACTCCACCCGAGACCTACTAAGTCCAGACTTAAGTTTTATCAGATGCCATCCAGGTGGTATAGACACAAATTAATATGTGAGAAGCCCAAACTGTTTGGCCCCCTTGCACTGGTTTCCTGGGGCTGCCCTAACCAAGTAGCACAAACTGGGTGGTTTACACAAAAGAAATTTATCATCTCACAGTTCTGCAGGCCAGAAGTACAAGATCAAGGTGTCAGCAGGGTTGGTTCCTTCTGAGGGCTGTGAGGGAAAGATCTGTCTGTCCTTGCCTTGGAGATGATTATCTTCTCCCTGTGTCTCTTCACATCATCTTCCTTCTGTGCATGTCTCTGTGTCTAAATGTCCCCTTCTTATAAAGACATCAGTCATATTTGATCAGGTCCCACCTTAAAGACCTCATCTTAAATTCCTTCCATCTCGTAAAGACCCTATCTCCAAATACAGGCACATTCTGAGCTACTGGGGTTAGGATTTCAACATATGAAGTTGAGGGGACACAATTCAGCTCATAACGTCCATCATAGGACCTGATACACCTGATAAACTCACCTACTCATTTTGTAAGACCTAGTTCAAAAGTCATTCCTCTTTGACCTCCAGCCTTCCAAGTACAATTAACCCATCCCATTCTCTCTTGTTTCAGGACCTCGGAACCTTTCTGCAGTTACTGATTTTCTATATCCCTTTAAGCCTTCAGCAGATCAAGGACAGTGCTGGGTCTTACCTAACTTTTATCCTTTCTACCTGGCACATGGTAGATGCTCTATCACAGACTACATTGGTTATAAAAGGAATGAAATACTTTAAGAATCAAAACTTAAAATTGTCATTCAAAAAAATCCCTAATTTTTAAACCAATTGCTGAGCAGAGAGTTAGAGTTTTAAATGGTAGAGACACAAAGGATATTCCAATGGCTTTTACTCTCTGCTATCCAGTAACTCCAGGCTATTTTCTCTGGAATTACCTGCCCAGAAAAGGCTGAGATCCAATGGAAAATGCCAGATGAGATGAGGGAGCCCCTCCCAGCCTGACCTCCTGTTTCTCCTTATCTGCTTGCACGCCTCACCTTGCCCTGCTCTCATACCTGCTTCACTCTCTAAAATCCTGATGACAGGTTGTCATTCCAGCCTCCAGTTATTTTTTAACAAGCAGCTGCCGCAGCACTCTCATGAAAGCTCCTTGACATCACAGGGCTGGGAAAACAACAACTGTGTCCTGAGTAAAGCAAGATGTCCTTGCTCCCCAAGCCCCAGGCAGGCCAGCTGGAGTGCACATCTGCTGGGCATGGCGACCTCCTTCCAAGGACTGGTGTATTTTAGAGGCTGGTTCCCTTTGAAATTCATGGGCACAGGGGTTTTCCTTGGGGTCTAAGGCAAGTTATCTTGAAATTTTTTAATGGTAAAGTCTAGATTAGTTCACATTTCAACCCCAAACCCAAATCAGTTCCTTTCACTACCTGTGATTTCTCCCCTTCTCCCCTGCAGACAAAAGAATGCATGACCCAATGTACCAACAGATAGGGCGCCTGTTTATTTCTAACAGATGCATTTTTAAAAGTTAGAGTAACAGGAAAAAAAAGTTTAAAGGAAAAACTGGAGCTAGTGTTGAATGGATTAATAGCTGGCAGGTGGCTGGGTGTGTGTGAGAGCAGATAAACACAGAGGTGGAACCAAGATAACTGAACTGCAGTCTGGCCACCATGCGATCAGCTGAGGGTGCACTGACTGCTGTAAGCTTGTTCTGAGCTGTGCAGTCCGCCTCCCTTCTCCCTTTCTTCCCCAAAGGTAAAAATTCCCAGTATAAAGATATGCTTTGACTTTCCCCTGAGAGTTGGTTACTCACCTCTCACAATGTTCTGGAAAACAGGTTGAGTGTGCTGGTGGCTTCACACACGGTCCATTCGTAGAGAGCGTGAGGACATAGAAATTACTTTCTCTTGACCTTGAGGTTTTTAGGACAGGGCTCTCCTTCCAAACCCATATTTCTATGTCTTTCCTCCCTCCCTCTCCTCCTTTTCCCAGCTGGTATTACATGATGTACTCTGCTTTCTAGATCTGAAAATACGTGAAAAGCTTGGGCTAAGAGAAGCTGGTGGCATTTATAAATGCTTGCAGAAGTCCATCCTCTAATGTCACCAAAGAGAACAAGCATTTGGAGGAGGAAAGAGAAACAGGCTGTACATGAACATAAACTCATTTGCAGTTTAAAAAAATTAGATTTACTCATCGCTCTATCATAAACTAAGAGAATTTTCTCCCAATTCATCTTTGTCACAAAGAGAGTTATTTTAGGGGTCATTGTAAGGAAGAATGTTGCTTTTTTTCTGTATCCAAAAATGCTACAAATATATCTTCTGTTCTGGGGGCAAAAAAAGCAATAACGCTCCCTCTTTTCTATGAGGACAAGGCAGCTTCTTATTTTTATGTTAAAGAGTTGTCAAGACAGTTATATTTTTCATAGCATTAAAAGTTATTTTTTAATTCTGCTTAATTGTTCATTGAGATTTGAAAACCAAATCTGCTTCCTTGCCAAATACCTTTGTAACATGTACATTTCACACTGGCTTTTACTATAATAGGTTTTCTCATGGAATCTCGCATTCTGGCGTCTGCTTTGTTATGATATTATAACAATAATTAACATTTAGCACTTACTGTATAGCCAGCCTTTGATCCATATTTTTAACAAAATGTAATAACAATACTGTTTCATGCAGCATCTTTCATCCCAGGGCCCAAAGTAGCTGGCAGCATCGTATTATAACCCGAGATGGTTGTATTCACTCTTGAAACCCTCCCAACGTCCCCATGGGGTCTGTACTCAGCAGGCATCTTCCCTAAGGGGAGAGAAGGGAAGAAAGGTCAAGTGAACAGCCAACTGCAGTGCTGGGGCAGCAGAGCCAGGAATAGGATCTGGTCCATTTGCCTTCTTGGTCAGAGATTCCAAAGCTTCAAGGCACCTATTTTTAAATAAAGGAGATGGATGAGGAGATAGAAGCAAAAGTTGCCAAACTTATTATGACGGGGATTTGGATTTATCCTGAAAGTCATGCTGTGTCTTCTGAAATGAATCCCTAGAAACAAAACTCTGATTAGATTATGCAATGCCTGTTCGGCAAACATTCATGAGCACCGCTTTTTGCCCCATGCTAGGTCTCTACTATGTCTCCCTGCTTTAGCAACAGGTTAGAAGGAGGCATATGAATGACTTCAAGAATTATAATTTTCAGTCCCTCTAATCAGGGCCATCAACAGACACCAAGAGGCATCGCTCACACTCACCACTCAGTCGAGGGGATGGCCTTTTGCCCAAGGCTACCCTTGGAACAGTTAACCTATCTCTTCTGCTTTTCTCCTGTAAGTCCCAACTCTTAACTCCTAGCATCCTTACAGGAAAAGAAGCATGTCACCATGTTAAATTTTGTGGGGATAATCAGTCATGATGACCAAACAAAAGAAGCCAATTGTCACTCTTAAATTCAGAATCATGAACATGGCCATTATAGTTAATTAATTATAGTTAATTACTACATCATGGATATGGAAAATTCTTCATCCTATCTTGGCTTCACTCCGATTTATAAAATCTCACGTAAATGTCAAGGTGTAGGTCTAGGTCAGAAACTGGCAGGAAATGAGGCAGGCAAAGTGTCTGCCACAAACAAGAGACTCTAAGTTATGTCTGGAGTGAATCACAGTAGGAGCTACAGAATGGCAGGGGATGGCAAGTGGTCCCAATGTGAATGGAATAACGCCCAGAACCATCACAGGTAATCCACGTGGACACAAGGCTTGAGGTGCTCAATCGGGTAAAAGTCCAACAGCCCCATGAAGTGGGGCTCATCTCCATTTATGTCCTTATCTCCATGTCCTTATCTCCATTTATGGCTGAAGAAACCGAGGTTGACGGAGCTTAAGTTGCCCCAAATCACAGAGCCAGGAAGGCAGGAGTGAAAGCCATCCGACTAGCCATGCACTTGGCGTCATGAATTTCTTCAGCCTCTGTTGAAATACCTCTAGCTGCCAAAAAGGGGTCTAAATCTGATTAATAATAGTGATGATTAGTCATCATAACAGCATGGAGTTAGCAGACACTTATGCTAACCACGTGCCAGGGACTGTTCCAAACTCTTTACGTCCATCAACTAGTCTTACAGCAACCCTATGAGGCCTAATTTTTATTTTATCCCCATTTAATGGTTGAAGAAACTAAGTCCAGGCTAATGAAGCTAGTGAGCGTTTTCACTAATGGATCTACTTGCATAAAACCATCTGCCGTGCCCCTCTTCCCTTTTATCAACAAGAGAGGGGACGTGAAGACAATTTTGGTTTGTATGATCTGATTCTGCAGCAGTGGCAGCACCAAAGAAGAGAGACCTGTGTCCATTCTTGACAATTATTTTTTGTCCCTTCCAAGCACATGAAGCGCCACAAAATGCACCACTCTCTGATCCCTCGTGGCACCCCTGCCTCCATCTCCACTAAAATAAGAACAAGCACTTTTAGAAAATGAGTGATTCAATCAAGTGCATTCCAGGCCAGTCCATAAAGAAAACATCCAATTCAATTTTAAAACGAATTTAGTCCAGATCTACATTTTTACCAATACCATATGCATCTTGCTGGACCTTCATTTGAGTTGATTCTCATTCCACATGTAAATAAAAATAATAGCGCCCATCAGAACAGATCTCTGAAAAGGAGACTTCTTCATAACAAAACACGTAGCAGAAAAATATGTTTGGCTGTGCTCCAATGCCCCAGAGTTGATGTGGGCAGGAGAATCCTGCATCAGTATGAACTCCTCAGCAAAGTTATCATCCCTACGCAGCCCAGCAGCCTCTCTACACTGCAAAGGAGCGGCCACAGCACTGAGAAACCCAAGTGGAATTTCATTTCTTGTAACTGGGGGCAGAAAGCTCAGAGAAGTTATAAATACTTTCATTTACAGAGAACTATCAAATGGAGCCTCGGCACGTTGACGCCAGCTTGGGTGGCTGAGTTGAATCCTGTCTCATCTTAAAAAGAATGTTTTGCCATTTGGATAAATTTGAAAATGATGCCAAGTAGACTGATTTAAGTCATTATAACTTGTCCCTGTGGGGTGGCATGCTCATGGTCTCCGACAGCATATCTGTCCCTGGAATAGCTTTTATGGAAAGGGTCTTCATACTCATTGCCTTTCTAGAAAAGGAACTCATACAATGAAGTGTTTGATACAAAAAGTTTACTATAGGTCTTCCCTGGTGGCGCAGTGGTTGAGAGTCCGCCTGCCGATGCAGGGCACACGGGTTCGTGCCCCTGTCCGGGAAGATCCCACATGCCGCGGAGCGGCTGGGCGCGTGAGCCATGGCCGCTGAGCCTGCGCGTCCGGAGCCTGTGCTCCGCAACGGGAGAGGCCACAACAGTGAGAGGCCCGCGTACAGCAAAAAAAAAAAAAAAAGTTTACTATAAAAGCGATGGAGGAAATCATGGATTGTCAAAATAAGAAACATGGATTCTGAAACTCAGGTGATGTTGAGAGTTCTGGGAGCACATTGATGATTCAATTCCGTAAATCATATGCGGAAATGTAGGTGGTGTCCCAGAACGAGGAGTCCTGATCAAATGAAGCATCTGAGCATCATGTGTTCACAGCTAAGAAAACTACATGCTGGCTTCAGAAAGGTGTGAAGATTCTGTCCCCAAAACACACATCAGCTAGGGTTCCTGCATATTGAGCCAGTAGCACCTTCTCTGGAACTTTCCACGGCTGCCCCTCACTGGGTGGTAGGAGTGAAATGACCATATTGTTTCTCCGGCTGCTGAAAAATTCTGGGGGAAAAAAATGCTCCATCTGAAGCATGTGTTTCTTGTGATTTGAATCTGTCCTTCCACAGTCATGCTTCTCTAAACGTCCTGTGGGCATCAGGTACAAACGGAGACAGCAAATGCTAGCAAGAAGAAGAAATAACAGAAAAAAAAGAGAAAGGGGGTGCCGCTCAGGGATTCAGACACAGTAGAATCTACTTGGAAATCAAGCAGTCCCTCTCCTGTGCTATGCAGCTGCTTCCCACTAGCTATCTATTTTACATTTGGTGGTGTATATATGTCCACGCTACTCTCTCACTTCGTCCCAGCTTCCCCTTCCCCTTCCCCGTGTCCTCAAGTCCATTCTCTACATCTGTGTCTTTATTCCTGCCCTGACCTTAGGTTCATCAGAACCATTTCTTTTTTTTTAGTTTCCATATATATGTGTTAGCATACGGTATTTGTTTTTCTCTTTCAGAGTGGTGGTCTAAAGAGGGTGGGAGGGAGACGCAAGAGGGAGGGGATATGGGGATATACGTATGCATAAAAGTGATTCAATTTGTTATACAGCAGAAACTAACACAATGCTGTAAAGCAATTATACTCCAATAAAGATGTTAAAAAAAAAAGAAGTCTCTCTCCTAGTTCATAATTCTAAAGAAAAAAAAAATCTGATTTTGACCTCAAGTGGGCAACATTATTTGTTCAGATAAAACATTTAATCAAAATTATTAAAAGCTAAATATTAGAATAAGAGTAAATTGGTATGACAGTCCCTAGGTCCATCCACGTCTTAAGTCAGAAAGAGAAAAACAAGCATTGTATAATATTGCTTATATGTGGAATCTAGAAAAATGATACAGATGAACTTATTTGCAAAGCAGAAATAGAGACACAGATGTAGAGAACAGATGTATGGATACTAGTGGGGGAAGGGGGGTGGGATGAACTGGGCGATTGGGGTTGACATATATACACTACTATGTATAAAATATCAATAGATAACTAATGAGCACCTACTGTATAGCACAGGGAACTCTACTCAATGCTCTGTGATGACCTGAATGGGAAGGAAATCCAAAAAGAGCAGATATATGTATGTATACGTATAGCTGATTCACTCTGCTGTGCAGCAGAAACTAACACAACACTGTAAAGCAACTACACTCCAATAAAAATTAATTTTAAAAAAGAGTAAATTGGTTACATGACCTGGGAAGCTATGTTCAACTGAAAATGTCCCAGTCTGTGAAAAACTGGCATTTACCGTCTTTAATAGCTTCCCAGTCTCCCTCTGTCTACAGAGCCTGCAAACCCACGCTGTCCAGAGGGCTTGGTCAGCGTCCTTTAGACGGGCACCTGCCCGGCAGGGCAGCTCCCTCATCAAGGCCCACGTTTGCAAGATTGCCTCTTCTTTTGAGAAGCCACAACCTGAAAATTAGAAAATAGCTCGGTATTTTGACTCTCAAGGATGCTGAGCAAATTCCGTGACCCTGACGTGAGATTTGGGGACGGGCAAGAAATCAGAGATTCCACTCTTCCTCTCCGTGCAGGTGGCAGAGTCGGAGAAGGGGTGCTGGATGGAACCAGGAAAGAAGGAGCCTCTCCTAGCTTGTCAGCACAAGACCCATTAATATGAAAATTAAGGTAAAAACATGATTGGCTGTTTCTCTTAGCACGGTGGAGAGAGAACCAGGAAGGATTATTTTGCGGAATGATAAACTTCCCTATCTAGTGCCTAACCCTGGGGAGATCCAGAAAAGTATGAATTTTGATTCGAACAATAATGAACCGGTAAGTGATACAGCTTTGGCTGTATAATGACTGTATTAATTTGCCGGCTCTGATGTTAAACCCAGAGGCCCTGAAGAGATAGGACTTTATCTAAGCAACAATTATCATGCTGAATATGCTGTTTAGAAAGAGCCCACAGTTCTGCTTGCTATCATGGGCATAGCTTTTATTCCTTGGGCAAAGTTATACATTCTCATAGAAAATTTAATAAATGTGGTGTCGTCTGAAGGAAAATAGGGTTGTCATTTACAAACAAATGCCAATTTCCATTTCAGGTTTAGACCTCAAACTCGAAAAGACATCGAGAGGGAGAAACCGTTCATATATTCTGACCTACACTTATTTCCCCGATTTAGGAAAAATGACTTTTTCTGTGATAAAGAGATTGAATTTTTACCTCTGCTTGACACTGCGTCAGCAGGGTAGACCCTTATCTGTTAATTTGTCAGTGAGATTATTTTTTTTTCAATGGCACTTTTCCTCCTCACGGTGAGAAAAAGCCCTTTCAAGTTTCATTTGACTGTGGAAAGGCGGTAAAGGACAAAATTGAACTTTATGCTAAGGATTTTATTGCTCCATTTGCCAGGCTTAAAGCAGTCCGTGCAGGCAGTGCTCTTAGGATTTTCTATAACTACTGGAGGAAAAGACTACCTGACCCGCACAGGGCTTGGCCTTATCAGCAGCTGAATTGCAGCCTAACAGTATAATTATTCTCTATCGGATTGGGGAAAATTCCAGGACATTCTGGAGTGAGGTTGTATTATATTCAGGACTTGCCTCTATAAAGGGATTTTAGGGCACTGAGGGCAGAGGAATGCTGCTCAGGGAGTGTTTGAAGGCTGTGCACTATTTGTGCTGTCAGCTCTGAGCAGCCCATGCTCAGGCTTACATCCAGGGATGCAGTGCTTCCCCAGGTCTGGTCCACACCTGCCTGTGTGCCCAGAAAAGAGCCGGATGCTGAGCGCTGCTCCAACGAGCCCCGAGAAAAGAAGGCCAAGACCAAACTGCTCTCAGGTTGCCAGGAGGTGCTGGCAGGGAGAGATAGAAGTTTCTAGACTTTTCGGTCCTGCCCCAGTCTCTTCCTCCAGGATCTAATTAGGCATCAGGAAGAGTAAGCAGTTGTGTCTCCCGTCCCTGTGGCAGGGCACCCTCTCCCGCTGACCTGCAACCAAGAAGGCTGGGGGGGTGGGTGCCCTGCCCTCCCCACCGCCCCCCGGCAGGCTCCCTGGAAGACAAGTCCAACCTGACAGCCTCATGCTAATTGTGCAACCGACCTTAGGCTCCGTGCTGTCATTTCTTAATCCTCTGTTTTCGAATCTGAAGATAGGGGTCATTACAGTGTCTGCTGTCCAGGTTTGTTTAGAGGTATAAATAGTTTAATCCCCAGAAACACTCCCAAAGGGCCGTTGAAAGGATCAAAATGTGAAAACAATAAAAATGATTTCATATATTTGAAAGCACTTCCCAAATGTCTTTGACCATAACCGTCAGGAAAGCAGACATATTTGTTCATGGTTTAGAATGGTGGTGACACTAGCTCTACAGGCTCTCCTGGATCAATGAGAGAGCTACTTTTAAACAGAGTCCCATCCCTAAAGTGCCAGGGGCCCAGAGACTCAACAAACGCAGATAGATTTCCCTCCCCTTCTTCCTGCTTTGTACTCAGCTCATCTCTGCAAAAGAATCTTCTCACAGTGTCCCTTCCCTCCTTGACTACCTTCAAACCTTCAGCTTCACACAGGGATCTAAAGGAATTCCCTCTCACAGGTTCATCCCGAGCCACCTTGAGACCCCCTTGAAAGGGCACAGTCAAAGTCATGGCAAAGAGCACTTCAAAGAATAAACCGGGAAAGCATCTTCAAAGGAAAGGATCCCTTTTGTTGCCTGAAAAGTTGTTCTTGACATGGGCTAACAGCATTTTATATCAATGATCACCGTGACCCCATCCAATCCTAGGAGGCAGGTACATTTTGTTAATGGTGAAAAACTGAAGACAAAGAGATTAAATGACCTGCCAGCACTCAACAAAGGCGTTTTGTAAACTGGAAGCAAAGTCATCTGGGCACAAAGCCCTCCATAGAAGGGGAGAGTGAACCCTGGGGATGTCAGCTAGTTGCTCTCTCCTCAAAGGTGAAAACAACAAAGCCCATCTGTTTGGAAAATCTCCAGCATAAAAAGATGCGGGGGTGGGGTGGGGTGGGGGGGGAGCCCTTGGAAATTCTTGAGACAAATGGGTCATAGAGTCGATAAGAAAAAACTAAGAGTAACATCTGGGCACTTCTGGACTGTCTTCCAGCTCCATGCTTTGGGACCCCCATGTGTGGCAGAAAACACCATAAACTGGGAATTCACATCAGATTCCTCTGACCTTTCTTGACTCCAGTCTATGAAGTGCACTATTTACAGAACAGTCTTCCCTAAGCAAAAGCTCCTTCCTTATCTCCATAGAGACCTGCCCAGCTCCCTGCTGCCTGGGAAATCCCCCAAAGTCTTGAAATGAACATAGGACCCTCCTTTAGTCCATCTCCCAGCTGCCCCAGCTCTAGAGTCTGCAGCGCTTGTGCAGCAAGGCTACGCTTCTCACTGCCTCACCCAAATTCTTTCCATCTCTCGGCAACTGTGCAGGCTCTACCTCCTCCAAAGAGCCTCTCCTGATCATTCCTGCCCAATCTCCACTCCCCCAATTCTAAACTCACTCATTTAATGGTTAAATATTGATATCCCTCTGTTTGGCAGTCTTGGTGATGGGAGGAGTATTTATATCCTTCCTAAAGGTTTCTTGTGTGGTATTTGATACAGATTCCAGCTTTTTAAATTGTCGACCAAATGCCTGCACACGAATAACAGTACGTCTTTTCTCTGGACACCTGGGTGGAGAAGTTGTGGTCAAAAGGACCAAGGTGAATATAGAGTCAGGACTCAGCATCACCGCCATGCTGGACCTCCCCGCAAGGACTGCACAGCGTCCTCTGCTATGAGGGCCTGGGCCCGGCCAGAGACAGCTTTCTCTGCTGGCTGGCTGCTGTCCCACCACTGATGAGCTTCTGCTTGGTTACTGACAGACTGTCAGAAGCACATGGAAGTCACCAAGGTGTGACCATTGCACCAGCTAAACACTGTAATAGGACTCGACCATTCGCGGGACTGATTTGGTGGTCCGTAGGCATGCTCCTTTGTCTTCTGGAAGGATGTGACTCAGGAAACTGGTATCCCCTAGTAATAAAGTAATGAAGTGTCTTTATTATTGGCATTTGTTTTCCAGCCATAAACTTGCATTTCCGAAGTCCCTTATGTACACATTAGCACACTTTTTTTTCCGTTAAATTGCACAACAATGGTCTGCTGGAGGATTACCATCCTTAATGTTATAGCTCAGGAAACCAGCCCTCAGAGGGTGAGGGACCAGTCCACAGTTACACAGCCCGAGGTCTCAGGCCCGTGTGGCAATCTTTCCTTGAAGAGCCTGGAAGAAACTGAGAATGTTGACTTCTCCCAGGTGTGTGAAGTTGGCGCTTTATTTCAGATTCCTTTTACAAATAGCTGGAGGATTCAGCAGAGGCTGCTTTAAAAAATTTTTGTATTCTCTTATTGGAGGAGGATAGGGTCAAAAAGAGCCTTCAAGGGCAGTAGGGAAGCAACGGGACAGATTTCAAGTCCTGTCTACTTTTTCTGTGATTTAGAGAAAGGTACTAAAGCCCACTGATAGAGTGGAATCAGCAGGTGTTTGCCCCCTTCTTGTCTGGTACAGGATCAATAAGACAGCCTTTGAGGACATTCAGTTTGGAATTAGGGGCCAGCAGGGGAAGGAGACGGGAGGAAGAAAGAGATGAACTGGCCCTGCCACTGCCCTATTACTTTCTTACCTAATTACTTGGCCAAACTAAGCTATTGTCCATCCCCTCCTCCTGACACGCAGGCACAGCACACATTCTTACAAGCGTGTTCCATATTCTCCAATATTGGTGCCATTGCACGCACCATTCCTTCTGTTTGGAATGTCCTTGGCCGCCCCTTTCCCACCTAAGTCCTACCCACCCTGCATAGCCTGTATTTCCTACTTATTAAAAAATATGCCCTTCAGCATTTGACAGAGTTCTCACAGATAGTAAATGTCCAGTTAATGCTAATTGAATTTCACTTGTTGGTAAGATATCTAGAAGGCAATTCAGCCCCAGAGTAAGGCACCCAGACTGCACTACACTTAGTGTGTATGGCGACAGCCAAACATGCCTCTCCCACGTTCATGCCTTCTTCCCAGGACAGTCTGGATCCAACATCTAATCAACGCCAGACCCTGCCAGTGGCTGCAACTCAGGACTTTTCTGAAGGGCCAGCCCAGGTCCACTGCCCTCCAGGAGCTCAGCTGAACCTTCCCTGGGCCCCCATCCAGATCTACTTCTCTCTCTGCCCCATCCTGCTTTCATCCCTTCCTTTCTGCAGGCCTTAATCCCATGAGGTCTTGCTAATCAATGTCCTGCAAGGACAACGTAGGAGCATTGTTCAAACAAGAAGACGGCGCATGCGTTGCTTTATCAAGCAGGGCAACCGTGCTACTCCTCCCACCCGACATGGGCTGCACTGTCTCCCTGGATTCCCCTCCCTCCCTCTGAGCACAGCCCTGCTCAGGGAGGAGAGCTCTGTGTCTATTCACGGTGCAGGCTGGTGGTTGGTTATCTAGATGGGCCAAAGGCTTCCTGCCCACAAATGCCTCTCGTGGACCTGAGCCCAGGGCTGATTCCCACCATTGTAATCAGCTCCTGCAGAGTGTGGATGGTCGGGAAGGATACACCCACACAGCAAAAGGAGAGACACCCTGGAAAGGGGCCTTGGAGGAGAAGATGTGGAAAGGGTGTTTGTGGAGCCCCTAGCTGGAGGAAAGCCCAGAATTTAAATTTCTGTTCCTGCCGCTATTCAGAGTTTGGGTAGCACTTTTAATTACAGCAAGTGCAACAAGAAATGAACGCCCATAGGGCATCATTACTGGTTCCATTTTTAACATCCTGAGAGGCGGGCATGGATGGTTCAGGCAGTGCCAGTAAGTGGGATCCAAACCTTCCCTGTCTTCAGATTTCCAACCTACTGCCCATTGCTTTGGCCAGTCTTGTTGCTTCCAGCCACAACGGAGGACCAAGCTGGCCTTGATTAGCACCTGCGCCCGTTCCTAGGCTGGCACGTGGTCATGAAGCTGAAGAATCGGGGTGCCGGGCAGGGACTTCTGCTTCCCTAGAAAAGAAGGGGTTACCATAATAGGATATTTCAACTGTCCCTCCGGAGCTAAGATTTTATAGCCAGACAGACATGGGTCTGACGTCCCTGCACTCTTTTTCTCTAGAAGGATCTAATCACAAAGATTGAGAAGACAGCTGGATACTTAAGAAGCTCAGGGTGGTCTAGGGTCCAGCCACCTACCCAAGGTCTGTCACAGTATCATAAGCTGTGCTACCACTCGTCCTAAATATATAAGTCAAAGTACGAGTTTAAAACTGTTCTTCCCGTCCAGTTGAAGGAAGTTGGGAGGATGATTTATGTCACCACAGGTCATCTAGTTTACGACAGTGATCGACCGCTCTCCCCAACACATTTTGGGTTTTGCCTTTGCTTAATTGAGTTTGGCAGTTGGCATGCAACCTTTAAAAAATTGTACTGAAATGTAAACCTTGCAAAAAAAAAGATTATTTGATGAATTTAACCTAAGTGCCAACCAAAGCGCAAATGTTCCCTATGGACATGTTACAACACTGGAGGTTCCCTCTGGATTGCTGGAGAATAAACGAAGGAACACAGCACAACATTTACCAGCTAAGCAAGTGTAGTCTAATATGTACAGAATGTTTGTCCAGAGTCACATCTGTGTCCTGTGACCACCAAAGCCTGGAACTGGTTACAATTAATGAGTAAATAAAAGCAAAAACCACTGAATGCGTAAGATACAAAGAGTGGCCGGCCAGGAACACTATTCCATCCTTCAGAAGCACAGAACAAAACAAGAATCTGAGGCCACTCTGTCTTTGCTGGGTGCTCAGTTGCCTTACAGGAAAGAAAAATATAACCAGAATATGACGCCGTCAGCAGCTGACTTCAGGTGCCATCTGCATGGATTCCTGGCACTATTAATTTGCAATTAACACGGGCCGTATGTTTTATTCCCTGCAACTCGCTGTCTGAAGTCTGAGGGAGGGGGGTTAGCGGAAGGGAACATGCAGGTGGGTGGTGAGTCTTCTCAGAAACAGATAATTCTGCTTTTCGATCCTGAATCACTGAAATGTAAGCCGCTCTCTCAGACTAATAAAAGGTCACTGTTGAAGGGAAATAGAATATTTCCATCATGTCATTGTGTGAAGCAACTCCTCCAGCATGTGGTAGTACATTACAGAGATGAGCCTTGTGCCATGAGGCAGGCTGGCAATCTTTATTTACATCAGACTCAATCCATTTTGAAATTCCAACGTGCTGGGCAAACTCCTAAATTCTTGAAATGGGAAGAGGGGAGCAAAATCTGCTAAAAGTCTGTGGGCACTAGAATAGAGCAAAGAGAAAGAGTTCTAGATTTGGTCGTCCCTGGCTTCTGATCTGGGGGTCTGCCCCTCAAAGCTGTGTGACCTATGGCAAGTTACTTAACCTTTCAGTGCCTCAATTTCCTTATTCATGAAATATTTTTTTAAGGCTCATTGTAAGGATAATTATTAAATGAGATAATTGTGAAGTGTCTGGCACAAAAGTTGGGTACTTTGCTAGATACTTATTTGGTGTCTCAAAGTATTTCAGCCAATTATCAAGCAGCCACTTTTTGGTAAGAACAATGCTATTTGTACCCAATTTACTGAAAAAGAAGTGAAGGTCCAAGTAGCTTTCTCACACTGCTACACTGCCCATGGAAAATCTTGGTTGATCAAAAATGGAGAGTGACTTTCCTTGGCCAACTCTCTAGGACACGTTATTTCAGAATCAAAAGGCAGGGGTAATTCCCATGGTGAAAGTCCATAGATCAGAAGGGCTCATTGACTTACCTTGTCCTCAAAGAGAGCAAAATGACTTTGGGGTGACCAGATTATGTAGTGAATCCAGCTGATGGGTGACATAGAAGTAACAGATTGAAAGAAACTGACCTTTACTGGTTTAACCTTTAATAATATACATAGCAACAGACATCTGCTAGAGTTGATTGAAGGCAGATGTCTAGCAAAACAGTTAATCAATAGTGGGCTAGAAAATTGGAGCCTCTTCCAGAGCAGCAACCAGAGTTATTTAATAAAGCCAAAATAAATAATAATACCAACAAAAAGCATAGGTACTCATCACATATTCTCTCACTGCCTTGTAGCCATGTCAGCAGATAAGCAGGAACTCTAAAGGTTTAAACGAAAAGTCTCCATGACACTCAGGAAAATACAACTTCCTCTAAAGCTGGTAAAGAAATGCAGGTGCTTCTGCATCATCCAGAAACTCTGCCACTTACAGAAAGAGCATTTCATGGTCGCTGGAGGCCAGGACACAACTCCCTTGAACACCCGCTCCCGGGCCAAGACCTAGGGGCATGACTCATCCAGAGGGAACAAGGGAATTTTCTGTGGGGAAGACGTGTCTCCACCCCAGATGTTAGCCAAGTTCTGCTTAATTAAGTAAAGTTCTGTGAGCCTGAACACGTACTAGCAAATGCTTTCAGTTCTCCTTTAAAAACTGTGGGGAAAAGAAGATAGACGTGGGGGAGGGATTGTCCACTCACAACCTGCTTGACTGGAAGGCAGTTGATGAATTTCAATGATTTGCACAAAGATAATTGATCAGGAATTTACCCTTAACTTTATACAAGGATTTCACACTTCACACAAAGGTCAATGTAACTCAAGATGTGTTTATTGATCATCCACCCTGTCTAAGAAGATTCTAAAAAAAATGTTTGGAGCTAGCAAGTGGGAAGGTAGGAAGTTGTTATAGAAGGAAATGGACAAAAATGTCAATGAAAGCATTCCTTCCCTGATAAGCTTTCAATTTTATATGAGAATCCGCCATGGCAACCGTTATAAAGGTAAAATAAATACGAGCTAGGGAAAAGTTTAAGACACTTTCTGTAGACAGGTAGAAGAAGAAACAATTAATTCTCACTGGAAAAGAAATTGGAGTGGCTTCACAGAGACCGTATTATAAATAATGCTTCTAAGAACACGTCCGTGATTTACACTAGCACGTGATTGTAAATACATAAATTGCATACAACTTTTTCAGGCACAACTTAACTGCTTAAAACAAAGTATAGGTTTACCAGGTGTTACAGATTTTGAATTATGTTCCCCCAGAAGATATGTGGGAGTCCTAGCCCCTAGTTAGGACTCAGAATGTGACCTTCTTTGGAAATAGGGTCTTTATAGACGTCATCAAGTTAAAATGAGGTCATTAGGGTGGGCTCCAACGCAGTATGTCTTTATAAAAAGGGGAAATCTGGACAGGTACAGAGGTGCACAGAGGGAAGACTGTGAAAAGACACAGGGAGAACCCCACGGGGAGAGGAAGGCAGAGATCAGGATGATGCTTCTACAAGCCAAGGATCACCAAAGATTGCACGCAAACCACCAGAAGGCATGGGAACAGCCTGGAACAGATTCTCCCTCACATCCTTCAGAAGCACCAACCCCACCTACACACTGATCGCAGGTTTCCAGCCTCCAGAACTGTGAAACCATGTATTTCTGTACTTTAAGACACTCATTCTGTGGCACTTTGTTATGGCGGTCTAGAACACCAGCGCACCAGCTTTGCCACTTCAGAAGACGTCCTCCCAGGGCCTAGGGTCTAGACCCATATTCTCCAAAGATGCACATGGAGACTCATTGAGGTCGAGGAAGAAAGCTCTAGGACTCCTTTGTATCTCATTAGTTTAAGACTTCTATTTTGGCCTATATTTTAAAAGCATTATATATTAACACAATGATATAGCATATAAGTTATAAATAAAGTATTATACGTATATAGGATCTTTTGTTCAAAAATAATTTTCTAGTAGTGATACACAATTTAAACAATATACAACTGTTAAGACTGATCAAAGTCTGGATAATCACAGAAAGAAAATGAAATCTCTTATTCCCCTAAATTTCTCATGGGTAAAATACAGTCCCAAAAGGCAAAGTGATGTGGCTTTAACTACCATGAAATGATAGTAATGATACTGTGATGATAGCAGTCATCGGAAGACTGACCTTCACAGCAGTTTACAGTTTCTTGAGTGTGCTCCTGTGACTCAAGGAAGATGAGGAATAACTCTTGCCACGGGTTTTCTTTTCTCATCTAAATGTGAGGCGTCCAGGGCTGTAGACACACACTGCGCTGTTTCAGGAGCCACATGTTTCCATTTCTCCCCCCATGCCTTCCAAACAGCCAGCACCTAGCAGTCGTTGAACAAATCTGGGGGCCTTCTGTTGAATAAAAGCCCTATTTTTAGCCACCGCTTCCTTTCTTTGGGCTGGTCTCACTGCCCATTTAGAAGGATCACTTCCACCACCTACCTGTCCAGATCCAGACCCTAATTATACCAACAAATGAAGGCCACATCTCCTGACTGGGATTTCCATGAACCTCTCTGAACCCACTGTCTGGGACCCAAAATTTAGCATTTAATGATGACCTGGATAAACGACAACTGAATGTGTCATGTGGATCTAGCCCACTTTCCGCTAGGTCACAATTGTGCTCCTTGAGGCCATGGACAATGCTTTGTACTTCCTGGAGCCCCAAAGTGCTTGGCCCTGTGATGAGCTAAGGTTAACCTCGTTGATCAAGGTGAGTGCCCATGGGAACATCAGACTATTTCTCTTCAGGTGTAGAAGGAGCTCAGACTTTGGTGTCAGATTGAGCTAGATTCCAATTGTGAGTCCGACACTAATTTCATGACCTTGAGGAAGATGTTCAACTTTTCTGAGCCTCAGTTTCCTTACCTGTACAATGGGTATAACAGCATCACACCCCTCAGTCATGAGAGGATTAATGAGCTCATGCATAAAAGCCTGTCTGGTTCACAGTACCTGTTCAATCAATGTCCAATACATACTTTTGACTCTTTCCAATTCCATTACTTATTCTCATCCCATCTAGCCAGTGTTTCTTTCCCACTAGTCAATGTTCATTTTCTACACACATCATTATTTAGGACACTATGGTGTCACATTATGGAAGTACACTTTTTCAAAAAAAAGAAGGAATCAGTGTTTGAATGTTACTGTGTTCTTTCTCATGGCTCCTTTCCAATTTAATGATGGCACTGCTGACAGAAACAAAAGATCTGTGTGTCACCCAGCATGATTATAACATCTTTGTCCATTATGCCTCCAGATTATTGAGGGAGAGTTGGTTCAACTCATATTGGGTACTCAGAGATGACTGGGTTCATGTCTGTCTTCTCAGAGCCTTTTAATACAGGGGAGTATATTAGAAGTCAGCAATACCGGGAAGATCAATTCAACACGATCTATCCAGGTCAATGGCAGGGCCAGGGAATGACGGTGGGCAGAGCAGAAGACAGAAGAGAGGAAATAGGAGCTCTGGTCCCAGCCACCAAGAAGCCAAGACAACATTAATATCTGAGTCATCACTTTCCTTCTGGGGCCATCAGTTTCCTTGTTGTAATAGTGGGGCTCCAGGCTCTCTAAGAAAACTAGTGAAAAGTCTAAGTTCTTGTGTGCTTTTCCTGATTCACCCAGGATTCTCTGGCCATGGACCTTAGGCCTGTGGTTCAGTTACAGGCAAGCTGAGCTGTGCTTCCAGAGGCTGCTGTATACAAAAGTGGCCACATTGCCTACTTCCCTACTCAGATGGTTTCTACCCCTACCATTAACATCCTGGGACTCATGACTGAGTGTGGAAGGAGTGGAGGGTGTACCCTTCCTTTTCAGATCATTATGTCAATGTAATCACTTTCTGCAAAATCCCATTGCAAACTGGAGTATATTGAATGTCCCCTTAAAGAGGCTGCCTTCACAAATGTCCTGTGAATTTAACATAAACAGAACCAAACTGGGTGTTTTTTCAACACTGTTTTGGGCCAGTTCATTATTTCAGAACATAAGCAAACTGAATTAGCTCCGAAAGATATAAATAAAAAGTCTTAGATCAGACAACTGAACAGATAGTGAGTATATACTCTAAGCTATGCCAGGGAATCAAAAATATGAATTAGGCATAACTGAAGCTTATCGTAAAGAGAAAGTGAAGCAACAGACTTCAAGGTGCTTAGCAGAGTATTCACCAAATTAGAGTGTTCAACACCTCATCCCTGTTCTTTCCTCCCCTTGGGAAATAGATGGGCTACAACTCAACATTTCTTCCTCAGCTGGTGTTCTTCTGTGGTGTGAACCCTGTGCTAGGAGAGACAAAGGAAGAAAAGGCACAGTGGGGGACAAGAGACCTCAGATAGCCAGAGGGACACCATGGGGTTCAAGTGAGGAACATTGAAAGCTGAGGACGCAAACAAAGTCAACCGGAGCTCTGCTTTGCTCTCATTTCCCCTTTGGGGCATCACCAACAGCTCCTGCTGACTTCCTAAGCCTGTGTCGGGCTGGGGGCTGGCTGGGGAGGAAGAACCCTCCAATTGCAGGGCTGCCAGGACTCACAACATTCTGAACATAGACAGCAGCCCACTAGGCAGCCCAGAAGTGTTCAGGAGCGATTTGAACAAACCTCTGATTGAGGGAAGCCGTCCAGAGCACACACACCATTGGGCAGCCCCCCAAAAGGGCTCTTGCTGGCCCTGGTGTCACTGTGGTTGTCACAACACCCTGACACCTCTCCCTCTGCACCCCCAGGCTTCACCCCTTTACACTGTGAGCGTCCATGGAGGAGAAAACAATTGTTCGGGGAAGATTGAAAACACCCCTCTAGCTTCTGGCCAGAGCATTTGCATTTTTGGAAGAGGTTCTTATTTCTTTTTAAGGCTCAGAGTGAGAAGCTTTTAGAAAAGCTAAAAATATCTGTTAAAGAAGAGAAAGAAAGAAAAAAAGAAAACAACCCATCCAGCTTTCCCTTCTTTCTGAGTAAAAGTCTCAGGACCCATGGAGGAGCAAAGTCAGCTTTCCCACCCTCTTCTCTGCAGGCACAGGGCAGGGAAAAAAGTCATCAGGGCCCGGGTCTTCCAGAAACGAAGGTACACAGAGATAAAGATAAAAGAAACCCAAGATCACAGTATGTAATCATAGCAGTTGAAAGCTGAAAATGGTCTGTAGAGTTAACACTAATGCCTCATTTTACAACTAAGGAGACTAAGACGCAGGCAGACGAAACAGCTTGCTGGGAACCACAGCACCGAGTCCCAGCAGCTGAGACAAGAGCCCAGCGGGAGCCCCTCGGCTGCCCAGGGTGTCCCCAGACCCCTCCCCACCAGCACCCCGCTTTTACCTACACCCCAGAAATGACTCTTGGGAATCTGGTCCATCCACTGCCCATTCGGGGACACCTGACTCAGGTGGGCTGAGATTCCTCCAGCTGCCCCGGCAAGCAACCGTGACTCTGCAGTCTGGGGCCCAGCTTCCAGAACTCATTGAAACACCAACATGCTCCAAGGGAGTTTCCACCAAGGACGTGCAGTCTCAATAAGAAAGTCACTGACTCACTCAGGAATAGAAGAATTTCATTCTCAGTGGACTTTAGCGCTAGGAGGCCAGGCCCTCCATTCAAGAGAAGAGAAACAGGCCTCGAAGGGGCCACGATTTGTCCAGCAGCACCTGAGGTCAGCACAGGGCTGGACAGCACTGCTTTCACCACGCTGCCAGTCCCGCCAGGCCACGCTGCCACTGTTGTGCTTTCCCTTTATTTTTTCCATGCAGTCTTTCAACCAGCACCATTGATTGAGCTCCTATTATGCTCCTGGCACAGAGGATACAACACTGAGCAAGTTGAGTAAGATGGATGAGATTCCTGCTACGGGGACCTTACATCCCACTGACCACTGCCCACCCCGACTGACCCCATACGGCCCACATCTTCCCATTCTCTCCATTTTACAGATGAAAACAGAGAGGCTTAAGGAAATTACCTAACATGCAGCTGTTACTTCAGGAATCCCTATTTATGTTAAAAAACAAAAAACTAAAAGGCTAAAAATTAGTTTATACGGGAAGAGAATTTCACCCTTGTATGTCTGCTGGAAGCTGTTTCTCCAGGATAAGGTGGCCAGACTTACCAAATCCAGGAAACCATTTACATTTGAATTTTAGATAAATAAAAATATTTTAATGTAAGTATATCTCAAATATTGCATGGGACACACTTATACTGAAATATTATGTTTTCTCTATCTGAAATTCAGAGTTAACTGATCCTCTGCATTTTTTCTGTCTGCCCTATTCTAGTAAATCATCCTATCCCAGACTGAAGACTAGCGCCGTCTTATGTTATTAGGAGCAAATTCCTAGGTAGTGCCTACGAATTATTCCATTAGATTTGGCTCTTGTGCTCAGTTTTCCTGAAAGAGTCACCTATGCAACAGGACTAACTGGCAGAAGGTCCACAGTGCAAAAGATAAAGACAGGTGAGTTTTCTAGACCTCCAGAAAATGGCTCTTCCTAACTGCCTAACAGTAAGTCTCTCTGTCCAGCCTGGCACTGCACCGGAGATTTTTCAGTGAATTTTAGAGGCTGTGATGTCTTGGTTCTCATAACCACCACATAGGAGAAAAGGGCTTGGTATTACTCAGTTTGCAGGCAGGCAAGACAAGCACTCACAGTGGTAATTACCGAAGGTCCCATGGCAAAGGTCAGGGTTGGGAGCCACATAATTCAGCTTCTGTGCTGATGTGTCCTCAGTGCTGCTATGGTAGAGGTTTATTCTTAGCTTTCAATCTCTCATATCTAAAGTCTGCAATTTAAAAATGCCAGTGAATGAGTGGTGAGCTGAATAATTAAACTAATCCTCTTTTATAAAATCACAGCCTATGGAAAGGCAGGTCTTCAGAAAGCTGGGACCCTGGCCCTGCATTCAGCTGGCCTCACTCAGGAAGGTGAGGAGGGAGGCAGACCAAGGAGTCCCCAGCCAGGATTCCATGTGTGTGCTTTGGACTAAGGGTTTGTATCCCCCAAATTCATGTTGAAGCCTCACCCCAAAAGCGATGGTATTAGGAGGCGGGGTTTATTAGGTCATGAGAGTGGAGCCCCCGTGAATGGGATCCGTGCCTCTATAAAGAGGGCCCAGAGAGCTCTCTTGCCCTTCCCACCAGGGGAAGACACAGCAAGAAGAAGCCCTCTGTGAACCAGGAAGCAAGCTCTCACCAGACTCCGAATCTGTGGGAGCCTTGATCTCGGACTTCCAGCCTCAGAACTGTGAGAAATGAACGCTGTGTAAGCCACTTGGTGTTTTTGTTGTCGCAGCCCCGAGCTGACTGAGGCAGACGCCCCTTATCCACCTTCTGCATGAGGGCTCCGTCTTTGGTTGCCGTCCTTGTGGGTCTGCTCCTTCTTGTCCCGTCCTCAGAAACAGGAGCGAGCAGCTGCCCACCCCCTGCTGAGCATAACAGCTCCACACTTTTGCATCAGACAGTTGTTTAAAGTCCCTCCACCTCGTGACCTTCTGAAGCATCCAAGTGAGGTACTAGCAACCTGTCACACTGCCGACACCAAGAGGAAAGCACAAGAATGAGAGCTACGTGGAGAAGTCCCCTTCCTGTTCTCCAACCTCACCACAAGCACTAATCACCTTCAGTGCTGACAAAAAATCACTTCTCTATTGTTTAAGGGCTTAACGGTTCTTAACAGCTCTAAAGTCTTATGTTCCCAGGACTTAACAGTGACTAACTCCACACTTGTTAGCCTGCCTCTCCATCTTGTCCCATGAGGAAAGGTCAGGAGAGACCGAGCAATGGGGTTAGTGCCCCATAAAGAGACTCCAGAGAGCTCTCTTGTTCTTTCCACCAGGTGAAGACACAGTTGCTGCTCTGAGGGGACAGCATTGGAGGCGACCTGTCAGAGGCCACATTGCAGCCCACTGTGCCACCAACTGGTCCCCGGGCGGACCGGGCAGGAACAGCCAGTAGTCACTCCCAGGACACCCTGTGACCCCAGCTGGTAAGCAGAGGCCAAGCTGGCAGATCCCCCTCCCCTGCCCACCGAAACACAGCCTCACGTCCAACAGACGCATCTGGAACCTCAAACTTAGGAAGAAAGAAAGAGGAAAGGCAAGGAAAAAGTTATTGTTTGTGTCAATAACCCATGGACCCATCCCTTCGGTGTCACGACTTATCCTACACAAGTCCTTCAAGGCAGGCCTAGTGCATGGCCTGTACAGACACACAGACACACACACACACAGAGCCAACTTAATCCCTGTATCATTGGCTGCCACTCGTTTCCTAAGAACCTTACCAGGGCACGTCCTGACTTCAACAAGGACCTGCTAATGGTTTTACATTTCTCCCCAGTATTAAGGCCATTCTTGTGATTCTTATCTTCTAATGAAATCAATAACTTCAGGAGACAGCCAGAGATAGCGCAGAGGCAATGCCGGAGCCAAGGGCACTGCAGGCTTGTCTGCTAAGCCGTAAATAATCATCCTGAAACGACGATCAAACCTTGACTTTTGCTTAGAAAAATGACGTTGTGGATCCCCTGGCAAAAGAAAATTTCTTCCCATTTTACTTGAAAAAAAAAGAATAATGCACCTCATATAGTTGTGACTTTGCTAACATTGAAAACGCCATCTCTCACTGAAAGCTCTATTCACTTGCCTTTTAGGAGCCTGTACCAGCAGCTCATAGCGTTTCCTCTTTCCGCCCCCGTGTAAAGTGTGTTTCTAGCAATAAACACCCCAGGTGAGTGCTTGCTTTAGTCACCACACACTTTTGCCTTGATCTTTAAAACTAGCCTATATATTTAGTTACTTATTTCTTCCTAATCCTCCCCAGCTTAGGACAAATCTGACCCGTCACCACTAGCCACCACTTGCTGCTTTTAAAAAGTCCTTAACACAGCCCCACCTGCCATCCCATTGCCTTCCCACTGACTGCCCTGGGCTGTCTGGGCTTTGGCCCCAGCGGTCCCGCCTTCTGATACACAGAGACCCGCCCCCGCTGCAGCCCCGCCCACACGTCCAGACCAGGACACTCCCACTCAGCCCCCAGACCGAGTTCAGCTGTCACCTCTTCAGGGATCCTTCCTTGGTCTCCCTGCGGGCTCACTCCCCTTTTTATACCCTTCATAGCTCTGTGCACCCTTCCTTTCATATCACTTAGTGTGCCTGTCAGTTTCAGTGGTTTTCTATCAATGTCCATCCTCCTCACTGGACAGTAGCTTCCCGAAGAGCAAAGGTCAGATCTGGGTTCTGGCACAGGAACTAGCTCGCAGTAAATGTTCCAGAACTATGTCTTTTTTTTTTACACATTTTTTTTTTTAAAGAAGATGTTGGGGGTAGGAGTTTATTAATTAATTTATTTATTTTTGCTGTGTTGGGTCTTCGTTTCTGTGCGAGGGCTTTCTCTAGTTGCGGCAAGCAGGGACCACTCTTCATCGCGGTGCGTAGGCCTCTCACTATCGCGGCCTCTCTTGTTGCGGAGCACAGGCTCCAGACGCGCAGGCTCAGTAGTTGTGGCTCACAGGCCTAGTTGCTCCACGGCATGTGGGATCCTCCCAGACCAGGGCTCGAACCCGTGTCCCCTGCATTAGCAGGCAGATTCTCAACCACTGCGCCACCAGGGAAGCCCCAGAACTATGTCTTGAATGGAAAATGCAGCGCCCAGTCTATCTGGCACACAAAGGGTCCACTATGATTTTCTCAACTATCATCCTGCCCCGATGGCTGTACAGACAGAAGTCATATCACGTGATGGGTGTGCTTGGCGCAATCATCCCAAAGGGCCTCTTGTTCCGCGGTTCACCTCCCTCAAGAGGAGCGTGTGCCCCAGATAAGGTCAGGGCGAATTGGCCTTGCTCAGAGGAAGAGGGTCATCTAGGACTATCCTCGGTGCCCCATGAAACCTCCCCCCAAATAAGGAAGCACCCCAAAAGTTAGTCAAGCGCTTCTTATCGTTGTGCTACATGGGCAACAGAACACAACACCCACACCACACAACCTTCTCCCGTGCATTCAGGGGTACCTCTACCAAACATGAAACAGTGATGGCAACACTCCCCTCCCTGATGGAGGAAAGCCAAGTAGGTCGCGAGGCAACGTCCCATCCCCACTATTCTAGCATCAGAGAGTCCACTCTCCCGGGGTAGCGCTCACCCCCCTGACTTCCCCTGACATGACACGACGTGAGCTAAACAGTACACGTGACCACACAGATACACTTTGAATGCAAAGGTGCCGAAGAGAAGGAAGAAAGAGGACAAATATGTCCCCCCGCAGGCTGGGCTGCTGGAGAGGAGTGCAGGGAGGGAGGGAATCCAGACGTGGACCAGCCCAGAGTGAGGGCTTTAGTCCAGAGGCAGGGAGCTCAGGACAAGGGAAAGGTGAACACGCAGGGCTGTGCTTGGCTGGACTCAGGGGCTGCATCTTCCACCCTCAGCTCTGAGTAACGCCTAAGTACCAGAGGGGATACCCGGCAAATGTTTAAAACCCCAATTCAACTCCTGTCCCCCGCCCGTGACCTTCACTCCCACCTTCCACTCACCCCTCGCCACATCTCACCCCAACATCTGCGTGTTCCCCGCCAGACATTCATGCGCAGATGAGTTATCTGGGGATATTCAGTGGATGTGTTTGCATGAAGATTCAGGTTCGGTAGGTCTGAGATCCTGCACTTCTAACGAGCTCCCAGATGGTTCCCCTGCTCTGGCCAAGGGACCACACTTGAGGTAGCGAGGTTTTAGGATGCACTAGGGTGGTATCTACATGGCTTTAAATCTACTGGCTGAAAGTAAGGGGGTAACTACAGGTAACCCGTCACTTTGTCAGGCTGTCTGTACTGTGTAGGCCATGTGCCTGCCGAATTCACGCTGCCCAGGAAGATTTACAGGAAGGCGCCCTGGCCTCACTCTTGCCGGCCCAGACGGTAGCTGAGCCTTCTTTGCAGCATCTCCTAACTCCCTGGGGCTCACATTCCCACAGGCGGCTTGGGATGGTTCATTGTGTGTGTCAACATGACTGGCCACGGACGCCCAGGTTAGACATTATTCTGGGTGTGTCTGTGTTTCGGGTGAGATGAACGTGTGAATGGGTGGGCTCCCTAAAGCGGATGGCCCTCCCCGGCGTGGGTGGGCGTCGTCCAATCCGCTGAGGGCCTGAGTAAGACAGGAGGTTGGGGAAGGAGGAGTTTGCTACTGTTTTCCTGCCTCCCTGCTTTGGCCAGGATGTCTCCTCCCCTCTCCTCCTGCCCTCAGACTGGGACTCACCCCATCACCGCTCCGCCCATTTCTCAGGCCTTTGGGCTCAGAACGGACCACGCTATCAGCTCTCCTTGGCCTCCCACGTGCAGACAGCAGATGGTGAGACTTCTCAGCCTCTATAATCACGTGAGCTGATTCTTCATAGGAGACCTCCATATATATACCGACCCCCTATCAGCTCTGTTTCTCCGGAGAAGCCTGACTCGCGCGCAGCTCTTGTCCACTCCTTGCCTCATCGGACCTCCCAGGGTCCTCTGCTCAGGGCAAACCCACTGTCTCCACCGACGCCGGGTATTTGTGCCTGGCACACTTTGCTGCCGATTTAGGGTGAAGGATGCTTTGTGACCTCAGAGAACTTCACTGCTGGTAACATAAACACTGACATCTTAGATGCCTTTGTTCTCAAAAGTTCTACGGAGCCTGTAATAAAAGCTGCGGTGTCCTCACCTGCATAGGCCTCTCTGCCTCACCCCAGCCCCCAGCCTCAATAATCGCTTTGTTGTGCATAATAGTGTACTTTTATCTCTGTTTTGCTGTTTTCTTCCAAGCCATGCTGTGATTCCACAGAAGAATTTTGCTTCAAAAGAAAACAGCATACAGTCAGAGGAGAATCTACACAATTTTCATAAGAGTAAAACACATTGCAATTTACATTAAAACATATCTTCTGTTCAGCACGTGGGTTGCACTGAGGAACATAGAACCACTTATTCTACTAATTTCTAGGAAATGACCTTGAACAGTCGTTCAGCTCTGCACCTGTTTCCTCATCTATACTATGGTTACTGGTATCTTCCTCACAGGTATTTGTGACATTTCAAAAAGCTGACAAGGTAAGGTACCGAATGCATACCTGGCAGGCATGGCCTCTCTTCCCTGTGCTAGTGTCCTGCTCTCCCCAAAATCAACTTTCATGATCGCTTCAATATTAGCCCCATGTAGTAGAATTAGAACAGCAATCCTGACGAATTTAGGGGGGAAAGTAGAATGTATTCTAGGCTGTTCGTTAATTTAGATTATCCAGGCCACCCCCTCCGAAAGTATCCGAAGAGAAATGCACCACTTGCTTTGGCTCCAAACACACTTGTAAAGACACGCGCCCTTCTCTTTCTGTAGTTTCCCCTTCAGATCTGTGATGTAGACCAACGGCGAGAAGACAAACGTCCCCGTTAAAACACATGGGTAATGTGATGACATCAGCCATCATAAAAGCCATCAGGAGGGGCTTCCCTGGTGGCGCAGTTGTTGAGAGTCCGCCTGCCGATGCAGGGGACACGGGTTCGTGCCCCGGTCCGGGAAAATCCCACATGCCGCAGAGCGACTGGGCCCGGGAGCCATAGCCGCTGAGCCTGCGCATCCGGAGCCTGTGCTCCGCAACGGGAGAAGCCACAACAGTGGGAAGCCCGCATACCGCAAAAAAAAAAAAAAAAAAAAGCCATCAGGAGAAGGCTCACAAGGTAACTCTCCATCACGGCAGCCTTCTGGGAAGAGTATTCTAGCCATTGGAAAGTGACAGGCATGGCGGTGAGTGGAGAGAAGGCTGGTCTACGTACACCTAAACGGAGATGGAAAGTTTGCTGTGCGCCAAGGGCTTCTGGACTCCGTGTCTTGTCGTGCTTTTCGACTGGAAAGTGAGTTTCTTTTCATTTTTTTCCCTTTGGACAAACAAGACCAGAGCATGGGAATTAATACAATTTAGCCCCTTTATAAGAGTCCCAGCTGGCAGATCAGAGTGGGACATTTTCAGATGACAGGAATAGGACCTAGAAAGGGTTGGGGCCCCCGGGGAAGGCAGCTCAAAGGCGGAACTTCCTGTGAACGGGGCCACATGCACCCCTCAAATGCGCCTTAGGAGGAGAAAAGAAAGAGAATCGGGGAAAGGAAAGGTAATCGTCGGGTATGGAAACTGATCCACTCAATTCGTAGGATCTGAATCCAGCCAGAAGAGCAAACGGAGTCGGACCAGAATTTCAATCTCAGGACCCTTTCTGCAAAATGAATGAAACATGTCTCAACCCCCTGACTGCCCAGGAGCAGGGATTCTGCAGCAGGGAGCGAGCTGCAGAGAGCGGTCAGTAGGAATGTGGGCGGGAGGGTTCTTGTCTGTTCACCTGATCCTCGGTCATCAGCCTGCTGGCTTTTCCTCCTGTTGAGCATGTCCAAGGTAAAGGCGGCATCTAACATTTGAAGAGTGAGTTTAGAAGGGCTTTTAGGTACGTGCTGATCTCCTAGCAACATGCCACGCGTTGGGCTGGGCGGTGATCACTGCTGTGCTCACTTTACAGCCAACAATGCTGGGTGCTCGAGGTTACACCAGATTACACATAGTTCATTGTTTTGACAAAGAAGCCTCTAATCCAGGTCTCCTAAACCCCAAACTGTAGGACCCCTGGCCCCCCACTACAGGAACCTCTCCAAGAAGTGACACAAAGCAACAGACCTTCAGACCTTAATATATTGTCAGGACCTACAAACCCAGCGTGCTTGTACAATTTCTACAAAGAAAATGACAAAAGCACCCTAAAGTTCCCACATTACCATCAACAGACGTGGGAACTAATCAAGCAAATCTTTAAACATTAGAGGAAAGCTCTTTGCCTTTTTACTCAAATTGATGGTGATAAAATACAAAATCAACATAGATTAACACTAAATATTATCTTAGCATTAAATTGTAAGTAATCAATGACTTTTTTTCTGACCTTTCTAAGCAATGGATAAGGATAAATTAGTGCCTTGCACTAAAATAAAAATACTTGGTCAACAGCTTCTCAAGTTTTGTTTTCCTTTTCTTGAAGGAAAACAAAACAAAAAACTTGGAAACATGTTTCAAAAATCAAAACTAGGTTAAGATATTTAGGATTTATAATAAATTTATTTCTACTATGGCCCATTAGGGTTTTTCCTAAGTATACGAGGATGGTTCAGTATCAGAAAATCTATCAGTGTCATTTACCACATTAACAGAATTAAGGGAAAAACGTCATAAGATTAGCTCAATGGATGTAGAAACATTATTAAATAAAATCTAAAATTCCTTTCAAATTAAGAAAAAATAAACTTCTCAGCAATATACAAGAATTTCCTTAACTACATAAACGGTATTTAGCGAAACTTTCAGCAAATATCAATATCACACTAAATAGTGCAGACTGAGCCTCATTCCCATTAATATCAGGAAGAAGACAAGACTCCCCACAGCCAGCTCTACTGCCCATCATATCAGAGGGATGGGAAGCAATGACCCTAGAACCAAATGATCAGGGCTTCACACGCAATTGCCTACTGGCAAAGAGTCTCAATTGCCTACTGACAAAGAGTCTCCTTGAATAAACTTTAGGTTCCTATGAGCCTGCTTCTCATCTCAGCCTCATTCTTGGGTACTGTCTTGGGCCAGCCTAGTCCAGTTGTAGAACACATTTTGCTAAGTCAGTTTAGGGAGCTTCCCCCCACCCTCGATATCTGATCATTGTCTAATCTGATCAAGTTCTTTGCCTCCACCTTTGATGTCTAAATCATTGACCTGCCTTCAGCAAGAATCCTGTTAAGTTAGTTTAGCAAGAATCCCCTGACCCCTGATGTGCCCTCTTAGTAATTTCCCATCCACAGATCCTTGGCTATAAGTCCCCACTTGTTCTTGCTATTTCTGGAGTTGAGTACAATCTCTCTCACCTATTGCAATAGTCTTGACACCTATTATAATTGTCCCAAATTGTCTTCCTTACCATTTTAACATGTCAGAATATTTTTTTTTCTCTAACACTACCAGTAAAATAGGAATAATAATATTTACCTCATAGAGTTGTCATGAGGATGACGAGTTAAGACATACAAAGTGCTAGAAGAGAATCTAACACTTAAAAAACCCTCTAGAAATTTGAATGACTATTATTACTGTACAGATATTTTTGAAAAGAAATGTAATGAGTGGAAAGCAATGGACAAGATGTTAGAAAAAATCCTAGAAAACCTAAAATAAGTTATTAGATATGAGGCTGTAGGAATACAAAATCAATTTAAAAATCAATACCAGCAATAACCAATACAAGTTTTTTAAGTTTCAAAAGAAAGTATTATCCCATCTTCTTCAATAACAACAAAATGTGAGGTACCTAAAAATAATCTAACAAAATATTTATAAAACATTTATAAGGAATATTATAGAGCTTCATTCAAAGACATGATGGCCAGAATAAGGGAAGGAGGATCTGGAGGTTGGGGGAGAACAAAGACATTGTTGAAAGTGTCATTTGGCAGAGAAGAAATGTGACCCACCACCAACCAGGTGTCAGATCAAGGACTCACTGAGTTTCTACTTCCTCAACTTCACTCATGTCCATCTTCAACTAAGTGTGTCCTTAGTGCAGAATCCACTTCAAAATGGAAGCATCTGTAATCCAAGGCACAAGGAGAATAAAAGAAAAGGTGGGTTTTCTTTTGTTTCCTAGCAAAAATAAACTTACAATTTGTCCTAAATGTTTTACCTTTCACCTTTTGGTGAAAAAGAAGAGAATCCCAAAGGTAAAGCCTCTTTCTAGAATTTTGACCAGCAGACAAGACAGTCCCAAGGAATTAGCAACCACAATAAACTCATAGTTCTTTTGGGACACTTTTGAAACATGGTTCATGAAGCTTTATCATCAGCTACATAAAATCTGTTATCATTTCTTAGGCTCTGGAGATTTTATTTAATCGAGATGTTGAAGTGCAGCACCACCTTGCTAAGCCTGCATTGCTAACCTCGCGTTTCTGGAGGAGAGGCTGTTTTCATTGCTTCCTCCATTTGCTGAACTATTTTATAAGCGTGAAAATGTGATTAGTTTATTTATATTTAATCAAAACACATTACAAAAACTTGATAACTTACTCCTGAGAGCTTTGCCCAGTCATTCTAGTTCGTTCTTGATAACTTACTCCTGAGAGCTTAGCCCAGTCATTCTAGTTCGTTCTTCACTACCTCTACCGTGATCCACAGGGAACGCACTTTGCTGGGCATTGCCTTGTGATCCATCGATCTTCACACTCTGGGTTCACTCCTAGATATCCATCCACAGGTCTCTTACCCAGACCTCCTTGTCTCCCATATGCCAATCTTTCTCTTTCCAGAACATTCACCCTTGTCCATGAGCTTGGCCATAAGTGTCACATGGCATCTATTCTTATCTCAGGCCACTTTCCTTTCCCTACAAAGTGGATGACCAGATGACCCCCCCCAGATACGTGTCCCCTGGGGGATTTCCCCTCAATGCTGTCTTGCAAGGCCATCCCTGAGTGGTGTCATCCACTTCTTCTGTCTGCCCGTGGTGGATTGGATTATATGGGGTCCAGCCAACTGTTCATGAATCTTCCTCATTCTCTCTGACCCCACTCAAGCCAGAGATGCCCCAGTCCTGGATCTTTCACTTCCCCTTATGATGAGTCCACACAATTTCATAAGGCAATGTGTCTGACAGAGACCAGCCTGGCCATGTGGTCACTTGTCATCCCGTGGAGCAGTGCTCCACATCTACCAGGGCCAAGAAGTGGGCCAGGAGCCACACTTCAGTGACGTATACTTCTCTGCTGATGAGGACACGGCCTTTCTCCAGAATGCCAGGAGTTACCGTGTGACTCTCCCAGGCTTGCCATAAGCTCTGCGTGGTGTCCTTCCCCATCACACATCTCTCTAGAGAGTTACCATGCTATACCACATCTACCAAAGGGTTGCCCAGGTCATACGGCACAAACGGCACGACCGCTTGCACCACCACACTACCTGCTGCAGACCCTTTTCCTCTCTGGGTCCTGCTCAAAGATGACAGCCTTCCATGTCACCCAGAAAATGGGTTGAAGCAGTATTCACAGGGATGGAATATGCTGCCTCTAGAACCCAAAGGTGCCTGCTAAGGGTTGTGTTTCTTTTTAGTGGTGGAAGGTATGAAATGCAATCGCTCCTTATTTGGAGGGACGATCCCAGCCAGCCCAAGTCTCTGGATTCCTGAAAATGTCACTGATATGGCAGGCCTCTGAGTCTTCATAGGGCTGACCACACAGCCTTTGATATTGTTGTGTCTTACCAAGGCCTTCAACCGGCTGTGGATGAAAAATGTCACCTGCCGTATCAGTAAACTAAGGATGTTGCAGCCAGCAAGTGGGCAGCCACTGCAGCTGCCCTGGCTGTGCACCCTGAGGGGTCTCAGGGTGGAGAAAAGCAGGACACTGGCCCCAGACAGCTGAGGTGTACATCAAAGGAATGATTTCAGTGAGCCCAGACTCTTGCGTCTTCCCATACATAGAAAAGTGCTAAATTCCTTAACTTGAGATGTCTGGTTTTCTTTAATGAACAGTAATCTTTTGATGTTCTGACTGCCTGGTCTTTGTGCAAAAACCCCTATATAGCCTGGCCCCTCCCTAGCCTCTTTGGAGCCGTCCCTCAGAGCTCTCTGAGAGGCATCCTCCCGGGCTTGAGTCCTCAGAAAGTCCACCAGATAAAACAATTCTCAGCTTTTAGGTTGTTGGTGTTTTTTTCAGTTGACACTTCTTATCACTCCTTGCTCATCTAGTCCAAGTCGAGTGACACATGGATGTAGTGGATGAACGTGACATTCTTTGGAATGTCCAGAGAGTCCAGGTGACTTCAGACTAAATGGCAAAGAGTGGGAGAGTCAACACTGACCTGTAGCAGGACTGTAAAAGTATTCTTTGTCTGTTTTAGGTAAATCTGAACTGCTTCTGACCCTCCTTTTCTCGGAGATGGAAGAGAACACATTCCCCAAATCAACACTTCCTTCCCCAGGCCAGAGACTGTGTGGAACTCTTTTAGCCAAAAATGCCACATCTGGCAGAGCAGCTGCAAGGGAGCTGCTACTTGATTCACTTTGTGGAGGTCCTCTGTCCTCCGCTGAGGTTCACCTGGTTTCTGTGGGGTCAGATGGTGAACTGAATGAGGGCTCTGACAAGGACTACATCCCCGCATTCTCCGTCTCTCAGGATTCTGCACCCTGTCCCAACATGAGATGCGATCCTGTTTATGGTCTATCATCTTGTGGGGGAAAGGGTCTGCCCCGCAACCATATTTCTTTCCTCCAGGTAAAGGAACCAGTGGATAGATTCTGTCAAAGACCAAGTGCCTCTGTTCCCCATTGTACTTGTGCTCCAGGCAAATGACAACGAGTGCCTCCATGGACCCAGGGGCCTCACTGTGAGCTGGACCTGAGCGAGGATTCCATTTACTACCTGACACCCTGGTCTGCACTCTAACAGGAGAGCCATGGTGACACTTTGGGTCCCATATAAGTTCAGTAATCCTTGGAAAGCTGAGGTACTGCTCTCTCCCCAATGCATCTTTGTCTAGCAAAGGAGCTGCATCCCGTTGGGGAAGAACTGGGGAAAGTAGTGCTGAATATGCTTGCTGTACTGTTTTTGGGTCCTTCCTGGGAGGAACTCTACTCCTCCTTCAGTCCATGGGTTCTGAATCTTAGAGTTAACTCAAGTAAAGAAACAAGGCAAGAGGTCCTGACTGTTGTCAGAGGTGGCTTTGTTCATCCTCTTGATTGTTCGTACTTGCTTTCCTTTAATTGTATAAATCAAGCGTTACCCTCGTTGGCTGCCCATCCTGGTCCCTTCTAGGAGCGTTAGCTCTCTTCAGGGCAGGTTACCGCCTGGGGTCCACTGATCCTGCCTCTTACTGTGGTCGTCGTCTCCTCAGTGCTTCTGCTGGGGAGCACACCACCTGGCCTCTATCATCTCAGGGTCTTATCATCCCCATTGCTCCCAAGAACCAGCTCTGTAATTTTATCATCTGTCATCAGCTTAACCCACAGAGTGTAGCCATTCCTGAGCTTCTTGGTGATGCTGGGGCCACTCCCTCTAGCGCATGGCTTTGGGCACAGGAAGCCCTCCAGGCTTTCTTGGGAGCACATCCACTCCAGCATGTCCATTTCTCTGAGCCACTGTGTCCATTCCTCCACTGTCTTGCTGAGTGTGGACCCTTGCTTCCTCCAGGCTTTCAAGTGTTAGCATTGTCTCCAGGGATCCTGGCCAAAATGTGAAATCCTGAACCAAAGTAGAGTGCCCCCCATCACTAAAGTCTCCCTTATTCAACTCTAGAGTCTATACCCTTTGTCCTGATCCCATGAATATTCCCCTGGGTCCTTCTGGAACATATTAGCTTGATCCTGCAGTTTCTTTGCCACGGAGACTTTATTTTCCCTTTCTGGCCCAGCTCAGCCCCAGTCAGGCTGTGCTGAGATCTGGCCCTCCTCATTCATCTTGTTGCCAGGGAGGAAGATGGAGCTAGAGCTTAAGGGGGCAACCATTGTCTTATAAGAGCCTGCCTTGTTTGAGGCTTCTGCGGGATCGTTAAGAAAGAAGAATCAACAGCCTTCTGCAAAAGTGGAGGGGACCACTTCTGTAGGCTCAGGGGATCCAGGGGAACAAGGACTTCAACTGTGCAGGTAACCCACCCCAAGTACTGGGGTCCTACCTCTTCTCTATAGGACCCTGACCTTGGAGGCCCGAGAACTTAACCTTCTCCAAAACTCTGTTATTCTTAGGATTAAGACCGGCCTTTCAGATGCAGAACATTGGGATTTGCTTAGATGCTGCCAAGGAGGTACTTTGCCTTAAACAGGTGATGAGTCACCCCGAGCCTGTCACTTTCCAACAAATCGGCCACAGCCACCCCATCCCACAGACCTTCTAGTCACTGTTTCCCTAATGCTTCTCCAGCGCCAACCACGTTCCACTCACCCGCACTGACAGGATCCACACTGTCAGCGCCTGTGGGCTCCAGCTCCAATTTTCCACTTAGAGGCCACTTCTGACAACACTTCCCATGTCGACTGCCTTGAGGTTCCCTGGAAACAGAGTCTGAGATGGAAAACTGCAGGCAGAAAGATAACCTCAGAGTGTTTTTGGGGGATTCATCTGTAAAGAAAGAAGAAAGACAGGATTTTGTAGTAGGAGAAGCTGACTCAAAATGAGGCTGCAAAGGAGGCCACCTCCAGCCAAGCCTTGCAGGGGCCTGGGGCTGAAATGCCCTATCAGAGTTGGCTCAGAATGTGTGCAGGGGACTGAGCCTTTGTATTCCTGCCCGTCACAGGTCATAGGTAGCCCTGCATGGGCAGTTCCGAAGCCCAAGGTGATATCCAGTGAGCCGCTCAGTCGTGAGCCATCATTCCCAGCAAGGGAGGTGGGTGCTCTGCCCTGAAGACCCCCCAGTGCCACTTCAGCCGAAGTGGGCCTGCTTTCTGTTCTCTTCTTCCTGCTCTCACCTCCGACCTAAGATAAGGAGCAGAGAAAAGGTCCTATCTGACGGGGAGGGACAGCAAAGGGAACACAGAAATCCGGGGTGAAAGAGGAAACTACAATTCACGTTTCAAAACACTATCCCACCAGACCAACTGCGCAGTTTGCTAAGAATTGCCCATCCCCTTCTGTGCACTCCTAGGAAATGGTCCACTCTTTTGTACACACTCTCTTTCCCATCACACTGAAGCGTCTCAAGGGCTATGATGGTCCTGCACATCCCGGGACCCTCCGTGCTTCACACGGCAGTGCCAATAAGTGTTGAATGAATAAATGAAATCATCAAGCAAGTCATTCAGATTCCTCCAGATTCCTTACTGTGGGTCACAGCGTCAGTTTTATGGCCTGTTTTGTGGTTCTGTGTCTAAGGAAAATGGCCCCAGTACCATACAGTACACCTATTTGAGGTGAAGATCTAAAAAGACCATGCTATTTTCTAAAACAAGAGCAGGAGAGATATGGCAAACATGATACAAGGGAATAACATTGAAGATGAAAACACAGCCACATGTGCTCAGTGCAGCAAGTCAGCAGCTACCCCCAAGCCTGGGCAGTGCGGGTAGGTGGGAAGAGCCCTGGCTGGGAACCAGCAGGCTCTGCTGTGGAGCCACAGAATGAAGACCAAGGAACTGGCCTCGCTGGAGGCAGTTACTCCACCCTCTGAGGCTCAGTTCCGTATCTGCAAAGCAGGATCATGAAAGTGATACGCTCTGTCCCTCAGGGTTCTCAGGCGGGTCAAATGAGAGATGTGTGTATGCTGTCAGCTGAACACACAGCTGCCACCCACAGGACAGCTGCTAACACCTACTCCCCTGCTGGGGCAGAGAGTTCCCTTGCAGGGCTGCTGCTCAGAAGGGTTCTCCAAGGGAGGGAAGCTGGGAACAGGGACCTGAGGACCCATCACACGCCAGTGAGAGCAGCAGTTGTGCTTCGCTCCTGGCCCCGCTGATTTCTGGCTGGGGAACCTTTTATCTGAACTCCTTACAGCTGCTTGCCTCGTGAATCTGTTATAAGGACCAAACTATACAATGTGTAGAGAGCATTGAGAAATCATCTGTTATCGCAGAACAACAGAAACTCTGAATTCATTTTAATGTTCTGAGATCCTTCCAAAAAATGCTAGCTGTTAATCAATAGGTCACTATTTTTTATTATTACATATTTTTTCTTTTTTTTCTCCAACGTGTAAGCATGTCATTTGCTGTGACACACTTGAACTAAAAGGTCATGTTCTCTATCATTAGCTACCAAAAAGCCTTGATTTTTGCTGGTATTTGATTTTGCTTTAAGGGAAAAAATTCTAAATACTGTAGATGGCAGTAACTCTGGGCTGAAATCACCTGCCCACCCCTCACCCTGTTTGTGTGCACCCTCCCTGGCCTGCCGGGCCCTGGGCTAAAAAGTGAGGCTTCTCCAGGGCAGCCTGGGCACGTGTGTGCCCAACCTAGAGGCCTCAAGCCAGGGCTGAGGGGTGAGAACAGTGATACCCCTGCAGCCCTGACAATGAAGCCCACGTTGTGAGATGCGTCCTTCCTGGAGACCCAGCCTCCCTGCAAGGCTGGGCACCTCCCATCGCCACTCACCCCTCTGCCTTACTGTTGTCCCCAAAGTAGGATAAGTTCTACCAGGCAGCCCTGACCTTCCTTTGCACTGAACAGCCCCTAGGGCTTGTGCAAAAACGGCCCAAACAATGGGCACAGTCCCCGCTGAGTCAACAGAGGTCAGACCCACCCAAAGGGCCACTTCATCTGACCCATCAAGAAACCAGTTCAAGCCCTCTTTCTTATGGTGAGTGACAGGAAACAAGAAGATGCCCAGCAGTTCTGAGGTTAACAGGGAGGGGCCTGCTGAGCCCCAATCTCTGGTTTCTGTTCCTCCCAGTGTTTGGCCTCTAAAAAATTAATAAACAGAAACCTCAATTAAATAGAGTTGGAAAACCAGAAAGGGGAGCTCTCATGCCCTGCAAAGATAGCAGAGCCCAACGGGAAGAAGAAAGACTCCTCTTCTTTCCTGGCAAGGGCTCAGCCAATGAAAAGCCAGAGACTCTTTGTTTGCAGCCCTCCCTGCTTCCTTTCCCCTCTATAAAAGGGGACTTGTTGTGTGGGGACTTGCACAGGGCTCACCATGGTTGCAGACCCTGAATTGCAAAACTCTAGTGATCTGAATAAACCCATTTTTGCTGTAGAAATATCCGGCATTCAATTTGCTTAAGGTCAATATTTTGGTGGCCCATAAAGGGATCCAGAAAAGACCCCCAACAATTCTGGAGCTAGTGAGCAAACAAGTGCTCTGCTCACTTTGAAGCCACTGTTGCTCACTGCTTTTCTTACCAACCCTGAGTTTTGAAGGTATGACTTTCTCCTGGACTCACGCTTATGACCTCTTTGTGTTTTGAAGCCCTCCAGGCTTTATTCAGGATCTATTTTAAGGTTTCATCCTTTCTGGTTAAGGCTTTGTTCTGTATGTGAGTACTTGTTTGGTACTTTTGTCTGATTTGAAATCAGATGGTTTCAAATGGAATGGGCTAGCCTTCAGCACATTCCTTCAGGAACGCAGGCTGTTTCATTGGAACTGTGCTGGTTCATCCTTCAGCCCATTCCTTTGGAACAGAGGCTGTTATATGGGAATGGTGCTGAAAAGCCTTTGTCCTGACTTCTCTGAGACCAAGCTGTCCCCTTAGAACCGGCTGGTATTAGGTCTGCAGGCTGTTTGAGCTGCAAGAAGCTTAAGCTGTAAGCTACTTGAGCTTTTTAGGTTGTTCAAAAATTATTCTTTTACTCCAGAGAAAAACTTCTGAGAAATGGGATCCCAGATATCTAAATACTTTGAGGATGCCCCCCCTAAAGAGATGCCAGCTAATTTTTTGTTTAAAAGCCATAGCCCTTCCCCATGTGCATTTCTAACTAAATGGACCAATGTAACCAAAGGCAACTTAGAATATCAATGGTCTGTATGGGGAACTTTTGAAATCCTCAAACTTACTTTTCTTAATACTGAATTGGACTACCATAGTTCAAAAATTTCCAAAACTGAATGGAACGCCTATTTCAATTGGTATTTGGAGGCTTCCAAACATTATCAGGAACGTAAAATTGTTTCTCTGCAAAATTTTAAGATTAACTGAGGCAAACAGACAATTCAGGAAAGATAAAATGGCTTCCAAATCTTTATGCTCCTCCTCCTTGGCTTTTTTGTCCCAAGATCCACCTCTTCCTCTTTTCCTTCTATGCTGTCTACCCCTCCTCCATACCCGCAGTTCCACCGTATGAATTCTCTTACCAAATTTTACTTTTTCCCTGAAACTCTCCCCACTCCCTTTTCCTTTGAACTTATCAGAAACTGTGCCTTTAAAATCAAGTGTTCTGAGGATCCAGAAGCTAAGCCCTTAATTTCTTATATGCACTGGACTAAAGCTGAACTGTGAGCCGTAGTCAAAAATATTCCCAAAGTAACTAAAGATTCTCACAGATTTGCTGAGGAATTGAATAAAGTCATTCAAACGTATCAACCTGGTGTCTCTGATTTATATCAGCTAGTTCATATGTTTGTCAGTGAAGGCTAGGCTCCGCATTGGATGAAAACCACTAATTAGGGAAATCCTGAAAGGTCTCTAGAATGACAATGGGGAGACTAGCCCACTAATTATATGATCAGGCTCAGGCAATCACTAGGCAACTTCATCAGGCAATTCCTAGGGGTTTTTCAAAGCCTGTTGATTGAAACAAAATTCAGTCTTGCACTCAAAAATCTGTTGAATCTGTTCATGAATCTTACAATCAACTTCAGATTATTTGGAAAGAAAATTCTGGTCTTCCTTCAGATGTTAGTTCCACCTAGGTAGCTTTTAATTCTATGTTTATTAACTGGCTGAACTGAGACCTTTCCCTTCTTGTAAAAAGGACCAGGATGGAATGGGAAACTATGTCCACTCCAGATTTAGTTAATCTGGCAGACCAGCTCTCTCATACTCTAGATGAGTCGCCTAAAGCCACTAAAATTCTCAGTCTTTGACTCCAGCAAGTGAAGACCCTAAACAAAACCAAAAGCCTTCTATTTTCAGCCATTATTGCAAAGATCCAGGACAATAGAAGTGAAACTGTTAGAAATTTCAGCACATCAGTCCCTTTCAGCCTTCTAACCAGCTTCTGCATCATCCTCCCCATTCTCAATGGTGGGCTCCGAGGAGCTACAGGGGTTCTTCCCAATCCTCCCTCTCACTCGGCTTGGAGAAACGTTTCTCCGGATTGTGGATGAATCTATTTGATACAAAGCCACAGTCTCGGCGCTCAATCCCCTGCCTTGGGGTACTAAAAGTTCACGTTACTGTGGATCTCTAATAAACCTCAGGAGGTTCCTTTCTCTGAGCCTATTCCCTTTTGTTTAGGCCCTTTGAGAGTTAACGTACTCTTTTCTCCTTAGTTCCTCCTCCCTATATATTTATTAGGCCAAGACTTCTTAAAGAAGTATCATGCCAGAATTTCTTTCTCCTAAAATGGGGAAATAATTCTAGAAATTGAAAGTAGTCATCAAAGCAGCCAAGCAGGTGAATTAAGTAACCCTTTGACATCTTTTATTTGTTTCATCTCTGAGGGTAATAAGCTGATTCTGGAAACACTCATTATTTGCCCCTGTTGAATCAGCTAACACCCCCCTTATGGGCAAATCTCTGACTGATGTTGGTAAAATTCAGTGTGCATCTCCCATCAAGATTCAAGTAGATCCTCAAAACCTCTTCCCAGAATTAATCAATGTCCTTTAAGCAAAGAAACCCTTCAAAGCATGAAGCCCATAATAGAAGATTACCAAACTCAAGGCCTCATTATCCCTTGGACTGGCCCCTGTAATACCTAACAGCCAAGGTTGGAGATTTTACCAGAACTTCTGGGTAATAAACAACAGTGTTAAACCTGGACAGCCTGTTGTTTCTAACCCTCATACATTACTAACATCCATTCTCACTGGAAGCAAATTCTTTACTGTAATTGATTTATGCAGTGCATTCTTTCAATGATGTATTCCAATGATGTATTTCAATGATGAAACTAGCCAATATCTATTTTGCTTTCACTTGGGAAGAAAAGCAATTCACCTGGACAGTAATGCCTCAGGGTTTTACTGAGAGTCCTTATTTCTCACAAACTCTGAAGGCTTATCTAGATGATATGAAGTTCCCTAGGGGCTCTACATTGTTGCAGTATGTGGACGATTTGCTTCTTTGCTCTCCTTCTCAAGCCTCCTCACAGGAAGACAGCATCCACTTCCTAAAACTTTTAGCCTTAAAGGGACATAAAGTCACCAAAGAAAAATTGCACTTTTCCCAAACCCAGGTTCAATACTTAGGGCATCTGATATCAGAACAAGAGCTACCCCTAGATCCAGACGGCTTCCTAGTGTCCTAAGTCTCCCAAAATCCAAAACTAAACACCACCTACAAGGTTTTCTTGAGCTATTTGGTTATTACTGAAACTGATTTCCAAATTTCTCTCTTCCAACCAACCTCTGTATGTTTTACTAAAGAATAGCCCTGACTTAATTTTATAGGAAGAACCAGAGGACATAAACTTTAAGGCCTTAAATGGGAGTTTGATGAGCCCACCTGCCATTGGACATCCCAGTTATCAGATTCCCCTTTTCCTTTTTCTATATGAAAAGGAAGAGAATGCCCTTGGGGTACTCACCCCAATACACATGGACTACCATTGACCATTAGAGCCAACAAATGGACCCTGAAGCATGGGGACATTCCCTTTGCCTGAGAGCCATTATAGCCACTGCCCTTTTGGTTAAGGCCACTGAGAAACTAGTTGTGGGGTCCCCTTTAACCATTTTTGTACCTCATGTCATAGAGGCCCTCCTGAATTCTTATCACAATCAACATTTCTCAGTCAGCCACCTCACCTCCTATGAAGTCCTTTTGTTAATTGCTACTCACATAACACCTTTAGATTATAATAACCTTAACCCTGATATTTTCTCCCCTCTGTTATCAACAAAATCCTTTGGACTATCTAACACTGATGGACATTTTAAACTGCCTACTGGACCATTCAAGGTCTGGCAATTGTATGGGTTTCATACAATTTCTCCATCTTGTGAATATAAATATGTTTTAGTCATGGTCTGTATGTTTTCACACTGGACTAAAGCCTTTGCTTTCAGGCAAGCTACTGACTCTTTTGTCTGTAAAGTCCTTTAAGAAAAGATTAACCCTATCTCAGGAACTCCTCTCAAACTCTATAGTGAACAAGGACTCCATTTTACTGGCCAAGTACTTCAACAAGTCTGCACTGTTTGGCCAGTTTTACAACACTTTCACTGTGCTTACCATGCTCTGTCCTCTGGTTTAGTCAAACACACTAACAGCATTATTAACACTCAATTGGCAAAATTTGTAGAGGCCCTCAAAATATCTTGGCCAAAAGCATTGCCATTTGTCCTTCTAAATCTTATATCCTCCTCCTCTTGGAATTCATAAACTCTTACCCTTTGAAATAGTCATAGGACACCCAATGCACTTGGTTCCTGCCTTTATTGACCCACAGCTGATAAAAGAAGAGATATTCCAATATTGCAAAGATCTAATTGCTTTTATTAAAAAGATTTGAATGTCATTTCAATAGGCTTTTAATCTGTTCACTTTTCCTCCTGGACACTACACCCAGGAAAGGTCCTTTCAGACATTGAGGGACTAAAAGCTGCTGAATTTGGAAAACCATACTCTTGATCAGTGATGCTTTCAGAGACAGATCTTGAGCAAAAGGGGGAAATGTAAAAAAACTAATAAACAGAAACCTCCATTAAAAAAATTTGGAAGACCAGAAGAGGGGAGCTCTCAAGACCTGCAATGATAGTGGAGCCCAACAGGAAGAAGAAAGACTCCTCTTCTTTCCTGGCAACAACTCAGCCCATGAAAAGCCATGAACTCCATTTGCTGTTGCCCTTCCAACTTCCTTTTTTCTCTATAAAAGCATTCTCCTTCCCTTGTTGAGTGTATTTTTACACATGGCTTGCCATAGCTGCAGACCCCGTATTGCAATTCTTTGCTGATCATTAATAAACTCATTTTTACTGGAGAAATAACTGGCAGCTTATTTATATCAGGTCAACAGGTCCCCTCCCACCCATGAGGCAGGAATCAAAGTAAATACAAGATGCATGTGAGTGACAGAGACTGCCAAGAGGTCAGGGCTGTCATGCTCGCCTCTACCTCTTCAGGGCCTGGCACACAGCACACATTGAATTCATGAAGAATTCTCCCCTTTCTGCCAAACCACTGTTGACTCTTCCCAGAGAGAAGCCCTCATGGGTAAGTCAGAGAATTGCATCCAAGGAGTAATGAAGGACAAACAGAAGCAATCAACCACAGACATTTGGGTGGTTGAGTCTAAATCAAGATATTTATTAAAATACCATTTGTGTTGTTAAGAGTCAAAGGAAGGGAAAGAAAAACCTCACCTGTGCTGAGCCATGAGCCCTGGGTGCCTTGGATTAGGAGGTGCTCAGGAACTGTTTGTTCAATGAATAGAAGGATGAATGAAAGTAAGCAAGGAGTCAGTGAACTTGTCACAACAAAATCGGAATTGAGTTGACTGTGAACCAAAAAAGGAAAAGAAGTAAAAGGGATCCCAAACTGTTATTTTGTTTAGAAATAAAATGCAAATTATTGTAAAGGATAATGGTGTAATTGCTATAAAGCAATTTATAGATTGCTATAAAAGGCCTCTGGTCCAAGAGCTCAACTTCCTGCTGAAAGGGGATTCCAGAAGAGCAGGTGGTCAATGGAGGAGATAAAGAACCTGTAGGTCAAACCCTGTCCTGCCTGGGATGGACTCACCTGCCCAGGGCATGACATATCTCAGGAATCTAGGCTTAGTGTAGATCGACTCAAGTTTCTGCCCAGTGCAAATGAAAGCCCTTGACATCCTGCTCCATGAGATAGGTAACTCAGAGAAGTTTGAGTAATGCTCTAGGGGAAAACAAAGCAGACAGGTAGGCAAGGGAATCTTATAGAGCATGATCTTTACAAACTCTTGATTGTAAGTTCCAGCTTGGCCACTCACTAATTATGCCGTTTGAACAAGCTTCTTAACCTCTCAGAACCTCAGTTTCCTCGCCTGTAAAATGACAATGATAACGGTGCTATCTTCCTCACAGTATTGTTGTAAAGATTAAATAAGACAGTTCTTGTAAAGTGCTTAGCACATTGGCCTCCATGCTGCCCGTTACTTTTATTCTTGTGTAAGTTTTGCAGGTTTTTTGCAGCATTGCAATACTGAGTAGATGATTAACGTATACGTCAGGAGCTCACTTTGGGATGTCACCTAACACAGCCAAACGGTACTAAACGACACCACACAAGAGCAAGACCCTCGGCTGGGGTTTTCATCTCCAACCTGCCACTGAGCCAGTCGCTTCTCTGGGGGTCTCAGTTTCCTCAGCTGGTAAAATGCAAGCTTCTTGCTTCTTGTTCTCTGAACTGTCTTCCCATCTAACAGTTCCTGAGGCTGTGCTTTCATAAAACACAGTCTATGATGGAGCTGGCTTGTCCATGCATGAAGTTAGTCTCCCTGAGACCAACCTCAGCCTTTCCAAGCCACTCATGGCATCCTCCCCATGCGGAAGCCACCCTTAGAGAGTGTTTATATCCCTTGCTGTGATTACAGCTGATGAGTAAATTTCCGATGTGCTTGAATTTCACCAGGCTTACAGCTCACAACAAAAAGCAAAGTCGAGTCCACACTCTCATCTGTAAGGGCACCCATCCAGACTTAAGAAGACATCCCCTAAACATATTCCTTCTTTAAAAACCTCTCAGAAGACAAGTGTTAATCAAAAGCAAACCTTGAGATTTTTCTCTTGATTCCCTATTATAGGCATTTGCTGTTTGCTCTGCAATTGCATTAGCACATGTATACACACGTGTGTGCAAGGGCACACACACACACACACGGTGGAGTACTGCCTGAGGTTTGACAATTCTTAATGGCCAAGAAAAACAGCACCGGCTATTTGCCTGGGTGGGTGCTTTAACATTGTGAACGAGATTTTCTGGACAGGACTGTGGGATAAGATACCCACCAGGTGCCAGAATAAATTACCAAAAAACGTAAATGAGGAAAATGATCCATTTAACATACATCTACCATCCTAACTCCCTAGGAACACAGATTACTAAGTCTTAGATGAGATGAAGAACCACAGACGGCTGCTCAGACTTACAAGCTAAAAGAAAATCAAAGTTCTGCTGCTGGATTCTCAAGCTATTTTGTCACTATCTTGTTGCATTGGCCTGGGAAAAATAATTATATCTTTCTGGGGCTCAGTTTCCCCATCTGTGAAATCAGAGTTTACATTAAATGGCATCTCAGATCCTTTCTAGTTTCAAAATGATGGGAAATCACTCTAAAACCCCTTTTAAAAATAGCTTTTTAACCCCTTGGGACCACGGGTCAATATAAGTATCTGATGAAAACATGGGTCTTCTCTTTAGAAATATACACAAAGCTTCATAAACACACAGTTTATGGATAGAGTATGAGAGAGGATTCAGAGAACCCCTGGAGCCAATTGTGGAGAATGGGCTTAAAACGTCTGGCTTTAGGAAGAGATCTCTAAAGACTATGTCTCTGAAAAAGAAGCAAAAGATACAGCAGCTGGAGAAGTATGGCAATCTGAAATTTTAGTTTAGAAATAAATATAGCTACCTCATTCTGAGTTTTCAAAAACTGAGCCACAATTCTGGATAGTACATCAAAAAATTAAAAGATGCAAGATATTAAAGCAAGATTCATTATTGTGATAAGCTATGAAAGCTGTATCTGAGGCCAACTGGAAGTGTGTCAGATTCTGATAGATCAGGTATTATGCAAATGTCCGAGGCTGCAGTTAATGAGTTGCATGTTTTCCCCAGATGTTCCACCCATGTTCCAAAGCTGGAGGGAAGCTGGCTAAGGACCAAATCAAATTTTTATATTTCTGTAAGATATTGCCAGGCACTCAGAGTTCATCAGCCCCATATTGGAGGCATCAAGGCACCACATCATGGTTGGATAACCCTACATTCAATCCATTTTACTGCAGACAGAACAAATAAACTAAGAATCAGAGCACTCAGTGACTCATGTCAGAGGTACAAATTGAAAGTCAGTGCTTGTCCCACATATAATCTAGCTGGAGAAAAGTTTATAGGGGAGAATTCTCCATGTTGAATGCAGCTGCTCTTTCCTGAAAGGACAGCTCCGTGTGTGTGTGTGTGTGTGTGTGTGTGTGTGTGTGTGTGTGTGTACATGTATGAGTGTGTGTGAGTGTGTATGTGAGGGTGTGTGTGCATGCTCACAACTTAAAACAAAACCACCCATTCCAAGAAAACAGAAAAGAAGAAGAAAAAGGAATCCAAAACTTCTATTTCATTTAGAAATAAATGCAAGAATAATTGTCAAAATTGTAGTTGAAGTAGTGACTTTGAGAGTCGTTTCCAAGTATATTTCCAGAGACACAGTTTACCATAAATTTACCGCCATTTCTTCAGCCATCTCTCAGTTTGGACTATTTGTCCTGTTCAAATACTATTTTTCAAAGGAAAATTTTGGTGTTTGGAGCTCCTTGTTCCTCTCTATTCAGCGATGATGTCATTCGGCCTTGAAGGTGAGGTTACCGTACAGGAGTTTGTCCTCTACTAGACTGTAATATACTTAGGGATCAAGATTCTGCATTCTTCATTGGTGTCTCCCCAGGACACCTGTCCAGTGCTTGTCACATAGGTGATCATAGCTGTTTGATCAATTGAATTAAGTTATTGCCTATGAATGCTCTGTGGTAGCAAGAACACTCACCAGCTGCTTTAACTCAGGAACTTCCGTGACCTTCCCTGACCTCAGTTTCCTTATCTATAAAATCAAGAGTTTGTACCAAATGTGAAGTGCAAGACCCATTTGGCTTTATGCTTCTCTGTGAGCTTGTTACCAAGAACCCAGCCTCAGAAGGAACTCACCCAGAGACCACCCATTCTAAATGTTTCTTTTCATCAAAGGGGATGTAAAGAAAAGGCAATTCTTCAGGGTACAGGTATAGCTATATACCTATATACTAGGGTATAGTTCTGCATGCTAGCTGAAGGCTTTGCTGTTTCTGAATGGCTTCTGATTTATGTGGAACCGAGACCCACTCAGGAGACCCACTGCATTCTAAAGCCTTGGAAAACTGTTCTATCCGAGGACTGCACTTTAAAGCCGCTCTGAAGGGCACTTTGCCTCCGGAAGAACCGGCGATTATTGAAGTCCACGGGGTAATGAAATGACTTCTGCAAGGAGCAGTGCTCTGAGCAAATTACAGTAATTGGACCGTGGATTCCGAGGCACAAAGGCAGAGATTTACAGACCTACTTTCCCAAGCCCACTTGAAAGTTGCTGACAAAGGAAAGAAAGGCAGAAAGAGGAGAAAGAAGGGAAGAGGGTCAGGTGTTGAACTCAGGAGCTCTGGTCTTCCCCCTGGTCCAAGTGTCACCCAGAAGCCAGAACAAGAAGATTTGGTAGAAAACTAGCGCAGAGAGAGGAGACATCATCTGTCCTGAAAAGATCGCTGGCCGTGGATCCCCGGGAGCCATCTGCTGCCAACCCCGGGCTCTGGCTCTCCCAGCCTCCCTCCTCCTGGGCATCTTCCCTGGACCCCTCCTGCACCCCTCATACAGCCTGCCTTCCCGTCCACCAGGCCCTGCTCTCCTGAGTGCCTTGTCATGTCTCCCCCCTGTTGCTCTCGCTTCATTGCAAAAGGATTACGTGTGTATATTCCCACCTCCTTCGTTGGAGTGAGGTTCTATGAGGCAGGTGTGTATCTAAGTGGTCTCTGTACTCTCAGGACTTAGCTCAGTGCCTCACACAGAGGTGGCACATGATAAAGGTTGAATGAAAGACTAATTGAATGAATGAGCAAAACTGACAAGGAAGGGAAGACTCAAGAATGCATTCATTCAATGAATATTTACTGAGGGCCAGCTCTGTTGCTGGACCAAAGGACAGTGGGATGCACAGGGTGCGGTGTCAGGGGACAGGGACATTTCCAGGCTTGGCCCCCATTGAGAGGCTTGCCGCCACCCCAAGCACTCACTGGAGTGCACTGCAATCGTTGCCCTCCTTCCTGAACCTCTCAGCATGCAAGGGAGCCCAGCAAGTGCGGTCACCTCCGAGCTTGGGAGACGCTTAGGAAGGTCTTAACATGGAAATGACACTCTTCCCCAGGGAAAGGGCTAGAAGCTGAGCCTTGGAATAGGGGGGTAGCTGAGATCAGTGTAGGGCCAGGTCACCAACGTGGCCAAAGAGCTGTGATCCCAAGGGCACAATACGCAGAAGGAACAGGACAGTGAAAAAGAGGCCAAACAATGGCCAGAGCAATAGAGGGAAATAGCTGCACGACCTTGGGAGGGGAGAGGTCCAGCCACAGCTCGGGACTGAAATCCGCAGCCAGGGCCGAGGACGTGCGTGCCTGATTCGTTTTGTCTTTTCCCAGCCTCCTGGGATTAGCTACTGTTCTGCGGTCAGGCTTATGAAAATACAGTTAGGAGTTTGGGAATAACAGATACACACTACTGTATATAAAAGAGATAAACAAGAACCTACTGTATAGCACAAGGAACTGTATTCACTATACTATTATCTGTAATAACCTGTAATGGAAAAGAATCTAAAAAAGGAGAGAGATACAGATAGATAGATAGATAATGTGTGTGTGTGTGTGTGTGTGTACAACTGAATCACTCTGCTGTACACCTGAAACTAACACAACATTGTAACTCAACTATACTTCAATTAAAAAAAGAAAGGAAGGGCTTCCCTGGTGGCGCAGTGGCTGAGAGTCCGCCTGCCGATGCAGGAGACACGGGTTCGTGCCCCGGTCCGGGAAGATCCCACATGCCGTGGAGCAGCTGGGCCCGTGAGCCATGGCCGCTGAGCCTGCGCATCCGGAGCCTGTGCTCCGCAATGGGAGAGGCCACAATGGTGAGAGGTCCGCGTACCGAAAAAAAAAAAAAAGAAAGAAAGGAAAATGCAATGGGGATTGTGTCCGCAGTTAGCTGCTCAGAACCCTGACAGCCCCACCCTAACATTCGGCACACGTGGTCTTGGGTACTAAGCATCACAAAGCCTTGCGTAACATGCGTAGATTTTGAAACTGGGCTGTTTGGGTTCAATCCTGACTGTCACATACCAGCTGCGAGACTTCAGCAAATTACACTGTCTCTCTGTACCTCAGTTTCCTCATTTGAAAAATGGGACTAACAACAGTACCTACATAACAGAGCTGAGAATTCAATGAGCTACTATATGCAAATTGCCAGGAAGAGTCAGGTATAGTCAGCACTATGTCCGTTGTTGCCGTTATTATTATTTATACAGTAATAAAGGGCACATAACACTAAAGACATGGGAAACCTGATTTTATGGTGTTATTAGGTGGTGAGAGAGCATGCACTCATCTCGCTATGGTGGCAGCATTACCGGGGTGCACTTTTTCACATTCTAAAACCAAGCAGCAAGGGGCGGGGGCATAGGGGTGTGTCTGCATTCCAGGATGGAAATTTATAGCAAATGGGTGGCCGTTGTTTTCTATTATTAGATTATTTACCGCCGCAGGACTGATGAGTGACAGTTGATAAGAAAGGTCGCCCAGAAAGTCACACATTCTAAGCAGAAGGCGCCCAGGTCTCACCCCAGATCCACCAGTGAGACCCCGGGCGGGACCTGGTCAGGTCCTTCACGCCTCTGAGAGGGAACTGAGACACTAATACAGGCAGCAAGGAGTCCAAGGCCAGCAGCTGAAAGCTCTGTGGAGTCTAGATGTCTCCCCAGAGCTCCCTGGGGTGGGCAAGCCAACAGCAAGACCTCACCATGCAGACGGGGCAATGGGTCGGCCTGATCTGCCCAGCTCTCCTGGGAGCTGGTGGAGTCAGGCCATGAGCTCAGCTCTCCAGACTCGGAATCTAGAAAAATTACCAAAACAAGGCTGGGGGTGTGAGTGAGCCCCAGAGAAGAGGGTGCAGTGGAACTGAGGTCCCATGACTTAGCGAACGGGCAGGGGGCTCTTTCTAACCCTCAAATCAACACTCTGAGCATCTGCCAGCAAATGGTAAACTGAGCTGACATGCGAGGCAGATGTCCGGCTCGAAGAATCTTTGATGCATGACGTCTTCCTTGGTGAGGAGGGCGTGGGGGGAGGGGAGGAAGTGGCGCTCTGGTGGTTTTGTGTAATTATTTCCCAAGAGTAACAGCGTGCTGTTTTCTTCAAACAAATCTGATGTCCTTGTGCACTACTGCCCTCGATTGAGATCAGTTACAAGGAAAACTTTCCCCAAGGTGATCCGGGATTTTGGCTCTCCTTTCAAATCGTCCTGCAGAATGCCTTTGATGTGTCCTCCTAGGTCCCTGGGTACACTTTCCTCAGCTCAGCTGACTATCAAGTCGTTTTGGAAGTAGTTGCTTTCAAAAGTGACCCTTTCCAAGGAGTTTCTCAGTAGACATTTCAGCATCAAGTTGTACACACATTTATAAAATGTCATCTCAACCATCGGTCTGCTTCTGAGGCTGCAAGCAGGGCAGGATTATCGCTGTCTCCGTGTTTTGCCCATTAGTGAGGGAGGGAGGGCTCATCCCAAAGGTAGAACAGACACAAATGCAGGAGAGGGGGAGCCACTCTTACTCACTTGCTCACAAGTCCATTATTTCATGAGTGCAGAATGAGCTCCAAGTCTGGGCTAAGTTCTGTTCTACAGAAGAATCAAGATGCTTGCAGAACGAAAGGAAAGGCAGACACAAGTAACAGTTACAAGAGATGAAACCTACGAGGAAGGCATGCAGAGCACATCAGGGGGCCCCAGAGGAGAGAATGGCTGGAGAGGGTTCCAGATGGAGCCTGGAAGGATAAATTCTTCGAGGGTTCTTCGAGGTTCTTTACCTCGAAAAGGTAATGACACATCCAGAGTGTGTTGAAAAGAAAAAACTTGATTTATAATGTTTGCCAGAGTCCTTGGTGTAAATACTCCTACTGAATAACTGCAAATTTCAAGTCACCGAAGTGACATCACTGAACACAGAGTTGGGAATTCACACATGGCAGGTGTGACACACTGTTATGTCCACCACATAGATGCAAGGGACACAGATAACTTCAAGAGGCTAGAGAAAGGTAATTAGAAAATGATGAATTTGAGTATTTATTATCTTTGTTTTTACTATAAATCATTTAATGATAAATGTTTATATTTTAATTTGTAATAATGGCTGTGTTGAATAACCAGATGCCAAAATTGCTGAAAATTTAACAGTCAGCTCTCCAGAACACCCCCGGGGTATCCCTTCATGTACCTCTACAACCTGGGTTCAAGCCGCCATCCTGTCTCTGGGGGAGCTATTACATTGTCTCCCTAACCAGGCTCCCTACCTCTATGTAGCCATAGTAATCTATCTAAAATGCAGGGCGATCCTGTCACCCCCTGAATAAAACTCTCCGATGGTTCTCTACGGTTTCCAGCTCCCTCCATAATGTGAACTCCCTGCCTCTCCACGGGGTCCCTGCCATCCCCACCTCCTGCATGCCGTACTCACAGCTCACCCCCAGCTCCCCTGTTCCCCCGTCCCTGCTGCTGGAAGCACCACCTTTGCTCCTATGGTCCTTGAGATCTCTGCTTGGACATGACTTCCTCAAGGAGACTTTCCCTTCCCCTCCAGAGCTCAGAGGGTCCCCCAATTGTGCTCCCACAGGGTCCTGGGCTTGAGCCATGGAAGCACCTCTCTACTGAGTGGTAAGGAACTGTCTTTACAGCAGGGTTGAGTGTAGTAGGGCTGGTGCAGATTGCTTGGCTGTGACTCTTGTCTCTGCCACTTTCCAGCTTTGTGTCCATGGAGCAGCCACTGCACCTTCAGGGCCTCTTTCTTTCCTGTAAAATAGGGAAATACCAGCCTCTAACTTAGAGGGTTATTATGAGCCTTGAGTGATTTTACGTGTGTGCCCTGTGTGCTTACGACAGCCCCTGGCCCACAGCAAGCACTCCCAAAGAGGTCACTAACACTGGCCCTCTTGCCTATTTTCACCCCTTTGACTGATCATCGTGAGAACTGGGCGGTTTCTTTCTTCCTGCTGTTGTATCACCACGTTGGGACTTGGTAGTTGCTCAGTGACTCTGCTGAAATAAATAATCTAAAGAATGAATCAAGAAGGGAAGGGAAAGCCCAGCGTCCCCTGTAGAGAGCACATCCGGTGCTGTGCTTGCAGCTGCAGGAACAGGAGCACTAGTGCTGGGGAGTCACAGGAGAACTCCGGGGAGGGCCATGGTGCAGAATCTTCCTTCTGAGGCATCACTTCGATTACACCACCTCACATTAGTCTGCTTGTGCTGCTACCCAATCACTGACTGGTCAGCATAAACAACAGACATTTATTTTCTCTCAGTTTTGGAGGTTGGAAGTGCAAGACCGTGGTCTGGGCAGGTAGATTTCTGGTGAGGGCTCTCTTCCCAGCCCCTCATGGTGTCCTCACGTGACCTTGCCTAGGTGCATGCACAAACAGAGAGCTCTGGTATCTCTTCTTCTTCTTCTTCTAAGGACACTAATCCTATTGGATCAGGGCCCCACCCTTATGACCTCATTTAACCTTAATTACTTACTTACAGGCCCCATTTCTAAATATAGTCACACTGGGGTTAGAGCTTTGACGTATGAATTTGAAGGGGATGTAAACATTCAGTCTATAGCATCGCTTTCCCCACCACTCCAGACACCCCCCTACTTCCAACCCTACACACATGAAGAACAACTCTGCTGTCCCAGCCACCATCCTCTGGTGTGGGGAGGTGAAAGGGAAGAAGCATCTCATCAGCACTCCCAGAGGGACAGCTGCTCCCTGCACCTCTGCTAATGACTGCCTATATCCACTGTGTCTGCAGCCTGAGAATTTTTGTTTTTTTTAACTGGGGACCTTATTAGCTGCTAACTGCTGAAAGATGAGAAATTGTGATTTGACCATTCAGATGCTTGGCCTTTCAGCTAAAATCCCCTCTCGGGAGCCTGCCTCTGCCTCTGCATATTCAGAATTTTCCAGCCAGTTCCATTCTGTCAAGTAATTATTTACAAATTAGATTCCCAGGGAATACATGGTCAGAGAATGCTAGTGTTACACACATAAATAACAACAAATTGCTTTTCTCAGTAAAAGACCAACCATTCTCCAAATAACCAGTGTCATTAGGAAACTCAGGGACCTGCCACCTCATCCACCCACAGCTGAGAACATTTATCATCACTTTCTCTCCCTGATAGGAGCTGGGAATGTATACAGTACAAGTCACAGCAAGCCATGATCCATGTCCTCTTCTCTTAAGCTATCATTAAACATTAGTCTTTTCCAATTATTTTCTCAATTCAAAATACTCTAGCACTCGGTAAAAAGAGGAAGCATTTATTTGTGCTTTCATGAGAGCTAAGATAACATAACTGCTTGTTCTGAAGCATCCACTCTTTGCAGGAATCGGTTAGGTCTTAGAAGCTAGCTTCAGGCTACCATCAGAAATCCAGTTCCCCTCCTTCCCTGTAACACAACTTCAGTATTATTTATGCCCATTTGAAAGCACAACGTTTGCCAGCCTCTCTGCAGCTAGGCGTGGTCCTCTGAGCCCCCGCCAAGGATGTGCAAGATGAAATGTGTGTAGGTGTGGCCAGGGAGAGCTTCCAGAAAGGCTGCTTAATAAAAGCAGAAGGGAAGGGAGTGGCCGCCCTTTCATCCTCTTCCCCTTCTCTGCTCTTTGAAATATGGATGTGATATCTCCAACGCCCACAGATACCTTGACCATGAGGTTGCCATGAGACTGAAGCAAACCATGTACTGGGATGGTGGAGCAGGAAGCCAGAAGGAGGCTGGTCCCTGTGACTGTGACGGTGGAGCGGCCGCCCCTGCCCTCGGCTGCCAACACCAACTCCTTTAGGAAGAGAGAAACAGCCCTTATCTTTTTCGAGCCACTGTGGGTCGGGGTGTTCTGTCACAGACAGCCAATCCTAACCCGTGCCACGCTCTACACACCTCCTCTATACAGCCCAAGACGTGTGGGCATCAGGAACCCACAGTTTATCTAGAGGCAGCGCTCTTGTCATTCTATCATCAATTCATTCAGAACTATTTGCTGATGTTCTGTTTATTATGCCCCTGGAAGGTAATTCTGTCCCCTAAGTTTCCCAGTGCAGTTTAGGATGTAAAATCAGACGTGACTCTATTCCAGTATAAGGCAACAGGTCCCATACAGAATTGAGTCTCACCTGCTAGAAGCTTGTCAGTGTCAAAGTATCAGAACTGGACACTGTTTGGTTTTTCCCTCCTTTTGAAGGGCTCAGGATAGAAATTTGGAAGAGATGTGACAGAGAAGGGTGTGTGTGTGTGTGTGTATGTGTGTGTGTGTATTTTAGAGGAAGAGAGAGAAAGAAACAGAAGGAAAGTTGAGACTGCAGATAAATGTTACTGAATTCACATCTCCTATCAAAAGCACCATGATTCTTATTAACATTTACAGTGAAGCACTAACTCATCTGCACTTAAGTGTTGTTAAAACTCTAACCATCATAGAGAAAAATTTAGTATAACCGCTCAACTCCATATGATTTTATTATTTTCAGTAAAATGAAATGTTAAGTATAGAACTAAAAGTGATTGAGTTTCTATGTTTATGTAAGACTTTTCACATAATTAGACTCACCAATCTATAAACTTCATTTTCAACCCAGCCTCAAGTTTTGGTGTAAAAAGAGTGATCACCATAAAATCTCAAGGCATGTCTCTCCAGTTCTGGGAAACACCTGAATTACCGTGAATCCCCCAGAAACAAAAAGAAGTCACTTTCATATTCCTTTGATGATGCCTATTACTAAATTCACATATTTCAGTAAGAATCATACAAAAATAATATTGCATGGCAAGAATAAGACCCTCTAACGCACAAGTGTAGGTGAGAGTTAATAATCAACTAGACCACATACTTTACCCTGAAATTCCACAGTATTTCTCAAGAGCGTGTTAATGGCCTCTGCCTGAGAGAGTGTGAGGCACATGTTCTTTTTTCCAAAAACCAAAATGACAATAATTAAACCAGGCAGCTGCCACCCCCAGTAATATGACAACCTCTCCCCGCTCCCTGGAATTTGCTGGAATCACGCTGCTTGAGCTCATCTCATTCAGATTTGCTGTTCTCTTCCTGTGCCCCAGCAATCTGGGTTAGTTTCCCATCTATTAGCTGAATTATTCAGATGTTTTCCCACAACGGCACTAGCAGTGCTCATATAACTAGTTTCTAAATCAACAGTGAATTACATTATTGACAATCTGAGCAAATTAATTAAGAAATCTGTCAGGAATGACGCTACGAGAGCTGGCTCCTTTTCAAGTCAGATCCTCAGTCTTTGAGATAGAATCATACCTGATGTGATTTCGGAAGTGGAAGGGTGAGCTATGACACCAGATCTGGGGATGGAGAGAGTCCCACTGGGCTGAAAGGTAAAGCCAGGGTCGGCTGGAGACAGAAAACTGCACACACACACACACACATGCACACACACACACCCCACAGTATTGCTGGCTGGTTAACATCAACTAACATGCCAAGCTGCAAAAGTTATCCTATACAGAGTAAAGCACTTTTCAACATGTATGTATCGTGGTTTCTTTCATGCACAGATTCTGGTGTCAGGAAACATCATGAACGTGTCAGAAGAGGCTACTTTGTCTTTTGAGCTTTTGAATGCATGTGCTGCAACATCTGGGGTCTCAAGGCCCCCCAAAATAAGCTGCCTAGGAAGCTTCCTTTGGTGCCCCGCTACAAGAAAGCAACTTCTCTATCCATCTATTTCTTTCCTTTCTAGTAAAAGTATTGATGATTTTTCCAGATAGCCTTACAACCAAAACCCAACATACAATAAGAATAAATAAATTAGATAAATAAATAAATAAATAATCAGAATATAATAGTATTTTGCTGTCTGATTTGATTTAATTTGAGAAAGTTTGAGAGCCTGCTAGATAAAGCAGCAATACCCTTGCAAATTTACAGTAGATAACACGTAGGATGGAAAGTCTGAAGTCCTAGATTCAAGGTTGAGCTCAGTCCCTGAGTAACTGGGAGGCCTTGAGCCTGCCACTTCTCCCCCAAAGCTCCGTGTTTTCACCTGTGATGATCCCTGCCTCCCAGGCCGCAGGGAGGTCCAAGTGGGGAAATGTGTTGGAAGGAGGTAACGACCCACCGGTCTTCTGAACACGCCTGTTATTCAACACACAGCTGCAATATCTCGTCTTGTTTTGTGTTCAGAACAACCTTCCCAGAAGCATTGTCTCTGGTTTAAGATGAGAACCCTGAGGCACACAGAGCTAAGTAAATATTCCCAAAGTGCAGAGTTCTAAGGGACTGGACTCACCCCCGCACCCCGGCCACTGGTCTCCCAGCTGAGGCAGCATGCCTGTGACAAAATGGTTGGAGCTGAGTTCCTGAGGGTGAGTGACAGTCTCCGAGAGGGCAGAGGGCGCCTCTGTGTGGGTGACGGGCTGGGGAAGGAGGTCTTCCAGGAACCTCTTCTGGGGTGGAAACCACAGGAACCAGGATGAGATGTGCAGGTACAACGTGTGTCCTATGTCTGGGACCAGTGAGAACAAGTGAACACGGCTCATGCCAAAGGAGCCAGGCAGGGGATGAAAGGGTGATGGTGACAATAGTACTGACCGTGAGAACCACAGTCACAACAACTAACACTTACTGAGGATGAACTGCAGTTGGGTCCTGTTCAAGGTCCTGACCACGTATTAATCAATTGTGCTCATATCACCACGTGATAGATGAAGAAGCAGAGGCTTGGAAGGGCTCCGTGACTTGAAATTTGTTGTGAAGTGGGACTCTGAGGAATAAGTAAGGAATGTCCGGAACCCTCCATGAAGCCTTCCCCACCCACAGTGCAGCCTCATAGCTGCCTGAGAACACGAGAGGTGCAGCCAGCCCACTCCCAGTAAGCTTCACGCGATCTGGGGCTTTCAAGGTGGAAGACCATTTTCCTGGAACTTTGCAACAATTCCTACATCTTGTCTCTTCTACCTCCAGACTCTGCGATTCCATGAGGCTCAGGATTTGGGGTCAGTTTTCTGACCTGGTACTCTCCAAGGTTCTCACTAGTCACATCCAACCATGTGGCAGAACCAAGGAGAATGGAGTTTGTTCACACACACACACACACACATAGAAACACATACACACACACACACACCAGATAGAATGGAGTTAACATGTGTTCTTCCTGCACGGTTGGATTCCAGGAGTAAGGTGGCTATTATTTTTTCCTTAACTCTCCATATTTTCAAATTTCCTACAATGACCACTTTTCATTTTCGTAGTCAGAAAAATAATAATCATTTTAAACAGAAACGATATATAACTACAAAGGGCTAATAGGAAGTCGTGGCTTCTAGACCCTGGAGATGGCAAAGCTGCGAAGCACAATTTGAAAAGCACATAATTATCAAGTCACAGCCCTGCCACATCTTGACCATTATACTTTAGGTAAATCGCGTACAATCTTTCCGGACCTCATTCCACCATTGACAGAGTGGAGCTGCAATGTTTCCTCAATAATTTCACTGGATTTCTCAAAGAACCAAACGCTTATGCATATAAAGTGCTTCGTATCGTGTAAAGGCACCCATGCTGTCATTGCTCTTGTTGCGCTTGTAGTACTAGTATTAGTATTTGTATTCGTATTCCTATTACTGACGTAGAGGTCACTTGCACGCTGAGGAACAACATATATTTAAAATTTTTCTTTATTTGAAAATCTTAACATAGATGATATTCATTCTTTGAGGGCTGCTGTACTGAGAATGAAACAATGTGGGTCCCACCTGCCTGTCTGAGTTTCCTTGATATTCATTAGCTTATTTATAGACATTCAACTGCTTAAAACCAATCACTTAAACTAAAAGCTTACCCAGCGCTCTGGAGAGAGAGGGAATAGGCTCCTCATATCATTCTTCCCAGTTTTAAGGTGAAAAGCTCTACTTCCTTTAACCCAGATGGGAGTGTCCTTTCACAGGAACACAACCTGCTGTTAAGGATTCTTTCCCCCACAGCAGTTGTCTTTGGGCCTGATGCTGTCTTTGATTTGTCCAAGGAAAAAATACCCACCCTTAGCAAGGGTAACCCTTCTCAGGAAAACTACAAAATGGCCATTTCAAATAATGATGGTCTTATTACATTATATATTATTTACACATAGACCTACAGTATAAAATACTTTATAAACCTACACTTAAATTAAAACAAAACATATTGTGCAGACTCTTTTTAATTTAGGGAAAAATACAGTTATAGTGACAGAGTCTTCCATTTCCAGATGATTCCATAAATGGAGGCAAGAGATTTGTCATTAAGTAATATTGATGCTAGTAGCAGTATTCACATGTTTGTCAATTTCATTAACCTTTCAAATCAGGTATTCTTAATGTGTTAATGACAGCACAGCACTTCATTACATTTTTCAATGTAATTTCATGGATATGATATACAGTTGATCATGTTAGAATCTCTTGTCCTTACAGCTGTTAGAACACATTATACTTTCCAAGATCATTAGGGATGTGTGAATACCAAACAGCTAAATCTACGGCTCAGATAACGGTCCCTGCTTGGCCTTGAATTCTGAGCGGGGTACACCAGACGGTTTCTACCTGTGAAGGACTAAGCTCCCTTGAATGTTTGATACAAGAACTGGAGGTCCACAAAGCGGATGGAGAGCTTGAGAATTTTTTTAATTAAATTGCTTGCCTTCGGATTAGCAGTGATAAATTGAATCATGGTTTAGCAAATAGTCACTCCCCCTCCTTCTTGGAATAGAGCGTACGTTCCTGCCCTACTGACTATGGAATCGGCCAGCTGCTTGTTCTCCAATGGGCTGTGAGCAAACACGATGGGAGCAAAGGTTTTCAATGAGCGTGCCCGGTTGGTTTGTCCTTTTGTGCTCCTGTGATGCAGTATGAGGGGAACATGGCCCAGACAGTCACTTCCCCTTAACGTGGGCCCCAGAATAAGACCCATGAAGCAAGCCTGAGGCTGACCTGAGCCTGGGACCAAGCCTGGCTAACCTAATAAGATCAGCAGAACCTCAGCCAACCCACAGACCCGCATCTGCAGCACATCAGTGTTTGCTACAAGCCACTGAGAGTTTAAAGCTGTTTGTTACAGCATTATTTGGGCAACAATGGAATAATACAATGGCAAAACTATTTAACTGTTCTGTTTAACCATTCATTGTTGCAATAGGATCATGAACCATTCTGAGGTTTGATTTCTGAAGAGTACAAAATATTTGTCTCTTTCATGAAAATCTTGGCACTGATACCAAATCATCTTGGCTACATCACTTAATTGTGTGTGTGCTTCAGTGTCTCATTCATTCATTTATTCAGTCAGGTATTCACATACTCATATAACATATTTTCAAAGTTCTTTCCATGTTCCAGACACTATGCCAACCGCTGAAAACAAAATGGGGAATGAAATAGACAAGATTTTTTTTTAACTCAAGGGAATCACATTCTATAAAACGGGTAGAACTCCCGTGGTCTCCCAGCCTCACGAGGTTGGGGGATGCAATAAGATCTAAGATTGTGTTTGTGAACGTGCTGTGAAAGCGTTGAAAGCCATGAGCAAACATTAGGGAATCTTACTTTGAATTTCAGGATTGTCATTAGTTAAAAATCTTGACCAAATTTTTAAAAGTCCATGAGCTTTCTTACAATAAAAGTCTTACCTCCAAGTCTGAAGCTAACATCATTATCTTCAGCCTACACGTAAACAGAAATCTTTATATCCATCAAATACTGTATGTGTATGGTATTAACCAGCTTCTGAACCTTGCCCATGGAAACTAAGCATCCCTTATTATTAGTGAAAAGAATAATGAATTTCTCCCTCCCAGTTTCTTCTGATGTCTTTATATTTTTCAAAAGCATGTTTATCGATGCTAACTTCCTTCACTTTGGCAATTACTTAGTAACAGGGAATAGAATGGATGCATTTTGACGGCAAGACTTCATAACTGGGTGAAGTCAGTGAAGGGGGCGATGGTCCTGGAGTGGAAGACAGTAGACCCTTGGAGCAGGAAGGAACTGAGGCAGCATCCCTTCCAAACCCTCACTCACAAGTGAGGAAACATAAACCCAGGGGCTGAAGTGATGAATTTGGGGAGAGCCAAGAATGGCGTCCACAGCTTTTTACTCCCAGACCCATCCAAGATCTCACTTTTTAATTTTTTTGGCCATGCCACTCGGCACGCGGGATCTTATTTCCCTCACCAGGGATCGAACCCCTGCCCTCTGCAGTGGAAACATGGAGTCTTAACCACTGGACCACCAGGGAAGTCCCCCAACAATGTCACTTCAGGAGAGGTGTCAGAAAGCTAAACAGTCGGCTTAGTAAAAATGAACAAGCAGGTATCTTTCATCTGTGATGCCCAGTTGTGAGTTGGAATTTGCAGGGGGGAGAGAAGCATTTACCATCCAGAGCCTAAGTGATCAAGCCTGCTCAGCATGCATGCCTGCTACTAACGTACAGTTTCCTTCAGATGTCATCAGGTGTCCTTCTCTTTGAACCAAGGCCCCAGACATCAGCGCAGGGCCCCACAGGGCTTTTATCTTGTTTCTCACCATCGGGGTGATTTGATCCATCGCTGACAGATTTGCCCCTTCATTCTTCCTTCTAAGGTAAAAACACAGCCTCGTACTTTCCTGTTACTTCGCCTTCACTCTTCGCTGGCCCGCCAGCCGTTCTGCCTCAGTGAAAGTAAACTAATTGAAACTGTGCTCTCTGCTCTTTTCCACACGTATCACCTCTGATCTTTGTAACCCTTTGAGGTATCTTTTAGTATCCCCCCTTTTATGGGTGAGGAAATAGAAACTCAGAAATTCCCTTACCTGGTGTCCCACTGCCACTATAAACCTAAACCAAAATTCATATCCAGATCTGTTTTCAAAATATTTTTGCACCAAAGTACACTTTTATTAATTTTTTTAAAAAGCACAGTTTTTAACAAAAGAAGATCTGCAATTACAAGGAGTTTTCTGAGGATGAACCCGGATGGTCCCACTTCTAAAATCCGCAAATACCAAAGTGAAGTTGGAAAACTGCAACTAGGAATTTCATCTGCATTTCACTCTGCTCTATAGTGTTACCTATGCTGACAAAGACCTTCCACACATCCTCCAAAGCCCCACCCACAGCTGCCCAGGAAATATCCTTTGGTTATCTCAGTTTAGTAAGAGACATAAATCTCAGTAAGCTACTTAAAGAGTGATTTAAACAAGCAACCCCAATGAAGTGTTTTAAAAAAAAAAAGATAGGTAAAGCACCAGATGTTATTACAGCCACCAGTGAAAGCATGTTCCTCGAAGCTGCAAGAGGAGGTGGGCTGGATGCCGTGCTATGTTTGAAGACCACGGCCAAGCTTAGCCCGGTTAATAATGATGAAAGAGCCTCATGACCCTGACAACTGTCTGGCGGGTCCTGATGTTCCCCTCGACGGCTGTCACCTCTGAGCATTGCACGGAGCTAAGCCACACTTTCCCCAAAGGAGACAACAATGAAGGCCACGACCTCACTCAAGGTGCCCACATACCCGAGGTGGTGAAAGAAGTCATTTTCCTCATCAACTCAAAAAGAAAAACTATCAACGCTCGGTGCTTCCACTGCTTCACGACAGGACACTCGGCAGGGCGTGAACGCGGGGCTCAACCCCACCCGCTCCAGATGTCAATCGGACTCTCTCAAGGCCGCCTTTCTCACACTTGCCAGACACCATCCAACACATAGGACGTGTGATCTCAGAGGGGAAATGCGTCTGCGTCCTCCTGCATCAGGAAAGCTGCCCACCCCCGAGGTCTTTTGCTGGGTGGAAATGTCTCTCAGTGCCGGACATTCTCTTGACACCTTCAGACAAAGCTAAATTCAGTTTGTCAGTTTCCTCTGCTTGTTTGGCGCCTCAGGGGAGGTCTGCTCTATGCGGTAACCCCTGCCGTAAGCTGGCTTCTTGGTTGCCTGCAGCCCCTGTCCACACCTTCCCTCCTGGTGGAACCCACTCCCTGGGGTTAGCATCTGTCCTTTCCTCTTTGCACTTCAAAGGTCAGCTCTAGAAATTTCGTGGTGAAAAGATGGGGCAGGTGTTTCTGGGAGAAAGGGAAGAATGAAAGTGTTGTTCAAACCCATGTAGTGGAGAGAGTATGGGCTTTGAGATCGGACCAGCTTGGGCACGACATCTCAAGACATCTGCCTCCTGATTGCCCTGGAGCCTCATGTTCTCCTGTAAAAGGCCAGAGTTAAGAGAGAGAGCGTGGGCAACATCTGGATGTGTGGAAGATACTCAATATATGGTAACAATTATCAAGTATTTTAAGAGGGCTTCCCTGGTGGCACAGTGGTTGAGAGTCCACCTGACGATGCAGGGGACGCGGGCTCGTGCCCCGGTCCGGGAAGATCCCACATGCCGCGGGGCGGCTGCGCCTGTGGGCCATGGCCGCTGAGCCTGCGCGTCCGGAGCCTGTGCTCCGCAACGGGAGAGGCCACGGCGGTGAGAGGCCCACGTACGGCAAGAAAAAAAAAAAAAATTTAAGAGCTATCGGGTCACAGAGGGTCGGCTTGTTTTGAGCAGCTCAAAATGACAATTAACATTCACAGTGTGCTTTGCATGGGCCTTGCATTGACCTTATTTCATTTAATTTGCTCACCAATCCTCTGGTGTAAATGTTGTCGTTACCCCCATTTTCCAGAAGATGATGCTAAGGTCCCCCTCGGGGAAATCCGCTGTGGCACGCCCACCCCTGAGACCAGGGAAGCTGAGGCCTCCCCTGCGGGTGGGGACAGAGGAGCGGGGATGCAAGTGCTGGCGCATCCACACTCACGGGAGCCCCTGGGGGACGGAGGGAGGTCCTGGGAGGTGCTACGGGAGGGTACGCATGCGGAGGGGGAGCGCCAGGGGGCTGCTCTCCCTCTGCTGCCGCGTGCTGGCACTGAGCCTCACGGACTCTGAATTCCAAACTCGAAGCTGACCATCCAAGGCAGGAGGAGAGAAACTATTCCAGTCAACAGTTCATAAGCTAAACACATCGTTTTAAACATGTAGATCGTTCACGTGTGAGCGCTCGTTTGCACCCTTGCCCTTGGTGCCTGCAAGCATTCAGGGCCCTTTCCAGCACCTTCCACTGCCCTCTGCTGCGGCAGGCTCTCCCCCATATGGCCTCATTTATCAGAGGGAGCAGGATAAACAGTCAGGCAGGTGGCAGAGGGTGGGAGTTACCAAATCCTCCTAGACCTGGGCACTTCCACTTCCCCCACTGCACACTTGTCCTCAAGCGTTCGCTTTGCTTTACTGATGGAAAGAACGCCCTTCAGGAAGGCTGAGTTCCCAAAGAGACGCTGGTATTCACTCACTTATTCACACGTCCATTCATTTCTTCAACGAGTATTTGCTGAGTGTCGGCTCTGTGTCCGCACCATGCTCTGGAGGTACAGCAGTGAACAGGGCAGGAGGCCCTGGGCTCCTGGGGCTTACCTTCTAGGGGCAGATGACACACAAGAAGGCAGTCAACTGAGTGTCAGGAAGGGTGGTGACCAACACCCTCGTGCCCGAGCGTCCCCGCTGCTCCCTTCAAATGAAGCCCATGAGGCTCGGGGAGCTCGTCCAGACCCCCTACCTGTGGCACTTCCCTCCCAAGGGACCAAGCAGGGCGGATGCCAGGCCTGCGTGCCTTCCACTCCCAGATCCCTCCTGTGTCAGGGATTAGCATCAATCCTGAGAATCATGTTCATTCACTCATCTTGGTCTGAAGATAGGACAGCTACTTCCTTTGGTACAATGTTAGGAGCACACAGCAGATGAAAGAGAAAATGAATCCAACACCACCCACAAGAGCTAAACTGGAGCCGATCGACAACAGTGGAATTTTTTTTCTATGCTGATAAACAGGAAAGGAGTTTGGGTTTCACAAATCAACTGATTTCCTTGCTGTAGCCGTATCTAGGTTGTGTATCAAAGAAAATAAAAATAATTCTGGGCACAGAAGGGAGATGGAATATTTCTGCACTCAACGCTGGGCCAGGTTGGCTCAGTCCCAGACGTAAAGAATTCTGGTGTCCCTTTTTAAATAAAAATAAATAAAGCGGTTCAACCCCGCTGGTGAGTGCCAACACATTTTACAGAGCAGTGGGGAGTAGGTGGGTGGCTGGTGTGAAAATGTTTCGCAATCGCTAACAGCAGCCCTGTTGTGAAGCCAACAGCTGGGAGGAGAACACAGGTGTGTGTTCACACAGCCCGGCTGTCCTTACCGCCCTTCCCACTGGCCGGTGTGCTGGCCAGACCTCAGGGCCACAGCTGACCACAGAGAGACTCCGTGTGAGACGGCAGGCGTAGGGGAGAGCTGTGGCCTGGCAAACGTCCCTGCAAGGGTCACAGCCCTGCTCCCACCCGTCAGAGCCCAGCCCGGCAGCTCCTGACCCATCCATGGGCCAGCGCTGTGCTGCCTGATTACTTCTTATTGCTGAAAGGCTAATGACCAGGGATGGACACGGCTTCGTGGGGTAGCTCTGGGAAGTCCCATGTCCAAGCCCTGGCCTGGCTCTGTGGCTCTGTGGGTGAGTCAGCGTCTCTGAGCCCCAGCCTTTATCTTAGCTGAGAAGCATCTAGATAATCCTCAGAAACATCTCTGAGGAACAGTCACGGAGGCGTTCTATGATCAGCAGGGGTACCGGGCAGGTTTCTGGAAGAAATTGAAGAAATTCAGTGAAGATGTGCTGCTCTCCCGTGACCCTAAAAGGGACGTGCGTGAGGGGACATGACCCCACCTCACTTGGTCACCTCCTCCCACCAAAGAGACCTGTGGGTGACCTTTCATGGGTTTTAAGATCAGGGGTGTAGAATTTTTTTCCAAGTAAATTTTAGCTCGGCCAAAGGGATTAAAAAATTGTTGGTAGAAAGTACTGGTATTCTCGTGATCATTTTTTTATGCTGAAGACCGTAACTGCATTAAATGATACAAATTTTAAAAAGACGACAGCCTGACAGTCTTGGCTCTGTAGCTGTTGCTCATTTCACCTGGCCTCCGGTAAACCCCTCACTTCGTGCCTTTAATGCAAAGTTTCCAAAGCCAGACGGGTGCAGGGGTCCACAGGGCTTCTGAAATTATTGTGCTGACTGTCTTTCTCCTGGAGAGACAGTTGCCACGGCTCTCACCAGCCCCTCAAACAGGCTAAAAGCTACCGCGATGGGTCACCTCTCCAACGCCCAAGGGAATGAAACACCTGTTTGTCGAAGGTGGACCAGAAACCACCCATCTTCTCTTTCAGGGGTGGACACGTGAGGACTGAACACATACCCACACCCACATTTCCGACTCTGCCAGCCTTCCGCCTCATTTTCTCAAGGGCTCCTTTTTCTGAAACTAGATGCCTGGACTGAACCCAGGGCACAGATGCGGGTGAGCAAGGTGACAGGCAACCGGAAGTAGCAGAGGGTGCCCAGTGGCTGGAGGAGGCATCCTCCCTGGCTGCCGTCCCCGCCAGGGCCCCTCCCGGCCACCTCCACGCCGTCCAGGATCCCCGGGCCTGGGAGGGAAGCCAGTCGCCGGTTTCCCTCTTCATTAACTGGTTTGTCGAAGAGGTGTTTCCTGAGCACCTACTACAGGCCTGGGATGAGTGGCTGGCGGCCTCTGCCCCTCCCGCACCAGCAGTCAAGGATTCAGATGCAGAGTTACCAGAGGACCCCAGAGCTGCCAATTGGATAAGCGAACTTCCGCCCACGTTCCAGCTCAACTTCAATCCTGAAAAACCTGTTTGCAAGTTTCCTGTGCTCCTTTGGCTGCACCAGCCCCCCAGGGTGCTGAGGGCAGTCCAGAGGGCGCTGGTCCTCGCTCCGACCACCAACCACAGGGGCTGGCTCTGGGAGCACCCACGTAAGGACCCGGCTGCTGCCCTGTGCCACCGCCAGGTGTGGGCTTATGGGAATCCTCACTCTGCCACTTAACTGCTAGCTGTGGGACCACATCTTAGAGACTTAGCCTCGCTTGACCTAGACTTCCTCATGTGTATAGACAAGGATAGTTCTGTATTCTTCAGAGGGCTGTTGTGAGGGTTAAATGAAACAATTAGGTAAAGCGCATAGCACAGGTACTCCACGCCCAGCATGGTCTCCATGGCACCCTTGTCCTAGCAGCCCGGCATCCGGACGCACAGCGGCCAGGCGTTGCCATTCTGCACCGGACCATGAGTCCCTGATCAAAAAGAAGGGAGTGGATGCACCGAAATAAACAAAGAGGGAGCGAGAGCGGGCGTCTACTAGGTGACGGTGCAAAGCCAGCTTGGCTTTGGCTGCACAGCTGTTGGAAGCGCCCCTGACAGCTGAGGCTCTTAGCTAGCAGACGGGTGAGGCGTCGTGTGCCCTGGAATCAGGGGAGTCCAGAAATGATGCAGCAAACGCAGAGCAAGCTACAAACCGTGAGCCTCAGACCAGGAACTTCTGTGCGCACAGAAGGACTTCACCAGAGAAGGTGGCCCCAGCTGTGCAGGTGCCCCCGTGACCAGGGCCGTCGGAGGGTGCACCCCATACAGGTCTGCCCAAAGGCCGCAGCTCTGGTTTGCACAGCCAAGCACATCCATTGCGGCCTTTAAATATATAGTGTTTTACAGAATAAAAATGTCACACGTGCTCTCTTTATTCTACGATTAGGGGATGTGAGAAAGGAAAGGAAAATCCCACCTGCAGCCCCTAAAACTGAGCCCTTCCTCGTGGTTAGGGCTGGTTCCCCACACCCAGCTCGAGACCTGGCACCTGGGGTCCTCGCTGAGCTCTCCGGGGCCGGTGTTCGTCCAGAATCAGTGATCAGCAGAGCCCGTGAGCTCTCTGTTCAGAGGATACTGTGCAGGGTAGGGGAGACCTCTCCCAGCACTCTTTCCCTGGGGACCTTTCCTCTTCTTGTCGCCACCCAACTCATCGTGGGGGAACCCTCATCGTTTCAGCAACTTTAGCTCATAAATGAGGAGGGGAAGAGCCCAGTACATGTGAGGGGAAAGATCTTGAAAATAAGTAAATATCCTGACCTGTTTGCTGTCGGCTCCCAGTAAACATTTAACCTGCCGCCCCCAGACCCTGCCTGCGGGATGCTCTGCAGGGGCTCCATGATCCATGAGGTGATCTCTGATCCACTCAGGAATCCGTGATCCTCTAGGTGATCCACAAGACACTAGGTGCTCAGTGATCCACTAGGTGACCCTTCCAAATCTTTATGGTTATGCTCTGGGCTTGGGGTGTAGACGGAGGAAAGAAATCTTGCTCCATCACTGCACCAGCTGTGTGACCTGGACAAGTCATTTAACCTCTCATGCCTCGGTTTTCTCATCTGTAAAATGGGGGGAAGAAACTCTACTTCACAGGGTTTCAATGAGGAGTGAATGAATTAATATCAGTACAGTGCTTTAAGCAAGTCCGGCATGGAGGAGGTATCATATGATTTGCTATATTTTTGGTGCTGGTTTCAAAGTAAAATGAAACTCAAAGTTTTGAAGACATATGTGCAAACTGCTAAACCCTTAATGCAACTTATTCTTATTCTTATCCTTATTATTGAGAATGGGAAGGGATGTGTAAATTACTATAATATAATAATATATTTATCAGACAAGACTTCTCCCTGCGAAAGGATACAGTAATAGTATGGAAGGTAAGAACTGGTCCCAAGAACATATCTGTTTCTGTGTACAACTATTTTGGGTAAAATCATGTCACTTATTGAATAAGGAAGCAAATATTAAAGGCCTGGCAGTTACTTGGAAAATCCAGTGTAAACCAACAGAAGATGAAATGTCCCATGGGCTAAACCAACAGGAAGTTTCAATCAGTCTTGAATTTCCTCATAAAATGATTGAAAATGCCCTTTGTTCCTATTCCCCTTTGCTACCAATTTAAAGGAAAGAAAACTGGGTCATGCATTCAACATGAGAATGAAAGGGGCTACAAAACAAGCCAGGGGTAAAAAGAGAAGTTTTCCGACAGCACATGCGGCCTCTCGAACCCGAAGTGGTTTGTAAAAGGAGCACAGCTCAGTCTTGGGAGGCAATTCTTCTGAAGGTCCAAGACCAGAAGACTTTGTTTCGAAAAGGAGCAGAGTGCAGAAAAGCAGTTACCCAGTTAAGACCGCAGAACCCAAATGTGTTCAGAGCTCACTTTAGTTCCAGGCAGAGGGGGGCTGGAGATTGCTATCTGCTGGGAGTGTGGTCAGTGGTCAGCATCGCAGGGCTGCACACCCGTGGGCGTTCTGTGCAAGGCTCTGCTAACCCAGGGCCTCCACGAAGGAGCCCCACAAGTAGAAAAGCAGAAACAGCAGTTACTCGCATGTGTGTTACCCTTGTCACCACCTCAACTGCCGTGCCCGCTCCCTAGAAAGACAGAGGGGTTGTGGGTCTGCTTTGTGAGCTAAGCATCACCCTGCAAAGTAAGCCATCAATCTCCTAACAGACAGGTGGCCGTCCACCTCAACTCACATCAGCCTCCCGAAGAGGTTGCTGTGCCCCCAAAATACAGATAAATAATTTGTACAAACTAGATTTCCAGCTAGCTTTGCTAACTAACAGAATGAATAAAGGAGAGGAAAGCATCCCCAGTCCAGATGGCCAGCGAAGCTTACACCCGATCTAATAGATCAACAGTTCAAACTTCCTGGTCTCAGGACCACTTTGCACTCTTAACAATTGCAATTCCGAAGGATTTTTCTGTATGAGTGTTATCAATACTTAACCACAGTAGAAATTAAAACTGTGTCGACAGTAAGTCACTAGGAATTGAGAATAGAAGGTTCGATGGTAAACCAAGCTTTCGAGGGGTACAGTGATCACCGAGTTGCAGATGAAGGGCACCCACGGGGGGTGCGGGGGTGAAGCCTGGAGCAGGGGGTAACATACAGGTGTGCCTCCGAAGGTGAGAGATTTATACACACACTTGGAAACAGAGCAGACCCCTCGGAGAGTAACTGTGGTGCCTTGTGATTGTTAGCAGCTCAAGCAAAGGGTATGACGTCCTGCTGGCCATTCTACATATGTTACCTTCAGTAATTCTCTTGGGAGTACAAAGATGGTGCAGCTTCCAGTTTACAGAAGCCATAAATGAAGTCAGTGACATTAACTGAACTAACGCTAAAAGCTAGTAGACGTTGGAAAGGGATTCCAACACGGTCCTTCCTAATTCCAAGAGCTAGGCTCCTTCACCTGTCTTGTGCTGATTTCCTAAAATCGGCAATTTCTTTCTCCAGGCTCTTTGGTGGGTTGGTGGCTCCCTGCCCTGATTTCTCAGAGACAGTCAACATTCTACCCTAACTTATTACTTGGGTGGTTTACTTTTGACAAAAATTTTTATAAAGTGTGGACACAGAGTGCTTGCTCAGTGTTCTGAAATCAGAAACTATATCTTTAAAATTTCAGAAATGGAATGAAGTGATAGAGTTACTTCCTGACAAACGTGTGTTCTTGACCGGAGGGGACCTTCTCTGGGGCTAGAGTCACTGCCAACTCCTTCACGTATCCTGGCTCACAGAGACAGTCAATACATGTATGTCAAATTGCCTATCTAGTACATGTATTGCATTTATGATATAGATAGATAGATAGATACATAGATTGTCTTTGATTTAAATTTGTTTCTAAATTACATTAGAGCTGTACTAAAGGAAAACAAGAATTATCATTCTTAATCTTGTAGACCAATGAGGGGTAATAAGTGCTGCGAGAAATTTTCTTTCTCCTGTAGCTGTTTTATTTATACTCACTCTTAGCAGATACCATAGTGAGTCCTTTAATACGTCAGGTCCATTTTTCACATGGTGATGACCACAGCTGAGGCTGGCTGGTTGAGACCTTCCTGATAAATTAGCAGCAAATGCTTCAGGGTGCATAAGGGAGAGTCGTTTAGAAAGTGAAGGATAAAAGTACACAATCCTAAAATAGGGGGGAAAAAGAGGATCATTCTACCAAAACTTCTACAACAGAAGTTTTCCTAAAAAATGTCCCTCCAGAACAACAGCAAGTTTCCGCAGAACGATCAAATCCATCAACACATTGTCAGATAAATTCCTGGGTACCAGGTGCAGCCAGGTCAGAAAGTGAGATGGAGCAGAGGGGATGGAGGAGGCTGGAGTGACTTTGCACCAGAGAAGAGAGAGGAGACAGGGCAAAAGAGCACAATCTTGTCATGTTGTAAGTAAGCCATTTATTCACTATTGTGGGTGAACGTGAATCTTCCTAGTTGTGAGGAATAGGAAGAAAGAGAGAATTGGGACTCTCAGATAAGCATTTGACAAGCATTACGTGAACGCTTCCAAACCTAGAAAGAAAAAAAAATGAGACTTAAAAAAGAGACTCAGATTATAAAATAATAACCATAAAATAAAATTTAACAACTAACACACCATTGTAAAGCAATTATACTCTAATAAAGATGTAAAAAAAAAGAAATTAGAAAAAGAACAACAGAATAAATTTAAAGAAAGATTAAAAAAAAAAAAACAGTCTCCATCTCTTAACACTGATACTCAGGCCCCTCACTGCTATCAGCCTTTTCATTTCAATGTCATCATTCTTTTTTCTTTCTCTTTGATTCAGAGATTAGACGAGCATATTAATACATATGTTTCCCACTTCCTGCCCACACACTTTTATCTAAATTTCTTCAAGGTCCCACAATGAGACAAGGGCAACTTCTTTAAAAACGGATGCAGTTTTCCTAGCCAGCTGTCGGGTCATCATTTCCTGTTGTGATTTATGGATGGCACAGATGTCCTCCGTCAGTCCACTGAGGTGGATCGAGCTTTGGGACAGGTGCTGAGGATCCAGATTTGAACAAGGAAGAAAAGGACCCGTCTTCCATGGAGCTTGTGTTCTAGTTGAAAGAGACAGATGCTAAAGAAGGAAGCAAACATGAAGTGACCATAGACCGTGAGAAGTGTCCCCAAATGGATAACACAGGGTCATAGGCTAGACTAGAAGCCTATCGGATAAGACTGTTAGAACCAGAATGATAAGAAGGAATGAGCTGTGAGATGATTTGGGGAAGAACATTCTAGAAGGAATTGAAAATACAAAACCTTTGGGGCAAGAACAAGCTTGACCTGTTCAAAAAAAAAAAAAAAATGAGGACTAAAATGGCAGAAGTACAAACAGCAACAAGAAAAATGACATGAAGGAGAAAATATAGCTAGAGGCTGGATCATGTAGAGATTTCTTGGTCACAGCAAGGAAATTGAAATTTACAGGAGAGCCAATGGACGATCATAGGAATATCTTAAACAAAGTAATGATAAAGTGTGATTTATCTTTTAGAAAATTTTCACTAACCCTCTTAATAAATACACCACCTGGTACGAAACTCTGCCATAAATGGCCTTATTGCCCTGCAGTTACCTGGAGGTGGAGGAGAGCCTGTTAAGACATCATTCAGAAACTTCATTGTTGATAGATTTCTGATTCTGTCCCCAGCGAAATAGCTCTAGGCTCATACTTGGCTTGCCATATATTAAAAATCTGTTTGGAAGCAAACTGTTTTTAAAGTACCTTTGGTTTTAATTAGCATTTTAATTTTAAGAAAGGATGAGAAATCTTCATAAGAAGCATTTTCCACTTGGGTGTTTAAATCTGTACCATAATGTTACATTAAAATCGTTCCTGAAGTGTTAATTAATAATTATCTTAGGAATATTGCAAATGTGAAAGGCCATTGTGACTCACCAGCTTCATGTGAGCTCACTCCGTTTAAAAATTCCATTAATTCTTGTTACCAGTGACAAGATCGTTTAATTTCTTAAATGTGACATTTTATTACACATAGGGCCTTCCATCTACGTGAAGTTACTGGCTGTGACAGGCCCTAAAACTCATTTTTATTTTTCAAAATGCGTTTTGGCGACTATTTTGCCTATCTGTAATTTGATCCATCTTTAGAATACAAAGAACTCTGACTGTCCTCTCCAAGTCTCCACTAGGGGAGGTGAAAAACTGAGCGCCAGGTAAGGGCAGGAGCGAGGAGAGTCAACTCGAGGGTGGCTACGTGAACCTGCAATTGGGAGCAGAGCTGGAAATGCATTTCTGTGCCCAGAAATGGCCTTTATTCTTTACACTTAGATGGCAACTGTGGGATGGACAGGATGAAATCACCTGGCATGTTAAAAAGATACGTGTGTCAATATTTATAGCAATTTAGGAGATATTAAGACACTTGGGTGGGGTTAAAGAAAATCCATGTCCTCCCAGCCTGATCTTCGAATACTAAAATCGTTACAACATTACTCCTGACGGGACGCCTTGGTGAAAAGCGCTAAGAGCTGCATGCACGTTTGTATTGGATCCCCTGGAAGACTAGGCATTTTCTGCATTAAAAGGAACCAGAACTTCATAGAAGTGAAATCTCAAGAGCAAAGCCAAGTAAGTCAGCAAGCAGCTGGCCCAACTCACAAATGTCATGGCCGCTGAAGTTCCATCTTTCCGTTTCACGTCTCTTCTACTCGCTAAAGTAATGATAAGGGTAGGAGCAGCTCCCAGCGATGGAGAACACGTTCTGTTTTCTGCTGCTTTGTTCTAGGTCTATTCCTTGCCCTCTTTAGTCCTTACCTGTGGCATTACGATGACAACCATGTAGGCTGTGCAGGAAACCAAGGCTCAGAGAGATGAAGGTCCTGTCTCAGTCACACGGAATTCTCACCTGGGTCTGTCTGATCCTTCCCCCAGGTACCCTGCTGCCTGCTGGACCAAGGTATTTGGCATTTGAGGCAAAGAGTGTCACCAAGCACTATTTAGGAAGATAGAAACAATAGGGAAAGCATTTGGGAAAAGCACAGAGAGCATCACACTGGCAGCTCCGAGGTCCCAAAGGGCGAGCAAAGTGTCCCAGGAGGACTTCAGGGTTGGATGTGATTAAAGGAAGGACACACACTCATTGCCACTTTTCTCATGGGGAGATGGGTTCCATCTGCCCCCCACCCTGGGTCTGGGCTGGCCTGTGACTGCTTTGACCAATAGTGGACAGTAAAAGTGATTCCAGGCCATAGTTGTCAGAAAAAATGCAGAATCCCCAGTTCAACTCTAATTTCAGATAAATAACAGTTGTCTTTGGATGAGTACGCCCCATGCAACATTTGAGACACACCTATACTAATAGTTATTATTGTCCAGATGAAATTCAAATTGAACTGGGCATCCTATCATTTTCTTTGCTACATCTGGCAGCCCTGCACAAATTTTAAGACTAGACTTCGAGAGAACTGGGAACCTCTGCTTTGGTCCCTTGTTGGCCTGAGCAGCCATGTAACGAGGCTGAACTACTCTGCTGGAGAGACCACGGGGTGTGGGGGGTCTGGTTGAGTCCAGCCATGCAGCTCACCCTGCCGAGGCTCCAAGTATGTGAGTGAAACCATCTGGAATGGTCCTGACCAGACCAGCCCCCAGATGAGCACCACCGAGCCATCCCAGTCTACACCAAGGGAAGCAGAGAATCACCAGCCTGAAATCGTGACCCACACAGTCATAGACCATGATAAGATGGGTATTGTCTTTCGCCACTGCATGGTGGGGTAGCTCGCCATGCAGCAGTTGATAATCAGAGAGAAATGAGAAAGAAAGAAGGTGGAAAAAGGAAGTCGAAGCTAAGGCCCACAGTCTCTGAAGAGCAAGGAAAATCTCAAATGTCTCTGAGACATAGGAAACTATGCAACCGTGTATGTTTAAATTATTGTAGCTCGACCTTTGCTTTAGTTTACTGAGTGAAAGTTGATGACTCACCAATACCGTTTTTAAAACATGCCCTGGAACATGACATTAATTCTAAGAACATTTCTCAGTTTTCACCTCTATAAGTCTTCCCTTTTACTGCATGGTGCTTTTTGAAAAATAAATAATAGCTTGTTTATGAGCTATCAGCGACTGTTGATTCATTTGCTAATTAATGATTCAGACAAAATCAGTGTGTAATATCCAGTGATAACCAGGTTATAATTATGAGTTCTTTCCTTGTCATAAACCTTACAAATTACAGACAATTTTAGAATTTTTACTCATCATTGGTTACTGAATAGACGCCTTGAGCAATTCCGGTCATTATTTCATCAATTACATCCAAGCAAGAAACCTGGACCTCTCTTGTGCTCCTTCTTCATTATCTCCCAGGACCAGTCACCACCTGTACATCCTGCCCCCAAATAGCTTTCAAATCCATGCAGCCCATCGCAGCTATCTTAGTTTAGGACCAAGACATCAGTCTTGCTACTGAGTGTCTTGTCATCATCCTTTGAATAATGCCTTCCCCCCCCCACAGATGTCCACATCTTAATCCCTGGCACCTGGAAGTATGTTATCTTACATGACAAAAGGCACTTTGCAGCTCTGGTAAAGTGAAGGATTCTGAGATGGGAAGGTTACCCGGGATAACCTGGGTGAGCCAATGTGGTCATAAGGGTTCATGCAAGAGGAAGGCAGCAGAATTACACTCAGCGAGAAGGGGATGTGGTGATGGAGCCAGAAGTTGGAGAGATGCACTTTGAAGATGCGGGAGGAGACCTGAGCCCAGGAATGTACGCAGCCTCTGAGGCTGGAAAGGCCAGAAACGGACTCTCCCCGAGGAACACAGCCGTGCTGACACTTAGATTCTGGGAGTCTGACCTCCAGACTGTAGCAGAACAATGTGTGCTGGTTTAAGCCACTAAATTGGTAGTAATTTGTAACCACGGCAGTAGGAATCCAATACATGCCCTCAATTCTTTCCCCCATCAGCAAGGTCTCTTTAGGTTATAAATTTGCTGAAGTCACTCCCTAGCATCAAACTCTCTCTAAAGGCTTCCATCTGAGATTAAAATAAAATCCAAATTCCTACAAATAGCCCACCAGCCCTGTTCCAGCCCACCCTCTGCCCTGGCGTCTTTCCATTCTCCCCTCCCTCACACTGAATAGAAGACCAAGCCTGGAGACCTCTTCCTGTTCCTCAGATAAGTCCAGGTTCTTCCTGCCTTCAGGCCTGGGACAGAGATCAGAATGTGTTTCCACGTCCTTTTTTCTCCCTAGTCGCATGGAGAAGCTGCAGAGTGAACTAAGTCAGAAAGAGAAAAACAAATACCGTATGCTAACACATATATATGGAATCTCAAAAAAAAAAAAAAATGGTTCTGAAGAACCTAGGGGCAGGACAGGAATAAAGATGCAGACGTAGAGAATGGACTTGAGGACACGGGGAGGGGGAAGGGGAAGCTGGGACGAAGTGAGAGAGTGGCATGGACCTATATGCACTACCAAATGTAAAATAGATAGCTAGTGGGAAGCAGCCGCATAGCACAGGGAGATCAGCTCGGTGCTTTGTGACCACCTAGAGGGGTGGGATAGGGAGGGTGGGAGGGAGACGCAAGAGGGAAGAGATATGGGGATGTATGTATATGTATAGCTGATTCACTTTGTTATACAGCAGAAACTAACACACCATTGTAAAGCAATTATACTCCAATAAAGATGTTAAAAAAGGGCTTCCATGGTGACGCAGTGGTTGAGAGTCCGCCTGCCAATGCAGGGGACGCGGGTTCGTGCCCCGGTCCGGGAAGATCCCACATGCCGCGGAGCGGCTAGGCCCGTGAGCCATGGCCGCTGAGCCTGCGCGTCCAGAGCCTGTGCTCCGCAACAGGAGAGGCCACAACAGTGAGAGGCCCGCGTACTGCAAAAAAAAAAAAAAAAAAAAAAAAAAAGATGTTAAAAAAAAAAGAGGCTACATTTCAAAACTCCCTTGCAGTTAGCTCATAGCGTGGTATTTACCACTCCAGCTCCTCCCCCTACGACCCTCCCTGCTCTGACTCTGCTCAGATGCCGTAAGCTATTGGCCCCCTGGAGGCTGTTGAGCTACATCATCCGAGTGTGGCCAGGTGGAGCAATGCCCTCCACCCACACTGGGTTCTGAAGTGAGAAAGAAATGCACTAATTGTGTTAAGCAGCTGAGATTTGGGGGTTATTTGTCGCAACAGCTGGCTTTCTGCAAAACCTATGCCAGAGCTGTCACCCCTGCCTAGAACATTCTCACTCCAGGTATTTCCATAGCGGCCTCCCCAAGTCTCGGGTCAAAGGCCTTTCCATAAAAGCTTCCGGAGCATCCTTCATAAAGGAGCACCTCCACCCACGTGAGCCTGTCACATTTCTTCAGAAGAGTTGTCATTATCCCCAATATCTTTTTAGCTTTTTCTTTACTTGTTCATCATTGTGTCCTCAATGCACCTGGCACAGAGTAAGCATTCAATAAATATTTGTTGGATGGGTGGATGGGCAGGTGGGTAGGTGAGCAGATGAGTGGAGAGAGGGGTGGAAGGAAGGGGGGCATGAACACACAGGTTGACAAATGCGGGACTTTTAGGAAACTGGGAATAGGCTAGCATGGCTAGAGAGGAATCTAAAGATAAGTAAAACGGGTAATGGATGTTCTTATATTATTCCAAAAATCCCGCTTTTTAATTCACAGGAATTAGGAAGCCTCTAAGGTTTTTGCAGTCAGAGGAGGTCTTCCAGAATTTTACTTTGGCAGCTGTGTAAACAGCATTTGAGATAGAAAGATTGGAGGTAAGCTGACCAATTAGGAAACCACATGTAATAATAATAATAATAGAGAATGTGAATTATTAACATTTATTGTATCATAAATATATAGCAAGCACTGCACTAATAATGTAGTTGCATTAGAGTTCATTTAATGGTGGTATTATTATGTCTATTTAATAGACATATTAAATAGACATATTTAATATTATGGAGGTGGTATTATTATGGAGGTGGTATTATTATGTCTATTTAATAGACATGAAAACTGAAGCACAGAGAGGTCAAGTAACTTGCCAACATCACACAGCCAGTGAGCAATGGAGTTACAATTTGAACCCAGGCTGTCTGATGTCACGCCCCATGCTCCTAGTTACCATTTTTATGCTGTGATTACTGTTACACTCAAAGACAGTGGCAGCAGACAAGGAAAGAAGGAGATCCCAACATGAGGAAAAGCCATCAGATATGGCTCCAAAATGTGTAACCCCAGCGAAAACAAAGGAGGGGTAGGATCTGGCTCTTTTTTTTTTTTTTTTTTTGTGGTACGCGGGCCTCTCACTGCTGTCGCCTCTCCCGCTGCGGAGCACAGGCCCCGGACGCGCAGGCTCAGCGGCCATGGCTCACGGGCCCAGCTGCTCCGCGGCATGTGGGATCTTCCCGGACCGGGGCACGAACCCGTGTCCCCTGCATCGGCAGGCGGACTCTCAACCACTGTGCCACCAGGGAAGCCCAGATCTGGCTCTTTTTAGTGTTTAACTTTGTCTCACACAAAATCTCCTGGATGGCGTATTCCTTTTGTTGCTATTGTTAGAAACTAAGCCTTGTAGTATTTTTTCTTCAGGTAACACACCACAGTGTCTTCACACACGTGCCTTGCTACTTCTGTCGGTTCGCCCAAATTGCCTCACACTAAATGAGGGGGGGCCCAAAAGACAATTACAGAGAACTAGGCAGAGACCCACCAACAGTAAAGATGGTAAACGTGTTTCTTAGGAAGTCCGAATAAGTACTTGGGATTACTCAAGCAACGTTAATTTCTCTGGGTGTGCCCCACCTTGGCCTTTCCTGTTCTGATCTTGGCCGTGGGTATTGACAGATCCTGAGCAAGGGTCGGTGCTCCAGACTAGGAGCTGTGGATATCAACAGAAGGTCCTGGGCTCATGGAGCTGTCTTTGCTTTAGGTCTTCCGTTGATCTGATCACAAGTCCCTCTTTTATTTCAAACTGCATGTCTAGGCACGTATGCTGCCTTGCTTCAATTCGGGGCCGACACTGTGGTAATTGTAATTTTTTCCTTTGGTATGCATGTTCCAAACACCCCATGAGTGTTCCTATGGGGACATAATTTAGCTGGACATATTAAATCATGTCATCGGCAGTCACGAGCCAAATGAATTATTGATCAATGGCTGTGAAATCAGAGTGCATCTGCAGAATTACATTTGGAAGCAGGGATTCATTTGCAGTCAACTTTATTCTGGAAGGGTTCCATCTGACTGAGCACTGCCCAGAATGATCTTTTCAGGACTTTGCTTCTCAGGCTTTTAAGTATCTGTATTATGTCTTCGAAAGGGCCTTGCAAACTCTCAAGTAAATATAAGTGCTTTAGTGATTATCATTTCAGGTGATCGCCTTTTATTTAGGAGGTGAAATACACAAAAGGGTTTTCCAGCCTGTATATTACCAAACCCGACCACCCTCACTCCTACCCAAAATGACACACCGGCACCTCCACCAGGATTCCTCAGCTTCCATGCAGTGATGCTGTGGGCGGCACCGGCTCCGGCACTGCTTCCTTGGCTTTTCTTCCTGGTTTGAGTCCATCTTACCACATATATCCGCATACTTGGTTCCCTCACTTCTTATGCATCATGTGACTTACTTAATCATCTCAATCCCATTAGGCATATGCATCATGTGACTTATATCTCAATCCCATTAGGCAGCACGATTACCATCCTCACTGGACAAGCAAGGGAACAGAGAGGGTTAGGAAATTTCCCTGAGTTGCACAGCTAGTGAGAAGGAGAAGAAAGATTGGAATCCAGGCAGCCTGAATCCAGAGCAGGAGAGCATCCCCAACTCTGCCCACAAGAGGCAGAGGGAAGAAGTGTGTAGGCGATGTTTGAAGAGCCTGCCTTGCTAGTTTACAAATGAACCACGGAGTGTCGGGGTAGAGCGTGGCCCCACAGTCACACAATGCCCCCCCTTCTCCAGTTGGTGCTGTGCAGACTCAAACGCAGATCATCCGGGGCATCTCAAAATATAGATTCAGACTCCACGGGGAGGCCAGAGTCTACATTCTAACACACTCACAGGTACCACTGATGCAGCTGGCCATGGACTGCACCCTGGCAGCGAGGTTGCGTGGCTAGCTCAGGATGAAGGAGGGCGAGCGCGTGGGGAGGCTGGTGCATCAGTCACGTCTCAGCAGGAAAGAGACGACACGCTCAAGGGGCCGTGGATGAGCTTAATGAAGAGCCTGTTCACAGAGCAGGGGGCGGCGCAGGGAAGACCAGGACATGGGCCGTGGCAGGAAGCCTTGCCCAGGTCTCAGGGGCATGAGGCGGGAGTTCCAGCCATGGGAGGGGGCACCCACGGTGGGCACTGGTGGCCTCAGCCGCTGCCAGGCACAGCCCAGCAGGGATGGAGCCTGGGAAGAATGACCCCTAACTCTCTCTCCTCCAAGTTTTCTGCAGGTGTCTCTCCTGGTCAAACCCAGCCCTGGTGGCTGAGCCCAAGGCACGGGTCAGGCCCAAGAAGGACAGACGATGGTTCTCGAAGGGAAGAAACCTGAACGACTCCCGCTGGGGACTGCCCACCACGACCGACCACCTGACGAAGGAGGAAGGATCAGGCCAGCTCATTCATTCATTCATTCATTCATTCATCTAAGAGATGTTTTCTGAGCACATGCAGCACCTCTCCTAGGCCATGGAGAGAACGTGTCGGCTGAAGCAAATCCCGGGTCCCCTTGGACCTTACACACCCTGTGTCGGGGGCAGGGGAGATACCAGGGAACGGATGAACGTGTAGTACAATGTCAGACAGTGCTGTCGAAAGATAAAGCAGGGTCTGGGAATGCAGAGGGACAAGAGGTGTTCGCACAGATGAAGCAGCCAGGGAGGGTGTCTACAAGGAGAAGACGTGTCAGTGGCGGCCTGAATGAAGCCAGGGGACGGGTGGTAGATGCAGATGGAGGAGACTTCTAGGCAAAGGGCAACAGGGGGATGAGGGCCCGGGGCACAGCTCCTGGATGGGTGCAGTAGAGAGGAGGGCGCCAGTCTGCTGCCACGCCCCCTGCTATAGGACCCTCTCCCCGTGGTTGGCTGGTGTGGTCTTCTCGGGATGCTGTTCAGCTCCACTTTGGCTTCTCCGTGTCCTGAAGCCCTGGTTCCGGGGCCCTGCACCTCTAATAACATCATGGTCTCATGTGGAACCACAAGAAGCCCGGCATCCTCTCTTCTGTGCCTGCTAATGGCCTTGGAAAGCTGGAATGGATGGGGGTCAAACCCACCTTTCTCCAAGGCACATCAGACTCTCATCCCAGCTGGCCTCCTGCCTTCAGAAATCTCTGCACCCAAAAAGGTAACAGTCTCCACAACGGAGCACATCTTTAATTGTCAGAGAATCTCTAAGGAGCTCTCCTTAGAACCCTCCCCAATTCCACTTAGACAGTAGCACCAGGATGGGCCCAGGGATAAGATACAGGGAGGAGATAGAGCTCAGCAAGCATCTACCAAAGGATGAGCTGCAGGCCCCTCGTTCACAGACACTTCTATCAACCCTGATGATGCCCTTGGAGACTTGCCCTTGACTTCAAGGATGAAGACACCACCCTCCACCATGGCAGAAAGGAAAGGCTCTCACCACCACCACCCAACTCTGCACTTCCCAGAAGGTCAGCCTCCAGACCTGCCTTTCTCTCCCCATTCCTCTTCTCATACAGCCTGGGGCAAGGGGGGCTGAGCCTGGGGACGAGGGGGGCGGGTGACATTGGTGGGGTCTGTGGAGGTGTCCGACCCCAACTTCTAGCACTCTGTTAGAATGTGGGAGCACTTAACCTGTTTTGTTTTCTCCCCGCGGGTCCTCATTGCACGAGAAAGGCCCCATGCATCATCTTACTAGGGGGGTCTCAGTTGGCCTGTCAGCCAGGAGCAGGACCTCAGCAGACACAGGGCGGGTTGGGAGGCCCCAAGCCAGTGCCAAGGGAGGCCCCAACCAAGGCAAGATGGCACCGGAAGAGCCAGGATGCTACAGGTTACACTTCGAGGACTCAAGGATGGGGAATCAGAAAAAAAACAAAGACCAGTCCTGGGCTCAGGAACAAGGCAGAATCCAGGTAGGCAGTCCCTGGAGGCTGAGTTCCATATATAACTCCACTCATTTTTAGATTCTTCTCCCATATAGGTCATTAACTGATTCACTTTGCTGTATACCTGAAACTAACACAATTGTAAATCAACTATACTCTAATAAAAATTATTTTTAAAAAGTGAAAAAAAAAGCAGATAACAAAACACTAAGCAGAAAGTTAACCCATATTTCTTTCCCTAAAAGCAATTGAACATTAACAGCCTGATGTATAAACTTCTATATTTTTCCTATGCATATATATGCACATATATTTCTGGGTTTACATCTATACTTACTGGGTTTACATCTATAGTTACTCCCCAAAATGGAGTAACTAACCCCCATGGGCTAGTAAAATAGGTATACTACCAGACTCTTTCACGAGCAGCTTTTTGAAACCTAACAATATATCATGCATGTTCCCTATGTCAAAAAATATTGATCAATATCATCATTTTAAATGATTGGTATAATATTTATTTTATACATCTACCATGATAGTCTTTACAAATCCTCCATTGGTAGATATTAAAGTTTTCCCATTTTCTTGAATTTATAAATGGTGCTGCAGTAAATATCCTTGTATGTTAGTTCCTTAAGTTCCTAAGAGTGAAATCATCAGATCTAAGCCCATTTTTAGTTATCTGTTGCCAAACTGAACTCCATGTAGCAGCTCATGAATATTTATGTGAGAGGTCCAGTCTCTCAACGGCTCTGGACCTCAGGGTCATCTATCACTTGGAAGTTCATTTGTTTAGACCATCCCTAAGTGGTCTCGGGTCCCCCACCCCCTTAGTAAAATCTCAATAAAACAGACTTGCACATTGTCAGGGCACAGACCTCAGGAAACATAAAACTAAGATCTTGAGAAAAATGTATGTGTATTTATTCAGAGAGTTAACAATTCCCTTCCAATTCTTACTTCCATATTAAAATCTTTTCTTGCTATCTGTTAATACTCTATTTGAATTGTTCCTCACAATTCATATCAATGGACCATCAAAATAAAATCTACTAGCATACAAAAAAATCGCTTTACAAAATCATCAATATTACTGTCAATATTTAATCAAATTTAAGCAGAATTAACAGTCATGGCCTTGTCCAAACACAGGCACTGGATCATGGTTACGAGACAAGAAGCATGTAGCTGTGTTGTATTTAGCTGAGGACCGCTTTGCTCATCACACGTAGGCATAACCTGTAATCAAGGGTGAGGTCACCCAACACATAAGCACAATTACTGGGGCGGGGGGGTGCTTTCTTCTTACAGCAATATCTAACTAATTAGGGTTTTCCTTGAGGAAAAAGAAAACACATTTATTTAGACTTTCAAAAAAGATATTTCGTCAAGTCCCAAAGACTGGGTGTTATGGACAAGAATGTTTTTGTTAGGAATGGAACACTGAGTAAGAACTGGCTAAGACAGAGATGGAAGAATGCAGGCTGAATAAGGGACCATGAAGTCTGTGAGCTCCCTGACTTTGGGTGGAGCCCCACCTACAGCAAGCTTTCACAAACCCACTGAGATGCATCTAATGGTATACTTTCAGGAGAAAGAATCTAAAACACAATCGCTCAGGGACCAGTGACATCATAACAGGTCAGCATTCTAGGGGAGAGGGTTCTTCAGTTAAATAATTAGGGAAACAACTTATTCAATTTCTCTCTCTCTCTCTCGAATATTCACGAAGTACATTACCATTTTTAAAGACCAGAAGATGCCCTTTGATTTAAAAAAACCATCTTTAATTGTCTTTACCCCATAATTGTTCAAAATCCCTTTGCTGAATGAACACCTATTATAGTCTTATAGAGCATCAATGTTTCATGAACCATAAACTGACCTGAATTGTACATATGAGCCCATGGATACCAAATCTATCCATCATAACTAGTGATGCAAAGGTAAACTGGCTCTTCATTAAAAAAAAAAAAAAAAAAAAGAAAGCCTTTGCAGTGTCTGCCAATTTCCATGGTGTAAATGCTCCCACTGTAGCTGATTTGAAGGAAGGCTGTGCTTCACAACATTCAAGGAGTTGTCTAGGCTATTTCTTGAAAATTCAAGGTGCTTCTAGCCTCCTAAAGAGCAAATCAAACTCTGAAACGTGATCGTAAAGTAAACAAAAAACATCTGTCAACCTTGACACAGCTAACATAGCTCTTGGGAAAACACAGGACCAGATTAAATCTTAGTGAAATGGTGAATGAATTAATTTCCCCCTGACATACCTGGTGCTGTTCTGGTGAATATCTCTACAGAAAGAGATGAATATCTCTACAGAAAGAGATTAGAGAAGCAGAAGAAAGGCAACAAAAGTCATCCAAAGGATTAGAAGAGCTTCGACATGAACGAAATATAGAAATATGAAGTTTGGAAATATGAAGACTGAGAAGTGAACTGATTGAGACCTGCAAAGGCATTAAAGTATAAATAGAAAGGGAGAACATTAAAAAAAAACTACCATGGTTGATCTCTTCCACATGCTGGCGAGAGACACGCAAATATGCACACAGCCAGCAGGAGGGTGACTCAAATCTAGCTGGGAGAAATTTTTTAGAAATGAGTAGGACTCATTCCTAAAAAGGGTGGGCACTGAGAGAAAAGCGGGCAATGAGAGGAGAAGGTTAATTGACCATTGGCCAAACCAGAAACAAGGAGGCATCAATCAGTTTCACAGGAAGAGATGCTACAGTTCTACAGAAATCGTTGCCCTGCTCATCTCTGAGGTGAGAACATCACAGGGCAGGATGTCATTGCCCAGCCCCTTCCTTCATCTCCCTTTACCTGCAAGGCCAGGCCAAGTGACACTGAGCTGACAGAAGCCAAGCTTTCCATTGAGAAGGTGAACATTTGGGAAAAAGCCTGCCTTGGATGTTCCCAAGACCTACTGGTGAGGACCATTATGTCTCGTCAACTTGCCGGGGCCAAGAAACTTCTACTGCTGGCCCTGGGGAACTTAAAAATGAACATTTCATCTTTCAGCCTTCACTGGTCAGGTTCAAACTATAGGGCCCAGGACTCAGGAAAACTGTTTCTAAAAACACATCACATAGGGATTTTTTTCCCTAACCAATGTGTAAGCAATTTAGGAGCAATCAAACAATACAGGCTTCCTACTAAGAGAACAAAAAAATTCTGGACCTGTGCATGAGGATGGGAGATCCATGTTATTGGGACCTGCCCAATGAGTGTCTCACGTTGACAGGGTGTCACCGGTCACATGGAGCTCAGCTTCACAGAGCCTCCAGGGACATGGCCACTTACTGCACAAGATGTTCATGCACCACAATTAGAATTAAATGAGCATATGGCAGGAAAAATCTGCTCACAGGAAAAAAAAAAGAAAGAAAACTAATATCACAGGGAAATGGTACAAATTACACAGAGTGGTCCAAGAGTCTGTGGACACAGCAATGCCAACCTGAGGATGAAGAGCTGGGAGCTGCCCACACGGTGGGCCACCCCAGGGGAGGATGCTGTGTGTGCGGAGTTCAGACCACTCGTGGCTTCTGACTGCAACTGAAAATCCAGCTGTCCTGTCCCTGCTGACGACTGTGTCTCTTACAAGGATTTAGCAAACAAGGCTCCTTGCTTTGAAGATTAAATCCTGTTAACTAGGATTGAAAGATACTTCACAGAAAGGGAATTAGCAGTCAGTTTAATTTTTACCTTGACTTATATTTTAGTTGCTTTGGCTTCAAAGAGGATGTCCTTGAAAGGCTCCGCATCATGACCCGTGGGTCATAGCATCAGAGAGCACCCAGGCACTTCCTATAAAGGGGCCGAATGATCACGTTAATGGGCCCTCATTCGTTAAAGGAAGGCTTCACGGCTTTACAAATGATGCCCTTTATTCCTCTAGTCACCCTGCAAGTATCAAACCACCAGAGGAGTTTCTGATCTCCATCACTGGCCAATTTTGGCTCTAGCTGAACTGTCCAACAGAGCTCCGGACTGCGACATCTGCATGCAGTCATCCTGGCTCCAGCGAAGAGGACTTAGTTATTAGATCTGACACTCCTTTGGTCCAGTTTTCTCAAGTAAATAAAATCCATTTTGTGGTGCTGGTTGCTAGTTCAAGTTCCTGACAAGGATCTCACAGATTCACCTCACTAACCACAAGAAAGGTGGAACTCAACACAAGCCAGTAACAGGACCTGGAAACTGCTTGTGGTAACTGCTCTCTAATTAGCCACACCTCCAGTAGGTATGCCCCCCTGCAGTCCCTCTCACCTTGAATCTTGGCCCAGCTGGAGTAGCTGATAAAATGTGACAGAAGCATTGCTGTATGACTTTCAAGGCTTGGGGGCAAGTTTCTGCCTTTGCCTCTTAAAAGACTGGTTCTGGAGAAAGCCAGGCCCTAAGCAAGAAGTCTGGACACCTGGTACCACCATGCTGTGAGGGAGCCCTTGCTGGCATGTGGAGAAGCGGCATGGAAAGATGCAGGCAACCGCAGCTGTTCCAGCTATCCATTCGAGCTGGGTGCCAGGCGTGAGTGAAGAAGCTGTCTGGGACTCCTGCCCGGTCAAGACTTCAGATGAATTCCAGTTCCAGACACCCTCTGATGGCAGCACTTGAGAGACCCCGAGAGAACTGTCCAGCTGAAATCAGCCAAGCCACAGAGCTGTGATTTACAGCAACTTGTTATTACTTTAAACCACTAAGTTATGCAGCAAGAGGTAGCAGGACGCATGTTCCTCTCATATTTCAAATCCAAGGTTTGGATTCCAAATAACGTCCGTCAGAATGAAGGAGGGTGAAGAGGCAGGAAGTGGGTTCATGTCCTGAAGGAAGAGGGATGCAGGGAAAAAGTACCACATGAACCACCATCATTACCCGAGTGCCCAGACAAAACTCACCTGTGACCACAGTTCCCCTGCGTCCTCCTGCGTTTGCATAAGTTTTCCCATTTGCCCAGAATACTTGCTTCTAAACATCTGCTGGAAAACTCCTTACTCATCATTTAAGTTGCAACATTTGTGCCCCATCCTCCAAGAAGCCTTCCCAACCCGTTCACATGACCGTTCCTCCAAATTCTGACTTTCTCTGTCTTTCCACCGCGCTTCTTTAGTAACTGCCACCATCTCATGATTGCCTTTTGCATCTTTATCTCTCGAGGACAGGGATGGTCTCTGTATTAGTTTCCTAGGGCTGTTGTAACAAAGCACCACAGGCTGGGGGAAGACCGACAGACCTGTATTGTCTCTCAGTTCTGGAGGCTGGAAGTCCGAGGTCAAGGTGTCAGCAGCATTGGTTCCTTCTGAGGGCTGAGAGGGAAGGCTCTGTCCTTCCTGCCTCTCTCCTTGGCTTGTAGATGGCCGTCTTCTCCCTGTGTCTTCGTGGGGTCACCTTCCCTCCAGGTGACTCTCTTATAAGGACATCAGTCCAATTGGATCAGGGCGGCCCTAGTGAGCTCACATTAACTTGATTCCCTCATTAAAGACCCTCTCTCCTAGATGGTCACATCTGGAGGTACTGAGGGTTAGAACTTCAGCACATAGACAAGGTGGGGGACAATTCTACCCATAACGGCATCTTATTCTTCTTGGTGTTTCCAGCTCTCAGCGAGTAGTTCCTCTTGGCAGGGAGGAGGAACAAGCAAGGCCAGAAAGGGAGAGACAGGTGAGGAAGGAAAAGGGAAGAAAAGGATGCATCTGCGTGTAGAGCGACAAGGAGAAAGTTCAAGAAGAAGGGTGTGGGCAGGTGGCCAAAGTCTGTGGTGATAACTCCAGTGAAAGGAGAAAACTACCCCATCAGAGTTTCCCACTGCTCTGGAAAGGTGACTCCTAGGATGCCTATCACCTGGAGGAATAAGAAAGAAATAAGATCATAAACAATGTAGAGAAGACCAGTGGTCAATGTCGGGGGCAGGGGGAGGAAAGGTGTCGGCAGGATATGAAAAGTGGTTCAAAGGCTGGTCTATGAGGCAGAGAAGAGAGGAGGTAGAGGAGAGATGCTGGGAACGTGACAGAGAGATGCTGGGAACATGACTGAGAGATGGAGTTTCCAGTAACACTTACTGCACGTCTCACGTAAAATGCTGGCAGAGAAATAGATGAACTTTAATTCTGCTGCTTTGATTATTAGAGTAGACAGCGGTTAGAAGAAATAGACAACAGGAAATAGAGAAATAGAGAGGCACTAAGTGGACGAGCACCTAATTCAAAATAACAGAATTTTCTATGAGCACAAAATGGAAACATATCTGTACAAACAGGCATAATTTTAGGCACACAAATATATTTAATTGCAGCACAAATGCACTGGGGTGTAGGTTGGCTGCATTTAATTGAAAATAATATCAAGAAATAGTCTTAAATCACTTTGCCTAACACAACATAAAGAATTCAAATATTTTAAAATGTGATGAACAAGATGGGAAAACCCAGCTTCACCTCTGAATTTAATTCTATCAGAGAAAAAAAAAATTAGTTCACATCTAACGATCACTACATAAATAGAAAGATATTTTATAAACGTAGCACCAAATAAATGTCTTGATGTCTAAGTTTTCTTCCTGAAAATATTTAGGCTGTAAAAAAATTGTTACAAAAATATTCCTACAGAAAGACACAGTTTGTTATCTCCTTGTAAAGGGCATTTGATCACCATAGATGTTTCACAGTATGGATACAGCTGTTTCCAAGTCAGTTTGGAACAGGTGTCATGGTTGCTTTGTAAACAATATATTTTTTAATGAAACCCTACAGTCGGCTTAGGGAAAATAATTCTCTACTCAGCAGTAGCACATGAAGAGAGCATTTGAAAGTTTTTGACACTAAAATGAGAATAGACTCTCCTCCAGGTATCCCGGTGCTGGAGTAACCGGCACTTAATACAATGCAGCGTGTGGCTAGAATATTCTTCCAGCTAAATATAGGCCAGAAGTCAAGAGAGGCAGGGAGTGGGGAGAAGACAGTCGATGCGCTTAGAAATTCTTGGCTTTTCGTTATTGAAGTGCTGTCTGTTCACCTGCTACATCCAAATCAGAGCGCCCGGCTTGGCCCTTGTGTTGTGAACAGGGATTGTCTGAGCCGTGGGCAGCTGGATGGCTCTGAGCCTCTTCTCTTGTCAGGGATGAATCAATCATCTCCAAAGATGTCAGCATCTGCCCAAACCATTTTCTATTAGAATAAATGGCAGATGGTGGTGTTTTTATATTTAATCAGCTCCACCAAATGCAGTTTCATCTCTTATAGAACGAGACCATCTGCAACGTGTAGGTGTACAGATCTCACTAAATGCCCGCTACTGAAACTTTTCTCTGGGAGGTAAAGCCATACATGCTAACGTTTGTTGACACGAAGTACAATAAGCCCAGAAATCCTTTAAAATAAAGCCCCATGTTTTTAATAAATACTTGCATTTAATAATGCTAAATATTTATGGTTGGCATGCCCTTCATAGGAGGTTCGCAAGGAAGGTTTATGTTTCCTGCCCAGCATAGCTTTCAACCATGTCTGGAAGCCTCTGGTTCTAAACTGTGAAAATACTCTCACAACAAAAGCAATCCTTTTCTTTGCCTGTGAATCAGCTTGACGAGCATTTTACCTTGATTTTGACATGCCGTCTTTCAGGGCAGGTCAGCTGTGGCTGCCACCCTGAGACACACATACACCCACAAATACTCACACTCACACATGACCACAACACCAATATAAAATATCCCTAGCACACACACTGGTGTATCACCACCTGGGGTAGAGGGGGTCTGACCAGATGTAAAAAATAGAATACTTATTTCGAAATGCTGGCAGATGGGACCCCACTTTGTTGGCCACAGAAAGCGGTGAGCAATCTTACCTCCAACCGTAGTTTTTACATTTAATTCCTTCTAGAATTGGAAGTGAGGGTCAGCGTAACAGGGGTCTAGAGAGCGAGCTGTGTTCCCATGGTGAGGGAGTAATGGCTGCACCCCTATGTCCCCAGGATAGAAGAGTCTGCCAGTGCAGAAGGTTCTGGAATTTTGGGTCTCATTGTAACACAGGAGGAGAGCAGTAAACCTCTCCCCAGACACAGGGTTACTGTGGAATCAGCAGGTAAGACATCGTCCAACCTGATGGTGTCATTAGGTTATTATTTTAAACTTTGACCAGCTCCAGACTCTCAAAGTGCAAATCCCTTTGCCCGGCCCCCAGGACTCTTCCAGCCCGGCCCCAGCTGCTCCCCTCTCCCCTCTGCTTCATGGACTCGCATTCTTCAAAGAGCACCTCAAAGACACTTCCGCTGTGCAGCTTTTCTGGCACACCTAGAGCCACCCCTCCGAGGTTCCCTGTGCTCTTCATGTTTGCTTGCAACTGAATGTCCCAGTTACTTGGTTACCATTCTGTATCCTCACATCACTTCGTATTCTGCTTTATTCTTCTTTGTATTTACCCCTTTCAACTTCTCATGCTAGCCTAGTGCAGAGCAAGGCGGTCGGTAAAGGCCTGTTGAATGAATGAATGCATTGCAGGCATCCGTTATCTAGAAATACCGTACCTGAGGAGAGTAGAGAAGGACAGGGCTTATTTTCTTTCCCCCAAATCAACAGAAAGGAAGCAAAGTAAACAGAAAGAGAAGGATGGAAGGAAGTGGAGGAGGAATGAGGTGGTGCCTGAGCAGCATTCGGTTGGTGAAAAGTCAAACAAAAATTAAGACCCCTATAACAGAAGTGGAATACAGTGTATTCCAAGATCTTCGGGAAGATGCACTTGGCATTAAGCAGCTTCCCATTGGTTATAACTGACAGGACATCCAATAGACATCTCAAATGTAATGTGTTCCCCAAAAAAACCCTATTACCTGACCCTCCCACCCAGCCCCTTCCTTACAAGCCCATCACCAAGATCAGGTCTCCTCTTGTTTCTTCTCTCTCAGGAAACAGCCGGATCACCACCAGCTGCTTAGGCAGGAACTTAGGAGCCGTGGGTCCTGCGAGTGGGGACCCCAGCACTGCACGGCCATCCAGCCGACGCTCACGCCGCCCATGACACCAGCCCATGGTAGACACTCAATAACTACCGTCAGCTGACTGGTGGATTCTTCCAATATAACCAGTATTTCAGTTTTCTGTAGATGAGCCACTTAAATAAAAGTATATTGAGGGGCTTCCCTGGCGGTCCAGGGGTTAAAACTCTGCGCTGCCACTGCAGGGGGCATAGGTTCGATCCCTGGTCGGGGAGCTAAGATCTCCCATACCGTGTGGCAGACCCAAAAAGTAAAAAATAAAATAAAATAAATTTTAAAAAACCAGTATATTCAGACTTTTGGAAAGTTCCTACCTCTGATTCCCTTGGCGGATACATTTCATCCTTCTCATCCCATGGCACTAAAAGTGGTGTCTAGTTCAAGGCCGTATGGTGGCTCCCCTGAAGTTTGTCCAGGTAGTGTCTCTCTCTGAAGATCCTGGGCCTTTAGCCTCTGTCCATTCAGTAGACAAATACTTGCTAAGGCGCTTCCAGGACCCGCTGGAGGCGTGTGCAGACAGCTGGGCTCTGGGAGCGCTGAGTGCGGGAAGACAGCCACGGGGAAGGGGCAGCCGCCAGCCTTGGGAGAGATCAGACACCTCCCCAGAAGGGGCACCTGAAGGACCTCAGGGCATTTCAGGAAGGAGGCGTGGCCCATGGCCACGAGGGAAGATGCGAAATCACTCAGGCCGTGCATCCACGGGCCTGGAACTTGACAGTGACAGATGTGTGTAACCACAGCTCAGTTTCTACAGCAAGTGCCCCACCAATGCCCCCAAGTGAGCTCCATGCAGAGCCAGCCAGAAGTCCTCAATGTCATGACCAGCATTTCTTGTCAGTAGGAGTCACAGGAACCTGTCACATGCAGTCTGTTCCTGCAGTTGAGGAAATAGGCCCTTGTGCCATTCATGGACGTTTAAGCAGAAATTCAGACGTGAAATCTCTTTGAGAATATAGAGCTAGAAAAGATGAGGATAATAATGCCTGTCTCAAGGGGGGAGGATCTTTATAGTTCCCTATAAACTGGGATGTTCTCTAAGGTCACACACAGGATGTCTCTGTCTTTGTCCTGGACACCAAGAACCTGGGACTGATGTGATGTTAAATCCAAGGACCGTTATCACCCTTATGTTCAGTGACGACCCAGCTGCCCTCTTCTTTATTCCCTCAAATGTCTCTTTCTACCCGATTTTTGATGAACTTACTGTGTTGGTGCTGAAGTTGTTTTGGCTGGTTCGTTGGTTGGTTGGCTGGTTGGCTGGTTGGTTGGTTGATTTGCTGTTTGTTTGTCTGTGTGTGTATGTGTGAGTGTTTAGGGGTGAGTTGCGGCAGATTCTTTTGCAAATGGAGTCACATAATAAAATTTAAAGTTTGGAAGTTGATCTCTTTTCACCTAGGTGTGTTTTAACAAGATGGAGAGAAGAGTAAATTCACTGTCTTGATAACTGCAGTGAAAGGGGCCCCTTTACGCACTGGGAGTCTGTCTATCATGACTACAGATGCCCAGGCCTTATGGTGGGGGGGGTGGCAGTGGGGAGGGTCTTCTGCACCCGCTGAAGGGAAGAGAGGTCAGTGATCAAACGAATTCTTAGCAGAAGAAATGCTGAACAGGAAGATAAAACTCCAACCTACTCTATAAACAATTTCGGTCACACTAAAGAAGGAAGAAAACAGGAAAGAAGAAAGTGCTTGTTGGGAGAAATCAGTAAATATTTAATTGATAAAATGGGCAAACATATTTTGCTTAATTTGGAATTCACGGTGATTATTCCTTCTCTTTGGCAGACAGCGGTCGTTACTGCCTGCCCAGCATCTCTGCTCCTTACCTTCTGATAAAAATCAGCCTCACTATTCCATTCTCTTGGTCACGGGCACCTGAGTAAAGCTGAGACCAGGACAGACCATCCAGATCCTTCCTTGGAATTTTAGGTCTGGATCAGGTCCTCATCTGGGGGGCAGGGTAAACCTGTAGCCACTGCCTTCTCACTGCCTAAAGGAAGCTCATCTGCAGGTCATAAAAAGAGAGATGTTTCAGCAATTATTATGTGAGTTTCTGTCACCTACAGATCAGAACCCCAACTAGCACAATCTCATCTTACAAGGCAGGAGAAAGAGGACCAGGTGGGCAAAGTAACTTCCCGAGGTCACAGCAAGGAGACCTTAGGACTCCCAAGGCCCGGCCAGGGCCTTCCTGCTGCACCAGCTCCCCTGCATGGGCTGAGAGGCGACCAAGGGCCTGTGCTCAGAGTGGACCCCCAGGAAGATGAGTGACCGGCATCTTTCACACGTCCCCTCCCGCCCCCTCCAGCCCTTCTCCTGACCACTCTTGACCTAGAGTCACGGCAACAGAAAGACTAGGTCGCTCCTGGAAATCTCTTAAAAATGCCCCAAACTGAGAATCCAGCCATTCTCTTACTGCTGCTTCTGGTTTGTACGAATTAACACATTTCTATGCCTTTAACGAAGGACTTAAGTCATGAGATCCTGCATTATTTAAACGGTGCTTCATGTTTGCCTCAATCCCTCTCTTGCTAAAATCTCCCCAACTGCTTTGCAAAAATCATAGCTGAGTCCGGCCACGCCCTTCACGAGGAAGGTGAAAATGGAGTGGTCCTCTTAGCTGGACAGAGACCTGGCATCTTGATTCACAAATGCCTTGGGCTCAACCCCTGACTTAAGCACCAGTTAACTATTGTGACATGAAGTCAGTCCCTTCCTGCCCCAAACCTCTGAAAATGGAGAAAACAGTAATGCGCATTCTGGACACTATTGTGAGTATTCTGCAAAATCATGTATTCACAGCACTTAACACAGGTCTGGGTACATCTCGGGTCCTCGGCCAATGTTTATTTCCTCCTCCTTCCTGTCTTAGCTGATTAGGAAAAGAATGTTTCACATGGTCCAGGAGCCTACCTGCTCCCCGAGTAAGTTACACAGAATTATCTTATCTTCTCGTACGTAAACATACATACGATGAATGGTGTAACACTAACAGCATAATGAATATTCTAATTATGGCTCTAATGTTAAAGCTGGCATCACACATTAATCCTTAGGGAATACCAATTGCCAAGGAGGTAATTACCAGCCTGTTTTGGGGCACACTGAGAGGATCGAACTTGTGAAATCAAGGAGCCATCACACTTTTCAAAACACAGGAGGAAATCTGTTACCATAGAGCATGAACACCCACCCACCCACACACACACACACACACACACACACACACACACTCACACTGTCCCTTTCCTCCCAAGCCACCGCCATATCATTTCTCTTCTAATATCACTGAAGGGACAGAGGAAACGAGTGCCGTGAATTTAACCAGCGCCACTGACGGAGGATTTACGCGGGCTGGAGGCTGGCTTGGACATTTCCCACGTTTCTTGGACAGCCCAACAAGTGTTTTTAGTAGCATACTCCCGTTTTGTGCATGGGGGTCTGAGGCGTGGAGAAGTTTAATGATGGTAACTATAACCGAAACAAGAGCTGACACTCCTGCTTCTGAGTGTTTCCTACGGGCTACATTTCCAGAGCCATTTGCATGGGTTATTGTCACTGTTCCTACCCCAGCTTTCAAAACGGCACTCATACTCAGCAAGCGTCATACAAGAAAACAGTGGTGGAGCCAGGACCTACCCCCAGGTCATTGCTCCCACAGGGCAGACGGAAATGCTGAGGAACACTGCCCACTTGTTCAGGCTCACACGGGTCCGTGTCAGGAAGCTATGACTCAAAGCCCACTCCATCAGATACCAGCCTATACCTTACGCAGGATAGTTCTGGAGTTCAGCATTTAATTTGACATAATCTCTTGTGTTTTCCTTGAAAAGAAAAGAAACATAGGAGTAGCTGGCTGCAAAACTGAACCCATGAGTGCCGAGCCAATTAAAGGATTTCTATTAAGCCAGAGCAAAGTCTTCTCTGAGGCACAAGAGGTCTGTCCCCAGCACAACCAGTATCCAGATCTTGGTCAATAACTCAGATGGGCATAAATACGGTCACAGCTTATGTTTATGGAGGACATAAAGATGGGCAGGAGAATGTATAACAGATCGGGAAGTTGGGCTGAACAGAAACTGGTCGTGACATTGACTCCAGCTCTACCAGGGACTGTGCCACTTGTGTTGCCCTGTTTAAGTCAATGGGGTAAAACTGAGGGTGCCAGTGTAAGAGCCAATGCAGAACCCTGCAGGTGGGTGAAAGAAATCAGGGTGAGGAGAGAGACACATGGCCTCAAGACAGCCTTTGATCCCAAGCTGGCCCTGAACCTGGGAGCTAGCAAAGGAAGAAATCCAGAAGGTCCAAAGATCAGGGTCTTTCTGGTGACCTTTGGCCAAAAAACCATCCCCTTTCTTCTCAGAGGATCCAGAGCCAGGAGCAGGTGAGAGCTAGGACTGCAGAAGGAGGTGGAGACCAGTTCCCGGGGGTCTGCAGGTGTCCCCTAAGATAGGGGAGACCAGCAAAGGTGGTAGACGGATGGGGTTTCAGTGATATCACGCAGGTGCAAGTGTGGAAAATGCATGGGATGGTAAGCAGAACTGAAGGCAGAGAGACAATTAGGTGATTTGAATAAGAGCCACGCAAGAAGCACTTCAAGAGATCTGAAGGATGCGAAATTGATTAGACTTGGTGATTGACTGGCCAGAGCTCGAGGGGAAGACAGACTTCAGGGCAACTCCCAGGTACTGACTTGGGAAGCTGGCTAATAATAAAAATTTGTTTCAGCTCAATCTGAAAGCTGACAGATAATTAAAGGAGACTCCAACGCCACTGGTGATAGTATGATGTATGGGGTATCCGCACTTTGATACAACACTCTGCTAATTTCTGTATATCACATAGTATTTTCATTGAAAATACTTCCAGAAGAAAGGAGAGCGAAGGCAGGAGATGGAGAAGAGGGGGTGTCTATGTGATCAGCATTCCACATGGGGCAGTTGTGCAAGTTCACTACCGGCAAGACCAGCTGCCGGCCAAGGGCTGGATCCCGGCCACCTCGGCAGGAAGCAGCCTGCAGGACCCGACGGGGCAGAGCGCTGCTTATATTCTGACCCCCAGATGTTGAGTTAGATCTTAGTGGTAAGGGTCGGGTGTTACATGTGACACGCTGTACACCAGCGACCAGAGAACCCATCAGTGAAGGGCCTGCAGGCCGTTCGAAGCAACATGCATTTTTGAGATCTCCATTCAACTTCACCTTCCCAACCTCAGATCCTGGATTCTAACACGTGGAAGGGCAAGCCTGTCCAAACCACTAGACAGGGACAAAGGCAAGGCTTTGTCTCCCCTCAGGGCTTAGGCAACCTCACTTGTCCCCTCCCGTGCCCAGAGCCCACTCCTGCCCTCAGGCATCCAGGGGCAAGAGAGTTCCAGTAGCTTCAGCCTTACGCGGACATTGCGCCTGCTCAGTGAAAAAAAAAGTGGGTATGGCTCTATTGTAAGCGGACCAGACTGTGCACATGGGGACCACATGGGCAACGCATCTCTGAGCCCGTGCTTGGGCTTCCTTTGGGGCTGCAAGTGAGAGGGTTTCACACCCACAGAAGCCAGAGGCACTTTCCTCTCTATGCTATGTCCTTGGATCTCCCCAAATCCATAATTGATCCTGCCATGGATTCTCTCACTCACGGTTTATTTATGTAGCATTATTTACCTAATGCACTTCCCTGACAGGTGGAATTTCTGATCCACCACTGGTCGGGGAGTTAGTATGTGGTACAGGCTCAGACACAGAGCCTTGCTTGGTGCAGAGACGACCGGAGAGGACCAGAATTAAGCCTGGACATTTGCTGGAGCCATCGGAAAAGAGAGCCCCACCTTAAGCAAGACCCACGTGGATGTAAGTGTGGGGCTATGTTGTGATGGCCTGAAGCAAAGGCCCAGAGGAAACCAGAGCCAGAACACAGAGCAAAGGGGTCCCCCAATGACATCGTGCCAGCCCCAGGCTCTCCAGGCCCGAACTCCCAGGTCATTTCTGTTAATTGAGCTAATAAAGCCCTCCCCCATCCTTTCTTTTATTCCAAGCCTGCTTTGATTAGGTGTCCTGTCATTGCCCTGGAAGAATCCTGACTAACAGACCTCTGACAGTTCACTGTCCCCATCTCCACAGAAGCTCTTAAAAAGTGTAGAGAGAACCCACGTGCATCACTTCTGTGGGATAGAGGACATGCTGCTTTGCATTTTTCTCTACCGCCTTCCTGAATATATCCTGAGTGCCTCAACCAGAGTGTCTGATTCTACACTCTCCTGGGACTCCTGTGGCCTAAGTACTCAGTAATAAATGCTCAGTAAGTAAACCTTCTGTGTGTACCATCTAGCATAACCTTAGATGTGCTGCCTTCGTTTTCAATAGAATTTTTCCCCAAACAACTACTATCTGTCCCTGCCTTTGAAAGGCAATATCCCTCAAAATAGCCCCACTCATTCTTTCAGTCGCTATGTATTTTCTTGAGCACTTACTATGTGCTGGTGCCGTGTGCCGGTGACCCAGGTATCTGTGTGACAGGGCTCCTGCCTAGCTGGAGAGGCGAACAGTCCAGATAACATATACATGCCCGGCAGTGTAAGAAAGATCAGGGCAGAGCACGAGGGTGGGAGCCCCAAAGAGGAAGCCCCAATTCTGCAACTTTAAACTATCTGCCTCTCGGCTTCCCACGCAGCACTCGAGGGTGAAGATGTGTTTATAGACAGGAACACACCAGGACTGTTTGCATCAGGGAACAAATGTTGAAATCCATCTGCCATGGCCTCCACTGCAAGGTGAAAAAAAGCCTAAAAATACAAGAAAAGGTAAGCACTCCTATCACAGCATAAATAAATAGGTTTGACAAATGTTCGTAAAATTGACAGCTTGTTATCAGAGGCCACAAACCTATGGCTCCACTCACGTTTTCATGGGAAAACTTCTAAATGCAGGAGAAAATGGCAGCATTGCATTTTCACAAAAATATAGCTGTGACCCCAAAAGTTTATCATCTCAGCCTCCCAGTTAACCAAGTTAAAGCAATCAGTCTTGATATGCTCTCTTCCTTCCTGGAAATCCTATAGCAAAGTCACTCAACACATACTTAAGAAACACCTGTACATGCTAAGTAGTCTGCTCGGTGACAAGGATACACCAGTGTTTGTGGCCAGAACTCTTTTATCTGGTGGCTGATCAAATCAGGAAGCATTTTTTGATCACTTGCTAAGAACTGTGACCAAATCTGTCATTTATGTAGAATGCTGCAGTAGCAGCAGTTGAGTTCTAATACAGTTAAATCTTACATTGTTTTATTGTGTTTACAGTATTTGCCTACTTAAGCCTCCACTTTGGGGAAGGACCAAGCTTACTCTTAGGGGTCCCCCCCATCCACTCTCAGGCCAGATGGCGAGGGTTGGACTGGCAAGCAGCCCGACTCCCGGGGTGGACGGAGTGCTCAGGCCTGGGCCATTGGACCATTCTGTCACTCTGGCACAGCAACTGGATGGAGGGACAGTGTGACCCATACAGGCCAGTTAGAACCAGAACATCAGCCTCCAGAATAGGGGAGGAAACTAGGACACTGCAGTTTTCTTTTCTCTGTTTTATTGGATCTGGGGCCGTAAAGCTGAAATTGCCTGAACCCACTGTGTGGAGAACATGCAGCTGAGCACGAAGCCACGGGCTGGGAGACACAAGGTCCTGACGGTTTCTTAACCCATTTCTCCAGTTCTACTCATGTAAGCCAAGTGGCCCAACCCTAAACTTTTCAACTGCATGAATCAATAAACTCCCTTCTTTGGCTTAAGCTACAGAAGAGAATTTCTGTCTTGCCATCAAAGCATCTACATTAATGATGTGTTGAATCCACTTGATTCTGGGGTAATCGATTAGGGCAAGAGCCCTGTATCTTCTCCTGTATCCTCCACTGGACCCAGCACAGTGCTCCCCCGAGGACCCACTGAGTCAGTGCTTACGGAGAGGATGGACAGTCCAGGTCATGACATTGAAGGGTAATTCACACGCTGTTCACCAGGCAGGATCCACACTTCTACTCAAGGTGTTCCAGCAAAGGGTGTCAACGACAGGGCCGGGAGAGCCCCGGTCAAAGCTGGTGCTCAGCCTGTTGAGTCCTCCCAGCATGAGCAGACTCTGGGGCGCTCAGCTCAGAGAAAACTCACAGGATAAGGATTAAAGCAGATGGTAATTTCCTAATAGCCATAATAGCTGCCAACCATTGAGCCGTTACCATGAGACAGAAGCTCAGATACACACTTACACGTCTCATAGCTGTTCCATATTATGAGCTTGGGAAAGAAAAGAATCCCACATCCATCTCCACCTTCAGGGAGGGTCATGACAGCCAACGATGCTCTCCAAGCAGATGCCATCTGCTTACGCAGCCTAAGCTTCAGGGCCCATCACTTGCCAGTGCCCTTCCGAGGCCCCACATGCTCTCTTCCCAGACGTGGGAGGAAGCAGCACCTTCAGCCCCTCCCTGGAAGAACGCAGCTCAGCCCCAGTCTGCAGGCCTCCCTCTCTGCCCTGGGGATGGTTGCGGGGATGGACCGAAGCTTCAGGTGGCAGCCCTGTGGCCACACTGGCCAGCCCACTGCCAACAAACTGGCCCAAACTGTGCATCCAGGCCCCAGGTCTGACCATCAGGAAGGAACCGAACAGCAGCCATCTGTCCTGCGGATCTTGCTCTGTGCTTGGGGCTATCACAGCCCAGTCGGAAGGGCCAGCTGACCACCAACAGCTCTTGAGCTTGGGGACCAGGGGTGCAAGGACCTGGCGGAGCTGCTAAGGTAGTCGTGCACTAGCCCACACCTGGAAGTGTGAGGCTGCCCTTCTCCCAGACCATCCCGGGAAGCAGCTCTGCAGAAAGCGTCACCACCAGCATGGAGTCCCACAGCTGAAAGAGCCCTCCCTAAACCGCCAATAATCTGAAACAAGTATCCATCATTTACACCAGGAGAAAGACTGGATTCTCTTTCTACTCACTAAACAGAAAATAATTTTATAAAATTTTTGTCCTATGAAGAGGTAAGCAACGGATACACAGCCAAAAACTCTAGGGGGAAAATGCATCATGGAGGTGTGCCAGGCAGTTACCTAATCATAGTGGGCTATTCTTCTGGGTCTTTGTCATGATTGTGATAATCACGATCATTAAGGATGGCCTGGGGAGTGCCAGGGAGAGGCTATGAAATCCTAGTTGAGTGTCATCCCATCCTTTCTGTGTGTGAGCTGCCTGTGCATAATGTCCCTGTTCTTCTGACCTCTGGCCCCTAAACTGACTTTTACTTAGCTCAGGTAACCACATCCCTGCATCTGTGCTTTCCACATCCAGCTCTCCACTGCGTAGCCTGATGATGGTTAAACAGAGAAGCTATGAAAGCTTTTAATGATTTAAAACACACTTACTTTATCCATTCACCCAATGATGAACAATGGATAAAGAAGATGTGGCACATATATACAATGGAATATTACTCAACCATAAAAAGAAACGAAATTGAGCTATTTGTAATGAGGTGGATGGACCTATAGTCTTTCATACAGAGTGAAGTCAGAAAGAGAAAAACAAATACCGTATGCTAACACATATATATATGGAATTTAAGAAAAAATTAAAATGTCATGAAAAACCTAGGGGTAAGACAGGAATAAAGACACAGACCTACTAGAAAATGGACTTGAGGACATGGGGAGGGGGAAGGGTAAGCTGTGACAAAGCGAGAGAGTGGCATGGACATATATACACTACCAAATGTAAAATAGATAGCTAGTGGGAAGCAGCTGCATAGCACAGGGAGATCAGTTCGGTGCTTTGTGACCATCTAGAGGGGTGGGTTAGGGAGGGTGGGAGGGAGGGAGGCGCAAGAGGGAAGAGATATGGGAACCTATGTGTATGTATAACTGATTCACTTTGTTATAAAGCAGAAACTAACACACCATCGTAAAGCAATTATACTCCAATAAAGATGTAAAAAAATAATAAAATAAAAAACACTTACTAAATATGAGATAATGGAGAATCACCAAATATTTGCATTCATGGTGATACTGTAGTTTTGAAATATAGGAAGTGAATATTTGTTTTTAAGCAGAAAATCTGTTTTAAAAAGCATACAACATTGAATAACTGCAAGCGCTCCGCAGGGATTTGGAAATCAGTAACATATGACCTCTCTCTCTTTTTTTCCCTTGCTAAAGAAATTTAGTAATTATGTTGCTGCTAAATGCAAACTATTCAGTATAACGTCTGGCCTCTGAAATTCAATCAAGAGTCACTAAAAGTCACCCGCTCCCCTCTGGAAGGTCTATTATGTTTCTACCTCCATAATGAGCAGAAAAGTAAATGTAAGAAAAAGAATGTGTTGAGGTCACGGTTATGTGGAGTTCCTCCTCCAGGTTCTGCAGTTAAGCAAATTATAGAAACGATTTTTCATCCCAGGGTCGAGATTAATGCAATAAACCCCAATCAAATATGACATGGAGAAATCAGATATGCTGATGTTAGACAAATAAACTAAGCAAACTTTCACTTACCAAAGAACAAAGGGGTGAAATGATATTGAAGGAAAGTTACATAACTTCTCTGTTAAACATGGATAGGATACGCCCGAGCCATTCCTTACAAAAGGCCATGAATTCACTTTCACATATGATGATATTCATGTTGAAACACTAAAAATGCTGTTGATACTTAGCATCCTCTATAGTTTATGTAATTATATTAAGCTGTTGTACTTTCTAATCATGCTATTTTTAATTTTGATGTAATAATCATGTCAATCTACTCAAAGGTTCTGACTTCATTAACTATGCATAGAGAACGTTCCTGAAAATGTAATCATCAGAAGATGACATATTTAGCACCACCTGATGGTACAAAAGAGAGGTGAGAACAGGTCTTAATGTTTGAATCATGCAAAGGGAAATGATGATTTTTTTTAATATAAATGTGTATGTTTTACAACAGACAGCATTTTGAGGATTTCAGCATGTGGCATCAATTTTCTTAGAAATTGAAAATTTGTAAGAGATTTTCATGCAAAATCTACCAAAATGGTATTTATATAGAATATAAACTAAAACTATTTGAGTATAAGAATTCATAAATCACATCATTATTTCTTCATATCGAAACATTTTATCTGATAATCTAAGTTAAATTTATAAGCTGTACAAAACTACGTATTTAACAAAATTCTTGAATTGCTAGGAAATATCTGCCAAGAGAGAATCCTAAAATATTACACATGTTACAGTACAAAACGCTTTCCAAAATTTGAATTTCTCTGTATTTAAAACACAAATATTTTTGAAACATGATGGAGACCTCCAGTTTTAATACAGAAGTGTAAAGAAGATATTTCAACATTCTTGCAAAATCAACCTGCAAGTTTTAACAAAACTCAGAGGCACAGGAAGCCCCAAACCATGCTGTATAAGGAATGGAAGTGAAATTCAGTAATGGTCAAACAGGAGAGAGGATTCCATGGCTGTAGACTGTAGACAAGGCTGAGAGGGTAAAGGTCCCAAAGAAAGTGGCAAGCCTAAGGGTCAAGCTCACCTCCTGTCTTGAGGACAGCAGGCAGAGGTGGGAAGTGGGAGGTTTCCGTGGACTGAGATTCGTACAAAACTCAAAAGGAAAGCAGGATGTGGTGGGCTGGATGGGAAATCAGTCAGGTCCACCATATCTGCAGGAAGCTGTCCATCAGTGAAGCAGGAAGCAGAAGAGAAACCCAGCATTATTCAGGGCAGAGTTGCCTCTGAACATGTCAGGTGATTTTGAAAGTAAAGGCTGGAAAGAATGCTCTTAAACACAAGGCCTTGTGTCCTCTGAAGAACTCTGCTAAGCGTCTATGTTAGGTAGTCACTCCTGCTGTATGATACATGGTCCTGCTCTCCATTGTGTCACTTTGAAATTAGCTAGACCAGAAAGAATTTGCCTCTTTCAAATATAACTAATGACCAAAAAGGATCCAACACCCAGATCATTTTTTTTAAATACTGCATGAAAAGGAAGTAAAGATCCAGTAAAACAAAGAAAAGACAAACACTGACCAGAAAAATGTTACTAAGGGGAAGCTTGAAATTGTGACCTACAGCATATCAACTCATATTTTAAAAAACTAAAAAGCAACCACCTTGACAAAACATGATGTCAAAGCAGATACAGGAGCTCAGGGAATCCATGGTTTTCTAAGAACAGGAGATAAAACAAGTTAATAGAGCTCAGAAAAGATGTGGGAGAGAAAAATGAAGCCATCACAGAAATGAAGGCCACTTTGACAGCAGCTCTGAAGAGTAAAGAAACTACTGAAAACCTAGCAAAAGACACAGCAATCAAGAGACAGAGAAGCACAATCAAAATAAAATTAAAATAAACAAAGAATTAGGAAGGGCTAGGAAGAAAATGAAAGATAAATAAGACAGATCAAGAGATCCAACATATGCCTAATTGGTGTCCCCAGGATGGAACAGGGTTAAATACATATATTTAAATGATATGTTAAGAAAACTTTCCAGAAATAAAAGGCTTTAGTATGCAGACTCAAAAGATATGTCCAAGGAAAAATTGACAGGGTCAATAGATACATTGAAGAAATAGAGGATTAAGTATATTCTAAAATAATATAAAGAACATGAGCACAAAAATGCAAACCTTGGAAACTATTGGAAGAAATATGCATACACATACCAAGATAATTAGGCCCCCCCAAAAAAATCAAGTAACTCCCAAAAGTAGACATAATGAAACCAAATGCCCTGACCACAATGAACAAACTAGAAATTAACAATGAAACAAAAACACACAAACAAACAAGTCCTAACCACTTGGAAACTTAAACAATTTCAATTCATAGTCAAAGAAGAAATCAAAGCTGGAATTTTATTAGAACTAGAAAACAGCAATCATTTTAAAAGCTATAGAGCAGAACCTATGGTTTACATTTACAGCAGGGCTCAGGAGAAAAAGGCATAGAATTGCTTAGATACGTTAATAAACAGAAAAAGACAAAAATACATGAATAGATCATCCAATGAAAGGTGAAAGAACATAGATAAAGCCAAGAATGAGAGGGAAGGAATTGACAAACATAAAATGTGAAATTGATTAATTAGAAAACTGAAAAATGATAGTCATGATAAATACAGGTGCTTAAATAAGTAAATAAATAAGTCAGCTATTAATTAGCTTAATTTTAACAAATAAGAAACCACAAACAAACACTATAAGAAATGATAAGGGCAGACATTTTAGGAATCATACAAGACCAGTTTTCTATGTGGCTCTAATTAAGAATCTGAGTTGAAATATTTCCTGGAAAATATAAATCACTAAAATTCACATCAAAAAAAATTAAGAATTCAAATTAGATCAATTACTATAGAGGAAGTAGAAAGAATTGTTTAAGTGCTAACATCCCCCAAAAGCAGTGAGCTTCAATTGTTTGATAATGGACATCTACCAAACCCTTAAGAAACAGATTCACTCCAGTGTTCTTTCAAACTATTCTAGATCATGGAAGAATAACGGAGGCTGGCAATCCATTTTTTTTCCTTCAAGCTAGCATAACACTGATTAAGAACAACAGCAACAATAAAAACAAAGAGGACATGGAAAAGTCTCATTTCTGAATAGCAATTCAAAATCCCAAACCAAATATTAAAAGAAAAATATACAACAACCAAGTAACATTGATCTCAAAATGCAAGAATGGTTAAAATTTATTGTTAATTTTCACAAGCCATCATATGAGTATATCAAAAGAAAAAAACAAATAATCATCTCCGTGTAAGATAAAGAAGCATTTTATATACATTAACATCTATTTTTAATAAATATTCTTAAACATAGGAAAAGATGGATGATTCCTCAACATGATATAAAGATATAACATCTATTGAAAGAATGTCAATTAAGTATGTGTGTATGTATATTTAGTTTGTGTGTGTATCAACCCAAAAGTTAGCAATATGTTTAATGGAGAAAAGCTAGTAGCTTCCAATTCAGTCAAGAAAAAGAAAAGAATGTCCGTTACCACAGCTGTTGACATTGTTCTAGCAGTAGTAGCCCATCCAATTTGCTCAAAGAAATACAAATGAAGTATAAAAATTTGAAAGAGGAATTCAGATTTTCTGACCTCTAATTTGGAAAATAAAAAGGAATCATTGAGAAACTATCGCGAATAAGATAATTTTGTAAGATGCAAATTTTATGTAGAAAAATCATTGCTTTTATAAATAATGACTAGTTTGATAAGATTCAGTGTACTACTTTGGACCAAGTTCATATTGAATTCCAGCATACGGCCTGAAGTAAAAATAGCAAAGTCTACAGTCTTAAGTAAAAATAGCAAAGTCCTGAACTATTTATAAATAGTAAGTTACGATTTGTGCCTCACTCCCTCCCAAAAATAAACTATACAGACACATAGGCTTATATACACATAGGCTATCACTAGAAGGGTACACAAGACCTAATTGTGGTTGCTTCTGAGGAAGGGAATTCGGTGAATGGGAGTCAGAAATGGAAGAGACTCACTTTTCATGGTATTCTATTCGTAGCTTTGAATGTTGTATCACATGCATATAAGAACTATCTAAAATATAAATAAAATCTATTCTAATCAATAGGAAAGGCGTATATTCTTACTGGCTGTGTTTCTCATTTCATGATTAGTTCTTGAGGATTCTTATCTTTGGGGCCTTAAAAAGCTCATAAAAATTCTGGGTCTCAAAACTCACATCTCAGTAACTGTTGAAAAAAAAGCAATAGCCATTCTGTTATGCTCTTATAACAACACTTAAAGTTGTTTTAAACCAAAACACAGAGTGCCAGCTATTTCCATGTTGGTTTTGACCACAAAACACCCTAGCATCATTACCGTGGGATGGTCTCCTCCATTTTCAAGTATTTTGCCTTGTTCAGAACGGAGATGGGAAGTCTGCACATCACCCAGCAGCCAGGCTGCCAGGCCTCAGAGCCCAGCCCTGGCATTTACCAGTCTGTGACCCTTAGCAATTTGTAACCTCCTCATGCCTCAGATTCCCCATCTGTAAAATGAAGATGATTACAGTGTCCTTGTCCTAAATCTGTTGTGAGGATTACATGAGTTCATTCTTGTAGAACACCTAAGGGTGACTAGCCCATGCCAAGTGGCCCAGAAGTGACAAATGATTATTTTTCAGATTTGGGGTCTCATGACATGAACCTTTTTTTTTTTTTTTTTGGTCTATTGAATTTGTTACATTATTACTTCTGTTTTATGGGTTTTGTTTCTTTGTTTTTGTTTTGTTTTGTTTTGTTTTGGCTGCAAGGCATGTGGGATCTCAGTTCCCTGAACAGGGATCAAACCCACACCCGCTGCACTGGAAGATGAAGTCTTAACCGCTGGGCCAAGGAAGTCCCTCAGTTCAACTCTTTTGAGAAGTGAGTGCCTTCTTAGGCTGCCAGCAGAGGAAGGGTTAGCCCGGCTGTGTATGTGATGCCGGACTCTTTTGGTCCTGATTCCTTGTTTGCGGTGTCTTCGTGTGGGAAGGTAAGGAGACTGAAAAGCCAGAAACCCGTGCTCTCCTTCTGAGTTTGGCACAAAGGGAACCCACAGCTTACAAACTTCTCTTATTTTAAAATTCTCACTCTCAAAAATAAAACCACTGCCTTCTTCCATCGGGTCCTGGAAGCAGTAGGTCACTTAGGAAAGTCATTCATCACCCTAGAAGAACCATCCTGATTTAGATGGAGAAAATGTGATTATTACAAACAGAGTAAACTTTCTTAGTGATTAAAGATCTCATCCTTATCTCCAAGATAGCCATTGAATTACCAGCTATGGTGACATTTTATTCTACTACTAATTGCTCAGTGTTAAAAGAAGATGAAGGAAACACACATATAAGAGGTAAACTGAGGGACTTCCCTGGCAGTCCAGTGGTTAGGACTCCGTGCTTCCATTGCAGGGGGCATGGGTTTGATCCCTGGTTAGGGAACTAAGATCCCAGAAGCCACATGGCCAGAAAAAAAAAAAAAAAGAGGTAAACTGATTCTTCCATAAACACAAACTGAGCCCTATTCTGTGCCAGGAGGTGGTGCTAATTGTTGAGTATACAGAAAAGATGCCGGAGGGTATGCTTTTGAGCAATTCACAGTCCAGTACCTCCTCTAACGTGCCAGTAACCAGTGTTTTAAGATTAAAGGGTTTGATTTTGTATCATAGCTGTGTTTTGGAAAATGCCTTACCTGGATATTTTCTTTACAAATCCTGGCATGTGTCTACACAGCTGAAACACCCTTCCCCACTTCTTTGCCTAAAGAGTGTATCTCTCAAAAGTAGGTCAGTTGTCCTGCCCGGAAGGGCCCTTCCTCCAGCCCCTCCTCTCCTTTCCGTGGCCCTGGACACGTCCATTACCACAGCCCCTCTACCCTGAGAGGCCCAAGCCCTCATCACTGTTCTCAGCGCGTGCAGGGCACTCCTTAAATGGTTGCTGAAGGAACAAGCGAGCAGTTCCAGAAAGTTTCTGGCTTTCCCTTTACCCAATTCAACCTCAATTCCCCTCTGGGATTTGACCCACATGGTCTCTGTCTTAGCTGGAATCCACTGAGGCTACTCTCTGGTAATATGGCCTGGTTCTCCCCGCCAGCAATTATGACAATCTAGAAAATACTGATAACCGGTAGATCACCTCTAACAGATGTCGATAACACTCCAAAATTTTATTAAAAACTGAGCATTTGTATTCAATAAACAGATTTTTTTTTTTTAAAGTGAAAAGGATAACAGTTTCCAAGAACATCCAAACCTACAGCCCTGGTATGCAGATGAAGTGCTTTATCATAAACTTTACTGTCAGTGAATTCTTAGGAATTCCCTTCTGTCCTTGAAAGAATGCACTTCAAAGTCAACCTGAAACCCTAATGTGAAAACATATGCAAATGTGTAAAATTAAGTTTGCCCCACTGGGAAAGCCATCACTGCACCACAAAGAAGCCTCCGTTATTTATGGACTCTGAGACATGACAGTTTCGAAAGAAAGAGGCAGGTGTTTAGAAGGTGCCAGTCAGGGCAACACCAGCCTCCTCTCTGTGGTTCTCTAAGTCCTTTGCATCTCTTCCCTTCTACCTGTTTTTGGCCACTTTTCTACTCTCTTGATCATTTCAATACCAGCAGGAGGCCAGGAGAAGCAAAAAGAGGTGACATCATAATCTCCCTTTTTTTTTCTAGTGGTATTTATGATAAAAGGTTGGAGGGGAAATAGAACAAAATTTCAGAGCTGAAATGAAGGCTTTGAATCTCCCCAGGGTTTTGATGATTCATGCAATGGCTCTCCCCTGTTTCCGTAGATATTTGGATATTCAAGCCAACAAGGATGGCGCAGAATCTCTTATTTCCCAAACGAAGCACTAGGCATTCTGGGAAATGCAAGAGGACCAAAGTCTGAGCCCTGCTCTGGGGAGTTCACCTCTCAAAGGAAACAAGAAGTGAAATAATTATGAACCATTAAGACAGTAAACAGGTGATGGTGGCCTCGTAGAATGAGTTTGGGAGTGTTCCTCCCTCTGCTATATTTTGGAAGAGTTTGAGAAGGATAGGTGTTAGCTGTTCTCTAAATGTTTGATAGAATTCGCCTGTGAAGCCATCTGGTCCAGGGATTTTGTTTGTTGGAAGATTTTTAATCACAGTGTCAATTTCAGTGCTTGTGATTGGTCTGTTCGTATTTTCTATTTCTTCCTGATTCAGTCTTGGCAGGTTGTGCATTTCTAAGAATTTGTCCATTTCTTCCAGGTTGTCCATTTTATTGGCATAGAGTTGCTTGTAGTAATCTCTCATGATCTTTTGTATTTCTGCAGTGTCAGTTGTTACTTCTCCTTTTTCATTTCTAATTCTATTGATTTGAGTCTTCTCCCTTTTTTTCTTGATGAGTCTACCTAATGGTTTATCAATTTTATCTTCTCAAAGAACCAGCTTTTACTTTTATTGATCTTTGCTATCGTTTCCTTCATTTCTTTTTCATTTATTTCTGATCTGATATTTATGATTTCTTTCCTTCTGCTAACTTTGGGGTCTTTTTGTTCTTCTTTCTCTAATTGCTTTAGGTGCAAGGTTAGATTGTTTATTCGAGATGTTTCCTGTTTCTTAAGGTAGGATTGTATTGCTATAAACTTCCTTCTTAGAACTGCTTTTGCTGCATATAGGTTTTGGGTCGTCGTGTCTCCATTGTCATTTGTTTCTAGGTATTTTTTGATTTCCTCTTTGATTTCTTCAGTGATAAAGAAGATGTGGCACATATATACAATGGAATATTACTCAGCCATAAAAAGAAACGAAATTGAGCTATTTGTAATGAGGTGGATAGACCTAGAGTCTGTCATACAGAGTGAAGTAAGTCAGAAAGAGAAAGACAAATACCGTATGCTAACACATATATATGGAATTTAAGGGGGGAAAAAATGTCATGAAAAACCTAGGGGTAAGACAGGAATAAAGACACAGACCTACTAGAGAATGGATGTGAGGACATGGGGAGGGGGAAGGGTAAGCTGGGACAAAGCGAGAGAGAGGCATGGACATATATACACTACCAAACGTCAAATAGATAGATAGTGGGAAGCAGCCGGAAAGCACAAGGAGATCAGCTCAGTGCTTTGTGACCGCCTGGAGGGGTGGGATAGGGAGGATGGGAGGGAGGAAAACGTAAGAGGGAAGAGATATGTGAACATATGTATATGTATAGCTGATTCACTTTGTTATAAAGCAGAAACTAACACACCATTGTAAAGCAATTATACTCCAATAAAGATATAAAAAAAAAAGACAGTAAACAGTATCCAAGTCCCAATCAGTAGAACAAGTGTCCCATAGAAACTCCGAGAGCCAGTTGGGTGTTCTTGAACCAGACCTTCTTTCTCACCCCCAGATACATGGGGTTGACAAGAATCCGCCTGGAGCCTTTTTTTTCTTTTTACTCCTTCCTGATGCAACAAACACCAGAGCGGCCACACAGCAAGGGGCAGAAATGGTGATGAGGATAATCACCGCCCAAGGTCTGTCCCTGATGAGGTTGCTCTGAGAGCCCTGAGGGTCAGGTCAGCTCCACAAGGAACCAACCCCTCAGGTCCCAGCTCTGAAGCCCCTCACCTGGGGCCCATCAAGCCACCCTCCTGTGACCTGGAGGCCCCCAGCTGTTGCTCTCTGGTCTCTGCCCTGCAAAGAACTCCACGGAGGGCACTTGGTCAGAGAGTGGAAACTTGGTTCACGTTTGAAACTGGAATCTATGATATTTGTAGCTTATAATATGGTGTGGTTTTTCCTCACTCTCTTTTGCTTGTGAATTGATCGGCTACAGCGAAACTACTGCTTAAAACAAGGGGGTTTGATTTATGGCCAGTCTCTTCCTCGTAAATCACACCTGCAATGTGGTGCTCGGGGCCCCCGGGGAAGGCAGCACTTGCCTTTTATAAATGACTGGGGGGGACCTCTGATCGTGAGGCTGCCCCACGTGCTCCCAGCCTCCCCTCGCCGCCTTCACTCTGCCTTTGCTCGTGATTCCCACGGGGACTTCAGACCCAGTTTTTGCAAGCCTGTTTTGTTTTTATTTCTTAAATTAAGGCACGTCGACATTAAAATCTGTGGCTCTGCCCCCTGTACTTTCACAGCTACAGAAATACAGCCGTGCCGGTTGTTCCCTGCTTGCAGTGACAGCTCCTTTACCTGGGGGTCTCTTCTCTTGCCTGGGACGTGGAAGGGGGCAGAAGTCTGGCCTTTGCAGGAGCTGGAGTGCTGAGGGCCGGCGGCTTTCCCATTTGGTAGAGGGAGCTGGTTCATACCCACAAAGTTTCCCACGAAATGTCCTGTTGGGACTTGGGTGAGAGACGCCCAGTCAGTCATTTCCTGTGCCTTCTGCTTCCGTCCAGCCCCTGCAGGGTCTCCGGGAAGCCAGGCGGAAGCATGTCAAGGAAGTAAGGACACAAGATCACAGCTGTAATGCCTGGGAGAGCGGCTCAGATGCAGGGCAGACCCTCCTGAGAGAGGATGCTGTGTCGGGAGAGAAAAAAGACACACTATATTCTCATCGCCCAGGGTAGTGACAGCAGGTCCCTGCACCCAGATCTGGAAATGTATTTATCTCTGAGGAAGGCCTGAGATGGTCCATGCCCTTGTGCAAAGCACACAGCAAGCTGGAGGTCTGCATTCCCGGCGCACACCCCTGCTTGCGCTGCCCTGTTGCTGATGCTATGGTGGGAAGGGTGCCGTGCCCCATGGGAGTGGCCTACGGACCCTTCTCCTTCCTGGTGAAGGACATGGAGACCACCCCCCTGCTGCCACCACTGAGCCATGTCACCTTAGGCAAGAGCTCTAACCAACCTCCTTAGGCCTCCTTGTATGAGGCATTCGGGTTATGTTTTAACTCTCTTCTAACGCTCAAGTTGCACTAGTCTAAGATTCATGCAGTCGAGGAAGACGGATGCTTTTTAGAGCAGCACTGCCCAGAGAATGTTCCAGAGAACCAGCTAAGGGTGGCATGACCAGAGACATTTGGGAAGTGCTAGGTTTCCTTATGATAGGACTTCTCAGGAACTTTTTCAGGTCTCCTCTTATGATTACTTTTATTTATTTTACAGGATATTTTTACTTACAAGACAACGGCATGGTCCTTGTAAAAAACCCATCTGGAGCTTTATAAAATCCATACTGATAATCTCACCTTCTCTACTCTATCTCCCGCCCCAGGTAACCACACTAGGGTTTGGTAGGTCCTTGCATCCTCTCCAACCTTTATAGGTCATGACTCTCTAGGAGGGATGAAGCAAGAAAAGTGTCCCCAAATTGTTGGACCCGGGCACACTTTTCTATAGAGCACCGCCCAGGTCTGGGTCTTGTGGGTATATTGTTCTGCTCTACATACAAAGGGAGATCTTGAATGAGAGAGCAGGTCTGCTTTGGATGGAATAGAATGCTTTCACCTAATTTACAGGTTGGCCAACAAATATTACGCCATTTGGCTTCCAGACTGCAGGATTCTCTCATTTTAAGTAAGATTTTGGAGAATCTCCTAAATCATCTGCGTGCCTTCTCTGGAGGAGGCGCTCGGAACCAGCATTAGGGGGTCCTACTCACCTGGACTGTCATCTCACTGTGTCCTCGGGGCTTCCCTGCATGAGGGACAGTGAAGGTGGTATGAAATCAAACCGTCTCTGCCCCACACGAAAAGGCTAGCAAAGGATAGCGCTTTCCCCTTTATATCCCCGACACCTAGAGCAGCCCTCGTGCAGCCCTCGTTCACAGCACAGCCTTGGCTGGCACAGTCGGACTTGTGGGTGAAAAAATATAAATAGGAGCACTGGAACACTGGAGGGCTGGCCACCCCACAGCAGGTCAGGTCATGGTGGGACCCAACTCATGTGTGCCAGACATGCTTTCACATACATTATTTTATAAATATTTAAGCCATGTGAAAAGCAGTCTATGAATTCAGTGATATTCCCCCCGTTTTGTTTTGCAAGGGTTCCAGTTTGCATGACTAGGCGTATGAAACCTTGACTCTGGAACTCTCTAACTGCAAACCCAAGTGATGTTTTCACGACATCACTGGTGTTTCCGTACTTCATTCCTTCAAGTTCCACATTCTAGTTCTTAGGGATTGAGGGAGTGAGCTTGACCGAGGGCAAAGATGGCTGGATGCAGGCAGCACACCTGAGATCTCGTCCAGATTTAAGGGTAACTGCAGGGTTTGGGGTCTGTACACTCCCTAATGTTTTCGCTCTAACAGTTCTATTCTTGACATCGCCGTTGGATCACACCTTCCGTCCTACCTTCGATCTATTCTCAGATGGCAGTGTCTTCACCATCCTGGTGATCTTGGACATTTGCCAAACATAAATAACAACGTTAATGTGTTATAAACAAAACACAGGGAAAGAGAACAAATATTGTACGTCTCTCAGGTTACAGACTGAGCTAGATTTGATACTGAAATACAAAATTCCCCTTTGGCCACGAAGCCATCCATCACTAAGATGCACTATCAATAACTTACTAGACATTCACCAGGAGCTGTATCCATGCCTGATCATGAGCAAGGCCCCAAATTCCTCACCTGTGAACAAGCCAGACGCCGTGTCCTCCAGGAGTCCACAGGCAGGCCAAACCTACATTCAAACCATCGCAGCTGAGTGAGCAGGTCCTAACAGAAGAACGACAGGCAGGTGGAGACAAAAACAAAACCCCAAATAAAATCCAAACAATAATAGTGACAACAATCCTTGCAATAAAATCCATGAAAACAATATCTGTAAAGTGACCCCCAGAACTGCATTAAGTCAAACTGTAAAACACCTGCCTTGCTTCACCCTTCTTACCCTTCTTAGACTCTTGAGTGTGTGTCATCCACACACACGTGATTTGTAAGGTTCAAGTGTCTTTCAAAATGCACTCAACACTTGGTAGTGACACAAAGGCTGCTCTTGTGACGTGTGTATGGAGAAACTTCCCCAAATCCAAGACTAAAGTGACAGATAAAATGCTTGGTGCCAAGGCTGCCTTCCGGATAGAATACAGACTCTGCATAGTTTAGTGGTCAAAGCAGACCAGGCTAATGTATACAGCAAGACGGTTTATAAACTCCAACTGAATTAAAGCCACGTTCACACTTTATAAGTTGATGCTGGGTGCTCCCTATGGGAAGGACTTACACATCACTCTGTTCCATGAGTAGCAGCCTGTGGGGACCTCAGGCAAGAGTATATCTTATCAACTTCGCTCAAGGATGTGTTCACCCAGGAGCAGTGTGTTCATCTTTCTTTACAGTCCATTTTTCTGTTTAGTTGTTTGTTTGATTCAGGCAATATTTTGAAGGCTAAAAAGAAAGATTTTAATTATAAAGGTCTTCTAAAGTCAAACCATTCTACAAATTTATTAATGACTTCTAAATTTATCTCACCCACCTTTTTGAATTATTTTAAGGATTCTAGAATTAATGAAAAGGATTCTAGAAATCATGAAAAGACTTTTTATCTTCCTGGGAGAGAAAAATAATAATAATTGTGTAAAAAGCAGCCTGTCAGTGCAACAATTAGAAAGGAAAATAAGTCAAGTTCAAGAATGCATGAACCTAAGTTGAAGCCTGTTTTCATAGAACATTTGTCATTGCATTTTTTCACCAGTAACAGAAATTGACTGTTCTAGAATTTCCTCCTTGAAGGACAGGAACTAAGACCTGTGTCTAGAAGAGCAATGAAGACCCTTGCTGTTCTCCTGGGGTTTTTTGTTTGTTTGGTTGGTTGGTTTTTTCCTTAAGAGCCATTGATTTACAGAAACATGCACTAAGAACTATAAACATGTTAAAATCCACATGTTTTGGTTGGGTGTGCAAAGAGTGTTTTAGAGACCAAAAACATGAATAATGTGACTCATCGCCTTTAAAATTAAGAATGGGGCACATAAAATGATTTCGGTAAAAGGCACCGTCGATAGGCAAGCCCAGTGTGTGCTATGTCTGGTCTGTTATAGATGAAAAGGGAAGAAAAGAGGGAAAACAGATGAAAAAGCAATGGGAGAAGGAGAGGAGGAGGGAAGGAGTCGGGAAAAGAGGGAGAAAACACAAAATCAGAGGACAGACAAAAACGATAACAAATCCTACAAGGATGGGGAAGGAAGACTTCTTTGAGAAGGTGACGTTTGCCCTGAGACTGACTCTTGAGAAGGAATGTTCTCAGCGGAAGGCACAGCCAACCAGAGGTCCTCACAGCAGGAATGAGCCTGGCCTGGAGCAGGAAAACCAGTGCGGCTGGACCATAAAGATAAAAAGTCAGAGAGTCGGATGGCAGGCAGATCACGTAGACCTTCTGAGATGTGGGGAGGTAGGGGTGAAGGAGGATGACTTTAGATTTTTATTATAACTGCAAGAAAAACCCATCAGAAGATTTTAAGCAGAGGGGCAATATGCTCTGCTATACAGTTTTTAAAAGTCATCTGGCTGCCTTGGGGGAAAGGAATTCAGACGGGAAAGACTGGGTGTAGAAAGACCAACTTGAGATTAAGACTCAAGAACTGTAACCCAGAAAAGAGCCGATGTTGCCTTGGTCCAGGGTGGCAATATTGAAAATTATGGGGGTTGGTTAGACTGGAAAGATACTTTGGAAGTAAAGCTAACAAGACATTGTTAGATTCCATGTATGGAATCAGGGGTAAAGGAATCAGACAATCCTTTGAGTTTTTGGATCAAACAACTGGGTGGATGGTGGTGCCATTAATCGAAACAAGTAAGACGAGAGGACAGGCTTGAGGAGGGGCAGTGGCAACCAGGAGTTGAGTTTTTGACCTCGTTAACTTTGAGATGATGGTAAGACATCAAAGTGGAGCCATAGAATAGATCATCGGATACGTGAATCTGAAACTCCTTGTCATCTGACCTGAAAAGAGGTACACTGTTCTACTTCATCAGCACACAGCCTCTCATTTAATCCGCTAATGGTGAGGTACACAGAGTAACTATTATCCCCATTTTCCGGGGGAACACTGAGCCTCAGAGAGATTGAGTTAGCGCTACTAAAGCTGCAGCAACAAGTAAATCTCTGAGAATAGAATCACCTCCTCCAAATCTAGTATCCTTTCCACCACGCCATACAGAAACTGAGAAGCACACAGAGTCCAAGAAGAGAGTGCCTAAGAATCATCTGAAATTAGCATATCAGAAATTTACTCTTTTGATTACACAGGTATTGATTTAAAGTTCAGGTACCAAAGCCAATTACCACCATCATTAACATATCTTTCCAGCTATCCATCAACCCTTTTCTGACCACAGAACCAGTCTAGTGTCTATAAAAATTTTGTAAGACTTTGAAATGGACCCAAAAAAAGATTACTGTGTGCCTCGTCTAGTTTTCCTTTCAGGTTCTCTCCACCTTTTATTGTCTTTGAGCTATTTTACAATAGTTGTAGAAATAGAAAAAATTGTAGGAAACTGGTAGAACTTCAAATGATTCTTTTCCATAGAAATTCAAATTGTGTTTAGTGTTGATGCAATTGATTGCTGCTCTTTGGATTTTGATCAATTTTGCATCGATTTGTAAATTCACTTCAGTGTCCCTGATTACCTCTATGTGTGCATTTTGAATTCTCTTTTGAACTGTTTATAACATCTTATTTGTTCCTTCATTAATTAATAAGCTAAATAAAACCTCTGATAGGCATTCATTTGTGTTTGTCTAAGGGTCAGGATTTTAACCCTTTTAAAAAATTATCCTTTAACATAGGTCTACTTTCTAATATTAAAAATTCCAAAAGTTATTTTTAAAGAAATATTCCCCCCCAATTTTAAAGGCTTTGTTCTTGTGAAAAGAAATTACTTAAATTTTAGAAACCAATTTTGAAACTTCAGAAATATGGGTCAAGTTGCCAGCAAATAACCAGTGAGACTTTCTGATACTGAACAGAGTTTGTAGAGAGATTAAGGCTTCTGTAGCCCACAGATCGTAAGTGCTATGTTCAAACCACCGTCTATGCGGTTTTGACTCTTTTGTAACTGAATGTCAAAGACTATTTGCTATCCACCGTACCCACCACCCTTCTCCAGGGATACACACATCTTTCTTTGTCCAAGTGAAAATACCAATCCACTCCAGAACACCTCTTATTTGCTCAGCGATGAGTCTCTGGAGGGTTTCCTTTAGGGCCTAATGAATATTTTGCATTCAAACAAAAGAAAACATCTCCTCCCCCTTGGTATGATGAACTGGCCACTGAAGACGGGGTTGAGATATCTGTAAAAGAAGCCCAAAGCCTGTCGAGAAAATAAAATACAGAGGCCGACATTCAAAATTAAGGACCTGTCAGGAAGAACTGTGGTGGCCCCGACCCAAGGTCTGTAAGAAAAGATATCAAAGGTCCCAAAGAACAATTCAGCAGAGAGTCATTGGGAGTCTCACTGTTTGCTTGGGCTCAACGCACGACCTGAAGTCTTGCGGTGGGTGCAGGGGGTGCTGGTCTGGCACAGCTTGTGCTGGTAGCTCCTCAGAGCATGGTACCCGGGCACTGCACCCTGCTCCTGGGAAAGCCTGGCTAAGCCTGTCTGTGTGGGAGGCCACTTAGGGACCTCCACACCAGCCTATACAGGGATGGAGGACACGTAGTAGGCAAGCATTCACAGGGCTGCGCAGGGCTGACCACAACAGTGACACCATGTGGTAGGAAGGGACAACCACAACAGTGGAGATGAGCAACTTCTCACTCCCTCCAGGGCTGACATTTAGAAGCAGGATTGACTGGACCTCTTTGGACTGAGTAATCCCTCCTCCCCAAGTTTACATACATTTTGGAGGATACCCTCAAGATGCAGGTATACAGGGGCATATGGACTTGTAATAAATTAATTGGAAATATAAAAGTGATATCTTTTATCTGAAGCGGTTGAAGGAGGTTATACAAGTTGCACTGGTTTTTCTCTTATCAAATTCCACTCTATGTTCTAAGTGGACTTCAGAATGAATCATCAAAAAACCATAATGGGAAAAAACAGAAGCCAAATACCCTTTACAACTTTTTAGCTGCTTTAAATTCAGCTTCTGCCCCTTCTCAAGGATGAGGGAATGAGAAGGGCAGTAATGATTTTCTGTGTATCAATGTACCTTTTTGGTGACACAGGTAAGTTGTGAGCCAGGGGTCCAACCCCACCATGTCAGACATTCCTGGTCCCAGCTCTTCAGACCCAGGCTACAACCTGGCAACAAGACCAGCATCAGTTCCACCAATGACCACAGAACATGGGACAAAAACGTAAGTTATGGAAAACTGTACTTGAAGATGTCTTTGCTTCTGATGACAAGCGACCTTACAAGGACAAATAAAATGAGGCTACCAACCAAAGCTTTTGAGTTCTATAAAGAAAGGTCCTAAGTCAGTCCGCTAGAAGCCAGCCCTTCAGATAGGTGAGTGTCCCAAGTCAGAAACCTCTAAATAGACACTGGGGCTCTGGGCTCCCACTGCAGTTTTCACTTCCACGAGCCCTCGAGTTGCACTTCCCCATAGACCTGGTGGTTACTGGAAGGGCCCCAAGGTGGGAGGGTTGTCGGTCAAGGCTCTCCATCAGCTCTGCCCACCTGCAAACATACGTTAGCAGAGGAACTTCAAGTACAGACTTCACCAGAAGGAAATTGGCTTAAAGCAACAACTTTTTATTAACACCATCACACATTTCACACAGAGTCAGGGTCCAGGTCGGGATCAAAGCCCCCTTTGTTTCGTATGGGTCTTCCCAGTGGCCAAATAAAAAGGATTAGGTGAAACTGGGTAGTTCACTCAAGCTTCTCATGTTTTCTTCAATACCAAAAAGATCTAGACTTTTAGAGGCATATAGAACTCAAAGCTTTATAACTTTGTAAAAATTGAAACAAGTCAAATGCCATTAGTTAACAATCTTCCTTGCATTTCTGTCTAGAGCAGAGGGAATCCAGGCTGCTTTTAGCATTTGTATCTGTCCTAAATATATCTAAACAGATATGATGGGGGGCAGCAGATACAAGCACTTAATTTTGAGAAATGTCCTTGACAAAGAAAGATCATAATAGGAGCTGAACAGCAGAAGAGAGGGCAAGGGATAGGATGGCAGAGAGAAATGAATTACTTCTTCCTTGGTCAATCATTTAAATTCCACCCTGGCTGGTAGTGAAGGAAAGTCATTGCAGCACTATAAATAGAAACTGAGCCCTCAGAAAATACCTGATTTGATCCCTTTATGCTCTCAAATTCCAACCAGGGTCCATATCCCACACCTTCCTCCCAACATTCATAGAAAAAGAAGTGATATGAAACATATTCTTCTAAATATTTCTGAGACAGCTTCAGCTGTAGGATTGTTTAAATTAAAAGAAATAAATTGTTGCACAGTAGAGAATTATCAACCCTAACCAGAAAAGGAGAAGACAGCAGAGCATATTAATCACTTTCAAAATCTTGGGTCATGTATCGCACGCGCAGAATTATTCATTTATTCCCTCCTTCCTTCCTTTATTCTGCTGTGAGTAGCTGACACCCTAGGAGGAGAGAGACATGTAGTACAAATAGTTGTGTGACAATGTGGACAGTGTTTACAGCCACAGAGCTGGCGGATAAGCACACCCTCCACCCCCAGCTCCTTCAAAAAGGGCAGAAACAGTTGAAGCAGCTGAGAAGCTATAAGTAGTATTTAACTTCTATTTTTTTCTAATTCAATTTTTTTTTCAATTATCTCTTCTGAGGCCCAGATAGAACATAAAACTGAACCTGGCTGAGAGTATGAGAAAAGACTCAGTGACATCACCTGGACCTGGATCCCTGGGCTGGATTCACACTTGTTGGAGAGGTCAGGTTCTGCCTTGTTTGTGGACACAGGAACAAGCAAAAGAGCATTTACTAGGCACCAGGTACTTCCTCACCCGCAAAAGGGGGATCACTTGTAAACTCCCCTTATACAGGTGGGAAAACTGAGGCTGTGAGAGGTGAAATAGCAGCCCAGGGACACACAGCTAGTCAGCAGTGGGTGCAGACAGTGGAACCAGTCCCGCACAGAAGATGTTTAATAAACGCGGAGGGGCTGGGGCTGGGGGAGTTCAACCAAAGGGAATTCAGGGAAAGGGGATGGGATGAGCTGAATGCACAGCTGGCTCTGGAGACAGGAGCCACGGGGATGTCAGGACACAGACGGTGAGGACCAGGTGAGGGGCCCCTGCTGCTCCATACCTTGCACGCACCTGTCCTTACGTCTTTCCTCCAGGTACCTGGAAGAGGTGAAGTGCTGGAAAATGTTCGATTTTCTTTCCAGAGAATGCAGCATGGGTTTGGTTTTGTCTTCGAGGCTTGCAAACAGCAGGACAAGATTCCAGTTTCCTCACAGAACCCAAGGCAGAGGTGGCACAGAGGCCCTGCTCAGAGGTCCCCTGACACCAGCCATCTGTGAAGTCCGTGGGGCCTGGGAGTTGGAAGGAGCTAGAAAGAGGCAGCCTGGACCTAAACAGCAGCTGCTCTTGGTTGAGAGGTCAGCCTCTCAACAAGGAGCTCTCAGTCCCATCCCAAAGGACCAAGACATGGTCAACCTGCTGTGGGCCTTCAGATGTTAAAAAGTGTCACATCTGGCCAAAACAGTCTATGCACCAGTCAGAATGTCCAGGGAGAGGGTCCTCCTGGGCCACCTTCTGGGGTCCTCTGCCACTTTTAGGAGGGACGAGTGTCCAGGCCAAACACGACTCCAAATCTCATTATACCTCCTTAAACATCAGCCCACGCTCCTTAGACCTGCGGCTTCCAATCATGGGACAGGCCTCGAGGTCCTTCTTGAAAGCGGCGCCAGTATTCCCGGTGTAACACCGGGAGGCCAGTTCCTGGGAGAAGATGGAACCCAGAAGCCATGGGGACCCTATGTGGGGAGAGAGGCATCTAAGGAGCTTGGGAACCAGCCTCCACCCTACGGAGAGCCAACCTGGGGGCTCCACGCAGTCACCATCTGCACAGGAAACTACTCTGGGATATTTTAATGCCCTGGACAGTCAGAATTCACTTATCTAAGGCAAACTCCTTATAAGGAAATCCCTTTTTAGAAATAAATCACGGGACTTTAGAGATGAAAGCACTTAACGTTTGTCTTCTGTAGTCTCCATCTCAAACCAGGCTCAGAGGAATCAAGCAGTCCTGGAAAAATCCTATCCAGCCGGGGGCTCTGGAAATGGGCTTGGGGAAAGGATTCTTCAAATAACGTCTACTGGGCAAAACAAGGCTTGCTCCATCGGAATACTCAACGCATCTCCAGAGGGATTAGCCAGCCTCCAGTATCTCCCTGGGGCCCAAGGCGGGCCTATGTGCAGCCCCTTCCTGAGCTAATTCTCAGAGTCCGGGCCAGTACTCGTGTGGGTATTGGACAAGCGGTGAGTGGTCTGTGCAGACCTGGACTTCCAGACCTGAGTGTGTTCCCTGCTAGTGGAATGCGGGTCCCCAGAACTCACTTAGATTCAACCTAATTCTTTCAGGCCCAGCAAGAGCTCAAGCTCCATTGCCAGGTCTGGGGGGACAATACCTGTCCTGGAGGCCCTGAGATCCCAGTGCGTGGGTAACACAGGGGCCCGCTGGCCAGCCATGCTCTGAGACAGAGTGGGGTCTCCAGGCCAAGCCCACCTGCCTGGCTCCCCTGAGGCCCCAAAACTCCCACTCCACTCTCCACTGGCCTTTGCTGCATCCTGGGGGGTCCCTTGGTCAGCCCCATCCTCATCCACTTTAATCCTGCTTTGGGGAAAGGCTCAGGCCTGGGTGCCCGCAGGGAGACCTCTGAGCCTTCCTGTCTGCCCCCTCTCCTTGGCAAGCCCACTAAAGGGCCAGGGAAGGTGCCCTGGGTGATGGTTCTGGGGAGAGAAGGCATGAGAGGCTGGAGGGGTGAGGATTCAGCAGCTGCTTAGTGTGGACAGAGAGCTGGAAGAAGGAAGGGTCACACGGAGTCCTGGTCTCCAGCCTGGGTCCCGGGGACACAGGGGTGCCCTCGAGAAGCATGGGCGGAGGCCCAGGCTGGAGGAGACATTTATGCGAAGAAGTAAATGTTAGCGCAATGGGGCCAGAAACGGGTTAGATCCGAAGCAACTGTTGCTCACTTTCTTTTTTTGTTTTTTTTTTTTTATGCCTTTTCAAACGTTGGTTTATTTACCGCTCAAATTGTTTTACCCACCGTTTCATCTCACACAGTGTCTCAATCACAGTAAGTCTGTTGACTGATTGATGCTCAGTGGTTTTTTTAATTAATTTTCATTGGAGTACAGTTGAGTTACAATGTTGCATGACTTTCTGCTGTACAGCAAAGTGAATGAGTTATACATATACAGATATCCACTCTTTTTTAGATTCTACTCCCATACAGGTCATTACAGAGTATCGAGTAGAGTTCCTTGTGCTATACAGTAAGCTGTTTCTCGCTTTTGAGGGAACCAGTTCCTTCCCGAATGATCACGCTGTCCTTGTAATTTCACTCCCATCCCCCGGGGGTAACCGCTTCAGAACGCTTCTGGAGCAAGGACCTCAAAATAGGTTATGAGGTATATTGGGGGAAGAAGGTTGATTTTTTTCTTTTTCTTTTTTTTTTTTTTTTTTAGTATTTACAGGAAAACACACTATCTTGATCTGAAGGGGAAAAAAATCAAAGAAGAAAGAAACGTTCTCGATAAAATTGAGTGCAGCCTTGAAAGCCCCCGCAGCTTCTTTATCTTTTCACGCTGGCTTTGCCGTCAGTCCTAAAATGAGGCATTTTATAACCTGAAAAGCAGCGTGACTATGTCATCAGCACTCGCATCCTCCAAGACAGACACTGGCCAGGGGCAGTCACACGATACACGTGACAGGACAGGCGGTCCTGGGCCCTGTCTTCCTTGTATGCGACACAGTGGTAGAGGCTGGTGAAGGCAGTGACAATCATGACTGCCTCGCCACGTGGCAGGTGGCACCCCAGCAGCTGTTGTCCCGCATGCGGCGGCCTCAGCCGTCAGCTTTGTCCAAGTCCCCACTCTGTGGATTCTAGGTTCCTGTAACCTCCTGAGAAGGAAGGGAATCCCAGTCTCCTCCGAGAAAACTCCTGCAACAAGACTTTTGTGGATAAAATCGTTTGAAGTTCTAAGATGAAACCAATATTGAGCAAATTTAAAAAATAAGGAAAAGCATGTTCCTGCCACTGTAGGTACAGACGCAGATGACCTTTCTGTGCGTCTCCCATTAGGCAGCCGACTCAGACCTGGAGTCCCAGACAAATGCCGCTCACCTCAAAACCACAGCGCTTTAGACCTCGGGCTCTTTAACAGCTCTGGGAAATCAGCACTATTTAAATTGTGGCTACTTTATCGGCAGTTGACATGTCCGGGCTTCAGCTTCTCTTTCCTTCTAGATTAGAAGCCCCATGAAGACAGGACTGTATCACACCTTCCATTGAATCTCCATGATAGGTAGCCTGCATTCCACACTCAGTAAATATTTGCTGGGTTTGAAAAACTTACTTGAAAATACCAAAGAGCCTCAGAATAAATGAAACTAACAAATTGGAAACTTCTCTGCAAGAATTTCACACTTGCAAAGTAAAGAGGATATTTCTTTAAATACATTAAAAGTTCTAAACATAGAGACGCAAAACTAACGTTCTCTTTGAAAAATCATTATACGGACAGATCTCGGAGATAAAACTGGTTTAGTTCCAGCCCACTGTGATAAAGCAAATATTGCAGTAAAGTGAATCACGTGAATTTTTCTGATTCCCAGCGCATATAAGTATTACATTCCTTCTCAGAACCTTATCTAGTGAGAGAAAGATGCTCTGAAACATTAACACCCTTGATGGTTAAAGAGAGCTATGTATGTCGTGAACATAGTTATTGAAAAATAAAACAGTTTACTTACACAAATAGCCATGTTTACACTCTACTGTGGTCTATAAAGTATGCAATAGCGTTGTGTCTAAAACACAATGTACGTATCTTAATTTAAAAAATCCTTTCTTGCTAAAAATGCTATAACCACCATCCCAGCCTTCAGCAAGTCATAGTAGTGACATCGCTGATCTCAGATCACCCTGACAAATACAGCAATGATAAAAGAAAAAAATCTGAAACACTGTGAGAATTAACAAAACATGACACAGAGACACAAAGTGAGCAAATGGTGTTGGAGAAATGGCGCCAGGAGACCTGCTCAAGGCAGGGCTGCCACCAACCTTCAATTTGTAAAAAATGCCGTATCTGTGAAGCGCCGTAAAAGGAGGGGTGCCTGCAGAGGTTGCCAGCATCCTCTGTGCTTTTGCTCCAGCTGCTAAGCTCAGGCAAAAGCAGCACAGGTAGCTTCTTGTTCCTGGAGGGCACGTCCCAGCCTGGGGCACAGGGAGCCGTTTCAGGGTCATTTGCAGAAGCTCAGGATGGACACCATCTTCCAGAACCGGAAACAGGAAGTCTCCCTCCCCTCTGTGGTCAGGAGCTCTGACCACAGGCTTTCCCAGGTTTCTAGCCGGTGGGTTAGGTTGAGGGGAGGTTTGCGAGGTCCACCGACTCAGAAGCCCCCTTGACGCCCGCTCTGCAGGGGATCCTGACACAGAGAACCTCACCCCACAGAACAGGGCTTTGCGGGCGCCTCTGGAGGCTTCTGCTCAAATCAATGCTGGAATCCAATGAGGAAAAAGGTTTCACAGGCAAACGTCCCCTGGGAGAGGTAACTAACCTAATTCCTAAGATATGAATGGCAGACAACAAGAAGGCAAAGATGATGGAAAAAGGAGAGAAAGGGTGAGAAAGCTCAGTGGTGCCCAAAAAGGCAACATCGTCACGCCACAGTTCGGTCACAGTCCACAGGGGACTGCCACCGTTGGCGACAATGAAACAGGCTGACCACCCAGGCCCAGACACCTAGGCCTGCCCAGCAGCCCAGAGCTCCTGCGCCCTTTTGCATATCTCCTTTTTTGGGGGGCCAGGCCCAGGAATCAACCCAAGATGCTAGTGTGACAAGTACACTGCTTGGGGTTCCGAAGACTGAGGTCCTGGCCCCGCTCTGCCACGCTTAGTGCGAGACTCAGGGCAAGTCAGGTCATCGCTCTGAGACTCGCTCTGAGTCTTAGTTTCCCTTCTGTCCCATGAGCTAGATGCATCTGAAGCTCTATGGGCTCCCTTCAGCAACAATACCCTCATTCCATGATAGAAATCCCAGCATTCCTAGAATGAGAACAGCTTTCCCCAAAGACCCATTATGATGGTTCATTTTATCTGTCAACTGGACTTTCTGGGTGTATCTGTGAGGTGTTACCAGATGAAATCAGCATTTGAATTGATGGACTCTGGAAAGCACTTTGCCCTCCCCAGTGTGGGGTAGAGGGGATTTCATTCAATCCATTGAGGGTGTGGAGAAGGGGAAACTTGGGCCCTTCCTGCCTGACTACAGAGCTGGGACCTTGATCCCCTCCTGTCCCTGGTGGTCCTGTTCTCAGGCCTTCAGACTCAGATTGAATTACTCCTCCAGCTTCCCTGGGCGTCCAGCCTGCAGACGGCAGACCATGGGACTCCCTAATTGTACAAGCCAATTTCTCATAGTCAATCAATCAATCATCAGTCGATATTCTCGAAACTAATTCAGAGAAGAAAGACAAGGCAAAGCCTGGGATTCCTCACCCACAGGCTCAGGAGCCTTGTTCTGTGAACTGCCCGACCTGAACAGCCTAAAGTGCCTGTTCCGGGGGGAATGGCTTCTGCAGGAAAATAGGATCCATGCCACCCTGTTGGGAAGCTTCTCCCTTTGTCACAGAATCATCAGAGCCTATTAGTACGTTCCTGTTATGGTTCATTTAGGGTAAAAAATCCTTAAATGCATGTCCCGTGATGCTGCAATATAGCAGGAAACTGAAATGCCTTTTGTTCTGGGATCAAAGAGTGACCAGCCAAAGGAGCCCTGGATTCCAGAAGCCAGCCGTCCCGGGATGCCTTGGGGTCGGAGTTATGCGTCCATGTTCTGCAGTGATATATAGTATATGAGCAACTACAGGACTTTTATTGTCTGCCTGTCTAAATCTGCCCTGCTAGAACTTAAAAAAAGAAGTTACAGCATCTCTATAAAACTATTTGGTTTTAACTAGGTTGTTAAATTTGTTTGCTGAAGTCAGCTGGAAGGCATTAAGAACTTCAATAGCACAGGGTGTCAGAGATAAACCCTGCAGTCAGTGTGTGGCATGGAGGAGATGTATTTTGCAAACTTTGCCAACCCCCAGAAAGGAGATTATATGTTTGGGGAGATAGGGCACTGTCCTATGAGTGATGTTCATTTAGATTTTTTTTTAACACCAAAGGGCATTAAATCTCTTCATAAATATTAACAAAATTTGTTGCAAAGCATAAGCCCAAAGTGTGGGGGATGGTCAACTAGCAGATTGTACCCCCAGGTACGGACTGTGCCTTTCCTAGGGAGAGCTGGCTTGTTTCTCCCCTAGGACATAAACTGTCTGCTTTCATGATTCCTAAAGAAATAGAAAACATTTAGAGTCAGCCCATCCATATTTTTAATGTTATCTTTCACAGTAGCTGCATATTTGGTGGCAACTAAGACGTTCAAATATACTAAGTCAATGATTTTTTTTCCCTCCCTGTGACTTATATTTGTGACATCATAGCTACTTCAAAGATGCCAAACCCTTACAGCTGTTTGGTTCTAAAAGTAAGAAAAAATATGAGCCTATCGAACTCATTTCTAAAATTTATTTTATTTAAACTAGGGGCAATTTTGCCCTCTGCCCCCAGGAGACATTTGATAATGTCACTTTGTGTTGTCACTCCTGCTGAGGGGGGGATATACCAGCACCTGGTAGAGGCCCGGGATGATTCTAGACATCCTACAATGCAGAGGACAGCCCCATAACCAAGATTCATCCCACCCAGAATGTCAACAGTCCCAAGGGCAATAACATCTGATATATCAACAGGAACTCTCCTTCTTACAGAAAATAAGAGAGAGAGTTCCCTGGACTTGAGTGCTTTGAATGCACCAGTGCTTTGCTGAGATGATCTCATTTAATCCTGCTTCTATCTGAAACAATCTTGTGTAATGTGACCTGAAAGTTTGTGTTCTACAAAATCCAAGTGTGATCAAAAATTGTCAATGATCTCACTATCCCTAAATCCAACCAAAAATGTTCCTCCTGCATCTCATTTGGCCTCTGGGCAGCATTCAGCCCAGCCCACCACGCTCCCAGCTCGGAAAACTTCTCTGACTGTCTGCCTGCTACCTCTGCAGCCCCACCTTCTCTGCCACTTCGAAGACCTTCCCCAGGCCAGTTGCCACTGGAGGCCCTCAAGGCTCAAGTCCAGAGCCTCTGCTTCTCTCCCGGTGGGCTCTTTGCCTGGGAAAGCTCGGCCACACCTCAGCCTCAAACGCCTCCCGGCATGGACAACTCAGCATGTATGATTCCAGCCCAAACTCTGCATTCCACGTGCATCAACCGCCTGCCTGGCTGTCCTCTCCCTAGGACACCTCGAAGGCAGCTTAAAACAGATGCCTGAGACATAACCCGAAATCCTGATCTCCCCTCATCATCCCTGCCCCCTTCCAGCGCCCCCTGGCTGGCTTGGGGATGGTTTCCATTTACCCAGTTGTGGGGCTGGAGTGAAGGTCATTCTCTCCCCTTCACTCTTCCCAAGGGCCATAACTAAACCATCACCAAAACGTGCGGTGACTTCCAAAATACTGTCAAACCCGTCCAATTCTCTCCAATCTCGGTACCGCACCCTTGCGCAAATTGCCGGCAGCCCTAACCTGGGCCCCAGTGGTGCACCCTCCTCTAGACGTCCTGCGTCCGCTCGGCTCTCTCAGCTGGAGCCACGGGGACCCTTCCAAATGCACATCGAGTCCTGATTACCCCTCCCCCCAGCTGCCTGCACACTCGCGCACGTACAGGAATGCACGCCTGGCTTTCCAGCGCTCTTGAGAAATGCAACTTCTGACCTTGGCCTTCGAGACTCTGTATGTCCTGGTCTCTGCCCTCCCTCCCAGCACACTGGCCAGTCCCCACACTTGCCTCACTCCCTCTGACCACAGGGCCTTTGCCCACACGCTTCTTCCGCCGAGAGCCCCCTTTCCTCCCCTCCCCCCACACCCCCAACCCCCCACCCCACCCCACCCCCACCCCGCCCGTCAGTCAGCTCTCACCCATCCTTCAGGTCGGCTCAACCTCACGTCCTCCGGACGCTTTCCCCATCTCCCTAACCTCTTAGAGAGTCCCGATGCAGCCTCCTAAGTACCTACCCAACTGTGAACTTACATGTTTTATTTGGGTCTCTGTTTGGCTGTTGTCTGTATCTCCATTGAGTAAAAACAACTTGAGGGCAGGGAGACTGATGGCTTAGAGATGCTAAATAACTCAGCCAAGGCCGAGGAGTCAGTTCAGATGCTGCCTGGTCCCACCGTTCCCTTAAGGACGGACTGTTCCACGCAGTGGAATTGCAATTAAAGATGTGTGAATATCTGACCTCTGGTTGTATCAACTCGATAACAGACAAATCTTTCAAAGAACAAACGAATTAATGAATGGCTTACGCTCTCCGTTAGCCCTCCTCAGATACTTGGTCTACGTTTACAGTGTTCAAAATTTAAGAACTGGCTACCTAGACAGAAACACTCACTTTGACAATTTCCCTTCTGGTGGAAGGTTGGGTCCCCACTTTCAGTGCACTATTTAGTGGGTGATCTCCACTCTCCCCTCAGGAGCCAGAGGGCCATTTTTCATCCTTTGCCTCTTTGCAGAGTTCAACACTGCTTTGGAAAGAAAGAAGCCACTCGGCCTTCAGAGCAGGCATGTCTCTTGTTTAGGCCTGACTATCACGGAGGCCTTTTTGTTGTGTCAGTTTTACGAGCAGAAATGCTCTTAAAATAAGCCTTAGCGTGTCCCTTAATCAAAAAGTAATTGGCAGCCAATAATTACAGTAAACCTGAAAGCACAGAAGGAACCACGGTGAAATCAAGTTGTTTCCGTAAAGGAGAAGCGCAAAACCTTAGAAACATATATTTAGTAAAGAAATAGGATGAAAGGAAACATAGCTCTTAAAACAGAGCATAGAAGAAAGTCCATCAAAGGCAAGATGCTCCAGAAGATGTAAATTTTATGGTTTCCACAGGAAAGGTGACACATGTCAACTATCCAGAGACCGACCCAAAATACGACAAGGGCTCACCGTCAAGCGGTGAGTAGATAAGTAGGTGGCTTTGTTCTAATTTTCCGTCTCTAAGTGGAGCTTCACTGCAGTACGCAGCTCAGCATCTTAAAGTGCATGTCAAGGCAGCTTTATTCAATTCTAAGCTGACTTGATTTATTTTGTTCTGTGCTATAAAATGTGAGAGAGACTGTACATGGCCCACGAATGACATCGCCTGTTCGGTGGGTAACTGGTCTTCAATTCTTTGTTTCTGGGACCACAATCGGATCACGTTTAGCTGTTTTTGAAAAGAATGCAAAAGCCGCGCTGGGCAATGCGTGGGGCTTCAGGATCCAGACGCCCAGCCCCAGAAGGTGGTGGCGGGCGGGTCTGCACCAGCACCGGTGGGAGATGGCTCTGCAGTGGGAATCAGCAGCCTCCCTGAAAACAGACACGCCGGTTATGCCCTGAGTCACAGGCACTGCTCCCGGATCTCTCTCCCCTCCTTCCTCCTCTTCCCCCCTCGCTTGGCACACAGGAGGAAGCCGGCCACAGACTCCTTGCCAGCAGACTCAGCCAGACCCAGGAAGAGGCTCGGCTTGGCCCCTAAGCTGCAGAGTGATGGGCTGACCGTCTCCGAGTGCCATTTCTTCCTCAGCAAGATGGGACCCCAGCTCCAGCCTCGCAAGGCTGCTGGGGGATGTAAGATGACCCAAATGCATCTCCTAGCACAGTGCCTGACACGGTCCACCAGCCACTGCCTGCGGTCACTTCCCTCGTCCTGATGACATTTCACTGAACCTCCCCGGAGGAAAGCTCACCTCTTGTCCCTCCTCCCTGTGCTCCCCAACAATGACTAGGGAAGCCTCTTGCCTTCTGTATACTTTGGGGTCTGATTTAGCTTTTAATGCCACAGGACCGGAATCCAGCTAGATCACCGCTCCTAGATCATAAATAGGCAGAAGTCACCGGAATCAGCTCCTCACATGTCAGGAAGCAGCTCTGCTCCCCAAGAAAATAAGGCTCATCGCAAAATAATATCCAAAGCAATGCTCCCCAAATGCCGCCTGGGTGTACAAGGCTCTGCACCCAAATTATAATTTTTGAAAAGGCAGTGTTTCTGCTACTAAATAATGCAATATCTCAGGCAGTAAGAGAAAGATCTAGGCAAATGTGTCATATTTGAGCTTTATCCCAACTTCTGAGGATGGAGCCAGGGAGGAAGGGAGAGGGGAGCCACCGCACTCACAAACCCACTTGTCTTGAGACCCCCTCCTATTATATAGCCTGGATCCCCAGGTGCACAAATGAAAACGAAAATCTGCAACAGGAAGAAGGGGAGAGAGAATCAGGAGCTCGGGTTTGCTGGGCAGGAGGGGAGAAAAGATGAGAGGAAACTCACTGAAACACACTCCCAGATCCCAAGTTTCTCGTACGACCATACTTTCTGGCAGGTGATGGGTGACACAGCCAGTAGCCTAATTAGGTGAGAGGACACGCCAAGACACCCTGATTGTTCCACCTCCTGTGACTTGACATTTAATTTTTCCATTCCCTTTTTAGAACTTTGAATGAGGCTATTAATGACACTTCCAATGATAGGCACTTCCCAGGTCTCACACAGACGGTGTCTCAGCGACCTGAGCGACTCACAGCCCATTCGTTCAGGACCAGGCTCTTCACTCGCTATCCTTGTTGGGTCGCAGGGATTCACAGCCACATCGAATGGGCCTAGAATCCAAACCTCAAGGGAAAAAAAGCAATATGCAAAATTGGATCAGCACCAAGATCGCCACGATGTAAAATACTGACGCGCAGGGAAGCGACGAGCTGAGAAGCACAAGAATAGATGGCTTGGGAGGGTGGGCGTGCACACTCCTCCTTTTCCAACTTCTATAACGCAGTCCCGTTAGTTTACAGTCCAAAATTAATTTTACAAATTGTAAGTGTTGAGAGGCCCGTGCACCATGATGAAGAGGGGCCCCCACTTGCCACAACTAGAGAAAGCCCTCACGCAGAAACGGAGACCCAACGCAGCCATAAATAAATAAATAAATAAATAAATGAAAATTGTAAGTGGTCAAAAACAAAACCCTTGTTCTAAAAGTGCATTTGTTAGTCGATATTTTTTATTTCGGACTGTAATGTCCCGTGGAAAAAATGTTTTCAGGCCAGCTGACAAATGCTCATTTGCCCTGATGACAATTGACTGACCGCTCCTGTGGACCCCTGCAGGGGTTGTTCACCCTGTTTCTGGGGGAAGTCGTTCTCCAGTCGGGAGCCTCTCGCTCCTCCTCTCCCAGCTGCAGACAGGACAGGCAGACGGGGCTTGAGGGAAGCCCGCTGAGTGGTTTCCTGGAGCCCTGGCTGGAAAAGGGGGGTGTCTCTAGCCTGCGGGTTGCTGGAAGAGCTGGAAGGCAGTGACACCGGAGGTCCTGTGTGCCAGAAAGAACGTATTTAGGCCGCGAAAGGGCACTGAGACCAGAACAACCAGGGAGAGAGGCCTCACCCAGGCTTGGGTGAAAAGGGGCCAAGCTGGGGAGGGGATGGGAGTGCCCAGGGGGCGGGTGTTGTGAGGGAACGGGGTGGGGGGGGTGGGCACTGGTGCTAAGTGACCTGCGCTCTGGGCTGACCCTAGGAGTGACGCCCCCTTGCCTGCCCTTCCAGCAGAAACTCCAGCGTGTGCCTCTGTGCCTTGGGGCCCCGAGGATGCTGGAGCACCCCACACTGTATCTGGGCCCCCTGCTCCCTGCTTTGGGGCCAGGGGCCGGACAGCCCCATTCCTGACTGCCCCTGGGCAAGAATCCAGGCCCGCACTGCGACCAGGGCCCTTAGCGCAGTGCACCTCGGGCCCAGCTGTCCACAGAGGGGACTCAGCGACTTTGGGCCTCACCCCGCCCGCCCATGGAATTCAATCATTCTTGCAGAAAAGAGCTGGCCCTCCAGGTGTGCATAGCCGGAGGGGGAGTTATCTTTCTCATCCACGTTGTCACCACTCTCAGCGCCAGGACCCCTGAGGCCAGCGGGCCACGTGGGCAGCACTCCTGGAGCTGCAGTTCTCAAGAAGAGAGAGGTGACCTTCACCCCACCATGGTGCCTGGCCTCCCCTTAATGACTGTGGGCTCAACGGACCTAGAGGTGGTCATATTGAGTGAAGTAAGTCAGATCAGAGAAAGACAAAGATCGTATGATATCACTTGTGTGTGGAATCTGAAAAAGGTTACAAAGGAACTTATCTACAAAACAGAAATAAAGTCACAGATGTAGAAAAAAACATATGGTTACCAGGGGGTAAGGGAGGGGGAGGGATAAATTGGGAGGTTGGGATTGACATATACACGCTACTGTGTATAAAATAGATAACTAATAAGGACCTACTGTAGAGCACAGGGAACTCTACTCAGTCCTCTGTCATGACCTACATAGGGAAAGAATCTAAAAAAGAGTGGATATATGTATATGTATAACTGATTCACTTTGCTGTAACCTGAAACTAACACAACACTGTAAATCAACTGTACTCCAATAAAAATTAAAAAAAAAAAAAAATGACTGTGGACTCACTCTAACCACAGGTTTCTCCTTCATCTGCGACTCTCACAAGCCTGTTTCAGTATGTTTTTCAGACACCATTTAGTGAAAGCTTCAACTCCTGAAAGCCAATCTCCTCTCACCTGTTTGCTCCACCCAGGTGTCCAGTTATGTGCCAACTGTCATTTCACCAGGTGCATTTGTCCTTGCAGGTCCCCGCATCTCTCATCACTTGCCCTGGAGGTCAGTGGCACTGCTGCCTATAGGTCCCTTGATAATCGGCATCTTCTGAAATGGGCCGCCTCTCTTTCTGAGTCAGCTAATAACAAAATCCCAGAACGGGAGACAGATATCCGGGGTCTCTGCTCTGCCTCTACTGGTTGGAAACTCAACCTCACCCTCCCTTTCTAACATAGCTTCTGTTCTGCCTTTTGGTTCAGAAGTCATCTACTTGGAGAATATAGAGAGACATAAAATGACCAATGACCGTTGACTTGACATTGGGCATCTGGTGCCTTTCCCACCCTGGCTCGGTCACTTTGGAAACATCCCCAACTCAATTACTCACCTTAACCCCAAAACCCGGCACCAATGATGGAGATTGAGAGGGAAAAGGAAAATGTTGATCAGGAGGGAAAATAACTACAGCCCTTACAGTTCAGAAAGAAATGATCCAGGGGACTCTCTTCAATGAAGCAACACAGAAGTTTCAGGACGTTCTTAGTGCCGGAGAGCTCTTCGCACCCCCAGCGTGCCCAAGTCCTCATTACATTAAAATCACAGTTTGGACGTAATGATGTCTAAAGCTCAGCCTTGGAGAAGAAGTAAAAGGAGACCCCCTCTTGCAGTGAATTCCCACAATAGAAACCCTTTGAGCCACCCTCCTCCCATCACACATTTTTCTGAAGCCGCATCTCTTGACTTTGATCGTTTCCTCTTACTTTCCCCCTTCCTTTTTTTTTTTTTTTTTAAGTATTTCCATCTTCTGCTTTCAATCCCAACCCTCCTCTCAGTGATGGGGTGCGTGAGCAGGAGAGATCATTAAGTGCCTTGTGCCCTTGGGGCTCCCAAAGGTATTGTCTTTGATTTGTAGTGGATTTGAGGCTCACACTTGTGTTTGAGCCAAAGTCCTTGCTATGAATGGCCCCAGTTTCTGAAGTGATCTTGCGATGCTGGCCACCCACCACCTTTCCAGCCTTATGAACTCCAGCCCGCTGTCTCAGAGGGGCACTGGGCAGTCCTGGAGAACCTCCCAGGTCCTGTCCCATGCTCATCCCCTCTCACTCAATGGTCCTGACGTGCCAACCATCCCTTTCCCTGTCCCCAGACCAAGCCCACATCCAGTGGGGTCAGAGACGCTAAGCTGTCCATCAGGCCACACAGTAGGCCTTCCTGGGGCCAGCTCCATGGGGCCACGCCTCTCTGCCTCATATGCTTCGTCTCTTTCTTCTGACATCCACCATCTTTCCCATGGTGTTAGTAGCCTGGAATAGATTAGATAGAACAAATATGCCAGCCAGCCATCCCCGCACTCACCCATTCCTTGTCCGGCACCTAAAGTGCGCTGGGTAGATCACTGGCATATGTGCAGCGTTGTAGAAATGCCAGACGTCCGTCCTGGTCTCGCTGGGTCATCACGAGGTAAATGGGAATGGAGTGGCCTTTGTCTCCATTTTATACATGAGGAAATCACGCCTCCAAGGCATTGGAGTGACAAGGACCACACAGCTAATAATCGGTAGTCCCTGTGCTCAAACTTAGGGTCTCAGCTTCCAAATCCTCTAGTTCCTCACTGTTACCCTGCCCCTTTGGCTGCTGGGAAGTGAAGAGATAAAGAAGTAATATGGCCTGGACCCTCAAAGATCTTAGGCTCACCATGGGGCCGACAGCAAGACAGCAAGAAGGGTGGGGTGAAATGTTGAAGTAGCAGGAACACAGACTATGACCAGGGTCCAAGGAGTGGGTCCCCGCCAGTGCCCAAGGATGGGAGGGGTCGGAGTGAAGGCCTGAAAGAGCGACATTGGACCTGGGCCTCGAAGGACACCCCCAACGAGTCCTTCTCTCCTATCATGTTCATTGCACTTATAACCGACAATGATTGTTGTTGGTTATATTTAAATTCTGATTATGAGCTATAACTGTAATTTACAATCACAAACTGTAATCCCCATGTGTCCTTATGTACTGCAGGCTGGCTCCCCAGTAGACTTTAAGCTCCATTACCATGCCTGGCACTTAGTAAGTGCTCAATAAACAGTTGCAAAATGAATGGCTGGTTGGATCCAAGTCCCGTTCTTTCCGACTCCACACCTTAATGGATGGCAGTCATTGTCACTGTAGGGTGACACCCCCATGAGGAGGCTCAGAAAGGCAACTAACAGGCCGCCTGGGCTGTGGTTCAGGGAGAGAGAGAGACCTCGGGACTGTGAAGTTCACGACAGGGTAATTTCCATCTACAGAAGTGATTAAAAGAGAAGAGATTAAGACCTAGGAGGAAAGGCTAACAGAACCATGATTACTTTAGCATTAAAAGGAAAAACTCAACTGGGTAATTTAATAAAGAGCTTTAAGAATAACTCATTAAGCTTCCTGCTCCTTCACTAAAGGAAGAAGAGAAACTCGTTTTAAGTTTCATTAAGGTAGACACATGCGAGAATTCCCTACAATAAGGAAGCAGAGAAAGGAATCCATTTCCTGGGGAGGTGCTTTTTCAAAGCATGCAGGCTTCTTGTCCAACTGAGACAAGCCTGGGTATCGTAGGAGCCCTTCACATGTGGTCTCACCTGGATATCACGAGGGGATTTCTCTAAGACGAGCACTTTAGGGCCTATGGATAAGATCCCGAAATAAGGGCTTCCCTGGTGTCACAGTGGTTGAGAGTCTGCCTGCCAATGCAGGGGACACGGGTTTGAGCCCTGGTCTGGGAGGATCCCACGTGCCACGGAGCGGCTGGGCCTGTGAGCCACAACTACTGAGCCTGTGTGTCTGGAGCCTGTGCTCCGCAACGGGGAGAGGCCACAACAGTGAGAGGCCCGCGCGCCGTGATGAATAGTGGCCCCCGCTCGCCACAGCTAGAGAAAGCCCTCGCACAGAAATGAAGACCCAACACAGCCAAAAATGAATAAATTAATTTTAAAAAAAAAAAGATCCTGAAACAAAAATCTTCTAATAAAACTGTTCTTGTTCCAAATTAGAAAATGTTTTATTTTAAAATTATTCTTAAAGAAATTTCAATTCAAATGGTGTCAAGACCACCATCCACTCCTTTCGGGAACTTGGGAGACAAGCCACACCAGTGTAGACACACGTGGGGAAGTAGGCAGACATCACACACACACAGACTAATTTAAAAAGAACGCTGTGTCTTCGTTCTTGCACAAATAAAGGAACTGCTTTACAATGGCGTCCGATAGGTCACAGCCTCGGGATGCAGGTGGAGCCCCAGTTTCATGCTTTGCCTACCCTGGGCACCGAGGAGGACACAGGTGCCTCAGACCTACCTCTCAGGTAAGAGGACAACGTGAAGAGACTAAGCCAGCCTTCCCATTCATCATGAATTTCCACGCTTATTCAACATACCGGATAAAGCCATCAAGGAAACAGCTGAATTCTAGCATGGTCTTTGTTAAAGTCGCACAGAACACTGCAGAGCAGGCCTGCTTCCCAGGTAGACCCAGCACGGATGAAGTTATGTCCAAAATCATCACTCTCCTCTCCGGCTTTCCCCAGAACCAGCAATTCACTGAAAATACTTCCTGAGCTTCAAGATAGGAACGTTTTTTATGAGGTACAGGTTTTGCCACCTTGCAACTTCTTAACCCATGTGAAACTTACGGTTCCCAAGGGGGAAAGGAGGGGAGAGATAAACTGGGAGATTGGGATTAACATATACACACTACTATATATAAAAGAGATAACTAATAAGAACCTACTGTGTAGCACAGAGAAGTAATGACCTGGATGGGAAAAGAATCTAAAAAAGAGTGGACATGTGTGTATGTATAACTGGTTCACTTTGCTGTGCGGCAGAAACTGACTCAACGCTGTAAATCAACTATACTCCAATAAAAATTAATTTTTTAAAAAAAGTGAACTTCCTGACACTTCGGAACGATGCTAATTCAGGTCGTTGGGTAAAGGTGAAATTGAGTCAAAGTTCTACAGGTGTAACACTGAACATTGAGAAAGAGAAGTTCTTTTAAAATGAAAAGCTATTCTCACTGAGTTACTCAATCCCACTACCTACCTGTCCGTGATGGGTACATAGCAAAGCCCATAAAACAATTGAGACCTCCTGTTTCTATCCTTACAGTAATGCCCAAGTTACCCTCAATAAGCCACACGATTCAGTTCATGGGAATATCGGGGGAGACTTTGATACAGATTTTTAACGTGCGTAAACTGAATTGCCAATTCATCTCAGAATGGACTCAAGGAATTCAGCAGATCTTTCCCTGCCGAATGTCATCATGACAGAAGGTCACCTAAAAAGAGTCCTTAGCATATGCAAATTCATTTCAAATTGAGCAGCTTAATTTTACATTTCGAAGATAATAAGATTAACCAGAAGGAACAGAGAGAGAAAACCAATATCAGGCTTGAGGGGGAAAAAAAAAAAAAAGCTTGAAAAATAAAATCATGAGAAAGCTGAGTCATTTTTGACTGAATTTCAAGGCCCCGTGGAAGTCCCCAGCGTGAGCATAGGAGGGAAGGTCACACAATTGTCTTCTTCTCGGAGCCAACCAACTGCACCCAGCCCTGCGGTGATGGCATCACCTGGCCGAGTTGATAACACGGTGACTCGGAATAGAAGACATGGCCTTCCTTTGCTTTTGATGGCGGGCCGTATGGGAACTGCATTAAACTGACCGGAAATCACATCAGATCAAGAGAGAGATGCGTGGACAGCTTCTGACCTGGGATGCAGAGACCAGAGGTGAGACTTCAGCGAAAATGCTACAAAGATACATGAGTTTCAAACTCAAGATCATCCTTCTGTTCTGAAAACCCAAACATCAATGCCTTCGGCCCAGAAAGTAAAACTGACAATGAATAGGATGTGAAACTAGCCAAACAGACGGTTCTCATTTCGCCATGACACTAAATGAAAGTGCAGAAAAGTCCAGCAGCAAAATGATTGTTTCGTGTTTCTTCAACGAGATCTCTGAGGTTTCTCCAATTATCATACGCCAGTGTTAATAACAATAGAAAGTACGGTTTAGGTATGTGATTCAGTGATAGTTTTAAAAAACTGCATTTGGGGTTCTTTGGAGAGTTCTGAAGTTTCCATAGCAGCTGCATGCTTCAGTCCTGGTGGCATTTGGGGAAACACTTGTCAAAGCCATATTTGGAGCCAAAACTGCCTGTGTGAAAACATTTTTTTTTTCCCTATTGTTGAGTGAAAATTCCATGAGCAAAACATTCTTGCATTGTGTCCAGTGGAAATCCGTTATTTCCACTGAGAATATTACCCTCATGAGCTTGCATGTAATGTTTACATTGGAAATAAGTAACAGAAACATGCATGCTCTCTCCTTTGCTTTTGCTCTTTTTCTACCTCTTCCTACAGCTCTTTATCAAGAGAGTGGGAGTGACCTGGCAGAAAATCAACATGACAAATGCAACGGCCTGCCTCTCAGTCACCGGGGGCCCTTAGCTATCATCCTACCTGGGCAATGCACCTGTTTCCCCCCACCCCCCAACGGTGTGTCACCCTTTGAGGAATGGCTTAGAGGGTCTGACTTGTAGCTGTGGCAAGGGCTCTCGGCCCTGCATATTTACTGACTCTGGCCCAACTAGCTGAAGTCCCTGCTCATTTATCAGCCAATTCAGGTCTCAGCTGCAGTTTTCAACTTTGATCAGAGCTGAAGCCCATATCGTCATAACATCACATGTGAGCCTGGGCCTGGGAAGACCCAGAAGAAGCACAGAGGGGACACGGAGCAAGGCTGGGCCACCTGCTCCCCCCATTAGGATGGGAGGAAAGGGCGCAGCTGATTGGCTTAGGGAGAATGGTCTATGCGGGGGAGATGGGCCAGGGAAGACTGGAGAGGGGCTTCGGGGGACTAGAATCCCACCCCTACCTTACTGCCACTGACTTGGCGCTTCAAGGAGAATAAGAACCCAGTCCCCAAGGACTTAGAGTCAAGGTGGGGGGGCGGTCTCAGACACACAGAGACACAGCTAATTCTAATATATGTCAGGCCAATGGAGGCACAGATGAGGAAACAGTCAAGAACCCCAGGAATATAAAGAGAGGAAACCAAGAAACAGCAGAAGAATAGTCTGCAGGGAGAGCCTGCTTGCGAAATCAACCAGAAAAGGGAAAGTTAAGGAAGAAGAAAAAGTTTCCAGGACCTTCTCTCCCTCCATTCAAATCCATTTATTGGGCACCAGCTAATACAGGCATTTACTAAGCCCCTACTGCTTGCAAGGCACACAAACAAAAAAGGTATCGTTTCTGCCCTTCAGGACTTCAAGACAGGGACACAAACAACAGTGGAAAAGGATTTGTCATAAGTTCTTTGCTCATGCGAAGCACCAGGGGAGTGTGGAGTCCAGAGGAGCCCTGTTTGTGACAGTCTGGAGGGTCTCCCAGAGAAGTTGCCATCTGCAGTGAGCCTCCAGGAACCAGTGGGGTTTCAACAGGCTGGGATGGGAGGTTAGTTTGGGCCGAAGTCTTGGGAGCCTCGGGAGGGCACAAAGGCACATACAGAGCTTCCTTTCCTTTACTGGGGGTCTGGAGGGAGTCTCACGCCTTGCAGACGTCGCATCCAGAGCACACAGCCTCGCTCTCTTAGCATGAGGGGTATTTTGCGCTATGGCCTCTGTGCTGACAAGGAGGGCATCAGCAGTCGGCAGTGACTGGGGCAGTTATCAGACCAGGAACCCGGGAGAGTCAGGGTGAGGAGAGAGCGGCCCTGCCCCATCGGTTTGCTCAACTCCCTGCCCGGGCTCAGCACTTCCTCTTCAGCCTCCTGGGGGGCACCTCCCCACATGCTCCTAAGATGCTGTGCCACCTTGGGCAAGCTACTTAACTGCTCTCTGCCTCAAACGACTCCTCTGTAAATGGTGAAAAAAAGTATCTCATAGGATTCTACTGAAGATGAAACAGGTGGTCCTTCCCAGGACACTTAGCACAGAGTGAGTGCTCACAAAGTTTAATTCTTACTAGTTATTATTTTCTTACTAAGTGATCTCACTCACACCTATGCCCTCACCATGGTTTGTAAGCTGACAACCCCCAATTCTGTATCCAAGGCCCATCTCTCTTTCCTAACAGTCAGCCCTGTAACCCAGCGGTCTTGTGGGCATCGCCCTGTAACTCTCGCCATACTGACAGGCACCTCCGGCTTTGCAGATCCATCTAAAACTGGATTCATCATCTTTCTTCAACCTTTTGTCTTTCCTCCCCGATCTGGGTGAGTAGCTCTTACCCATGAGAGAACTCAGATGGTGGTCCTAGACCTGCCCTTCCTTTTCTAACCCTAAATAGACCTGATGCACGAATAAAACATCACACGGGATGAACCCCTTCCCACTCCCACTACCACCCACTTACCATTTCTCCTCTGTCCTTCCCCGCTGCCTCTGGGCTGGGTCTTCCCCTCCAGCATGTCTCCCGCACAACAGCCAACACACAGATCTACTTAGATCGCTCTCTTGGTTAAGCCCTCCCAAGGCTCTCCATGGCTAATGTCTGTACTCAAGGCCCTTTATGATCTCTACTGCTTTTCTAGCCGCATCTTCATAAATGTGGGCTTCCCCTACTTAGCACAGAGCAGGCTCTCCATAAACAGCTGGAAAGAATCAATGAATGAGTGAATGAATGAAAGAATGAATGAATCTCCCGTAGGTTCCCCATCAGCACTTCCCTGTGGCCCTTCTGAACTCTTTTTGATTCCGTAGACATGTCATCCAGGAAGACAGCCTTCTGCCCATCCTCATCCCAGTCTAGCCGGCTCCCTGCTGGCGCAGCAGCTTCCAGGCCTTCCCCAGGTCTATCTCCCCTTTCAGAGACTATTCTCTAAGAGCCCTTTTATTGCTGGTCATCCCACTAAGCTCAGAGTTCCCTGAAGTCCAGAATTACGCATGCTTATCTTGAAGTCCCTGCAGTAAAGCCTAGGCATTGCCTGGCCTAAAGTAGGCATTCCATTAATGATTTATTAACCCAGCAGTGAATGGATCAAATGCCAATTGTGTCGTATAAACGATACCAGCAAAGGGAGAAATCAGTGTGGCATCTCTTTTGCTTTCCTTTTGGCTTTATTTCCATAGACCCTTCCAGTGCATGCCACATTCTGTCTCAGGAGAATAGAATGGACCTTCGTTTCCTCCCCTCCCATTTCTGCCAGACTCAGTTCCTGCTGCTGTACTGACAGACTTTTGGAAGGTTCACCTTTCCCTCGAATTTCTCATGGTGATTAAGAACAATCATTGCCACTGAACAGTCCAGTTCAGTGCAGAGAAAGCCAACCAACATTCACCAGTGGACTTTAAACACTGACAGATTAAATGGCCAAGAGAAGTTCATTAAGCATGGGGCAATAAAAAGTGCAGGGGAAAATAGAGACAGAACAACTCCCCGGGGCATTGCAAGAGCAGGCCTTTGTGATGAAACATTCCTCAAGGAATCTGGGGAAATTACATTATAAAACTGCAACAGACGGCAGGCTAGAGTAACAAGCTCCGTTAGAGCATCATGGCCACACAGCACCACTCCTGGGGAGGGAAGCACACCTCGCAGCCCCTGGTCTGGCCGGCTGTCCACACGCACCCCAACCCCCTTGAATGTTGCCGGAAAGATGGCTTTTATCCCCACCGCACAGGCATTCGAGGGCTTGAGAAATTGTGGAAGCACATTTCCCTACTCTAAGTTTGCACTTGAAAACTGGTCCAAAGGCATCAGGTACATTTTGACATTTTTTGTTGGTTTTTCTAAAGGAGCCAGGGGTCTGCAAAATAACTGGTCACTATGCCATGAATAACTCTGAAATAAAAGGGATTGTTTCCCCACACGGGACCAGCTGTAAAGCTGCACCTTTGAAAATGCAGAGTGAAAGCGCTGTAGAAACCAGGAGAAACCTGGAGTGTTTCAGAATATCCGTGAGCCAGAGACGCGCCAGGGTGTGCACTCTGAGTGTGGTGCCTGTCTCATATACACATTGTCCAAAGCAGAACATTTCTGAGAGCAAACAGAGAAGGTGCTAACCGGTCCTGCCCAGGCAAACGAGCAAGCATGCTCCCCAGGGCTCTTAGTGGTTCTCTGTGAAATAAACCCTCAGATGGAAGACAAAGTGTACCTAGATTATAAAAGCCAAAATGTACTTTTTTAAAAAGAAGGTCTCTCTGGACTTAGTTCTTTGACTTTTCCCTGATGTGGTTTCAACCCAAATTACATAGGCATTTCTTATCAGCAAAAGCAGACAATAAAATATGGGAAGAACTGTAAGAGAAATGGGCCAGGGCTCTTGTGAAATTCTTTCGCCACACCAGCGGGCTTCTGCAAACAGGAAAACATTTAGCAAGAGGTGCACAAGCTAGTTAGAGATGCAGCCAGATGACCCCAAGGTAACTGTCAGCTGGTACTCATCAGCATTTCTCCCCTTTAAAAATAAGCCATAAAAGTGAAAGTGAAGCCTTGCCTCACATGTCCAAGTGCTTCTGCATGGCAAAAATAATCTGTATTCCAATCAGGTGATGTTGAAAAAGAGGTGACAATCGGATACAGAAAATGCGTGCTGGTGACTTCAAAGCTTCCTGCAGAACTTCAGAACAGACAGACTGATTCCACAGCGCTGCCCTTGTCTGTTTCTTCAAGGGCAGGTAATTTGAGACAAGCCTTCTTCCAGTCCAGCCCCACCCCAAAATAAAAGCACCCTAAAAATCTGAAATCAAGGTGACCACAGAGCTTTAAAAACAGAGGGGGATCGTCTTGCAACATTTTCTTCTATTAGCTAATACATTTCTTAGTCCTGGATCTTGAATCCTTTCCTCAAATAAAAAATAAAAATAAATAGACCTGAGTCGTCTTGAGCCATACTTCATGCAAATCTAAAGGAGAGGGGGGGTCCCCAGCATCTCACCCCTCTCGCTTAGTCCCCTTATCTCATGACGAAGATGCTGGGGGTGGAGCCTACTGTGGTTAATGAGGAAAGTACTGTGGAGATGTTCACGGGAGGGAAGGAGAGCTGTTTCGCTCCTCCACAGCACGGTCACTGCCAGGCTGTGAGCTGGACAGCGGGCTTCCAGCGAGCCTGCACGGTGCATGTAGCATAGAGTGAGCCAGTCCCCCTTCTGGGCTCAGCACACCTGCTGAGGGGTCTTGAGAAAGTCCTGCGTCCCCCTGAGACCAGGCTCTGACTCTGCTGCTCCTTAGCTGCAGACACCATGCAGAAAGCAGGCAGCTGAGAGCTCAGCCCCTCCAAGCTCCCCTGTGTAATACATGTCCTTTGCATAGACCCTGGGAAAGAAATAGAACTTCCCTGAACTGTTTTCCATTGACTGGCCCCATCAATCCTCCAAAATGTTGCCTCCACCACGTCCCCTTCCCCAAGCATGTTTCACATTTTGACAGAGCAAAACCTATTACTGTGACCCGGGGTAAAATTTCATTAACCCAGAATTTGCTGATTTGAAATCATTCGTGCTGGGCTGAGGTTTAACTTTGCCCAGCAATCCTCTTCTTCTTTCACACAGCAATTTAAATTTATAAACAGTATTTGGGGGGAAAGTGTCAAAATGCATCAGGGAAGACGTCGTTTCAGCACATGGGAAGCACTCACTCACAAAATAATTGTTACAGGAAATAAGTCATAGTTAAATATTCACTATTGCAGCTCCCTGAAGACTCCGAAAGGTCACGTTTCTGTCTTAGCAGTGCTACTGTAACTCTTTCAAAAGTCTAATTCTGACTGCTTGCTCCCTGAATTATTGCAAATGAATGTCATCTCATTTAATCTGAAACAAAAAGGGTCCTGTGTCTAGTAAACACTAACAACTGAATTTTACAGTGTTTGATACAAGTCTCCCGGCAGAAGGTGGTATTGATGGAGCTGCTTTTTAGAGTTAGAAGTGAAGATACACACATTTCCAGTTGCTCCCCAACTTAGCACTGTCTTTGTGCCCAATCTCATGCCCTGTGCCCTACAGAGGAAGTGAATCTAATTGCAGAGGCAAGACTAGAGAATAACTGGATCCCAAATTCTGTGATGCTAAACCCAAGCAAAACAGAAAACCTTAGCAAGGCAAGAGACTAAGCGGAATATACACGAATCAGGGACATTGCATGCGCTGGAAGAGCCCTTCCACACCGCTTCAGTCACCTTCGCGGTCTGCAAAACTCAGCTCAACCACTCCTCCACGGGCCTCTCTGGGGATCCTGGCCCTTTCATTCTAATGACCGCGTCAGGGTGCCTGCCATTTGCACTGCCCTGTGCACGTCACCGTGTGCCTCATCGTCTTTCTCCACCACTAGCAGTGGACCAAGCCTGTGTCTCTGGGAGTTATCAGCGCCTTGCCAGGAACTAGGCACAAATTCAACTCTCAATAGTGCTTCAATGAATAAGTGAATGAATGAATGAATGAAAGCACTTTTTCCTGTACATTCCTCTTTATGGAAACTTCCCGGCTCTCAGAAATTAAGTAGTAAATCAGGGCTGCCACATTTTTGCCCAGCAGTCCTCCTGCGTCAGTTTTTGCAGCCCCGTTGGAGTGTAGATATCATTTTTTAATGTCAGCTTTACCAGGCAGTTGCAAAGGTGCTATTACTTCCCCAGAATGGAAAGTCCCTCAGCTGAGTGGACAAGGAAACTTCCGGTTTCTGTGACCCACATCTGCAATTTCTCAGGCATCTTCACATCGTGCCGGGCTGGGCCCCATATTCAGTTGGCCTCTTTCCACCGCCACCTCGTCTTCAAGCATCTGTAATCACCTCGTGGCAACAACATCTCATATGTGATACTGCCTGTTCATAGCAATAGCTTATCTTCTGGAAAGAGGGATTCCAATACCATCAATAAACCAAGCAGCGGAACAAAATCCTGATATTCTCAAGGTGGGCTTACGTCAAGACCCTCTTAAAAACAGCACGGATTATTTAGCCCATGAATGCAAGCAATCCGTGACTACATAAGGAAAGGATTTCTAGCTGCCTTCTTTTCATATATATTTTAGTGTTTCCACTTATCTGAAACAAGCAGTCACCTGGACTTAATTACTTTGTGACCTCAGTTTTTCTATTGTTACCCTCCCCGATACATTGTTGCCAAAGAACCTGTACCCTGACTCCAAAATGTTATTTTAATTGTAAACGAATCAGTCTTTAACCTTCCATAACTTCATGTGGTTGCTTCCAAAGTTTGAACCGCCCATTAACCTTGACCAGGTTCTAACTTTCGGGATTCTGATTCAACTTGATTCTAACCAGCACTTCAATTTTTAAAATGTCCTCTAAAACCCCTTGCCCTGCCAACACATGGTCACATTCCATAACTAGACTGGGGAGCGCGGGCAGCCCGTGCCTGGCTCTGTCCCCATGGGCCAGGACCTGTCCCTGGTGCTGCCGCCAGGGAGAAGGGGCCCGTCTGCCCTCCCCCACTTCCCTGTCCTGAGTGAGCTAAAAGCAGAAGTGCAAATGACACGGTGTCCACCTGACACCTAGGGCAACCACTGACTTCATGGTCATAGTATCTGGCTTGGATTCTGGCTTTCCTGCTTACTAGCTCTGGGCACCTTCACACGTTTTGTCACCTTTCTGTGCCTAGGTTACTTAGATATAAAAGAGTAACAGTGGGGCTTCCCTGGTGTCGCTGTGGTTGAGAATCTGCCTGCTAATGCAGGGGACACGGGTTCGAGCCCTGGTCTGGGAAGATCCCACATGCCACGGAGCAACTGAGCCCGTGCGCCACAACTACTGAGCCTGCGCGTCTGGAGCCTGTGCTCCACAACGAGAGAGGCCACGATAGTGAGAGACCCGCGCACCGCGATGAAGAGTGGCCCCCGCTCTCCGCAACTAGAGAAAGCCCTCGCACAGAAACGAAGACCCAACACAGCCCAAAATAAATAAATAAATAAATAAAAATTTTAAAAAAGAGTAATAGTAATATTACCTACCGCACAGGGGGTCATGAAGATTCATTGTGATGCTATGATTAAGGCATCCGAGCCTGGCACACAATAAACACTCAGTTAAATGTACACTGTATCTATCGACTCTCTGTTTACCTGTCTCTATATATCTGTATCTATCTGTATTTTTTTTGCTTTCATTGACTATCAGCTTTTTGGGAGCAGGTACCATTCCTCATTCATCTTTGCACCCGTCAGAGAAGGCAGTCACTAAGTGCTAACTGATTTAATGTTGTTAAATTTACACTCTGACCCAACTTTCTATCAAGTTAAAAATATTTTAATTACTAGAAGACACTGCTAAACAAAAATGTGGAATTTTCTTTTCTCTTTCCGTATCAGGCTTCCAGGATTTTGTAACCCTCTGTACATCATCTTACTTCTTACAGCACCTGCAACCCAGAGAAGCAAGAGGCTCGGGGACTAGCCTGGCAGAGAGCTGCCATATAATATAATGCATGTCATGCCATGTGCATGCCGGCTGTCAGTATGCACACAGCGCACACACAGGCACGCACACACGTGCACACACACGGAGGAGGGGGCAGCCAAAGTGAACTGTTGAATTATAATTATACGTGCATCTAATTTTGTGAGCGCTTCACACAGTATCACCCACAGGCTACACTGTACCTGGAAAGACCAATGACATGTTTATTTGGGCAACATGGAAGCAGAGGGTAGTTATCTATATGCTTCAGGTCAAAAATACATTTTGCCCTATACACAGAGACAGTTGACGTCAAGGTGAATTTCTTGGTTTGAAATAGCTAGATAATTGAAGCGTCTATTTTCCACCATATATGGAAGATACACTTTAAAGGAATCTTCAGCACTGGAATCATTTTCAGCAAAATGTCTATGAGAGTTGACTGTGTGTCAGGTGCTGGGAAAGGTGTAGATGCCAAAAAGAAGCCCCCATCTTATGGGGGGGGAGGGGGCATGAAAAGGACAGCAAAGTGAATCTGGCGTATTGATGCTGTGATGGAAGCTTGTACGGTGGAGGCCACAGGCAGGGAATGGTTAATTTCAGTTTACAAGTGAGCTCTACGAATGGGGCCCATTTTAAAAAGTAAATCAAGTCAAAATTCACGTTTATTCAAGATCACACTTGGAATGGTGTCCAAATGTTCCCAACAAAGACAGTTCATGAAAAACGATGAGAAAATGTGCCCCGATCACCCCTCTTCTGTTGCTATAATCGTTGATTAGGGGCAGTAGCCCCAGAGGCACATGTTGGGCCCAGAAAGTGAAATCGCTTGTCTCTCTCCCATTTGTTGCAGGAGGGTGGAGTCTACAGGGACAGAAAGACTCCTACAGCAGGAAGTCTCCCCAACCAGAAGCCAGTGCCTCCAGCAGCCTGAGGGAGGAGTAGGGCCTCTCCTCTCCTGGACCCCAGGCTTCTCAGTCCAGCCTGCCTGCCCAGGTGAGCTTTCCCATCCAATCAGCAAACACCCCTGGGGGCCGCGCGTACAAAGCATTGGGCTTCACGTGGAGACAAGCGGAGTGAAAACACCCCACCCCCGATGGTGCGATCACTCAAGTCTCCATGTCGAGTTTAAGTAACAAAGGCAGGCAAACCACAGGGGTAAAGATGAAATTTAAAAATCCATAGATTGGGCTCTTCCTCTTGTTCTGCCCCTTTTCCCAGACCAGTAAAGTGTTGGAGGTTTTTTTGTTTGTTGGTTTGTTTTTGGTTTTGTTTGAGCTCTCTGGAGGTCATGGGCGTCCTGATCCTTTGTGCCTGAGCCGTATAAGTGCCTCGGCCTCCACTCAGGAAGCACCCCCTTCCCCAGAGTCCCTTCAATAAGGCTCTCCCCTAGAGAGTGCAGTTGGGTCGGCTTCCAGGGCCACTTCTTTCCCAAGCCCAGCTGGAGCCCTGGCCTAAGCCACAGGACCTCTGGTTGGAGTCCCTCCCGCAGCTTGTTTTCCTGGTATCTGCTCCGAGCCCCCTCCGCCCCTCGGCTACCCAAGTCATCGCCTGTTACTGGCCAACTTCAGTCTCTGAACGGATCATCTTCTGCCCCATGGCTCGCTGTACAATTAACCTCCCCCCAGTTGCACAACCTACAAAAGACTGTTTTTGTCTGGAGCTTTCTAAAAAGCAGATTCCTCAGGAGCTATTCTAGATAAACATACGTCACCCTTATACATAACCAGAACTTTGGGAGGGGGTTATGCACTGTTCCGTCTGGTAAACATGTCCTTCTCCCACCACTCGACAGCGCCCATCAGCCCCCCAGCCCCATCAAGTCTGTCCTGGTGCCTGCAATGCTATTCATGCCTTTGAGTTAGAACTTATAGTGACGACTGGGAAACTGAATTCGTGTCGGCTGTGTTCACCTGGGGGCAACGTTAGTGATCAGCTCAGTTGCCAACAGTTAGTGATGGGCAGGACCCAGCCAGACCGAGGAGCAAAGGAGGCCAGAGGGACCCCAGGGCCAGGCGGTGCTATAGGATCAAAGAGGGAGGGGCGCTGAACGAGCAGCCCGAGGACCCCTGCATCTGCATCAGAGCCTCCCAGCATGATTGCAAAGTAGACAGCATGTGACATCCCTCCCTCTGACATGCTTAATCCATTTGGAAGGCACCTTCCTTGAAAATCACAGTTCATGATTTATTCTGTCTCTGCAATGCCTTTTCCCTCCAATGTTACAGAAGTTACCGTTTGTCATCTCATCAATAAACTTTAAGTGGATAAGAGTAGGTTTTTAAGAATTTCTTAGAACAAGGTCATATTTTCGCGTTTAATGGTGGTGTCCACAAAGCCTACCTCACCCCCCTCTTCAGGTATTCACTCTGCGGAAACCATGTCTTTTCCCAGTCAAGAGGTCATAATGCATTTCTAGAAACAGGGGGCCCAGCTGGAGCACAAGCAAAGTCTGCGGCTGTAACTGACACATCTGGGCAGGGCCGGCAGGAGGTGAGGTGGACTTTCCAGGACTCCATGTGCATCAGAAACCAGGGTGACTCATCCAAAGTCTAGAGAAGGCCAGGAACCCGGCTGCATCAGATCACAGCGGTGACCATCCAAAGCACTAGACAGGCCTGGCCTCGTATTCATCCTCCAGGAGTCCTCGGGTGCTCCCTGGATCGCAGGAGTTGGTGGTGTACCAGAGAGGAAGACTTTTGGCTGAAAGTGACAGCAAACCTGACCGCAGTGGCTTAAACAAATCAGGGGCTCACTTTTCTGGTTCAGTGGCCCCATTCTGAGACTGCCGTGGTGACCCGGTCATGGGCTGCGTTTGGTGAGAACAGTCCCACCTACCATGTCTGCGTGTGCTCCATCAGAAAGAAAAAGGAAGTCATCCTGCAGCACAAGTTTTCAGGAACTCGAAGCGAACTCTGCTTCCTCTCATCCCTTTGGCTGGCACTAGACCCGGTGGCCGCCCCCAGCTGAGAGGTAACAGATATCAAGGGGATCGCACATGGGGCTTGGGACCGTGAGCCTGTGGCATCTGCTGCTAAGGGGAGTCCTACGACACGGGGTTCAGTTTTAGCGTAAACGGCAAGACCGCAGCCCCGACCTGGAAAGCAGCTTCCCCCGACGCCTGCCAAGAGCGCAGAGTGACTTGGACATACCGAGGACCACCCCACACGGTGACGGGGCCCCCTCACTGGTGTGCCCCTCCCACAGCAATGGGCTGCCCCAGAGAGCCATCATGAAGCCCGGAAGAAGCTCTGTGGCACGCAAAGATCACCCCAAGGAGCTGGGGCAGGAAAGGAGGGAAGAAGAGAGATGCTGCAGGGAAAAGAACAGGGACCGCCCCGCATCCCTAAGGGGCCCTCAGTTCTGCAGGGAATGACTGGGGGAGGCGGGGTGCAGAGGTCCTGCTGTAGCATGAAGCTACATTGGGACCCTGGGGCTCTGGGGCCTCAGGAAGCACAGTGACCTTCAGCAACTAGAATCTACTAGCTGTGTGACTGAATAAATAAAAGACCAAATGACCATTCGCTGGGCATGAATTCAGAGTTCATTTGTAAACACAGGTCTTTTTTTCAGATGAAGAGGGAAACTAGAAATTTATCGAGTCTAAGGTATGCCAGATTCTTTGCCCAGATTGTTTTACTGAATCCTTATAACAACCCTATACATAGGCATTATTTTCATTTACCAATAAGAAAACAGGCTCAAAGATCTTGAATCAAAGTCTAAGGTCACTCAGCTAAAAAGGGGAAGAGCCAACTAAAACCCAAACACGACCCAAATCCAAAGTTCATCTTCAACATTACACGTGTTCAGATGACTCTAATTTTATCTGGAGAGTGATTTTTATTATTCATAATACCCCACTTATATCTAAGGAGATTGGAAACAGCTACCTCTATAAAAACCCTCTATAAAAACGTAGCTGAACGACCCTCCCCTCATTTTCAAAGACAACAAAAATGTTGGGATTTTCCCCAAATGTATAAGAAGATGAGAAGTCCAAGAAAGACCCAGAATTCCCAACTCCTCTGACAATACTCCGTCTAAGCCAGGGCTGTCACCTCTGCTACTGGATGAATGCCCTTTTCAACTCGGGGCCAGGATTGGGTACAGCAAGTGAGGCACCACGGAAGAAGGAGCCGGAATCTCGGTCATCAAGATACATGATTTTTAAGGCAATAACTTTAAAAATAAAAATTAACCCCAAAATCCATCATGAACAAAATATCCAAACATTTAAACAAAGGCAGGCTGTTATGTGTTAGATTCTGCGGTTTCTGAAACAGTGGTTTCTAGCGGGCCATGGTTCCCATGTCCCCAGACCCACTACTGTGGCCGGGGCAGCCTTCAGCCCCGTGAGGGTTGACGTCAGGGCACAAACAGCCTGAGGAATGAGGGGTTATCTATAGTCATGGTTTTCTGATATCAGAGCTTCTGTTTACTTGTTCTGCCCGGTTTGAAACATGGGAGGAGGTTTTGCTCAGTATATATGGGGTACCTATTCCTATTACTGCCTCAAGCCCCAGTGTGACCCCCTCCCTCCAGCTGCTCAGTGTTTCTTGCACCCAGAAAGCAGGGAGGAGACAGACAAGGATGAGGACCTCCAATGGCATTAGCCAGCTCCCAGCCTCCCGGGGTCACCGGTGCCACTTGCTCAGGGCCAGCTGGCTCATCCCGTCCACGCAAATCCCACACGAGCATGTCACTGTGGCACCCTTTCCAACGCCCCTCTCCTTGGGAGACACTGTAACTTTAAAACAACCCCAACAGGCTTAGAACAGTCTTATTCCCCCCAAAGATGCCAAGTGTGTAGTGGAGAGCCGCAGTGAAAGATGCTACGTATCCACGGACACGCTGATAATGACTTTGACAATAATGGACAGGCTAGAATATATTGTACTGGGTACCTGACAGTGTAAACAGGACTAGAAGACTGTGTCTTAAAAAGATTGCAAGAGCAATTAGCACTTCATTAATATGATATAAATGCTAATTTGTGATTAGCATTATGATATAATGCTAACCCACTGGTTTTGCCCAACCAGTGTCAGTGTTGTTTCAGAGAACACACCGCCCGGATTCCCAGGATGACAGGAGAGGTTTCCCCTGGGGACCCCCTTTGAAGGGGGCGCAGATCACAGGCATCACGGATGCCCTGGAATATCTGCTCAGCCTAGACTGTGCCCACGTTCTCAGATGAAGGGCCTCCTGTGGGAATTCCACGAAGCCCACACTGCTCTGGGTTCCGAGGGGTGCCTGGTGACTGATTTCAAAGCTGCTGGCCACAGCAGGACGCATGATGATAAAGTGTCCCGCTGAAGGGCAGGGCTGCACCGCGTTCTGGGAGGGGACGGGGCTTCCGAGAACAGCTAAGATTCTCCACCGCAAACCGGCAGCTGGTAATGACCAAAGTGATTGCCTTAAATAATTGATTAACTTATACCGGTTAAAAACAAAAACAAAACCAAAACGCCACGGAGTGTTATGAATAGTCTGAGATAAAATCGCACCATTTGGGAAGAAGAGAGGCTCAGAAGCAGCCTGTGTCTGGCATCTCCCCAAGGGTGTGATCAGGGTATCACACATCAAAGGACGGTGGCAAAGGGGTTCACCCAGTAAATCATTTCATAGGATCCATTTTAAACATGGCCAATAAGAAAGATCCTCTAGAGAGTCCCACTGCCCCTTTTGTTTACCGCTAGTCCCTCTGGAAGAAGGAGGAGGAAAAATGGGGAAAGGATTGTGGGGGAGACCTGAGAAAGGGCACCTCCCTGGTGAAAAGAATGTCCCACTGTCCTCACCTCCACCAGCAGGTACACTGACCTATAGCACACAGTTAAAGATGCTCACCCTCACACACACACACACACACACACACACACACGTGCAGACACACAGCCCGTGCCAGCTCTGCCCCTCTTCAGGACTCTTCCTGGGTCTTCCTCAGCATGTCAGTGTTGCAAAATTATATTAAACTCATTCTAGGGACACAGGGGCAGCCATCCCTGTTCCCACAGCAGCATTTCACTCGTTCCCTGGTTGATCCACGATGCAGAAGAGGGACCCGCAAATCCAGTTGAATCCCAAAGGCGCACTGAGCACCTGGTGAGTGCAGACACTGCCTCATCCCGTGGGGCAAAGACAGGATTCAGAGCAGGAGATGGACAGATCACACGCGGCCGCTCAAGGTCAGGGCGTGATGGAAAAGAACCAAGTCAACGGCAGAGAGGGCTTCCTGGAGGAAGTGCGATCTGAGCTGGTCTCCTTGAAGGAGAAGACAATTTCAACAGGAATAAAGGGACAGAAGCCTTCCAGGGTGAAGGCGGGAGTGAGCAAAGGCACAAAACAGGTGACTCAGGGTGGTCAGAACTCAAGTCTGGGGCCATCTTTCTTCAAACCAAAAGAAGCTGGAGTAGCAAACAGACAGACAAGGAAGCAGAGCATTTGAAATGGGAACGACCTGGAAAATGCCAGCCATGGTGGCTAGATTGACATTTCCCAGACTCAGATCCCAGGACATATTCTTAACAGTCTGTGTCTTTTCTTAGAAAAAGTTAACATTTTCTGTTTTCACTGTGATCATCATTTTCAAAGAAGAGGCTGCTCTTTACGTACTCCTGGTCACCTGGCGAATCTCCTAACAGCCCAGCTCTGCCACCTCTGTGTTTACAGCGATGTTGGAGTGTGGAGCTCTGCTTTCACAGATGCGGGCCGACCAGACGCAAGTAATGAACTTGGGCTGAGAGAAAGACTGAATGACATCACTGAGCACTGCATGAACGACAGTTTCACAGCAGTTCAAACAGAGGCCTCCAGCGGGAGGGCTGAGTCACCCCAAGCTGGGCAGTGATGGGGCCAAACTAACCAGGATCTGCCCGGCCACCAGCACCGGGGCCCGTGTGCGTCAGCAAAGGATCAGCGCACACACCTGAACTTTAGAGGATTTCAGTTTGGTTCACACCTGATCCGGAGAACTGTTTTTGTTTTATAGAAATGTGGGAGCGACAAGCATAAAAAGGTCGACTCCTAGCTGTGTTTGTACAAACAGAACTTGTTCAAAACAACACCCGGTGACCCAGGGGTTTTTTTGGTCCTTTAAAAGGAATCACTATATTTCTGGAGTTTGAGAAACACTGCCCCAGACCAAGAGCTCCCGGAGGGACAGGGCCCTGGTCTTACCATCCTTGAATCTCTGTTTCAAGCACGCGACGTCTGGTGTGAGGTAGGGGATTTGATAGGAATTGGTTAAATCGGGGCGTGTGGCGTCTGTTGAGAGCAGGGAAGGTAATTCCTTCCAGGGAAGACTGGTTCCCTGGTCTCCATTCTGTTGGCTGCAGCCGCTACCTGGCAGCCTCATGGCTCTCCTGGCCATGTGCCCTCAGAGACTCCCAGAAGTGGTGCCTGAAACTTGATGGTTACCAGCTTCCCAAAGACCCAGAGGCATTCAAGGAAGCAGAACCATGTCACCTGCGGTCCCAAGAGGGGATGGATGCAGCTAAAAGGAGGACACCTGGAAAAGCCCTGTCCCGAAGATCATTGTGCAACAGCTGGAGAGCCGCTGACATGATGTGCTCCTAACTGTAGGGGCTCATGTTCACACAGCTCTCACTGTGTGCCAGGCTCTGCTCCCAGGACTGAGCCACAGTCACCTAGGTAGCCAGTACTGCCCTCAGGACAGGCAAGCCAGGAGAGAACCCCTGCCTAGCCCCGTGCTTTACTACCCAACACTCAGCACTGACACAGTGTAGAGTACCTGTGGTCTCCTGAGAAGCGGCCCCCCAAAATCCACATCCCCATCCCCAGAACCTGAAAACCTGTTACCTTATATGGGATTTTACAGCTGTGATTAAGGTAAGGATCTTGCAGTGGGGAGGTCACCCTGCATCATCAGCGTGGGCTTTACATAACATCACAATGTCACTAGGAGAGAGGCAGAGTGAGACTTGACACGTGGGGAAGAAGAGGAAGCCACGTGACCACGGAGGCAGAGGCTGGAGTCATGTGTCCAGAAGCTAAGAAACGCCAACGGTGACCAGAAGCTGGAAGAGGCAAGAAACAGAGTCTCCCCCAGAGCCTTGTGAGGGAGAGCGGCCCTCAGACTTCAGCTGGTGATATGGATTTCAGACTCCTGCCCTCCAGAACTGACAGAGAATCAGTGTCTGTTGTTGTAGGTAACCAGGTTGGATAATTTGTTACAGCAGCAATAGGAAATGAACACATCATCATTAAACAGCCGTTCTCACAGCAACACCATTCAAGCCCCAGGGTCATGCTTCTCCACGCCTGTGGAAGCTTCAATAACAAGTGTTCGGCTTCAATGACAGCAAAAAGATGGATAAACTATAGGCAATCATGAATGAAGACTTGCGACGGGGCTTCATCTCTATAAACCTTTATGCTAATCTACAAATTCTGTATCTAATCCTTTATTACGAGTCAGTCCCTTGTAATGTGCCTTCTCCCTTCAACAATGAGAGAATATAAAATTTAGTTAATATACAGGTTTGCACAATGAGACAACTATATAATCGCCCTTATTGATATATTTTTTCACTCCAAGGAATCGGGATAATTTGGGGAAAGTGCCAGTTCTGGAAGGTCCCAAGCCTGCCTGCTCTCTTCTCTAATACCTCAGGGGAAGCACATGTGTCACTAGAACTGCCCATGTGCATAGAGCCTGCAGGCAGCTTTCTGGGTCAAGAGCGGGGTGGTTCTGCTTTACAGACCAATACCTTTGCAAAGGAAACCACATCTACTACCTTTGCTCACAACACAGTCCTTCATTCATGAAGATTCAACTAAAAATCCCCAGGTATTTATCAATAGAATGTAACACTGAAGGACGAAGGATCAAGACGTTCAAAATTTTAAGTGAGGGCTTCCCTGGTGGTGCAGTGGTTGAGAGTCCGCCTGACGATGCAGGGGACACGGGTTCATGCCCCGGTCCGGGAAGATCCCACGTGCCGCGGAGCGGCTGGGCCCGTGAGCCATGGCCGCTGAGCCTGCGCGTCCGGAGCCTGTGCTCCACAACGGGAGAGGCCACAACAGTGAGAGGCCCGCGTACCGCAAAACAAAAACAAAAACAAATATTTTAAGTGAAACTTATTTTGAACTAAAATATATTCCAAACTATTAACCAAATGGGGTGATGAAAAATAAAGATATTTTAAGAGTTGTAGGACTCAGAGAGTTTTACTTCCCTTTCTGAAAAAATTGCAGAGTCGTAAATACTTGCAAGGTACTCCTCTTAGCACTTAGCATGCACTTAACTCCTTGAATCTTCACATTGACCCTATATGTTATTTTTATCCCAAATTTATAGACGAAGAAACAGTGGCACAGAGAGGCTACACTCTAACACACTGAAAAGGGAACTCAAGAAAAAAGATGCTATAAAATTTAACTCACAGTGAAATAAGGAGGAGACCAATGGAAAGAAATCCAATGTTGACAGCTGTGCAGCATGTCTAGAAAGCAATGGACCCCTTAAAAGAGAAAGTAAGATGTCTTGTGAAGAACATCTTCAAGACAGAAACAAATCCAATCACACACGTTATATGATAACCTGAAAGGTCTAAAAGACATGTTGGTTACATATGTCCCTGCGGTCAACACTTACCAAAAAACAAACAAACAAACAAATTTTTTAAAAAAGGAAACACCAGAGGAATTAGAGGAAGAGGAAGATAGCTGTACAAAACATGCATGCTCCAAATATGAAGCAAACTTACAGGTGCCCTAATTTGAGGAATAGATGGAGTTTAGGAAAAGAAAATTAGATTTAATATTGACTCTTAGGAGATCATCCTTCAAATACACCAGTTTGGTTAACATAGAAATAACTTTTCTTTATTTTGCAGTACATAAAATATTAAATAATCATAATAATATAAATGCTATTTTTTTATTTTAATTTTTATAATTGATCCTTAAAAGCATAGAAAACTTAGCTATAGTTACAGTAGTAAACATAAATATGTTTGATTCTGACAATACAAAAATATAATGGCACAGCTGGACAGAGAGGAAAGAAAGATGCGAGTTATAAAGATGCTGATTTTTCCACCTTCCTTAGTGGAGTATCAACAGGTACCATCTGAAGTTAATGGATCTACAACACCAAAGATACCATCCATGAAAGAAATAATAGGTTGGACTTTATTAAAATTAAAAACTTCTGCTCTGTGAAAGACATTGTCAAGAGAATAAGAGGACAAGCCACAGCCTGGGAGAAAATATCTGCAAAAGACATATCTGAGAAAAACTTGTCACCCAGAATATACTAAGAACACTTAAAATTCAACAATAAGAAAAAAAACAACTCCATTAAAAAAATGGGTGAAAGATCTGAACAGACACTTCATGGAAGGTGATAAACAGATGGCAAATAAGTATCTTAAAGGATGCTCACAGCATATGTCATCAGAGAAATGCAAACTAAAACAATGAGATACCACTATAAACCTATTAAAATGGTGAAAATCTACAGTTAATGGATCATGAAATACAGAATCATATTAAAGTTATGAAACTATTGGAAAAATGTTTAAAATACATAATCAACAAAAGTTAACAAGCAAAAGAGAGATGGAAGAATATGTAAAGGCATTAAATTTCATATCTTTCCTAGTTAAGAGTTAATACACACCGTCCAAAGTTGATTGATCAAGATATAAGGGTAAAAATAATTCTATATGAAGTTATGGTGGCAATTTCTAGAAGAATTAAAAGTAAAAGTGCCTATCTTTGGGGCAAGGAGGACTAAGGATGAGGAGATGTTCAGAAAGTTATTTTTATTTTGCATCTTCTGTGCTACTCAGATTTTTTTCTATAATGTGCATGTAGTGCTTTTATAATATAAAAGCAATTTTTAATCAGTAATTTTTCTGTTAGTGAAGAAAACAGCAGAAGGATAAAGTCTATGGAAATTTTTCTGGAAGTTAATAATAAATGTCAATAACAAAGAGTTGCTGAAAATAATGAATTTTTGAATTTTGAAATGCCTTGAAGTTTTTCTCAAATTGTAAATACCTCTAAGGGTGTTCATCTAAGTCCTACTTATCAGACACACTACTAAGTTCAAATTATAAAAATTTTACCTGTAATTGAAGCCAGCTGCAACCTTTTTGACACGAACTAATTGCTGATAATGATTTAAGTGCTGTACATGCACACGCCACAATTGTTTTAAATAGGGGAACCTCTCACAGCTTTCTCTGAAAAGAACAGTTAATCTTCACTGCTGACTTATCAAATCCTTCAGTCACCTGTTTGCCATCATTCTCGTGAGCTGATAACTTGTTTATTAGAGTCATAATGTGCAGGTGGAGGAATAAAGGTCTCACTTGATGGCCCTGGAATTTATTCTGACATTTCTATAGGGGAAAAGTTGGCAAAAGCATCAGCCTTGATGATAGCAGAAGAAGACAATGAAGGCGGTATTATCTTTTGAATTCAAGGCAAATGAAAAATCAGCATTTGTTGAATATCAGTAACTTTATTTTTAATTTTATTATTTTTAAAATTTTTATTTTATATTAGAGTCGATTTACAATATTGTGTTAGTTTCAAGTGTATGGCAAAGTGATTCAGTTGTACATATACATATATCTATTCTTTTTCAAATTCTTTTCCCATTTAGGTTATTATAGAATACTGGGCAGAGTTCCCTGTGCTCTACAATAGGTCCTTGTTGGTTATCTATTTTAAATAGAGTAGTGTGTATATGTCAACCCCAAACTCCCAATCTATCCCTCCCCCCCATCCTTACCCCTGTGGTAACCATAAATTTGTTTTCTATGTCTGTGAGTCTGTTTCTGTTTGGTAAATAAGTTCATTTATATCATTTTTTTAGATTCTGCATATAAGCAATATTATATGATATTTGCCTTTCTCTGACTTACTTTGCTTAGTATGATAATCTCCAGGTCCATCTAAGTTGTTGCAAATGGCATTATTTCATTCTTTTTAATGGCTGAGTAACATTCCATTGTCTATAGGTACCACGTCTTTATCCATTCATCTGTCAATGGACATGATACAACTGGGTACAATGCATAACCTGGAAGGTGGTCCTTCTACCTGCTGTAAATCAGGGGTGCCAGGTACCAGTAAAATTGGGAGGCTTCCAGTTTGGGGTCAGTTGCCTCCCTCCATCCTCAGCATGCTTGTCCCTCTTTGGATGTGTCTGATCTTTTCTTCTTTTCTTTAGCATTCTACCGGTTCCCTTTGTCTGCTCACCAAGGTTTGGAGCACTTCATACACCACTGGCTGGAGTGTTCATTGTTACACCTCTAGTGGTGGACAGAAGAGCAACTTGGCCACATATATTTCAGAGTTAACCTGGCCTTTGATTTTGCAATTCTTCAGCTAAGGATTTATCTAAAGAGAATAAGACCAGATCCTGTGCAAATTTTTAGCTCCAAGGATTTCATCAGGGTATTGTTTATAACAATGGGAAACAGGAAGCCGTCTAAAGGGCTGACAGTGGGGGGCTGACCAGATACCTTAGCACTCACACCTGGAAAAGACGTGCAGTGACAGGTCATCGCGGAACCCATGACATCTGGGTTCCACAGCCAGGACACCCACTTACCAGGGTAAATCTTCAGTACATTGCACAGCACTGTCAGCCTCAACTTTCTCATTTGTAAAATGGAAATAACAGTACCTACCTCATCTGGTCATTGGGTCATTAAAGCGCCTAAGCTATATAACACACTCAGCACAGTGCCTGACATGTTGTAATTACTTGATAAACACTACTTAGTAAAAAGAGTAAGAATAATAATGGTAGCAGTAGTAATAGTAAACCATAAAAATCATGTCCAAGGGGAAGAGAGACAGATGGAAAAAGCCATACCTGTGGGAATTGATGGGGAAACAAAACAGTAGCTGCTCTTGACCTCGTTAACGGAATGTATGCATAATAAAACATAATTACCAGAGTAGAATGTTAATGGTGGACATCCCTAAGGTGTAGAATCATGATGATTTTATTTTCTTTTTGATCCTCTGTGCATATAAACTTTCTACAAGGAAAGTATTTTACTTTTTTAGGAATTCAGAGACAGAAGGAATTACATTTTTAAGAAGTATTCCTGTTTTAGATTTCGACAGTTCACAGACTTTCAGAGTTGAGAGAAAGTTTGTGTTATCTACTGCAGCCCTCTCACTCTACTGATGAAGAAACAAGGGCCGCCCCCCATTCTCTGCACAGAGAACCAGAACCTAGGCTTCCCTGACGCCTGGAAAAGCATATTAGAATTGGATACAAAGCACACTGATCTGGGTCTCTGTCCAGGATCTCTCTTCTATTCCGGGTACAGGGCATAGTGCCTGACCCACAGTGGGAACCCATTCCTGTTGAATAAATGCCTGAATGAATGAGTCACCTGTGCTCTCAGATGCCGCTCTGCTCTCCTAAGTGTTACAGGACCTACAAAGGGCTATAAAAGCAGCGGTTAATCCCCCAGGGTAGGGTGGGAGGAATTCACAAAGGCTTCCTAAGGCATTGAGCCAGGTCCTGGAGGATGCAGCCAAGACATCTCCAGACCCAAGAAACAGCCCCAGGACCGAGAAACACACTGTGAGTTGGGGAAGAGGCTATTGTCTTAGTAGCACAAGATAATGTGTTAGTAAACGGGGGGGGGGGGGGGGGGGGGGGGGAAGACACGTGACATAACTCTTGCGTCCATTTCTTTCTAGGCCATCTAAAGAGGCCAGGTGGCTATTTGGGGAAAATGATTTAAGATAATTGGTTACTAGCTGGCGAGGGTTTCATGGGTCTTTCTGTCCAGATAACATTTGCATTTTCACTGGGGGGGCCTCTGACTTTGCCCCCAGTAATGAGAGAATTGTAGGGAATTAGGGCGGGTCGGGCAGGAAGAGGTTCTCTCAGGCCAGGAATGCCCCTCAGCCTGCAGTAAATCATGGCTCACTGACAGCCGGCTTCCCCACCCAGGAATCCTGCTGGGGAGGCACTGCAAAAGATCAGCCGGCACACCTCCCCGCAGCCACAGCCAACGCCCAGCTCAGACCAACGCCCTCAAGCAAATGTGCTCCCAGGGACCTGCTTATGATGGGGCTTTTGTTTTCATTTCAAGTTAATCATTGAATCTGTACACTCTGCTTCTTATACTCAGTGAAGTAAGTCAGACAGAAAAAGACAAATATCGTATGAGATCGCTTATATGTGGATTCTAAAAAAGGGCACAAATTGAATTTATTTACAAAACAGAAATGTTACAGGTGTACAAAACAAATTGATGGTTACCAGGGGGTAAGGGTGGGGGGAGGGATAAATTGGGAGATTGGGATTGACATATACACATTTATATATATATATATATATATATATAAAATAGATAACTATATATAAAATGGATAACTATATCTATATATAAAATAGATAACTATATCTATATATAAAATAGATAACTAATAAGGACCTACTGTATAGCACAGGGAACTCTACTCAATACTCTGTAATGACCTATATGGGAAAAGAATCTAAAAAAGAATGGATATCTGTATATGTATAACTGATTCACTTTGCTGTACAGCAGAAACTAACACAACATTGTAAATCAACTATACTCCAATAAATTTTTTTAAAACAATACAATAATCACATTAGCCTTTTCATCTGCTCTTCTGTACCTCTTACAATTTAAGAGAGGTTGAAAGGTGTTCAAGCACACACACACACACACACACACACACACACACACACAGAGTCACTGATTTCCCAAGAGTTGATTTTTCATCAGGAATCCCCTGTTCGTAAGCACTTAAGATGTTCCACTTGGTAAGTTGGAGCCCATTATTTCCCTGCGAGCTTGATGTCTGTTTTGATAGGAGCAATTTATCACCCTGGTGAAATCAGACTGCTGTTTGGAAGGCAGGGCCAGGATTTATGAATCCCTTTTCACTGGGAATGAATTTAATTCCCGGGGGTGGAAGTGGTATTAAAAGATTTGGCCCTGCTACACCTGTGGCATTTGAGACGGTGGCTTCCAGAGTGAGTGGCAGCTGAGCCAGGAAACTCCTGCCCTCTCACACTCACATCTACACTGTGCTAGAAACATCTTCACCTTCTAAGCACAGAGAAAGCTCGATCTAGGGCATGAAATCCAATTAACTTGGGTATAAAACAATGGTTTTAGTTAACAATGAATTTAAAACAATAAAATTGATTTGTAGAGCATTTTCACCCTGTTCTTAGTGTGTGTGAGTTTTTGAATTATTATTCATTGAAGATACTTTTTCAAAGTATCCATTTTTAAGCTCTGAACCAAGTTCTTGCTCTCTTTGGGCCAACTTCTTCTTGCAATTTATAGTCTAGGGTTAGGGTATGTATTTAGTCCAGGTAAGAGGTCATGCTGCTCATGGTAATCACCTGGGAAGATTTAAAAGCTATGGGTGCCTGACTCCCCAGGGAGTCCGAGAATGTCTGGGGCACAGCATGAGAATCAGATTTGTTTTAGTTTCCCGGGTGATTCTAATGTATGATTAAGTTTGAGAACCACTACTATAAGATAATATATATAATAATAATTATATAATATATATTATATATAATATATATATTATAATGAGCTTGATATTTTGGAAACAAACATAACAGAGTTTCAAATTAGAAATCCGTCTTACAATTGGTTGTTTTTTATTCGAAGCCACCTTGACTTCCAACGTCATTTCATTGATCAAGTTGGTAACTGGCAAATACGCCTTAGTCATCATGGACAAGTGAGTTCTTTACATGACGACCTATCTTCACCTTCTTTAAAACTGGCGTGAAATCAGGGATTCTAGCTACCAGCAGCATTTGTGCTCTGTGGATGGCTTCTAACTGATCCAACAGTTCACTTGCAACCATTTAATTTCATGCGTTACTTGATATTAATTCATTGTGCCAAATATGGCCACACATTTCTTCTCAGCATCTCTGCTCTTCACCCGTCACCCATCCATCCAGCCTTCCAGCCACTCAACAGTTGTTAGGCACTGGTAGAAAATAATAAATGACACAACTGCTCTCTTAAAGGCGTTCACAGTCCGTTGTGGAAAGAAGACACATTAACAAAAATCATAGGAAAGGGTGAGAAACGCTTTATAAGAGGTGAGCTGAGGGTACCAAAGAAGCACGAAGATGGGCACTGGGCACCACATCAGGGCAGGGCAGGCGGCATCACAACCACAAGTAAAAGTACCGTTACGTCTGCAAAGTCACCTTTTGTATCGTTGAACTGTGGATAATCATCTATAGGACATACAAAGAAAAACGCCCCCAATATACAAGTGTAACGATTTTTCTTTCCATCTCTATTCAGTCATTCACTGGAACTAAATAAATATAATGTTCCCCAACTAGATAATTAGTGAAAATGTGAAATATTAGAATTCATATGTTTTCTGACCTAGATATTCTTCTTTGTTTGGAGAACCACGTAAGTATCAAAGACTCTCCATTTTGGTCTCGCTGGTTCCATGGTTTTTTAAAAGCACAAAACTGACATCCAAGGACAGATGTCCACATGAGGAAGGTTGCATCCTTAATGGCCGCCCCTGGGGACGAGAACACTGTGACCTTCCCGGGGCTCCCTTTTTAATCATTGAGACTGGGGATTTCTTCACATTAGTAGGTCAGCACATGATAAAGCACGTGCCTATTTTAAGACCAAACAAAGAACACTGGAGAGCCAAGGACCAAGGCAAATATCTAGAATGCCTAAGCAGTCACCTAGGAGAAATGTCACCCATGAGCCGCGGAACAGAATGGGACCGAGTCACCTTGTCCACATTCTTTAAGTGACCGCTTACAGGGCTGCATAAAAACTAAGCACAAATTAGGGTCGAAATGAAAAGATTGTGAGTTGGTTGATAATAGGAGTAAGAGGGGGGAGAAGAAACTCGTGGTATTTTCCTTTCCCCATTTAAAATGAATTTAGGATCTGATTTTCATTTCCTGGTCTCACAAAAGAAGAATGCTAAGAGACATTAGAGATAGTTTAACCCAATCTTAATGTATCAGTGAAAACTCTGAGGTCCAGAGAGGTGAATCAGTGGCTGAGGCCATGCTCTGAATAAAGGTCAAGAGCAGAGCTGAAACACCAGGCGTCCTAGCGCCCGTGACCCTTCACCCCATGACCTTGCAGCACTGTCACTGAGGTGTCCCTGAAATCTTTACCACAGCCGAGAGCTCTCCCCACCAGTGTCATGTGAGAGCACAAGCCGTTGCTGGTTCACTCAGGCAGTGGCTGCAAATCTTGGCCTGCAGATCAGAGAACATAAGAAATACAGCATAAATACTGTATTTTTATGACCAAATTTAAGTTCAGAGTCTCATCTCTTCCTTCACAGGCTCACGTCGACGCCCTGCAGTGACAATGAAGTGGGTGGACGCGTGAGCGCCTCCGAGCCTGGTCACTGCCATCCACCAGTGTCTACATTTGGGCATCCACGAAAGTATCCCCTCCAGCCTCCTAGCGTCACTTCATGCAACTGACCCCTCCTTCCTCCGCGGCCCAACTGTGGACCCTCTTCAGGTGCAGAGGCTCCCTAGGCGTCTCTGGCCCTGAAGTCAACATTCTGTGCCGTTGCTTGTCCTCTAGGCATGGGGGGCGGGGCTTGTGAGGAGGCTGCTTCAGGCCTGTCCACCCAAACGCATGATGAAACTACTTCACCTGATGGGACCAGGGCGACTCTGGGTTACGACTGTTTCCCCAGGTCCTACCGAGGGCATTTCAGGGATGACAGGAAGGACAGCTCTCTCCCCTTGGAGTTCTCAAACACGTCTGAGGGTTCTGTAGGGACCTCCAGCACCACTCCAGCCAAGGACCCAGAACTGGTGAGGGGTAAGGGGGTGAAGACAGAGCCCTGGGCCACTTAGATATTTTCCGCCCTCCTCCAACCTCTAGAACCTTTATTTGATCTCAGGGCAACACAGAAGAAAAACTTGCTCTGAGCTAGTATTCTTCCAAATGTATTGCTCATGCCCTGAGTTTTGCCAAGAATTGAGTTCCCTACCCTGCTGTGCTACACATCCCCTGAGCTTTCCAGAGTGGGAGACATGCACGGAAAAGCAATGAAAACTGATAACTCAAATAATTACTCGAGTTCAACAGGATGGAGATGCCCATGGCTTGAGTGTTCATGTGGTCCATTGCCACACGCTCAACCCCAGACCCAGGCAGGCTCAAAATGTCAGCCACACAAAGGATCTCAAGACAAGCACGAGTCACTGGAGATCAGCACACACCATCACCCCCCTGGGGCAGAGCACAACCCACTACTAGTGTGTCAGCAGCGCTTCCTCTTACTCGGAAGTCCACCACAAGACGAACACGTCCTCTCTAAGCTTCACTGTCCTTATCTGTACCAGGCAGGTAGACTCTCTACGTATAAAGATTGCAGATAAGGGAGGTCAGCCCTTAGCAAGGGCATGTGTGCAGTTGTTACACAGTAAACAGCAGTCATTAACAGACACACACTACTATATATAAAAGTGATCAACAACAAGGACCTACTGTATGGCACAGGGAGCTGTATTCAGTATCTTGTAATAACCTATCATGGAAAAGAATCTGACAAAGAATATATATATATATATATATATATATATATAACTGAATCACTTTGCTGTATACCTGACACTAATACAGCATTGTAAATCAACTGTACTTCAATAAAAATAAATACATAGCAGTCATTTTTTAAACTTTCTCTTCTGTATCATCATTAATATCCTTCTGAAGATTGTGAGATTTTCACTGGGCATCCTTCTGAGTTCACCAGCTGGTACAGTGTTGGTGAGGACACACCAGGTCATAATTTTGGTCACTGCAGAGGCCACGAGGAGGAAGATGTGCTTGTGAGAAGCCCACATGAAAGAGATTATCTAGGGAATGTGAATGATTGCTAATGAAAGCGATTTGGCAAGGGTATGAATGATTCAGGGCAAGCCTGTTTCCATTTCTACAAAAATGACTCAGACCACCTTGTCTTACCAAGGCTGAGCCTATAAGCACAACTGCTCTGAGTTACGGCTCATTATGTACGAGGTGCCACCCAGAGGTTTCCATCATCCGCCCTGAGTCAGCACTTGCTCCAGCAATTCTCATCCGGTGCTAAAAATGCAGGCTCCCGAGCCCACTCCCCAGAGCTCTTGATTCAGAATTATTGCCAGAAAGGGCTTCCTGGAGGAGAAAGAATTTTGGAACCCATTGGCAGGAATGGCACCCGAGGATGCATCCAACCAGGGAGGGGCTTCCAAGTGAGAACAGGCGCAGCTGCGTGGGGCTCCCGTGCACATCCTGCTGGATGTGTCCCTGCCTGACCTACCACCCAGCATTCACACGGGTCAGAAACAGACAGTGAACCTTTACCCAGTCCTTGGTGTAGCCCAGAAATTCCCCTTTGGTGAGGTGTGCTACTTTCAGATACTGGTACTGAATCAGTAAACTGACATAACCACCACACTTTCTCATTTTTCAATTTCATCAGACCTAGGGGTGTTCTGACCAACAATCTCCTGAAACTGCATTTTCTGCAAACTTGGAGCTGGCGCTGATTATGCCCAGACCAATACCTCCTGGAATAGGTCCCATCCGTGGAGCTCTGGCCAGAATGAGCAGTTTATGGTGCCAATGTTCAAATCCAGTTCCCTCAGGACTCTACTGAACCCTCACCATTCCAAACTGTCTAAAGACCTAGAAACTCACAAGAAGTTAACCTAGTTATTCCAATATGAATCCACTAAGTATCTGGAACGTACATTAGCTGATGGTTTCCACTTGGTCTAACAGGGAAATAGGTCAATTATATTTTTCCCTCTCTTTCATTCTCTCTCTCTTTAAACAAGAAAATTCCAAGTCACACACCAAGAGCTGGATTAAGATCGATGGCTTAGCCAAACAACGCAAGAGTAAAGTAATAGCTAAGCCCTCACTTACGTAGTGCCGAGTCTACCAGACTCCATTTCAAATGCTTCACTTAAACTCATTTAATCCTCACAACGACACCGTGAAGAAGTTGATACCATTACTATCCCCCATTGACAACTGAGGAAACTAAGGCACAAAGACACTTAAGTCACACAACTCATAATTGGCAAAGCCTGAACTCCAACCCAGACTGTCTAGCTCCTGAGTGCACACTCTTGAACACAGATGTTCGAGAAGTGGAACCAGACAAGCCTGGATGCTGAGCTGAAAACAAGAGTTTCAAAGTAAAGGAAGAGGATTTTTGGAAGCATAACAATCGTTAGATCAATTTTAAACAGCCTCTCAAAAGTTGCAGCCCTTTCTAAAGCAGCAGCACCCAAACATCCCCACATGTCAGCTGTTACACTCCAAGCTCATTCCATCTTTCTTCCGTTCAATATGGCGCTCCGTGGCCCAGTCTCCAGATGAGATGCCCGGTATGGTACTGAATCATCGTACTGAGCAATCTGGGCTGTAGCAGGGGAAAGGAGGCTGCTTCCTTCACAGACACCACCGAAGTCAATGGCCCTTATGTCACCCTCAGGGCCATTTGCAGGTGAGGCCCCCAGGAGCCCAACACCACCTTACAGGAGTTCCTCTGGACGCATCCTGCCAGCGGAAGCCAACCGTAGTCAGGCCAAAGCGTACAAAAGAGGAGCCACTGGCTGCGCTCTGGGCGTGACTGCCTCTTGCCTTGTCTCCAGCACATGCCAAGGCTGGAAGCCATCCAGAGGGGGCGGAGCATGGGGCCAAACGTCCCTCAGTGAAACCACATTCACACAGACTCGGGAAAGACAGGCGGGGAGAAGGTCCAGCCCTGCCGCCACTTCCAGGCTGGAAACACACAAAGGTAACCAGGACAGACCTGGAGCGGACGCAGATCACAGCAGATGCATCCATGGAAAGTCATGGAGCAGGGAGCCGCCTACGCTGGGTGGGAATTTCCCCCAGATCCGACCAGCAGCAGGAGTTTATCCTTCTCACTGAACACCAAGAAGCACGTCTTCACAAAAGACGCGGAAGAAACCTTTCAACAGAAAAACAGTTTTTTCCATCCTGACCCAGATCCTGAATACTGCGTAACTGACAGAGCTCTGCGGAAGGCCCCCTCAGCCTTGGCCACGGTGGTGACACAACTTAGTCACAAAGACGGGCTCGGAGCTAAAAGTCAGAGGGCGACTGGTGAATGAGCATTCGGGCGATAGTGGCTGTCTCAGGAGGACACAGGATATCTTTCCAGAGTTCTTTAAAAGTAGATCGGGCTCTTCCTGCCTAGTACGACGGCCCAAGGATGGAATCGTGACGTTTTAAAGGTCACCCTAGGCCTGAGCCCCCCTCCCCATATCACCGAGTCTCTGGCCTGGAGTAGGGCAGGACCTCCATCCACCCTTTCCCCCTTTCCATGGTTTCTTCCGCCCAGAGCTAGGCAGAAGAAGGGACAAAAAAAATAAACACGCTTTCCCAGAGCACAACACACAATCAGCAAAAAAGAATAGGGTTCAAAGGTTTCTGGGCAGGAAATGTCAAAGAATGAGCTATATCTTGATGAAGGCAACCAAGAAAATGAAAGCAGGCTGCTCTCTGAAACTCAACCGCCTAGCTCGCCCAAAAGCCCTTCAAAGGCTCCCAGAGCAGGAGAGTGCAGCCTTCGGCAAAGCCGCATCTCCCCGGCCCAGCCTTCCACAGGCGCCCACACTGCTCCGTCACCCACCACCCGGGTCTGCACCCTCACTCACGGAAAAAGCAAAAGGAGGGGGGCCGCACAGACAGCTGGCTTTGTCGGTAAAGCAGCAGATCTCTGAGATTCTATGATCTTCCAAAACCAGCGGGCTGTGGCGGCCGGGTCTGCTTCCTCGAGGAAGCCTCAGCCAGGCGGTTCGCAAAGCCGGCTGAGTGCTGTCAGCCGAGGCTGCCACCCTGACTGTGGGCTGTTTCGTTGCTCGTTTTGAAGATGGGCAAGGTGACCGCCCGCGCCAAGCGGCGATGCGGGCCCTCGAAAGCTTGTGTCACAGGAGATGCTTTTCAGACTTCATTAGAACAGCTCAGGGATAAGGCAGGAGGCGCGCCCGGCACCTGGGCACCTGGAGGGGCTGCAGGACGCCTGGCCGGGCACAGGCGCAGCCTCGCTGGCCACGAACGTGGTGACGCTGGCCTCCCCGGTCCCTCCAGACGGGAAACTGCATACCCGCGGACAGCGAGGAATAGGAGAACTCAGTTCCACCGGCCCTCTAGGGCAGGCGCGGGACCGAGGGGACGCTTAGCCCCGGGTCACCGACGTCAGCTGCCTGGCTAGCGAGCGTGCCCAGCCCCGCTCCTGTCGGGGGTCGGCCGGGGGCGCGCGCGTAGGGGCGCGGGACGGGGATGCGGGGAACTGGGGGCGGGGCGTTTTCAGGCTGCACCCACGCCCCGTGCCTGCAGCACCTGCGCGCCCTCCCGTTTCCCTCCCCGCCGCCCGCCCCGTTCTCCCCGGAAAGTCGAGGTCCCGCCCGCTGCGCCGGCCGCGCCGGGCTCTGCCTACCGTGGCCTGAGCGCCTGGCCCCGGCAGCCGAGCAGCTGCTGGATCCCCCGCCCGGATACAGGGAGCGGGTCGAGGCGGGGGATGCTGAGCCCGACTTGCATCTCAGCGCGCAGCCAAGCGCTCTCAAGCCTTTCTTTCTTTACTTACTTTATTGAACGCGCACGTGTGTGTGTGTACGGTCCTTGCAGAAAGGAGTGCTGAGAAATGACTAGGGTCTCATTTATGTATTTAATTGTATTAAATACATAACTGAAAATAAGCGCAGTCACACCTCCCAAGCCGGCTTTCAGTGGCCTCCTTCCGCAAGGTGGGTAAATCCACCATGTGAAATAAAACAAAAAGCCAAAGCCTTGTGTTAGGGGAGGTGGAGAAGCGAGCGGCCTCAAGGAGAACCTTCCCCCAGGAACGATCTCCTTCCTCGGCTGGAGGTGGGGATAAACAGGAAGTTGGTGAGAGCATTCTTAAAAGGGTAGATGAGAAAAACAGGTGCAGCCTACCTGGTGTTTATCGTCTTGCCTCTCACCTACTAGAAATATTTGTCCTTTATTACTCACTGGACTATATTTAGGGTCTCACTGGATTCCCCAGGCCTTTTCTGCTGGTCGATTTTTGTGTTCTTGTTACCTTCCCTGTTGATATAAGCAGGCAGTTTTAATTCTGTTTAAGATCTGTGAATGAGTGTCACCCTCGCCCCCATCCCATGGTCTATGCTCTCTTCACAAGCAAAATAAAGTCGATTTCCCAGGTGTTAAATAACATTGAATAATAATTGTATAATCAGCATAAAAATTAAGTGCTGGGGTACACCATAGGAAAATTCCTTGTATTTTCTGTCTGGTTTCTGTATTATTTCTTGAACTCCCAGGGATTCCCAGCCTCATGGCTGCAATATTTATTTGCTTATTGATTTTTACTTGAAAGTCTTACTTGAAAATCCTAATTTTCCTAATTTCCAACAGAGAGGATGAGTGCATTGTCAAGTGACATGCAAGCGCGTTGATGGAATAGAAGACTTGAGGAATTGTTTCCTTTCTAAGGGATTGGCTTTGTTGTAACTCCAGGTGGGAGCTGGGCGCCCAGGTGTGCTGAAGACTGACCTGCCATTTATCCGCCTGCCTGCTCCTCTGGTGTCCTTGGTTAGTTTTGGGTTTACGACACATTTCATGCTGTAATAAGGATTATTACCTTGCTCACACCATTACTACCTTACACAGCGGATGGAGGAAGGATGTGAGTCTTTGCTCATGTTCACACCAATGCCCCGCCGGAAGCAGACAGCAGAGCGGCCCGGGCCCCTCACCCTGCAGGCCCGTCAGCCCCTGTGCCAGGGCTGGCCTGTGACCAGACCTGCTTCTGGAAGTGGACATAATGGAGTCCTGACTCTGAAATGATGTCAGGATTCCAACCCAGGCCTGCAGGCATTGAAGATTTGGGCCTTAAATCCCACCCACCTCCCCACTGAGCCACCGCACTGACCTGACCAGGTGGAATCTCATGGTGAGTTGCATCTCATTTGGACCATTGGCACAAAGACTGTCAGCCCTGCAAGTGGAATTTTCAAAAGCCAGTGGGGGATTTGGAGGAAGGTGGTCAAAAGGTACAAACTTCCAGTTATAAGATAAATAAGTCCTAGGGATGTAATGTACACCATGATGATCACAGCTAACACTGCTGTATGAGCCATAGGAAAGGAAGAGAGCACATCCTAAGAGTTCTCTTCATAAGGGGGCATTTTTTTCCCTTTTTCCTTTTCCTCTTTCTTCTCATTGTATCTATATGAGAAGATGGATATTAGCTGAACCTTCTGTGGTAATCATTTCACAACATACGTAAATCTAACCATCACACCATATGCCTTAAACCTAATACAGTGATGTATGCCAATTATTCTCAATAAAACTGGAAAAAAGAAAAGAAAAGCCTGTTTGGCTCTTGCAAGTGCCTTGGTCCCTTCCACCATAGAAATGCCACATCCCTCTCGTCCTGGTCATGCAGGTTTCTCTCCACTGCTCTCCACACATGCACACGTGCATCCAACACTCCAAATTCACCAAAGCGTGCTGAGCAGCGTTCTCAACTACTGATCCGCTAAAACACCCAGAAAGTAGTGTGGCTTTGGACCACTTCATGATTTCATTCGGCCTATAAAACACTGCTTATGGGACTTCCCTGGTGGCACAGTGGTTGAGAATCCACCTGCCAGTGCAGGGGGCACGGGTTCAAGCCCTGGTCCAGGAAGATCCCACAGGCCGCAGAGCAACGAAGCCTGTGCACCACAACTACTGAGCCCACATGCTGCAACTACTGAAGTCCGTGCATCTAGAGCCCGTGCTCTGCAACAAGAGAAGCCAACGCAATGAGAAACCCACGCACTGCAACGAAGAGTAGCCCCCGCTCACTGCAACTAGAGAAAGACCGTGGGCAGCAACGAAGACCCAACGCAGCCAAAAAAAAACCACTGCTTATGCTGGTGAAATAAGCAGCATTATTCAGTAACCGAGGATATATCGAGCATAGCATCTGGTCCCTGCACGGTGCCCAGTAAACAATTCTTGCTGGACCCACAAGTACTAGGAGCACCTCTCGTATTACTGTTTCTCACACTTCTTCTGTTGAAATGCCCCTAAGAGCTAACAGGTTTGTTTCGGTTCCTGATTCTCTTTGACCACCTTACTCCTCCTTTATCCCTGAAGACCCCTCCCCTGAGAGACAGCCCATCCCGAGCAACATGACCGAGTCTGAGGTGGGTTCCACAAAGGCAGTGCCCCAGCTTCCTCTGAGCCACACACGTAGCCTCAATCATCACCCCCAGAGAACAGTTTTCCCCCAATATCTCCTCAAATTCTGCAGTGCTCAAATTAAATAAAAACTGTGCACTCTGAGGCCTGTAATACGTCCTGAGGGCATGAACAAACAAGTCAAAGCATAACCAAGGTGACTGCCCATCATCTCTCTCCCCCACTGTCCTTTGCTCCCTGCATTCCGAGGTCTGTGGTTCCCAGGCTTTTAGATTTCATGGAAGGGAAACATTGAATTAATTTTCGGTTTTCAATTTAATTTTGATTCGTCGAATGAGCCATTGAATTTTTTTAAAGTTGCTAAAGAACTTGACCCTTCAAATCTAGTCACTGTTCAAACGGGATTCTTTATACCTGATGTCATAGGCCAATTTATTTTAAAGTCTGAATAAATATCAAGTCACTTTTGGCAGGGATGGAAGTTACCTACCATGCCGTCAGAGTGCCCAATACAAACACCTCTACAGAGACGTTCTGTCTCTTACATGAAGAAGTGAATATTTTGAGTTATTTGTTTCCCTGGCCTAAAATGCCCTCTGCCCTCCTGCAGATCCCGCCTGTCTTTCAAAACTTAATTGAGATCCCACCTTCTCCAGAAGTCTTTCTAGCCTACTCTGGCTCTTTGGAATCTCTTTCACCCCTGAAGCCCACATCACTTCTAGTCCTTCAAATAAGCCTTTAATTGCCAGGCTGTCTTGTATTTTTCATCACAGTTTCAAGTGGGTTATTCTGGTCTCCCGATGTAGGTCGTAGTGGGCAGGGCCCATGTCTTCATGTCTTTTACTTATTCTGGGTCCTGCCCAAGAGGAGCAGGTGTAGACTGAGCCCTAGAAGGGGCTCAAACATCCTTGCTGCTGGGTTGACTAGATCTTTCCACCGATGATCAGTCTCCACGGAAATCCCTCTGTGACCAGACAGTAATCAGCTCTCAGTACTGGATTCTGATACAGGGAAGGGATTCCACCCTGACCTCAATAAAACCACATTCCAGCCAATTGACTACCTTCATAGGATTCTAGGTGAGAAGTTCAAGGGGAAAAAGTGAACTATGGTAACTTGCAATGCATCGTACCACCTACCCAAACCACTGGCATAAGACATGGAACCTGAACACTATGAAAGAAATAGAAAATGCTGATGGGACTCAGAGGAAAAGAGAATTTTCACCAAGGGTGATCAGGCAGTGTAGACAGTAGTGCAAGGCACCCAATTATGGAATCAACCAGACCAGGACTCAAGTATGGCTCTGCCACCTGCTAACTCTATGACCTCAGCCACTAGGATGCCTTTCAGCTCACAGTGTGTCCGGCTCATGGGCGACACCTGCGAGCGTGGTATCAACTCTGACTCTCGGGCTCCACCCAAGGCCTCTGGATGAGAATCTGCATTTTGATGACAATTTACATGTCTGCTGGGGTGTGAGAAGCCTGCAGTACAGGATGATGGTTGTTGCTACTTCTAAGTCCACTTCTTCTCATAGCACAGCGGGCCTCCAGTTCAACCTCTCTCTTATGAATCACTCCCCAAGTGGTCGGGGCTTGGAGCTAAACTAATCAGTGCATCCCATGGCCCAGGCCACAGTGGCTGGTCCATGGATGGGCATGTGGCCCAGATCAGGCCAATCAGGGTCAATCAGATACAACCAGGCTGGTGGTTTTGTGTGTGTGTGTGTGTGTGGTACGCAGCCTCTCACCGCTGCGGCCTCTCTCCCGTTGCGGAGCACAGGCTCTGGACGCGCAGGCTCAGCGGCCATGGCTCACGGGCCCAGCCGCTCCGCGGCATGTGGGATCTTCCCGGACCGGGACACGAACCCATGTCCCCTGCATCGGCAGGCGGACTCTCAACCACTGCACCACCAGGGAAGCCCCCAGGCTGGTGTTTGATCACATGGAAAGCTGACTTGCTCTTCCCCTCAAGATGAGGAGAGAGGGTGTGGGATTGTCACTCCTGTGAAGCATCTTATGACTACTGCGGCCCTGAACACGGGCCATGGACCACATAAGGAGAGCAACAGAGAGACAACCCCTTATGCTGCTCTTCGAGCCTTGATAGAGGGAGCTGGGTCTAAGAAACTATTTAATTACATGACCCAGTAAATTCCCTGTTTGATTAAGTCAGTTTGGGTTAGGTTTTCTGACACTTGAGAATAAATGAGGCAGCATGTTGAAAGCATCACACGGAGTTGCTCTGCTGATGCTACGGCCGTGGTCGTGGTCCCTGCAGTGATCACTATGGCAGTCGAACTTGTCCTTGAAGTCTTTGAAGATTTTCAGTGTCTCCAACTTAACATAGATGAAGAAGGAAAAGCTCAAGATGAGCTTGTTGAACTCTGACTAATCTAGACAAAACGGAAGGCTGTAGGCTATTTTCTTTTGCAGTATAAAGTTGGGAGCACAAAAATTGAGGGCTTGGAGGCATCTGAGCAAGAGACCAAGAGAATCAGCTCTTACACTTTATGAGTCTGTTCTCCTAAGGGAGAGAACACTCTCTGCTCTCCTGATGCTTCCTTCTAGTAGCCTCTCTCACTGCCAGGGCATACAGATGCCTCTCTGGGTGGCGTTTAGGAAGCATAACTGGGCAAGCTTGGGTCAGCTCTGCGCTTCTTTTTCCACTCTGAGAAGAACGCGAGTTCTCCGCTGCTGCTTTAGGCTGTTAGTCACACCTGGGGTTGATGCCATACATCAGGGTCCAGGCACCCCCGGCCATCTTACCTGTGCCAGCCCCCCACCTGTACACCCGCCCCAGGCTGGTGCTGCACAGAATAGGTGGCCACATTGGCCTAAACTGAGGTCAGTCCTGAAAGCCACTTGGCCCAGCCAGGCAGAGTCAGATCCTCCCTACATGGCCTCTCTCTTAGTTTACTGTCTTAGTTCTTAACACTTTCAGAAGTCAGGCAGGGAAGAGGGCTGCTCTTTGGGGGAGACCCCATGAAAGCTGCAGTAGTCAGGGTAGATTGGAGGGTTGAAATGGAAGTAGGGGAGCAGCTTTGAAGCCCCCACAAAGGGCTAAGGCTGTGTTAGCGAGAATACACGGAGAGACAAGGAGAGAAAGGGACAGAGGTGAGAGACAGTGAAAAGGTAGCATCCCGAGGAGTGGGCATTTTATCACCTGCAGGCTGTATGGAGAAGCTATGATACAGGGAAGGATGGAGGAGAAATTAAATGTCAGGGCCGACAGGGTGTCCAGATGGGAAAATCCAGTGGGAAATAGACATGTGAGGCTGACTGTCAGAATGGAGAGGGGGAGGGGTACTGCATAGAAGTAAAAACTGAAACGCAGACTCCTGCATGAAATCCAGTGGGGGGAAATGTGGAGGGAAGGGCCATGTGGGACGTCCCTGTTCAGGAAGGCTCAGGAGACCAAGGAGCAGGTGAGCCCACAGCGAGAGGGCAGTGATGAGAAGCGTGGAGTCCACGGGAGGCGGGGTTTCTAGAAAGAAGAGATCCTAAAAGAGTTCAAAATAAGTAGACTGCGGGAAGGGGCCAAGGAGAAGGTCTGGGTGGGTCCTGAGAGCAGTTCAGAAGCCAGGCGGCAGGGCCCAAACCCAGGAACACCAGTACAAGGCGGAGGGCGTGCGTGGGAGGGGACGGTGGGAGCCCCTCTCAGGCTACCTTGCTGCCAATTTGGATGCCGAGCAAAGATAGGCAAGGCGCTCCTGGTCAAAGTCGTGGTGAAACATCACAGCTCTACCCTATAGCAGTCAGGCCACAGTGTCACACCAGGACACAGTAGCTCTGCCCCCATTCCAGCCAGAGTCCCTTTCCGGCCGGCTACTGAATTCCTGCCACCTTGCTGGGTGCCTTTTCTGATGACTCCAGCTGAAATGAATCCCAGAGAGACGACTGGTTTTTCCAAGTTGTGCCTCTTTAAGCGCTTAGTGGGGAAAAAGAAAAAGTTGCATAAAAGGAAGCACAGAGATTTAAAAAAAAAAAAAGTCATCCGATAAGCTGCATTCAAATCTCCTACTTAGGAAAGAAATTACTGTTAGCTGCTAAGGTCAAAGAATGAAATAGAGACATGGCTCTGAATTTTTAACCCCAATTTTTCATTCTGGTCACACGTTATGACTTCTCTGTGGATTTGACATTGATTCTACCATTTAAAGCAGCCATGCAAATGTGTGCTGGCCCTGAGGTCTGGGGGATGGCTGGCTGCCTACCCGCCTCAGCCTGGTGCCCTGGGAACTTTGTAAATATTTTAAATGGACTCTCCAACCGGAGAAGCTAGCACCGCCCATTATTCTACCAGTCCCCGCCTACCGCTTGACAGCTACCTGCCATGTGACATCCACAGAGAAAAATTCCCCTGGGGGTAATCAAGAGTCAGAATCCTACTAAACCATTTCTCCCAGGAATGGGTTATTTTTTTAAATGGGAGATCAGCTGACATGAAAGAACTATTTTACACGAAGTATTTTAAAATTAAACACTCATATTCTGCAGTATATCACTCTCTCCACTGGTGAGAATGAAAGCTAGGAAAAGATTTGTGGCATTCTTAAATAAAGCTTTTTGCAGGACTGAAGATATTCTCAAAGACTTTGCAAGGCCAAAGTAAAGAAACTATTTTCCCACAAGCATTTCAAGAGGAAGTAAGTGTCCTACCAATGTAATTTTTCTAATGCACTTGGGTTGAACACTTAGACATTCTCATTTCAGTTTAGAACCAATTTTATTGTTCAGCAAGGTAGACATTATGAAGAAAGGACTCAACTTGCAGCGAACTGAAAGAGAAAAGGCAGTCTGTGTCCACGTTTCCTTCTCGTTTGGTTCATCACTGTTATTACTATGTGCTCAGTAAATACACATGAAACCTTTCCTCATTGCTCAGATGAAAGCAATTTTTGCCTAAAGTTCATATTATTAAAATATTATCACATTCTTCCACACTAAACTGGTTGGGCACTATTTTCAGATTTTCTGCATTAAATTGAACACATTCTCAGTCACTATTTGAAAGCCAAGCAAACACATTTCAGAAGCCATCAGCACTTGGAAATCTTCTGCCTGGATCTCAGCTGCTACGGTCATGATTGTTCCACTCCTTCCTCGGTACAGAAGTAGAGAGCTTTCAGCAAAGGGTGCTACAGGTTTCACCAATGCTTCTGCACTCAGTTGAGACCATGCCTGGTAGATTCTGGTGGACCAGAAATGAGATGGCCCTGGGCTCATTGATGGTGTAGCAGGCTTCGAGCTAAGCTCATGTAGGCAAAATCAAATAATTTAGTTTGAAGAGGGAAACTATTGTCCTCTCTTAACTTATGTCACAGACACATTCTCTCCCTACAAAACTAGCTCATCTCTCATTTCTGTAACGATCAGCTACCCTCTGCCCACAGCAGGAGAAGAATTGCGTCAGCAAAATAGACGCCGTCATTCTTCCTTTCTGCCACTTGCAGTTAAAGCTCAGCGTCTCAGCTCGGCCTAGCAGGGGCACTCAGTCCCGCCTACTTTAAAAACTTGCCTGAAAGTAATAAGCGTTTTTTTTCATTTTTAGGAAAGGAATGCAGATGGCATTTTGATGAGCATGACTTTATTGCAGTTATCAACATCCACACATCAGAGAGGTTGTGGTCGCACCCATGGTTGAGAAGTACCTTCCAAGAACGACTAGATAAAGAAAAGGGAAAAAAACAAAAAAGGATATCCTGCCATTTGCAACAACATGGATGAGTCTGGAGGACATTATGCTAAGTGAAATAAGCCAGACACAGCAAGAATAAAACTGCATAATCTCACTTATATGTGGAGTCTTAAAAAATCAAATACAGATACCACTTAAATGTAGAATCTAAAAAATAATACAAATGAACTTATCTACAAAACAGAAACAGGTTCACAGGCATAGAAAACAAACTTATGGTTACCAAAGGGGGGGAGTGATAAACTAGGAGGTTGGGATTAACAGATACACACTACCATATATAAAATAAAGAAAGAACAGGATTTACTGTATAGCACAGGGAACTATATTCAGTATCTTGTAATAACTTATAATGGAAAAGGATCTTAAAAAAGAATATATGTATATACACATACATCCGAATCACTTTGCTGTACACCTGAAACTAACACAATATTGTAAATCAACTCTACTTCAATTTAAAAAAAATCAAATACAGAGAAGCAGAGAGCAGAATGGTGGTTACCAGGGTAGAGAGGCAGGAGAAATGGGGAGATATTAGTCCAAGGGGACAAAGTTGCAGTTATGTAAGACGAATGTCTGGAGATCTTAAGGTACAGCGTGACGACTGTAGTTGGTAATACTGTCCTGAATACCGGAAGTTTGCTAAGAGGGTAGATTTCAGGAGCTCTCATCACAAAAGAAATATGGCAACTATGGGAAGAGGCTATGTTAATTAGTTTGACTGTGGTAATCATGTCACTAAGTCTATGTATATCAAATCATCATATTGTACACCCCAGATATGCACAATTTTTATTTTTTAAAAATTAAAAGTAAAATACATTTCTTCCGCGAGAGTAAGTGACTCTATTGAGTTGGCATGTAGGGTTACCCTTGAACCTGGAACAAGGGGCAGAGTATGAGTATCTTCTCAGGCTAGCTTTGTGGTCTAGCAGGCAGAGCCCACTGACTTTTTTTTTGCTGTACGCGGGCCTCTCACTGTTGTGGCCTCTCCCGTTGCGGAGCACAGGCTCCGGACGCACAGGCTCAGCGGCCATGGTTCACGGGCCCAGCCGCTCCGCAGCATGTGGCATCCTCCCGTACCGGGGCACGAACCCGCGTCCCCCGCATCAACAGGCAGACTCTCAACCACTGCGCCACCAGGGAAGCCCAGAGCCCACTGACTTTTAAGACACTTCATTTCTCTAAACTCCAATCAGCTCTTCTGGTTGTAGTCAGCATTTCCTATTTGAGTGTGTTTTGGTGACAGTTCACCCATAAGCAATCATTTATGCCACATACTATGCTAGGCGGGAGGAGCGAAGCTAAGTGTGGCCCAGGTCGTGCCCTCACGTTGCTCACATGTGTGTTTGCTGTTGACTAGCCGTGTAGGTTGACTCTAGACTCTGGAGGTAGCTTACTTACTCTCCATTGAGGATGCTTTCTAGTTAGCTGGGTTACCATTAATGAAATGCAGAAGCATATGCTTTTCAAAGTAATGTACATGATGTCAACTGTACGGCAGTTTGTGTGTCTTTACATTTATTTTTAATTATGGAGTATTCATAATTACATAAATACTGTAACAAACATCCACAGAAATATCTGCGATTTAATAATTCTTAACATTTTGATGTTTCCTTCAGACCTTTCATTTTAGAAGGGAAAGAGCGATTTAAAGAAAAACGGATATAGTTGAAGTCCTTTTTATAAATGACATGAACATTGTTTTGCCTGTTTATAAACATTATATGTGGCGTGTGCTACTTGTCTTTCAATAACTAGCTTTCTTGACTTAATATTTTGTTTGAAAAATTTATCCATATTAATACAGTCCACCTACAGTACATGTTAACTGCTGTATAGTATTTTACTGTTTGAATATATGACAATGTGTTTATTCCTTAGGCTGGGATAGACATTTAGGATGTTAGCAAGTTCTTCCTACTACCAAACACATGCTGCATTGATGTTTTTGGCACATAACTCCTCAGGTACCCGTGTGAGAGATTCCCTAGGGTGTGTCCCCAGAAGCAGAGTTACTGAATCAAAGTGGGCAACTCTGCACATTTGCCAGGTGTTTCCAAATGGTTCTGCAAAGATCTGTACAGATCTGCATTTCCACACGGCAGTGTGGGACCATCATCATCGCTTCACATCTTCCCCAATATTAGTTGTTCAACGACCTGAGTATTTGCCAATCAGATAACTGTGCTATAGAGTCTCTGTTGCTCTGATTTGCATTTCCCCGGGGTTGAGTTTCTTCTCATATATGCGTTTCCCCCTCCGTTAACTGTCTAACCATATTCTTTGCCCACTTTTCTCTTTATTGTTTGCCGTTTCTTCTTTTGAAAGTGTTATTTATATATTCTCATTTGTTGCCTTTTTGGTAACATCTCTACTGAGATACAATTCACGTACTATACAATTCAGTCAGTTAATTCCTTTACTTTTAGTATATTCACAGAGTTGTGCGTCCACCACTACAATCAGTTCTAGAATCAATTTCTAGAATTCTAGAAATTTGTCTTTAGCCCTCACAAAAAAACTGTACACTTCAGCCACCACCCCTCTGTCTCCCCATTTCCCCCAGCCCTAGGCAACCACTAATCTTCTCTCTGTCCCTCTAGATTTGCCTCTTCTGGACATTTTGTATAAATGGAATCATATAACATATGCTCTTTTGGAACTGGCCTCGTCACTTGGCAAATTTCAAGTTTCCTCCCTGTTGTGATATATATCAATACTTCATTTTCTCTGTAGTGGTAAAATACACATAACATAAAACTTACCATTTTCACCATTTTTAAGTGTACAGGCCAGTGCCATTAAGTATCAATACAAGGTAATACCATCATCGCCACCATCCATCTCCAGAGCTTTTTTATCTTCCTAAACCCAAACTCTGTACTCATTAACCCAAAATCCTCCATCCCCCCTGCCCCCAGTCCCTGGCAACCACCATCATACTTTGTCTCTGAATTTGACTACTCTAGGTACTGCATACAAGTGAAATCATACAATATTTGTCCTTCTGTGACTGACAATTCATTTAGCATCATGTCCTCAAGGCTGACCCACATTAGAGAGTGTGTCAGAATTTCCTTCCTTTCTAAGGCTAACTAATATTCCATTGCATCTATATACCACATTGTGCTTATCCGTTCATCCATCCATGGACATTTGGGTTGCTTCCACCTTTTGGATATTATGCTACTATGAACACTGGTTTACAAATATACATTCGGGTCCTTGCTTTCAATTATTTTGGATATATACCCAGAAATGGAATTGCTATGAGAATTCTATGTTTCTTTTTTTGAGGAGCTGCCATACTGTCTTCCTGTTTACATATTTTTAACACTTATCTTTACCGGTAATATTTGTCACAAATATCTTCCCCCAATATATGGTTGCCTTTATCTTTATTGTACAGTAATTTAACTTAATATCAAATTTATGAATCTTTCCTTTATGGCTTTTGCTTCTCACATCTTATTTAATATGCTTTCGTATTCCAGTGTTGGAAGATAGTCCCCTACATTTCCGCATTTCCCGTATAAGTCTTTAATTTACCTGAATTGACCTCCTTGGATGTTGTGAGATAAAGATCTAATTTAACATTTTTTTTTTCCCATTTGGATAACCAAATATTCCAAACATCGAATCCAGACATTCCCCACTAATTTGTAATTCTAGCTCTGTTCTAGACCAACTTTCCATATGGATCTATTTCTGGGATTTCTGGTCTGCTCAATCGATTCATTTTCTATTCTTGCCTCAATACTTTTAATTTAAGCTTTTTAATAAGTCTTAATATTTAGAAAGCAAGTCCCACATCATATTCTTTTCCATTCAAATCATCTTGTCTATTGTTGGTCCTTCACTCTCACAAGTGAATTTTAGGATTCTCTTTTCAAGTTCCATGAACTGCATTGAATTTATAGATTAATATTAACTACAACTTTGTGCTATTGTACCTTCCCATCCATAATACCAAGATCCCAACTCCAGCTGCTTCATTTTGCAAGTAAGAACCCCACTGACGTTCCCACTACCATGCAGAGAATCCGAGGAAGAACGAAGTTAGAACCCAAGTCCCATTGCCCAGTGCTTCCTCCACTAACTTCAAATAGGAACCCCCTCACCCCTGAGAAAGCTTTGCCTTCTATTGTCCTTCTACTTAAGTCCAGGCATTAAGTCATCCATTCACTCCATTAGCATTTTGAGGCCAATAGGCCTTGGTCTTAAGGTGTAGGCACAGTCCCTCCTCCAAGCCTCCACTGGGATGCAGCTGTGGGAGCTGAGTGATGGCCCAGAGCCATCCCTGGGATCTCCGATTGGCTCTGAGCCCTTGTGTGGTTAGCGGAGAGGGGCAGAGGCAGCAGCTGGGGGGAAAGAGAGCGGCCTGGGGTTAGTGGAAGGACGCAGTGCTGGGGGTCTGCGGCTGTACGTGAGAACCATGCTGACTCATGCTCACCAACCCACAGGAAACAAAAGAACAGAAACCAGAGTGCCAGCGTATTAATTTATTGTTAAAACAAGATGTGACCGCCTAGGGCACCAGCACTTACTTCCTATGGCCAAATATTTGCTCCTTGTAGGCAAATTACACAGGATGCCAAATTACAGCCAGAAGTTTGCTTGGTGAGCTGAGAGCCAGAGCAGGGAGAATTGAATTTGTCCTGATGTGGATGTGTCCTGACGTCAGGTGTACTTGCCTCCATAACAAGGCATTGGCAGTGCTGGAGATGATGGTCCCAGGTGGGGGCCTCTCCCTGCAGTGGCTGGACATCAGTGTCTGCGCCCTGAGTCCCTTCCCTCTGCTTCCAAGATGGCTGGTTCTCCTCCTGAAACACACTCACTTTCTCTGGACAAGATCATGTAGGATCTGATTGGAGCCAGGTTTTTTTGCTCCTCTAATTTCAATTATACTTTAACTTTTAGAGTGGGTTATTTCTAATTTCTTGGAGACAAGAAGAGACAGGAAGAAGCTCCATTTGGCCAGCAAGGAAACTGAGGCTCAAAAAAGTTAAGCAACTCACTTATCCAAGGTTGCTCAGATAGCGATTGCATGAACTGAATTTCAAGCCAGGTTTTAATCCAACTGAAAGGGGGAAATGTCTGAAAATACACTGAAGGTTAGGTGGCTAAATTTGGTGCCTAACCACATCAGCCTCTGAGGTTAGGAACTTAAAAGCAGAGACCCTGACTTCTCCTCCTCTATAACTTCCCACAAGGGCCTGGTCCGAAGTGTGCTCACACAGGCCCTTTGTACATTGACAGCTGAGCTCTCCCCTCCAACCCAAATGGACCCAAACACACACAGAGGTGTCACACACCAAGCCACATGGTTTTCCTTCTCCCATCAAGCCACTTTTCAATACACACAGGGTCTACTTCAAGGGGAGCCTGGAAGTTTTTCCTCAATGGTCCACTGGCCTCCTCTCCCTGCCCCACATGCCTCTGGCTATTTCTGGCCCCCTGGGACACCACCCCCTCCTGGAGCTGCTCCCCAGTGTCCTTGGGCTGGTGATGCCCATTATTTCTGGCCCCATCCCCAGAGGCAGAGGCGGGTCCTACCCATATAGCCTGGACCAGCACACCTTTCTCTGACCATGGCCATGGCCTTCATCATGAGTGTGGGGTCTCTTTGCTAGCAAAGTCTCTGTGCCTCCCCCCAGCTGACCAAAGATCCTCTCCCTGCCAGGACTTTGGAGCAGAAGGAAGGAGAAAGTGAGGTCCGAAGAAAATTCCATCTGGCCACATATTTAACAGATATGTGTTTAGTGTCTGCGGGACAGATGTGTTGCAATGAGCTGAGTCCTGGAAGAAGCCGGGACACTAGGGTTCTCGTCCCAGCTCTGCCGCCAACTCAACGGGTAGCCTTGAAACTGCCAGTTTAACCTTTCTTTGCCTCAGAGATCATCCAGCCCAAACCTTCTTACATTGCAGTTTCCTATCTGATACAGTTCTCATCTCTGGTAGCCTGTGGTTCTCTGTGCCTGAGCATTTTTAAGTATTATTCAAAAGTAGTATAAAAGAAATAATCAATTTAGTAAAACATATACAGAGAACCATATTCCAATGAGATGCAAGTCCTCTTATGATTACTACAACAAAATGATTCTGGATGATTCAATGAGGTCAGCCCAAAATGGCTTAGAAGAATGGATGACTGCCTTGAACATCAAATACCTGAATAGGAAAGGAAAATAAAGCGATGCTATCATGTAAGATTTCCTATACGTTATTATAAGTTATTTTGTGTTTTGGCTTCTATAGTAGGAAAAAAATATCTACCTGTAGAATATACAAATGAGTTGTCCATTTTCACAGGTACATCGTGAACAAGAAGAATATTTCTCATGTGAGATAATACAGCTGTGTTTATTTAAGCTTGCTTTATTCAAGGCAACAAATTCAGAACGTACAGGTTGTAAGGATAGCTCAATTTTTAAACCTGTTTCCATGGAGGGTTCTTTCTTTTCTAACTTCTTTCAGCTTCCTTTTCCTTATCTCAGGAGTTCCTGAACTGGGTCTGTGGACATTAAGATGCTTATAGATGCACTTCAGAGGGTCCTTAACCCCTAACATTGAAGGGCATATGTGCTCTTATACACTAGCTTTCATCTGATTTTCAAAGGGACCCTGGACCTCAAAATGGCCTCTGATTATGCTCCTTGTTCAAACGCAGGGGAGAAAATGTTCTAAGCAAGACCTGTATGTGAACAAACAGCTTAGCGGAAAGAATCTTGGCTTCTGACAACAGAGAGACCCGGTTGAAATCAACCTGCCAGAACAACTCTACTTCTGGACAGATTACCTGGACTGTAAGTCTCACTCTCCTCCTGTGGGTAGTAGCATTTGCTCGCTCCATGGGGTTATTGTGAGGATGAAATTATTTAATATCTGTAAACCCCAGTGCACCGCTGGTGCTCGGTGGGGGGTAGATGTTATGGAGCCCCAGAGCCTTCTCCCTGGGGTGCTTCCCAGCGACCCAGCACACCCCCGGGACCCCACCATGGCCGGAGAACTAAAACACAAGCCCAGGCCACCAACTCCACCTCTCTCTACTTAATGTTCTGTTGCCTTCAGAAGTGACGCTTCTCTGCAAGAGCGGTTTCTATGAGCGTGGACGGCAGCTCTCCACTGGGCAATGTCCAGCTTGCAGGCTCCAATGCCTCCTCCCGCCCTGCAGACGTTACCAGAGGGGAAAAGGCTCCCACACCCACCTCAACACTCAGCCTCGACACAGTTTCCTCCTTCCACCTTTGGCAACAAAGCCACTTCCTTGTCCTCGAGGCACCTACGGATCCCACTTCTACTTCCTCCTTGACTTTCGTTTCTCATACCTTGTCTTGAGCCACATCCTCTGAGCTAGAAACAGCTCCCACTTCCGGTTCGCCCAGCAGCCTCCGAGCACTTCCTCCATGGCTGTCCTCTTTATCAGGAGCTTCGACACCCACATCTCCAGGGGATGTTTCTAGACGTGCAGTCGACCCCGATTGGGAAAACGACAAGTTGGTAGTTTCCTATAAATATGCTGTGAGCTGGAGGCCAGGGGGCCTGTGCTGCTCCCAGGCGCAGTTAGGGACAGCACACGCCTGCTAGTTTCCACCGTGAAGCCAAAGAGAGAGAAAGCTCCTCATGCGAGTTGCTAGAACTTGCTGCCTAACGCTGTTTTTCCTGTTTTCCTGGATAAGGAAGAGGGGTCTGCATTCAAACGCCCAGCTCCACACCAACTAGCCTGTGGTCTGGGGCCCTTAACCTCTGTGAGCATCATTCTAGCAGGCAGATAAGACACAGTCTCTATTCAAATACAATCATGAGGTTGATATTCGATGGATTCTGTACCCAAACTAGCCAAGAGCTGAAGGAGGAAGAGAAGGACAGAGCCTTTCTGGCTGAGGTCAGGAAGAAGGGAACGTTGGAGCTGAGCCCTTCCAACTCCTGTGAGCTTAGAAAGGAGTTACAGAGTGAGGGTTTATACAAGATTGTCCCATGGTAATAATAACTTCCACCATTTATGGGGAATCTACTTGGTGGCAGGTGTTAAACACGCCTTGTTTCTTATTCTGGCAACTTACATGTTATTATTCCCATTTTGCAGATGTGGAACGTGAGGTGGAGACGTCAAGATCTTTCCCTCACAGTCGTGGTAGAGCCCGGTTTGTCTGGTGCCACCATGACTGCCACACCCCCTCTCCCAATGTTGTCACTTGTGGTTCTAGAAGGAAAGATGTCCTATACGTCCATAGATGTCATTAAGTGTTATAACGAGACAATGAACCAGGAGGCCTCTGGCTTCTCCTCTCTCTTTCTTATAAGACAGTCCTTCCATAGGGACCTGGGACATGGCCAGATCTAAATCTTTGGAAAGAGGCAGAAGCAGACAGGGAGGCAGGGAAAGGGGTACCAGACCCTGGTTGGCTCCAGCCTGTCCATGGAGTCTGAAGTCTTTCCCATGGGAAAAAGAGGCCTGTGTCATGAAACCCAAAACTCACGAGGTAGTGACAGCTCCATGATGGGCTTGGTCACTTCGACAGCTGGACACAGCCCAAGTCATGGCAGAACTCAGTCAAATAGAGTGCCTGAGTGTCTAGACTTACACATCTGCTGAGCATCGAGAAAGGCAACTAAAGTGCGGTTCTTCCCATGTGGTTCTGCTGTACTTAGCAAAGTCAGAGTCCCGTTCTTCACACGTGAAGCTGGGCCCAAACTCCAGGGTCAGCTGCTTAGACTGATAGCTCTGGCCCTTGGCAGAGTGGGGGGTGGCCAACGCCGGAGGTCCCAAACAGCATTCCCCTACAGGTGTTATCAGGTGAGACGGTGCCAGGAGGTTCCTCTCGGGAAGGGGGCTGCATCAGCTGAGTGCAGCTGCAGGGAATTGAGACCAGAGGTGGTCGAGAGTGCCCCAGAGGGCCATAGGAGTTGCTGATGAAGCACCCCCCTGCCCCGGGTGACTGCCTGTTAGCACAGAGGGCGTTCCTCCATCAATCCGCTGAGAAGCGCCGAGACGAAAGGACACGAGACGCACCGTCAGCTGGTATGAAGTCCCTGCTCCCCCAGTTATTAGCTCTGTGGCCTCAAAGAGGCTTCGTTTTCCAATTCTTTAGACCTTTATTCCTTGTCTGTAAAGTAGAGTTAACAACATCCTTTACAAAGGGGTCGTAACGTAACCGAAAGTGGGGTCCAGCTGCTCGCCATTCAAAAGCCAGTAAACAAGCAAGTTGGTGGAAAGGAAAGTTTGCTGTATTTCGGATGCTGGCAACCAGGGGTGGCGGCGAGGGCAGACGCCTGTCCAAAGGCCAACTCCCACACTGACCCCGACAATCAGGGGGCAAGTGTTTTATAGATGGAGCAGAAACAGCACCAGCAGCTCTGATGGGCATCTTGAAATTGGTCATGCGGTGGTCTGACCAATCAGCATCATCTTGATTGCTTGAACAGTTCATCTTCAGTTCCAGGGTCGGTTTGTTCCCATTTCTTTGCAGCCAGTTCTCGGAATTGTGGCAGCTTGTGTCAAGTCTACAGCCTGGTCTTCATGTAGTTAACTTCTTCCGCCTGGTGGAGGCTTCAGTATCTATAAGACAGCTCACAGGATATGGCTCAGAATATTATCTAGAGCCCTTGGGAAGGAACTAAGGGTCCTTGACTCCGCCTACTGACCAGACTACTATTATTTTGTCCTATTTGACTGCTTTTCTTTGTTTCTGCATTCTCTCACTTCTGATTAAACTCATTCTCTGGCTAAAGTTTTTCTACAGACGAAAGGCAGGCGGAGGACAAGGTGGGCAAGGACCACAGGGTACCGCTCTGCTTCAATACGAGCTAACGGGGATGATGTGAGTAACGCCTGTTGCACACAGCAGGTCCTCAGTACAGGAGAGCTGACGTTATCATCACTTGGTTGGGTACCAGAATGGCAGTGGTCATCACTAGGCTTCTAAACAGAAAACTGTAGAACAGGATTCAGCATCAGAGCCAGGAAATCCTACTGCCACCAAGTTGTGTGCACGGGCCGCACAGGGCAATTTTGGTAAAAGGCTGTCCCATCCCAACATACACACACACACACACACACACACACACACACACACACACACACACTTAACGGCAGGCCCTGAAGGCCCCTAAAGGATTATGAGGCTCCTGATTCACAAGTCAGATGCATTTCTTTTTATTTATTTTTTTAAACATCTTTATTGGAGTATAATTGCTTTACACTGTTGTGTTAGTTTCTGCTGTATAACAAAGTGAATCAGCTATATGTACACATATATCCCCCATCCCCTCCCTCTTGCGTCTCCCTCCCGCCCTCCCTATCCCACCCCTCTAGGTGGTTACAAAGCACCCACCGAGCTGACCTCCCTGTGCTGTGCGGCTGCTTCCCACTAGTTAGCTATTTCACATTTGGTAGTGTCTATATGCATTTCTTAAAGGAAGTTACTTACAATGCTTAGCTTCCCTCTGTTTCCAGAATCAAGTGCTCCCAAAGCCTTGAGCCTGAGAGCCGCACTAAGTGCTAACAAATTGTTAAAAGGCAGATGACTTTCTTGTGGTTTCTCACCCTCAACTTCCCCTCCCAGCAGGTTTCATCAAATGATTGATAGTCTCCATGGAAACTGCTAAAGCCCTGCTCACCTGAAATCCCTGCCCCTACCTGCTCCAGCCCAGCCGGTGGGGCAGTCCTGTCCTGTCCTGGCTGCTGAGCTACTCAGCTTTTTCAGATCCCTGAACAAAGGTTATTTTGAAATGGCTTACTTGGCTGGGAGGTGAGTACTTTGTTCCTGAAACCAGGTGCCGAGATGACAAATACTTCCCTTTAATGGTTGGAGGGTTATCAAACAGGGAATCATAGGTCTGACGAGCATTAGAATAATCAGATGGATGGAAACAAGGAAGAACCTTCACCGGCCCATCAACCTGTGAGTACTTTCTGGAGAAATGTGATCCAGAGAAGTTAGACTCGTCCCCACAATAGCCATTGTTTATGACATTTATACAAAGCACCACCTGAGAAAGCAGCCACTTGTCGTCAGGGCTTGAAAAAATACTTGCGTAAACTCAGCACAGCGCAGCACAGCCAGGATAACGGCTGTCCCCTGACAGCCGCTGGGACTGTGCTGAAACCCCTCTCCATATTCAAAAAGGTTGTTTCAAGTACATTGAAGCAGGGAAAACCAGTGAGGGAAAATCACAAAGTATATCCGGCTACGAAGAGTTCAGAGTGGGGAAAAATCAAGCTTACCCCATCTACGGAGTTCCCTGCCAGACAAATGACAATGACAGGGATTGAAATTAAAAGGGAAGGGACACAATGCCCTTTTCATTTAACTTCAAGGGCAAGTTCTTTTGCTTTGCAGCAACGTTTGCCAACCCCTCACCTAGGATTCTCCCCAGGGACATAGGAGACGTTTCAAGCCTCCCATAAGAGCTCACAAAACAGCTTTAGAAATAGGACTAACCTTTTGCAAATCGAGAAGCCTGGCTTCGTTTTTTATCTCAGGGAGAAAAGGGAGCCACAGGAAGCAGGACTAGAAACACACCGCAAAGAACACCAGCAACAAACTAAGTGAGTAACTCTGAACACCCAGGAACATATCCACGCTGCATTCATTCAACCAGCCTTGGTTAAACTATCACCTACCAGACACTGGGAGTTACTGGGATGTAAAAATGAATAAATCTGGGTCTGCGTCCTTGAGGAGCTCACAGGAAAAGATAGGCACTAAGAAAACAATTATGTTACCGGGGGCCAGCAGCACAGCAGGGGTAGGAGCTCATGATACCGGAACCAGCTGGTCCACTGTGGGGTTCGAGGACAAGGGGATTTTGCTGCAGGGAGAAGGGTAGAGACTGGATAAGAAAGGATGAGATTGAAAGTTCAGAAATGGGAGTTCCAGCCACATGCGAAGGCGCACCTCTGCTTTCCTCAGTGCCTTATTAGAATGCCTGCCTCCTGACACTGCAGAGCTGTTCAAAGGTTAATGGGAAAATGTGGGAAACCATCCTGAGAAATTTCAGGAAAGATCCCAAAATCATCGCATTTGAGAGCTCTTTCGTATTAGACTTTTGGTCCTAATCAACGTGATTCCATCTGGCACCATCTTTATCGCTGATTAAGGTCAACTGCTCTTTTTTAAAGTATACTTATTTCCTTAAAGATCTTCAAATACATTTCTGTGTTTTAATCAATTAAGGAGTATTTACTGAACGCCTCCCTTGGGCCATATCCTGTTTGCCATCTATAAATAAGTCTTTAAAAGTGCAACCAAGCAAGAGTCTATCAGCGGCACAAATCTTCTGGTTTCCCCTTTCGTTTGGTACTCAATAAGTATGATTTTTTTTCTTCAAGGAAAGGTATAGCCAGTCACGCTTTTCTATGTTCTTGTTTTCTGTGCAAAGAGCCTCCCTTGCCGTAGAAATAAAGACAATGGCATTTGACAAGAGAAGCAAATATTACATGTGGAGACCGGGACTTTACCATCCCCGGAAAATGGGCTCAACAAGCTAAAGTCTAAACTTTGACACTGTTGGTGTTTCTAATAGTAACAGATTTGAGAGAGCGAGTTGGCTGACGGTACCAACAAAAGGTCAGCAGTCCGTGGGGTAGCCCGGGCTCAGCCACACGACAGAACCTGTACCTTCCTCTGCACGCATGCCCATCATCGGCTGTCCTGTGAAGCGTCACTGAAGGGATGACCAGCCTTCCGAGGGGCTCTGTGACCATGCACTGACTCGGTCACTTCGCCCTATCTTGTCTGAATTATATCTGGGCACTGTTTCGTTTTTTTTCTCTTTTTCCTTTAAGCAGACAGAAGAAAAAGAATGCCAAGATTACTGATGCATTAAGCGATTGAGAAATGTTTGCCATTTAAAGCCATTTCACTTCCTGCCTAACGCCACAAAGAAGCTTTTTAATAAAGTTAGCCGTTGCTTTTCTTAATGTCACTATGCATCTGGCTTGTTTTGCCTGCTTTTCAACACTGGATATAATAATGAAATGCTTGTTTCCATTACGTAGAACAACCATATTTCAAGGCAGTCGATGAAGAGAAGAAAAGTCAGTGGAAGTCCCAGAGGAGGACAGAGAGGAGGGATGAGCATGGAGATGGAGATGGCCCAGTGGGAGCAGAGACAGCAGGCAACAGGGACCCGGATCCTCACTCTCTGCTCTGAAGGCTGCCGTCAAGTTCCCATGGGAATCGGAACCCTCAGGCTGTGGACGGACGGTGAACAGTTAGCGGCTCCCAGAGCAAGGGCCACCCTCACTTAGCATTTGTCCTTGCTTGCCAAGCCCTACAGTTGGCACGTGACTTTACCCAGCTTCAGCCAAAAAGAGAAACACCATGAATGACTTTGAGATCTCCCCGGGCTAATTCCCAAAGCAGGGAGAACCCATACCTTCGGCGAGGACCAGCATGGCTCCGGCCAAACCTTACTGTTGTGACTAAAACCCAAGTTTTCCGTGTGAGGCGCAGAATATCTAATTTCAAATAGCGACAGCTCCGGCTTCTTAAGTGCTTACCCTGTGCCAAACACTCCACGTTTTTGTATATCTTCCCATTTAATCTCCTTGACATCTTGCAAGACAGGTGTTGCTCGTTGCTCTCTTTCTTTACAGATGAGGAAACACAGACATAGAGCTAAGCGATTTGATCTGGGTCAGCTGTCAGTAAAGCCACACCCAAGGGGTATGAATGCAAGTCCATGCTCTTGATTTCCAGCCACACCACTCCAGGGCTTTCTGGTCTACCTCCCAAGTACCTATGTTTGAGAAGACCCATTCCCAACAGTGTGGCCCTATCTGTTCTTCAGTGCTTACTCAGGGCCTACTCTTCTGCAGGCACTAAAGAGGACGAGATGAATAGCAGGGTGTCCGTCCTCGAGAACTGTGCTTTCTAGTACGGTGGCTGCTATCGATCCCAGCAAATGTGGCCAGTCTGAATTGAGATGGGTGAAGTGTACCCTACAAACCAGATTTCAAAGACTTAGTATGAAAAAGAGTGAAACGCAGCTCACTAATCATTTTTCTGCTCATTACATATTGAAATGATATTTTTAATATATTAGGTTAACTGAAATATAGGTTTTAAGTTATTTTCATGTGTTTCTTTTTACTTTTATAAACGTGGCTGTGAGACAGGTTAAAGTTATGCACGTGGCTCACGTTACACTTCTCTCAGGCAGTGCTGCCTTGAGGCCCATGCCTAGTGAGGGTGAGAAGTGAACTGAGCTGTCCCTGTGACACAGGTAGGCAAAGAAAAGGAAGGAAGCACAAAGGTGAGGTCATGGGAGAGCAAGTGAAATGCTACACTTGGGCCTAAAGAATGCAAATATGAAGGTCAAGCCCTTCTTATTGATCATCTAGTTGACTGGACAGATAATCTACCATGCTCACTGGCCTCTACGATACAGACTCAATAACAACCCAATAAAGTTATAAGGACTGGATAAGAGTAGGACAAACTCTGACAGCAAGAAGAATGGTGGTTTCCATTCTGGACACGTGCATCAGCTCAGATGCAAGCTCTGCTCTGGTTTCTACTTTGATCTGGGCTTTATTTGTATCAAGTATTCCAGACCCAGAACCTCCCTCCTCCTGGCCAGGACAAGTTCAGCTCCCACTTGCCTTATGTTTATAAACCACTCTCTTTACCCCAAACTTCTTTGCAGACTGTGACATACACTATTTGTTATCCAGTCAATATCCATTCTTCCCTTGTTTCCTGCTAGAAGAATCCCCTTCGGTTCACAGCAGCCATCAGCCAGCCCCAGATGATGGTCACGATTGGTCAAAGCCATCTTAACAATTCTGCCCCTCACTCTTCAACCTCCCTCATAGCAAGAGGGCCACCATCTAATTCTGGGCTTGAGACCAAAGGCAGAGACTACTTCAGGACTGGAGTCTTTAAAATTTTGCTGTCTTGATAAAATGGGACACGGCAGGGCTCAAAATATCTCTCCTTACCCTGCCACCTTCATCCTGCCTCAGTCATGACAGCTGGGGCTGTAACAGCCCTAATGCGACTGTTAGGGGAACTCCAAGAAAATTGCAGAAGGTTGTCACCAATAACACCAATCTTCTGGACCAGTGCCAGCAACCACTTACCTCCAGTTTTCCTGTTCTGTTAGAAAAAAATAAACCCCTTATTCTTTATACCCCTGCAGTCAGATAGTCAGATATGCTGTTACTTGCAGCCTTAGACATCCTCTACTGGTATACAACCAGACATGAAGAGGGAAAGTAGGCTGTCCAAAAACGTAGACTCCGGAGGAGCTCAGTCACTGCTTGAACCACCCTTTTGCCTAACAGCCCACTTTAATCACAATTCCCACAGGTCTCAGCATGTTCTTTCCCTTTGTACGTCACTGTGTCTATCTGAGGTGGGAAAGCTGAGGGTTTAAACTAGTGATTATTGTTGAAGATCTACATGGATCATCCTCATTTCCGTATAAACTTCACAGTGGAGGTTTCTCTTTACCGATGTAACATGTATAATTTTCTTCGTCTCCCAATGTATAAGAACTTACAGGTGATAATTTATTGCTCCAAAAGAAACAGATACGGTCACTCTCTGTCCTCAGAAGCTTAAAACCAAATATTTGTTGTTTGAACAACAACAGAAAACCATGTATTATGTCCTTGAAAATTGCTAAGGGGGTAAATCTTAAATGCTCTTCACAAATATACGCCCATATGGATACGGATATGGACATGTCAACCAACCTTATCGCAGTAATCATCTCCCAGTATATACATACTTGTACCAAAGAATCGCATTGTAGACCTTAAGCTTGCAAAATGTTATACGTCAATCATATCTCAGTAAATCTGGGGAAGAAAGCCTACAGCCTTCCTTTTCCTCCCTTATGGCAAACAGTTCAGCTCCCTCCGCAGTGGCAATTCCCCCCATTCCCCACTATTCCAAGCCCAGTTATGTCCATGTATCAAGAGCCATAGGCTTCTGGAGACATAGGCCGGCCTGGCCCTCGGGAGCAAGTCCTTATGTATCCAAGCTGATCGTGGCAATTCCTTTCCCTTCGAAAAGGATTCGTGTAGGGACGCACATGAGACTGAATTCTGGCCAATAATCTGAGGGAGGGAGTCTTCTGGGAGATTCTGAGAAAGCCTCCTTCCTCTGAAAATGAGGCATCCCAGCAGGCAGAGCTGCAGAAACCACAGAGCTGAATCTGGAGTCTCTCAACACAAGGGACGTTTATTTCTTGCTCCGGTGACAGTCCAGGGCAGCTCCAAGTGGCTGAGACAAGGAGGCGGGGCACACAGCCTTCTGCTCCAGGCAGCGACTCAGGGACCTAACCCAGGCTGCTGGCAGCTACGTGGTCTTCAAAACAGGCTTCCAGCGTTGCCCGGAGGCCACATCCCAGTTCCAAAGGGCCCACTTTCCTTGACAGCCTCCCCTGGAAGCTGCTTGTGGACCCCATGGGCAGCTGTGTTATTGTTGGATCACAGCAGGAGCAGAGCCCTGGGACCTCGGCTGAGGTCCAGAACTCTTTGGCACTACTTGAGCCAGGAGCACGTGTATGCGTGTTTAAAAGGACCGTGCACTGGATGTTCCAATGGGTCAGCTATGAAATGGCACTTGAGTTCCTCTGGTTAAACTTAGGCACCTGACCATACCTGACTACAGGGAGGATGCAAGAAGAGTCCACCTGCGCGTCCAGAAAGAGAAGGAAACAGCTTTGGTACAAATGAGACTACAGAGGGTCAGGCTCACAATTACTAAGAATTTCAAAACTGTGACACAGAGGCTTAAACCAAGTTCAGGACCCTTCCAAGCACCGGCTCTGTGCCGCTCCACAGGTTGCAGGGCATGAACTTGGCCCTGGATGGAGGAGGTGCTCATTACAGGGCAGGTGACATCATCTCTGTTTCCTGATCCCTGATGATACCCACGGCCCGTGCCACACGTGTTCCCATTAGCATCCTATTTTGTGCCACCTTTCCTAGTAGCTCCTTGAAATCAGGAATGACAGCATATACCCTAGAGTCCTGGGCACTTTGAGTGGCTTGAGGTGAGTATCACTTTATCAAATTGATTCGAAATGTTCAGAGTAACAATTTCACCAAGAAAAAGAAAGCACACAGACTTGAAAGCTCGATGTGGCTTTGAAAAACGCAACTCAGATTAGTTTGCCAAATCAGGTTAAATCTGTGGCCTCCTCTCTGACAGCATCTCCTAAAACTACAACTTAATGACACTCTGAACTGTTGTGTTTTTATTGGATGAGAGTAGTAAAAGTGCACAAAATAACTCTCTGCTGAAATCGAAAATTCTTTGGCTCGACCTGAACCAAGCTCACTTGTGTGTTTTCAAACAATTTGTACTCGGCCTCATGCGTTGTTATTCTTGCTGGCATCACCCCATGGTGCAAGCGTGGGATTATTCTGCCATGGCACCTAGGCTGGGAGCCAGGATGCCCTAAGAGCCCCATCACGGCTTCAGTCACTGGCAATGCAGCCACTCCCATGGTACCCTCCCTACCAGCCAGCTCCCTTCACAGCCACAGCAGAGTTTTCCAGAAAGGGGTAAGGCCAGGTACACAGACGGCAGCTTCTACACACTGAGCTTCTAGGAGGGAACCAGCGGCAAAGGGAGAGTGTGGGCCGCACCAGGCTCTGAGCTCCCAGGTAACACCTGGACTGCATCGTCATCCATGCCTTACGTTGCCATGACAAACAGGAAGAGGAGAAGGAGGATGGTGATGATGATGCTATCAGCCTCCTCTCAATGGTATCATTCCCTCATTGAGGGGGACACGATTGTATTGGCAACTGTTTACTGACTCACCTAAGTGTGCCTAGCGTGAGAGGCCATGGTCCAGCCACATGGCTGTGAGGAGAGTGGACACAAAGGACCCTAAGGGTTGACCAGCAGCCCTCCTCCACTTGTGCTGTGAAGAGAGAACAGTGACAATGGTTCTGTCCACCTGCAGAGGCTGAGCACCCTTTCCACGACCCCTTCTCTTTCTCAGCACAAAGACACCCCACTTACCTCACCTGGCAACAAAACACTTATATAAATGTTTTTACATAAATTAATCCAAAGCTTTAAGAAGTGAATGGTGAAAATTATCTTGGATCCACATATCAGAGGAGAAAATTCACCCAAACAGACACACAGGAACACACACACACACACACACACACACACACACACACACCAATTACAGGACACTTTACTACATGTCAGGGACAACACTAAGCTCTTGTCATACGTCTTGATTACATTCCTGTGGGTGGTATTGCTGTCCCCATTTTACAGATGAGGAAAGTAAGGCTCTTAGAGGCAGGAATCCCTGTCCGAGGTCCATGCATGCAAGTTGTGGAGCTGGGAACCACCACAGACTTGCCCGAATCCAGAGCTAGTGCTGTCTAGTGCCCCCAGGACACGGGAGGGACCATGGCTCTCCCGGGCTAGGGGCTCAGGCTCACACAAGCCCATCTCTGCCTCTCTGTCTCCTTGGGAAAGTCTGCCGCATCAGAGATTGGGGAGGGGCACGAGTTGGGGAGCCAGCCTGGGAGGTCCCCACAAAGGAGACCTGGGGGAACACAGCCTACGCTCTCAGCTGTAGGATGCTCTCATTGAGTTTCTGTTACCTTCTGTTGTTGGAATCATTATAAAGCATTTTTTAGATCATACATGCTCATTCTAGAAAATTAGGGGGAAACAGAGTATTATGAAAAAGAAAATTATCTGTCATTGTCTCATTGCCCAGGTATAGCCACTGTCCATATCCTGGTGCATGCTTTCTGTTTTTTTTTTTTTTTTATGACACACACCACACACACACATATAAATAGAGGCTATATATATATATATGATTTTACATGATTGTAAAATCTATACCTACAATTTTACATGCAAGAGTTTAAAAGTAACATTACAAGATAAACATCTTTTATATCATTAACTACTCTTCAATGTGACTTCAGTGGGTTTAAGATATTTTACCATATATATGTAAACAGCAGAATTTATTTAATTCTTCCTCTGTTTTGGACATTAAGGTTCATTTCCAATTTTACCCGTGTACTAGGGAGATACATTTTAAGATGAAATCCTGGAACATAGTTCTCTATGAACATAACAAAATAGTTCCTGAGAATAAATTCCCAGGAGTTAAAATGCTGAGTGAAAGGCTGTGAACGTTTTTAAGACTCTTGATCAATATTGCCAAATTGCTCTCTAGGAAGGCATTACCAAGTCATGCTATCTTTGTCGGTTGCTTGATGAGCTGGGTTTGGGTTTTATATACGAAACAGGGAATTTTCAGCTGGCGAAGCTAAGGCCTGGCCTGCTTCACCCTTCCCTACTGTCACATATCAGGAGGAAAATCGAGGGGACCACACGGTATCTTCCCAACTTGCCCAGGGTTTTGCCCCAAGGGGAGGGGAGCCTGCAGAACCATTCACTGGACCCCTAGGAAGATGCTGGGCAGCCAATCTGCCTCATATGCACGGATCCCTGGGAAGAAGCCATCCACTCATCTGTGTCTGCAGGAAACCCAGCATCCACTGGCCCCCTGCAAGCTGGAAGCTTGGGGCACCCCTGGAGGTAGCACCCTGCCCTGGACAGTGGCCTTCTCCAGGCTGACAGTGACAGCAGTAAGATGCCCACTCATTCATTCATGGGCAGTAGCCCTGGATAGAAGAGGCTGGTGACCCCATGTGACCTGGTCTGAGGGGGACCAGGGTGGGGAATGTCAGGAATAATTGGGTGCTCTCTGGGGGAAGGCTTATACTATCAGTCAGGGGGCATCTCTTGAGCCAACAGACACTGGAATGAGACATTCATAATTTTTCCCCATGCTTTTTAAGCATTTAGTTGGTTTTTCATGACCAGAGTCTATTCATCCTCATACTGGAAAGCTAAATTGTCCACATTTGGATGGTGGCTTCCTTACCACCATTAACCTTGGTGGGGAAAAAAGGACAGGGGCCTGCAGATCAAACCTGGCTGCTGGTTCACAGGCTCCATCCCAAACAAAATCTCGACCAGAGTCACCTATGTCTAACGGCTGAACCTGAGGGCTGGCTAAGAGTTCCTCAGGTTAACAGCCCAAAGAACAGTGTGATCAACAGAGTGAATAATAGTCGGAAGGAAGACAGGCTTAACGAAATTCTGAATAGTGCTTAAATTAAGCACTTAAAATTAAGAATTTACACTCCCCTAACAATATAATTGTTTATTTAAGAAAGCTTTTTGCCTTTTTAACAGAAGTTAGCAAATGAAAATGTATTTCCACTCCAGAGATGTATTGCCAGTTCACGAATCTAGCATTACATAATAAAGTCTAATCAATATTTTGATCTATGGAGGTCAGAGATCAAGGCACGTGGCTTTTCCTTAAAGAGATAGGCTTTAGAAGTCCAAGTAACCACCATTCATATTTGTCAATATCTAATGGTTTTGTCTTCTATGAATGTCAGCCAGCATTCACCCTGTGAAGAATAATAATAATGAACAGGTACTGATCATCAAATTGTATCACTTGAATGGCTCAGCTCATTTCATCCTTACACCCCTGTGATGTGCGGAATATGATGAAACCCATTTCACAGAGGATACTCAGACAAGTCAAGCAGTCTGCCCAGATTCAAATATTTGGTAACTTACTCAGACCAGGCCTTGCCTAACTCCAGCTCCTATAGGCTTAAACCCAATGGACACCAAGCATCTGCAACCACAAGGTCAAAAGTTACTGAATGCATATTCTCTTGTAGGTACCTTATACGCAATATCTAGAACCCAGCAACCTCCTCCTTTTAAGCGAGGAAACCAGAGTTAGTGAGGAGGGAAACCCAGATCCAGGCCCAAAGTCCCATTTCTGCCCTTTGGAGCTGTCCTCCTGCTGGCCTGCACAGAGAAACCAAGTGGAGGGCTTTTTAAATGCTGATGCCTAGAGATACTGATCCCATTGGTTCGGGGGGGCCCAGGGCTTCTGCATTATTTTTAAGAAGATCGAATAGTCCACTGGGCACAGGGCTGATCACCGCCGCAAGGTTCTTTCCTTCCTTACAAATCTGTACTGCGTGGTCACAGGCACTGGGCCCCTGCGTTTACCCCGCATCCTGCCCTCCAGAGGCTGCCAGACAGTAGGAGGCTGAGTCGTGAGCAGAAAACCACGTCCAGCCTGAGGAGTTTCCCACCGGGGGCGTCCAGGGTGCCAGGGAGGCTGCAGGAGGGAGGGCTGAATGGCCAGGAGAGGGATTATAGAGGAGAGGACGCTAAGATGAGTAAGTGCCCAGAGAAAAGCAGAGGAGAAAAGGAATCTCCCACTGTAGCATCTCCGCTTCTCCTTGCTGCTGAGGGGGCTGAGAAAACACAACCCACCAGAGATGCAACAGTTTCTGCTTTGCCCACTCGGTCCTGCCTGGCACGGGGAGGAAGGAGCGTCTGCCCATCGGCCCAGAGGAGTTGCAGCCACCAGCCCGACTACCTCACAGACAAACTCAATCAGGCAAGATGTGTAGAGTTCAATTTTCACTTCAGCTCTAAAAAGCAAAATGAGGATCCGGGTGGAAACGGGATTGTTAGAGATTTTTCATTCTAATTGGGAAACTCACCCAGAGAGGCTACAAGAGCCCAGATAATCAACCCCTTGTACCATGTGTCAGGGCAGCCTTCCCATCTCATTCTGCAGGGATGGAGCAGAACTTCTGGGAGGCCCAGGAGGGGTCACAGGAAGCCCCCTTCCCGGAGACTAGTTCCCGCTGTCAGAAAGAACGGGATGACGTCCCATCAGCTTCTCAAGGTCCAAATCAATCACCTACAACTCAATTCCCTTTTCTCATCAAGTACCAGCCATGAAATGGCCCGGCCTCATCAAAGTTCGGCAGCAAGGGATGCTGAGACTACAGGAATTGAGAAATAGGTCACCCCATGGGGTGGGAAGGTTACTGTGTGGTTTCATCTAACTAGGCTGCTGGAAAGCCCCCATGCCCACAGTTCTCCCCTGAATCACCAGACCTCCGTGAAGCGGTAGATTCGCAGTATCCGAAATTCATTCTTGTGGATAAAGTGCCGGGTGGGTAAGGAACACAGACTCTGCTGCTGAAAGCAGATCTGTCCATTCAGTAAAGATCTCCCGGGTGCCTTCTTGACACCAGGGAAACACAGCTAAGTGACAGCCCCTGCCCTGGAGAAACTCACTTTCCAGTGGCTCTGATTGGAAAGAGCTCCAGTCCCTGCCGGGCACAGAAGCAGGGTGGCTCCAGGCAGCATGAGGCTGGGGTGGTAGACGTGGGGTGTACAGGCAGGGAGAGCCTCGAGCCATGATGCCTGAGCCCAGCTGAGGCTGATGAATGAGGAGGGATTTCTCAGGATTAAAGATTTGCTCTCACTGGTATCCCACACCCCCATGTGGTAAGAAAACTAAGACTCCAGGACTGTAAGTACCGTCCCTGAAGTGACAGGGGTATCCTGTCAGGGGTACTTTATCTAGAGCCGGTATGCTAAGCACCTAGCCCCAGACCTCATCAGGGCCTAAGGAGAACACAGGCCTGTGCTTTGGGGACCAAAGGTTTTAGGTAAAGTCATGAGGGAGCACGAGGTCACCCAGAAAGTTTGCAGAATGAAAGGAAAAGGTGCTCAGGCTGGAGTCTTAGTGTCCCACCACTACCTGGGGAATACGGAGAAGAGGAAAGTTCTCTAAGGGAGCTCAGAGTAAGTAAATGGGAGGAAAATCATCCACTCATTCATTTTAACCAAATGGAAGAGAAATAGCCTGGTGCCCAGTGAGCTCATACTCCCAAAGGGCTACTCTACACTGCAGAAGTGAAAACCACTGCCCAGGACAGAGGCTGAAACAGGACTAGAGCGGGAGCAGAAAGTGAGAGATGGCCTCTACCTGATCTGATCAGGGAAGGCTTCCTGGAGGAGGAGAACATTAATTCTTATGAGCTAACGCCCATATGTAGGAGAGCTCATGGAGCAGAGCGGGGCTCCTCCCTTGAAATACCACATGAGTGGACTGTGAATGTGGCAAAAATCAATGTTGTATATGTGAGCTTTTGGAGGTAGCCTCAGATATGTAGATGCCCTCCAGAGTGCTTATAAGTGGTTTTCATGAGGTCATGATTTTTATTGAATCATGAAATATTGAGCAGTTCTATTTTCATTTTAAAAAAGAAAATTCAGGAGATGACACAAAAACACGTCAAGGGAAATTTGTTTGTTCCATTAAAATATTACCTGCCCGAGGAAAGTATGTACTATAATTACCATCCATGCTCAGTGCAGGCTAAATATCATCTCCACGTGGCCAATGGTTTATTCTCCCTTCAACTTCTCTGCTGCCATTTTAACCATTTCAGAGAAATCAGCTTGAGCAAGTCAAATGAGAGTGTAAAGAAATGAGACTCCGGCTCAGAGATAAATAGTATCATTGCCACTGATTCCACTGTTTCAAATACAAGATTTTATTTTGAGAAGAAAGTTTAATTAACCAGAGGTGGATCACTAAATTCTTTGACTTCAAAATTGTACTTTCTGCAAGATGTCACCTGTGACATTCACAGCCTTTAATTACTGCCTCACATCTTAAAAGGGAGAAACTTTCTTCTGAATCGCTCACGACAGTATTATCGGAGGAAATTACAGATCAGGGGTCTGTGGTCAATCACACCATAATGCGTGGACCACATCACTCTGACTTATGAACTTTGAAAGCAATTTGTTAGGGAAACACTTTCTCCCCCAAAACAGTGTGGATGGTTTGGATTTGTTGTTGATTTTTGTTCTTTTTTTCTTTTTAAAAAAGGGTCGGGGGGAGGAGAAACATTTAGAAATCAGTCCTTTACTGGATGAATTTCTTCACTTCCCAGAAAGCAAGAAAACAATTGTTTCCTGTAATTGGACAGTTTGATTGGAGGCAGGTGGTGCTGAGCTGAGGAAACTGGAGCCACAAAGCCAATTTTGGCTTCAAGCACATTTCCTTTCGTTTCAAACCCCAGCAGCACAACATGGAAATTGGCTCCACAAAAGCCGGCTATAAATTTAGTTCCCATCTCTGTAACAAGCACCTTATCAGCCACAAAGAGCTTTAGTAATTGGGGACAGTGTGCAGATCTGACATGATTACCAGGCTGCCCTGAGATACCCCGGCATTCCTTTCTCAGGCAGGTTCTTGCCGCCACAGGACAGGAATTCATGAGCAATTCTGGATGGATCGTGTGCCGTCGTTTTAAAACGTGGGGATGTTTTCTTCTTCCAGGTTAGCTGGCCTCTGTATTTCTTGAGTTGCATTAGCTTGAGTTAATATTTGCTTTCAGGATTTTGGAGGAATAGGCCAAATTACCCCAGGTCTTGAATGGTACCACAGATCACAGACATCAGGGGCCAAAGTCAGAGGCATGGGATTAGCGGGAGCCGTTTGTGACTCCCCTGCTGCTTTCCAGCCGGACGTCTTCCAGTCCTTCCCTTATTTCTCTTCCCAAGTGCTGGCTCATTCATCTTCCCCCCATATGGCAGTTGACAAGCAATAGTCTTCCATCGCAGCCAGAGAAGCTGAGGCCCAGAGAGGTTAATTGCTTTGGCCAAGGCCACACAGGAAGTCAGGAGCAGAGAAGCAATAGGCTTAGACTCTAACTTCCCAGGCCACCGCTCCAAGTACATATTTCTCTATTAATTTCCTCCCTGCTGTAAATCCGTAATTCAAAACAGTCATTTTTACGCAACTAGACAGGGTGGGGGAGTGAGGAAAGGCAGGAGGAAATTTATCTGATGCTTCTATCAAATCATTGTCTTTTGTATACGCTACATATTAACTCAGTTACTTCAAAGGTCCAGCATATATTGTTACAAATTTCTGGCCATGCTTAAATTTTTTAAAAAAATGTTCATCTAATGTTTACATAAATTTTGAGCTCCTTATTTATTTTTAGTACTTGAAAATAATCTCTTCTAATCCCAAGTAAATTAGTGGCTAAAATAACCTCATTCCTGGATAAATTCCACCTGTCAATCTACATATCTGTACAGAATTATTTTACAAAAAAACAGATTGCAGGGTTTGCTTACAGCCTAGGAATTACAACACTATTTTCCAAGGCGATTACATCAAAGGAAATACCATTATGTTTTCCTTTCCAAGCCAATAGATATCCATAGTTTAAAATCTTGACTTCATTAATGAGAGTCTCAGAATCTAAACAACAAAGGTTCAAGTGCAAACAATGGATCTCCTTCAGCGACTAAAACACTTTTCCTTTTAATCTTTGGCTTAATGATATTCTCTAAAGACACTCCAGTATGAAGAGAATTGTCATCTCACCCAGCCTGTTGGAGAAAGAATTCTCCAGCCCTTCTCTGTGTCATAATTACTCAACTCTGCCTCAAGACCACAGCTTCATGGCTCCTACCCCAGTGGCTGCTGGTGACCAGCAGGGAACAGAGAAGACGTGCACACAAGCACTGTGACCATTTTCTAACAAGGATCTCGTGCTGACTAAACCCGTCAGAAGGCAGATTGGGTTTGCACAAGAAGTTCTGGTTGATAGCTAACTCAGAAATCTTGGCATCACTACAGAACCAATATTTTCACAGAGGTGGCACCATCTTAAACAATGTCCCCAGTGTGCAGGACGATCAGTATCCAACAAGGGTGACTTTTTCCTCCACCTTTTTTGGAGAAACAGGCTGATGAGGGATCTGGGAGCGGGTGTTGGGAGTGAGAAGGGTGGGCAGGGCAATGGGGAATGGGAGAGCCATTCCAGCACTTTGTTTTAATAGATGCAGCTACGGCCTCGACTCACGCAAACCTGTCCCCACCAGGTTCGAACAGGTTCGGTGATGGGCTGAACCCTGCGCCACAGCTGTTTGCTTTTCCTGACATGTGTAGAAACAGCTACACAGACCTCAGTTTAACCACATGAAGCCAAAAGCACGTTGCGTTTCTCCTCAATGGGATACAGACCAACAGCAGCGTCGTTTGCATCCCTTCACCCTGACCGACCAGTGCAGCCGGCAGAAGAGACCCTTTCTCCTACCCCTCCTCTCTGACCTCAGCCCCTGCTTGGAGGGATTCCCACCTATTCCCCCACCGGATGCCAACAAAACAATTCAAGCTTTTGACAAGCTTACCCCCAATGCTATCAGAACTGAATGGCTCAGCTGGGGTGAAGAGGAGACGGTCGGTAGCCCCTGCCAGAGCAACCTTGGAGGTGGGCAGTGAGCTGAGAAGTGACCCATACCCCCAGTGCAGGACCCTGAGCCAAGGCAGCAAGCCAGGGGAGGGGCTGTTAGCGGCATCAAGGTACCCACTGTATTCTTTGCTAGGGCTGCAGTACAAAGTACTGTCAGCTGGACGGCTTAAACTGACACAGATTGATTCACTCACGGTTCTGGAAGCCAGAAGTCCAAGATGAAGGTGACAACAGGGTCACATTCCCTCTGAAACCTTCAGGAGAGAACCCTTCCTTGCCTCTTCCAGCTTCTGGTGGTTCCCAGCAATCCTTAGTGCTATGGACTGAATGTTTGTGTCCCCTCCAAATCCACATGTTGAAACCCTAATCCAGATGTGACGTATTTGGAGGTGGAGCCTTTGGGAGGTAATTAGGTCATGAAGGTGGGGCCCCATGAGTGGGATTAGTGCCCTTACCAGAACAGGCCAGAGAGCTAGCTAGGTCTCTCTCCACCCTGTGAGGATACACGAGCAAACACTCATCTGCAGCCTGGAAGAGGGGTCTCACCGGCACCTGATCTCAGAGATTACTACATTCTACTTTACGTCAGATTAATAAATAATTTTATTTCTCTCAGTTGTCTGTGGGCTCTTCAGAGGTTTAAGTTAGCCTCATGGTGCCTATCAAGGAGTAGACACAGCATAACTGTTTAATAAGGTTGAGGGATCTGACACACACACACACCTAACATATATGCTGACACTGACCCGTCCCTTAGATGAAGGAGGATGGGCCAGATTGGGGAGAGGCAGGAAGCAAAGAGGACCGGAAGAATCTGGGACAGTCTCACTTTGTTTACTGTTTGGTAACTTTGGCTAAAATTGCAACTGACCCAGGGGCACTGAGTCTAGGAGACCCGTCATAACTGAGTGTAGAAAGACAGCCCTAAGCTCACATGACAGGCATCAGCCCCTGTGAATCTACCGAGATGCCTGGAAGAGTTCTGCTGTGGCCCCTCACTCAGCATCCACCCCCACCCTCTACAAGGTACCCACTGGGCACCAAGAGCTGCTTGCACCACCTCCCCAGGGACCAGCTTCTGACCACTAGCCTCTGAGTCCCCCACCAGGAGTGGGGAAACGGTGGAGGGAACGGCTCTCACACGACCAGGAGATTGCTCCCCGGACCACGCTCCAAACATGAGGAAGGTGCCGTCACGCGTCAGCTGGGCACGGGGTGGGGTATCGGGAGGGCTCGGGGTCTGGCCCAGAGCTCCTTGTGGGCACCCACTAATCCACGTTATCCTTTTCTCAGTTTCTCAGGGTGGTGGGTCCTAACTCGCCTCCCTGGGGGCTGGTTTTAGAACAGATGGAGTACGTGAAGCCCTGCACACTACTTGCTGCTTGGCTGGTGTGCAGCAAACCATATCTGTGAGGATGGTCCCATCACTTCCCATGGTCTCCACCTGCCCCCACAGTTGTCCGCATCCCCAACCAGCCCAGCGTGCCATGGGGGCTCCTGATGTGTCAGCAGAAGCAGGAAATAGGCACGGTAGATGTCAGCAGCACCATTCCTGTGACTCTCACCCTCTCTCCTGGAACCCACCCTCCCCCAGCCTGAAAAGAGTCAGCATTGTCTCCGACTCCCTCTTCACTGCCAAGTAGTATTCCTTTGCAGCATCCTTCCATCCCTCCCTTTCCCCGCCATAGTAACCTTCCGCCGCCCATCTCCTTCCTCGGCTTGAATCCCTCCTCCAGCGGACTGGAAAATTCACACCCACAACTTGTACTGAGCCCCTCCCTGTCCAGATACCATCAGAAGGAGGGAAGGATGAGACAGCAGCCCCGCCATCGAGGAAGCAGTGTCCAGGGGAGGAGGGTTGGGCAGGAAAGCCCTCACAACATGGATCTGACATCTCTCTCCTGCCTCTTCTCAAATGCCCCCCTCTCTACAGCAAAGGGCCACTCTGGTTCCTCCTACACTGTTGGTGAGAATGTAAATTGGTACAACGACTATGGAGAACAGTATGGAGGTTCCTTAAAAATCTAAGAATAGAGCTACCATACAATACTAAGATCTCACTCCTGGGCATATATCCGGAGAAAACCATGGTTCGAAAGGATATGTGCACCCCTATGTTCATAGCAGCACTATTCACAATAGCCAAGACATGGAAGCAACCTAAATGTCCACTGACAGATGAATGAGTAAAGAAGATGGACATATGCACAATGGAATATTACTCAGCCATTAAAAAAGTGAAATAATTCCATTTGCAGCAACATGGATGGACCTGGAGATTATCATATTAAGTGAAGTAAGTCAGACAGAGAAAGACAAATATCATATGATATCACTTATCTGGGGAATCTGAAAAAAAATGATACAAATGAACTTATTTACAAAACAGAAACACAGATTTAGAGAATGAACTTATAGTTACCAGAGGGAAGGGGTTGGGGGAGGGAGAGAAGGATAGACTGGGAGTTTGGGATTGACTTATACACACTACTATATGTAAAATAGATAACCAACAAGCACCTACAGAATAGCACAGGGAACTCTGCTCAATATTCTGTAATAACATAAATAGGAAAAGAATTTGAAAAAAATGGATACTTGTACGGGTATAACTGAATCACTTTGCTCTGCACCTATAACTAACACATCATTGTTACTCAATGATACTCCAGTATAAAATAAAAATTTTTTTAAAAAGAATAAGAAAAATTTTAAAAAAAGTCACTCTGGTCCCTCCCTGCCTGGATTTCTGGCCCACATTTCTAAGTGTCCCGAGCCTATCCACCAACCCTAATGTAGGATCATGCAGCCCACTTCAAGCTTCTTACTGTGGCTCAATCATAAATTGGTCCCTATTATTACTGACCTTTCTATGTAAATAGATCTTCCTCTCCAGCTGGGATGCAAGGGTGCTGGCATCAGGGCAGGACCTGGTTCTCAGGCTTTGGTATCAGCTGTGATGGAAGGTCAGGGCTCCCCACTGCCCATCTCCTCACCTAGCCAGGATCCTCACCAAGGACAACCCTCCACAGGAAACGACCCTGCTCCACCACCGTGCCCACAAGCCCTCAGTTTAGTCTGGATGTATTTCTAGCCGAGTCCTCAACACAGCGAACACCTTTATCAGGCAGGAGGCAGACGGACCTGAGGGTGCTTCTTCTCAGTTTGAAAACCTTCCCACTCTCTGTGAAAGGCCTGACCGATCCACCAGACCCCAGGCTCCATCAGATTTGGAAATTCCTCATGTCACAGTATCCTCTTTCCACTCTCTCATCAAGAGGCCATCTAACTTGTCCTTAAATTTCTTCAGCAATAGAGTATGCCCACCCGTGGAGGCAGGTCATTCCATTCTTAGACGTTTCCCATTGCTGGGAGGAATTAGTATGTATTGAGCTCTCAGTATATGCCAGCAAGTCTAGGTGCCCACCAGTGGATTTACTCTCTAACCCTTATGACTGCCTTGTGAATTATACGTCCTGGTGGCATCTCCACTAAAGATAAGGTCAGGGAGGCTTGGAAGAATCAAGGCAACCCAAGTCTCAAGCTACTACGTGACACGGTCAGAATTAGAGCTGGCCCAAGCACTTCACTCTTTTCTTTACTCCATATTGATTAACAATCTTCTTATTAATAAAGTCCTCATTTTTGTTGTGCTAAATTTCACAGTGGTGAATTTTCCACCCTCTGACCTCTGGTCTAGGTCTTAACCCATCAATAACTTCTAATCTCTTTTTATTTTGATCTTCCTTCAGATATGCCTGTCCCTCGGACCCACCTTTGTTTCCAGAGCCTAGTGTCCAGACTACGTAAATCCTGACCCCTGGGAACTTGGATGAATAATGAGGAGACTTCCAAGCGTACTCCTGTAACCCCAGTTCCTCAAAGCAGAACTTCCTGAAAGCCATATATACAGTATATACTACCATGCCTTCTCCTCCTCTGACGGGTACAGAGCAGTGGGTGAGAGCGTGTGTCCTAGAATCGGGTCTCCTTCTATCAGCTGTGTGACCTCAAGCAACTCACTTACCACTAAGCTTTGGATCCTCCTCTGTAAACTGGTAAGTGATGGCCCCTAACTCAGGGCTCCTTCCCAGAACTAAATGTCAGCGTCGAAGCCCGGGGCCCGGCGCATAGGAAGCACTCACTATGATAACGCTTTTCCCCTAAAACTTGTGCCATCGACAGCACCTGTGCATTTTTATAGAATGCCAAGCCTGAGTCCAAAAGTACAGGGGAAAGAAAAGCCAGCTGGTTCCCACACTCGATAGCACAGACGCAAACGGGGCGGCCCATTCTCTTTTTCCTGACGGAGGAGTCCCGGATCAGGCCAGCCGCTGACTTGGGAAGGCGTGATGCTAAGCGCAGGAGTCAGGCGACATGGCCAGAGGCTGCATCTCCACAGCCGCGCAGCTTCCTCCTGGGGACTGACAGTCCCGCCGGCCCAGCACGGCCACAGAAGCTCTCTGCAGTGCCCTTGGGACCTGTGAGAGAAGGTTTCTCCTGCTGCCTTCAGCCTCCAGGAGCAGAATTTGGTGCCGTGGGACCTGCCCTTGAACCAGCGGCATCTCGCTTCCCCGAGATACCCGCCCATCATGGAGCCCACTTGCCTGCCAGGCCTCACCTCCCTCCCGGTTCAGGCCACTGTGGAAAAGCTCTTTCCACAAATGGAGCTCCCACACCCCATATGATCGTGCTCTGCACAGCAGGTCCCTTCAACGCAGAGCTGATGTGACCCAGGTGCTTTGGGTCGAGACGGACCGTCTCTGCACGCCCAGACGCTCGCTGCTTTATCACCGCTCTGTCGCTCCCCAACGCCTCCTCGGACTAAGGAGCCCCTTACAACAGGGGCTGTGTCTTCTGACCCTCGAATTCTCAGCGATGAGTGGATATTGGGTAAGTGAGCAAAAGAACAAAAGGAGGAGAGATAAGGAGGGAAGGAAGGAGGGAAACGTGAAGAGTTTCCCGGAAGAAGTATTCAGTACATTCCCTCCTTCCTGTGACCCTCGCTGGCTTCATCCCCCCTAAGATCCAGGCCTCGCCTACCATGCCCTTCATTCTAACACAGCTGTTCCTTTGCCTCTGGAACTCTGGGGATCGATTTGTTGGGGTATTTTTGACTTTAATATATATAAGCAGAAAAAGAAATTACAATGCTTACTTCCAGGTGCTTCTTTACGTGACCCTTTGGCAAGCAGTGCATTGGGAGGCAGGTGTAACTGAACAGGCCGGTGGTAAACTCTGAACTGAGTCACTAGAACTGGCACAGCTCGGATTTCAGCTGTCTGAGGAGATGGGCGGGAACAGACCACATGGCATCCTCAAGACTGAATTCCTGAGCCCCAGGTACTGCACACCTGAGCCCCAGGGTGCTGTATTCTGCGTCCTGGGAAGCTGTGACCTTCTGTCCCAGGATGCTGTAGGCTCGATGCCCTCCTGACAGTAAGTCTCTTTGACGGAGAACTCACATTTCAGAGTCCTACAGGCTGTGGAGAACTTCTGCAAACTCTTCTCACCCGATTCTCACCTGTCACTACCACTTCCACTTTACAATCTAGGAAAATGAGGTCACCTGCAAGTAGGGGACAATGCCAAAACTCCAGCCCAGATGGCGGATCCCAGACCTCATGTTCTGTCTCCAAGCCACTCGTCCTACTGGTGGGCGTGTACAGTGGTACAAAGCTTTGAAAATTGTTTCTAGCCATCTGTGTCCAAAGGATTTGAAATAAATATGTTCATATACTTTGACATGTTAAATCCCTTCTGGGAATCCAGCCAGGTTAAATGTCCCAGAATATGGAGAAAAAAAAGCTTTATGTACAAAGATGTTCACTGCTTTATTATTTATTAAGAATAAACTATATTCTGGGAAACCCCTAAACGTCCAACAGTAGGGACATGGTGAAGTACACACAACTATGGTTTCCTATGCATTTATTAAAAAGACACTAGTTAGAAAAAGATGGTGAAAATGTGGGAAAAACACATTACAATTTTACATGAGAACGTGAGACTACACAACTGAATATATGTGATTATTCTACAAATGTATTTAAACCCATTTATTGAGCTCCAGTTGCATAACTGTTAGGGGATAAAGTGGAAAATGAGAAAAACGTAGATCCTGAATACTGAAGGCTACCATCAAGGGGTCATTAGAAATAGATATGAAAATTATTGTGTAGGGAAAAAACAGACCAAAACAAAATACACCAAAGAGTAATAGCGGTGAACTTCTGAGTGTGAAAATACAGGTAATTTGGTTTCTTCTCTTCTTTTCACTCTTCTTGTGTTTTTAAATTTGGAGTGATGAGTAAGTATTGCTTTCTTTAGACATACACTTATTGTGTATGTCTTTTAAGACACGTGCCCCCTATGTTAACTCCCACCAGCCTCACACCCGTCACGGCTGCTGGTGACCAGGTCAGGGAGCGGCTCTGCTTCCTCCCCACGTCCCGGTTGCATGGCCCAGGGCCTCCCAGGTCACAAGCATTCAAGAAATACCCCAACGGAGGCAATGCGGTCGAATGAAGAGGGCCCAGCCTGGCAACGGGGCAGGTCTGAGTGTGCATCCCAGCTCAGTCCATCCCTGAGCATGTGGGTGAACCTGAGCATGGGGGTCCCCAAGCCCCTCTGTCCCTGCATTTCCCCTCCCACGAGATGAGCAGCCCTGCACAGCAGTGCCGACCCAGAGACGTGCCCTCCACAGTGGGCTCAGGAAGGTGATGGTTTGTGACTTAGCTGAACCCCAGCAGCTACCCTCATTCCATCTGACAAGGATCACTAAGCCCATTTTTCAGACCACCTCTTAAGGGTAATTCCGGGGTGTTTGAGGGGTGATGTGAGTCTCTTAAGTGGCACAGACGTGGCCTGTGAGTGGCCGTGTTTCCCTCCAGAGAAGGACCACGGACAGGACTGCAGGAGCAAAGACCCAGGCTGAGGCACCCTGGTCTGGGAGGGACTCAGCAAAAACAGAGCGTTCCAGCACCTTCCATGGTGGGCATCCAACCCTGCCCCCCTTCTCTGTGGCCCTCGCCCTAGTTCACCTGGAGAAAGTACCAGTGTGACTGGAGCCTCAGCTCCCACAGAACATAAACAATGCCGGTGATGAGGGTCATTCTCAGATAAGCCGAGATAAGCACGTTGCCTTTCTTCCTGACCTTCACAGTCATTCTCACACAATAGGAGGATGATAACATTTAACTGTTTCTAACAATTCCTCCACACAGTGGAGAGCCAACTTAAGCCATTTCCTTCGGGGACTTTCAGGGTTTAAGTGTGCTGCGTTCTCTGTGTTAGGCATTTCTGAATCTGAAGAGAATCTCTTTTTTCCTTTCCCCTCCTCCAAGTGAGGACAATCCAGTGAAAGCATCACAGTGGTGCTCAGGAGATGGGTGGTCTAGAGTCAGCCCTGTCTTGGGTAAGTCACTTTCCTCTGGGGGCCCAGTTCCCATCTGTGTAATGCACGGTCTGGACCAGGTCACGGCTCAGTTTCCTACTAGCCCCGCCAACAGTAACCTCATTCCACTCCCATCACCATGGTGAGATGGTCTCCAATTTTTCTCTTCGCTCTTTCAACCATTTAATAAGTCACCATGCTTTCCTTCCTGTGGCGTTTACCTGCTCGTTGGACAAGATCTGCCAAGAACGCGGAGTGCCTGGGGCCAAGGAACACACCAGGGGCAGCTCACAGGGGAGCGGAGTTGTGAAGAAAGACAGCAAGAGTGTTTCCCTGAACCAATAAGTGCCAATTCTGAGACCTCAGGCTCCAGACACCTCTCTAGACCCAACTTCATTTGCCCAACTCCCAGCAAACCCAACCCTCAGTAACCAACAACAGGAAGTGACATTTCTTTACACCGGAGACACGTGTCTATATTGGTGTGACAGGGCCGCCACAGACTGGGGGACTTAAACAACAGAAATTTATTTTCTCCCAGTTCTAGAAGCTGGAAGTCCGAGATCAAAGTGTCAGCAGGGTTGGTGTCTCTTGAGGGCTCTCTTTTCGGCTCGTAGGTGGCTGCCTTCTCCTTGTGTCCTCACGTGGTCACCCCTCTGTGTGTGTCTGTGCCCTGATCTCCTCACCAGTCATAGTGGGTTAGGTCTGCCCATGTGACCTCATCTTACCTCAATCATTTCTTTAAAAATTCTATCTCCAAATAGAGTGGCATTCTGAGGTCCTGGAGGTTAGGACTTCAACCTATGAATTTGGGGGACACAACTCAGACCATAATATCCTCCAAACTGTTACTTTACAGATGAGAGAGCTGAGGCTTTACCTCGATCTCAAAGCAAATTGGTGCTGGAGGCCGGAGGCCAGAGTCCAATGCTCGTTCCCTGAACCTGCAGCCTCTGCCCCTTCCCACCATCCTTTAGACTGAGCGCTCAGCTCTTCACAGCCCTGTAACCACAGGCCAGCCCAAATAAAATTCCCACTGGCTCCTTTATGGAAGAGCTCTGGATTGGAAGACGAAAGTCTCATGGATCAGATTCAGCTAACAGCTCTGGCCTCTGGCAAGTCATTTAATACTTGCCAAGCCTGAGTATCCTCGTCTGTAAAAGGGAGAGGTTAATTCCAAATCTCTAGGGCGTGAATTCTGCCTTGCTAAGCACCATAAGAAGCCATAAGAAGGAGGGCTGGCGGGCCCAGTCAAAGGAGAGTTTAAACAAGCTCCCAGAGAACATGGAAGCCACCTGAGGACAAATTATATGCATGCTTCGGAGGTTTCACTTTCCATAATAAACGTAAATTAAATCACAGGTCATTGTGAGACACTGAAGTAAGTCCTCTGCCTAAGACCACCTCCAGACCAAAGGCAGTCGGCTTCTCTGGATTTCCATGAGTTTGTGTAAGAAAATAGACTGCGTGTCTTCTAAAGTGCTGGAGCCTGCGGAAGCATCCCTGTGGCAGATAGACAACCCCCCAGAGAGGTTCCGCTGGAATTCTCTGTTTTCTGCAGAAAACAAGAGTGCGTGAGGCAGCCAGTGTTGTAGAAGAAGGAAAATCCCAGAAGCTCCAGACCCTTGTGCCATGTTGGTTCATGATGGGGAAACTCCATCTCTAGAATCCTAGCTGCTCATCTATAAAATCAGAGAGGAGAAGGAAAATGTTTGTGGCTGTCTGAGGCCGTGGGTGAAAGACAGAGAAAGGACTTGACCTTGTGGAGGGGGGACCTGACTTCTGAGCTCCTCTGAATCTTAACCAAGGGACTGGGGGTAAGTGCCGCAGCTTCTCCAAGCATGAGTTTCTCCACTCAACAAAGGACACTCATCATGTAGTACCAATATACATCTATATATCTCAAGGCCTTCTCACTCTAGCCTTTGAAGACACTCTAATACCACCTTAAACATGCAAAGCACTTTGCAGTTTAAAAAGTGCTTCCTGGGCTTCCCTGGTGGCGCAGTGGTTGAGAGTCCGCCTGCCGATGCAGGGGACACGGGTTCGTGCCCCGGTCCGGGAGGATCCCACATACCGCGGAGCGGCTGGGCCCGTGAGCCATGGCCGCTGAGCCTGTGCATCCGGAGCCTGTGCTCCGCAACGGGAGAGGCCGCAACAGTGAGAGGCCCGCATACCGCAAAAAAATAAAAGTGCTTCCTGGTGCCATGAATTAATAGGTGATCAACACATGCCCCTAGAGAGCACACTGTCACATCTAACACCCTTCACCTTGGTCTGCTGATTCCAGATGCAAGACTCTTTCCATGGCAAACAAATAAAACGTTTCTTCTTCCTCTGTAGGAAGTCCAGTGACCTGCACGGCATGAGAACTGCACTGAACTGTTCGAGCCAGGGCGTTGAACTTTGCAGTCCATGTTTGCTTTCAGACTACTTGGCGAATTAGCCCTTCCGAAGTTCTCCTTAAAATCTGTTTCATTTGGTGCCTAGCACCCTCACAGCTCAGCTCCCACTTCCTTCTTTTAAGCTAAGTGCTTCCAACCATTAAAATAAAAAGAAGTGAGGGAGGGAGAGAGGGAGGGAGGAAGGGAAGAAGAGACAGTTATTATCATTTTTAAATCCTCCATTTGCACCTTGATGTTCTGTTTTCCTATTTCTTTAATGCGATGTGAGGATAAACTGACTCTCCCCCTTGAGCCAGTCAGAGAAATCCACCTGCCCCCAAAGTTCCCACAGCCCCTGTCTCAGTCTCCTCGTAAGTGTCAAGAGGCTGTGCAGGTGGGGTCCCTGGCAGAGAGGACCGGCATCTGGCTGAAACTCTTCCCGGTCTGCATCCCAATTCCTGAGTCAGGCCCAGCCTGCCTCATCTCTCTGCTGTGGCTGGAATGCGCAGCCCCTGCAGTATTTATTCCTTCTCCACGTTTTGATGAGTCGTCTGATAAGGGCGACTCTCCCTCAGGCAGCTGCGATCCTACACCCTGGCGCACCGACAGCTGTGCGTGTCAGTGCCGGGGCCTTGCACAACGCCAGCCGCCCCTGCCCTTCCCCAGCCTGCACGGACAGCCACGTCCAGCTCTTCCAGGCCAGGAACTCAGCGACTGGACACTGCTGGTGTTTGCTCAAAAGTTCAGTATTTGAGATTCATGGTTAAATTCAGTAATAACACCACAATTTCACCAGAAAGCATTATAGTGATTACCGAGTTATATTAGGAGTTTATTTAAGATAACATCTTATTTGCACAATGTAGTTCAAATAGATGGTTAGAGCAGTCAGTGCGATTGGTAAACTCCTAGGTATATTAGCATAATCCGGAAGTGTGTGCCGCTTTTAAACATATGAACAGCTAAAACCGAAAGCATAAATATAGGTGCCACGGTTAGAATAAGAGGGTTTAGGTTCTTATGTAAACAGGCATTTACTTGTCTCTTTAGCACAGTGCAGTGGGATGTAAAAATCTCTCCAAGACAGCTTTCTTAAAGAAGCCAAATCCCAGACTACTGTGTTTCATTAATAATAGTTTCTGTTTATCAAATACCTTCTGTATGCCAGGTACCGTGCTGAGTGCTTTACGTAAATATCTCGTTTCGTTTACAGCTCCCTGCACTACGATAATAAATATTATTATCCCCGTTGGAAAGACAATAAAATCGAAGCTCTCAGAGGTGAAATGACTTGTCTGAGGTCACACAGCTAGAACGAGAATTCAGGTCTAACTCCAACGTCTGGGCACTCCCCATGTTACCCACCACCAGATGTGGCGTGTCCAGCCGGGTTCCAGAAAACCCCCAAAACATCAGAGTGGGCCTCGGGGTCTCCGTCAGTCCCCTCGGAGTGCTCTAAGGGACCCTGGGTTTCAGGACCCTCACTCAGCTACAGAGCACGGAAGGAGAGCAAACCCAGAGCCTAGCCAGCGAGGGCAGCCTTCTGCATTGACCCTCTGCCCCATCTCCTGAGACCCAGGCAGCCACTGGGGATCCTCCGATGACGTAATGGGCCTCGGGGCACATGGGAAATTCCACAGAGTCCCCAGATCTCTCACCCTGCTATCGCCTTGCAACCATCCCGCTCTGAAGCCTGCACGGTGACTCTCACCTGGAGGACAACCGTCACCGCTCTGTGTCCCTTATCAGCGCCCTAGCAGCTGACTTTCTGTGCTGGATTTTTTTTTTTCTTAACAGAGAAATGTGATTTTCCTCACTTCCCACATGGGACACCAAGCTGCACCGAGAGGCCCAAGTCAGCTGTCCCGGCCCTTCTTACCAGCACACCAGCCTCCCAGCCCAGATGCTGTGTGTCAACAGCCTTCAGACCATTGCATCTGGACTTTCCGAGCCATTCAAAGATACAGGCATCCCCTCGGTATCTTTGGCGGATTGGTTCCGAAATTCTTGTATGCTCGAGTCCCCTGTACAATGGTGTAGTACTTGCATATAACCTATGCACATCCTCCCATATACTTTTTAAAAATTTATTATATTGAAGTATAGTTGATTTACAATGTCCTGTTAATTTCTGCTGTATAGCAAAGTGATTCAGTTATTTAAATCATCCCTAGCTCACTTATAATCCTAATACAATGCAAACGCTGTGTCAAATTCGAGCCGTGACAAATTCAAGTTTCGCTTGTTGAAACTTTCTGGAATTTATTTTTTCAGTTCGAGGTTGGTTGAATCCTTGGATGCAGAACCCAAGAATACGGAGGCTGACTGTCGTCCAAATTGCTAATTCCTCAACGTCGAGGCTCACCTATGATTCTTTCCAACAGTAACTTCCATGTTCCCCAGCCCCAGACTTATGAGAAACGCTAACCAGTAGCTCCATGGACTAATCTGAGTTCAACTCTGACCCCTGGTAAGAAAGCTGTATGCCTGGAAATTAACCAAGACACCAATCATGCAATATATAACTAATCGTGTATTATATTTCACATATAATATAAATTCATGTAATATGACACATTGAGTTATATTGCAAGAGGAGGAAAAAACCTGCTAAAGTTTCTTAAAACTATTTTCTTTAAGCACACAGAACATTCCACGACAACATTAATCCCCCTCTGTCTCTGCACGGGCTCCCCACGTGGGCCTCATGTTGGCTGTTGGAGTTCTCCGCCCCTCACGCCAAGGCTGGTACATCTTCTGCTGTCTTCTGGCCTTGGCCTGAGCCCCTGGTGACCACACGGGGCATAGGAGACCTCATGGGCTCTGAGGCAACAGAAGCAGCTGCTACAGAATCAGCAGACCCTACTGTCTGCTGACCTCCATTCAGAAATGTTGACGGCAGATAGCAAAGAGAGAGGAGAGCTCTGTTCTCCAGGGGTCCCCGGAGAATCCCACTCAGGAGAAACTATTGTCAGCAAAGGGGCAATGTTCTTGGAGCCATAAGTGACCACAGCAAAATCATGTCTCTCCATGGCGTCAGATCAGGTCGAGTTCAGGAAGGTTTCACGCACGTGTGGACCTTGATAACTTGAAGGGGCACTGAGATCTCTGTTCAAATCCCAGCTCCACCCTCTCTCGGCTGTAAGACCTGGGGCGAGGGTCTGGCCCCATGCGTAAGCTGGAGACCGTCACAGCGGTGACCCCACAGAGCTGTTGTGAGATGAAAGAGAGCCATGCCAAGCCCCGAGCAGTGTGTCCGGCGCACAGGGGACACTTTACTGAGAGGAGCTGGTGTTTCTATGAGACGCATACATGTGTTTCTCTTGGAATGTAACCTATTGCACACAGCTTATTCTGAGGGGACGCGTCTGCACGAAGCATACCTATAAAATCTCCCCCATCAGCTGTCCGAGGTTTTGTAACACCACCGCATCCCAGTGTCCTGGGACAGTCATGGACAATGGGTTCTGCACAGAAGCCGTCCCCACAGTCCCCGAGCTGAGTGAGATGCCCCCTTGTAATCATGTGTGTCCGTCTCGACCCCGGCCAGTGTCACATTTCTCGCTGTCTCTCTAGATGCCCTCACAGGATAGCACAGAGGACCCTGGCAAATGTTTATTTACTGGACAGAAGTTGCCAGGTCTTCCCCTGCCTGATAATTTAAGTGCGAGTTTCAGTTTGTTTCTCCCATTAGCCAACCAAAGGTGGAGTCCAACCTGATAGACACACCTGTGTTTAGCACATGGGTGAAATCACCCAGTCCCCATGCTGGTCGTGGACAAGTCAATCTTATAAAAATAACAAGAGGAACTTTGAACACACTGAATGCCCACAGGCACCGCACGCTGGGGGTGGGTGCGGTGGAATGCACCCAGTCAGTCGGCCTGTCCTTCCCCCTGTGCGTTAGCCCACTTCACAGATGAGCAAACTGACACTCGGCAAGTCTCATTTGCCAAAGGTCACGCAGCTGCTCAGTGTTTATCTACACTTGAGAAGAGGAAGACGCTGATGTCTGTTCTAGGAATTAGGAACACTGATGCAGAGAACACTTAAAAATAGCCCTGTGCATTTTCCCATTTTTGAGACAGGTTTACTAATCAGGGACATGGCTCAAAAAAATCCAGCAAAATGACTCAGTTCCTAGCGAAATGTCACTTCTCCCCATCACTCTGGGACAACCCCAGCAAAGCCTGCGAGGAGAGACAGAGACAGAGACAGAGACACAGAGAGAGAGAGAGGGAGAAGAAAAGGACGTCGCGGCGGGAAGACCGGAGCGATTTCCTCTCGCATCACCCTGCAGCCTCTCGGTCGGCTGGGAGCTGGGGGCTCACAAGGCGAAAACGCCTGGTGTAAAGTCAAGGGCAGGCTGGAGGGCTCATTTCCTGTCTTCTAAATATATTCTTGTTCTGATGGTATCTCATCCCCTGCGTCATGGAGGATGGCCGCCCTTTACATTGCAAATGCCTCCGGAACTCCTCAGCCTGGAGGAAGCTAGACTTTCTGAACGCCTTCAGGAACAGTGTGCTCAGGCCCTGGGCAGTCTCTGCTGTCCTCCCCACCATCCCCCCTCCTCACCTCCATCCTCCAGCTCCCCCCTCTCCCCCCGCCTCTCCCACCCCGCACCCCGTCCCCAGCCAGACACTTCCAGCCTCAGGGTGGGCAGCCCCATCCAGCAGCGCTGCTCTCCGTGAATGTTATCAGAGGAAGCACTTGAGCACCAAGAGGCAAACAGAAACCATTCCACACCTGCTGTCACTCTGCCACCTCCAATGCCCCACCCTCCATCCAGGTGTCCTCAGGGAAGAAAGGGCCCATTCAGCTCTGTGGCTGGTGGTTCTTGGGCCGAGTTCCTCAAAAGCGGCAGAAAGAAAGGAAACACACAGTAGGAGGCGGCAGAACCTCCCTACAGCCTCAGAGGGAAGCGCAGCTGACCCACTTGGCTGACGCCTGGCTCTGCAGCCTCTGGGCAGGTTGGCCGGCCCTCGGCCTCCGTCGATCATCTGTACACTGGGGCGCTGAGACCTGTGACTCCCCCTCGGCTGTTATGAGGATGAAGTGACAGAGTGCCCTCAACCATGTAACACAGTGCTTGGCACTAGGGTGTGAAAGGCTGTGTTTCCACCCCGGACCTGGTACATTCCCATGATCTCCTTCAATATTGACAACTGTGCCTCCTACTTTCTCACCATCAGCATCAGTAACTATAGTTCAACTGCGGCAGATTGGAAGTCAAGGCTCAGAGAGGGGAAGCAACCTGGTCGAGGTTACAGAGCTTGGAAGTGGCAGATCTGGAATTCCACATCCAGTGGAACTGAGGCCCACCTGAGTCCTTCTGCCCCTCGGCATCTTCCTCCAGACAGTCCATGCACCTAGGTGGTCATAGAGGCAATATTCCCAAGGGTGCGATGGGGCAAGAGGCTTAGAGATTGAGATCAGGGAGCCTGGGGTAGAAGGACGCACCACGACTGCCACTAAGCAGGCATCTCTACCCCTCGCTGCCTGCACAGGGCTAACCTGGAGGACACTGGCCAGGAGCAGAATTACAAGCACAAATTCTCCCTCCCAACCAGCCAAACTCCCCAAAGACTTAAAGGGACCTCAGTATTCAGAGACCACCAACTTTAATATAAATAATACTAAATAACTTATATTGACTGATATCCTATCATGTTCCAGGGACGGTACATACGCCAGGACAACATTAAAGTATCTAGAATCACTCAGTCCTCACAACAACCTCCCAAGGTAGGTTCTAGTGACCAGAACTATTAGCAATTTGTAGATGAAGGAACTGAGCTGGAGAGAAGAAACGTGATTAACGTCACACAGCTGGGAATTGGTGTGGCCTGGGGTCAAATCCAGCCAACGGGGCTCTGGCATCTGTACTTTTATCAGTGTGCTGTTTTCCTTTTTAGGACTGTGTTTTAATTTTTTAAAGGGCGAGCTGGGGATTAGCTCCAAAGGGCATCCAGGGGTCCCACTGTGGTGAAGAGTCACTTCCTGTTGGAGTCCTTCAGGACTGGTGCCGGAAGCCCGAGGCCGTGGGCCACCCTGCTTCCTCCTCAGGCTTCCTCTGTTGCCCAGGGCCAGCCTGTCTCAGCCACGCTGGTGGGAGGGGTGTCTGTGGTGCTTCTCCAGAACTCCAAGGGCCACCCCTGAATGTTCCCTGCACGCCCTGGACACCATCTCCAACCTAGATCAAGCAGAAGGGAAGGGAGGGGGAGACCAGGCCACCCGTGAGCGAGAGTGAGCTTCCAGTGGTGGGGGAGGGATGACTCCACGCAGCCTGGGAGTCTGGGCTCCTCTCCAGGCCTCAGGCCAGCACCCCTTCTTGTCCCTCTGGCCCACTGGGGGAGGAGAGCTGCGGAACATCACGCCCTCTGAGGCTCTGAGAAGTGAGAGCTTATTCACAGAGCTGAGACAAGAGCCTCGGATGGGCAGTCACTAGCTGTTTGACCTTGGATGAGTCCCCGAGGTCGCTGGTGCTGGTTAGGAAGTGGTTAGGGTGACGCCCTAAAACCGTCCCTTCTGGAGAGCAGTCAGCACATGTGGCTTAAGAGCATCTCCACCTCAGGGTGACGTCAATGCCTCCTCGGGGTAGGACCCCTGAATCCCACAGCCCCTGTTTCCTTTGGTCTCCACGATCCTCAGGCTGGTCAGTCACCCCCCCACACCTGTCTCATGAATGATGGGGCACGTCACCCATCAGTAAGGCGGTGGACCACCCAAGCCAGTGTGTGCAGAGCCAGCCCTCACCGCATCGCTGTGGCCACCATGAGCATCTCTTCCCAAATGTGTACTCGGTGATGTCTCGTTGGTAGCTTGGACTCGGCCTGGTGAGAGTATTTACACCACAGAAATGGGCAGACGTGGGCTATTTTATTTTGTCTTTCTTTCGGGCAGTTGTTAAACATTTTCCAGCATGCCACTGGAGCCCGCGGGTAGACAGGCAGAGAGGACCCCACACTAAACTCTGGATTCCCCACTCTATTCTCCATTTGATACCAGGGAGCCCAGCAGGGCACTGGTGTGGACTTCCAAGGGGACGATGCCCTTGACTATCACTGGTCGAGGGCACACATCACAGGACCAAAGCACTGGGACACGTGCTCTCCCCTCAGTCCCACCCCTGTCATGTGGTGGATAAAGCATCATACCTAATGTCATAGAGTTGAGCAAGCCATAGTTTCCCATCTGCAAAAGGAGGCCACCGCTGGGTACAGCAAATGAAACAGGACCTTCCCCGACATCGTTGCTCAGGCAACAATCCACTGTTGCTTGGGTTTTACCAAGATTTCCACAAGTTTTCTTCTTCCTAATTTGCTTTGATCTTCAAGAGCTCTCAGAAACCTCCCCCACTGAAGTGCACTTGAAGTCTGGAAAACCCAGGAACAAAGGGTCGCTGTTCACAGAAGGGCTCATAAGACTTGCGCGACTCAAGACCCAAAGCCTGAGCTAAATAATACTGCGAGAAACCACCCCAAAGCTAGATGCCACCTTCGAGCTTGTCACACACCCTCATTTCACAACTGGGGCAACCGATGCTTGTTCAAGGCCACATTTCAAAATATCATAGAGCTGAGACCAGAAGCCTCTAGGATCACACGTGGAAATTGGGAGAAATGGTTGATTTCTATAACTTACCCACCCAAAGCGGAACATGTTTCTGACTCAGACTTTTCCCGAAGGAGCGATATTGCACGAATCCACGTTAGCCATCCAGCACCCGTTGGCAATGCCCATGAGCCAGACTCTCTGGAATGGCCCATGTGACCTCTTCTTTCATCCGATGAAAGAGTTGGAAGCATTTCCCAGGCCCCCTTGCAGCTAGGGCTCTGGATGCAAATTAGCTTGCACCAAATGACACCTTTAGAAGGTAGAAGTGAGGCAGATGCCCTCTGCCTGCAGAACTCGACTGCTGTTGCAGTGCATTGAGCCTCGGTGACGTGGGGGTTTCCAACAGCAAAATCCTATTCCATTCTATTCTCCAGCTCCTGGTGTCTTGACCTGGCTTCCTAACCCCTGGATTGCGGCTTCGGGCGGCTTTTCTTTAGTAGAAGTAGATGCTTCTGCAGCACCCTACTCCAGCCCCACTTGGGGGGAAGCCTCAGAGGCAGCAGCTCTCCCGGTGGCCAGCTCTGCATTCTTATAGGAATCGTTCCAGTGTTCCAGCCTAGAATCTGCTCCTTCAGCCCTTCCATCTGTTTTGTAAAGACCAAATTCCCTGTATTAAGACCCTTTCTGCTTAACATACCTAGAGCAGTTTCTGCTTCCTGCAATGAGCTCTGACGGATACATCTACCCTTAGGTTCTCAGAAACAGACGATTGGTATACTTTGCGAGTTTCAGGAATAGCTACCTGAAAAATCTACACGTTTCTATAAGTCCTTTCTGGACTCCACCATCAGTTCCCGTAAGTTGTCAGGGAGGCACTGGAGCACTGCCCCCTGTTGGCTTTTGTATTCACGCACATCAGGATTCACGTGTTGCTGGGCTTTCTCGTGCACATGCTAGCAAATCAGATACACACTAATACAGGCCGAGGCTCTACTAAAGAGAATTTTAGTGGAGCAAACTTAAAGTATATCCCACCTTAGACTTTAACAGAGAAGAACCTCGTGTAGATTGATTGATGGAGAGCCAGGGGACCATTTTCTTCTGCAGAATCCTTCAGGCCTATTTTAAAGAGTCTGCCAATTTTTAAGAGTCTCCCATTCTCTGATCCTTTCCTGAGTCTGGCCATGATGTGTCTCCCCAGGGGGTCATTTCAGATCACTCGCCAGGTAGGGAAAGACTTGGGTGGTGTCGACTGGGCCAACTGGCCTCCGCTCCTCTCTGGACACCCCCTTCACCATGTACAGTGGGACAAATGCCTTCCTGCCCACCGTAAGCGAGGTCACCCTCAGGAAAAGCAAAATCACATGTTCCCTTGTGCTCTTCCAATCTGATCCTAGTCATCTGATTCAAGGACTGATTCCAATCCTCATCCCATTTCTGTTTCAGGTTGTGATGTCAAAGACCCATGTCCAGTTGGTGAGCAGAATTAGAAACATACGTCCGTTTCTATAGCAGGGCAGGGACGTCCATTTTTATAGCAGGGCAGGGAGGGTTTCTCCTGAGATGTCAGCTTCAACGCTGCCCTCTGGAAGAAGAGGCAGCAAGAAAATCATGAATACTCACCAAGTAAATGTTCAAAAGATGGGGAGAGCCAGCTCTCCCAGCTCCCTGCCCCTGCTTCCCTTCTCTCCCAACTGCTGGTGCTGACCTGGGGGAGCCCCGCCCCCAACCTCAACCTCCTCAGATGCCAAGCGCTAGGGTCTTCCCACACACCCATCGTCAGCTCTCACCCTTAGACTCGGCCACAGGTACCCCATAAATGGCCATGCTCCCCCACAAACAGAAGCCCCAGGGCTCTACCCAGATTCTGTCTCCTGAATCAACTCTCTCATCGGCGTATTGCATCCCCTGCATTTCACTCTGCTTTAATTTGATTTTAATTAACTAAATTTTTTAATGGAAAAAAGTCACATATACACATGGTAACCAAAAGGTCAGAGCAGGGGCTTCCTTGGTGGCGCAGTGGTTGAGAGTCCGCCTGCCGATGCAGGGGACACAGGTTCGTGCCCCAGTCCAGGAAGATCTCACAGGCCGTGGAGCGGCTAGACCCATGGGCCATGGCCGCTGAGCCTGCGCGTCCAGAGCCTGTGCTCCGCAACGGGAGAGGCCACAACAGTGAGAGGCCCGCGTACCGCAAAGAAAAAAAAAAAGGTCAGAGCAGGAAAGGTTATGCAATTTTAAAAAAAGCGAGCTGCTCTCCCCTGTAAGATCCCACATCCTGTTCCCCAGAGGCAATTACTATCAAAAGCCCCCTGGAGACCCTTCCCATGGAGTCCTTTACATGCACTGGGCAAATGCTATTTGCTGGCTAACTGGACAGCATTTTCAGACTCTCTTTCCTTGCTATTGTGGCTAGAAAGCCAGATACTTTCCCAGCCTTCCCTGCAGCTGGGAGTGTACAGGTGAGACTCTGTCCTGGACAATGAGATATGGGGGCAAGATTGCCCATGCTGGGAAAGGAGGAGTCAGGTGACGTCTGGGAAGCTCTCAATTTCCATATTTAAAAAAAGACAACTGTGTCTGGCACTGACCAGTCCTCCTTCCTCATTCCTTTTACTTAGATGTGATCTTCGGAGCTGCAGCAGCCATTTGGGGACCATGAGGAAATAAATGTAAGGATCTAAAAGCCAACACCTTTCATGAAGGTGGCGTGGGAAAGAAAGAAACTGGGTCCCTGACAACCTTGGTAAGCAGTAGCTGCTTCCCTCCAGATGTGGGATTACATGAGAAAAATAAACCTGTATTTTTTTCCCCTGCTGGTGTTAGTTCATTGATTCCTACAGGCCTACCTTATTCTTTTCAATATCCCCAGAATATCTCACTGTATAAATATATATTACAGATAAACCCTGATCCCCTGCTAATGGACATTTTTGTTGTTTCATTTTTATCCTATTACAAGCAATGCTTCCACAAACATCTTAGTAGGTGGATCTCTATGTGCCTGTGGCACACATCTATAGTGATTTGTGCAGTGGATCCTGTCCATGCTGCCACTGACTCCCTTGACTGGACTTTCTGAGCCCCCCTTGCCCTCCCAGCCCATCACCAAGGGTTCACACTCAGATTCCACTTTTTCTTCGTTCACCCCCCTGCCCAGGCCTGAATCCTGTGGGACATCCACGGCCTTGGCCAGAGCCCTGGCCTCCCACTAACCTGTGACCCAGTTTGGGTAAGTATCTTTAGCTTTCTTCCTCTGGGACTGAAACCCAGGCTTGCCCTGAGCAGGCCTCCCTCCAGCCCAGCCCCCATCCGTCCCCAGCCCGTGCTAGAGCAGACGAGCTGCGGGCACCTGGGTCTGCTCTCCTAGCCCTGTGCCCCCCGAGCCATTTCCAGAGCCCGTCCTCCCCACCTGCCCCTTTCCTGCTCTGGTAAACTGGCCCACATGGGTGCCTGAGGCCCGGCTCCCACAGGAAACACAGTGAACAGCCACACCCCACCTCCAGCCAGGCCCTGGCCCTGGTTTCAGCACCTGTAACCAGCCTCAGAAATTCACACCAGAAACCCAACCTCACACCCCAACCCAAATCCCACTTGTCGAAAGAAGCTGACAAATACCACTGCTGGGTGGAAAGGGACGCGCAGCGATGGGAGACCAGATACCCAAGAACGTACGAAATGCACACCAGTGACCGCAAACGTGTTTCGCATTCTATCAGATCAGATTGGTTTATGATCTCCAGCCTGTGCCCGGCCAGCCGGGACATGCCCAGAGCTGAAACGCGTTAGAGGGTGGCAGGGGGCAGCAGGGGTGCAGCCCAGACATGCAGGTTACATTCTCAGTATAAAAGTTTGTCTTCTAGGGCAAAAAGCCACCTTCTTTGATTGGCAGATTTGCAAAGCTGATTCCAGTAGGAGGCTGGGGCCGGTCTTGGGCCTGGTTGCTGGGCTCCCAGCGCCATGCTTGCTGACCCCTCTCCAGCCCTCTCCCCCCATCAACCATCCCCACCAGCCGGCTGCATCTGGGCCCACGCGGAACATCGAGGTGGCAGCGGGGGCTCTTCCAAGACCATCTGGTCCAGTCCCTTGATTTTACAGACAAGGAAACTGAGGACCAAAGAGGCCAAAAAGGTGACAGCCACTTAGCAACAGAGCCAGGGGCAGGAAGGGCAAAGCTGCTTGTATGAGCACCTCCCGTGTAGCAGGCACCGTCTACACTGGTCTGTAAGGCTCACAGCCCTCCTTCGAGATACTCAGTGCTGTCTGCCTCTCACAGACCCGAGACTCGAGGCTGATGGAGGTGGAAGCGCTTGTTCTAGGTCACACATCCGGTGAGAAGCAGAACCTGGGCAGGAACTCGGCACGCCCGACTCTCCATCCTGGCTCCTTCTACCACCCTGTGATGCCACTCCTGGGACAAGAGTGAAAACTGTGGGTCGGAGAGGAAGAGAGAGCGTGTTAAGGAAAGAAATGAGTGGTTATGATTAAACAATGAAAATGCAAATAAAGAGCCTAAAACAAGCCAGCAGGTGTCCGTAAAGCCGTGCTTTTCTTCTTAAGTAAGGAAGTACCTGAAAACCAAAAGGATGGGGCATTTCAGAGGGAGGCAGAAGCCACCCTGAAAGAGCTCCCACTGCCCAAAGCTGGATGGATGTGAGTAACAAAATAAGTAACGTAGTATTGCGTTATAACCCAAAGTTAAAATAGCACAGAGTCCACACCAAGATAAACAAATAACTGAAAAAATAAATAATGGGGAGAAGAGGCCATTCGCCCTGACAGAAGAATTCCACAGACTTTATGTAGACACCACCCCCTCCAACAGGTGGAGGGGGACCACCCTCCCGCACTGGTGTGGGCTCTGCTCTGCGACTTGCCTCCGAAGACGACAGTATGGGAAGGGGGGTGACTTTACCATGGAGAACCTTGGCGGACACTGCCTCAGTCACCCAGGTGATCAAGGCCGGCATCGGCAGTGATGAGTCATATGACAAGATGAATACAGCACTTCGCCTCTGTGGTCTTCCTTCCAAAACCCATACCCCCCAGTCTCAGCATGAGAAAAACAGCTTCCAAGCCCAGAGTGTGGGGTCTACAAAACACCTGCCCTCAAAACCATCGAGGTCATCCACAAGGAGGGTCTGAGAAACCGGCCCAGGCCAGAGGAGGCCGCAGAGACGTAACAGTTAAATGTAAGGAGGGATCCTGGAGGGGACCCTGGGACAGAAAAAGGACTTGGGAAAAACTGGTAAAACCCCAGTAACTCATGGAGGCTAGTTAATTGTGATGGGCAGACACCAGTGCCTTAGTTGAGACAAATGACTACATCTCTGCCAGCTGCTAGCAAGAGGGGGACAGGTGAGTGGGTGCAGGAATTCTCTGTGCACCCTTGCAATTTCTCTGTAAATGCACAGTTATTCTACGTGAAAGGTTTAGAGTGAACAAACATGCAGAGTTGTCTGGCGACCCTACCGGAGAAGCTGTGCTGAACTCACCATGCATGAGACAGATCTGGGGATTCTAACATGCTGGACCATGTCGGGTCAAGTAAACCAGAGTCCCTGGGCCTGAGGCCTGAACCTCGGACATTCACAAGGTCCTGGTGAGTGTCCCATGCAGATGGGGGTGAAACCACTCGCCAGGGTAAGACGTGAATTAAGTCCGAAGGGCTTCCATGGAAGCAGATGGAATTCTGAACAAATTCTGGAGTTCTCACAGAACAAAAAACACATTTCCTCCCCTGCCCACAGGCCTCTAAAGGTCTCATTGTTGGATCCCTGGCAGCTCCCACCCCTGCCCCCCATCACCCCGAGTGAGTCCTGGAAGGCTGTTGTAATCAGGTGGTTGAAGGGTTCAAATTTCCTCTCGGTGTGAAAATACAAAGTGACCTGGGCCAGCTAGGAAAAGAGCAGGTATGCTCTTTCATCCAGCTGGGGTCACTGTCCCCCCAGGGGCCCCCAGTTGGCCCTTCCTTCCACACTGAGGTCTCCGACCTGACTTGGCTAAGCTCCCAGAGGTCACCCCAGGAGCACTAACGCGACAGCAGGCCCCGGGAAGACCCGGGCTGGCCGGGCGAAGAGGGGAAGCATTTCTGACGTGCAGGCTGGCCCCGAGCCAGCGGGTCCCTAGACGCCACGCAACACACACCTGAGCGGGGTAAGAGAATAGGTGTGTGTAAACAGTATTTGAAAAAGAAACTAGCTGGACAAATACAGCACTTGTTAACACAGGTGTTTATAGGTGGAATTATTTTTCCAGGGCTACTATCTCCCAGCGTCCTTTGTAAGTCCCAGCTCACACCTGCAGGGACTTTCCCATTAAGTGAAGCCACAAAGAGGAAATGGATAATCCGTATCAACTTTACAAAGCGGGAGGTCAGTGATCGGCTTCAGGCCTGGGTCGTTTCCCTCCAGTTTCTCCCTTACTGGAGTTGCCTTCCTTTTTTTAACCGGCTCTGACAGGATTCGGCCTGTTCAGGGCTTCCCGCTTGGTTAGCAGCTGCTGGTGACCACCCGAGGGCAGTAGCTTTCCCGGCCCATGGGCGCTGGGTGCCTCCTGAGCAGTATTATCTTAATCTACTCTCTCTCCCCAGGGCAAGTCTCACTACTTAACATTTTACGGACAGGAAAACCAAAGAACTTGTCCAAAATCACAGAGCTGATAAGTGGAGGACGCCAGGGTGGACATCCAACCTGGCCCAAATCCAGAGCGGCCGGGGATGGCGACCCCTAGGGACCAGTGCTTTCTGGAGAAGCACAGATTCGTAGAGCTTGTCGTTCTGTTCCCCCTCATAGAAGAAGGCAGTGCTGTCAGGTGGTAACGAGTTACGAAGTATTAAAAGTTATGGAAAAGAAACTTAAAAATGGTGAAGGTGGCACGTTTCATGTTACGTGTATTTTGCCACAATTTAAACGTGATGGAAGAGAAACTTAAAACTGAGAACGTCCTATTCTGTACGAAAACCTAACACAAAGTAGGTGAGTTTGGTTTTCAGTTAGTCTGTCTGGTTTTTGCCTTCTGAGAGAACTCTGTCCTCTGGAAAGAACTTCCCTTACATGAGCCTTTTATTCATGCAAATGTGAGGTGAGAAATTCCCCATTATTGGGGGGAAGCCCTCAAAGGTGAAATACCCCAAATGCAGATTCTTCAGAGTGAGGCGTGAAGGGCTCCGTTCAGGTCTCAAAGGCAGGGACGGGGTGAGGAGGGAAGGAAGCGTAGGACACTCGGCTTGACACGAGGACGCCGGGCAGAAGTAGACTGGCCAGCACGGGACAGGGGAACTAGCAGCTACAGCACGGAGCCTCCCCTGGCCCTGTCATCAGCCTCCAAGAAGCCAGTTGAACGTGGCAGCTTGGGGGACACAGGGAGGGCTCTGTCACTCTTGGAGAGGGGCAGGATCAAAGGAGCGGGCCAGCAGACGCTGTGACCAGCTGGCCAGGGGCCACTGGTGGGAGAGCCAACGTGGCAGCCTGGCTGGAGGTGCCCGGGGCTCAGTAGGACGGGATGGCAAGGCCTGGGAAAGGCTGTGTCTCCTTCAAGCCCCCCGTCTGGGGGCTCAGACGGTGCCAGTGCGACACTCAGGACAAGTGACCCCAAAGCAAGTGGGGAACTGCGGTCCTTTGCCATTAGTATTGATGTCACTGCATCTACAAACCAGGGGAAACTTTATTATTTGGTTTCAGCAGCAAAACCCTTTGGTCTACCTTAAGGAATGAAGAGATTTCTTGAAACTTTACAAACCATCGCTCTGTTCTGACCTCGCTCTTCAACCTCCACTCCCAGACCGGCTCCATTTCACAGATGGAGAAACAGAGGGTCAGAGAAACAGCGGCATTCACAGGTCCTTGAAGGCTGTCTGCGGTTAAGCCCAGCTGTCCTGGTCCCTACTGTGGCTCTTTCATCCTCTGCGACACTCTCTCCCGGGAAAAGGAGGGCCCCTGAGAGCAAAGTGGGGGAGCCTTGCCCTGCCTCCAAAGCCCTCCTGGCTCCCCCCTGGACCACCTCCAGCCCTGCCTCTCCTCTGTGTGCAGATGGTACCAAGGAGGGCCAGCACACAGGCTTGAGCACCCACTGCAGGCCAGCAGCTGGTCTGCCCTGCCACTTGCCAAGGGGACAGAGAGAAAAAGAACACCAACTGAGAATTTCAAAGTTCACCACCGAGAAGCTGAAAGGTTTCCCATTTGAATCTGTGACAAGTCTCTAAAAGATAGGATGATGCCTAGCTAGACATTATTTTATGTCATTCTAATTAAGATGACCCCATATGACAATTACAGACCCGCTCCTCCAGTACTTAGAAACACGTAGGATGCTGGAACTCACTCTCCGCCTGCCACGCTGGAAGATCCAGGCTTCACACGGGCCCCTTCCCTTCAGTGGCCTCGGAAGGAAACCAGAGTCGAGGGCGTCCAACAGGCCCAGCCCAACGAGCCGGCGTTTAGCAAACCCCGTGTGCCAAGAAGGGGGGTCATTTGAAACATGGATTTTCATGAAGAGCCCAGGGGTAAGACAGGAATAAAGACACAGACCTACTGGAGAACGGACTTGAGGATGTGGGGAGGGGCAAGGTGAGCTGTGACAAAGCGGGAGAGAGGCATGGACATATAGACACTACCAAACGTAAGGTAGATAGCTAGTGGGAAGTAGCCGCATAGCACAGGGAGCTCAGCTCGGTGCTTTGTGACCGCCTGGAGGGGTGGGATAGGGAGGGTGGGAGGGAGGGAGACGCAAGAGGGAAGAGATATGGGAACATATGTATATGTATAACTGATTCACTTTGTTATAAAGCAGAAACTAACACACCATTGTAAAGCAATTATACCCCAATAAAGATGTTAAAAAGAATGGATTTTCATCATCGCCGTGCACTATTCTTCTTACTCTCTGTCAGTTTGGGGGCTGCCACCAATGTGCAAAATGCACACACACACACACACACACACACACACACCCATAGAGGTAGTTTGCTGACATGAACTCCCGGTGTCCAGTTTTAAAACTAGACCCGCACACACATCAGGCCACATCTCCTGACCCTGTCCTCCACCTCCAGGGCTGACCTATTGCCTGGAGCTCCCTGGGTTCCCTGTGGACGTTTGCTCAACCAGGACCACCTGGAGCGCACCAGCATCTTCTTGGGTCTGGCATGTATGACACATCTCTGACTCTGGTTCTAAGGGAGCATCTCTATCCTGAGCTGCCTGGCTGGGCAGAGCTTCCCTTCCCTTCCAGCCCGAAACTCCACCAGGGACGGCAGCTCGTGCACCGGGCACAGCTCAGAGGCACAGCTCGGAACAAAGGGGCCCCTGCTTCCCGGGCAACGACAATCTCTCCCATGTTTCAGGGTCGCTGGGCAGCTCACTACGATTTACCCACTTTTTCATCTCTCCTGGCACTGACTTCTCACTCCATGATGTGGTGACATCAGTGCCCGTGAATAATCATCAAATAAAGGGAGATAATTAATATTTAGCTTTGCCAGAAGGAAGCACTTGGGAGGAACCTGTCCTTTCATCAGAGGAGCTGACACTTGTCAGCTGGAGAGCAGGACTAATTAGATGCCTCAGCTGCTTGGCTCCAAAGTGACTTCCACGGGACGACCAAATGCCACGTGGCACAGGCAGAGGCAGCCGGCACACAGGTGGGCCTTTCATTCTGCACGCAAGTCCTGGGCCCTGCAGGGCTGTGATCAAGTTCAGGGCCAGGTATAGCCCAGGGTGTGCTGCTAGTTCTTTCCCCTTCCTCAGAGTCAGCCAGGAGGTCAGCGTGAGCATGGCCACAGGGCAGTGGGAACCATGTAGGCTTCTCCTGTGTGATGTTGAAGCCCTAACCCCCAGTGTGACCGTAATGGAAGTTAGGGTTAATAAGCCACAAGGATCAATTGTACAGCAAAGGGGATAGAGCCAATATTTGTTAATAACTATCAATGGAGTATAATCTTTAAAAATTGTGAAGCACTATGTTGTACACCTGAAACTTAAATATGATATTGGAAATCAGCTACACCTCAATTTCTTTAAAAAGTTGAAAAAAAGGTTCATTGAGATCATAAGGGTGGGGTCCTTATCCAATAGGATCGGTGGCCTTATAAGAAGAGAGACCAGAGCTCTCTCTCTGTGTTCTCACCAGAACCTGCCCGTGCCAGACCTGTTCCAGATCTGGGACTTCCAGCCTCCAGAGCTGTGAGAATTTCTGTTGTTTAAGCCACCTCACCTTTAGTAATTTGTTACGGCAGCCTGAGCTAACTAAAACACCCTCTACCTTCCCTCTCAGGACAGGAAGCCCTCTAAACACGCCCCAATGAGAGGCCACCAGACTCGGCTTGATTACCTCCAGGGACAGGGTGCTCACTCCCATACCATTAGCTTCAGGATATTTGAATGGAGATAATTAAGAACTTTGATCTTCAAAGACCTGGGTTCAAAGCCCTTTGCCCCCCAAGGTCACCTCTCCTCCCCCAACCCTGTGCCTTCCATCCTGGGGAAGGGTCTCTGCATACATGCAAGCATCCCAGCCAGAGACCAGAGCACCATGCTGGACTCTCCCCACCACTCTGCTCTCAACCCCCCGTCCAGTCTGTTGCCTGGTCCTGGAGAGTCTGCCTCCTTCATCTTGGTACGCAGGTCTTCCCCTCCCCTGGGGCCACTGCCACTGCCAGCCATCGTCCACTCTCTCCTGGCTTTAGGCTACAGCCTCTCAACTGGATCTCTGTCCTCCCCTCTCACTGCTACTCCCAGATTCATCCTCCAAACTGCTCTCAGAGTGAGCTTCCCAAAACACACTCCTGACCGCACACTTTCCCACTTAGAAGTGCCGCTATGTCTCCCAGTGTCCTGCAGGACAACGGCTAGACCCCTTAGCTCTGCGTCCCCGCTGCTTCACACTGGGTCCCATACCTGACGTAAGAAGAGTCAAGGGAGAGATTTCCAAGACTTTTCTGTTGAGGTTGATGGTAAATTAGTGAATGGTGGTTTCTGGATGTTGCCTAATAAAATGTGCCAAATCTGCGAGGTCTTCATAATTCAGTAAGCCAGTATTTCTCCAAATGACAATGCAAAATCGCGCATGAGCAAAAGGTCCACGCCAAGAAACAGGTAGACTAACAGACTTTAGAGTAACAGTGAACACGCATCGCAATTAACTTTTTCAGAAACTATCACTTGCAGAGCTTTAGTGCAGTATCAAAAAATATATATCTATCTGAAAAAAGACATTAAAATACTAACTACATATTGTCTGAGACTGGATTTTTTTCAACCAACAAAATATGTTGCAGTAGATTAAACGCAGAGACAGAGAATCCAGCATCTTCTGTTACATCAGACATTAAAGAGCAAAAACATAAATTATTGCCATTCTTTCTACTACTTTTTGTTTTCGAAAGAATATATAGTTTATTTTATAAAATCGTTATTTAAGGTAATATGTAATGGTTTTATTAGTGTTACTTTTTAATGAATTAATAATTTTTTCATTTGTCAATTATAATTTCTAATGCAGTAAATAGCAACAGATATAACCTACATAAACAAAAGCTCTTTGGGGTCCTCAGTCATTTTTAAGAGTATAAAGCTGTCCGGAGAGCAAAACTCTCAGGACATACTGGTCTAGTCACTTACTACCCAAAGCAGGATGTGCATCTCCAAAAGCTTTTTAGAAATGCAGGATCCCAGGCCCCACATCAGGCCTACTGAGTCAGATTCTGTATTTTAACTGGATCACATTAAGGTCTGATAAGCGTCTATTCAATACGCAGAGGGGCACTTATGAAAGTATTTATGACATTCAACAAAGTTCTGGTACCAAATCCTGTTGGACTAACACTTCTCTTAGTGTGACATTTCCCTGTGGGGAGTCAACTCCCCGAGAAGCAGACTTGAATCAGGGAATAACCCCGAAGCAAAGCCTCATGGGTCCCACCCACAGGGGCAAATCTGGGGAGCATGTGGCCCTCCCACGGAGGCTCTTGGGGGGGACATAGGGCCTTCAGCCATGGTGTCAGCCTCAGTCCTGATTCCGTAAACACCTGGCGGTGAGAAACACAGTCCGTGCGGTGAGGCCCCCGTGAGGTGATCCCCGACGGTGGACTTGCCTCCCATCCTCACGCCGGGCCACCCGTACACCAGCCGTACCTTGCTGGGCCCCCCCGGCCAAGGGCACTCTGGCCACCCCTGGGCTCCCTGAACGGAGCGCCCCAGAGCTGCATCAGCCCACCCCACACCTAGCCTCAGCGACCTCAGACCCCCAGCCCTGCCCAAAGCACACCTCCACTCAGGCGGTGGCACAGGAGCAAGCAATCAATAGTCTGGGGATGGGCGGGCAGGGTCCCGCTGGGGCTGGCACGGGGCTAGGCACCAGGGCCCTGGGCTGGAGGCTCAGAGCGAGCATCTGGCTCTGGTGCAGGAGGCCAGTCAGCATCAAGGAAGGACCAATAGCCAACACGCGGAGGCAGGTCCAGGGTGCCAGGCTGTGAGGGGCGGCTGGGGTACGTGTAAAAGCTGTGCAGCAGAGCCTGGCACAAGTGCTCAGCGAACCTCCAGCAGCTGGGGGAGAGACCGGCAACAGATTCTCCCTCAGCAGCCTCAGCAGGAACCAGCCCTGCCGATACCCCGACCTCAGATCCAGCCTCCAGAGCTGTGAGAGGGCACATCTGTGTCGTTCAAACCCCCCGGTCTGGGGTATTTTGTTATGGCAACCTGAGAGCTATGATGACACCTAGTTTACAGCTGAGGAAACTGGAGGTCTAGAGATGAAGGACTTTGCCAAGGTCACGTGGCCACAGAGGGGCCTAGTTCTGGGCCCCTGTGGAGAGCAGAGCTGGGCACCAGGCTGCATCTGGACTGGATGTCAGTGGCACCGCTGACCCTGTGAACTTTGGCCTGTCACTTGTCTCTTGACCTCCCGGACTAGGAGACATCCAGTCCAGACCGGCCTGGCAATGCAACTGACCCCTGACCGTGGTCACCCCCGTGGGAGGAGCTGAGTCACGGGTATCATGGGCTCAACCGGGTGGAAGGGGAGCCAGAGGCCGGGGCCCTCGGCACTATCTCAGCAGGAGAATCGGGAACTAGAGCCCCAGCTGCCAGAGCCGTGAGATTTCTTCACCTTCTGCCACTTCCCCACTGTTTTCCCTTTTGTAACTGCCCTGCATGTATTCCACCCCCTACAGAGCCAGGCCAGCCCGGAGGGAGGGGGAGGGGGAGGAAGAGGCACGATGGCTCCTGCTGAGGGATTTGGGGGTTAGCAGGAGCCCAGGCCTGCAGCCGCTGCGCCAGAAACTCCCTGAGCCCCCAGCGCCCTCTGAGCAGTCTGATGAACTGAGGGGTCAGTGAAACCTCTCTCCCTGGAGCACCTGGGGATGCTGTCCGAGCTACCCTCGGAGGAGGGGATCTCAGACCACGGAGGCCGCTTTGCTGGTTACTGTCAATGCAGCTGCTCCCCTTTCTCCCCCCACTCTGTGAGAAATCCTCTCATCCTGTTCACGAGGGTGAGACAGATCTGGAGACAGGGGAAGGTGACCGGGAGGGATCTCAGCAGGCTGTCCTCTGTGCCCTGGGCTCCAGCAATTCAGCCCAAGCCAGATGGGCTTGCTCGTCAGGAAGGTGCAGGGGGGGAGTGCGTGAGCACCCAGAACACGCGACAGTTCACCTGGACCAGAGCCTTTACTCAGGTACATGCATGTGCGCTGGCCAGGAGCGTTCACTTGGCGTCTCTGCACTAAAAACATGTTTTACGCGCGTTATTCCCTCTGATTCCATGAGGCTGACACGGCTGTGTTAATGCACAGATGGGGAAACTGGGATTTAGACTGGCCCCGTGACGGGGCTGGAATTCAAACCTGTGGGAGTCCCGGGTGATGCCCTCAGTGTCATGGACCCCTCCCTTCAGGATGGATCACGGCTACAAAGCAGCACCTGCCCGACTCTCAGAGCCTCTGCAGAGCTAACCCCTGCCGGCCAAGTCCTTTTCCTTACCTCTACCCCAGCCCTGCAAGTGGCAGCCCGAGCCTGTCCCCCGTATTCTGTCCAGAGCAGAGGAGAGAGGAGCCCTCACCCTGTAAAAGCCCGCATGTGCCTGCAGATGTAACACCTACACAAAGTCTCATCACCCCCCAGACTCCCCTCCCGTCCTAATTCTGCCTTTACTGCTCTCTGGGGACAGGGATTTGAGGGTGGGGGGCATGGGGTCAGCACAGAGCCCAGTATAAAAGTCAGGGGCATCCCTGGGTTCCTTTCTCCACATGGTACCAGACCCTCATCTTTGGTGACAGAATAAGATGACCTGCAGCCCAGCTCAGCACCGGCACGGGAAGGTGGGCGGGGCCCTCAGCCTGCTCACCTCTGTCTCTCACCACGCCTGCTCTTTCCCTCGGCCAGCGTGGACTCAGACAGAACCTTTGCCCCGCCCCAACCCGAGCCCAGCCCACCGACACCGGGGTCCTCAGCGAAACCCAACGAGGTTCCTGTCCTGGGTGACACCATCGGGGGGGCCAGAGCCCTGAGAGGTCCCTCTGAGCCCTGTGCGTGGCTGGCCCTCAGAGGCCCTGGTCCACGCAGCTTAGGACTCAGAGATCTGGACAAAGACCCCCCATTTTCTGGGGCGGGGGAAGGAATGTCATGCAGAGGAGAGCAACAGCCTAGCGGGAGCTCAAGATAGGTGACATCTGTCACTTCCCTGCAATCTGCAAGCTTGTCACAGTGGCCTGGGAAGATTAGATTAGTGAGAAATCCAACTCCAGATACCTAAGGTCTAGCTCTCTGCTGTCTGTGCCCGCGGTGAGAACGACTTGGCCGGCTCTTTCCCAAGTGTAGAAAGGAGCGGGCAGGCCTCCCTGTCCCCGGCCCCCCTCCTGGCCGGCCGTCTCCACACCCCGAAGGCTCCCTCCGGCCCCCTCAGCTTTCCGAAATGGCAGCCCAGCTGGGCCTTTGGGGCCCTGCCTTTGGCTGGTCACTGTCACCACCCCTGGGTTTTCTGGAAAGGAGCACAGTCCCACGCATCTCTCCCTTTCCCTTTGCCTCCCGTTGGAAAGGCTCCTCCCCACCCCGGTCCGGGCTTCTGCTCCCCAGAAGCAGTGATTTGACAGGATTGGAGTCATGAATGCTCCATGGCCTGTTTGCAGGTCACACAGGTGGAAGGAATTAATGAAGAAAGGGTCTTTTAATGGACGAGAGCAAAGCAGCGTCTTTGGCTGGTGTCCGATGGCCCAGTCCCGCCCTCTGGGAAAACTGTGCGGGCTGGGTTGCACGGTGTCCCCTGCCTGTCAGCACCTCGGGCGCAGGGCCCAGACTTAAGCCTTAGAGACGGCAGGACCCCGAGAGCTCACATGGCCCCTCAGCCCTTCTCCCCGTTCTCTCCGACAGCCCAAAGTCCCCAAAGAAGATTCCATCTCAATCCGAGTTCCAGGAGTGCCAAGTCGGGATTTGCTTCCGGAGCTGGTGCCCCCCAAATGGGGGCCGAGACCACAGAGGGCAAGAGCTCAAGGGTCCGGCTGTGCTGACCCCTGCCCACGTGAGTGCCAGCCTGCCTGCCCCCCCCAACCTGTCCCTCTCCTTGGCATAACGTCTCCTGTCCTTGCTCTCCAGTCCCAGCCTGGGATGAAAAGATCTAACTAGGGCAGAGGCTGACCTCTTCCAAGGGGCTGTCATCTTTGGCCTGGTGCCTCCAGGTGAAAGGGGAGGAGATAAAGGAGGGCTCGCACTGGCGGGGAGGTTATACCTGACCGTGTCTCCAGCCAGGCGACCCCCCCCAGGGAAACACAGGAGGAAGACGGGCAGCAACCGCCTAGCCCCCTCCAGCTGGCCGGCCACTTCCCATGGCTCGGGGCTCCCTGGATGCCTCTGATGAGAAAAAGAATCCAGAACCTTCAAGCGGAGAGAAGCCTGCCTCCAAGTGGGCTGGAAAATCCACATGTGAACAACCCCAACTCCTTTCATTCTGTGCTTTCGCTTGTCGAGTCTTCTCCTGCCCCCAAACCTACTGCAACCGAATACCTGGAATAATTGGAAATTCTCGGAAAATATTACAGCCCTGTTCCCTCTAAACACATGCTCCCGCCTCTCTCCTTCATTCTGTCTGTCTGTCTTGCTCTGCCATTCCTTCCTGTCTGCTTATCCCCACCCCCATTCTTTCTCTTAATATATACTTTTCTCTGTGTCTCTCTCTCTGTCTCTCTCTGTCTGCGTCTGTCTCTCCATCTCTGTCTCTGTGTGTGTACATGTCTCTCTGTGTCAGTCTCTCTGTGTCTCTCTCTCCCCGCTTCTCTTTTTGGCGTCTCTCCTTCTCCGCCTGGAAGGAGCTCTGCTAGTGTGGCCCCTCTCCCCGGCTGAAGGTCTCAGCATCTACAGATATTAACTCCATTAATTTGGGAAGGATTTACTGGTGCAGAGGTTAATTGTCTTTCCCTGACATGTTTTTACTGAATACATCTGGGTGACAAAATTAATTTCCTCATTAGCTATTTTTAAAAGTGGAACAAGCTGGGGGGAAATCAGTGCACAGAGACTTTGCAGCGTGAGCTGTTCTAGCCTCCAAGCTCTGCCCGGGCACCGAGGGGCACCGAGGTCAAGGGTCAGAGATCGGAGGGATCCTGGAGGGAGGGAGGGCCTGCGGGGAGACCTGAGGGCTGCGTTCTGGGGCGAAGCTCTAGGGAGCCCACACCAGGGAGAGGCCTGGGCTCAGCGGCCAGGACTCAGCTCCCAGGCGGCTTCTCCAAGGCCCTCCTCTTCCCCACGGCACGGAGCCTCCTAGCTGGACACCCAGATCATGGTCTTTCGAGCAGAATAAGAGTAGCCGGTAGAGACAGAGATATATCCAAAGAGCCCCAGGTCGGAGACCCGGCGCCAGACCATGTCACGCTGCGGGGCCGCGGCGTCTGCACCCCTCATTGGAGCCGGAACTGCAAAGCCTGCGTGTGCTTACGACGGGGCGCTGCGCTGAGGGGCGGCCCAGGCAAGCCGGCAGGGGGCGAACCCCATCGGGTGCCCGGCCGGCGCTCGGAGCAGGGACGTCTGGGACCACCTAATGGCAGGTGGCCGGCCGGCAGGTGAGTGCCATGGACACTGGACCAGCCACCCGACGCCGGGGCCTGCTTCCTAGGCTGTGAAGGAAGGGGCCTCTCCCACCCGCCCCGCCTCCAGCTCCCACCGCCCTAAACTCTGGAACCTGAGACTCCAGCTGAGAGGCCCAGGACCCTCCAGGCTGTCCCAGCACCACCCCCCTCCTCCGTAAGCGCCCCCCTCAGAGTCCCCCTTCCTGTCACTCTCACTGATTGCCCAGGACAGAGGCCACCAGAACGTACAGACCCAGCAAGACCCAGAGTCCAGAACTTTCCCGAGCCACGCCTGCTCTCCGACCTGGCTTCCTCCAAACTGGCAGCGAGTAGTTTGGGCCTCTTCTAGCAGAAGAGGACGCGGACGCCCCGGGGCCAGACGCTGCCCTGGGCCAAAGCCAGGACAGATCCAGAGCCCTTCCTGCTGGCCAGGCCCCAGCCTCACCGCGGGCCCAGCCTCCACGCTGTCTGCCCTTCCTTTCTAGGAAACAAGGCGGCCTGGGATGTGGCGCTGATACAAACCCTGAATTCCCTGTTTCTTTAAACTGAGATATCACACACACACACACACACACACACACACACACACACACGTGCTCACGAGCTACACCCCAAAGGCTACTTCTGACCTAGCCCAGCACATGCGGTACTGCAGAAACTTCAGGAACAGGAAAAACCAGACCCAGGGAGCTATCTGAATGTCACAAGCCGTCAGCCCCGGGCAGGAATAGGATGGGCTGCCAGCACCTCCCCTCCCTGTCTTTATCTCCTGTTCAACTGGGCCTCTCCTTTCTCACAGCCTCCTTGCCTTCCTGAAGGCGGCAGCTCAGCCGGGCAGAAGGATTCTTGGAGTCAGGTCAACTTCAGGCCCTTCCCTAAACTCGCTGCTCTGGCAACCGACAACCCGCTGGACGCACTTGTGCTTTAAGGTAGTGAAGGCCCTGCTGGAGTGCCACCCCTCCCAGCACCTTCTCCTACCTTCCGAAGAACAATCCCTGGGCTACCGAATGCACCAGCAGGAGGTGATCACACCCACAGGGCCAGGAGCCCCGTAACCCATTCAGATGGGTCTGTGCTGAACCACTCCTCTCATCGGCTCCAGTCTGATTGAAACCTGAAAAGGCATCTGCACCTGTCCCCTGACAGCTGTCCTTCCCTGCTCCCAGCCTTCCAGACCCAGGGTTTCCTGGAACAGGAATTCCAGACTTCCCGGTGAAGGGCGGGCGTCTGAGACGAGACAGATTCACCCCTGCTCCCCCAGATGGAGAAGCAGTCCAGCCAGCCTGTCCTAGGAGGTGAAGAGAAGCAGGCCTTGGGGCACCCCCTGCCCCATGATGCTGAGTGTGGGGACGGGGAAATACCAGGGTCAGGGAAGCTTCCCAGCGGGGATGGTCGTGGAGCTGAATTCTGAAGCATGAAGAGAAGTTTGCTGAGCTGGTCAGAGGGGAAGGGCATGTACAGGGACAGCACTTGCCGAGGCCCTGGGACTTGAAGAGGACCTGCAGGTGTACTTCAGAAGGCCAGAGGGGGTGGGCAGGGGACGGAAGGAGCCCTGGGTGTTTCTGCCCAGCGGTTCTCAGTGGGAGTTGAGCAGGACAGAGGCACAATCAGACTATGGGCTGGGGAGGGCCCTTGGGAGGCAGCGCAGAGGCCAGGCTGGAGCTGTGAGAGCCGCGGGGATGCTTCCCCTTGAAACCAGGGGCACTTCTAATGGGATAGCCTCTAAGAAACTGAGCAGAGACAGTGCCGGATGCATGCGCAGAAAGCCTCAGGGAGGGAACAGAAGGGCCTGGTCCCAGGGCCCAGCAGACATCCAGGTTCCTGACCAGTGATGTGGTTTGCCCGTGAGTTCTGTGGAACCAGATAAGTTAGATCTGGCCCCATTTTAGAGATGGGGCAACCGAGATAGTGGGAGGCTTCGTATCACGGTAAGTCAGTACCTGTGCCAGGAATAGCACCCGCTCGCCCTGGACTCCCACACTGGGCCACATGCCTTTGATGTGGGCATGGCAGCTGCACGCGCTTTCCTGCAAACGCACCTGGTTGTCTGCACTGCCTCCAAATGTGGGCATCGGGGTGCTGAAACGCCGTCCCCCTCCTTCCGACGCCACAGATGGAGCTGTCCAGGAAGAAAAACCTAAGGCCAGAAAGGAAACTTGTTGGGGAGCTAAGGCTGGTTGTGTCTGGCTCTGCAGAGCCCAGGTGAGGACCTTCGTTTTCTCCAGCCAGGCCTCATCCTCACCTTCGTGCGATGATCTGTCAAATCCCGTCTCTCCCACTACAGAAGCGCTCTGAGCAGATATGTGAAAAGTGCCCAGCGGTCACGTGTAGGATGGATGAAGCATGTCTGTGCAGAGGCTGCCTCGAAGCGGGAGGGGATTAAGATGGAGCTTCCCCAGAACGTCCTGGGGGTGGTACTAGTTGTTACCCGGGGCTCACCCCCCTGTGAACCACTACTCTCCTCTCTCCACAGGTTTTCTGTCTTTGAAAAGAACCAATCCTGGTCAGCTCTCCACTCAGCGTTGCCCAGAGCCACTCCGGGCAGCGTGTGTAGAAAGCAGGCCACCGGCGTGGGCACTTCCAGAGCTGGTCCCACCCAAAGGCAGTGGAGTTTGTCAGCTGCCCTGAGAAGCACAGGCTTCAGAAGCCAAAATTTTCTTGTATTCTGGGCCTTGGGACTTTTTGAGAGGGAAAAAGTAAAGTGCTGTCCTGCGAGTCTGTTCTCAATCCAAAGGCACGTTACTTTGGATAATGGTCAGATTCTGCATTTCGCTGATCTTAGGATCCAAAAATATGACGAGGGAGGAAGGGCGGTGCTTTTGAGGATTTAACATATTTTCTCAGGCACATTTTAAACCTGACTGTAGCTTGAAATACTAAGGGTACGTGCGTCTTAAGCTCAACAATGAGCAGCTATCTGCCTAAATGTACAAGGCGTTTCTAGGAGCGATTACAGTATTCCGCTCATGTCTCTCACCAGCTAAAGTCCCTCAGTGGCTCCCCACTGCCCTCGGATGCCATCACTGTTATCGTCCTTACAGGGATTAGAGAAAGCTGTGCTACGCGCCTGGCGTGTGTTCCCTCATTGAAGTCTCAAAACAAGCGTAAAAGGAAATATCATGCAGCCCATTATACGAAAGAGAAAGTCGAGGCTTAGAGAAGCTCAGGGACTTGTCTGAGCCCACTGCACTGTACAGTGTCAGAGCTGGGGGAAGCCCAAACTTAGCAAGGCCGTCCAACTTTCTCGCTCCCCTCCGTCTAATTCCTATCCTTGTGGAAGAGCTTAGGTCTCACCTACTGCTCCCAGGAACCCCTCCCCAGGCACCCTGCCCGTGTCTGACCAGGGAGCTTCTCCAGACGAGGCAGCAACCTTGTCGTTGGCTTTATCTGCCTCCTCCAGACTGGGACCCCTGGGGACAGGGATTTGGGCTCAGTGCCGGGTGGTCCCTCGCCGTGTCCATCACAGAGCCTGGTACCCACGACGGGGTCAGTAACTATGTGTGGAGTGAAACATTTAATTCTGCCCTGGAGCACCGTTTTCATTCTTCACAACCCACGTCTATCAAGGAAACTAATAAAACCTACCAGTGCAGTCTGCGTCTTCCCATGCTGGGTGATGAGACGGGACCCCCTGGAGAGCCAGGTAAAGCGCAGACTCCCTGCCTGTGGGCTGCCGCTCAGAGGGTGGGCTCAGCGGGCCAGTGTGGGCTCAGTGGGCCGGGCTGGGCTGGAGGTTTTGCATCTCACACAGGCTCCCAGGTGCTGCCAGGCCTGGCCTTGGCCTACGGAGACACAAGCTCTCTCAACTTGAGCCCAGGCTTGAGAAGTGACCATCTAGCCAACTAAAGACACTGCACACGGGGCTTACCAACATTTTGGACAACTTCAAAACTCTGGTTCAAACTTACAGTTACCAAAGGGTGAAAGGCAGGATGAATCGGGAGATAGGGGTTGGCACATACACACTACTCTGTATAAAACAGATAACTGATAAGGACCTACTGTATAGCACAGGGAACTCTACTCCATGCTCTGTAATGACCTATATGGGAAAAGAAGCTAAAAAAGAGTGGCTATATGTATATGTATAACTGAATCACTTTGCTGTACACCTGAAACTAACACAACATTGTAAATCAACTACGCGCCAATAAAAACTTTTTAAAAAACCCTCTGGTCCCTGGCATTACAAGACGAATGAGCATATTCTCAGTTTTCTATTTGAAGCAGTCATTTGTTATAGTGGGGAATTTTCCTCTGCGCTTTCTGAAATGCCAGGAAGTAAAACGGTAGGTGAGACTCCCCTCTCCTCATCTGCGCCTCCTCAGAGAGAACCGGGGCTCCCCGTGACACGGGGCAGCACTCAGCCTAGGCAGTTACGTTATGACTCCTCAAAACGTGACCCCCTTTACTTCAGCAGGGGCGCACCCAGGAAAAACTCCCTTAGACCACACACACGCATACACACGCACAGGCCACACACACGTACACACGCGCCCACACCATCAACTTCTGGTCGGCGACAAACGTGCGGGTGTTTTCTGTGTCTCACTCGCTGTGGCCCGCGGGGAAGGCCCGGGGAACCGGGGAGGTGCCGCCCCTCCCCACGCAGGGGGAGATGCCCCTTCGCACCGGCGCAGCGTCCCTGCTGGCCAGAGCCGGTGAATCACGCAGCCCGGTCCTTTCCCAGCTACCGGAGCTATCAGAGCTGACTGAAAACCAGTAGCAGCTGGCAGGAAATGGGTGAGAGCACTGACCCCAGATAAACTGTAGGCCTCCGCAGAGCAGCGGCAGATAGACCCTGGGACAGGAAGTCGAGCTGTCAGGCCTCAGCCCCACGCCTGCTCACAGGGCACTCCCGGGGCCACCGGGGGCTGCACGCACCCGATAATGCTTGGGGACACAGCTGTGCGGTCACAACCAAGGGAGGCGCGGCCAGACTGGCATAGCCCTCAGCCCCGGAGGGAAAGAAGGGGCCAGGCGGGAGGAGGAAGCACCGAGAAAACCCCTGATGGGAGTTCCAGGTTCTGCCGTCAGCAGCGGCAGAGGCAACGGTTCTAGCCGTCGGTCCTGTGATGAAATAACAGCTGGCCCGGGGGCTACCCTGTCGGGGTCAAGTCAGTCGCTGCCCGTGCGTTTCTTAATCAGGAACCCTGCAGCAAAATGACCAGCTCCCGAGAGCAGAGGGGCCCAGCCCCAGTGAGCACGTAAAGCAAGGAAGCACTTCTTCACAGAACACAGGCCCAACGCTTTCAAATACTCCTGCAGCTCCTCAGCCTGTTCTTGGCACAGACCCTCTGAAGTTCCCAGTGATAGAGAAGACAATAGCCGGGCAGCACCCCAGACCCTTCGCACACATTTAATGCTTACAGACCTCCTAGGAGGATCATCCCCATTTTACAGATGGGCAGACTGAGGCTCAGGGGATGAGTCCACCTCGCCCTGGGTCATGCGCTTGTGAGGGACAGAGCCCGGCTGCGAGGTCTGACTGCAGTCTCTGGGCTGTACACTGAGTTCATGATCCTCTATGCACAGGGAGCCCTTCGGTGAGGGAAGGGAGGGAGAGGCGGGGGGAGGTGAGTGGAGCCGAGAGTAAGGGCCTGTGGTCAGCGTTTAGTAACATCCTCCCATGGCCCGGGGTGGTCACCGGCCCACGCAGCCCAGTGAGAGGGCACGCGACCTCTTTGCACCCCAAAGCTGACCCAGGGGTTCTTCCAGGGGCAGCCAGAGCGGGGTGCCCTGCTGGCCGCCCACTTCTTGGTGACCCCTTTTTGACAAGCTCCAGCGTCTGCACTTGAACTCCTGAACCAGGTCTCAGCCTCCGAGGGCAAAGAGACTCAGCTGAGAAGGGCTAACGTGGGCACTGCCAGGCCTTCCTCTGGCTCTCTCTGCAGGGAGCACGCTGCGAGGGGCGGGGGTCCCTTTCCTGTCTCTGAGAAGCAGCGCAGTGCATCTGCCCCTGAAGTAGCAGCAGCCCCCTCGCTGGCACGGAACCGGGGCCATCTCTTAGGGTAGCAAGACGGGAGTTCAGCTGGGCGACTGACTCACCCTTGTTCCTGGAACTGTCTGAAGGCGGGAGAGGATGCTGTGGGTAGGTTCTAACTGTATCATCTGGGCTGGGGCCCGTAGCAGATGGTCCTTAGAAAAAAAAAATACTTCCATGTGGGCTTAAAATAGCACAGCACTCACCATCAGCTGAATGGGGAAATGTACGAGCCCGCCTGTCCCGTTGGGGGTGGGCGCTGCAGGCTGCAGGTTGGGACACAGGGGCCGGGCACCAGCTGCAGTGGCCGGGGCTTGGAAGGCAGGAAAGGGAGGCCTTGTCTGCCCAGCCTGTAGGAGGTGGTGGCAGTAGAGTCTGCGACACCATGACAGTCCTGAGCCCCAGTGACCCACGGCCACAGAGAGGACCTGGGCCTGAGAGACACGCACTGGGGACGCAGCAGCAAGGCCATGGACCTCCGAGGCACCCTGGAAGAAATCTCAGATCTGCCACTCGATGTCTGCACGCCCTGGGGCAGGTCGCTTCCTCTTTCTGTGCCTCAGTTCCCTTATCTCTAAAATGGAGCGCACTCAGCAACGTTCTCTAGGGAGGGTGGAGGGTCTGCGGCAGCCCTGCCTGGGGAGGTGGTCTGAAAGCGAGCTCACGGCTCGGGGGTCTTTCCCTGAGGCAGGAGGCAGCCCTGGGCCTTTGCTCCCCTTTTCTGAAATCTCCTTTCGCGTCCTTATTTAAACCAGGCTATGGTTTGGCAACTGGAAGTGACAGCTCTGAAAGTCTGGGTCTCATGTTACACCCTCGGGGCCGATGCCCTGTGCGCTGGGAGGGCAAAGTGATGACAGGAAAGACACCACAGGCTGTGATGGGCGGAGGAAGCCAGCTGCCCCAGAACGGGCAGCAGGAGGGCAGCCTGCTCAAGCCAGCAGCCCAGGGCCGCCGCGAGGGCTCCCCGGGCAGGTGACCCCGCCTCCCTCCTAACTTCTCAGAACTCAGCAAACAGAGCCCCAGTCTCGTGGTCTCTGAGAGGTAGGAGACCTCCCAGCTGCAGGGCAGGGGGGGACCCTTCAAGGGAGCCAGGAGGCCCTCGGGTCACTTGTCCAAGACAGAAGCTTTGTCTGGGATGGACAGTTTCTACCCAGTTCACCTCTGGGTCCTTTGGGAGAAGCAGTGAGCTGTGCTAGTAAATGTTTAACAATCGGCTCTGCAGGGGATTCAAAAATAGCTCTGATTCGTGCCAGTTTTCATGGGGCAAATATCCCCACCCCGGCCGGTGTGATCACCGAACGTGGACTTGGGAAGATACTGCAGGATCCACCTTCACGAGCTCCAACGCCCAGCCCATGACCGCTGAGAAGCAGACCTGAGTAATGAGGGTCTTCAGTTAGACTCTGTGGTTAGCTGTTAACCTGTTTAACTTGGTTAAGTCCTGCCTCTTCTTACTAGCTGTGTGGCCTTGGGCAAGTTACATATCTACTCTGGGCCTCAGGTGTGAAGTGAGGCCCAGAAGTGTCACCCTCCTTTTAAGGGTAACCGCTGGGTAGGAATAATCCCTATGTCACAGCTGGTGTGTTAGGTGCATAACGGAGGTCACACGTGGGACTCTCCCACCGGCACGTGTCTGTAAGGCGCAGTTAGAACCTCGCCCACCCCGAAGTCTACGAGCACTGTCTCCCCTCAACGCCACATCCCCCTCCAGCTACTGCTTTATGGTTGCTGTCCTCACACACTCCTTCCAAATGCTGTCAGGCCGGCTCCACTTCGTCTCCTCCCGCCCACTGGTCCACCTATGGCCGCAGCCTCGGCCCCCATCAGCCACCTGGTCAGTTCCTGCCGACGTCACCAGTGACCTCCTTTTCTAAATCCAAGAGACACTCCCCAGTCATCCTCTCACTCAACTTTCCAGCAGCACCAGGAGGCCCTGCTGACCACCCAGCTCTCCCGCTGCCCCTCCCTCGGCTTCTCTTTCTGCATCTCTTTCCTGGGGCATCTCCCTCTAGCCGGCATGACAGTCAGGCTGCCTGGAGCCTTAGGTGGGGACATGTCTCCCCTGCTAAACCCCATCCAGGGAGCTTGCCCAGCCCAGTGGCCTCTGTCCCTGTAGACCCATAGCGACCTCTCCCAAATGTGCCCCGCCCACACTGCTACTCCGCCCCCCAGGCAACACAGCCAAAGTCCATTCCACACACTGCCTCAGCTGTTTCAGAAGCACCTCAAGTTCAGCTTGTCCAAAACTGAGCTTACCACCCTCTCCCAGACCCGCTCTGCTTCCAGAGGTGGTCACTTCCCGAATGGCCACTGCCACGTGGTCGTCTTGGCCGCCATCCTCTCTCTTGCCCCAGATCTAATCTACGCCCAGACCCGCGTCCCTCCTAGCATCCGGCAAACCCATTCTCTTGATCTTCTGTCTTCATCCTCATCCCCCGGTGCAAGCGAACGCCACCTCCAGGGGCCAGGCCACGCGGCACCATCTAACCGGTCTCCCCTCTAGCCTTGCCGTCCAGTCCATCCTCCATGTTCTTCCAGGGTGAGCTTCCCAAATCTCAGAGGCAGTCAGGTCACCCTCAGATGCAGGAAACTCAGACTAGAATCTCAGCTTGGCTTCTCAGGACCTGGGCGACCAGCCTCAGCCTACGTGTCTGTGTCTGCGCATGTGTGTGTGTGTGTCTCTCGCAATCTTCCTCTTATCTCCCCTCCGCACCCCACACTCACCCCTTTGGATTTCAGCCCCATCGCTGCTTCCTCAGGAAGCCTTCCTTATCCCCACCCAGGAGAGGACCCTGTTATTCCCCCTCCCAGCTTCCTGTACCGTTGTCTTCACAGCAGTTACTACGCTTTGTGATAGTCACTTACTTGTGTGGTTAATTGATTAACATCTAGCTCTCCCACTGGGCTAATTATTCCCAAAGGAGGAGTTGACCAGTGGCATTTTGAGCTCGGTAATGCTTTACCCGGCGATTGTCTGCGAACGGCAGGAGGGCCGAGCCCCACCTACTAAGTGTCTGCCGCCCCCCCAGCCACTGTGACAGCATCAGAAGCCCTGTGCCTTTCCACACACCCTGGGTGGCTGGACCCCAGCCACCTGCCCTAGATGACAGGAGCAGCGGGGACAGGAATCCTGTCTAGGTGTGTCCAGTGCTGGCTGCCTAGGAGGACCCAGGACCCATCGGTGGCTCAGAAAACACACCTGGACGCGTGAGTGGCAGCTCCTGCTTGTAGGTTTTTGAACAAGCTGCTCTGATCACCTTGGCAGGAGCTCACAAGGAATTTCTGGTTGGGGTCCAGGAAGCTGTCTTGCCCATGGGGGACTAGAGAGTGACCCTCAGCACCCTGGGGATGGTCACCCCGTGGTACTGCCCAGAGTGCAGCCGGGCAGGGCTGAGTCAGCCGCTGCGTCCTCTCACCTTCTGTGGCTACTCAATGTCCAGGAGAGGATCCTCCCTTGACCACGTGCCAAGGAGGACCCTTGGTCCTTTCTCTGCTCGTAGGGGTCTCCACAGTCTCCCTACCTACTGCCAACCTTCTTTTCTTTTTTTTTTAACTAAAGATGCGACTGGGGCTTCCCTGGTGGCGCAGTGGTTGGGAGTCCGCCTGCCGATGCAGGGGACGTGGGTTCGTGCCCCGGTCCGGGAGGATCCCGCATGCCGCAGAGTGGCTGGGCCCGTGAGCCATGGCCGCTGAGCCTGCGCATCCAGAGCCTGTGCTCCACAACGGGAGAGGCCACAGCGGTGAGAGGCCTGTGTACCGCAAAAAAAAAAAAAAAAAAGATGCGACTGGTTCATTCTGTCTAGATCCTAAGCATTTCCTTCTTTTTTTTTTTTTTGTTGGAGCACAGTTGATTTACAGTGTTGCATTAGTTTCTGCTGTACAGCAAAGTGAATCAGTTATACATAAACATATAGCTACTCTTTTTTAGATTCTTTTCCCATATAGGTCATTACAGAGTACTGAGTAGAGTTCCTTGTGCTATGCAGTCAGTCCTTATTAGTTATCTATTTTATATAGAGTAGTGTGTATATGTCACTCCCAATCTCCCAATTTATCCCTCCCCTGCCCTTTCCCCCTCAGGTAATCATAAGTTTGTTTTCTACATCTGTGACTCTATTTCTGTTTCGTAAATAAGTTCATTTGTACCATTTTCTTAGATTCCACAACCTTCTATTCAGGGCTGCCCAGAGAGCTGGCTGCCAGGAAGAAACGAACTGGAAAGTAGAGGCCAGGATGTGACAGCCACGGCGCTCTGACTTCTACTTCGAGGGTCTTTGAGCTTTTCCCTTCCTCTCAGTGATGAGCTTCTTTCCGCTATCATCCAATTTCCAACCACTTCACTCAGATTCCCAGAACTTTCACCAGATCAGCCAGAATTAACACTGGACCTCATAATCCATTTGTCCAAAAGCATTTGTCAAGCACTCACTCTGTGTCATGGGCCCACCTAACGTGGACCTCATGGCCCACCATGTCCCCACTTCCTTGGCCTCGTGCGTGTACGTGTGGCCTGTCTCCCGTCCTGTGTCTACTCGCTCCATCTGGTTTAACAAGATGGTTTCAAACCTGCTGTGCGCTGGGACGGTGCTAAGGCCCTGGTCCCTCGGCACCCAGTAATTCTGCACTTCCCCGACCTCACGAGCTCACAGCTGGTCCTGTTCGCCTTGTCATCTGCCCACTTTATTTAACCCCACCCCTTATTATGTGTCAAGCACCCTGAGGAGGCCTCCTGGGGACCCTTCAGAGCTGGGAAGAGTTTATAGATCTGAGACCGTCTCAAGTCAGAGGGTTTTAGTTGGAAAACGAGGGTCTAAAGTGCAGTCAAGATACCATAAAAACTCTGAGAGGAGAGTCCAGCACGCGTTGGAGCAGCACAGTAGAAACTGTAGGAGGGATTAGCGTCAGGCTGTCCCTTAAAGGGTAGGCTAATAATAATAATAATTGTAGCTAGTGTTGACTGAGCCTAACAGTGTCCTAATCAATTTTTACGGGCTATCATCTCCCTTAATCTTTGCAGTCACCCTACAACATAGGTGTTAATCTTACCGCCATGTTACAAACAAAGGAACTGAGGCACACAGATATAAATAATTTGCTTAAGTTCGTACAGCTTGCAAACGGCAGAGCCAGGATTTGAACCCGTGCACTCTGGCTTTGGGAACAACGCTCTCAGACACCATCAAGAGGGTCTGGGGATACTCGCTCTCTTTACCTGTGTGACGCAGGCCCCCAGGTCTAGCAGCCTAACCCCACATATGTTTGTTGCCTCAGTTCCGATGGGTCTGGAATCTGGGCGTGGCTTAGCTTGTTCCTCTGGCTCCCGGCCTCTCTATCCAGGTGACAGCCAGTGGTCACCTCAGGCTCAGCAAGGGGAGGGTTTGGCTCCAAGCTCACTCTCATGGCGATTGCAGGACTCCCGTCTCGGCTGGCTGTTGGCTGGAGCCCTGGACGCCTCGCCTCCTGGGCCTCTGCACAGGGCAGCTCCCGACACAGCAGCCAGCTTCCCTCCGAGTGAGACAGAAGACGACAGGAGCCACAGTCGCTGTGTAGCCTCAGCATGCAAGTGACGGTCCTTCACTTTTGCCCGCGTCGATTCATGACAAGCGAGTCGCCAAGCTCAGCCCACACCCAGGGAAGCGTATTATGCAAGGGCATGGACCCCAGAAGTGGGAGGGGCCCCGGGGGCTCGTGGAGGAGACGGGCACCCCCAAACAACATGGGGCGTAAGCTCATTATCTTCTTGTTTTACTCCCCAGCCCAGGAATCCTAATTGTGTCCCCTTAAGTAATAAGAACAGCCTCAGAGTGAGTTAAACTTGACGCCCAGCCTGAGAGAACTCGTCCTCCTGCTTTTCCCAGGAAGTAAGTGCCGAATGAGACGAGCGCTTCTTCTCGCTCATCTGCACACGCAGCTATGTAAAGAAACACAAGTGTATTTGTACTCGTTGGCGTCAGGCTGAGAACTTGGCACTGCCGTTCCCTCTGCCCACTCGCTCGCCATCTGACTTCAGCCAGCCCAGCGCCTCTCTAGCGCTTAGTTTTTCATCTTCTCCCTTCCTCCCCAGCTCCTGCAATGAAGAAATGCCCCCACGGTCCCAGTGTCAGAGTTTCCCCCTTCAATCATCTCCAGGCGTCACTGTCAATGTCACCTGAGAATCCCTGTGCACACAGGACAGGCCGCCTCTCGGAGACCAGCCATGGTCCCCCGTGGCCAAAGGGCAAGGCCCTAACTCGAGTCCGGCACTCAAGACCTTATCCCACCCTATCCTATAGCCCACACCTGCTCCCCACACAGCCCTCCTCGCTCCACCTACGCTGGTCCACGCACCTGGAACCTTCCTGCTTCCGGGCCTCCACTCACTCCATTCCCCAACCTTCAAATACTTTTCTTGTTCTTCTTGAATTACCCAAACCTGGTCTCCCTTCAAGGTCAAGTTCATGCCCCACCTGCTCAATGAACCTCTCCAAGGCTACTCCGACTCGACTCTCCAAGGAAAAACTTGGAGGAGGCAGGGTGTGCTCAACGGGGTCTGTTAAATGAAAACACTCACCGCAGCAAGCAAACTACGCTAGAAAAGCCGTCTGAGCTCCGCTCCCTAAACCCGCGGTCCCGCCCTCCTCTGCATGACCTGTGACCCTCTGGTCACCCCAGACTCAGCTTTCCAGCTCAGCTGGGCAACGGTTCCCAACGCCCTCTCATCTGAACACCTGCTTCCTCCGAGCCATGCGCATCTAACCCTAACCCCGACCAAGTCTGAGTACTTTCATGGCCGGGCTGTGTCCAGTCCATCTCTGAGTCCAGAACCGAGCTGAGACTGGGGTAAATATTGTCAGGAATGAGGAAGATGGTGGCAACTCCTTTCTAAATAATACACCAGAGATGCCTCATTCTCTTTCTTCAGTGCTCAGAAACACAAAGCTGTGTTCCTGCTTGAAATCGAAGAATATAAACTCAGTATTATGCTGACGCAGAAGAAAGGATGCGAAGCGCTAGAGGTCAATCAGCCACAGCGACTGCTGCAGAAGCAGCAGCCACAGAGCCCAGGAAGACGTGTGCCTGAGGCCCCATTTTCCAGCACCTCCAGGTGAGACGGGGAGGTAGCAACGCAGATGAGGAAGAGGCTGACATGAAGCAGATCCAGGGTGAGCATCGCACCGTACCTCCTGACACAAGGGTGAACCCCAAGTCTTCCTGGTAATGCCTCCCGTTCCCTGGGCCCCATGGGACGACACCCACATTACACACTGCACATTTTCCGTTCAGCTTTACATTCTGCTGTTCTCTTTTCGCACGTTGTTCAGAATAAACACTGGTGCCCACGTTACATTCTGCTTGTACACAGCTGCCAGAGAGGAGACATGCCCAGTGCTCTCTGAGACGGGAAGGCGGGGAGGGCAGGCCTTTTGCGCAGAAGGAGGAAGTTAGCTGCGGTGAAAGTTGACAGGTGAGGGCATGTGCAGCCCTGCGTTTCTCCTGGCACTGCCGCCACCAGCCAGGGGCCTTGAAGGAACTCCTGTAACTGCTCTCAACCCAGGCTGGCTTTTCTGAAAAGCACCTTATCTCAGACTTTTGGGTCTGAGGACCACTTCCTACCCTTAAAAATGAAAGAGCTTTTTTTCATGTGGGTTGTATCTGAAGATATTTACTGTATTAGAAATTAAAACTGAGAAGAATTTTTGGAGGTTTATCAATTTGTATCAAAAATAACAATCATAAATTCATTACATATTGGCATAACTTTTAAGAGAAACCACTATATTTTCCAAAACAAACAAACAAACAAAAAAACGGTAAGAAGGACGGCAACAGTTTGTAGTTTTCCCAAGCTCCTAAGCGTCCGAATTCACAGAAGACAGCCAGACCCTCACATCTTGCTTCTGCACTCAGGCTGGGACATTATGCTGCTTTGCCTGAGGTGTGCGAAGAAGATTTAGCCTCCGACAAATACGTAGCTGGAAAGAGAGGACGACTTTGTAACAGGATTTTCAGATGATGGTGGGTATTCTTTGATACTACACTGAGACATAACAAGCAGTCGTTTCTTTCTTTCTTTCTTTTTAACATCTTTATTGGAGTAACATTGCTTTACAATGGCGTGTTAGTTTCTGCTTTATAAGCGGTAGCTTCTTAAAGCTTAGTTGCCATTGGAATCTGAAGCCATATCAACTCATTTTTTAATCACTGTTAATTAAAATCCACTAGCTGTCATGTATTTTGAATAGTTTTGTTTTGTTTGAGGCGTGGCAAAAAGAGGTGGGGAAGGCCATCCATTCGAGCCAGGTTGCCAGAGTTGGAATCCTGGCTGTCTTACTTACTCCCAAGTTAATTAGTTCCTCTGTGCCTCAGTTTCCTCAGCTGTAGAATGGGTCAATAATAATAGCATCGCCAGGGCAATGAGATGCCTGCGCACTGCAACGAAGAGTAGCTCTGCTCACTGCAACTAGAGAAAGCCCGCGTGCAGCAACGAAGACCCAACGCAGCCAAAAATAAAATAAATTTAATTAAATTTAAAAAGGCTACAAACTGCACAGTCCCGTTAATACAAAAATAATAATAATAATAGCTTCTACTTGGCAGTACCACTGTGAGAACCAAGCGGCCTGCTTACGCTGAGGCTCTCACTGGACGCAATTCTTGCTACTGTGGGCTCAAAATTTGCAGACATGCTCACCCTTTGGGAGAGCCTCAGGGACCGGCCGGCTCTCCCAGCACCCAGGCAGCCCACCTTGGGTGACGGCGTGGCCAGGAATCTGGAAAAGTTAAACAGAAGGTAGCTCCTCCCGGCTCTCTCCCCCTCCTGTCAGTGAGGGGTGATGAGTATGCACAGACAGGAGCCCTTCGGTCTGGAAATCTGATGGGTCTGAGAGGAGATGGGGGTTCTAGGGGTTACCCAGGACCCCGTGTTTCCCCTAGAGCTGTCCCAGGTGGTCCACAGTCATCACCTTCCAACGTGGGCACGGGTGACAGGAGGGGTGACCTGGGTAGCACCCACAGGTCCCGCCCAGCCATCCAAGCAGGGGAGACACCTGCATTTGGGGAAAGCTGTGTGAAAGCCCCCATCACAGTCCACACGGTCTCCACACCCAGACATGGGCCACGTGCCAGCCCTGGGGGGAGAACCTGGGGGATGGGACCCCTGCCCCACGAGGCACAGCCCCAGAAACGGTGTCACCGGAGAGGGGCAGCAGGGCGGAGGATGGGCTGCTGACGGTTCAACCTCAGATTCTCAGAGAGGCATGGAGTCAGCACAGGTGGCTCAAACAGGAAGTACCTGCAAAACAGGTAACAACCCCCTGAGCGAAAACACACGCGACAGGCGAAAGGGGAATTCGAGCAGACGGGCACAGCCGTGGGGCTGCCGCAGCCACTGGCCCTCCATCCACAAGCCCGTCAGGTGGGAGCTTCCTGGGCCTGTTCCACCAACAGTTTCATCTTGAGGAAGTTTCCTGACCCTCAGTTTGCAATGACTCTGGACCCAGTCTGAGTTCCTTTCATGAGAGATCTTTGTCAACATCACCACCACTCTTGCCAAAGTCAGGAACTAAGGAAATGAATGTAGCTGAATAAGAAGTAAGTTAAGGGCTTCCCTGGTGGCGCAGTGGTTGGGAGTCTGCCTGCCGATGCAGGGGACACGGATTCGTGCCCCGATCCAGGAAGATCCCACATGCCGCGGAGCGGCTGGGCCCGTGAGCCATGGCCGCTGAGCCTACGCGTCCGGAGCCTGTGCTCCGCAGCGGGAGAGTCCACAACAGTGAGAGGCCCGCGTATCACAAAAAAAAAAAAAAAAAAAAGAAGTAAATTCAAAGGACACAGTTACGTGGCTAAATGCTCAAAATAAGAAGGAAAAAGATGAGGAGAAGGTGGTGGAGCGGTGAGAAGCGGGAAGCTGGAAGAGGACGGGGGGAGGGGGAGAATGCCCACCGTGGAGAGCTTACAATGCTCATCACCGCGTGTAATCACAAGAAAGTGAAGTTCCAAATATCATCCCCTTAACTAAGGCATCTGCCACAAATCACGAAATGCCAGGCGTACCCCAGACTCCAGAGCCTTCTCCTCTCCTCTGCTAAGACTTAGGGACTTGGGAGTGGGAAGATGCTGGAGAAAGTCAAGCACGTCCGCATTTGCCCGATAGCTTGTTGTCAGCATTTTACACACAGGCAACCATAAGTGACCTCCATGAGTAAGCAAGACACAGCAAATGAGGCTGTGACAAAAGGGTCCACTTGGATATGACGGCGGGCGGGGCATCGTGCTGGGGTCAGGAGAGCCGGGCTCCAGGGCCAGACCTGTCTCCAGCACGCCGGGGCCCACGCCCAAACCACTGAAAAGCTGGATTTCTTGGCCCTGTAAAGGGATGAGCGGTGGGGTGGATGAATTCAGTGGTTTCTGAAACTCTCTTCTGAGAAGTACAGGTGTAATTATGAGACATCAGGAACTGATACCACCATGTGTGTGCACCCTACAAATTCCACGAACTCCCAATGAACATGAAAAGACCATCATCGTTGACAGATAATATGACTTCCTAACCAAAAATGTGTAAAGAAGTCATCTAACAATATTATCAGAACCAAGAGTTCTGTAAGATGGCAGGAGGAGAACAACATAAAAAAGTCAGTAGCTCTCTATAGAGCAATAATAATTAGAAAACTTTTAAGCTCCCATTACCATTTATAGCTTATAAAAATAATATACAGGAATAAACCTAACCAGAGAAATGTAAGACCTATATAAAGAAAATTATCAAACATTTCTTATTAAAAATCCTACTCCTGGATGCGAAGCCTCCTTTTCTAAAGACGTCAGTTCTCCTCCAATATAGACTATAAATGCAAAACAGAAAGTTGTTGTGGAACTTAACAAGATGATTCTGAACATCTTACAGAAAAAAATTACACAAATTTTGTCTAAAAGATTTGGGGAAAAAAAAGACAAACTATTAGGGAGGACTTGCCCTTCTAGCTATCAGAACATGTAATAATCTGTAATAATTAAAGCACCAGGAATATTTGTGCAGTGATAGACAAATAGACCAGTGGGATATATTAGAGTCCAGAAAGAGACCCACTGGAAATGGAAACTCAACATACAGTAAAGGAGGGTAAAGCAGTTTTAAAACATGGCCACAGGTCCTTTGGAATGTCTTCCATTTAGAGGGGGGATCTATGTCCCCTCTCCTTGAATCTCGTTGGACAGGTGACTTCCAACCAATTAAGTGGAACGTGCCTTCCAAGGTGAGGCCCTAAAGGGCATGCAGCTTCCTGCTTGTTCTGCTGCCTCTCAGGGCCTTGAGATGCCGCCAAGAAGTCAAACCACCCTGAGGCCTCCATACTGTGAGGAAGCCCAAGCCACACAGAGGTCAAGTGTAGGTGATCCCATCACAGTCCCAGCTGAGCCCAGCTTTTAAGGCACCCCAGCCCAGGTGCCACAGTGACAGGCAGCCCTGATCCGAGGTCAAAGCCAATCATTAGCTGGTGTGTGGGTACTCGGGTCAGGGCCCACATCCTGATAGGGACCCGGTGGATGGTGGTCTCTTTCCTTTCCCCTCCCTGATGGAAACCGTCACAGGGAAGACACAAGGCAGCCCCTGCAGGCATCGTGTGTTTCTTGTAATTATGGCAGAAGGAGTCCTGAATACTGGGCCATCCCATCACTGGGCACGGCTGCCTTCGGAAAGTGTCTCCAGCTTCCATGGGTAGATCTTTGCACCTGTGATCAGGGAAGCCAGAGGCTGGGAGAATAAGGGCAGTGCCTGCTCTGGGCTCTGGAGACAGTGACTGCCTTGCTGGGTGGTGCCAGGGAAACAGAACAGAAACGGCTGGAGAATGACCCTAGGAGATGAGCCCAGAGCTGGTGTCTAAAGCTCATGGGACAATGACAGTGGCGCTCGCTGGACAGCAATGAGATGGCCACTTGCCGGTGCGCCAAGAAGGGACTGGTACTTCTTCCCGCTACTTGGTCCTTTCCGTTTTCATAAGCAGGGGCATTTCTTTTTCTCATTCAGAAGACACCAGATACAGAAAAATCAAAGAACAGACACAGAGCCCAGAAAATGCCGGGACAAGGACTCACATCTGCCCGAGGTGAAGCATAGGTGGGCCAGACCTGAGCAGGTGGGGGTACGTTTCTCTAGAAGAAAAACACTGCCTACACTAATGTACCTCCTATTAAAAACTGTCCAGTTCAAAAGGCAGAGGTACACAGCACAATCAGACAATCAGTGTGGCACTGCTCATAAAAGAGAAACTTTGGAAGCACCTTAGATGAACGTAGGAGAGGAAATCCACTGAATAAAATGGGATGCTTACCCACGGGATGACATTTCAGGCGGCCATATAGCTGATGTTGTATGGGGAGGTTTATTGACAAGGAAATACGTTTAGAAGAGGTTGCCAAATGAAGAAGAAACGTTTGCAAAGACGGACATAGAATACGATCCAGTTTCGGCCGAAGGGTATAAAAGGCAGGAATTTACATACAGGCGCAGAAAAGAATTTGGCGGTTAATATCACAAAATACAAGCAGCGTGCCCATCTGAGTGGTGGCGTGATGGGTAGTTTTATTTTCTCTTTTTTATTTTGTATTTTCCAAATTGTGAACATGTATCAATTTTATGTTCTGGAACAAAATTAATGTTTCTGTTTCATTTTTCAAATCCCACGGAATTGAACCATATCTGTGGTTTACAAGCTCTTTGGCATTAAACGATCCCGGGATTCGCTGAGGTCGCCGGAGCAGGTATTCTGGTCTCTACTTCATGGCTGGGGAAGTGGGGTTCAGGCTGACCAGTTCCTGCCTAGAACAGAGGGACCCTAGGCTGGATCTCCGGGGCTCTTTCTTCACTGGGGAAATCAAGGGAGCGCAGAATCTAAGAAGGACAAGCGCCCCAGGTCCCCCCAAGTCTGTACCGGCCCCCAGCTGGACTGAAGACCCCAGACCAAGGCGCTGCTTCAGCTCCTCTCAGCTCCAGTGTCGTCGTCTTTGTGCTTTGTGTTTTTGTGTCCAGTTACTTCCTGTCACGACGGAGGTTGCTGCCCGAGCTCTGGGCCACAGCGGAGCCTCCAGTGGGCACTTTTCTCGCCATAAATGGCCTGGGCTCCCACGGACACCGAGCTCTCCTCCCAGCCTGTTCCGGCACACCCCCAACCGCCCCGTCCAGGAGGTGTGACATCCGTGGGGTCAGCTCCCGGAAGCTCTGAGTCTCTGGGGATGGGTTCCAGGCCGGGTCAGACCAGCCTGGGTTAGATGCTCAGCATCTAGGAGATTTGCTCCTGCTTGGTGGGGCTGACCTGGACCCCGCGGGGAGAAGAACGGTGCCCCGTCAGAGCCATGGGAATCTCTGGCCCAGAAGCAAGCAGCGTGGAGGGCCTTCCCCGCTGGCGGAGGGCAAAACCTCTGAGGCCTGGGGCAGAAGTCCTTCACTCTGACCAGGCCTCAGAGGAGGCAGCAAACCCTTGGGGTTTGGGAGCCAGCCGAGCCTGAGCGGTCAGCCAGGGAGCCCGTGGCCTCGCCGGGCAGGGGTGTTGGCCGACGCCATCACCGTTTGTCCCAACTGCCGAGCGGTCCTCCCCCCCCGCCCCCCCCGCCTCGATCTCTCCGTTTCATGGCACCCTCTCCCGCTGACAGCAATGGGCCTAAGCGGCTGCATCACCTTCCTGGTGAAGAGTCTTCAGTGGCACCCAGCTCAAACTCCCCCTCCCAGCACTGAAGGTGCCTCGGCCAAGTTTTCCAGCTTCCAGATTCATCCACTGCACCCCACACGGCCCTGGGGCTCCAGGCGCCCCGGCCACTGGCTCTGCCCCAGCATCTCTGCATCCTCCACCTTGGCCGGCACCTTGACCTCCTGGAGGCCCTTCTCCTGCATCAGTTCCCACTGGAACCCTGCTCGTCCTTGGCGATCCTGCTAAAATTCCCCTCCACTGCCACACAGACCCCTCAGACCAGACCCCTGCCACTGGAATTAGACCCGGCTCTCCCCAAACACACTCACTCTTGACCCCCTGTTTCCACAGCACGTACAGCCTCTGCCTCAGTCCTAGATCCACCTGGTCCCCCCGACTGACTTCTGCAGGGCAGAGACCACCTCCTGTTCATGTTCGAATCTCGCTACCCCACCACCATCTCCTTCCAGGACAAGACCCTCTTTGTACACAGTAGGCAGTCAGTGAAGGCTTGTAATATTGACATAACTTCACGGCCAGCTACAGATTCTGCTCCTAATCTAGCAAAATGGCAGTATTGTTTGGTACAATGAAATCCACAGGTGGGTGAAATATTCTCAGAGGACCCCAGCACATCCAACTCTTCGAAGCTCTAAGCTCCCCGTGGAATCTTTTTTTATAAATCTCCTTCAATTCTTGAAAAGACCTCAACCTTTCATCATGTGCTGTGCATAGACTCTGTCCTGAATACCTGCAGTGCTTTCCCCATCTTGCCCAGTCACCCAAGGCACAAAGTAAAATCAGCTTTGGAAATCAGAACTCAGAAGGAGAAGCCCCCACCCCCGCTAAAATTTCCTGGGAGGGGCCTTGCTAACCTCCCATGACCATAGGTTATAGGCAAGGCATCTGAACCGTGGTGCCGTGTGCTTCTAAACAGATGACCTGTCACCATAGCAACACTCACATCTGTCATTACCTCAGAGAGAGAACACGTTTTAAAAGAAATCTACTTGGCAACATGTCAGGTTAACTTCTGTGATTCTTACGGGTTCTCTCAGGAATCCAGGCCTGAGTACCGCGGGGCAAACGGTGAACAGTCTAGTAGGTGCTGCCACAGGCGAAGTGGCCTCTTCCTCGACCTGTCCCCACCTGTCCTTGGATGAGTCAGGTACGGTGGCCTCCCCGAAGCCACAGCCCATTGGCTTTGCACTCAGGGCAGTTACACAAGCCAATGGTTATAAAAATAATAGCTGCTGTTCTGCCGCGTTGCATGCATAGGCTCTCGCGATGCTCAGGACACCCTCTGCAGCAGGCGTTACCTCCACTCAGAGACGACAGGCCGGCTGGTTCCAGCACCAGCCCGGGAGCTCCAGCCCTCCCCACGCACCGGCTGCTGTCGTGCAGGCGAGGGCCCCGGCAGGCTCTCGACACACCATCCACATGCATTTTCCCAAAACCCCATTTCATAGAGGAGCAACTGTCTTGGAAAACTGAAGCCTCTTGTTCAAGATCCCTTCAGGAGGTGCCGAGACACAGGCTCACCTCCCCGGGGGGAGCCTCAGGGAACACACGTCTCTCCAGCCGTATTTACACCAAGTAAGGGGCCCAGGCTGTCTCCCTCTGAGCCCGAGAGGCAGATACCTGGGCGCCTCCCAGGCTCGGCTTAGGGGTGAATTCCAACCTCTTGCATTCGCTAAAAATCTTTGTCATCTAGGCTGTCAATCCTTCCGGATCTTACAGGGAATTTTCTGTGTATCTGAGGGGAATGAGGACTACAGAAGAAAGTGTGAGACTTTCATGCTCAGGAATCACCCCCAGCATCTTGTCGAGATGCAGGTGCTGATTGGTTGAGTGGGTAGTGGGGCCTGAGATCTGCATTTCCAACCAGCTGCCGGGTAAGGTAGCTGATCATTCATCCCACCTTTAGGGAAAGGGGACAGGGCCCTTCTGTTTAAAAGAAAAGACGTATTGTAAAAAGATGCAGTGTTTCCCCCAGCACTATTGCAGGCTGCCTGTTAAGACCCTAAGTTGCTAAGGAAGCCTTCGAGAAGGGGAGGGGGCCTGGCTCCCAAGGCTGACCTGTAAACCCCTGGAAGCCCTCCTGGGCGCGAAGCTCCCGGTTTGTAGCAGGATGGCTTCTCGTTTCTGATTTCCCAGTGCCTGGCCTGGTACCTGGAAGGTGCTAGATGCCCAAGAAATACTGACTGAATAAAGGAAAGAAGGTAGGAGGGAGGGAGGGCGAACGCCGTCCCCGGCCCAATTTCCAGCTCACCGCTCCCTCCATCTGGCCCCTGCATTTGCCAACGGCCTCCCACCCGAAGCCACCGCTGGAAAGCCGGCTTCCGCTCCACGAAGGAGTGAGCTCCCACCACCTTCCCCCTGATGCTGCCGCCAGCCCACCCATGACCCATGGCTACCGCCACTCAGGTGAGCCCAGCCCGGCCCGACCTCTCCAAGCCCACGCAACCTGCAACCAACCTCCCTCTTCAGCTGCTGCACCTGCTTCGTCCTGAGCAGGACAGAGGCGTGGACAGAGGGGCCTGCAAGAGGCGGAGGGCACAGCTCTGCCCATGGCCTCTGCTCCCTTCCTGAGGCTGCACGCGGCGACCCGGGCCCCTCCTGCGGGCGCTGGCAGCCCGACCTCAGCCCACCTCACTGGCCCCCAGGGGCCTCACAGCCCACCCTGCCAAGGTGCCTCCAGGTTGGTGAGCCCTGGGCCGCATACCTGAAGCAAGCAGGCGACTTCAGCAGCCAGGCTCCCGGAACCTGCAACAGGAATCAAGGTGAAGAGCCCTGGACAAGATGAGCTATAGGGGCAGGGGGTGCAGGGAGGGCTCAGCAGGAGAGAAGCGGCCTGCGGACGAGGCCATGTCACCCGGGAGACTCACCCCAGCCCTCAAAGCAGCCGCCGGAGGAGTCAGCGAAGGAGCTAAGAACCCGAGGCTTTGCAGCCTCAGTCAGTGACTGTGAAAGGGGCAGACGTTTGTGAACAGCATCTTTGCACAAGACTCCCCTTTGGTTTTGTTCAATAGTTACTGTTTAGAGAAAGTCACAGTTCCCCACCCCCAAACACACGCACACACACACACACACACTCACATACACACTCACATTCTCACACACTCACTCACACACACATACACACTCACACACACAGACACTCACACACACACATACACACTCACAGACACACACACACAGACACACACACACACACACACACACACTCACACACACACACACACACAGCAGATGCTACTCCTGAATGGTGTCCCTGAGGAATCAAGTCGTCAAGAAAAGGAAGGTCACTGGAGAAAAGAATCGCTTTTTTATTCCCCCAAATTGGCTTAAATTAGCTCATATCTCAGACATAACGTCCTCAGAGTACCTTCCGAGATTGACTCCCGGCAGACACACAGGTGGATCTGCCCTCCTTTAGAGGAAGTGAGGGGAGCGCTCTGTCGTCCTGATCTAGTTACATTTGCTTTCCTTTCCTGAAATAGAGGCTCAGCTGGGAGGTGCCTCCACTCCTGAGTTTACTCATTCCAAAGGGGACACGACAGCAAAGAGTGTGCAGCGGACAGATGGACGGTGGGGAGCTGTTTTTCCTGCTTCTGCACCACGGGATGCTCTTTCCATGAAGGACCACAACGCGAATGTAATCACTGTTGCTTCTCTTCCACCCAACACGCCAAACGATGGGGGCCTGTTATCCCCTTGGCTCCAGGAAGACCCCCATCTGAGGTGGCTGCCACAGAGCTGAGCCGAGGCCTGGGGGCCTCCGGGGCCGAGGAACCTCGGGTCAGTTCCAGGGGCCGAGGCCCAGCGCCAGCCGTCTGCGTTCAGGGCTGGCTTAGAGCACGGCCGCGGGACCCCGCGTTCACGGGCACAAAACGTCATTGGCAGAAGTGCTCAGCAATACGGCCGGGCAGCCAGACTTTCTCACCAGCAGACAATGCCCGGTCGACATCGCACGCCTACTAAGAAGCACAGCGGTTCATTAAACAAACCGAGTACAGGTTCGGTGGCTCCAGCTTCTGTAGAGATGCGAGGCTTTTTGCAGCGGAAGGAGCTCTGGCAGCTCAAGCCCTAATCCGTCACGCGGGCCCCAAAGTAGCCATAAACCCTGAAAGAGATGAGAATAGGTTTAAGTGAGGTGACAGCCAGGATCACTGAACGTTACTCTTCTTCCCTCTACTTTGTCTCCTCCTTTGTTTTTCTACCTTTTCTTACCCCACTTTTCATTTATGCTATGTTCGTACATTTTTATTCCCTTATAAGCCACCTGAAATCCTTTCTTGAACAGGGAAGGATCCAGTAAAACACCTGAAGTGAAATGGGATGAGATGGGATGGGATGAGATGAATGATCAGCTGTCAGCTTGTCGCCTGACCGAGGAGGGGAAGCAGAGCCCCAGTGTGACATCCCTGCACGTGTCCCCCTGGGGCCAGGAGAGGATGGGCTCCCGCAGAAGCAGCCATGTTAGGGATTTTAAGGGCTTTCCAGCTTCCATGGCTCCCAGCCCCCCAGAGAGGTGTTTCTGCCGTCGAAAGACCAGCAGCGTAGGAATTTCCTGGGCTGCCGAAAACACACGCACAAAACTAAAACTCGCGTTTCTGGGGCCCACCGAGTCAAAGTCTCTGGATGGATGGGACCAGGGACCCGTACTTTGACCAGGTAAGTCCTAGCTCAGGACATGAGCGCCTCTGCCCTGGAAACGTCAAGCCCCCGACCAGCTCCACGAGGTGTGCCCGGGGCCCTCCCAGGGTCCAGCAGCGCCTCCCTGGTGCCCAAGTCCAAGCTCCCGGAGCATCCTCGCCGGGCCTGCCTTCCCTCTCTGACACCCACTCCCCCACGAAGCCACAGCCAGGCGGTGCCCTCCTTGCTGCCCCTGGACCGAAGTTGCCCCGGCTCCCCATGCTCCCCTCCCTGTATGACCCCCATCCTGGCACCAGGGACACCGCGGGGGCCTGTGTGGCTCCCAGGCGGGTCTCCCCCAAGCCTGCCAGCACCGTCCACAGCTTCACGTTGGCCTTCACTGAGCCTCAGACGGGGCGCACGTCAGGGGGATGTTTATTCAGCAAACATGTGGCTATGTATTACTTCCCTCCTGGAAGTCACTGGCCTCAAACACACAGCTCGTGACAAAACAAGACCCAGCCAGACCCCTCACTCCACAACAGTTTGGAAGCTGTGTGCCTTTCCAGGTCTCTGAGCCTGGTCCCCCCACCAGCTCCCCCTCCCTTCTCCCCGATCAAACATGACTTAAGTTTCAGCCTCAGCTTAACTGCCACCTCCTCTGGGAAGCCTTCTTTGATTTTTCTCTTATGCATTCAGCAAACATTTCCTGAGTGTCCACCCTGGCTCAGGCGCTTCACAGGCAACCAAGGGATCCCTGCCTCGACCCTGGAGAGGCAAGTAAACGTCACAGTGATTCGAAGTCTCAGCCCCTCCCAGTGCCTCTGTCAGAGCCCTTTTCCAGTCCTCTTGTTTCACTTCTACATCTTTATAATTATGTATCAAGTGCACACACACACAGCACACACCCGCACACGCCCTCTAACAGTGAGTGAGGGCTGAGTCTTCTCGTTAGCTAGGAGAATTAAAAGTTCTTCCAGAAAGTTTTATTGACAGAAACCAGGCCCACGGCAGGGGAATGTAGGTAAGGCTAAAAGTGAAAACTAACACCCATTAAAACCACAATGAGACACCATTACCCAACTATTAAAATGGCCACGGGCTTCCCTGGTGGCGCAGTGGTTGAGAGTCCGCCTGCCGATGCAGGGGACACGGGTTTGTGCCCCGGTCCGGGAGGATCCCATGTGCTGCAGAGCGGCTGGGCCCGTGAGTCATGGCTGCTGAGCCTGCGCGTCCAGAGCCTGTGCTCCACAAAGGGAGAGGCCGTGGCAGTGAGAGGCCCGCGTACCGCAAAAAAAAAAAAGGCCAGAATCCAGAACACTGACAACACCAAATGCTGCTGGGGATGCAAGTGGGAATGCAGCCACTTTGGAAGACGGGCTGACATACTCTTCCCAATCTGATCCAGCAGTCGCGCTCCTTGGTACTGACCCGAAGGAGATGAAGAGTGATGCCCACACAAAACCCTACACGTGGATACTGACAGCAGCTTTGCTCATAACTGCCAAATCCATCTTGCTTGGAAGCAACCAAGATGGCCTTCAGCAGGTGAACGGGTGATCCACTGTGGCATATCCAAAGAATGGAATACTATTCAGCACTAAAAAGAAATGTGCTATCAAGCCATGAACATATATGGAAAGACCTTAAATACAGAGTCTAAGTGAAAGAAGCCAATCTGGAAAGGCTACCTATTGCTTGACTCCAACCACATCACATTCTGAAAAGGTGAAGCTATGAATAGAGTAAAACGATCAGTGACTGTCAGAGGTTAAGAAAGAGAGGGGGAGGCACGAGTAGGCGGAACGCAGAGGACATTTAAGGCAGTGAAGATACTCTGTATGATGTTGTAAATATGGACGTACCATTGTACATTTGTCCAAGCCCACAGAATGTGCAACTCCAAAAGTGACCCCTAATGTAAACTATGGACTTCGGGTGATCATGATCATCAGTGTAGGTTCATCAATTGTACGAAACGTCCCACCCTGGTGGGAGTGTTGATAGTGGGAGAGACTACGCGTGAGTGGGGGCAGGGCAGCATAGAGGAAATCTCTGTCTTCCTCTCAATTTTGCTGTGAACTTAAAACTGCTCTTAAAAAAATGGCCTTAAAAATGTTTTTCAAAAAGAACACCCATAATAAGAGTAGCCACCCTTTGCTACTTACGCTTACTCGTAACAGAATCAAGGGCCCCGGCTGTAATGGTCAGAGCTGAGAGCACACACCCTCCCTGGCGCCAGCTGCCTGCAGATGCGGCAGCAGGGCTGGAGCTGCCCCCCCCACCCCCCAGGCTCACTGGAGCTAATCACAGCATGGAGTCCAGGGGCGGGTCAGGCCAACTGCCTGAGACCCACGGGGACATCAGGCGACAGGAGCTGCTCGGGGAGAACTGGCTGGCAGCCTCCAAGGCCAGCGATGTCCCGAGCAGAGTGAGGAACAGGGACGGCACAGGGCTGGACCCCAAGTGCCTGGGGGGCAACGCCCGCTTCTGCCTCGTAGCAGCTCTGTGACCTCGGACACGTGACTTTGCTTCTCAGTGCCTCAGTTTCCCCTTCAGTAAAATGGGGAGGACAGAAACCATGGTCTCCACATTAGAAGATTGCTGTGCCGTCTACATGAGCTGATACTTCAAGCCCTCTCGGAGCCAGACGGAGGGAGGCGGCACGCAAAGGCTGCTGTTTCTACTATCACTGCCACCACCCAGCAGGGCACTGAACCCTTTCTGTCTCTTGGTTTATTTAGTCCTCACCCCTGCCTCCAAGGAGGTCTTATTATCCCCGTGCTCAGATGACTTTCCCAAGGGCCCCGGCCTCCGTCATGTTGCTTTGCCTTTTGGGGTCGGAAGTCCCCGTGGAGGGTGTGCCCCGCCTGCAGCGGCGCCCCCCTGCCTGGTATGTCCATCCCTCAGGTGGGCTTGGCCTGGGCATGTGAAGTCCCAGCTGCGAGGGGTGGGGGAGGGGAAGCTGGACAGAAAAGTCCCAGGTAATGTAAATGGAAACTCGAACCGCCAGCCCTGCACCTGGTGTTTTTGCATTTCCCGAGACAGCTTAGACTCCAAGCCACTTCACATCCCAGCCTGGAAATTCCATGCTCGAGCTTACTTAAAGTCCAGCCCTCAGGTGACCTGGAAGACACCTGGTCTAAGCCAGACCCCTTGCCAGGGGCCCTCAGAGCCACAGCCTGCGGGCCGGTACGGAGGCTCTCTGGTCCAGAGAGGACGGAGCAATGCTCTGTCCCCCAGGGACTCCTGGGGGCTTCGAGGGAGATCCCAAGGCCACTTGTCCAGATTGCTGGCAAGCGCGCCCTTGTGCCCCCAGATCACATTGCTAGAAACCCCGAGCATCTGGTTCCCTCTGATGCCACATGTGCGGCAGCGTACCACAAAGACACAGGCAGCATGACAGAAGAGGTGCCCAAAGTGCTTCCATAGCCCACTCAAGGTCACAGGTCACTGGAAGAACCCGGACTCGGGGCCAGGCCTGAGCCCAAGGGCCGATCTGAACAGGAACCGTGGCCACCACGGTTTAGGGAAACCAGCACGAGCCTCAGTGCTCTGGGGAAACCCCAGACACCAGAAGACAGAGTCCCTGGCCGTGACCCGCCGTAGATTGTGGGACAGCAGGTGCAAATGACCAGAGTCTAATTCCCGCATCAGCAGGGCTGGCCCAGCTGCGTCAGACAGACAGGCACGTGCCCAGTGGTCAGGGGCGCAGGGAAGCCAAGGAGACCTGTACAGGCGCGCGGTGCGAGGGGCGATGCAGCCAGACAGCTGGCACCCACCTGTAAGCGCTGATGCCCACCCGACGTGGCTGCAGGGGCAGCAGGCCTCGCCCGCAGCCGAGACTGGGCCCCAGAGCACAGCTGCAGGGAGAAGGCGGCCGGGAGGCCTTCCAACCCCAGCAGAAATGTTCATCTGAAACGAGAGGCGGGTGGAGAGCACCCTTCAGAGACCCTAACCATGGCTGTACTGGGTCTACACCGCATGCACCCTGTGTGCATCCCTGCAGGGGAGCAAGCCCGGGAGGGGTTAGGGGGTAGCGCCCGCCCCCAGTTCTGGTGGGCTAGGCTGCAGCGCCCAGATCTGAGCCCCACTGCCCCCCAGTCCCCAGAACAGGTACAGCAATATTTGTTTGACTTGTCCACTTACCACTTCCCCAGAATACATTCCTGCCCGTCGTTTGCTCCAATTCAGGAGGCCGCCCAGACTTGAACTACTAGCCCTCCTGTCTACCGGAGCCCTTCCCGAGAGGTGCTTCTGTGAACAATCACGACACTGACGGCTATTCCCCAGGAACCAAACGTTCAAGAGCAAAGAGGCAAAGCAAGGCCAGGTGCTGAGTGAGGGGCTCCTCAGCGGGTAAGAAGCCAAACCCACGCGGGGCGGAGCTGGGGCACGAGGGCCGCGTGGCCGCCTTCTCCCGCCGTCACCCCGAGCCGCGCGCCCTTCGGCGTCCCAGCCCCTACGTGAGCGCCCGTCCTCTCACCCAGTGTGCTGTCCCTGCGCTCAGGGTCCCTGGTCACCTTGTGGATTCAGAGGGCACAGCTCCCGGATGAGGTGACACCAGCGGAGCCAGCAGCCTCGAACTTTCGCTGTGACACCACCACCTACATCATCAGGCCAACGCCCAGAAGCTGCTTTCACAGGGGAAATGGGCCAGATGACGTGAAAGCAAGAATAAAACCCAAACTGGGAGGGTTATTTTGATCACCCTGTAGACTTGTAGCAAAGACCCGGGCAGCTACAGGGGCATCCCGGGCACCGGGCAGATTTCTCTCGCCCTCTGTCGCCCCTGCCCTGCGTCAGCCTCCCTCGCCCCCTCCTCAGGAAACCGAGCAAGTGAATCAGGTCAGAGCAAAGCGTTCCTCGTCCTGCCGTCTCCACAGGGAAAGCTAATTAGTCGCCAACTATTCAGAATGGGTAATTGCTACCTGAGTTAACAAGGGCACACAGCTGGCAAGAAGACAGTGGCTTACTCTTTCCGAAGGTGTGCCTCTCTTAACCCGCGGTTCCGGGCTCTGCTGGGACCGACCGGCTCGGCAAGACACGGGTCCTGCCGGCCGCCCCTGCTCCTGGGTCAGCTCCGACACTGCCGTGGCTGAGTCACCGTCGGTCTCCCCTTGAACACGCATCTGCACGCGCTACACACACACCACACACATGCACGTGCATGACACACGTGTGCACACAGACACACAGGCACGCACACGTGCACAGCACACACCAGAAACATCCAAGGGTTTGAGGAGAATGGAACGCATCTGTGTGCCCACCCAGGTTTCCCAACAAGGTGCCCCAAGTTGCCTCAGCTCTGGCCAGCGGGCACAGAGACCAAACTGAGGGGGCTGCAGGCAGGACGAGGAAGGGGGGGAAGAGGAAAGTTGAGATGACCCTGCAGAGAACGCAGCTCCTGGGAAGGCTGGAAGAGCCGGCTGTAGCCCTCACGCACACCCGCCGAGCACAGAGTCACAGCAGAGCAGGCCTGAGGCGCCGGCAGAGCCCTGTCTCTACATTGCTGTGTGACCTCAGACAGGTCGCTTCCCCTCTCCGGGCCTGAGGTTCTGCCTGTAGAGAAATGGGGCGAACGCTTCTGAGGCGCTGCCCTCCAGGAAGTCTTCAGTTCAGGTTTGGGGTCCTCAGTCGCCCCTGCCCTTCAGTCCCTCCCCCTCCCCCCGCCCAAGCACTTAGCACAGGACTTCCCCTGACTGTGGCAGCAAGTAACTTCCTCTGGGGTGGCCATAGCTCTCTGGAGGAATCGCTATGTCAGAGGTAGCTTGGGCCGGAGCCATCCCGCCACCGACACCACTGTCAAATCTGCACAGGGGTCCTGGGCTGTGTCTGGATGGGCTGCCCTTGCTGCCTGCCCGTCCATGAGAAGCTACTGTGCAAATTAAGTGAGTCTACATGACGCAGACAATCCTTCCTTCATTTCTTCACTTAAAGGCTCGTTGTAAACAGCTCTTGCCGCTGTACATGGAGAGCTGTCTTTCTAACAGCCAAGCAATATTTCTACTGAATGGCCGTATCACAAAAGGTCTAACTGAACCCCTACCAAGGTTATCTCACTTCAGGTACTTCCAACCTTGGGCTTTTACAAACATTGCTTATATGTACGCATTTCAAATAAATAAGTTCTCTGTGTATAGATATCTACATTTATCTTTGAAGGTTCGTATGTGTCTAGGAACAAAGTCTGGAATGCCACCCACCAAGTTCATGTGCTGACTTCTGAGGGATAAGATTACAGAAGGAAACTCAAATTTTTGTAAGCAAGTGTCACTTTTTTTAATTTTTAAAAAACGAATGAGTGAAGGAGAAAATAAACAAAATGCAGTCACTCTTGAACCTCTGTAGGGCACAGATATGGCAGGAGCAGAGCCTCGGGAAAGTGGAGTGAGGGGAGGAAGGGAGCGTGTCCAGGGGACAGAGGCAGGGACCACTGCCCTGCTCCAAGAGGCCGGCTCTCCCCAGGGTAGAGAGGAGGGGACCAGGTTCAAACCCTGACGCCCAGCACTAAGCAGGTGTAGGACTTCAGTCTCCGGTGTGTGAAATGGGAAGCACAGGGCTACGCGGCGGCCGGGCTGCCTTGAGGTCTAATGAGATAAATCAAGAGAGCAGGGGGCCACCATCAGCGTCCTGTCCTGCGACTTCCTTCCTATAGGAGGTTCAGAGAAAAAGAAACACCAAACTGATGGCTGTCCCTCAAATCCTCCCTCCTCCCCCGCCTCCCAGACGGCCGGACCCAGCAAGGGGGCAGGCGGCGGTACACACGCCTGGTGTCCTTTCTGCCAGAGAGGGAACTCTTGACAACAGCCAGGCTTTGGGCACAAATGAGAAGCCGATTTGAGCACATCTAGAAACACCAAGATGATTAAGGATTGAGACAACCCCCTCTGTCATCAATAATGTGGCAATAAACCTACTGGCCGATGTTTTTAAAACTCTTTTTTTCAGGAAAACTCAGTAAGCCCAAGAACCCAGAAACACAGCAGCCCTGGGGCTGAGCAGGAAGGTTTTAAATAATCCCAATGGTGTGGATGAAGTTAAACGATCCGCCCCTTCACATTGATACGCCCTGGATTAGGGGGTCAGGTCTCCTGCAAACTCCAGTTCAAAGGGAGACGCTGACGGGAGACGGTGCCCCGTGCAGCTGGCCTCACACGTCTGTGCTGCCGTCGTCGCCACACGAGGACCCACCTCGGCCTCCAAGGGTCCACGGCACCCAACCAGGCTGTCAAAATCAACACCACAGCCGTGTGCCCTTGGGAGTCAGCGACCTGAACCAGAAGGCCCAGGTCCCTCACCTGTAAGGAAGCACCACCTTCCTCGGGGGCTGTCGGGAGGCCCGATGAGATAAAGCCAGGAGCTAAGAGCTGGCCCAATCCCCACAGCGGCTGCCGCCCAGCATGCCCACGGCTCTCAGACGGAGGGGCTCATGGGCTGTGAAATCACGTGCAGACTATGACGGGCTTGCGTGTCTGAAGGCCTTCAGCCGCCTCCCATGAGCCAGCCCTGGGTCCCCCACCTGCTAGTATCCCCAAGGCCGGGAAGGAAGCGGTCCAGAATCGCTCAGCCGCCAAAGCATCTGCCACGACATTCCTGCGCCGCTGACCTGCTCCCCTCCCCCACTGCCCACAGCCCTCCCCCGCCCTCCCCCGCCCCTCAAGTGTTCCCAGGGTTCCCAGCCACCCAGGAAACAGCCTCTGGCTCTCTCCCAGGAGGCACTTTGAACATCTCAAGTGCTCCTCTCCGGCGAACATCAAAGACGATGGTGCTTCCCGTTGATCCTTAGACCCAGTGACCTGTGTGTGACCAGCCACACGGTGCCTGTCGGACACGAGCTGGGAGCCCAGCTTTGATCAGTGAGTCGCTGGCCCCCCAGACACCCCTGTGCCCCAAATTCATTCCACGGTCAGGTGGAGGGAGCTGGGTTAGGCCTGGAATTTGCACCTTTATCCCCCTCAATAAAGAGCTGCGTCCCTCTAAGCCTGTTCCCGCATTTTATTATGGGTTAGTGGCTCAAACATTTTTAATTTTAGAAATGATTGCAAACAATCGAATAGCACGCTGGCTCCGTGTCTCCCAGTTAATAATCTCTCCATGCACAGGGACAGCAATATTTTTAGGCCCTATTCAAGTTACCCATCCTGGCTGCAAATGAAATATTAATTAAAGGTTATGCTCGCAGCCTTCGGAAAATGATTACTCAAGGTAGCAATTATATTTCCCCCCTTCTCTGTGTAATAAGACTGCACCTCGCTGTGCAGTAGGAATTAATAATTCTGAGCCCTGTTGTTACAGAGGCAGCATCAAAGTGGAAGAGAGGGTGTGCCCAAGAGGGGAAAACTCAAACACGCTTAGACCCACAGAGAAAGTGCGTGACTTCAAAAGAGCAGGGCTGTCTGTTCAGGGCTGGGATCATTTCTCAAGGTCATCAGCAACTCTAGCTGACGGAAAGGGTGGCTCACTTACAAAGCACACAGAGAAACAGAACAGGACGTAGAGACGGCTCCCCATCCGGGTCGCTCAGCACGGCCCATAGCCTGGCGTGCACCGGGAGCCAATCAGACGGCTCCCCTTCTGGGTCGCTCAGCACGGCCCATAGCCTGGCGTGCACCGGGAGCCAATCAGACGGCTCCCCATCCGGGTCGCTCAGCGCGGCCCATAGCCTGGCGTGCACCGGGAGCCAGTCAGCCGGCTCCCCAGGGCCTTTCCGAGGCACTCAAAAACTCAGGACAGTCAGCGACCCAAGAGCCAGCAGTTCAGTGCCTCCTCAGGCAATGCCCATGCAAGAGGAAAGAGGACAGTCTATAGCCTGGAAAATAGCATCAAGAATGAAATCCACTCACAGACTTTGAAAACAAACGTAGGGTTACCAAAGGGGAAAGGTGCGGGGGAGGGATAAATTAGGAGTTTGAGACTGACATACGCACACTACTATATACAAAATAGATAATCAACAAGGACCTACTGTAGAGCACAGGGAAGTCTACTCGATATTCTGTAATAACCTAAACGGGAAAAGAATCTGAAAGAGAATGGATGTAGTATATGTATAACTGAATCGCTTTGCTGTACACCTGAAACTAACACTACATTGTAAATCAACTGTACTCGAATATAAAATTTAAAAATTAAATTAAGAAAAAGGAACAATCTATTTATTGCATGTAGCTCCTAGATGCCAGGCAAACTCAGCGAGACAGAAATCCCCATCTTCACCTGAGAGATAAAAGCTGAAGCCCAGATTCATCGACACAGTGAATGGCAGAACTGAACTCAAACCGGCAAACCGACAATTCCGCGAACGAGGGCTGTGTCTCCTGCGTTGATCTAGCATGGCGCCTGGCACACAGTAGGCACTCAAGAAGTTTTACTGATTTAATGAATAAATGATTGAACTCCTGAATCAATCGTCCACGCTCAGCAAAGTTCAGCAACTTCTCAACAAAGAAGACTTAAAAAAAAAAAAATAGTTGTGACTTTAATTAAGTCTCAGGGTCCAGGGAACTGGGAAGGTCAGGGTACGAATGTCCTGATAAGAGGCACTCATCACCCCACCCCCAAGCATGGCCCAAGTCTTCCCCTGGAGGCACCGTCAAATATTTTTCATAAGATGGAATATAACAGTGCCGGAAATTACAGCTATATGTTATGAAACAGTTATGGTTTACTTTGTCCTGTGACAATGTATCAGAAATTCTTCCAGAAGCTCCCTGGGAGAAGCCTTCAGTGACCACATCAGACCACACCCTGATCCTGAGGAGTGGTTCCCACCACCCTACACCCTTGAGGTTACTCTGGGGCAAAAGAGAAAAGCCTTAAGGCCTCCTCTCAAGAACAAGGTTGCAGATATTTGGTAGCTGTGAAGCTGGTGTCTCCAGATCACGAGGCCTGGAGCCAGGGGGCCCAACCTGCAGAGGAGAATTTGCTGACCCTGCAAAGATTCCCTGGGGCCACTGAGGCAAGGGTGAGGCCTTGCCCCTTGAGCAGAGAAGAAGAGGGGTTCCCCAGAGCTGTGCAAGTGGAGAGAAGGGTCCGAGGCAGAGAAACTCCCAGAGGGGTAAGTGAGGCAGACTGCGGTGGCTGGAGTCTCCAGGTCCAAGGATTCTTCTGGAAACTGCAGTGCCTTTGTGTACCAGCGAGGAGCTGGGACAGCCCTTCAGGATCTGAAAGCCACGGCGGGCAGGAGAGGGGCTGGGAGCAGGCTGTGGGGAGGCAGTCAGGGAACTCGCGGGCCCTCCGAGCAGGCAGAGAGCAACAGAGGCCCAGTCACCTGCCAGTGGCCGCTGGTGGACTGCAGCCAGAGGGAGGGACACACACTTCCCAAGGGTCCTGTACGTGTGACACTGCACTCTGTGCTGGACACAGTGTTCCAAGATGCAGACCCTCCTCTTGAAGACATGCAGACCGGTGAACAGACAAGGTCAGTGCCTCCTGCATGCAGCCGGATGCAGAAACCAGGACCCAGAGCCTTGCTGGCGAATGTGGCTAGAGCTCAGGTGTCAGAGCTGCTCCTCTGCGGACACTAAGGGCTCATCGAAGCCCACGGTCCTGAGACCCCTCCCAACCCCAGGGCCTAGGAACCCCCTTATCACATCGCCCTCTGGGATGAGGACACCCCGGCGGGAAGCATGGGTAACACCAAGGCCAGGGCACCATGGGAGGGAGGGACCCAGGGGAGGGCCTACCACCTCCATAAAAGGGGACCCAGAGCCGCCCACTGTTTCTGACACCAAATGGATCCACCGATACTTACCCTCCTCGGGCACAAGAGGTCCCAGAGCCCAGAGGCGTCAGAGCCACCAACTTTCTCCCTTCGCTTAACCTCTAAGTCCTTCCCTGATCAGCAGGGCTTGGCCAGAAAGGCCACACAGAGAGAAGGCACAGTGGCCAGAGACAGGAAGCAAGGGGGGGACCTGTGGTCAGAGTCCCGCAGGGAACCGGGCCCCGGGGCCGCGCAGCCTGGGAACTCATCTGCAGCTTAACAAAGGCCTCAGACCCTCACCAGCCTCCTGACCTGCCTCGGGGCCACCTCTGGGGGTTGGGGGCAGGACAAGGGCGCTCAAGATAGACCTGAGAGCAGCTGGAAGGCAGCACTGCCTCACCCCAATGGGGCTGAGCCAGCCAGGCAGGCTTCCCGGCCCTGGGACTGACTCTCCACCACCAGAGGGACATGAGGGAGTGGCATCCGTGCGAAGGGGAAGCGGGAACGTTCCAAGCTCCTTTCCTCTTCCAGGAGTCCATGAGGCTGCTGTCCACAACCCTGAGATACTGGGACGAAGCACTGCCCCAGCACAGATTCTGCCAGTGACCACAGGCCTTGTTCCCAGGGGAGGGAGCAGGTGCTCCAGGCAGGAACCTAGAGATACTGTGGCCAGGGCCACCCCAGGGCTCAGAAGCCAGTGCCGATGGCATCTGTAGGAAAGAGTATTTCATTAGCCAAGTTTGGCTTCTCCCTCCACCTAAGGCCTCACTCATCATGGGGATGGGAACGCCAAGGACACCAGGACCCGGGAAGCACACCTGAGGTGCGGGCACCCCACCATCCAGGCCTACAAGGCCAGAAGCAGCCTGGGCCCCAGGGTAGGAAGTGGGATGTGGTCCTGCCCGGATGGGCACACTGAGTGCTGTGCAGCCGGCCTGGTCACGGTCATGCAGGGATCAGGCTGCTGGAGGGAGGGGTCTCGGCCCAAAGTGGGGCTCAGGGGAGGAAAGGGGCTTTGCACACACTCGCGTTCAGTCCCTAACACCTAATGCCTCACTCTGCAGGGTCATAAAACAGAAGCGGTCTCCGCCCCCAGGAGCTCCTGGCTGAGGGGAGAGGCGTAATTACACGCCTGATGTAGGGTGATGAAAGGTGATGGTCAGCCCAGGTCGGCGCAGGGATGCAGCGCTGCGGCGGGCATAGAGGGCACAGTGGGAGTGTGGGCCGGTGGTGCAGAGGAGGGAAAGAAAGAGAGGGTGCCGGTCCCACAGGACCCCGGGGCTCGGCTACACAGGTGCCTCTCTAGAGCTTGGATTGAGGAAGTTGGGGTCAGAGGTCCAGACTGGAGTCCTTTCTGCTGAATTCCCCTTCCAGACGTCAGAGGCAAAGAGGAACACACATTGGACACCACCTGCGCCAGCTCTTTCTGCTCAGTGGGAGAAACAGGTCGTCTGCTCTCTGGCACGCCGCAGGTTCCCCTTGGGACAGAGCACCTGCCACTGCAGAGAGGTGCTGCGGCCCTCCGGGAGGAGCCAAGCGTTGAGGGAGGGGCTCCAGTAGGCCCCGCCCATCGACCACGGTCTCGCCCACCGGCCACGCCTCCAGCCGCAGGGCTCCTCCTCCTTGCTTACCTTCCCAGCCTCTTGCAGGACAGCTTGCCACTCCTGCCTGCAGCTCCCGCCTTCCTGTTCCTGCCTCCTGGCATCACCCGACCTGTCAGAATCACCTTTTTGCTAAGTCCGTTTCATTGCTTTTTCTGATGAATCCTTTCATTATTCCTGAGCCTTGATATAAACTTTCTCTCTTTTAACCTCCCCCCACCCCCTCCCCGACCCCGTCCCACCCTCGTGATTTGTGAGGACATCTAATCTAGTAGATCAGACTCTAGGAGCTCCAGACAGACCCCTGTGGTCTGCCCACTGCGGGCACTGAGGGTCCTTGGGCACCACTTATGGAGTCGAATTAGGGGAGACTTGCCTCCCTTACACTCTGCCTGGTTCGGGTTTCACACCACACCTTCCCGTGCAGATCTCAGGAACCAGGATGGGAACACACAACCCCATTCACCCCCACCCCTCACCCCTGCCTTTGGGAAAGGCTCCTTCCACCCTGACGCGAGTTCGCCTCCATCTATAGGAGCCCACTGGGTGCTCCTCAGAACCTCCAGGCTTCCCTCCCAACTGCAATCTTGAAGGGCAATTCCGCTCACCGGTCCTGCACCTTTGTGCACCTACCATGTGCTGGGTGTTAGATGAGACAGGAGGAAAGCCATGAGACACAGCTGGTGTCGTGCAGGGGTACACAGCAAAGTGGGAAGGGTGTGAACCTTGGGGTCAGGGAGACCCAGCTTCAAACTCTGGCCCTAACACATGCTGTCGTGGTGATCTGGGAAAGTTACCCAACTTTCCTGAGCTTCAGTTTCCTCAGCTGTAAAATAGAGACAATAATAGCTTGCAGATATATGACTTGCTTGCAGACTTGTCATAAAGATGTAAGGACACACTGTGGGTTCTCAATAAACATGAGCTGTTATTGGACACTGAGTTCACTGGGGAATAAGAGCCCAAGTTCTGCACCCAAATTACCTGTTCAAACCCTGGCTCCACCACGAGTTTGCTGTGTAACCTTGGACAAGTTGCCTCACCTCTCTGTGCCTTGGTTTTCTCATCAATAGAATGGGGATAATATGCTGAACAGTTTCAGAGTCTGTTTGGGGGCTGATGAGGAAGTTTGGGAAATAGATAGTGGTAATAGCTGCACAACACTGTAAATGTAATTAATGTCACTGAATGTTGCTTAAAATGATTAAAATGGAAATTTTTATGTTATGTATACTTTATCACAATTTCACAAAGTTAATAATGCAATATACCAAGAAGCAATGAATCATAGGCTTTTAATGGGTGCAATGTATGATATGTGAATTATATCTCAATAGAACTGTTTTTAAATAAATGGAGATGATAATAATACACAGCTAACAGGATTATCGGAGGGGATTAAATGAGTCCATACAGTGCTTGGAAAAGTTTAAAACCCTATCCAGCACCGTGTCCAGTGTTGGCTAGCATATAAATATACTTCATCCGTCATTTCATTTAATCTTTATAAGAACCCTACAAGATTAAGAAGTATTTTTACTCATTGTATGGGTAAAAAAGATTGACAGAGAACTTTAACCACGTTGGCATGGAAGTTGCAAAGCCAGGATTCAAACTCCAGGTGTGTCTGACATCAAAACCTATCACTATAGTCTGGGGAACCATGTGGAGAAGACATCTGATTGAGTCTGAGCAAGCAGCAAGCTGAAGAGCTCCCGAGCTGGGAGCACTGTGGCTCATGGTGGCAGCGGGGTGGACAGCAGGAATTACACCATGCAGGTGGAGGACAAATAGGCCTGCAGGTAGACAGGTGAGTGTCCAAGGTCCTCGGGGGCCATGTGATGGCCACTTGGCTAGGCCACTGTACTCAGATATTTGGTCAAACATTATTCTAGATGTTTCCATGAAAGTATTTTTTAGATGAGATTAATATTTAAATCAGCAGAGTTGGAGGAAAGCAGACCCTCTGTAATATGGGTGGGCCTCGTCCAATCAGTTGAAGGTCTTGATAGAAAAAGTCTGATCTTCCTTGAAGAAGAGAGACTTCTGCCTGCAAATGGCTTTTGGACTTGAGCTGCACCACCAATTATTTCTGCATCTCTGGCCTGCCGGCCTACCCTGTAGATTTTGGACTTGCCAGCCTCCACAATCCCATGAGCCAATTCTTCATACTAATCACCTCTCTTAAGAGATAGATAGATAGATAGGTGATAGGTAGGTAGATAGATAGATGATAGATAGATAGATGATAGATAGATAGATAGATAGATAGATAGATAGATAGATAGATAGATAGATGGAAATACATAGATACAGTCATAGGTATAGTTACAAATACCTTCTATTGACTGTTGACTATTAGTTTCTCCGGAGAACCCGGACTAACATAGGCTTCAACTTTCCTGGTCATTTCCTGAACTCACTATTGCCATGAGCTCCCATCATGGCCAGAGCACCTCAAGTGTGGCCTCTGCCACATCTCATTAATAAGATCTTGAAACCCTGTCACCTTCCCAAGGAAGGAGAAGCACAACTGGGTTTGGGGATCTGTGAAGTTTGGGTTTTCTGGGGCCTTTTTCATCTTGTTTTAGAATCTTTTTTATAATTATTCAAACCACTCAGAAACACCTGAACTTTCCACTTCTAAGTTGGCTGTAAGTCACCTGACCCGGGTGTTGCTAGGTGAGAATTAAAGATCTTGAGCTTGAGAAGTCATCCTGCTTGGATACAGGAGGAAAGGTTGCCGTGGGGAGGGCGCCCTGTAAGTGATGAGCTTCCTGGCTACTGAGTGTGGAACTCAGTCCCCGTGATAGCACCCAAAGGAACACACACAGGACACCGGACCCCTCTAGAGGCTTCTCCTCCCATACCTGCAGCCACAGCTCTGAGCTCAGAAGCAGGGGACTGGCCCTGGGCTGCTTGGCAGCACAGAAGGTGCTGGTTTCCAAGAAAGGGGCTGACAGCTCTCTGAGGCTGCGGGGAGGGGGCGGGGCAAGAGGGGCCCCTCTCCCATGTGGATGGCCAGCTCTGCTTTGCCTGCCTAAAGGTGAGCTTCCACCTGAGCCCTAAGGACATGGACAAGCCACAGCGGTCACCCCGCCAGGTGCAAGAGTCAGGACTCAGCTGGCAGCCAGAAGACAGAGTAGTGGCGGCGAAGCCGGAGGGGCTATTGGTTACTTCATTTGCTTCTCAGAACAACTGTAGGAAGTGAGTGTTGCAGGGACTCAAGGTGGAGAGGGGCTGAGGCAACTGGGAGGCCAGTGGGACCAAAGCAGAGCTCAGCGCGGGGGAGGGAGGGTGTGAGCACGCCCAGTCACGTCCAGATGGAAGTGGCGTGCGGGACGCAGGGCCCAGCCAGGGGCCGACCCCACAGGGCAACAAGGGTGGCCCTGGGTCAGGACACCTCTCAGGAGCCAGAACAGCTCGTTTCAAACCAAGACAAGGCAGGGACCAGCTCAGGACAGCCTGCCTACAAAGCTTAAACCAGTCCCCGATTCGGGATGCGTTGGCAGCTAAACCCGAAGACTACACATGAGTGTTTTACAGTGAGAAAAATGAGGTTTGAAAGCAAGTCTTGAGCTTAGGATGTGATTCTAAAGGAGAACTGACTTGAGCTGGAAGGCTTCTCTGCCTGCCTGGCTATCCCACGTCACCCAGAGCACTGTCACCTCCATAGACACCCAGCCAAGTCTGGGGCGATGGCACGTCTGACCCTCCGAGGCTGCTGGCTTTCTTCTGCGGTGAACTCGGGAGTCCCGGGCCTAGGGGACCGCAGTGAGCTGAGAGCGCAGAGGGGAGGAAGTGAGCTCTCCCACTTCTGCTTCCTCCACCCCGCACAGCAGGACTGCCTTGAGGAGTGGACCTTTCACCCATGTAGGGGCTGGGAACCTCACTTTCCTCTATAAAACTCTGCATGTTATGCAAAGATGCTCAACGCCATTAATTACTAGAGAAATGCAGATCAAAACTACAGTGAGGTATCACCTCACACCAGCCAGAATGGCCATCATCAAGAAGTCTACAAACAACAAATGCTGGAGAGGGTGTGGAGACAAGGGAACCCTCTTGCCCTCTTGGTGGGAATGTAAATTGATGCAGCCACTATGGAGAACAGTATGGAGGTTTCTTAAAAAACTAAAAATAGAGATACCATATGACCCAGCAATCCCTGTCCTGGGCATATATCCAGAGAAAACTGTAATTCGAAAAGATACGTGCACCCCAATGTTCATAGTAGCACTATTCACAATAGCCAAGACATGGAAACAACCTAAATGTCCATCAACAGGTGAATGGATAAACAAGATGTGGTACATATATACAATGGAATAGTACTCAGTGATTAAAAAATAATGAAATAATGTCATTTGCAGCAATGTGGATGGACCTAGAGATTATATAAGTGAAGTAAATCAAAGAGACAGACAAATATTATATGATATCACTTACATGTGGAATCTAAAACATGACACAGGGCTTCCCTGGTGGCGCAGTGGTTGAGAGTCCGCCTGCCGATGCAGGGGACGCGGGTTCGTGCCCCGGTCCGGGAAGATCCCACATGCCGCAGAGTGGCTGGGCCCGTGGGCCATGGCCGCTGAGTCTGCGCGTCCGGAGCCTGTGCTCCACAATGGGAGAGGCCACAACAGTGAGAGGCCCGCGTACCGCAAAAATAAATAAATAAATAAATAAATAAAATATGACACAAATGAAAACAAAAACAGACTCACAGTCATAGAGAACAGACTTGTGGTGCCAAGGGGTTGGGGGGTTGGGGAAGGGATGGAGTGGGAGTTTGGGATTAGCAGATGCAAACTAGTATATACAGGATGGATAAACAACAAGGTACTACTGTATAGCACAGGGAACTTTATTCAATATCCTGTGACAATAATGGAAAAGAATATGAAAAAGAATATATATATACATATACACACACACACACATATATATATGTATATATAACCTTATGGCTTTGTGGTACAGCAGAAATTTATACAACACTGTAAATCAACTATACTTCAATAAAATAAATTTTTTAAAAAACTCTGCATGTTAGAAAGATGCCAGGTAGAATGTGACCAGTGGACACTTCAACAGCACAGTACCCTGTACCACCCTCCATCCTGTCCCCTAGGTCCCCAACTCATTATCTCCCTCCAGGTGTCCTCCAACAGCCTCCCACCTGGTCTGCAGTGACAAAGGACACCAAAGCTGCCAGCACTATGTGGCAGGGCCCTGGCTGCAGTGCACAGGACAACGAGGGAAAAGCCCCAAGGGCAGGATGATGCCTTGGGCAGCTCTAAGAGCACATTCTTTTCTACCTTCTAGGAATAGTCACCAGGGGGCCAGGACGGAGGCTCACTGATCTACTGATCTACTGATTCAAGCTGCTCTGGGAGATGACGCTGGAAAACACACTGGCCATGGCCTCACAGGGTCACTGGGACACACATTGTAATCCATTCCCTAGAACCCAAGAAGAAGCTCGAAGAAGGCTGTCAGGCCAGTTGGGGACAGTAGAAATCTTAACTAAAAGAGGCTCACCTAATAAAATCAGTGTACTGGGAGTGCAGCGGGGTGGGGGGGGGGGGGGGGAGGCGGGAAACAGTTACCAGAGGACGGTAGTCAGAAGGCAGTAGGTGCTCACAGCAGAGCTGGTTAATGGAATATCTGAATATTTACGAGCTCTTTAAACATCTCCAAGCCAAGAAGTCACAGTAAGGATGAGTCGAAGAATTAAAGTGGTGCAATGGAACCCTGGAGGAAGGATGCCTGCCTTGTGCTGTTTAAAAACGACCCAGCAGGTCTTCCCTGGTGACGCAGTGGTTGAGAATCTGCCTGCTAATGCAGGGGACACGGATTCGAGCCCTGGTCTGGGAAGATCCCACATGCCATGGAGCAACTGGGCCCGTGAGCCACAACTACTGAGCCTGCGCGTCTGGAGCCTGCGCTCCGCAACAAGAGAGGCCACAACAGTGAGAGGCGCACCGCGATGAAGAGTGGCCCCCGCTCGCCGCAACTAGAGAAAACCCTCGCACAGAAAAGAAGACACAACACAGCCAAAAATAAATAAATAAAATACTGAATACCTAACTACTTAAAAAAATTACAGTTGCTACAATGTTAAAAAAAAAACGACTCAGCAATAGCACTTTTCTCTCCCTCCCTCTCTCTCTCCTATCACAGGTCTTGTGATGTATAACAGTCTGTCCCAAGTCCTTAATATCTTCATAGGGCTTTCTGGCTTTCCGGAAGGATTTGGAGGGAGCGTGTGCTTTTCAAGGTTGGAAGTTTGTAATCCCGTATTGCTAAAATCTAACACTTAATAAAAGAACAATGACTCCTCGTCTGCAACGAATCTTGATGTTCTGGAGGGTTCCAGCTTATGAATGGAAGCTGGTTCTTACGAGAATTTGGTTCATTGGCTGTACTATCTGAAATCGTTTGCTCTCAGTTTTCGTGGTGGTTAACAGTTCGGGAAGCAGTTTTTACAGACCTTAGCCGGTGGCTGGAACAGATTCAGTGTTGAAAGAGTTTATTGAGCTGAACTGAGGTATCTGATTTGATTTTCACAATGGCCTGTGAGGGATTAGATTGTTGTTGGAGGAGGGGGTTCCTTTTTCAAATGAAAATCTCATGCTTCCGTAGAGAACAAATTTGATCACTCCAAAAAGTTATACTGTCTCAAGTTAGTTTCCTGCCCCTTTCAGAGGCCCTCCCCCTCTATCCAGAGGTAACATCATCCACAGCTTCCTATGCTTCTGTCCAGAAATTTCCCACCTACACAAACACATACAAATATCTTTCTGCAAACAATGGATGTGTACTATTGTCATGAGTATTTACCTTTTTGTTTAAATGTAATATCTTGCCATGCTTTCCATGCAAAATTTACCTCATTCATTTCAATGGCAGTATAGTATTCCATTATATGGACATCGTAATTTACTGACCAAGCTCCTCGCTTGTCACCATTACAAATCTTGCTGTAATGAGCCACCTTGTTCCCATACCTTCTCTTGCATCACCAGAGGATACCTGAAGAATAAATCCCTAGAATTAAAGCTGGAGGCCCTTGCGGTGTTGATACGTAATGTGAAATTACCACCAATGATGTAAAATTGGGACCAATTAACCCTACCACCAACCCTGTGCAGGAGTCCTGTGTCTTCACACTCAACACTGCAAGTGACCAAATGGCTCCTCTCTGCCAATATAACTGGTGAAAAGATGGCATCTCATTTGACTGGCGGTTATGAATTGGTGAAGTTAAGCATCGTTTGCGTGTTCCCAAGTTATTGGTTTTTCATTTTGTAATGTGAGACGAAGGCTCAGAAAAGATGTAAAGGGAGATGTTCAGACGTTTCTCTGAGTCACTGTGGGGCAGTCACCTCTGCCTGGTGTCAGCTCCAAGATTATAATTCATACGAATTCAAATGGACCAGCTAACAAATACCCCCAACAAAATGCTCAGGCCAAAATGGTTTCTACCAAATTTCTCTGCAAACCGAGCTTCTGAAAGGAGGAGAAACTGAGTTGACTTGCTTGGTGACCGGATGTAGCACTTTACTTCTCTGAGCTTCCTGTGCCCAAGTGTCTGTTAACTTTATTAAAACACACCCTCTCTCACGTGCAAAAGAAATGTGGCGGGAGATGGGCTGATGGGCCATTGGAATCATCGTGTCTTCTCATTCCAGCTGAGACAAGTTTGCCTCCTTTTCTTCCCCCCCACACACCCGGCTTCTCATGTTAACGCCTTATTTAATTTTCGCTCTGCATAGGTGATACATTCAGGTGGTTCAAAACTCAAGACAATATAACCAGGTAAACTTTGAGAAATCTTCATCCTCTCCTTCCCCCGCCTCCCTTCATAAATTTTCATCCCTTTATTGTTAATAGTTTTTATCATTAAAATCATAGGGGCTCTTCTTCATTTCCCAAGTTTCAAAATATATAAAGATGCGTCCGCTTTTTCAAATGATCTTGGACTTCTCCAGCCTGCTTGCCACCACCCAGGAGTCACCCTCTTCCTCCCTTCTGAGGATCCATGGACCAGAGATCTCCAAGGTCCTGCCCAGAACTAGACCACAGGGTAACCATGAGAGAGCGCCAAGGTTCAGCTGCTATGAAAAAATGTTATGAGTATCAAAGTTCCCCAGCGGGGAACTTGCTACTTGGGGAGTGAGCATCTCATCCCTGGGAGCACGAAGGAGATACAGTCAAGGACCTTTTAGAGATTTCTGCCTTTGTCAGGAGAAAGGAGCATTAGTTTCTTCCAATTCCAAAATTCCATGTTAAAATTCATTCATTCAGGGCTTCCCTGGTGGTGCAGTGGTTGAGAGTCCGCCTGCCGATGCAGGGGACACGGGTTCGTGCCCCGATCCGGGAAGATCCCACATGCCGCAGAGTGGCTGGGCCCGTGAGCCATGGCCGCTGAGCCTGCGCGTCTGGAGCCTGTGCTCCACAACGGGAGAGGCCACAACGGTGAGAGGCCCGCGTACCGCAAAAAAAAAAAAAAATTCATTCATTCATTTATTCAACACACATAGATAAAGTTTCCTATGTGCTTAGCAACATGTTAGGAGTCGCTCACCAAAACCTGGATTGGAAATCATCCCTGCGTTCAGGGAGCTTCTAGTCCAACAGGCAATACATCCACATCCAGGGCCGTCAGGGGCAGGGGGGCCAGTTTTGCAATGCACAGATTTCCCAGCTGCACCGAGGCCCTGAGTCAGACAGATAACCAGTTAGCAGACAGACAGACACAGAGGAAGGCTGTCATTAGATGCCAAGAATCAGTGGGAGGGGGCAGGTGGGGAGCAGAATGGAACAGGATGGAGCCTGGAGAAGAGGGCTCTTGGCTGCATTCGGAGCAACGTTCTCTCCTCACCCACACGCCCCAGAGGCCGCCCTGCTTACCAGGCACCACAAAGGTGGGACCCATGTATTCTCAGAAGGGCAGGTTTCGGGGCTGTGGGAAGGGACGGGGAAGGAATCAGGAGACCTGGGCTCTGTTCCGGGCTCTGCCTAGGACTGACCCAGCCTCGGGCAGCCACGGGGCTCCCCTTCCAGAGTCTTCTCCATCTGATCGACATGACACCTGGTCCCTTCTCACCTTGTGGAAGTGTCAAAAATAGGCAGAGGGCTCTAAAGGCCCATAAAAATCCATCCTCAGAAGGCGACCCGTGACACAGACTCTGCTGAACGGGGAAAAGGCAATAATTCCATGAGAGTGTTTCCAAACATCTGTGGAGTCATCTCTAGGAGGAACCCAGAGGCAGGAGGGGAGAAACCCCAAAACTCTGCAGGGCCTGCCGTCCGTCCAGGCTGGTCCCATGTTGAGAGTTTATCCCCAGCTGTAGAGGGAGGGACAGCTGTGAAAAACAATGGAAACAACACAGAGTGGCATCTAATCTGGGCCAGGCCCGTGCTGGATGCTCGAGCCCATTGTTCTGCTGTATAAACTTAAAACCATTATTATGGGCCAAACTGTGGCCCCCCAAATCCATATGTTGAACTCCTAGCTCCTAGTACCTCAGAATGAGACTATATTTGGAGATAGGATCTATAAAATGGTAACTTAGGTAAAACGAGGTCACTAGAGTGGGCCTTAATCCAATAGGACTGGTGTCCTTATAAGAAGAAGAGATTAGAGCACAGACACACACAGACCATGTGAGGACACAGGTAGAAGACAGCTGTCTACAGCACAAGCAGAGAGGTCTCAGGAGAAAACAATCTGCCCACACCTTGATCTTGGGCCTCCAGCCTCCAGAACTGTGAGAAAATACATTTCTCTTGTTTAAGCCGCCCAGTCTGTGACATTTGGTTAACAGCAATCCTAGCAAACTAATACAATCATTATTTATCACCCCGATACTTTTAAATGTTTTTGAGCCATATGCATTTATCCTCATTTCTAAGAGTAAATAAAAGGTCCTTATAAGAGGAATTCATAGGCTGTGTCCCCTGCAAACACACACACACACACACACACACACACACACACACACGTACACACACTGTCCATAATGCCCTCTACTCACCAACCTCTCTGATAAAACATGGTCACCTCCACCAGTTCAAGCACTGATTACAGTCTGGGTAAATCCTGATTTGCCTTTTCCCAGGTCGTGGTCCACTTGACCGAAAATAGCCGTGGCCGTGTTATTTGGAGGAGGTAATATATCTCCCCTGCCTTTCTAATAAATAACGCTGTGGCTATGATTTTAAGATCAGGTCCATGCCGTTACCAGAACATCCGTGGGAGCGCTGGATGCTTCCGTCTCGTCCAGGCTCCAAGCGCACACGGGACTCCAGACGTTGCGAGCCACTTTCCCTGAGCCAGGCAGAGCCCCGCAGACGTTCCCGAAACTTCATCAACTTCATCTTCCTCGCAAGAGATCGCCCCAGCTGCCAGGAGCTCAGAAGCGTCAGGGGATCTGTCATCCGTTTTGTTCGCTGCTAAAGGCTGCTCTTTTCTGAAGGAAGCCACTGCCCTGGAAGTGAGGGTCACAGATGAGCCGAAAGGCGGATCTACCCACCAAAAACAATAAGTCATTCTGAGATGGCTCTTCTCCCTGGTAAACTTTCAAAAGATGCCATTTAGTCCAAGCGAGGATGTAGGCTTCTTCTTTCAGACGGCCCTACCCGGTGAAAACAGTTTTTCCATCCAAGGAAACTGTGGAAATAAAACACCTTAAAAACAAATTTGCATTTTTCATAATGTTATTTTATTGAAAAAACAACATGAGAATAAAATAAGAATCCAAGGCTAAAATTGCCCTCAGGCCCACCCCCTAAGAAAAATTGGTGTTTCTCTTTATCCAAACCATTCTCGTTCGTACGTAAATTCAGTTTTCATGTATAAAAATGTTAAATCAAGTAAATAGCCAGTAGTTTGTTTTTCTCTTTCTGAAAAATGTGCCTTCTTTGGAAGGACACAAGGGTAATAACATGAAAATGGGCGGAAATCACAAAGGCTGTGATTCATGGAATCATCGGCTGTCATGTGACAGCCCAGGGCCTAAGGTCAGGGCCCCCATCCCAGGGCCCGAGAGGGTCCTTGCTGTGCCCACTCCTTTCGAGGGAGGAAACACTGCCACCAGCCTCAGAAATGGGTCACCAGAGTCGCTTACAACTTGCGCAGCACTTTGCCTTCCGTATGTCTGCCCACTCAGTGATGACTTAAGTTGCTAAGAGTGGTGCCTATCTGAGAGAAAGCCACCTGTCCACGTGAGAATTGCCCCTCGCCTGTGTCCTTTCCCTCTGTACCTGTATTGACTTCAGAGGAGGCACGCAGCCAGCAGACCAACCCAAGAGGACCAGAAGCTAATTCTCATCCTTTCCCGGACAAGCATTGGGAAACTCCTCCCAGCTCAGGGGGCCCGGCCCTCACCTGCTGCAGCTTCTGGAGACTGAATTTGCCCGGGAGCAGCGGTGTAGACAGCATTCAGGCAGCGAGGATGCTGCAGGACCCCCATCCTCCCCTCCCCACCCCCAGGCTGGCCCAGAGCCCACCAGGGGTCCCTGCTCTGGGACTGCAGCCCAGACGCCTGGCTCCGCCCCGCTTCCAAACCCCTGCCACCCCGTCCATGGTGACTGGCCCTTTGGTCTCCCTTCTCAGCCTAGTCTTCAGCCTGCCTCACCCCCTGCCCTGACGGGGAACTCCCAGTACGAATCCCAGACTCCTCCAAGGGGAGCGGGGAGGACGGCAGGCCCCCTATCCATGTTCTGCAACCCACGGTCAATTCCAGAGCCTTACAGTCCAAGTCAGAGCCGTGAGGGACAAGCCAGGAGAAAAGAGACAAACCATTCACACCACAATGGCCAGACTCTGCCCTACCCCAGAGTGCCCACCAGTAAACTTTTCATTAGGCGGATCATGTCATTCTTCCCTTCTTTCTTCCTTTCCTTCCTTCCTTCCTTCCTTCTTTCTTCTTTCTCTCTTTTTCAGAGTAATGCTGGCACATAGCTAAACACACACACACACACACACACACACACACTTGTGCACAGGCAGGCACACACACACACGCCACACAGTAGACACACACACCCTGCCTCTGTCATTAAACTACATGTTGCCATGTGGCCAGAAATTGCAATATCCAATAGGGAAAAAGGAAATCACATGCTCTGGCTGAACCAGAGGAAGAAAGACGGGGCGAGGAGCCTTTGCCCGAGTAGCAGCCCGTACGTGTTGGCCACATCTGTCTCGCCCAGTGGAGTCACCCACAGCATCGCTACCTACGTGTCCCGAGGACAGCCTTGCCTCCCCTTCCCGTTTCAGGTCTTCCCCTTTGTCTCTCTTTCTCTTCATCACCCACAGACACGGATGTCCTGGGCATGCACTCATCCTACTGGGAAAACTACCTGATTATCTTGAGACTTGGCAGGCGCTTGATAATTGTGGGCCATGGAGAAGAGAGCGTCAGGGCCTTTCTGGCATCTGGATCACGGAGGCTGTCCTTGGAACAAGCTCTGGGCCCTCCTGCTTCCTGGACCAGTTTGTGACCAGAAGGCGTGCGAGTACTTGTGAACATGGGGACTGTGTGTGTGTGTGTGCATGTGTGTGATGCACTGGAGAGAGCCTGCAGATGGTGGGGTACGGTGTGGATCCCCAGGTGTCTGGTGGGAGCACAGCAGGACGGGGGCGAGAGAAAGTTCCCGTCTTGAGCCCTGTGCCCCAGCACGTTGGCAAGCTATCAAGCATAGAAAGGACCGTCAGGAACCCCCAGCCTGACAGGGGCAGAGCTAGAGCTGAAATCGATGGAGGTCAAGGCTACGTGGAGAATGCGGTCAGGGGCAAGCCCCCAGTGACAACAGGCCAATCCAGGCGAAGCACAGTTAGCAGATCAGTGAAGGGCAAGGGGGCAAATCCGATTCCATAATCAAGGCCGTCAACGCAGAACCATCAGGGACTCCCAGGGCAGTGCATGGGATGGAAATATTCTGGCCCCGGAGAAGGAAGAGGCGGTCAGACCCGCCTCGCCTGAGCTGTGTGACCCTAGCCCAGTCAACCAACCTCTCTCAGCCTCAGTTTACTCACCAGGCAACCTGGGATGCTAACAACACCTCCCTCAAACCGCTGTCAAGAACAAACCCAGTCCACCAAGGCACTCTGAGACCCACATGCTGCGGAACTGCTGGTCTTCGTTTCCAAAAAGTACCCGTCAGCTGATCTGACAGAGAGGGCAGCGCTGGCAAAGCCTGGAGAGTGAGGCAGCCTGATGTTGTCAAGGGACGTAAGGAAGCTGGGAGGAGCGGCAAACAGGCAAGGAGGCTGGAGGGGGGACCCCGCCCCAGGGAGTCTGGGGCCTGATCCATGAAACAGGGCAGGTGGCTGGAACTGGAGAAAAGTCACTCGGGAGGTGGGGAAACCTGACCTGGGAGACCACCAGGAGTCCTGTTGCATCAGTTGAGTTGGTATATGAAGGACATACAACATACGGTGGATACAGAGAATACAATGGGCATACAGTATACGGTGGATGTACAGAGCCATGGCTGGACAGTATACTGTGGAAATGCACGGGGGAGTGGAAATGAGACGGCTGGGCAAGGGCGCCAAGGGCAGGCAGACGTAACCAGGACAGGCTCGCTGGCAGGGTGATGGGCTTTGGTGAAGAGGCCCCAGAGACCGCTCTCTGGCCTCTAATTTGGGAGAATGCCGGGGTCATGGTGCTACCCCAAGATTCAGGGGGTGTGACCTCTAAGAACACCTCAACCCTCCTGGGACCACTGCATCTCCCTCTTCCCCCAGCCTGCCCGGGAGCCCCTGTGTCTTCTAGTTGATGCTCCCAGCACTTGGAAGCAAGGAGGATTCAAGGAGGCATCACCTGCATACAGGTGAGCCCGACGGTAGGAAGGAGCCCTGCTCCTTCCCCTCTGGAGAAGAACCAGAAGGACACAGTCCCTGCCCCCTCAGGCCAGGATGCGGAGGGCTGGGTTCAGAGAGTCCAGAACTGGGCCAGAAGAGCTCCCCAAGGCAGCCCCGTCGGTGGAGGCTGAGTTCAAGTCCACGTGGGCATCGGGGAGACCTGGACTCAGACAGACTCGGGTCTGCAGGTGGGAGGCAGTCTTCCTCAGTCAGGTCTGCAGGATCCCAGCTGAGCCAAACTTCAGAGTCAAAAGCCCTCGGGCTGGACCACCATCTCCACCAGGCTCAAAACAGAGGCCTGGGATCTGGGCTCTTTCAATGGCCAAACAAAGCAACGTCAGTAACCAAACAAATGCTGGTTATTCTCCGGGCTCCGCAGCAAACAGAGGAGAGGCTGCGTTGTGCTATTATTAACTTGCCAAAAAAGCCCCTTGCTTTCTCCAAAGTACCCCTCACATGCGTTCGTCCTTCACCCCCCAGTTTTCCTCCAAACCCACCAAACACGGCCCCTCTTGTGGCCAAGGGCTCAAGGGTCCCACAGGGATGGCGGGAGAACAGCCTTCCCGCTTCCGAAGTGCAGGGCACAAACACCTTCCTAAGTCCAGCTTAACTGGAAATGGCTCACAGGACAATCCAGGCCACCAAGAGCTCTCGTGACAGCAGTGAATCCTCGTCAGAGGCCTCGGGCGTTGAGACGCCCCAGAGCCGAGGGCACCTCCTCTGAGGCAGACCCTGACACACCATGCACTGGTGAATCCGCTTCCCTCAGTCAACGGGTACCCAGGCGGCTGGATGTCGCTACCACAATAACCCAGGAAGTGGATACAGAGCGTGACCCTCAGAAATTCCCATGGACCCAGGTTTAGTCACTTACAGCCATCAAGGGACGTGGAGGGGAAGGCAGCTGTGGGCTGGTTGCAACCTCGTGGTCACACAACACTACATGGAGAGACCCCTGCTACAGATGAACATTGCATGAAAAAATGGAACGCCCTCTTTTTTTTCCCTCCTAACCTGGAAATGATGTCATATCTCTCCACACACAGTAAACATTTCCCAATTCAGAGATCATGAACATCAATCCTGCTGATATAGTATAGCCTCCTATATTCTGTTTTCTTAAAGATAAGTTTTGGACTTCACACTAAGAAAAAAAATGGAATGGATGTGAGTTATGCAGTCCATGTGAAGAACACAGAATCCTCTTTCAATGTAAATTAAAAAGTTAAAAATAGTAATAAGATAGAAGGTAATTTTACCTTCCCCTAACCCAAGAGCCATTCACCTGCAATTGTTACGGAAACATCTGAAAACGTGTGTGAGGATGGAGGTGAGCTTGCCTGGATCCTGGACCCTCATACATCGCTGAACAACGGATATGACCCTTTCAGAAACAACGGAACAATCCGTGCATTCTCAAAACGGTTTAACCATTTGACCCAGAAACCCGCCTGCTGGAAACTTGCACTAAGAAACAAATTGAAAGAACAAAAATCCTACGTGGATAAATATGTTCACTGTGGTGTTATTTATAAGTTAAATGTTGAATGCAACTGAAGTATTCAACATCTGGGCACAATCAGTAGATTATGTCCCATCAAATCAGTATAATATTGCATGGTGGTTAAAATGATAATTGTAGCAACAAAGAAAAAGCTATTAGTATTGCTACATGATAACCTACAAAAAATGTGGGAATATTGGGCAAGGTCAGGAAGGCACTTCCCCAGAATGAAAGCAGATGTTGACTTCCTTTTTTGTTTAATCTGTCTATCTAACTGCCCTTCACTTTGTTCTAGAATATTCTCAGGGAACCATTGTATATCTGTTTTATTAGGATGCTGGAAATAGGGGCTCACTCTTTCAAAATCATTTCTGAGAGTTTATTCTAAGGAAATAATCCCACATTCACTGCTATACTACTTCTATTATTTTTAATGGGAATAACATAAATGACGAATAATAAGGGATTACACAAATAATATACATCCAAACAATGACATATTGTGCTGTCAATCGAATTGTGATATAAAAAAGTAATAACATAGAGAAATGTTTCAGATATATTAAATGAAAAAGCAAACTATGAAACTGATCTTAAGGTCTAATTACTCTTTAGTAAAAGTGTATATTTTTCTTTAATTTTAATTTCTTAATTTTTTTCTTTTCTACAATAAAATTATCTGAAAATGAAAGAAGTATTCCCAGAGCTGAGACTGATAGTTTAAGCAGAAAAAATACCTAAGAGTTAGGAGCTAAATCTATAAAACTCTTAGAAGAAAACATAGCTGTAAATCTTCATGACCTTGGATTAGGCAATGATTTCTTTTCATGTAACACCAAACGCACACACAAGCAAAGAAAAAAATACATAAATTGGACTTCATTAAATTAAAAACTTGTGTGACAGAGGACGCCAATGAGAAAATGAAAAGAGAACCCACAGAACGGTAGAAAATATTTGCAAGTCCCATATCTGATAAGGATATAGTATCCAGGACATATAAAGAATGTTTACAATTCAACACTAAAAAGAAAAGTAACTCAATTCAAAAATGTGCAAAGAATCTAAATAAACATTTCTCCAAAGAAGATGTACAAATGGTCAATAAGTACACAAAACATTGCTCAACATCATTAGTCTTTAGGGAAATGCAAATCAAAATCATCATTAGATAACATGTTTACACGCAGCTAGGATGGCTAGAATTTTTAAAATGGACAATAAAATGCACTGATGAGGGTGTGGAGAAACTGGGGCCCTCATACAATCCTGGTGGGAATGTAACATGGTGAAGTCACTGTGGAAAATAGTCTGGCAGTCCGTCAAAAAGGTAAACATACTTAGCACATGACCCAGATATTCCACTGCTAGATCCGTACCCAAGAGAACTGAAAACATATGTCCACACAAAAACTTGTACAGAAACGTTCATAGCAGCAGATTCATAATGTTCAAAAGCGGAAGCAACCCAAACGTCCACCAGCCAATGAACAGATGAGCAAAATGTGGTCTGTCCATACAATAGAATATTATTTGCCACTAAGAGGAATGAATAACTGATACAATGAAAGCTACAACATAGACAAACCATGAAAACATTATACTCAGTGAAAGAAGCCTGACACGAAACGCCACATACTGTATGATTTTACTTAGAGGAAATAAAGCAAATCCATAGAGACAGAAAGTAAAGTAGGGGGTTTCCAGGCCCAGGGAAGGAGGGAAGTGACTGCTTATAGGTACAGGATTTTTTTGAGGATGTAAATGTTCTGGAATTGGATAGTAATGATTGTTGCACACTCTGTGAATATACTAAACACTGCTGTATCGGACACTTTAAAGGAGTGGACTTTATGGTGTGTGAATTACAGTTGACCTGTGAACAATGCCGGGGTTAGGGACGCAGACACTCCATGCAGTCGAAAATATAACTTTACGGTCGGCCCAATGTACCCAAGGTTCAACATCCTTGGATTCAACCAACGCCAGATTGTGTAGTACTGTGGTATATATTTGTTGAAAACAATTCACGTATAAGTGGACCCTCACAGTTCAAACCCATGTTGTTCAAGGGTCAACTGTGTATCTGAACTTCTAAAGAATAAAGTATGATGAATCATTATTTACAGGTCATTTTAAACCCAAATAGCAGATACAAGGACTCTATAGCACAGAACTTTTGAATTTCCCAGTGACAGCCACAGGAAAAATATTCAAGATGACCTCAGCAGATAATGAACAGAATGTTTTCTCCTTGAGTTAATAACACAAGGCAATGTTCACATGAAGATTTCAGATCCGTTGGTGATCTGGGAGAAAAAAATCACACTAGCTTAAGGAAAATGTGATCAAATCTGTAAGCCCGAGGTTTAAATACTCTCTAAACCAATCAGAGATTGGACTATCCGGTCACATAGGAATCCTCAAACCTGACATTTTTATTATGAACCTGTACTCTTGACTTGAGTAGTTCTTGGGAGTGAAATACAGCAGCTACAAGTCCCAGTAAGTCCTGCTGCTTACACCCCTCCCCAGCCGGGGCTTTTCGTCCACACGCTGTTCTCTGTCTCCCACTGTGAACCAAAGATCACTTCCTATTGTCCAAAAAAAAGATGGAAAAAGTACAGGCCAGCTTTTCTCAGGAGGCTAAGCTGGGCTGTCAGGAGATGAGCAACATTTTGACACCGAAGCTTCATCTTCACTTTTGGATCAGTTTGTGAAACCCGCTCTTAGAAGCGTCACCTCGCCTGGGCGTCCGGTCCAGGCAACAGCGCTAAGTCAGAAGCCTGCCTCGGACCAGAGGTAACGCACCCACAGGTGAACAAGACATACTTTTCTCTAAAGCGCAGGCTCCTAACTTTCCCTTCGATTTAACCCAAAACTGCCTTCAAGAATGAAGCCTGTGCTTTAGGAACGCAACCGCAGAGGTAACCTCAGGAAAGCCAGAGGCCCAGCAGCCCAGAAGCTTTCCAAGAAGGAGGTGGCTTACAGGTCACCAAGTCCAGCTTTCCCGCCCGTCAGGAGCCCTATCCCAGAAGCAGGCCTGGCAGACCGTCCTGCAGACCCAGTGTGACGGGAACTCCGTCCCACAAGGCAGCTCTCCCGGCTGATTTGATTCTCTTGGGCTGGGCTGAAGTTTACTTTGCTGAAATTTCCCACAGAGGTTCAAGCTTTTTGCTCTGAAGCAGCTTGTAGAAGGAATCTACTCCTAGCTCACATGAAAGTCCTTCAGATGTTTGAACATGTCAGCCAGATCTAGGCCATTGGCTCAGTGACACTGAGAGCAGATGACACCAGGGAGAAGAGATGAAGAGATGTCCAATGCTAACCGAGGTCTCCACCTCCGAGCCCGTGTAACTTGGAGCCAGACACTTCCATTCTCTGTTGCCCACAAACAAAATACTGATACCACTTCCTCACCGGCACTGTAATGTGAAATGCTTTAAGAGATACCCCATAGAGCTCAAAACAAATCGCTCTTGATTTTTGTTTGTTTTTGTTTGAGAGAGAAATTCACCAGTGCAGTCATCCAGGTTTGCAAGCCTGGCAGTGACCAAGGCCAGTGGCAAGTGCTTTCTCCACATTTTCTCCTCCATCTTTACAGATGCTTAGGCTGAGATCCTCTCCCCATCTGGCCCTTCCACACAGTTCCTCAGGAGGACCTGCTCAGCTCCACCCGCGTCTTGCATAAGAATTATTCACAAGGGATGTCGGTGATGAGAGGCAGATACTGTCAGAAACAGTACTGGGACAAGTCCATCGCCCCGAGTTCTAGCCCTGCCTCGGCCACCATCAACAGGGACCTTGGGTAAGTCCCTTCACCTGGGGGGGCGGGGGGCATGCCTCAGGGCCCTCATCTGTAAAAGGGAAGGACTGGAATCCGAGACCCCCGAGGTCAGTTCTAATGTCTTACCCCAGCCCTGCCCGCTGTTTGCGAGCTCCTGCGCCAGGCCCCAGACGCGCTGGACGCTCAGTGATCAACAGTTTCGATCACAGTGAGAAATGGGTTTGGCAGAGCCGAAGCCTGTGCCAAGGCAGTGAGGAGGTGCCTGGGCAAAGGAACTGCCACAGAAGCAGCTTTGTCGACTTCGCAAGACAGTCCTTTCCTTTATTTCTTGTAAAGAAAAAGATGCCATCATTCTTAACCTCATCCAACAGCCGGTCGAGGACCACTCACTCCACAAGGGTCCTGCTATGATGTCCTATAAATCTGGAGGGAAACTGAGGCACAGCGGACGGCAGAGAAGGCCCTACTCCATATGGGTGTGGTCACAGGACGAGGCCTCAGGGCTGAGGGCCTGGGGGCCGGGGGCCTGGGGAGTGGACAGAGGCGTTAGGGAGGAACGGCAGCTCGGGGTGGAGGGGGGCGCAGCTCTGCCATTCCTGGTCCTCTTTCAAAAGAAACCTAAAGTCAGCATTGTGATTGACTGAGATTAATCACATCCCTCCAAAAGCACCTCTGGGTAACACTGGTCCCAGCACCCCGGTCTGACAGCGAATAGCAGTGGAGGCCATCAGCAGACGCCGTCTGGGCAGGAAGCTTCAGGAAACACAGAGGTCAGGGCCAAGAGGCAGGCTGGGCTGGCCCTTGGTGGCAGCAGAGGCATCAGGACCCAGGGCAGGGCAAGCGGCAGGAGCCCAAGATGAGTGACCATGGGGTCTGAACCACAGCCAGGGGGCAGAGGGCAGCTGGGGCAGAGGTATGGGACACGTGAAGGAGTCAGGTCAGGGGTCAGAGCATCCTCACCTGGATAAGGTGGATGAGCTATCCAAGCGCAGAGCTGGCCAGACAGAGGGAACAGTGAGCCCACGCGACGTCCCCTAGACTGGGGACTTCTGCATCACTGGCTCTCAAACATCGAGCACAGCCCCGCACAGAGGAGGCAGCAATGATGTTTGCAGGAACAGTGATGTTAACAAAAGGCCACCCACTTCTGTGGTCACCTCTTATCTCTTCTCTAATCTTCCCAAGGGACTCCCAAAGCCTCATCTCGCTTCCCACCCTCAAAGCTCTGGGAAATGGCCTTCAGACAAGAGTGGCATTTTATGCTTGGCGGTGGTCTTTTTTCCACATACACCCCACAAAACCCCTGTGGGGTTCCTATTGCTATCCCCATCTTCCAGACAAAGAAACTGAGGCTGAGGCAGGTCAATTAACCTGCATGAGGTCACCAGCTAGTAAGTGGCAGTGCCAGGTGCCCTGCAGGGCCAAGTGGGCAAGCCACCGTCCCTACCCACGGAGGGCAAGTGAGGCCCTCCTGGGCCTTTGGGCTTCCAAGGTTGCCCTCTTCCCCACCCCTTCCCCCTCTCTCCTCTCCCTCCCCTCCCCTCCCCTTCCTCCCTCCTCCTCTCCTGTCTCTTCCTCTCCCAGGCTATGTCTGAGATAAACCTACTCAATTACCCTCAATGAAGAAAACACCTAGGAAAGATGTGAGGAGCCTTCTTCTTATTTTAGATGTGTTCTTGATTTCCCTTTGTGGGAGCTAATATTTAACGTAGCTGAGCCAGGTTTAAATTTGGGCCAGACACCCGGATACCTCCTTCTCACAACTGTCTGTGACTCACAGACTGCACCAGCTGCCCTGGGTTAGTGTCGTCTTATCCATCCATCAAGCATTCATTCAATGACCACTCACGGTCCATTCCCTCTGTGCCAGGCCCTAGCAACTTGGTGTCCCGATCTTGGGCAAATAGAAGTGGCCACTATGATGCAGCTGCCACGAGCCAGTCTTGAGACAGACAACATTCCATCAAATCCCCTCAACATCCCTTCGAAGTCAGTGTTAGTATCTTCTTTTACATCAAGAACTGTTGAGAGGTTGAATAACTTACCTCAAGGCGCTCAGTTTCAGAGCAAGAGTCCAAGCTTAGACGGGTCCAAATCCAAAGCGAGTGTTCTCACCACCAAACTCTACCTACCTCCAGCCGACTTCTTCCCCCCTTATCCCTTCCAGTCATAGACCCCCAAAACAATTCGGGGGACCTTGTCAGCCCCTCTCCTCGAGCTGGGAACCAGCAGCTCTTGGGCTGGTGCCAACATTTCAGGACCTGAGGGCCCCCTTCTCACGTTTTTTTTTTTTTTTTTTTGCGTCACGCGGGCCTCTCACTGTTGTGGCCTCTCCCGTTGCGGAGCACAGGCTCCGGACGCGCAGGCTCAGCGGCCATGGCTCACGGGCCCAGCCGCTCCGCGGCATGTGGGATCCTCCCGGACCGGGGCACGAACCCGTGTCCCCTGCATCGGCAGGCGGACTCTCAACCACTGCGCCACCAGGGAAGCCCCCTTCTCACGTTTTGATGAGGCTGACATCCCACTAATCCTGCCGCCCCCACCCCCAATCATCACTGTTGCAGCCGGAGCCCTAAACTAGACTGCAAGCTCACGTGCCTTTTGGAGCTTCTGTTTACCTGCTCTTTGTCCTGGGAAGGGATCCACCTCTGTGGGGACGATCAAGGTACAAACCCCTCTGATGGCCTCTCTGGGGCAATCAGGTTTTATGTGACAAAACCACACACGGAATTCCCTACTGATATGACAACTTTGGTATGCAAACCAGAGAGAGAAGTCTGCAGATAAAGGAGGTACCTCCCCTGTTAAGGTCCATCCCGAGGCCATAAAGACCTACATGCTCTCACTAGGATGAGGAGAAGTCCAGGCAGACCAAGAGTTGATCTTTATGGCCTGTGTCTGGGTCAACTCCACATAAACCCGATTTTACACCCTGTGGTCAGTTTATTCTTTCCCAGGGTAGGAGAAGGAGACTGGTCCTTTGCGAATTTAGAAGCTATGCCAAACAGAGCATCAGATAATTTGGCCCGACTGGGCAACGATCAGCCTCAGGTTTTAATGCATATTTCTTTTAAGCAGTTTATGCAAAAATGGCCTCACTAATGTGGTGAAGAGAGGACAACTCAATAAAGCCCAGTTGTTCATCTGGTTTGAAAGCCCTCCGCAGTGCTTCCGTGTGGATTAGCGGCTGGCGTGCTCAGATAAACCAAAACCAGGCGGCTTGCGAGGTGGGAGTGCAGAGGCCCCGGTTCGACGTGAGCTCAGACAGGGCCGTCCGTCGACAGGGTTTCCACAGGACCGTCATGGGCACTAAGAGTGGGAAAGGAGCCTGGTCCGTGGGCTACAGAAGCACAGAGCAGCAGCGGGGGACTGAGGGCAGGGTCTCCCTCATGCTCGTATGAGCTGTCTGGCCTTGGACAAGTAGCTCACGTGAGCCTCAGTTCTCCAGGGCATCCCTCACGTAAAAGAGAGGCTGTAGCCCTGATCTCACAGTGTGATGGAGGGGATCTGAGGACCCGAGGAGAGAGTGTGTATGATGTCTTATGCCTCCAACAAGCTGTATCCATGTCGATTATGAAGATGAGTGGCTAAGCAAGCATCCTGACAAGGAAGTTCACCCCCACGTCCAGACTCATCCCGTCTCCCCCAGATCAACAGAGACTCGCACAAAATACAAAATCCGGTAGCTGCCACTGTTGGGTACCGGCTCTGTGCACACAAGACCTCATTTATCCCTCACAGCGACTCTCCTGGGTATCAGTGGGGCAACATTATGGAGAATGAAGCTAAGAATCTGGAAAGTTCGGGTATTTGCATAAATACCAGGGGCTGGGTTTGAAGAGCAGCTCTAAGAAGTGAAGAGACACGAATGAATGCACACGCAAGACAGAAACGGACTCACAGATATAGAAAACAAACTAGTGGTTACTAGCTGGGAGATGGAAGGGCGAAGGGCAAATTAGGGGTACGGGGGAAGAAAAGAAGTGAAAAGAAGCAGGCAGCGACCCACTCAAGGCAGAAGGAGAGGCTGGTGTTGCCCGGAGACCCCCAGCCCCTGCTTCTCTTCCCCCTGCCCCCTCTGAAGGGGACCAGCTGGGCCCACACCACCCCTGCCCTGGGCAGACAGGGCGCTGGGGTCCACTCCGAGAGCCTGCCACATCGCTGCTCCATAAAGAACGGGCTGCACGCAGCTGCTCCAAGCACTGCCTCCCGGCCGACTCTAGGGAACCTGAAAGTGACCAGAGACTCCCAGGAAGCCACTCGGCGCTGTGACCAAGCGGGTCCTCCAGGGCGCCCACAAGGAGGAGGGTACTGCCGTCCTTGCTGACTCTTTTCCATTCCGCAGTTGGCTGGCTTTGGGTTTGAGCTTTCACAGTGCATGTCTATAGTGTCTCCCTGGAAAGAAAGTGTCCTTGTTCTGCTTGGAAGGGACCAGACACCCTCCTTCCTCCCGTGCGGGATCCAGAGCTTCCAGCTCGGGGCTCAACAGACTGGAAAACAGCAAACACTGTCTCGCAGAGGATGTTTCCAGCTAAGATGATGCTGCGGTTCCTTTCAGAGCCCAGGAGGAATGTTTAGCCTGCCAACAGAAAGGGGTAATAAAGTTTGTCGTCAAATATTGAGAAACTTCAGACCGCACGGGAATCCGTGGCCTTGAACGCTAAACGCCCTTGTGAGGCCTGTGTCACAGAAGCAGTATTTCACTCTAACGTGATGTTTTTACAGGTCATCACAGAGCAGAACGTGGAAGCTGTAAAGACCCAGGGTGATCTGGTCTGACTCCCTATGTTGCTGAGAAGGAAGTGAAACCCAGCGAGGTGGGGACTCATCCAAGGTCGAGGGGGCCCTGGATGCAGAGCTGAGAGCGGCCAGAGCCTTCGTCAGTGCCTGCTATGGCGGAACTCCGACCCCCTAAAATGTATATGTTGAAGCCCTAACCTCCAGGATGTCAGAATGTGACTGTATTTGGAGGGAGGGTCTTTAAAGAGGTAATTATGTTATAATGAGTTCATACGGGTGGTCCTAACCCAATATGACTGGTGTCCTTATAAGAGGAGGAGGTTGGGACACAGACAGCCACAGATGGGTGCCCACATGAACCACACTGAGAACAGGGCCAGCTACACGCCAAGGAGAGAGGCCTCAGGAGAAACCAACCCTGCTTGATCGCAGGCTTCTGGCCTCCAGACCTGTGAGAAATAAATTTCTGTTGCTTAAACCACCCAGCCTGGGGGGCTTGGCTACAGCAGCCCTAGCTCACTAACATATACCCCTCTCTGCTTCCCCCAAACACGCAGCATTTAGGGAATGGGAATTTTTGCAGTTATTGACATAGATGATATGCTGAGCAAAGTGCTTTTAGTTAGCAACACCTATTTGGGAGAATCCCTGGGATACTGCTTGTGTCGTGTAGACAATGATATAAAGTCATGGGAATGGCTTTCCAGCTATCTCTGCAATCACTTCCCAAGGAAGCCATTCGAAATGTCTCAGGCAGCGATGACATCCCTGGAGTGACTGGTCAAGGGGAGCGGTGCCCACTTTTATGGACAAGATCAAGTTCATTTGTTTAAACGAAGTATAGCAAGAGTCTCACGAATGTTTGTTCGCACTTCTTATGCTACGGAAACGGACCAAGAAGGCAAAAGTAGGGCGATTTCTAAGGGAAACACGGATGGAAGTAGGTGGAGGAGGGAGTTAAAGAAAACTGGAAGGGCTGCCCTGGTGGCGCAGTGGTTGTGAGTCCGCCTGCCGATGCAGGGGACACGGGTTCGTGCCCCGGTCCGGGAAGGTCCCACATGCTGCGGAGCGGCTGGGCCCGTGAGGCATGGCTGCTGATCCTGCACGTTCGGAGCCTGTGCTCCGCAGCGAGAGAGGCCACAACAGTGAGAGGCCCACGTACCGCAAAAAAAACCAAAAAACTGGAAGATGGATCCAACTCACCTGTGTATCTCACCGACCAGTAGTGACCAGCATTCTGTGGGTGAGAGACGGGCATGAAGATGGACACTGTCCAGCACTGTTGGCGACAGACCGTGAAGCATGGAGGCCACACGTGTGGACTTGGAGCCAAGCTGCTTCCCACCCTTGCTGGCTGTGTGAGCTTGGCAGTTTCCTTAACCTCTCTGTGCCTTGGTTTCCCCAGTATGTTTTAAATAGAAATCAGAGTAACGCCTCTCTCACAGGATCCAATGAGTTAAAACATGCAAAGCTGTCAGCACAGGGACGGGCACACAGAGGCCCTGGTCACCGCCGGGCTTGCAGATGAAGTCAGACTCTTGGAAAAACAATAGGAAGAAAATGCAATGAGTCCTAATAAAGGGCTTTGGAAGCCCAGAGGAGAGAACCGCTGACTCTGTCACGGTGGGCTGCGAAAAGATGGGTCCGAAGAGGTGCCTCGCGAGCTGGCCTGGGCCCAGATCCCAGGCTATGTTCTGGAAGAGGGAACACCTGCAGGTAAGGCCAGGGGCGTTCATAGATATCGTAAATACTACATGTCTGGGGAACTGCAGGGAGCTTGTTGCCCCTGGAGAGAAAGCTGTGCTGGGGAGGGTGGTGGGAACTAGGGATGGAGGGGTTGATAGGGGCCAGCCGTGAACGACCTCCTGGTTGTTGCTAAAACAGAGACTGGGCTGCATCCTAAGAGCACAGGAGTCGAGCGCCACAAGATTTTAAACAGGAGGTGGTGTGCTCCGTGGATGAGGAAGGGCTGGGTCAGAAAGAAAGGGCCTGCGAGCAGGGAGACTGGCCAGGGCAGCACCCCCTCGCCCAGGGGGAAATGACAAGGGTGCAGACCAGAGCAGAGCTGTGAGGGCGGAGAGGCAGGGCAGGGCAAAGGGGGCGGGGCAGGGCAAGGGGGCAGGGCATCCAACCGCTTCCTCTCCCTGGGCAAACGGGGTGCTACGTTCCCCGGCCTCCCTGGCAGTTAGCTTAGGGACCACAGGACTGAGTTCTGGTCAGCGGGATGAAGCAGAAGTGTCGTAAACCGTTTCCAGGCTCCTTGCGGGATCCTCTGGTCTGCTCTTCCCCTTCGGCGGCACCTAGCGTGTTCCCGGGCTCCAGGTGTTTCTGGTGCAGACGGAGCAGGGCGCGATCCCTGAGTGGCTGCCTGGAGGAGAGCTGCCAGGAGACATGTCCAACCCACATCACACTTGTGTGCGCAGGACACAAACGTTTACTGTGTTAGGCCGCTGAAATTTGGGGATAGTTGTCACCAGAGCATAGCCCACCTAACCACATGGGGGAATCAGAGCACTTGTCGTTGGACCAGGCTGGGGAGAGAGGTGAGCCTCGGACGACTCACTTGGGCAAGCAGATGAAGGTGGTGCCGTTAACAATAGCCAGCCAGAGATACTGGCCAGTAAGCCGTCACTTTTATCCTAGACATGTGGGTTCGAGGTGCTTGTGACAAAGGAAACAGAGGCGGCTAGAAATGCATCAGAGAAGGGCTAGGGCTGCAGCGGTGGATTTGGGAGTATCAGATCCAAGTGGTCGCTGAAGTCTTGGAGAAGGAAAGGAAGTGGCTGGCATTGGGGAGCGGGGGATGCAGAGGGCAAAGAACACTAATAGTTAAACAAGAAGAGGAGTCAGTGAAGGGCCAGCAGGATGCTGCCTTTCAAGAAGAGCAAAAGGAGAGTTTGACGAGGATGCCGAGGGAGCAGAGGCTTCGCGAAGAGAGGCATCGACAGGGTGAGATGCTGCAGACAGGGCGAGTCGGATTAACACCAAAAAGAGCACACAGGTCCAGCAAACAGCAGGCCACTGAAACCTCACATCCAACCCAGAGCCAGCCCAGGGGAGCAAGGGGAAGGGCACCAAATCCCTGTGGCCAAGGAATGAGACAGAGGGGACATCTCGCTGGAGAAGCTTGGCCGGAAGGGGAGAGGGAGGCTGAGGGAAATGCAGGGTCCAGAGAGGTGAGCGTTAAACAGAGAGAATGGAAGAAGGACCATCCACCAGGGAAATAGCCGGCAGGAGGCAAGTGAGAGAAGATACAGCAGAGAGAGGTGATACTTGATGGAAAGACATTGAACCCAGAGGAGGAAGGAACATGGCAGGAGATGGCGATGGGAGCCAATAACCTCCCCAGGGCAACTTCCTCCAGGGGCCTTTGAAATCCCAAGATGGCAGCCGAGTTGGGATGCTGCCCCCCACCCTGCCCGGGGTGCCAGCCTGCTGGTGCAGAGAAACTGCTCAGCCCTGTCATCCAGGGATGGCTCTGACACCACACAGGGCTGGGTTCAGCTAAATGATAACTCTTGTGCGAGGCCCTCGGCCTCGGAGGAAAGCCAAAGGCCTTGGAGGAAGATAACAGGTGGTTACGACAGTCCCAACCCTTGAGGCACCAGAGGTCCAGGAAGTGAGATAAGGCGGGTTCAGAAATAACTCACCAGAGGCAGACAGTAATAAGTGCCCAAGGCAAGGAGCAGATGCTGCACTGAGGGGGTTCCACAGGGAGATGACTTCCAGCTGGAAGAGATCAGGGAAGAAACACCTGAAGCAGGGTCCTTGGGAGCCAGGCCTAGTCTGTGCTTACCAGCGTCACTTCCAGGTTCTGGAATAAATGGTTTCTCTCCTTCATCTGGCCTGGGCTTCCTTCTGGTTTAACTGGCGCCCACTGCTGTCACAGTGCTGTTTTAATACCCTTTGTTCCTTGGATGATAACAGAAAAATGAATCTAATATGGTAAAAAGAGCTGACTCCTGGATCTCCATGGGCATCTCCTGGGGTTGCGGGAACCGAGGTGTTCAAGCAGGACCCCAGGAATGGCTGGTATTTACATCGTGTGTGGTTCAGAGTACCTGCGAGTACCACAGTGCCTGCTTTGACAATTACAAGCCATGCTCCTTTGTCAATTACAGGCCAGTCCTGGCTGCCGTAACAGAATCCCTCCGACAGAATCCCTCCGACTAGGCAGCTTCAACAGCAAACATTTATTTCTCCAAGCTCTAGGGGCTGGAGGAGATTGGGCCACCGGCCTGGTCGGGTTCTGGTGAGACCTCTCTTCCTGGCTTGCAAATGGCCACCTTCTTGCTGCGTCCTCACATGGTGGAGGGAGAGATCATCTCTCTCATGTCTCTTTATAAAGGCACTAAGCCCATACATGGAGGCATCACCGTCACAATCTCATCACCTCCCAAAGGCCCCACCTCCAAATACCATCACCCTGGGGATGACGACTTCAACATGTGAATTTGGGGGAAACACAAACATTCAGCACATAGCACGCCTTTGCAAATTCACTCCTGTTGGTAATGAAAAATCCAAGAGAGAAACTTCACTTCTCAGATCTTCCAAATAATCAACGAATTTGGACCACAAAGGATGTGAATAATTTTTTAAGGGAGGGGAGTGAATCATCTCAAGTCCAACACATAATGAACTATTTATATAACAAGTAAATTTTAAGTAATGAAATGGGCACTAACTAAAGTCAGTAACTTATTTTAAAAAGTATGTTTGCATCTCTTAACCTGATTTCTTTTCACACTACCCTTTGCAGTCACAGGTAAGAGAACCAAAACGTGTAACGTTTAAGATCAACCTAAGGTCACAGGGTCACTTGTCAAGAGAGGCTTGTTCCGGAACCAGTGTTGTGAGAAAGACGCCGGTCATTCTAGAATAGTTCTGGTCAACTCTGGGGAAAGGATACAGAGAGAACAAAAAACCCCTGGGCTCTCATTTCTGTGTCGTGTGCACTAGCTTCCATGGGACAGTGACCACTTTAAGGGTTGAATTCTTGAGCCACACATTCAAATAGTCCCGAGGGCCAGGAATGGGCGGGAGGGGAGGCAGGAAAGCCCGCATCACAGACAGCTCACCTTCCACCTTTCAGCATCCGAACCATCAGGAGGGTGTGAGATGAGCGCTGGGGCTCAGCATACAGAGCCTCCCTGTGTGGACCTGCCCCAGTGTCCAGGAAGGCCTGGCAGGGCTCCCCAGTAAACCAAACCCCAAAGCAGGTCCCACTTTCTACAGACGAACCTTCCTCACTCAGTCGAGGCCTGGCTTACACTCGGTGTGCTGGCGTCTCCCCTCAACCCCAGACACTGAACTTCTAAACTTAAAAATCCCATTGGCTGCTTTTACCCCTAAGCACACAGGTCACGAAGATTCGGGGCCAGAGTCCAGGTCCCCGCTCCCTCCACCTCCAGGAGCAGTTTGCACTGAGTTTATTGTTTGCAAGCAGAAGCCTGTGGCTTCGATTCTTTATAATTTAGAGCTGATCAGCAAGGAAAATATATTTTGCAAGGTGCAGTGAGGGTAGACCGTCTTCTCCCCTGGCCACTGCGCAGGCATATGGCCTGTCATCCCACCAGGTAGGAAGTGATTATCAGAGCGACACAAACAGATTTTTTTGTCAAAGACCAGGTGTGATTTTCTCAGGTTCTGTGAGAACACGCACTCATGTTTTCACCAACCCAATCTGTTTTCCAGCAGCCAAGGGGCGGCAGGACCTGGGAAGCCAACCTGGATGTTCGGGAGTCACAAAGGTTCAGCCTCTGGAAACTTCGAGCATCCCTGACCTGACAGGAGGTTGGACCACCGAGGATCCAGGGAGTTGGCCCACGACCCCTGAGTGACAAGGAAAGGTGGGCTGCAGGGAGACAAGCGGGCCTGGGGGCAGGGGTCCCAAGCTCGTCCTATGACCCCAGGCAGCACTTCCACTTCCTCCCCGGCCAGCCCCTCACCTGTGACAGCAGGGACCTCTGCAAAGCCACCTCCTTGCACAGAACCGTATAACAGGGCTCATCGACTATGCAGGACCAGAACTTCTTTTTTTTTCTTTTACCTCACTATGGCTGGTTTAGTTCTAAGATCTCTTTGAAATAAAATTCAAGACTTAGAAGAGATACTGGCGTAAAGATGGCAGGTGGAACACATTCCTTTACTTTTATTACCTCCCTCATGACCTTGAAAACAAAAACTTCTGGGGTTTTTTTTTGTACAGTATAGATAGTACAGTATAGAGCTGTACTATCCAATATGATAGCCACTAGTCACATGTGCTAAATTTACATTTTTCTTAAATAAGTTCTAAACTTCAGTTTCCAGGTCACACTAGCCACATCTCAAGTGCTCAATAGCTACGTATGGCCAGTAGCTATCATACTGAACAGAGCAGATAAAGAACATTTCCATCACAGCAGAAAATTCTATCGGATGGTGCTGGTATAGATCTGCTAGGAGCAAAAGCCATGGGGAGAGCACAGTGGGAAAATGCTGGGAAGTGCAGGATGGGTGGTGACTGGCTGGGTGAGTGGGATAAAGTTGGATCCTAAACCAGAACTGGGGGATGCAAGAAGCCAGACCACCCTCTTCCTTTGTGGGGACGGAGCAGGAGTGTCAAAGGAAGCCACGTGCCCTAACTCTGAAAAATGGCTAAACCAAGATAATGAACTTCATTGAAAGGATTTGAAAAATGCCATCTCTCTTCTACCTTGACTACTATACCTACTTGGTGACATAAAAGGACAATGCATAGAAAAGTACTACACACTGGGGGGCTTAAAATGACAGAAATCTCTTGTGGCACAATTCTGGAGGCTGGAGGCCTGAAATCAAGGTGTGGGCAGGGCTGGTTTCTCATGAGGGCTCTGAGGGAGAAACCGTCCACGCTTCTCTCCTCGCTCTGGTGAAGGTCCACGATCTTTGCTTCCCTGGCTTGTGGATCACTAGCTCCATCCTCACATGGCCTTTTCCCTGTGTCTCTGTCTTTCCATGGCCTTCTTCTTATGAGGACGCCAACTACATTGGATTAGGGACTCTCTCTACTCCAATGTGACCTCATCAACTAATGACATCTACAAGACCCCATTTCCAAGAAGCTCACAATCTGAGGTACTGGGGGTTATAGGACCCCAACATGTTCGTTTAGGAGGACTTGATTCAACCCGTAACAGCCAGGTTCCAATTGGAGTCCTCAGATGTCCCTGAGTTCTACACCAGAATACGGCAACACAAAAAGAGCCTGGCCCCGTCTCTTCTTTCCCACCCCCAATTCCTCCCGTACCGGAGGGGCCTTGTCATTTCTCCGTCCACACCTCCCACCAACCACTGCCTCTCGGCCACCCCTCGGCCTAGGTGTACACATGCTGGCAGCACTGTCCACTCCAGGAGGATGAGCCCTGGAAAGAGGTCCACGAAGGCCCTAGAAGCAAGGATGGGGTCATTTGGACAGGGAATTTCAAGACTCCATCTCCCTTAAAGTACGTTCTAGAAGGACAGAATGAAGTTCAGGCTCTGGGTAGGCATGTCCTCTTGGTCTTTGTGAAAAGGCACAGCTGGAAGAGGGAACTCGGGACTCTCCAAAGCTCTCATCCCAGGTCTAAGGGCAGCCTTGCCAAGAAGCAGCCAGATTTTCTCAGCAGAATCCATGGAGGGCTCAGGATTTGGTGGTCCCAAATACTTCTGCAATTGAAGGTAAAAGTGGAGTTATAAATGGAATGACTTGAAAGTCTGTTTATGAAGCAGTTTTGTCTTCAAATCCCCTTTCCCACCTCAGCAGAGGACTGAGGGTTTATGCTCTGGAGAGAATAGAATGGAAGGTATCTAGACAGGAGTTTCCAGGCACAGCTGAAGCCTGGGGTACCATACAGAAACAGGGGGCAAATGAAGGTTTGTATACTGAATATTGAGACCCTGTACCCCACCCCCAGCTCTCTTTTCTCACTCGACTTCCAGAATGTCTAGCTTGTCACCTCCAGGAAGAAGGTTAAACCATCCTTCCTTGTGAACTTAAACCAGCACAAGAAGAACGATATAAAGGTCCTAATGTTGATAGTTCCCCAGCAAAACAGCCCAGCCATGTCGGCAATCTCAATCACACATTCAGTGCTGCCAATCAGCTTCTTATGTCCCACTCGTACATATGAGCCAGGAACCAAGGGTGTCAGACATCTGAAGAAAGCCTCTAACATGAGAGATAGAAACCAAAGCACAGAGAAGAGGTGCTACTTGGAGGAAACAGAGATAATGCACAGAGAAGAAAACATCAAAAACAGAGAGAGAAGAAGATATGGCATCCATAAAAAATGAAACTTTTTTATAATATTTATATTTTAGAGGAATATTTAGAGGGAAAAAATCCACGGAAAATTTCAAATGTAATATCAAGAACAGAAATCTCATTTAAAAGATTAGAAGATAAAATAGAGAAATAGAAGAAATAGAGCAAAATTGAAGGTTTAGTTCAACAAGTTCAACATACGATAATAGAATTCAGAGAGAGAAACCAAGGAAAACAGAGGAAAGGAAATGATCAAGATATAGTTTAAGAAAATTTCTGAGAACTAAAAGACATGATTTTCTAGCCTAAAAGACCCATTGAATGCCCAGTAAAATAGATGAAAATAGACACACCCCAAGTTAATCATCATGAAATTTAAGAACATTGAGGACAAACAGAAGGTTCTACAAGCTGTCTGTGTCAGATATTCAAGGTGTCAAGATATTTACCACATACCTCTAGAGAAAAGCTACTAGAAGATTTTCTCATCCAAAACAAGAGAGAAAACTGTGAAAACATGCATTGGATGCAACTCAAGAGAAGATCAAATGGTAAATATCAGACTTCTGGTTTCAGCTCCAACATGTAAAGAGCTCTGAAGTCATCATCCACCATCCTTACAACAACAACAACAAGAAAAGCTGGACAAGCTGAAAAACAATGACTTTTCTTGGACTCATTAGGTAACTGATGTTGCAGGGCAAACTGCCATCCATAAATCTGGAGAGGCAGGTACATCCAGAGTCATAGCCAAGATCTTACCTGGAGCAAAACCTGCTGAAGTCATAAACTAGTAGGGACACTTAAAAGGCAATTTTGATGAATTGCTGGAGTCTTTTAGTGTGGACTAGCCTAAAAAAGAAAACTTCTGGAGCTATGGGATTGGGGGGGCTCTCACACTATTTTGGGCTTTACCTCTGGGAACCCCACCAAGTTCTCACAGTGAAGATCCAAGAAAGATCCCCTCATGGCTCTGGCAGGGGGAGGGAAAGGTAATCATGTGAAATATGCCCAGAGCATTCTCCATAACAAACGCCAACTCCTCAAGGGAGAAGAGTTTGCCAAGGCCTATCCCAGCTGAGGGAAGGGCATTCCTCCCAATACAGCACCCCCCAAGTCTTCTTGGATCATGTATCAGGGGAAAGGCAGGGGAACATAGTTAACAGGGATCATAGTTTCAAGGAAATAGATTTGGAACACTGCATCCAAGGAAGTGAGTAGAAGACAGGGAGACAAAACTACATTACTTGTGATGGTCACAGCCTCAAAACGCAGGTCCATTAAAGACTGAGATTTAATCAGAAGATAATAGAACACTTTCCCCTTCCCAGTGCTTTACCATGGCACCAGTAGGTCTCAGTATAATAACTGGAAAAGCTGCAAGACTCAGCCTTTCTCTGAGAAGGAGAGCTTAGGGAAGCCCAGAGTCAAGAGGGGAGAGAAACAAGGACATTCAGGGGATTTGAAGCCTCTGGCACACACAGCTACAGCAAATATGAAACACAGCCCAGCTTCTAGTCAGATTTACATAAATCCTCACACGAAAGCCTATTTCCATCAATTCCTTTTACCCAGCACAACATGTCTGGCTTTCAACAAGAAAGTATAAGGCATGCCAAAAGGCAAACAAAACCACAGCCTGAAGAGACAAGCAATCGTCAGAACCAGACTCAGATATAACACAGATGTTGGAATTATCAGACAGGGAATTTTAAATAACTATGATTAATATGTTAAGGATTCTATTGGAAAAAGTAGACAAAATGTAAGAACATATGGATAATGTAAGTGGAGAGATGGAAACCCTAAGAAAGAATCAAAGTAAATTAAAAACACTATCATGTCAAAAACACTGAAATGAAGAATGCATCTGATGGACTCATTAGTAGCCTGGACATAGCCAAGAAAAGAATCAGTGAGCTTGAAGATAAGTCAAAATAAAATCTTCAAACTGAAAGGCAAAGAGAAAAAAGAATGAAAAAATAGAACAGATATCCAAGAACAGTGGAATGTGTTCAAAAGGTCTAACATATGCATAATTGGAATGCCAGAAGGAGAAGAGAATAGAGCAAAAGAAATATTTGAAGCAAGAATGGCCAAGAACTTTCCAAAGTTAGTGACAGATACCAAATCACAAATCCAGGAAGTTCGGAGAATACCAATCAGGATTAACACCAACAAGTCTATACCTAGGCATATCATATTCAAACTACAGAAAATGAAAGCGGAAAAGAAAATCTTGAATTGCAGTCAGAGGGAAAAACACCTTTTCTACAGGGGAACAAGGATACAAAAATTACAGCATACTCCTCACCTGAAGTCATGCAAGCAAGAAGAGAGTGGAGCAAAATATTTAAAGAAAAATAAAATACCAACTTGGAATTGTATATCCAGAGATATTATCCTTCAAAAGTGAAGGAGAAAACTCTTCAAATTTTCTACAGTAATTATGTACAGTTTTCTGTATGTCAACAAAAGGGAGAACACAAGGAAACTTTTGAAGGTAATGAATATGTCATTACCTGATTGTGGTGATGTTTTCACAGAGGTATCCATATGTTCAAACTCACCATATTGTATACTTAAAATGTGTGTAATATTTTGTATGTCAGTTATATCTCAATGAAGCTGTTTTCAATAAATAAATAAATAAGGAGAAATAAAAACATTCTCCACCAGACAAAAACAGGGAATTCATCACCAGCAGACCTCTACTGCAAAAAATGGTTCAAAGAAATTCTTCAGAGAGAGAGAAAATGATATAGGTAAGAAATTCAGATCTACTTAAAAGAGAAAAAGTGTTGGGGAAGGAATAAATAAAGGTAAAATAAAATCTTTTGTTTTCCTTACTCTTAATAGATCTAAAAGATAACTGATTAAAGCAGTAATAGTAACAATGTGTTGAGTGATTATAGCACGTAAATAAAGAAAATGAATGCCAACAATATTTAAGGGATAAGTGGGAGGGATTAGAAACTGTCAGTTAAAAGTTACCTGAGTGAATTTTAAAGTGATACAGTGTTATTTGAAGGTGGACATAGAATAGTTTAAAATGTGTATTTTAAACTTTAAGGCAACTACTATTGAAAAATTTTTTAAAGTATCACCGATACTCGGAGGAGATACAATGAAATCATATAAAATGTTCAATTAAAATCAGAGAAAACAGAAGAGATGGGGAAAAAAGAAGCAAAGAAAAAATGAATGTAACAATAGTAAGCAGAAATATGGTCAATATTAATCCAACTATATCAATAATCACTTAAAACATGAATGATTTAAATACACCAATTAAAAGACAGAGTTTATCAGAGGGGATAAAAAACTAGACCCAACTAACTATATGTTGGATACAAGAAACCCACTTTAAATGTACAGACACAGATGGATTAAAAGTAAAGGGATGGAAAAAGATATATCATGCTAACACTAATCAAAAGAAAGCTGGAGTAGTTACATAATTTCAGACGAAACAGACTTCAAAATATGAAAGATTATCAGGAATAAAGAGGGGACTTACATAATGACAAAGGGGTCAATTCTCCAAGAAGACATAAAGGTCCCTAACACATAGGTACCTAATAACAGAGCATCAAAATACAAGAGGCAAAAACTGATAGAACTTCAAAAAGTACACACATTAGCTATTATAGTTGAAAGCTCCAACACCCATGTATCAGTAATTGGTAGATACAACATGCAGAAAATCAGTAAAGAGAGAGATGACCTGAATAGTCAATGTGGTCTACTTGACATTTACAGAATACTCTGTCCTACAACACAATACACTTTCTTCTCAAAGAGCATAACTCGATTTACATAAAGATGAAAAATAGCAAAACTAATCTGTTGTTAGACATCAGGATAATGGTTACCTCTGGGGAGAAGGATAAGAGTGGTAACTGGGAGGCAAATACGAGACAGTTTTGGGATACTAGCGAGGTTCTGTTTCTTGACAACTGCATGTGTACATTATGATAATTCATCAAGACAGGCACTTATGCTTTGTGCACTTCTTTGTATGCATATTATGCTTCAAGTAAGTGAATTTTTTAAAAGGCAGAAAGACAAAGGGATGCCCCAAGATGACGGAGTTACCTGTAGGACAGTCAGTACAGACGCCCAAAGGGCTGCCAGTGCAGCTTGGAGCAGCTCAAGAGATGCCAGAGTAGGTCATTTCAGGAGGATGACATTGACCTGCTCCAAAACATCCAGGATCTCAAGGAGAAGAGGAAAGCATCACAAGGGCAGGAGAGGTGGAGATGGAGCCATACGTCCACAGACTCCTCAAAAGTACAGAGGTTCCCAAAGACCCTTCTTCTCTCACAGAGGGAAATGGGAGGGGGGACAGACGAATGATTTGACGACTTTGATCAAGCCTCATGGGCTTAGGCAGAAATAAGCCGAGCCCCCGAATGGAGTCTAAAGAAATAGAAATATTATTTTCTTGCTCAACATGCTTCCTTTCGTGTGGACGCATTGCATATTGTCATGTGACTTCGTGATGCTTGTTTCATGAGCGAAAACAATGACCCTATTCAAATTTCTCAAATTCCTTGAGACGGGTGTTAATTCCAAATTTATCAATAGTTTCGGTACAGGACTAAATCCTAGCTCGCTTGCTTTATCTTTGCATTTCTTCCCTCCTGGATCTAATAAATGGCTTATTTTCAATTTCCCTAATTTTTCATTACAGCAGGTAGAGGCCAGGAGAGCAGAGATAAATGAAGTTATTAAATGGTCTCTCCACACCCTTTCTTGATCCCAACGTTTATTCATTCACTCCTCTTCTTATGCAGGAAAGGAAAAATGAGTGAAGAAATTGATGATTTCATCAGAGCTACCAACACATAACAACGCTGAATGCCTTCACCTCTTTCCTTCGCTTTCCCACTGCCAGCTGTGATGCCAAAGAGCGGCAGAATCATCTAGATGCAGACGTCAAAGGGGCAGAAGAGAGCTCAGCAACGGGATCAATCAACCGTGAAAAATCAGGAGGGTTTTTTCTTTTTCTGGTAATGTTTTTATAATTAACCTACAAACCTAAATTCTGTGCAAAAGAACCCAGTGCCAAATCCCAACGTAGTAATAAAATTCCTGCTTCTTAGTTTCACATTTCAGGCATGCCTGGATATTGACTCCGCACTTCCTCTTCTCCTATGCTAATAAGGAGTGAAAGAAGCCCTCCGTCTTCAACCTGTGGCCTTAAATTTAATCCCAGGTCTCTAGGGGGCCTTACTGCTTTTCTAGTCTGGCCTCCTCATTACACGGATAAAACCCGAGGCCCAGGGAGACAGCATTCTGCCCAAGGTCACACAAGGTCGGAGGCACCGCTGGGACCAGAAATTGACCCTACCCCTGCCTTTACCTGCGTGGCTCCCAGGAGGGGAAACCCCAGTCCCAAAGGTGCCGGTTCCCTCCTACAGCCTGGAGTCCCTGCCCTGACCCCCAGAGCTGCTGCCAGCCCCGTGATAACTGCCCCAAACTTCTCCCCCTCCTCAAAGCTAGGCGCTGCCGCCTCCCTCCCTGTCAGCGTTTCAGAGGCAACCAGCAGAGAGGAACTCTCCCCACTTGCAGCCAGGCCCACCTCTGCCCTGTCTTGTCCCTCCTTCCCCCCAAGGCCAATCTCTAGCTGGACTCTTGACCGACACCCTTCCAGCTTCCCCAGGTCCCTGTCACATGGATGAGCTGTGTCTCTCTCCTCTCTCTCTCTCTCCACCAGTTTCTTTTTTTATTTTTATTTTTTAATTTTTATTTTGTATTGAAGTATAGTTGATTAACAATGTTGTGCTAGTTTCAGGTGTACAGCAAAGCGATTCAGATATACATATTCCACCAGCTTCTTGCAATCGATTTTCAAAGCTGGTGTCTCTCATCTTAGAGAACGGCACAATGCCCAGGTCTTGGGCTCTCTGCCTTTCTGGCTGGTCCCCTGTGCTCTCTCCTCCCCACACTGATCCTCATGTGATCACGGGAAGGGGAGTGGCTGATCCAGGTGACAAGGTTCAGGCCGACCATACGTGGTCAGTTCATGTGAGTCCCCAAGTCCCAGGGAGAGGAGCTCAAACTGGTGACCTCAGCTCCACTGAGTGGAAGCCCAGAATCCTGGCTGCAATGGGCACCCAGATGACATGGTGAGGATGTGCTCCCAGAGCTGGCTGCTCTGTCTGCCACAGGTCGCTGGGGAGTGCCCTCCACCTTCCCGGGACCTGAGGGGCAGGGGCCTGACAGGCCACATGGCTGAACATCAGAGCCCCCGGCCAGCCCGGGCACCAGGACGGCACCCAGGCCTCGGACCCACAGTCCTAAATGCAATGCTGCAAACTGACTGCCCGTGAAGAGCCAGGTGTGACCCGCGGACCCAGGTCGATGCTGGCCAACGCGACCCCCCAGCCCCGTGTCCTGGCCACGGAGGGCTGCCGCAGCAGGGCTATGCTCAGCAGGCCGCCCTGCAATCCGGTCAGCCTCTGAGAACACAGCAAGCAGCCCTGTCTGCAGGACCGGAGTGGGGAGAAACCAGTGAAAACTGGCCCAGGCCTAAGCCTTCAGTCTGGACACGAAGCTGCCACTCTGAACGGCTGGTGGGCTGAGGCCAGATGTGCACACCTGCCCAGGGGCTGGGCGCTGGGTGTCGTGCACACAGGCCTCGATGGCTCCTGGGCTCAGCTGCTCTCCGCCCCTCCCTCCCCCTCACTGTACCTCACAGACGTCATTAGATAGTAGGGATCAGGTCTACCGTGCAGCCCAGCGAAACACGGCGCCTCCCGGGGAGGCAGCTCCCCGAGAATTCTGGGAGGGGAGGCGAGCTTGACCTGGGGGCAGCGGAGCAGGCGGGAACAGAGCTCCAGGAGACTGGGCAGCAATCCCGATTCGGAGCCACAAGTCCTTGGGAGAGCTACGTAACTGCCCGATGTCCGTGTCCTCTTCTCTAAAATGGGTGACACTGGTGCCACCCTCGTGGCCGTACTGAAGAGGCACACCACATGCAGGGCGGAGGGGCTTTTCCCTCTTCCGTTGGTAAGTTGGCCAGCTTTTCATTGCTCCAGACAAACAGAATGGACTGATTTCATGCCCTTTTGACAGCTCTATTGTATTTCCAAAAGTCACACGTTACTCCTTCCCTGTGGGACATGGTGGGGAGGAAAAGGCCTTCACCCCCGCAGCCATGCCCACAAGGAGGCCGTCAAGCCCCTCCTTCTTCACAGATCAGATACTGATTAAGGATCTTCATTCTAGAGGAGGGAAGTAGATAGTAAATGATAAGCTTAATACATAGAGAAGGGCTATGTTAGGTTAAAGGTCGCACATATTTGGGGGGAAAAGAGTGAGGAAGGGGGCCTGGGAGGCGGGGGAGGGGGACAGCTGTTGCATGAATTAAGTGGGTCTACGTGGCCCTCTCTGGGAGAAGAGGTCAGCAAAGGCTCGGTTCAGTCAAGGGGAATCTGGGGAGCACCCCTTCCAGACACTGGGAATGGCTGGAACAGAGCTCGGAGGCGGACGCGTGCCCAGAGTGCTTGCAGATGCCTTCTCCAGCCACACGCCCATCTACCCCTTGACCCCAGGTCGGGATCCTGGACATCTGTGGGCAACGGAGATGGGAGCCAGGCCTTGGCCCTGGTGGTCCGAGGCTGGCCGGTCTAGTAGCGGAGACCCGGTCTCCCTGACCCGCCCAGGTTTCCCCGTATCACCCGCTCCAGCTGGAGACTCTGTTACTACAGGAAGAACCCTCAGGGCAAATTGCCCTTCGGGACACCCACCTCTGCTGTCTCCCACCCTGAGCTTACACCCTGATCAGCCAGACTGCACTTTCTCATCGGGCCTGTAACAGGGTCTCCCCCCACTCGCCTCCCTGGGTCCAGCAGTGGGTCCTGCTGTAGGGGTCCAGGCCCACGCCCCAAATCTCCTCGGATGCAGCTAACCGCAGGCTGCCAGCACTCCCCAGTCACCACTCACGGCCACCAGGAGCAGCGGGTGGGACCGGAGGCGGCCTTGGAGAGGGAGGGCTTCCTGGGTGGTGAGTAGACAGTGGATGGATGGCGGGTTAGTGAGGAAGGACGGATGAAGGAGTTGAGGGGGCCACAGAGGAGCTGCCTCTAGGAGGGAAAACAGTCCGATGCTGCCCCAGAAAGGATTCTAAAGAGAGATGCTCTCTCACCCCTGAAGTGCTCTTTCTATCACCCGCCCCCCACACTAGTGCAGCCCCCTCGGTTTCTGGCCCTCGCCCCCAGACTCACAGCCAAAGAGACCTCCACCTCCCTGCATCATCAGCCGTGGAAACCTAGATGCTTGGAGAACACTCCCCAGGTGCCTCAGAGCCCCGTGGGGCGGGCAGGGGGCAACAGAATTACTTCTTCAAATGAAAACCCAGGGAGAGCTCCAGCAGACAAACCGGCAACGTGAAGCTCGTCTGATCGAAGTGAAAAAAGGAACATGGCTGCTGGGCGCTCAGCCCTCACCCACCCCCGACACCTCTGTGCCTCAGCTGTGTCGACGAGGGGTGTGTGTGTGTGTGTGCGTGTGTCAGCGTAGGATAGGCACAGAGAGAGAAATGCGGAGAGAGATCTTGATTAATATATAATTTACCTCTACAGCTAAATACACAGGCCATAGTCATGACCATCTCACCAAGTGGCCATAAAACTGCAAGGTAAATAGGAAATCCCTAAATGACAGGGGTTTTTCTGAGGAGGGAGTGGTGTGATAGAGTGCTATCTGAACCAGGTCAAGCTTGCGGTGACCTGGGTGTAGTAGACAAACAGACAAGGCCCTGTTTCTCCCCATCGACGGCCCCATGATACCCTCTGCAAGGCTGAGAGCCCGGCTGCGAGCCAGGGTCGAGGACAGGTCCCCACGGCTCCTCCTGGGAAGCGGGCTCCCCACCCTCGTGAGAGCAGCCGGGACAAGGGGGCACACTTGGCAAGGATGGAGTCCGATGCTACCCCCAACACATACACACTCACTTTTCGATGCCGGCCTTCCAAACGACGCGCTCAGAGACCACCTTTCCCCCACGAGACAGGATGACCCAGTCCCTCCATCTTCCTGCCCCTACCCCGGGACCCCCAACTCCAGGCCTGCGTGCCTCAGCTCCCCGGGAAAACTGGTCTCTACAACTGAACAGCCATAGAAAACACTTTTTTTTTTTCTTTTCCTTTTTTTCCAAAAAAGGAAAGGCCTCAGACTTAGGATCCTGCGGCTGGCGGTGCTCCAAGCAGATCGGCCCCAAGGGGCCTTCTCCCGCCCATCAGCCTGGGAGGAGGGTCTCACTCAGGGAAAACACTGCTGCTCCTTTCTCCTGGCCTCGCCGCTGCCGAGTGGCCAGGAGCAACCAGGGGCCGTCAAACGTGGGGGGGAGCCCACGGAGGTGCAGCAGAGGGACGGCCCACGGACAGCACAGGGCTGCCCCTAGACAGGACAAGTATGGAAGCAGGAGGGAGGAGAGTGACAGCTTTAAAGACAGCGGGAGCACGTTAGGAAGTGACATCCCTTTTAAGCACCCAATGCCAGGCCCTATGTCAGATGCCTAGCACCTTCACCAGAGTCTTCCAAAGTAAGACTCCTCGTATCTATTTGATGGATGAAGGAACTGAGACTCAGAGAGGTTAAGACACTCGCCCACAGTCACACAGCTAGCAAGTGTCAAACCTGAGAATGAACCTGTCGAGAGAGAATCAGAGGACCAGCTAGGTGGGGGGTGGCAAGGCAGGGGGCAACCGGAGCCTGTAGTTTGGGGCACTGGTGTCCTGCTGTGTACCGAGTAGGACGGAGAAGCACAGACTTCTCTTTGAGGACGTCTGAGGTCACCCAGCAGGCCAGAGCCCGAGGTCCAAGAGTCACAGGGCTGTCACTCAGCCTGGCCACAGCGGCCGCTCACTCTGCTAACACACTGTATCCAGCGAAGCACTGACACAGCCCACGGTTCTCCTGGTTTCCTTCTGTGACCATGAGCTCACTGAGCGTTCTCATTCATTCATGCTTGCGGAGCTGCGTTTCTCCCCACCACTCCCTCACCCACACACACAGGGCACACGGACGCCAGGGCCCATCAGCCTCCGAGGGAGGGGCAGGAGAGCCTGGGGCGCAGGGCCTGGCAGCCCCAGCGGGTGCTCGGCCATCGGGAACGGGGGTCACCACTGACCTGCCCAAGTCCACGAACAGGAAGAACCCCTAGGAATCACCCCTAAGACCCCCTGACCCGGGTTCTCAGAGCGGCGGCTCTTGTGGTGGAGGGAGTTTCGGAGGAGCTTAGACCTGGGTCATTGTTTCTCTGGAGAAGCAGCCGGGAGTGCTCTGCTGCGGGGCTCTCCCCATCAGAGCAGCCTCGCACCCCGACCCCGCAAGACCGACCTGCGCTTCGCGAGCCCCAGCTCGTGTCCCCCACTGCGGGCGGTTAGGGACCCCTACCCGGTGGGAATTCGGGGACGGCACTAACCCAGGCCCTTGGTACCCACCCACGAGGAGCAGGGTGAGGCCCGGCGGCCTCCGGCACACACCGGCCTCGGGAGCCCAGGAGGCGGGGGTGGCAGCCAGCGCCCATGCTGTGCACCATGATTTCACCTTCCACAGAGCTGTCATCCCCCGGAGGTGACGCCTGGGGTACGACGGTCATGCCCTTAGGGATGAGGGTTTTCATTTGATTTGAGAGAAAGGACTTTTCTCAATTCAATTTTTTGAAAGAATTTTACAGAAAGGCCACATAACCACGCACTGTCTCAGTAAAACGCTCCGTGCCCTTAAGACGGGCCCAACTAATGAACACGCCCCTTACGAGGTTAAGAAGCATTGCCTGTCACCTCCGGATTTTTTTAGGTGCGCGAACATCCTGAAATCAGCACAGCTCTCACTTCTACTTGACAAGTCAGTGTAGCAAACTTTAAAATGAAAAATGTGTCAACTTCCAGCTCCCTGCTGCTGCCTCTGCCCCTGCCCCCGGCCGACTGCCAGTGGCCTCGATGCCACCTGCGTCCGGCTCTCGCTCTGGCAAAAATTGGGAGGTGCCAGGACAGCACATCCGTCCAACCTCAAAGCTGGTGCCTGGGCAGGAGCCATCTGGTAAATGCTAACAGAAGGAGAGCCTGCCCTGGCCTGGGGGGAGCCGCTCACGCCTGTGGCCTCCCGGCCGCCCTGCAGAGAGGTGACAACGCGGAGGGGACCGCCTGGGCCTGGATTTCGTCCCTCCCAACACACTGTGTGACTCTTGGCCAACTACGCAATCCTTCTGGCCCTCGGTCTCCTCATGTCTGAATTGAGGGTCATGATAGAAGCCACCAGATCAAATTCTTGTGAGGATTAAGTGAAACAGTACACGTGCCCCAGCCGAGCACAAACCTTAGCTTTGGTTACAACAAAAGGGCATGGTGTTCACCAAGTTACTGTTGAGGGTTGAATTAATTAATCGAAAATTTAATGGGGAAGAATAACCCCACTTATCATAAAATTCCGGTTTTATTTATTTTACCTTAATGATCATTTTATGGAAATACAAAGGCAGGGGATATTCACTGAGTAAAACATAGTAAGTGTCTCTGCACATTATACATTATACTTGATTTAAAATTTATTTTAAGGGGCACCGGACTCTGCTTATTATGTATTAATAGTCTTAAGGGAGGGATATACTCCCCTTTAAGGATTCAGGGAACGAGATTTTTACCCATAAAATGACAGAATAAATGCCAATGAATAGGCTACCGCAGCGGGTTTCATTGATTTCTCAACTAAAGAGTCTCAAAAGTTTATTTTCCAAAAACGTTTATTTTTAAAAGTTCCTATTCTGGCCGTGCCTGAGTATGATTGCCTTTCTCCAAAATAACTTATTCATTGTTCTAGCACCTGTGGGCGCCCGGGCCCCGCTGTACAGGGCGTGGAATTAGGTCTCCAGGAAAACAGTTAAAAACACTCACACACTTGAACAGAGAAGACTCGAAAGTAGTTTTTAAAATTAGATCCTTAGCTTGGAAGCAAGAGTCAAAGGCTTTCTTCCAAGGTGGACTTTGTCCCTCCGTGGCCACTGCTCTGCTTGACATCTGCAGCCCCCCATTCCCACTAACTCCCTGTGATTGTTTCCTGGGTCTCCCATCCTATCAGCTCATTGTACTCATGTTTTCCACCGCACACAACACGCCCTTCACAAGACCCCGGGGCTCTTTCTAAACCCATTTAATCCTCCAAGATAGGCAGACCCTGCGGGAATGAGGAGTTAACGCAGGAATCTCCGAGGCTTCAGGAGCCAAGGTCACGCTTCACTCACTCAAGTGCACGGGGCCCACGGGCTCCATGTCTGCGGACCCGGCCTCATGAGCACGCGGCTTCCAGGTCTGCTGAGTCGGTGAGAACTCACATCAGCTCTGCTCACAGCCCAGCAGCCGAAGGGGCCCAGATCCCTCGGGGGGCTGGGAAGACTCCAAGGGCCCAGGAAGAGGAGGAATCGGGGTCACACCACCCCGGTCCTGCCTCTGGATCCCCGGCTTCCGAGCTTCCATCGTCTGCCGGTCCCCGGTCCTGTCTCACCCTCTGCAGACCTGGCCTCCACTCTCAGTGCGGGCCAATGCCCCGTGACCCCCAATGCCCTCCCAATGCCCTGTGACCACGGCCCAAGCGTGGCCCTGTTTGGGGATCTTCTCTGCACACACCTGTCCCTGGCTGAACTGAAAGCCCATGGGGGCCGGGACAGGGCCTCCCTCCTCCAGCCCTGATGCTCTCCTCCTATGGGCCGCAGGCCCATTTGTGCAGCTTAACAGACAAGAGAAGGGTGTCCTGCTGCGGCTGCGCCCGGAAGCCTCTGTGGAAACGCTGTGAGGTCAGCTAGAAGGAGAGGTGTGGGGAAGCTTCGTTCTCTGAGCGTGGCGCTGACGGGGTGCTGCCAGGCTGGGGCGGAGGCAAGAGGCTCCGGAACCCGCCAGCTCCACCTTGGACATGTACACACTGAGAGCTGTCCCCTCTGTTCCCAGGTCATGAGAAAAAGCGTCACTTGGTTTCTTCGCTTTCTGTTGCCACAAATAGAAATTACCTAACAAATTACCACAAACGCGGCAGCTCAAAACAACACAAGTTTATTATCTTACACTTCTGGAGGCCAGAAGTCCAAAATGGGTTCCACTGGGCTAAGGTCAAGGTGTTGGCTGTGTCCTTTCCGGGGCCTCTCGGGGGCAGCCTGCTTCCTTGTCTTCTCCAGCCTCTGGAGCCCGCGTTCCTTGCCTTATGCCACCTCGACCTTCAAAGCCGGCGCTGGCCCGCTGAGTGTTTCCCACACAGCATCACTGGGACATTGACTTCTCCACCTCCCTCTTCCGCACTAAGGGCCCCCTGGAGATTACTTGGGGCCTATTTGGATAATCCAGGATAATCTCCCCACCTCCATCCCCTTGACTTAACCCTATCTGCAAGGTCCCTTTGCTAGTCACAGGTTCTGGGGCTGAGGATGTGCGTATCCTTGGGGGGTGGAGTGCATTATTCTGCCCTCACAGGCAAAGGAGGGAGCCTCCTCAGGACACGCTGTGAGTACGCAGACACCTCCGCTCCGGGCCAGCGTCTGGGAGGCACTAGACAGCCTCTGGAGCCGTACCTGTGTACAGTCTTTGTAATCAAAGGCGTGTAAGGCTGGGGAAGGACCATCCCAGGGACCGGTGGTCCCCCTGTGAGCGGGCAGAAGAGAGGGGGTGTGCCGTCTTCTGTAGGAAGTCTCCTCCAAGAGGCGGCATTTCTCCTGCTTTGGAAAGAGCTGGAAGGGCTGGGTCTGGGGAGTAGCTGTGGCCCCCCAGAAGGGAGAGGAGCCCAGGGGCTCTGAGCAGCTCTGGCCAAGGGAGTCCTTGGGCAGCGAGGTCATCCTGGGGACCCCCTGGGGGGCTCTGAGCAGGGGTGAGGCCTGCCGTGTGAAGTGCAGAGGTCTGGGGAGCTCAGGAAGCGCTCCAAGACGCAGGCACCATTGTCTACGTGAGAGTGGGGCAGGCTCCCTCCATAGACCCCGGAGAGTGGGAGGTCGGGCATCGTGGGGCAAGAGGCAGAACTGCCCAGCCAGGGAAGCCAGACGGCTGGACCGCCGCTATGCCCTGGGCAGGAATCATGGGGCCGGAGGGCGGTGACTGGCAGCCCAGAGCAAAGGAAGCTCGCTGGGCAGGCACAGGGGGGCAGCAATGTCCAGTGCCCCAAGGGAGTGACTTTTTGCCCAAAGCACAGCTCCTTTGAACACAAAGACATTTTTTTGTCCCTTCAGATCTCCAGAAATCACAAACCCTGCAATCTTAGGACTGGACAGCACCTTAAAATGTCACCTGGGCAGCCACACCCGCCAGAGGAAGGTAGAGGAAGGTACCGTCAACCCCTCTGCAGAAGCCCTGAGGTCATCTAGGGTCACCGGGCAGGTATTGGTGGTGTAGGGTCCTCAGCCCTGCTCCGGCGTCTCCCCCCACAAGCACCTGAAACGGGGCAGAGCCAGAGGCGGGATCTGGGCTCCGATTTCCCGTTGGCCTCAGGCTCCCCCCCCCCCCCGCCACGTCCCGCAGCTTCAGGAGCCTGGGGGAGGCAGTGCTGCCGTGGGGGCTCGGGCTGGGGGGCCTGGGAGCCAACAGGCCTGCCCCCTCATTCCTGGCTCGGCCACCCTTGCCATCTACGGAGGCTCCGTCAACTGCTGAACCTCTCTGAGCCTCAGTTTCCCCCAGAAAAGAGGGGCTCATAGCCCCGGCCCCCCGGAGGAGTGCAGGATCCCCTGAGCCCGCATCAGACGCTGGCTCTCCCGCCCCGCCCTTTCTCCAGCTCCTACCAAATTCAAGTCGAGCCACATTGGTCTTCTTAATCAGCCTCACTAATTTCCGGTCCTGGCAGCTTCCGAAACTAAAACGCCTTGCTGTTCGGGGCCCCACGGGCTGAGCTTCCTGGGGTGTCCCCACGTGGGCCACATGCCGACAGGGCGGGAGAGCAACGGGGTCAGCCCCAAGGACCCTGGGCCAGCCCAGCCCATTGTAGTGGCGCCAACGGTTTAATCATTAACTCTTTATCCGGTGCAGTGGGACTCCCACGCACATTCATGATCTACTCAGCCTCATCTCGCCAGCGCAGCTCGGCCGCCCACATGACAAGAGGACCAGCGTGCTTGGGTTCTGAGTCACTCACCAGCACCACACTCAATGCCTTTCCAGGGTTAGTTATCGTCAGGAGTCACGTACGCTGTACATGTCAGCATCTCCGGTCCGGCTTCACTCCCTCAGCCTCCCTTGGGCTGCCCTCTCCGCTCTCCCCTCTCCAGCGCTGAGCGCCCTCAGCCAGAGTCAGCCCGTCCTCCTCGGGCGCCCGGACCCCTCCCTCCACGCACGTCCCCCCCAGCCAGGCCACCTTCACAATCCCTTCCTGCCCGCTTTCTCTCCCTCTCTGAAGCACCCACATGTCCTTAGGGAACTCTCCATTTTCCTCCTTCTGGGAACACTCCTGGTGTAACAGGGAAAAGCCATCTCTTTCACTTCCGCCCATCCCTCAATGACACGCAAATATCTTAAACATTCTCATCCCGCTCTTACCGTTTTGCCTGCTACCACGCCTTCAAAGTTCCCCATCATGGACGGCACCAAATCCCAATGCCTCCTTCTGGTCTTAAGACCTTTTAGCATTTGGTTCCAGCATCTGGGTCCACCCAGTCCCTCCCCAGGGCCAGCCCTCTGGGGTTCGCTGTCTGCCCTCGGTCGCATTGCCCTCTTCTTGTCTCCACCCCAGTGAAATTCCACTCCTCTTTCCTTCAAGGCCCTCTTAGTTCCATCTCCTTCTCTAGTACTGGAGAGTGAGCCACCTTAGGAGCCAGAGGCAGGCAGCATCAGAGAACCTAATTCAGAATTAGGTTCAAGTACACAGTGGAAGCAAGGTGAGTACTTGGTGCATTCATTTCCTGTGGCTGCCATGACAAATTACTACAAACTGGGTGGCTGAAGACAACAGAAAGTCACTCTCTCTCAGCTCTAAAGGCTAGAAGTCCAAAATCAAGGTGTCAGGCGGGCCAGACTCCCTCTGACGGTTCCAGGGCAGAACACTTTCTTCCCTCTCTTAGCTCCTGGTGTTGCCAGCAACCCTTGGTGGTCCTTGGATTGCAGATGTACCACTCCAGTTCTGCCCTCCATCTCCACGTGGCGTCTCCCTGTGTCCTCTCTGTGCATGTGTCCAAATGCCCCTTTTCTTATAAGGGCCCCAGTCATCGGCCTAGCCCACCCACAGGACCTCATCTTAATTTGATTACATCTGCAGAAACCTCATGTCCAAATAAAGCCACATTCACAGGTGGCAGGGGTTAGGATGTGAACCTTTCTGGAGGACACAGTTCTCCACCCCAACGCTAGTCACATATCTGCCTGAGCCTCAGTTTTCTTATCTTCAAGATAACACCCTCTCCCTCAGGGTAGTTGTGAGGATGCGATGAAATAACGCAGGTGGAAACTGGCCACTTCCTGGCACACATTTCTCAACGCTTCTCTGTCAAGACCCACAAGACATTCTTGCAGGTATAACTTCGGGCCCACCTACTGCTGCTTCTCCTTCCCTCTTCTTCCTCTCCTGAAAAAATATCAGAGTGAGAGTAACGATACTAGAGTCCAAACCTGGAATCTGTGTTACTTTTATTTCTTTTTTCTTTTTAATTAAGGAATCCCTGGCAAACTTTGCCGCTTTATAACGAAGATCGATTTTGGAAACATCAATAGTTCTTAAAACAATTAAGAACCATCAGTTTAGATACAGCACAGAGTTCCTTAGCCAGCATCTGTCCCCTCACCCTTCCCTACAGCCCAGGGCAGCTGCAGCTTCCTTGAGAGATTAGGTCTGTCTGGGGTCTGGCTGTCCAGCCCAGATCCCAACTCACTATTAGCTAGCTGCACAACCGTGGACAAGTCCTTCCAGCAATCTGAACCTCCTCCGTTTCTCATCCATGAAATACTAGCACCCACCTCATGGGGTTGTTGTGAAGATGGGTGGAATATTCTCGTGACACAGCACGCACCTGGCAGATCCTGAGAGCTCGGTACCTGTGAATTGCCATAGTTACTGTGCAAACGCTTCTCCTAGGGGAGGAGAGACTCCAACAGGAATCCAGAGATCAAGCCCAGAGGTATTCTCTTCCGAGCCTGAGGCCTTGCTAAATTCAACAAGAAGCTGTTTGCTGAGGCTTATCAGAATCCTCCCTCCCTGGCCCCGTCAGCCACTTCAGTTCCACTCCCTACATGTAGAGCTGGAGATCAGGGGCTCCTGCAGGAAGAATGACACAGAAGGCCCTGAGGGGCGCACAGAGCTGACGTCCAGTTAAACAGAGAGACTGTTTCCCAGCTGGCCCCCACCCCTCCCAGACCTCTCTCCCCATCTCAGGGGGTGTGTAGAACTATCCCAGCAGTGACCCCAGCCTAGAATTTCTAGTCAGGCCACTGACAGCAAACATATTTCTAACTCCAGTGAACTGAAACTAATTTTGTTCTCAACTAAACATAGAGTTGGCATATGATCCAGCAGTTTCAGTCCTAGGCATATATCTGGCCAAAACTATAATTCAAAAAGATACATGCACCTCAGTGTTCACAGCAGCACTACTCATAATAGCCAAGACACGGAAACAACTTAAATGGAATACTACTCAGCCATAAAAAAAGAACGCAATAAGGCCATTTGCAGCAACATGGATGGACCTAGAGATTGTCATACTAAGTGAAATAAATTAGAAAGAGAAAGACAAATACCATATGGTATCACTTATATGTGGAATCCAAAATATGGCACAAATGAACCTATCTACAAAACAGAAACAATCACAGACATATAAAACAGACTTGCGGTTGCCAAGAGGGAGAGGTGGGAGAGGGAAGGAATGGGAGTTTGGGATTAGCAGATGCAAACTATTATATACAGAATGGATAAACAACAAGGTCCTACTGTATAGCACAGGGAACTATATTCAATCTCTTGTGATAAACCATAATGGAAAAGAATGTGAAATATGTGTGTGTGTGTGACCAAATCACTTTGCTGTACAGCAGAAACTAACATAGCATTGTAAACCAACTATACTTCAATAAAATAAACTAAAAACAAAAAAATTATTTTGTTCTGAAGATGCACCGGGAGACTTTGAGAATTTGAAGACTCCTAGCTGGTGGAGAATTCTGTGCTCAGGCTGCAGACTGCCTGTCTTCACTGCGATCCCTGCAGGCTGTCTCACCTCATCCTCCAGGTTCTGTCCAGGCCCGGAAGTTGGCCTCAAACTGTCTCCCTGGCCCCAGGGCTCCTCTGGCCACAAGCTGTTTTTAAAGTATGAAAGAGACGAGGCTGTTAAAATCTTTTGCCTTTCTTGCGTTTTCCTCCCTTGCATTCCTCAAACATTCTCCTCTACCCCTGCAGCCCTGCGTGGCCGGCCTCTCTTATTTCTGTTTCAGCTGTACGAAATTGGAGACTTTTAGAAGAATTGATAAGAATGAAAGGCTGGGAGGAAAGAGCAGCTAAGATCTTTTTTGTGTGTGTGTGGTACGCGGGCCTCTCACCGCTGCGGCCTCTCCCGTTGCGGAGCACAGGCTCCGGACGCGCAGGCTCAGCGGCCATGGCTCACGGGCCCAGCCGCTCCGCGGCACGCGGGGTCTTACCGGACCGCGGCACGAACCCGTGTCCCCTGTATCCGCAGGTGGACCCTCAACCACTGCGCCACCAGGGAAGCCCAGGAGCTAACATCTTAATTAGACGTCAACGTTGGGCCAGTGGGATATCGTACTGAAGGGCCAGGCATGTTTTCCCAGAAACGCTGCTGCATAATTATTTTCCATTTTTCTTTCATTATCATTCATTCCACATCATTCGTGTTATAATGTTTCACGCTTCTCCCTAGTCCACTTTAACAGCGGTGTGCAATTTTCACCAAGTGGGCGTGGCTGGGTTTGTTTTGTCTTGTTGGTGAGGGAGCTGGTTCGTTTTTTATGTAAAAACTCTTGTTTTTCTCGTTCTATAGATGGGGAAGTGAAAGAACAAAATAAAAGTAGATTTCTTGACATGAGTGACCCTGGAGCAGATTTAGAGAAAGGTTTCCCTAGGGTGGCACCTGACGGGGGCGGGCAAGGTGAGGTGCGTCTCCCAGGAGGGGGACAGCCCAGCCTGCCTGGACAGCCCTGCTCAGCGACAAGAAGGCACCACGGGAGCCCCCCGGACCCACAGGAAGGCCTTCCCCTCGGGACGTCTCGCGGCTCCCTAAGTGGGGTGTGGGTCCCCGTCAGCCCAGATCCCTAACAGTGATGGGACCTTTCCTAGGGACTAGGGCCGGTTCTGGAAAGGGACCACCTGCTTCTACTCACTCACTGGTCAGTGTTAAATGAGACCCGCTGATTTTTAGTCCCGCATTCCTGGACTAAGGACATTGTCTCAAGATGCATCAGAAAAGGCATCTCAGCTCTTGGTTTCTTCACTGATGGAGAAACCGCAGCCTCTCTGGCCCCTTAGACCATGACGGCTCCCCGGCAGCATTCACTCTGCAGGACTCCAGGGATCTCGGGGGTAACCTCCCCAAACTACCCCGCAGCCCACCCATCCTTCGGCCCCTTTGCTGTGGGTTCGGCTCACACAGCCAGCACACCCCAGGAGCAAGGGGTCCCCTAAAAAGTGTCCCTGGAAGCCTCCAGGGGCTCCAAAGTCTGCCTTTTAAGACTCCAGAGCCCAGAGGCGGGGAAACCTAACACTCCTTTCTGATAAGCCCTTGCACTGTCTTTTGCCCACAAATACAATGGTCCTCATTAACTTTCACTGGGGCTTTGAACTCCACACAAAACCCTTCCCTCCCCTAACTGCCTGCTGGAGCGGCCCTGGGGCCGGGCCATGTCAGCATTTCCTTTGTTGTCTGTTTTTAAGGTGTTTATAATGGAGCGTTTTTTCTGCTCCACGCTCCCCCCCAACCCCAGGTGAAATCGCAGTCTAGGAGGCTAGTCTGCTGCTTTCTAATCACCAACAGCTCTTTTCTTACTGCCGGAGAATAAACTAGGTTGCTTTCGAGTGGGAGCAGTTTTTAGCACTTGGTGGCAGGGCCGGTAAACTGGGGCAATTCTTACGCCCTGGGTACTAACCAGGCAGTCGGAAAGGCCGCCAAGCACAAGGCTGAGAAAGGGGGATTGCTGGAGCCCTTTCTCCCTCTGGCCCCAACCCACCAGCTGGGCTCCAAAAAATCACTGGGAAGTTAAACAGCTCAAAGGTAGAACGCTTCTGTCCTCAGAAGCAATGTTTTAGCTGTCCCGGAGGGCCCGGCCAGCCCACAGAATCTGATTCCATCCCTGAGGCTGCTGGCTTCTCACACGCATGATGACGTGTATGTTGAGTCTGGAGGGAGCTTGGGGCATGGGGAGCAGCTCCAGGGGAAAGGGACACCCCCCGCCCTCCAGATAAGGTGAGCGTGGCAGGGTACAGAGTGGGCAGTGTTTGCCCTCAGTGAAGGCTCACCCCTCAATCTCTGTGCCCTTTCTCCCTGGGTACCAGTCCTGAACTCTGACCCCGAAGCTCACTCTACAGCACCCTATCCTCAGGGGATGAGGTCAAATAAGGCTGCCCACCCCTCCATCCCCAAGCCTCCACTCTCCCTGCAGGCTAATCCCTGCTCCCACTGCCCAGGCCCAAGCCCCTGCTGGATCCGTGCAGGCCAGGAGGCAGCTCCCCTGGTGAGCACCCTTTCGGGGAGAAGGGCAGCAGGTGCAGCCGGCCATGGCCCTGCACAGCAGGCTCACCCCTCCCCTCTGTGGGCAGTTCCTCCTCTATCAAGTGAGGATACTGGGGCCCTAGACCATCTCCCGTGGTCCCTGCACAGCAGGCTCACCCCTCCCCTCTGTGGGCAGTTCCTCCTCTATCAAGTGAGGATACTGGGGCCCTAGACCATCTCCCGTGGTCCCTGCACACTTAAAACAACGCATCTGTGAGGCCGAGTGAATGTCGACCTGGTAGACTTCAACGCGGCGTCATGAGGTGTGATGAAAGCACAGACAGTTTAGAAGAAGCTGCTTTGAAGCCTGTCGCCCCCCAGGCTTCGCTCCTCAGCTGGCCTTGACTTGCAGGGTCTCGCTTTCCCTGCCCCACACATTCCCAAAGCCCCAGCTTTCCCTGACGGCTCTTAGGTCAAGGACGCCGGAGCTCCCTCAGCAGATGAGGCAATGGCAGAGGGGCTGTTTATAAACCCACGTGCTGGTGAAGCCGGGACCTCCTGTGTCCTGGGAACCCCCAAGTCGCTGAGCCTCACATCTGCACACAGCTGGGGAAGCACGCCTCCCCGGGACCCACCTCCCCGTGTGAGCAATACCACTGATCCACAGTTTAGGGATTAAGCGCAATGCATATCGCCGCTCTCTGGGGATGCCCTTGATCTCTCCATTTATTACATTACCTCAGTTCCCTCTTCGAGCTCTTGTGAGTAAACTATGCTTAAGGTGATCGCAATACTGCTGTGGCAGCTCCAGGAGGCCATGGGGACTTCCAGCTCTTGTCTAGGGCTGCATGTACCACAGTTCAGGCAAACCCAGGATGGGGAGGAAGGTGATGATACAATTAATGATGCTACAATGAAATTCTTTAGAACAGATTTTCTCTAGGTTCGCTTTTAGTAGAAAAATACATACAATATGTATTTCATAGGTGAAAACCTATCGTCCTACATACAGGGAACATTTTTTTTTTTTTAGAATTGTAGCCGACATTTATTTTACTTACTTATTTATTTATTTTTGGCCACACCGCATGGTGTGTGGGATCTTAGTTCCCCGACCAAGGATTGAACCCCAGACCCTCAGCGGTAAGAGCGCAGAGTCCTAACCACTGGACCACCAGGGAATTCCCCAGGCAACTTTCTAATAAGTTATTCCAAAAAGCAAGGCGTCCCTACAAGGATAGTGAAGCGTCATTCAAAGAGTAGCAAGGCCTCACTTAAAAATCTCGCTGGAGATTAAACCGACCACCCGCCGGCAGACCCATTTCTACTCCACAAGGACACCACCTGCCCGCAGGGCCGAGCGTATGCAGAGCAGCGCACCTGACACCTAGTTGATTGTCCAGGCTGTGGACTGTTTGGGCTTCTTCCTTCACCTGCTTCCTCCCCTCCAGTTGACTTGCTAGAAGACCAGGGAGAATGCAAAGCCACTGGTCTCGTGGGGAAGGAGACTGAAAGCACGCACCAGTCTGCTGTTGGCTTTGGCGTGTCCGTTCCTTTACCACGTTCTCAGCAACACTGCCGCCCCAGCCTGTGTTCACCCCGAGGCTCTGTGCCCCACGCCAGGCCAGACACTGGGTAAGTTAGAATGTCCCAGGTGTGGTTTCCATCACCCGAAGGCAGGTGATGGATCTAGTTCAGTGGTTCTCAACCAGGGAAGCTTTCAGTGATGTCTGGAGACATTTTTGCTGGTCACTTGGGAGAAGGGTGCTATTGGCGTCTAGTGGGTGGAGGCCAGGGAGGCTGCTAGACACCCTACAAGGCAGAGGCCAGCCCCCACAACCAAGAACTATCTGCTGTGGTTGAGGAGGTGGGGCCAAATGAACACACCTGATACCCAAGGGCACGATGCAGGAAACGTCAGATTCTGAGCACCCCAGAGGCGCGGGGGAAAGGGAGACAAGTCACCAGGGCTGCTGCAGCCTCCGTTTCCATTTTTGTAAAATAAGTGGCTTAAAGTTTGTGCTTTTATTAACTGCCACTGGCGGAGCTGTTTCCACCCCTTCCTCTCTGAGGCATAAAATCTTGTTCTACTCTCACAGTCTTAAATTAGGAATATTTGGTGGTGTGATCATGTATGTTTAAAACCAAACAGAAATTTCCTGTTCCCCAGCACAAAATAAAATTCCAGTTTATAAAAGGGCCTTTAAAATCTCATAATCAAGCCCATTAGCTGAGCAAAATGTTCCGCTTTGATTTTGTGGTGTTTAGCTTTCTTTTCTTAGCACTACTTCATTAGCGCGCTTTTAACGGAGGCTCCTCCAGCCTGCTTCTTGAAATTGCCGAGAAAGAAAACACACGGCTTTAAAGCACAAGATACAAGAGCCACATCCCTCCCCCTTTGAATCCTGAGACTCGGGGAGAGCAGAGAAGGCCGGGGTGCCTGCAAACGCAGTGCGGCCCCAGATACCTTGTCTCCCTGGGGCTCTGGGATCTTCTCCTGCATTTTTGCTCCCTGGCCTCATTGCCAGTGGCCTTGCTAATTTCCAGCTCTTCGCGGCTTCAGAAGACCAGATTTTCTTGATTAATAACAAAAGGTTTTGTTGAGATCAGAGCTGTTTCCCACCATCTCTATGCAAACCCTGGCAACACAGACTGTGGACATTAGCATTTCAAGGCGCTTCCTATTACGGATGGCAAGAAAAGCCCCTCTTGGTGGGTAAAATCCATTTTGTCCTCTCTGGTGACATCTGTTCTAACTTTTAAAGCCAGAAAGGAAACTAAATAATGCCAGCGCTTTGATTTACAGCACTTGTCCTTGTCCTCGGATGCTGCCAAGCTCACACGGGAGAACCCAGAAGTAATTCTGAACTCGCCGTTCCAAAGTGGGTTTTTTTGTCTTTTTCGTGATTTCTTTATTACATGTTCGATGGCTTCTACACCTCACGAAATTGAGTATCTTAAACTTCCATTTTTTTGGAAAAAGAATGTAAATGTTTATTGCTGCAGATACTATTGTGTTTCATCTTCAAGTTTGCTTTCGTGGAGTGAGGAAATCGAAGCAGATTCGATTAAGCAACTGAAATATGTATACAAATATGGAAGAAAAGCCCCGCGAGTGGTAGGATAAAAAGGGAAAGGAGAGAAACCCGCCAGATCGTCACCTCCTCCTACCATCTGGGCTGCAAGCTCCGGGGTCCCTTACCCTGGTCATCCCCGAACAAAGCTGAAGGCAGATTCCAGCCGGTTCTCCATTCACTATTCATTCAGGGGTCCATCCGCTCCTTATGCATTCAGCCAACTGCTGCGCTAAAGGGCCTCCTCCCAGGATTGACATGGTAATGAAGTGTCCGTGCGGCTCCTGAAAAGGCCGCCCTAGGTATGTGCCCCTCTGACAAACCCACCCTTTCACCCCGCGGAGGCCCCCCAATTATCTCATAACATGACAACATCCTCGCAGAGGGCTCCTGGCTCTGGAGCTGGGCACGTTCATCACGTGGCCGGGCTTCCCTTCGCCGGCTGGGGCGGCCAGCCTCCCGGGTCCCCGCCTCTCGCCGGTCCCGCAGCCGCTGTGCTCCAAAGCGGCTGTGCCCGCCAGTGCCAAGGCCGCCGGGATGCTGAGTACCTGGAATTCCTGTTTGATCATCTTCAGGTGTTAAAGGTCGACCGAAGAGCTAAACCATGTCACATGAACTTGCTGCTGGAGGACCTTATAATTATAATGCCCGGCAAGGAAACCAGACAGAACCTGGGGGGTCTGGGCCGGCGGTGGGATGTGTTCGGTGCTGAGAGCGAGGAGAAGTTAGCTAATGAATCGTGCTCAGATTCTAGCAAATGACTTTCGCTCGACTAATAAGTGTGTCTGAACCTTATTTAAACTGGCCCAGGTCAATAAAACCCAAGAGGAAGCAGTGGAGTTGGGGGAATTTATAGAAAGACTGCACCATCTGCAACTTATATGTGTTCTGCCCTGATACAATGATTTCCTTTAATTTAATGTGACATTTAAGAGCCTTTTTGGAAAGAAAAATGAATATTTCTATATTCTATTTGCAATAACCTCACCTGACTCTGCACATAGCCAAGAAGAATAAATGTCACATTCATGGCACACAGTTGCGGGCGTCCTGGAGAGGGGACCTGGGAGCAGGGAGGCAAGCAGGGACCGCATGCAAGATGGATCTGTGGCTGCCAACCGGAACTCACAGAGCAGCCCGTTCGGACAGGCCATGAGGAAGCCATGCTTTCCTTGAAGAGCAGCAGGGAGACAGGCCAGCGTGACCCCAGCTTTCTGCCGGTGCCCCATTCCCTCTTCAGAATCTTTCCAAAGCTTCTAGGTCGAGATTGAGCTGTCCCGCCATCACAGGACTTGGAAATGCATCCCTGGCAGACACTTGTCCTTCATTCATCGTTGAAATAGAGCCCTCTGCCTGCTGACCTCCAGGGGCTACAGGCTCGGGGGACAAGAAGAAGCAGGAGGCGGTCTGGGTGCATCCTCCCAGGAGGGACCACACCCCTGCTATGCACACCCCAAGGCCCAAGGACCAGCTTTTTGTGGGGTGTGGAAAGGAGCTTGGGTTCTAGGGCTGGGGCGGCCACAGGCCACTTGCAAGGGCCTTCACGATGATGGATAGACCCAAAGGTGGGAAGCAGAGGAGAGACTGGAGGCAGGGAAGCGCTGCTGCCCCTCTCCCTGGGCCCCCTGAATATCAGAAGTGGTCCCACTCGCCTTCTACCCTGTGCCAGGGAGGGAGCAGAGAGGGGTGGGAAGGGGGCCCTTACCCAGGCCTCAGGGGTTCTTGCCAGGTAACAGGAAGCTGTGCATCTCGGAGAATATCCTCATTCCTCGATTTTCCCAACAATCTCTCCCCAGGTTTATCACTTAATCAAGACCCGCTCTCCCACAGTGGCCGCGCCCTCAGGCAAATAACCCTTTCAAAGCGTCCAGTGTTTCTGAGCACTGCTGGGCTGTCCCCTCCGCGTGTGACCCGGGCAAGCTCGAGCCTCGCGTGGGAGCCCCACGCAGAGCCTTCAACGCCACGGGTCCTGGGAGCTGAGTCCCCCCAGTGGAGGTGCCTCCGGGGCTGGGAGCTGAGAGCCGTCTTGTCACCAGGCTCCAACTCGCCCCAGACTCTGTCTGACAAGGCCCGTTATGCAGATGACGCCTCCCCTGGGGTCACGGGACCCTTGGGCCTCAACCAACCGTGTGACTCCCTCAGGCTAGAACCCTGCTTTGCATCATCCCCCAGGCTCCCCTTCCCCTGCATCCCCGACCCCTGACCTGCAGGACCCACAGCGTGCAGGACCACCTGACGTTTCCAGAGCTGAGGGGGTCACTCAGCGGAGGGGCGGCTGGAGGGCCTTTGTGATGGGGGTCTCCTAGTGTCCCAGCCCCTCTCCCCGGTGATCAGTCAGTCCCTTGAACCCAGATCCCTCCTTCCCTCACTCTGTCTGACACCCACCATCAGCGCCCAGCCCTGACCCTGGAATCTCACGGCTTGTGTTTCCGCAGGCAAGAACCTCACCCACCATGAGTCCACTGTCACCGCAGAAGTGACTTGCTGCCCCCCAAGGAGGATGGGGGTCCATGGACCAGTAGACAGCCTGGAAAGAAACTCAGGGGAGATGTGACCAGAAGGTGAGGGAGAGAGGCTGCACTCGGGAGAGCCAGGGAGGGCGTCCCCAGCTCCCAATTCCAGGCCCACAGAACTGTACCCAATACAGTGGCTGTCATTTCAGGCCATTATATTGGGGTCCTTTTCCGTACAGTCCTAGATAACTAAACCGCTTTTATTCAGGCCTGAATCATTCCTTGGATTCCAAGGTACCACTGCTTTTGTTTTTGTTTTTTGCTTTCCGTTTTATGACTTTCCTAAATCATGGCTGACTGCTTCTCCAGGAGTCCAGCTTATAATAGCCAAACAGTCTGTGCACTGTAGTCTCATTACAAAACCTATCTATCTTCCTTAAATATCCCAGAGCAGTAAAACTAAAAATATTATCAAGTTACTTTGGCTGGAGTTACCAACAGCCTTTCCACAGCATTTAACTTCCTCATCTCTCTGACCCAAGTTTACAGGAAAAAATATATGTGCAGATTGCCCTGAAGATCTACGCTTTGGAAAGACGTCACCTAATCACCTCTTTCTGTCAATACCATCCATCCTCGGGGCCATTCGGTGCCCTTAGAGGCCGCCGCATTCCCTGAGTCCCCCGACGGCAGGGTCCCCTGTCCTTCCTGCCAGCCTCCCCGCCCTGCATCCAACTCCACCTGTGGTTTGAAAGCACAGCTCACTTATCTCTTAGTCAACCGAACCACATAGCTGGTCAGCAAATATTTACTGAATGAGCCTCGTGCACTGGGTGCTCCCACAGCCTCCCCTCACCCCCTCTTCTCCCCTCCCTATCCCACCACAAGTCTTCCTGTGAGGACATTCCTGACCTTCCAAGTTCCTACACTCCCAGATGTAAACACCTTCCCCACCTTAGCCCCACAAGCCACTGACCAGAGTCTGCTGATCACTAGACCAGCGGAAGGGCCCCATGGTCGCAGGAACAGGGCAGCGGACTCACACCTGGCCAGTTCCTTTTTTCAAACTAACAGTTTATTAACACTCAAAGAAACCATCTTAGCACCGTGTAATTCTGTGTTAATCATTCAGGGGATGCCCGCCAACCATATACTAAGAAAACCAAGAAGGCATAAATAAATAAATCATGGTGCCCAACCTTGATGTCTGGTGAGGAACACAGATGCAGACCCGGATATGGGGGAAACTTACATGCAGGGAGGTCAGGGCTAGAGCACAGGCGGGCACAGGTGAACACAGGTGCCGTGGGAGCACGGGGAAGGGTGATTCTCCCAGCGTGGGAGGAACAAAAAAGACTTAACAGTGAAGGGCACATTTGAGCAGGCCCTTGAAGGACGCAATTCCACCAGACAGAAAAGGGAGAAGGGAGGTCCATGCAGAGGGTCCAGGGAGGCCTGAGTGAGTCTATTTCTTTACCTCCATCAGTGAACCAATGGCTAATGACATAATGGGTCAGCCCAGGGCCAGGACTGGGGTGAAGGGATACAGGGAAGTGACGCCTTGAGTGTAAAATTGAAGGAGATGTCAAAAAACTCAGTGATCAAGATAAAACCCATTTCATGCAGTACGTAAGAAGTCAAAATTAATGCAAAATCCATGGCTAACAAAATGCCATACTGTTAAATAAAAACCAGACCAGTATTACTGATTTTTCCTTCTGTTTCTGGCTCATTTTCACCGTTAACCTGCCGCTTTTAAAGTGTTCACAGCTATGGGCATTTGTGCACTTCTCTTTACCCATAATTCCCTTTACTTTATTTCCAGGGAAAATGAGAGAGAGAAAAAAATACATGAAAATAGTTTGAACCAAAAGCTCATTCATTCCTGTCTTGGCCTTCAGCAAATTCTTCCGTCTACAAATTCCCTCCTTCTTTTGGAAAAACTTGAGTCTGGGAGCTGGAAGCTTTCCTTCATACCGAATACTGTTCAATACCCTTTTCCTCTGTTAGCCAATGAACAGGGCAAACGTGCACGCCAAAGGCTTCAAGCTGGCCTGGGAGCCTGCGGATATGTGCGCATCCTGCCGGAAGCTGCAGAGCCGGGCAGGAAGTTGCAATTACGAAGAGGTTGGGCTTCTGCAGAAGCTGAGCAGTGCTGGCCTGAATAAACCCAGGCTTATCAAAAGAAGGGATATGGGAGTGAATCTGGTAATTAATAGGATTGCAGGTTTCAAAGGAAAAGGGAGGAGGCCAGGCCAGCTTTGTGGCGCCCAGCACTTTCCCTAAAGGCACAGACAGAAACAGGACAAACAGCCATGGGGCAGGCGGGGATGGACCACGTCCAACTGTGGGGCAGGCTCTCTCCTCCTTTATGTCCTCCCAACAGTCACCTGTTTGCTCGAGACCCTTTCTCTTCTATCATTACTGACTCCTTAGCTTTTCGAGATAATTATCATTGGGGATGAAGTTTCTTACTCTTGGGTCCTAGCCAAGTGACCTTATTTTCAGAGTTTAAGGAAGATTTTCAAATTTCTCTTGTAGGTTCCAATTTCAACTCATTTTTAACAAAATTTTCTAGAAGCCACTAAACACTGAAATGTGTATTTCGGTAAAAGTGAATCCATTTCATCCCAAAGGCCAGACAGTGCAACACAGGAGAGCCTGGGGGTTACAGAAAGCCACACTACCCGAGATCCGCCCAGAGCCCGTCTGCTGTGGACTGAGAGTTCTCTGGGGACCGGCACACAGCCAGCGTGGCTGGCCACATGTGTGAGCCGCTTTGCTTTCAGAACCACCCGCCAACCCATGTGAGCCAGGAGCCTGGGCTCTCCATTCAGAGCCTACAAGTGTCTACTGAAGCGGAACAGGAAGGGGAAAGCTCAGAGGAAAGGGTTTCTCCCTCCCGTGACCCTGAAAGAGACCCAGTTGTAGCCTGCAGGGCTGGATGGGAAGACTTAGACAAAAATCACAGAACTGGGAGGACAAAAGGTCACACTGGGTTTCTATGGCATGGTGGAAAGCCAGATCACCTCGTAGTCAAGAGAGCTGCCCTGGCACCCTATGAAACACCTGCTGTATTTCTGAGATCCACCCTGACCCTCGGTGCCCTCAGTGGGACAAGGGCTGGGACTGACGGAGTAGGTGACACGCCCTCCCTCGAATCCCCTGTCACTCCAATCCTGTTCCCTGACCTGTTCCTCCTCTTCCACTCCCTCCGTGCAGGCTCCAGGGATCTCTCTGAAGGGTGAGTCATACCTGGTTACCCACCTGCTTCAAAGTCACCCCTGACCATCCACATCCAGCATTTACCTGCAAGGAGCACCACTGCCTGCAGCGTCCGCTCCGCACTCCTGAGTCCCCCAGCATGTGGCCTGGCCTGAGGTCCAGCTCCTCAATGACCCCTTCTGGTGCCCTTGTCCCCTTGTTTGGCTTGAATCCCCCACCCTGTGTTCAAATTCCTAAAGGAGTTTGAGGTAGTGCCCACCTCCAATGGAGGAAGGAACGTAGAAGGCAGACCATCTAAGGTCTTTCCCCCACTGTCATCAGCATTGCTATCACCATCGCACACCACACCTACCATCTTCTAAGCCCATCTCCCCAGCAAGTCTCGTCTCCCATGACCCAGGTTATAAGGCCCCTGCTCTGGGCTTCCCAGGACCCCAGTCTTGCCTCTCTCCTAGAACTCACCATGTGGCATCACGACATACACCTTCATTCACCTGCCTCACCTTTCATCTTTGCTTCCTATGCTTCTATTCTGGTAGGTGCCATAGCATTGATGCTCAAGATGAATGAATGAATGGGAGAAGGGACAGACACATCTATCCCACTGTGCGTGCGCAGAGGTTCTTTCATTGTTGAGCCTCTTCTCAAGGACATCTGATGATGACAGAGCCCTCCCTGCTCCCCTAGGCTCCAAGGTGCTGAGAGTCACGAGTATTCCTGTCTGCCCAGCTGCATCCTCCCTGCCACAGCTGTTGCCCACCCACCTTCAACCAGAAGCAGAGCGGAGGGGCAAATCTGCGTGGCACCAGCTTTAGGCCTCCTTTCACCTGGAACACTGACTGTTCAGCACATCTTCGCCCTGGAGATTCTCACCAGCTGGTTCACAAAACCGAAGGGCTGAGTTTTCTCTACAGAGAATGTCTTCTGCTTCCCCTTCAGAAAGGACACTGGAGTCTGAAGTATCCAGCACAGTTCAGCTTAGCCTCTTTGCCTTGGAACCTCGTTTGTTTCCTCTGGGGCTATCAGGAATAAGGACCTGGCTGAAAGCTCTCATAAGGCAGCAGGGCCCTCTGCCACTCCTCCTTCCTGGAACTGAAGCTGAGTAGCTTTGTGCAAAAAGGGAGACGAGTGGGCGGACACCTTTCCTAAGCCTTGATAGCCACTTGAGACGGTCCTCAATCGTTCCTGACCTTCCCCCAATTAAATAACCTCAATTCCCTAAACTTTCTTCAAAAGGATCATCTACTCAGCAAGAGGAGAGAAATGCTCAGAGCCTTCAGAAGGCAAGGAAAGAACCAGGCTCTGTCCTGATTGAAGACACAACCAGTGAGATTGGTGAGCAGACTTGCTTTCTATAGGTAAGATTCTTTTTTATATTTATTTTATTTATTGTCATTTATTTTTGGCTGCTCTGGGTCTTCGTTGCTGCGCGCGGGCTTTCTCTAGTTGCGGCATTCAGGGGCTACTCTTCGCTGCAGTGCGCAGGCTTCTCGTGGCGGTGCCTTCTCTTGTTGCAGAGCATGGGCTCTAGGAGCACAGGCTTCAGCAGTTGTGGCACACGGGCTCAGTAGTTGTAGCTTGCAGGCTCTAGAGCTCAGGCTCAGTAGTTGTGGTGCACGGGCTTAGTTGCTCCACAGCATGTGAGATCTTCCCAGGCCAGGGCTCGAACCTGTGTCCCCTACATTGGCAAACGGATTCTTAACCACGGTGCCACCAGGGAAGCCCCAGAGTTGCTTTATAGGTGAAAGGAGGTGATAAACATGAAGATTTTCATTTTAGTGCAAATTACCGCGGCACAGCCCTCCTGGGGCAAATTCCCAACTTCCTGGTCCATCATGGACTAGCTCTGAAAATGCCAATTTTCTTTAGGTGACGAGTCAGAAATGTCAGGGCCTCATAAGGAGTGCTCCCCAGAAATAAATTTTAGAAGTGTATTATTTGACACCACTACTTCAGAGGAGTGACATTGAAACTAGTGGAAAAGGGAACGTTTGTTTTCCCTCTCCCTTTTGAAATGGCAGCAATAACATTCCAAATTAAGGAGATTTCCAAAAGCATCATACCTTTGGGCAATGCAACAGGAAAAGATATTCTGCAGAAGCTGATCATCTAACAGGTCACACTGTACCTGCTTCCCATCAGGCTGTGGTTTCGCTATTGGGAAATGAATAAATCAGAGGCGTGATGGCAAACTAACATCTTTACCCTTCAGGCTTAGGAAGTCAGTTAATTAAAGCAACAAGGTGCTAACGGGTGTTTGCACTTTCCTCTCCCTGCTTTTTGTGCATCACATGTGCAAGTGGCTGTGTGGGCCCCCCACTCAGACCTCCTATTGTCCAAATGCACCATTTAGCAAGCAAACCTGGTGGCTGAGTGCTGACTTTCTCAAGCCCGATGTAGAACCTTCTAGAGGTAGAAGGTGTGTCAGTTAGGTTAAATTAACTTAATGAAGTAAGGCAGTCAAGATCTGACTTCAGTATATACATCCATGTCCTTTACTTTCTCCCGATGTCGTGGATACCTGTGAACTGGTTATGCATCTTTCATCCATTATCTTATCTGCTGAGAAAAAAATAAATTCATTCACTCCATGAACATTCATTGAGGACTTCTAGGTGCTTGGCAGGCACAAGGTGCTGGGAACATGGAACAAGAAGTACCAAGCAGATCCCTAAGAAGCTGGCAGTGCCCTGGCGAGGCAGAATTAGCAAAAGCCACGTGCCAAATGCTTACCCTGCTTGTCTCAGCTTCCGGGGCCATCTACCCCAGGTAGGATGGGACCTCGAGGGAGGAACAGCCCTCTTCTAACTGGAAGGTTAGGCCACAAGAAGGCTTTGCAGAGGCAAGTCTCAAATGAGAGATCTTCCAGGCTATACTGGGGAGGGGGCACGGGGCTCTGTGGAAAGCTGACAAGCACCAGGGTGGCCTACCCTGGCCTGTTCGGGAGCAGGGATGGTTGTGAGTGACTGAACGCTGGATGCAGGGACCCAGGGACCAGGCCAGGGGATCAGGCTGAAGAGGGAGGCGGTGGGCGGCCCATGGAGCTGCTGCCTTGAAGGGCTGGGTCTTCTGTCCCCTGGGGGGGGTCCACCAAATGTGAGAGTCTGAGAAACTCCTCTAGTGGCAGCTGAAGAAGAGAACTGAGCAGGTTCTTCCATCCCTCGCTCACCGTTTATGAGGAGGAACGTGCTGTGTGCCGCGGATGGGATTCCCCGGCCCCGGGACGGACACGAGGGCCATGTGTGTGCCCTTAAGCGGTCACTTCGCCCGAGGTGGACAGGCCATCCCTGGGATCCCGCCGACTCTGAGATTCCCTAACACTGATGCGCCGCGTCCCTGGAAGATGCTGCAGGTGGCACCAGGCGGAGTAGAAGGATCTCCTTTCCTCAAGATCTGCAGGTGGACGAAACCAACCGACTCAGCAGCTAACCGAGAATGGTCTGCCTGGTGACAGTCACTGCGGAGGACAAGAGATGAGTAAGAAAAGGCAGCTGAGGGCTTCCCTGGTGGCGCAATGGTTGAGGGTCCGCCTGCCGATGCAGGGGACGCGGGTTCGTGCCCCGGTCCGGGAAGATCCCACATGCCGCGGAGCGGCTGGCCCCGTGAGCCATGGCCGCTGAGCCTGCGCGTCCAGAGCCTGTGCTCCGCAACGGGAGAGAACACAACAGTGAGAGGCCCGCGTACTGCAAAAACAAAACAAAAAAATAGCACAAAGTGACCTTCCGGGTTCCTTTTCGGCAGTAACATTTTATGAGTACATGAACACAACAGATTAAATGTCCAGGCCTGATAATCCCCCGCCACCAGGATTCCAGGCAGCGCCCACTGCTGCCGTCTTGGACTTTCACCCAGCACTTCTGGCTCCGTTGCTTCCCCAACCCGATGCCCATTAACACCCCCTCCCAATCCAGTCAGGTGTGCTTGGCTAGCAGCCCAGGGGCCCAAAGCAGTAGCTGATGAGCCTTTAGCTGGACCCACTGATGGACACTCGGCTCCCTTTCTTCCAAAATCTGGTCTGGCCTGGTCTCCCGTGGCTTTGTTAACACTTGGTTTTAAGCTGTGGGTGGCAAACTATATCCTCTGAGGGTGCCTTCAGGACACAGGGGTCCCCCTCGGGTGGCTTTGGACGCTTATGTTGAAACCTGAGTGCACAGGGGACAGGGGAGGCTGCCAGAGGAGCTGCAAGTATCCTCATCATTCCCTCCCTGGCCCGGGGACTCTCATGCTGGGCAAGCATCAGAATCCCCCCGGGGGGGCTTGTCGGCACAGACCTCTGACCTCTCCCCAGGGCTTCTGACTCATGAGTCTGGGGTGAGGTCGGAGAATTTGCATCTCTGATGCTCCCAAAGGGCCCATGTCAAGGGCCACACTTCGAGAGCCGCTGCCCTAGTGCCCCAGTGAGACGGGGACAGTTCTGGCCCCTGAACATGGCCCCACCCGCCGGGTCTGTGATGAAAGCTCCCTGCCAGGGCCACAGGCCACCGCAGTCCCTCTGCTGAAGCGCTTATAGGACTCGGCCGGGAAGCAGCCCAGCCCGGCGCAGGTGGCTCTGAGGGGGAGGCTCTGGGGGAGGGGGCCCAGGTGGACCAGGGAAGATTTGGGGAAAGTGACACTTGAGACTGAGGGACAAAGGAGGGCCAGGCCACGAAAGGGAGGGGATGAAGGGAGCCCCAGAGAGGGGGGCTGACGCAGGCACCCACACCTGGCACAGGAGAGAACTCGGTGTCCCGGAGAGCAGCAAGCAGGTCGGGCAGGAGCTCAGGCTGGACGGCGGGCCAGGGCGCGACCCGCGGGGCCTTCGGGACAGCCAGAGTCTGGACATAACCCAGAAAGCAGGGGCTGCTGGGAGGGATTGGAGGGAACAGCCCTTCGAGGGGCCGGGGCCAGGGGTCCGGGGACCCAGGATTGAGTGGGGAGAGTTGAAGGGGTGGGTAGCTCAGGCTGCTATCACAACATACCACAGACTGGGTGGCTTAAATGACAAACACTTCTTTCTCACAGTTCTGGAGGCCGGAAATCCAAGATCGTGGCCTTGGCAGAGTCCGTGTCTGGGGAGAGCCCTCTGCCCTCTGCAGGGCTGCTCCACACATGGGGTAGGGGCAGCAGGCTCCCTGGTGCCTCCTCTTCTACGGACACTCATCCCACCATGGCGGCCCCTCCCTCATCTAAGCCCGACCACCTCCCAAAGGCCCACCTCCAAGCACCATCACACTGGGGTTAGGGCTTCAACATATGAATCTGGGGGGGACACAAACATCCGGTCCATAGTGGGGTGGGGCGGAGGGGAAAAATCAGAGCTGACGTTTACTTCAGTTTCCAAAGGGCTTCACGTGGGAAAAAGCCAGTACTATTGAAGAAACATTGGGCCATCTCTGAGAAGCCCCATGCTATCTTCCCTGTACTCTGGTAAAGAGCAGGTCACCTCTAACTACAATTTTCTTTCCACAAGCAAACTGAAAGGAGGTACTGTCAGTTAAAAATTAAACAACAAAACGAAACTCAGACCATGTGAGTGTCATGTTTTTTTAAAAAGCAATCAATTACTGGTTTTCTCTTGATCCCGACAGGATCAAAAAAACATTTGGTAGCATTCCCTGACGGTCAAAATCCATTCGTAAATGGTTACACAGTCTGTGCCTCGCTGTGGATGTCCTGTACTTCCGTGTCGGCCCCGTGTTCTTCAGCTCTTCTCCTCCCTGGGCTCCTTGCTCAGCAAACATTTTTCAGTACGTACACGCGGGCCTTCTCATTGCCCCTTTCCCACTGATTTGGGGGCAACTGAAGACACTGATCTCTTGTTTTAAAATAAGAATCAGTGAATGGACTTTGATGCAGAGAATGTCTTTTTTTTTTTAATTGAAGTATACTTGATTTACAATGTTGTGTTAGTTTCAGGTGTACAACAAAGTGATTCAGTTATACTATATGTATGCATGTGTGTATATATATGTATGTAGATATATACATATGTATGTATGTGTAGTGTATATTCTTTTTCAGATTCTTTTCCCTTGTAGGTTATTACAAAATGTTGAGTATAGTTCCCTGTGCTATACAGTAGGTCCTTTTTGGTTACCTATTTTATTTATAGTAGTGTATACCTGTTCATCTCAAACTCCTAATTTATCCCTCCCCACTTTCCCCTTAGAGAATTTTTCATTGCAGCCAACATTTCAAATGCATCTTCATCCATCCCTTCTCGTGGCCTGTGCCATGCACTGTCGTAGGTATTGGGGTACAGGGGTGCAAAGGATGAACCAGGCCCTGCTCCCGGGGAGCTCATGCTCTGAGAACATTACAAGGGCATTAGGAGCCGTTCAAGGAACCAGAGCAGGTCGGCACGAGAGGGGACACCTGCCTGAAAGCCACCTGACCCATCTGACCAGGGCTTAACCCTGAGCCCAAGGCTGACCCTTCAATGCCGCCCCCTTAGGACAAGCTGGACATCCTGCAAAACCTCTGCAAGCCAACCTCGGGCTCTCATCTCTTGCTCTCAGGAACTTCAAACATTCAACACAGAGTCAAGACATTAAAACAAAACACACACGCACACACAAAAAATCCCTCTTCCAGTCTTCAAGCTCCACTTTATGACCTAAAAAGCAAAATCTTTCTAAAGCATAACAAGCTACTTCAGATGAAGAAAACAACGGACTCTAAAAGGCGAGGAATCCAGTGTATGTTCTCTGTCACGTGAGCACCAAATACCGAGAAACCATCCCGGGACGAGGAGGCCGGCCCAAACCAGCTGCTTCAAAGAGGCTGTTCTTTAGCGGAAGGCTTAACACAATGACCCTAGAAATGCCGAGGGGAAACAGTCCGAGAGCTCGCACTGGCTTTCCAAGGAGGGATGCCAGAAGGTCCCTCTTGGCAGGATTCACAGCATCAAAATCCCATTTGTAGAGAATGCCAAGTGTCAGTGGCTACGATGGCCTTTTTTAAAGATCTGTGCTTTCACGCCACTAAGAAAGAAAAGGGAACGAAAAGAAGCTAGAGATTCACTAAGCTTAAAAATTTGGAATAAAGGGTACCTTCCCCCCAGTGAATACAGCTGATGCCACCATGGCGGCAGTGGCATCAAACCATTTGTGCTGCTTCCTTCGTGGCCGGCTGTTTGCTTTTTCAAGCCAGGAGGAGACACTACCATCGGACCCCTCTCCACAAGGAAACTCAGGGTGTTACTGCTTCTTCCTCCCCCACCCATCTTCAGGGCAACAGCTCTGCACTTGGGCCCCAGGGGGAAGATGCTTTCTCAGCTTGTCCTCTGCATCCTTGATCCGATCTCTCCAGTTTGGGTGTGAGGAAATCTGGGCCTTTTTCCTTTTCCCTGGTGCGTTTCATTTACAATGATTTTGCTAAGCAGTGTGAATGTTTACCATATGCTGGCCGTGTGGCAGAACATTTTGGCTCCCCTAAAAAGCCAGGTTGCTGAGTCACGCTGAGTCACTTGCCCCGAGAAATCCCCAGGGGGAGGGGATACAAAACAGCTGGGGCAAACACGGGGCCCTGGCTGGCCCTCCTCGGAGGGACCGGGGCGTGGACGGCGGAGCGGAGTCAGGCCAAGATTCCACAAGCGGCCGAAGCACCACGGCTCTCACCAAACAGCAAAGTCCTGTAAACGTTGCATTTCTAGAACTTTGCCTACAGAGGAGAATAGCTGAGATGGAGCCAGAGCAATGAGTAGGACTAAAGACACTTGTAGACAGAAATAATATTAAATAAAAGGCCGACAAGCAGAACTTGATCACTAACTGATTGCGTACATTTGTTTTTGTTTTTTAATTTGTCCTCTCCAGTATTGTGTGGTGGACATTCAAAAGTCAATGAACTAATTGATTTCGACTCTGAATAATTGTGTTTTTAAATGGAACATGGGTAAATTTGGGTGGTTATTTCCTACAGTTCCTTCAATGTCCCCAAAAGTCAGACCCTTCATGGGGTGATAAAATGGCCACTTCTAATCACCTTATGGCCATAAGAATCATCTTATCTAAAATGCAGGTTCCGTAGTCATCTTTCCACCTCTGCTAAGAAGCTGGGGGTCCCAGGAGTATATCTTAAAACATGATCCCAGGATTGCCCAGGAATCTTGTGAAAAAATATAAAGGGCTCAGCCCTATTCCTCACCCTACCCTCAAATTCTTATGGGATAGGTAAAGGTGGGGTCTATAAACCCATATATTCCAGAAGCTTCCAGATCATTCCAGTTGGGTTTTCCCTGGCTCTGCTTACAAGAACAAAACAGCAAAGTCCCACCACTGCCTAGATGACCCTCAATTTCTGAGCAGACGTGAAAATGTTGCCTGTGGGTTTTTGTTACTCTCTTCCACCTGAGAAAAACGTTCCTCACTATTTCTCCCATACTTGACTGAAAGATTCAGATACAGTGTGTCCATCATCCCTGTCTTTACTCCCTAATCCTGGCACCCAGTGGCTCTGCGACCTCAGACTTGTTACTTAGCCTAAGTCTCAGCTTCTGACTCACACTGAAATAGAGCCCCTAAAGCTCCTCTCGGGGTGCTGTCGGGCTCAGGTACACACCCTCGTGCAGGCTTCACGAGGACCCGGCCTTCTCCTTTACCGCACTCAGATTCCACCATGTAAGCAGGGAGACTGCTTTCTTCAAGTCTCTGATCCAATGACACCTTCTCCATGCAGCCCACCAGGACCACCATCGAAACCATTACTCTCGGCCCCTGCTGCGGGCACTGCTCATTTCCACCCCTGCTTTATGGCCAGTCTTCACCATCTTGTAATAACCTCTGTGATTTACTCACCAATTTCGTTTCTTTGTCTCTCCCCTCTAGAATGTAGCATCCTGGTGGTCAGAATTTTCGTCTGTTTTGTTCACTGATGATTTCTAATTTCCTAGAAGAGTGCCTGGTACACAGTAGGTGTTCAGTAAGTACTGGACGGACGGATGGATGGATGGATGGGTGGGTGGATGGGTGGGTGGATGGATGGATGAGTGGATGGAAGGGTACCTGCCTTTGAGCTCTATTTCATCTGTGCCACCATTCACACTGGCTGCATGTCTGAGCTTGGAAAACCTGTCTCCTTTTCCAGATGAGGTAAGATATGATTACTCACAAGCCAGTCACTTCCCTCTTTAAAACCAGCTTTGTTGTTTTACTACTGACATGTTTTTGCCAGATCTGTTTGCGTGCGCCATAACTCATGTAAATGTTAATAAAGAAAACTATGAAAACAGCTTCCTACATGTTTCCTGTTCCAGGCATAATCACGTGAAAATGCAGTGTGCCGTGCGTGTGATGGAGTAACCCCCTTTACTGGGCTTCCAAATGACAATCCCTCCCGGGGAAGACACCAATCCTAGATCTGTACATCTCCCCTTCCAACCCCAGTCTGTTCTGCACTTTCCCTGCATCACACACTTCCGGCCATGGCCTCGGTACTGGGGCCCAAGGCAGGCTCCTTCCAAGTGCTCGGGCGCTCCCCACGGGGTACGCTGCTCCGAGGGCCACCCGCACTCAGGGACGTTCCAACCTCAGCACTTCAAACCCCACTGACAGCGGCACAGGCTTCTGTTCCTATCGGCGATCGTCAGCCCATAAGGGGACCCTAAGGCACGGTGAGGATGGTGCAGAGTATTTTATTTCGAAATGTTATGTTTCGAACGCTTGTAAAATACTCATTGTCAATGTTTCCTCTTTTAAAGCAAGCATTTCTCCGGAAGATAATTAAATGGATTTGATACACTTTCAGAAAGCCTTAGGCAGTAACTCAGGACAGAGATGAGCCTTTGACGTCAGACAGGCCAGGGTCCAGGTTCTGGCTCCCGCCTCCTGGCTGTTCTGACAGGATGGGTGACAGGGCAGCCTCCCGGCAGGTGAGGCAGGAGGGCGCTGCGGCCCAACCCGCAGGGTCTTGCAGGGTTTAGGGAGACCAGGCCGTGAAAGGGCTTGTGCCAGGCTTGCGCTGGAGTGAGGGGGGCTGCGGGATGCCCCTCGCCACGCGGGGAAGAGGGCCTGGAGGGTGGGAGTCCCAGCCCCGCAATTCCCAGGCTCTGCGGTCTCAGCCAGGGGACCTCTACCCCCTGTCCGAGCCCGGCCCTGGCCCGGCGTCTGTGATGTGGGACTCACGGCCGCACCGCGGTGCCCGGCACATCCCAGGCCTGCTTCCCACACACACACCTGCTCCCTCCCCGTCCACAGGCACTCCCACTCCTCGTGGGACAGAGACTGGACAGGTGCCTTGGGTTTCAGACCTGACCCCACCTGACACCTGGCCCTGCAGCCCGGCTCACCTCTGCACTCAATGCTTCCTCTGCAAAACGGGAAGGACAGTGCCTACCCTGCTGGTCAAGGTGAGAGTCAGAGAGGGCAGTGCTGTTAAGTCCACCCTGTGATTCACATGCTAGGAGTTGCTCTGCAAAGACGCTATTTTAAAGTCAAAAGCGGGAGAGCTCACACACCTGTGCTCCTGGCTCCTTGCAGAGCCCCCGGGGTGGGGGTTGGGGTGGCCTGTCACTGGCGCTGGCTGCAGGCCTTGCTGTGCAGTCACCAGCGGCTCTGGTTCCCTGCAAGTTCTGACTCAGTGGGTCAGGACCGGAGGCCAGCTCTGCCCCGCTGGGAGCACCCGGGCCGCGGCTCTCACGCCACACTCTGAGAAGTAAGGGTCAGAGTTTAAATGCTCCGTCCCAGCCCTCCGTGTGATGTGAGTCTCTTCATGCAGGTGGACTCACCGAGGGCAGCGGCAACCAGGGAGAGATGCCCGCAGAGCAAAAGGAAATGAAGGGCGAGCTTGCAGCTCCCCTCAAGGCCAAGGGCTCAGGCTCAGGCGTGGTAGGTGGCGGGAGCCCGCAGCTGCCGCCTCCTTGCCCTCTCTGCGCCCCGCCAGCCCCTCTTCCAAACACAACGACAGCAGCAGCCACAGAACCTAGACACTTTCTTGTAAGCGTTTTGCTCTTCTGGGTTTCTTCCTCTCTGGGGAAGCGGAGCGCAGGATTTCAGGAACTGGAGCTGCACGGCATTCTCCTGACCCCTGTCTCAGGACCAGGAATGGCATCGCGGGAAGACGGACCTCAGCTTTCTAGCAGCTCCAAGAGCCACAGCCTGGGGGCTCCCAGCCCCCTTCGCGGTACTCAAGCTTCGAGTCCGCACACCAGCAGGGTCTTCCTCGGGGAAAACGGTATCCCAGGGGTCTCTGGAAGTCAAATCAGCAAGACAATGGCTAAAGAGCCTGCCCCCAACCAGAAAGCCTGATGGCCCCACACTCAAAGTCATGACATGTAAAGAAAAATGCCAAAATCACCTTAAAATCTTGATGCTGAGAAGTGTGGAGATGTTTCTAAGATGCCGTTTCTGGAACGTCCGGAGGCACCAGGTGCTCTTACCCCCTCACCAGGGAAGCTGAGCGGTCCACAGGTGGCCACGTCTTCCCCCACTCAGCTTTCCCATCCTCTCCAGGGCCCGGAGCCAGTCAGGCCATTTATCCTACTTGGTTTGGGTTCATCACAGATGAATATAAATCCTATACCTTAGGGGAAAGTCAGTAGGAATTCTGATTGGTTAAAAATAGACCCACGCTATATACCTGAGTATATACGAGACACCACGATGTCAAATAAAACCATGCATTTTTTTTTAAATTAAGGCATTTTTGTTGGACGTGGAGATAACATTTATTTTGTGCACTATAAATCATTTGTTGCTGTAAAGCTTTCAGGAAGAAAAAAGCTGAAGTAAGTTATCCGTGATTACAACTGCAATGCACGTGTAAGATTATACTTCAAAACTCTGATTCACCAATCATCCCCCTGCCATCTGTAATTTCTCTTTTGGTGGCCATTTAGTCATCAGTGTGACAAACTACATCAAAGTTTAGTGGCTCCAGACCATAGTTTCTTCTCTCACAATCTTATTGCTTGGATTCAGAGGCTCTCAGGTGAATGTGGTCAGTTAGCGGTTGGAGTGAGGTCACCTTACGGCCTTTCTAGGCTGGACATCCAAGTTGTCTCCTTAACTCACAGTGAATTGCTTAACTGGGATGGCTAGAGGCCTGGGGCCGGCCCCTCCCTCCCATAGCTCTTTGTGTGTGGCCTCTTCATGCAGTGAGCTTGAACGTCCTCATCACAGCATGGTGGAATCCAAGAGGCCTGGATTTCTTCCATGGTGATTGTAAGAGAAAAACCAAGAAACCAAAATGGAAACTAAAAGGCTTCTTCGACCCTAACCTGGGAAATCACACAGCACCACGTCCACTGCAATCTGTTGGGTTCACGCAGCCTGCCCAGGTCCAGTCTGGGAAGGATGACATGCAGCAGGAACTCTGGGAAGCATGGTTCATCAGGGGGCATCTTTGGAGAGTAGTGACCTCAAAAGCTACCAGAAACCTGTAGGTCAAGGTGAAGGGCAAGATACAGAAACTTCAGGGCCCACTGTGAAACGAAAATGCAGCCCCCCCCCACAACCGCCCATTCAAAAAGCAGAAAAAAGGATTCTTCCTTTCTTCCACAGTCTCTCTCTCTCTCCTTCTAGCTCCTCTAGCTAGCCAGGACGCAAAAGGTGCTAGTGGAATGAATTAGACTCAGTCTAAAAGAATTCTCACCTGTCATGGTGTTTTTTAATGTGTGATTTAAAGGCATACCCTCTTGGCCACAAGGATACTTAGGCAAATAAAGACACAGGTGCCCAGAGCCCTGGTCTTCAACTCAGCGTGCGGGGTGCACTCACCCACTCTGACCTTTCCTGCCCCCAGTCCTAGGCCCTCATGGGGGACAGAAGAGCAGTGGTGGATCAGCAAGGGGCAGGAAGCAGGTGGAAGAACCCAGGGAAGCATGGAGGTGGGACCACATATGGTCCAGGCTGCCAGCCTCCAGTACGTGCTCCACTGTCCCAACAGATGTCACTCACAAAACACAACTGAAAGGTTAAAATTATTAAGAATCTCGGGGACTTCCCTGGTGGTGCAGTGGTTAAGAATCCACCTGCCAATGCAGGGGACACAGGTTTGAGCCCTGGTCTGGGAAGATCCCACATGCCACGGAGCAACTAGGCCCGTGCGCCACAACTACTGAGCCTGTGCTCTAGAGCCCGTGTCCCACAACTGCTGAAGCCCGCACGCCTAGAGCCCATGCTCTGCAACAAGAGAAGCCACCGCAATGAGAAGCCCGCTCACCGTAGTGAAGAGCAGCCCCCGCTCACTGTAACTAGAGAAAGCCCGTGTGCAGCAACGAAGACCCAATGCAGCCAAAAGTACATAAATAAATTTATTAAAAAAAAAAATGAATCTCAGGATAACACCTGTAGAGCATTAAACCCCAAGTGTGGGGCCCCTCTGAGCTAGGTGTCCAGGTGACATGCCCATAGAGCTGGACCTGCCAAGGAGTAATGACAGAGTAGGAGCAGGCAGCAGTGCTGTACGAGTGGGACCCCTGCCGTGGTGGGGCGAAAGATCCCTCTAGCTCCCCTAGCTGGCCAGGACGCACAGGGTGCTAGTGGAATGAATTAGGCTCAGTCTAAAAGAATTCTAAGCAACGCTTGCAGCCAAGGGTGAGGACAGTACTTGTCTAGGCCAGGGATTCTACAACCATCAGGCTTAATGATGCCTCAACACACCTGCTGTCAGGGCCAGGCTGGGCCTGATAAAACAACAGTTAAATCATATTTTCAAAATCCATGACTTGATGAAATAAGGTACACGGAAAAGTACTTTGCAAATGCAAACAATAAAGACATGTGAATAGTTTTCTTTAAACAGATACCACTCCTCCATGTGTCCTATTTTTTTTAATGATCAACAAATGGGAACTTCTAGTTCCAGATAAGATGGAGTAGATGTACTTCTCCCTGTTCCTCCTGCCAAGGAGAGCTAAAAACTCTAGACACCAGCCAGAAAACAGTCATCAGCAGACTCTGAGAGGTGGAGAGAAGGGCAGACTGGCTGGTGACTGTGGAGCCCAAGGAAGGACATGGTGGTGTTTTCCCTGGGTTTTCTTTGTGCCTCTTATATCCTGGACCAGGTGCTGGGGAAGCAGGCACCCTGAAACACCAATGGACACGGACAAGAGAGAAAACAAGAAAAGCCTGCCGTCTCAAGCAACGGACCAGGAATGATGCAGCCTGGCAAGACAGACAATGTCTAGATGATAACTATACTACCCTAAAAAAAAGCACCAAAGATACAACTGGGGCACCAACTCCACCCCCATCAGCAAAGGCCAAGTGGAGAGCCTACATTTCCACCCTCACCCTGCTGTCATGAGGCACCCCCATCTCAGCCTCCCTCTACAATAGGGTGGGGTTACAGATGGTGGGGTTGGGAGCAGAGGCAGCCGCCCTGCTAGTCAGCAATGAGCCCCCTCGACAGTGTTAAGAGAGATCACGTGCGAGCCTGGACTTTCACCCTCACCCAGCAGTAACCTGGCACTGTTTCCGCTCCCCACAGGGTGGTCTCAGAGCAGGCTGAGTGAAAAGCTGGGGCGTTCACTCCCTTCCAGAGGTAAGAGGTCTTCAGCCCCCAGAGTGTAGGTACTGGAGGAGGCATCTCTTCCCCTGCCAGCCAGGATAGTGTCAGCAGAGACCTGCTCTAACAGAAGGTGTAAGATCCAGAGTCTCATAACACCCAAAAAGTCTAGGGTTCAAGCAAAAATCACTCTTCATACCAAGAACTGGGAAAAGCTCAACTTGAATGAGAAGAGACCACAGTTGCCAACACTGAGTTGACGTGATGCTGGAATTAACTAATAAGGGTTTTACAACAGCCATCAAAGTCTTTCAAGAAGCAATTATGAATATGCTCCAAATAAGGATAATCTCAGTAAAGATGTGGAAGATACAGAGAAGAACCAAATGGAAACTTTAGAATTAAAAAATACAATAGCCAAAGCAAAAAATGCACTGGATGGGTTCAAAAGCAAAATGGAGAGGACAGAGAAAAGAATCACTGAACTTGAAGATAGAAAAATAGGAATTACCCAATTTGAACAACAGAGAGAGTGAGTAGACAAAAGAAAAAAAAAAAAAAAAGAAAACGGACATGGCCTCATAGACCTGTGAGACTATAGCAAAAAGATCTAACATTCTTGTCATCAGGGCCCCAGAAGGAAAGAGGGAGGGTTTGAAAAAGTATGTGAAGAAATAATGGCTGAAAATATTCCTAATTTGGCAAAAGACTTAAACCTACAGAGTCAAGAAGCTGAGAGACCCTCAAACTGGAAAAAGAAAGAAAGCCATGCCACGATGCATCATGGACAAATTTCTGAAAACCAAAGATAAAAAGAGCAAGGAGAAATAACACCTTATCTTCAGAGGAAAAAGCAACTTGAAGAACAGCAGATTTCTCATCAGAAACCATGGAAGCCAGAAGGAAGTGGCACAACATGTCAAATGCTGAAAGAACTCTACCCCAGAAGTCTAGATCCAGCAAAAACATTCTCCAGGAACCAAGAGGATTACAAGACCTTCTCAGATGTAGGAAAACTAAGACGACGGGTCACCAGCAGACCTACCCTTAAAGAATGTCTAAAGGATGCCCTTGAAAAAGAAAGGAAATGACAAAAGAAAGAATACTGGAACATCAGGAAGGAAGAATGAACACGAGAGAACGTAAAAATGCGGGTAAATATAATAAATTTCCCTTGTCCTCTTGGGTTTTCTAAAAGCAAGTGTATGGGTCCTCAAGAGGTCCAAGATGGCTCATTCTCACCCGTAGGCAAACCGCACCAACTGCAGGATTGATTTAAGAGGCCAGTTGCTTACCTGAAGCTTCTCAGATTGTGGTGCTTGCACCACCTGCATCAGTGTCTCCTCAGGCTGTTTCCTGGGCTACTCACCAAACCCAATTAATCAGAATTTCTAGAGATGGGCTGCAGGACTCTGCTTGCAAAGGTGATTGTTACATACACTAAGGTGTAAAGTCCTCAGGTCTGAGTTGAACTTTTGTTAATAAAGAATCAGGCTCAGTCACTCAGTGTTAACTTCTGAGGAAGATGAGAACAAAGTGTTTTATAAATTCCCTGCAAGATTGGAACAAATTTTAAGGTAAAAAAGTAATCAATATCCCACCTGAGGTCAAGGTCACAAACCTCTGGATCATCACAGGGTACTGTTCTAGGAAGTGTGGGCTCACAGACGGATCTGTTATTCTTCTCTGCTTCAGTTTCTTCCTCTGCAAAACGGGGACAGCATCTGCATTTCCTAACTGATGGGGTCAAGTTGAAGAGTAAAACAAGCGAGCTATGATGGGCTTGTAAATGACTATTCTTGCCCAATGTGAATGATTAACCTCCCCTTCTTTATCTTTTTTTTAATTTTTTAAATTAAATTTGATTTCATCTGTGGCTTTCACTTTTCATTTTTTATTATTGTTTAAAATTTATTTATTTTTTATTTTTGGTTGCATTGGGTCTTCGTTGCCGCGCACGGGCTTGCTCTAGTTGCAGCTACTCTTTGTTGCAGTGTGCGGGCTTCTTATTGTGGTGGCTTCTCTTGTTGCAGAGCACGAGCTCTAGGCACACAGGCTTCAGTAGTTGCGGCACACAGGTTCAGTAGTTGTGGCTCGCAGGCTCAGTAGTTGAGCTAGCTCGGTTGCTCCGCAGCATGTGGGATCTTCCTGGACCAGGGCTCGAACCCGTGTTCCCTGCATTGGCAGGCGGATTCTTAACCACTGCACCACCAGGGAAGTCCCAACCTCTCCTTCTTTAAAGAGGGCCATCACGTCGCCCTTTTTTCTTGGAAATATGGTGTCTCTATGCTCTTCACAAAAACTCCGGGAAAGGCAGAGACGGTTAAGATAAAATGTGCCACTTAATCCAACCGGCCTTTCCTCCAGGGTCCCGCTGATGGGCAGCCCCAGCACTGAAACATATGAGGGCCCTGGCATCCGCGGCGCTGGGAAGACAGCGTGATCCTGGCTGAGCTGAGGATGGGTGCCCAGGGACTGCTCCAGCCCCAGCAGGTCCCCGCTGCTGGCTGGGTCCCCGGCACTCACCTCCCTGAAAATGCAGCCTTAGGTCCTGTCATCTCCCGCAGACAGGGGTAGCAGTGACACGTGACAGGCATCAAGGGGCTTGCAGAACCCTTGTGCTGTTTCCAGCTGGGGAGAAGGGATATTGTAAATTGTCATTTTTAGGCAAGTGGGAGGGTAGACTCTGGGAGTGAAAGCCTCAGAGACGTGGGGATGGTGAGGGTGAGGGCGTGGAGAGAAGTGTGTCACTACTTGAAAAACAAATTCTCTCCACCAGCCGACTTGAGCGGCCAGTGATCAGAAGTACCCGTCCTGGCGCCTCCTGGGTGCCACCAGCGCCCCATCGGCGGCCTCTCGGGTCGGGAAAGGGCAGTGGCCGAAGCACCGCGGGCGCAGGACGCGTGTCCGCCGAGCGCGCCCCAGCCCCGGCCTGAGCCCCTGACCTGTCTGCGGGACTGGGCGGCGGGGCGCGGCGAGGCGGCAGCCGGGGCCGGGCGCGCACGCTGTGCGGGGCGGGCGGGTTCCTCCCCTCTGAAGTCATGGACTTGGCGCTCGGCATCGCAGCCGGCGCGCAAATGTGGCTTCGGCCAAAAAGGGGAAAGAAGAAAAAAAAAGCGCACAATGTGTTTCTTGTTAGGGACTCGCAAGCCGGGCCTCGGGTTTTACTTTTGGTGCCGCATTATAATATTGAGATGCAGCTTGATTCCGGACAAGCCCGCCCTCGTCGCTGGCCAGAGAGGGCTGCTGCGGATTCCCACGGACGCCGGTGGGCAGCCCCAGCGGCCCGGGCGCCGCGGCCCATGCGGGGGGGAGCACGGTGGGCGGCGGCCAGGGGTCCCCGCTGTGACCCGGGCTCCCCGCGGGGGCCGGACCCCGCGACGCGCGCCCCGGGGCGGCGCAGACTCGGCGACGCCAGCCCCGCGCCCGCCAGCTCGCGGGCGGCCCGGGATTGTTTTGCAAGACCTTATCTCTCGCTCAAGTTAATTTTCTTTTTTAATTTGGTGACCGGAACAAAAGCCACAGGAAAATCCTTTGTGAAAGCTAAACGCGCCCACAAATCGGGGCACTTCACAGCATTTGTAACTAAATATTTGCCGTGCTGGTAGTTAAATCGGCCCCTCCGCCAAACTTTCCAAACTTTGCTTTCTTTGAACGGGGCTGAAAGGTGATCTCCCTACAAGGAGATCAGAAGGTTGAAAGCAATTGGCTTTAGCAAGGCGTTTTTCCTGGTGCTCTTGAGATCTCTGGGCAAACAGGACCGCGCGCGAATCCTAGAAGGAATTGGGGCAGGGATGGGGATGGCGGCGGCGCGGGGGAGGTACGACTGCTAAGCCATTGTAGTAGCTGAAGCGCTTTGTTAGTGCAATTTATTAGCTGTGTGCGACAAGAACGAGAAGAGGTTAGGCAGGTCTTCAAAACTACCCATAGGGAGAAAAATAAACATCCCCTTGTTTGCTTTTTGTGGTTTTGCTCATTTTCTTCCCCTCTCTTTGCCCCTCATCTAAGGCTGTTTTCAACCCAAATTCGGTTATCTGGTTTCAGGGTAAGGGCTCCCTCTTGCCAAGGTATTAAATAAACAAGTAAAGCAAAAACTTGAATCCTTATGTAATCCAGATGCCGTTTCCTCGAAAACCACAACAAACCCCGCTAAACCAGATAACAGCATCGGGAGCAGCAGTGGCCCCACCCCCGCGGTTTCGGGGCCAGCAGAGGACATCCATGTTCAGGAACTCCTCTCCAGGACAGACGATAAATAATTGCTGCTAGCACTCTAAACTGCAGATGCGCACCCTTGAGGGATCCGGATGCCATAAACTGTCCGGGAATGTTGGCATCTGGTTCTTAAAATGGAACTTTCCCTAGAGATAAAGCCGGGACCGAGGAGGCGTCTGCGTCCGAGGGCTGACTTGGAACTTTCTGGCCTCTTGATGTTCTCTGTTGAAAACGCAGCATCGGGAAGGGGCTAAAAGCCTGCCCGTCTTTGTAGTGGTAATGAGGACGCAGACGCGGGTCCGCTGCGCTCCGAGGCTGGGAGCCGCGGGACCAGGCTGCACATCCTCCCGCCTCCCGGGGGGCGGAGTGGGGGGCTGTTCTGGAAAAATCTGAGGGTTTTTAGCTCAACCTCCAAGGGTTCCGAGGAGGAAGGCAGGGGACAGTAGGGGTGCAGGGGTGAGGGGTCCTTCAAAGGTATTTTGGGGAGTCCAGCATCAAAGTCATCCCCGCGAGGATCCAAAGGAACACATAAATCTCGACATCCACTAAGACAGTCACCTTCTCCCCATCCGCCCTAACCCTCGCGCCAGCCCCACCCTGAACGCCTCGGTTGCAAACACAAATAAAATAAAGCAAAACCTTTTTTTGCTTTGGCAACCTCTAAGCCACATTACGCCTCCTGCACAAGGAAGATTTCTTTCTTCTCCCTCTCCCGGCTTTTTTTTTTCTTCTCTCCCCAACCCCCCTTTTCTTTTCTTCTCGGTCGTCCTTCCTTCCCCCAAATCGCTCGAAACTTAAGACGTGCAGCGGCTGCAGGTGCTCGCGGGCCGGGCGGCCCGGCCGGGGCGAGCCTGGGACTCGCAGGCATTGATCAGCTGGGCGCGCGCGCTGAGTGACGGCGCGGTTGCCATGGCAGCCGCCTGAGCGGCGCCGCGAGGACAAGGCTGCAGGGCGGCGTGAATGGGCGGCGTCACGCGCCTGGCGCCAGAGAGTCTGCTCCGGGGCTCCGGCTCCGGCCCCGCCGCGGCCTGGCCCTCGCGCTGCCGCCACCGCCGCCGCTGCCAATTCATCACCTGTCAGGGATCACTCGGGGGGTCACGGGCGGAATGGACACAGCTGTGAGAACAAAACCGGGGGAAAGAAAGGCGAGCGCTCCCAATTGTGCCAGATGTGCAGGGAGGACCTTGAGACCGCCCCCCCCCGGCCCCCCGCAGGCTCCTCCCGCCCCCAGTTGCATCACGCGGGGATTGCAAAGGCGGCCCAGCCGGCCCGGTGCGCCCGGCCCGGAGCTGCTTCTGATCACAGCGAGGGGCTGGACGCGCTGGGAGCCGGCGGCCGAGCCCCGGGTGGAGACCGAGGGAGTGAGCCCTGGAACCAGGTTAGGGGAACTTCCAGGGCAGGCGTGTGGCTTTAAGTGGGTGTGTGTGTAGAGGGGGAATTGCATCTCCACCCCCCCACCGGAAGCCATTCACACCTTCCCACCAGCCACAGATCCAGCAAATCCAGGGCCCTTTCTACAGCTTTAAGAGTCCTCAAATGCAAACCCACTGAGACACCAATTGACAGATTTTTCAATGCTTTGTAACCCACCCCGAAAATGCTCCAACACCGTTTTGCCGATGAAAGCATAATTTTAAAGGTAATTTCGTATTGGGTTTGCTGAGACAGACATACTAGTAATTCAAGCCTTTTTTTTTTAATCATTGACTTATACAGCCTCATAATCCCCTTAAAATGATCTTTAAATGAATGTAGAACTGGGTAGCGTGCCAATCGAATCGAATTCAACACAATCAGGCTGACTGGACTCTGACATGGCCGCTAAAGAAAGAAACACCAGAAAACTTTAACCATATTTAGCCATTTTACTGCATCAGGGTACAAAAATGATCATGGGAGAAGGCAGTGGCTCAGTCAGCTTTGCAAGTGTGTAAAGTAATCCTGCACAACGCTCATTAGGAACCAGCCCAGAGCCTGACTGTAGGGATAATGAGGCTGGCACGGATGTTAACATACGGTGTCCTTGGAAAAAGCTAGGAACGCGTCAGTATCTCAGAGCTGCAATGTCCAAGAATCACAAGTAATAATTTGAGAATCCCAAAGATGTTTGTTTACGTTGGCTATTATTGTAAAATAGTCAAAGTATAACATCATGAACCAAAATAGTGTCAAAACAAAATCTGTTCCACTGTGGCACGTATGTGACAGAAACACATGCACACAAAGTACATCAAAAGGCTCGAACTGTCGGGGACTCGGGTATGAAATCATTTCCAGACTTAATATCAGAGAAGAGGTTGTTAATGGAACACTGTCAGGAACAGAGTCGCAGGCAGCCTTTGCCCAGCCAGGCCCTGAGCAGATTTCTCTGCTGGTCAGGAAACCACCATCTCCATCCTCCAAACTGAAGTGGTTGGATTTTCTGAAAGTGACATCCACCCTAGTGCCACCAACTCTCCCTCCCTAAAGAGACGCCGTGGGGCAGGCACATGGCTGCAACTGGTGTCTGAGACCAGACCAGCTGGCTCACCGGTGACGAATTAATCATTCACTGAAGGAAAAAATACTGTATCCCCATTATTAAGCTTTGCTTTTTCTCCAGTTCTGCCCTCTTCCTCTTTCTTAAATGCAGAGGAGGTGGATGGAGATTGAGACAGAAAAGTAAACTTACCAATATAATATTTTGTCAGATTTTCTAGCATATTCTAGAGAAATATGATTTTCAAAACACACAACTAATTTATTGTAGTCTTCAGTTAAGCTAGAATTATGTGTGAATTTACTGAAAAGGATTTGAGTAAATAACTGCAAACTTTTTGTTTTATTTAGACCGCAGGAATGAGGTCTTAAAATATGTCTAGAAAAAAGAGGGGCGGGGGAGACACAAACTGAAGCTGTTTCCAGTCCTAGTGCTGAAAAGATTCCCAACCTGGTACCTGACAGATTTTTTTTCTTAAATAGTGTGAAGATATCGACCAATGGCTGGGGCCACCTACCTATGCAAAAATTTAAAAATACAGCAGGCGCTGGAATGTGACACCAGAAATCACGATTTGTGCATAATTAATCACCTTACTGTGCCACCTACATTGCAGAACACAGACCAGCAGCCTCTCAAGGGCCGCGTATATAAACACAGCTCCAGTATACGAGTTTTCCTAATGACTTCCGATTACTAGGATCATTACAATAGCCTTCCCAGCTCTACAAAAGGAACCCAGAGTCTTGCCTCTCAGAGCTCCTTAGCGATCAGCATGGTTTCCAATAAGTACTCATTTTACAGAGTTTACAATAATGCCTCCTGCGTCACTCCGGGTTGCACGATCCCACACTAAACCTGTCGCTGAATGCGCGCGTGGGTGTTTTTGGTTTTGTTTTTTACAAAGCTTTTCCTTATCTTAAGAGACCGAACTCACTCTACAAAAGTCACTTGTCGATGGCAAACTTATTTGCGTTTTCACTTTCTTCAGAAATGCTTTCTATCTTGATGACATTCCGTGAGGCGCAGGGAACGGTGGTGACTTTCCCTCTGCTGTGCAGACCTAGCCTGTGTCGTTGTGATTTTAGGGATGCTGAGAGCTCCGAGGTGTAGAGGCTTCGTCGGGGGACACCTTACGGGGAGGGTCCTGCCTAGCCATTGGGAGTAGAATTAAGATGCACATTTAGATTCCCGGGGTCTCCGTCTCCCCCTCCCCCACCCTGTCCGCGACCGCCTTCTCCCTTTTCTCCGCTCCTCTCCTCCCCTGTCTTCCCCCTCTCCCGTGCTCCCCTCCGCTCCCCTCGGCTCCCCTGCACTCCCCTCCGGCCCGGCGCTTACTGTACTCTATTTACCACCCGAGCTGGGCACGCGCCCGCCCCGCCCACCCCGCGGGGATTGGCTGGGAACGCGGAAGGACCGAGCGCTCGCCTCGCGCCTGCGTCCGCCAATGAGGGAGCCCGTCAGGCCTGATGGACACGCTGACTTCCACCAATGGGGACGCAGGGAAGCCGGATCGTGTTGCCCCGGCGAGCCCTAATAAAAGCCGCCGGGCCGGGCTCTCAGCTTCATTCTGAGCCGAGCCCGGTGCCGAGGGCAGGTAGCTCCGCAGACGGCGGCGGCGGCGGCGGCGGCGGCGGCGGCGGCGGACTGAGCTCCGGGGCAGCCCGCTCCCTCCTCCCGGTCTCTCATTCCCCGCGATCAGCATGAAAGCCTTCAGTCCAGTGAGGTCCGTTAGGAAAAACAGCCTTTCGGACCACAGCCTGGGCATCTCCCGGAGCAAAACCCCGGTGGACGACCCGATGAGCCTGCTGTATAACATGAACGACTGCTACTCCAAGCTCAAGGAGCTGGTGCCCAGCATCCCCCAGAACAAGAAGGTGAGCAAGATGGAAATCCTGCAGCACGTCATCGACTACATCTTGGACCTGCAGATCGCCCTGGACTCGCACCCCACTATTGTCAGCCTGCACCACCAGCGGCCCGGGCAGAGCCAGGCGTCCAGGACGCCGCTGACCACCCTAAACACGGACATCAGCATCCTGTCCTTTCAGGTAAGACCTGCTCCCGATGCCCCACTCGCTGCCGCGCACCCCCAGCGATGCCTGGGCTGCCCCTGGCAGAGCCATTGTCCAGACGGACGACCGTAGTCGGTGACTTACAGATGAGCTAATAACTTTATTATTATTATTTACAAATATGGTGTAGATTGAGTCGTGCGTGAAATTACTGGTAAGTTCTGACCTGTTAATGCATCTGTCTTCGAGTCTGAATGTAGTATTAACGTGTTTAATGGAACTTGCTGTTTTAAAAAAGGCCCTTTCTCCTTAAGATTGTCTAACGTTGTGCCTCTTATCTCCTTTTTCGCAGGCTTCTGAATTCCCTTCTGAGTTAATGTCAAATGACAGCAAAGCGCTCTGTGGCTGAATAAATGGTGAGTGTTCGCTTGTGCCTCGCGTTGAACTGGCGCTTGGAGTGTGTGTGTGCGCGCGCGCGTGTGTACTTGCGTATCTGTAAAAATGTTGGCTTGGTAAATGAATGTGTACTTCGTTGTATTACACGTAGTACATTGTTTACACGTACTCTAGACACGAAGGGGCCTCTAGCTCCTGTTACTCAAAATCCCACGACATTTACCTTTAAAAAAAAAAAATGATGCCAGTAACTTACTCGGAAGGTGGTGGAGACAAATGTGTACTGGCTTCTGTGGGCATGTAACATACTCCGGCTGTTTTCTGCTATCGCTCTGGTACTATGAGGTACTAACCTCCATATAATTAATCTTATCGCCACAAATTCCATAGGGATCCTCCTTCCCAAAAACTGCAGCCCTCTGGGATTCAGCTAACCCGAGCATTGCTGCCCTGTGCCTCAGACCCTGTGATGTGGGATTCCGACTTCCCTATCTGTTAACGAAAGGGCTGTTTTCAATCAAATAATTGTTACAAGAAGCAGACTGGCGCCTGTGAGCACTGCCGTTGGAGATCCAAATAAGAGATGGCGTTGGGAAGCTTTTCCCCCGAGTCTCTGCTATTTTAATGTTGAATTTGCGCTGTTCAGGCCGAGTGTGTGTGTTGCATCTGGACGCCGGGGTTTGCCCAACGTTTGAGTGTTTGGTTAAGTGTTCAGACTGCGGCTTCCTCCTGGCACCAGTCTACCGCCTCTGCCCTTAGGTTAAAATCTCCTAACACCCCCTTCTCTCCCAGTCTTTTGCAGGCGCTGACTTTTTGTTTCCTTTGCACAATAACAACAACAACTCCACAGGCTCTTTTAAGGCGCTGAACTCACTTTTCAACCCTTTCCCAAGGAGAACAAGTCAAAGGGACCTTTTTTAAAAATGGAAGGAAAACTAAGAATGATCAACTTCCCCAGGGTGTTTTCTGACATGGACTGTGATATTAGTTATTTATGAAAAAGACTTTTAAATGCCCTTTCTGCAGTTGGAAGGTTTTCTTTATATACTATTCCCACCATGGGGAGCGAAAACGTTAAAATCACAAGGAATTGCCCAATTTAAGCAGACTTTGCCTTTTTTCAAAGGTGGAGCGTGAATTCCAGAAGGATCCAGTATTCAGTTACTTAAATGAAGTCTTTCGGTCAGAAATTACCTTTTTGACGCAAGCCTACTGAATGCTGTGTATATGTTTATATATAAATATATATATATTGAGTGAAACCTTGTGAACTCTTTAATTAGAGTTTTCTTGTACAGTGGCAGAAATGTATATTTCTGCATACAAAGTGTAATGATGTACTTATTCATGCTAAACTTTTTATAAAAGTTTAGTTGTAAACTTAACCCTTTTATACAAAATAAATCAAGTGTGTTTATTGAATGGTGATTGCCTGCTTTATTTCAGAGGACCAGTGCTTTGATTTTTATTATGCTATGTTATATAACTGAACCCAAATAAATACAAGTTCAAATTTATGTAGACTGTATAAGATTATAATAAACATGTCTGAAGTCAATACCTGACTCTGAATGATTTTTAAGATTCTCTTTCTGTCTCTATCGCGCCATTTTATTTAACCCCTCCTCCTTCATCCCTTCTATCACCCCCTAAGTGTTGGAAACCTGTGTGCTGAGAAATGCCTTATCGTATGTGTGGTCAGGGCTATCGCTTAGGGGCAAAGGGCCGCTGCTGCTTTTTAGGAGAGCTGACAGGGGCTGGGAAGTTTATAAACCCAGAAGTTTCTCTAAGTCCGTCAAGGAAGAATTAGTTCTCTGCTTTGGGGTTGGGTTTCAAACCAAGGAATTGCTGTGGTGGTGACTCCTGAGAGGTAGACCATTCAAATAAATGTGGACTCTGGAGGCCTACGTGTCTGTAGATGTCAAGACACTTCTGGAGTAAATGAAACTGCTGTGAATCAGAAGACAAAAGACTCTATAGAGTTCAGAACATGATTTTAAGATTTAGAGGAAGGGCAAAAAGAAACCCCTCAGTGCCCCTGTCTCCTTATGACCCTTTGCCCTGGGAATTCAGCTGTAACCGGCCCTGAGCTCCAGCCTCTGCGCGCTGCCCCTGTGCCGAGAAGGACGGGGCCCACGTTCCAAGACAGGTGGCTATTAAACCGCCCTTCACCCTTGACTGCGCCGCCGCACTGCCTGCCCAGGCGAGGACAGAGTATCAGCCGGCTGTTTCCACCTCAGCCCTCACGTGGCAACCTTTGGACCCGGCTTTAAAATATATAGTTAGTATAGATACGTGTTTAAAATTTATATGTGTACGTATATTTATATTCTCAAATTGGAAGACACTTCCGCAGGGGTGTGAGGGGAGGGGGGCAGGTTCTGGAAGCTCGGTCCCGGGAGGACTGGAACTGGAGAAGGAAGCTGGAGGACAGGCGGGCGAGGATAGGTGTCTCACCTGTGGCCACTTTCTCAGGCCCAGCCGAGCAGGTGATGGGTGGCGCCACCGAGTCTGACCTGGCGGCTGCGGTGTTTCCGGCCCTGACACTGAATCTATTACCAGTGAGCAGTGAGCGCCGGGTAGGGGTGGAGGATGGGGAGAGAGGCAGCCTGGGGATCTTAGCTCGAACCCTGCCACGTTCCCGCATCCTCGGCAGCGGTCCCGGCCCTGGAGCCTCCTTCCTCTTGGGCTGGCGCCCTGCAGCCGGCCAGGGCAGCTCTGGACATCACCCGCGCCCTGCCCGTCATCCCCGTCGTGGACATCATGCTAGTCCGCAGGTGGGCCCGTCCTTTGATCCGGGCACAGTACCAGGGCCGTCGTTGTTGTTGATAATCATACCCCCAGGGAAGCGGGCTCTGGCTGTGGCACCTGGGCGCAGCCGGTCACCCGACCCACGCCTCCCTTCAGGCCTGTCGCCTGACGTCCGTCCACCTGTCGTCAGCCCCTCCGGCGCCCTGCACGACAGGCCACACTGCGTGGGGCTGGACCCGGGTGGGGCAAGGGCGGGAGGAGGGAGGACAGGTCGCTGCCCACCCCCGTCCTTTCCTCTGGGCGGGGAGGCGGGGGGACTGCGCAGACGCCAGCCCCGGGTTGCCCCCAGCCTCGGTGACCCTCTCGTGGTCGGCTCAGATGGCGAGGGGATCTGACCCCGGCGGAGGGTCTCGTGCACGGGCTCCCTGGCTTTGCGGGGGAAGCTGTGTGGCCGGGGCGGGGCCTTTCGACAGCTGCACTGTCACTGGGAGCGGGGGACCGTTTGCAAGTTTTGGACGACGACCTAGAGTAGCAGCAGCGTCAAGGGAAAGAGGCACCCTTCGGAGGGGACTTTTCGCGGCGGAGCCCGGGCGGCCCTTCGAGGTCCGGCCGGTGGAGGCCGAGCGCCACCTGCTGGCTGGCTCGAGGAAGGCAGTTCGCGAGCGGGGTCTAAGGGGCCTGGGGCTTGGGGGCTTGGAACCCGAGTTAATCAGCTGGAGAGTTAGGGGAGAAATCACCGGGGAGACACAAGCTTTTGAAAATGAATGATGATGTCATGAAAGCCTATTTCTCTAGCATGTGTACAGTCGTTTCCACATGGGACTCTTATTTCATCTTTACTACTTCATAACTTGGATACGATCCCCTTTTACAAACTAGTATCTACCACCAACTCTGCAGTAGGTACTGTCCTGGATTTTAATAAAAGTATCAGACATGATCCCGGGCCTCAAAGAGATTATAACCAGATCGTGCAGAAAAAAGAAATGTGAAGTCCAATGAAAGCCAGAACGTTTTCCCTTCTCTTTCCTTAAGTTTTTGTTTAATTTTATTGTTTCTGAATTGCTTAATAACCTTAGCCAGGACCTCCAATGTTATGTTAAAGAAATAGGGGTGAGTGAGGGTGGGCATCCTTGTCTTATTCCAGACCTTAATGAGAACAGGTTAAACTCCGTCATGTGTGACCTGGCTCTAGGATTTTGCTGTAATATATAGTCTTTATCAGTTTTAGGAAGAACTCTTCAATTGTTACAGGGTTTTTTTGAGAATTTTAAATCATAATTTGGGGGTGAATTTGGTAGAGTAGTTTTACTGTATTTATTGATATAATTTCGCTAATGTATGACACTAATTTTTCTGATGGTAACTACCTTTACATTTCTGCACTAAATCCTACCTGAACATGATGTATTATTACTTTTTATAGACACTGTTGGGTTCTGTTAGGCAATATTTTACTTGGAATTTTTGAGAATGAAATTGAGCTGTGGTATCTTATGCAGTCCTTACCTAATTTTGGAATCAAGGTCACGCTGACTTCAAACAATAAATGTGTGGGTCAGATTGCATTTACTTTTAGTCCTCAAAGCCATGGATAAATCCTCAGAGCTGGGCAGACATGTGGTCTCTCCATCCTACAGAAACTGGACTCAGATATGTGATCTGAGTGAACAAGGGCACACAACAGTCAGTGGACAGAGCAACTCAGCCCAGTGTTTTACTGGAATGGAGAAGGGGCTTCTGAATTTAATAGGAAATAGCATTCTTGTTAATAAAAAGCTATACCGTGGAGCTTTTTAAAAAAAAATTCAAGGATCATTATTTATGGGGCTTGCTCTCCACAGTGTGGGCACACAGCTCCAGGACCACCCAAATAGTCAAATAGCCTGACTCACCACCCACCCTTCCCTTTCTGTCGCTCTCTGCTGTTGGAGAGGCGCCTCCAGGCTCTGAGTGTCCTTCTGGAGATGGTCCTGACAAGGCTTTGAATGTCCTTCTATTTCATCATAAAGATAATTTGGGACAGAGGCAGCAAGATCTGCTGAGAAGCTTAGCAGCAGGTGGTGTGTTCAGTGCCAACTACTGACATAGGCACTCTGAGGGGTACCAGCCTGAAGTCACAAGAACGTCAGAGAACCCTGCAGAGGACACGTGGAGCGAGCTGATTCAGAGTGAGGGGCATGCACACATCTGTGGCCGTCCTGGGTGAGGGTGCCAGGCTCAGCAAGTTAGGGGCATGGGCCCAATAGGAATGGAAAACAAGGGTTTGAACCATGTGAAGCAGGACATTGCAACCGAGACCACCACGCAGAACCCTTGAAGGCCTGCAATCTCAGCTAAGGTATAGACTAAAATAAAATATTACTCACTAGCCCAGGAAGATCGTAAGAAAGACTGTCTGTCAGCCTGAGCTCAGGCGGGGAAAGAAATATCTCCCTTGCAAATTCATAGCCGTAGATCTGCCCTCATGGGGAATGGGGGTTCAAATATATACTACCCAGTTAGTTTCAGAAATTCTAATGCTGATAAATTAACATAAAAATGGGTCCTGGCTGTTGATGCTTCTGGGGTGTTTGGCAGTAGCAAATACAAAACTTCTCTGGAGAGAAAAGCCCTCCATACAGACCGCACAAAATTCTCATATTTAATGGCTTGCTGAACGTAAGTTTACAATTAAAAAATTTTTTAAACCACTGGAAAACAATTTACCATGTGAGAAAGAATCAGTAGATAGAATGAAGAGAAAGATTAGGAACAAGAGAACTATAAAGGATGAAAGTGACTAAAATGATTAAAGAAATCAAAGAACTAATTGAAAACATAAGACAATCCCAAGATATAGTTATTGAAGTTGAAAACAATGCAAAAGTTAAAACCCAGATGAAAAACCTCTGGAGCATTTCTATACACTAACAATGAACAATCTGAAAAGGAAATTAAGAAAACAATTCCACTTACAATAACATCAAAAAAGAATAAATACTTAGGAATTAACATAACCAAGGAGGCAAAAGACTAGTACAATTAAAAGTACAAAACATTGCTGAAGAAATTAAAGAAGACATTAAAAAATGGAAAGATATCCCATGCTCATGAATTGGAGAACTTAATATTGTTAAAATGACAATGCCACCTAAAGCAATCTACAGATTTGAGGCAATCCCTGACAAATCACAATGGTGTTTTTTGCAGAAAAAGAAAAATCCATCCTAAAATTCATATGGAATCTTAAGGGACCCTTAAGCTAAAACAATCTTGAGAAAGAAGAACAGAGTTGGAGCACTTACAGTTCCTGATTTCAAAACTTACTATAAAGCTCCAGTCATCAAAACAGTGTGGTATTGGCATGAGCACAGGCATCACGATCAGTGGAATAGGCTAGAGAACCCAGAAATAAACTCTCACATATGTGGTCAAATGATCAACAAGGATGCCAAGACCATCCAATAGGGAAAGGACAGGCTTTACAACAAATAGTGCTGGGGAAATTGGATAGCCACAGGCAAACGAATGAAGTTGGACCTTTACCTAACACCATATACAAAAATTAACCCAAAATGCACTAAAGACAATAAACATAAGAGCTAAAACTATAAAACTCTTAGAAGAAAACATATGGCATAAGCGTCACAAAACTGGATGTAGCAATGATTTCTTGGACGTGACACCAAAGGCACAGGCAAAAATAAAATAAAATAAAAATAGACAGGGCTTCCCTGGTGGCGCATTGGTTGAGAATCTGCCTGCTAATGCAGGGGACACGGGTTCGAGCCCTGGTCTGGGAGGATCCCACATGCCGCGGAGCAACTAGGCCCATGAGCCACAACTACTGAGCATGAGCATCTGGAGCCTGTGCTCCACAACAAGAGAGGCCGTGATAGTGAGAGGCCCGTGCACTGCGATGAAGAGTGGCCCCCGCTTGCCACAACTAGAGAAAGCCCTTGCACAGAAACGAAGACCCAACACAGCAAAAATGAATAAATTAATAAAAAATAATAATAAAAATAAAATAAAAATGAACAAATTGGACTTCATGAAAATTTAAAACTTTGTGTATCAACGGAGGCTATCAACAGAGTGAAAAAGCAACCTATGGAATGGGATAAAATATTTGCAAGTCATATATCTGCTAAGGGATTAATATCCAAAATATATAAAAGGGATTAATATCCAAAATATATAAAAGGCTCCTAAAACTCAACAACGGCAAAAACAGCCCAATTCAAAAGTGGGCAAAGGACTTGGATAGACATTTGTCCAAAGAAAATATATGAATAGCCAATAAACCTTGAAAAGATGATCAATATCACTAATCATTAGGGAAATGCAAATCAGAATCACAGTGAGCTATCACTTCACATCCATTGGGATGGCTGCTATCAAAAAAAAAAAAAAATGCACCAAACCCGTCCCCCCCCCACCCCCAAAAAGAGCAAGTATTGGGGAAGATGTAGAGAAGTTGGAATTCTTATTCACTGTTGGTGAGAATATAAATGATACAGCTGCTGTGAAAAACAGTATGGCAGCTCCTCCAAAACTAAACAATAGAATTACCGTACGGTCCGGCAATTCCACTTCTGGGTATACACCCCAAAAAACTGAAGCAAGATCTCAAAGAGATATTGCATGCCTGTATTCATAGCAGCATTATTTGCAATAGCTAAAATGTGGAAGCAACCCACGTGTCCATCAACAGATGAATAGAAGGCAAAATGTGGTCTATACATACAAAGGAATGTTATTCAGCCTTAAGAAGGAAGGAAGGAAATTCTGACACATGCTGCAACATGGGTGAACCTTGAGGACATCATGCTAAGTGAAATAAGTCAGTCACAGAAAGACAAATGCTGTATGATTCCATTTACATGCAGTACTTAGAGTAGTCAAAATCATAGAGACAGAAAGTAAGGAGGGTGGGTGACAGGGGCTTGGGGGAGGGGAAAAGAGGGAGTTATTGTTTAATGGGTATAAAATTTCCATTTTGCAAGATGAAAAGAGTTCTGCAGATGGATGGTGGCGATGGCTGCACAACAATATGAATGTACTTAGTACCACTGAACTATACACTTAAATGTACTTAAGGTGGTAAATTTTATGTTATGTGGGAGATAGGTCTGAGGAAATATCCCAGAACGTAGCACAAAGAGATAAAGATATCACAAATATGAAATCAAGGCCAGAGACACAGAGGATAGAATGAGAAGATCCAACACAGGACAAACTTTACTGAGGGTCGTGGCAATGGAGGGGAGTGAGCAAGCAACTTGAACTTGAACATTAGACATGTCTAAATAGTAGACAAGCCTTTAGTCAAGCTGGCAGGCCACACATATATCCGTCCTAAAACTTGAGAAGAAAAAGTTCAACAACACAAGACAAAGAGTTCACAGATGAAGTAATAGAGTGGCCTTTAAACATACGAAGATCGTCAACTTCATTCATAATAAGTGCACATGGATACGACATGAGATATCAGTTCTCACCTAGCAGATGGACAAAAGTCCAAAAGTGGCCACGTACTGTGTTGACAAATCCTGTACGTTGTTGATAATAAAGTGGTACAACCCCTGTGCAGAGGAATTGGATGATATCTAGCAAAATCGTATATGCATTTACACTTTGACCCTGCCATCCCACTCCTAGGAATCTATCCCAAAGTCACAATGCAAAAGTATGAAATAATAGATGCTCCAAGTTAATAGATTTGGCTTTGGCTTTTTTTTAATTTTATTTATTTATTTACTTAGTTGCGCTGGTTCTTAGTTGTGGCACGTGGGCTCCTTAGTTGCGGCATGTGAACTCTTAGTTGCAGCATGCATACCCTGGGTCCATTATGCAGATTTCCAAGCACTCCCCTCCCTGGGACGCCAGCACAGCCAGCAGGACCCTGGGAACCCTCCCCTGCACCAGTGAGCAGCATCCCCTCCTCAAGGCTTCTGGGTCTTAACCATTCCAACAATTCCAGCCTTTCTCCCCGTGCCCTCAGCCCAGACAGCGACATGCTTCCTGCAGTCACTACCTCCCTGCTACCTCCTTAGAGTTCTTTTTTTCCTTTTTCGGTTCCCTAGTTAACAATTGACACTGAGTTGACAATTGTATTCTCTCTGTGGAAGTTCTCTGGCTGGTCCATTGGGCCCAACCCCTCAACCTCCCTGTACAATGTGGAGCCCGTACTGCTCAGAGGAGAAACTCCAATGGCTCACCAACTCTTGGTTCGAAAGGGTACATGCACCCCAATGTTCACTGCAGTGCTGTTTACAATAGCCAAGACATGGAAGCAACCTAAGTGTCCATCGACAGATGAAGGGATAAAGAAGATGTGATATATATATATATATATATATATACACACACACACACACACAATAGAATATTACTCAGCCATAGAAAAAATGAAATAATGCCATTTTCAGCAACATGGATAGACCTAGAGATAATCATACTAAGTGAAGTAAGCCAGACAAATATCATATGATATCAATTATATGAGGAATCTTAAAAAATGATACAAATGAACTTATTAACAAAACAGAAACAGACTCATAGACTTAGAGAACGAACATATGGTTACCGCGGGGGAAGGATGGGGGGCAGGGATAGATTGGATAGAGTTTGAGATTCACATGTACACACTGCTATATGTAAAATAGATAACCAGCAAGGACCTACTGTGTAGCACAGGGAACTCTACTCGATATTCTGTAATAACATAAATGGGAAAAGAATTTGAAAAAGAATAAATACATGTATAGGTATAACTGAATCACTTTGCTGTACACCTGAAACTAACACAATGTTGTTAATCAACTATGCTCCAATATGAAATAAAAATTTAAAAATAAATTAATAAACAGCAAAAAATAAATAAAATAGAATTTTAGTGATATATTGGTCCTATATTGCTGCATAAGTAAGCACCCCAAAACTTAGCAGCTTAAGACAGCAAGTGTTTCTTACCTTGTACGGTTTCTGAGGGTCGGGAATCAGGAGTGGCTTTGCTCGATGGCTCTGGACAAAGACTCTTGACTCAAGGCTGCCAGCGCTGGAGAATCAGCTTCCAGACTCCCTTGTGTGGTTGCCTCTGTTCCTCACCGGCTTTTGGCCAGAGACCCTGGGACCTCTCCGTAGGGCTGCTCACAACAGGGCAGCTGGCTTCCCCCAGGGCGAGGCAGGGAGAGAATGTCCAAGACAGAAGCTGCAGCCTTGACCCACCAAATCTCGGAAGTGACGGAAGTGACGGACCACCACCTTCGGTCACACAGACCAACCCGGGTACAAAGAGGGGGGACCACCAGGGTGTGGGTGTGAACAGCAGAAGGTGGGGTCCCTGGGGCCATCTTGGAGAGTGGCCACAAGGTCTTTTTATTAAGAATGTTGGCTGAGGGGGTGGGGTAGGATCAGGGCCAGCCTGGGGGTCCTGATTCCTTTGCTGCTGCTGACAGTGGAGAGAACGCACAGTCTGGGCAGGAGCTGGAATCCGGAGGTCCCAAAAGGAGGAAATGGCCAACTTCCTACCACAGGCACCATTTTAGAAGTTCCTTGGAAACATTTGGTGGAAATGGCAGTGATAATTTTGGCCGTGTGACTCCTCCAGTCTATCTTGCTGTGTCACTAAAACTCTCAATTTAGGAACTATGCTGGCATTTCCTCCAGCTGATAAGATGTCTAGATGTCAATGGACGACATGTGTATTTTTTAGTTGCAGCCAATACATTTTAAACTTATTAACAAGACCACAACTAACTTGGTTTTTTGAACTCAAGAAAAAATAGCATATTAAGTAACCACACATCGTAGAGCATCATAACTTCATTGGATCATTTTACTTTTCCCAAATATTATTCCTACCTGATTCAATACCTGGCTGTAAGCAGAACCTTGAAGTGAGGTAAATAATATTTTCACTTCTACAACGGGAGGGATAATTTGGGCATATCTAAAAGGGTAGCTAGCTAGCTAGCTAGAGATAGGAAACCATACTATTAAATATTTTGGACTTGAGATGATTATTCTATTGATAAATGGAATGGTAAGGTATAACAGCCAAGGATAAAATTCAGTTCTTCCTTCCCCCTGCCCAGCTATCATATGTATTTTAATTACTGGAAACATATTATACACAATTGATAGTGTTCTCCAGTCTCACCATTGAAAGTGACACCTTCAAGTCCAAGTGATCGGTTGAAATAGATAAAAGGACCAAAGTTCTGGAAATGTTGAAAGTGGCCCTTGGGCCATTTCCACACCTTTATACACAGGAAGGAGGTAGCTTTTGTGTGGCATCTAGATAAAGACAAGGGACTTGAATTCTAAGTCTTATGTTGATATGCAATCTAAAAATAGTATATATTGATTCTTATACACTTCAACATTTTCTGTGTAAGGCCTTTACATTCTTAGTTATAGGCAAGAGCCCAAGTTTTCTGAGATTCCATAGCCAAACCATCAGTGAAATAGGAGGAAAAAAAAAAAAAACAACTCTTACTGGAAGCCATATGCAAGAGAGAGATAGTGACAATGTCTGAAAAGAAAGCCATTTCTATTTTTTACATCTTTTTCACTACAGTAAGGGTGTAAATTTTAACTGACATTTCCCAAGGAAGAAAATCATTCTGGGGGGGAAAAATGGAGGCAATTACACACCAAAAGTATGTTGAAGGCTTCAATGTTAAGGGAAAATATCTACTTGATTTCAAATATTTTCAACCAAGACAGTTTCTTGCCCCAGACTAATCCTCACAGGCACTGAATGGAACACAGAGCTTCTGGGCAGCCCATGGAGGTGAGGCTGCAAGCATTCGACCCTTGGTGCTGGCATCCCCCAGCCCCGGGAGGTGTGGGCAAGCATGTGCACTAACTAGGTCTCAGTCTCACTAGAAGCAAAGCGAGCGATCCTTTCAGCTCCATCATGCTCCCTGTAATTCTCCTGCCCTGGGAGATGAACGGCTCTCTAAAATCAGGCTGGACGCATCCAGTGTGTAAAAGAGCTATTTTTCCATCCGTTTTTCTGCCGTGACAGAATCACAGGAGAGGATTTATTTGTCTTCCTTATCCCTGTGGTGATCCGTGACAGTTTGTATTTTCCAAAACTGACTGCAAAAACATTCCTGGACCCACGTGCTCTTCTAGAACTTTGTCACTCCTGCAACAAGAGGTGGAGTCTGTCTCCTGGCCCTGAACCTGGGCTGGACTTTGTGAATGCAACAGCAGAGGAGCTCTGTGAATTCCAGGGCTAGGTCGTAAGAGGTGATATAACTTCTGCCTGATACCCACTCTCTCTCAGTCTCAGGACATTCACCCTGGGTATGTAGCTGCCATTTTGTGAGGAAGCCCAAGCTGTGTAGGGGTTTTGCACTTACAGCTGCCTCCCCAGCTGCCACCATGTCACCCATCAGACCTGTGAGCAAGAAAGCCTTTGAGAGGCCTCCGGCCCTGCCACCATCTGACCACAACTGCATGGGAGACCCTAAGTAGGAACACTTGGCTGAGCTAGTCAATCCCAGGACTGTGACAAAAATATTTATTTTTTATATATATATATATATATATATATATTTATTTATTTATTTATTTAAAATATATATATATATATTTAAAATATATATAATTGTTGCGGTTTTTGCCAATCAGTTTGGGGTGATTCCTTACATAGCAGTGGAGAACATGAACATGATCTGAAGAGGTGAAGTATCACACAGTCTAAGAATTATAATCTCCACATTTTTTTTGGTATAACCTCCTTAAAGGATTTTGAAAAACCATCTATGTGCTCACACAGTTTTTACTTGTCACTTAAATTTTTGTAATAAGTTTGCAAAATAAATTTTCACACAAATTCATTGCACTATTCTAAGTGTGTCTCCTGGAGTATCGGTGCAATTTGATAGTTGTGATTAACCATATTTAAAATACAAGAACCATTTCTTCTTTAGAAGTCAAAAATTTCACAGTTTCTTTTTCTCCCTGAACTAGTATTTCTATCTACTTCTCCCACAAAATTTTGTTCTAATGTAATATATGTTTGCATTTAAAAATCATTGATTACCCTATTATGCCTTTCTGCAAAAGAACATATATATATTGAAATTATAAACATTTTTGTTTCCAGTTATCACAAATCCTTCTTCATGTTTAAATCCTTTTAACATTTTTATAAACATTAAGATAATATTTTACAGGAAATACATTTCTTAATGATATTTTCAATTATTTTAAGTATCCATGGATGAATGTTACTTTTGTATAGAACGAGCCAGAGTTCAGCATGAATTTTAATCCTGGTATTTTTGTTTGAATAGATTTAAGTGCCAAGAAACCTCACTCACACAAAGAAGTAGATGGAATTGGAAGCTGTTTTGATAGAACAACGTCATTCTTTCATAACTTCTTCCAAGTTATATGCTAGAAACTATGTAGCAATTCATTATCAAACTTTATTTTTAGTATTCTACCCCGTGACAACTCGATTACATCTAGCTTCCATTTTATTGGTAGCAAAGAACTGGGAATCACTGGGATTGAACATTTCCCCAAAGATGATCTAGGGAACAAAAGGAGGAGGGGGTTTAGATGGCCTTGGAAGACTTTCAGCCAACCTTCCATTTTTCATCCCACTTTCACCTCTGCCTCCAGGGGGCGTCCCTGGGCTCCCAGAGCCTTTCAGGGCGTTTGAGGGCCCCACACATCATGTCTCTTCTCTTTAGGGGCCTGTTGGCAGGCACCCAGGACATAGATTGTTTCTCTGATAAGTCTCCTCACCCCCCTGGCCTTTCTGGATTACAATATTTGTTGAAACTTCTCCCCTGCTGTCATCTTCCTTCCTGAGCTCTTTGACCTTACAGGTTGATACGTCAGGATGGAGAAGAAAGAGATGCATGTGTTCATTCTCCCATTCCTGACTGGTAGTGAAGTAACTAGCAAACAGAAAGCGCGAGTACTTAGACTTAACCAAATGAGTGTCTTCGCTCTGAAGACCAGCCTCGGGTGGCTCTCCTCCTCTGGAATCATTTAAACAGGAAGCCCATCGTTTTTTTTTAATGTGCTCAACGGTGGATTTGCTTTACTGATATTTCCAGAAGTCCTTTGGAGGAAAGGGCCTTAATTAAGCAAAAGGCCCTTTACAGGATGGAATACTGTCCTACACATTGTTGGGGTAAAAAGGATTTGGGGTGGGATATATTTGGAAGAGATTGCACATCACTTTCTTTTCTTGGAGTTTCAAAATACACATGGAAAGCTCTAAGAAACTGTGTAACAAAAAACCTAGAGACTGTCATACAGAATGAAGTAAGTCAGAAAAACAAATATCGTATATTAACGCATATATGTGGAATCTAGAAAAATGGTACAGATGAACCTGTTTGCAAGGCAGAAATAGAGACACAGATGTAGAGGACAAATGTATGGACACCAAGGGGGGAAAGCAGGGTGGGGGTGGTGGGGGGATGAATTGGGATTGGGATTGACATGTAGACACTAATATGTATAAAATGGATAACTAATAAGAACCTGCTGTATAAAATAAAATTAAATTTAAAAAAAAACTATTTGATTGGACTTTCTAAACTTACTGGACCAAAAATCCAGTTTTTCGTGTAATACCTGCCAACATCCTCACCTAACCAGCCTTCCACAAACATCCCAAGGGAAAGGCTGAACTAACTGATACATCTGGTAACCGATTTGGGCCAGACACTGTTTCTCAGAAAGCCCCCTTTCAACTGGATCCTGGATGTGGTGAGGCCGCAGGCCCTGTGCAACTCTCTGCTTTGTGGGCACCCTATGGACCGTCAGCACATGTGTGTGACGAGCTGGATGGACTCTTGACCCCCAGGTTTGAACGTTCCACAGATGGCTGAGGGACAAAGCAACGGGCCTTTTATTTGTGACTTTGACATGTGCACTTTTGGGGATATTGGGAATGTTGTAATTTTCCAGTGCAAACTTTGACACTTTGTTTCTGGGTCACAGAGAAAACACCACCTTTCATCACCAATTACTGTTTTCCTCAAATCCATGCTATTTTTGTCCAGTTTCCTTTGAAAGACCAGAACAAATGCTAAGCCTTTGATTTCTCCACTTGTCATTCGAATTCATGGTACAGATTTTAAAGTCTTACCTTGTGTTCAAGTTGTCTTTCAGAATACGTGACTGGCTCCCCGAAGTACTTCTTTCCCCAGCCCTTGTCACACTGCTGTAGTCACAGCTCTTGCCTTTTTCATGATCGTGTAAGTGACTGACGCTTACTTGGTTAGTCATCAATATCTTCTATACATTGTTTAATTTTCAAGGCCACACTCTCACTTTTGATGTCATTTCATTCCAATCAAATCGCTCTTTATCTATTTAAATTTTACATGAAAATTTGACTTCACATAATCTTTGATAGTCTTTGCTCCAAATAGTGGTAATTCCTTTTAAGCCAGTGCATAATAATACATTCTTCTATTTTTTTCAAGGCTGCTAGAACAAGATTAATTTAGACAATGTTGAGATTAATCCTGCTGCAAGTCAAAACAAGTTGCAACATGCTGGAAAACACTCTGAGTCCCGTTTTTAATTTACAAATTAAGGGTGTTAAGACTTGACTCTTTTAAGGTCTCTTTGGAGAGCTCTATACTCCTGTATGTCGCTAAAGCTCGACTCTTGGGCTTCCATAAGTTATGCAATAACGTTCTTAATCACTTATCATTCATTAGATCTTTCTAAAATTCTTGAGATTCAATTATCTTTCAACTTATTGCAGCTCTTTCAGTAATAAATTCCGTTAACTTGTTAACCACCAAGTTCAAGATTGACCTTTGGCCCAGTGCCTTGCAGTGGCTGCGTGCACAAAGCTACAAGTGGACGCTCCCTTGGGTTGCAATAAGCTTTAAAGGATACTCCAGATAAGTATACTTCAATAGAAGATATCGTGCCAAGAAAGTATAGCATGTGAGGAAGAAAAGAGCACGCGCCTGAGCACGGGAGGAAGTGAGGACAAACTCACAAAAATAAGGACCATCTGTGAAGTTAGTTTCCTGAAGATCCTTGTAGTATTCAGGAAAAACAAGGTAAACGGACAACTTTAGCTTAGAAATCAATTTGCACAGGAATAAATTGGGACCATACTTTGAAGGGCCTTGAATGTCCATCCAAGATTACTAGAATTGGATACTTTGAATGACGGGGGAGTCATCGCCACTAATGAGCCGGAGGTGAACTCTGCGTTTCAGAGGCTCCACTGGCATTCGTGGGCAGGAATGAAGAGGGGAGAGGGGAGAGGCAGGCGATGCTGGTGGCTAGATTCAAGGTGGAGGGGCCCTAAGGGAATGGTCTAGAGAGACACTACAGAGAGGAGCTAAGAGCCTGGTGACTGACGGGGCGAGGGGATGGGAGAGAGAGAGGAAGTGAAGATTGACTCAGTTTCTGAGCCTGAGTAACGGAGATAATTATGGCGCCAGTGACAAGGAGGCAACCACAGCGGGAGAGCTGGTCTGGGGGACAGCTTTGAGCTCTGTTTTAGGCAAGCTGTACGTGAGGCGACGGCCGACATCTGGGTGGGAACATTCAGCTGGCGCCGGAGAAGAGGGAGGTCGGAATCTAGGGCTTGCTGGGCACATGCACGTTCTCCCCGTCACACCCATCAGGGTGCCAGGGCCTCCATCACAGCTGTTTTCTCCTTGCATCATCCCAAAACAAAAGGTCCCGATTTTAGTCTGTTTCCAAATGACAATCTCTTGTGTTCACTCACTCCCGGCTCCTGATACCTTGGTTAAGATTTCACGATTGCTGCAGCAGTCCAGACATAGAGGTACCCCCGGGGAGGTTTAGAGATATGATAAACCAAGAGTCTTTTCTTTCTGCAGTTTTCTTCTGATGGCAGAAACACGTGTCTTTAAAAATAACTCAAATCCAGAAATTTGTAATAAAAACTCCAAACCCTTGCACATGTGCAACAGGAGACATGTAACGCTTATTCATACAAACCTTGCAATAAAAACTGGAAACAACCCAATATCCAATAAGGTAAATAGATACGTTATACATGTTTATATAACAGAATACTATTCTGCAGTGAAAAGTTAATGAATGGCAACTATGTACATCACCAGGGATAAACCTCACAGACAGCGTTTAATGAAAGAAGCAAGTCAAGGATAAACACTAACAGTATGATTTTATTGATACGAGCTCAAAACCAGGTAAAATTGTTCAAGGATACATACATACATAAGTGGCAAAAGCATAAAGGTAAGCAAGGAAATGATTATCACAAAGGCAAGAGAGTGGTATTTGAGGGGTACTTCCAGAAGAGACACACACGGGAGACTTCTAAGGTGAGGTCATGGGGTAGAGCCCCCAGGGATTAGCGCCCTGATAAAAGTCACGGGAGAGCTCACTTCCTCCCCTACCCCTGCTCTCTGCCACACCACGACACAAGGAGCGGTCAGTGGTCTGTAACTTGGAAGAGGGTTCTCACCAGAACCCGGCCGTGCTGGCATCCTGATCTTGGACTTCCAAACCCCAGAACAATGAGACATAAATTTCTGTTATTTATAAGCCTATGGTAAGTCTATGTTTGTTCGTTACAGAAGCCTGAGCTAAGACAAAGATAAAATGAAGCTAAAAGTGGGGTGAAAGCAAACCATCCTATGTAGCACCAAAATATTTGTAATGATATGACCACTTTATAATTTCCTCATCTGTAAACTTGAGGGGCTAGACTAAACGACCAGAAAGACTTCTCACTCTACGTGCTCATGTTCATCCCTTCAATATCACCTAAATGGCTGCAAACTGAGTTCGCATACATCACTGGAGGGGCAAAAAGGGATAGCTGGGGATGCACTAACTCAGTGTTAGACCTGGCTTCAAATTTCTGCTCTAACCCATAATGGCTGTGAGCCACTGGGCAAGGTTTTTCACTTCTCTCAGCTTTAGTTTCCCATTTGTAAGATAGGAAAAGTATCTGCTTCTCAATATTATTGCAAGGATTAGGGAGCTAGTGACTAATATATAACAGGTAGTGGGGAAGCAGTACCCATTATCAAGGGAGGAAGCCCTCTTTCCTCCATCACATACTTTTTTTTTTTTTTTTGCGGTACGCGGGCCTCTCACGGTTGTGGCCTCTCCCGTTGCGGAGCACAGGCTCCGGACACGAAGCCTCAGCGGTCACGGCTCACGGGCCCAGCTGCTCCGTGGCATGTGGGATCCTCCCTGACCGGGGCACGAACCCGTGTCCCCTGCATCGGCAGGCGGACTCTCAACCACTGTGCCACCAGGGAAGCTCCATCATGTACTTCTAATAGATGAAGAAACTAGAGCTGACAAGTACATGGCCATCGGATAGACAGCAGAGCCAGGCGGTCCATAACTCCAGCCTTGTGACTCACTTCTGTGTTCTTTCACCTGTGATGTATTGACCAACCGACCCACCATTTCAGTGATGGGTCAAATCAGCTATCTGGCAAGGTCACATTTAAATACACACATGCACGGGCACACGTACGCGCGCGCGCACACACACACACACACACAAACACACACACACACACACACCCCTTCCCCAGCACCAGTTTAAACACGCTGCAATGGTTATGTTTATACCAAATGGACAGAGCTCAGTTCAGGAGATCTGGTCAGTGAGGACAACAGAGCCAGACAGAGGGTTCGTTTCAAGATACACAAGGATTTAAATAAAAGCCCAGATGGCCTGCAGATCTGGACTCCTTTACTGCCTGGCACTGCGGCTGCAGGGTTCACAGGGAGAGGACGGAAGAAGGAGATAGAGCTTCCGTGGGAAAACCCAGGACACATTCTCAGAGCCTGAAGACTCAGATGTGTTTAATACTCTCCACTAACATTTTCTACAACAATGGAATATGGAAAACAGAAGCACCACAGACCCACGTAGGACAGAGCGATGGGTACTGGCAGAAATGAAGTCAGCACCGTGTTGGAAAAATTATCAGATTTGGAGTCAAAAAACTAGGGTTGGTGTCTTTGTTCTGTTTACTAGCTGAGTGACCTTGGGGGTGGGAGGGAAAGAGGGCTCTCAAACTCCCAAACCTTGTTTTCTCAAAATTAAGATAATGACAATAATACCAATAGTTTAGGGAACGGCTACAAAAATCTAACGCATTGTTGTCATGTAAAAGTTAAACGTCTGTGTCTCAGTCTCCTTATCTGTAAACTAGGGACAATGATAGCACTTACGTTATAGGCTTGTTAGGATTTAATAAGTTAATCCATGTGAACTGCTTATAACAGTGTCTGGCTCAAGTAAGCACGCAAATTATTAGGTAGATGATTATATTAAACTAAACTGTCACCTACCACCATCTCGATCCACTGTCTATCCACTGTTCCAGATGTGTCTATTGGTTTCTTGCCTTTAGTGACTAGTTGTCATTATGAAAGACAGAGTTCCATTTTGCCTATTTTCTTTTCTTCTTAGGAGACAGTGACCAAAATCATTAAAAAAAAAAAACCTCTACTGCAATAATGATTTTTTAAATAGACATATATTACTTATCTATTAACATTATTAAGCATTAATACTATTTAATAATAGAATATAAAGAAAAATACATAGAGTGGTATTTAAGATTGTAATCTAACACAGAATACTGACAATAGAATAGACATATAGAAGGGCAAGTGTTTGTATACGAAAGCCATATGACAATAAGACTGCAAGTAAAATGTATATATCCAACACTATGTGCAAACTTTAATGTAATGGTCTACTTCATGAATAATAATGGGATAAAGGATGTTAAACACAAAACGTAGATTTTTAACCAAAAATTGAACATCATTCCAAAATAACTAGTAGGAACAAAGATGTTTGATGTTTAAAAAAAATGATTTTTCCCTATAAGTACTGTTTACATGGATATAGATTTTTTTTAAAGACTTTTATCTTTCTTAAACCCCAAACCCTGGTTTAAAACAAGTAAAAGACATTGGTGATGGTACAGCGAATAAAGCTATAATTAAAGTGCACCTTGGAAAAAAATGTAAGAATTGACTTTAGCTAAAGTCCCCAGTTAGCTAAAGAACAATGAAGATAACTGTAATATAAAGAGAGGGCATTCTGGAACCCCACTGCCTGGGCTTGAATCCTGGCTCTGCCACTTAGTAGCTGTGTGACCATGGGAAATTACCTAATCTGTCTCTCAGTTTCTCATTCGTAAATTGAGGATAGTAGCAATTAAGTCATGACGCTGTTGTGAAGAGTAAATTAGTTAATAGATGTAGAGATCTTGGGAAAATGTCAGGCACATTATGCGTTCAATAAACGTAAACTTTTAAATTATAACAACTGCATAACGATACTTTAAATATCCCAAATGAATATAGAATAATAACTGATAAAACAAATATTCAACACAAAATGTTGACTTTGGGGGGTCAGCTGAACATAAATCAGCACTAGTCCATTACTATTGCTAAAGATCACAACTCAACGTGACCACGGCATATATAATATTAAAGGAGCATCACGTTTCATCAATCCAAGCAAGACTCCATCAACTGCAGGATCTGTCGTTACTTTAGGAAACATTGAGGGGGAAATGCTGCCGTTGATGCTGTGGCTTATATTTCAGAAAAGTCAAAGTGTGAAAAAATGTGCACCTTGGAATTGATGCACCTTGGAATTGACCAGTCGGAAAAAAACTGGAAAGTGGTCAACAGCGTTAGATTGCAGACGCGTTTGTTTAAACAAAATGGTAGACATACAGTCTAATTTTCCCGTTGCCTTCTAAGGGTGGGAGCTGCATTTCCTGGACAGGAGTGGCCACTAACATAAGTTTAGCTTCTCTTCAACTACCAGTTCCTGCACTGGGGGCAGGAGCCTCCCAGGGACCACGTCCTGCCCCGGCTGCCAGGTACCAGGAGGAGGAACCGGGAGCCCCTGCGTTGCTCTAGGAGGCAGAAAGCTGAAAGAGTTGGTGGTGACGGAAGGTCTGTACTTACCACCAGATCCCAAGAGTCACCGGTGCCTGGGTGGCCTGAGTCTCTGGATTACTAAAAGGGTTCTAGAGAAGTTGTGAAACTTTATTCTTTTCCCCATTCCCAACCTTGCTTAGTTCTTCCTGCAACCCACTCCATATTAGAAATTTGCAAAGTTTCTGGAGATGTAAGGAAAGAACTGGCTGATTGAGAACTACCTAACCCTAAAACCCTAAAATCCTCAAACTCTTCCAGGTTAGGTGTTATTTTAACAGACTTCCCTACCAGAACGAAAAGCAAAATTTTAAAGAGATGTCTTCAAAAAACACTGCTACTACAGCTGAAAACAAGATGCGTCGCAGTGTTGAGTCTGCCATGGATCATCCATGTCAAGTACCTAAGTGGCCAGGTGCCTATGAACTTCAAAAATGTTTGCTCTTCCTCCAGGGCATGCAGTTCACCGAATTCCCCAGCCTCCCTTGCCCCTCAGCACGACCAGGGGACTTAGGAAGGCCGATGGGATGGGCAGACACCACTTCCCATGCATGGTCCTCCACCCTCTCTCCTCCCCTGCACATCGACAGAACACAGAAGATGGGGCAGAGGACTCTGAAGCCTTGGAGGCTGGTGGAGCCACAGAATGAAGGAATCTGGGTCCCTGAATCTTTGTGAACTGTTACAGGAACAAGAAACAAACTTCAAATGTGTTAAGTCAATGAGATTTTGAGGTTGTTGTTTAGCCTACCTTAATAAAGAAATTTTCAATGAACCCACGATGGCCCACTCGTGTATAAAAGTCAGTAGAGAATCCCAGTATAACACATGAATTCTAGTTCAAATTTATCAGAGTGGTCAACCTGAGATAAGGAATAAGAAACAGCAATGAGACCTGGTCAATGAAAATAATAACTAAAAAAAAAAAAGGTTGGAAAGCTGAGCTAGAGAAAGGGTAAACCTACATATCAGATTTGGGGGGATGGTCCTGATGTTAAATATCCTCACTATAATGATTTATCCCCATTTGGGCTCAGAGAAAACATGCTCACCATAGCTAAGTTATACCTAAAAATATTTCCAATATTCTTAAGTTAAATGTAGGATTGAACCATTTTAATTTGATTCTATAACTATATTAATTTATAAGATGGGCATCTCCACAAAGGACTAAACAAAGGGCTTAAAGCACACAGGCGGTTTTAAAATACATCCATGTAGAACAGATAGCCTAGCACTTTAAAGTGACAGCACTTAGCAAGATGGGCTGTGGATGTTCCTCCCTGAGAGTTTTTAACAAAGCATGGTGTCATGTCCTGAAAGATTCCCAGAGTCATAAGCTGAAAAGCTTATAGGGCCAGACAGGTAGCAGGTGGCTATAAAGTGATAGGGAAGGGCGGGGCCTGTAAGGAACTACAGACACACACACAGTGTGAAGGCATTCAGCATTTTTACAATGTGTGGGCAGACTCTCCTAGTTTAGGTATACCTTATTCACTCATCAAGTACTGACTGAATGTCCACTGGCTATCTGAAATCCAGGACTTGGCCTTTCTTGAGGTTTCTTTCCCATCCTAATGCTCTGAAGAATGTCTTATGGTAAAATGGATGAATACATGACAACCGATACAAAACTTAAGACACAAAAAGAGAGAAAAGAACCCAGGTAAAAGATAGAGGGAAAAAAACACAAAGAACTCAAAAAGCAAATAAATTCTTTAAAAATAAAGAGAGTTAAATTCGCATTAAGTACAACAATATACAGTCTACAAATTCTCAGAAACACAGATAAAAAGTGCAAGTGTCAGGAACTATGGTAATTTGAAAATAACAATCTAAATTTTTATTAGACATTTGACCAAGAAGATGCTATAAGATATGAAATGTCAGGTTATGTAGAGTTTATTTACATGCGTTTTGCTATACATTTGGGCTTCTATCTAAACCTTTACAGAAGGAACACTTCATTAAAATGAATTCAAATTTTACAACTACTTGGAACAAAGAACACTGGCCGAGGTGACAAGTCTCTCTTCTTCAGTCGACTGGAGAGCAGGCTTACTGAGTGGCAGATAGAATCTTCATTACCCCCTTGTGTCTGGTGAGGAAGCCAGCAACTGGGAGAAGGTAACCGAATTGTGAGGAGGAATGGTCTATGGGCAGGGTACTAAGATCTAGAGCCCTTCTTGCCTTGAAAGGAAATGAGGTAAATAAGTATGAAATATATGTTAAAATTAGAAAATGATAGTGGGTAATCAAGACAATCTTAATTATTTCAAACAACTCCTTAATTTGAATAATATGAAGCATGTAGTTCTATACTCTTTTTTAAAGTAAAATTTCATTTATTCAAGTTCTAATAATTGTTTGATAGACTGTTTTGTGCTTTGTTAAATCCCGGCAAAAACTAAGGGCTCGTAATATGTATCACTGGTGTAAATAACCCTCCACAGGCACATTAAGCCCAGGAGATTAGGGACCTAAGCTACTCGTCGTACACAGATGACTGTTGGTTATCCTGTATCGGCATTGTCAGAATATTCTGTGGACTTTAAAACAGTCCCACTGCCTTTCTTGTACAGTATTGCTGTAATTCACACTTTTGGCCAATTTTGCTTGGTCCTCACTCCAGTTAGGTCAAATCACTGGCATTTTTATCGACTTTTAAGGAATCATCCTACTAACAGTCTGGAAATAATTGCTCTTCCTTCTGAACTGATCCTTTTATTCTTACAAATTCTTTGTTTTCTTAATGCCTCACTGTAACTGGAAACTCAGGATAGAGCTCACCACATAGCCAGCCAGGCCTGTCCAGAGTCTTCTGCTCCAAGTGCTGGGAAGCCCCTTTAGGAAACCTCTCACCCACAGACCTGGGCACAGCAGACTTGGTGTTAACCAAGGCGGTGCTTTACCAGTGATTTTACTTAAAAAGCTTTGACCATGTAGGTGACAGTGGTTGATTTCTAGCAACTGTTTTAGATATTTCTTACTTAACTCTATTTCTTAAAGTGGTGAGAATGTAAATTCTCTAATTGGTGACAACTGTTTCAACGGCGGCTTAGAACTAATTACTTTGAAAACTAATTTTTTACATACCTTAGCTTAAACTGGATCCCTCTGAAGATCTATCTATCTCAAGGGCAGCATTTTCTTCCTAGGCATGAAAGGTTTAAAATATGTAAGGTTTTAAATTCTCTTTCTAGTTAATCAGTCTCAACCAAGGATTCTCAACCTCTCTCAAGTGATGAGCCATTACATTAAAAGCCCATCCAAGTGCAGGCTCTCAGTTACAGACCAATTTCTATTTTTCAATTCATCTGCATAATTATAGTCTATGCTCAGAATTCTGAGGTAGGGAAGGGTAAGGGGCACCACAACCTGGAAATTAAAAATGCAGTCATTCCAGACAGCCCACCCAGGCTGGTCCAGCCCCACCCCCACCCAAAGCAAAAAAGGCTCCCCGGCTGTTCGGCTGTTTCTTCCCTTCTGCCAAGTGTCAGCACGGTTCTAGAAGGGCAGGAGGCGAAGGAGCCTAGATGTTCAGTGTCAAGTGTTTGTCAAAGAAGTTGATTTCATTGCTCCTTCCCATTTACCTGCTTCTTCCCTCAATGTCACTCATTCGTAGAGAGCACAGTGCCCTCTGGTTCTCTTTTCCTGGTAGTTACGCTGATTTACTCAAGGGTTAACCAGGAATTCAGGGATTTTTAAGCTCTGAATAGGCTGATACCTCTGAATAGGCTGAGAATTCCTGGTACAGCCAAAATCTATGTAGTTTTAAAACCTTTTAAATTTAGTATTTTAGCCAGAAGCATAAAGGATGTAATTTCATTCGAAAATATTTTCTAATGGTTAGTATTTGTAAGAAAAAAAATCCTGATTACAAGTATATTTCACACAGAACTATAACATGCAAGTGATCCAAAGAGTCCTCAATTTAAGACGAAGAATTTTAGCAAGTAAGTTGCTAAAATTATTTGGCTAGGCAATTAAAATAATTCTGACTGCTATAGAAAACTCAAATAAATAAAAATAAAAGACAAAAACAAGTTTTCCTGTTAATATTGAAAACGTTGGTTATTATGAATTTTACATTTCTCCAAATTTGAGAGCTGATCCTTAAATGCTCAGCATCCTGAAAGTTATATCAGTCGAGAGAGAGCAACAGCTTGTTCTCTAGTCTCTCCTACTGAAAGGCTGTCCTCGTAGGTACCACTCCATACGTCCACGGTGAATGGATCTGGCCTACGTTATGGTACATGAACAGAACTATCGGCGGCTTAAAGTAAAGGCAAAACGGTCTATAAAACATGGCAAGACTCTGAGGCAGAAGCTAAGGGACTAGCAAATTTAGAGCACCAATTCTCTTTTCCGTCATTTGTCACCCAGCTTAAAGCAGAGTTTTGCATATGTGAGAGTTAGGCTGAGCTATGGATTATAAATAGATACAGATACACATGCACATAGACACACAGATTCAAAGGGATGATGGTGTGACTCAATAACCCATCTGGTTTGTCAATTTCTAAAACACTATGAAAAAGCAAACTTTTCCAGAATGTTCATACAATAACTAAATTGATACCCTCCCAGGATCTGGAAAACCTACTTCTTGTAGTTACACAAATGCACGGTACAGAGCTGTGCCGTGGGCCCTAATGCTTCACAAAGGCACCATTCAGGCACTGAGCCACGCTGTCTAGGAAAGACTAGAGAGAGCAGCTCAGAACACTCCTGCAGCTACACGACCGCTACATGCACCTGAACGTTTTTAATGAACTTTAGACCTCTGACAAAACAAACACACAAATTACTTTATTTTTAATTGAATTGTGAATCATCGTCACTATAGTGAATAAAAATTCATGACTCAGAATAGCATGCAACTTTTTTTATTGTTTTCTAAATCTATCTGTACACTTAATACTCTGGTATTAACTTTACAAACAGAATAAAGAATACACTACAGTGATATTAAGCTGCATCTACTCACCTGAAAAGGAACAAAGTATCGCCCCTGAAATAATTACTAATTACACAGTACTGCAGACTAATAAACACTGTAAGTACTAAAATGTTAACATTTCAACATACAATGTCAACAACATCCTGCCTTCTTTTTTAATTGGTTAAAACATTTGTTAAGGTCATGCAAAATAAACACTTCATGAAAATGTTAGATTACACTCAAACATCAAGGCAATGAAACCCAAAAGAGCAACTTTTTAATGCAACGACTGGTCAAGTAGATAAACTATTCAGCATATTAAAAATCCAGTAAGTGAAAAACATCAAAAATGTAAACACTAAATTTAGGTAACTGCTCCTCTATGATCTCACCACCTACAATCTTATCTGTGACTGAAGATATACTACCAAAATTGTTCTACATAAGTAAGCTATGTTAAAATGACCAAAAAAATGTCAATACATGATGCCAGGGTAAATTTCTAGTCCACACAATAGTTAAATGTGATCATTCTCTTAACTCTGCTAACAGTAAATGAAAAGTCACACCCAGATTTATCTTCTGTTCACTCCTGCTTTGTTACATGTTTTTAAACTTTTGTCTACAAGTATTTCTTATGAACCTCCCCCAGAATTAACATGCCGATTTAGGAACAGGTGAAGCAGATAAACCTTGCCCTGGTATAGAAGGCAGTGATTTCGGTTTCCCTAACTAAATATTTCCTTGTCACTTGTCAACTGTCACGGACCCTTCTGCTATAGTTACGTCCTCAGTCTCCCATTCCATGAAGATTTTTAGTGCCTATTATTATCCATGTCTCCCTGATTCTCCCAGAGAAAGAATTCATTTTTTTCCTCTCATCGCTCGGCTCACTAAGGAAAGCTGAGCACACAATTTAAAGGAGCTACAGAGTAGACCAGGGCGGGTTCTCGGGCAGGTGGATGGTGCTTGAAGCCATGTCTGGGATCTGGAGAGAAGAGCATCCAGGTCATAGGAAGGTGATCGGCCCCTCTCCATGGGCCACTCTCCTAGCAGCTCACAATGACCCAGTTACTGGGGCTCTACTTTGGGCACTGTTGACTCACATTCTTACCAATTTTTAAAGCCCTCTTTATATTTTCTACTTAAAATTTTAAAACTCTTTGATAAGCAATTTGTCTATTATACAGAACACCGGTTTGCAACTTACAGAGCATTAACCTTTAGTCTCTAGGCTATTCCATAAGCTGTAAGTTCTTATGTTTCACCCCTTAAGAGCAAAATGTGCTTCTGGTTCATTTAACATCATGTCTTCCCTCAAATATTTAATGAATGAATGTTCTACGGAAGGGGTCTCTAGCTTTTAATTTCTGTTGGTGAATTAAGCCCTTTATATTTAATAAACTACTTCTGACCTATCTTTATACTCATCTTGTCTTGCAGTTATATGCCAACGAAAGGTGCAATAACAATATTGGGTTTTTAAGCTGCTAAGTACAAAGACAACGGGGGCTGACAGATGGACCAGGCTATCTTATACTTCCCTCTGTTGTACAGTGTATGTCTCTTTCACCAAAGACCTTCTCATCCGTTAATTATTTGTGAGTGAAATGTACAGGTGGTGTGCGTGGATGGATTCACCATAAAACTCAGGGCAGTCTTGTCACAGGGATTATAGTAACACTATTCTGCTTTTGCTTGTTTTTCTTAAAGTTGCTTGTTTTTCTTAAAGAATGCTTTCTCTTTCTTCTCCAAAGCCTGTACTATCAGAAGAGGCTACTGCGTGCAGCTCTGAAGAATCTTTCGAGAGCCTCATATAACTTGAACGCTGGCTTCTCTTATGCGTCATGCTTTTTAGATTTTCATTCTGAATGGCAGTTGAGTGGGAAGTGGAACCAGACCTCAAGATGACTTGGGGCGTCTCCCTAAGCCCCTCCATTTCATCAGAATTCTGGTTGGCTCTGTTGGCTGGAGCACTGTTGTTGTTCAGAGTCACAGTGCTGGGTGTGCGGTTCAGATTGTAGGCTTTGTGGCACGCTGGCCAGTTTTCTTCAGGGCTGCTGGCTATCAAGCTGCATTCGGAAGGGCTTTTTTTGTCTTCTGAACAAATGGACATCCGAGCTACAAGTGGGTCTTGCAGGCCACTCAAGCTATGTGGTATTCCCCGTTTTCCACTGTGGCTGTCATCTTCGAGCTCTATGAGATTTGCCTTTTCAAGCTGGGAGTCATCAGCTGCTTCATTGTGAAGGGAGTGATTGGGAGAGCTCTCATTGGATCTCACTCCCGAATCAGATGAGTCCTTTTTGTCAAGGAGGGCGTCTGATAAATACTCTTTTGCCTTAATGAAGGTTCTAATAGGCTCCGCACTGTGTTCTGGAGACTTCAACACTCTCTCTACTTTCCCTTCAGCTTTTTTGTCTCTGTCATCTTTGAGCAGTGGAGTATTGTCTGATTCTTCTGTCCCAGACTCATCTTCATCACTTGGAAGTTTCTGATAGCGCAGCCCACCTCCCTTCAGCTTCAAATCTGTCTGGAAGAGACCTGACCTTTCTGAGGACTTCTTGCTTGGGAGAAGCTTGCTGCCTGACTGATCAGATTTTTCATCCTCTTCAGTGATAGGATCCAGGGGTGAGACATCGTTAGTGGAAACTCCTGATGAGGAATAATCTATAACATCTCCCCTCTTCATTAAAAATGACTTCCTTCCATCATCTGGCTTTGGTTCACTATCCCTCCCTTTCTCTGGTTCTAGATTAGAGTGAATGGAGCCCCCGGATGAACTCTGACCCATGTAATATGTGCTGTGTGGAGAAGACCTGCCGCTCATTGTTGTGGAACCCGTGCCCCCTTCTAACTGAGACATCTGGGCAATATATTCTCTATAGGCATCTCTATACTCAGCCTGCACCTTATCAGTAAGCTTTGAAATTTCAATACTGGAATCCTGGGAAGTGAGACTCGATAGACTTGGGGTTCTGCGAGTTTGTGACTGTGAAGACAAAAAAATAATAATAATTTAAGATTCAAATAAACCCAAAAAAAGGCACAATAAACATCAGCTTAGGAAATTTTATATATATATATATATATATATATAAAAAAATATATAAATATATAAATATATATATATATATATGGACAATAAGAATTTTTTAAGTCTTAAAATACCAAATTCTTTTAGAAGAATTCTGCATAACACAGTTTAACAAAAGCTGTGAACTTATGAATAATTTTACTGTTATTAGAAAGCTTTATACAAATTTTAATAAAATTAGTTTATTGTTAATATTTAAAAGTATAATTTAAGGTTATATTAACAAATAACCTTAGGACTTGTTTTTATCATTTCCAACTTTTAAATTTATTTACGGCAAAAGTCACCTTCATTGATAAAATATAAAAGTTCCCCTTAGAAAAGAGAAAGAAGATGAGAGCTAAGATACATCTCAAAAACAAAATACTCAAGTCTTTAAATGTATGTTAAATAGAACCTTTCTCAACTTGCACGACATGAAGTTTCTGTCAAATTCCAGTTCAGTGAAAAAAAAATGTACTCAAAATGCAAAAAAAAAGAGGAAAAAACAGATTTTAAAAGGAAAAGTATAAAGTGCAATGGAAAAGATAAATACAGGATCCAAATGAACAAAAATGGAAGCCTTGAGGTCAACATTCAGGTCCAAGTAAACAGAAATAAAATATTTTTAAAAGTTTGATTTCCAATGTGAAGTTTTAGGACGAGAATTGCTTCAGACCCCAGAAAAGGTTAATAACATGAGGAATAAAAAGTAAAGATTAGGAAAAAGAGGAAGGAAATGGAAGAAAAAGAATCAAGGAAGTTTAAGAAAGGGCAAGAGCAAAGGTTGAAACGAAGCAGAAATAAGGCAGAGTCTTCCTGCCACCGGGAGAAAATGACCCAGCTCCCTGAGAAGGTTCCCTGAGACCCAGTTCAGGACAGTGCCGCCCTCACTCTCAAATGCAGTATGTGGACCCCTTCTCAGGGGATCCACGAGGTCTAAACTATTTTCCTAGGAATATGAAGATGACCTTTGCCTTTCCACTCTCATTCTCACAATAGGGTACAGTGGAGTCTCCAGAGGTTGGTTCATGTGTGACCTCCCAGGAGATTCAACACAGAAGCAGATATAGGAATCTAGCTGTCTTCTACAAAGGCAGGCATTAAAGAGATTTGTAACACAGTATCATTTTCAGTAAATATGTTTTGTTTTGGAAAATAGTCATTTTTCATAAAAATGTTATTTATGTTAACATATAATTGGTTTAAGTTTCTCAGTTTTTATTTCTAATATAGTAAATACTGACAGATAAAACTTACATAAACAAAGGCTCTTTGGGGGTCTTCAATAATTTTTAAGAGTGTAAAAGGATTCTGAGATTTAAAAAAAGTTTGAGAACTGCTGCATTGATAGGAAGGCTGTGAGACTTTCCAGGTCACGGTGGTAAATACCAAGTATGGAAAAGCAGAGGATGAGGATTTCTTAAGAAATGTTAAAAGGAATTCCAGGGAAAAGAAAGGAATTACTGTTGCTGAAACAGGGAGATAAAAGGGTCAAGTGCGGACTTATCATAAAATAAGGAAATTTTTATCTTAGTTAACACCCAATAAAATGGCTTCTCAACTTAAAGAAATAAGATTGATAGTAGGTAGAAAAAGATAATAACCACCAAAAAATATTTTTACTACCAAATCAAACACAACACCCTTAAAAATGGTAGACCTAACAGGTACTCCTTTCTCTAAATACGGCTCCCTTTCAGTAGAGAGTTCTTGGTGGCTACTTACTACTTTTCCTCCCTTGCCTGTCTTCTCTCTGCTCTGTACCCTGCTCTAGGTCTTTTCCTAGTTTATTTTTCTTCTCGTCCAGCCCTTACTCCTTCTCACGTTCTCTCACTTTTGTTTTTATTCCTGATCCTCGCCTCTCCTCCCTCTTCTAAGAACATCCAAAGAAAGAACTCAGCCGTATCTAACACCAGATAATAAAAAGAAAACGAATATCCACGAACAGTGTGCAACATACGTACTGAAAAACCAGGTTATGGTGCTCAAAGGGATAACATGGCAGGTTATCCAATAAAGATGTGTTTTAGCCAATGATTACTGAATTTAACAAGGAAACAGCAAGTGAAAGATGAACTCAGCTAACCACCTAAGTAGGCCAGTTCCTGTTCACCCTCGATGCCATGACTCTATTTTATTATGTTCTCAATTCTTATCAATTTCTGAAATCATGTTATTTTCTTTTTGTTCTACTGACTGTCCTCTCCAGAAAAACACAGCTCCTGGAGAGTAGGGACTCCTCCCTCCATCCTCTTCAGTCAGGGACTCATTAAAGATTTTCTGAATGACTATATAAATGCACCGACATAATCTCAGAGAATTAACCACCACCCTCTTCTTCAGTAATATGAAAAATGGCATTTAATAAATACCTGCCAACTTAGGTTACTGTGACGTGGAGCCCCTTCATCCAGGCCGAGTGTGTTCAGCTCTTCAAAGCTGAAGTTCAGTGTGTAGGGAGTCTGACTGGAGAGCTCGGTGTGAGGCAACTCGTGTGCCGAGCGGTGCGCAGATTCACCGCGAGGAACTGAGCTGCTGTTTTCACTCAGTAAACGTGGGTCCTCAGGGACCACCTGGTTTTCTGCATTTCTCATTTCTAGTACCTTGAGAGAGAGAAAAAAAAAAAGTCATCAGTATCCGCACTGACACATCACATTCTAGAAGCTTTAGAAATTATCTTAAAAATTAAACATAAAGTTACTCTAATGGAAATGAGAAAGCATACTTTCTGTAAGTGAATTTCAAATACATTTGTTCTTATCTGCTTATCTTTCTACATTAATAATACAACTGACCCTTGAACAACACAGGTTTGAACTGTGCAGGTCTGCTTACACGCAGATATTTTTCACTAGTGAAGACGGCAATATTTTCTACATAGTCCAGGGTAGGTTGAATCCGCAGATGCGGAGGAAACTTGGATACGGAGGGTTGACTCTGTTGTCAGTGGATTAGTCTCCGAGTTGTTCAAGGATCATCTATACTAAAAGAAGTACAGTCGCCCCTCAGAATCTAGTGGTTTTGCACCTGCAGATTCAACCAATCACAGATTGAAAATATTCGGAAAACAATTCCAGAAAGTTCCAAAAATCAACACGAATTTGCCACACACTGGCAACTATTTACACAGCATTTACCTTGTATGAGGCATCATAAGTAATCTAGAGGTGATTTAAAGTATACAGGAGGATGTGTGTAGTATGCAAATATTACTATGCCATTTTATATACGGCACTTAAGCAGCTGAAGATTTTGGTATCCACCGGAGTCCTGGAACCACCCACCCACAGATACTGACAGATAACCGTAATGACAACAACCATCACATATGTACTATACTCTAATTTGACCACTGTGTTACTACTTTAATTTAAAATTTAACTTAAGAACAAAACAAAATGCAACTGGAGTGTGTCAAAGAGAACCACAGCTGGACAGTAGCTAAAGCAGTAAAAACAGATTTTAACCAGGAACTATCGCAACGGGGAAAAACGGACCTCAGGATAGAACTGGGCTCAATTCCAAAAGCAGCGCAGACACGTGGGCATTTACAGCCCAGGAACGAGGCGGGGGTGAGTGGATGGAAAGTTGCTAAGAGGAAGCATCAGGGGTAAGGGGGGGTGGGATTCTGGTTGAACTGACCTGACAGGATACCTTCTGGAGGCAGGCCTGGGGTCTAGGACCTCACGGGGAGCAGAGGAGGGGTGCAGGATGAGGAATGTAATCGGATAGCGATAGCGAAGGTGATCAGACACTGAGGGTGAGGTTCTTTCTCAACTGACTTAACAGGATGCTTCCTACAACGGGGCAATGCAGGCGCAACGAGGACAGACACCAAGGTCGAGGCCTAGAGGCTTCGGGAAGCCTGACTGAGTGAGGTCAAGGAGAGTGTCCTGGTCAATAAAAGCATGGAGAATTGGCAGGTGGCCTCTCTCCCAGATTTCCAAGTGAAATGCCCAAAAGGCAAACGGTGCTAAGTGCTGCTGTGTATATTCTACATAACAGGATATACAAGAGCTGTACACATAAGTGTAAAATGTAATTTTTACATGTTTTTTTAAAAATATAGGAAAATATCAGTTTAGACCAGTACTTACTGGCACTTGTTTTATAAAATGTTGTAAATAATTCTACAAATATTAAAAATGTCTTACTGTGCTCCTAAAAAGATGCCAGTCTCCAAAATTCATATTCATTTCCTTCTTCAGTTCATCGATGTTACACTGAGCTAACACACGGCCATTTATGTTTGCCTGAATAAAAACAAACACAAAGATAAACAAAATGTGAGAGATTCTGAACTTCTAGTGATTAAAAAGTACATTTATATCAGAGACTAGAAAATACTGACCTAAAGAAGGTTACCACCCCATGTAATAATTAATAAACAAGCAGAATCTGAATAACACAAGCCACTCCATACTCTTCCAAGTGTCTTAGGCGCTCGAGTAAAATAAATCATTCTTCAGGGACCAACCCGAGAGCTCACCCTCCAACTATTTCCAAAACTACCTATTCTGCCATAAGCAATACCAAAACTGTTAGCTTTTTCCCTCTAATCATAAAACATGAACACGAAGGCAAGCTGCTGGGAGGGGACAAAGACATCTGTCAGCATGTTGGTCACTGATGAACTTCTAAATGAAGTGAAGCGCTGACAAACTTGTTTATCAACTTTACGAGATAACTTCAGCCACCAAGAATGTCCACCAACAAATTTCCCAGTCTATTAAATTCACAGAAAATGATCTTGTCACTATTGGGTCTCCGTAATTCCAGTCCCTTCCAAGTAAGAAATGATAGAATTTTCTTTATTAATAACAGGTAGCTTACTTATTTTACAAAATACAAAACCTGACTTTATTAACTGTGGTAAAATTATGGAATACCTGGGTTTAAAACCAAAAGAATGCTCAGTTTCCAAGTTAATTCTGAAGAAAAGAATGTACAGAGCAAGCCTACAGCAGAGGCCCTGCTGTAGAAATGCAAGGAGCTTAGCAGCACTTAAGAAACCAGTTGCTACGATGGGCTTCAAACAGCCAAGGCCTGAGAGTAAAGAGCTGAGTGGGCAGAGAACCGCTGTCCTGAGGGAAACAAAATCCCCACAAAGGGCTCACGTGGAGACCTCCCTCTTCCCTGACGCTCACCAAGCTGCCGTGAGGAGAGTCAGGTTTGTACCTTGGAAAGGCAGTGCTTGACACTTTCGCAAATGGGGATGAACACTAAACAGATCTATGAGAAAACGAACGTTATCCGAACCTTTCTGACCAAACATAGTTTAAGATTAGTGAAATGGTATATGTGCTCGTAATTCTTTTAAAACCTTTTTAGATGCCAGACTTTAAAGTATGTAAATATTACAGGCTTGTTGTTCATGTTCTCCTTCACTGTATCTCTGATAGAAAAAGTATAACTTAGTGGAAGTATCTATTAAAACGGGGACTGGGTTAGCCTTGTAGATGGGAAGCCTCCTCAAAATCCCAGGCTCGTGGTAGTTACCGGAATTGCAAGAAAAGATCTCGGAAGAAATAAACTTCCTCAAATGCATTAGCCTTGCAAACCCAAACCTCTGAGGTATTTTCAAACGGGACATGATCAGAAGTCCTCTAAGACATGAAAGTGAGAATCTGAGGAAAATGAAGTAAGTATGGTTTACTTGGATACTTATTAAGTCACAAATAAATATTATAATTAAAGAAAATGTAACATAAAAGAAAAGGCCTTCAAATGTTCTATGTTGCATATTGGAAATATAAGTTATTGTTAATCTTAATGTGAAATCCTTTAGAACTTTGTACTTCTCATCAAAGCATTTTTGACTTATATTAGATTTTTTTTTTTGGCCATGCCGCGTGGCTTGTGGGACATTAGTTCCCTGACCAGGGATGGAACCCAGGCAGTGAAAGCACCACGGCCTAACCACTGGACCGCCAGGGAACTCCCCCTTATATTAGATCATTTTACAGGAATGTTGTAATACAACACTTTATTTTCTTTTATCCATTTCTAAACTAAGGGATAAAGGGGCAATTTTAGGATACAAATAGTAAGAAACCTGTTTCCACCTAGAGCTTTCCCATTTCAACAGAGAACTCGTCTTTGAGAAGCTAAATACAAAGTGCTCGCCATGCACAGATCCCGCCACTGGCGCCCTCAGCCCTGTCTCGAGTCAGCGGGGAAACATGCTGGTCACCTTCTTGATGGTCGCACAATACTGAGGCAGCATGCTCTGGTCCAGCCCTTCTATTTGTTTCAGTTTCTCACAAACCGCATCCACATTCATTGAATTCAGTGGTATTGTTCCTGAGGCTGGGCCTGATCCCTAGATAAGTCGTGGAAAAATACATGTATGAATAGCATTTAATGTCAGATATACGCAGTCATGTGACAGAGAAACTTGTGAAGTTACACTGTAAGTACTCTGATTAACAATACATTTTCAAACTAAAGTAAAGACAGCGAATGTGTGCAGTATGGGGAAATGCCATTAGGGAACAGATTTAGCTACTGTTATACCTTAACAAGCATCTTTTATTATAGCAGACACAGCCTGATCAAAACCACTCTTCTAAGAAGACAGAACATTCCACGAGCCAAGCCAAGGCCAACTGCAAGAGAGCCTAACTTCAAACCTCAAGAGGGAAGAGTGTAGCCCTTAATAACAGAAGGACAGGGGGTTAAAAAAAGAAAAGGAATGGGGGGAATTACTGATGCCTATATTACAAAATACAAAAAGTAAATCTATGAAATAATTTTAAAAGTGCCTATATTTTTTGAATGTCTTTACAGACTACCTTAACAGTCTACGACTATTAACTATCTGAAGTTTTCAGATCGTGACCATATTTTATACCCAAGGGGTCTAAAACTTCCCCTTAAGAATCTATACAATAATCATGTAAATATGAAACAACAGCATTACTTCTTAACACATGTGGAAGTAAATATGATCCATTAAAATTTGGTCTCATTTAAAAGAAAAGTCAAAATAATAAATCTAGTATTTACTTAGAAGAAAAACCTTTTCTGAATATGGTGACGTACTAAAGAAGTATTTGCCTGTGGCCAACTGTACATGAAGCTCCTCGATTACAGATGTGGACACTGGCTTACAGAGAGGTAAGTTCTGGCTTCAACGTCACAGAATAAATAGCTAGTTAGTGGTAGATTTGGATGGGAACCCTAACTTATCAGGTCTTATAACTTCCTATTTTCTTTGTTGCAACTGTCTATTTTTAAAGAGTTTATCGAAACTATAACCAAAATAAAGAGAAGACAAACCAACTAGTATAGAGGAAAACACTCCAAATGACCTGTCTTGTTTACCAGTCAATCTAGTCTTAAAATAAATACAATTTATCCTATCCTCAAGTATGTGTAAATTTACATTTTCTACTGCCTCTTTTACCATTACCAAGGTAGACTATGACAGCCCAAACTGCCTGTTAGCTACTTGTTAAACATGATTTGTAACATGAAAGCGTAACATAATACTCTATTATGAACTGATAAATAAATATACACACATAGTATATAAACAAAATATGCCTATATTACATATAAATATAAGTACAGCTAGGAGATGAGACCATATTGGACAGTGAGGCAGTAATTTTATGAGAGGGAGTCTTAGCAAGTTTACAAGTGTAAGACAGTCCCATAAAAATTTGTAAATTAATGCCTTGGAATATACTGCACAAAACACATTTATTTATAGTTTGTTTTCAATTAAATATAAATTTAAAATATGTCATATATTATACGGTCTGAGGTTCAACTACTTCAAAAATACTAACAGCAAAACACTAGTACTTCCAGAATTTAGTTTTCATATTTATATACAAAGTTCTATTTTCTGCCTGGATGAGTATAGCCAATATTCAAAGTGTTCATTAACCAGTATCTACTATGGAAACTTAAACTGCTTTCTATGAATTTTTAATAACCATATTTGTTTTGTTTTTCTTTCTTTTAAACAGGTTTATTTGAGATATAATTCACATACAATTCTCCCATTAAAAGTGTACAATTCAATGACTTTTAGTATATTCACATAGCTGTGAAACCATCACCGCAATCAACGTTAGGACATTTTCGTATCGCTAAACAGGAATCCTGTGCCATCAGCAGTCGTTCTCTATCCCTTCCAACACCTAGCCCCAATCCCCTAGCAACCACTAATCTACTGTCTCTGTGGATTTGCCTGTTTTGGACATTTCATATAAATGGAACCACACAACATGTGACCTTTCACAGCTAGCTTCTTTCACTTAGTATGTTTTCAAGGCTCATCCATGTTACAGCATGGATCAGTACTTCATTCTTTTTTATTGCTGAACAATATTTATCTTTTAAATGATCTTTAATACTGTCTTTCAAATGTTTTTATTCCCCAACCTAGCTCTTCTTTCTGGGTACATTTACACTTGTTTACATTTTCTTGATTAGAAAAATCACAAGCAAACAGTTTGATCACCAGAATAAATAATGATCATCTGGATTATAATTCATAGAATAAAATATCCATGAATCCATACCGATACAAATAAAAAGTTGAATAAGTAAATAAATGAGGAAGAAGAGACAGCTTTTACTTATAAAATTCCAATTAATTAATGCAGAAGAAAGGAACAGAAAATTACCATCAGGAAAACACCACAAGAGTGGCTGTACACTAGATGCACTGGTGGACATTAAAGTTAATGGGCAAAAGTATAAGGAGAAACAGGATATTTTCAGAGTTTTAGAGTATCTCCCCCTAAATATTTACTCACTACAAAGGGAAAAATAAAACTTCACAGTGTTGAAATCTGGCAGATGCCACCTTAACCACATGACTGAGGTTATTAGCATGACCAGTGGGAAGATTTAGGCCCTCACAGATGCTCAAATATGATGCACTGAGAAGGACACGGCATCACTTCTGTGGGTCTCTTGCCAAAGATATATAATCTGCTAATCATAGGAAACAGCAAACAAACCCAAATAGAAGGACGGTCTACAAAATATCTATGATCAGTTCTCTTCAGAAGTTTTAAGGTCATAAGAGACAAGGAAAGACTGAGGAATTGTCACAGATTAGGGAACTCTAAGGAGAAATAACAAAATACAACTGGATTGAATCCTGGACCAGAAAAATGACATCAGTGGAAAAACTGGTCAGATTCAAATAAAGTCTGTATTAAGAATACTGTACAAATTTTCACTTCTGCTCTTGAGAAATATACTACAGTTAGGAAAGATGCTAACATTAAGGGAATGTTATTTTTGTACCTTTTAAGTCTAAAATTATTTTGAAGTAAAAAAAAAAAATTTAATCACAAAAAAACTCTATTTCTGATTGTGCTAAAAAAGGTAAGTATAACAGACATGGAACAGATTAACTCTGTCTGCAATGGCGGGGGGGAATGTAAAATGTTAAAGAGTATCTTAAAGGAATCTGAGAATTCAGCAATGGAGACAAATTAATAAAGATACTACCCTTTCCTTTAAAACAAAAAACTCCACATTATTTTACTTTCATGATCCTTCAAAACTTTTACATTTTATCACTTGAAAGCATATTTTGTCCCTCATTGGGAATTATGTAGAAAATATATATTATCTCTGAATGGCTTTGAGAAGCTATAAGAAAAGACACAATGGATATCCCTGTAATTCCATCAAAGCTATAGTCTGACTATTCATTATTTGTGAGTTGGCTTTTCTCAAGAAAAGGGGTAAATTATCAATAAATTAAAATACATTACAATATGCTTCTTTGAATAAAAGAGAAATAGCGATTACTTGGCAGGTCTCCTCTAAAATAATCATATATAATAAAATTATTGTGAAGCCAAATGAATCTTAGTAGCCAAAAGAATGACCTTTAGATGGAACTCTCATAAAAAGAAGGAGAAGGAGTATAAAAGTGATAAGGAAAAACATATTCAATAACTCAATATGTAAATTCTTAATAGGAAACTAATTACATTACTTTGGCAATACAAAGAATGGTAATACTTTAAAGTTTATCATGCATTCTTACTTGAAATTTACTTGTTACAAGTCAAGAAAAGATCACTTCAGTATACATCACAATTTATTTAAAAATTTTTTTTCTGATACAGGAGATTGAATGCAGAAGATGTTAGTTTGTTTAAACTGTTAAATATAAACTTCAAAATACATACAAATCAGAATTCCTCCGGGTCAAAGTAAAGCTAACAACAAGACAGATTTAAATTACTTTGATATAACTATATGATTTTATATTATAAGTAGATTAAAGCTACACTCTGAAACATTATCATCTCTGGTAAATTTATTAAACAAGCTTAGAACTGATTAGCCAGAAATGAGAGCCATGCAAAGGCTGAAAGCAGCTATTAAGAGAAACCCAAGGCACCGAAATGAGCACAGATTTATAAACAGCCCAGCAAGAAGCTGCCAATGATTGCTTCTAATAGTCTAAAACAAGGAAGGTGAGTAAGATTTCACTGAAAGTTTCTGTACCTGTCTCTGTTTGTTAAACCCACAGTCACACGGCTTTAAGGAAGGAATAAAACAGAATGAAGGACACGAGCTTAAAGGAAAACATCAAATACACATATGTAATAAAAACAGGCAGCACTTTTGTCACTCCTCTTACTTTCCCATGACTTCGAACACACCACCTCTACAGCAACACAAAGCAAGGAACACTCGCATACACACACACACAGTAGTTTCATGTCATTAACATGTGCTTGGTAATTTTAAAATTGTACTCTCAAATTTTATATTCTTTCTCAAAAGAATAAATCATGGGCCATACATTCAACAAGAAAACCAGGTAAATAAAATTTGCTACAAAAAGTCAATATTCCTACTATGTACAAGTTTAAAATTAATTTTTAAATATTCTGATTAAAAACTGCCACTATTAATTGCAGGCCAATTTAATAACAGGGTTTAAATACTTGGAATTCACATGCTCACTTCATAAAATAAAATATTATCTAGCCACACTATAGTTAACATTCAGAGATACACTTTTCAAATTTGGGTTTTGTTTCACTGGGCATGTGGCACGTAATAGATCACTAAAATACCATTTGAAAAGAAAGGCCCTAAGAGCCTTTCAGCTCAAGAAATCATAAATATAACAGTGAAAAATATTTGCATACTGTGAGTAACGTAACTATTTTACTGATGTAGTTCTTTGAAACTCTAATTCAAAGCAGACACACTGCTATTAATTATTCTTCTGTACAAATTAGGTTGGTGGTAAACATTCTTAAAATAGTTAAAATAATCTAAAGATAACTGACAATATTGAGTCAAAGTTAATTTACAATGTTTTTCTTTTACTATGTCATTATCTGGAGTACCTTATGGAAACCTTGTTTTCTAGTTTACATATCAACGTTATTGTAAGTAGGTTTTTTAGGAAGTTACTATGTATATCTGTGGAGACTTGAACTACATGAGAAATTTGGGGTTGGCCAAAAAGTTCATAACATCTTATGGAAAAACCCGAACGAACATTTTGGCCAACCTAGTAATAATTAGGTCAAAGTTGACAGATGAGGTTTAACACCACATGTAAAGGGCAATCTTTAAAAAAACACAAGTTCAGGACACGATTTTGTTATTTTTTAACTTTTAACTGTACTCTAGGATTTCAATGATATCCTTACTGCAGTATCCTACTTCTTCGATAATATCTCAATCAATTTAGTTGCAGTTTATTGTTTAGGAAAAAAAGCTTTCTTGAGCTGAAGTCTGGCACAAAGACTCTGAAGCTGGAAGTGAATATAATTTTTCACTACATTACTAGAGAAAACATATGTTAAAACTTTTCCAAATTGAAACAGATCAATAAAAAAGTGCACTCCTAAAATGCTTTAGAAAGTGTGAGTGAAGCTCCAGAGAAAAGGTGCTGACCGCTGGCAAAGAGCACCCGCCCCAGGCCTGCATCTAAATGAACCTGGAACCCCTGCCTTACCCACGGCAGCTTTAGCTTTCTCATCCCAGTCTGCTCCTGCGCGATGAGAGACAGCTTGATTTGGACATGTATTTGGTTTAACAGGTTATGAGTTCTAAACCAGTGGTGGAAATAAAAATGATCTACAGTTGAGTCCCATCTTTTTTTCCCTTTTAACTTGGTCACTCCACCAATTGGATCCGGTTCAATGAAAACCAAGACCTTCATTTTTAAGACTTTTATTAATTCAGTAAATTTCATCAATCTCTAAAAGGAAAAGTAACAGCACACTGTAAGGCAGGACACTGTTATTAACACTGCCTCTGCAACTCTGAAGTTCTCCGCAATTAAACGTTGTGCTAATTATTTTCATGCCTTTTCAGTGAGGTAGCTGATCTAAATGAACCTATCTAAAGGTATCTAGTAACCCCTGCGGCAGAGGAGGTCGGGAAAGAATGACTTGGTAGCAACACTGATCGTTCCCGCTTGGCAGCCTCAAGCCCATCCGCTCCAAGAAGGCAGGATTTCCATCAGTTTTGTTCACTACCACATCCCACTGTAACAGTGAACCAGTGGATGATCAAACAGGCATCTGAAGGACTCAATGCTAAATAATTCAAGGAAGGATAAAAGGATAAAGAAATGCTCTATCACTCCTTCCTTCGAAAAAATGCTTTTCAAGGAAACACAGTTACCACCATGGGCAACATACCCTAAACAAAAACAGACTGAACACAACACTTGTAAGAAGAACTCTTTGAAAGACCACAACAAAATGCCACTGAGGAGACCTGGCTCGAGACAGGCCCTCCTTGGTGGGTCCTTCCCTTCATGGTCACAGAATGATCTGAACGCCACTACTTCCTTGTGGGACCTGGACTGAAAGAAGGTAAAGGCACCAAGCAAAATTCTCCTGGGAAGCTTTCAAAACTGTAAAATATTTGGAGCATTCAGATAAGCTGGAAATCCTTCTAAATTCTAGGAAAACAAACTGATTCTAGGAAATCAAACCACCTTTTAGGCCAGAGAAGCATCAACAGATAAAAGGCTGAGTTAATCTAAACTGACTGGAGTGTTCATACACTACTCCCACCACTGAGAAGAGGTTATTTAACACAAAACGGTTTTAGTTTCTGAGTCTTTTTAAAGCTCCATGGAATTTGGTCTTTGGGACAGTAGTAATAATAATGATTATTAAGTACTTAAAGTGTGCAAAGGCTGAGTAATCCCTAAAGCAGACCTGTGAGGTAGGTCTGCTTTTTCCAGATGAGGAAGTTGAGTATCAGAGAGGTTAAGTAATTTCTCCAAGGCAAAGAGCTAATCACCAGGGCCTGTTTAACTTGAATGACCAAGTACCTGACCAAGTCATGCTTAGTATTAACAGGAGCAAAGAGGGCAGCATGGTGGTGAGGAACGGTCCATGGAAACAGCCACACGGATTCCAGCTCTGCACCTGGCGCTCCCCTCCCGTGAGCCGCAGGGAAGTCTGCACCGTGGTACTGGACTAGACCATGGGTCCTAGCCTTCTCTGAGGATCCCCCAGAGGGAAGGCAAGTCCAAGGTGGGGGGCCAGAGTTCTTTTTTCACTGGTTTTGTAAACTAGAATTCTCATTAAGATTTCAGTTCTAAAAAAGGCTTTTCTGCTTTGAAAGTTTGAAAAACACTAGTCCTTTCTAGCTCTAATATCCTGGGGATCATATCCTGGGCCCAATGTTAATATATATTTTTTCAGTTTTACAAGATTTGGCATATATTTTCTCTATTATAAAATCACAGTGGAAACAAGCCAGCACAGAGGCTTGTATCTTATGTCTTTGCCTTAGTGGGACCCTCGGACATCTCTGTAATTTATCTGTTAAGTCCTTGGCTGGTCTTCACAAGTCACAATCATTACAACGTTCCTTAATGTGAGAAAACTCAACTATTTTCATAAGGCTCTGCTTTATGAAGGTTTATGAGAAATTCCTTGAGGTAAAAAAAGATGGGACCAACTATATTGAAAAGACCACAGAGAGCTGGTTAACTCTCTATGATCTGGTTTTCTGGTGTTTTTTTTGTTTTTTTTTTAACTCATTATTCTGTGTCCATAATGACAAGACAGTTTGTCCAAAAATGTTCGCATAGCTCCTGACTTATCTATAAGCAGCTTTTGTCATCAAGTGTTGCATACAGGAGACAGATGAATGAGCAGAGATGAACTCACCTGCAGTCTTCGTATCTCAGAAATCATATCGTTTTCTACTACAGTACTGGAAAACTACAGGAGCCATGAAGGGCTAAAAAATTTTTTGTATTATATTAACTACTTCTTCATTGGTTCAGCTATAAAAATCCCATACAATGTTCTCATGTATAGATACTTCTCCACATTTCCACCACTGTTTTTAACACAGCTTTGAACTAAGTGTCTACTTGAACTAGTCTACTTCTAAATAAATTTTACATGCTATTGTCACTGTTAATTTCTTAAAAACAAAGAAGGCTTGGGAAGCAACTATTATTCACTAAACAGATTACAAAACTACCTTTTAATATTAAAAGAACAGCAAATAGTATGGTTATTTTACTAAACAAAGGCACTAATATATTCAGAGCATTTTTACTCTTCGTTATTGCGCTTGCAAACACTTCTTAAGAACTGCATTATTTCCCCTTCCCCAAAAACTCATTTTAAAATTTGCCTAATGCTCCTTCACTGGTCCCTGAAATTACTGACACCTTTTACTCACAAGTGTTTCTCCTTAAGCATGGGAACAGCTACTACTTCAGCATGTCTCTGTCATTAAGACCATCAAATTCTTCACAGGATCCAACTTTCATCAAAAGTTTGCAGAGGAATTTTAGCTCAGAGAATTGCATTGCATGCATGAAACTATGTATTAAAGGCTCTCTGACTAAACTAAAAGTCATTCTTGCATATAGTGGCAATGATCCATGGATTAAATATTCCCCCAACACCCAAATAGAATTACTATGGTTTATTTGTGTCCATAATTCGTGGATAATTGAAGTCTCTCAAACACTTCAGCTAAAATGTTAATGACTTAAAAAGAATCATCAGCTCCTCAATGGAAACATCAAAATGGTTCTCTTCCTATCTCACTAATATTAATTCAAAGAAAATTAAAGTTAAAAAAAACTACTGCCTATTCAAATGCATGTTTTAAGTTAAAAATTATGCATAAATTCAGGATGCAATATTTCACCAAAGTAATTCTAACTGCTATGCTACATTTCTTTAGATTAAATTGATCATGTTTACATGGGCATAACATTCTGCAAATAAATCAACAGAACTTAAGATACAAACTGGGTTCTTAAATTCCACATTGATTGAATGAATGAAGATTTTATGGCTCATCACATTAAATGTATTTCTTATTAAGTACAAAGCCTTTAATAATAAATATACAAAGAGACTTCCTACAAAAGTTGGTTTTTTAGGGCTTCCCTGGTGGCGCAGTGGTTTAGAGTCCACCTGCCGATACAGGGGACGCGGGTTCGTGCCCCAGTCCAGGAAGATCCCACATGCCGCGGAGCGGCTGGGCCCGTGAGCCATGGCTGCTGAGGCTGCGCGTCCGGAGCCTGTGCTCCGCAACGGGAGAGGCCACAGCAGGGAGAGGCCCGCGTACCGCAAAAAAAAAAAAAAAAAAAAAGTTGGTTTTTTAGACACCCATTCTAAAGTGTTGGGGGAAAAAAGTTTTAAATAATTCCCTTTACTTGCTGTACTAGCTCTGTTTATCTGGAAATTTTATTTTAATACAGTTGACCCTTGAACAACACAGGTTTGAACTGTGCGCGTCCACTTATACGCAGAGTTTTTTCAATGGTAAATACAACAGTACTACACGGTTGCGTTGGTTGAATCCGGAGATGCAGAACCACAGATAAGGAGGAACTACTTCCGCAAGAGGGCTGACTGTAAGTTACAGTCTCTATTTTAGACTGCTAGGATTTTAGGCTGGTAGGAGGCTTGGTGCTCCTAACCCCTGCATTGTTTAAGGATCAACTGTATACAGATAAAGAAAAGTAGCGCTGTAGTAGTACTGAATTTACACTAAGCATGGGCACCTAGATTAAGCACGAGCCACTAAGGATCCATTCCTGGTCTATACCATCGAGCTCATAATGTCTTTTTGCAGTCTCAAGGTTGATTGGAGATATTTTCAAACCTATTCTACATGTATGGTACCAACTGCAGGCTTCAGAAAAACAGGCAAATGTGAAAATAAAGCCCAACATTAAGGAACTAATACCACCAAATGAATGCTCCTGATGGCTGCTGGAAAAACCCCTTCCTTATTGGACGACAAAAAAAAAAAACCCATCCCATGTCATTGAAAAAGGGGAAAAGCAGGAAGAAATGAAGGGTAAAGTTAAACATTAGCTTTTTCATTAATCCGTGAACTATAATTATTAGTATTCAGCTACTCTACACCAGCTGCCCATCACACTGCAGATGCACAGTTAGTGAACTGCTGTCATCATGATTAAGACAGTCGTTACTGCTGCAGAAGCGGGAGATGCTCGCGTCCACACCACAAGACTACTCCGTTACCCTCGAGGAGTCTGTGGGTGAAGAAAACCCCTCAGCAGCATCCTCCTTGATAACCTCCTAACAACACAAAACAAGAGTGTGGGTAAAAGGTGAAGGAGTGAGCCAAACAAGGATGATGAATGAACATGATGTTGAAATAATATATAACACTGAAACCTGGACCTGACTAGATTTTTTTCCTTCAATGATAATATTTTAAAATTTAAATAACAGTTTAAGTTCTATAGCTTTTGCCTCCTAATTTAAAAAATACATTAACAGGGAATTTCTTTTTTTTTTTCATTGTTAACACACGTTTATCATCAGGAACACCTAAAATTTTAGGCACAAATGTATTTTGTTTTGGATTAGAGTTAATAGTACATTTGAATACTTCCCTGATTCTATTTAATTTCTGCTATTCAATCAAAATGTTCTTTCAATACGTCCTCTAATTTTTATACCATAGGGCTAGCATATATATACATAGATAGACACAACTACCATATATGTATGTCCTTTAAAAAGAAATCAGAAATTAGCAGATGTAAAGGTTTAGTTTTAAAAGTTTGATAATAAACATTATTGGCCAGAAACTCTGGTTGTAAACAACTCATCATTTACCTCCTGATGCTGCAAGTCATTTTCCTTTCATTGATATTTACCAGAAATGAAAACAAAATACATTTTGTGTTAGTAACAGCTTATGTTTCTTAAAACTACTTATAAAATAACTTGCGCTTTTACTACAGAAAGGAAATAAGCAAACTTCTAATGCTGACTATGTTTCATATTAGAGTAATACTTTAGTTATGCTTTTTTATACTTACTAGGCCATTGCTCTGATCTCTGGGCAAATTCGTTTTTACGGATGGACGTGAGATGAGATGTTGGGAGCCGCCAGGGTAGTACCTTGGCGTGTAAAGGTAAGGGGCAAAGAATGGCTATGGAGAAAACACGTAACAAAACAATTACCGAAATCAAAGTGAAATGAGATGTAGCAAATGAAACTAACCAATAAAATACAACTCCAAGTTTTTAATGCAAGTGACAAAACAAAAGAAAAAATGCCTCACTCATATTCTCTAAGATATCAAACTTAAGACATATTATTTAAATTTTTATATTGTTGATTTAATAAAGCTTTTTAAAAAGCAACTAAAGTTTTGCACCTTACAACTTGACACCAGTTTCTCTTTACATTTAACATTTTTATGGGTTTACCATGTGTCAGGTTCTAAGTGATTTACAAATATTAACTCACACTCTCATAAAAAAAAAAAAAAAAGCAAAATAGAATCTCAATAGAATACTATTCTTTACCAAAAAAAGATTAGCCTTAAGTAAGACCAAAGAAAGTCTGAATTATATGAGAACCTCCTATACATGGACTCCAGGAATACTGTTACTCTAGGTTCCTAGAGTTTACTTTATATTCTATATCCTGGAGTTTACTCTGTCTCCTAAATAAGCAAGCATATTTTTTAAACGGGGAATTCATTGTTTAGAGGAGATCTATAAATACACCATTTATTTGTATCCAGCTTCATATAAACAGGAGCTATCAGATTATATGGGCTAAAAATAAAGATTAAAACATATTAACTTTCATTACACTGATGTAACATCTTCCCTTACTTTTTTCACTCCTGCCATTTTAAGAAAACTGTTCTGCTTTTAACTTTCAGACTAAAAACCTCAAATAACTAGAGCAAAAAATAACTAGATCTAAAAACAGGAGAAATTTTTAAATGTTTTAAAAATAATAAAACGATATTAAAGCATCACATCATTGTTATTCATGTGAAATTAGTGAACACAAGGTCTCCACCTAGATGGTATGGTAATTTAATATTAAAAAAAAATCTTGGTCTCAAAACTTCAACTGTCATCTAATTATCAATTGAACCATTTTACGAAAAATTATAGCAGATTTTAAGACTGGCAAATAAAAACCTGCATTTCACACTGCCTACCACTCAGATAAAGTTTACAAGGATGAAATACATTAGAAAATGCTATTGCTCCACCTTTTTCTCCTTATTTGAGTAAAAGAATGGAATAACATTCACAGGACCTCTATAAATGGTATACCTAATAACTTACGTGGCTGGCATTTCTCAAAAACTGGAAAATTTAAATTTTAGAATTCCTGCTTTGCCACATTTATTCAAATTTCTCTATCTTCCTAGCTTATAAGAAATTTATTTAGGCATGCACTTGGCTTCTATGAATACCAGCCCCTGTGTTTTCTCAAATTAGACTAAAGAGGGAGACAACAAAAATAAAGAAACTGCAAGGGATCTTAGAGTACAGTTCCAGAAAGTATAATACTAGAGCAGATGCTCCAGTTTCCTATAGGAAATATTAGTGTTTAAGACCATTAAAATGAGGATAGCTTGGACCTACTCAACTTGATAGGGTCTGAATACTGCTGATAATTAATTGTGCTCTCATCTTTTGAAGTAGAAAATGATCATATTTATACTATGCAAATGATTATACATGACTGAAGATAACTTGAAATAAAATTCTAGAAATTGGCTACAGTGCTATTATTTGGCAATAGCACCTGAGTCCTACCAGCAGTATTTCCATTATCTCACATTTAAAAGCTGTAACACATATTAAATATAGGTTTACTGAACTACTATAAAAATTATCATTGTTTTAAATTCCAATACAAATTATTATACAAGATAACAACAAATGGAATACTTGTTTATAAACAAATAGAAAAACAGATCCCTTTGAAGCACAGGATAGTCTCTGCTGACCCCATAGAGTTCACTTTCTTATTAAGATAATAAATAAAAGCAAAAAGCATCTCAAATATTCAGACTCAATTGAGATCTAGAACCATTAAAATTCAAAATTCTTCTGATTTTTAAAAAATCATACTGCATTCAAACTTAACACTTTTTGTCTTTAACCTAAAGTACAGTTTTAAAATAATAACAGACCCCATTAGCAGAAAATTTCTAATACTTCCCTGGAAGAAATTCTTAAAATTTAAGACTCCTAGCACTTGCTTACCCTGTTGTAGAATGGATGCTGGGGTCCCGTCATACCACTGTAATAGCTGCTATGAGGCTGTGGTGACACAACCCCTCCTCCAAACGGGGCAGTGAAGGAGGCGGAAGAAGAGCAGGCCGACGCAGGCTGACTGTAGCCCGACGGTGGTCTAGGGGGAGCTTCGTGGAGAGGTAGCGGGGGATACGCAAGTCCTCCGATATTAATCTGGTCTCTTGCAGCTCGAACATCTAAAAGATTAAACAACACCCCAGAAGGCAAAAGAAAATAGAACATTAGTATTTAATCCAATTACCATTTCCTCCTTTAGGTACCAGATAGAAACATGACTGTATCGCTCTTGCCAAGGATTTCAACGGGGTTACAGAAGTAGACAGGAAATTTTGAATACTCCATAGACATTTTAGCAAGAGAAACTCAACTACTTTGCATAAAAGCTTTTGTTCACCATTTGAAAAGTCACCAACATCTGGATTCTTCTCCTCAGTTACCAGAACTATAAACTTTTTTCTGACTTTTCAAGGTATTTGTGCTATTCTAACAGTTCTTGTGACTCATAAAGTTTCGTTAATTATTAATAATTCAAACTTGTGTAGTAAATATAACGTTAGCTAAGATTATGGGTTTGCAAACTATATGTCTCATCCACCTCTGAACAACAACAATAACCAATTCCATAGTCACAAAATACATCTCTGACAACAGCCTTATAACAGGTATCTAAAAAAGAATGTAGGAGTATAAGGCTCTCTCTCCATAATTCCTGGAAAATGCCAAGGTGAGTCAGGAGCACCTGCATCATACAGAAGATGGTATGTTTCAGCAAAGGTTCTGTGTGTGTCCATGTGCATACAGTGGTGCCTCAAGGACAACTTAAATTCTTCCAAAATCCTCATGTCACTGTCCTCAAGTTCTAGTCCACAGATTTAAGCTAAAATTTTAAAAGTGATATAGATTTTCTTACCCCTCTGGATAGAGATCCCTATTAAAGACAGAAGACGGGTGACAGAAGAATTACAATGGACTGACATCTTAAAGTGGTGATTATACCGTTAAGAGGAACCTGATTCCAAAGAAGATTCAGCTGTGTAGGCTGGGCAACATAAAAAGGTCAATTTAACAAACAGCATTTTCCTAGCATTCCCAAAAGATGTCAGACTGCCGATCCGCAGTTTCATTAATTCTCCTGTGTAGCGCTTGGTTCGATATTTCTTGGTGTTTCATGGAGCGCAGGAGAAACTTACACAGCTACGTCAGAAACAGGAAAAGCCTTCAGTGTTGCAGAGAGGAAAAAGTAAATTTATTACTAATACCCACCTGCAATGATTTCCCGTAGTTTGGGGTCTAGATTTACAGTGCATGGCAAAAAGGTTTTTACATCTCGAGCCACAAGAACTGGCGTCCTTGAAGACAAAAACACTTCAAAATTTCTTATATCTCCATCTATTTCCAGGAGTGGCTCAACATCTTTAGTTGTTGGAATATTCTTTGATATTCTTCAAGTAAGAAACAAACAAAAATGGTCATTAATGTCACTATTAGGCAAATTCTGCATGTAACTTAAAATTTGTTATTTATAAAAATAACACATTATACACCTTGCTCTCATAATTTTTTTAAAGGAAAGAAAAAGGAACAAAACAAGTGGTATAGTTACAAAATTACTAAGGTAACAAGTGTGAGGTCAGAATTACATTGCCCTAATGAAAGGCAGGATTTGGGCTAGGAAAACAGAGAAAGGAAAGTAACATATTCTAGGTATGTCACATGTTAATGATTACCTCTCAGTGAAGACTATAAATGAGTTACCATTTTACACATGTGAACAGTAGCCTCAGACAAATTAAACAGTCTGCCTAAGTCACACAACTAAGAGAATCTGACTGGCTCTAAAATCCATGCTTATTATAAAATACTAGGGTTCTTGCCTTTGCAAAGAAAAGAAGAAATAAAGAATAATTTCTAAATAAATTACATGAACTAGAAAAAAGCACAGATTTTTCCTTTTTTAAAAAAGGTTTTATTTTCTATTATAAAAGTAATCTGTGCTTACTATATAAGCATATATATAAGGCAAAGAAATACAGAAAGGGGAAAAAAACCACATCATTTTACCAACCAGACACGATAACTACCAATTACAGTGTCACTTAGTCTATTTTTCATTATGCATAACTTTTAACCTAGTTGAATTTATATATGTAAATACTTTTGTATCAGGCAGAGGTCTTAAATGTAAAAACAAGTGACATTCATTAAAAAGTACTTAGTAAACACTTCTATGTTGAACTATACGAAACTGCCATTTTTACAGGTCAAAACGGTCAAATATTGACAATTCCATAGGGTTCAACCTACTACATGCCAGGCCATGCGCCAATCTGAGGCAGTGAGTAAAAATACATCACAGAGGGATAAAGGAATAGAAAATATGAAGGAGCTTAAAAGACAAGGAAGTAGATGACAAATCTGGATATAACCCAAACGTCCACTAACAAGGAAAAGATAAATAACTTGTGGTATAGCCATATAATGGAATACTACTTAGCAATAAAAAGGGATGGACTTATTTATATATGCAACATGGATAAATCTCATAGTAAATTATGTTGAGTGAAAGAATATAGCAAATGAAAAATACATAGTTGTATTTTTTTTCATTTATATAAAACTAGAAAATGTAAACCAACCTATAGGGACAGAAAAAGGATAAAGGTTCCCTGTGAAGTCAGGGATGTGAGGAAGAGAAATGACAGGGAGAGACTTCAAGGGAACGGGAGGGGACTTTAGGAAGTGATATGTCTGCTCTCCTGACGGCAGCGACAATTTGGTGGGGATGCGTGTTGTGTGTCTATATATGTGTATACATATGTAAACTTCAGGAATTGTACAATTTAAATATGGCAGGTTATTGTATGTCAATTATATCTCATAAAGCTGTTTTAGAATCACTGTAAATCTGAAGATGTCTTCAAAACACTCAATTCCCAATTAGTCAAGAATATTAACTGTGAGATTATACTGAGTCTAGTTTCAGAGAAGCAGTAAGATTTTCATGTTCTTCAAAAAAGTGAAATGGAATCTTACTCTAATACTAGTTATAGTTACGTAATTTCTCTGGGACTAGCACTTTACTACTCAGGCCCACTACTTGGCTAGTAGCCATTTATTAAAAGCCATCTAAAAGAAAATCCAGAGAACAAAATTAGCAAACAAGAAAAGAATAGGGTGCTGCTTAGAAAATAAGGATAGCAATTTTGTCTTAATGAATTTCAGGAAGTCCCTTTTATGGACTCATGCACACGTGCACAAAACAAAAAGCCCTCTGAAATGGGGTTACTTCTTAATAAATTAAACTGGCTTTCAAACTGATTATTAAATATATTTAAAATGAAATGGAAAACTTGAAGAATGGTTTCACAGAATCATCTGCAGAAGTGGCCAAAATATTAGAGCTTCAACAGTTAAAAAGGTAGTTCATCTATTTCAGGAGTTTAACATAAAATACTAAGAAGAGAAGCTAGAAAGATTTAGATAAAAACACACAGCTGACAAGTCACATGAAACAAATTAACTGAATTTTAATGCCAGCTCTGCTTAAGCTTGAATGTGAACAGTGTTCTCAATACGATGAACAATACTGCTGTTCACAAGCCAACAGTCTGCTGCTGGTTTCCAGATTGAAGTCTCTATTCTAACCTTTTGAGCTCAATACATTAAACTCTTCTACTGAAAGAGATATTTATGTAAATGATAATCTTTTGGCAGTAGGCCACCAAAATCATATGTGCCTTTATTTTTCAGATATTTTTCCAAAGGTTAGTATTTAAAGAATTTAAGCAACTTCACTTTTCAATTAGGAGTGAATTTAAATTTCCAGTATTATGAATCATGTGAATTAAAGTTGCCAGCAGTTAAATGGCCCACAGAAGGCATTATAAAACCTCAGGCATCAGTGATCTCCCAGTAAGTTTAAATGCAATCTCCTTCTATGCTACCAATCTAGCAGTACTTGTTAATGCCAACATCAATGTAAGTTAAAAGCATTTTGATTATAAATGACAGTGGTTTAGAGAAAGTCCGTATTAATTCCTTGGCAGAAATTACATAAGCCATTCATATCACTTCCATTCAAAATAAGGTTTTAAATTACACAGAAAAAAATCCATTTTAAATCAAAATATAAATAGGTTCTAAGAGCATAATTTATGAAGAAGGCATATTTACCTTACTTTGTCTAAAAGGAGCTGCCTAATAATGTCATTATTTAATCGTAAGAGATTAAAAATTAAGATAAATTTTCTTTAAAAATTTTAAAAGGGAAAACTTTTAACTGCCTCAGAATTGAATTACTTTGAAACAATTTAACTTCCAGTAGACTCTCAAATACTTTCTATCAGTGAGTGTCCATTTGTTAGATACTCTCTATGCACAGAACACTTGGAGATTCTGGAAGATAGATGGAACACACAGAAAACAGCCACTCAGCATTGTAGCCAAACGGGTCAGAAACAAAAGATAAAATGAAATCCATTGTTAAGTCCATTACTATCTGCAGACAAAAACCCTAGACAACTTTGGAGCTAACCACACTCTCCCCTTCTGTCTTAACCAGGTTAATTCCTGCTCATCCTTTGTCTCTCAGCTCAGCTCCCCCTCTTCAGGGAAGTCTTCCGTGAAACCACATTGCACTCCTCTATTACAAACCCTCATAATAGCACATATGCTTTCTTACATACACATATCACAATTAGAATGTTATTCAGTAGTGGAATTATTTTATTAATGTCTATCTCCCCCCACTAGACGGTAAATTCCATTAAAGCTAAGAACAAGTTTGGTTTTGTTCACCACTGTATCTCCAGTGCTTAGCGCAGAATGCTGTCATATGACTTTTGCGTAATAAATATTTGTAGAGTGAACAAACTACACAAAACAGTATTGTTCCCAAAGAACTCTATTCTTTTAAAATAATTTTCACTTTAATTACCCTTTCTGATATTGAAAAAAAACCCTTGTGCTTGGGAAAGAGTACATTGATCCATTTCAGTTAATTTTTGTACATGGTGTGAAATAAGGGTCCAACTTCATTCTTTTGCATGTGGAAATCTAGTTGTTCCAGCACCATTTCTTGTAGAGACTATTCTTTCCCCCACTGAATGGACTTGGCACCCTTATTAAAGCTTAACTGGCCATAGATGTATGGGTTTATTTCCTGACTCTCAACTCTATTCCACCAGTTTATGTCTGTCCTTGTATCAGTGCCACAGTGTTTTGATTACTATAGCTTTGTAGTTTGTGGGTTTTTTTAACATCTTTATTGGAGTATAATTGCTTTACAATGGTGTGTTAGTTTCTGCTTTATAACAAAGTGAATCAACTGTACACATACATATATCCCCATATTTCCTCCCTCTTGCCTCTCCCTCCCACCCTCCCTATCCCACCCCTCTAGGTGGTCACAAAGCACCGAGCTGATCTCCCTGTGCTATGCAGCTGCTTCCCACTAGCTATCTATTTTACATTTGGTAGTGTATATAATTCCATGCCACTCTCTCACTTCGTCCCAGCTTACCCTTCCCCCCTCCCCGTGTCCTCAAGTCCATTCTCTACCTTTGCGCCTTTATTCCTGTCCTGCCCCTAGGTTCTTCAGAACCGTATTTTATTTATTTATTTATTTTTAGGTTCCACATATATGTGTTAGCATATGGTATTTGTTTCTCTCTTTCTGTAATAAGTTTTAAAATCGAGAAAGAGTTCTCCAACTTTATTCTTTTTCAAGATAGTTTTGGCTATTTGGGGTCTCTTGCAATTTCATATGAATTTGAGGATCAGGTTTCTGTTTCTGCAAAAAAGGCTACTGGAATTTAGAACGGGATTGCATTGAATCTGTAGATCACTTTGGGTAATACTGACAATATTCAGTCTTCCTATCCATGAAGATAGGATATCTTTCCATTTATTTAGAACTTCTTTAATTTACCAATGTTTTGTAGTTTTCAGTGTACAATTCTTTACCTCATTGGTTAAATTTATTCCTGGGTATTTTATTCTTTTAGGCACTATAGTAAATAGAAGTGCTTTCTTAATTTCCTTTCAGATTGTTCACTGGAGGTGTATAGAAACTCAACTGATTTTTGTGTTGATCTGTACCCTGAAACATTGAATTTATCAGCTCTAGTAGCTTTCTTGTGAAATTCTTTGGGATTTTCTACATACAGCATCATGTAATTTGTGATTAAAGATAGTTGCACTTCCTCATTTCCAAATGGATCCACTTATTTCTGTTTCTTGTCTAACTGTACTAGCTAGAACTTCCAGCATAATGTTGAAGAGCAGTGGTGAAAGCAGGTGACTTAGTCAACTCAGACTGCTATAACAGAATACCATAGACTGGTGGCTTAAACAACATTTATTTCTCACAGGTCTTAGAGTCTGAAAGTCTGTGATCAGGGTGCCAGCATGATCAGGTTCTGATGAGAACCCTCTCTGATTTGCAGTTAGCTCTCTGATTCTTTTTATAAGGACACCAATCCCATCATAAGGACTCAGCCCTCATGACCTCACCTAAACCTACTTACCTCCCAAAGGTTCCACCTCTGAGTACCATCACATTGGGGGGTAGGTTTTCAACATATGAATTTTGCAGGGGACACATTCAGCCCATAGCAGCAGGCATCCTTATCTTGTTCCTGTCTTTAGGGGGGAAGCCTGCAATCTTTCACCACTGAGAATGTTAGCAATGCGTTTTTCCATAAATGCCCTTTACCACGTTCAGTAAATTCCCTTCTACTCCTAGTTTTCTAACAGTTTTTTAATCACGAAAGGGTGTTGCATTTTGTCAGATGCCTTTTGTGTATCCACTGAGTAGTCTGAAATCCTTTTTATTTTTGTAAGGTGGGTGGTAACATCCATATTTTCTGATTTTAGTTAATTCTGTCTTTTATTTCTTCTGTCAATCTAGTGAAAGGTTTGTCAATTTTGTTCATCTTTGCAAAGAGCTTTGGTTTCGTCAATTCTCACTACTGTTATTTTATTCTCTATTTATTTCCACTCTAATTATTATTTCCTTCCTTTTGCTAGATTTGAAATTTGTAAAATTTGCTTCTCTTTTTCTAGTTTCTCAAGGTTAAAGTTAGGCTATTAATACAAGATTTTTCTCCTTTTTAAATGTAAGTATTTATAGTTATAAATTTTCCTGTGTGCTGCATCCCATAAGTTTTAATCACCCCTAAAAAGTACCTTGAAGGAATTCTCTGGTGGTCCAGTGGTTAAGACTCTGTGCTTTCACTGCTGACGGCATGGGTTCAATCACTGGTCAGGGGAACTAAGATCCGCATGGTGCAGCCAAAAAAAGAAAAAAGTACCTTGAAAATGATTCCATGAGTCACCTTTCATATTGTGTTGGAGAGAACGGTTAGCATAGGGGGTCAGAAAAATAGACACTTTCCTTGCTATAGCTAAAGTAACAGAATTACTTTATTGCTTCTGTTACTAAAGTAATTAAAAGCTAAAACTCTCCATATGCAGAAGGTTGTGCTGAGTGCAAAGCAACAGTCAATGGAGCAAAGAACCTGTTGCAGAGAAAACAAAGAGGCATCTCCACGTGGTGGTCAGAGCTGATTTTCAAGACAACAGTGCGCACAGTGTCAGGTTTGCTCACTCTTTAAAGTCACAAAAGTAATGCTGCATTTTATAGGCACCCTATTCAGTAAGCGCACTAGGAAACAGCAAACAAAGCACTTGCACATGTGGCACACTGGGTATGTAATCATGCCAACCTTCAGGCTTGCTCGTTTGTTTCTGATGTCTGATATTTGATATGTGTGACTTGTATGCTCAAGGGTGATCTAATTAGGGTTGGTAACTACTGCAAACCATAAAAATACTTGTCCAGGTTGCCACAGGGATCACTGGCAGAGCTAAACAATGTTACTCTTTTACTTACTAGAAGAGCTTACTCTACATTTTTAAAAAACTATTTCCCATTGAGGGTGTTCATTTCCAAGGAGATCTATTTGGCAAAAACATGAGGGCCCAAGATTACTTTTTTTACACTAATGAGGAAACATGTAGGCCTGTAATTTAATGGATAAAAGAGTGCTCAATATGCAAACTCAGTAGACTACCATTAGACACACAATTTGCATATCTGCAGCTGGGCTTCAGCTGAGCTTCACCTGGGTAGCACAAGGTGTAACTTTGGTGGTAGAAGTAATAGGAGGAAAATTTTATGACCACAAAAATCTCATTCTTGTTAAAAAAAAAAAAAAAAAAAGGGCGCTGAATCATTTTGACACAAAGGCATTTACACTCAAAGAGAAATGAGGTTGTTCAACTGCCTAGGAAACAAATGTAGTATAATCAAAGTCTGAGGGGGACAAAAATCCCCCTCTGAGGCTGTTATATAAACTTACTGCGTATTTACATGTTAGATGCTTCCCATTAAATTCAGTTTTAATAAAGGCAGTGATTTCTAGGAATACAATGCCTGCATGAAATGCAACTTGGCTGTATTCTGAAACAAAAAGCAGAGTGTTTACTGCAATGACTTTCCTTAGATCCAGCCTTGATGATCTCAGATTCCTTAAAATAAGGCTGTAATGTTTGACAATTAAAATTAAAAGCCTTGAGACTTTTTTAAGGCATAAAAATGTATTTAAAGGGTGGGTCACTTGTTAACGGTGTGTGATCTGGGACACGTCATTTAACTCTCTAGACTCCAGCTTCCTTATTTCAAAGGGGCTGAGGTAGATTTCTGAGGGCCTATCTGTGGCCCTCCAGATGCTTCCCAAGCCCCTGCCATGTGGGGAAATGCTCTTTCTCTCAAAGTGATGAAGGAAAGCTCTGGCCTACGCACAGATGTCCCTTCCATGTCCGAGCTCCCTTGATTCGCAGTGTAAACACGAGACACGTAAGCATAATTTTACTGGCTGCAAGACTGTACTTTTGGTAACTGCAGGGATGAGAAAGGATCAACAGGGAAGGTAAGACACGAAAGCCCAGAGAAGTAACGAAGAAAGTATCTGCTGAGGCTCAACCGTAATACTGGTAAGGCACTGCCTTCATTTATGTGTATTATGTAAAATGCTCTGTGTGAGGTAGCCCTTTCTTATATAAAATCTAATAGAAAAGATATTTAAATGTTGTAAAGAACTGAAAGGAAAAATTTTTTTAAAAACCAGTATTTGCTGAATACCTACTGCTTGCCATTCTTTGAGCCAGATGTTTTATCTAGTTTATCTAATTTCCCAACGCTCCATGAGGTGTTATTTCAGTTTTTAAAATGAGGAACCTGAGGCTCAGAGAGGTTAAGCAACTGGCCTGACATGGCCTGGCTGTAAGGGGCAGAGCTGGAGCCTGCGTCGGCCAGATTCACAACCCTGTACCCTGCTCCCTGCGCTGGTTCAAACCGAGTGCCACAGACATGGCTCACGATTCTTAAATTAATGATTTACCTGTTTTTAACTCCTTAAAATATAATAAAATAGAATGCTGTTACACATTAAATTTTAACACACTGAAGAAGACCAACATATAAGCCTGTGTTAGCAAGTTATCCTGGTTTTTTGTTTCAATTTTTTGCAGACTTGGAAATAAAGTTTCTCCTCCATCTTCATGTATATATTCAAATTCCTTCATTGTTTTAAAATCCAGACCAGCACTTTTCCGTTAACAAAATTACTCAAGCCAGTACACTACTCCACCCTACGTGCCTGAGCACAGAGTGCCAAAGCTAGTTAGAAAATCTCAGTAATAATTCGTGACGTGACCCAGGTGACAGGACCCAGTCAGAGAAGCAGCACCCAACACTTTGACTATTAAAAAAAAATGTGAGCAACTGTAAAATTATATTAGTGATTCACCTAAGAAACAAAATCCCCAATTAAACTTTCAAGTTTCTGAATCAGATTAATTGAAAATATCCCACCATTGCAAAGCAAGTTTAAAAGTTGGTTAACGTTTGCATCTACTCATGATTTAGAATTATCTTGATATTACATTACCAAAACTAAGTATAGAAACAAATAGATGCTTGATCCAACACAGGACTGCAACAATCATCCACCGTTTTAATTTTAATATTCTTCAGAACAGCTCATTTTCCTATCTGAATTTATCAGGAAATGTTATAATTTGAATCAATTAATTTATATTCATTCTGCTTTATTTATTGGGTTTATACATAAGATTGAATTTGCAACAAGGTTTCCACCAGGGGGGAAAAAGCCTGAAAAACCATGTACTATAGCATGATGCCTACCCCAGTAGTCCCATGCAGGTGATCAGATGATAGCAATTCAGATGACAAAACAGTAATTTCAAGCTAAGGTAACAGAGAAAACTTCAGTAAAGAGGTTGAGGCAAAACATTTCACAACAGACAATATGAAAATAGTTCTCTCTCATTAAAAAAGCAAAGCCCTAGTTTTATATCAAGAGTTTATATGATGATATGACATTTTAAAATATTCTGACAAAAGTAAATAAGATCCAATTTTCATAGCTGTTTGAGGAACACTAATAACATCGTGAGGTGCTAGCAAGCAATAAGAGATGTTCATGTTATTGCTGCCTTTAAGAAATCGTAAGAAGTGTTACGCTAATCATATACAGGGCACAAATGTTTTGCAGTAAAATTCTGAATAACAATCAGGGAGTGGAGGCTCTGAACTCAGAGTCTGCCTATAAATATGCCCAAGATTAAAGCAAAACTTTTATTATATGAGTTATCTTAAAGCTTTAACGTTTAATCAGCACGGAACCCAAGATCTACAATGTTTACGATTTAGTATTTTAATATATAAACATAAATTTGTAAGCAGATCAATTAAAAAAAACTCCTTGTTCTTCATATCCCTTTGCCCAATAGTAACTTTAAAAGAATTTTAGGAGAAAAAAGTACTACACTAAACTTAATAAAAACTATACCATACGATCAGATAACCATTCGTTTATGATCATGATTCTCAGTGCTTACAAAAGTCCTGTGAAGCCATTCTTTAAATAACAGGAGTGAAAGTTGAACCTTAGACAGTTTAAAATGTTCATTAAACTCAGTGTTTTTCTTGTTTTGCTGCCATGGAAAAGGGAAAGCAAAACGCATTCACTCTTATTTCTTGGCCGACCGTGCTAACAATGTTTCTGGTGAAATACTCCCCCCTCGTGGACTTTTTGGACATTGCAAACAGAGGTCATGTGCTTCGTGGTTTTACATAAGCATCTCACCATTACCTTAGCACTTCAATTAGCTGGCATTTTTATTATACATTACCTTTGCTTATTCTCAAATTTTGAAAAGTCTTAAAAGTATTTTCATTTGAAATTCTGAAATCACAAACCTCTGTTGAAAAAAAATAATTTCAGGGAAAATACTGATCTCTACCTGATCTCTAATGGTATATTTAACTTTTTGGACAAATTTGAATCCTTCAATAATCATGTTCGTTTTTTTAATGTAAATATGCATAATATTCTTATTGTATTATAAAATAAACTATAAACCTGCATAGGTAATGATATTTTTTATTTTACATATTAAAACATATTTAGAAAAACTGATTTTTTAATACTGTTTTCAAATAGTCTTCTTAGTTAATATATTTTAGTTTTTCATGTTAAAGTTAGAAACACACAACTTTGAAACATTTAAAATTCCTTCTTTGGGCTTCCCTAGTGGCTCAGTGGTTAAGAATCTGCCTGACAGTGCAGGGGACACAGGTTCGAGCCCTGGTCTGGGAACATCCCATATGACGTGGAGCAACTAAACCCGTGCACTGCAACTACTGAGCCTGCGCTCTAGAGCCCGCGAGCCACAACTACTGAGCCCGCGTGCCACAACTACTGAAGCCTGTGCTCCTAGAGCCCGTGCTCCGCAACAAGAGAAGCCACCACAATCAGAAGCCCACGCACCGCAACAAGCAGTCCCCACTCACAGCAACTAAAGAAAGCCTGCACGCAAGAATAAAGACCCAACGCAGCCAAAAATAAATAAATTAGTTTTAAAAAATTCCTTTTTTGTTCTATATTAGTATAAAATACTGAAAATGGCATTATGAGTTTAAATGAGAAAATATTTAAAAAATCAATTTTACCCTATTGAAAACAAAAGAAAAGCTATTGAAAACGCTATCAAGAAAAAAATTACAGACACTTAGCAGACATAAAAATGGTATAAAGGCTTAAACACACAGATGTACCAGCTGTTTAAGTGCTAAATATCACAACTGATTTTATTTTTTTCAGTTTTCCGTACAAAACCTACTGCAGTTGGTAGACACAATCAGAACTGAATGAAGCACTGATTTGGGGTTTTACATAAGTTGCTAAGAAGTTTGCATTTTTTTAATGGAAAAGATAAATTCCATCCTCTAAAAAAATGTGTATTTGCTACAACATTCCCATTGATACACAATAAATGATTCTAAATATTCACTTGAAAATGAATAAATTATATCTGGAAATAATAAAATTAGTTTAGTTCTGCATTTCTAATATCTCAGACCCACTGCCTAGCTCCGTAGTCACAGACAGCCTCCTGGCTTCCAGAAATGGGGCTGGGGAAGCTCCAACAGCTATGGCCGTATGAACTTAGGTAATGCCCGCTCTCTCTGCCTCCCAGAGTTATGAGTATTAAATGAAATAATCTAGGCAAATCCAATGTGTGGCATATATTGAGGGCTCAAGTAATACTAGTTACTGCTTTTATTAGCATGTGCCGGCACGTAATAAACTCTATAAACATTCGGTTAATGAATGAACACAATCAAAATGTTTAGCATAACAAAAACAGAGTCCAGCTAAGTCAAAGGGCCTTTTTAAACAATACTGACAACAGCCTGTAAATAGAAACTAAAGTGGGAGGAACCTGTCTCAAAGTGTGCCCATAGGAAGCAACTCCAAATCGGGCCATTCATAAAACCATTACGAATGTAAGAAACCTTCCAAACGCAGCTGAACTCACCGTTACAGGGAAATGCCTAGGAAAACACTGCTTTGATTTTACTATCACCTGACAAAAGGCAGAACCTACTAGGTATCAGCTGAAATATGTAGTCACCATTCAACCTTTGTGTTCTGAAAACGTTCTATGTGCCTTGCCCAGGGATCTACTGGTATTAATGACAAAGGAAAATGTTTACCCATGTTTAGAACCAAAGAAGGACACGTCTGTATGGACAGTTATTTTTTTCAAGATAAAATGTGGCTTCTCATTTACCACCTTCCCCAAATCCATGCCTTCCTCAATGCAAATGTCATCATCATATTTCTTTATTCTTTCAGAAATACCCACTACTGCCTACTCTATGCCAAGAATGTCTAGAAACAAGGAATTCAGAAAGGTTTAAGGAAGTTACATTTCGTGGAGTTAAGAGTCTAGTTCAGGAAACAAATATTAAAGAAACAGCAATGCAAATATTTATAAAAGGTAACTATGGGAAGTATCATGAAGTAACATACCAGTGTATAATGAACACATCTAATAAAATCTTGGAGACTGGGATATGCCTGGATACAAAAGGCTTCCCGAGGTAGTGACATTTAAGGTGAGACCAGAATAAGGTGGGAGAGGGGAGGATGGGCCAGAGATAAATACAGGTGGAAAGGTAAAAGGCAAGAGGGAGAAGGCATGAGGAGGGGCCGGAAATCCATGCTAAGATCGTTTGGAGTTCCAGATAAACCTGATTCCTGTATTTAGAATTCTGACCAACTATTTCTCATTATCCTTAGAACCCAATTTGATACTGAAATGACCACCACTTCCATCTTACACTACTCATACATCAAATTCAATACTACTCTACAAGCAAGGTGCTCTGTACACCTATCAGTTTTCAATGCAGCGGGAAGCACCTTTCACTCTCAAGCTGGGGTTTAGATGTGAGGGGTAGCGGGGCAGGACAGGACATGCAGTTGGCAATTCCAAAGGAAAGAGGCAGGTGAAAACACTGACCCAAAAATTACGCTTATAAATCCATCGTTTTATCAGAAAATAAAGAATAAATGATCTTAAGAAACATGAAACTATTACAGCAGAAGAAACAGGCAGGGAAGTCATATAAATTCTTGCAGATGTTTAGAGTAACTAATGAGTTTTCTATCAGGACACTGCAACAAGACTATAGATGATGTTACTCATTTCTCATCTCTCTCATATTCGTGGAGTGCCACCATGGACCATTCTCTACTGCTCATTTCATCTTTACTGTGCGACTGCCACCTACTTTCTCCACAACTTTCCATTTACCCTAATTTTTCTACCCAGTTTCACTGTTATCTTCTTCCCAGCACAGGATTCTGAAAATACACTCCCTTAGGTCAACAGGGTTCCCTAAGTCGGTTCCAAGTTACACTGATATGACCAAATAACAGGCACCTTAGAGCATTCCGGGTACGTGTACAATTTTTTCAAGGCCCTGCAGTGGATCTCTATTTTACTCAGAGTAAAAGCCAAAGTCCTTACAATGTTCCTCCTAAAAGTTGTCGGTGACCCGCACCCCCTGACCTCCCCGACCTCATCTCCCCTGCTTCCCCCTACAGAATTCCCTCCAGCCACACCAGATCCCTTGTTGTTGCTGTTCCCCAAACAACCCAGGCACTCTCCAGCCTTAGGCCCTTTGTCCAAACTGTTCCCTCTGCCTAGAAACGCTTTCCCTAGATACCTACTTGGCTAATTCTCTCTCTCCTCCTTCAAGTCTCTGGTCAATATTTCTCTCCTCAAGGAGGCCTCCCCTGAGCCTCTTGAGCAGTCTGGACCCTGCACCACTCTTCCTCCCCCTAACTCTGCTTTTTATTTTTTCCATAGCACTTGTCACCTCTTAACATGCTGTAGAGGTGTGTGTTACAGAGACTGTTTATCACTCATACCTCCCTGATAGAGTAATAAGCTCCTCAGCTTAGGGATCTGTGTCTGTATTGGTCATGGACATATCCAGGCTCCTACAATGGTGCCTGGTTCATAATGGGTGCTCAATAACTATTTCCTGAATAAATGAATGAATTCTAAGCTTTCTCCCATTAATTTCTCTCATATGTTTGGATGTTGCTACGAGTCTGGTAGCAACAATAAAGAAGTAGCAAAATATATAAATAGATAAACTCAAAAAACAGTCAAACATGTCTAGTTTTCATGCTTCTTTTTTTTCTCTGAACAACAAACAGGCATGATTTGCAGGTATATCGAAGTAAACTAAAAAATTCTGCCCTTCACCTTTATTTATCTTTAGGAACCTGAATTTTCCAATCAATTTCCACAAAGACAATGAATAAAAATAAACAATGCATAATAAGAAATGCATGTTTAACTGTCAACATTACATTTGTTTACGGCATCTTTGTTCATGGTTTGAAGACTCAATCTTCACATTAAACCTAGCAAATATACTGTTATTTATTTTATCCAGTTAAAATATGATTTCTATTTTAGATTATATTTTATTTTTTTCAGCACAAACCTGCTTAGTTTCCTTTCCTATATGGAGAATTATTTCATGATTTTGCAAAAAAATTCAATCAGGTTTTTTTTTTTTTAAAGATAAAGATATTGATAAAGTATTGAACCCCTGAATAAAGTATTTACCTTATATATACATTAAGGGCAAGAGTGTTTTGGGGCAAAAAATGGAAATAATAACTATACACAAGACAGTAATTTAATAATGGTGGAATGATGACAACACCAACACCTACAGAGAAGACACATCATGTCAAGAAGATAGAATTTCATTAAGATTCTCAACTATATATAAAAAACACTAAAAGAGCATACATAAAACAGTACTGGGAATAAATATTTATAGTATCTCAAAACCTAAATTAAGAAAAAATCATCAGTACAAAGAATGTACTTTGTGCTACAAAGGAGATAAGACTTCTTTGCAAATCTAAACTACTGTCCAATTTTTTTATGCTATTCAAATTTATAACTTAAGTCCACATGCAAAAGAAACAAGCCTGTGCATAATCTGGGCCACACAATGGGGTAGGGAGGGGTACCAGTAATCACCCAGAACTTCAAGGAAAGAGGAAGGCGGTGAGTGAGAGCTAAACAGAGGCATGAGATAACTAGAAGTGATAAAACTAAGCTTATGAAAACTTCGGGTGAGTATCAGGAAGGACTATCAGATGATACGATGTTTTATTATGAAAAACATCCTAAGTACAGAAATACTGCTACTTGAATAATTTAAAGATACTGAATTTAGGATAAATGCTACAAACTAGATGTCTGCAGTGTCTAGTCAGCAAGTAGTAGATATTTCCGCAAAAAGAAAATGGCTATGATTCTGAGGTTTCCTCAAAACTTATTAAATTGTTTTTAAAAAATCAAAATAAAGGACCAAAACAAAGTATTGTTTGGTAAGGCATTATCCTTATCACAAAACTAATTCTGACCACATCATCCTAAGTAAAAGGCTGGTTGAGCAGTGTCAAAACAGAAATTTGAAATATTATCTTCATGAAAACTATTTAAATTGATCTTTTAAAAACCTCTATCACTGCTTAAAATGCGAACTGAAAAATATCAGAAATAAAGTTTTATACTAAAATATCTCAATGGTGTCTAAAACTCTGTAATAAAAGTAGACAGAAAATCTTTATCTACAGTTTTTATTTTACTCCCTTTCTTCTTACTAAATGTATGTTAACAAAAAAAGCCCTCAAATGATCTAGACAAAAGCTTTTAGCTCAACACATAATTGCCAGAAAATTACAATAATTGTACCAATTAAAATAATCTTGAATGAACAGTATGTCATCTTAATGTTCCAATGGTTTACAGAGGGATCTACTTAATTAGCTGAAATTGCTTTCCAGTGTTAGTATCAAATGTCATTTGTTAAAAGTTGAACAATTTAGAAAATAATTTAACAAAGCAATTTTACCAAACACCAAGAACCAACATTTTCTTTTTCAGCTGAATATATCAAGCAGATGTGTCATCAAATTGCTATAAAAATAAATGAGGCTTTTTATGGATTAAAAAAATTTTACTACTAGTGTTAAAAATACTATTTTCTGATTGTTTTCACCAAATCAGATTTCTTTAATAAAATAAATGAATATCAATTATATACTGCTGCTTTTTGTCTGTTGTAAATAACACTTTTTATTATTCAAATGACAAGCAATAGCATCAGAGAACTCAACTATGGTTAACTAGAAACAGTCATCTAAGTTATTCTAACATATTCCAATATATGATTTTTCAATGTTGATCAAATTGGCTTCCTATAGTTTTTCATTAAGAAATCATCTTAAATTACTTTGTCAATTCCTTAATGAATTCTCAGATTCTTATTACATTGTCTTTTTTCTCTTCCTTAGACTACCGACAAAGCAGTCTTTATAAGTATTTGCAGGTATATAGGACACAATTATTTCTTTAAAAAAAAAAAGGCATCTCAAAATCACCCTGAATCCAACCCATTCATGGATGGCAGGCCCACCAAGAGCTGAAGTCCAAAATAAGAAATTAACTTAATGGTAAAACAAAGTTCCCATTACCTCATTATACCTCCAATATATAACAATCTATATTTATTTGAACAAAATAAAATATTCCCCCTACAAAAATTTACTCCAAGCTATTTTTATTATATGATTAAAAATACCCCCCCAAAAGCATTTCTTTGACAAATGTTCTACTGATATATTAATGAACAGGGTGAAAAATTACTATTATCTTTAAACTACAGGTGATACATTCTCTTTTGTCTGTAAGATATATTTTAATTAATTAAAAATATAAATTTTTGAAAGTTTCCTTGAATATTAGGAAGTCATATAAGCTTGAGGCTCAAATGCTAGAAATTAGGGTGAAAGTTTTAAAAGGTCAAGTAATTGCCTATTAGCAAATAACAGTAGTTTTAGCCTGAAAAGTTTTCTATCATCCAGAAGGCAATGTTTTAGCCTGACATTGATAAAAACCTGTTAATTGGCCGTTAGAGCCATCACATTTTTACTTTCCTCCAGTCGTTTCAAATATGTATGTTTTACCTTCAATCAGAATATAAGTTTCTCAACACTTGAGTATTTAGGGACAAAAGATATGTTGTATGTAATACACCCTCTAATGGTCTAGGAAAAAAAAAAGGGTGTGTGTGGGGGGGCGGGTAATGGTGTTTTGGGGAGATTCACGCTGAAGTATTTAGGTGTGAAAAACACTTTTGGATGGTTTGGCAAAAGGAAAGTGTATGTATGTGTGTGTAGATATGTGTGTAAGTTGCTCGAGGGCCTAAGATGCTTTGTATAGTTGTCTCTCTATGTACCCCACCTGCTCAGCCAGCCCCTGGAACACATGAAAGCACAAAGGACAACAATCTAAGCCCTGACCCATAGTAAAAACTCACACTAAATACACATTAAATGAAGAAAATTAACTAGAATGGATAAACAAAAATCAAGGGAAGCCATTAGGTCTCACACCTACTCATCTTGGTTTCTTTAAGAAAAGAGACAAGATTTCAGGAAGGCATGTTTTATTCAAATGATAATATCTAAAATGAGACTGAGGGCTTCCCTGGTGGAGCAGTGGTCGAGAGTCCGCCTGCCGATGCAGGGGACACGGGTTTGTGCCCCGGTCTGGGAAGATCCCACAGAGCGGCTGGGCCCGTGAGCCATGGCTGCTGAGCCTGCGCGTCCAGAGCCTGTGCTCCGCAACGGGAGAGGCCACAACGGTGAGAGGCCCGCGTATCGCAAAAAAAATAAAATAAAATAAAATGAGACTGAAATACTCTTCATCCTTTTTATATCTTTTGTCTCCCAGCGACTATCCCAGCAAAAAAGTAACTAGAAAACTACAAAACCATGACTTTCTAATTTAAATTACTGCCAATGATAAGTTAAAAGCTCATTTTCATAAAAACATGCTCAATATTTTCTATATAGTTTGACAACATGCAGAAGAAATAAGATAAATTTTCTGCAAAGAAATAAGACACTGTGCATTTAAAAAAAATTTTTTAAATATATGTGATTTTTCACTTGAATAGCTCATTAACCCAAGAGTTGCAGATTCTGATCATACTTGACCTCACTGATGGACTGTCCATCTTACTTCCTACAGGAACAGAACTGGCTAACTTGACTTCTTGGCATTTGTGGATTGCAGGTCTTAAAATACTAATGAACACTGCACCGTCTGCATCCACTTGCTCCATGCCTTTTAGAGGTACCAGCTGATTCTAACATTAGAATCAATCAATCAATCAAGTGTGGTTTGTGATTCATCCTGCCACCATGAAACAAAATGGTAGGTTTTTTTTTAAAGCTTTCAATAGAGCTACGTATATATACATAATGATCTTCAATTACACGTGGCATGTGTGTAAAGGTTACTAAAACCACATAAGTGTACTAAGGAATACAGTTCTTGGAATCATTTAATGTAAACTATGTCCTTAAGTAAAAATCTTAACAAAGCAACAAATATTTACTGAACTATCACTATGGAGAACAAAAGTAATGGGAAGAGGAAAATTTCTTAATAAGAACCAGGTACTTCATGTTTGTATCCCTCCTCTCTTTTTATTTGTTCAAATCATAGCGTTTATCGTCCTATATTTTAACTATTTACTGTGCTTTTCCACTGCGTTAAAATGTCTTTTTAAGTCACAGAGAAGGTGAAAGAACAGGACAACCAACTCCCAAACACACCTCACCTAGATTCACAAACTGTCAACATCATGTCGCAATACACTTGCTATCTCCCTCCTCCCCATATATAGGTACATGTATACACATCCACATAATATATACACAGGTATACTTACAGACATGTGCGTATCTACACACACATACATACACTTTCCTTTTGCCAAACCATCTGAAAGTGTATTTCACACTTCAATACTTCAGCATGAACCTCCCCCAAACACCCTTACCATGCCTAAGGAAATTAACATTAATTCAAAAATTCTTCCTTACCAATTGCCCGCAAAATGCCCTTCAGTGACCTGCTTTTCTTCTGATACAGATCCCTATCACAGCTCACACACTGCATTTTGGCTGTGGGACCTATCTCTTCAGTCTCCCCCAGTCACCAATATGGAATTCAAGCCAGTTGTCTTGTAGAATGTTCCACATTCCAGATTCATCTGGCTGCTTCCTCAGAATTAGAATCATAGTACAACACGGCTGGCAACGGTACCAGAAAGGTGATGTGGTACCTTCTACCACATTTTATCTAGTGGCCTATGATGCTATGCACCCCATTAATGATGCCAGGCTTGACTGTTTGATTAAAAATGCGATGACAGCCAGATATCGCCACTGCAAGCACGTGTCTTCGCTGTAATTATATGTAACCTGGGGGTGATATTTTGAGACCATGTACGCCTCCTGTGTTCCCCAACAACTTTCCTCCAGTGGTTTCTGCAACCACCGATGATCCTTGCTTGAATCAATTATCACACTGGGGATTTAAAAAAATGATAATTTTTCTACTTCATTCATTCCTTCTACACTTATCTGCTGGCAGTCTCTTAAAACAAAGAATTATTCCTTTTTCCTCTCTTCTAAGTATTACTGTGGACTCACTGGATTTCTTTTGTTGATATGTTATAATCCATTACCATCATTTTTCTTTGTGATTCTCAAATGGGCCCAAGTTTGAAAGGTGCTCCTTCAAGCTAAGTCCTGTGCCCTTCTGTGCAGACCTCACTGTCTTTGAACATTCTCCTTCCTTGATTTCTGGCACAACAATGCAGGCTCCCCCTGAGCTTTCCCTGCCTTAGACCTGGAATCAGCCATTTCTCCAAGGAGTCCCAATCAGAAACCAAGATCTAGGCACCAGATGCACTCACAATTTGGGGGTATTTTTGCTCCCTTTTGGTGGGCAAAACTAGAGGAAACCTCATTTTAAATTATGAGTTAATATTTAATATCTCCAAATCCAGTCTACTACCATAGTGCTCCTCCTAATTTCTTCGATTCAATATTTGTATATCCCTTCTCCCACAGGGAGAACACTGGCTTCCAAAAATATCTATTAATTCATTTTTTACTCTGTCCTATGATACATTCAAAAGGATTTCAGGAGTATAATACCAATACTATTATCAGCAACAAACCTACTAAGCTCAAGATTTCTTTGCAGTTAATTTTGTCTTCAGTATATTATACTAAGAATAAAGAATCAGAGAACTGAGTTCAAAGGTGTTTGAATTAATTTTTTTCTGTGTGGTTATATTTTCAATTTCATGTACCATTAGGATCATCTCTTTCTGTTTGTATTCAATATTAGGGTTTGCTTTTCCCATCCTTTTTGTTTCTCGATTATGATACGAAAGGCAAACTACATTAAAAATATACATTCAGAGACATCTCATTCCCCATCTAAGTAAGCATCCTCTTTAGGTAAACATTTTTATTAGTTTCTGGCTTACCCTTCCCATGGGTTTGTTTTATATTTTCATGAAAAATAATATATACTTACATATGTATATACAGACGTACTTATTCCCCCTTCTTCCTTATACAAACAGAAACATGTTATATACTCTTTTGCATTTTTCACTTACTAATATATCCTGAAATTTTCACCATATCAAATCATAGCTTTTTCTCATTTTCTACAGCTACGAGGCACTCTATTATGGAAGCTGTGCCATAATTTATCCAAGCAATGTTCCCATAAATGTGCATTTAAATTATGCTGCTACAGATAAGGTCACAATAAACAACCCTGTACAACCAGTTTTATAACTGTGGAGGTGTGTGTTTAAATTTCTACACATGAGATTATAGGATCAAAAAGTAAACATATATTTGCCTGGTCGCCTTTGTACCTCCAGCATCAGGACCAGGGCCCCCAAGTAGCAGACGCTTAGATTTTTTTTTGAGTGAACTCAATTATGAATTTTTTTGAGAGCTTTAAAAACTTTTTGTTTATTTTCACATCTCTCCTGCTTCTATTTCCTGAGGACACAGACCTTCTTTCACCAATTACTCACTCTCTTCACAGAACATGCAGAGGGCCCAGTGCTGGGAACCCTAGGCACACTGTCCTTAACATGTGAGAAATTGAGCAATGTTCCCGGACTCCTGAGACACAATAAACTTCTAAGCATTATATTCAATTAAAGGAAGGTGAAGAGACTGACTTGAGTCCTATGTGTATCAAACCAAAAACTGTGCTCATCTAGCAAACATTCATTATTATACAGCACCTATGCTATGATGCAAACGTTTATTCATGAAATAATATTTTACTGCACAACCAAGGGAAAAAACAGTCATGTATCTTATAATAAAAAGATGATTTCTAAAACATCAAAGAGCAGATGCAATCAGTGACACTGCTCCACAGACCCATGGTAGCTGTGTTTCGCTGCCATCTACGAGAGCACCTACTTGACACAGCTCACAGAATTCAATCTGTTTAATTTAGCACAAATTAAACAGCAAAACCTACAAGAGCTCAAGTCTGTAGACTTGATACTACAACCAGCCTCTATATTCTAGAATCAGTTATTCACCTAGACAATATTAGATAAAATATGTACATGAAAACTGGGGATTGGAAAATAATGAAAACCACATGCTGACAATACTCTAAGAAAAATTACTTGGTATCTTAAAAGTTCTGATGTATAAACTCTACACTGAATGGTTCGTTAGATTTAATATTTCATTTACATGTTCAAAAGAGTAGTCTCAATTATACCAAGTTTTATACAATTGTATAGTTCCCTTGTATTATACTTTTTCTAAGAGGTATTTTTATTTAGAGTTGTAACTGAAAACTTTGAAGGTATTAAGTATTCTGGTAAACAAAAGGGATTATAATTTTATTTGTTTATTTGACAAGAAAGTCAAACTCTTAAAACTTGCCATGTTTGACATTTCACTGAGCATTAACTGTATGGCTTTCCAGAAAAAATTAATCAATTTCTTTACCAGAAGTAGATTTAAAAAGTACTTCAGGGGCTTCCCTGGTGGCGCAGTGGTTCAGAGTCCACCTGCCGATGCAGGGGACACGGGTTTGTGCCCCGGTCCGGGAAGATCCCACATGCCGCGGAGCGGCTGGGCCCATGAGCCATGGCCGCTGAGCCTGCGCGTCCGGAGCCTGTGCTCCGCAACGGGAAAGGCCACACAACAGTGAGGGGCCCACGTACCGTGAAAAAAAAAAAAAAGTACTTCAAATGACTGACTATAAAAGAAAAATAGTTCTTTTTATTGTTTTATAGAACAACTTATTGTTCTATAAAAGAACAATAAATTGTTCATATATTTTATAAATCCTTTATTGTTTAATGCAAAGAATGTTTTCCAGCCAGTATTCACAGTTCCCCAAATCCTCCAGATATAAAGCTGTGAATATACCTGCACTAATGATTTGGAAAATGTAACCTCCTTAATATTTCTATAAAGACACTTAGAATAAAAAATAAAATAGAAATAAATAATAATGTTTTAAGGTTTTCATTTTGTATATATAAATAACATCGAGCTAACAGGACTATGAAACATTTTTCATCATATAGGTTACACTGAGATAGGAAGAATATAGACAAATAAGTCTGTAAATTTTCCATAATGGGATATATACCTGTGCTAATACAACTCCAAATTATAATGGAATTAATGAGAATGATTAGTTGAACCCGGAACTCTACATTTTATACATTTTGTATTCATTTTGCTTTATATGCATTAACTTTCTTCTGAAAAGTCAACTCAGTCTAAGGTAAACTTAAATATAAAGAGGTCAGATAAAGTACCTTTCATAGATGGTTTTCAATGTCATTTGATCTGGAATACCTTCAGTCTCTTCCAAATATAATATGAGCCATGAAGTTCGGTATGGCCACTGCTCAGTAAGGTTGATCCAGCTAGCAAGCCTGTCCCAGTTGAAACTTATCTGATTGGCTCTCAGTAATCGCCCTTTAAGGAATACAAAAAATGTTTTAAATTAATAGGCATGTAACGTTAAGCCAAATATTCTGTATATTCAAAAATAATTCAACTTTAAATCTTTTAAAATTTGCCATTTAATTTACACTACAAACTGAAACCTAGTACTTATATGGATATGGCTTAAACACAACTCTGTTTAATTTTAAAGTAATTTTTTTGTGATTTGCCGTTGGTGCTACACACTGCTTTGATGACATTTATGCAGGCAAAAATCTTTCAGGATGGCATGTCAGACGGTCTTGACCCTACCCACAATCATACAGCAGAACATCAATGCACCCATGATAAGCCCCATCCTCCTATGGACCTTGAACAAATCCAAATATGCTGGATTGTACATTTACCCGTTTTATTACGGGTAAATGTACAATCCCACACACTTTCATTTTTATGTACTAAGGGTGGCTTATGTAAGTAATCTATCAAGTGAATAATAATATGTTTCTAAAATTTGTTTACATATATTTAAAAACTCCTATCACCAGGGCTTTCTTAGGACTCTAATTCAGTGTTCTACCATTGGGCATGCCTACATTAGGACACTTGGCAATCCCTGAACTTTCGGAACAGATGATTTGTTTCATTGCTTCATCAATTTTTCCTTGATCTTGTTGGAATTCTGAACTGCTGATATCATTGCTTTTTAAACATTGTCAGTTTTATTTCATCATTATCTAGACTAAGATATCTATTTGTTTTGGTTCAAATATGAATCATCCCTTTCCTTACTACTAATAGATATAGATTTGTAATTCCCCCATCCAATTCTTCCCATATCCTCAACCCTCATTCCCTCAGCAGATCTGCTTTTATGGGCAAACCACATTATCATCACCGGATTCCTTTTCCCCTAGAAAATGGGATCTGGTCTGCTAAAAACGTGACAAGGTCTTTACTTTCAATCCAAGCGAGCTACGGTCACATGCATTTGAGAGCTACAAAAACTCACTGACGTATCACAATATACGGATATATGATACTAACGCTGGGGATAAAATGCTTAACGAAAGAGATATGATCCCAGCCTTCATGAAGCTTACACTCCAGTGGGCCAGACAAATAAATCAAACAAAAATCATGAAATGACTTAATCACAAATTGTGACGAGAGGAGATCCACTCTCAGTAGAGTATAAACAGGTTAACACAGAACTAAAAGTTTAAAACCCTAGACAACTAGAAGCAAGGCATTAAAATGTGCTTGCAACATTGACAACATACTTCTTGAACTTTAAAAGATAAAAAACTGGTGAAAAAAACTTTTAGAACTGAATTGGAAACATGGGTTAAAACAATATGTGAACTAATTTTCATCCCATGATTAGGCTTGATCCCCCACACATTTGTGGGAAGGCAATGAAGGCTTCAAATCTAACTACAGTTGCTCTATTGAGTTTTTAAACCTCACTCATTCAGTATGTTAGTTACTGATGACAGACACAGAAGGCTTACTCCCCACCCTAAAAGAACTCAAGAGTGTACTGGAAAAGATGGATAGATAAGAAAACAATTACTTACAATCCTAACAGATAAGACTCTTCTGGAGATACACACATATTGCTGTGAGAAAATAAAAAATGCACTCCAAATCCAGAAGCAGCAGTTACAGGAAGGTTTCCTTAAGAAAGTAACCCCTAGAACTAAGCTATGCAAGGTGAGTATGAGTCAATCTGATGAGGAAGGGCTGAGGCAAGAGGAGAAAGTTAGGGCAGTCAAACAAAGGCAACAGCAAATGCAGTCATGAATTCATGAAACTAGCAGATACAGAGAACAGACAAACTATTTTAAAAGTGTGAGTGAATAAAAATAACGTTAAGTATTTGAAGTGTTCTAGCATACAACAGTTAAGAAATAAAGCAGCAGCGGGGGCTTCCCTGGTGGCGCAGTGGTTAAGAATCCGCCTGCCAATGCAGTGGACATGGGTTTGAGCCCTGGTCCGCGAAGATCCCACATGCCGCGGAGCGGCTGGGCCCGTGAGCCATAGCCGCTGAGCCTGTGAGCCCAGAGCTGCTCTGCAACGGAAAAGGCCACAACAGTGAGAGGCCCACGTACCGCAAAAAAATAAATAAATAAAATAGATGTATAGAAAATCTGAATTTCAACATTTTAAAATATAAGCGAATTAAGACATCCTAAGTTCATGGATTGGAAGACTTAATATTGTTAAAATGTCAATATTAGCCAAAGCAATCTACAGATTCAATGTAACCCTGTCAAAATCCCAATGACATTTTCTGTAGAAACAGAAAAACCCATCTTAAAATTTACATGGAGTCTCAAGGGACCCTGAATAACTAAAACATCCCTGAAAAAGAAGAACAAAACTGGAGGAATCACACTTCCTGATTTCAAAACTTACTACAAAGTTACAGTAATCAAAACAGTGTGATATTGGCAAAATGCAGACATAATAGACCAACAGAACAGAATAGTGAACCCAGAAATAAATCCTCACATATATGGTCAGATGATTTTTGAGAAGGGTGCCAAGACCATTCAATGGGGAAAGGACAGTCTTTTCAATAAATGATGCTTGGAAAACTGGATACCCATATGCAAAATAATGAAGTTGAACTTACCTAACACCATATACAAAAATTAACTCAAAATGGATCAAGGACCTAAATTTAAGACTTAAAGCATTAGAAAACACAGGATAAAAACTTCATGATATTGGATTTGGCAATGATTTCTTGACATGACACCAAAAGCACAGGTAACAGAAGAAAAAAATAGACAAACTGAACTTAATAAAAAATTTTAAATTCTGTATATCAAAAGACACTATCTGTAGAATAAAAAGGCAACCCACGGAATGGGAGAAAATATTTGAAAATCATATATCTGAAAAGGGATTAATATCCAGAATATACAGGGAACTCCTAAAACTCAACAACAACAGCAAAAAAAGTCCGACTCAAAAATTGGCAAAGGACTTGAACAGACATTTCTCCAAAGAAGATACATTAATGGCCAATAAGCACATAAAAAGATGCTCAACATCACTAATCATTAGGGAAATGCAAGTCAAAACTACAATGGGATACCACCTCACACCCACTGGGATAGCTATTATCAAAACACCAGAAAACAACAAGGTTGGTGAGGATGTAGAAAAATTGCTTGTTTACTGTTGGTGGGAAAAACTTCTTTTTTTACTATGGAAAAAAGTATGGAGGTTCCACCAAAAGTTTAAAATAGAAACACCATGTGACCCAGCAATTCCACTTCTGGGTATATACCAAAAAAGAACTGAAAGCACTGTCTCCAAAATATATATGAACACCCGTGTTATAGCAGCATTATTCACAACAGCTAAAAATATGGAAGCAACCCACATGTCCATTGACAGATGAATGGATAAGCAAAACTTGGTATACACATACAGTAGAATATTAGCCTTAAAAAGGAAGAAAATTCTGAAATATGCTACAACATGGGTGAACCTTGATAAAATTGTGCTAAATGAAATAAGCTAGTCACAGAAAGACAAATATTGTATGATTCCAACTATATGAGGTATTCAGAGTAGCCAAAATGGTAGAGACAAAGTATAGTGGTGGCTGCCAGGGGCCGGGGGGAGAGGAGCAGGAGGATGAGAAGAGAGTTCCAGGTTTACAAGATGAAGAGTGACGTAGATGGATGGTAGTGACGGCTGCACAACTATGGGAACTGTACCCTTAAAAATGGTTAAGTTGATAAATATTTGTTTATTTCATTTAACAATAAAAAAAGAAAAAATATGTATCTTTGAAAACAGAAAGAGCAGCATGTAAAATCTGAATTTCAACATTTTAAATTATAAATTAATTATACTCAGTTATACAAATTAGCATAAAATTATGTTTATACGAAGAGAAAAATTAAAGCTGAGAAGAAATTTTAAAATTTTTAAGTCATCGAGTTTTAAAATAACAGTAGACAACTGGTAGTTGATTTTCATTGTCAAAGCTAATATTGGTTTTATTAGACACACTTAATGCGAATAAAACTGGTATTCAGCAGTGTAATCATATAAACCCAGTACATCCTTTTGTTTCTGAAATTGGATTGCTTTATTAATGTTAAGCCTTATTATCTACCACACAACAGTAAGAAAACAAAATTCACCTGTCACAGAAACAATATTAAGTAATCTTCTCATGGTCTGAGGACTTATGTCACTGAACCAGTCCTCTGTAACCAGCAGTTTTGTGAGATCAAAGGACATCTGCCGAGTAATCGTGCGCTGCATCTGTCTTCTTCGGTAAGTATCCTGAAACAGTGAACCCATACTTCGAGCCTGAGAACTTAAGGCTTTTTGAGAAGTTAATATATGTTTATGTCAACAACAAAAACAATCCAAAATTTTAGTCAAAGAGAAAGACTATATAGTAATAACAGGTATTATTATTACTTCCTGAGGCAGAATATTTACAGAACAGTTATAAAGTAATATTAGCAGCAACTGCATCAAATGCTATGGTTTAGCTTCAGATGTATTTTGATTTATAGTTGCACAGAGAAAGCTCGATGCCTTGAAGATCATAAATAAGCAGAATTGTGTAAAGAAAATTCAACTCAAACTCTTATGGGAGCTCAGTATTTATAGGAACCCTGAAATAATAAAGCAAATAACCCCTCATCTAGATTTAAGGATTCAGCATTTTGATTTTTAGGTTATTTTTAAACGTATGACACAGCTGCTCTAACTATCCTCACATCTGCATAAGAATTAAAGGCTCTCTCCTGGGTGGGGTGGGGTAGGGAATCCCATCTAATCAGAGGAGGAACAGGCACAACAAAGGTGCGTTCTCATCTAAGGTCATGAGACAGGGGAATGTGGATACAATTATAGGGAACCCAGGAGTCCAGACTCACAGGACAGAAATTCAAAACTGTAAATCACACCCTGCTCTTAATTTAGAGCTGTCAACTGTCATTCATAATATTATTTTCACATCCATACTTGTACATGGTAGAGGCATAAAGTCAAAATATCACTGAAGACACATTTTTTAAAATGTAAAATGTCCCAATTTAATGTTAGCAAACTAGGGGGGAAAATAAATGGCGCTAATGCTAGCCCAGCCTAGCCATCCTTAAGCAGCACTATCACCATAACTTACCTGCAAGTGGACATCTTCCTGCCTTGTAATACTCCCTTATTCTTTACAAAAGAAGGCTCCTAAAGATAGGGTAGGACAGGGAAACTACAGTGTTCCAGGAGAAAACCAAGGGACTGGGAAGGGCACAAAAATCACTATGTGGGGAGAAAAAAAGAGTACACATCTCACAAACGTCGGGGAAGGAGGAAGGCCAACAGGAAAACAAAGCAAGGAATTGTTCTCACACTACACGCCTCTCTCTCCCTTACAGCTATGGTGACATGGGTCCCTGGAATAAACACAACTTGACCTGGAATGAACCCAGTGGTTCTCTAACCCTCGATGAAATCATCTGGGGAGCTTTAAAATCTCACCCTCAGAGGTTCTGATTCAATCAGTCTGGAATCTGGAGTGGCACCTGGGCTGAGAGCAGGCTGGGAGAGGACAGGCACTCCTATATAATTTACAGTTATTATGGCTCTAGGTTCAGACATTCCCTGAAAAACCACCTGAAGCTGAAAGGAAATCCAATGATAAAATTTACTGATGAGCTCAACGCAGTATTTATAAAATATTACGTGGCATCACCTTGGTTTTATTTAAATAATAGCAATACAAACAAATGGCTCAAAACATAAGGTAACTTACCCGTCTATTAAGGGCCGTCTTACTACCAAGTTTTGTCATCTCTCCAAGGCTGTTTTGTGAAACTCTCCTGTCAGCATCTTCCTGCAACCCTTAAAGAATTTATCAAGAAAGCACCATTGTATTAAAACTCTGTTGTATGTGATATTTAAAGAGTAGTGAAATATGAACAGTATTTTTCAAGGTAAAAGGAGATGCACCATAAAAAACTATAGAACTACTTCAAACCCAAAGTACCTGAGGAACTCGATCTCTACCTGTATTATCTGAGCATGGAATATCTCCATTAGCTGTTGAAGTTACAAGAAATTTTCTTGCACTGCTTAGTCCACGACTATTGAGGAAAACAGGCAGATGAACTATGTTGCGCATATAGTCATGTCCATTGATGTTTGAGTCACGAAGCACGCTGTTGAGGTTCTGGTTAATTGCCTTTATAATAATATGTGGATCACTTGCAAAAATAGCAATGAATGGGCCTTTTGAAAACAGAACTCGGACCTGCGGTAGAAGAAATGTATAGTTATGATAAGATAAAAACTTTAAATTATCCAAAGTAATAAAGCACCTCTTCAAAATCTGTGTTGTCCTTTGGTGACTATATTTTTAAAATACCATTTCCTTTTCATTCAAGTATTATTCTACATGAAAACAAATTTTACCAAAGTCTCAATCTGGTTTGTCACCATCTGACACTTTTTCAACATTTGAGAGTGATAAAATCTCCAAAGAAAACAATTAATCCTGTCGTATTTCGAGACACTTATGGTCTACATAAGAGGTAAGATCAACACACATGAGAAATATTCATGAATACAGATGACGTACTAACCACATTGGTCTCCGACCACAGTTACACACTGCTGTTTATAACGTACCTTACAGAGAGCCACTGACGTGCCCTACTTTAATAGAACTCTACAAATTCTGTGGTTTCCCTACCCTTAACTCCATTCCAACCATAACTATCTGCAAAGAAAAGCTGGAGTCACACTATGGACTTTAGAGACCCTCTATTCACTTTTTTCCTCACACTGCCGTTAAGCTAGAATTGTTTCAATCTGCTTGTGATGAAACTTTTACTCTTGCTATGTTTCTGCATAAAACATGGTTGTTTTTACAAAAGAAGTATTATTCAAACTCCACTTGAGATACTCATGAAGCGACTCCTCTCAGCTGCCACATATGTGACAATGACAAATTTCAAGTGGTTCAGACATACGGTGTCCAGCATCTGGAGTACTCTGTCCTGCTCACAGGCATCCAGCCCGTCGATGATAACCACCAGCCTTGTCTGATTCTGAGTGAAGCTGTCAATGGTTTTTGCCATCCTGGCCATCAATTCCACTTCACACTTAAGAACCTGTGCAAAAGAAAGGATACAAAGCACTGAAATCTGAGAAGGTTAAGCACATTTCTTAAAAAGCCTGACAGAAAGTCAGCTAAAGGAAGAAAAGAAATCCAATGTCCTCACTGCCAGTTGTGGTTCCGCTTAAAACTGTAGCAAGTGCTTCACCTAAATTAGAGCATTTATTACAATAAAGTAGACACTGTCATATCCATTTTAAAAGGACAGACTTGGCTGAGTGACTTACTTGCTGAGATCACATGCTCTGAATGTCAGAAGACATATTTGAATGCAAATCCAAATAATCTAAATACCACACTACATTTGACCCCCAATGGCACGTGACCTTGATCAAAGTAAGAGGCTGCAGGTAACTGTATAAAGCCCTTTTCTGTTCTAAAAGTATGTTCCTATCTTATATGTTTTGGTGGTTCAATCTGCTTACTCTACCAGGCTCTAGGGCAACCTATATTATTAGGTAGTAATTACCAGCTGTGGAATAATCTGCAACCTTTTGAGTATCTTATAAAAGTCTGTTTTATAAAAATACGTTATTTTTGTAACTTTTCCCACTTCACATATGTATTTTCATAGGAAAAATCTAGAGTAAAACTAAAAACAAATGCAACGCTTTAACACTCCCTAAAGCCCCATGGTCATGGGGAGCATATTCACATTAGGATTATTTTCTGCACGGCTTGTGGGATCTTAGTTCCCCCCGAACAGGGATTGAACTCCGGCCCTCGGCAGTGACAGCATGGAGTCCTAACCACTGGACCACCAGGAACCTCCCAGGATTATTTTCTAAGAAGCAGTGAGTGCTTACTTTCATGAATCCTTCACTTTTCAATTTGTGCAGTTTGGAGGCAGCATTATGGAGGCGTTTCCTTTGAGAATTCAGGAGAGAGTCCAGCACCTGCCACCATGTACGACAATTCAGCACAAAGGCCAATCCCACTATCGACGCAACTGATATGAGGACAGCATTCACTGTCAGATGCTTTGGGTCAACTCTGAATATAGCCAGAAGAGTAATTCCAGCAATAATGCAGCCAAAGATAAAAAGGAAGATGACAAAAGATGGGAGACAACACGTTTTTTTCCATTTATTTTTACCTGTAATACAACAAATGGTTTTAACATGTCAAGCATCCAGAAAATCTCAATCATTACGGTGACAGCATATAACAAATCTGATGTTCAACTCATGTTTTCATGCACTGCATCCACCCCATCCTCAAGCCCTACATACACACAAAGAAGAGAAGGAGGTCCTACCCTGCGTATCTTCAGTCTTGAATACTCGGAAAAGCCTGGTTGCCAAAAAGCCAAACTCTCTTTCACAAGCATCCGAGAGGGTGGCAATCATTTCAGCCATTGATGTTTCTCCACCTACACTGGACAACCTATTGTAATCTGTAAACAAAAACCTTGAGGAAAGGGGAAAGAAAATGTTACTCAGCTATCTAAAGAAACGATTTCAACATATGTTATCTCTATCATTTAGCCTGTATTTCTTCATGTCTCTTTCAAAAGGTTGCTTTTAAAATTCTAAGGAGGGAAAACAACTTGTAATTAGGTATCTTCCATTTCTAACATCTTATATACTTTTCTCAGGAAAAGGCAATAACAAAAGTTAAATGTAGTAGACTTACATGAAGTAATTCTGACTAAAGGCAGAAAGGGAAAAAGATTATGACAGCTTAGCCAAGGAATCAGACATCTCAATAGATCTCATGATACAACGATTAAAATGATTAAAAGGTGACACCCCGGGCTTCCCTGGTGGCGCAGTGGTTGAGAGTCCACCTGCCAATGCAGGGGACACGGGTTCGTGCCGTGGTCCGGGAAGATCCCACATGCCGCGGAGCGGCTGGGCCTGTGAGCCGTGGCCGCTGAGCCTGCGCGTCCAGAGCCTGTGCTCCGCAACGGGAGAGGCCACAGCAGTGAGAGGCCCGCGTACCGCAAAAAAAAAAAAAGGTGACACCCCGTATCAGCCAAAAGAAGCTGCACAAAGAAAGTTTTCTAAGCATCAACTGAAGAGATTAAAACCTTGAGAAAATATTATAATAATTAAGAATTGAATGCCATTTAAAAACTCAAGCTTTAGAATGTTTTATTTATAGCTTAAACATCTACCAGGGATTTAGAAAGAAGCTATAAAATATTCATTTCACAGTTGTTCTGCAAAGTAACTGAATTATTCGTATTTTGAGTCTCTGAATGGATATTATTTCTGCATTAGTTCCTTTCTTCCCTTCTACCCCTAAACTAAACTCTCATCTCAATCCTGTAGATAGGCATTGCTTTCAAAATACAATCTAGGATCACACTGTAATATGTATCTGCATGCTATTTTAATTGTTCTAATTTTTTTAAAAAATACCATCTCATTAATTTAAAGTGCTTCTATTTTATATAAAAATATCTTCTCCAATTCTTTTATTACACTCCGCATATTTTCTTTTTACGCTTTTCATTTTAACTTCTCATTTTAAATCCTTTTCTTAATACTCCTATATGTCAATTATTTGTAAGCTTTCATCTTCCTCTCTTATAGTTTTGATGTCTTATCTGGTTTGGCCTATTTACTTTCAGCTTAACTTAAACATATTTTATCTTATAATAATTTTTAAATTCTTAATCTTTTAGTGCATATTTAATTATTTTACTAATTTCTATTGAATTCCTTTTGCTTTCAGTTCTCTAAACTTTTTTTTTTTTCATTTTACTTGCCTCTGGAGCCCTCTAGCCTTCCTTTACTCTTTGACTTACATGTTTCTCATCTTTTCTGAACTGTTTTCTCATACATTTCCTATTTGCTATTAAAAATAATTTTAGAGGAGTGGGTAAATATATTTCCACAGGTGAGAGGAAAGAGCAGCTCAGAGCGCAAGCTGAATTGCCAAAGTTACACCCTGATGTAAACAGATGCCAAGACTCCTTTCACTCTTTTCAAATAGACCAGCACTCTTTTCAAATTTGTCCAAAGGATGACAACAGGTGTCATAAGGGGGGAACATGGGTTTATGCTCAAATAAAATTTGGTAAATCAAAGTTAACTTGATTTCTTTATGAAAAGGTGTCTCTGATCCTTTAATGTACAAGAGGGAGCTATAATATGAAGTGTTTCCCACACAGATTTGACCAGGGAGTATTTGTTTGCTTTACTTCTCACATTAAAAAGTTTAAGGGACCAATGTTTTTTTGGAATATACATTGAGAAATGATGCATTATAAACTTTTACTTGCTTCATCTTATTAAAAGTTACTTCTGTCAAAGGGACCAACTCACCTCACAGGTAAAGCTTTAGTGGTTTGCTCTGGCAATTCAGGCGGATTCACAAACATCAATTTGAGGAGGAGCTCCAAATACCCAATATGTCTTGCCAATCTAGTACTGAGGACCCAGGCCCAATTCCAATTCTCTCCTTCCCTTCGTCCACCAAAGTAAACGACAACTGAAATTCACGGTTTAAAACAAAATTATCCAGAACAATCATTAGTCAAGCAGCCTCTTTTCTCCAAACAGTCAAGTATCAAGTAGTAACAGGCAGACTTACATAATTTTCATGGTCCCATTCCATTTCCTAACTACTCCTCAAAGAATTACTCAATTAATTAACCTCCCCCAACATACATCAGGTATGTGAAAAATGGAAAGTAAGCTGACTAAAATATGACATAAGAAACACAATCAGAAAGATAATGCCTTAAACAGAAACATAACCCTTAGTTCAGATTCAAACATAAAGACTGGTTTTATCACTACTTGCAAATGCTGAAGTTACCAGTAGTTCCTCCAAAGGTAAATCTATTTCCTTTCTTGCAACTGAAGACACTCGCGAGAACAGGGATTATATATATTTATTACTTTGCTTTTAGATAAAATAAAAATTACAGGCATGGTCAAAATGATCAAGAGCACGTCATGACAGCTATAAAAACTTATTTGTAAAAAAGGACTTAAATATAAATCATTAATTAACATATAAAAGGGAAAGTATAATAAATAAAAGTTCTGCTTCAATATTAACAAGTAGTGCACTAGTTTTTAAAGCTGTACCAGCCAGGCTGGGAACAATGTTCCTCTAGGCCAACTTACAAAATAGCAAAAAATCAATTTTCTCACCTAATTATGAAAATCTCTTACAGACTTTAGGAGAAAGATATAGATACAATTTTAAGTAAAACAATGAGTTTTGACATTCTCTACATTTTTGAAAAAGACAAAAGGCAAAGACTTACTAAAAAATATATATAAGAGAGCCAAGAAGCTCAATGACACGGCTATTCCAAGATTTGGGTCAATCGTAAAAGCAAACAATAAACCAAGGCCTCCACAAAGAAGCAGGGTCAGAAATACTATAAGCCATGAAAACTGAAAAAGAGGTTCAATCTGTTGTCCTGCAAAGGTTTTCATTTCATCTGAAAGAGAATTTAATATGAAAACATTATTTGTTTTATTTAAGAAATACAACTTCAAACATTTTGAAAATTTCACATTTTCAATATAAACATTTACTGAGCACTTACCAAGTCCCTAGATAGAATGCTGGTACTTAACCATTTTAACCAACGTTCTCTTCTGATAAGAATCTCATTCCCTAGGGGTACCTGTACCCTTGACCCTTGTCCTACCCACTCTCTTGCTTCCTACTGAAAATGCACAAAATCCTCTTTCATATATTCCCATCTGTTAAGATTTTGATATTTATTCTTGCGGTTTGTATCACACAATCAACAAGGTACTGTTTCCAGATATAAAACTAAAAACTATTTTTCTGTTATGTGTCTTCAAACTATTATACCTAGCTATAGCACCACCATTCCTCCCCGCTCCTCCTCACCCCTTCTCCCTCCAATTACATTTGAGGATCACTGCTCTTAAAGGTGTGTGCTCAGTCCAGATGAGCCCTGAACAAGGCATTCTTACTACTAAACTTAGCAAGAATTTTATAGGCAATACTGACACCTGTCCTTGAAGAACGAGTGAGATTTTGCCAAACTAAAGGAGTGGGGCTTAGCGGGGAGGTGGGGGACCTGTCCAGGAAGCTCCTAGTAGAGGAGGCCACTCAGGAAGGGTCTAGTGGGCTCGCGTGGGCGCAGAGAGCCCCTACGCCTACAGCCCTGAGCACACACGGGGGGGCAGTCCCGGCAGGGGTGCTCACGCAAACTGACAGTCTGTGAAGGACCTGGGTAGGACAGTTATAAACAGCACTCGCAGGGAATGTGCTACGAAGGGGTTTTAAGTATGCTATAACATAGCTGGATCTCTGTTTTAGAAAGAGAACTCAAATAACGGTGTAGAGGATCAACCACATACCCATACATAAAACTCTATTCTACCATACGACCCAGCAATCCCACTACTGGGCATATACCCTGAGAAAACCGTAATTCAAAAAGAGTCATGTACCAAAATGTTCATTGCAGCTCTATTTACAATAGCCAGGACATGGAAGCAACCTAAGTGTCCATCAACAGATGAATGGATAAAGAAGATGTAGCACATATATACAATGGAATATTACTCAGCCATAGAAATGAAATTGAGTTATTTTTAGTGAGGTGGATGGACCTAGACTCTGTCATACAGAGTGAAGTTAAGTCAGAAAGAGAAAAACAAATACCATATGCTAACACATATATATGGAATCTAAGAAAGAAAAAAAAAAAAAGGTCATGAAGAACCTAGGGGCAAGACACAGACCTACTAGAGAATGGACTTGAGGATATGGGGAGGGGTAAGGGTAAGCTGTGACAAAGTGAGAGAGTGGCATGGACGTATATACACTACCAAACGTAAAACAGATAGCTAGCAGGAAGCAGCCGCATAGCACAGGGAGATCAGCTCGGTGCTTTGTGACCACCTAGACGGGTGGGATAGGGACGGTGGGAGGGAGGGAGATGCAAGAGGGAAGAGATATGTATATTTATAACTGATATGTATATGTATAACATATGTATAACTGATTCACTTTGTTATAAAGCAGAAACTAACACACCATTGTAAAGCAATTATACTCCAATAAAGATGTTTAAAAAAAAAAAAACTCCATTCTTCTTTACTTAAAAAAACAAAAATACACAAGAGAAAACTTTGTTATATATGCAGACTTTTTACAAACATACCTTCTAGTTTCTTGAGCAAGAAGGATTTCCCACTTCCCCACTGTGCATACAGACCCACACAAATGGGCGGCTGCATGGTAGGTTCACTGAGAATATCTGCCAGGGCACTGCTATACAAATCATAACCAAGCATGTCACCATCTGTTTCCGTAGGAGACAAGTGTCCTGTAATTATAAACACATCATATCCTTGCATTAAAGACATTACTATTAAAAAGTAGCATCAATTTTCATTTATTAATTGTTTACTTAATTGAGGAAAAACACTTATTTTAAATGGTTAGACCTGTGTAAAAATAGGTTCAGAGGTGCTTAAGTTAATACCATATTTCATAAAACTTAAGATACCTACTAATTATAAGATGCATCATTATTATGTACGACTAAGAAAGAAAAAGTGCTGCCAATTTATGACACGATGCTTTCTTACCCATCAATTATAAGACATATTCCAACTTCAGGGATGCTAAAATGTGGAGTAAAGTAGATTTTACAATCGATAAAATGATTAAAACAATAACTAGTCCTTCAGAATCATTTTAATATGTATAATACCTATATAAAGAATGCTATGTTAGTGAAAATCGTAATAGATAACCAGAGAAAACGAGACATTCTATGGTTCCAGACAGAAAGGTTCAATAACTTAAAAAGAGCAATTCTCCCCCACATTAATCTACCACTTTAAGGCAATTCCAATAATAATATTCCATGAGGGTATTTTGAAAAGCTGAAAAGCAAGAAGAACATGTAAAAATAGCTATGAAAAATAATTTAAAGACTACCAAAAAGTAGCTGTCTTTGAAGAAGAATCAAAATACATTCTAAAGCTACAATAATTATAACATCACAGAACTCACACAGGATATTAACATGTGGCATTTCAAATCAGTGGGGAAAGGATGAATTAGTAAGTGGTATTGGGAGAAGTAAGCCATCCATTTTTTTAAATAAAATTAAAACTCTGCATCTCATACTTTAACAAAAATAAGTTTCTGAAACATTAAAAAAAATTAAATGTAAAGAGTAAAACTATAAAAGCACTAGAAGAAAATATAAGAGAAAAAACTATAAAAATCTTTGTGTGGAAAAGGCCTTTCTTTCTCAATATAATACTAAAGCCAGAACTGCAGGAAAAGACCAACAAGTAAACTACAAATTTATATAACTATTGGATGGGGAATTAAAAAACCCCAACACCATAAACAAAGAATAAGCACGGGAGAGAGATACAATATATAGGCTGGATCCAGGATCAATATCCTTAAAGACACAAAAATCAATTTTTAAATAATTTTAAAAACTCAAGAAAAAAGACAGCAAAGGATACAAAGAGGAAAATAGCAAAAATGCAAATAGCCTATGAACATATTAAAAGATCTCAATCTCACTAATAATTTTACAATGCCAATTACAATGAAATTTTTTCTTATTGATCTGATTAGAAAGCTTAAGGAAGCTGGAAATATCCAGTTTTAGCAAGGTTGCAGGAAACTGCACTATCATACATGGTCTAAGGAAGGAGAAATTGTTACAACCATTTTGGAAAGTCTATCAAAATTGAACATCCACTGACTTGCCAATTCTACTTCTGGGAGTTTATTCCAAGAAAATAATCCTAAAAATAAGAGTTAACAGATATACGTACAAAAAAGATGTTCACTTCAGCACTAGCTTTTAACAGCAAAACAAACCAAATATTCATCAATAAAGAACTGAATGTACTATTAGAACTTAGAATGAAAGATTGTGCAACAATTAAAATATGGTATAGTTCATTATTTAAAACTTTTATATTATGGTATCTCAAGTTTTTTAAGGCTATATACATAGTATAAAACATTTTTAGAAATGTAAAGAAAATCTTGGCAAGTCATTCAAACAATTACAAATTAGGAGATAAAGGACAATAGGAAATTTGAACTTTCTACTGTATTCGTGTTTTAATTCTTAAAATTTAATGTGTGCATTATTATCAACAGAAAAAAATATTTTAAAATATAACTCATAATGTTGAACAGAATCATACTTGCTTATGTAAGTAAACAGCTAAACTGGAAGGTGGCAGGATTCTACTATCTCCTGTTGGTTTCTGGGACTAACATGTCTGTTTTTTAACTCTAGTAGAAAACTGTTCCGTATTTCAAAAGACCACATGTGAATGATTACATTCTCATGTGCATCCTTTACAAGCAAAAACTATTTTAGTACAACATTCAAGGCATTATGTGCTAGATGTTATGGAGGATACAAGAAGAAAGAATCCCTGCCCTGAATAACTTGGAATCTGGAAGGGAGAAAATTCTAAAAGAAACAAGGGAGAAAATTTTAAAAGAAACAAAATAAAAGGCCATATGTAATAAGTATTAAAAAAGGAAATATAAACACAAATGCTTAAGTATTCAAATGAGGCAAAAATTGTATCTGGTTAGGCAGATCAGTTAAAACGTCACTGAGAACAAGACAACTGACTCCAGCCTTGGAGAGAGATGATTTTAACAAGAACGTTCATGGGGATGGAGAGGACACAGCACAAGCAAAGGTAGAGAGTCACACTCTGAAAACAGAGTGCATTTTGATAAAAGCACAAAGAATACCTGAGAGAATAACAGGGGGAAGAGAGTTTTAGAAAAGTAGGCTAGATTTCTAGAAGTCTTAAAAGCTGATTGTTGACTCTGAATGTACTTAATGTGAATGCTACAATATAATGCAAAACAGCTTTAGACAGGGAAAAGTTATTTTTCTACAGTAAAGTGATAACTTTCTTAACTTTTATAATCTTCAGTTAAGTGAGAAATGCAAAACTGCTGGAAGTCTCTTAATTTTTTCATAGACATTCATTTCTTAAAAGCCCAGTTAGGTACAAAACCCAATACTTACTGGCTCCAAATATTTGAGTTAAAATACTTTTCTGATGGCTACAGTCAATGTTGTAGGGAGTCTCGCCTGCTTTGTTGGGCCTATAAAGTAACCGTCCATCTTTGGGATTTCTTAAAAGAAGTTCTGCCAGTTTCCGACTCCTCCCACGAATAGCAATATGCAAAGGAGTGTCTCCTTTCTGTAAAATAGTGGCAGGAAACTTGAACTTTCACATTTCTTACATATAGTACATACAGAGTAACAATTTTCATGCTTCTATAAAATAACAGAAAATCCGAACTTTTCATATTTTTCATATAGAATGTATAAATAATATGAATTTTTATCTCTGTAACCTCCCCACAATTTCTTTCTCTAGTTCCTTCCCTAGCTTTTCTCAGGTATTATTTCTCCCACAGCCTTCTAGAACGAAAGAGGACAAGCAACAGGCTTTTTCCTTGCAGCTCCTCCCAGGCCCTGGATCCACCTCCATCACAGGTTAGTAACCATCTATCATCCAGATACTTACTGTCCACAGATGTCAACCACCTTCCTCAACTAATTTATATTCTATTTCACAACGTGGTCTCCATTTGTCTAGACAGCTTCCCAATCCATGCTGATATTCCACTAGCACAAGCGACCTCGTCCTTCCTCACGCCCTTTGTCACCATTATGTTAGTTCCCTACATTCTCTTCCTCAGAGTCCTCTATGTTGAATCCATCCTTCTCTGGCTACTACAACTTCTTCCGTTCTCCTCAGCTTTCACGGCTCCCTAACATCAACCTGCCTTCTTCCCTTATTAGAATCTCCATCATATTAGTATTCGCATCCAACACTAAGGAAAGAAAACTAATACGTAAAAAAAAAAAAAAAATTCAGTCCGCAAGGTGTTCTCCACTTTTTACTTCACAAACATCTCTCTTAAAGACAATGACCCACAAGTTAACAAATGAAATTCTCAGTTCTCACCCACTCACTTCCTGTGGCTTCTACAGCACAACCTTATCGTGATTTTGAATCTCCTCTTCTGCCTCAGGTCTACTTCCTCCTTTTCTAGATTCCCTTCCTACATCCTAAATATGGCAGAAAAGCTACGTATCGAGCTCACTATATAGTAAGGCACTGAGCTGGATAATTTGGGGGATATGGAGATGATAGACAAAACAGTCCATGGCCTTAACTAAGTTACAATGTAACAGGAGGAGACTGGATAAACATGCACATTCGTAAAACAAACTAGAATGTGACACACGCTGTAAGGAAAGTTTGACCTCAGCTTCCATCTTTCTTCCAAACTGATGATCTTAGTCACTTCCATGCAGCTCTCATCTCTTGGTAACTAACTGTGAAATTCCTATCACCAGCCTTGATTTCTGGCCCAAATTCAAGCCCTATCGGTCACGGCCTCCTGAACGTCTTAGCCTTCAAACTAACCACATCTAAACTGAATTTCACCATCTTATTTCTCCACCTGAACTCCATTTCTTATCCCCAAACATGTGAGAAGGAAGAATATCATCAGTGGCATTTCAGCCAGACAGAAAATTTCTGAAAATGCAATGAAGACATCAACACACCCTGCCTGTTTATGCTGAAGATAAACAGAGATTGGTGATGGGCCAGGTAAAAATAACATTAATCTTTATTCTTAAATTTTTTTTATGTAATCCTTTATGAAGAGCCAGGTTCAAGACTTTTACAAGTTTGTATTCCAAATTCGAGCAGGACAGCACCTTATTCATCCTTTGTAAGTATGTGTGAACGAATGCACATTCACTCCAAGAACATTCCAGATATCACGTGTGCTTCTCAGCAAGTATGTGCTGACTTAAGACAAAGCACACACAACAGGGTCCGAGACAGGGCACCTTAAAGGGCACGTAGTCCAGTGGGGTTCCCTTTTGCAAATTAGGGGACCAGTGCCAGAAAGTAGTCAACAGCAGAATGAGAAAAACAGGCAATACAGAAGTTTTCTAGAAAGTTAAGTATATTCAATTTCAACAACTTCTCTTTGACTTTATGCCCTCACTTTTACGATTAAAATTTTTCTTTATATTTTCTTTCTTTTATATTAATATGATATTAATACACATTAATATATATACCATATATAAATACATTAATATGGTAATAATAGGTAGGAGGCTTTTCTGTGTTTTTTTTAATAATGTTTCTTGATAAAATAAAAGGCAAATATATATAAATTCTGTGTTTTTTGTTTAATTGCCTCACGAATAATAAAAAGATAAGCTTCAATCTATTATGGATTAGGAGAGCCCAAATCATATTATATATTCAGAGGGAAAAATTTATATTTCTTAGTTCATACAGAAATAACTTCTTTTCTGTGAGGAAATCAATTTGAAGTAGAGAAAGAAACCTGCTTAAAATGCAGACCAACTAAAACCAGGAATCAATTCTATATGAAGTATTAAGCAATTGAGAGTTAAATTTATTATGGAAAATATGAACATTCCTCTAAAAGGATTAAGGCAAGGACACATGGCAGAACATCTCTCCTGCTGGTGAACGTGAATGCCAGTCTCCTTTGAGAGTCTATCTTCTCCAGCCCCTTTTGGATTCTTTCTTCCTGTTTCTCTCAACAAGCTCCACACCTGATGACATCCTCCTTGCATGGTGGTCAATGCGCCTTGCCATAACTGATCTGAGCCATAGAGGGAACCTCTGAAGCAGCTGCTTTGCTGCATACTGAGCCCGCCCACTCCTCAGCATGCTCTCAGAACAGCCAAGAAGATCTCACAGCATCCAAATCCCACACAAATAGCCCCAGCAAGTAATCTCTCCCTCCACAAAATAAAATCAGACCCCCATTAAACCCACCGGATATACAGTCAGTCTACCTATAGCCCTCAAAAAAAACTGCTCTCTACATAGATGTTTTTACCTTATCTACGGCAGATACTTTAGCTCCTTTATCCAGCAGCAGCTCTACTACTTCTATATTTCTCATCTTGGTAGCCTTTATAAGAGGTGTTTCACCATCCTGTGGGCACAGATAAGAAAGTTTGCCAGATTAATACCTTTACTCCTAAATCTTTAAAGTCACATAAACACACGTGTCAAGAATTCAAATATCTGACCAGTCTACATTGAAAATGTTCTCAAGGAAACATAGTTGGAAAAACTAACAAGTGCTTTTCCTTTCATAACCAATCACTTGTATCAAAATACTTTTATATCACTCAACAGAGCAAGAGATGTGCCCCACTACTTATCAGCCGCTTCTGCCCCTCACCACTGTCTTTCCCCAGGCCCACCGCTGACACCTGCGCCACCTCCTCCAGAGGCTGCTTCCCGTTCTGACCACCTCACCCAAGTAGCCCACTACCTAGCCTGTCAATGTCCAGACAAGCCAGCGTCTAGATCTGTCAGATGTTGTCACCAGCGCCTCTGTGCTTCTAAGGAAGGACCTGTGTACAACAGGGAAACAACCTGATACGAGCAGTATGCCTTTGGGAAACCTTAAAAGAGTTTACAATTGCTTTCAAAATCAAATTAATAGAAATAAGAAGAGACCACAGTTCAGCACTGAATTAGGAAAAAGCAAAATCTGGTCAGAAGCCACGTGTGGTCACAGTAGCTGACACAAAGGTCTAAAAGAAAAAGAAACAAGATTCCAAGGAGCCACCACCTGCAAAGCAGAAGGTATCCCAGGAGAAGCTCTGCCCCAGGGCACTGAGGTTACCATCACTGGTTCAGAAGATGCTGCTCCAAATCTCTAACGGATGAAATAGGATTGTCTTACGGGTGATTCCGTAAGTTTGCTTTATTCATTCCTGCCATTTCAATCCAGAACTCCAAATATATTTTCCTCATGGACAACTATCACATGTAAAGCCAAATATAATCACTAAAGTCTTATACAGTTTTATACTTTCCACATGATTTGAGTAAAATAGACTAAAAGTGGTTGGTTTGGGGAACCAATAACCACACACAATGATATTTTAAAAGGAAATGTGTTCTGCATTCCAAACAACAGGAGCATAAAATAATTCTGGGGAAATGATCTGTCCACAATTTATGAAGAGCTGATACTGTACTTTCTGATTAAAATAAATTAAATAACAATTAAAATAAATTACACATTGCATTTTGCTGTGAATACACAACTCCTGAAAGGATATAAACTTACTCCTCAATTTAATACAGAACATTTCCAGTTAAATCAGTATAATTCTAATATCAAACAACTGTAAAAAATTGAAAAAAATAAGCAGTACTAACATTCAGCACTAGGTATTGCTAAGAGAACAGAAATGTCGTTTATACCTTTGTGCATATTTCAGTGTCAGGATTGCACTGTAAGATATCTCTCACCATCGTTGCATTTCCTTTCTCAACAGCCCAATACAAAGCAGTTTTATTGTCCTGCATAATAAAAAAATCAACAACCACTTCATATAAGATATAATATTAAAAACTTCTATTTGTAAATATAAAACATTATTAACATTCCTATTAAAGCATTAATATATCTTACCAAGAAGCAGCATGGTAGAAAATAACATTAATCCTTATTCTATCTTGCATTTACTTGTGAGAAATTCTTTATGAAAGAAGCCTAAGAAAACTTAATACTTCTTGACTGAGAAAGCAGCAACCCCACATAGTTGATAAGGGAAACTATGCTTTTGGAAAGCAAACAGGTTTCAGGACCCTGCACTATGTTGGAAGTCATCAGTACCTGAGCTCTGTATCCTGTGATAAGTCACATAAATATTCTGACTTTCGGCTTTTGGCTTTTCATCTGCCCAATCTTTTCAAAAGATAATGCATAAGAGTGTACTACACAAACATATGGTGAATTGTTTTTTTACCATGTTTAGCTTTCTTAATCTCTATACTGCACCTATATACTGATCTTCATCAGATCCTTTAAAATCCTATCTAGTTCAAAAACCAAAAACAGATCCATGTGGACTTTGAATGCAGAGGTAGAGAACAAAAACACTGACTAAAACATAGGAAAACAAAATTGACAGACACAAAGGAGATCGGTAAAAGTCTAAATAGATGATCCAGTCACCAACTTTTAGTGAAAATATGATTTTATCCCGAAAGACAGTGAATGACTCTCTGCTGCTGCCACATTAATTTTCCGACACCAAGATTTCCCCAATGCAGTTCCCTTCTCAACACTGTACACTAGTTTCCAGCCTCTCTGGCACTACGTCCCTTTCTTTTCTCTATCTCCCATCCCACCCTCCCCGCCATCCTGCTGACAAGCTGATTTATTCACCAACTAAGGAATACAGTCTTTCACTTTCCCTTCTTACTAAATTTTCTCATCCCATTATTCCACTATCCTTGCCTGAACTACCGAGCCTTCCTTCTCTCTCCCTATCTAACCCACCTTTTAAACTTAGCTCAAATTCTACCTTCCCTTAAAAGCTCTCCTTAATGCCCACTTTCCCCACCTCAAGACTCTTACATTTGAACCTTTCACTAGGCAATCATACACTATCTTATACCAAAAGTGGCAACACTATTTATGTTTACATAGAAACATAAGAATAAATATAAACAAAACAAACTAAAACCTTCCTAACTAAAACACATGTCTCTTCAGGCAAGGGACCCATGTTAAGACCCTCATGGCATCTGGCATAATATTTATCAGTTTGATTCAAAAGTGGATTTGGATACAAGCTAAATACAAGGAAAAAACTGAGCAGAAATGTAGACTCTCCAACCACAAAACAGGCTGTTCAGTACAGTTCTTTTTAGTCTAAAGCTCTTGACATATTGGATATATTCTCAACTTTAGGGAAGCTTTTCCCTAAAATAAATAACCTTTACAGCTGTGTGAGCTATGACTGCCTTAAGCAAAATCCATAGGCACTACCAAGTGGTCCTGGGAAAGGCTAGCAAATGGGGGAAAAGGAGAAGAAAGATGAAACAACAGGAACAGAAGAACAATACATGGATGAAGAAGACAAAACAGAGGAAACACATACTAAAGAAAATAAGTCCCATACACTCAAAGTGCCACCAACTGCCTCGGTATCATAAACTACTCATGTCAGAACTGAATATATTTAGACATTAGTAAGGGAGGTGTATTTGAAAAACATGAACTTCTTTATGCTTTACTTCTATCTAAATCTAACTTGACATCAATACAGAAATTTCATAATAATGGCAGTGAAACTTAATAATACAGGCATCCATTAAACGTACTAGGATTTATATGTTTGTCTCCATAGGAAAACTGGAAGAATGACATTATGATCAGCCAACATATACAAACAATTATACTAAGATAACAACAGCCCTGTAATCACACACACCTGTCCTCTAATGTCTATATCAGCATATTTTTGAAGAAGTGCTCGAACAATTTCCACATGACCACCTCTGACAGCACCAATTAAAACAGTATCTCCACTCTAAAAAGACAAAAAAAAAAACCAAGGTGAATTGATGATGGAACAAAAAACACTGTTTTCAAGTTAAAATTAGTCATGTATTAATTTAACAGATTTTTTCTGAAAATTTCTTGGAAAAAATTATCTCTAAATAACAGAAAGTTAACTAATATTAATACCTGATATTAATAACCTTCAGAATAAGGGACAGAAGACTTTATACCTCAAAATGAGAACATTTATACCTGAAATTCCACAACAAAAGTTTAGAAAGATAAGTCACCCAGAACAATAAGCCATTCTATTTGAAGGTAACCAACCTCCCATTACAGATGTAAATTAAATAAAATGACACAGTGGCTGTCAATGAACCAGATGAACATTTGGAAATTACATAATACAAATCCCTTGGAATAATACTATATGACAAAAGCCATGGATTCTAAAAAGAAGGGAGTTATAAAGCTAGAGCCATCTGTGGGTTTATAACCACATTTAATTAAGGGAGAAGGTTGGTTCCCAGAACAGCACCTATATTCTATCAATTTGGCATTACAGGCCAACAGTGCACAAGACTCACTCCCCAGTACAAGGCTTAGATGAAGTTCACTACCTCATAAGGACATCTCTGCCCTGAAATTATATCCACCAAGCAATAATCATTATTAATTATATCTTCCCCTAGTGCAAATACTGTAAATGGCCTTTTTTTTTAACTGCTAAATTACAAATCAGTTGTATGAGTTTGGGTTGGGTGATTCCATAAGCTACAGCTCATCTCAATCCTAAGTGGGCCCCAGTGGGCTCTATAGCAAGATGCAGGTCCTCGAGGATTATTAAGTCTAGCACCATGATGTAGTACCTTAACTACTACATTAAAAGTGTAAATAAACCCATGGCAGACACATTTTAGTTGAGAATATTAGCATTAATGTGGGTTCAGACTAGTAAATTAATAAAAGGTTATAAATATTTCATTGCTTACGATGTGTCATGCACTGTTCTAGGCACTAGGAAATAAGATAGACAAGGTCCCAGCTCTGAGAGAATTTATAGCCTAGAGGAGACTAACAGACAACATACAATAAACACAAATAAGAAATCAGATAAATGTAATGCAAATAAAATATAGTGATTTGATAGAAAGTGACTGGGTAGCTACTTTGGCTTGGGTAGTCTTGAGAAATCAGGACTAATGTGTAGGATTTGGTGCTTTAACAACAGGATATATAGATGCTGGTACCACTTACTGAGAGGGAGAAGACTGAGGGAAAAGCAGGTGTGGGATGAAACAAACAAGACACCTGTTTTGCTGTAAGTTAAGAAGCCCATTAGACATTCAAGTGGACAGTTCAAGTTGAGCTGGACAGACAAGTGTAGACTTCCGAGAAGAGGTGAGAACAAGAGATACCAATTTGAAAATTCTAGGTGTAAGGGTGGGAGACTTGAAGCCTTGGAACAATGAATAACAACAGCCATGAACAACACCTATAGTTAGGATGGTTTCAAGATCACATTTTCAATAACAGCATTATTTCTGAAAAATTTAGAAGAACACCTCCACAAAGATTGGGAAGTTTTAACTTATTAGTTCTAAAGGCAGAAATAAAACATCTTAAATGTATGTCATGCAGGAAGAATCTTGAAAGGTGGTGAGAAGTTAAGGTAACCTTCCATCAATGTCACCACTGAAAGACAAATTCTAAATAGATAACCTACCCTATCAGGTATGTTCACATATGTTCCAGCATCAAGTAGATCCTGTACAATTTCTGTATGTCCCTCCTTTGATGCAATCATCAAAGCTGTATTTCCATCCTTATCAGTTAAATTTACATTTGGATTCCTCTTCAAAATTTCTTTTACTGACTGTGTGTAGCCTCCTTTTACTGCCACAATAAGTGCAGTCATTGAATTCTACAAATCAAACAACACCCAAGAAATTAGTACTTTCAGAAAACATATAATTTATTCTATAGTCAAAAAACTGATGTTTTCAAATAGGTGGCCTATTATTAACAGTTATTTCTGATAATAAAATGCCAATATAAATAACCAGAAACAGACCAAAAGTGGCCAGAAGCATATTTTCCATTTTTGAAGATACATTAATTCTCTTCGGTCAATAGGACTGTTACGACATTCAATTCTTTAAATGATAATCCAAAATTGGAGTCATTTACAATGAACAAACCCTCTCACTAAAGTATTGACATATAAAATAGCTGACAGGATGATTCAAAATTAAACACATTCTAAGTTAAATAATCCAAAGTAAGAATCAATCAGACTTCAAAGAATTGTCTATAATAAAATCTGTATGAAAAACTGAAGTAAAACAATGAATTAATAAGCTATAGAATATTTCAATAAAAGTATAACATATTTCCCTGTTTTCCACAGTGATCTACAAACCACATTTTCAAAAGTGTCTTATTTTTAGTGGTTCTTTTAAAAACTGCACATTTAATTTATAACAAAATCACATAATAGAAGAATCTGACTCATTATAAAAGAAATATTAAAACTTATTGTTGAGATTTTGATCTAGTTTGAGATACCATGCAATTTCCTTATAGAAATATTTCAGTCATTATATCAGCCCCCAGAACTAAGCCATAATTCTCTCAATATTAAAATAACACCGCCTTCTCAGATTCCTCAGCAGTCAATAACCATAGAGACAAGCCACTCATCCACTTGATAAACTGTCCAGAAAGGAGGCAAGTGAAAGGTATGACTTCCATGCCTGGGTAAGAATCATGCTCTATCTCCGCACACCACTAAAATACTATGTACCCCTCGAAGGTCATCAATTAGTAGCTTCTGTCAACATGGACAACAGGAGGAGCTGGTTGGTATTATGCCAGGAAGTCACTTCTAATGATTTAGAATTCACTTTTGTTACACTGCAGCCAGAGATTTGGTAGCAACTCTTCCCAGAATCCTTTATGATCCATCTCACATAATAACAATAATTATGTTAACAGAAGTCTGTATTGTTTCTTGTGCATAAATGTCGTCTCCTTTACCTATATTCTTACAAGCTCAAGAGAAGAGCGATATGATAGGCTTCTCCAGTATCCCCAGCACATCTGGCACAGGGCTGGGTGGACAGCGGGTACTCAATAAGGAATTTATAACTGCTAGACTGTAAGATATACTGAACCAATTTTTAAGCTATATAGGTTTTGACCACAGATTTTTGATATTTTTAAATCTATTAGAGAAAACAAGTCACAGATTAAAATATCAAAAAATTATATTATTTTAGAATTTTAAAGAAAAGGTATTTTAACAAAATAGAAACTCTTTCCACAACAGTAATTCAAACAATTTGATTTGGGGAGTATTTTAATTTATACTAAGATTACTAAAAGATATTCCATATAGTTTTAGCCTCCCAAAATTTATGTGCATTAGCAATAAATCCTTAAAAGCACATATCTGTAATACATAATATCTAATATAATATATTTACCAGGATAACAGAAGATGTTTGTTTTTCTAAGTATCGTTTAGAAACTATAGGGAAATTTTTCTAGGTATATACTAAGGAAAAAGTATTCTCTCTCTTAAAACTAAAAACATCTCTCTACTACCAGCAGTTAAAATAGAAAAGATACTTACAGCTCCTTCTTGATCAACATCAGCTCCCATAGCCAATAAATGTTTTACACATTCCAAATGACCCTTTCGTGCAGCCCAAACCAACGGGGTGGTTCCATACTATTAAAGAAATAATAAATTTAAAATTATTACCTAAGGTGTATTAAAAGAAACTAGCTCTCACCATGAATTTTGATAAAAATCATACTTTGAGCATTTTTAGATTATGGTTTATACCAATCATAATTTTAATCCTAGATAAATCATATTTTCCCCATACTATTTCTCCTTAATAGATGATTAACCACTGCATGAAATGTATTTTAATTAAATTTAACTTTTACAATCAGTGACAATTTTTCCATCATAATGTCATATAGCCTCTAATTTCCAACAAGCTTTCTTTGCTTCCCATATCTTGTGAAATATAAAGTCCAACAGTCTGAAATAGTAACAACCAAGTGCCAAACACAGTTCTAAATAGTTTACACGAGATAACGTGTGTAATCCTTATCAGAAGAATAAGTACAAACCACAATATCACATTTTAACAGATGAGCAAACAAGGCCCTGAGAAGTTAATTACAGGCTCGAAGTCACAAAGCTACTAAGAGGTGGAGCAAGACCCATGAACCCAACAAGCCTGGCTTCAGTCTGTGCTCTTAACCACCACCCCAGATCGGCCTCTGTACCTGACAAAATAAATGTCCGCCTAGAAACTGCACTCAAAAGCGCCTTCTGCTGGAACGTGATTCAAAAGACATCAGAGAATGTAAATCATGCATAAAAGCAATGCTTTATCTTTGGGGAGATTCATAAGACAATGAAGAGACACAAGAATACTCACAGTGACATTTAACTACATGGGAGACTGCAGGTTGAAATGAACATTTAATGAATACCTACTTTTTATAACAGCCTTGACCAATAGAACTTTTGTGCACTGATGGAGGTATGGACAGTGAATACTGACTACAGAAGAAGGGGCATCTAAGTTGACTGGGTAAGTTAAGGAGACTTAACAGAGAAGCTAACACCTCAACTGAGACTTGAGAAAATAAATAGGAGTTCATCAGGCAGAGGAGGTCATAACATTCCTAGCAGAGGGAATAGGATAAACCATGACACGCACTTCATAGAAATTCATAAAAGTTCACAGAATGGGGCTTCTGTGAACCCACCTGCCAATGCAGGGGACACGGGTTCGAGCCCTGGTCCAGGAAGATCCCACATGCCGCGGAGTAACTAAGCCCGTGCGCCACAACTAGTGAGCCTGTGCTCTAGAGTCCGCAAGCCACAACTACTGAGTAGTAGCGCCTCAACTACTGAGCCTGCGTACCACACTACTGAAGCCCGCGCACCTAGAGCCCGTGCTCCGCAACAAGAGAAGCCACCACAATAAGAAGCCCACGCACCACAATGAAGAGTAGCCCCCGCTCGCCGCCACTAGAGAAAGCCCGTGCGCAGCAACAAAGTCCCAATGCAGCCAAAAATAAATAAGTAAAGAAAGAAAGAAAGAAAAAAGTTCACAGAATGATAGACAATCTTCTGTATCCAAAAGCTTAGTGTATATGGAGACGAATGGCAAGAAGTGAACCTGGGAAGAAAGACTGGGGTCCACCTGAAAAGTCTGGGCTTTGCCCTGAAACCACAGAAGCTATCAAAGCTCTCCAAAAGCAAGAAAGAATGAAATAATTAAATAAATATTTATCAAATATTTGGGGTATTAAGGATTTTAAAAAATGAATAGAACAAAATCCTGGGGAGCTTTCTGGAGCTGATGGCACATGAGCTGAGTGTGAAGGATGAACAGAAGCTAAAGCAGACGAGGATGAGAGGGCACTCCACACTGTGAAAGAGCACCTGCAAGATGTGGAGGGTTAAAAACAGATGGACTCAGGAACCTGCATCATTTGATAGTTGAGTAAAGGTAGTTTGGGGTAGAGAGAGCAGGAGAGAGGGTAGAGACGGAGGCAAGGATTATCTTTATACATCATAACAGGGATTGATGTCTTTAGGATTTTAAATATGAGAGAGAAAGAACAAGACTTAAATTTTAAAAGATCATCTGGGGGCTTCCCTGGGGCTTCCCTGGTGGCGCAGTGGTTATGAATCCGCCTGCCAATGCAGGGGACACGGGTTCGAGCCCCGGTCCGGGAGGTTCACAGCGGCTGGGCCCGTAAGCCATGGCCGCTGAGCCTGCGTATCCGGAGCCTGTGCTCCGCAACGCGAGAGGCCACAACAGTGAGAGGCCCACGTACCGCAAAAAAAAAAAAAAAAAAGATCATCTGGCAACAATACAGAGAAGGCAGACAGGACCCACAGTAGAAAGAAGAGCTACAACAGTAAATAATGAAGATAGGGAATCAACCCTACCTATTTCCCTGAGAATGATGAATGTGATATAAAAGACAATGGAAGGACACTTAGCACGTATTTAATACCTAGGAGGAACCCACCTATGAGATGTGTGTCTTTATAAAATGTATTAATAAATATAAACATAAGATACATCAGAGCCGCCGCATGAGATCATATGAAAATCCTTGTAAGTTAGACACACTGAGTGGACATAATATGAACTAGAACCTGGAAAGATCTTGCTGACCTACCTTATCGGAGCAGTTGACTTTAGCACCATTTTGCAGTAAAAGTTGCACTATATTTGCATGGCCTCTCCCTGCTGCCCAGATGATTGGGTAAACACTGTACTGCTGGGAGGTAGGCAGGTGGGTGAGTAGGTACACAGGGAGGGAGGGAGGGAGGGAAAGAAAAAGTCTTTTAGGTGGATATTTACAGCACACATTTGCTAAGAAGAGGAAACAACAAAGGGAGCAATATAAAGTAGTATTTTACAAAATCAAGTTACAGACCATTCTCCACTTTAAAAACACATGTAATACTCATAATACATAACTGGGAACTGAGATGCACTCAACCTTAAATATATATTATGAACACATCTATTTTTATAGATTCAATACACAATGTAATTATCTAACCAACAGGTAAGACTAATAAGAATATAAAACCTTTCTTTATAATCCGTCCATTAACTTGAATAAAACCATTTCCTTTTTTTCGGCTGTACTGAGGTATAACTGACAAATAAAATTGTAAGACATTTAAAGTGCATGTAATGATTTGACATACATATACATCGTGAAAGGAATCCCCCCATCAATAAAACAATTTCTTAATCTGCAGTCTGAGATCAAGTCTCAAGCAAAGTACAATAGTAATGCATGTATTACCACCTATAAGAATGTATAGTCTGCTGTTTTTAGCCACCAAGTTTGTGGTGATGTTACAGCAACCACAGAAAACTAATACAGGTGACTTGGAGTAAGGTTTTAGCAGTGGAGAGGGCCAGAAAAAAAAAAAAAAAGAATATAGAAAAGTGGCATGGATATTTGGTAAATGTCTCTTTTCTTTAAAAGAGTTTAGATTAAGAATACATACGCACAGAAAACAGGTAAGATGACTTAAGGATTTCAAAATCTCCTTTTGAAAAATTGTATAGTTATAATTAACATTTAAACTCTAAGAGTTGCCTTTTTGTTGATAAAAACTGAGAAATAAGCTTAGCCTCAGAAAGAAATTCTCATTGTGTTTTGAAATCACATTCTGCATTATTATCTTTAGTAAGATCTAGATCATTTTTATCCACTACGAAGTCCAAAGCATAACCAGCCTTAAGTATTCCCTAAAAGAACTTACCACTTACATTACAGATGGATTTTTTGTTAACGCTTACCAGACCAGTAACACTTGGATTGGCACCATGAGAAAGAAGCAACTCAACCACTTCAGTACGGCCTTTATAACATGCCCACATGAGAGCTGTCCATCCTCCCTAAAGAAAACAAAAAGGTGGGGCAGGGGAGGGAAACAAAACACTGGATTGTCTCTAAGCACAAAAATGGCATTAATGAAGTTCCTTTTGTAAGCTTTATTCTTTATAGAACCATTGTTTTAAGAAATCACTACTATGTAGTTTTAAACACCTAAGCTCCCCAGAGAAATACACAATAGTATCTGAAAAAAGTCAAATCTCTTAAGTCCAGTAATGATTACTCCGAAGTTTTATTATATTTTGGAAATTGACATAGAGAACATTCATGTTGGACTCTTTCCAAATTTCCAAGATTTATTTTGGTTTTATAAATATTTTCCTTCAGTAAACATTCTATGTCTCCAGATATTCTCCTCCTGGTATGAGTCTAGACTTTTTCCAGAGAGGGATTCCAGCAACCCTATTCAACTCCTGCATCTAAACCCATCCTATAAATTCCAGATCATTATCATACCTCTTGCTAAAAAAGAGAGGATGAGAAGGCACTGATCTGTAGACCATGATTTCCAGGGGTGGGCAAAGTCATTAAGTATGAATTAACAGCATAGTAACTTTCTATTTTTTAAGCTACAGGAGTAGTGTTCTTGTTTTGGCAATGTTCTCTTTAACTATAATGCAGTTCAATGAAAGAGACAAATGCAATCAAATTATACTAAGAAGTGAATGTTTTGTTTGCTTTTTTTTTTAAATCAGTATTTGCACCAATCCACCTTTGGGTTCAAGAATATAAATCACTTAATCCTTCTGATTCTGTTTCATTGTCACTAAAAAAGAGATTTAAGAAAAATACTTGCCCTAATCCGAAAAAGGCAAAACTATAGAAAGGGAAAGCAGATCAGTGGTAGCCATGGGTTGGGGAGTGGGTGGAGGGGCTGGTTATGAAGAAGCAGCATGAGGTACTGTTGAAATGATGCAACTGCTCTGTACAGAGCTGTGGCGGTGGACATATGACATCATGTGCTTGTCAAAACCCACAGAACTGAACACCAGAGAGACGAATTTTATTGTAAGTAAATGTTTTAAAAATCAACTAGAATATGGGGAAGACAGAATATAGACTGGGATGAATTAATTATATTACAAACGAATCACATAATTACTTAGAAGCTGATCTAGGTAACTCTGGAAAGCAATATTTTGACTGAATTCTGTAATAATGCTAAAGACGAAAAGAACTGTATACAAACAATGTATTTAGTAGCAAATCTGTTTCTCTCACGGTATGGATTAGAAATTCTGAAACTATTTGTATACTAGGGGTGAACAAATAAGTAAATATATAGTGTGGAGAGTGAGAGCCAGATTTCTCACAGTCAGAGGAGAGTTACAAATTAAGAAAAGGGAGAAGGCTACAGTGGATTGGGTTCATGGTTATCGACCTAGTCTATCTTAAAAAAATATATATATATGTATATATATATACACACACACACAGATACAGAATAGATGTATGTGTATGCAAGAGTTAATATACAGACATGTATTTCCTACATCTATCCAATGAGAAGCACTACAGCAGTGACATCCCAATAACAATAAGCATACCTAACACCTAGATTACTGGTTTCTAAATAACATTTTCAAAAAACAGTAACTAGGGTTCCTTGGAAAACTGATTGATTCCAGGGCTGATAATCAGGGAAATAAGGCAGGGAAAATATAAGATGAACCTGAGCCTGAAGCATTTTGTAATGCCAGAAAGTAAGGAAGTGCTAAAATGTATATCTACATGTATCTATATATAGATATATATTTAGAGAGACAGAGAAAGACAGAGTCAGAGTCAGAGAGAGAGAACTCCTCTTTACAGAAGAATTCTAATTAATAAATGTAGATGGAATGATGAAAATAGAAAAATCACCATTATAACACCACAGTCATAACTGCTGCATGCAAGATGCATTGATGGATGCTAAAATAAATGAATGAAAGTTTAATCAAAAACAAGATATCTGTACAGTCTCAAAGTATCTTCCCTCAAATATTTAGTAATTACAAAGGGAAATCTGACAGACACTACCTTAGCCAGGATACATCACCAGTGATACATTCTGGTGAGGTATGTACCTAGATGTGGTACACTAAGAAAGGCATATCACCTCCTTCCCAATAAAGCACAATCTCAGTCTAATCATTAGAAACATCAGACAAATCCAAATTGAGAGACATTCTAAGAATGCCAGACAAGAAGTCTTCAAAGGTGTCAAGGTCATGAAAGACAAAGAAAGGCTGACATAATTTATTTAGGTCAAATTATAGAGCTGGGCATTTAGTCAAGTCTTACACACACCAATACTGTAATCTGTAAAATTCCTGCCCAGGATTGTGTTAATATCATTCCCTCATTTTAATTTGTATAGTATCACCCTATGCAAGAATCTCTGAGATAAAAATTTAATCTTGAGAAACCTATGCCCAAATTTGCAAAATGAAAAGACTGGAACTGACTGCCTATAGCAATGCTGTAGTTTGGTGTCCATTAAAGGTCTTCTCAAGGAAGAATCCTCACTAGACTTCCTGACATTATATCCTGGAATTATTCCTGAATCCCAGACAACCCCTGGTACAACCTCCTCTCCTCACACAAGTCCCAGGGACGCTGCCCTCCCCCACAGTTCAGCAGCCGCCACCACCCACCCAATTCTCTGAGGTTAGGGTCTCTCAATACTAACTACTAAGGGAGACACAGTCCTCAGTTTCCCTAATTTGGGGTGTTTAAAAGCCAAACACAGAGGCCCTTTAAATGTTAAAATATGCTGTGATTTGATAAGTACTTCAGGGAAATGAGAAATATGGAGAACTAAGAAAGTTTAAGAAACCATTTTTTACAAATCTTGACAAGTTCTTACACATTCACAATGTGTACTTTATAGTCCCTAACTCCCTTGCTGATATACATGGAAGAATGATAAAGGAGAAAGCCTTTGGAGTAGCAGTCCTGGGTTCAAAACTCAGTCTGACTGCTTAAGAGCTAAGTGACTTTGGGCAAAGAGTATTTCTTCCAGTCTCAATTTCCTGAACTATATACGCTGAGAACAAAATTAACCCTTAGCCCATAGGATTCTTCTCAGAAGTCAATTAATGATAGGCTAAAAAGAACCTGAAGGGATCAGGCATACAAAAGCTACTTAATATTAATTCACCTGATAAAATGGTATGGTGCTTTTAATAAAATATTGAGAACTAGGTAATTCCATGAATTTCTCTTCTGCTTTATTATACACCAGTTAAGATAAGAACACTGCATTTTACTTTACCTGCCATACCCATCCTTTGGCTAGGTTACTGATATCATTACCTTCTCTCCCTAAATTTTTATAGCAATGTACTTCAATTTCTTTTCAGAAATAGGGAGGATACAAATGGTTCTGTATCCTTCTATAAAAATAAGTATACCAACCACTTCACTAAGTTTTGTTTTTTTGTTTTTTTTGGGTTTTTTGCGGTACACGGGCCTCTCACTGTTGTGGCCTCTCCCGCTGCAGAGCACAGGCTCCGGACGCGCAGGCTCAGCGGCCATGGCTCACGGGCCCAGCCGCTCCGCGGCATGTGGGATGTTCCCGGACCGGGGCACAAACCCGTGTCCCCTGCGTCGGCAGGTGGACTCTCAACCACTGTGCCACCAGGGAAGCCCCACTTCACTAAGTTTTAAGAATAAATATAACACTGTAGAAGAACACTGTGTATATATTACATCGTACAATATTAAGTGCAAGATGGTGGAGTGCTGCAGTTTCTTAAAAATTCAGACCACCTGTACTTCATAAAGCATCAGCAGCAAAGTAATACATGTTGTCTATACCAAGGCAGTTCAATTCCTTCTTTTTTTCCCCTGTTAAAATTAATCTTTGAAAAGGCTGTACATTTTGCAGAATAATTAAGCCAGAAATGATCCCTTTCTTCACCTTTATGCTTTAAGCAGATGCCAAGATCAAATAAGAGCTAAGATAATTAAGAATCATATCTTGTTAAACTTGTAATGTGTACAGATGGCATTAGGAACACAATCACATTTTGAAAATAAGTTTATAAATATTATTCTGAAAATCATGACTTTAAACAACTGAAAATATTTTTAAAACTATACTATGTCCCTCTTAAAGTTCTCCTTAAAGGGAACAACTTTCTCATGAGTTCTAAAACTGATACATTATAAAGGGTAATAGGTTGTTTTAACAACATTTCAGAATTAAAATTCTAAAATAAACAGAAAATAATGACTAAGAATATTCTAAAGGAGGTGCATTATATCACCGGGTTTTAAAACATTCTTGAGGGTCATTTCAATGCCCAATCCCAAATCCTAAAAACATTATTATAGTATCACCTCACACATAAAAATACAGGACTTAACACATACCCATTACTGCTAATAAGATTCCAGCTGATTAACAGTGGATAAAGAATGTCCATACCATATCACGGTGCTCCAGGTTAGCCCCACATTTAAGCAGTTCTTCCACAATGTGCAGGTGCCCTTCTTTTGACGCTGATATAAGTGCTGTCCAGTTATCCTTGAACACACAGACACAAATGTTACCATTTCAAAACCAAAAATAACATTCCAAAGTGAGGAAAAATAAATGTGAATTTATATACCAGATGATCATACCAAATTGACATGATCCGACCCACTCTAAACTACTCTGAAATTACACTGCAGCATAAGCTCTGTTAAGAATTTATCTGTCTACCTGTATGACTACAATGGTGTAAAAACGGTTTCACAACTGCTTGTTCAGTCTTTTCACTGGACTTCTAATCACATACTGTGTTTTTCAAAAAGGAGAAAAGATGACTATCAAAGCCTCAAAGCTAACCCTTGTGGTTAGCAACCATTACTCTAAGTTGAAATTAAAGAGCCTGCAATCAGACTTAAGAGCACATTTACAAACTATTAAAGAGATCCCATTTGATGAGTTTAGACACTGTATGATAAAGAACTATTCTTTATTTTTTTAAATAAAGCCTACAAGTATCCTATCCTAACTTTTATCCATGAGTGTACTATAATTTAATTCAAATGATCACTCAATTAAAATCACCAATTTAATATCATCAATTTGAATCATAAATACAAACAGAAAAACAGATGTAGCTGTGTGACCCTGAAAAATAATTCCTGGGAAACAGAGAAAGTAAGCCTCTTGGAATAGTGATTTATCCCTCATAAACGATATCAGAAGGGACCACATCTTTCTGGCTTATCATGTGTGATATTTATAATAATAAGATACCATTATGGGGAGTTACTTAACAATATGACTCATACATATCTTCTAGGCAGGCATTTAATTTTAAGTATATGTGCTCCCTATTCAACCAGTGCCATCTATACATTAAAAAACCTGAAGAGCTGAGAACTTTCACTGAAAGTAAGAATTTCTCTCCTGTTACTACCCCTTTTAAAAAATTGAGTTAGACTATTACTAGGCAAAGTTGAGATACAGAAGAAGTACAATCTATAATCTATTACTTCTGAATCATTTCTTAAAAGCAAAGTTAAGGAAAAGAAAAAGACAAATGAGTAAATTATTTCAATATATACCAAATCTTCCAGATTGCAATTAGCTCCATTCTTAATTAATTCTTTCACTATTTCCAGATTGCCTTGTTCAGCAGCTATCATCAATGGAGTCTGGCCACACTGGAGATATAAAAGACACAGAGAACTTGTCAAGATGCTGTACTTTAGCTGAAATACCAGTTAATTACAGCACACTTACTTTTTCCTGATGTTATGTTAAGCGCTATTTATAGTATTTCATTAATTTAGAAACACCTCTGAATTCTTAAGTTCTCAGATTACTAATAATGTAAAAGTCAAAGAGAAAATGAGACTTTCTTTATGACAGCATTAGCAATCTGTTTTTGGCACTGCAATTTTATTCAAAATAAGTAAGCATGAATAATACTAGGCACTGAAAAGTAATTACCACGATGTATATAAAAATCTTAGGGTATCTGTGGTAACCAAATTCTCTACCAATACAGTTAGAATATGATATAGAATGTGGTTTTATTGTATGTATAAGATGTTTTATCAGGACTAGAGAGAGGAAAGTAAAGCAATAAATAAAAACAATACAGGTGCTGTATATATTATGTAGTTTTTTTAAGCCTTCCCTTATAACCTTAATTCATTAAAGTCCCTACTAGCTACATCAGAGCTGCCCAGCCTGTGCCTAGAATGAGTCACAGCATAAGATACAGTGCTCCCCAGCCCTGAGACAGCAGGGCAGGGCCTGGGCAGCGGGATCCTGGGACAGGTTCCCTCCAGCAGCAAGCCTTGGCTACTGCAAGTGCAGCACACACATTATCATTTTCTGTACATGCCGTGATATCCAACAGGTTAGAAGCACTGGGTTAAAGGTGCTGAAACATACTAAGGTATATGAAAATTACACCAGAAACTAAGTTCAATTAGAGAAATATTTATCTAAGCACCTACTTACTGAATGTGTATCAGTGGGGGGGGGGGGGAAACATCAGTGATTTTTTTAAATGCTAATCTGACAATATTCCACTGCTTAAAACCCTCCATGGTTTCCTACTGCTTTTTTGGATGAGAACCAAAATCCTTACGTGGCCTGTGGTCTAACGATGGAGAGACGACAGCAGGCCTACCTTGAAACCTGTGCCAGGCCGTTCCCTCCTCACCAATGTGCCCTCAAGCTCTTTCCCACCTCGGGACCCTCAGACAGAGTCTTCCCTTTACCCCACCCAGTTAACCCACCACCCACCCGGCAGCTCTTGGGTCAAACATCAACCCCTTAGGGAAGCCTTGCTAACCCCCTCTAATTTCATTTACTGAACTAATCCTTGTTTGTAATTACACATTTATTTGTGTGATTAACAACTGATTATTGTGTTTCCTCTAAAGGCCCTAAACTCCCAGAGGGTGGGAAGCATGTCTGTTTTGTTTGTTTAGTACTGTACACCCCCAGCGTGAGGTAAAGTGACTGCCACACAGGTACTCAAATATTTATTGAGTAAATGAGTGAGCGAAGTCTGAAAGAATTTAAAAATCCACTAACGGCAACATACAAACATGGAAATAATTATAGTAACAGGCAATATGCAACAGATGCTACTATAAGAATACAAGTAAAGAGAAACACAAATACTGAGTTAAAGGACAAAAGTAAATTGAATTAAATACAGACACTCATATAATGATGGATACTAAATTATATGTGGTAGTCACCTGTCATTCAACCAGAGTCATTAGGGAATGAGATATTATGCATAAATAGATTTTCCAGGTGAAAAAGTTTAGCCTTTAAATATTAAATTTGATTATAACTTTTATGATTACCATTTTCTAAAAAGTAATACACACATTGCTACTTGTTAAACAGATTAACTTAAACACTATGTTTATGATTCTGAGTCATACCTACAGACATCAATTATTACACCAGGCTTGCCTCTGTGAGCTCTAATGTCTTTGAGTTACTTTCTACAGCATGTTTCTCCCTTCTGATTAGATTAACTGGGATAAAAAGTGAAATATCAAAAGCAATGGTATAATATATAAATTAAAGCCAACTAATTGGCTCTATGGTCCTAAGGATATATGACTTGTACATCAGTTTCCAAAATTGTAATTCCCAAGACTCAGGAGCTTTCTGTTTACTCTCTGGGGTCACAGTCACATTTCAGATAGTTCACAAAGACAGGTGCTCTTAGAGTATGAGGGAAAAAATAAGTTAGATGTGTATTAAAACCCATAACACAAATAAGACAGATGGTGTAAACGTGATTAACTGAAACAAGCCAAATGAAAGACTTGAAGAGTCATAACTTTCTCTTGCAGAAACTATTAGTTGTCTACCCAGTATCTAGAGCTACAGGATTTTGTTGGGGTGGCAGCATGCTCAGCTAAGAACACCTACATTGTTCAGCCTTACTTGCAGTTGGAAATAATCCACGGCACCACTCTGGCTAGGTCTCCCAGGAAGGCTCAGTAATTAGACTAACTCGGCTGGCCCGTTCCCTTTTCCTTCTTGTCTGATATGTGGACACAGTGCTGCAGTTGTATCAAGACAGCTGATGTGAAGTAACAAGCACACAGAGAGGAGTGGCCAGAAGGGCAGGAGGAGCCTGGGAAGGTATCCTGACGCCATCATATCAGCCTTGGAATGTCTCCTCCAGCTTGTCATTACATGAGAAAAATAAGATCTTAATTTGATTAAGCCACTATTTTGGGAGCTGTTACATGCAGTCCAAAGCAATCTTTAACCTTTTGTAGTTACATTATCCAAATAGATAAGTGATTTTCAGGAAAGGCTGCCATTAAGTTTTATTAAATCCCTTAAGGTAGAAGGATATTTACCTTATAAGTTGTGCCTTATCACAAAACATATTTATTCTACTAGTTCTTGCTTAGCCAATCTAGTAACTACAGTTGTGGAGACAGAGTGACTTAGAAACAGTCATGATGACTTTACTCTTTCACTTCAATATGAATCACTAAAGGGCCCTCCCCTACCTAACCCCACATACACATCCCAGCAAATCCCAAACCCATTTCTTTCCAAAAAGTACAGGACCACATAACTCATATAATACTCTATTGATAATGACCTCAAACCAAAACACCAAAACAGAACACTGCGCGCCAACTAACATACAGCACAACAGCTATCATATTTTATCTCAGCTTCCCAGAAGCTACAATGCAAAAACATCTCCTATTCAGCATCTTTTTGCTCTTCCCAATTCCTAGGTAGTCCCACTTCTATTTATTCAGGTGTACTGGGCCTAGATAACCATTGCCCTTTAAAGCAGTCACCTTGGGAGGATCAATACGTCTTCCAATAATTGTAGTGAAACTAGAACATTTTTTAATTCTCCTTTGAAGCTTCCTTCAGGGTCTACATTTGTAAGCACGTAACAAAATTCACCTCCTGAATTTAGAGCCCTGTTTCATTTTCTCAGACAGGGAATAATGTTCAACCTCAACACTATATCCTTGTATCAAGGAGAGCTGAGAGTGCTCTTTTCAAAAATAAAGTTAAATTAAATTAAAGCCCTTCACTGATCTACAAAGGGCAAAGACTTGCCATCATTGAGAACATTCAGAGGCCAAGAGATTTATCTAGTTTACAAATAAAGTAGAAAGAAAAAAAGGAAGGAAATTAGCATTTATTAATTGCAGCCCATCATACGCTAAGCACAGCATCAGGCAATTTTCCCCACATTATCTTATTTTATTGATGTAACATTTAAGAAACTTTTTGAAAACTGATAACCAAACATATTAACATGAGGTAATTAAGTACTTCACTTTTTAAAGGCAAGAAAGAGGGAAGAAGGCCTAAGCAACTTTTTAGAATTCTATAAAAATTAAATTTAATCAGAAGCTGTAGAAGCAAAATGCTAAAAAAGGCCTTGAGAAAGCTACTTTCTCCACAACCTTCACATTAAGCCATATGTAAAAATCCCAGGTTGCTTCAAAGTATTAGTTTAAAAATCCAATTTTAATTTATTGAATACTAAACTAGATGTAAATATCACTAACAACCATTAAATGCTACTGCATGCACGATGACAGGTTAAGCTCTAAACCAAATACACTTCATTCTTTGTAAGATTAATTTAAGTTTATGCTTATTATGTGCTATTTTTCTCCTTCCAAGTGAAGCTATTTTCTCAATATTCCCAAAGAAACTGTCTATGAAATAAAACTTAATCTTTTTAAACTATCATTTTATTATTCCAAATATGCTAATATATACTAATAAAATGACTACTTCCATAAGCAGTTCTTTTATAACAATGAACAATCTCCAATTATTAATTTTATCTCATTTATGCATAACAATTATTGACTATTCAAAACCATAGAAGGGAATAATGATGTCAACTAACCAAAATATAGTTTGTTCAATATAGAAACATTGAAGATATAGACACTATCATTAGATGAACTTATGCTTAAGACTCAAAGACAAAAGAGCATGAACAGATCATAGGTTGTTTGAAGTCAAACAGAATGGGTTCAATCTGGATTTCACCAGGTAATATCTTGGATAGGAAACTGAAGGATTAAGTCATTTATCTGTAAGTCAAGATAAATAAGAGTATAATTTTTTATGGAGTTTCTATGCAAATTAAATGAGCTAAATATATAGAACTATTACCATATCTGCATAAATAGTCAATAAAAACAATAGCTATCATCAATGTATTGCAATAACAAAAATTTTATATCACGATTTCTTTAACGAGAGCTAACATTTAATAAAATTAGGTATCCCATGTCAAAAACAATAATAATAATAAAGAAATAACTGTTGATTCAGCAGCTTTCAAAACATTTATAATATTTGCATACCCATGTTCATAGCAGCAGGATCCACAACAGCAAAGAGGAGGAAACAACCCAACTGTCTATCAATGGATAAGTGGATAAACACACCGTGGTACATACATATAATGGAATATTATTCAGCTTGAATAAGGAAGGAAATCTTGTCACATGCTACGACATGGATGAACCTCGAGGATATTACACTAAACGAAATAAGCCAGTCACAAAAAGACAAACACTGTACAGTTCCACTTCTATGAAGTACCTAGAGTAGTCAAATTCATAAAGACAGAAAGTATAATGGTGGTTACCAGGGCCTGGGGTCGGGGGAATAGGGAGTTGTATAATAGATATGGAGCTTCAGATTTGAAAAAGTTCTGGAAGTATTTCACATGTGAATTACTTAACACTACTGAACACCACTGAACTGTACACTTAAGAATGGTTAAGATGGTAAATTTTATGTTTTTTCCCCACTGTAAAAAAAAATCATAAAACTCTGCATGTCTACACACACAGATACATGTATGTGCACACATATACACATATACATACATATACATTTGTGTAAAACTAAAATCAGTCCATGTTCATCTTATTCACTGGTCAGAAAAAAAAAATTACACTGTATTGAAATACAGTCCTAAGAAAAAGGATTATTTTTCTTAAGTTTTATAAAACATACATATTTGCCACTTAAAAAATTCATACAATAAGTTTATTAGTCCCTAAAATGTTGCAGCTTGGCTGTTCACAATAAAATAATCAACATTTTATCTGCTTGTATTGTTGAAAAGAAATATCTAATACGAGTTAATGAAAATGATGAATATATACTTCCCTGTCTTATTAAACAGAACACACGACCTATTTAACTATCTGTTAAAGATTTAAGTCTTTAAAATCCCAAGGCGTGTGGAATGAACAACTCGGGAAGAGGGTGGAGGCTCCAGAAAAGAAAATATTTCAGAAAGTCCTAATTTTGTCTGGTTAATCTTTTTTTTTTTTTTTGGTTAATCTACTTATAAGAAGGTTGGGTCTAGAAGCTCTTCTAAAGTTTCCTAGAAACACTTTTGATTTCAGTAATTAAACTTCTTGAAGGGTGACTGTTCTATCTGGAAAAAAGCCAAACATAAGTCTCAGTCATAAAGCATAAATTCAATATTCAATCATTTATATAAGTTCAAATGTATTCCAACAATACAGAATTCAAAGAACTTTTAACTATAAGAAATTATATCATTACTGAGGGTGAGAACTACAAATTTCTTACTTACCTTTATCCTTAGCACAGTGCCTCATACATAGTGGGTAGTCAACAAATATTGGTAAGAAGAATTTAATTTTAGAAACTTGGTCTTACCTCATTTCTCTCATCTACATCCTTGCATTTTTCAAGAAGAGCTTTCAAAGCAGGAATGTTTTCTTCTTCTACATAATTTATTACGCTCTGTGATATGAGAACTGACATTTTCACAGAAAGCTACGATACCTGTTAAATCAGATCATAATTTGGGATTAGGAAAACAAAGTTACTACTAACTATATTACTTTCTTAACCTTAAACTTGTACAATTACACCTCCATTGGCAGGAGTAAAAACAAGGCCCCATAGCTCAGCTCTCAAAATGTCCACCCCTCTCCTCCCAAGACTCACACTCATCTCTCTCTTAACTCATCCAAACCCCAAACTCCAGACCCATCCCCCAAACCCTCCTCCTCACCACCACCCACCACCCACAAATAAAAGCAAGCGCTCCACGGCCTCTCCTGCTACGTTCTCCATCTCAGTAAACGGCCACTCCAGCTCCATTCTTCCAAGGTCAAAACCTTGGAATTATCCATGACTTATCTCGTCCCTTTACACTCTACATTCAATCTATTAGCAAATCCTTTGGTTCTACCTATAAAATGTATTTCACATCTGGTCACTACTCACCACCTCCATCACAACCACCCTGGTCCAGCCACCGTGACCTCTCACCTAGATCCCAACTGCTCTCCCCTCCTCCATGTTGCCTTTCCCACCGTCTATCCTCCACAAGGCAACCAGGTGATCTTTTGAAAATGTAAGTTGGACCAGAGCTTCTTAAATCATAATATACATCAGAACCACCTAGAGCTTGTAAAACACAGATGCCTGGGCCCTTCCCTCAGAGATTCTGACAAGTAGGTCCTGGTGCAGCCCCTGTATCTGTATCTTTAACACGCTCCACACACCTGCCTTTGCTCAATTTGCTCCCTGCATTTGGAACATCACTCCTAAATCACTGAGCTGCATCTTGGCCATCCTGTGCTCAAAACCCCCCAACAGTTGTTCTCTCACTCGAAATAAAAACCCTAATTCCTTATCATAGCCCAAAAGGCCCTGCCTGACCTATTCCAGCCCCTCTCCATGTCCCTGAGCTTATCTACCACTCTCTTTCGCCTTCATTTTGCTCAGGCTACCCAGGGTTTCTGTTCCAAAGTCACCTGATCAGAGCATCCCTGACCACTGTGTACGAGAGAGCCATCACCCCCACTATCGTTCCTCATTACATCGCCCCACCTTGCTTTTCCATGCAGCACTTAGCATCACTCAAGAAACCTTTGTGTTTTGCTTTCTGGGTTTTTCGTCTGCCTCCTCATCGTCCACCCCACCTCCAAAATGCAGCCCAACGGGAGTAGAGACTATTCCTGTTTTGTTTGATGCTGAACCCCCAGCATGTAGAACAGTGCCTGGCACAGCAGACACCAACAGCGAAGAATGAATGGGCGTGCCCACACCGGCGCACCCGCCTGCAATTCTTCACCCATCTTTAACTTTCTAACAAATGGAAACATTCCTTCAAATTCCACCTCAGGGGGATCCTCCTCTGGGACCTCCTCCCCCTTCCTTCCCCTCACTCTGTCCTTCCCCGCCCTGGTCAGTTTCACCCAGTACACCTATATGTCATGCATATCTGCAGTATTACACTTATAACAACATATCACAATTATTAATTTACTCTGAAATCCTTGAAAACAAGATCATGTCTTACCTTTTCATCCTCAGCAACTAAGGAAAGGCTTGGTACATCGCCATTAAATGATTATGGAATTAACAGGAATATTTTATAATTACAGAGGCTATGTGCACCCTAAATTTTAATGTTACACCTGGTGAATCTGGTTAAGGTGTAAAACAGAGTTCTTTGTACTACTCTTACAAGTCTTCTGTAAGTTTGCAATTACTTTAAAAATTTTAAACACACATGCAAATGTCTGACAAAGCCCTTATTTAGATCAAATATTTTTCCTCACTATAATATCACACAAGACTGGAATGAGCACAGTAAAGAAAAGTAGTTATAGACATTGACCTCAGTTGTTAAAAAGAAAAAAAAATTGAAAATCTTAAGATCTTCAAATCTTGTTACCTCTCTCCCCCAATCTGTTATGTGGATGGTATGTGTATCACCTTGAGATACATAAAACTTTAAAAGTTATCACTCATAGATTGTGACTAATATTAAAAGACTTCAGACTTAGATCCTTTCAGACTAAGATTAAGCAGAAAATGGTAATAGTAAAAAAAAAAAAAATTGAAGCTGCCTTGCCTTAAGCCACCTGAAAGATATTCTTTAAACGAATCTATTAAGGAAAGGTGATCTACCTTTGTCATAGAGTTTTGAGAAAATGCAATTCTACACAGCCATAACTGAATAACAGTTCGATCTAACAGTAGTCTGTTGGAAGTCTGTAATTTACAATGCTTCAGGTTACCACTGACAAGTTGAATAATACACTGTTTCTGCCCTATGGAGACTTAGGGCTCTTTAAAGTACTGGAGGATAAAAGAGGTGACTGGGGGAAGAGAGAAATGGCTGAAATAAAATTGGTTGGCTGAAGCTGGGCGATGGGCACATGAGGGTTCATCATGATCCTCTACTTTGTGTACTTAGGGGGAAATATTACAGCAGGCTTTGCTGATCGTTCAGCATTACACGCCTGGAATTCTGGTAATCTCTGCATTCATCCACCCATCCCTTCTTTACTGTTAAGTTTCTTTTTTTTTTTTTTTAACATCTTTATTGGAGTATAATTGCTTTACAGTGGTGTGTTAGTTTCTGCTTCATAACAAAGTGAATCAGTTATGCATATACATATGTTCCCATATCTCTTCCCTCTTCCATCTCCCTCCCTCCCACCCTCCCTATCCCACCCCTCTAGGTGGTCACAAACCACCTAGCAGATCTCCCTGTGCTACACGGCTGCTTTCTTAATGGGAGGAACTTCACAAGTCTTACCTTCACAAATTCAGAAGCGCCTAAAACAGTTTCTTGTGCATATTAAAGAATTGTTAAATGTTTCCTGAATTGAATTTGATCGTCACATCACATTTATTAATTTAACAGGAGAAAACAGTCTACCACACTGACAGTTATAAAATGATTCCCATGAGCCAGGCTTCTAACAAATCAAGAATTTGATCTCAAGTGTGCCCAGTAAATCAGATTATGTTCTTCGATGGCCAGGTCTTCCAATCTCTCCCTCAGAGACTTCACTTTTGATTAGCCGTGCTTCCCCTCTTAAATAAATCCTTTCAACAGGTTCCATTCTCACCTAAAAACAAATACCCTCACCCCCCCACAACCCATCCTCGGCTCTCGTCATTCTCAGAAATTCCCTGTCAGCTTCAAGCCATCCTCCCCTCCCCCTCCCCCTCACAGGACCAGGCTCTCCTCTCCATCATCCCGACATCCCGACAGACACGTGTGCCCAACCCACCAACAGACAGCCTAGAGGTCTCAATTTAAAAGTCACTTCCCCCAGTGAGGTTTCCCTGACCGCCCACTCCCCTCCCAGACCAGCTTAGGGCCTCCTCTCTCCCTCCTTCTTTCTCAGTCTTCCTTAAAGATACACTGCACTTCCTTGCAGTGACTGTGCTCCCAGGCAGGAAGCATGCCTGGTTTGGTCACCACTGTTTCCCCCATGCCTGACACGTTTCCAGGAACAAAGGACAGGCTCAACAGGCATCAGGTGAACGAAGGCAGCCCAGGGGGCAAGGCCTCATCTGTTCTGCAAATATTTCCGGGGCACCATCATGTGCAAGGCCCATGACAGCCTTTAGTGGATTCCTATCAAGCCTTCAACAAGCTTACCGTTCACTAGGAGACATAAAAGAACTTCATCACGAAAAGAGCATTTACACGTCACCTTACAGTTTATGAGATGCTTTTATATCTATGATCTATTTGATTTTCCAATAATCTTAAGTATCATCTCTCATTTTACAGATGAGAAAACAGGTTTCATACACAAGTAATTTGCCCAACATAATTCAAAAAGCAAATGTGTACTATCCAGATAAATCCAAGTCATGATTTAAGGTAGAACAGTGCCTCAGAAACCCAAGGTCCTACGAGAGCTCCCAAGAGAGGTTCCTACTCTTACTGGAATATCATGGAAGTATCACTTTGTGTTGATCCCTGAAGAATGGGTCCACTGGTAGGAAATGAAAGAAGGGCATACCAGGCAGAAGGGACAGAATGAACACAGAGAGTGCTGAGTGACTATGCAGTGTATGTCCAGGAAACAATGAACAGCGTGGATAGGGAACGTAAGTAAAAAGTTAGAGCTACGACTGGAAAGTGAGGGTGGTTAGATCTGTAATCTCTGCGAGATAAGGGCCGTCTCTCTTTTGTTCTTATGTCCCCAGAACCTATTACAGGTCCAGAGCAAGTAGAAACATCAAAGATAACTGCCAAACTGAGTAACTGTATAGGTACACTAAACATGCCTCTTCTGTAGGCCTGCCCATAGCTCCCACTACCCTCAACAGCCATGTTCTCTACCATCAGGCACAACCAGTGATGAGCACATGAGGACACGTGACTGCTCAAAAAGATAAGCTGGGCCAGTCAGATTCCTCTCTCTAGAACTGGAAATTAGAAACCAGAGACCCAGTCATTGCAGACCATGAACAAAATGATACAGTTTTGAGGCAGCCAGTCAGCAGAGAGAGGATCCAACGATGTGAACAGAGAACACTCCTCATAACTGAGAAAACAAATGTGGCCCCTGAGAGATCTACAGAAGGTGGAGCTGCCTTAGATCCCGATTTCTTTCCGATTCTCAGTCAGTCCTGCAAATCTCCTTTTCCCTGAGGTAAAAGAGTAAATCTCTGTCCCTCGCCTTCTAAACAGCCCTGACTAACACAGTGGCAGAGAAACTGAGCAAAAGCAGGAAGAGGGGGATGGCACACTCACATGATCCTAGGAAAACTTCCCCCAGCAGTGAATGCGGCCCAGAATCGGACCCCTGGATACCAGTCAGACAACCCACAGGAGAGGGGACAGGCGGTAGGGATGCAGAAGAAATGAGAGAGATGAACTTGAACAGTATAAAATCCCCCATATTGGACCCTTTGACCTACCAAAATATCCAGAAGAGAGATTCTGAATGTAGAAATTTTAAAAAATATGTGACCAGACATGAAAGAACTGGCAAAGATGACTAGATACCAAGCATAGGTGATGAGAGGATGATGGTGCCACTAACAAAAAAAAAGTGGAGTCTGGAGAAGGTCAGGACTTTCCTCTGTTTGGTTAGTATCCCCTCCTTCCCCACCACTCCTGCATGCTGAATGTGAGGTACTCGAAAAAACCTGGGTTGGAGAATCCACCCAGTTTGGGGAAGAACAGATCTGCAAATCACTCACACAGAGTGTAAAACAAAGACCCTCATACTTGTGTGCATCAAAGTTACTCAGGAAGCTTGTCAATACACAAATTCCTTGGGCTTCTCCCCCAGAGAATCCTATTCAGTAGACCTGGGGCGCAGAAACTGACATTTTAACAAGCACCCCGAAATGATTCTGATGAAAGTTTCCACGCTAGCAAAGCTAGAGAACAAAGAACACAACCTTGCCGCTGCATTTCTCACCCTCGGCTCTGCATCAGGTCTCCTAGGGTGCTTTAAAAAAATTTACATGGCTGATCTTCAGTGCTGTCAAAGTGGAGACGGTGACAGAACGTATCACAGTCACCTACCTGAAGGGGTGATTCCTGAGCCACACCCCAGGCCGGCTGAATGGGAATTCTGAGGGTAAGGCTAAGACAGCTACATTTTTAACCAGTGCCCCCTAGCGGCTAGCAAAGATAGCTCCATAAATAGTTATTAATAAAATATTCTTCATTGGTTTAAACCTTACTATGTGTCAAAACAATTTTAAAGAAAAATAATCCAACGTTACTGGCTGACAAATCTCTTCCCTATAAATAAATCAAGGAAGCGTCGTAATCGATGGCTTGCTGACATTTTGCTGATATAACGGCCTGCACAGGACAATGGAGTAATGGAGCCCAATATGAAAGCAAAGGGAGAAAAACCAACCACCTCCTCCGTGTAAGCCCAAGGAAAGAAACCTCGAACGCCTGCCCTAGCGGTACCAGCTAAGGGGGTTCTCGAGGTGGTGGGTGTGCCTGCGGCTGCTCCGAAAAAATAACCAAAAGACACTTGTTTCACTAGCATCCCCCATCTCAGCCCCCCCCCAAAAGGCTGACCACCTGCGACAGCAAGTCCAAGACCTTCCCGGCGCCCCAGCAAGCGCGGACCCGCCCGGAAAGCCGGACACCGGCCCCCCCCGCACCGCGGCCCCGCACCGCCCCCTCCCTCCCCTCCCTCGACCCCGCACACGCACTCGGCCTCGCGGCCCCCTCACCCGGCCACGGCCCCTTCCCCACACCCGGCCTCACCCTTCCTCCGCTCCCTCCTCGCTCTGCCTCGGCCCCCTACACACCCCACCACGGCCCCTCCCTGCCGACCACCACACTGACCGTCTCAGAACCTGGCCCCAGGACGGCTTCCACAGCTCCGGCGGAAAGGGCCCGCTTTGCCGCAGGCGCTGTCAGAAGATTAGAAAGGGAGGGACCGCGGCTTTCAGCGCGTCGCCCTCACCGTAGCCGGCAGCCATTTTTCCCCCCGTCTCTGCAAACTGACAGATCACGTGACCCTGGCTGAGGGGCGGGGTTGAGGGTGGCCACGCCCCGTGTCTGTCTGCGGAGCCCGAAGGAGGCGGGGCTGGGTGGGGCTGCTGGCGCCGGCTGGAGCGAAGCGGGGTAGGCGGGCTGCGGCGAGGGAAGCGAGTCACCCAGCCCTGCCTCCCTCGGCACATTCTCTCTGGCCTCCAAATTTTGGCGTATTTTGGCAAGCGCCCCAGGCAATATTTTCTTCATCTTCAGTGTCACTCTTCATATTATGGCGAGTTTCTTATCCCAGTTCACCATTATCATCAAAGCTTATGCAGAGAAATAAACCGCAATTATAACTTCAAACGACTCTGCAAACATATTGCGAAGGGAGGCTAGCTGAAATCCCGTCCTCCTGAACCCAGAACACCTGTGGGATCTAATCTCCCGGCCCAGAGAGCCCACCGCCTCCCCCGCTTCCTCATTCCCCCCTCTGCAGCCCGGCAGACCGTCCTTACCCGGGTCTCTGCAGAAGGAACTTCTGACCTGCTGGCGGCCAAATGTGATTGACCACTTTTCCACTCACAGTTTCCCTCGCGACTCCCTCCTGGAAATGTTCCCCTCCCTCGGCTTCTGTGACTCTGATTCTCCTCGTTTTCCTCCCATTTCTCTAGCTGCTCCTCTCAGATTTCACCTCCCTTCAAATTGGTTAATGTTTCCAGAATTCAGCTCAAAGCTGGACTCGTCACCCCATCACCCCCCCCCCCGACCTGGTGTGATCCTCCTGTTCTGACACTGTCGGGGGACCTGACTCCTGCCCCCATCCACCGAGGCAGGAATTGGGAAGTCATGCACCTCCTCCTCCGCCCCTGCCTAATGTCATCCAATCAGCCCACACCGCCTGATTGCAGCCGCTTTCATCACCCCTGAGGTGCTTAAAGGCTTCAGAAGCTCCCCACCAGGACTACATATCAAAAGCCCCCAACTACCCTCCCTGCCTCTGCTGGTGCCCCACTAACCGTCTCCCCAGGAGACTGGGGATCATGTCACTTCTTTGATTAAACTCCTCAGCAGCCTTCCATTTCCATAGAACAGATTCCCAAATAGTACTTAACAGGCAAGTCTCCTCTGGAGCTGGCCCCTGCCAGACTTCTTGCCATTGTACTGTCCACCGCTCTCCTCCCATCCTGCCCCCACCCTAGGCTGGCAAGTTCAGTTCCCGGAACATTGGGCCATATGCTCTTTGTCATCTCCATTTTGTTTCCAAAGTGTTGTTCCCTCTCCCCTGGATATTCTGTCCTGCCTCTTGTCCAGCTGAGTCCAACAGATGAATTCTATTTGTCTTTTAAGAGGCAGCCTAAGCAGTCCCCTCTTGTGTAGCTTTCTGCATGACCTCAACCAGGGTTCATCGTCTGTATTCACCTTCTTACTCCACAGTCCTGGGGCATAGTAGGTATTCCAAAAGTATGTGTTAAAGCATATTTAACCGGTTTCCATGTCTCTCCCCCACTATAAGGTTCACTCCATTCTTACTCCACACCAGCTTCCCTCACCCTGTTTAGAGCAGTGTGTGGCCTTGGAAAGCGTTTAAGGAAGAAAGAGCACCGTTTACGTCTTCGTCACACGCTTTGGGGTGTCCTCTCGTTGTGCACGCATGCCACACCAACATCTGATGGAGCCGCACGCTGGCCCCTTGTTGGCTTTTTCCATGAGTTGCCAGAGTGATCCATTTCAGATGCTTTTCAATGGTGCCCAAAGTTGGCACATCAAAATCATCTGTAGATCTTTTTAAAAATCAAAACTCGACTCTTGTTGGGGATTTTTTAAATATCTTCCCAGCTGATTCCAACGAAACATCATTCTCAGACGTGGTTCTTGTCCCACTGTGTCCAAATCGGTGATAGCAGATATGAGTATCCCTTTTCAGTGTCAAGCAGGTTTTTGAGGACCTACACAGTATAGCAGGTGGCCTTTTAGTAGCCACTGGTTGTGAAAGCAACATGGGAATTGGAATCTGTGGTTTCACAGGGATCTATGGCCCCAGCGTGGGAGCCAATGCTCTCGTCATAAGGAACCATCTGAATCATCAGCAAGGCATTTGAAAGGCTTTCTTTTTTGTTCTTGTTATTTTGGGGGTGGGGGGTGTTTTTAAAATATTTTAATGAGTGCATTTCAATATTATTGGTGTCTCTTGTAATCATATTGATTTTATTTTTATCTATTTAAACACATTCTGAGAAGGCAGTCGTAGGTCTTACCTGTCTGCCGAAAAGGACTAGAACACAAAAGTGGTTAAGAATCCCTGGGCAAAAATATTAAAAATGAGATGAGACTTCCTACACTTCCTGACACCTCTGGGTTACCATGTGTGAAAAAGCTGCACTCTCATCCCACAATGGTTAAATTTGTTCCCAGGATTCCTAGTACTAGGGAAAATCTGGATTACTCTTCTTCCAAGAAAGTTGTCTGTACATTAAACCTTGTCTCTGAGTTTCTTGACCTTCTGAGCTACTCTCCGAGAGATTTGCTCTTCCCCTGGGATGTTGACGGGCTTTCTGGATGAGCTTGGGGACACAAAGGGAAAATGTGGATTACATATCAGAGATTGGGCCCTGCAAGATCTCACTGAGGTGTGTCGGCTGTGAAATGGTGGCTCAGGGAGAAGGGGTCTTGAGTCCCTAAGTGCTTCCCCTACGGAACACCATTTTGAGAAGAGAGCTGCCCCCATGACAGTCCTCACCGTTCCAGACCGCCTCACCATGACCACCCCAGCCGCTTCACCCCGTAAATTCTGTAACTCCAGGAAGCCACGCCTGGTCGGTGAGCTAGCCTCTCCACAGCAAGTCCAGGAGGCTTTAGGTTGGCTTATGCCCACCAGGTGTGAGCCACACTGAGCAGCAGTGAACCAGCACGGCCAGAACGCCTCTCTCGGGGACAACTGGAATATAACAGAAAGCAGGGGGGGCGGGGGGGACAGGAAGCAGTGGTCCTCCAGCTTAGGTGGCCCCAAGCACCGCTGCACCGCAGCTGGCGGCTTCTCAGTCAAGGACTTTGCAAATCCCCGTCTAGAAGTGGGACATTGAGTCCCAGACACTAAGACCATCACCCACACTACCTGAATCCCCTCCCCACTTCTTCTCCCCGGATAAAAATCCTGAAGATATTCGGTGTACAAGTTGTCCTTTCAGGCACATTTTAAAAGCAGTCCAGATGACAGCCTGGAAAGAAGCTACTAGAAACAGGCTTTCCTTTGGCAAACGTTTGAATGGAAGATGAGAGAAGGGTCAGGTTCAAGGATGGCAGGAAAGGGGAGAAGCCTTGGAGCAGGGAATAGGGTATCAACTAGGGTCTCCCCTCCATTGCAGGTCTGAACTGGGGACGGGAGAAATTTTACGTTTGGGGTTTTATTAATAGTCCAGGCCAGGCATTTCATTACGAAAATGAGAATGTTTAATGACCAAACATGACTAGGTGATATTCAATGATCCAAGAGTAGTGAGAAAAATTACAAAAATTATGAGACCTATTAGAAATTTTGTCTGGGAAACAAGAAAGAGACGGAGCACTTACAGGAGCTGCCCTGAGGAAAAATAAAGTTGCTTTTTTTTTAAGTATTGTTGATTTACAATGTTGTGTTAATTTCTGTTGTACAGCAAAGTGATTCAGTTATACATACATATACATTCTTTTTTTATATTGTTTTCCATTATGGTTTATCATAGGATACTCAATATAATTCTCTGTGCTATACAGTAGGACCTTGTTTAAGTAGCTTTTTTGATCCCACTGTAGCCCATTCTTCTTTATCTACATTATGGTTACATTTAATAAATTAAATATTTTCCAACTTCTGCCAAATGCTGTTGACTCCTTTCATAGTTATGGACTCAGACTCTCATCTTGTGATGATACGACTGCTGTAAAATCGAACTGAAATGCTTTCTCCTCAGTTTTGTTTCAAATGAATCACTCTCTCCACTTTCATTGGTCTTTTTATGGTTTATGCAGCTCGCCTAAATCTTTCTGGCAGAGGCATCCTAAGGGTTTCTTGCTTCAGCAGAATCCCTCAGATCACTTCGAGAGCCTGTCTTTTTTACTTGTCATGTATATGGAGGAGGAAAAATGTGAGTTATCTTTCCATTCCTCACCACTCTCCCCACCAAAACTGTAATTTTAATCACGCTTTCATCTTTTTCAACAGATCAGCATATTGGGATGATGATTTCAGCAGTCCAATCTTTTTACATGGTTTCAGTTTCATTGTACATCAGATTTTCCACGGAAATCTTAAGATGTTTCACATACCATCTTCCTTTAAAAAATGTTTTTCTCTGACTCTAAAAGGAATATGTGTTCATTATAAAGTATTTGGAAAACACAGAAATATTTGAAGAAGAGAGATCTCCCCTAATTTACCACTCAGAGTTCCCTGACATCTTAAACAGAGATTTGAAACAAAAACTTTATGGACGAAAGTCATTACTTTAAACATTTCTTAGTGAGAAGGGGAGGGGTAACAGGGAGGTTCCTAAGATGTCATTTTTTGCCTTGAAGAGTGATGGTTGCTGCTATCGTTTCTCTTGATAGCTTTGCCAATCTCCTCCCTGACTCATTTAATCAGCGTGTTCCTGCTACATAAAAAACAGGTGGAAGGACATTTCCTCAACTCTGGGATGGTGTCAGAAAAAAAAGGAACACACTCCCGGACAGAGTTAAGAACAGATTTGAGAGGCAACAGAAGAGGGGCAAATATATAACCCTGCCTTCAAGTGGGGGGCGGGCAGGGAGTGGTGGAAAAAGAGTCAGACAAAGAGTTGGAGGAAAGAGAGAGTTATAACTGAATCAGTATAAAAACGACTTTGGGTTTTAGAGGTTGGCAAGCTCAACGTAAGTCAAACGAAACTACCAGCAGGGCAGACACACATTGGTGTTGCCAACCCATCGCCTTGCCATGGCTGTTTTAGTCTCTCTAAAAGCTCTTTTCGATCATCAAATTCTTGGGAATTCCCTGGCGGTCCAGTGGTTAGGAATCGGCTCTTTCACTGCCGTGGGCCCACATTCAGTCCCTGGTGGGGGAACTAAGATCCCGCAAGCCGCGTGGCATGGCCAGTAAATAAATAAATAAACAAATAAACAAATAAATAAAAGTAAAATACTAATTTAAAAAAAACTGCCAAATTCTTACTCAGTAACAGAGATTGAAGATTTGGGGCCCCACTATGAGAGTTCAATCCAATTAGGGAGATGGGTAATATGCTAACAGAAAGTATTATCAGCTCTGGATGGCATAGGCTAAGCCCCAAGGACATGGTAGCTCAGAAGAGCGAGCGGTGTCTGGGGATTGGTGGGAGGAGAGCAAAGCCCTCTAAGCAACGAGGAGACTAAGCAGGGGTCAGGGGAACTATATCGACCAGGAGGTGGGAATGGGCGTTACATGGTCAGGAAATCCTACTCAAGGTTGACACCCAACCGTACTCGTTTTGAGTTTTATATCAAAAGCATTTTTAGGGCAACCTTAAGTTAGTAAGAGGTCTAGTGCTTTGTTCCCTTCTTGAAAATGTGGAACTCTTTCCATTTCCAGGATGTCAGCATCTCGTTCTAGCTAAGTTGGAACCTTGAATCCCTCCTAGCCTCTGAAGCCAAAGTTCACTTATCAGCACGGACTCCCATAAAAGCGAACAAGAGCTGGAACAGAAAGGGATAGTTAACATTGCATTCGGTCCACTGGTTGAGTTTTTACACCCCTTCAGTTGGATGAGACTATGAATTAATGTTTAATTTTATTGTGCCATAAAAATTATGTAATTCAGATCTGCTAGTTGGTATATGTTTTGAAATTACACCTGTCTCTTACCTTAATCATGAAATTTAGTGTTATTTTTTCATATTTTAAATTATCAAGCAGTTTTCGCTTGCTAAAGATACATTAGAAATTTAGGACAGCACATCACTTAACATAGCATTAAATTCAACTCCTCTGTTACTAATGATTCTAATCATATAACCTATAGCTTTCTTTAAAACCAACATTTGGGGGGAGGGGTAAATTAGGAGTTTGGGATTAACATATACACACTACTATATATAAAATAGATAACCAACAAAGACCTACCGTATAGCACAGGGCTATACTCAGTACCTTGTAATAACCTATAAGGGAAAAGAATCTGAAAAATAATAAATACATATTTATATATATATATTTATATATATACACACACATGTATATATGTATAACTGAAACACTTTGCTGTATACCTGAAACTAATACAACATTGTAAATTAACTGTACTTCAATTAAAATATTTATCCTAAAGATAGCTGCTTTTCCATGTGTTTCTTATGAAGTATTAAATCTTTTCTCCTCTACTTCCAAATTGCCTACCAAGTGGTTCTTTATTAAGTTAAATTGACCTCAGCTTGGTTGATTGATGCATTTGGGTATCCTTGAGCCAATACAACACTGTCTGAATTACTATCACTTTATAATAAATTGTAATATTTTCCGGGATTACCCTTCCTGGCCCTTTGAGGTTCCACTATTTATCCGTAAAGTTCACAGTAACTGACACTTTTCATCAACATCAGACATTTCTCTAACATTCTCTCTTCTCCCCTTCTGGGACTCCAGTCACTCACAGGCTAGACCTTTTCACCATATCTTCTACAGCTCCGACTCTCTTCTCTGTGTTTTCTAACTTTGTTTTCTCTTCATGCTTCTCTCTGGATATTTTGATGTATGCTGTGAAAGGGAAGAGAGTAACTACAGTTTGGAGGAAGCTAGGAAGACTTCTCAGTCAAGATAAGATTTGAGCTGGTTCTTCCAGCAGGTAGAAGCATTTTAAGCAGGAATGTGAGTGAGGTATAGTCAAATAATGACGAATACAGTTATATAACCAGAGTATGGGCGGGATGTAAAGAAAAGTAGATAATACCAGCCAAATAGCAGTGCATCAAGATATCTGAAAACCAAGCCTGAAGCAATGTGCAGTCAGTATAAAACTTGGGTAACCCCAGCTAACAGAAGCCCCTGGAGACCTACTAGGAGATTACTCACAAGAAAATAATGAAAAAGCTACAGGATGTCTACTTAGGGATAAACCAGGAATATCAGTAGAGGCTTTCAATTGTACGATCAGGCTCCATTCACTCACTCATTCATTTTACTCACCCAAATTCACGAACCCCTGTTATGTGCCAGATGCGTCTTGAATAAGTGAACGGGCCACTATAAGCTTCACTCAGCACCCTTCTAGATGCCAGGGATGCAGCAGTGAGGATACAATCCCTACCATCACCCCTCATGGACCTTATATTCCAATGAGGAAGACGGACAACAAGTCAGCTCTAGTCAGCAGACAGAAGTAGGTGCCATGGAGAAAGGGAACATGCAGAAGATGGTTAAGGTGCGCAGGCGCAGAAGCCAGGCACTGTCTGGAGGAGCAGCAGTTCAAGTGCACCACCTGGAGGAAGAACAGTGCAAGTGCACCACCTGGAGGAAGAACCGTGCAAGCAAAAGGGACAGTAGGTACACAGTCGCAGAGGTGGCGATGTGCTTGGCGTGTTCAAAGTACAGCAAGGGCAGGGTGGCTGGAGCAGCATGAGAGAGGCGGGAAAGGAGGAGGTGAGGCCCCAGAGGCCAGGGTGGGCAGGGCCTCTTCTGCGACAACAAAGGTGAATTTTACTGCAGGTGAAAATAGGGTTTTGACAGAGAAGGAACACAACTGAGCTGTTTTAGAAAACTCATTCTACCTACTGTGTGAAAAATGGACCTTCAGGGGTAACAAGGGAGGGACGTAGGAGACCATTTAGGAGGCATTTGTAGTAACACCAGTGAAGGGTGACAGCTTGAACAGGGGCACCTAGTAGTGGAAGGAAAGAAAGTCAGGTTCTAGGTGTATTTGGAACAAGATGTCCTGGGATACCCAGCACTGAAGCATCTGGAAGATGGAAGACAAGGTCTGTAACAGATGGAGCCAGAAGCTAGTCTATAAACGTTACTTCTAACACCAGGCAGGTACAATTGTAAGCAGAAGATCTACACCTTCTCAAAAAGGATGTTCTCTCCTGTCAGAATATGTTTCAGGAAAAAAGTCAGGCAAATTCCCAATGGAGAGACATTCTGCAAAATACCTGACCAGCAGTCCTCGGAGCTGTCAAAGTCATCAAAAACAAGAACAGTCTGAGAAATTGTCACAGTCAAGAGGAGCCTAAGGGGACATGACCACTAATGTGTCCTGCAAGGCATCTGGGGACAGAAAAGGGCGTTAGGAAAAAACTAAGGCTAAGGAAATCTGAATAAAGTGTGGCCCTTGTTCAGAATTGGTTTATTAGCTGTGGCGAACGTACACACTAACGTAAGATGCTAACGATTGGGAAACACTGTGTGGGGATATGTGGAAACTCTGTACTATCTTCACCACATTTTCTGTAAATCTAAGACTATCCTAAAATTAAAAGTTTATTATGTGTCTAAACTATTTTATATACATATATAAAATAAACTTTTTTTTTTTTTTGCGGTACGCGGGCCCCTCACTGTTGTGGCCTCTCCTGTTGCGGAGCACAGGCTCTGGACGCGCAGGCTCAGAGGCCATGGCTCACGGGCCTAGCTGCTCCGCAGCGTGTGGGATCTTCCCAGACCAGGGCACGAACCCGCGTCCCCTGCATTGGCAGGCGGACTCTCAATCACTGCGCCACCAGGGAAGCCCTAAAATAAACTTTTTATTTCAGAATATAAGTATTTTTTTTACAATGATTCGGCACTTACTTCATTCTTCTTTTTTGCTGAATCACACAATATAGAATTCATCAGAATCCCCGTGCTTTTAGGACTGAAGGCTGTAGCAGTCTACAGGGCTGTAGCAGTAGCATTACTACAAACTGACTACAGAGCAGAGAGCTTAAGCAGGGCAGGGAGGAGTAAGGACACGGGCTAAAATCACTGGAATGTAAGCACACATGGTGGCGTCAAAGAGTTGATGGAGTCTGTCTACTAGAGGAAGTGAGATGGCAAGTTGGAGGGGGTTGGGAGTGGAGTGCTGGAAATGGAGATCATTGGTGATAACAAGGTCGGGGGGCAGGTCAGGGAGCTGGGAGGCCAGTGTTGGCAGGCTCTTCTCTAAGGATATTGACATCATCAAGGGCCTTGTGTTGGAGACTGACAGCAATCAGGCTCTAATCTTTTCTAGTGGGGAGTTACCCAGGGAAGTCTGGAGATGGAGGCGGGAAAGAGGGATGATACGCGCTTCTAAACTCCAGTATTTTAGGAGGTGAGCAGGGACCGCTGTCTGCGTGTGACAGTGAGTAGGAGGGAGGGCACCTGCCCCACCTCCAGGCCCAGTGATGAGCGAGGGAAACCAGTTACTACTTGTGAGGTCAGCAAGGGATGTCACGTCCTGGGAGAGACGTGGGTTTTCATTAGAGCAAAAGGTGGAGGAAAGAGCCAGAGGAAATAGGAGAGATTTTACTAACAACGTGCCATGTGTCCCAGGAGAGTGGCAGGTTTGGGGGAGTTGGGGAGGGGAGTGCAAGATGGGTGTACAGAGCTGCAGGGGGATAGAAAGCTTTCTATTTTCAATAGTGATGAAAATGGAGATGACTTGGCAAACATAAACATGTTGAAATGCTGTGACTCCAGACATAAACGACACTTCGATGTACTCACTGTGGCAGCATGAAGTTCAAATTGTTTAGCCATTCACACAGGAAGTTGCACCATCATATACTAAAAATAGCTACTCACATTGTGGTTTATGGGTCCGTATTTCTAATGGAATAAAACGTCAGGAGCACATGATTATTGGCATAAAATTCCTTAGTTCTTCATTATTAGTCAGTCTCTCCCTGAGCAAACTGATTCAGAAGGTCAGGTGACAGTCATCTGGGCTGTTTGCTTATATTGGATCTATCGTGAATCATTCCATTATCCACTTTTCTGTTCTTGATGAAAGTTTATAAGAGTTTTAAATGATTTTATCTGTATATGGCCTAATGTGCCCCTGAAAGAAAAGTACTTCCAGGAAAATACTATGCACCAGTATAAAGGGGGAGAAGCAGATGTGACTTATTCTCTTCCTGCTTCAAATTCATTTATAAATGAACCAGACAACTGATTTTCTGTTTTTTGTTTTTTTTTTTTTTGCGATACGCGGGCCTCTCACTGCTGTGGCCTCTCCCGCCGCGGAGCACAGGCTCCGGACACGCAGGCCCAGTGGCCATGGCTTACGGGCCCAGCCGCTCCGCGGCATGTGGGATTCTCCCGGATCGGGGCACGAACCCGCGTCCCCTGCATCGGCAGGCGGACTCTCAACCACTGCACCACCAGGGAAGCCCTGATTTTCTGTTTTTATGGGTTGGAGTAGGGTTCAATGAACATGTGGTTTATTTAACCTGCATATTAACTACATCCTTCATTTCTCTCTTTTCTTCTTGCTATTGCCCCTCTAAGTAAACTTAATAGGTGAAATAAGGAAAGAGAGGTACAAAATATAAGTGAAAAATGAAGGTTACAAAATTATTTTGCAAACACACACGTTTATCTAGCAACAGGAAAAAGACTAGAAATAACCCCAGAATATTAAAATCGGTTATCAGTGACAGAATGATGGGTGTTTGTTTGACTTATTTGAATACATTTACGAGCTACGATGTGCCTAATATAAAGGGGGGGGGGGGATAATCAGTTAGTATGGGTGTGGAGGAACCGATGAAATAATTCCTAATCTGAAGGTCTGGATAGAAAATATTTAATCTTGCCTACAAAACACCTTCGGTCTTAATGTTAAGGTTTTTATTTTTGGCCATACTGAAGATTTCCTAAAATTAATCAAATTCCACAAAACCTTGTTGCTTTGTGTGAAAGGCAATTTATTAGTATCAAGTAGTATAGGTTGCTTCAGTTTAGCAAATGCATAACGATGACTGATTTTCTAAATGATTCTGTTTATACCCATACCTGAGACGTACGTGGTCCTCGTGCCTTAAATGTGGCCTCAAGGACTTAAGCATCTTAGTTTGTGTCTCTACCACACAATGTGGAGACTTTGGGAATCTATTCCTACATCAGCCACAAGTTGATGGTAATGAGGGTTCTTGGAAATGGAGGTCCTGCAGCTAAAGGAATTAGTTTATGAGTCTGGGGTAAGTATCAGATAATTATGAATTTACATATTGTTCTGCATTCATCACTCTACTTCCTTCTTTGGTTGTGCAACTCTGAACAAATATATATTAACAACTACAGCACTGTGTGGTGAGTGTAAGGTACATATGAGAATAGAGAACCTGCGACTGGAAGGCTCAGGAAGAGCTGCCTAGAGAAGAGCATCTGTTTGATGCTTAGCATTCATCTTAGTACCTGGCATATAGCACAAGCTCACTGAACATTTCTGGCTGTGACGATCAGGCTGCATCCCAGTGATGAAGCAGGCGTTAGCTGGAGGAGAGAGGTGGGGGGGATGTGGTGTAGATGGTAATTCTGGGTAAAAGGAGCAGCAGGTAGGAGTCAAGGGAGAGGGACGGGAGGAAGTATGATTACCCAGCGTGGCTTGAGCATAAACTGCCTTAGTCTGTTCAGACGCTGTGACAAAGTACGAGAGACCGCGCAGCTTCTGAGCAGCAGAAACTTATCCCTCACAGTTCTGGAGGCTTGGAGTTGGAGACCAAGGTGACAGCATGGTCAAATTCTGGTGAGAGACCTCTTCCAGGGTGCAGACTGCAAACGTTTAGCTGTATCTTCACGTGGTAGAAGGGACAAGGGAGCTCTCAGGGGTCTTTTTCATTTTTTTTAAAATAACTTTATTTTATTTATTTATTTTTGGCTGTGTTGGGTCTTCGTTGTGGTGCGCAGGCTTCTCATTGCGGTGGCTTCTCTTATTGCGGAGCACAGGCTCTAGGCACGCGGGCTTCAGTAGTTGTGGCTCGTGGGCTCAGTAGTTGTGGCTCACAGGCTCTAGAGTGCAGGCTCAGTAGTTGTGGTGCATGGGCTTAGTTGCTCTGCATCATGTGGGATCTTCCCGGACCAGGGCTCGAACCCGTCCATGTCCCCTGCATTGGCAAGCTGATTCTTAACCACTGTGCCAGCAGGGAAGCCCTCAGGGGTCTTTTTTAAATTGAATTTTATTTTTGATTGAAGTAGAGTTGATTTACAATGTTGTGTTAGTTTCAGGTATACAGCAAAGTGATATATAGATATATATCTCTATATCTTCTTTTTCAGATCGTTTTGAAACGATCTGTCTTTTATAAGGGCACTAAATCCCATTCATGAGGGCCTCCCCTCATGACCTATCACACCCACAAAACCCCATCTCCAAATACCATCACCTCGGAGTTAGGATTTCAACATGAATTTTAGGGGGACGGATTCAATCTACGGCAGCATATGTGTACTGGGAGGGGTGTAAATCAGGAGAGAGAAGCAGGAGGAAGGGTAAGCAGGGCTTAGATCATGGAAAGTTTTTTTCCACCATACTTAAGAGTTTGAATTTATCACAAAGGCTTTGGTTAACAGTTTCATTTTTGAAGCAGGGAAATAAAAACCCAATTTGTTGACTTTAGAGAGATGACTCGAGGCTGCAGGTCACAGAATGACATGCCTGGAGGATGCAGGACCCGTTGGGAGGTCCCTGCCATGAACTAGGTGAGGCATGGGGAGGGAAGGCCGGTGAGATGGAGTCAGTTGTCTGGGAGACGGGACACACGGCGGCTGGCAACATGTGCTGGTGGGTAAGGAAGAAAGAGTGAGAAGAGAGTGGGTGATGCACAGGCTCCTGACTTGGGTAACGAGGGAAACACTCCGGACATTTCATGGCATGAGCACTACGAGAGGAATCTCACATTTTGCACAGTTTGGGGTGTTCTGAGTTTGCTTGTGATTTCCGGCTGCAGATATTTAGCTGGAGCTGGTGGGGGCGAAGTTAGGAGACAGAGGTCAGTGTTGAAGGTAGGGCCAGCACAGAGGACCTATGAGAACAGACAAGTGTGTGAACTGGGGCCAGGACGAGGGGTCTCGGCTGACTTAGATCATCCAGAGGCAGGAAGGAGGAGAAGCGAGGAAGGACAGTTTCACAGACACTGAGAAAAGCATCTCAAGAAGAGAGTGGCCAACATAGCCACATGCTGCAGAGATTGAGTGAGCAAAGATGGAAAACTAAGTATCACATTCAGCAACGGGCAAAAAATGACCCTTGCAGAGTGTAGGAGACAATTAAGGAAGCGGGCTGCTGCGCTGACTGCTCTTTGCACAAGATTTATAGTAAAGGTTCAGGACTGTAGGATGGACTTCAGTACTTGCGAATTTCTTCTTTAGCCTCTTCTTGAGGCTGATGATTCGGGCATTAAAAAAGCGTGGAGAGGGAAACAGGAAGTCAGCTTTCCGTGGGACTGGCGGCCCCCCTGCAGGGCCTCCTCTTCTCACGGGGCCCTGGGTCTCCGGGTGCCGGGCAGCCAACTTCCCCACTGACGGCTGTAAGCAGCTGGCGGCTAAGCTCAGATCCTAGGCCTGTTTTTATAAGCCTGTGCTCACGCTCACCCTGCAAAAAGGGACGGCAACCGGTGAGCGGCATCCGTCTCCTGGGCACAGTGCGTCCAGCTCTGCCCTGGCTGGCGGATCCGGACCTGCCCTTCCGCTGGCGGGAGCCTCAGGCTGTGCTAACGGACACCATGGGTATCACTTGGGATGATGTGACAAAAAAAGAAGACACAAGCACAAAACAAAGCGTACCTGAAAAATAAAAATCCATCGTAATAGAAAGGGTTTTACCAGTAAAGGGAAATGCCATCTTTTAATGACATTAAGAATGTGATCTGACATCTGATTCCAGCAACCAGCAGACTGAGCCATCTTGCTATAAACACCTAGAAAACTATAGTAAACAGAGCACAAAATTATTTTTTAAATCACATAGCTAAGCTTATAAGAAAGGCGACCAAATGAAAAGCTTACCAAAAAAGGCTCACATTGATGCAGTTGTGACTTCTAAGGAGGGAGGGGGAAGGCAAAGCTTGGGGCAGGTATATGGCCTCATGTGCAACGTTCTTTCTATGAAAAAAAGACAAACTTTAAACCTAACGTGGCAAAGCAGAAAGAGCTGTTCGATCTGAGCGGTGGGCACTAGAGTCTGTTTTATTGCTCTGTACTGAACCATACGCTTGAAAGAGTTTGTAAAGTCTCATTTTTTAAACATTGGCTAAACTCAATGTTTTCCTATTATTCCTTTTTCTATTTGGGGGAAGATAAGTTATTGTTAAACAGATAGTTGGCACACAGTAGATCAAAACTTGCATAACTCCTGTTGCTTTTACTCTACTTGTGTAAACGCTATAAAATCGTTGACATATGCTTTTCTTTCTTCCTCTAATTAACTCACCTCCCACCTCTTTGTCGGCGCAGCAAAACGCTTTCCCACAAACCCAAGTGCCAACTCCTCTGTGCAGCTACCCGAGCCTCTTCCTGAGCTCCCCACCCCTCTAATTGCCCCAAGACCCTTGTACTTGCCTCTAATAAAGCACTTACCATATTATATGGTGACTATTAGCTCCTCAAAGGCAAGAGCTGTGATTTGTTTAGTTACCCAGCACGTCCGGTTGGAAGTCATTTAATGACTTTCGTAAAATACGAAACACCTTACAAATGTTCATCTATGTACAACAGGAGTCCTGTTATCTCCTGGCCTCCTGGCCTTCCTTACCGTGGAGCTAATCACGTTCCCTCCGCCGTCACGCCTGTCGGGACCAGCACATGGAAGTGCTGTGCTGGCAGGCGGCTCCTGGGTCCGTGCTTCTCCCGGTCGTGGCTATCATGAATCTCAAAACGGGGTCATTTCAATCTGCCATAAAGTCTAAGGCCTTCCAGTGAGAAAGCACCACAACTGCACTTACTCATACGTGTTCATCCAGCATCTTTGTACAACAGTACAAGTTAATAGAAGACGTTTTCCCCATGGCTGTTCACGACAGCATCTAGAAGAGCCTGGAAGTGCACCCCAAAGTTCCCTTAAGCCTGTAATCGTGGTACAGAAACCGAGCGGTCGTCCCAGTGCTCTGCTTCTCAAAAGCAAAGACCAGATCCATATACAAGGCCAGTGAGAGTGCCAACAGCAGAACTGGGAAAGCCACCTCTTTTTCTTCGTAACTGAGGACAGTCAGCATCCTCTTCACTTTATAAGTCTGTTTTTTTTTGTTTGTTTTTTGTGCGGTACGCGGGCCTCTCACTGTTGCGGCCGCTCCCGTTGCGGAGCACAGGCTCCGGACGCGCAGGCTCAGCTGCCACGGCTCACGGGCCCAGCCGCTCCGCGGCATGTGGGATCCTCCCGGACCGGGGCACGAACCCGCGTCCCCTGCATCGGCAGGCGGACTCTCAACCACTGCACCACCTGGGAAGCCCTATAAGTCTGTTTTAAGAGAGAATACAAGATACTATATACTAACCTAAGGTTCTTTTAATTGCCTCCCAAAATGTTTATAACATGACAATAGTTTCTTTTAAATAATTTTTAACCAGTTAAAAAGTCAATGACTCCTGAGAGTATTACTATTGAACTAAAGAATCCTTCAATGCAAAAAGACCATTGCTTCTCAAGACAGGCCTGATATTCAGTTCTAGAGATGGAATTTAAAGCCTCTGAAATCAGCAAACACACACATATATTTTTAAACTACTGTTTAATCAGTTTTAAAGACACACAAATTAGAAAAAAAACATTTATGTTTTCAGTTAAAAACATCTTTAAAACCCAGCAATAAGCCACCAGTGCAGCTCTGAGGACACACAGACTAGAAACAAGTGGTTATGAAATTATCACATCACAGTGTAACTGACACAGTGGTAACTTTAATTTACCATACAACAGGAACTACTTTATGGATCTGTCGAAAAATAACACATCTTTAAAAAAATATTTTGGAATCATAAAAACAAAAAGCACAGACACCACGTTCTATTCTCCCCCAGCGAAGGCAAATGAAGGGCTGTGAATACTGGCTGCTGGAGCTCGGGCCCCCCCCCTCGTGTTGGGGTAACAGTGTCCAACTACTCCTACGCAGAGATCAAGATGCAAGCTTTAAAGGAAGGCAGGAAGGAAATCCCACGTTGTCACTCTGCATGGAGGAGGGTTTCTCTTGTTCCGCCGGAATTATTTTCACTCTCATTCCTACTGCTTTCCATCGTGCCCCTTGGGGCTCGGGGAGGCAGGTGCGGACGAGTGACAGAAGACGGAGCATGTGTGCTGGTTTGATTCCTCTCTCCTGCGATTAAAAAGTCAGGAGCAAACGTACTTTGTTGACGAATCCGTAGATACAGAACCAAAAATACTTAACATCGGAAAAGAAGCATATTTGAAAGTTCTGTCCAACCCTTTACACGTGTTTGCCCTTTAATAGGAAAAACAAAGAGGAATATTGACAAATCAACTTCTCAAAGTTAACCCAAAATAGAGACTGGGCAGGATACAGTCACTTACGACTCCAGTAAAAGGCAGCCAGTCACTTTTTCCATTTCAAACATGGTATTAAGAAAATGGTTAGTCCTTCTACTGATGTTGCCCTGTAACTTCTGGTTTTTCATTACATTTCCATTTCTTTTTATAGCAGCAAAACTTGATAAAATGTGACTGGAGAGATGGCTATCATCACTGAGGAAGTTAGACAGGGGTTTTGCATGGATCCTTATACTCTTATCTATAGATCATACAGTCCTGGGGTTTCTTTTGTTTTGTTTTGTTGCTTTATAAAAGGTGTACTGAAAGAAGACAGTTATAATCAGCTTTAAAGGCAAGACAAATTAGTTGGCATAAAAATGTGTCTTTAGGCTCTATTTCAGAAAGTCTTCCCAATCAATGACCTCTAGAAGCTTGTCAGTTCTTTACTGGGGTTTGCATAACGTTTAAAAACCTATTAAAATAAATATTATTTGAAAACATACATAAAACTTTATTAAGCAGCCCACCAAGTAAAATGTAATTGGCTGCATCCCCTGTACAAGAGCTCAGAAAGCAGCTTAGTTGTTGATTCTAAGAGCAGTCCTACAAAATGCCAACATGGAAAATTTCATTTAAAATTGTCTTCTGTAATGAGTTACTATAAATAGATTTGACTAAGTGGTGCTGCAGGAAAACACGGTAGAGACCCTCTGCATCCTAACAGACGCTCTGCATCCTAGTCTTTCAAATCCATATTTCAGAGTGAAATTTCTTTTTTTAAAGCAAATCTTTTTCTTCAGCATAAGGAGTGTGCACTGATACAAACACACTTTTACAAGGAAGGGCTGTAGAAAGCAGAACTTTCAGCATCTAATTTAAGCGTCTAAACGATCAGCTACTCATTAAATGTACCCTGGGTTACCTGTAGTTTTTATAAAGTCCTGGAGGGCAGTTAAGATTACATTTCACAGTGTTACTTAGAATTCTGCACCTCTGGTAAATATGATGTATTCAGTGTCAGCCAGGATGGACTATTAGTGGCTGAATAAAACTCTACGAAATACTGGTTCATATCTAAACCTCTGGACAAATGCTTCGCTGACACAGCAATAATAGGCACCATTCTGAAACAATTATTCTCTCAAGTAATTTTTTCTTTCGACTAAAATGCAGAACTCTTCAAATCAATAAACTGATAATTTTGGACAATTTAAAATAAGGAAACAAAAAAGCACAAATGTCCAGAGTTGTTCATGAACTTACAAATGAAAATTTACAAGGTATACATTTTAAATAGGAAAGATTTTTGTCCCAAGTGTAATCTAGTCCTCGAATAAAAGTACAAATTTTATAATTATTTTAATGTCAACATTTTAAAGTAATTTTTTCTGTAGTTTAAAATAAGGTATAACTAAATTAAATATTCTTTAAATATCTTTGAATGAAATAATGTTTGAGAAGTTATATGGTGGTAAACCCTGTCCAGTAAAATTGATAATTCATATAACATAGTTTTTAGCATATATATTCCTCAGTTGTACACAGCACAAACAGAAAGCAGAGAAATCAAAAAGAAAATATTTTCCTTCAGTGGAGACTATTTCGTTATGAAAGATTCATTTCAAGGGCTGTATTCAGTAGAAATGGTATGCTGCACGCCTTCTGATTGCCTCAAAAAACTTGAAAAGTCAGGGCTTTGAGCTCAAGTAGTAAAAATAAGGGACCATGAAGATAATCTTGATGGTGAATCTGCCCCGGTTCGTGACTCTTACAGATCTTGCTAATGGTTTCCATTCATTACAAACACAACTGGTCACAAACTCTTGGAACTAACCCTTTGGGCTCATTAAGGAACTTTCGGCTGGAGGACAGGTCACTCGTCCAAGTCCCAAGGCTCACTAATGTCTGAGCCAGATGAATACCCAGGTCTCCTCCCAGGACAATTAGTGCTTCAATGTGGGTTACCTCTACTTTTTAAAACCATTCTTTTTACTGGAAAATTTTTCTCCAAACTGGTATCTGTGGAAATCCTGTATGTGAACATCACACATGGTGGGAATCAGTAACAAAAATACTTTTTAAGCAAAAGTATGGTGGAGGCATAAGTGGTGGCTGGACATTTTGGAAGCCAAATAAACCTTCTCTATTATGCTGGGTATTTTAGAAGCTAAGTAAATTTCTTCAATTACCCTGAGTTCCAATTATAAATGCTTATTTTAAAAACCAAGAATAAGCGGGTTGTAAAATGGCGACAGCTGAGATACATCAAAATAAATTAACTGCTATTGTTTCAAAAAAATAAAATTGTGGGAAAAATAAGTATTTTGTCCATTTTTTTCCCTGAGTAGTATAATAATAACCAAAAATATTGATATAAATATGATGCTGATTGATCATCTCTGGAGTGGTTTCATGGCAACTGAAGAGTGGAGAAATAATATAAATATGCCCTGAATCCTATTCTGTTGATTTAAAAAGAAGCACATGTTACAACGAATCCCTTTAAGTTTAACATAGTAGAGATATACCAGTCTTCAATTCTTCTATTATAATTAGAAGTAAAGTATTAATCCTTACAACACTCCAAGTAGATATATTCAGTTTACAGAGCACAAAAAGTCTCTTCTTGAGGAGGAAGGTCAAGCTGAGAATGAGAATTCTTTCTTTAGTTTTTCTCCTAGATTGTATACCTGTGATTATAATTTCTCCAAAATTAAATAAAAGCTATTCAAAACCCATTTCATACAAAAAACAAAAAACCTGGATAATCCAGGGGGATGGAAATCAGTCAAATTGTATATATAAGGTATTTTCTTCAAAGTAATTGGAAAATTCATCAATCATCTTGCTTTCTAGATGGCAGTGCTATGATTACCTTCATTGAGCAAAAAACAGATAACAGTGATATTAGGTTTATAGGCTGAGGAATAAAAAATAGTCAGGTAATAGAACTAAATCATGATTATTTGTTAATGGCTAGGTAGGCTGAACAAAAAGAAAGTTTTTAACGCACTTTCTTATTTTCACTTATGACATGCCTAGACTTGTCTTTTAACCTCTACATTTGTTTACTTTTTCTTAATAGTGATCAGATTCTCTGCAGCGTTAATTAAATGGAGGAGACATTGTGGGGGGCAGATACTTTCCATGATTAATCTTTTCTAGTCTCTCACATTCCACAGTTTGCTTAAATTCAATGCATGGGAAAACAGAAAATTTATTTAGCAAACCATCTTTTCCCAGGAGGTAACAGGGCATGGCTAACATCATCAGGTGGAGAAAAAAATTACCTTTAGAAAAATAAAAACATTTCATATAAACAAAGAGGAAGCTATTTCTAAAGTTCTGGGAAGGTACACTGATATTTTTGCTGATTAGACCTCAAAAGTTCCAAGTACATTTGCTTTTCCTTTCATCTTTAATTGAAATACTACACAGCTTAAGCCAGAGAGTTGTTCTGTCCTTAACTTCATTTGCAAATTTATTAATGACAAAAAAAAGAGAGACTCATCATAGATAGACAATTTGCATTTCATTTAAAAATTTAAGGCAAAAAAGAAAATAAATTCCACAAAAGATGGGTCACAGAAAAGTGAACTCAGAAGGCCCTGCCCATCCTTCTCCCTTTCCGCCCGTGATTCATCATCTCCGGCCGTGGCCCTGATGCCAGACTGGCATCACACCCCACTCCTCTGCTTTCAGCTACTGCAGCATCACAAGACTGTGGGGTTAAAGGAGACACCCAGCAATTCAGGTGAAATTAATTATGGTAAAACCAGCCCATAAGATAAAAGCACATTTTTCTACTTAAATAATCTGAAACTCATTAACAAGAGTTAGTGGCAAAACTTTTATGTGAGAAGTTAAGAGTTTGGAAACTAATTTATATTATTCTCTACAGAGGTGGTTCAGACCCAATGACTTTAAGTTTTCATTTTCCTAAAACTTTCCCAAATACGAATTAAATTGTCAAGGATAAAAAAGTGATTAGCTAGAGAGTAATTTCACTCAGTGATTTTTCTCTTTCAAAACCTTCAAGCAATCTCCCACTATTATTTTCACAATCCTTTTATCATTCTATATAATTTATGCTTGATACATCTTTTAAAAGTCAACGTAATAAAAAGTTATTAAACTTTTATGTCTTACAGAATCACAAAGAACTCAGATGAATAGGGATGAAGAGCACACGTCTGCAGAGCATCGGTCACCTGCCCTGCACACCTGTGTGCGCTGGTCCCAGCTGCCACTGGCTCAGGCTCCGGCCCCCGCAGTGCTTTCTTCATTCACGTCTTCCTTCTTTCCTTTGTCATCTTCTCTCTCTCTCCCTTGTTTTTTTTTTGTTGTTTTTTTTTTTTGTTTTTTAAGAAAAATAGCTTAAAATATCACATTACCAACCTTTAATTATGTTTAAGAAATCCCTCCTTGAAGGGCTCTCTGCCTGACACAGGGTAATTAAACTCTCCAGGAAATTGGCATCCATCACTTTACAGTTTCACAACATACTGTAGTCATTTGAGATACTTTAAGAAAACCCTTCAAATACTGAGATGTTTATTGCATTTTAAAGTATCCACAGTCTTAAATATCCTGTTCAAATTCCTCCGGAATTCCTGTGCAGCATACAACATCTAATATTGAAATAGTGTTCTCACAATACTACACTTGAAAATACCATTTAGGAAACAATATTTTAGGAAATAGACAGTTTAAGGCAAGACATTCATTTGGAAAAGTTAATTTTTCTCAATCATCTAGATTGACACAATTATTTTTCCATCTCTTCAGTGCCTTGGGATACACAACATACATTCAGCAGCAGGGCACACTTATGACCCTACGGACATATGCTGAGGTCCTGAGTGCCCATTGAAATAATGGAAACATTTTTGATAAGGCATGGCCCACAGGGACATGGCATGGGAGGGGTCTTTCACTCCATTTTCAAGCTGGTATACAGGGCATTCCCTACCTAAAACTGTCCGATTTCCCCCCACGTGATCTCTTTCCCAACAGACACAACCCCCTTGAAAGGTGCTAAGATTGGTTTCTGTTAACAGACAAAAAGTAGCCATCAGAGTGCTTTCCCCATCATTGCTTTAATGATGGATGTTTAGAGGCTCTTTCTTGATTCTGATTGCAAACATTGTTTGTTGTGGAAAAACTATTCTGTCCCAAAGAATTTCCTCTTTCATCAAACTTTTTGGATCGTGACAGCTGAACGTTTTCATGTGTATTCTTTCCTCTTTGAGTTTTTTTCACCGGTAACAACAATAACACTAAGATACCAGCAGAGTGAAGGCTGTAATACCAGGAGCTAAAAAAAAAAGGGAAAACTTTACTTTATTATATTCTGATAATTAACAAGACTTAATTTGACATTTGTCAAAATGTCACAAGCCCCACCTAGGATGTCTATATTTACTACACTATTCTTTTTTTTTTTTAATTTATTTATTTTTGGCTGCACTGGGTCTTCGTTGCTGCGCGCGGGCTTTCTCCAGTTGTATCGACGGGCTTCTCGTTGCGGGGGCTTCTCTTGTTGTGGAGCACGGGCTCTAGGCGTGCGGGCTTCAGCAGCTGTGGCACGTGGGCTCAGTAGTTGTGGCTCGCGGGCTCTAGAGAGCAGGCTCAGTAGTTGTGGTGCATGGGCTTAGGTGCTCCGTGGCATGTGAGATCTACCCGGACCAGGGCTCGAACCCGTGTCCCCTGCATTGGCAGGTGGATTCCCAACCACTGCGCCACCGGGGAAGCCCTACGCTAGTCTTTTACCCATCCCCCTTAGATGAAACTCTAACCATGTATGCCAGTGGGTATTTATAAAGCACTCATACTAGATATCATATTGCATTCCTTTGTAAAGGTCATAAGGCCAGGACTAAGTAGAACAAAAACCAAAATGTACTTATTAATAGCTGCAGAGATCTGAAAAAAAACCTCTCAAATCCATAGAACCGAATATTGAGCAAAGTATGGAGGTAGTAAAGGGACAGTAATAGCCTTGCCTGCTATTTACTGTCCCTAATTAAGTTACAAATATTCCAGTGATGTAATAGATAAGCAATATTGCTTCTTGATGGTTACAAAATAAAGGTCACATTATTAAAGATATTATTAGAAGTATCATGCCTCAAATTAAATATAAACCAAATGTGACCTCCTGGTTCTATAGCTGTAAGTGCCAGTGCCTGTGAACAAAGTACGTGAGACAGAAAATCCTGAGACAGAAAATCCAACCAATAGCTCAGTCACATTTAGACATACGTAATAATTCTGTTCAAAAGGACACTTTAGTAGGAGTTACTTATGTCTTCCTGTATGATTATTATGACTCTGTGCTGTCATTCTAAATGCTAGGGTAATGGAAAATAGTTTTTGATCTCAAAGATACCACTATCTACTATGGGGGGAATGGAATTTGGTGGGAGAGGGAGAGAACATAAACAGATAAACAAAATATGGAATTCAAAACAATAATTTCTGGGGCTTCCCTGATGGCGCAGTGGTTGGGAGTCCGCCTGCCGATGCAGGGGACGCGGGTTCGTGCCCCGGTCCGGGAAGATCCCACATGCCACGGAGCGGCTGGGCCCAGTGAGCCATGGCCGCTGAGCCTGCGCATCCGGAGCCTGTGCTCCGCAACAGGAGAGGCCACAACAGTGAGAGGCCCGCGTACCGCCAAAAAAAAAAAAAAAAAAAAAAAAAACAACAATTTCTATTATGTAGAGATGAAAAAGTACCAATGAAATATAAAAGAGTGAAAAGGGAACCAATAAATGAAATGCAAGTAATTTATTATCTTTTGACTGAGGAAATGAAGAGAATTAATAATTCGTTATAAAGAACAAGCTGTGTTGTTTTTTAACTGCTTCATCATATTCATTATTGTTCATCTTTTTTAAGTTTTCCTTTCCTTTGGGAGTTAGCAGTCTTATCGCTGAACTCATGTTCCACGGACTTTACCAACCGTTACTGGTGACTATCAGAGGATATATTTTACTTCCGTCCCTAAAATATCCCCAGTGACTCTTAAGCCTCCGCTTTAACAAATAAACTCTTAAACCTTGGCTCTCGAGCAGGGGTGAGCAAACTACGGCTTGTGGGCCAAAGTTAGTCTGAAGTCTCTCTCTTTTTTTAATTGAGATATAACTGACATATAACATTATTAGTTTCAGATGTACAACATAATGATTCGGTATATGTATATATCGTGAAATGACCACCACAATCATCTAGTTCACATCCAAGTGTAGGAAGAAGAGCTCTACTGCCCAGTGTAACCTTTGAGATCTGAAGCAAGGGTTACCCAGCTGATATTCCTCGCTGTAAATCACACTCTCATCTGAGGTCTGAGTGGTGTTAATCATTCCATAAATAAACTTGTGACTGCTTGGTTTAAGATTTTAAAGTAACTGACAATGCATTTAACTGCAGAAAGCAAGCTAGGGTACTATTTTTCTATTCTACCCAAGAGCAAGAAGCTTTCTTTTAAAAATAAATTAAAATGAAAAATAAATAAAATAAAATAAAATGATACACAGGAACTTATTCACAAAACAGAAATAGACTCACATACACAGAAAACAAACCTATGGTAACCTAAGGAGAAAGGGTGGGAGAGGGATAAATTAGGAGTTTGGGATTAAAATATATACACTACTATGTATAAAATAGGTAAACAAAGACCTACTGTATAGCACAGGGAACTGTACTCAGTATCTTGTAATAACCTACAATGGAAAAGAATCTAAAAAAGAATATATATACACACACACACACACACACATACATACATATGTAAATAACTGAATCACTTTGCTACACACCTGAAACTAACACAACATTGTAAATCAACTATATTTCAATTAAAAATTTTTTAAAAATTTCCGATGGCATATTTTTAAGAGTAACACTTACCTGTAAAACATAAATGATGGTTTTATAGAAAGAAGAACGAATGGCACAACTGTGTAACTTATTGCTATCTGAGTTGCTATCCATGTTATGACATCATACAATAATTTAAGTTGGGGAGGTTCGATGAAATGATGCCTAAAGTTATTTCTCACCTGAAATAAACAAAAATATTTACCTTTAACATTGCTTATAAAATTACACTGACTATATCAACTGTTTCAAGGATGTGGAATAAGCGAAACTCCCATACGTTGCTGGTGGGCATCTAAAATGATACTGTTACTATGGGAAAAGCTGGATCTGGTTCAGAAAAAACTAATACACGTATGTATAAAAAATATGGAGAGTGCATGGGGAAGCACGTGAGCAAAATGTGTGAATCTGGGTAAAGGGCGTGCGTATAGGAGTTCTTGGCAATTTTTCTGTAGATTTGAAGTGGTATTAAAATTAAAAGTTCCCCCCCGAAGTTAAAAATTACACTTCCTAGAGCTCCTTAAATCATATTTTGTAAACTATAGCACAGGCACACCTCATTTTATCGTGCTTCACTTTATCATGCTTCGCAGAGACTGCGGTTTTTACAAACTGAAGGTGTGTGGCAGCCCTGTGTCGAGCGAGTCTACTGGAGCCATTCTTCCAACAGCATTTGCTCACTTCTTGACTCTGTCACATTTTGGTAGTTCTTGTAATACTTCAAACATTTTCATTATTATTATATTTGTAATGGTGTTGTGTGATCAACGACCTCTGATGTTATTACTATGACTTGCTGAAGGCTTAGGTGATGGTTAGCATTTTTTAGCAATAACATATTTTTTAATTAAGGTACGTATACTTAGACATAATGTTATTGCACCCTTAGACTACACAATAGTGTAAACATAACTTTTATGTGAACTGGGAAACCAGAAAAATTCGTGTGACTCCCTTTACTGCAATATTCACTTTATTGCCGTGGTCTGGAACCGAATCTGCAATGTCTGCCTATACGTAAATAAGGTTCACTCCGTGATCAGTTTTTCTACTACAATGAAAGGAGACATCCTTCCTATTCTTTAACCTCTGCATTTGTGAAAGACAGCTATTATACACTGAGCTTAGGTCAAAGAGCGCTTATTAAAATGAATGGCAATTACACACATCATTCATTAGGGGAAATTGGGAAGGGCTTCTCAGGAAAAAAGTGCTTTCTAATAACCACTATTTTAATACTTTTTAGCTTCTAAAACAGTCAAAACATTTCAATTTTGAAATGTGCAAACTTAACCAAACACTATTTTTTTCTCTTGTGTCCCCGCTTTTTTCGCCTAATATGGTTACAGGTGAAGCGTGGCCCTGCTCTGAGATGCCACGCGAGTTCTTCAGAGGGGATGCAGTCTGAGGTTAGTGGCTCTTCCACACACAGACCAGCACTCGTAGTGGCAGGATGCTACCCAGGTTTTCTGCCTTGCTGAAGGCGGCAAGAGCTACCTGCACTCTCTCCCCTTCTGTCCACCGGGGCAAATCCATTTCCCAAGGCATGGCTCTCAGCATCCCATCTCCACCCTCACCTACCTTCCCTGACTCCCTGATGTGGGACAGAATGAGGATTAGGCTCTTCCCCAGTTTGCTGTTCAAGTTCTTCTATTATTGGCCTCTTCCTCTCTCTCCAGCCCCACCCCGCCCCTGCCCTCTTCCTTTCCAGAATCATCCACCCTTTAGACATACATGAAGGCTCTGCTTCAACCAGATTTGCTTGTCATTCCCAAATACACCACACACTTCCTAACTTGGTTTTGCCAATGTCATTTCTACACCTAGAAAGGCATTTTCTTCCCCCATTACGCTTCAGTCACTACTGAAATAACTCATCATTCAAAGCCCAAATCCAAGCACACTTTCCTACTGGGGCCACCTCTAGTCAACCCAACCAAAAAGGATTTCCTTCCCTCTAGACACCTATGGTACTTACCATCCATAAAAGCGATGGAATCTATCATATATGCCTTGTGGTATATGTACCCCCACATACAGACAGATACCTACACACATACATACATACACCTTACGCCCCTAGACTACAAACCACAGAAGAATAGCCTTTAGTTAATACTTCTTGACATTTACCTCATATATCTCCAAGGTACCTTAAAACTGAATACAATAAACATCTGCTAGTTTGTTAAGTGAAGCCACCTCACCTGTAAGTGACATAAGAAGCTTGTTCAAACACTGTTTTTGTCACGTCACTTGCCTCCGATTGACTTCCAAGGACTTACACTAAACTGCCCCCCTTCTTTCCCATGTCACCAACCTAATTCCTCAACTGTTTCCCAGATGATACACTAGGTCTCAAATACCCTACAGACCTGCGGCCTGCTTCGCACTGGTGTCCGCCATGGGGAATGGCCCGTCCACGTTATCTAGGCCTGGCCACGGTCCCCTCTTCATCTAAAAGAGGACTCAAAGGCTGGAGTTTTCAGGAAACATCTCTAAAATAAACCTACGCGTCTGGTCATCTCTATTTCACCCAGTTTTCAGCAATCCTTCCGAAGATTCTGTGACAACGAGGAACACGGTGTGGAGGCCTCTGTGGGCCGGGCCTTCCTCCCAGATGAGCCGAGCGCGCAGCCCACGAGGCACACTCAACACACCTGCCAGGCGCACCTCCCAGCCAGCCTGCAGCACTGACCTGGCCAAAGGAGCAAGGCTGCCCGGTAGGTAAGAGGCTCACTGGGCCTTTGACACCAGGTCACGTGACCAGCACTGCAGGATGAGAAGGAACTCATACTCACAGCTCGCGCTGCCAGCGTCATCACCACTCCCGTGAGAAAAGTCAGGTAGTAGCCCGGGTACACCCCATGCCAAATGGCAGAGAGGATGAACGTCTGGATGGTTGGACTCGAGGAGGCGCGTTCATAACACACCCTGGAAACCATGGAAAACACGAGTGATTAGAGCTTATCAAGTCCACAACGATCCCTCTTATTCCTGGTCAGGAGCTAGGAAAATGGAGGTTATAGCTATTAGGGATCAGATGTATGAAAAGAAATTTCATTTCCATCTTTTCACTGGTACACGTAATGGCCAAAATGATCATTTCTAGTGTTTGGGAGTCCATGCTATGTACAGAAGAACTTTAACAAATATAAAAGTTCTTTTTATTTTACATTATTTTATTATTTTCTTTAGTAACGTTTAGAACTTTCAACTGATCTAACGATAGTCTTCTGGGAAGTAGGCTGTGCTCAGTGTAAAGTTTTCCTGTCACAGGTAGAGAACTCAGATGAAAATAAGATTTTCGTAAGGTATCAAATTTAAAATATAACAACAAAAAATAACACAACAGGTTAGTTCGGCAAATCTGCACCCATTGGGGAGACTGCAAGGCACCAGGAAGCAATGATAATGTGCTTTGGATATTTCAAGAGGTAAAGGGATTGAACTTGTCATGAGTAAAGGACATGACAAAAGAAGGCTTCTTTACACAGAACGGTGCTTAGAGCCCTCCCATCACAGGAGCAGTCTTTTATGAAATAAACTCAAGATCGGGCAGTGTGTCCCATCAAGAACAAGGAGAAAGGACGACTGGGAGCTTCTGCGCGGTGTCCTAACTCCGTCTTTTGTAATCGGTCCTCTGCCTTCCCCGTGTGCACGTGACAAGCCCTCATAATTCTCAGCACAGGCGCCTCTTTGCCCCTCATTCTCGCATGCTTCCCACTCACTCCCTCATCATCCTCACGACAGGGGGCATTGCATAGAGATGACTGCCGAGTTTGTACCAAGATGGTGACCTCCCACTGCAGAGGCTGGGTCTCTGCATCCTGTGCCCAACATATAAAGGTCTGTTGTCCTGAAATATTTTAAAACTGGAAGCGTTGTGCAAAATCTAGGGCATACGTACGGTGGCTGTGTAGGCATTTTTGTTTGGCCAAATCTCCCATGAATGAGGGACATACTGGTGATCTCAAACCTTGGTGGGCACCTTTCAAGGCAGGCTACGAGGTCAGTGGTGGCTACATTCATGACTCACGCCTAAATAGTTCTCTGACTTGGTAGCACCCTGCTTAACTCTGTTTCCCGGTTAACACAAGGTCACAGCGTTAATTTAATTTAGTTAAGAATGTGAAGCCAGTGAAGCTCAGCCTCAAGAACTAGAGGTCAAAAAAAAAAAAAAAGGAACTAGAGGCCAACGCTCAGCTGATGGTGGTTCTGGAGGGAGCTTACCTTTTGAGCCAAAGAGCTGTCTGAATATTCCAATTATCAAGAAACATCTTGAAACTTGTTGACATCTGAAAAACAAAGGAACTTTCTTCTTTGGCCAACAAAATAATGAAGCTTTAAAGGTAAGTAACATCTTACTGTGCTAAGAGTACATTACTTGACAATGATGGTAGTGTACGATCTCTTTCCTTAACGCCGTTTTTTCTAATAGAGTAACATCATTCTATAAAAGGAGTTACTGGAGGGAACATCTGTGAGGTAAATGGATTCTCACCATTTTCTCCTGTGTGTTAACACTTACAGGGGTTGCCATGGAATTATCCCAAAGACACTCCTGATGGAGCAGGTGAATGACCTTTCAGCGGCCATTCACTGGGGGCCAGACTGGACGCCCCATCAGGTGCAGCCTCACTTCCTTCAGTGCCCCCCTCCCCAGCTGCTGGGAGTCTTGGCCTCCCAGGACCTGCTTACCCTGGAGGAGTGGTCTGCACATCTTCCTACCTTTCCAGTGCCTCACTCAAGCTTCCCCCACTAATGCCACCCTCCGATCTCAGAGGGAAGCTCTGGTCTCCTGGCCGCTACTCCTTCCCTGTGTAACCATCCCTCCTTGGCTCTGCACTTCTCACCACTTTAGATTCTCTGGTCCGTTATTTACTGCTCTCATCAAACTCTGAGGATGAAAACTTCTTAAGAGGCAAAAAATCTTACTCTTTTATGAATAAGGCACATATATACATATAGGATATAAAGAGATATACAATATATCTGTGCTATTAAAATTTCATGGGGCCTGATTAGGAAAAAAAAAAAGTCTTAAAACCTCCTTAGTTGGCAAAAATGAACAAAACATTAAAACACGGCCATATATTCATCACCCAATTTCCACAATTATCCATTTTCGCCTATCCTTCCCCATTTTATTACTGACACTGTTAAGAGCATTTCAAAGCAAATACCAGACATCTTATTTCACCTGTAAATAGCTCAGAATTTATGTCCAATAAATAGGGACCTTCAAAAAAAAACTATGATCAGGGACTTCCTTGGTGGTCCAGTGGTTGAGACTCCGCACTCCCACCACAGGGGGCTTAGGTTCAATCCCTGGTCAGGGAACTGGATCCCATGTGCCACAACTAAGAGTTTGCATGCCGCAACTAAGGAGCCCACAGGCCGCGACTAACACCGGCCCAGCCAAATAAATAAATATTTTTTTAAAAAGAATAATTTTAAAAAATAATGTTACAAAAAATAAATAAATAAATTTAAAAAACTATGACCAAAATAAAAAAAGAAAAAAAACTATGACCAGGTCTAACCAAATTAACAATAATTCCTTAATATCATCCAATATCCATTTTGTATTCAAATACCCCTGACGGTTTAAAAATATGGTTTTCCAGTTGGTGGGGTCAGTCAGGATCCAAACATATGGCACGTCTGGCTGATGTCTCTTTTAATGTGTAACAGCCCCTCTCTGCCCCCCACTTCTCCCATGCCATACATTTGTGCAGGAAATCGGGTCACTGGTCCTATGGCACTCCCTGCTTCTGGCCCTGGTGTCTAACTTACTTCTCTATCTTCTGGGTCCCTTCTAACAGCAGAAGGATCTAGAGACCTGATCAGGCCTGTATTTCCTGTGGTCCCACAACTGCTACCCCAGTGAAAGGTACCACGGTGAACACAACGGTCTAAACCAGACCTCTGGGCATGATTCATAACTCGTTCTCTCTTGCTGATTCCAGTGTATCACCAAGTTCTGCTGAGTCTCTTAAACAGTGTCCAGTGTGTTTACGTCTTTCCAGCCCCACTGCCACTACCCTGGTTGAGGCCACCATCATGCTGGGCCTACACAGCACCCTCCTAATAGGTCACTGTCTCAGGAGGGCGACGCCTTCTGCCTGACATAGCCCCATCCTCCTAACACACACACACACACACACACACACACACACACACACACACACACACACACTCAATCACCTCACTAGTCTAAGCTGGCCTCCTATCTTAGAAACGCCCTATACCTCTCTGATCACAGCCAATCTTTCTGTATCCCTGGAACCCCCACTAGATTAAAGCTCCAGGAGGGCCCAGATTGTACTGATCTTATTCACCGGCTCCCCAGGGCCTGGGGCACATGGTTGATGACCAATAAATATTGGCTGATTGAAAGAATGAGTATTATTATTACAAATCTTTCGGTACCACTGTTGGGACATCACATCATAACCTATGAAGGCAAATTATGCTACTTAAAGTGTCATATGGTAACCAACTTCTTAATGATTTACTAACCTCTATTTGCTGAATTCTCAGATTGGAAATTAAGTCCCAACGAGCTGCTCCATTTTTGTCATATCCTCTGAATCCAAAGCCTGCCGCATTATTGATAGCGTCAGCTGTAATACACAAAGGAAAAGAAACTATTACAAACCTATGTAACAAACTACTGTGTTCTCCCAGAAGATGTACGTTATCATATACTATCATCTTTAATCCTTAAACAGTCAAAGTAGATTCATTCTCATTTTTATATGATATTATAATAAAATGGGCCTTGATCCAGTTTTTAGGCTCTCCTAACAGTTTTTAGGTTCTATCCTTATATGTAGGACATGAACTATAAGGTTTGCTTCTCCTGAATAGATGACCCTAGTTTTTCTCATTGGTCTTGAACTATATATTCTCAAGAGGGTACTCTCCCGGCTATCACCAGGGTAAGATTTATACTTCCACACATTGACACGAAGGTTTATTCACGTGTCACTTACCTAACGTCCATGCGAAATAGTACTTCGGTCTGGCAGCCAAAAGAGAGACGTACAGATAGACAACCTTGGCCGGCCACGAAGCTGTAGCTAGAAAATGCTCATCAATGTTATACTCCACAGGCAACGTCTTAGAGACGCTCAAGTGGAATAACAAGGAAAGTCCACAGACTGAGAGCTTCTGAATAACTGCCACCTGAAAGCAAGACGAGACTCTTCATAAACTTAATCGATACGTATTTACGTATTGTTGCCACATAACTCCTCCTGAAGGCAGTATTAACCCTGTAACGCCATCCAAAATCCTGAACTCAGGCGTGCTCAGCATTTAAAGCCGCCACCGTCTCAGTATGAACACATGAAGCCTTATGTCTAATGACTGCCTCTGGGTTATGGCTCAAATCACACTAGAAACCCCAATGTGTATTTTCAGGACTTTCAGTAAACTTAGAAAAACTAAAAGCAAACACAGGTGTATAGGGCGACTACGTAAAAATGTTAACATTAGTAAGTTTTGGTAGTGGATTTTACGTGACTACACACACACACACACACACACACACACACGGCTTATTTTTTCCATTGTGCTTTTTCCCTACTTTCCAAATTCTAAGTATTTCATGGAAAACTATTTTTACAATAAACAACTTTCACGTTTCTTTAAACCTGAAAGTTCTTTAAAGCAATTTTGTTCAAATGATAAAACCAAAAGAGCCACACCCAAGAAAACAAAAAGATCTGCATAAAGATTCTGATGGAAAGAAAGGGATAAGCTTTATTCTGGTAAGGTTCAATTACCTTGAAAAACACCAACTCATGGTGTTTTTATGTTTTCAGTAGGCTAGACTATTTCAATCTGATTCAACATAAAGGAGATTATACAGGCCACAGAGGTAAAGAAACAGGAAAGAAAAGGCTGGATCCAGAAGAAAGAATGTAACAAAATACTTGGATTTAGTGTCCTGCACAGTAATCAAATAATATTCCAATTAACTACAGTTATTTGCAGATGAACACCCGTATTTAACACTTTCTGTAATGGGGCCAAAAAGAAAGGCTCAAAGGCGAGAGTCAGAGCACATGCCTGATTCCTGCACTTTCGAAGTCTTTACGTATTGTCAGGAGGCGCTGGAAGGTCAAGGGCTCTTCGCTGCAACTGTTCTTATTCTCATTTTCCTGGTCGTCTTTCAAAGCTTCCTCCGGTAAAGTAAGGCTACCTTTTCTTCACTCCTACCTCCAAAATATCTAACCTACACATCTGAATTTGCAACAGGTAATTAGGGAAAAATTATAATTGTAAATGAAGTGAGATGAACCGAATGACCTCATATGTGAACCTAAAAATCGGATACATCACTTGAGTAACATAATGAGAAGTACTGTGGCCATTAGACTGTACACACTAGTGTCCAGGTCTCAGTTTAAAACAAGTTAAAGTAACATATACCTGATCTCAACTACCAGCTGGCACACACACCAACGAGAGTCCCCAAAAAAGCTAAGTCAATGCGGGATCAGGAACTCTGAAAGGCAGGGGTGAGGGGGCCTGAAGCTGGGAAGCCAGGTGTAACCCCAGTTCCCTCAGCCTCCTCTCCCCCATACTGGCAGGAGGCCAGAAGTTAACTCTCAGGTAAGCCTAACCAGAAAAGAGCCAGGCTTCAGGACACGGGTCCAGAGTGGGGCTGGAATGAATCGAGCCTGTGGTGGATGCATCCCGAGAGGCGATGTCCGCAGCCCCTCCCTCCCAGCTCCAGAGACCAGCAGTCAAGTCTGAACACCCGGGGCAGAAGACGGGAGAAGCCCGCACTCAAGAAACCAAACAGCCTCAGAGAAAAGACCTACCGGCATCACAGCAGAGACTGACAGGTGTTCCCCAGGAGACGTGCCCCCCTTCTTACATAGCAATGGATTTTCTATTTGCGCACGGTGAAGTCTAGCTAAAGACCACACGTCACAGCCTCCTTTGCAGTTGAGCGTAGCTATGTGGTCACAAGTAACATGGACAACTTCTGTGGCGAACCATCCTCAGACCATGAGGATGAGGGAAACGCCCTAAGGATGGCCAAAACGGGAGCTTGGATCCCCCGCCCGTGGAGCTGCCATATTACCCATGGACCGCTGACACTTGAGCTGTCCTGTAAGAGAAGAATAAACTTCCACCTTGTTTAACCTCCTGTTATTTTGGTCCTTGGTTCAGCAGCCAAACCTGTATCTTAACTAACGCAGATAAAGACAATTGGGAGGCCCCCAACAAAGGGGCCTCTTGGTACCTGACTGACCCACTTTGGATTCAAAGAGTCTACACACCCCACTCACAACACAAAGAGTTTCTAAGTGCCTTTAAGTGATCTGTAAATAACTACCACTGTTTGTGTGAACTATGTACATATGGAATTTAAATTTAAAATATACTAAAACAGTGAGATAATATATGAAGAGTATTTGCTATTGTCAACAATCTCTTATTTATGATGTCCATGACCTGAAGGAGGAAAGTGATGTTTTCTAAGAGCAAATCCCATAAAAATTCAGAGTGAGGTGACAGAAGTAATACACAACTTTGCACTGTTTTTTGTTGGGTTTGATTTACCACTACTTATATGTTTGTTGCACTTGATATTTTTCCAGCATTTTACAAAATTAAGTCTGGCATTTTAATTCCTAATTTCCTAGTTAGGAATTCCTAAATTCCTAAATTCCTTACTAGGAATTTCCTAAATTCCTAATTTCATTCCCTTCTCAGTATTCTAGAATAAACCTCTGGGATATAGAAGCTGTCTATAAGTACCTTGAGCTCCTCCTACGGCAGTGAGGCCTCTGAAGGGTTAAGTGGTCAGCCTGACACAAAACAGTCAGCGAAGAGATCTGAATATACCCAGTTTCTCGTCCCAGTTTGAGCTGGCATTCATCAATTAACACTTGGCCAGTTAACGGAAACTGTGAAGACGAGAGCATCTTTTTGGTGTAAAACACAATGAGTTGCATGGCACGAAAGAGAAAATACGAGAGATTTTGCAAATGAGTGCACGTCTTCATTCACTCTTTGTTTCATAATAACTTAGCAAGGAGCTGGTCCTCTGCTCCAAACCCCACATTCAGAGAAAGCATACTAGCCCCACCTTTTTTTTTTTAATTAATTAATTTATTTATTTATGGTTGTGTTGGGTCTTCGTTTCTGTGCGAGGGCTTTTTCTAGTTGCGGCGAGCGGGGGCCACCCTTCATTGCGGTGCGTGGGCCTCTCACTATCGCGGCCTCTCTTGTTGCGGAGCACAGGCTCCAGACGCGCAGGCTCAGCGGCCATGGCTCACGGGCCCAGCTGCTCCACGGCATGTGGGATCTTCCCGGACCGGGGCACGAACCCGTGTCCCCTGCATCGGCAGGCGGACTCTCAACCACTGCGCCACCAGGGAAGCCCTAGCCCCACCTTCTTGTCTCACAGACTTGTTGACTGGCCTATTTCTCATGGACCTTTGGATTCTACCAGATCAAATCCAGCAGAACTTGGCCTGCACAGAGCCGCACGGGCTCCCCGGACAAGACGTATCAGTTGTTCCAAGGAATAAAGATGACATTCGGGTGTGAGGCTCAGACAGCCTCGGCTTGGATTCCGGTTCTCCCACTGCCACCCTGGAAACCCTGGTCAAATTACTTAGCCTCTGAGTCTCAGCCTCCTCATACGCGGAGTCGTGAGAATAAAGCGTCTGCCCCGCAAGACTGTCCTGGGGCTGAAAGTGCTGGGAAAGTGTTCACTATTATTATCTTCTGTATTGTGAAAACTGGACAAGGTTTTATGGAAAAGGTGATATCTGAAGCAGGCCTTTAAAGAGGCGTAAGATTTCAACTGGCAATGGTCAGCATGAGGAGAGACGTAAGGTACAGCTAAGGAAAAAGCCTGGAAAATGAGGCTCGGCCAGATCCACGAGACGGGCTTTTCTGTAAAATACTCCATGACTACAAAGCATTATCCTCACTAAGGAACGCAGCACAGCTTTTAAAGTAACCTGATTTTTGTTCTTCAGTCATGATGGTACTTCTACCAGGCATCACCACTAGGTACTGTGTGAGGTGTCATTTACCTCGAAAAATGTTTTTAAAGAAAAAGATGGGTAAACTCAAAACTTGAAAACATTAGTATCTTGAAATAAACAAGGCTAATCAATACATGTTAGAGAGGCTGCAGGTGAACCTCATGACCTTACATTTGGAGATGGCTCTGTCTTTTCATACTGTATCTCTTCTTTTCCGTGTTCACCTGATTGTGTCACATGGTACGATCTGCCTTCGATGAAAGTGATGTAGTCTTTGTAAGAGCAGAGTGGGCCTGCCAGGATTCCCATGAAGTTACAGTTGTAACTTAAATACTCCAGAAGGCTCGGCATGCGTCTGCAACGAAAAGACACGCAATATGTGAGAGGGAACGTTCGCTTCCAGAAAATGTGACAGGAATGATCTTCTCCATCCTCACTTCTCTTAGCATTTCCAAAATAAAACTAGCTCTGATTTTCATTTGCATCCAAACAATGAGAATTTAAAGGTTCAGGATGAAGGAATGCGCAACAGTATTTCTGGATAAAAGAGTTTCCATACAGGCCTTTATGAGCAACTACGAAGGGTCTCCACCTAACTCCTCATGATGAAACAAACCCGAGGAGGACAAGATACGGCAGGAAGAATCATCTCTTACTAGTCAATCGTTCACTCATTTAACAAATCTACGTGTGCACCGACTACTACACACACGCTCCAGGGTCTAGAGATACCGCAGTAAATCAAACAGGGGAACGCTGCATTCATAGAGCTTACGGAACAGCTGCAGAAAATAAACAATAAAAAAATACATAACGTAACTTCAGAGATGCTATGTGCAAGGAGAAGGGGGCATTTTGTTATATTAATAAGTCAGAGGAGGCCTCTCTGATCAGGAGACGTGCGAGTCGTGTGAATGTCCCGGACAAGGGCTCCAGGCAGAGGGAACGATGAGGGCAAAAGCCCTGAGCCGGGGGCAGGGCCAGCAGCAGGGAGCCCCGTGTGGCTGGGCGGGCTGAGCCAGGCAGAGAGGCAGGAAGGGAGTCAGCGAGCCGAGGTGAGGGGCCTGCCTTGCAAGGCGCGGAGGGAACCTTGGATTTTATTCTGAATGTGCTGAAAAACTACGGTCGGCTTTTAAAATACCTATGTTTTGAAAGAATCCCTCTAGCCCCTGGGTGTGGACAGAGAAGGGTGGACGGGGAAGACCAGTCAGGAGGCCGCTGACCTCCAGGGGGAGGTGACGGGGCTGGGGCCGCGGAGCAGCAGCGTCTGCCTGCCTTCTGGCAGGACAGCCCTGGGGTCTGCTGATGGACCGGATGTGCGGCGCAAGGGAGAAAGGAATCAAGGATGTTGTGCAATGTTTTTTTTTTAATTAATTTTTGGCTGTGTCGGGTCTTCGTTGCTGCATGCAGGCTTTCTCTAGTTGCGGCGAGCGGGGGCTGCTCTTCGTTGCAGTGCGCGGGCTTCTCATTGCGGTGGCTTCTCTTGTTGTGGAGCATGGGCTCTAGGTGTGCAGGCTTCAGCAGTTGTGGCACGTGGGCTCAGTAGTTGCGGCACACGGGCTTAGTTGCTCCGCAGCATGTGGGATCTTCCCGGACCAGGGCTCGAACCCACGTCCCCTGCATTGGCAGGCAGACTCCCAACCACTGCACCACCAGGGAAGCCCTACTGCAACATTTTTAATTCAACTGCTCTCAGGTCAGTCCAAATGGCGCACAGTATCTAAAGTGTACGAAGCATTCCAGTTCTCAATGCAGGTAACCGGGAGAAAACCAGTTAATAACGTAGGAGATTATGCAGACCATGTATATCATCATGGAAATGCATCAGAAGTTTATTTTTTAAAACCAGCTCCATCTGTGAAGTCTGCCATCCACTGACAGCTATAAACTACCACAAATAAAAGCACAACTACACCCGGGGAGAGTAAGTAGGCTCTTGAACGTGTTACAGCCCTGTCTTCCTCTCTAATATGACAGGCGATCTCCTAAAAAAGCACAGTCTCTATGGCCAAGAGGAGTCGACGGAACCCCCTCACGTATATTTTTATTAAATGAAACAAAGAGAAAACAGTGCTTCTGGCCCAACTGACACTCAGCTAGGTCACCCCTTAGCCAAAACTCCTTAAAAATTTTTTCCTGAATTACTTTTCTACATTTAAAAGTTTTTGGAACGTTAAGTAATTTTTCTTGAGGGCTCACGAGTGATTGGGAGCAAAATGTTTCGGCAGATTTTCTCTTGTAGTTCTTTCCATGTAACAGAGGGCCTTCTCACCACCTCGCACACCTGGACGAGTGCCCCGTCGTCACAAAGCTGCCGAAGAGCCCCTGTGCTCAGGCAACAGAGCCCCATTTCAACACCACTTATTTCAAGACCAAAACAATGCCAGGTTGTCAAGGCGCATCTCAATCTTACCGTGTCCAAATATGTATCACAATTTTCAAGGACAGATGATTCTGAACCATGAAACTTGCTGACGTACAAATGACAAGTCATGTTAGGAAAGAGGCAGATAACTATACTACGTGCTATGAAACGAGAACTAAGTATAACCGTAATACTCTATTTATGACATCAAGTGGAAGATTCGTTCTTCATTCCATAAATACTTATTTGATATTAACTGTGCGTCATCCCAGGTTAGGGCTTTTCAGTCTCAGCGTTACTGACATTTAGGGACAATATTTCTTTGTTGAAGGGGACCGTCCTGTGCACTGTAGGACGTTAGCCACATCCCCGGCCTTGACCCGGCGGAAGTCAGTAGCACCACCCCTCTCCTTCAGTGACAACCAAAAATGTCCCTGGCATTGGCAAATGTCTCCTGGGGCCCACAAGCACCCCAGGGCAAACTGCCGTTGAGGAGATGGGAATGTAATGATAAGGAAGACGAAGGTCTGTCCTCCCGGAGCTGACAAGTGGGGGCCAGGGAGAGGGACAATCCCCATAAACATATTATAAAACATCAGACAGTGATACACATGATGAAGGAAAGTAAAGCAGTGCCAAGGGCTACAGGGTGCGGGAGGGGAGGGCTGTGCAGTGACGGGTGGGCTGAGTAGGGAGGAAAGGAGGCTACGGCTCCTGTGGGGCCTGCCAGGCGGCCGTCAGACCTTTGTTAGTTTATTCTCGATGGCATGAGGAGCCACGGGAGGGTTTTCATCAGGAGAGGGTGATAATATAATCCAATACGTAGTAAAAGAATCTCTGGCTGCCGGGTGGGCAGGAGAGAAAATGGAGAGCAGCCAGAAAAGCTCGGACAGTGGACCAGGTGGAGAGCGAGGTTAGGCCGCGGTGATGTCAGTGGACCAGGTAGAGGGCGAGGCAGCTGGGAGGGAAGTAACGGTGGAAGAACAGATGGGGTTGGGGTGCGGGACAAGGGACACAGAAATCAGAAGTTCTGTTCCAAACAGGTTCCATCTGAGACACTGTTTACCCTCCACACCTGGATGCTGCAATGGCAGGTGGACATACGAGGCCGGGGCCCAGGAGAGAGGCTGGATGGGGATATAAACATAGGAGACTTCAAATGCGTGGACGGTATTAAAGCCAATGGAAGGCAAGCAATCGCCCGGAGAAGATGGAAAAGTCCAAGGATGTGCACAGCAGCACAGGAACACTTCGCAGTGAGGCAGAGGGACTCAGCAGAGGAGACCAAGAGAAGCAGCCGGTGAGGCACGAGGACGGTGAGATGCACGTGGTGGCCCGGATGGTAAGCGGCGAAGGTGTTTCACGGACTGAGCGAGCCAACGGGTCACGCGGTGCTGAGAGGTCGAGCGGCCTACAGACCGAGGCGGACCATTAAATCCGCCAAGGTGAAGGGCAACCTTGAAAGAATGGTGGCAGACAAGCATCGAGGACAGAAACCTGACTGCAGTGGGTTGGGGAGAGAAAAGGAGATGAGGAAGTAAGAATAGAGAAATCCTTCAAGGAGTCTTGCTCTAAAGGAGTGGAGAGTCATGGGTGGAAGCTGGAAGGGGCTGTGAGGTCAAGGAGTCTTTTCCCTTTAAGTTGGTGGGAATGAGCCCACAGGGGGGAAAAACGGATGAGCGACAAGGCACAAGATGGGATAACCGAAGAAGCAAAATCCTTGAGTTTTGTACTCAAGAAGCAACTGGACTCAGCGCTGACGTGAAAAGTTGGCCTTGGGCTGGACTGCGGACGGTGTATACGTGGCACTGGGAAGGAAAGGAGAGTATTCTGTTACAGACACAGGCAGGCTGGTAGGTTCGGCGGTCGCAGAATGAAGCAGAGTTGCCTTATTTTCTCCAAAAAGCAAACACCATCCCACGTGCGTGTCGGGGACGGGGTGCTGGGAGTGGGGGAGAAAGGAGGACGCTGTTCCCAGTGCTGCAGCAGGTGGAAAGTGAGTGGCTGGCGGGGAGGAGGCAGGGGAACTGTGGTTAATACTGAGCTCCGTAGTTTTAAACCTGGGGTAACAAATCCGAAACACTCCAATCAGCAAGACAACGTTTTTCCACTCTGCCTTCTTCTGCTGTTCGGGCAGGCGGAGAGTTGAATGTAACCGGGTTTGGGGTCTTGCCAGGTGGCCGTGTGGGAGGGAAAGGGGGGACCAGGGCTGAGTGGCTCCTGACGAGCGGTTCCTGGGATGGACCCAGGACTCATACAGGTCACAGAGCCCAGGTCAAACTAACCTCTTAGCAGCTAAATAAATTCAAGTGCATATTCGCTGATATATAAAGACTGGCTAGAGTGAATATCAAAATAAAATCATTTTAAAGATGGGGAAAATATAAGAAGATCTTCAAGACGTACTAGCTGGGATCAAAGGTGAGCACTGAGGGTAGGGCCTTCCTACTACACAAACCATTTCATTCTTCTGACAGCCAAGAATATACTATTAGTTCCAGATTTACCGGAAACGAGGTGCTTGTGGGAAGTTCTTCTTTAGGTAAATTGAGTATCTGACGTCTAATTATATTAGATTAAGATAGGCCCTGCCAAGAACTTAAGCTATTCCTCAGCTGAGTCCACAGAGGACGCACAGTAAACAAGGAGCAGGTTCTCCCACAGTGAATTCCTCAAGTACCAATGAGAATATCCTGCTGGTTCTTCATTATTTCCAAACATGGCGTCTCTGTGCTATATTAACACATCTAAGCCCAGCACCTGCCATCAGGTCATTGGTCTATAAATGGTAGCTGTGATTATGACTCATAATTACTACATGAAGACCAAACAACCTTCCTGTCTTCAGGGAACTCAGAGCCTCGCAGAAGAGACAGAAGACTTCGTAGCTGCCTTGTGGTGCACAGGAGGTGCTGCTGTATGATGAAATACTCAAGGTGCTGTGGGAGTCTTAGAAGGGAGGCCCAGCCCAGCCGGATTTTGTGGCGGGAGGCGTGCAGACGGAGGATCGTTTGGTTTTCATGAACTAAGAGCTTCTAGGAGGACAAGTTAGCCTTGGCCATGAGTAAGTGTGTGTCCCCAGCAGGGACAGCGTGAACCTCGGCAGGAGACGATTTAAAGGCACATACCTTACCGCTAAGCCTCTCTGTGACGGAGTCAGTTCTTCATCCTTTCGAAACATCCCTGAGAAATAAAAATAGGCAATTTATCAATTATGATTTCTCCCAAGAAAAGAATGGTATTTCTTCCCATTCACACTTGCATTACTTTCCTCCTTCGAAATTCAGGTTATAATCCCAATTTTGGCCTAACTATTTGGTATAACTAGTCCCTTTCTTATTACAACACAGGCTCAATCATGTGAAAGGACCATCATATAACCAAACACGTCCAGCTCTGGGCAAAATAAATAACACATGTCAGGGAACTAATTTGACTCTTTTCTAAAGGAAAGTATTATTACATTTAAAAGTTCCCCAATGCTAGCATATTTAATAGTACTTTTCAAAAGGAGGCATGAAAATGTTTCTATTATTGGACGATTCCAATGACTAACCTCAACGGTATGGACAGTATAAAGCAAGGAAGGATTTCCTCACTCCTACGTGACTCTAGTGAATGAAACTGAACTCAGTATACCATCTTCAACCACTTCTTTACCTTTCCTCCAAACAGGAGAATGTTACCTATGATTACACATCAACTTACTAAATCTTTTTTTTTTTTTTCGGTACGCGGGCCTCTCACTGTTGTGGCCTCTCCCGTTGCGGAGCACAGACTCCGGACGCACAGGCTCAGCGGCCATGGCTCACGGGCCCAGCCACTCCGCGGCATGTGGGATCTTCCCGGACCGGGGCACAAACCCGTGTCCCCTGCAGCGGCAGGCGGACTCTCAACAACTGCGCCACCAGGGAAGTCCTCAAATTGCTAAATCTTAAACCCAGTTTAAAGGCCAGAGGAGGTCTAAGAAGCAACAACACACTTCGAAAATTCTTGTGGGTCTTCCCGAGCAGGTGGCACAGGATGGGTGATGGATACTAGGAGGCTGCAAATCCATCCAGGCTACATATAAATGATTGTCCTATAGAGAATCCTCCTTCAATCTCTGAAGAAACCAGAGTCTAACTCTTAGGACTCAGAGTCCTGACTGCCAGCATTTGCCATGGCAAGGTGTCCATTCACTGAGGATACAGAATATGAATACGTACGTATTTGTACTAAAAGGATACGTAAGTGTGCTGTGTTCATGTGTATAAGGGAGTGGGGCAGGGGAAAACATGCAGATTTTAATACAAATGTAACACAGAGATGAAGCAGGGATTAATAAAACTTGATTTAGACCAAATGTCTATTTCCTTCGTATTTTAAAGTGCCACTGATGTGGGTCACGGGCCTGACTTACACTATTTTACTTTGTTTCTGTCACTGAACTGAATGCAAAATTAAGAATAAACAGTGAAAGGAAACAAGCACACGTTAGTAGCCTTAAGCAGAGTTCAATATTTTCCCTATCTTACCGCCATCCCTTTCTTTCCTCTAACAGAAAGTTATCATAATCTCTCAAACAAAGGATGGTTGGAATATAACCTTTTCAGTGATGAAAAATTAATTTCCAAATTCTTACCATCATGAATTTCGCAAGCCAAACTAGTGATCTTCTGGGTAATTATCATCATTGGGCTATGACAAAACAGAAAATAAATATTTTACAAGAAGAAATTTAAAATAATACTTATGATATATGAAAGAGTTTTTATGCTGCTTATGACTACAAAACCCTGAAACTTTTAAATAGAAACAAGACCCCAAGGAATTTCAAAGAGAACTCCAGGGCTGTTATGTTTGGGGAAGCGACAGAAGACAGGGGATCTGGGTTTTCTCCCTTGCTCTAAGAAAAGGCTCATCCTCTAAAGGAAACCCGTGTGAGCAGAGATGCAGCCCCGCCTCCTCACTTCCTGCCTGTAACCTGAGGCCAGAGCTGAGGACCACACAGCCACCAGATGGGACCCCATCACCCCACTCTCACTCAGTACTTTTCAATACTCTGTGCTGCCTTTTGCCTCAGGGCTGAATTTAAAGATGGAAAGTAAGTCGCCTGGGAAAAGGCGAATAGGTAGAAAATTAAAGGAGTTTGGGTAAGAAATGTGGAGCAAAGCAGAAAGAGGGAAATGGGCAAAAAGAGAAAGGACGACATCTATGTCGCTGTTCCAGGAGCCAGGCAAGGCGGGGGAGCAGCTGTTAAAACGCCCTGGAGCAGTACTGAACGCACACAAACCAGGTTACACTCCACAGAAAGAGGACTTTAAGTGTGTGTCACAAGTGAGAAACTGGCAACCGTTTTCCCGTATTTCCTAATCTCTAACTGAATGGATAACTTGCGAAGAAAACCAAAATCCACGTAAGAAAACCCACCAGGCTACATTTTCATCCTTTACGTTAGCTTACAGACATGAGTATTAAAGAACAATTAACCCTAAGTTACCTGTTTATAGTTTTGGAATCTCAATAAAACCAGGAGGAAATCATGGAAGGCCCATCGCAGCCGGGGAGCGGCACCACGAAGACCCTGAGCTTCCCCCCTACCCTCCTACCCCCACCCCTCCCCGTGCCCACTGCTCAGAGCACAGACTGCCACCTTCACCAAAACAACCAGCATCTTGAAACATGTAAAGAAAGGAGGTGATTTCTCACCGTGTCAGCCACGTCATCAAGGGTTTGTTGTAAATGGTCCGACCGCTGGCATGAGATGCACAGACCTGGGCCCCCCGAGAACTTACAGCCCACTGTCCTCACCTAACAGGCAAGATCTCACGAAAAACCTGTCAGATGACGATTGCTCTTAAACTCAAAGTACTAACGGAGAGGATTCCTCTTGAGTTCCCTTAAAGGTCAGTTCCTACACATAAATCACTCACTCTCGGGAAATTATTCCTCGGCTAACCTATCCCCCAGGCTGCTTGCTTTCAACACCCAGTTGCCATTTTTTTTTAACTTTGCAAGATATTTTACATGCCTTTGAGGATTATAAAAATACCTTGTAACTCCCATTTCCCTGGGGGAAAAGAATCATTTTTCTCACCTGCCTAATTCTCTTCATAGTTTAGTTAAAAAATGGATGAGAAAATACTCTTCGGTTCTAAATTTTAATTCTCGCATCACCTTAAAACATCATAAAAACACCTGATAAAATAATTATTAAATTTATACTATCAACTCAGTGACGTACTAAATTGTTAGGTCCATATACATCAGATGTTCCCCAAAGGCAAATACGTGCTTCTTGAGTGCGTGCCCTTACTGTGCCCACTGGCAGCCCCAAGCAACTTCTATCCTATCAGGTGTGCGGGACGCAGGCTCTCGTGCAAGTGAGCTGCGTCGGGGGACAGAGTGGTTCCAAGGAGCATGCTCCCTAACAGAGGTGGGAAGAAGGCGGGGGGCAGACCCACGTGCTCCAGACTCTCCCCAGATGCTGCTTCCTCCTGGAGCTGCTTTGCAAGGAGATCCCCGTCCCCTGCTTCAGGTCTCAGGCTAACAGTCCCTTCGTACAAGAGGCCCGTGCGCAGCTCCTCCCCAGCAGCCACCTCTGCCCAAATGCAACACACGCCCTTCACTTCATCTCAGCGTCCTGTTTATTTCCTTCAAAGAATTCTTCACATTCATGGGTGTTTCATTTATCCAGTGATGGCTGTGTTTTAAAATCTCTCTTCCCTCTTTAGAAGGTCCCTGCTATGTGGAGCTAACAGTCTTTCTCACCACGGACCCTCCAGTGCCGAGCACAGTGCCTGGCACAGGATGTGTGCTGAATAAATATTTCTAAAATACCACATCAACTGAATCTTCTGAGTGTCAAGACCCATCACTCCTTCCGGAGGTTGATTATATTCCTTCCCTCCTGTCCGCTCTCCTCTGTGCTTGAAAACAGGCACCAGACTGTTCTGTAATTATTGGGTTATTTTCCTGTCACCACAAAACCCATGGACTACTTAGCAGCAGGAACCCTGCCCTGTTCACCTCTGTACCCTCGGCACCTGCTATATACTCGGGCTCAAAGTTCTGACCGGCTTGTAAAAATGTCTCTCATCGCTTCTCTGTTTCCTTAACCGACGATTGTTACCCCTGAACATTTCCTTTGGTTTTAAAGGGGTGGCCATTCCACAGCCTCTGGTCCAACCTGCCCCAGGCAGGGGTCAGGGGGTGGCTAATGTGACAGGAACATGACAGAAGACAAAATCATTACAGAGTGACTATGAAGGAGCACTTTATGAATGAAAGCAAAAAAGGACTAGGGGGAAGCTCAGCATGGGAGGAATAGACTAACGAGAGCTCAGAAGAGTAAACCAGAGGGGAAGGCAGACCGATGAGTCCCACACAGGCAGGAGCCTGGCCGGGAGACAGAGCAGAGTGACGGAGGCAGGGGTGGCGTGCGTGCACAGAGGACGCTTCTAAGTGGAAACGCTCCCAGGGTTGACAAAGAGATGAGCTGCAGTGGTTTTCCGAGCCGTGCACTTTGTTCACAAATACCTGAATGGCGACAGTTAGAGTGACTCAGGCAATTTTCACTTACACCTTTATTGACATTTTAACTACCTGTTTGCCTCCAATATCTAATCGCTTCCCAGGTCCTTGGACGTCTGAGATAACGCGACGTGAATCAGACTCTCTCCTGCTTCCCTGGGGCGGAGGCTGCGAGGTGGAGTGGGGAGGGCAGGCAGTCGGCTTCCGGGCCTCCATGGAGTGAGGTCCGGGCCTGGATGGAGCCGCCTGCACGTCCTGCACCACGACGTCGCTAGATTCAGGTGGAACTACACACACTTTCTCCCCGGCACTCTGCCAGGAACATGGAAAAATGTGCCACCTAGCTATTCAAAACAAAGACCTCAACCGATGAAAGAGCTTCGGGTAACATAAAATAAGACGTCAAGAACTAACAAGCTCTAGACTTCTTATAATTTTTTTAAAAGGGTACAAATTAACTTTGCTTTTTAACTAAAACATTGACATGCTTTTTTTTTTTTCCTCTACAAAGAAGGAGAGTAATGGGATTTACTTCTATCACACAGTGAAACTCAAACTGTAGTTAAACATTATCAGAGAATGAATACGAAAAAAGAACAATCACTTTCTGGATTGTTCCATCATCTCTAGGAGACTGCTGAACTCTAACAATGCTGCCACAAAGCAACTACGAGCACCTGCTAGGTAAAGGTCAGTTTGTCACCAGGGTACAAGGGACCTAACAACAGAACCAAACTTACTTCTCCACTCTCAGGCATGTCTGATACACAGGTGTTCTCTCCTCCAAAACAGCAAAACCCACTGAAACCGACAAACCCCACGGACCTAACACCAAAGGAATGTGCAGTGAGAGAGGATGGAAAAGGCTTCTGAGCTATCCATCCATCCCCTTTACTCCGTCATTCTGAAAACAAGTATCTCATGAGCACCTACAAGGCACCAGGTGCTGGAGACACAGCCGTGAATGAGACAGGTTCTCGTTCTTGTACTGGGGAGGGACGGATAACAGATGAACTTACAGGTCAATATATCGTATGCCAGCTGTTGTTCTGCTCATCGGGGTGGGGGAGAGGGAGTGCCAGGATGCAGGTGAGGACTGGCCTCACCCGGGGGTGATGTTTCACAGAGAACTTGAGTCAGGGAGCAAGCCCTGGTGAGGCAAGTTCACCAGCCCCCAGGTGGGTGTGACTGGCCTGCTGGAAGGCTGGTAAGGACACTGATGTGACTGGAGGAGGCAAGTAAGGACAGGAACAGATGGTGAAGACAGACAGGGGGCAGGGATCAGATCTAGGAGGCTTCTGCAGGGCGCTGTGAGGACACAGGCTGTGACCCAAGACACACTGGGAACTGTGGAGGGTGACAGGAGAGAACTAACTTGGTTCTAAATGGGTATATTCCAGCTCTGGGTGGAAAGGACTTTGGGGTGCTGGGATGGGTCTAAGAGACAGGCGAGAACGGCAGCCCAGACCAGGGTGACGGCACAGGCCTTGTGAAATGGATTCCAGCCACCTTCTGACGGTAAAGACAGTGAGATTTGATGAAGATTTGACGATGGACCAGATACAGGGTTTGAGACCTGAAGCCACCAAGGTTTTTGACCACAGCAAGAAACAGAAGGATAGGGCTGGCTGAGAAGGAGTGCAGGAGGAACAGGAAGGGAAATTGGGAATTCTGTGTTAGGCGAGCTCAGTGTGAGATGCTCATTGGACAACCGGGCGGAGACGTGGGGAACAGACAGGTGGATCCATGAGTCAGAAAACAGCTCCCGTCCCGACTCCAGTACTTATCAATTGTGGAGACAGGGGAGCTATTTAACTGCCCCACCCTCAAAATTATTATCCATAAAATGGGGATAATAAAGCCACCGTGTGGATTAGATTAAACGGCAATAGGACAAATACCATGAACAGTATCTGAGGCACAGCAGATGTTTGATAAAATCTTCGTTCAATAAATATTGGAACTGCTACTCAGCAGAGGGCACTGGAGGGCTGCAATACTAACTGTAAAGTGCTGTCTCCGAAGGAGCTTTCTCACTAAATTAGGAGCTAAACCGGTACATGAAGAGCTGCATATAAAAGTGTTAAGTGCTAAATGAGATATTTGAAGAAATGTGCAGAGAAATGAGAGAGAACTTCAAACTAAGCAAACTGAGGGGGAAACACCTCGAACAGGAGTCATTTCATCTGGGCCTTTAAGAGCAGGGAGGTCCGGATATGCAGGTAGGGTTGGGAAGGGTGCTCCTGGCGGAAAGAACCTGACGGGCAGTAAAGTGTGAGGACATGAAAGTGACTGCAGCATCAGACGAGACAGGCTGAGAGGTGAGGCTGGGCACACACAGTGGGGGCTTTGAAGGCCAGGGATCCACTCTTTAGAGTCTTAAGAGAACACTGCAGATTTCTGGTAAATACCGTGATACCACACTGCTTTGTGAACAAACATAAAATCAATCGGGGGAAAGGCTCAGGTAGGGCGGGGAACAGACATACGAAACCATATAACAGACCCGTGCCTGTTTACTCCTGGTACCTTGAACTACATCAGTGGCAGCTGGGCGGAATGCTTTCCCTAACCAAATGTAGGTCAAGGTGTCGGGAGACGCTCCCACAGGATGAAACAGGATAAATGGAACATGCGGTTTATGGGCTGAATAATTTACATCAACCCTATTTACAACACAGGTACGGGGCACAGCAGAGCGGAGGACGGTGAAGAGCAGCAGGAATCTTCCAGGACTCAGCTCAGTGAGTACAGAGGGACGGCACGGAGCTTTTAGACCAAGTGGTCTCTCCCTTCTTCTGCTTGACACGACTGTCACCTGCAAAAGTACTTAGCACCCAGCGAAACGTATAGCACATGCTCAATAAATCTTAGCTGAATGAACACACGTGGGCAGCTGGTAATAAGACACTTCCTGAGCATCTGATACTATCCGGTTAGCTCTAAAATATATTCTTGATTTCAATGGAAAATATGTCACGCATATCTTTTTTTTGGTGGATGCTTAACCAGACCTTCAGCTCCACAAAATCGACATATTCCAATCAGAACTCATTCTCTTCCTGCCCCCAGAATCTCTTTTTCTGCTTCCATCTACAAGGATGCAAGTATTTACATTTCTTTTTCTGTCTCAATACCATTTACTGAATATCGAGAGGGGTTTTCCTCACTGACCTATAATCCCAGCATTTTCATTCTGTACACTTATTTCCCAGATCCACGGGTCTGTTTCTCTATGCTGGCTTCTTGGATTTGGCTATTCCTATGTCAGTCCTACAATATTGAAATGATAGCTGCTTTACAAGCAGAGTATGTTTTTATATTGAATTTGCTACTCTCAAACACTTCTAGAGAAACTTTTCAATGTGTCTGATTTCCCTCAAAACCTCAACTTAAATTGCATAACATTTACAGATTAACTAGAGAAAAAGGACCGTCTTTACAATACTGACTGTTACTCTGAATAAACGAGATGTTTCTCCAGTCAGTCTTCTTTTATATCCTATAGTAAAGTTTCATAGTTTTCTATACAGAGGTCCCGGCATTTCTTTTTACATGTATTCTTAAATATTTCATAGTTTTTACTGCTTTTGAAACTAGGATCCTTTTTCCATTATATTTTCTAACCGGTTATTGCTGATATAAAGGAAAGCTATTTCATTGTTTTATACTTCTCTTTTATCTATTTTCTGAGGCCAACGTGAAAGCTAACAACCTAGCTTTTCAACCTTTCTGCAAAAAGAAGCTTCTATTAAGAGGTGAGTCCCTTTTATCTAATCAACATTTTAAATGTATATTCAACCTATTTCTCGTTCTCTCATTGCACACACATACACACGTGCGCACACACACACACAAAATCAGTGTTCCACACCTCTGCAAGGAACACTGTCCTGTACAAAACAGTTCCCCTGCTAGTCCTCAGCAAGAGCTTGGCTTCCCTTTTCCAACTTCAGGGCAACGGGACAGCTTAGCACAAAGAATGGTTCCCTTTATTCAGTTCTACCTTCTTCAGACAGCCAGCATTTTGGATGGCTACCATATCTATCCTAATTAGGGTCAAGTCAGGATCTTTTCTGCTCATGTGTTGTAACACACTCAAGGCTTCTAAATGCTTCTTTTCTCTTCTGTGCCCATTAAAATAAAAGAGAGTCCTTTAACTTAGTTCAGCCTCGATGCTCTCCTTGAGCTGATGTGTCTGTCTAATCTTTATCAGTTCACTGATAATGGTCAGATATTTTCTCCTAATGGATAAAAATTAAACTAGGAGTTTTATATCACGTTGTCCACCTTTAAAATTCTATGTTATTTCTCTTTGACATACTTCAATATTTTAAATTATACTTAAACATTTAAATGAACATTTTAATTTCATTAAAATACTTAAAGCCATGTCACGCGCATTTTGTTCTTAACGTAAACTATCCTCTAAATTGTGGGGTCATGGAACTAGCCTTTTCCAACAGAATGGGAGAAAGCATGGCATGTTCTCTCTTTGCTCAACTCACTGCTGGACACGCCCCCTCCATCTACGTAATCAAGAGGATTCCAGAGACCCTGAAGGAGGCAGGGCCACAAGAAAGCAGGAGCCTGGTTCCCTGAATGACTGTGCAGAGCAGAGGCCCCCTCCTCACTGGACTGGACTGTGAATGGGAAATAAACCTTCATTATGTAAAGCCACCGAAATGATGTCGCTGTTCTGACAGTGTTAGCCTACCCCTAGCTAGAGAGTGACATGAGTTTAGAACAGCAGATAAAGTAAATAAAAAAGGTAATGACTAAGATTGAAACGAAGGAGGGGTTACAAGGATCCAGCAAATACCGGGCCTCACGAATTTGTACTTGTACCAATCCATACGAATAAACTCAAGTCAGCTACGTTAAACTACTTATTAAATCTGGCGGTTTAAAAATATAAGCAGCTAGTTCCTACTTTCGTTATACTAGGATGACAACACGTGACCTGGGTTACCTCTTCAGGTTCACCAAGATTTTCATGGTGGCCCAATACCTTTATTGACTCTGCTCAGTAGCTCTTTTCTTCAAGAATTCCTATTGTTTATAAGCTAGATGGCCAGCACCTATTCACTTCTTCTGAATGCCAGGTGTATTTCTCAATTCTATTCAATATGTTGCTAATTTGACTAACTAGTGTTTCAGTGTATTTAATCAATTTTGTTTTGTCTTGGTTGTGTTTGCTCTTTTGGATGCAGTCTCCTTTCATCCAAGCCTGTTTTAAAAATCGGTTTAATAAAAGTAAAATCCACTTTGATCTCATTAAGGAGAAAAAGATATTTCACCTTCTGAAATTCTCTTGTTTTATAACAGTGATTTTTCTCTAAGCTCATACAACTTTGGGCCTTTTCTATTGCTGAACAGTTTTTTTCATAGATGTCATGATTTGTTTTATTTTTTCCACTTACTTATCCTTAAGTTGGATTTACTGGTCATATTTTTTTTTTTTTTTTTTTTGCGGTACGCGGGCCTCTCACTGTTGTGGCCTCTCCCGTTGCGGAGCACAGGCTCCGGACGCGCAGGCTCAGCAACCATGGCTCACGGGCCCAACCGCTCCATGGCATGTGGGATCTTCCCGGACCAGGGCACGAACCCGTGTCCCGTGCATCGGCAGGCGGACTCCCAACCACTTCGCCACCAGGGAAGCCCTACTGGTCATTTTTTATCCTGTCCAGATGACTCAAGACCGACTTAAAAGCAGGTCTTCTGTATCTTGTTCAACAGAGAAATCTGTCAGGTTTGACATAAAGACTATAGAGTTCTATCTTCAACTTCCCCACCTGGTACCTAGGTGTTAGCAGGTGTCCCTTTATAAAGATGGTAAGCAAGTTCATTTGTAAGGACTTGGACTGCATTTATCTCATAATAGACACTCCATCAGTTTTGTTACAGGGAAAAGACCTCTCCAGTACCAAGGAGGGACTCAATCTCCTTTGAAGGAATAAAAGCCAGAAGTTATTTCTACCACTCAGTAGAATACTGAATATAAGAATGTAAAACATTCCATAGGAGTGCAATGCATAGAAGTAAAATACATGCTCAAGTGCCCTCTCTTGGAAATGCAGAATGACAAAGCTAGCCCGAGGACCTCTGGCCCAAAGAAAGTCCCACAGTGTGCTAAGAAGCAAGAACAAGCAATCAGATGTGAAACGACTGTATAAAAGGGACTCCAGAGAAAGGAAGAAGGAAGGAAAGGACGGAGGGAAGGGGGGGCGTGAAGGAGGGAAGGTAGCAAGGATGCAGGCTCAAAGGGGCTGATTTTCATTAGTTATAAGTGATTGCAGAAATTTCTAACAGAATTAGAAAATGCTTTCAATATCAGAATGCTGTACAACAAATTTAATTGCCGTATATTTAGCAATTTTGTATAAGTCAATTTTTAAAACCAGGTTATTTTTGTGACTTATGTAGCACTATAAAAGACCACTTTACAAGAAGAAAAATGCTAAATTCATAAAAGAATTTTCAACTAACAGAGTTTTTCATTTGAACTACTAAATGCAACTATATTTTGTCCTTTAACCAACATGTTAGAATAGATAAACAGGCTTACCCTGAAAAATCCGCAGAATATTGTCCATAATCAAAGATATAGACTCTAGTAATTTGGCATACTGTGAGGTAACCCAAAGCAAACACAAAACAATATCTGGAAAACAAAAATAAGCTAGATTAGTGAAATAAAAAGATTCATTTTGTTAAAGAATACATTTTTAACTAATTTATTAACTATATGATACAGTTCAAAAAATTAAACATTACTAGATCTACTCCACAAATAGCTTTCTTCAACAAGTTTTAAAAATCTTTACTAGTGTCTGCTTCAGTTTACTTGAACTTTGTACCATCTTCAATGGTAAGTGCATTTAGTTCCTACCTTCATACACTTTTTCCTTCTGAAAAAACTCTGTACACCAAATTATGTATCTGAAAGTCGTGCTCACAGCATGAAACTGAATATGTTGAGTATTGATATCTGTTCTATTTATTCCTCCTTCTTCTAGAAAACAGAATCTAGTATGAAAATATTTGGCTGAAATATACATTAAACAAGTTCTTAATAGGATTTTTAAAACTTGTCCTCAAGTGTCTAAAATCATAAACAGTGTGGGTCAGGTGGTATTTACTCACATTTTAAAACATGAACGTTTAGTAATTTTCAATCTTAAGATGTATGGGAGAGAGTTACAATAATTAAACACACAGTATGGGAAAAAGAATTTACATTTCAATAGAACAGAAATCCACAGGCTCTAGGATATATAACATTGCATAAAATGAAGGCTGCAATGCAAATTAGCAGGAATGGATTGATTATCACCTAATTAGTTAACCATGTGGCTGGGGGAAGGGAGTTGTATCTTCATCTAAACAATTCTAGATGGATTAAAGAATTATGAATACAACATAAAACCAAATCACAAAGGGGCTGTGGATAAATATTCAAACATTCTCAAATTGGCGAAGGACTTTCTAAACATATATAATGAAGAAATCAACGGAAAAAGACCGACGTATTTGGCTAAGTTGAAACCTTAAACTTCTCAGGTTGACAATTCAGGAGCTTTTATGAAAAGGTCCTTTCAAACTTTATACCAGGAGGTAATTCCGATCTACTTGGATTATTCCTGAGCAAAGAAAAAGGGGGGAAAGCTTCCTAATTCAAATGATTTACAGAGTTACTATATTCCTGATAGCTATATCTGATAAAATGGCACATGTGCATACCCACACACAAAACGCTGAGAAATCAAACCTAACATAACTTCTGAATATCATGTGGCAGATTGCATTTTCCAAAGAGGGCCCCATTTCACATGCTCTTCTACAACCTGCCCCTCTGTCCCCTCATCAGGAGGCGGAGTCTCTTTCTCTACCCGCTTTGAATCTCCATTGGCCCTCTAACTGCACTGACCAGTAGACTATGGTAGAAGGAACACTTTGCTAGCTCAGGTGCAGCCCATAATTAGCCTGGCAGTTTCTCCTTCCTGTCTTTTGGAAGTTGTTCGTCAGGAGAAAAGCATGACTGTCCCAAGACCAACACATGTACAGGCTCTGGAGGAGGGAGTGTCAGAGAGTGAGGTGCCAGAGAGCACTCAGTCTTTAGACATGTTACGTGAAGAAGCTGACGTCAGGTGAAAACGAGGGCTCGATTCGGCCGAGCCTTTCCCGAATTCCTGACCCACAGAACAGTTAAGCACTTTATTTTAAGCCACTGCATTTTGATGTAGTGACGTAATCAGAACAGAAATTGGTAAGTGAAAACAGGGTGCTACCATAGGAAAAACCTAACACACACTGGCTGTAGGACAGGGAGCAGGTGGCAGCAGGAAAGGTCTCGAGGAGATTGCTACCGAAGACCTAAAGAGCAGGAGGGAAATTCTAACTGGAAGCAGAGAAAAGGCACCCCAGGCACCCCAGGTTATACAGTGACTGGGGAACACTGCTGCCTGCTGTAACGTGGAAGATAAGAAAAATACCCAATAAAAGTGCTGAAAGGTTTCTCTTAGATGCATACAACAAGGTACGGGTAGAGAGAGATGAACTAAAAAAGAAAATGTGCAGGGTTTGAGCAGAATTTAGGAAAAATAGAAAGGGCTCAGGATGGTCTTTCTTGTCAGCAAAATATTCTTAAAGTAATCAGAGTAAAGACGAAGTCAAGGGTCTCTTGATGACACCTCAGAAAGATTTAAGGACACAACTTTATAGAACCTCTTAGATTTAAAAAAAAGAGTTTTTAAGAATCTTAAGGGTATATACCTCTTAGACTCTACGAGGCAAGAACATTTTTAGGAACCTTAAGGATGTTGTCCCACAGCACTTTCAGACCAAATTAAAAAGGAGACTATCAAAAAGAGATCTGCGGGTGCAGCTTTTGTCTAATGCAGGGGGTTATAATTAGATACACAGGAAGCCCACATCATTTTTAAGGGAGTTACATGAGATTGGACTGAAAGGGAGAGAGAGCTCAAAATGAAAACAGATCTTTGGGTGCCCAACTATCTACTGTTGGGTAGTAGGCTAAGAAAACTATTCAACTGCAAAATCCGGCTATTTCTTATGAAAAAGGAAGGAGAGCTCAGGGTGTGGAGTCAAGAGTCTAGAGGGTGAATCCAAGAGCCACAGAGAACCACTTGCAGGGACTAGGTCTGGGTCCTAATCAAGGAAGTGATAACAGGTGTCTGTCTCGAGTTCACAATTGTTACCAACCGGGGATTGCTAAGTGACCTGCCTTCCCCTCCTATTTGAACAAAAAAGGTCTACTACAGCTATCCTATCACTGCTCACCACCGTATACTGGGTCCACCAGGGGCCCCTTTAGTTTACTGGTCCTCACATGGAGAAGAACCACAGCCAAGAAGCCTCATCCATACTAGACCTGACTGAGATGACGAGACAGAGATCTCGAGCTCGATGCCATAACGAGAGGAGACTCTGGGGGATCCTGGGAGCCAAGTAAGTGCATTTTTCATGTGGGATGACTGTGAACTTTGGGAGCCAGAGGACAGAAGGGCTCCTAAGGTTGCTGCCCCCAGTAACAACCCTCCCTGTTGCACCTCAAGAGCTGGAATATAATTCTCCTCACCTCGAATCTGGTCGAAATAACTTGGTTTACCAACAGAATACAATGGAAATGACTTCCTGCAACGTCAAGGCTAGGTCATAGGAAGTCTTGCTGCTTCCTCCTAGGTTTCTTGGAATGCTTGTCCTTGGCACACTGTCTCTGAGCCCAGCCATTAGCTGTGAGCAGCTCAAGCCCACATGGAGAGGTAACGTGCAGGTGCTCCAGTCAATCATCCCAGCTGATCTCCCAGCCAGCAGCCAACATCAACTGCCAGCCTTAGCAGGAAACCTTCTTGATGTCAAGCAGTCATGCTTTCAAATAACTGCAGCTCCAGCCAATATTTAATAACAACCACATGGGACCCTAGGCAAAAATTGTTCAGCTGGGTCTACTCAAAACAGAAAACCATGAAAAATAATGATAGATCACTGCTAAGACACTAAACTTGGGGTGATTTGTCCTGCTGCACTAGATAACTGAAATAATTCCTTAAAAAGAGTTTAGCTCAGGCTTCCCTGGTGGCGCAGTGGTTGAGAGTCCGCCTGCCAATGCAGGGGACGCGGGTTCGTGCCCCAGTCCGGGAAGATCCCACATGCCGTGGAGCGGCTGGGCCCGTGAACCATGGCTGCTGACCCTGCGCATCCGGAGCCTGTGCTCCGCAACGGGAGAGGCCACAACAGTGAGAGGCCCGCGTACCGCAAAAAAAAAAAAAAAAAAAAAAAAAAAAGAGTTTAGCACACTAAAACTAATTGTAATTTAAAATAAGATACCTCGACCAGGCAGGGCTTATTGGATAAATGCAAGAATGATTCAGTAAAGGAAGACTAGTAATATGTATCATCATAGTGGTGAGTCAAAGGGGAAAAATAGTTATAACAGATACATAGAAAGGCATTTAATAAAATTCTATTATGTTTCCACAAAACAAATAGAACTCAGTAAACTAAGGGAAGAGGATGCTTTCTTAACATTAAAAAGATCTCTCAAAATATTCAGTACTTTGTTGGCCCTGAAACACTAGTAATTCAGGGGGGAAAGCATATGAAAGTTTGTGAAGTGGGAAAGAAGAGGTATATGTGTTAGTGTAAAATAACTTACTTTTAGACTTATTTTGAAAATTCAAATAACGTTAGAGTCCACGCCCCTCAAATCTCTAAATTTAGCATCATAATCCCAAGCAAAATCCCAACAATACTTTTTTTTTTTTTTTGGCGGTACGCGGGCCTCTCACTGTTGTGGCCTCTCCCGTTGCGGAGCACAGGCTCCGGACGCGCTGGCTAAGTGGCCATGGCTCACGGGCCCAGCCGCTCCGCGGCATGTGTGATCTTCCCGGACTGGGGCACGAACCCGTGTCCCCTGCATCGGCAGGTGGACTCTCAACCACTGCGCCACCAGGGAAGCCCCCAACAATACTTTAAGTGGAACCTGATTAGTTGACTTGCAAGGTCTTCTGGAAAACTAAACAAACATATGACGAGGAGGACTTGCCCTCTCCTACCAGATAAAAGAATACGTCACGGTGATTCATAATGCAGTATTGATGCAGAAACAGGCCAAAAGATTAACCTTACAGAGAAGAAGGTTCAAAAAAAAGACTCACTGTACAACTGAAAGTTTTGGTAATTATAAAGCTGGCATATGAAATCAGTGGGGAAAAGATGAATGAGGCAAATGAAGTGTAAAATGTTAGCTCTCCTTTCAGAAATAAAAATAGTTTTCGAGTTCACACACATACAAACATCCAGTCAGACTGTGAAAAAAAATAAGACAGTAAAAAGTCTAGAATAAAACACAAAAGAATATCCTCAAATTTCTGGAACTGGGGAAACCTCCATAAGCATGACAAAAACCATAAATGCCACAAAGACAAAATGTGACAATATTTATTATATAGAGATTATTGGAAATTTCTGTATGAGAAATGACAGAAAATTAAATGAGTAACAGAAATTATCTACTACATGTAGGTTAATATCCCTAATGACGAAATTCTACAAGTCAACAAAGAAAGAAATTAAGAATTCAAGTGAAAAAATGGATGAGAATGTGAATGATCAAATTATAGAACGGCCAGTCCATTTAGAAAAATAAATTAGATTCATGATAAAGAATGACCAGAAAATAATAATAATAATCCAGAAATGCATATTAGAATTATGATACTTATCCAATATAAAAAGTTTAAAAGTAGATAATACTTTAAGACTGGCAAAAGTTTAAAAGTAGGGACTTCCCTGGCAGTCCAGTGGTTAAGCCTCCGTGCTTCCACTGCAGGGAGCACGGGTTTGATCCCTGGCTGGGGAACTAAGATCCCACATGCCATGCACAGAGCAGCCAAAAAAGAAAAGACTAGTAAGACTGGCAAAAGTTTAAAAGTAGATAATATCCAGTTTGGGAGGGAATACAGGCATTCGCAGACATAGCTGGTAGGGATGAAATTTTAAACATCTTTTTTCGGTAGGCGATTTTGCAGCATACCTCAGAATTTGCACATACTCTCTGAACCGCCAATTTCACTGCAAGAAGTCTGTCCCAGAAAATAAAAACACTTATATACATGCACAAGGATACATACGAAGATATTCACTAAAGCACTGTATTTAATGATAAAAATGGGAAACCAGCTAAATGTCTCCAATGATATTAGCTATAATAAATGTAAATAATCAAATAAATAGAAAGCCACACTACAGCATTCAGTAACAGTGAATAAAGAGATACCTATATGTAGACACAATGGAAGTCAGAGTCGGAAAAAGTAAGCTAAAGAACAGTGTGCTTAAAATGCAATCCCATTTTAGATTCTCTAGATATGTACACATATGTATGTATATATATAAACATATACGGATATATCATGGAAAAAGTTCTAGAACAGAACTGTAGCAGACACTCTAGGCTGACTCACTCCATGTGCATTTCCATCTCTGTTCACCCTTGCTTTCCTTGCCTATAGAGGCCAAAGGCTAAATATTCCATTTCCCAGCCTCTCTTGCCATTAGAGGTGGCAAGAGACACAGCTCTGCCTATGAGGTGTACGCAGGCGTCTGCTGAGGCTCCTGGGAAGGCACGCGTCTGTGTGGCCCATGGTGGTGGCCGTCTGCAGGAGTGTTCCAGATCCAGCTCATACCAGCTTATGAAAGCTGTTAATTTTTCAAGAGTTTTTGTAAAGTGGTTGTTAAACTCAGCCATGACTAAAAACTAAATGATATAAACGTAAGATGAAGGAAATTATCTTTCAAAGGTATTAAATGTTCAAACTCATCACTCCTCCATCACTTCTTGACTTTCGCTATTTTCTCTGCTCTTGAGGTGACTTACATCTCCTGTGTCTGTGCCGTAGAAATAGTATGTAATTGTGAGCTACTGAGCGTTTCTTCCCAATTCCACATTCAGGGGCATCAAGTGAGTAGCTTTAAATCCACCGTGGTGGAAGTATTTACACCTTGAAAACTGGCAAACACTATAGAATGTTTAAAGCCGGGATCATCCAACTGAAGCCCGTAGGACAAATCTCGCCCCCTCCTTGCTGTTACATAAATGAAATTTATCTGACCACACCTATGCCCGTTTACATACATATTGTCTATGCCTGCTTTTGCCTTAGAAGAGCTAAGCTGAATAGTCGCACCAGCAACTGCAAGGCCCTCAAAGCCTAAAATATTTACTATCTGGCCCTTTATGGAAGAAGCTGGCTGAGCCGAATTAGAAGTAATGAAGAGAATGCCAATAATGCACGTTAAACTTGTAAAAGTATGTCATGACCTGTAGCCACTACATTGTGAATAGCCAAAAAAAAGGAGGAAATCTTATTCTTCCAGTATTTAAAAACTGTTATTCAATTCAGCAAAGAAGTTGCTCTTACTCACATTACGGACAAGGAGAGTGAAGTGCTCACATATATCTTTATTGCTTCACTTTCAATTTACTCATTAATGTAAACAAAAATATCAACCGACATTCATAACGGAACAACACTTGTTTGCCCGTGATGTGAGGAACTTCTTTACTGAACTGGAGAAAAATCTGTAGTCTAATTCTGTCAAATCATGGTTGAATTGCAACCACAGGTTAGTTATGAGTTTGTCAAAAGTCAATGAAAGCATTCTGTGAGAATCAAAGAACAAGAGGGGATACACGCAGCTGGTGCGGTGTGAATTCCTTCTGCCCAGAATACGGATCTGACTGCTGCTGCAGCAAGCATCTTGCATCCATGAAGCAGCGACCTAACAGGCGAAGGACAGCACCGCAGAACAGGAAACCTGCTCCTTTAATAAACACTGCTGAGCAGCTACACTGGCTCTGAATAACCTAAGTCCAGAAAAAAATCTCAGGTGGTGGTTTTTTTCTGCAGCTGAAATGTATTCCTAACTGATACCAAAGCACACCAAACTTTTGTTGTTATCTTTTCTTCTGAGATAGGCTGCAGGAAAGGGTGATGGGGAAAGCCCCTGATTTTTCAAGTGCACACAACAGCAGAGGAAAGCAGACATATAGGCCAATACATACGGGCACGATATTCTTATAAGTGCTATGGTCACTGCATGGGTTTCACTGAATGTCTTCCAACAGAAAAATATGCATGCAAATAAAATCCAGACAGACATGATCTAGATTTAAATAATGGCCCCATCACTTTTTACTCTTCCTATCTGTGTGATCTTAAGAAAGTTTCTTTACTTCTGAACCGTAGTTCTCTCCCTTATAAAAGGCAGACACACAGGGAGGGAGCCTGACTATGCTAACTGAATCACTGTGGTCTCGCCCTCCTTGCAACGGACCAGTTTACATGTGGGCATAAAACTTAAGTACGGTCAATGAAACATGACACAGAGCTTTTGGAAAGGCTTTCTCCTTGAAGTAGGACACTTGCTACTGTCATGTTGATAAGCCCAGCTTATAAAAGGAGCGAACCTACAGACAATATGCTGACATGGCGAAGCAGAAAAGCTATATAGAACAAAAAATAGAACTTTTTGATGCCCTCATTAAAACTGAGTTGCTGAGTTAACCAACAAGAACTGCCTTGCCTCAGGACTTCTTGCTTCGGGAGGTAAATCTTCCTGTACTGTTACACCATTATACCACTATGAGCTGGGATTTCTGCTCTTTGCAGTTTTTCAAAGCACCCTGATATTATCATCACTCATAACAAAATTAAATCAACAAGATTTGAAGAGTTCCAGAAAGAACCTTTTATTATTCATTAAAATATGAATGTTGAATGACTGCCCCATTTTAAAAAGAGAAATCACATCTAAAATACTCATTCTCTAGATATTAGATACAAATTGGAAATTGTTCAGGGAAAAACAAAGTGCTCAGGGACTATGGAAACTAATGGGCTAGCAATGCTGTGAACTGAGAAAGAATTTCTCCCCAAATGAGGAAAACAGGCAACATCAACAAAAGGTTCAAAATCTTGATGGGAATAAAGACAAAAACTAATAAATGAGTAGCTGCTTTAATGTGCTGAAATCAAATTAAACTGTTCACTTTCCAAGGTGCCTGAGCTCAGACGGCTTTGGGTGCTGCCCAGATTCAGGAAAGGCCTGCATAGCTGAGTGCTAACTGCATTTTCTCCTTATTTTGCCTTCCCCACTGTCTATACTCTCCAAGGCTCTCTTTGAAATCTTGAAATCAGGTAGCCTAAGTCCTCAAACTTTACTCTTCTCTTTCAAAACATTCTGCAGTCTTTGCATTTCTAAGTAATTTTTGAAGCCACTTTAAAAATACAAGGAACACTGTAAAACAAAAAGTATGTAAGCAAACAGAGAAAAACAATTAAGGAGACGGGCCTCCCTGGTGGCGCAGCGGTTAAGAATCTGCCTGCCAGTTCAGCGGACCTGGGTCGAGCCCTGGTCCGGGAAGATCCCACATGCCGCGGAGCAATTAAGCCCGTGTGCCACAGTTGCTGAGGCTGCGCTCTAGAGCCCGCGAGCCACAACTACAGTGCTCTGAGCCCTCGCGCCTAGAGCCCGTGCTCTGCAACAAGAGACGCCACCGCAATGAGAGGCCCTCACACCGCAGCGAGGAGTGGCCCCCGCTCGCTGCAAATGGAGGGGGCCCACGCACAGCAACAAAGACCCAACGCAGCCAAAAATAAATAAATAAAATAAGTACATTAAAAAAAATTATACAATGGAACTTTAAAAAATAATTAAGGAGAAAGTAAAGTTAGTATTCAGATGTTACAAGTGCTGTGCACGTTAGACACGCGGATCAATGAACAGAACAAACAGTCTAGAGATAAAGTCACACATATATGGTGAATTGCAATTCAAAACAGAAAAGACGGTATGTGGACAAATAGTGCTGGGACAAATGGATGTACACACACGGAAGAAAACTAATTTCAACCCTTGCCTCATAGCACACACAAAAAAATTAACTCAGACTGGATCACTGACATAAGCATAAACACTAAAACCATAAATCTAGAAGAAAATATTTATAACCTTAGGCAGGCAAAGACATCTTAGAAAAGACACAGAAAGCTCTAAAGTATCAAATAAAAAATTGTTAAATTGACTTCATCAAAACTTAAAAGTTCTATTTGTCAAAAGTCACCACCAAGAAGACGAAAAGGCAAGTCACAGGTTGGGAGAATATATCCACATACCTGCAAAAGACTTACAACCAGAAAACAGAAAGAATGAATTATAAGATAGTAATAAAATTCAAGTCAGAAGGTTTGAATAAACGTGTCCCAAGAGAAGATGTACAATCGGTCAAAAAGGCAAGAAAAGATGCTTGACATCATCAGTCAGGAGAAATCTAAATTAAAATCATAGTGAAATTCCACTGTACACACATTAGAATGACTAACATTGAAAAGACAGATAAAACCAAGTGTTGATGAGAAGGTAAACGACTGGTGCTCTCACACATTGCCTGTAGGAGTGTGAAATGGTAAAACCACTTTGGGGAAGTCTGGCAGTTCCTTATATGATTAAACATACTCTTACCCTATGTCCCAGCAAATCCTCTCTAGGTATTTACATAAGAGAAATGAAGACATATATCCATAAAAAGACTTGTACAAGAATGTTTTAGAACTTTTATTCCTAATAACCCAAATTTGGGGTTTTTTTTAAATACATACAATTTTTTTTTAAGATTTTTTTTGATGTGGACAGTTTTTTTTTTAAGTTTTTATTGAATTTGTTACAATATTGCTTCTGGGTTTTATGTTTTGGTTTTTTGGCTGCAAGGCATGTGGGATCTTAGCTACCTGACCAGGGGTTGAACCCGCACCCCCTGCTTTGGAAGGCAAAGTCCTAACCACTGGAGCGCCAGGGAAGTCCCCCAAATTTTGAAATAATCCAAATGACCATTAATAGACAGGTGAAAGGATATGTAAATGGTGGTATATTCGCACATTGGAAGGGTACTCAGTAATAAAAGGAACATACTGTTGATCAACACAGTGACATGAATAAATTTTAAAACATTAAGCTGAGTTTAAAAAGCCAGACACAGAAGATTACTTACTATATACTTCAACTTATATGAACTTCTAAAACAGGCAAGCTAATCTATGGTGATAGAAAGCAGATAGCTGGTTGCAGGGGACTGGGCTAGAATGATTACAAGGGGAATGAAGGAACTTTGGGGGATGAGTGAGGTGTCCTGTATCTGGATTTGGGTGGTAGTTACACAGGTCTATACATTTGTCCAAACTCATGGAACTGGTTGTTCTATTTTGTTTTAGGTAAATTTTATCTAAATAAAGTTGATTTAAAAATTATTTGAGGGCTTCCCTGGTGGCGCAGTGGTTGGGAGTCCACCTGCCGATGCAGGGGACACGGGTTTGTGCCCCGGTCCGGGAAGATCCCACATGCCGTGGAGCAGCTGGGCCCGTGAGCCATGGCCGCTGAGCCTGTGCATCCGGAGCCTGTGCTCTGCAACGGGAGAGGCCACAATAGTGAGAGGCCCGCGTACCACACACAAAAAAAAAATTATTTGGAAACAAATTTTACAATCTCCATTGCAGATTCCTTCTCAACCTGGGGCTCCAGGGTTCAGTCCTCTTCTCCATTTGCACCTATTTCCAAAAGAATTTCCAGTTCCATGATTTTAAGCTATGTAGGTGTTTACCTACTGCTGTATACCAACAGCATGCAGATTTTATATCTCTAGATTAGACGTGTCTCCTAACCTCCAAGCTCAAACAATCAACAAGCTACTTAACATCTCTATTTGGTTGCCTAACAAGCATCTCAAATTTATCATGTTCAAAATAGAAATTCTGACCTCAACCAAAACAATTCCTCTCCCTAGTCTTCTCTGTCTTGATGAATGGCATCATCTTTCACCCAGTTGCTTTGCCCAAAAAACTAAAGTCATTTTTGATGTATCTCTATACTCACATCCCATATCCGAATCTTCATATCTATCTTCATAGTTCACATCATGTATGACCCACATCCATTTTCAAATCTATCATCAAAATCTATCCTGGACTGAGTAATTCCCACTGGAAGCAGGTCCAGGCCTGGAGCACTGTACGAGCATCCTGACTAGCCCCCTGCTCCCACTCCCTCCCAAGTCTGTTATACACACAGCATCCGGAATGTTCAGGACTTGCCAGCAGCCACCCACCACACTTAGAACAAAATCCAAATTTCTTCACGAACTTTTGTTGCCCCAGAATCTAACTTAAAAAAAAAAAAAAAAAGAAAAGAGTTCTTTCTTTGGTTCTACGGGATGAATGAAACACATTTACATAGGCTTCTATTTTGATAACTTAAGAAATAAAGAATTATTTAAGATAGATGAAACTAGAATATTACTGAAGCTTACAGAAGCCTGGCAACACTGGGATCACCCATCACACATGCACACAGTTGATCACTGGAATTCCAGCAATTTGAGGGAGGGTAAGTTAGTCACCATCAGTGTTGTCTCAGGTTGGTCACGATTTGCTGAAACAGGGCTCCATTTCACTTTAAAGTTAACTGTGTTCTTTTATCATCGTTTCTTGCTAAACTGTCCTGAGTCTTATTTGATTCCCCTCCCTCTGTCTCGATGGCCCTGCTAAGTGAAAACTGTAAAGCTGACAGAAGGTAAACTCAGGTTAAAACTGCTGGGGGGGGTCACAACAGCCTTTAAGTCAGGGGTCAAGTTTTCTTCCAGTTGGTATCTCCAAACCTTACCTCTACTTCCTGGCATATAACCCTGCATATCATAGGTTATTATGTAATTTTGAAGAGAGACTCCATTCAGTTTAAAAAGCAAACACCTCTAAGTAAATACTTCTCCAAACCTACACTCCGTTCGTTTCAAAATCTATTCCAAAATTACTATCCACAATTACATATTTCCATTTCTAGAATACACCATTTCAAATTAAATAATCAAAACAATAATTCACTTAATCTAGTTATTTCTACATTTTAATCTATTTAAATAGTAATAAATGTAAGCCAAGAACTGTTGATACAAAAAAGCAGTAAATATTGGCAGGGGGTGGACACTAGATTTAACTCCAAAGATGGCACTAGTGAGAAACAGAGTTTGCAACGTACTTAATAAATGATTTACAGGATCTTAAAAATAGGCTTTGGTAACAAGTAACCAGAAAACTGTACAATACTCACATTAACTAACCAGAGAGACAACTGGCTAAAATGCTAAATATGTACACAGGTAAAAATTTTTGCACTAAAAATACAACAGTCATGTGAATACAAACACAACTATTAGACATAATGAGAGTTTGCTGACCTACGGGCGAATGACGTAAAGCAAAGGTGAGTGTTCTATTTCTGGGTATATTTCAAAACAGGATCTTAAGCCTGATAAAGTCAGCAGAGACCTGGAAAGATGACTGCTTAAAAACTGTTCAAGTTTCCTATGTAAAAATTTATGATTAATCAAGTCTGTTCGTTTTCATTTAGTGGCTATTATGTGCAAGGCAACCTGAAGAGTTATTTTTCTATGGGGTGGCATTCAGAAGTGGCCTAAATATTATTCTAAATGTTATTCTAAAACCAGCATCCCGGAGTGAGCTCGGCTTTTCCTTCACCTCTACTTTTATGAAAGTAACACATGCACCATTTCAAAGTCAAAGGGTCTGACACCGGTCACCAGGACAGAGCCTTCCACAGCCCTACACCCCACATGCAGGCTCTGCTCTCCAGAGGCTGCCAGGCCAGTTGCCGGATCCAGCCCTGGACTTGGCAGGACAGACTAGCTGGTCCTCAACAGCACCATCCTCGCAGGCACTTAGGTTTCGGCTTCTTATGCCATCTCCAGCCCCTGTCTTGCAGTTTACACCTCTTTGATGATTCACTACCATTTAAGTGGAGTTTCAGATAAATGTGTGTGTTTAATCTGCTACAATTAACTGGAAGTCTCAAAACTTAGTTTTATAACCATCATCAAAACATCAGTTTTCTAAAATCTTTTTGATAGTATCTGCATTTTATTCTAATAGGCCAGTCATAAATTTAATGGAATTTTAATAAATGTGATCCTTAACGTCTCTTGTACTTTTTACTTTGTGTACAATAACACATTCTAAGATATATTATTTCTGGGACTTCCTGGTGGCGCAGTGGATAAGACTCCATGCTCCCAATGCAGGGGGCCTGGGTTCGATCCCTGGTCAGGGAACTAGATCCCACATGCATGCTGCAACTAAGAGTTTGCATGCCACAACTAAGGAGCCGGTGAGCTGCAACTAAGGAGCCCGCCTGCCACAACTAAGACCTGGTGCAACCAAATAAATAAATATTTTTTTAAAAAATACATTATTTCTGCTAAAGTGTTAGAACCAAAGGTTAAGTTTATCCTCAGGTAACCAATAGGTGACTATCAACTATCTAACCACATGATGTCTTTAAGAACCAAGTTGAAAGCCTCCTTCCACTATCACCACATTTATAAACACACCCTCTTAAAGATACACAGTAGCCATTCTTCACATTTTTAGATCACGTGTCTCATCTCTTCCCAGAGCTGGTTTGTTAAAGATGTCACTTTGACTCCACACACTTGCCTTTTATAGAAGGAACAATAAGATATGGCTTCTCCATCTCAAGAACCTGACATCGAGCCAGGAACAACGGTCACAATGTCTGGCAGCCGATCGTGACTGCAGTGCTGGGTTTCCCGGGATCAGCCATCAAAATGCCAGTCACCCGTCTCACTATGTCTATTTAGAGCGTCTTAATGGCATTTTGTGAAAACTGCTCTCTTAGATGTCCGTATCCTTCACTAGACCGCACTCCTTGAAGACTTCAGACATCTGCGTGTCTGAGCCTGGCGTGGTGCCTGACAAAGAGAAGGCGTTCTGTGAAGAGGCAGAACAGAAGCAGCATGAAAAGATCATCGCAGGCCAGGGAAGCAAGTGAAGGCTCCCCTCGGGAGGACAGCAACAACATCGACGTAGCTGCAAACACGGAGCAGGACAGGCACAGAAAAGATGACACCGCCCAGTCAGGCTGAGTGCCCAGGGCCAAGACTGGTCAGCCTGACGCCTACCTAGTGAAAACTGGGAGAAACAACAGGAAATGAGCTTAGTGGGTAAAATGGTTTCAGAGTTTTCTGAAGGGCCGTGAGTTTCTCGACTGAGTATTGAGGCTATTCTCCCACAGGCGTCCAAAGATTTTTGAACAAAGAGCAATACGATGAAATAGTTTTTAGGCAAATAATAAAGACTAACCCATATATATGATGGATGGTAAGACAGAAGGCTGGGAGTCAGAAGAGCACTTACACAGCAGGAGGAAGTAAGTTCCGAGCTAAGACGGGGATGGGACAGCAAATGCTAAGGATTTCCTAGGAGGAACTAAAAAATATCTCGTAACATACTGGCTATAGAAACTAAGAAGAAAAAGTCAGGTTTGTAAATTAGGGTGTATCAGGAGAACACAGAAGTCGATTCTGGAGTGAAGACTGGCCCGGCTGGAAAGCTGGCTTGATCTCTTCCCAGCTGGTGACTCCAGCCAAGCTGTTCAATGAAGCCTCAGTCCTCTCCTCTTTTCCATGTACATTTTTTCTTAGATGATTTCATTGAATTCTAAGCCTTGAAAGCCTAACACCAGGCTTGTCTGCCTGCTGTCCCGACACGAATATCTAATGAGGCCTCTCAGACTTAACCTGGCAGAGAAAGCTCTCCTGCCCAGTAAGCGGCTTCTCCCTCCATCCCCCCCATTCCCACCTAACACAGTCCACCCGGCCGCTGAGGCCAGAAAAAGTCGATTCCTCCCTTGTCGTCACACCCCACAACCAATCTGCAATCCAATCCCACTAGTTCTACCTCTGAAACAGAGCCCGTATCTACCCACCCCTCCCCATCTCCACTGCTACCCTCCTGTCTCCCATCTGACTTGCCCGCTGTCTCTGACTGGTGGTCCTTCCACCACGCCCACCCTCTAACAATCCTATCCACACAGAGCAGTGGGAACAATGTTGTGACACTACTTAGAATTCCCTGGTGGGCTCCCACTGCACTTAAAACTACAATCTGTTACAAAACAGAAACAGAGTTACAGATGTAGAAAACAAATTTATGGTTACCAAGGGGGAAAGTGGGGGGAGGGACAAATTGGGAGACTGGGATTGACATATACACGCTACTTAGATAACTAGTAAGGACCTACTGTATAGCACAGGGAACTCTACTCAGTACTCTGTAATGACCTATATGGGAAAAGAATCTAAAAGAGACTGGATATATGTATATGTACAACTGATTTGCTTTGCTGTACAGCAGAAACTAATGCAACATTGTAAATCAACTATACGCCAATAAAAATTGATTTAAAAAAAACAAGTTGGGCTTCCCTGGTGGCGCAGTGGTTGAGAGTCCACCTGCCGATGCAGGGGGCACGGGTTCGTGCCCCGGTCCGGGAGAATCCCACATGCCGCAGAGTGGTTGGGCCCGTGAGCCATGGCCGCTGAGCCTGCACGTCCGGAGCCTGTGCTCCGCAACGGGAGAGGCCACAGCAGTGAGAGGCCCGTGTACCGCAAAAAAAAAAAAAAACAAGCTAACTAACTGCAATCCGCCTCGGCCCACCTCTCTGACCTCATTTTACACCACTGGAGACCTTGGCCCACCAGGGACCAGCAAGGCTGGAGCTCTTGCTGGGCTCTGAATACACCCAACACCGGACTCCTGAGAGCCTGGCCCAGGCTCCTCCACCTGCCTCGAGGGCTCTCCCTCTGGTTCCATGAATAACTGGCTCGTTTGCATCATTTAATTCTCAACTCATCTAAAGTAGCAGCCATGTTCTTTCATTCACCTCAGTCTTGGAAATAACATTGATTGAATGTTGTGTTTACCTGTTTATTGTCTGTCTGGTCCCACGTGAACAATAACCCCAGCAAGGCAGTCCAGCTCGCGGCCACTCCTCCCACACCTAGAACCGACCACGGCACACAGAAGGTACTTGGGTACCTAACGCGGACTTGCTGACGACAGCCCCAAGTTCCCCATTTTTAAACTGGGTTGTCTGGCTTCTTATTATTAAGTTGTAAATGTTCTTTATATATTCTGGACATAAGTCCTGTATCAAATATATGTTTTGCAAATATTTTCCCCCAGAGGCTTGCCTTTTTGTTTTCTTTTTCTTTTTTTTTTTTTTTTTTTTGGCCACGCAGCTTGTGGGATTTTAGTTCCCTGACCAGGGATCAAACCCAGGCCCTCAGCAGTGACAGCACAGTGTGGAATCCTAACCTCTGGACCGCCAGGGAATTTCCTTTAATGGTGTCTTTTGAAGAACAAAAGTTTTACATTCTGATGAAGTACAACTAATCAGTTTTTTCTTTATGGACCATCCTTCGGGTGTCATATCTAAGAAGTCTTTGCCTAATCCAAAGACATAAAGAGTTCCTTCTGTATTTTCTTCTAAAGTTTTATAGTTTTAGCTGTTATATTTAGTGGGGCTATGATACATTTTCAGTTAGTTGTGTGAGGTAAGGCCCAGGCTCATTTCTTCACATATCCAACTGTCCCAGCACCACATGTTGACAAGACCATCCTTCCAAATGAATGGCTTTGGAGCTTTTGTCAAAAATCAATTGACCACAAGTCTAAGGGCTTATTTCTAGACTCTCCATTTTGTTTAAACCATTTACATATCCATCCTTATATCATTATCACAGCATCTTTATTACTGTAGCATTACAGTAAGTTTTGAAACTGGAGAGTGTAAATCCAACTTTGTTGTTCTTTTTCAAAACTGTTTTGGTTATTCAAGTTTCTTTGTATTTCCATATAAATTTGATGACTGGCTTGTCAATTTCTACCATAAAAGCCTTCTGGAATTTCTGTTAGGGATTACAGTGAATCTGTAGATCAGTTTCAGGAGAACTGCCATCTTATCAATACAAAGTCTTCCAATCCACGAACATGAAGTACCTCTCCATTTACTCTTCTTTAATTTCTCTCAGGGATGGTTTACAGTGTTCAAGTGCACTTGCATTTATTAAACTTATTCCTAAGTATTTTATTCCTTTTGACGCCCCTGTGAGTGGAACTGTTTTTGCACTTTCACTTTTGGAATATTTGTAATATATAGAAATATAGTTGATTTTGTATACCCATCTTGCATCCTACAACTTTGCCAAACTCGTTTATTAGATCTGGTGGTCTCTTCTGTAGCTGCTCCAGCACTCCCTTGACGACTGTTTGTGAGATATATCTTTTCCACTCTTTTACTTTCAAGCTGTGTCTTTTCATCTAGAGAGTGCCTCTTATAGAAAGCATATGGTTAGATCTTTTATTATCCAGTCTGCCTTTTGATTCACATTTAATGTAATTATTGATACGGTCAGGTGTACACCTGCCATTTTGCTATTTGTCTTAGGTATGTCTTGGGTCCTTTTTTACTGCCTACTTTTGTATTAAAAAAAATTTGGTAGTATGCTATTTTAATTCCACTGTTGATTTTCTTCACTCTATATTTTTTTAGTTATTTTCTTAGTGATTGCTCTAGGGATTACAGCATGCATATTTCAGATTGATGCTGACTTAATTCTGATAAAATATAGCAAGTTTGCTCCAATACACCTCCATTTTCTCCCTTGTCCTTTGTGCTAATATCATTATATGTATGGCGTCTATGTATTGTTATAATCCTAACAATACAGTGTTATAATTACTACTTTATACAGCCATACGTCCTTTAAATAAAAAAAGAGAAAATACACATGTAGAGCATTTTTTATATTTATCCCTGTATTTACCATTTTTAGAGCTCTTCATTTCTTCCTGTGGATTCAAGTTACCATCTGGTGTACTACTTGCAACCTGAAGAACTTCCTTTAGAATTTCTTGTAAAGTTGGTCTTTGTTTACCTGGGAATGTCTTTACCTCACCTTCATTTCTGAAGGATAGTTTTGCTAGATATAGAACTTGTGGTTGAAAATTTTTTCCTTCAGCATTTTGGATAAGCCATTCTACTCTCTTCTGGCCTCCACTGTTTCTGATAAGAACTGCATTGTCCTCCGTCTGCAATGAGCTATTTTTCCCTTTCTGCCTTCAAGATGCTCTCATTGTCCTTTCTTTCAACAGTGTGACTACAATGTATCTTAGTAACCAGCTGTTTGTTTATCCTTCTCGGGGTTGTTGAGCTTCTTGGACCTGGAAATCAACGTTTTTCATCAAATGTGTGATACAGTTGGCCACCATTTTTTCAAATATTTTTTCTGTCCTTTTCTCCTTTGACTCACCTTTTGGAACTCTCATTACCCATTATGTCAGCATACTTGATGGCATCCCACAGGTCTCTGAGGTTTGTTTTTCTTCAGTGTTTCTTACATTTGTTCTATAGACGGGCTAACAGCTACTGATCCATCTTTAAGTTCAGTGGTTCTTTCTTTGGCCATCACAAATAACTGTGTAGCACATCTAATGAATTTTCATTCTAGTTATTTCCTTTCAACTTTAGGAGTTTCATTGGTTCTTTTCAATAGTTTCTATTTCTTCATTGATATTCCCTATTTGTTGAGTCATGGTGATCATATCTTCCTTTAATTCTTTGAGCATATTAATAATAGCTGCTTTGAAGTCTTTGGTAAATTCAACGTCAGGGTCCATTTAGAGACAGTTTTCAATTGACTGCTTTTTTCCCCTGTTTCTCATAACTTTTTGTTTAAAAAGGGACACGTTGGGCTTCCCTGGTGGTGCAGTGGTTGAGAGTCCGCCTGCCGATGCAGGGGACACGGGTTCGTGCCCCAGTCCGGGAAGATCCCACATGCCGCGGAGCGGCTGGGCCCGTGAGCCATGGCCGCTGAGCCTGCGCGTCCGGAGCCTGTGCTCCGCAATGGGAGAGGCCACAACAGTGAGAGGCCCGCGTACCGCAAAAAAAAAAAAAAAAAAAAAAAAGGGACACGTTAAAATAATACAGTAACTGAACTTTGTCTTTCTTCTTGAGCATTGTTGTGCTATTCTGTGTTGACTCTCTCTCACCCGTGGCACACAGCAGCTGACATCTCCACGCAGTTTTTTAAATTCTTGGTTTTATTTTTCAGCCTCACTCGAGGAGTCACCCCTGTCTGTAATCTCAGTGGTCAGCCAAGGGTTGGTCAGGGCTTGTGTTCAAACACCTGCAGCCAGTAAGGCTTCTGCCCTCCGCCGAGGGGTCTACGTGTGGGTTTGAGAGCTCATTCTATGGTCCAGCAGTTCTCAAGTCCGCCCCAGCTTTCCCTGTCCCTCAGGCCTTCCCAGACCTCCCCTGGCGTGGATGCAGTCTCCAGTCAGCCAGGGTTGTGCTGAGATCTTCTCTAGTCCCTTTATAGCTCTCTCGCTGCCAGGATCTCTCTGCTGAACGTATGGACCACATCCTCAGGACAGGAGAGCTGAAGGCATTCTCTGTGAACCACTGCCTGGGTTTTCTGCCTTCCACTCTAAATCAAGTCAATCAAAGCTGCTGTTTCTGTGGCCATCCCTGCCCCAGGCAAACTACTCTGCCAGGGAATGAAGAATGGAGGTAAGCCCAGGCAAGAACACCACAATTCCCACTGTTCTCACTCAAAGGTCACCTATTTTCTTTTAAATAAATGCATCTCAAATTGTTGTTTACTTTTGGTCAATTTCCAGAGCCTTAAAATGGTTTTGACCAGTTGATCCAGTTTTATCGCTGTTTTGGAGGGAGAAAATTTGCGGACCTTCTCATTCCTCAATAGCTGGAACTTCTGTCAATTAAAATAGGATTTGGTAGGCTAGCATGGAAATATTATTTCTGTGGGGGGTAAATTCAAGTTCTAAAATAGATCCAGAAAATCAGAAACATATCCACACCTAGAAAAGTCCTGGTGGCAAGAAGAGCTTGCCAGCCCTCAATGGGAGAGTCAGCTGAGCTCTGTTACTAGGAAATCGGCTCTGTATTTGTGACTCTAACAGAGGAATTTTAAAACACTTTAAAGAACCAGCTGCTCTACCAGCAAAAGCCAGCCATGCCGTCTTCATAAAGATTCAGAGGCCCCCCTTTTGTTCCCAGTCACTAATGTGCCACTGTCCTCTGTGGGGTCAGTAACCACCTCCCCAGGATCCCCATTTTAGGCTTTTCCCTGGATATAGAGACACCAGGTTCTGGAGTCCAGGGACCAGCACACACTCTTGATTTCTTCCTAGAGACCTGCAGGTAATCTCTGTTCCACAATAAAACTTCTGTGGCTCGGAAGGCAGGGCCTGCTGGGTTCCCTGCCCTGGCGCTCTGCCCAGGTGCCCTCTCACCTGGAACCATGAGGTCTCCACAGGTTACAAATACAATACAAGTCGTGAGGCACTGTGTTTGTTCTTTTACAAAGCCTTATTCATGAAAAAAAGGAAAGGAGCTTAGCTGTATTCACTACATCAGACACAAACAGTGACATGGATACATGAAGCCACTCGATTCTTTCCTGTCCTCACTTTGTTTATGGATGACAGAAATGACCCGAACCGCCTGGCTCCTGTTCAGCTCTTTTAAGAAATCTAACTCTGTTCCCACACCTGGCTCTATAACATAATGAAGTCACTTAATTGTGTTTTATAAAGAAAATTTCCGAAGTTGATTCAGATACACAAATAAAATTGGGTATTGGCTGTTGGTATTAAGCAAGATTATTTTATCGTTCAAAATGCAAAGACTTCTATGGGACTTCCCTGCAGTCCAGTGGTTAGTACTCAGCGCTTCCACTGCCGTGGCTCGGGTCCAATCCCTGGCTGGGGAACTAAGATTCCACAGGCAGCGCGGCATGGCCGGAAAAAAAAAAAAAAAAAAAAAGCAAAGACTTCTATAGTTTACATCAAGATTTAAGATCTCTGAATTGTAGCTCAAAATATCATCTGATGAAATAGTCCTTAAGTCAATAAATACACAGAAATGAAAATTTAAAGTTTTTAAAAACATCGAAAACGATGTCTGGCAGACAATGTAATGACAGAATCTTGAACTGAGAAAGATAATTACCCACAAAAATGCATTCAGATTTCAGCCTATTCTAGTTGCTACTAAAACCAGGACCATGAAAAAAAAGTTTGGAAAAGGCTTCATGTCACCCCTACCACCCCAAGTCAGAGATCCTGGGCCCCTCCCAACTGGAAGGCCAGGAACCTGTCACTCTCTGTTCTTCAGGGCTGCACTGTAACAAAGAAAGGGTCCTGAGCTCCCTCCCCACTTGCATGAAAGGTCACTCATCTTTCTTCTCTTATACTTCGGGGTGAAAAATACTTAGGTGGAAAAGGAGAAAAGGAAAGAGGTGATTCAATTAATTCTGTGAAGATCTTCAAAGCAAGGGCAGCAAGGAAGACGATGAAAGTCCAGCTGTGTGATGTGATCTAATGAAGCGGCTGGAGCTGCAGAGCAACAGCGGACTGGAGGGGTCAGGAGGGAAATAATTACAGCTGACGGGCACCACCACCGACTGCAGGCTGACCACGCCAGGCGTGGTTTTCCGATGTCTAAGCCTCAAAACAACCCAAGAGGAAACTGAAGCAAGGTTGTTCTCAGTGATGGCTAACATGCAGGAGAAGTAAGGATTTATCCCAATGGCCTGGCTTCGCTGCTCAGCTGCCCAAAGAGGGTGCAAGCAAGGCAGGAGAGAGCTGGGGCCCAAGATGCTCTCTGGGTGTTCATCACTCGGGCCGCAGTGGAGACGGGCAGGACCAGAGAGCCGGCAGCACCATCCTGCAGGGAAGGAACACCTGCGGGCCACTGACTCCCGTCTCCTCCTGCCAGGGACATTTCCCCTCCTCCTTTGTCTCCATTTCTGTTACTTCTAAACGCCTTACCTTGCATCTTTAAGGATCATCTCCCACAAAGTATCTTTATCTTCAACTTTTACTTATAAATTTATGTTATCTGCTAAGCGTGAGTGGATAAGGTGAGTAGATATAAAGGTGGCTAAGATTTACACTAACCTTTGAAAAGAATGGGAAAGGGAACTGAAAAGTGTCAATTCAACTAATTTTCAAGAGAACTGAAGGCTTAAGTGAAGGAATAAATCATGAATCTGTAGCAGCCCAGAACCATCACATGGGTCTCTCTCCAACACTCTGCTGCCCAAATACGATAGGGATCTGTGTCCACCCCAGACTGGACATCTGCCTGGTGTACAGAGTGACATGGGAGCAAGGGTGGCAGAGACGACGTACAGCAGGAAGGTGAGGTCAGGAGAACACCTGGAACCAGCATCCCCTCTAGCACGGTGTGTACGCTCTCAACCCGTCTCTGTCGTTTCACTGCACCTCCAGGAGCTCGTCCAATCGTGGAGGAAGGGAGTGAGGAAGCTTGGGTACAGAATCTGTGGTCTCAGCTGGCAGATTTCAGAGGCAGAGCGGCAGCAGGCAAAGAAGTAGACGGCAAGGGCATGAACACAAGGAACTGTAAGAGCCTAGATGGTTCCGATGACAGGGCCAGGTTACAAGAGGCATGAGAGAATTCTAGACCAGCTGTCCTCAAGCTTTTTGGCCCCAGGGTCCTCTACACTCTTCAAAATTACTGACAAAACCAAAGAAGCATAACCCACTTAAATAACGGCCACTGATATTCACCATATGAGAACAAAACTGAGAATTTCAAAAATATTTGTTAATTCAAGAATAACGACAATAAACCTACAATGCTAGGTTTTCATGAAACAATGTTTTTATGAGAAATAAGTATGTTTCCCAAAACCAAAAAAAAAGAAATTACTGAGAAGGGCAGCACTATATTTATGCTTTTGCAAATCTTTTTAACATCTGACTTAATAAGAAGACAGCTGAATTCGCAAATGTTTCCGCTGCAGTATCACACATCATGTAGCCTCGGGAAAGCCCCACTGTACATGCAGGGGGGAAAGAAAGTGAAAAAAGCAAATCATATCTAAATATTATTATGAAAACCGTTTTGACTTGACAGCCTCCTAAAAGGATTGCATGGACTCCTGGGGTCTCTGGACCATACTTTGCAAACTGCTAACCTAGAGAAGGGTAGATGACAGCACTTTGGAGGAACAAACACCAGAGCGGCCAGATAAGCCCCAAGATTGGGAAGGAAGTCGTGGGAAGGCAAGAGAACTTCCATCTGACATGTTAGCAGGCACAAACCTTAAATCAGATACCAAATTTGGCTAGCACCTTTTGTTTCTGTTTGTCTGGGGGAGGGATGGATGGAGTGGGTCATAAATCAGAATCACTATCCCATTCTTTATCCCAAAGAGGTGAGAATTACTGCTATAGAAAATACTATTCCTGATAAAAGTATGCTCTGTTGGGTGTACTGGGGGCGAGAAAAATGGTTAAAAATCACTGATTAACTTATGGCTCTTAGATTTAACAGGAGTCGTCAAATGAAGCCTAGATAAATTAAGAAACTAACACAAGAATTAGAATTAAGAACTTTAGCTTTCCAATTCAGCATTCACACTAAGAATAATTTATACCACTTGCACACACACCAATTAACAGTGAGGGAAAACACCCCCAAAATAAAATGGATGGGACACTGAATATTTCCCACGGCAAATGCACACGCTGATAATGTTGGGGAAGAGCCAATTTTAGTGGCTGCATGGGGCTTTTTTTTTTAACATCTTTATTGGAGTATAATTGCTTTACAATGGTGTGTTAGTTTCTGCTTTACAAAAAAGTGAATCAGCTATACATATACATATGTTCCCATATCCCCTCCCTCTTGCATCTCCCTCCCACCCTCCCTATCTCACCCCTCTAGGTGGTCACAGAGCACCGAGCTGATCTCCCTGTGCTATCGGCTGCATCCCACTAGCTATCTATTTTACATTTGGTAGTGTACATATGTCCATGCCACTCTCTCACTTCGTCCCAGCTTACCCTTCCCCCTCCCCGTGTCCTCAAGTCCATTCTCTACATCTGCGCCTTTATTCCTGTCCTGCCCCTAGGTTCTTCAGAACCACTTTTTTTTTTTTTTTTTAGAGTCCATATATATGTGTTAGCATACGGTATTTGTTTTTGTCTTTCTCACTTACTTCACTCTGTATGACCGACTATAAAGCTGAGATACAATCATTACAGTACAGGCAGCTGTAAGGATTGCATGGGAATGCACCTCAGCATTTAACATGTATCTGACATAGGATTTGTGTTTAATAAACATCAGCTATTACTGGCAGTTTAGCTATTAAGAGTAACCTATCTACGGGCTTCCCTGGTGGCGCAGTGGTTGAGAGTCCGTCTGCCGATGCAGGGGACACAGGTTCGTGCCCCAGTCCGGGAAGATCCCACATGCCACGGAGCAGCTGGGCCCGTGAGCCATGGCCGCTGAGCCTGCGCGTCCGGAGCCTGTGCTCCGCAATGGGAGAGGCCACAACAGTGAGAGGCCCGCGTATCGCAAAAAATAAAAAAATAAGAGTCACTTATTTGCAATTAAAGTTGTCTATTGTCCTTTAGGGGGTTCATCTTATTCATTTCTTAACTTTTATCATTTTCTTTGTTGGATTTTACTTTCAAGTCTTTAAGTCCACTCTCTATACATTTTAAAGCTCTCATGTCTAAGGAAAAATGCTTTGCATACTATTCTAAATAATAGCTCTAAATTCACTCATGTTTTGAAATGAAACTATGCTCCAACAAAATGAGTTCTAGACAAGATTTTTTAAAACTTTGAAAGGCAAATAGTGCCAAGCCCATTCTGAAATGTTATCTTCTTCCCAAGGCAAGTCTTGGTAAGGCACATACTCTGTACTACCCCAAGGTTAATCTCCAGGCCAGGAAAAGATGAGCAATCCCATCTCTTTTCTGGGCCTCGCTAAGTTTAAGCCACAGCTCAGTTTTCACTGTGAGAAACAGATGCCCAGGCTCACTTGCTGTAACATCCTTTCACCAAAATGCCCGGCCATTTTTCAGGTCATCAGATATTTCCCCTGTTACTCTTTGTCTCTCTCTCCATAACTACTCTAAATAAGGACTCTGTTTAATAAGCCAGCGGCAGCAGGTAGGACAAGGTCAGTATCTTTCCCCTACACAAATTAATTTATCAGAAAGAATTTTAAAATTCTCTTTTTAGTCAACTGACATTAAAATAGTATTTTAAAGTACTATTTTTTAAAAATATTTATTTATTTATTTGTTGCTCTTGGGTCTTAGTTGAGGCAGGCGTGCTCCTCAGTTGCAACACGTGGGCTCCTTACGTGTGGCTCGCCAGCTCCTTAGTTGTGGCAGGTGAACTCTTAGTTGCAGCATGCATGTGGGATCTAGTTCCCTGACCAGGAATTGAACCCAGGCCCCCAGCACAAAGTCTTAACCACTGAGCCACCAGGGAAGTCACTAAAGCACTATTTTATAGTAGTATTTACAACATCATAAATCAACTCTCATAAAAATTTTTTAAAAGTCTGTATTTATTATGTATTTGAAATAATATCAACCTCAAGCATGGAGCTTGTAAAAATCTGAACAATTTTAAATAAAGGAAGATTATTTAGAGAATAAAATCACTAGTATCCAAATATTTCTCTAAAGGGTAAAGCCTTTTAAAAATATCCCAACACCACATTCTAATGAAGACCAAGGAAAAGCCAGTCCCAATACAATGTCTCCATTCTTGCTATTTTTCAGAAAATAAACCAGGCTGTTTATGCTATCTGGTAAGCAGGCGAGAATCTCTTTTTGTTTCTCCAACTTAAAAAAAAAACAACAAAGAAACAAAAAAACTTTAAAAGAATCTCAGTAAATCAATAATCTAACAACAGAAATTAACTTCACAGACTTCCAGGGCTGACTGTTACCGGTTTTGTTACTGGTTCTAGTGACCTCACATATTGGAACTACAGTTTCCTTCTCTGTACAGTGGATAATGACACCCCTACACGGGACTGTAGGCACAGTTAAATGGAATATTTATACAGAGCACTCAACAAAGTGACTGAACATGGAAGTCACTCTACCAGTCAAGCTCCAAAGTCCAAGTCCAAGCACCCTATTAAATCACACTGTTTCTAATACAGTGAAGATAAAACCTGCCCATGTCAAGTCTATAAATGTACCATAACAATACACCACAAGCAGACTCAGCATTCAGCAAGACCTAATTTTCCAAAACAATTCCCTCATTTCTTACCTAAAAGTAAAAAAAAAAAAAAAAAGAGAGACCATTCATGCAAGCTTTTTCTCTCACAAAACTTCAACACGGACCATATATTTTAGGTAAATAGCATGGTGTTATGACACATAGATGAATGATTCTGTTCATCATTTTAACAGACGGTTACATGGGTTTTAATTTTTCCTTCAACATCCTATCAAGGATTAGGATCTTTTCTTTTTTTTTTTTCTTTTTTTTTTTTTTTGCGGTACGCGGGCCTCTCACTGTTGTGGCCTCTCCCGTTGCGGAGCACAGGCTCCGGACGCGCAGGCTCAGCAGCCATGGCTCACGGGCCCAGCCGCTCCGCGGCATGTGGGATCCTCCCGGACCGGGGCACGAACCCGCGTCCCCTGCATCGGCAGGTGGACTCTCAACCACTGCACCACCAGGGAAGCCCAAGGATTAGGATCTTGTTGTAAAAGATTAGTTTCCAGAGGTACCCAAGATGAAAAGGTGAGTCCTTGTACTTTGCCAATGAGAAGTACATATTCTTTTTTTTTTTTTAACATCTTTATTGGGGTATAATTGCTTTACAATGGTGTGTTAGTTTCTGCTTTATAACAAAGTGAATCAGTTATACATATATATATGTTCCCATATCTCTTCCCTCTTGCATCTCCCTCCCTCCCACCCTCCCTATCCCACCCCTCCAGGCGGTCACAAAGCACCGAGCCGATATCCCTGTGCCATGCGGCTGCTTCCCACTAGCTATCTACCTTACGTTTGTTAGTATATATATGTCCATGACTCTCTCTCACCCCATATTCTTATTTTTAATTATTACAACTATCTGGTTATGTTTATTAATATATGAATTGTTATTTTCAAAACAAGAAAGATATGTCATCTAATTGGATAATATCTTCAAAACTCCCTTTTGTTTTTCAATTGATTAATTTGGAGAATGAGCTATCAAACTGGCATTTTAGACAAACCTGACCTGGCAGGGCCCCATTACATGACCCACCTGTGCAAACCTCTTCCTACGCTAACATATTCAGATATAACAGCAACACCCAAAGTAACAGCGTTATTTACCAAGGGATGGGTGCTCGTGTTGTCAGCAACCCCACATTACCGCAATCCTCCCACTTCATATAGAAACCCTTAATCCAAGGAGGAAAAAAGCTTCCCTTCCTGGCTCAAGAATGACTGGATCCTTAACAGAGATCCAGTTTACAACTGGAAACACAACTTAGAATTCAAATACCTCCCAAAGAGATACTATAGTGCCTTAATGGTGTAAAGGAATCTGAATCAGACCCTGTCCCGAGTGCAGGATTTGATGGTATGATGGTATGTCCTAAAGATTCTTCAGGATCCAGCACGGTCTGGACACCCTACTACCTCTCACCAAGTAATGGGTTTTCCTTCCCATGGGAATTGAGAATATTGAAAAACCTCAGCTCCCGAGCACAATATGCCAAAAGGCCACTGCATCCTTTTGGATAAAAGTATCTGCATCTTTGCTCTAAGGAAGCGTAACCAACACATACAAATCCCTGCCTTTGTTCAGGACCCTGTTGGCTCCCATTACCTCTCCTCAATCAATTCAGGGTATTTCTATTTAATGATGCATTCTCCTAATCATAAGGCTTAAAAAAAAAAAAAAGCTTAATGCTTAGAAGTAATAAAGTGCAGAAGCAAAAAGCTTGGGTACTGGGTGCAATCAGACACACCCAGCTCTAATCCCAGATTTACCTCCTACTAACCTGCTTCTGGGGAAACAGATCTACTGCACCCACCTCCAGGGCTGCTGCTAGGATTAGCTGTCAATCCATGTGCTCTGCACAGTGATGGATACGAATAATTACTGAAACAGCAACTGTTGTAAGGATAAGATAATGTAAAAAATCAATTTTAGAATTACTTACGGTTTTCCAGTTGAAATCCAGCTCTTAGCTCAGGATAGCACAGCAATACCCAAAGGGCCTGTACCTTCATTCCAAGCCACTGAAGGGCTTTTTTTTTTTTTTTTGCGGTACGAGGGCCTCTCACTGTTGTGGCCTCTCCCGTTGCGGAGCACAGGCTCCGGACGCACAGGCTCAGCGGCCATGGCTCACGGACCCAGCCGCTCCGCGGCATGTGGGATCTTCCCGGACCGGGGCACGAACCCGTGTCCCCTGCATCGGCAGGCGGACTCTCAACCACTGCGCCACCAGGGAAGCCCGAAAGGCTTTTGAGTATGGTCCACCAAGAGTGGAAAAGAAAAAGTCTAAGAGTCCAGTTTCCTTCCTGCCACATTTTATTCCCTCTCATGGGATTATGGGGTTGTCCTTGGTGAAGTTAATATTCTCCCCACAGAGTTCCTGCCGTGCCACTAACTACTGCTCATTAACTTCATGAGGACAAATCTTCAAGTGACTTGAGGCTTCTGCCCGCCAGACGGCATTTCCGAGATCTTCATTCCTTCCTAGTAGACTTCAAGCAGCTCTTCACGCTATTTCTTTCCAGATATCCATATTGCAGGAGTCTCGGTGGTACTGGCAGATGACAGGTGAAAATGGATCCCTGGCCTACCTGCTCTTCAGGGTCACGGACGACTGAGACAAAAGCACAGCAGCTAAAACTGCCTGGTCCTTCCCTAACTTCACCCCCATGCCCAGGCCCACTGCTCTACAGCCAGCGTCAGGGGCAGAAAATCAGGTAGGGAGCAGGAAACACCACCGACTGCCACTCAACCCATCAAGCTTGCCATTCGAGGCCTGCCGCACGGATGAATATAATCTGCTCGGAAACACCCAACCAAAAGGAGGTGCAAAAAAAGCCTACAAACGTTCATTCAACGGAACAGAACAGAACAGAGAACCTCTCTTCCTGAGCTTCTGTCATCCACACGCTCAACAATGGTAGTATAAAATGAGGAAAGCATCCCTGCCGAGGAGTTCATAGTCTGGGAGGAGAAAAAATGAATTACAGCGACTGCGTGAATCCTGACAGCAACCTCTGACGTGACATCGCCAGAGGCAGCAAAACCCAGCGAAACACTCGGTGACCAGGAATGGCCTCTGAAAGCATTTCCCCCAGAATGTGAACCCTCTTCTTGGCAACCGAACCCTGTATGCAGACAAAAGCTTACCTGGGCTCACCTGGGCACCCACATGCTCCTCAGCTGAGTCACCGGCTTAATGCAATTTAGACTCAGAAAGGTAAGGTGACTTGGCTAAGGTCCCAGAGCTAATGAAATGTAGCAGAACCTAAATTCAAACCCATACATATCTGCCCCTATTACTCATCCAGTGAACCACTAAGGCCACCTGGGGGGAAGTCAGAGTTGGAAGCTGATCTTCTCTCATGCCCTAGGCCTGCTGCTCAATTTGATACCAATACAAGAGGATTCTGAGGAACATGGTTTTTAATATTTCCCAATATTTAAAAATATATTTTAGCATAAGTCTATTTAACACCAAACGTCTGTATTCTGTTTCCAACTCTTTCATTCTGCTGAGCACATAGTAAATGGCTGGTGTAGATACACTTTCTTCTTTTTACTACCTTCCAAGCTGGCCACTCCTTTATGCTTCCTCAGCCCTGAGGGCATCATCTTTTATAACAGTAATCACAGTGTGATCGGTAGTTTGACAGCAAGTGTCTTGCAGAGACGGAGCGTGTCTTTTTATCCATCACTGGGTCCCAGCATCACGTAACAAATACTTGTTGCATGACTGACTGTCTTAACATCTCCAACTCAGCGGTGCCTATCAGAGGGTAAGGACCACATCTCCACTGTCTCCGAGTTTCTGGAAACACTGTGGCACACAACGTGTTTGTTCAAACTGGTGGGTAGCTGAGCCATGGGACGGTGGGGTTAAAATCACCTTCTTACAGCTTTTATAATATCATCCCATACAAAGCTTGGCAACCCGTTCACAGATGCAGTTTTCCTCTATGTATCTACCTCTTTTTCATGTTTTCTTTAGGTCATTTGTTTTGGTGAAAATTACTTGCCAGGTTATAAAGAAAATACTTCTGCTTAACTTCTCAAGGTTATCAGGCTCAAGGTTAACATGCTTCCCATGTTAATAACTATCCCACATTTCTGCTGTTTATATTTAAACAAGGGCAGTTGCCTTGTGCCGTGTTCCAAAATCTGGGACTGTTTTTTGGAACTCGAAACAAGCTTCCCCATAGAAAAGTTAAAAAACAAAAAACGCAAAAACGCAAAACTAACATGAAGGGCACTTAGGTTCTCACGCCCATCCACAGAAGCCTATTGAGCCCATCAGAACACCACGGGACGCAGCCACACTGCGCTACCTTCTCCGGGGAAAATGCCTCCCAGCCCCAGCTGGGAGCACCTGAAACGCATCGCTATCCTCCTTCCTCTTCTAACCAAGTGAGAAAGGCTCTCCCTCCACCCATTCCCCCATTCCCATCCCTTCTGTCTCTCCCCTACACTCCACTCTCCCTGGGAACAGAGATACAAGCAAAGCCCAGGAGATGCTCGGTTCTGAGAATCAGGGCTGCTACAATGGTCGTTCACAAAATTCTCACGGGGCAGCCCTGAGATGGCGCACAGGGATTTTGAAGGAGGCAGAGACCGTGACCCAGAAGCAAGAGCTCTAGGAGGCTACTTGGAAGGGCTTGCTGTCATGCAGAAGTCAGGTTATCATTCACTCATTCATTCAGTAGACACCTAGTGGGACCATACAACCTCCAAGGTGGTGTACTACATTCAGAAAACCAAACCGGTAAGACATGACTGCCGTCACTGAATTTGTGGTGTATGAAGGCAAAAGACATTACTCCCCTAAGTATCTCACTGTAACTGAGGCCATCCTTCCTTGGGTCAAAAATGTGCATCTTCATACTTCACCTAGCAGGTACCAATTCCATCTCAGGATTCCTAAGAACAGCATATATACTCCCTTTAAGCATCTGAAGACAGCTTCACGTCCCCCTTCAACACCTAGATTTCCTTCCTTCGAGGGCACTGCAGGTTTTCAACGTTCCTTTTAAACCTTCATTCTTATAACTAAACTCAAGAAAACGTGGATGCATCTGAACATCTATAAATTTGCCTAAGTGAGAAAATATACAAAACTCTTGAACCAACTCTCAGAAAGCACGCTACTTTAAGACTGATCCGCCTTCTTGCACCTCCCTTTACAATTTTTTTAATCTTTTTAATAGCTTTATTGAAGTAAAATTTACGTGCCATCAACTCACCTAATTTAAGTGTACAATTCAATGAATTTTAGTGAATTTATACAGGCAGTTTTGCAACCAAAAGCCTGCTGGAATTTTGACAGGCACTGCATTGACTCTATGGATCAACTGTGAGAGAACTGCCGTCTTAACAATACTGAGTCTGCCCATCCATGAATGTGGTGTCTCTCTCCATGCTTTAGGTCTGCTTTCATTTCTGTCAGCAAAGATTTTTATTTTCAGTTTAGTGGTCTTGCATTTCTTTCAATAAATTTATTCCTAAGCATATGATCCTTTTCAATGCTCCTGTGAATGAACTTTTAACAAATTTCACTTTTGGACTATTTCAATATGTAGAAATAAAAAGAATGTTTGTGTATCGCTCTTATATACTGTGATTTTACTATTCCCTTTATAATTTTTTGAATAAGGTATTTTTCATTATCGTGCTAAGTGTTAAACATCAAGTCCTGAGTCCTGCATTATTTCGCTTCCCTTTCAAGCAAGAGCTACGCCAAGACGGCGAACATTTCAACCAGCTTTTTAGAAACCATCTGCTTCAGAACAGTAATCCAAAGTGAATCATTAATAAAGTCCATTATTCCATTTTTTGTGCTATAGCAAGTTTAAAATTACCACTTGGCAAACCTTATTTCATAGTTTTGAAACGAGCAGAAGAGTGTGTGTCCGCCTGCCTCTCTTTTTTCAAATCCCTGTGGCAGGAGTGTGCTTAGTATATGGTCCACCCGCTTTTTTGGTAAAGGAAGTCTGATGGAAGCACAGGTCAAGTTCGTTGTTCACATACTGGCTTTGTGCACAACGACAGAACTGAGAAAAGCCGTGACAGAGGCTGTGTGTCCTGCAGAGTCTAAAATACTTGCTATCTGGTCCTTTACAGACAGTTTGCCAACCCTTGCTCTCAGAAACGCTGGTCAAATCTGTGAAAGTTAAATCCTCCCCAGACAAATTAAGGAGAATCAACATCCTAAGATATAGGACCTTCTACCCCTAAATACTCTTTTTCTTCTTGCCTCTAACACTTGAGGTTTTCAATTTTTTTTCCTCAAAAACTTCAAAGCTTATATGAAAATAAGCTTTGAATTCTAGAATAAATTAAATTTTACTGGTAAATTAAAAAGCACTGAATTCTAGAATAAATTAAATTTTAATGGTAAGTTATCTAATTATGGATCAGAATAAAATAGCATACATATAAGTGTGAAATAAAGGGAGCTACAAAAATAAAGTTTATATTAAAATACTTTAATTTACAAATGGATTTGTTACAGAGAGTGCAAAAACTACACTATGAACAGCTTACAAAGTATATAAAACAAAGAGATCCAAGAATTTTTAAACTGTTAAATACTCAGGGAGTCCAAATCCTTCACTTAAAAAGATTTAAACCCTTGTTGTTCAAAGAAACATATTACACATACCATGTAAAACTAGACTGAAAGAAATAAACAGAACTGTATTATACGTAAACAATAACTTCAGACAACAGAGTAATGCTACAAGCCCCATCCAGTATATTTGAATGAAATTCTGAAGTCTGGACCCATTAAACATTTTAAATTAATGTAAAGGCCTAAGTGAAAAGGGGGGGGGAAAGCATGTACGGATAACAAGAAAAAAAACAAAAAGGAAAAAGTAAAGTCAAACAGAAAAACACATAGGTATAAACTGAAATTGAAGGGAGCTAAAAGAGATTAAAATACACACTTTCTAACTTAATTACTCACCTACTCCTTATTGCCAACACTAGCAACTAACATGGCAAACCCATTTATAATAGCCTGCTCCGCGGATGGTGTCAAATTCTAAACACAGGCAACATACATGCAAGTAGCACTTTCCTCCTGATCACTTACTGTAAAAGAGCAACAAAATCAACTGTATCCAACTGTGTGTCTCTAAGGCTGCACCTTCCAACAGAATTTTCTATGACCACAGAAATCTTCTCTGTCTGCACTGCCCAGTACAGTAGCCACCAGCCACCTGTGGCTATTGAGCACGTGCCATGTGGCCAGTGTGGCTGGACAACTGAGCTTTAGATGTCAATTAATTTCAATCTACAGGCCACATGTGGCTAAGGGCGCCATACTGGACAGGGTCTGAAGCCTTAAAAGTTAACTTCAGAGACTGCCGTTGCCTTTCAGAAAAAGAAACAATTTCCTTTGACCAAATATGAATCTACTAGCCTTTCGATTTAAAAGACTTTTGTTTACGCAGGGATACACAAGTTACCTGTTTTCAGTAATCTAATCAGATTTTCCTTCTTTTTCCAGATTCAAAACATACAGCTCCTTTGTTCAGATATTAAAGACAGTATCGCTTTGAACCTGTCATCTGTATGAGATTTTATAAATAGGGTCATGATGGTATAAAAATTGCTTTTTTTTGATATACCATCAAAATATTTTTTTGATACACCATCAAAATATTTTACTCCTCTTATAAAAATTAAAATCAAAACACCAAGAACCTGGAGTACTGCAGTACAGAAGGGAGGGGGAAATCAATACAGGTGGCACCAGTGGAAACTGAGGGAAGACACTGGGTCAAAACAGAGTGGGTGACCCATGAGTCAAACACGGAAGATGCGAAATAGCATGAGATTTGGAAGAAAGCTAATCGATTAGTTACAAGTCCATCATTCCTTGTACAGAACTCTTGGAGCCACATGTACGTCAGAATTCAGAGACATAGTGCACCACCGATATCACGGAACACCCCCAGCGGGATTGGCCAGCAAGATCTGCGGGTACCCGGCCCCTGGTGTTCAACCAAGTAAGCGCTGCACACGTCTACTTTCCATTGAACATCTCTGGCCCAGACCTCCACACCAGCTCCCCAGCATCGATGAACTGCCTCACGGACACCCTAAAGTCAACAGGCACTTATTCAGCAAATACCCAGAGTGTTTACTACATATGAAGCACTGTTTTAGGTGACTATATACCTGTTTGAAACGCTTATCCCCTAGACATGCTCCCCACCTCCAGGGTTCTCTACACTCAGAAAACAGTGCTTCCATCTACCTGACCGTTCACACCAGGAACCTGGAGTCCTCCTGATATCCTTTTTCCCATCAATCACTAAATCCTTCCGAATGTACCTTCTAAATCTCCCTCCAATGTGTCAGGCTCACTCCGACGCTCCACTGCTGCCACTCCTAGACAAGCCAGTAGTCCTTACCTGGAGGTGGCTATGCCCCCGAGGGACCTGTGAAAATATCTAGGAACATCCATGGCTGTCACAACTTGGGGAGGAGGTACTACTGGCATCTAGTGGGCGGGGGCCAGGGAAGCCGCTAAACATCCTACAGTGCACAGGCCAGTCCCACGCACCCAAGAATGATCCAGCCTAAACTGTCAATAGCGCTGAGACTGAGAAACCTGCTCTAAGTAAGCAGAAGAGTGCTGCACACCAAGGGTTTTATTTTTGTATTTATGACAGTTCTTGAAAAAGTGATCACAATTTACAATAATTTTTAACAATTATTATTAAAAATAATAATTTTAATGTAATAAAATTCTACTTGACCCAATTCTATTATGTTGGAATACGTATTATATGTGAATAAAGCGAACACTTACTTGTGCATGTTCTCCACTCCTATTATGATCATGATACAGTAGGAAATTCCACTTTGTACAAGAAAATGTAAGGCATACCTGTGAAAAGTAAGAACACTGTTAGAAGAGCCCACGCACAAACATCAAACTGAAATAATTTAGGCTAAAAAGTGCTTATATATAACACACGACACTGCCAGATAAAAAAGAGGGAGCAAACCTCCAAAGCCTAAAATTCTGTGGATACCCCAGAGAGGGAGTCCCATCCCACAAGCCCCACAAGAGCTGGAAAAATAAGACAAAACCCCATAAAGCCACACTTGGGGTCCTAGTATTCCACGTTTACCAGCTACCTGAAAGCTCTATGGGGTCCTGAGGCTCAAGGTTTACAGCTTTTTCTGTAACTCAGGAACAGGGATGAAAAGGAGTAAGAAACCTGGATTTCAGAATAGTCCCGACAGAACATCAGCTTTTGGCTTACCCAAACTAACTCTGCCAATACAGCTCTGTATCTGCAGTTATCTTTTCAAGTATTACTTACAAAATAGCAAAAAATACTAAATATTAGAATTCACTTAAAAGCAGGTACACCCTAATTTATTTATTCTGAAAACACGATGGTTCAAGTCAAATAAGCTTCCTTACACAAATGCAGTCAGTCCTTAATGTGCAGTAATCTATCTACAAAACGTTCTCACTGAGATGACACAGTTTCTTCTAACGTTCTAACGTAGAAATCTACCATTAAATGAGAGAACTAACTTATCCATTCATGTCACAAAATTCAGGCAAAACATGACTCAGTTCTCTGGTTTTAAAATCCACCCAAATTATCCCTAAGATTATGCATACATGTGCGCACACACACACAAACACAAAATTTCCATTTTCTTTCCCCTTTGATGGCATGAATAATGTATGAAAAATTTTTCAAATCATTGTATACAATTAAAAGTATCAATAAGTATCTTAAGCTATGATTAAAATTACTTTCTAACCTAATCATCATAGAATAACAGGCGCCTCCAATGTGGAAAAGCTACTTAATTTTTTTTCATTTTCCATAGAAATATTACAAATAAGAAGTAGGCTCCAAGGCAGGCCCATAGAAAAAACTTATTTTACTCATTGTACAAAGAATGTCTGTCAGTCTGTCTACTTGTCTCTTCCTCTGCCTAACACACACACACACACACACACGGGAACAATGTTGGCCTGGAATGCTACTATATAACCAAAGGACCAGGAGGCAGCAGAAAAACATATTTGTGTATAAACTGAAACAGAAAGAAGCTAAGAAAACATGACTAAAACGCACACTTTTCAAATTAATTACCAGCTCCTATTCATTGCCAGCACTAACGGAGTTCATGTGAAAATGCTGAAGTGGCCTGCTGGACACCTGCAAGGGCTTTATTAATTAGAATAGAACTCATTAACGATAAATGTCTTAAATGAAAAAAGATTCTGAAGACTCTTGGGGAAGTATCTTTCCTCTCCTACTGAATAAATTTCCTTGGAACATGAGGGATATATGACAACTTAGAAGCTAAAAGTTCTATGTTTCAAATAGCGAAGTGGTTCCCTCTATCACTTTGAGACGCCCACTCCCCGGGCATCGCCATTCAGATGACAAGCTTGGCGATCTTCTGGAGTGCAATGTGACACTCTGCCAGTTGTACAAGCCTTTGTTCCTGGGATAATATAAGTCTATCTGTACAGAGTGGACCCGCACTGTCCTCTATTTCACTGGCCTCCACAACGAGCATCAGGTTGCCTGTACACTCAACCACAGCACTGGTGGCTTTCCTCGTAATTTCCCATCCACAGCTACTCTACTTGCCCTTATTAGAAAAATGAGCATAATAAGTGCACAGGAGCTACCTAGCACTTTTCAGGATTAAAAGATAACACATGAAAAGTGCTGGCTGGGTTATGTGGCACACAGTACGCTTTCAAATATTATTAGGGAGGTAAAAATGCAAGCAAGAAGGTATCTTAGAAGTTTATTATAATCCAGCCCTCATCATTTTAGAGTTGAGGAAACAAAGCCCTAACATATACCCAGTTAGTACCCTAAGTGACACTGAGACTCAAGTTGTTTCCTCCTGGGCAACTGATCCACTGGCTGATTCCTCACAGGGTGAGCTGGAGCGGAACCCCATGGACTGTGTATCACCATCTTTCAAACAAAACAATCCTTTATCCCCAAACTTCAGTTTGTTTTTAGATATCACATTTTACATATGTTGAATTTCAAATCACACAAAAGGCAGGTAAAAAATTTATTTTTAGCAAAAAAAGAGTTTTAAAAAGGTTGAGAAACACCTCTTCGATTGTTCCACTGATCTTTACGAATGTCCATTTTCCGAAAGGCACAGTACTGGCCACTGGGAATAAAGAGTCAGGGGATACAGTCTCTGTCCTCAGAGACCTTCCAGTCTAGAGAGAAAGACATACTTTAATACTGTATGATAAACTGAGGAAGAGACTGGATAAACATAAACATTTCTAATCTGGACCACCGACTGGACAATGGTACCAACAGACCACAGTCACAATAACGGTCTTGACCCTGAGTAACCCTCCCTGCTCACGAGGAGCTGGCTACTGTGCTGAGCCCCTTTCTGAAGTATTACATCTTTTAGTCATCACAACCATCACTGGTTCCATTTTACAGATGAGAAAAGTGATGCTAAAGAGGCTGAATAACATGTTTAGTTACACGGCTGCCGCCGAGGCACCCAGAGTGGAACCCAGGTCTGTCTGGATTCAGAGTCTAAGCTCCAGTCTGTTACTCTACACTGCTGTCATATAGCTAAATAAGAAAATAAAAGTATAAAGTAATTCTCAGTTAATAGAAACTTATAAATGATGGTTGGAAAAAAAAAAAAGCTGAGGCCAAATACAAGTAGGTAAAATAGCCAATTATATCTAGACAACTCACAGCATGTCTTCCAAAAGAGAAGTCACAATCAACAGGAAACAGGACTACCTTTGAGCCTAAAAAACAAAGTGCTAAAATGCAAATCAGAAGGATACGCTACTTCCCTGCTCATTCCGATTAGCAGAGTTACCTTTCACCCGGCACAGAGGCACAAACAAACTCTCTTCCAAACGAAAGGAATATAAAAATTTTCTCCTCCAAGAAAAGAATAGAGAACTCTATTTGAAAAAAAAACAAATCCGGGGCTTCCCTGGTAGCACAGTGGTTGAGAGTCCGCCTGCCGATGCAGGGGACACGGGTTCGTGTCCCGGTCCGGGAGGATCCCACATGCCGCGGAGCGGCTGGGCCCGTGGGCCATGGCTGCTGAGCCTGCGTGTCCGGAGCCTGTGCTCTGCAGCAGGAGAGGCCACAGCAGTGACAGGCCCGTGTACCGCAAAAAAAAAAAAAAAAAAAAAAAGTCCTGGCTATCACATATAATTTGAAATACTTAGGACCACCTGACATTAAGGTGGGTTCCTCGGGACACTGTGATAAAGCATGTGAGAAGCCTTCACAGCAAGAAAGCACCCCGTCGGTAAAGACCTCCCCTCTGGCGGTGCTCCGAGTCACACGGCCCCAGGAAACACAGCTCACATCTCAGTCTTCTACTCTGTGTCCACAGACTGCAACGTGAAGGGTGTCCCGGAGCTGTCCACTCTGGACGGCAAGCCTTCCCCGACCCCTCCTCAAAATATGCTGCCGAAATACACACTGAACACCAAGTATGTACGGGTGAAATGTGTCGACTGGGATCTGCTTGAAAATACTCCAGAAAAACAAGTTGGGGAAAGAATAAAAGAAGAACGGCAGAATTTTAATAATCGCTGAAGCTGGACAATGGATATAGGAGGGCTCAGTATATTACTTTCTGTACTTTTGTATTCGAAAGCTCCATAACACAAAGCTAAACACACACACACACACACACACACACACACACACACACACACACACACACACACACACACACACACACACACTACCCCCAGGACAGGATTCACAAGAAGTTTAAATAGAATCACCTGAGAAACCTAAGAAAACTTTGATGACATAAATTTGATGTTATGAAGGAAGTGGAGAAACCATGCCTAGATCTGATGTAAGAGATCCCACTGAGACCCCAAGGATTCCGCACACACCCACCACTGGCAGGGCCTGTCAGAGGGCAACATGGCAGAGACTGGATAAATTATCTCGGATTTTTCGTGAGTTTCTAGGACACATGTGCAATTGCCGGAGGCAAAAAGTAGATTCAGAAATACCAGTACATTTCAACCCTCCCAAGAATCAAAGGAAACCTCCTAGGACAAATGCAGAGGCACTGTCAAAGTCCAACAGCCTGCACCCCACGACAGAAGCTGCTAAACCTCAAGTGACCGCATTTCCATCCTCTCAGGGAATTTCCATGTCCAGCAACGGTCTGCTCAACAGCAGACCTAGAAAGCCTTCTCTGGGACTGTGTAAGCATAGCAAACGAGCAAGCGGCATAAGCTCTCACTTAAGAGGGAAAATTCGGGAGAAGTCATAGAGCAGAGGGTCCTCCCACTGAGCGTCTCTGCTGTTTCTGGAGACACCGTGCACTTCTCCTGATTCCCTCTGTCACATACAACCACCGTCACCTGGGACGAACAGGAAGTGACAGCGTTTCTGTACTGCTTCACAGCCCTGACGATTAAGAAGGGAGCTAAGTGAAGGAAACACACATACACACAGCATCTGAAGGGCCATAAATAACAGCTTTCCATGCTAAATAATTCTTCCCCGCCAAAACCAACCAAACAAGAAACCTCTTTTGGCTAACGGCAGAATCTAAAAAATGGTAATAGAGTTCTATCAATGGGCTTTACCAGACTCTTAAAAGCCACTTGCACAGAAAGAAAAAAGCTATTTTAAATGGTTCATTTGTCTTGGCATAAAAGACCTGCAAAACAGGTGAAAGAGCTACTCATGGCAGAATAAAATGTCTTTATATCCTTTTTCTTCATCTGTCCTTTTTCATAAGTTATAAATAATAATAAATTGCCCTCTGAACCCCAACTGAAGGGACAGAGCCCACTCTCCACTCTTTTTTTTGTATTAAAAATAAAAATATAAAACTTTTTAGTAACTATAAGAACAAAACTCTACATGATGTATCCGTCTACACACTCAATTTACAAAGACGTCCAAAGTCTTCATTAAATATAATCAAAATAATTACTTACCATCCAAAGCAAAAAAGTGCAAGATAAAGGCCCAAAAGGGTAGCAACGACATGTCTTATAAAAGAGCTAGTTTTGCTTGAATGTAGGTAAGTTCGAAACCAAATGGCTGCTAGCAAGGCAAAGACTTGGCACACTACAAAGTTGACCTGTAAAGAAAAATTAAAATTTCATATTAGCAACACAGACTTGAATTTTTCATTTGATGTTACATTTAAAGTCTCAGGACAAAAACACCAAGGTTACAGAAAATTAAGATCTCCCAGTTTACTAAAGAAACAAAACAAAAATCGGGGCGTCTTCCCAGAGATGACAGCCTCAAGTTCAAAGTGAAGGGCTGACGCACACCTGGGTGCTACACTCGGCAGGGACGCTGGCGCCCAGCGTGGGGAGAGGCCTGCGGGGTGGGGGGGCCCTGGAAGACACAGGGATGCAGACACAGAAATGGAAAGCACGGGGTACCCTATGGTTTGGGAGAAAGAGAAACTTATTTTAATGACTTGGGCGACCCTGTAACTGGTGGAAAAGAAGAGCTCTGAGTTTCTCCAAAACTCCTGTGGGTGAGGATCTGGTGAAGGTCCCCGAGAGTCTGTAGCATGCACCCTCTTCCATCTGGAGCTCCGTACCATCCCTGGCGAGGGGGTCAAGGGGACGCTGCTGGTCTGAAACCACCACTGAAAGGAACCAAACGTCTCAGCTCTGGGGGCCTCAAGCATTGGTCCAGGAGGCAAGTACGTGAATAAGAGAAAGCCATGAGGGATAGCGTTCACCCCCAAGCCCGCCAAGGCAAGTTCTTAAATGTCCTCATAACTCACCAGGAACGACATCGTTCTCAATTTTCAGGAATGCATACAAGCTGGTAATAGTGCAGCCGCTCTTTTCTCTCCCTTAACATTACTTTTGCCTTTGCAAAATGATAAAATAAAAAACTACAAATAAGACTCTCCTGTGGTATTTAAAGACTCAAGAAAAACCTGCATTTCTATCTCTTATGAAGTAGATTCTCACAGAACGTTAAGGTACACATGCCTTAGAATCTACAAATACAAGAAAAATACGTTTGACATTCGGAACTTGTAAGAAACACATTTAACAACAACAAGATCACTGTTGCAGGGACCTAAATTAGGAACAAATCACACCATCTACATGTCGATGCTGCCACAGATCCACAGAGATATCTCTGCCTAAAGACACAGACAACTATGTGCTTTTTCTTGCATTACAAGGAGAAGAACAGTTGAACATTGTTGTACATTGTCTGAGAGACCATTGTTCTTCGAAACAGCTAGACTTAATACAAGCAAAATGTCATTCCAACAGGTTCTAAGCACTTTTTCTCTCCTAAAGGGTTCCAACAATATTTTTTTAATTAAGCAAAAAGTAGATATACCAGAAAAATGAATATTGACATTAATAACTACTCACATCTACAAAACTTCTTACAGTTTAAAAACTTTCAAATATCTCATAACTAAACAAAAAGGTACGGAGCATCTACTCTGGGCAAAGCATGGGAAATCAAAAGACGCATAAGCCCTGCGCTAGCCCTGGATGGCTTTAGAATCTAATGAAAAAAGCAGGGAGACGCAAGAGGGAAGAGATATGGGAGCATATGTATATGTATAACTGATTCACTTTGTTATAAAGCAGAAACTAACACACCACTGTAAAGCAATTATACTCCAATAAAGATGTTAAAATAAATAAATAAATAAAAATAAAAGCAAACACACGCACCAGGAACTTCAACTCAGTTATTAAAGACTATACAGAAAGTGCTTTGAGGACACCCCAAAGGAAACAGCATGAAGGGCTGACTGTCACAAAGTTGGGGACATAAGACCTAATGACAGCTGATCTCCACTAACATCCAAGGAGTCGCTCCCTCCCTCTCCCTCCTCCTCTCTCTCTCTTTTCCTATTTGTCTAACATAAAACAAAGTGTGAACTAATACAGAAGCATTCTAGAACCACTGACATACAGAATTTTGTATCTTTGTAAACATCCATTTCAACGTTGTCGTCTTACAGAAAATGAGACCAGATCTCACTCCAGACACTGAATCCAAATCTCTGGGGGCAGGCGCAGAAGTCGATAATTCAAAAAGAACAACACAGGTCCCAATAATCCTCCAGGTATGAGAACCACGGTGTCGCAAAATTAGAGAAAGGGCATTTTCAGCAAAAACAAAACAAAAACAAAAAACCCCAATGTGAAGGAAGCACTGCAGCTTGAAAATGCAAGGCAGCAGGGTGTAGTGGGGACAGCGGGAGATGACGTCAGGATGGGGGTGGGTTCAGAGAGAGGGGGGCTCTGCATGTCCTGCGGAGCCCATAAGTGATGAAAAAACACCGACAAGGACTTCCCTGGTAGTGCAGTGGTTAAGAATCCGCCTGCCAAATTCAGGGGACATGGGTTCCAGCCCTGGTCCAGGAAGATCCTACATGCCGCAGAGCAGCTAAGCCCGTGCGCCGCACCTACTGAGCCTGAGCTCTAGAGCCCGCGAGCCACAACTACTGAGCCCATGTGCCACAACTACTGAAGCCCGTGCGCCTAGAGCCCGTGCTCCGCAACAAGAGAAACCACCACAGTGAGAAGCCCGAGCACCGCAACAAGAGTAGCCCCAGCTCGCTGCAACTAGAGAAAGCCCGCGTCCAGCAAATAAGACCCAATGCAGCCAAAAATAAAATTAATTAATTAATTAATTTAAAAAACAAAAAACACCGACAACATGTGACCCAAGCTCTGCTTTCGCAAAAGAAGGACGAGAACAAGGAGTGTGTAGCAACAGGGTGCGGGCCGCTGCTGTCCCAGCCTCCTTGAGAAAGGAGGGCCTCAAGTGGCAAGGAGACAGAGAGGAAGGAGCCAGCTCGAAGGACACTCAGGCCACAGAGCCATTGGGACTGGCCACTGGACCAGGGCCTGAAGGAAGAGGAAAGGCCGTGAGTCATCAGTGGATGATGACATGATGCGGGGAGGCGTGGGTCCTAGGGGAGAAAGACTCCCCCCCACCTCGAGCACGCTCAGTTTGAGAGTGTGCAGGGGGCAAGCATGCTCGCTCAGACGACATCTGCGAGGCGGGTCTGGAGCCAGCAGAGCAGATGCGAGTCTGGGAGTGATGGACACGGCGGAAGGAGAGCTGTGGACAGACAAGGGGGCCCAGGGCAGAACCCCACAGCAGGCAAGTCACAGCCGGGCCAAGTCACAGCAGCAAGAACGGGCACACTGTGTGTGGGCGGGGCCAGAGGAGGCTCAAGAGGCCACGGTCACGGTCAGGTCACAGGGCACAAGATCCAAGACAAGCCACCTACCTTGGCAACTGCACCTTTATCAGTGAGCTTGGCGAGAGCATGTCCAGAGCAGAAAGCCACATTTCACAGATGAGGAAGCCGAGTCCCAGTGTTTAGGTAACCCGTCCAAATTAATACTGCCTACGAATAATTCACACGTTACCCACTAGCGGCCAGGACAGCTGCGCAGGAGACGCAAGATGCATGACGCGGGACCCTGCCCTGAAAGCACGCAGAGCTAGGGCACAACTGAAGTGCCAGGGGGAGAGCCCCGGGAGCAGGTGCAGTTTAGACCCTGGCCTGGGGGAGCACCCAGAGGCACAGCGGGAATCCGGGCCTTGTGACTGGGCTGCAAAGGAGAAGAAGGGTTCGGCCAGTCAGACAAAGGTGGCAACTCGAGGAGGAGGGGGCAGCAATTCATATCAAGAAAAAAAACCCTGTAGGATATGCAGGTGGGGAAATGCAGACTGTTACTTCACATAGGAAACACCAGAATGGGCACACACCCAGATGTACAAATAGCTGTTGTGAAAGGTCTTAAAGGTAAAACGTTCCCATATCTTAGTCATTCTTTCATGGGCGGGGTAGGGCTGGGGAGGCAAATGCATACTGCAGATGGAAATAGAGCAAGAGAGAACTAACAGACCTACGAGGCGTGGACATCCATCACATCACGGGCTGGCCCTTTCCACGACTTCCCGCCTTTAATCCTTGAAGCAAGGTGCTACTTCCCGGGGTTTACGCGGCCAGCTCAAGGTCACTTACAACACAAGTGAGTACCCCAGGCTCTAACCCAGATCTGAGTCTAGGCTGTTCAACGGCTGCCTCTCTACTTCTAGAGGAGGTCTGAAGGTCCAACCTGATTGCTACAGACAAGACCATATAGAGAATTCGCGATCCGCAAAGTGTGTCCCTCCTAGCTAACAAAAGGCCGCCGAAAGGCTACTTCCCACACCTAATACGCACAATAAAAGGGAAGCCGCGTTGAGCTTGCGTACGTTCGTTTTGGTTTGTTACAGGTCAACCCTTCGTACAAGCTTTCTTCCAAATGGAAAGAAATACAGACCCAAAAGGCTTTATGTTCTTTTCTTCAACACCATTTTGTTGAAAATACACCTATACAAGTGACCTGATGTACCCTCAGAGAACTGCCCCCAGAAATGTGGGAGCGGGGGTGGGAGGGGAGGCAGGGCGCAGGAAGCGGAAAGAAACAAGGGTATAAAATCTAGCTAATTTAAGATTTTTTTAATTAAAAATTTAACTTTTGTGAAAAGTTGCACAGAGAAGTACCTGTGAAAGCACCTGTTGTAGACAAACCAGAGGATGCCCTCTGAGGAGCACGTTCCACAGGAGGTGGTGAGAGAAGAGTTTTCTTCGACACCAAATGACGTGGTTCAACCTCACAATTAAGTCAGCGTCCAGGCGTGCAGGGTGAAAGCCTGCTGCTCAGGAATTTATGCCACTCCAAAGAAACAGCAACGAGATTCACTTATTTTTAAGGATATTCAAAGAAATTATTAATAATACCCCCAAACAAATTTGCAAAAGCATTTAGGGAGGGAAGCGTCCACGACAGTGACATCGGAGGCTTGTCAGCTCACCTCCTTCCACGGACATACCAAACCAACAGCTACACCTCTTATGAAAAACTGTATAAACTGCCACACATGCCATGTGACAGTTCATTACCGCCACATCAGAGCCAAGCATTCTATAATAAGCCAACAACTGGCTTATAATAAGTTGAGAGTGAAAAAACTTAAATTTCAAGGCAGCTCAAGACGAACAAATACCATATGATATCACTTATATGTGGAATCTAAAATATGACAAGTGAACTTATCTACGAAACAGACGTGTGGTTGCCAAGGGGGCGAGGGGAGTTTGGGATTAGCAGATGCAAACTGTTATATATAGGATCGATAAACAACAATGTCCTACTGTACAGCACAGGAACTATATTCAATACCTCGTGTTAAACCACAATGGAAAAGAATATGAAAAAGAATGTGTATATATATATATGTATAACTGAATCACTTTGCTGTACAGCAGAAATTAACACAACATTGTAAATCAACTATACTTCAATAAAATTTTAAAAAGATGAAGTGCAATACTCAACAAATTAACAGAAGTACCCCCAAATCAGCTGCTGCCTCCATATCTCTATCAATGGAACATAGATTACATCTAATGTTACTTTTCTATCAGTATAAATGGCTTTTGGGTAGCACACTTACATTCTTAGCCAGTGGCTGCTAAGGTAAACAGGCAGTCTCTGGGAGACCCTGCATGGGCGGAGCTGGGGGAATGAGGCACACAGCCCGTGGCCAAGGATCCTAGGGGTTCTCAAGGCCCCACAGATACAACCTTTAGCATCGTCAGCACTGTGCTTGCATCCACCAGTGTAAGTCCAGCTGTGTAATAACCACCTGCATAGCTGATTAGAAATAGAGTTTTGAATACTAGCCCCAGAATTCTTATTCCCCTGGTCTGAAACAGAACCTTGAATTCTTTTTTTTAATTCCGCAGGCAAAACTCGTGTGCTTTATGTTTGAGAAATGTGTCCTCATCAACCAACCTCAAAGTCAAGTAGATACAAGGGGGCCCAAAGGCAAGGCAAAGAACCACTCGTATCTTCAGGAAATAATATAAATTAAATCCATATAAGATGCCATTATGTATCGACCAGACTGACAAACTTTTTAAGTCTGACAATACCAAGTAGACCATGGTGTGGAGCAATGGGATCTCACACACGCTAACACAACCACCTGGGGAAACAGCTCAGCACCTTCTTACAGGACTAAAGATATTTACACCCTAGGACTCAGCCACTCCACTACTTAGAGGTATAACATGGGGATCAGGAGACATGTTCAAGAATGTTCAAAACTGTGCTGTTCATAATAGCCATATGCTAGAAAACACCCAGTGCCCATTAACAGTAAAACGGCTAAATATATGGTGGTGTATTCATACAACAGGCAACACACAGAACAATGAAAATGAAAAATTACAGCTTCTTACAGCATATGGACTAAACTCAACACACAACGCTGTATGAAAGAAGCCATACGTCTCTTGAATTTAACTCAGAGGAACACATACAAAATAAAAACATATGTTTATAAAAAGTTCCCCCAAACAAGCAATAAACCATACTGTTTGGGGATGCCCACATGAGTGGTAAAACTATAAAGAGCATGAAATGAATATCGCTGAAGTCAGCAAAGTGATAATCTATGGAGGAAGGGAAGAGGTCACAGTGAGAGGCATACAGTGGGCTTTTGGGTGCAGGCGATCATCTGTTTCTTGCCCAGGGTGGTTACAGAGATATTGGCTTTTTAATTTTTTGTTAAACTTTATGTAATAGCTGTGGTAACATTAGGTGTCTGTAATAAACAGACACACAAAAAAGTATGCAATGGCTCCAACAAAACTGAGGTTCAGGTAACAGTCTAGAGCAGATATTCCTGGGCAGTGGGCAGCCGTCCTGCGCAGATGATTTCGGGGTCCTGGCTCCGTTTTGTGATGCCATCACCCAGAACCTCATCATGGCTGCATCCGGCCTTCGGAAGGGAAACGTGAGAGGATGGAAAAGGCATACTTGTTTCTGAAGAGCCCTCGCCTAAAAATGGGACGCGGATCATTGTCTCTCATACTCACACACAGAGCTAGTCACAGAGCCCGCCCCCCTACAAGGCTGACCAGGAAACGTGCCAGGACAGGAAAAAAACTGACTTCTGGGGAAGAGCTAGCAGTCTCTACCACACCATTCTCTGGAAGGAAACCCCAGTAACTGGTAACAGTGGCTGCCCTTCAGGGTACAGGACAGAGGTAAAGGGAGACTTATTTGTCATCGTACAGCCCTGTCCAGCTTTTTATTTTGCACCATGGACATGTATTATCTACCCCCAAATAAATGTTTTAAAAGTAATTCATGCTGGGACTTCCCTGGTGGTGCAGTGGTTGGGAATCCGTCTGCCAAAGCAGAGGACACGGGTTCGATCCCTGCTCTGGAAAGATCCCACATGCCGCAGAGCAACTAAGCCCATGTGCCACAACTACTAAGCCTGCGCTCTAGAGCCCGCGGGCCCCAACTACTGAGCCCACGTGCCACAGCTACTGAAGCCCGCACGCTTAGAGCCCATGCTCCGCAACAAGAGAAGCCACCGCAATGAGAAGCCCACGCACTGCAATGAAAAGTAGCCCCCGCTCGCCGCAGCTAGAGAAAGCCCGCGCGCAGCAACGAAGACCCAATGCAGCCAAAAATAAATAAATAAAATTGATTCTTTAAATAAATAAAGTAATTCATGCTTCTTTTCAAATTTCCAAACCAAAAATTGAGCACCAGGATTTAAGATTGTAATTATCTCATCTCCCTACACTGAGTCTGCATTGCTAGCTTCATCCTCCTAAATTTAACACAACGGCAGCCAGGTCCTACAGCATATAAGCATTTTCAAACACGATTAGGCCACTGCCACAGAAAAACAACTCTTTCAAGCATAGGGTAAATTAAACTCCACTCCTACTAGAAGCAACATTGGTAAATTAAACTCATTTAATTCAACAACCACAACCTCCCCATAAATAGTAAAAGTGAATCCCAACCAAAACTTTGGGAAACAAGTCTTTATAAACTGCCATGAAAATCTACAGATTCGCCAGAAGAATAACATTCTGCACAAAACTCAAATTGGACACATGAATAGAATTCTTCACTGCATCCTCGTCTATCTTACCATTCTACCCAATTGGCTTGTTTCCTCCAAGGACCCGTATCTTAGTTAACGGGATCACCCCGCTCCTCAAATAGAAACTATGGAACCTGTACTCATACTTTGGGGCTCCCAGAACACTTTTTAAATCAGTTCTATACAGCACTTGTCACTTACTGGACTATTAGTCTGACTTTCCCTCTAGGCTGTGAACTTCTCAGGACTTGGGAACAAATTTTATTCATCTATGAATCCCTACCCATCCCAGACCGCAGTGCCTGGCCCCATCTGTGCTTTTAATTTACTGAAAGAGTGGAGGAAAAAAATATGCTTCAAGAGTTTGCCTAAATAGTACAGAGTATTATGAATATACCAGCTCATACCTTATCTTCTTCCTTAGAGACTTAAGGCCTTAATAATAATTGCTCCAATTAGAAACTCCGTAACAAGAAATAAAAAATAAATATGTAAGCATAAGTATGCATTCTACTCAACATTCTGTAAACGCTATTTAGGTAGAAGAAAGCACAGACATGGCAGATTCTGCACTCATAAAACTCAGAGGTGGGCAAGAAGACACACAAATGAGCTATAACAACGGTGGCTGCCAGGCAGGTTGGGAGGCAGAGGGCACGCCTCTTGGGGCTCCATCCTGCCTCCTGAATTACATGGCAACTGCCTACCCGAATCCCACATAAACAAAGCACACTGGGTTTAGCCCGCAAAGCCCCGTGTCCACCAGGACAGGGCCGGCCCTTAGATACAACTTTCCCTCCTCTTCCTTCCCAGACAACAGCACAGAGAGCTGCAAAGTGAGAGCCCAGACATCCCCTAACCTCCTACTCTGTGCTAAATTTGACGACGTTAAAAAGAGCCAGACTCCCGGCTCTGACAGATCCTGAAGTGTATTCTCAGATCATCCACAGAAACCAAAAAGTAGTAAGCTTTCTCAAAGGCACCGAAACAGAAGCAGAAAGCAAGTGATTCAATCAAGACACCAGAGATTAAAAGGACACACCTCTTACCTACGAGGTTAATGAGAGTTTATTTAATTTCAGTCTTGCCATCTATACAAGATTCCTATGAACTAAGAAGGAATTTATTTCTAACTGCTTGGAAAATTAAAAGGTGCTAGATTAATTGCATCCACAACTGCTAAATTATGAAACTCAAGTAAAGGCAATCTACGGAAATAAGCTGAACCCAGATAAAATAAACTCACCATACACACATCCCAAAATATCACACAGAGCACAGACACAAAACAAGGGCTGATCTGCTTCGCATCAACACCACTTGTCAAACGTACTCCGACAAATGACTGAGGAGCTCATTCCTAAAAAGGATAAAGGGGAAATAAATATAAGAACAAGGAACCATCTCCCCTTTTATTAGGAGCATTTGTGGTGAAAGAGAGAGACTCAATATTTATCTCTTAGGTGGTTACAAATAATATTAGCAAATCAGAAGACTTACTAAAGGGAAAAAGGAAAAGGAGTCTAAATTCACAATGATGCAATAAACAAATCCTAGTACATCCACAGAGAGAATATTACTCAGCAAGAAAAAGGAATGGACTTTTGTGACACTCACAACATAGATGAATCTCAAAATAATTAAACTGAGTAAAAGAATTCAGAAAAATGAAGAGTGCAATTCTATTTGTACAGATTTCTAGAAAATGCAAACTAATCCATAATGACAAAAAGCAGATCCGCGGTTGCCTGGGGATGCAGGGCAGGGAGAAGCAAGAGACAGGTATTACTAGGGGACACAGGGAGACTCTGGGGTGATGGAGACGTGCATTATCTTTATTGCAGTGGTGGCTTTACGGATGGATGCATTTGTCAAAACATTCAATTGTACACTCTAAAAAGGCACATTTTATTGTATGTCAATTATACCTCAATAAAGCTGTTTAAATTTTTTAATAAAAATAAATCCACATTGACCATCATTTGGGTTTAACTGCAAACCTTAACAATGTGATTGAGATTACCTTTGCTTTTGGAAAGATATTTCATTTCAGTTATATATCCTGCTTTGTGGACAAGTAATTGACAAGCAATTTTGGAAGGAATACAGATGTGGAATACTTAAACGCCTGTATTTCCTTCCCATTCGTCACTTTCACGGTTTAAAAAGCTAAAAGAATTTTAGTGAAAATTCCCATCACTTCAAGTTTCTCACAGACAGCTTCTGTGACTCAATAAATGTCTGATTTTCAGAAAGAAGGAAAGACCATGTGGTCCGACTTCCTCAACTTAAAGGAGGAAACTGAAGATTCCATCCTCTCCCAGGAATTCATGTCTACACTGCTGACACCTAACTTTGTAATTTTAATCTTGATCTCTCCACGGAGCTTCAGACTCGCCACCTCCTTGAACAATGATAAGTATCCTAAACTCGCTGCAGTCAAAAGGGTACTTAGTCATCCAGGCAACTTCTCCCCCAAATCTACCTATCTCAGCCAGTGCACCAGCACAAATTCAGTGGCTCAACCGAACACCCAGCAAGCACACACTCTTAACACCTTCCACGTCAAATCCGTCCCTAAGTCCTTTTAGCTCTGTCTCCATATTGCATGTGCCATGCATGCCCTGTCTCCATCTCCACTGCTGCCATCTCTTCTTGCCTGGACGCCCAAGCCCACAGGGGCTCCCTATGTCCCCTCTTGCCTCTCCAAGTTGGGCACCACACTACAGTCATGTGACCATGTCAGTCCTCCTCTTTAAAAAAACACTCCATCCAGCAGACTGCCCATCATGGTCAACATAACATCTTAACTCCTTACTCTGCCCTCAAAGAGCCAGGCCCCCTTTCTAGCCTCATCTACCACTATTTCTCTCACTGGCTACCTTTCAACGCGGGATCTTCCCTAACACACCACACGCACCTCCGCCTCAAGGCCCAAGCCTCCCCAGGCCCCCACACCTGGAATGCACAAAATGCAGACACTTCACCCTTCACATCAGAACTCAAACATCATGTCTTCAAAAGGTCCATGTATCTTGCAAGCTAAAGCAGCATCCCAATCATTTTTTAACATCTACTATATCTCATTTTACTGACTTTACAGTACTCATCACTATCTCAAAGTATCTTGTAAATCTGTTTACTTATTTATTATATTTCTAATACCCATTCGTTCATTCATTTCTGCTATGACTATTAGAAGCTTTAGTCCAAATAAGAATAGTGACTTAACTTGAAAGCATTCATATCCAGGGGCCTAGGTGCTACTGGGTAAAAAGCACCCACCCTATTAAAAAAAAAAAAAAAGTCAACTTTAGCTATCCTATTAATTACACAGGCTTCAAATGATGCAAAAGACTCACTTTTCTCCTGGGCTACCTCATTATCATCAGATTTCAGTTCAATACAATATCAACTTACAAATATGTTGACTTGATTTTGAAATTACATTGCCTCCCATCAAAAATAGTACACTTTCAATAACAATCATGTCAACATAAAAAGTATTAACTTTTAATGATTACCTTGGGGTCTGAACACCTTGCCATTGGAATATTTAGCCATTAAGCATTTAAACAACACATTATCTGAATGAGCCAACGTAAGCATGTTTAATTCCTTTTTTTTTTTTTAGAACTTTTAAAGGTTTCAGACACTGCTACCCAGAAAATCACAATTGATCATTATGCCTGTTAATGTCATGTAGCTTGAATTATCCTATAGTAAATCATTAAGATAATCACTAGAATGTACATTTCATGAGAACAGGGATTTTTGTCTATTTCGTTTACTGTATTCCTCAGCATCTGTTTCTGACATATGACCAGCACGTGACACATGTGTGTTAAACACTTGCAAACTCATATTTTGTTTTACCTTATTCTGATCTCCATATTATTCCAAATTTATGTGTCATCTCTTCTTCCTATTGCTTGATGTTATTTGAACACTAAGCAGGAGCTAAAAAGTAATTCTTGGATCTAAATCACAGTAAGAATTTGACCTCCAAACTCTGCAGTGTCATGTGGTAAGTCAATCACAAGAGATCCACCTGGGTCCTGCCACATAGGCTGTCCTGGAAGGCCAGACTCCACCAGTCTGATACACTGACTGCCCCAGCAAACTGCTAACAAGTTTCTGCTCTCGGGCTAGGAGGGAAGCCACAGCTGGCAGACCATCTGTACAACACAGATTATCAAATATTTACACCAATTCCAAGGTGAATATTAAGCAGCACCACAGAGCTGATAAAGTCACATAATTAATTCATCAAAGGCAGCGATTTCGACTTATAGGAGGGGAGTCTCTTGAGATGTGTCACAAGTACGTATTACTAATGAAAGTTAAAGTAGTCAAGTTTGTGAACGACTGACTTTAATAAAGTTTCCCCTCAAAGGAAAAGGCAATTGAGATGCAACTAGTTTGCTGGGAACTACACGTATCAAAGAGCACAGAAACGGGACCACGGTGAACGGCACCAAGCGCATCACAGCAGACCGATGGCTCCAGGTCTAAAGTAAGCGGCTCATAACTTCCTAATAAACCATAGACACAAATCCCTGCTCTGGCCCTGACCAGGTAGTCTCTGGCATTCATTATCTCTTTATGCAATAGCTTCTTAATATGAAAATAAGAATACCCTCTATCTACACTTCTAGATTATGAAATATACCAAAAACCCCCAAACAAACATGAGACATACTTCTGATCCTTGACCTGACGTGGTCTGCCTAGCTGGTCAGCTGGTTCAGACCCCATGAGGGGAGCTCCACTTACATTCTAGAAGTATCTAGAATAGTCACACTCGTAGAAACAGAGAGTAAAATAGTGGTTACCAGGGGCTGGAGGAGAGGGGAAACAGAGAGTTGTTTAATGGGTATACAGTTCCCATTTCACGAGATGAAAAAGTTCTGGAGATCTGTCACACAATGATGTGAATATACTTAACGCTACCGAATCATACAGTTAAAAGTGGTTAAGATGGTAACTTCTATATATTTATATATGTTATCACAATGTTTTAATTTTTAAAATTACTTTTTAAAATAAATAAATAATCGAGAATGTCTTCATTGAAAGACACCGTAAGGAAAATGGAAAATCAAGCTACAAACTGGGAAAAGATATTTTACAACACATATAATGGAGAAATAATTCAAATCCAAAACAGAGAGAACCTGTAAAAATCAAGATGAGAAAGACAAACTACCCAATTTAAAAACAGGCAAAAGACAGGACTAAGCATTTCACAGAAGAGGAAATACAAATGGCCAGGAGCTATATGAAAACACACTAACCTCACTCGTTCAGGAAAAATGAAAATGGAAATCACAAAAGATCTTTTCATACCCACAAGACTGGCCAAAATTTCTTAACCTGGTAACAATAGGAGCCAGGTGCTGGTGTGGATGAGGAAGAAAAGAACTTTTAATACACGGTCGGTGGGACTGTATTCTGATATAACCACTCTGGAAAACATTTTGCCATTATTTGGTAAAGTTAAAGATACAATCTCCATGACCATAAGGCCACCAGTAGGGAGACAAAACTTAGAGAAACTCTTGCACATGTGACAAGGACACATGAACAAGAACGTTCAGTGCAGCATTGTTTATACGGTAAGAAACCGGAAACCATGCAAACGTCCTTGGACAGGAGAACACAAACAAGTGAGAGTATATTCACACTAGTCCAGAGTGAAAATGTACGAAGCACAGCTACAGCCACCAATGTAAATAAACATAACCTGATGGAAAAAGCAAGACTCAGAAGAAAACACACAGTATGAATCATTTACATAAAGGTCAAAATCAAAACTGAGCAAAACTAAACGGGATGCTGTTACAGATACACACGTTTGTGGTGAACACTATGAAGAACAGCAAGGAAATGATAAACCCCAAACTCTGGAAATCACTCCTCTCCTGGATGAACCCTAAGAGGGGCACCCAGGGAGGTTGGAAAGGTTCTCCTGAAGCTGGAAGCATGAGGGAGGGTTTCACCATCCTCTGAGAGCACGTGGTGCTGGTACACAATCTCCTGCAAATCTGATTTTTATAAAAACTTCCCAGAAAAGGGAAGACGTACTGGTACAAAAAGGATCTAAAAACAAGTAAAGAGCTTTGGGGGAGAAAAGGAAAAAAGAAAGCACTATAACTTCCCCCAAATTCTTCACTTACTCCATTTTCTAAGTGATAATGGACCACCTTCTACGTATATAGCAACTTAACACTTAAGCCATCAGTACCGCTGGTCAAATGTTACGTCATTTGATGTGTAACTGTCAAAGACCTTTAGAAAGTCCTATTATGGCGCCAAATAATATAAATCCCTCAGTCTCCTCTCTTCATCATCACCAGGAGAGGAACCAAGACAGGAAAGCCGGTCGCCCGCACTGGTCACAGGAGAGGGAACGCAAGCAGGAGGGATCCAGAAGGGGCCACAGGGCCGGCATTCTGCCTGAGAGAAGACAAAAGACACAGCCGTGGCCGCGTCAAAATCCAGCTTGCGGGAGGCCTCCCACTCCTGCCTGGCTTCCCTCTAAGGAGGAGGAGATGTAACGCACTGCACACTGGCTGTCTCCCAGACCCCCAAGATATATGCACACAGTTCCTCGGGGAAAAAACTAAGACATCCGAATCAAATTCTGGATTTCCCACTGCTCAACTGGCCATAAAAGCTGGGACGCAGGGCTACTGATGCTGACCCAAACCATCATTTCTTCTTTTTGTTCATGACGCTCTCAGAAAGGACATTTGTTTGATTTTAATTTTTCTCATCATTCTGATCAAACTACCACAGGCTCTTTATTCTACCAAACCAAAGTCTTAGTCTGAAAGCACAACAGAATTATTGAATTGCGTCCTGAGCCCTGCCCTCCATCCTGAACTCCAGACTCACAGTCAATGGTCTACTCAGCATTCCTTCTTCAAGTCTAACAGGCTCCCTAAGCTTAACACGGCCAAAGGAGACTCTCTATCGTTCCCTTCCCACGCTCCAAAAGCCACATCGCCCCCGGAGCCCCCATCGTTGACCTGCTGCTTAGGCCAACCACGCAGGACAGGCGTCGCCCCAGACTCCTCTCCCTCACATACATCCCTCACCAGTAAGTCACGGCAGCCCCTTCCCCCAGGAGCCCCCGAGCAAAGCCGCTGCTCGCACGCCACATTCTGCTCCGCCTGGCTCTCCTCTAGCGCTCCACGCACTAACAAGCCAAAAGGAAACCAGATGCGCTCGTTCCTCTGTTCAGCTCGGCAGATGGCCTGCCCCCACGTGCGGGATGCCCAGATGCCCTCTTCCGGAGGACACTGTGGAGAGTCAGCGCAGAAAAGAGAAGCATCCATGGAGAGCCCCGACGAGCATCATCTCAGCCAGGTGACAAGGCTGACGTCAACAGCGCTAGGTCAGGTTGAAAGACGTGCCCTGGTTATGACGTGACGGAAGTGACACTGCACCTCTGTGCTCTGCTTCCCAGACATCCACCAGCCAGACTAGTCGTGAGGAAAACTTTGGACAAACCCCACCTGAGGAGCTTTCTACAAAATCCCTGATGACTCTCAAAGCTATCAGGTCACCTAAAACAAGGGAAGTCTAAGAAACTGTCAGTCCGGAGGAACCCAAGAAACACTGACAACTAAATGTAAATGGGAATATCCTGCACAGGGTCCTGGGTCACAGGAAGGACCTTGCTATGGACTGAATATTTGTATCCCCCCAATCCATACACTGAAGCCCTAACCCCCAACGTGATGGAATTTGGAGATGGAACCTTTGAGATGTAATTAGGTCATAAGGGCAGGGCCCTCAGGATGGGATTAGTGCCCTTATAAGAACAGACACCAGAGAGGGAGCTCCTGCCCTTCTCCCTCCCCAGACACACACACACACCAAAAAAAGTCCACATGAACACACAGCAAAAAGGCAGCCATCTGCAAGCCAGGGAGAGAGGCCTCACCAGAAGCTGACCACACTGGTACCCTGATAAGGACAATTGTGATAAAAGACCATTCTAATGTAACACATTAACAACAGGAAAATGTGAATGTGGGTTATATGGGAACTTTCGGTCTATCTTCACAACTCTCTGTAAATTAAAAGAGTTCTAAAATTAAAAGTTAATTAAAAGGGGCTTCCCTGGCGGTGCAGTGGTTGAGAGCCCACCTGCCAATGCAGGGGACACGGGACCGATCCCTGGTCCAGGAAGATCCCACGTGCCGCAGAGCAACTAGGCCTGTGCACCACAACTACTGAGCCCACGCACCGCGACGACTGGGGCCCACGCACCTAGAGCCCGTGCTCCGCAACGGGAGAGGTCACCGCAGTGAGAGGCCCGCACACCGCAGCAAGGAGTAGCCCCTGCTCGCCGCAACTAGAGAGAGCCCACGTGCAGCAGCGATGACCCAATGCAGCCAAAAATAAATTAAAATTTTTTTTTAGTTATTTTTAAAAAGTTCATTAAAAAGAAGCCAATGGCTTCCTATCCTATTTATATTCTAACCAAATTCCTGCCAATCTCTTTCAACTCAATACCTAATAGTCTGGTCTACCAAGATCACCTTCACAAGGGTTAGTCACACAAGAAAATACATATGCATTTGTCAAAACTGACCGAACTGTACACTTCAGATCTGGGTATATATGTTATACTTCAAATAAACGTTTTAAAAAAACAGGATTGCCAAAATGAGAAATTTGATGACATGAAAATTACCCTTGAACTTGGAGCTTAAAACAATAATATACCTTTTGCTCTTGAATCTGCAATTTTAGCAAGACTAGGGAGGGAGAACTCATCTCCGCTCTCCTTGGCATCAGCCAGGGACTGTAACTATCTAAAGGCTCATTGACTCTCAAGTCAGCTTCACACGGCCTGTGTGCCCTGGGCTTCCTCACAATACGGCAGGTGGGTTCAAGGACCAGCATTCTGAGAGAGAGAGACAGACAGAAAGAGAGCCACACACACCCACAGCAACGGAAGCTGTAGCCTTTTAGTGACCTAACCCCCAATGTCACACAGCATCCACTGTACTCTCTCAGCTGAAATGGTCACAAACCTCGCCAGGTTCAAGGGGAAAGGAAATAAATCTCATCTCTTGATAGGGAGTGAAAAGTACCAGAAATACTGCTGTGACTGCTTGTGGAAAATAAAATCTATCACAGGTTGGAATATAAAGTTGAGGGAAGTCTCCAAAAGACACAGGTAGCAAGAGAGACAGAATTCATCCAAGAAATCAATATCTAATAGATAAGAGTTCCAGAAAGAAAACCATGACAACAACAAAGAAAACACAAGGAAGAAGTTATCTAAGAAGTAATTCCAGGGGATTTCCCAGAGATAAAGAACATGAGTCTTCGATCTGAACAAACTTACCAAGTATCCACACAGACACAATGTGAAATGTAAGAACATCAAGGAAAACGGAAGATCCTACTACTACTCTTCAAGAAAGAAAATCAGGTCAACTACTCGTTAAGAGAATTAGACTAGCATCAGACTTCTCATCAACAATACTACACGCTGAAAGATAATGGCACGATATCTTGAAAGTTATAAGGGAAAGATATTTTCAACCTAAAGTTGCATGAAGATAATTTCAAATATATAAAGAGGCAGAAAACTTACTTTCCATGTAGTCTTTCTTGGGAAGTTACCTGGAGATGCCCTTCAGCAAAAATAAAATTCTAAACCAAGAAAGAAGGCAAGGATTCAGAAATAATGAGTTTGGCTCATAGGTACAGTAAAAGGAAGCTGAAGAATGCAAACTGTGCAGTAGGCCAGGGGAGCAGTCACCCCACATTTGAGATGGAAAGTGAAAGGCTCCAGAAGACCATTATCCAAGGAGAGAAAGATAAATTCTCGAAGTGCAGATGTTATCCCTAAGGGTGTGGAATTCAAATTTTTTTTTTTTTTTTTTTTTGCAGTACGCGGGCCTCTCACTGTTGTGGCCTCTCCCGTTGCGGAGCACAGGCTCCGGACGCGCAAGCTTCGCAGCCATGGCTCATGGGCCCAGCCGCTCCGCGGCATGTGGGATCTTCCTGGACCGGGGCGTGAACCCGTGTCCCCTGCAACGGCAGGCAGACTCTCAACCACTGCGCCACCAGGGAAGCCCCAAATTTTATGTTAATAATATACTTTCCAAATTTCTACAACGGGCAAGTATTGTTAATTTTAATAACAAAAAATTTTTATATAAAGAAAACTTTTAAATAGCAAATTTAAATGACAGAAAACTATCTTTAAAGAGTTTTAAACTTTGCCTGCTTCTCTGCCTAAAACTAAGTCTTTGGAAGTTTTTTTCCTCCCAAAGGAGAAACAATGACCATTAAAATCTTACGCTCCCCAGCCCACAAAACAAAGAAAATAGTTTTCTTTCCCATTTAACTGCCAACAAAAATGATCAGTTTTTAAGGGTCCCATTCTGTGTCCTACTAGAAGTGATTTACCAAACAAACCCATAATTTTAAAAAAGTTATCCACTCAATAGTAAATCCACACACACACAAAAAAAAACCTTTCCATGATATACTTTTTTTTTACTTTATTGAAGTATAGTTGATTTACAATGTCACGTTAGTTTCAGGTGTAGAGCACAGTGATTCAGTTTTATATCGATATATAGCTACATATCCTTTGTCAGACTCTTTTCCCTCATAGGTTATTACAGAATGTTGAGTATAGTTCCCTGTGTTACACATTAGGTCCTTGCTGGTTACCTGTTTTATATAGGAGTGTGTATGTGTTAATCCCAACCTCCTAATTTATCCCCCCTCCCCCATTTCAGAAGTAACTGACTATCAAAAGCACTTACTGGCATGTGTGCACATAGGAGTGGAAGCCACACTGCACAAGTGTCACCAGCTCTGGGTTCTACTCCAAGTCCTGCCAACTCACCAGCCAGGAGGCCGGGGAGGCACCAGGCAGCTGTGCCCCTGCTGTCTGTCTGTCTGCAGCCAGAGCATTGGGGCACGGTCATGAGGAGCAGTGGGGTGGATGGAGCGATGAGAATGAACAGCGCGTGCCAGCACAGACGGGCGCTCACCACATGCAGGTGATGTCACACCATCTGCCCGTATTCCGAAATGTCGTTCGTAGAGCAGTTAGAACGTGCGAGGCATCTTACATCCTCCATTAACTAAATAACACTCCCAATGACCTGGAAAATAGTCGCTCTCCTCCCCATTTTAAAAACAGGAGCTCCGAAAACTACTATTTTCCAATACACAAGCGCTAATTCTGACTACGGGGCTGAAAGCGCCTGGCGTGTCCAGGACCCACGCAGGTGGTGTGCTCCAGGGACACCCCTCCCGAGGACGCAGGGGGACTTCTGGGCTGGCACCCATTCCCCCTGCAGCCATGGGGAGGCGCGCTTGCCCGGATGTTGAAGACCAAACCTAATCTTGAGAATGTGGCATTTGACATTTTAATCTGCAAGTGAAATCATGACTGCAGAAGCCCAGGGAAGCCCCAGGGTAAAGAAAGAGAAAGGCTGTGTCTGTCAGAGCTAATGCAGGTAATATTCGCCACAGTGAAAAAGGAGCACCAACATCGTTACAGACTTCACCGTGTCACCACGCGCCGTCGGAAGAGTATGTGACAACGCTGTCAGGGCACAGAAACGGCTAAAGCTAAAGCATCGCTAAGGACAACAAGGAGCTTGGATTCAAGGACACCTGAGGGGGGAGGCAGACAGGAAAGGGCTAACGACTGTCTACTAGTGACATCTGCCATCTTCTTAAACTCTGTGAACATATGCACACCTTCCCATAAAACATTCACTTACTGTTCATATTGGGATATATCAAAAAAGACCTCACTGTGTATTTCAATAATAATTTCTCCTACTTTGTCCTTACTTTTTTAAAAAATAAATTTATTTATTAATTTATTTTTGGCTGCGTTGGGTCTTCGTTGCTGCGCGGGCTTTTTCTAGTTGCGGTGAGTGGGGGCTACTCTTCGTTGTGGTGCGTGGGCTTCTCATTGCAGTGGATTCTCTTGTTGCGGAGCACAGGCTCTAGGGCACGGGCTCAGCAGTTGTGGCTCACGGGCTCAGTAGTTGTGGCTCACGGGCTTAGTTGCTCTGCGGCATGTGGGATCCTCCCAGACCAGGGCTCACACCCGTGTCCCCTGCATTGGCAGGAGGATTCTTAACCACTACGCCACCAGGGAAGTCCCTGTCCTTACTTTTTAACTAGAAACACATCCTAACACGTGTAAACTATCCGTCACTCTGCAGGAGCCTAACTTCTTTACCACCACCTATGAATGTGAAGAAAAGAAACCTAGTGAAACCTAGATAAACTGAAACATTTTGGGTGTGTGCTCTTTTGTTTAGCTACTTTCTTTGATGAAGCAGAAATTGTTTCAACTACTATTGTTAAAAATCTTAAATATATATATATTAGTCCACTTTCCTTTCTTGGTATTCACTCTTTCTTATCTCCTCCTTGGTCTAAAAAGAATTTAAAGCAGATTCCCTTTTTCTGACTCCAAAACCCACGTTCCTTCCAGTAAGCCATTCTTCTTCTCAAACAAATATCCATTCACTGACTGCTACAAGCCAACACTAGCTAGTCTAGCACTGGAGATTCAAGAGATAATGAAGAGCTCCTTCCCCCAAGAGCTTCCAGTCTACCCTAGTGAATAAATATTTAAAAAAAAACCAAACACCTATTGTAGTCCAGTACGATAACTGCTATAAGTAATGACATGCAAAGGTGTTATAATAGTAATGGCTAATAGGTATTCAGCATCCGCTATGTTCCAAACTCCTTACAGAGAAAATATCTGACAGAAGTCCTCCCCACAATAGGTACTACCTGACTGGGGCACCCTCCACTCCCCGGGCCTCCTGTTTCTTCTGGTGCAATGCTCCCGCCTCCCCGTCAGAGGAGGAAAGACTTCACTAAACCTTTGGGGCTTCCTTTACACCTGCCAGCCTCAGCCTGCTTCACTGTGTGGGAAGTTAATTGGGGAAGTTGCTCCTTCGGGGGAACCTGCAGGCGCCCAGCTCTGCCTGTGTCGGAGGAGTTCAAGTAACTCAGGAGTAAAGTACTGGGAACTCCACGTGGCGGGACCCCTAAGTCACACCCTCCAATTCAGCTTTCATCAGTAAGGCTGACAATGTGATCCACGTCTGACTCTTGTATCTATCTCCCTCTCAGCCAGGGCTAGATTTGGCAAGAAAGGCTTATTAATTACTAGAACCTGAAAACGTCAACATGATCATTAACTCTATGTTATATATGAGGGAATGGAAGCTTCTACAGCTTAGAAGCCTAAAAAGCGGCAATACCGCCATTTGAAACCGCTGCCTCGCAGCAAGAGAAAAATAAGTTCCCAAACTGGTATTGCATTAAGCTTAAGCTGAAATTCCAAAAAGGAAAGAGCAGTTCATGCTAAAACAGGTCATTTGTTCTATCATTTGCTGCTGTAAATTGCATTCAGTTAGCATTAAGAAATTAAAATCGAAAAAGCACATACAATCATCAGATTGATAGTTCTCTAATATAATAGACACAACCATATTGAGCACCTGCCATGCGCCAAGCACTGCTCCAGGGACTAGACAGTGGAAGAAAGAAAAAAAAAACAAAGTCCCTGCTCTCATGGAGATTACACTTTAGTGTGAGAGAAACAGACAATAAACAAATAAATGGATAGTGTCAAAAGGTACAAAGAACGTAAGGTCGATATTTTAAAAAAGACTGACGAAGAACAAAATGATAGGAGGTTCTATTTTGGGGATGGGGAGATCAGAGAAGGCCTCCTTTAGAAGGCCTTGAGCAGTGAGCTACCGCAAGTGAGGGACTGAGCTGGACAGACATCTGGGCAGCAGGGACACCAGGGCAAAGGCCCCGGGTGGGAACGTGCTCACAGTATTCAAGCAATTGTGAGAAGGCCAGTGGAGACAAAGTAGAGGAGAAAAAAATGGTGGGACATCAGGTTAGAGAGGTCAGCAGGGCTGAATCATGGCGGGACCTGGGGGTCCATTCCAAGTGGGAAGACGATTCCCCACAGCGGTCTGAGCAGGGCTAAGACACATGATTTGCACTAAATGCCTACCATCACTTCCTTTACAAGATTAAAGCTATGTGATAATTTTTTGTTTCTTCTTTACCTACAAGTAGAGAAATCAAGAAAGAGTGGAGTTTTCCCTGTTATTCTCAGGAACATGAAGTAGGGCTTCTAAAAGGAGGAAGGAAAAATGCGAATGTCTGCTCTATTAACCATGACCCTCGCTGGCAGGGGCTCCAGACCTCTGAGCACGAGGCAGGCAGATGGCACCAGCAAGGTGTGCCGGCAGCAGACACCAGTCTCCAGCATCCCTAACGTACCAGCCGACCCGCCAGTGGTGTGGTTCCTCTTCACGGTGAGTCTAACTCTCTCAACACTAAACCAATTGGAATGGGAACCAAGCCTGCAAGGAGAACTGGTGAGCAAATGCTCTGAACAGGTTGAGCATAAATCCTGCTGGTAGACTTCCAGGTGGTTGGGAGTCTTAAAATGAATGTAATGTCACTTTTCTAAAAATTAGAAATATAATCATCACAAACTTGTATGCAATGCAAACATCTGACAAATGCCTGCAGAGGGAGGGCACCAGCAATGGAGAGAAGGAAGATCCATCTAGTGGGGGAAATGACCTAGTAAACAGACACAGAAACAGAGCAGAAGACGCCCGGAGGCAAGGGGTAAAAGGAGGCCACGCCTCTAAGGCATAATCTCCATCCTTTCAGCACTTGGTAAAGGCAGTGGGGAAAGCACAGCCACTGGACCAGAGCTGACACCACCCAAGCTGGGGAGTTCCGGTAACTTTCTGACTCACAAAACATTCAAGTACTGAAGGACAAGGCAACGTAACTTCTAAAGGGTGCAAGTATGAAGAAATAAAAAGTGAAAACAACTTAAAATATTAAAGGAGAAAACAAACTGTAATAAATTAAAAGCAAAAGCAAAAGTTCTAATAATTGTTTCAAAACCAGTGATTCTGCATATTGTTTCAGACTCAGGAAACTTCTTTTCCTAAGGAAATAAACAGCTATATGCACCAAACAAATATATAAAGAAATTTACTGCAATATCATGATAGCAAAAAATTGTACACAACAGAGGAATAATTAACTATGATATATCCAAATGATGGAACACTATATTGGTTTTGAAAATCAATTTAATAAAATTGGAAGTGACTCTCAAAGTGTTACGTAAAAACAAAAGGTTACAAAAATCTTACATTCAGTATGCAGGTAATTTTGTTTAAATATACACACACTAAAAAGAAAGGTAGCAAAAGTTGAAGAACAATGAGTGATTTTTAAATTTTCATCTTATACCTTTCTGTGTTTTATAAATTTTATACAATGAATATATATTACTTTTAAAATCAGATAGAAAACACACAAACTATATTCAGTTCCCTATTAGGATACAAAATACATTAGTGAAAACACACGAAATTGGAACTGCACAAACGTCAAACACATCTACATGTTATAAGAGAAGAATCAGCTCCTAATGAGCAAAAAACAAAACAAAACAAAAACCCTAATTTCGCCAACTTTTCAAGTTATAGATGAACTAAAGTTTGGTTTCATCCTGTTATTCAGCCCAAATCCACGATTTTGCTTTGCTCTGGATCTTGGCCTGTAAAAGGACAAAAAGGCCTAATGCCGTTTTCCTGGTCATTTCTAGCATCCTTGAATTTCACACTTATCTCAATTTTATCACTTGAGATAGACTAATTTCTTTTTTTTTTTTTAATTGAAGTACAGTTGACTTACAATATTACATTACTTTCAGGTATACAACATAGTGATTCAATATTTTTATAGATTATACCCCATTTAAAGTTATTATAAAATATGGGCTATATTCCCTATGCCGTACAATATATCCTTGTAGATTATTCATTTTATACATAGTAGTTTGTACCTCTTAATCCCCTATCCCTATCTTGCCCCTCCCCCGCTTCCCTCTCCAGACTGGTAACCACTAGTCTGTTCCCTAGATCTGTAAATTTCTTTATATTCATTCCTTTCATTTTTCAGATTCCACATATAGGTGATAACATACAGCATTTGTCTTTCTCTGTTAGACTTATTCCACCAAGCATAATGCCCTCCAGGTCTATCCATATTGTTGCAAATGGCAAATTTTCATTCCTGTATACACACACAAACACACACACACACACACACACACACACACACACACACACACACATATCCTCTTCTTTATTCATTCATCTGTTGATGGACACTTAGGTTGCTTCCATATCGTCATTGCTGTAAAAGTGCTGCTATGAACGTTGGGGTGCACATATCTTTTCGAATTAGTGCTTCTGTTTTCTTCAGATATATACCCAGGAGTGCAAGTGCTGAGTCATATGGTAGTTCTATTTTTAGTTTTTTAAGGAACCTCCATACTGTTTTCCATAGTGGCTGCACCAATTTACATTCCCACCAACAGCGCAGGAGGGTTCCCCTTCCTCCACATCCTCACTAACATCTGTTATTTGTGGCCTTTTTGATGATGGTCATTCTGACAGGTGTGAGGTGATAACACTGTGGTTTTGACTTGCATTTCTCTGGTGATTAGCAATCTTGAGCATCTTTTCATGTGCCTGTTGGCCATCTGTATGTTGTCTTCGGAAAAATGTCTATTCAGGTCTTCTGCTCATTTTTTAATTGGGTTGTTTGGTTTTTTAATATTGAGCTATATGAGCTGTTTATATATTCTGGATACTAATCCCTTATTTGTCATATCACTTGCAAATATTTTCTCCCATTCAGTAGGTTACCTTTTTGTTTTGGCAATAGTTTCCTTTGCTGTGCAAAAGCTTTTAAGTTTAATTAGGTCCCATTTGTTTATTTTTGCGTTTGTTTACTTTGCCTTCAGAGACAGATCCAAAAAAAGATTATGACGATTTATGTCAAAGAGTGCTCTGCTTATGTTTTCATCTAGGATTTTAATGGTTTCCTGTCTTACATTTAGGTCTTTAATCCTACTGTCATTTCTGATCAGCAAAATAACACCAGTAATATAAACAGTGCATGTCATTCATATCTATTGTTCATAAATGAATATTAACTTTCAAATATATAAATAAGAATTCTACATTTAAATTGGTGTGAAATCACCTTGTGTGCCTATATATTAATATTCTATCAGTTAAAATATGAATATGTGCTTGTTATCATGAGAGTAAAATGCTGTTATAACTGATGAGTATGAAACTATTAACAGGAAAGCAAATGAGTTAATGTGAGAGTTGAGAAAGGGTTCATTTATACGACAGCTTTAGGAAGAACATTATATTCACTGAGGAAAATTTTTATAAAATTTTTAGAAGTCAATAAGAGATATTATTTTATAATTCTATTATACTTATAAAATTGCTTAGTGTACTAACATAAAACAAAGTAACCTTTAAGAACCATATTCGATTTTTAGTTATTTAGTTTTACATCATGAAAAAAATGACCTTTTTTAATGAAAAAGCTCTATTTGGGAATTCTATACATCTTATGCAAATGAATTAAAAGCAGAATAATTAGCTCTGCCATCTCAATTTCACAAGGAGAAAGAATGCTAAACTCACAAACAATAATATCCATAATGAATCATACATATGTAATAAAAATATATAAGGAGTATGGGAAAAAAAGAAAGTGTTAAAGAGAATTGGGGTTCCCAAAACATGTTTCATTCTCACTAATTAAACCTGAGATCAACAGTCTTCATAAGAATGTTTTAAAGAGAAAAACAAATACTGTATGCTAACACATATATATGGAATCTAAGAAAAAAAATGGTCATGAAGAACCTAGGGGCAGGATAGGAATAAAGACGCAGACGTAGAGAATGGACTTGAGGACACAGGGAGGGGGCAGGGTAAGCTGGGACGAAGTGAGAGAGTGGCATGGACTTATATATACACTACCAAATGTAAAATAGATAGCTAGTGGGAAGCAGCTGCGTAGCACAGGGAGATCAGCTGGGTCCTTTGTGACCACCTAGAGGGGTGGGATAGGGAGGGTGGGAGGGAGACAAGAGGGAGGCAATATGGGAACATATGTATATGTATAGCTGATTCACTTTGTTATAAAGCAAACACCATTGTAAACACACCATTGTAAAGCAATTATACTCCAATAAAGACGTTAAGAAAAAAAAAGAATGTTTTAAGAAGAGAATTCCTATTATTTTGAATCTACAAAGAAACAACTGTTTGCAGAAATGATTACAGGACACCATCAACCATTTTCAGGAGTCGAAGACAAAGAAAGTTTTGAGATTTGTCTGGATAATATTCAGCTTTAACTCACTATTGATTTTAACACTCAGCCATCAGACATTCGACCAAAATTGTGACTCGATGGGCCCCTATTTAAAGGCAACCTTAGATAACACATTTCCAGCATTTCATCCACGTTCTTCAGTGATGCTCTTTTTCTCACGCCTGAACACAATAAACCATGAGTACCAGGAGTCCACTGAGCCTAAAGAAGTGGTATTCGGGGTATGCCTAGTGATTTCTATCAGTGTCTCAAATATCTTTGTCTCAAAGAACATGCCTATTACCAAATCAGCTATTTTATTTTTATTTTTAGTACATACTAGCAAATAATAGCGGCAAAAAGCAATAAATCTTCAAACAAGTATGCAATGCTCTAAAGAGGGCGACCCTTGGAAACCAGACTTTCAGGTGCAGGGCTACCCATCCCAGGACAGCTAGAAACGTTCACTCACGAGCCTCTGCATTCCAAAGCAGAAGATTTAGGGGTAGCGATACCTGACTTACTAAAGTGCGCTTGTTCATAAGCCAACCATGTGAAGACAGACGGAATGTCTCCAACAATCCAAACGGTGACCATGAAGAAGTGGGCTTACTCAGACCACTTCCGGATTGTTCCAGAAAGTCCGTAAGCACCAAGATGACAAACCTTCTAACCATGACAGCTACCCAGAAATGGCCTTGGCTGCCCTAGCGAAGGGAGCAAGCTCTCCAGCACAGATGTGTTCACGCAGAAGCCAGAAGGCCATTCACCAGAGACTCCCGTGAGGGTTTCGTTTCACACAAGCAGTTCACACCAAAGGTGCGATGACCATGATCGCTGACATTTACAGAGTGCTTCCTACCCACGAGGCTCAGCAGTGCAGATGAAGCAAGGTCCAGGCCGCTCACACAGAAGCACAGCTCAAATCTAAGCTGATTCCTGAACCCATGGTCTTCACTGCTAGACCCTTAACACACGAAACCCGTGTGCTTTTTAATCAGCTGCATCAGACCCTGCCCATTTCCCCTCTAGTCTCTGCAGCTCAAGGACTCACAAAAAGCCTGGCCATCAATCAATACTTATTCAAAGGGCGAGCCTGCCCTGCTTCCCGCGTTCCCTGCTTCCTTAACTACAAGTCGCACTTCTGCTCTGGGATGCCAGGAAAATTTATCCTTCGAGATTCCGGCTCAGACGTTACCTTGCCCTGACCAATCCAAGCCCGAGTTACGGCTGTTTCTCCCTAGATGATGCCGGCATGGTGGAGCCTGCCCTGCCCTCCCACAGACGAGCCACATTTACTAGCCCTCACCCCACCCGTATCCTTGCTGTGACCTGTGGCCACGTGACAGAGCTCTGGCAAAAGGAAGCACGGTCAAAGTAACGCGTATGTTGCACTTCTGGCCCACACCTGCAGCCACAAGGGTTCTTTCCCCCCTCGTCTGCTGGAGGACTGGAACCTTCTAAGTTCTCAAGGTCTGGCTGCCAGACCAGCAGCAGTAACATCACCTGGGAACCTGTCACACTTGCAAACTCGGACTTAACTGAATCAGAAACTCTGATCATAGGGCCCAGCAACCTGTGTTTTAACCAGTGTTACAGGGGATTCTCATGCAAACTCACGTTTAAGGACCACTGCCCTCAACAAACCAGCCTCAACTGCAATCAGGCGATAAGGCCCCAGGCAGCAGAACAATGTGTTGGAAGGAACACTGGTCTCTGTAGGACCAGGTGACGTGGAACTATCCACCAATCTGGACCATTTACATCAAAACTCATGTGAGAAAACAAGCAGTCTATTACCTTTAAAGGCCCTGACTGGGCTTCCCTGGTGGCGCAGTGGTTGAGAGTCCGCCTGCCGATGCAGGGGACACGGGTTCGTGCCCCGGTCCGGGAAGATCCCACATGCCGCGGAGCGGCTGGGCTCGTGAGCCATGGCCGCTGAGCCTGCGCGTCCGGAGCCTGTGTGCTCCGCAACGCGAGAGGCCACAGCAGTGAGAGGCCCGTGTACCGCAAAAAAAAAAAAAAGGCCCTGACTTATTGTTGGGACGCCCTGCAGCAGCTTTATCCAAGCTAAGTCCACCTGACACACCTTTACATGCTGTGCAGATGTATCAGTCTTTCTCTTCCCTCTAGACTAGAAGCTCAGGAGCCAGACCAGCTCTCACTCATCTTTGCATCCCTCCAGGGCCTAGAAAACCCCTGGCCTATACCAGGTGCTCGATGAACAACAATACCTACTTACCCTTTTCCATCTTTACTGCCAAAATGGTAATTCGTAATCTCTAAAATTATACCAATAAGCCAGCAACTTCCTTTTATAAAAATGTTATAAAAGTAACAACGCTCACTATAGACTAAAACTTTCCTACTCTACGATTCTCAGAATGATGTCCATTTGTCAAAGTCTGTCTTCGGCACTGCTACTACCTCGTTTCCTTGGGTCCCAGCGCGAGAGAAGGCTCTTAATTTTGATCCAGTCCATCTTCCCCGATATATAACTTATACTAATACACACTTGCTTTTCCCTGGCTGAACCTTGCCCTGCTGCTCACTGTTTACTGTCCAACATAAAGATAGCTAATCTCCTTGCTACCCACAGTACTGCCCAGCCAGGGAGCTGGTCTGTACTGACATTCGCCTTCATTTTACAACAGCTGAAAGGTGCGTTTACCAAATCTGGAGTTAGGGACAAAATGGGCAAAAGCAATTTAATATTTCCATTATTTTCCAGAGGTTCCTGCTTTCAATAAAATCAATGTAAGAAGGAAAACGATCCACGACCAGCCCTCTGGCACGATTCTAATCTATTTTGTCTTTGCTGAAATGGTCCCAACATCCTTTTGTCTTTAATATTCCGAGCAGGATTTTTTTCTAAATCGACTCACATGTTTCCTACCAAATGCCACATTCCTAGCAAAGCTATTGCATCAATCATTTCATAGTCCTATGTGCTGAAACTGAGCCTGTGCCAAAAGCCTACTTGGAACAGCATACCTATTTCCCCATTAATTTATATTCCCTATACTTTAAAAGAGAACTCTAACTCTTTAGAAACGAATCCTTCCAATCCATATGGAAAAGTGTAACAAATACCCAACGATACCGACAATACCCCAAAATTCTGTTCTTTGATTTTGACTAGTTGATCAGAATTTCCATTCAAATCTAACGGAAGGCTGAAGCTCAATGCTGTGATGCCAAATATACCAAGATTTTCCTTTACTATGTGGCTTTTAAAATATTTTCCAAGAACAAAAGGAGAAGACGTAACTAGTCTCATACTACAGGAAAGCTACAGGGACCGCATAGAAGGATGACAATCTTAGACTGAGGACACTTAGCCATCCCCAAAGATACTAAATGCCAGCCAAAGGGTACTTCTACCTTGTCCTCTCGGCTCTACGCAGACACCAAAAATCTTCGTCACGTCTATCCTTGGTAAGCAGCTCACATGAACAGCTGTGCCAGTCCCATATTAGAAAAGGCACCCTAACACCTGCAGTGAAACACACTGTAGATTAAAGTTAAACTCCAAAGCCTGAATAGTTATCACAAGATAAAATATGCTGTCCAGAACTCAATGTACACTTTAAAAACCTGAAACATTGGTAGGGGCTTATTGGGCAATCAAGACCTTTCCAAGAGACTTCATTCTCTACTAGCTAGACATTTTTTTTTTAACATCACACCCATAAGATAGCCTTGACCACTTAGGCCAGTTAATAACTGAAATACTGGATCTGCAAAAAGAACAAAACGATAGCGGTGTGAAAGTCCAACCTTCCCACTTTAATGGGATATTAACTTTCAAGATTATTTCTAAGGTGTGACCCTCTCCAAACGACTAGAACTAGTCGGACAAAATTTAACCTGAAATCCTGCTGGCCAGTTTAAGGACGAAATTACTAAGTGATGAAATACAAGAATTACATCTTCAACAATCCCATGACATGGCTCCCAAGCCTTCTGCAGCCCTGACTGTCCTGCTATGGTTATAATCGGGTCTGCCAAGGCTCCTCCGACATCTCAGAAGAGCACAGTGTTCTTCAGATTGGAGTGACCACCACCAACTATAATAGAAACTGCTACCTACTTCCTGATGGCCAATAAGCTAAATCTGGCCTAGCTATGTTTTTTGGGCTCAAAAAAACAGAAGACTTAAGAAAACTTCAGCCAAAATTTTAAAAATCACAAATTTTCACCAAAAACTCCAGAATTCCAGCTTCCCTTGAAAAATCAGCTTTGGTAACCACCAGCAAATGTGAGGGGGGCTTTGCTTTTAGCCTGGGCATGGGATTTTCACGTGGTCATGCTGTCCATATCTCAAAAAATGGCCGCATCTACATTCATATCCATTCATGTTCCCTGCCCGGCAACCTCTAGCCATGTGAATTTGGAATTTATGTTGGCATTAACTACTTCACCTAACCCATGACCTCATCAGGTAACAACATCTTACAGTAAACAGAAACTCCCATGATTTATTCATAAAATTTAATCCTGGTCTCAGGCAAGTCTCCTTCTATACAGTTAACTTCGAGAACTTCACCGCAAGTCTTTACATTTATCTTTGAAATTTGATGTTGTTAAATTAGATACATTCAACTCAATCACTATTCATTGTGCACCCAAAGGACGAGCGGTTTTGAAACTAGTGGTTTTGCAAAAGGCAGAGCCTCTCTCTCCAGTTTTAACAAGGTAAGTATCACCTGAATGTCTTTCATATGCTTAGTTTTACCTATAATCTACCTTAAAAAAGAAACTAAAAGGATTCAGAATTTTTTGTCTGTATAAGCTGGGAGCTATTTATTTTAAAATAACATGTAGGGGCTTCCCTGGTGGCGCAGTGGTTGAGAGTCCGCCTGCCGATGCAGGGGACGCGGGTTCGTGCCCCGGTCCGGGAAGATCCCACATGCCGCGGAGCAGCTGGGCCCGTGAGCCATGGCCGCTGAGCCTGCGCGTCCGGAGCCTGTGCTCCGCAACGGGAGAGGCCACAACAGTGAGAGGCCCACGTACAGCAAAAAAAAAAAAATAAAAAATAAAATAAAATAACATGTAACTGAGTAACTTAAATATGTCTAAAAGTATATATTGTCTACAACTCTGACCTTCCACAGATATCTAGTTTGGCACAGAAAACCTCTAAAAACTAAAAAAGTTTCTATGGGATTATGGCTTAAGACAGAAAGTATGTGGCATCTCCGTCCGATGCCAAGACAGGAGCAAGGCGAGCTGGTCAGAGGCCCAGACGTTCACGGAAGAGGGAGGTCCCTCTAGTTGGCAACTGGGCTGCCCCTGGCTTCCTCACTCCACAAGGACACAGGCCGCCCGGGGAGGATCCCCTGATGACACCTGCTGCTGGCCAAAAGCCAGGCTTCCCCGGAATGGCCAGCTGGGGGACAAGGGGGTGGATCAGCAAGGAGCCCTCTTGCAGGGCCCCGCCCACAGGGCTGTAAGGACAGCACTTTGTTCTTTCTGGAGAAAGACAGTTCTGCACTCTGAAGGCTTTTTTTCTGAATAGCTTGATAACAATGCTGATAGAGCTTCTCTTTCCAGTCACCTCTTATCACCCAACAGTGTAATGACAGTGTAATCGTCTAGCTGGGGATAACTGGTACCTCTCACAGTTATCTTCATTTTCCTTTGAATCCCCAGTCACATTCCTCCAAAATTCTTCAATGCTTTGCACATCTCCTTTTAAGTAACCCTCCTGAGGAAAATAAAAGTCAGCCAGAAAGGTTTACACAGCTTCCTTCTAACCCACGGAGATGTACTGTGCAGCCCTTTACGTAAACACTCACATCAGAGGCACCCCGTAACTCCCGCGGCTGTGCAGCTAGGAGGAAGCACAGCAGTGCCCACACGGAGGGACCGAGTCACAGTGACCTGACCCCGATCTGCGGAGCTCGGCCAGCTGGGGAGCCGAAGGAGCTGCAGAGACAAGGCAGCACCCCATCCAGGGAGGGGACGCCACTGCTGTCCTGACCCCACGACCAGCCTTCCAGCCAGGGAGGGTGTGGGTGTCAACGAAAGACGCTGGAAAAGTGAAGTGTCCCCGGGAAAAGGATCCCTGAGAGCCCCTGGTGCAGGGCTGCTCAGAAGCTGGGCACGGGTACCACCCCAGCCGGGAGCCTCCGCCTGGCCGCCCGGCCAACTCCTCTGGTAGCTGCTGCCTTGAAAAGTGTGAGAACCACTGCATTAAGCTGCAGCCACCTTCTCCTCTGCATCCCGCACGGCCAGCACACTGTCGCCACACGCCGGACCCTCCAATGCCTGCAAAATGCATCACGGCAAACGGGCACTGCACACCCTGATGCACCCGAGGGATGTACACACCGTGTCCTCCACAAGCCCTGGAAAAGCAGCTCGGCAGCTGCGACACCCAGCACAAACTGAGCTCTGTGTGCTCGGCCCTCTGCCGGCAGGACCCCTGATGCCAACCTCAGCCCTGCGGGAGGGGCCCTCACCCGCCCCGGGATACACACCAGGAACCTGCCGCTTAGGAAAGCGCAGTCAGTGCCTGGACCGCCCCGCTAATCAGTGATGAGCGGAACTTTAGCTGGTCTGTGCTCCCGCCACGCGAGCCGCTCACTCCGGACGCCCTCCGTGCCCGGCGGTGCTGAGCGCGAGAGAGGCAAACCTGAGTGAGAGGCCCTGTGCCTGAGGAGTCTACACCCTGGCAGGGAGGCGCGCGAAGTAAGCAAAAGAAATGAAGTGCTGCAGGTGCCATCAGAGTAGGGAAAGCCGAGGCAGCTCCCCCGAGGCCCCGACTGACAAGGGCAAAGGCGGCCAAATCTCCGCCAATCAGCGGGGGCTCTCGGACCGCCACTTCCGAGAGCAAGGACGACACACACCCTTGACAGGCAGCTGTGGAAAGGGGCAAAGACCCCCAACGTGTGCCCCTTACCCCCTCCTGAAAAAGCCAGACCGAGGCGATGCTGGGCTTTTGCTTGGAAGACACAGGAGAGGCTGGGGGAGCCCAGAGCGAAGGACAGAGGTTGAGCAGGACGGCTACCTGTCTATCTTCTCTTCGAGCTGCTTCTGCAGCGCCAGCCTCACTGCAGAACCGCGGCAGAGGTTCGAGGAACAGCTCCTCGAAGGGGCTCCGCCGGGGATGCCCACAGCCTCAGGCAGCAGCATGTACTTACCTACCGCTGGTGCCTGCATTAGACGCGCACAAGTGGCCCCATGGGGAGTGACGCGCCACTGGAAAGGACGGGTCAGATCCTTAAAAGCTTCATCCAGGAGGCATAAGCTTTAGCAGAGTATTGCAAAATACGGGTTTGCCGACCCAAAGGAGTGTGGAGGGGGTTCCAGGCAGAGGAAATAGTTTGATGAAAGGCATGGAGTTAAAAGATAAGGAAACGTATTGGGGGAACTTAACTGGTTCTGCAGGTCCTTCGGGCAGCAGACCAGGACTGCACTTCCAGCCCAGCCACTGCCACATGCATGGGGGCTTCTGGCAATTTCCTGCTCCTCTGGGGAGAGAGTGTGGGTGTGTGAGGGGTGGCCAAAGTAGGGGCAGGGCCCAAATAACAGAAAAGGAGCTGGCAGCCATATTCGGGAGGTTCTAGGCCTCTCCTGTGGGCCAGGGGTTCCCAGAGATAAAGCAGGCCTGAGAATGCGTGGGGCAGGGCCTCTCACAGGGCAGGCCTCTCGGCCCAGAAGGACCCCAAAGTTAGACTTCTGACATTTTCTACACATGAGGTTACACAGGCAGTCACCAGAGATCCAGTGACAGGACTGGAAAGGGACATGGACGTCATTCAGCTGAAAACTGGGGGCCACACCGCCTAGTGTGCACTTACGAATTTTATTCTTCCCGTATATTGTGACTATATTGTCAACAGCACAATTACACTGCATGACCTTTTGGAGATTACAAGTTAATCGGTTAAACGCAAACATTTAAAAAATGCATCACACTTTGATAACCTTTTAGTAATATGGAGAAACTTAAAAAAAATGTGGCCAGGTAGCTCTCTACCTCTGATGGTAGGAGAAGGTGGGTAAGAATGAGCCTGCTTAAAAATGTAGGTTCCCTGGCCCTCGCTGGGTAGCTCTGGGTAGAGCCTGGGAATATATAACAACAATCCCACATGATTTTTGATACAAGTGGTCTCACAGCCACACTTGAAAAAGCACTGCAAAGGGCAGCAGGGAAGCTGGGAAGAGGTTTAAGCAAGAAGTAACTAATCAGTATTACGCAGTTTGCGCTGGATGTGGCTACCAGTGTTGCAGGCAGAAGCCTGATTATAATGGTGTAAGAGTGAGCAGAGATTAGCAAGATGCAACTGTTCTTTCAAAACGTGTGACTGAGAAGAAAGAGACAGAATAAGGATGTGCCTTAAGGGCCTGACAAAAGGTGTTTTATTTGTGTTCATCACGTAGAGAGATGAGTAACACTGTAAAGGACATGTCAGTAATCACAACGTCCTGCACAGGATTTCCACGGCCTCCAGACCCACTCTCCACTGTCCTCTGCGCCCCCAAAGTATCAACTTGCCCTCTGAAGGAGGCACCAGCAGGAAAGAGAGGATGGGAGGGAGTGGGGTATTCATCTCCCCTCACCCCCTCCCTCAAGGCTACCGCAGGCTGGATGGGTCCCTCTTTGGGGGCCACAGCTGCTCCTGACAGGAGCCCCTACAGCTCCCCTCGTGGGGTTCTGACCTCCTTAGGGCTCTGCCCTTCCTTCCTCTGGCCCCTCCAGGCCTAGAGGAGCTGGTCCTGGGAGACCACCCTATTCCTTGCCGATTTCCCTAAACCTGCCCATATCTTAGTAAATGGTTCTTAAAGTCTCCTTGGTTACCTAGTTCAATCTGTCTCCTACCAGAACCCTGCCAGATACATACAACATTAAGCAGAGTGTAAATGCCAGCACAGTGCCAAATCCAAAATGCTACTGTGGTTCAAATACAACAGCAGTCACATCGGATGGGATTCAGGAAAAGATTCATCTGCAAGGTGCACTGGATGCGGGCTTGGAAGAACAGTGAGGCTTCTGATAAGCAAAGGAGGGGGGCACATCATTGCTGCCTATTCAGATCTCCTGAATCCGAATTCTATCTTTCCACACATCAGCTATCCCTCCCCTTTTCCAAACCCTACACGTTTACCAAAGCAGGACCCACGTCATTTATAAAATCATTAAATGATCGCTCTGCTGGGGGCCCTGTTTACAGGTTGTTTTATTTTAAAGAAGTCTTGCCAAGTTCTATCATCGTAGACTCCCACCTGTTAAATCAACTGCAGGCAAAAGCTGTGTGTGAGCTGTTTTGATTATTTCCCTGGAAAGTCAGCCCTGATGGGCCACAGTAAACAGAGACTAGGGTTATTTGTACCTATCGAGGCAGTAATAACACAGGAAGCACTTTTAAAGCAGGGGACAAAGAACTCTTGAACAGTGAGGAAGCAGAAAAACCACTTTTGACTCCAAATTCAAAATGAGATTTTAATCCTACTTTAATCACTGTGTGGGGAATAGGACTGAACCTGAGCCTGATATCTCCCTTCCTAAAAAGGAAGTCCTAGAGATTTAAAATGGAATATATGTGAACAGATGTTAACTTCCCAAAAGAAAAACAGAAGACAAGTTCCAAATATTTCATAATTTGTAAAGAAGAAAGGAACGTGCAGCAGATGTATACTAGGAGCCAGGTACTTTACATAGATTATGTATTTTAATCTCCACAATAATCTACAAATAGCTACTATTTATTATCTTTATTTTATAGGTGAGGAAACTGGGCCTTAAAGAAATATACAGTAATTTGCCAACGAGCACAAGGCTGGCAGAATCTGGTTCCAAGTCAGTCATCACCACGGCATGACTACTTCCTACCGATGAAGGGAAACAGACACAGGGAAACCGACATGGACTACAGTTTAGGCCACGCGGTCCTTTGCCTCACTGCCTCAGATTAACCACAGAGGCAGTTTCAACTTCAAAATTTATTAGCCCCTTTTCCTCCCCTGAGTTCATATTTATATTCCCTCCAACTCGGTCCAAAAAGAATTTGAGGCAGCTTGATGAAACAAACACAGAATCAGGGAATTTTAAAACTAAGTGCAACACACATTTTACACAGGGGGAAACTCATTTATGTAAAGTGACATTTCTAAAATTAGTTAACTGACAGGGCCCAAAATACAGATTCAAGATTCTCAGGCCCATATGCCTTCCTGATGAAAAGGAATCTTCCACAGCAGATTGCCTCAGTACGGCAGGGCTCTCAGTATGAAGGCCGAGGCTCATTACGGCTGTAAAAGTAGACAGGTGCGACAAGTGAGTTAGATACTTGTGTCCAAAACCTAAAGCATTCAAATGGCAACTTTAAAATAAAACACACCTTTGATTTTCTTGTTTGGTTGCCATTCACCTTCTGCTCCTAAAAGTCATTATCTTCAAAAGGCTCAAAACTGAGAACGTCATTTATTTCTTCATCTATACAACAGGGTTCATCACAACACAGAATTGTAAGAGGATTAAAGCAGTTAATGTTCTAAACTATTCTTTTCCCTAATATATTATTTCACTTCATTGGTTGTCTACATGGCATGGGGCGGGGTAGAATATACAGCAACCCGCCAATCAACGAAATGGCCAAAAAGCAGGAAACGAGGATTCTCCCTCTGTACACACATGGCTTTCCCCACTCCAGCCATCACCACCAGCACTTCAGTGTTGGGAAAGCTCTTCCTCTCCACCCTGTCCTCCAAAAATACACTGGCAACCTGCATCTAAAACACGGATCTGTCAAAATGATTTGCCACGTGTTCAGAATAGAAATTAAAATGGACCTTTTACTCAAATGCTTAATACCATATGTACATACGTACCTGAAGCTAAAACACTTCAGGACTTGAATTTTATCTGACTTCATAAGGTGTTGTGAGGACGCAGGAAAATAATATAACGCATGTGAAAAAGATTTGAAAACTGTAAGATGTGACCCGTGATAATTATTACCTGACTTGGCAGGATTGGTTACAACAGCTGGTCCTTCTTCCTCCCTCCTCCAAACCTTTCCGAGTATCTCAAGTCTCCCTCTTGCCCCCTCTCCCCACCCCAAAAAGTTCAGCATGTCATCTCTAAAACAAGGACCCTGTCCCCAAACAGGACTGTTCGATGAGGTCAGTCTCATCCCTCACTGGCTGTCGGCCAAGTATGCCATCCTGGACATCATGTCACCAGGGAATCTTACTCCAATTTCATAGTAATTACAGCGTCAAGGGAAATAAGGAAAGAAAAATGGTTTGACAGGAAAGGAAAGGAAGGGTAAAGAGAGGGAGGAAGGAGAGGGCTAGAGAGCCCCTCAGTCTGATAACTCAGAAGTGAGGTAAGTCAAATGCAATAGAACATATATGTTCAGGTTAAAAAACAAAAACAAAAAACCTCTTTAAAAAATAGGTTGATCTGGACACAATTATTCTCCCTTGTTTGGTATTCATGTTGGGGTTTTTAAAAAAATTCACCACATAGCCAACTAATAAAGAATACGGTTCTGTTCAATGACATCTGATGTCTTCTCGATAGCACGTTTGGCCCTTGTCTCTCCCTCAGTCCAAATCCCCACAGATATTCCTTTAATGATAACTAACCACCCTAGAAATAAAGTCGCCTGGAATGCAAGGCCTAGAAAGGGGAAACATCAGATGCTAAATATTTCTCACCTTAAAGCATCATCGAACCTCACTCAATACCAGATTTTATATTTTTATTTAAATGTAAGACCTACTGAACAAATACTACGGTTACCTCAAGGTCACTCTGGAATTCTCAGAAAAGATGAAAGAATCCAGGAGCCTAAGGCAGGCAAGATCTTTTGTCCCTGTTCCTTGCCTGGTCTTTACTGCAACATATTTCATCCTTTCTCTCCTACCTGACCCTGCAACCTGCATTCTTCTATTCCATACATACCAGTACTTTCTATCATTTCGTAAATTCCACACTCACTCTAGTAAAAAAGTTTAACTATTTTCTGGCTCTAAGGTCCTTTTCTTCCTCTGACATCAAATAACTGCTTTTATAATTTCCTAAATTTTCAAAACACTGTTAATTAGTGTATACCAAATTAACACACTAAAAAGTTATATTTTCACACTTTTCATCTCCTGATTTGTCTTCTTCCTGTTGAATCACTCTATTTGATTACAACTAGTTCTTAGGCTTTCTCTCAACTGGGACCCAGTTATTTACATGTAACCAAAGTTAATTTCTATTTTGCTCAACTTCAAAATACTGGCTCAGCGACTACTTTTTCATCCAATTTTACTAAATGATTTTTCAGTTATTCCAAGTGCTTTATCAGCAAAAAAGTCAATTCTTCGGTGCTTCAGAGAAACAGTTTATTATTACCATAAAAAGTTAAGGCTTGTGTGGTATTAATCCAATATTCTTAAGACTTGCTAAGAGAAAACAACCCAAAATACAAGTGGCTATGCAAATTCAGAATGCTCTCAAGAGAACAAAGGTGTCCAAGGTACCAAATCAAAACCTGTAGATAATAAAGGAGGAAAGTCAAAATTTTAAGTCCTGTCCCCTTCCCTTGATTCTCCTGCTTATGTCAGCACTAAAAAGAACCCGCTCCGGATTGCTGAGATTTTTAAATGAGTTTATTATATTAAATCACTTTTAAAGTCACAGGCATTATACAAATTAGAAGCCATGAGCGCAGTAGAGAAAATATTTCATCGTGATGGGGAGAGAGAAAATGAAACAGAGAGCAAGAGGGAGAAAGAGAGCATAATCCTGTTCCCTAAGGTAAGTGAAAAGCTATAGGCCTATCTCTCTTGCTCTCATTGGCAAAACAATTTTTAAACAGATACCTACCCTGCATTTGCTGATACCTTGGCAGCAACCTACTTAAGTCAAGGAGGGTTGTAATGCACTAAAAGGCCGTACACTGTGCTTCACTTCAGAAAAGTGAGAATTCTCCACAGGGCTGAGAAGACGAAACGCCGTAGGTTCTGATCAGTTTACTAATAAACAGAGAAGACTACTTTCTTATAGTACGCGATTAATTTCACTAGTGGCACTTGAATCTATTAGCAAGATTCACATTGTAACTGTAGTTCAAGATGCATGGGGGATAGGTATTTACTAAGAACCAACAGCTATTACTGAACTCTAAGTAAGGAATTCAGATCTGAACAGAGGTAGAATTTTTTTATACTCATTGAACATACTTCTATTTAACTTTTTAAAACACTGAAGCACAAAGCACTTAGTGTCATAACGTTAGACACAGGGGTCGTTTCCCGTCTTGCTGCTATGAAACAGAGTCTGGACACAGAGGAATCCAGTATTATAAATGAAATCCCTGATGACATCAATGACAGCAACACATTCGGGCGGACAGTGAACCCGGATCCCTTGGAAAGTGCAAACACTTCTAGATCAAGTCCACTTGAAATAATTTTAAGGAAAATTTTCAGTGAACTACCTCTAGCCTGGGGCTAAAGCAATTATCTCTGCCCCACCAACTACCCTAAATGTCACTCTGACAAATACTCCCAAATTTTCTTTTCTGAATAAAAATGGCGCTGCTTTTCCCACACAATCCTGTTTATATCTCAGTAACCCTTAGGCCCTTCATGCAAACTCAAAGTGAGGAATTAGATGTCACTCTTCCCTACACTGTGTCAAATGCTTTTGGGGGGGGGCGGGGGAAAAGGTGTTTCCATCTACAAGGTTGCCACTTTCTCCGCTAGACACCCTGGGATCATTAACTCAGTTTGCCTTTTCTTCCTAACCCCTGCCTGCCTTGCCCCAAACTGTTGCCTCTCTCTCTTGAATACGCCGCACTTCCACGCAAACTGTCCCAAAGAGCCGGTCGCCGACCCCGGAGCTGGCCTCCTCCACGCCACACACACACGTCGTGTCCAGCGCACCGTCCACCTAGGCACGTCCATCCTTTCCCCGTGGAGTATCGGGTGCCACGCGCGCAGGGCACAGACACCCCGGCTCCCCCAAAGCACAGCCTTTCCACGCACTGTCTACACCCGTGCCCACACGCACTGGAAGCGGCTTCGGGACTCCGATCGCCGACTACGCGGTGCACGCACGCCCCGGGTCGGGCGCTGCTGTGGCAGGGAGCAGGGCCAAGCATGCACGCGCGCACGTCGGTGCCCGGAGCCCCCGCGGGCTGCCCGGGCGGGGTGGGGGCTGGGTGGGCAGCTGGGGGCGGGGGGACAGCGGGCGCCAGGCAGCGAGCGGACAATAACAAGCGGGTCGCCTCCTCCCTTCGCCCCCGCCCCAGCCCGCGCCCCGGGTCCCGGGTCCCGGCTTCCGCGCGATGGCACACGGCCGCGGAGGGGGCGGCGAGGGCGCGGTGCCAGCGGGGCCGCCTCGGGTACCTGGTCGATGGGCAGCTGCACGGCGTTGCTGAGGGGCTGCAGCAGGGTGGAGCCCGTGGTGCTGGTGGTGGCCATGGCCTGCCTGGCGCTCCGGCCGCCCGCGCCGCTCGCCCGCGACTGAGCCGGGCGACGCCGAGGACGGGGAAGCGACCGGCGCGCCTGCCCCTGGCCGCCCGCGGTCGGAGCGCGCGGGGCGGGGCCGGGGAGGGGCCGGGGGCGGTGACCCGCTCGGCCCTCCTTCCGCGCCCCCACGCCCCCACCGCGCCCCCGCGTCCCCGCGTCCCGCGTCCCCGCCCGCGCCCCCAACCGCCTGCGCCCGCCCCGCCCCCTGACTTCCAGCAGCTTCCAACCGCCCCCTCCCCACCTCGCGCGCCCTCGCGCCAGACAGCCCCGCGGCCCAATCGCGGAGCGGCGCCCCGACGCCCGCAGCCAATCAGAAGGCGCAGGCAGCGCCCCGCCTCCATCCCAGGCCCCGGCCCGGGGGACTAGGGGCTGTCTGGCCACAGTGGGCGGGCGGCTCGCGGGGATTGCTCTTCGGTGCCAGCGGGGGGGGATCTCCGCCTCCTCATCCCCTTATTCCTCCTCCCTGCCCGAGGTCGGCGGCCAGCCCACCCCTCTCTAGGAGGAGCGGTGGACGACAAAGGGGAACGGGTTGGCTGCCAGACGAACGGGCGACGTGCGGGGCGCCGTCGAGCCAACGCTGGGGGAAATTGGGAACAAAGCTGGGGGCCGGGAGGAGGAGGGCAACAAACCAAAAAAGTGACCTAGATAAGAAGTCCCTTTGTCTTCAGGATTGCTGTGGAAAAGCGCAAACTTGAGTTCAGTTCCGGTTGTGTGTGCCTTTCGGTCACCCTAAAGCCCACCTGGGCCTGGCGGGCTGCGACCGGTCCAGTTCGACGCCGCGATGGCGCCCGCCCCAGGGAGGGAGGCAGTTCTCACCTGTGCCTGCGGCGCGTGTGTGTGTGTGTGTGTGTGTGTGTGTGTGTGTGTGTGTCCCCTTAACTGCCCGGCCTCTGCCGTCTTCCTCAGAATGAAGGCTGTGTCTCAGCAACTCGTCACCCCTAAGTCGCCAGCTCCCCCTGACTCTTCCATTGTGCTGTTTCCACGTACCTTCGGTGTGAGGTGGTGTGTGTGTGATGTGTATGTCACATCTATTTGTCGAAACTCCGTGAAAATAAGCCATTTGAGTTCCTTGAAAATGCAAGCGTCGACTTTGTGGAGAAGATTTCAGACGAGGAGGAACGCTGGAGGAGAGCATCAGGAGAGCTCAAAATCCAAGGAGTTAAGCGTGTGAAATTTTTGGTAGAAACAACTAATGGTTAATGAGAGTTCAGCCGCATGCTTTAATTGCTGCGTTAGAAGTGTAATAAATCATTTAATCCCCACACCAACCACATGAGGGTGGTACTGTTACCACCCTCAACCAAAGAAACTGAGTCACAGAGAAGTAACTTGCCCAAGAGAGCACAGCTAATAAATAGAGACAGGGCTGGGATCCAAGACATGTGCCTTCAGAGTTTTTCTTAATTGCTAGGCCCTCTTCTTCCTCACACGTAAACCCAGTCCAGAAATTTTCATCAGCTGTCAGGTGTGCCATTTACTTGATAACTACTGTAGAGTCTTGGATGATGAGACAGCACAGATTTATATACTTGAGCTTCAGTAAATCACTCTCCTGGAACTTAGTTATCTCTCTGAAAAGGAGGTGGTTGAACTAATTGGTTCAATTCCTTCCTGCCCAACTTTCTTTGCTTGGTTAACTTAATCCTAACAACCAAGCTGAATGAGGGATAGAAGGAAGAATCAAAAAGCCAGGACCTGGGGCTTCCCTGCTGGCGCAGTGGTTGAGAGTCTGCCTGCCAATACAGGGAACGCGGGTTCGTGCCCCGGTCCGGGAAGATCCCACATGCCGCGGAGCAGCTGGGCCCATGAGCCATGGCTGCTGAGCCTGCGCGTCCGGAGCCTGTGCTCCGCAACGGGAGAGGCCACAACAGTAAGAAGCCCACGTACCGCACAAAAAAAAAAAAAAAAAAAAAAGCACCTTCATTCTTCTTGGAGTAGTGATTCAGAGGGAGTTGTAATCAATTAGAGGCCAAACCTGCTCAATGGGCTGCTGATTCAAACATATTATCCCCCAAATCTGGAGCCCTCTATTAATCTCAGAAAAATTTTTCTTTCCTTTCCTCCACTTTGGAGAAGTGTAGAGAAAGCATACAGGTGGCTGAGCAAAAAACTTAAAAAGTGGGTGTTGGGAACATACTGCAACCTAAAGCAGCATAAAGATACAATCTCAGGTCTAGAACAAGGTATGTCTATGAAAAGGAGTTTCCTTAGACTGAACTTTTATTTTAGTAGGACTTGACAGAACACAGTTCTCTATTTGGGGTAACTACATGAAATTTAATGTCTACCATGGGGAGGATATTAGCCATCTGGAAAGTTTAGCTGTGTCAGAGTTGTAAAGGTATAGGTGAAATATAGTATAGTATTAATAACTTCGATTTTGGAGTCACACAGACCCAGATTTTCGGCTGTCTCTGCCGTTTATTCGCTACCAGATCTTGGGCAAGTTACCTAACCTTGCTAAGCCTCAGTTTCCTCATGGGTAAACATGAGCATAATAATAGCAACAACTCTGAGTTAGGAGGTTATAAAAGCTTACCTACATGAAGAACTCAGAACTGTGCTTTGCATATGGTAAGACTGAAGAAATATTAATTACCATCCAAGAAATGTAATGTGATTCTGAAAATGGAAACTATTTTTCTCATATTGAAAGTACTACATCTTCATGTTTTTAATGAAGAAAATGAGGCCCATGTTTTAAGCTAATAGCTCAGTGATGATAGCATAAATTTGATGCAGGCCTTCTGACCGGTATCTGCTAATTAGACCTGAAGCTCTTAAACTGTGATGAAGGGGAAAAGAATTGAATTAATTATATACGAGGCCTCACTGTCCTACCACAGATAACATTCATCCTATAAAAATGATTCTCACGTACTTGATTCTTAAAAACAAACATTTACTGAGTGCTTGCTATATTCAAGAACTGTGGGGCAGGGCATGCTGTAACGAGTAAATAATGCTTATAATCAAAAAAAGAAACAGTCATATGTATACACAAAACAGAGAGTGAGGTGTTACAAGTACCAAGTAAGATCCTTTTCTTAATGTTAAAATCAAAAGAAAGCATCCAGAAGAAAAAACTTGGCTGGAAGTCAAAAGACCTGAACTTTAGTCCTGACTTTTTTTTTTTAATTGAAATATAGTTGATTTACAATGTTGTGTTCATTTCAGGTGTACAGCAAAATGACTCAGTTACACATATATATATATGAATATATATACTCTTTTTTTTTACATTCTTTTCCATTATAAGTTATTACAAGATACTGGGTATAGTTCCCTGTGCTATATAGTAGGTCCTTGCTGGTTATCTACTGTATATATATATTAGTGTGTATATTTTAATCCCAAACTTTTAATCCTGACTTTTCCACCAAATAGCTGTGAACTTGAGAAATCTGCTTAACTTTTCTGTGCCTTAAATTTCTCGTTATTATTTTGGCTGTGCTGGGTCTTAGTTGTGGCATGCAGGATGTTTAGTTGGCAGCATGTGGGGTCTTAGTTGTGGAATGAGGGATCTAGTTTCCCGACCAGGGATCGAACCCGGGCCCCCTGCATTGGGACTATGGAGTCTTAACCACTGGACCACCAGGGAAGTCCCCGCACTGGTAAATATGGATAATGATAGCTTTTCACTCTGCCTCACAGAAGTATCATGACTATGACCATGAAATTAATAGTAGGGTAAATTATTTCTAAAGATATTAGAAATATTAGTATTAGAAATAATAATGAGCAAGAAAAAGCTTCCAAAATCACAACCACATTTTTTTTTAATTTATTTTATTTATTTTTGGCTGTGTTGGGTCTTCGTTGCTGTGTGCGGGCTTTCTCTACTTGTGGCTCGCGGGCTCTAGAGCGCAGGCTCAGCAGCTGTGTCTCACAGGCTCAACTGCTCCGCGGCATGTGGGATCCTCCCGAACCAGGGCTTGAACCCGTGCCCCCTGCATTGGCAGGCGGATTCCCAACCACTGCGCCACCAGGGAAGTCCCAGCAACCACATTTTAACAAGGGTTACTAACTTAGACCAAATGGTAAGAGCACTAAGCAGAGTTCGCATATAATTAAATGGCTGTCTACCGGTGTTCTCATCCTGCCTACATAGGTCTGCCCCCCGAAATGGCTATGGCAATTAAAGATTGCTAAAATGAAGATTTCCCTTCCCAACTTATTTTTAATTTTGAATAAACCACTCAGAAGAAATGAATAATCTACCAAGCTGCTTTTGTTTCATAAAAATGGTATGTGTTGTGAAATTAGTCCCCAAGGCAATTATCTTGCCTATTCTATGCCCTCATACAATATCTTGGGAAAACTTTGATGAGGGGCACTGGACCATTCACATAAAAAAAGCCCCAGGTAACTGGCTGACATCTTTAAGCACTTACAAGCTAACCCTAGCCTGAGACCAAAAAATGAAATTCAGAAAGCACCCTTGGGACTTCCCTGGTGGCTCAGTGGTTAAGAATCCTCCTGCCAATGCAGGGGACATGGGTTCTATCTCTGGTCCGGGAAGATCCCACATGCTGCAGAGCAACTAAGCCCGTGTGCCACTAAGCCCGTGTGCCACTACTGAGCCTGTGCTCTAGGGCCCGTGTGCCCCAACTACTGAAGCCCACGTGCCGCAACTACTGAAGCCCGCGCACCTAGAGCCCGCGCACCGCAATGAAGAGTAGCCCCCGCTCGCCGCAACTAGAGAAAGCCTGCGCACAGCAACGAAGACTCAGTGCAAACACCCTTTGAGACAGGGGTCCCCAACCCCCGGGCCACGGACCGCTACCAGCCCGCGGCCTATTAGGAGCCAGGCCACACAGTAGGAGGTGAGCGGCGGGCAGGCAAGAGAAGCTTCATCTGTCGCTCCCCATCGCTTGTGTTACCGCCTGTACCATCCCCCCACCCCACCCCACCCCCTGGTCTGTGGAAAAACTGTCTTCCACGAAACCGAAACCGGTCCCTGGTGCCAAAAAGGTTGGGGACAGCTGCTTTAAGACGTAATGTGCTTCAGTTAGGACATCAAGCGTAACAAACACAGGAAACGGTAGAGATAGGAGACCTGCCTGGAGCCATCAAAGTCCTGGCTCTGCTGTTTTCTGACTCTAAGGCTGACCTGTAACAACAAACAAACCACTTATCTTCAGTTTCATTGTCTATACATTAGGAGATTTAAAAACTAAATAATTTCAATGGTTCCTTCTTCCTCTAAAATTATGATTCCCAAGAATTTCTAGAATTTTTTTCTGTCCCTCTGAGTCATTCAGTCTAGGTTTATTTGACTAAGAGATACAAACAAAACTAATTATTATTAATTTGAGAATTGCATGGCTTTCCAGTTGCTCCACTGGTTTCAGAACTACCTGTAATGTATTACACCTCTAATCAAATTTCTTCTCGAAAATATCTATTATTCTCAGTGATCTGTGATGATTTCTGTGTTGTATCTGTGCATCTTGGGGAAATATTTCATTTTCCTCATAGATTTATTTAGCTTTTCCACCTTTGTATAAACGAGTCAAGTCTCAAAAAAAAAAATCCCCTTAGCGCTTATTTATTTTAAGTACACCATCTGAAACCCTCTGATCCTTAGACATAGAAAAACAAAGTACAAACTCTCACGCTTCCCCATGCTTGCATAATGGCATTTGTGTCCAAATTATGAAACATCTTAAATGTAAGTCACTGCAGATTTCATCATAATCACCATCACCACTAGTCACGCTATTGCGTCTACTTAGCTGACCACAATGGGTAAGAAGATCTCATTTTCTCGGTTCTGCCTAATAGTTCAGGTTATTTCGATTTATCTATAATTATAAGAAGTTTATCTAGAATTATTAAATATATTGACATCTCACTGCTCTTCCAAATAGTCTAGTCTGGCTGCCAGGGGAGGAGCTAGGCCCTCACCTCTTCTGTTGCCGGCTCTGGAACAAAGAGAATGCCTTCAGTGAGTCTCCAGCCCACCAAAGAATTCTGCATTGTCCCTCAGAAGCCCATCACTTTCAGCAAATTTCCCTCTTCATGAGTAAATGTGTCAAAAAACATATTTTGTTGTAGATATTTTCTGCGTAGACACTTCCCATATTACTGTCATTTTTCAGATGCTGGGTTTTGCTCCACAAATTGCAATACCAATGCTAGAGCCCTAAGCAGTGAAGAATTAGGAATGAGAATCGTCTCTACATGTAAAGTCTGTGGTTGCCACATCTAACCCACTTCCCTTGCCAAAGGACTTTCTGTCCTGGACAGGTTACTCTTTTGGTTAAATATGAGGTACCTGCTAAGGAAGGTCCTTATAAACAGATCATGGTTTCAATTTCATCAAATATCTTATTTTCCATTTGAAAGCCAATAGTTATTCTCTCTTATTTGGGTTTTTGTATGTAAATTCTGACCCAGGCTTAAAATACTGTATATCACAAGACAGTTCTTATGAAAATCACAACACATTAAAATTAAGGGGAAGGGCTTCCCTGGTGGCGCAGTGGTTAAGAATCTGCCTGCCAACACAGGGGACACAGGTTCGAGCCCTGGTCCGGGAAGATCCCACATGCCACGGAGCAACTAAGCCCGAGCACCACAACTACTGAGCCTGCGCTCCAGAGCCCACGATCCACAACTACTGAAGCCCGCGCACCCAGAGCCCGTGCTCTGCAACAAGAGGAGCCACTACAATGAGAAGCCCGCGCACCATTACGACGAGTAGCCCCCGCACGCTGCAACTAGCGAAAGCCCATGCACAGCAACGAAGACCCAATGCAGCCAAAAATAAATAAATAAAAATTAAAATTTTTTAAATAAATTAATAAAATAAAATTAAGGAGAAAACTGTAATGAAAGAGGTACCAAATGTTCCCAAGTTAGTTTAAACCAATTGTATTACTAAATTTATAAATGATGTGTTGCCACTTCCAGAATGAGAGTGCAGATCGGGTGGAAATAACCTCCAGTGGAAGCCCCTTTCTTAGATTCTTCATTTGGAATATTATCCCAAATTTTGTTGAGGCATTGGGAAGGTAGGATTATAGAAAGTACCAGGTAAAGAAGTTGGGCCCTGGAACCAGACTGCCTGAGTCTGAAGCCTACTTATGACTTAATTGATTTGGGGTAAGTTTTTTAACCTCCTTGGGCCTCAATCTTCTCATCTATAAAATGGGAATAATAATGATTTGTGCCATTCAAATAAGTTAATACACATAAAGTACTTAATGCTTGTAACATTGTAAGCTCTCAATAAATATTAGCCATCATCACCTCCATCATCATGATCATCATCCTCACCATTATTATAGGAATTGCTGGTCTTACAGTATATGGTCACATTTACCATGGGTACTATATACAAAGTAGAAGTGTAGTTTAGCAACAAAAGCTGGTTTAGCTTCTTCCTCCAAATTGAGGGTGGGGGGTGGGAGGACACCAAGGGCTAAGATTTGGAGTATAAAGAGTACATTAACTTAAATGACTTATGACAGTCCTGGCCTATCTCACCTGAAAGCATTAACAGAGCTTTATATTTACAGAAATAAATGACAGCTAGGTTTAAACTTTTACATCTTCTTAGATGCTGGAATATATTATGGTAAGTTATATTATTTTGTTTTTTAACTGTCAGTATCTATTCTGAGCCTTTACAACCTACACAGTAGGAAAAGGATGAAAAAAAAAAAGACAAATGGTAATTTATATAAGAATTTCACGGGTAAGAACTAAGCAAATGAATGTATAATTTATAATTTGGCATATTACTTTGTGACACATTTAAAAATGATTACTCTGATTGATGATTTTGAAAATTCCAGGTGGCATTAGACTTCACCCTTCCATACAGTATTTCTTTGAATACCATCTCTGCATCCACAAATATTTATCTTTTTCTGGTTAGCGTCCAGCTGGTAACCAATGAAATGATCTTACATTATTCTAGGATAGGAGCCAGGAACTTGATCTTATTGCATAAAGCTATTCCATTCCTCTTTGTATAAAATATATTCACCTACTGGTCCCTAGATATTTAGCTGATAGAGCACTTAAAATTGTTCCCTTTGGAGTTGCTTGGGTGTCACTGAGAAATAAACAAATAATAAAATCAACCCCATTATGTATGACACAACCCAACAAGTCAGTGTGTCTCCATGCCTTCCACAGGACCACCTTAATCAGAATCACCCAGGACATTTGTTTAAAATCCAGATTCCTGTACCATACCAAACACTTAAAGAATCAGAATTTTTTTTAAAAAAAGAAGAAGACGAAGAACCGTAATTTCTAGGTCAAGGCGCTCAAGTCTGCATTTTACCAATATGTAATTCTTACGCCTATACTAAAGTTTAAGAAGTGTTTCCCTATTAACATACCTCTGAGCTTGTTGACTGTATCTAATCAGTTTCCCCCAATGTGGATTAACTGGGCAAATATAAAAGAGGCCTAGCCCTGAGGGACATGATCTACACCCAGGGCAAGCAGCTGAATCACCCCAGCATCAAGGGACAGATATTTTGATCATTGATGTTTCCTATTGAAACACTTGTAATGAAGAGGGTAAATGATGGAAAAATCTGCACATAATGAGGTATGGGGAAGTCATTCCGGCTTATACGTGGCTTAACTTACACTTTACTGACCAAAGTGGCCTGTTTTGTGGCCTTTCAGACATGCATTGTACATCTGCTTTGGTCATTGAGGAGGAGAACGCTTTTGAAAGTCAAAATGAAATGCTGAGTACATTCTAGTTAATTGCATATGTGCAATAAAGATAAAGATATCAATATTCCTCTGTATTTCTGCCAACTATGAGATTCTGTGTTTGAGAGCCAGCATTGGCCAGTGCACCATTCAAATGATAGAGAACTACGACCCGGAAGAGAATTTGGAAATCAAATGGAATTCATTTACCACAGTGTTCAGTTTTTAAGAGCCTCATCTAGATCAAGACCTAGAAGCAATATGCATACGTAAAGTCTTTGCCAAGGAATAGTATGTCTAAGGTCTTCTATGGAAAAAAAAAAGTAATTATAGCCAAATATTAACAAGACCATCTAGGGAGAAAATGAAAAAAGGAGCAGTTAAGACATCTTAGAACAATGCAGACCTTTTTTTCCTCGGGCTTCTATTTTTTGAATTTCATTTTTATTTTTTGTATTTCATTATTATTTGTTGTAAGGTAATACATGTACAAGTTTTAAAAAAAATCAAATAGCACTGTGGTCAACAAAAAAGGAAAGTCCCCTGTCCCACCTCTCCCCACTCCTGTTTTGCTTCCCATAGCCAACCTTTTCAGCTCTTATAACTGTTTCTGTTTGTATTGTCCTCTACATTTTCTTTTAAAACAAAAAGTTTATACTACTATTTCAAGGCTAGATACCCCAGGTAGCTGTCACTTCTCACATCTCAGCCCTGCAAGTCTCTCATGGGTGAGTTTGCATGATGGGTCGTTGGTAACATGCAGAACTGTCGCTGCCAGGGAGCCTGGCAAATATGGTTTTAGCTTTCTAGAGTCTAAAGCAGAAGGAGGCTGTCAGAAAGGGAGAGGGAGGGTGGGTGTTGAGTTCACCAATCTGTAACATCTGCCAAAGCTGGGTCTAGAATAGATTGAGACCATTTTGCACTTAGAATTGTGAAGCCATTGCTCCATCTTCTTATAAGTTCCAATGACGCTGCTAAGAAATGCCACTTTAATTCCTGATTCTTTGTGTGTGACCTGTTATGGGTTTTGGGGGGGTTTTCTCCTTCCTCCTCTGGAGGATTTTTGGATATTCTTTTTATCATTGATGTTCTGAAATTTTAGTGATGTGTCTTGAGGTGGGTCTTTTCTATTCATTGTTGGGTATTTCTGTGGGCCCTTTCATTCTAGAAACCCATGATCTTCAATTCAGGGAAATTTTCTTCTTTCTTTGATATTCTTCTCCTGTTCATTTTGTCTGTTCTCTCTTTATGGAATTCTTATTTGTAAAATACTGGACTTCCTGGATTGATCCTCTAATTTAATTTTTTCCTTATTTCCAGCTCTTTGTTTTTTCTTACATAAGACTGCCTCAATTTTATCTTCCGACTTTTTCCTAATTAATTTTTCCTTCAAATATTTTTCATTAAATCAATGACAAAAATTATATACATTTCCCTCATCAAAAATTCTTGTAATGAATAAAAGTAACAAAATGAGATAACAGTGACATATGTCTCATACATTAAAAAATTTCCGGGCTTCCCTGGTGACGCAGTGGTTGAGAGTCTGCCTGCCGATGCAGGGGACACGGGTTCGTGCCCCGGTCCAGGAAGATCCCACATGCCGCGGAGCGGCTGGGCCCATGAGCCATGGCTGCTGAGCCTGCGCGTCCGGAGCCTGTGCTCTGCAACAGGAGAGGCCACAACAGTGAGAGGCCCGCGTACCGCAAAAAAAAAAAAATTTCCTGTTAGAAGAAAGGGAATTTGTACAGCAAAGGAAACAAGTGCTCAGAACACATCCAAATGTATGTGCAAAGACATACCCATCAACTAGCTGACTGTGTTTTATTGTTTGCATAATTACTAGACCAAACACTCATGAAATATAAGTGAGAACGTTAAGAAATATGAGATCCACTTCATGTTTCTAATTTTCACAATGCCAGCGCTAGACTCATAATAGTATCTTTATTGACTCTAAATGTTAAATGTTTCCAAAGTAAAAAGCAGACAATTCTTAGAGCCTGCTGAGCAGGTTTTGCTGAAATAGTGGATTTCACTATACTTACAAGGAAAATCTGACTCAACTTATAGTAAAATAGTATGAGTAATAAAGAACACCAAATAAATATCACTAAGAGTAATACCTACACATATTAAAGTATTAATTTGAACCATGTTCTAATTGAATTGCATGCTCGTCAAATCAGCCAACTTTACCTAAGACATAACACCATATCAAAGAATATGAATTCACCCATCAATAGTTTCCAAATACCCAACCCCAAATTCATATTTGTACACTCATTGAGAATTACAGTTTATTTAGAAAAGAAAAACAAACACACATGCATCTTTATAATTTAAAATATTTCATATTATGCATAAACAATATTCAGATTTAAGCTTTGGACCATGTTTACTTTTTCCTAAGTTATATTTATGTCATCAAGATTTTCTTATAAAGGTAATTATTAAGTGTATTAATTAAACAAACTTACAGTAGTATTTCCAATGCCAAATTTCCACCTATTAGATATGAAAGTACAACCTTCTTCTGAATAAAGATATTTGTCCAGATTTGGGTCTAAACATTTTTTCAGGCAAACAATTTAGTGAAAAAAATTTCACCTTCATCTTAAAATGTATGCAATCTCATAATAAGCCCCTGCATTTCCAAGTTGAAACAAATCTTGGATTTCTAGAAAAGATAAACCCTTTATTTAAAAGGAGAATTGTGGGTTATAAACTCACCAACGTACTGAAAATCCTTTCGTTTCAGAAAAACCAATGTTCTTACTAAAGATATGGGCAGTCGGTTATAACATGGATATAGATTTCACACTTTTCACAATATTACTTCTCCTCCTTAATGGTATTGCTGTAGATGCATTTTGACCTTGGGCAGTGGTCTCATTTGATGGCCTGTGTAATATATTTGATTCTCTATATACAAATCAGACATTTACTCCCCAAGATATCATATTCACAAAGTCAAAAATTATACTTTTATTTAGAGAAGTAACAGTGACAGAGTCAAACGAGCCATCACTGTTTGCTGCTAACAAGATAGAAATTCTGAACAATATTTTCACTCGTGGCCATTTTGATGTCTGTAAGAGCTTATAGCACAAGATAAAATTCTCATCAACCTTAAAAAAAGTAGCAATGAAAACAACAAGTTCAATCCTGGAAAATTTTCCACTATCCCCAATATAAGTTAAATTAACCAATATAAAGCACAAACACAGTGATGCGGTAGAGGAAAACTAGGGCTCAAAGGTGCGAAAGAATATTCCTTCTGACGTCATAACTAATTCTAATTGACTACACATGTTCCCATCTGGAGAATTAAATAACTCTGATTCAACCTGAATGGATAAGCAAAATTAGCATCAGTGATGCCAGTATTAGAAATTTTAGAGACTGCCCTGGTGGTCCAGTGGTAAAGAATCTTCCAGTGCAGGGGATGCAGATTCGATCCCTGGTCAGGGAACTAAAGTCCCACATGCCACGGGGAAACTAATCCCGTGCACCTCAACTAGAGAGAAGCCCACGTACCACAACGAAAGATCGCGCATGCCTCAGCGAAGATCCTGCATGCCTCAATTAAGACCCCACCAGCCATAAAAATAAATTAATTAATTAATTATTTTAAAAAAGAAATTTCAGAAACTTCCACAGATGACAAGATCAAGAGAAAACCAGCTCACTGATTAACTGAACAGCTCATTGAGTTTTTAGAGAACATTAAAAAATTCATATGAAGTGCATTAAGTTAATATGTCCTTAAGTGTTAGCTATTGCACATTTATTCATTTACTCTGAAACTATTTTTGTTCATTGAAGAGATAATAGAAATATATCTAACAGTCTTTCCATGAACTGCAAACCTCCTTAACTATATGTCTAATCTTAGTGCACCTACCACCTTTAAGTTAATTCTCATACACATTACAGGAGCTTCGACAATTATAAAGCACGATGCTCAAATAACTTTTTATTAGCTGAAATTTTGTTTGTAGATATAAATAAAACTTGGAGCATATTTTGTTATTATATCAATGGATCAAATTTTTTCAAAAACGGCTGACACCTTTTAAAATTCTAATATCATGATGGATTAGATAGGTATGAAATAGACACAGATCAAATTAAAAGAAAGCATTTATTTCAATCAATAAAATAGAGGGACTCCTTTTATGTCCATTACTTTAATCTTTCAGTAACAAAATATGTATTCGAATGAGCTTCAATCTGAAAACTGAGCAATTGTTAACCCTGAGAGGGAGCGAGAAAGACTGAAACTCTTCTTTGGTCCTTTTGCTCAAAATCATCAGCGTCGATGATAAAGTCAGAAAGGAAGAATGATTAAGTGAACATCAAACTGCCAAGGACGTCGGGCATATTTAATCACCTCAGCCAAGTATCTTACACATGTGTTTCATTAGCCACAGGGAAGCTGGGTAGAGTGTGGATAGATTGCTATAAAATCAACAACAGCTGAAAGAGACAACGCAAGCGTGTGGAGTGAGGGGGCATCATCGTTCTCAGTCCACAATTATCAGGGTGCTCATGGTAAAGAAAACACGTTTCCAAAATGAAACAAACAGAAGGATCTAAGTGTGGTTCAACAGATTTGCTCAACATGTCACTTCTAAGATTTTTGGACTCCCCAGAATTGTTGAATTACTTTTAATAGCTGCAGCCTGCTATGCTAATAAACATTTAATATAGAGAAACTCATATTCTAATTCGTAATTTTTTTACAATATATTTCTAGAATATAAAATTGCTCCCATGTAACCAAATATTTAACACCTGGTTTTAGAACAGGAAAAGCCCTTATAGCCCGCCAATTTAACAAATGGAGAAACTGAGGCACGGGGACATGTATTAATTTGCCCAATTTCATAGAGCAATCGAGTGGCAGAGGAGGGACTTCATGCCAAATCTCCCGCTCAGAGCTCTTTCCAGACTATGCAGAGCCTCCTCTGTGTCAGCCTTCTACGGGGGACATGAGAGAGTCACTGAGGGCGTGCTGAGGACTTAACATGCAATTAAGAAGATGAGGTACAGCCTTCCACACCCAAAACAACCGGAAACAGCTAAATAACAATATAAGGCTGTATGTGATAAATTAAAAACCAAAAACAAGACAGCGAAGTGCTATAGGTGTTCAGAGAAGGGAAATAATGTAGGTGTCAGCAGTGGTCCCCAATCTTTTTGGCACCAGGGACCGGTTTCGTGGAAGGCAGTTTTTCCGCAGGTGGTGAGGGGGATGGTTCAGGCAGTAATGCCAGCGATGGGAAGCGACGGGGAGCGATGGGGAGCCATGGGGAGTGGTGGGGAGTGATGGGGAGCGATGGGGAGCGATGGGGAGTGACGGAGGAGCTACGGGGAGTGATGGGGAGTGATAAGGAGCGACAGGGAGCCATGGGGAGCGACGGGGAGCGATGGGGAGCGACGGGGAGCGACGGGGAGCCATGGGGAGCAAAGGGGAGCAACGGGGAATGACGGGGAGCGACGGGGAGCCATGGGGAGCAACGGGGAGCGATGGGGAGCGACGGGGAGCGACGGGGAGTGGCAGATGAAGCCTCGCTGGCTCCTCGCTGGCTTCCCTGCTGCTCACCTCCTGCTGTGAGGTAGGGGTTGGGGACCCCTGGGTTTGAGGACCAAAAAATAGTTTCATGAACTATATCTTAGAACAGTAGAACTTTTCTTCTAACTTGTTATTAAGAAATAATTTTAGCCTTAAAATAATTACAAAAATAAAAATAGTTCAAGAAACCCTTGTATACCCTTCATCCAGATTCAGATCCACTTACTGTTAACATTTATCCCATTTGCTTTGTCATCTGCGCTATTTATTTATTCCTTCACTCGTTCATTTATTTTTCACACATTTTTTTCCAAATCACTTAAGGTAAGTTACATACATGATGACTTTTTTACCTCTGAATACTTTAGTGTGTATTTTTTTAAGATTAGGAATTTTCTCTTAAATAACCACAACACAGTTATCAACTGTATAAACTATGTTGCTAAATAATGCATTTATCTAAGCTAACAATCTACAATCCATATTTCAATTCTGTCAGTTGATCTAACAGCATTTTTAAATCTTAGGACATGTTCCCAGTATAGGATCCAGTCTATGGTTAGGTATTGCCTTGAGGTGTCAGGTCTCTTTAGCCTCAGTCAGTCTGGAACATTGATCAACCTGGGATATAGCCACAGCCTTTCCCTGTCTATCATGAGACGGACAATTTCGAAGACAATAGTTCTAGCTCCCACTATCTTATCTGCTTTTAATATAACAGTCCTCATTTTGTGCCTATCTGCTGTTTCTTCATGATTGCATTGGGGTAATGTTGTATTCTTTGCCCGTGATAGCCATCTGTCCTTCAGAGGTGATGTTCATTTTGATCACTTGGTCAAGGTGTTGTCCAATCTCCCCACTCTACAATTTTGTTTCTTTTTCTCCCTTGCAACCAATAAATAGTTTTGTTAGGAAATGATATATTAAAATCTTGCAAATATCCTGCTCCTCAGCAATACTTCTCTTAAACTTAGTAGTCATTGATTTCCAGAGTCAGTCTCTACAACGATGGTTGCAAAGCGGGGATTTTCCAACTCCGGCACTCCCAGTTCATTTAATGTTTGGCTTCAGCATTCTGGTGTAAAACAGAGCCCCTTCTTCTCACCCGTCTGTCTGGTGATTGACTTATCGTTTTCTTTCCTTCTTCTTTCCTTTCTTTCTTGTCTATTGTAATTTGATAATAATGATTTCCCTTTTTTTTTTTTTGGGGGGGGGCTGCACCACATGGCTTGTGGGATCTTAGCTCCCCAACCAGGGATTGAATCTTCACCCTCAGCAGTGAGAGCGTGGAGTCCTAACCACTGGACCACCAAGGAATTCCTGATCTCCTATTTTTAAATGCTTTACAATTCATTATTGTATTTAATTATTTTGAGGCAAATTTCCCAGATTTGGTCATTGGGAGCCTTCAAGCTGGTGCCTATGTCCTTAGGGTATGCCCTATAGTTTTTTTTGATCACTTCCTTACTTCCTGGCATATGGAAGAATTTATGGAACAATATGTTCCAGACCCATCTCACACCTACTCTGTCCCAGCCCTAGGGAGGAAACTACCTGGAAACAGCCGGTCTCTTATACTTGAACCTTTGGGTAGCTTCTGAAGATGGGTAGAATTTTGATAGGCAAAGAGAATGAACACTAGCATTTCAGGTCAAACAAGAAGTATGCTGGACACAGAGAAAGGATTTCACTTACCCTCTCTGTTTAAGTTTTCTACAGCTATGTAACAAATTACACCTAAAAATAATCACTTAAAACAGTCATTCTGTGGATCTTCAGTTGAGGCAAAACTCAGTGGGAATGGCTTGTCTCTGATCCACTTTGTGTCAGCTGGACTCAAGGCTAGAGGATCCAAGATGGCCCCACTCACATCTGGGACCTTGGTGCTGCCTGTTGGCTGGGCACTAATGCTCCTCCATGTGGCCTCTCTCTCCATCAGGAGAGCTTGACTTCCTCACATTGCAGCCCAGGGCTCCAAGGGGGTGAGAGCAGAAGCTGCCAGACCTTTTAAGGCCTTGACCCAGAACTGGCATAGGGTCATTTTCCTTGCACTCGATTGATGAAAGCAAGTCATAAGGCCAGCCCAGTTTCAGAAAGGGGGAAATACACTCCACCTCTTGATGGAAGGAGCAGCATGCATGCATAGGACGGGAAGATCTTTGAACACACTCAACCACATCCTCTTTTTACCCTTTCAATTCCTCGAAGTTAAGTTAGTAGTTTCTGAATTCCAACATGGAAAGGAAGAAATGGAGAGTTTCAGATAGCTGAATAGGAAAGCATTATGTGACTTTTTATTGAACAATGTGATCATTAAAGGATCAATAAATTCTTGTTCCCTACATCGAGTGAGAGTTCTGTTTATGAAAGATGAAAAGTAATATTCAAAAGTTATTGGAATAATTTGTACAGGTATCTTGAAATTTTAAAAAATCTCAGCTTAAGTGAGATTGAGAATCTGAAAACATTCCAAGGCAGATACACAGAAATAATTTTTTAAAGTAATTATTCATAAAGCAAGTTTTGAAAATCAAAGGATGGGGGCAGAAGGTGGGAACTATAGATGGGGATTTGATTATTCTTTTTTGATTCTTTTAAACATTGTTTCCCATTTTCAGTAAGGGCAGAATAACAAGCAGCAACAGCAAAGACAGATTTGCATTTCAACATAACTAAATAAAATCTTGATTACAATAGCAAAAGAGAAAAACATTTTTCCTGCAAATTCATTTCTTTATTTGGTGCCCATCAAATATTGTGCTATGGACCAGGTACAGAAAGATAGAGCCTCTGCCCTTCAGGAGCTCACAGTGGGAGAGACAGACACACTAACGGATCATTATAATAAGAAACGCAGAATACAGACATGCCACAGGTACTACCTGTCCAGCAGTGTTGGGATGCTATTCAGCAAAGTTACAGGAAGATAACTTTGAATAGAAACATCATAGACTCAACGATCCTTTAAATCCTATAAAAAAAGTTTCCGTCAACAGAATGTATGTATAAAGTCTATTATATGTATTCTGTTTATCTTGGTTTTATTTTTATTTTTATTCTGGAGATTTTCAAATATGCAAAAGTAGAGAGAATAGTATAAGGAATACCCATCACTCAGCTTTAATAATTATCAACATGGATCAAATCTTTATGCATCCCACGCCCCCATCCCCACATAGATAACTTTAAAGCAAATCCCAGGCATTATATTATTTAATTCATAACTACTTCAATTTGTAGCTCTAAAAAATGCACACCTAAAAATATTAAGAATAGTAACTTAATATCATCTAATGTCAGCCAGTGTTCAAATTTCCTTGATTGTCCTATTAAACTCTTGCCATTTCGTTTGTTTGAATCAAGAGATAGTCAAGGTTCATGTGTTACATTTGATGAATATCTCTTAGGTCTCTTTTTTTTAATTATTGGAGTATAATTACTTTACAATGTTGCGTTAGCTTCTGCTGTACAGTGAAGTGAGTCAGCTATATGTATACATATATCCCCTCTCTCTTGGACCTCCCTCCCATCCCATCTCCCATCCCACCCATGTAGGTCATCACAGAGCACCAGGCTGAGCTCCCTGTGCTGTACAGCAGGTTCCCACTAGCTATCTGTTTTACACGTGGTAGTGTATATATGTCAATCCTCATCTGCTAATTCATCCCAACCTCTCCTTCCTCCACTGTGTCCACACGTCTGTTCTCTAGAGTCTGCATCTCTTAGGTCTCTTTTAATGGATAAAAATACTCCTCTCTTTTCTGATTTCTTTCTTATTATCATTCTGTTGTTGTTGAAGAAACAGGACCATCCGTTCAGTAGAATTTTCCAGTCTGGATTCGGCCAATTTTTTCCCTGTGGTGGTGTTTAACATATTCCTCTATCCTCAGGATTTCCTTTCAACAGGTAGTTAGATCTAGAGCCTTAATCAGATTCAGGTTTGATTTGGGGGGCAAGAATCTTTCGTAGGTGGTAATGTGTAATTCCAATCGCATTGCAGGGGCAGACGTAATATGTGGCTCTTCCGTTTTGGGTGATGTTAAAGGGGATTCAGGTGTTAACAGGCTGATCCTTCCTTTACAATGTTCCCTCATCAGCATTTGAATTAATGGTGTCATGTTATGTTATGTTATGTTATGTTACGTTACGTTACGTTACGTTACGTTACGTTATGTTATTTGGCCACACCTGCAGGATCTTAGTTCCCTGACCAGGGATTGAACCAAGGGCCCGGCAGTGAAAACGCAAAGTCCTTACCACTGGACCGCCAGGGAACTCCCTGAATGAACAGTTTTAACAGCTGTGATTTTTTTTTAATTTTTTAAAATAAGTTTATTTATTTTTGGCTGCGTTGGGTCTTTGTTGCCGCACGCGGGCTTTCTCTAGTTGTGGTGAGCAGGGGCTACACTTCTTTGCGGTGCGCGGGCTTCTCATTGCGGTGGCTTCTCCTGTTGTGGAGCACGGGCTCTAGAGCACAGACTCGGTAGTAGTGGCGCACGGGCTCAGTTGCTCCGCGGCATGTGGGATCTTCCCACACCAGGGCTCGAACCCGTGTCCCCTGCATTGGCAGGCGGATTCTTAACCACTGCACCAGGGAAGTCCCAACAGCTGTGATTCATTTTTAATCCTTTGCCTTGATAATTTGGTGGCGTCAGATCTTTCATACCCCCTAACTAAAAGCCACATTTTACCCAGAAATACATGTATGTAACATAGTTCAGTAGCAAGAGTAGAGAATCTTCATCTCAATTTACTCAGTATCTAGCTGACTAATCTCCAATAAGCCACACTCGGGTCTCACTTTCCTCATCTTTAAAATGAGGAAATTGATAGATGGTGTCTAAATTATTTTCTAATTCTGAAATCGTGTGGCCGTAATTTCCCCAGATTGTCATAGGAGCGATACTGGCTTCAGAAACAACACTGGCCTTTGTCCGTATATACACAGGTTCCAGTCCCCTGATAAATAGCTTTCAAGGGTAAGAAACCGGGAGTGAAAATTTTTGCTGTTCCTATTGACCCATGAATAAAGTTTTGGTACTAAGCTGCTGAGGCTGCAGTAACAGTCCTTCGAGTTCTGAGTAGTAAAACCAGTACTACTACTCTTCAGGCCGCCAGTAAAAAACTCTATCAGTTAGTCAAGCTTTATGAGGTTTTTTTTGAATGATATTTGACATTTAAGTCACTTAGGTATCTTAGAGATTTTAAAAGAAAACAGTCTTGAGGGTACTTGGTCAGGGAGAAATTTATTTGCTAATTCTGATTTTTGCATGACAGTAACTACAGTGTTATTACCATCTTTAGATGCCTGAACTTTTCACTAGTGACAGTTACCTTACTCCAAAGCCTACTGCTATGTGGTCTATATTTCTTGAAATATAAACAAAATAAAGCATTTTACTTACCTTATATGCATATGATTTGCAATGTACATATATTTACAATATATATCAGATAACTAACAGTACCCTCAAATGAGTAATTTAACATGCACACAGAAACAAGGAAAAGTAAATCATGGCTTTCAGTTAAAAGAAAAAGCAAGTAAATGTTGAAAGAGCCCTAGGAAAGAGAGCCAGATTTCTCCTAAGGAAACCTATTTTTTTTTAACTTTTATTGGAGTATAGTTGATTTACAATGTTGTGTTAGTTTCTTCTGTACAGCAAAGTGAATCAGTTATACACATACATATTATCTACTCTTTTAGATTTTTTTCCCATATAGGCCATTAGAGTATTGAGTAGAGTTCCCTGTGCCACACAGCAGGTCCTTATTAGTTTTCTATTTTATATATAGTAGTGTGTATATGTCAATCCCAATCTTCCAACTTATCCCTCCCCTCCTCCCTTACCCCTAGCAACCATAAGTTTGTTCTCTACATATGTAACTCTAATTCTGTTTTGTAGATAAGTTCATTTGTACATTCTTTTTAGATTCCACACATAAGTGACATCACATGATATTCGTTTCTCTCTGTCTGACCCACTTCACCCAGTATGATGATATCGAGGTCCATCCATGTTGCTGCAGATGGCATCATTTTGTTCTTCTTTATGGCTAAGTAACATTCCATTGCACACACGTACCACATCTTCTTCATCCAAGGAATACCTATAGTTTTTAAGTGAGCACAAAAATATTCATCTCTGTCCCATGAGATTCGTCTGCAATAAACCAGATGAACATTTTACCCACCTTTTTTTTTTTTTTTTTTTGTGGTACGTGGGCCTCTCACTGTTGTGGCCTCTCCCGTTGCGGAGCACAGGCTCCAGACGCGCAGGCTCAGTGGCCATGGCTCACGGGCCCAGACACTCCGCGGCATGTGGGATCTTCCCGGACCAGGGCATGAACCCGTGTCCCCTGCACCGGCAGGCAGACCCTCAACCACTGCGCCACCAGGGAAGACCCATACTCACCTTTTATGAACCAGATTGTCCTTCATTATCGAGAAAAGTGTCCCAGTGAGGGCCAGCAACATAGCCCTTTGTTTTATTTTGCAAATCTAAACTCCCTGAAAAGATTTTATTTTAAAACTCTTAGGTGAAGAACTTTCCTTTTATTCTCTAGAAGGCAGAAAATGTTTCATATTTAATTCTGATCATCATAAGCAAAATGAGAAGAATGTTAAAGTAGAGGTATGAGGGTCAGGGAAAAAGATCTGGATTCGTCTGTGAACTGTGTCAGACCTAAACATTTTTTGGAGAATGCTTTTTGCTGTATTACATAAATTATTCTTTTGAAATGTTTATAATTAACATATAGTAAAGAAAGTAAAGCAGCATGAAGTTGAAATTTATCTTCCACTTAATCTAGCAAAATATGCCTTCAGCCAACAAAGACGTTTTTTTCTTCTGAAGTTTACTTGGAAGGAAGCATATTTACTGAAAACACCTTTGATGAAGGCTTTTGGTGTGAAAGGGATTTCAGCTGATACTGTGGAGGGATATGAAAGAAATAGAAGAACATTTAAAACTGGTCTACAGAGCCCTTGTTTCCGTTTTGAATGACAGGGGCTCTGGGGCTATTTCCTGAAACAAGAAATGATGGAATGACACTTGACAAACTGTTCTGTTGGTGAGTTGTGACCCACAGTGACATTGCTACGTGGAATGGACCTGCCTGCTGTTTGAAGGAACATCTTGGAAGAGAAGGTTCGGGACCGGCTCTAAAACATTGACTGTACTCTTGGTGTTGAAGCCAAAGTTTCAGAATAATAACTATAAGAAGGTGTCCCCATTTTTTAGGGGACAAAGGAAAGAAAATGAATCTATATACATAAATTTATATTTAAATTCTATCCTCTGTTAAGGAAAAAACCAGAGCTGGATAGTAGCTAAAACAATAACAGATTTTATTCAAGAATACTGCAATAGGGGAAATCTAGAACCATGCTCAGTTCTGAATACTGCATAAGCAAGTGGGAATTCATAGTGAAGGAGCAGGGCAGGGGTCAGTGTATGGAAAACTACCAAGAGGAAGCATCAGGATTAAGGGGGGTTCTCGCTAAACGGACCTAGCAGGATTCTTGCGAGAGGCAGGCCAGGGGCATCAGGCATCACCTGGGGGGAGTTGAGGATGAGAAACCTGATTATATATCTGTGGTGATCAGATATCGAGGACGGGGGTTCTTTCTAAACTGACCTAGCAGGATTCTTGTGAAGATTGGATAATACAGAAACGAACACAGAAGTCGAAAAGTCGGGCTTATTTGAAAAGTTCAGGGGAGGCTGAGTAGAGTTGGGTCAAGGAGAGAATCTTTGTCACCTCTTCCAAAATGGATGTGCAGAGTACCACAAAAATTGTGACCGTAATAATCTCATTAATGTAATAACAAAAATAAAATGACCAGATTTTTATGAGGGAAGATAAGAAAAAATTATAATAGAAATCTTGGGCTGAGAAAATCTACTGCAAATAAGCACAAAACCAGCTCTGAGTTTCTCGGGGAAGCAGACAGTGAGGGAAACAGAACATGGTTTTTATTGCCTTTCACAAAATGAAACATTCCAGTTCATCATGAAACAAGCATTTTCTGGCTCTGGTATCCGCGCCAAATTTCTCCAGTCGGTACATAGCATGAATAGCCCTGGACAATGTTCCCCCAGTAGCCTCACAAGGAAGGCACAGAAGTTCTCCTTATGGCTGTTTCTTGTGTGGCCTTTTGATAAAAGCTGAGGCATAATGTGAAGTTTTCTTCTATGACAAAGGTGCCAAGGGGATGCAAGTTGAGTCCACGCTTTCTAGAGATTAGATTTGATACTGGGATAAACTTAGAGAACCTTGAGGAACAAAGCCCTTCCAGATACCATTTGTCTCAGCTGGACTTCTGACAGGAACTTTGTGTGAACAATTCATTACCTGAGTCTCTAATAAGTACCCAAAGGACATACCAATATTGTAAACGGAAGGGAGATCCAAGTGCTCCGGTTACTGGGCATGAGGTGCCCTTTTGTGAACACTGAGGAGCCTGTGTTGTATTCTTACCAAATGGAAGGCCAGCCCCTCCACCCTGGAAAAATGGGCCATAGGACTGCGCAGGTACTTTGGTTATATAGATTTTCTATTTTTCAAATTTTGGTTTTTTCCCCTGGAACACTGGAAGGTCAATTTACATCAGAATTGATCCAAATTAAACATCCCTGGAGATGGTTTCTAATTTTTCCGTCATTATTTAAGGCGTGTCTTTCCAAACTTTTCCTGTTAGTCTCTATTAGCCTCTCCACTAAGTGGTTTCATCTCCTGTACTTTAATAGTACTTTTCCTCGATAATATATGAAAATTAATCTATTTTCCTGGTATTAAAAATTGCACAGATATCACATCAGAAAAATATTCAACATGATGTATTTTAAAGAGATAATTGGTGATCAACAACGCTTTTTGCAGAGTAGGAGTCATTGTGGCTTTACCTTGTCAACATGACTTTCTTCCTCCTTCTCTCCCAGATACAGATATAGAGGACCCACAAAGACTGCACTGTCCAAAATGATAGCCATTGTCCATGTGTGGCCACTGAAATTTAAATGGATTAAAATTAAACAAAACTAAAAATTCAGCTCTATTAAAACTTCCATTGCACTGGCCACAGTTAAAGTGCTCTGTAACCACATGTGGCTAGTGGCTAGAGTACTGGACAGAGCAGAGAGAGAGGGCATTCTCATCATCACAGAAAACTCTACTGGACAGCGCTGCTCTAAGACATAAAACTCACAGGCTATTAATACAAGAAATAACATCTGTAAGATCATAGCTAAGAGGATGAGTGGAATTGGTGACTATTGGAATGTACCAGAGGCCCAAAGAGAAAGGATTCCAGTCTAAGAGAGAAACAAGAAATGATTAAAACAGTAGTTTATTTGTGGCTAGAGGGGGAGTCATGTGTATTAATTACAAGTATTGTAATCACAAAGATCAAGGTCCAGGAGAAGGACAACCGTCGGACCAGAATGAAGTATGACAGGAAACGCCCAGAAGGGGGTGTTTGGTGGTAGAACTTTCTATTTACGGCACAGAGAAGTGTTCTGGGGTCCCATCATTCCAGAAAGTGTGCACTTAAGCTGTCCGAAGGATTTCTTTATTTTCAGGACTCGTCTGAGTCTTTGACACCCTAATAATCTCTCAGATCACTGCTGTGTTCCTCCTCCTTATTTGAACGTGGGGTCTTTTTCTAAAGTGAGCCCTGTTCTGGGGCAACACTCTGGTGAGCGCATTGTGCAGACTGGCTCCTCCTGTTTTTTCTCCCTGACACCACACTGACTCGACACTGCCCTGCCCATCCCCAGACGGCTTTGTAACTAAAAATACTGCGCACAAGCTCCAGGCTCTCTGTCCGCCAATGAAGTCGCCCTGATTTGAAAGGCGCTTCCCCATCTGTTTCTCACTCTGTTGTGACCTCTTTGCCTGTGAGTTTCACGGTATTCATGGTAACATGGGTATTTCATGTACCGATGAACAGATCTGCCCACAAATGGTGCCCCATACAAAACGGTAGTGCGACCGACAGTGCAGAGTGTTTTGGAGTATTTCAAGCTGGACCTCAAAAAACAAGTTTCACGCCAAGGAGGAAAAAATGGTGGAGAAAACAGGTTAATGACCAGCAAGCAGTTGAGGATGAGAGGAAGTCCCATGACATGTTGAGAGGTGTCACAAAGTCCCTGCAGCCTGGGAGATTTGACCAGGTACAGGAACAGTAGCCAGAGGTACTGATGACATGAATATGCTGTGACGTCTAAGAGTGAAGAGAACAAAAGAACAGTTGCCAGTGTACGATGGCAGAACCGCTTCTCCTGGGCATATTTGACACTGATCCCAGCCCCTTATGGTGCAGATGTACTAACAGCCCCACCTCCAGGGTGGGCTAAATGTGGGTCGTGTAGAAATCTTATGATAGAATTGCTCCCATTTACTAAATACTATGTGCTGGGAACTAGGTTAAGCTTTTTCATGAACTATCTTGTTTAATCCTCACACCAACGTTATGGGGATTTTTTTTTTTAATTGCTAGACCCCTTTTTTATTTTCTTCAAAGCTCTCTAAAAGGGGAATTTTTATTTTACCCATTTTACAGAGAAGAACATTAAGGTTTAGAAAAATAAGTAACTTCACCATGGTCACGACTCTAGTAAATTGCAGAGCTAGGACTCAGAGCTTACCTTCGGAGTCTGAGCTCTTAGCATTATATATAGTTCCTTTTAGAGTTGTACCCTCCAACTTCCTTCCTACTATGGGGGTGCATTTTAACAAGCTACTTAAACTGGGTCATGGTGGGCATAGTGAGAACGAAGGTGTGCCTGAGGAGAGGTAGTTGGGAAAAAGCAGAGTCTCTGGTGTGTTTTATCTGCCTTCTAAACGTGGGATGGTTGGGAGCCTGCTTTATCACGTCCCGGCTTTCCTCCACAGCGTCTCCATCGGAATGTCTCTCTGACACCTGAAACTCCACACTTCAAAAAGCAGGCTCTTCATCTCCCTCTTCAAATAGTGATAGTACACTACCAATCCTCCACTTGTACACTTTTCAAGAAATCTTTATACCAACTCAACTTTTTGACAACACCTTCCAAATTCTCCAGTCCACCTTTCATTTTCTTGTCAATTCTTTTATCCTTCATATCTCTCAAAAATGTTTGTTCCTGGGGCTTCCCTGGTGGCGCAGTGGTTGAGAGTCCACCCGCCGATGCAGGGGACACGGCTTCGTGCCCCGGTCCAGGAAGATCCCACATGCCACAGAGCGGCTGGGCTCATAAGCCATGGCCGCTGAGCCTGTGCGTCCGGAGCCTGTGCTCCGCAACGAGAGAGGCCACAATAGTGAGAGGCCCGCGTACCGCAAAAAAAGAAAAAAAAAAATGTTTGTTCTCTGACGTTTCCACTTTATCAGGTCTGATTAGAAGTATATCAGTTTAGTCTTGCACATAAAATATGAAGGCAAGCACATTTTATATGTTGACAGCAGGGACTTATTATTTCTCAGGACTAGCTTCTAAAAGCTGTATATAGTCTTCACTACTCCCTAGAAGAACACCTTATTAACAATTATATCAAAGTCAAAATCATCTATTTAGCATTTAGATAGATAATGCCAAACAATTCTACTTAATAGATCAACTTGTTCACATGACCTGGAGGTTGTTTTGTGAATAACTTAGCTAGACCTTACCAAACGCAGTGTGACTCAATGTTATATTTTTTACAGATGTGCTGCATTGTACAGGAAGTTGGCATTGGGGATTCCCTGGTGATCCAGTGGTTAGGACTCCACACTGTCACTGCCGAGGGCCTGGGTTCGATCCCTGGTCAGGGAACTAAGATCCTGCAAGCTGAGAGTCGGCATTCGATAATCAATTTATTTCTGAAAAATCTCTTAGGCCTTTCATGCTTTAGAAAGATAAATTTCAACTTCAATGTTGTGATAGTTTGAACATTTGAAGAGATTCAGAGTAGTAGTAATTTTTAAGTATATGATAGGGCAAATGCTATTAAAGTACAGTTGCTTATTTCCCATATTTATTGGAATATTTACTGTTTTAGACCTTTGGAATTCATCAGTAAATAAAACAAACTCTTTGCTCTTATTTCAAGGAGAGACTAATATTAACAATTTGGAAAAGTACATTTTATTTTATTTTTTATTTATTTATTTTTTGGCCATGCCGAGCAGCATGCAGGCTCTTAATTCCCCAACCAGGGATCAAATCCACGCCCCCTGCAGTGGAAGCATGGAGTCTTAACCACTGGACTGCCAGGGAAGTGCCTACATTTTAAATAATAAAGCCAAACATGAAAAACTCCAGGAATTTTGTATCCAGCGGTGTTTAAGTGTTCAACAATTGACTCTGGAAAAATTAAAGAGAACTGACTTATACTGTTTGCTCATTTCCGTGGTGTAAATACTCCCACTGTGGCCAATTTCAGCTATCAACGAGATGGCACTGAATGCAGAGTTAGAAACACATGTGCAAACACAGCTCTCAGGCACTGGTGTGAGCCAACTCCAGCACACCATGGAATCTGAATCAACTCTGTTATAATTTAGGTTTTCAGATACCTCGATAGAGAAAGTTAGTTTAAAGAAAATGAAAACTGGGGGAAAAAAAGCAAAAAAAAGGGCTTCCCTGGTGGCGCAGTGGTTGAGAGTCCGCCTGCCAATGCAGGGGACACGGGTTCTTGCCCCAGTCTGGGAATATCCCACATGCCACGGAGCGGCTGGGCCCGTGAGCCATGGCCACTGAGCCTGCACGTCCGGAGCCTGTGCTCCGCAATGGGAGAGGCCACAACAGTGAGAGGTCCGTGTACCGCAAAAAAAAAAAAAAGAAAGAAAAAGCAAAAAAAAACCTCTAAAGTATACAAAAATTCTACACATCAAATAATGTGTGAAAAAGAAAAATCTCTTTACTCTTTTAACATATGATATAAGGAATAATAACATGTTCTATAAAGGCTCTGTTTACAGTTTAAACCTTTAAAACCGGGAAAAAAATTTGCAAACGCCTTTTCATTCTGAAACCCTCTGACTCATCCCTAGCTAAATTGTGCAATTAATCACAGAATTTTAGAAATATGTTTTCATCAATGAAGAACAATGACCATTTATTGAGTCCCTAGTATGGGCCAGGTATTTTAGTGCATTTTCTGTATGGTAAATCTGCAAAGTAGCTATTATCCCATTTTAAAGATAAAGAAACTGAGGCTCAGAGTGACCAATTTACCTAATATCTCCCATTAGTAAATTCAATCTAGGAATCAAATCAATGTCCATCTAATTCAAACGCCTGTGTTTTTTTCATGTTGAATGCCTTTGGTTTTTGAACTGGTTCAAAATAAAATCTTTCACAAATGTTTGATGTATTCATTAATTCCCTGGACATGAAGGTCTTAGAACTCTCCTCTAAAGTAGGAGGTGATTTTAAAGCAATGGAGTCAGGTCCCCTGGTGTAGGTTTATATATTAGTTGCCCCAGGAACACCATGGCAACAAAGCATACTTCACTAGGCCTGCAGGCAGGACCGCTGGTGATGGCTCCTAGGCTGTTGAATATTCTACTTGGTGGGCACCCAGTTGTGCAGGGTAAACTCTGGGCAGTAAAACACAAATACCTTCTCCTAATCCTGTATCGAAGTAGCTCAGGGCTTCCTGTGCAACTGTGATATGTGACACAGGGACTCGGAATCACTCTAGTGAACCCTCAAAAGCAACTGATACTTTAAACAAAGATAAAATACTCGAATTTTACAACCGGATAGGACTTTAGAGATTATTTAGTTCAATCTCTCACTTCAAGACAAGGACATCAAGGTTCAGTGACTTTCCAAAAGCCGTACAAGTAGTTTGCAACCCAACCCAGGTGCCCCTGAGGTCTGCTCCCAGGTCAGGTGCCCTTTCTACTGGGTCATGTGGCGCTCCCTCCCCGATGAGGAAACCAACAAACACTAGTCCCCAAGGAGGGCATTTCGCAGAGCTAATCCCTTGAGTGGTGCAGTAGAATGGTACTAGAAACTCTCTGAAAGGTTTCATAGCATAACTAATAAAATGGCACAATAATGGTATTCGTACATTTCTACACAATTGAAATTTTCTTTAGACATTACGCTTACTACTAATAGTAATACCTTAAGGCTTTATAACATTTTATAATTTGTGGAATACTTTTTCATATATTATCTCATGATTATGAAACTTATTAAGTAGGTAGGGATTAGTATCCCCGTTTTATAGATGAGGAAACTGAAGTTCAAAGTTCAGATATCTTGCCCCACAGTAAGTAACAAAAATGGGACCAGAGCCTATGTCTGCCTCCTAATCCAGTGCTTATTTCCTCATGATATCTAAAAAGAGGCATCAGAGGAGTGGACTTTGATATACTCACATTAAAGGAAAACAAGGCACAGAGCTCTCATTTAGGGACTTTACCCAAGATGATATATACTATCTGCAACAGAGGTCCAAGACCTAAGCATTTCACAAGTCAGTCGTCTTCCTACAACATAGGACTCCCCCCAACTTTGTTACCCCTATGAACAGAACACTGTATATACCAAAAATACGCACGCCTCTCCAAATTTGGCTGATCTCCTTCTGCGAGGCTACGCATCTGGAAAATCTAATATCTCAAAAGCGTTTGGGCTTCTGCCAAAGTCAAATCACGGGCATCTGTGGCTTTTTCCATCTCTTGTGTAATGAGCCTGAATCTTTTTGGAAGATGCATCCTCACAAGTAAAGGTAATAGAAACTCTTTCTCTCATGAGCCTTCTGATGAAATAATTACTTGGCAGTTAGCAAGCAAAGCCTTCCCTGCCAACTTGGAATTGCACCAAGAAAAGAGCTGGGGAAAATTTCAAATATAGTTCAGAGTCTGACCCTTGAAGTATGAATTCTAAGAGATTATGGTTAAAAGAGAAACATCTATTTTCATGAGGGAGGGGCAGAATTTCAGGGTATCTTCTAGTGAGTATGCGCATGTTCTCTCTTGTGTATGGAGAGATAAGATTCTAACATTTACCTTTAGGACATCATGGCATAATTGAGGGTGGAAGAATGTAGGACAGTTGCCAGAAGAAATTTCTCCTCTTATGACCTAGATGATAATAATTTGTTTTACTGTCTGTGGGTATATCAGAAATATTTACTGTTGTAAACTCCCTTAACTTCATTTATATATTTTGGATTGTAAAGGTTTCAAAGCAGAATTCATTCATCTTGATGCAACTATTAACGAAATATATAGTCATTACAGAGTATGTGGAAACGCAGAAAGACATAAAAAAGAAAAACCTCACCCAAGGGCTTTTGATGTATTCTTAAGGGTGCAATTGAAAGAGCTGGATAAACAATCTTTCTTTTTGTTTCCATGCTTTTTGGAAATACCATTTTCCCTGGGCCAGTTACATTGGGGAAATAATTCTAATCTGCTTCCAAATCCAAATTGTGTAGCCTCTACCAAAGAGGATCTCAGCACATTTCAGAATCCTGGCTCCATAATATGTAAAGTGTTAATCTCGTGGCTCAAGGTATTTTAATGGCCTTGCTATACAAAATTTAGTTTTTAGACTACGTCATTTTGCTTTTTAAGAGTGTAATACTGCCTTCGGACAGTCTCCCCATAAAGGGCATAGGATCTTTAGTGACACCTTGAATAACTTAGGAAAAGATATCGTGAATCTGCTTTGCTTGTTTGAGACAAAGCTGCAAAAGTCACTCTTACTCGTATGAGTCTGAGGCTCTAAAGCATTTCTTAGCGCTGAGACTCTGTAAATAGGAAGGGGGCCACAGATTCACTAAGTACGTGGAATTATCTCAGTGAGGCATGCAGAGATTAGCTGTGAAACGAATATACAGGGCCAAGCAATAGTTTAAATAAGTAATTGGGTACATTTAATTCATGATGATATATGAAGACACATTATGCTATTTCTTGGAGCATTTTGAGAAAAACTATTATGCCAAGCAAAGTAATTTAAAAACCTGTATAGAAAGCTGGCGTTTGAATTGATTCTGCATGCCGGAGTACAGTAACACAGTCCTGCCCATCTCCAAGCTCTGCGTCGAACGACACAGGCTTCTCTTCTGGGCATCCTGCTTGTTTGCCAATTTTTATCAATTGCTTGGGACAATGATTTTTTTTTTTTTTTTTTTTTTTTTTTGCGGTATGCGGGCCTCTCACTGTTGTGGCCTCTCCCGTTGCGGAGCACAGGCTCCGGACACACAGGCTCAGCGGCCATGGCTCACGGGCCCAGCCGCTCCGCGGCACGTGGTATCTTCCCGGACCAGGGCACGAACCTGTGTCCCCTGCATCGGCAGGCGGACTCTCAACTACTGCGCCACCAGGGAAGCCCGACAATGATTTTGAACGCTGGCTCTTGAGGTTTTCCTGTCCTTACATACTTAACTTTCCAAGAACTTCTTCACTCTGTGTTTAGGTGTCATCAAATTTTAGGAGTTTGTTTGAGATTTTAAAGACCCAGAAAGATACTACCTCTTATCGCTACAATATGGAACTCTTTCCAAGATAACTGAAAACCCAGTGGCATTTCACCTACAGTAAAGAGCAATTTCTATTCAAGAAATGTTTGTGAAACGTGCTAGACTGCCCTCCCGGGAAGATGAAATCCTGCATTTACTCATTATACTGGCTGTGTGACTGGCCCAGGAGCAGTCTCGAGAAGAAACACCAAAGAAAGGTACAGCCTTTTCTGTAATGACTTTCTTCCACGGGGCCTCGTTTGCTTTTCCTCTTTTGCTGGTCTTGGTACTTCGGGAAACACTAGAAATAATTCAACAAGAAACTTCTTGTCTTAAGTTATTAAGATATTCCCACCTCCTTCTCTTCTTGAAAATCATCCAAAAACAAAACACAAAAGGAAAAAAAAAAAAGAAAATTATCCATCTTTGATAAAGTCAGGAGACATCTGTTACCCCAAACCCAAACCCCACTCTTTCCAGCAAGAAAAATTGGCTTGCTTCCTGATCACATAACCGTGAGGCCCAACAGTCCACAACCCTCACTCCCCATCCTGCCCCACCCCGGTACACACACACACACTCACATAACACAAACATACACACACCACACACAAATACACCACACACAGACACACACACTAAACACAGACACACACACCATACACAGACACACATGCTCACACCTATTACACACACAAACATACACACCATACACTCACAAACACACCACATACCACACACTCACAAACGTCTACCACACAGACTCACACATACCACAAAATACACGCATACACCACGCACAGACACATAAGCACGTACCACACATGCACACTCACACACACAATTTCCAATCAACTTTTTTGTGTCCCACTCTTAAATACGAGATTTGAGGATTTCTAGGCATTTGAGGAAACATTTCAACAAACAAGAGGCTAAAACAAACCAAGAGAAAAAAAGAATTCAGAGGAAATGAGTCAATGTTAATATGAGTTGTTAATGTTAATATCCTGAGAGAGATGTGAAAAGATATTATAGCCACAAAACAAGAACAGAAATTTTTTTTAAAGGTACCATTAGAGAGCAAGAAAGACCTCATCTCCTGGAAATTAAAAATAGATAGCCAAGGCTTCCCTGGTGGCACAGTGGTTGAGAATCTGCCTGCCAATGCAGGGGACATGGGTTCGATCCCTGGTCCAGGAGTATCCCACATGCTGCGGAGCAACTAAGCCTGTGCACCACAACTACTGAGCCTGCACTCTAGGGCCCGCGAGACACAACTACTGAGCCCGTGTGCTGCAGCTACTGAAGCCTGCGCGCCTAGAGCCTGTGCTCTGCAGCAAGAGAAGCCACCACAATGAGAAGCCCACACACCACAATGAAGAGTAGCCCCCGCTCGCCCCAACTAGAGAAACCTCGTGCGCAGCAACAAAGACCCAACACAGCCAAAAATAAATAAATGTATATAAAAAATTAGATAGCCAAAAGAATTTTTAAGTCAGTGGAAGGACTGAAAGCTAAAGTTGAAAAAACCCTCTAAAGTAAAATAAAGGGATAAAGCTGGACGCGAAGAGAGACAGGTGAAAGTTTTAAAGCTCATCCAGGAAGTCCAACATCTAATAGAAATTCCACAGAGAAAAGAGTGAGGAAGGAATGATCGGAGAATCAATACGAGGGAATTTCCTCAAACTGAAACACAAGTCCCCAGAATTAAAGGAGTCCTCAAGTATCCAGCACAATGCATGACGAGAGACCCAGAATAAGACATATTATAACGAAAGTTCACAGTATCAAGTGTGAAAAAAAAGATCATAAAGACTTCTGAAGAGACAAAATGGGGCAGAAGGATTCAGATGCCACATGAGAATTGCACTGACTTCTCAAAAGCATCACTGAAAACCAGAAGACAGAGGAGAAATCCCTTCAAAGTGCTGAGCGAAAACGATTTCTAAACGTGAGTTCTAATCCCAGCCAAACTATTTATATGAGGGTGCAGATAAAGACATTTTTTACTCATTTAAAGAAAAAAAATAATTTATCTCCCATGCATTTTCTCAGGAAGCTACTGGAATCTCTACTCCACCAAAATGAGGGAATAAATTAAAAGAGAGAGAAGTGGGTCCAGGAAATGAGAGAACTAAGAGGAGACAGAGGTCATGGTGATCCTCGGGGATTATGAAGGGGAGGGCCAGCCAGTGAGGCAGGAGCCGAGAGTGCTGGAGGAGCGTCTCCAAAGAAAAGATGCTGCTGCACTGCTATGGCGTGTGTCGGCAGGCAGAGTGCTGTGGAGGTTTGGGCAGAATCATTTTTAGGGAGCAGGAAGTGTGGATTGGTGTAGGGAACAGACGCCCCAAAGCAACGTCTCTTTAGAAAGCAAGAGGAATTGATAGATGAGCAGACATGTTTGGTCTTTTTTTTTTTTTTAATTTATTTTTGGCTGCTTTGGGTCCTTGTTGCTGCGCGTGGGTTTTCTTTAGTTGCAGCAAGCGGGGGCTACTCTTCATTGCGGTGCATGGGCTTCTCATTGCGGTGACTTCTCTTGTCGCGGAGCATGGGCTCCAGGCACACGGCCTCAGTAGTTGTGGCATGCGGGGTCAGTAGTTGTGGCTCGCAGGCTCTAGAGTTCAGGCTCAGTAGCTGCAGTGCACGGGCTTAGTTACTCCGCGGCTGATGTGGGATCTTCCCGGACCAGGGCTCGAACCCATGTCCCCTCCATTGGCAGGTGGATTCTTAACAGCTGTGCCACCAGGGAAGCCCCAGGTTTGGTCTTGTAGAAATGGAGGCCATTGAAGGGTGTGGAAAGATGTCAGCATGAGTTCAAAAAAAGGAAACAACAGCAACAATTTAAATTAGGCTACTGCTAACTCTGAGAAAAGCAGACTTTTTAACAAGAAAGGAAACAATAACAGTATATTTCTTGGCTCAGCAGAAAATATATTTACATATACATAATGTAAACACTGAATAGTGATGTAACCAAAACTTGTAAAACTATATGAGGTTTTCAACAAACGGCACTGACACAATTGGATATGCACGTACAAAAGAATGAAATTGGACCCCTGCCTCACATCATATACAAAAAATTAAGTCAAAATGGCTCATAGACCTAAATGTAAGGGCTAAAACTTTAAAACTCTTGTAAGAAAACATAAGAGGATATCTTTGTGATCTTGGATTTCAAGCAGTGGTTTATTAGATTAGATCTGTACCAAAAGTGCAAGTGAAAAAAGATAAAATATATATACACTGGACCGCATCAAAATTAAAAAATCCTGTGCTTCAAAGGACATCATCAAGAAAGTAAAAAGACAGGACTTTCCTGGTGGCACAGTGGTTAAGAATCCGCCTGCCAATGCAGGGGACACGGGTTCAAGCCCTGGTCCGGGAAGACCCCACATGCCATGGAGCAACTAAGCCCATGTGCCACAACTACTGAGCCTGTGCTCTAGAGCCCATGTGCCACAACTACTGAACCCTGCACGCCACAACTACTGAGCCCGTGAACCACAACTACTGAGCCCACGTGCCTAGAACCCATGCTCCGTGACAAGAGAAGCCACTGCAATGAGAAGCTCGCACACTGCAACGAAGAGTAGCCCCCGCTCGCCGCAACTAGAGAAAGCCTGCATGCAGCAACAAAGACCCAACACAGCCAAGAATAAATAAATAAATTAATTTTTTTTAAAAAGTAAAAAGATAATTCCCAGATGGGAGAAAAGATTCGCAAATAATAGATCTGATAAGGGACTCGTATCCAGAAAGTATAAAGAACTCCCCACAACTCTTACAACTCATCACAAGAAACAGTTTTCAAACATTTTTGTCTCAAGACCCCTTTACATTCATGAGTTTATTTAGGACCCCAAAGAGGTTTTATTTACGTGTGTTAGAGCTATTAATATTTATCATATTATAGACAAAACTGAGAATTTAAAATTTATTAATTCATTTAAAGTAGCAGCAATAAGGGAAGTTCCCTGGTGGCCTCGTGGTTAAGATTCTGGGCTTTCACTGCCAGTCCCTGGTAGGGAAACTGAGATACTGCGAGCCGCGTGGCACAGCCTAAATAAATAAAAAATAAATAAATAAAATAGCAACAATAAATCCACTACATGTTGTTACATTAAAACTACACATAGGTTTAAAATTACAAGATACTGCCAGCTGTTCTCTAAAGTGACTGTAGGCGTACCTTCATCACCGTACGCAAGCATTCCTATTTTTTCATACGTTCTCCAACACTTGGTCGGGTAGGGCTCGTTAATTTTTGCCAATTTGATGATTAGGAAAGGGTATCTCATTATTGTTTTAATTTCCATTTCCTCTGACATCAAGGTCCTTTATGAACTCTCCTCAAATTACCAAATTTAAGTATGCCAGGGTCCTGATACAGGTCATTTTAAAAAATTTTGTTTTGAAGTAGTTGTTTGGAACTCAGAATACATTATTTTATTATTATCATTAAACCTAGAGACATGTTATGAATAGTGGTCACTGTTCCAGACTAGATTTCCACAAAGCCTGAGCTTCCCTATCATGCACAGGATTAAGAGGTATGAAGGCTACCAGCACAGTGTACTGGGAGAGCTGCTGCCCTTGAACTCCGATGTCTGTTTCTAGACCCCACTCCGTTATTACTCACCTCTGTCACCTCTCGGAACCTCTATTTTCTCAGCTGCAAGATGGGAATAATGACACACATTTTGCCCATCTCACAGGGTTATTACAAGGATCCAATAAGACATGAAAATCCATTAAAACTCTGTGATGCAAAAGACAAACTCTAACTGATGGGATATCCACACGATGGAGTACTATGCAGCTATGAGAAAAGAATACAGAAGATCTCTATAAACTGATGTAAAGTGATTTCAAGATTACATTGTTAAGCAGAGGGAAAAAAAATCGAATGACAAAGAGTACACTTTACTATCTTTTGTGTATGGAAGATAATGGAGAGATGGGTGGATGCATGGATAGATAGGTAGATAGTAACAGAGATCTCCACCAGTTTATTTTTGTAAAAAGGAAACAGGATGGGTGGAGCAGAAACTAATGAGGCTAGTCACCTATTGGGGTAGAAAGGAGTTGAGTGGAAGGAAAGGGGATGAGAATGTCACACCTCTGAGGATACCTTTTTGTATAGTATGGGCTTTTAGAGCCATATTCATGTTTACATACTCCAAAATTAAATGTCAATAGGATAGAGAAGGAAAAAAAATTCTAAAATGGAATACAAACAGAAGCAAGTAAACTTAATTGCATTTAAAATGGAGAGCGTAGCCACGCTGAAGGAGAGGGGAACTAACCCATGTAAATTTTTTTTTAATGTCTTTATTGAGGTATAATTCACATATCATAAAACTCACCCTCTCCCAAGAATTTTTCGAACACAGCATTTTTACTATAGAGACAAAACCAATTGCAAACAAATCGCGAACTCTATTTGTAGGGTTTGTTTCAGCAGTGATGTGAGTTAGCAATTCTGAAACGGCTTGCTACATACAGTAGGTGAACAAACGAGTACAAGTATTGATAATGTCATGACAAACAAATATGGAAATGCTAAGAATCCCTCGAGCTGCACTAGAATGGGAGCATTAGCATGAACTCGTGGTTTTAAAAGATGGAGATATAGTTATATTTGTGGGGGTGTGTGCATATTCTCTAGTTTTGTCTGCAGAAGGGGCCTGGAAACAGTGATACCCCAAAAGCAATGAACGAATCTAGTGCCTGGGTGTTGGATTCTAAATACTGTTTTCCACCACAAAGAATCAGAGCTTCTTGAAAAAAATGGCTGATGGCAAGTCTGAGACAAGGAAAGTACAAGATGAACCTGAATTGCTTTGTTAGGCTATAAAATAAAGAAGTGTTCAAAACATGAGGTGCGGGCAGGAGCTGCTGAGAGGACACAGGAGCCAGAAAGCAGGAGCTCCCGCTGACCAAGAGCTGGGAAAGTTGAGTAACAGTGATAAGAGTGGGCTATAACCCACTAAGTAAAATAAGACCCCATTAGTTCATACTGATTAAACCACAAACAAAAAAGCACATAAGCAAGAAGGGAAAGGTCATCTAATGCAACTAACAAATTTAGAGAGAACGGTGGACTGAGAAAATTACCCTTTTGCAACTATCATAGGAATAATTGATTTAGGCAAGAATCATCAATGAATGTGGAGACTAGTTGTGGGTCTCTCACCCCTAATTACTGCCTTTGAGAGGACACTTACCAGGAGCTAGACAATTAATTCATGTTTAATCATCTCAGCTCAGTGAGCTGGCTACCATTGTGCTTATCCTCATTTTACAGATTAGGAAACTGAAATTTAGGGCTTCCCTGGTGGCGCAGTGGTTAAGAATCTGCCTGCCAATGCCAGGGACATGGGTTCGAGCCCTGGTCCAGGAAGATCCCACATGCCGCAGAGCAACTGAGCCCATGCACCACAACTACTGAGCCCACGTGCCACAGCTGCTGAAGCCTGCGTGCCTAGAGCCCGTGCTCCGCAACAAGAGAAGCCCCCGCAATGAGAAGCCTGCACACCGCAATGAAGAGTAGCCCCTGCTCACTGCAACTAGAGAAAGCCACGGGCAGCAACGGAGACCCAATGCAGTCAGAAATAAAATAAATAATAAATAAATTTTTAAAAAAAAAAGGAAACTGAAATTTAGGTATGAAGCAACCAAGGCCACGTGTTCTGGAGACAGGACTCAGAGCCAGCCAGAGCCGTCCCTCGTCCCCCAAGCCCCATGACCTTCTGCCTGGGCTGAGTAGGGACCATGGGGTCTCCGGTGCCCTGAACTCTAGTGGGTGAGGGAGGACAACCTGTGGGGAGGATGGGTGTGGCTTTGGGAGCCCCACAGCAATTGCTGCTGGCCGGGGCTAGAGGCGTGATGTAGGCAGGGCGACAGCTGTCGTCCTGGTTCCTCGTCCTTCCAGTTCCCCTAATTTAGGCATGAGCCTCTTGCTTTGCCTTTAAAAGCAGAGTTAGGGGAGGTGTTAGAATTAGCCAGATATTCATCTCATATCTCATTTATCTTGGCCCATGTAAACATGGACTCAAACCTCTCCAGTCACCAGAAAACTTGCGTATCTTTCTTCCAGGTGCAGCCACGAAGACCAGGGCCGATCTCCTGTATTGTCTGTGCACATCAGGGCCTAATTTACACACAGCCTCAGATTCAGCTGTCCTGAGTTGTCTCTGAATAATCTCTATAAATAACTACAGAGGCACTGACAGGATTAAAAGGTTTCCCTCATGCCACTCCCATGGTTAAATGTAAACATTCAAAATATACCGCAACTTGGAGAATCCTGCTTTGAGAATGTTTATTATTATTTGTTTTTATTTTAAGTACACCATAAAAATGGAAGGGATGCAGAGCCTCTGTCTTTCTCTGGATAGTCCCAAGTCATATGTCTGTTTCCTGCTCTAGAGGAATGTCTTTTGTGGTTATATGAGATCACATGATGGTCAAGGGAGTTTGTTGAAGAAAATAAGGATCTTATGCTGTCAAATTTTCAACCAACATATCACCAGTTTTAGAAACTCTGGAATAAATACCACCAATAATAAGGAGACAAACCCTTACAAAACTATAGCAAATGGAAATTCTAGCAATAGTCAAGATGACTAGCTGGCTTTTGGCCAATTTGGTTATCATTTTTGATAAAATGTCATTCTTTTCCTGGTTTTCAAATCACCTTTTATTTATAGCTTTTCAAGCTGCTTTCTTTCCTTGGAGTTAAAGTAGCATTTTAAAATTTTAAAAATTAAATTAAATTAAAAAATAAAAATATCCAAAAAAGTGGCATTTTAATTTAGAGATTGTTTATTGAAATTGTATTATAGTATCTAATTGAATAAAAAACAAATATTAAGTTCTGTTTACAAAATGCTCCTTGCTCTTAAATGGGTAGATTCATGTTTCTCTGTTGGAATAAAAATTAAAGAAATATGACCTCTTAGAGAAAGACAGGTCATCTCAGTAATTAACACAAGAGGGTGGGGCACATATAGAATGATTACACCCTCGAAGTTCAATGTCACTGAGAAGGACTACGCATCCATTTGATGCAATAAAGTGTCAAAATGTCTGAAATGCACACTCAGTGTTACCAGATGAAGTCTGAACAAACACATGAGGCCTTTGGGCTTCTATAATTTAAAACATATTTTATCAACTATCAACTCTCCCCATCCCAACTCCTCCCAAATTTTGATATTTTGTCAGGTTCGAAGAAGAAATTAAATCTAACTAGATGTGTTTTTACCCTTTCCCCTAAGCTGGAACACATAAGCTTCATGTTAACTAATCTGTGCAATATCCACTTGGCAATGAAAGATAGCTTTCATCTCTTTATTACTAGAGAAGAAATTGTTTACTTAATCGGAAGGTAAGTTAGAGACCCAAAAGGAATCTTTGAAATAAAAATTTTGAAAACATTTTTTGAGGTCTGTTGAATCAAAATCAATCCCATTTTTGAGGATTTCAGTATCAAAAATATTGATTAATAATAAACCATATAAAAACCTTGTAAGATTCCCATTTTATAGAGGAGGAAAATGACATTCTGTTATTTACAGAATTACAGCGAATGAACGACAGAACTGGTATTTAAACCCAAACCATTCAGCATTTCACAGGACACCACCCTTCATGGTTTTCTCCCACTCCCACTTCCTCTCCAGATGCCTTCAACACGTTGCCAGAGGTCACCTCCCTGACTCCCCAGAGGCCCAGAGAAGAGTGAGGAGATGACATTACGCATCAGTGATTTTTAGCCCCATACAGAGTCTGGGACTATAGTCTACCTTTTCTGTTTTTCCCCAAATTCTCACCTGCTGGAGGTTAATTCACCTCAGATCCTGGCCTGCTTTCTGGGGCGCAGTGAGCTTAGCAGGGCAGATTCTGGGAGGCAGTGTTCCTAGAGACGGGCCATTATGTATAATTTATGTTTATAGGCAACATCCCTTTAGTGATTAACTTGTAATAGAATACAAAATGTTCTCCCCTGTTACAGAATGTGATCAGTAAACCCATTTTAGTGAATGAATATAAGGGTTATATTTTATTTCCTTGAGTAAAAGTGTAATTTTCTCTTTGGGTATAAGTTTTGGAAGTGGCCCACCATAAGTAGTGAATAATCAGAAAGCATTTCTGCATCTCCTTCAGAGCACAAACAAGCAAAAGAGGTGTTTCCTGACGCCGAGGATCTTACAGTTTTATTCACATACATTTAAAAATGTTTTAATGAATAATGGTTCGTGAGAGTATATGACAAATGCCAAAGTAATTGCACATACAGGAAGTTCTATAAATCATCAAAAGAAGGGTTGTCTCTGTCGTAAAAGGGAGCTTTGAGATAAGTGGGCTTTGAAGGATGGATGGGATTTAAAGAGAGAAAGTGACATGAAGATGACATTTAAATAAGCAGAGGTGTGGTCATAGAGTGAACAGGATGTGTTTAAGAATAGAGGGTATAGGGCTTCCCTGGTGGCGCAGTGGTTGAGAGTCCGCCTGCCGATGCCGGGAACACGGGTTCGTGCCCCGGTCCGGGAGGATCCCACAATGCCGTGGAGCGGCTGGGCCCATGAGCCATGGCCGCTGGGCCTGCGCGTCCGGAGCCTGTGCTCCGCAATGGGGGAGGCCACAAGAGTGAGAGGCCCGCGTACCGCAAAACAAAACAAAAAAAAGAATACAGGGTATGCCAGGCTGTTTGGAGAAAAAAATTTCAATTAAGAAGCAATAAAAAATAAGGTTGAAAAGGTAAGATATGTCTAGATTATATAGAACTTTGAGTGTACTTAGAAATTTGGACTTCGTTTTATAAGAAATAAGCATGTATAGGTATAACCTTTAAAAATTGTGAATCACTGTATTTTGTACACCTGTAACTTATATAACATTGTACAGCAACTACACTTCAATTAAAAAATAAATGAATAAAAAAGGCACATACATTAGTCAAAATTACTTTGCATATAACATAATAAATTCAAGCTAGTTTAAAAGGCAAGAGAAATTTTTTTTAATATTTATTTATTTATTTATTTATTTATTTATTTATTTATTTATTTATCTTGGCTGCACCAGGTCTTAGTTGCACCATGAGAGATCTTTAGTTGCCGCGTACGGAATTCTTAGTTGTGGCAGGCATTCAGGATCTAGTTCCCCCGACCAGGGATCGAACCTGGGACCCCTGCATTAGGAGTGCAGAGTCTTACCACCAGGACCACCAGGGAAGTCCCGGCAAGAGGAATTTTTTACAGAATTTGGAATATCTTGCACATGGTAATTACATATAGCTGTTATATTGAATTGAGGTTTTAGAATAATCTTCCTTTAATATGGATGGGAAAAATAAAGAGAAGAACAAAAGATGTGATGAGAAGAGGATGGTTGTGAGAACAGCTATTAGATGACCTTGAGCTCAATAAAAGAGAAGTTGAGGTCATTCTAATTCAAAAATCTTTTGCTCCACATCTCATTCCTTGGGATACCTTGACCATTCCCAAAAGGCACGTTTATGACAGAGAAAACTGAATATTTCTGGCTGCTTTCTCTCTTCCTTTTGTGCAGCCAGAGACGGTAAGTTTCCCATCAAAGGAACACATTTTCATCAGAGGAGGTTTTTCCTTTCCTCTCCGCTTTGTATTATCATCAGGCACACAAACTACTTTAATCATGTCTCATTCTGCACAGAGCAGGACAAAGTCAGGTAATGCTATTTCTTTTTAAAAATGGGGGAGGGTGTCCCTGGTGGCGCAGTGGTTAAGAATCCACCTGCCAATGCAGGGGACACGGGTTCGAGTCCTGGTCCGGGAAGATCCCACATGCTGTGGAGCAACTAAGCCCATGCGCCACAACTATTGAACCTGAGCTCTAGAGCCCGCGAGCCACAACTACTGAGCCCATGTGCCACAACTACTGAGGCCTGCGCACCTAGAGCCCGTGCTCGGCAACAAGAGAAGCCACCTTAATGAGAAGGCTGTGCACTGCAACAAAGAGTAGCCCCCACTCACCTCAACTAACAAGAAAGCCCGCATGCAGCAAAGAAAACCCAACACAGCCAAAAATAAATAAATAAAAAATAAATTTATAAAACAAAAAAAAAAGAGGGGAAAGAACAATTCATTGTATGTTGGAGAGCCCTAGTTTTTATAGTTCATTTTTCTTCATTATACATCTCAATCTTACTTCATTTTGAGAATTCAGAGGGCAAACTTCGCTCAGCCTGTTAATATTAGAATAAGCAGCTGTGAAAGCAAGATTTGTTTTAAAAGCTGTGAGTATAGGTCAGACAAAATCAATATTACTTCATTTGTTCAAAGAAGATTTTTAAAAAAGCAAATTAAAAGGAACATTAAGATCAGAGAGGAAGGCAGTCTGAGAAATGTAAACGAGCAAATATTCTCATATCTTTTTTTTTCTTTTAAGAAACAATTATGGGGCTTCCCTGGTGGCGCAGTGGTTAAGAGTCTGCCTGCCAATGCAGGGGACACGGGTTCGAGCTCTGGTTCAGGAAGATCCCACATGCTGTGGAGCAACTAAGCCTGTGCGCCACAACTACTGAGCCTGTGCTCTACAGCCCGTGAGCCACAACTACTGAGCCCGTGTGCCTGGAGCCCATGCTCTGCAAAAAGAGAAGCCACCGCAATGAGAAGCCCGCGCACTGCAACAAAGAGTAGCCCCCATTCACCACAACTAGAGAAAGTCCGTGCACAGCAATGAAGACCCAACACAGCCAAAAATAAATAAATAAAATAAATAAATTTATGGGAAAAAAGTTATTTAAAAAGAAAGAAACTATTATGAACTTGTGTGACTTTATAGGAAGAAAACCTTAATGTAGCATTAAACTGCAATTGCTATTATTCCAACTTTATTTAAATTATTCCAATTTTAGGGCTTCCCTGGTGGCGCAGTGGTTAAGAATCCGCCTGCTAATGCAGGGGACACGGGTTCAAGCCCTGGTCCGGGGAGATCCCACATGCCGCAGAGCAACTAAGCCCGTGCACCACAACTACTGAGCCTATGCTCTAGAGCCCACAAGCCACAACTACTGAGGCCACAAGCCACAACTACTGAAGCCCTCGCATCTAGAGCTCGTGCTCCACAACAAAAGAAGCCACAGCAATGAGAAGCCCGTGCACCACAATGAAGGGTATCCCCCGCTCGCCACAACTGGAGAAAGCCCGCACGCACCGAGTACCCAACGCAGCCAAAAATAAACAAAATAAAAATTAAAAAATTTATAAAAAATTCCAATTTTATTTCAAATCCTTTTACATACACTTATAAACTTTACATTGTAATAAGTAAGATACACCTAATATGTTCTGTTTTGGGTTTTTTCATCTTTTTATTTTATATAATCATGTCCATGTACTAACATTAGTTAGCACACTTGTCATTTTAATATCCTTATAGCATCCTATCATGTTGACATAACCCTAAGCATTTGGGAACTGGAGAGCGAGTTAGAGGGTTTTAATACCATTACAAGGCTTTTCTCCAACTACAAACTGACTTCGTATGTGTAGAAGAACAGCCAAGTGGAGCAGTATAAACGCAGAGCAAGGAAAGCCTTTATGTGAAGGATGTTATCATGGTTGGTATTTTCAGGAGTATGGTCTTCTTAATAACTTCTGTCTGTGAGTTTTTCTTTACCAAAAAACCAAACTGGGGCAAGGTAATAATCCACTTCAGCGTGCTGGAGGAACAGGCTGAAGAGACCTGTGCCAGTTACTGAGTTATTGTCTATTAGCACGAAAATCACCCTTTCATACTCTGTGATGTTGGAGCTAGGACTCTGAAAACCACATTTCCACTTTGCCAGCAACTCCATGCCTGGCTCTGTCACTAGGAGCACTAGGGGACGTCTATCTTTCAGCCTATCGTACCTCCTGCTGATAACACCTAACATGGAGCCATGTGGCAAAGGAGAGATGTTACATCTCACAGAGCAGCACAAAGAAAAGTCGATTTAGGGCTGAGAGACAATGGCTTACTAACTGGCACAGGTGCTAGGTCAAGAAGGAGTGGTGACAGACCATATCTCGGCTTTGTTCCTATATTTTAAAAGAGGTGTGATGTTAGTACCTTCCATCTAGTATAATGCTGAATCCATTTTAAATATGTACTCTTCACCATGTAAAGAAATGAATGTTCCATTCCTATTGTTTTTAGATATTTATGTTTTGTCAAGAAGACATTGCTTCTTGACATCTATCAAAAGAGCTACATTTTTATTATTTTTGTGTTACTATTATGGGTAATATAGTTGACCTTACGAGTGTTATCTTAGTTACATGTAAGTGGACTGGCGTGGCCGTCCGGCAGGAACAGGATGGAACCCCACTCCACGTGAAATTTGGTTTGGATGTTGAGAATGATGACACCACACATACACCAAAAAGTGTTTAAAGATTTATTACTCATGCAATGAAACTTTTAGGGAAGAGCAGAGCAAGTTCCCAAGTTGGTACAAAAGTGGCTTGAGACCGCATAGCGCAGGGAGATGAGCTCAGTGCTTTGTGACCACCTAGAGGGGTGGGATAGGGAGGGTGGGAGGGAGATGCAAGAGGGAGGGGATATGGGGATATATGTATATGTATAGCTGATTCACTTTGTTACAAAGCAGAAACTAGCACACCATTGTAAAGCAATTATACTCCAATAAAGATGTTAAGAAATAAATAAATAAATAAACTTAAACTAAAAAAAAACAGTGGATTGAGAGAGAGGAAAAGGAGACTGGTTTGCCTTTTATTATGGTTAAAGGCTGGGCCTGTGGTTTGAACTTGCGTGGTCTGGGACTTGTGTGGGACTTGAACTTCCTTCTGGAGCCAAAGGAGGGAGAACCCAGGCTTTCTTATCAGCTTGTCCAAATGTGGGGCTGAACGGGAAGAGAGAGGGGTGGAATTTGAAATCTACCAGCAGTCAAACTTCAAAAATGGAGTCATATCAACCGATGGAACAGAATAGAGAGCCCAGAAACAAACCCACACATTTATAGTCAACTGATCTTCGAAGGGGGGCTGGGGGGCAAGTCTACACAATGGGGAAAGGATAATCTCTTCAATAAGCAGTGTTGGGAAAATTGGATACCCACATGCAAAAGAATGAAATGGACCTTTATCTCACACCATATACAAAAATCAACTCAAAATAGACTGAAGACTTAAACATAAGACCTGAAACTATAAAACTTCCAGAAGAAAACATAGGGGGAAAACTTCTTAGCATTGACCTTCACAATTATTTCTTGAATATGACACCAAAAGCATAGGCAACAAAAGCAAAAATAGACAAATGGGACTGCATCAAACTAAAAAGCATCTTCACAGCAAAGGAAACAATAAGGAAAGTGAAAAGACAAACTACAGACTGGAAGAAAATAATTGCAAACCATATATCTGATAAAGGGTTAATATTCAAAATATATAAGGAACTCCTATGATTCAATAGCAAAAAAAAAAGACCCACCACCACCAACAACAAAAAACTAACCCCAAACAAACAAACAAAAAACAACCAAACAACCTGATTAAAAAGTAGACAAAAGATTTGAACAGACATTTCCCCAAAGACAAGTGGCCAATGGGTATATGAAATGGTACGGGACACCATTAATAATCAGGGAAGTACAGATCAAAACCACAAGGAGATAGCATCTGTCAGGATGGCTATTAATAAAAAACAAAATACAACAAGTGTTGACGAGGATGTGGTAAAAAGGAAACTCTTGTACATTGTTAGTGGGAAGGTAAATTGGTATAGCCGCTATGGAAAACAGTATGGAATCACCTCAAAAAAGTTAAAAATAGATCTACCATATGGTCCAGCAATCCCACTTTTGGGTATGCACCCAAAAGAATCAACACCAGGATCTCAAATATCTGCACTCCCATGTTCATTGCAGCATTATTTACAATAGCAAAGATATGTCCATTGACAGCTGAACGGATAAAGAAAATGTGGTGTGTACATACAGTGGAAGATAAACCAGCCATTAAAAAAAAATCAGGAAATCCTGCCATTTCTACAAAATGGATGAACTTGGAAGACACTATGCTAAGTGAAATAAGCCAGATACAAAAAAACAAACACTACACAATACCATTTATACCAGGAATCTGAAATAGTCAAACTCACAGAAGCAGAGAATAGGATGGTGGTTACCAGAGGCTGGCAGGAGGGGGTGTTGGTCAAAGGATACATAGTTTCCTCATCAACACTCTGGTGGTTACCAGAGGCTGGCAGGAGGGAGGTGTTGGTCAAAGGATACATAGTTTCAGTCAAAAAAAACTGAGTCAGACGGTTATATAAATCTCACTTTGTGTATGGGCTGAATTGCCTCCCTCCAAAAATATGTCGAAGTCCTAACTCCTAATACCTCAGGATATGACCTTATTTGGAGATATAGTCTTTAAAGAGACAATTAGTTTAAATGTGGTCATTAGGGTGGGTGGGGCCTAATCCAATATGACTAGTGTCCTTATAAAAAGAGGAGACTAGGACAGAGACATGAAAGAGGGAAGACCAAGTGAAGACACAGGGAGAAGACGGCCGTCTACAAACTAAGGAGAGAAGCCTCCTAGAAGAAACCAATCCTGCCGACACCTTGATCTTGGACTTCTGGCCTCCAGAACTGTGAGGGAATATGTTTCTGTTGTTTAAGCCACCCAGTCTGTGGTCCTTACTTATGGCACGCCTAGCAAACTAATATAATTGGTTGTAATAACTATACTTTGATACATCATTAAATTTGATGAAGATCCATTAAACTAGATGAAGTTGAGCGTCCTAAATTATGTTCTGAATATGAGTGTATTCAATTTCTGACTTCTCTTGGGGTACAGCATAGAAGAAAAACACAATAAAAGAGAAGAGAGGAGAATAAAAGAGAAGAGACGAGGGTGACCATCTAGAGAAGAGAGGGTGATCACGGAGGAAAGGATCATTAGCAGCACCGTGCACTGGCCTTTGGTTTAGGCCTGAAAAATCCCCTGAGGGTCTGTTTGTTGAGCTTCTCTTCCCTGGCAGCGGAGTGGATTTCTTGATCAGGTTTTGACCACTGGGAATATTCGCTTTTTCTGATTTGCTTAAGTAGCACATTTGAGAGGAGCGTTATAAATAAAGAACTACCTCTGGCTGGGAAAGTGAGTGAGTGTGTGTGTGTGTGTGTGTGTGTGTGTGTGTGTGTGTGTGTAAGCACGTGACATATCCCTAGCAGACCTCTTCCACTTATTGTCCCATTCTTTGCAGCTGAGTCTGGGAATAGCTACAGAGGCTGAGATTCTCTGTTAAGACCAGCATGGATCTCTTATCACCAGGATTGGATTGTCTTTTCTGGAAAGAACTTCTCTTCTGGAAAGAACTCCTGGAGAACCAGAGTGAAATGTCCATCAGTTTCATCTGGGGCAGACTCTGTTATAAGCAATGTCAGTGGTTTAATCTCACTGATCTCAGCTCCTCCGCGCCTACAAGGCTGTGGCCGTATCACGGGATGGATAAGAGTGTAGGCTCTGAAGTCAGATTGACCTGTGTTGGAACCTTGGCTTTTCCCAATGATGTGCTTTTGCACAGATTTTAACTGAATCTGTTTGCAAGTCTACAAATGGGAATAATGAGAGTGCTCACATCCAATCATTTGTGATAGGAGCATACAAAACACTTAAGCATGGAAAATATAAAAGATGGAACAAATATTATTTATGACGGTTATTGTGATGTTCCTTAGGCTTCTTAGAAACTGAAGTAAGAGCGTTCAGCCGTATTTTCACAGCTCCTTTTGTTTAACAATCTTGGCCTGAGATCAGTTAGCGACACTCTCCTCTTCTTAACAGTTAGTGTGGGCCTCAACACAGGTGGGGAACCGCAGGTTACGATGGCTGAGGACTTTGCCCTTGCGTACAGACTCAGGCTGCATCCCAAGTCCAGCTGGAAAAAACCATGGAGGTTTTGGGGAATCAGAGCGCCGTATTTCATCCCACGTGCAGGGAGCGCTCCATCCATCTGCCAGGACGCCCAGTCTTTTCTAATCAGGGCATTAACTTTAGACACAGGAAATTAGCTGACACAATTCTGAAAGGTAAATTAATTTCTCAATCTAGCCCTCCACCCTCTGAGAACAATGTGTCTGCTTCCTCTGGCCCTTGTCGAAAGACCCCTCAAGAGCCACAGAAAACTGGCTTTCATGTCAGGAATACCTTCTTTAATTATTTCTTAATTGCAGTGTCTGGTTTCTTTGGTACCAATATTATTGGTATGTTGGATCTTATTTAATTAGCTAGGGTGGTTCATGTAACTGGCATCCTTATCATCTGTGCACATAATTCAGCTGTAATTCGGGTTCTCTCTGCTGGTGTATTATCAGCCCCACTGTGTCTTTGCTGCAGTAGCGCTGCTCTTGACAACTACCCGGGTGTCTTGGGTTTCTCTGAAAACATTAGTGTACTAATGCTCATAGGTACAGAGCATTCTTTTGTAAGACTTTTTCTCCTTTATAAAAGATGGTTGGTACCAATTCATTCAAGGTTCCTCTGAACAGTTCTGTTGCTTCTGCAACTGTAGGTGAGTTGTACTTTGATCTTTCTGGCAAATATTCTATCATTTATTATAGTTAAAGGAGTATATTTATATAACGTATCTGTCTCATTATGCTATGCTATGGCTGATCAGGATCTTCTCTAGTTAGGTCTCTTTAAACAAGACATATCCGGTTTCCTTACCCAGGCAGCAAAGCACTAATTTCATTATAAGTAGATTTGGTCTAATTTAATCTTGACCTCGGTAACATTTCCTAATAGTTCACTTGCTCAATTTTCTAGTGATATTAGAAAAAGAATTTAAAGAATGTTACAACATTGACAACATTAGCTGGAGACAGTAATTGTTATCATAATTTGGAATTCTTTGCCAGAAAGAAATCTGGAAGCAAAGCGTAGGTGACAAAAAGGATGCGGTGTTGAAAAGGGAATCCATGTTTTAGGTGGGCACCACGCCTGGATGGTTCTTGGGGTGTCCCCAACACGAAGATTCCGTGTTCTCTAAGGTGCACAGAATTGCTCAACTCCTCTGCAACGCTCCAGTGTATTCCTTTTCGCCCTGCTCCTTCTCCATCACCATTACGGTGTTATTTCTAAGCAAATACTTGCAAGGCAGCAGGACCAAATAAGGAAACACCAGTTGTTAATTTATGGTACCTTAGGATCAAAGCTAAACCCACTCTAATATTTTTACTACATTAAAAAAAAAAAAAGGGCTTCCCTGGTGGCGCAGTGGTTGGGAGTCCGCCTGCCGATGCAGGGGACATGGGCTCGTGCCCCGGTCCGGGAGGATCCCACATGCCGCGGAGCAGCTGGGCCCGTGAGCCATGGCCACTGGGCCTGCGCGTCCGGAGCCTGTGCTCCGCAAAGGGAGAAGCCACAACAGTGAGAGGCCCGCGTACCGCAAAAAACAACAACAACAACAAGAACAAAAAAAAGCCAGCTGACAAAAGACTTATGTATTCAAAGGAACACATTTTAAAGAGATGAGAAAGTACATACAGGTTTTCTAAAGTAAATGCTCTGAGAAAAGGGAGAGGAGACAAATCGCTCTCCCTGTTTCAGCAGGGAGAATTAAGACTCTGATTTTAGTTTGTATTTGTCCTTACATAGCCAATGCAATAATGCATCCATACCGGCTTTCCTTCCTTCCCTGCCCACTTCTCCCTGGGATCACTTAAAATCCACCCCTGGAAAGCCTGCTTAGCAGGGACCCCCAAGTAGGTTACTCATAACAAAGGCACTCTATAACAAAAAGTGCTCTATAACAAAGCATCATAATTAAAATTAAAAGGCAAAATAATTGGGGGAAATATTTACTACAAACGAGGGAGAAATAATATTCTAATATACTAAAATATGTGCAAATTAATTAAAATACTAAACCTTCCCCCAAATTGCAAATTTAAATTAGAAATCATTTTCCCCATCGGTTATTACACACTTTTAAAAGATAATATTGTATTTAATCAAATCTAAGATGCATTAATTACATGATGTACCATCATGTTATGAGCCATTGAGAAAGGAAAAATGCTACCTGTTCAACCATAACCCATTTTTTTCACTTTCATGTATGATTTTATTTAATGTAAAATAAAACGAAAGCGTCAAGCCTTGAACATGGGCTTCTGAAATGTGAATTTCTGATGTTTTTGAGTCAGATTTGGAATTCAAATTTAGAGTCTCTCCTCTAGAATTTTAATTATTGCAAACTTTGCCCTATCCTGAATGACAATTTACATTATATAATAATTATCACCTAAATGGGCACAGAATCAAGAAAACAGAAAACCAAATATAAACACTGACTACTATTAACACAACCCTTTAATGGGTTGAGTGCCAGCAACATACAAGTTTTGTTTTTGTTTTTGTTACTTATACTTATTTTAGAAGAGGCTTATATTTACGGGAAAACTGCGAAGATAGTACAGAGTTTTCATATACCTAATACTGTTTCCCCCATTATTAACATTGTTCATGAGTAACGTCCATTTGTCACAATTAATGAGCCAATATTAATATTCTCTTATTAACCAAAGTCCCAAATTGTATTCAGATTTTCTTATCTTTTACCTAACATCCCATTTCTGTTCAAGGATCTCACCCAGGACACCATATTATATTCAGTTACAATATCATGTCTTCTCAGGCTCCTTTTTTCTGTGAAAGTTTCTCAGACTTCCCTTGTGTTTGAAGACCTTGACAACTTTAAAGACTGGTCAGGCATTTTTACAATGTCTCTCGAGTGGGATTTGTCTAGTATTTTCCTCATTATAACACTGGGGTTTTAGGTTTGGGGGAGGACAAACATAAAAGTACAGTGCCATTTTCATCACCTCATATCAAGGGTACAGACCGTAAATATGACTCATCATGGCTGGTGTTGACCTTGATCATCCGGCTGAAGTAACATCTGTCAGGTTTCTCACTGTAAAGTTATTCTTTTCCCCCTTGTCCATACTGTCCTCTTTGGGAGGAGTCACTACGCACAGCCCACACTTAAGGAGGGGGAGGTCACGCTCCACTTCCGAAAGGGCAGGGTATCTACGTGGAACATTTGGGATTCTTATGCATGAAAGATTTGTCTTTTTTCCCTCATGAATTTATTTATTCAATCTTTTATTTTATTTTTTTTTTTTTTTCGCGGTACGCGGGCCTCTCACTGTTGTGGCCTCTCCCATTGCCGAGCACAGGATCCGGACGCGCAGGCTCAGCGGCCATGGCTCATGGGCCCAGCCGCTCCGCGGCATGTGGGATCTTCCCGGACCGGGGCACGAACCCGCGTCCCCTGCATCGGCAGGCGGACCCCCAACCACTGCGCCACCAGGAAAGCCCCCAATCATTTTTATATCAGTATGCACTCGTGGATATTTATTTTATACTTTGGGTTGTAATCCAGAACTATTTTATTTATTTTGTTGCTCAAATTGTTTCAGCTTTGGACTTTGGGTGCTCTTTCAGTTGGCTCCTTTGTCCCTTTGACATACCGCGATCAATGTGGGTTTTTGGTCTTGGCTTGGGGTTTTTTTTTTAACACTTCCTTATTTTCTGCCACTGCAAGATGCTCCAGAATCATCTCATGTATTTCCTGCCCAGTCCTAGAATCAGCCATTTCTCTAAGGAGCCCTGTTTACTTTTTTGAAGAATGATTTTTAGCACCAAGACCTGGGCACTAGGTATGCTCATTACCACCGGGGTCTCAATTCTTCTTGTCCTTTGCAGCTGACAGAGTGAGGAAATACATGTGTGTATACTAAACCATGTATATACAATACATGTATCTATAAATAATTCTAAATTTAACCATCTGTACTGATATTAAGCTAAACATGAGCTCACACTGATGTCTCCAGCTCTACTCCATTACCGCAGGGACCATTCTGGCCTCCTCCCCTTCCTTTTCTGTAAACTCCTACTTCACTGTAGAAAAACTGGCTCGCTACAGAAAAATTTTTTTCTATTTCTTTAATTTTGTATGAGATGCTGGATGTTCACTAAATTTATTTCACGATGTATGTAGTCAAATCATTATGCTGTACACCTTAAACATATACAGTGCTGTATGTCAATTATATCTCAATAAAACTCGAGGGTAAAAAAACATGATGTGTTCCTTACAAGTTTATCAGCATAACATGTTCTCCGTCTGCCAAAAAAGATATTCAGGGCTTCCCTGGTGGCGCAGTGGTTAGGAATCCACCTGCCGACGCAGGGGGACACGGGTTCGAGCCCTGGTCCGGGAACATCCCACGTGCCGCAGAGCAGCTGGGCCCGTGCGCCACAACTGCTGGGCCTGCGCTCTGGAGCTGCAGGCCGTGGCTGCTGAGCCCACGTGCTGCAGCTGCTGGGGCCCGCGCGCCTGGAGCCTGTGCTCTGCAACAAGGAGGGGCCACCGCAGTGAGAAGCCCGCACACTGCAACGAAGAGTGGCCCCTGCTCGCCGCAACTAGAGAAAGCCCACATGCAGCAGTGAAGGCCTAACGCAGCCAAAAATAAAATAAATTAAATTAAATAAATTTTTAAAAAAAGATATTCATACTCTAGTCCAAAAGAAAGTACTGTGGCTCATCAAAATATAATTTACTTAAAGGTTTTCATAGGTCTAAAAATAAAATCAGTTGTAACTGCTTTTTAAGGAGGAAGCAGTTTCAGCATGCTTGATCAGCATATATAATTAAGTTTCTCCACAACATAAAGTCTGTCTTAAGCTCTCACTTGCTAGATCTACGATATGAGTATAGGCTAAGCTGCTGTAACAAAAAGATTGTGAAACACCATGGCTTTAAAAAGTTAAAAGTTAATTTCTTTTTCAAGAAATAGTCTAGAGGTGAGCAGTCCAGGATTAGACAGACGGCTCTGGCCTGTGGGATCATTCAGTGATCTGGGTCCCATTCCTCCGGGTCCTGTGGGATCATTCAGTGATCTGGGTCCCATTCCTCCGCGTCCCTTTCGGCATCTGCTGTCTGTGCCCCCTCCCAGGGCTCCGTCCTCATTGTGTGGTTGGAGCTGACTCACCTCCATCCATGGCCCATGGGAAGGAGGGAAGAGAAACTCAAGGTCACACATCTTTGTCTCCTGTTCACACCCAGCTGTAAGGAGGCTGGGAACTACAGTAGCTACTTAGGTGGCTATGTGCCCTGCTAACGCTCTTAGAGGTTCAGTCCCTAAACAGGAGAAGGGAGGATGGGCGTGGGTGTGGGATCCATTAGCCATCCCAGCTACACTGCTGTGGTCCCGAGAGCTAGTATCAGTCTCTAGAGTTGACTGCCACCGTCACTGCTCTTAGTGTTCACTTCTGTCTGGCATATATGCAACTCTCCCCATCCAAGTTTCCCTTTAACATGTGTGTCCCTACTTCTCACCTGCCCTTGCCAGTCTCAGAGTATCTGACTCACTAGCAGAGACCACTCCTTTCTCAAATCTTTAAATCCCTGAACTCTGAGTTCTTGGACAATACAGCTAATTCCCTTTAGGGCACAGACCTTCCAAATACAAAAGTCTGAAATGGTCTGCAGGGTATCCTCCTCAAGCCTGGAATCTTCCATCCCTTCAAACATCAAAAACAAACAAGTGGGCTTCCCTGGTGGTGCAGTGGTTGAGAGTCCGCCCGCCGATGCAGGGGGCACGGGTTCGTGCCCCGGTCCGGGAAGATCCCACATGCCGCGGAGCGGCTGGGCCCGTGAGCCATGGCCGCTGAGCCTGCGCGTCCGGAGCCTGTGCTCCGCAACGGGAGAGGCCACAACAGTGAGAGGCCCGCGTACCACAAAAAAAAAAAAAAACGTGGCTCTTCCTCTGAGGGAAAGGAGAGCTCAGGCTTCCAGAGGACGGGAGAAATATTTTACTTTAATTCCTTCCAGGTGGGTCTACAGTAATGAAAACAAATTGTAGGCAAATATCAATAGATCTCCATCCTACATTAAATTATAAATAAATCTCTATGCTACACACGTATTAGGGGCCTGACTTATATCCCCCTAAAACTCATATGTTGTAGTCGTAACTCCCAGGACCTCACTAATGTGACCTTACTTGGACATAGGGTTTTTAAAGAGATAATTAAGTTAAAATGAGGTCATGAGGATGGGCCCTAATCCAATATGACTGGTGTCTTTATAAGAAGAGGAAATTTAAGGGCTTCCCTGGTGGCGCAGTGGTTGAGAGTCCGCCTGCCAATGCAGGGGACATGGGTTCGTGCCCCGGTCCGGGAAAATCCCACATGCTGCAGAACGGCTAGGCCCGTGAGCCATGGCCGCTGAGCCTGCGCGTCCGGAGCCTGTGCTCCGTAACGGGAGAGGCCACAACAGTGAGAGGCCCGCGTACTGCAAAAAAAAAAAAAAAAAAAGAAGAGGAAATTTAAGACACAGAGTCGTACAGAGGAAGAGCATGTGAAGACACAGGGAGAAGACAAAAATCTGCAGGCCAAGGAGAGAGGCCTCCTGCCGACACCTTGATCTCAGACTTTCAACCTCCAGAACTGTGAGAAAATAGATTTCTGTTATTTAAGCCACGCAGTCCGTGGTACGTTGTTACGGCAGCCGGAGCGGACTAGCTAACTAAGAAACGTGATTTCTGAGCAAAATGCAGGTATTGTAGCAGGAGATTTAGAAACATTTGCTGATTTGTAATTATATGTTAATAACAGTAGGATTTAGCTTGAGGAGTAGGGACCCAAGCCTGGGCTTCTGAATTTTAACTTTTTTAATTTCTTTACTGTCCACCTGGCCTGGTACCTGCTATGTAACTTCTCTAGACCTTGGATTCCTTATTTATTATACAATGAAAGGCTTTGACTAGATCCTCTTTAAGCAATCAGTTTCTGAGTCCACGCTTGATAAAATTGTTAGAAACCCCCAACTGAGTAACTCTATTCCAGCTTTTACAAAGTGCGCTTTGTGCAATGCTGGAAATTAAAGATAACGGACACCTCCACAAAAAGAGGTCAGATAAAGCTGGGAAACACTGTATTTTATATCCCACTTTTGGAAAGATGTAAGGCCCATTAGCATCTGAAAGGATCTTTTAAAAAAATCCTATAGGAAAGAAAACTGTTGGTTTAACCTAAGCTTATGGGAGCCCAGGACAGTCTTTCCCAGTTTGCAACCTTTATAAACATCCTGAGGGGCTAATATTCCACAGCTCTTGCTTGGACAATGCTGAAGTGTCATGTTCCAATATGAAAAGAAAACTATCCTGACACTTGTTAAATGGTAGCGAGACTTTTCAGGAGTATTGCAATAGGGGGTTAATTTATTACAACAGGGGAGAGAGATGGGGCTCAACTCCGAATACAGCAAGGATAAGTTTTATGATAGGCAAGGAACAGAACGAGAGGGTCGGTGGATGCAAAATTACTAACAGGGGACATCGAGAGTTGGGAGAGGGGGCCTTTGATAAACCGACCTAACAGGACTCTTGCTGAATGCTGGCCAGAGTGATCAGATTATAAGAGTGGGGGTAGAAGGGAGGAACTTGGCCAAAGAGCAAAGGTGGGAGGACACTTGCTAAAATAACTTAGCAGGATTCTTGCTAAAACTGGGCTCGGCAGGCTAAAGACAAGGCCTAAGGACGTGGCCTGGTCAAAAAGAGGGCTCAGTGGAGGCTGATTCAAGTTTGGTTTGTCACCAGGTCCATCTGTGACAATCATAAAAAGAAGCTTCTGTGAAATCTTTATCACTCAATCTTCTTTTTTCTCAGTAAGTAATTTCAAGATAATCTCATTTTCCAAGAGGAAAAAAAGATGGGAACCCAATAATAGGACTTGGACTCCTGATTTCGGTCTAATTACTGTCCACCATCTACTGTGAACACAGCCCGTGACCGAAGTCAGCTGGCAGAGAGGCTCATCTTGATGGTACTGACCCAGCGGCACTGGTTTTGGATCTGACAGTGTCAGGCACTTGTCCCCGTTCAGATATTCGTCAGGCAGTTTCCAACGACCCGGAGGAGTTAAACGACATGGGAGCCCCAGGGCCAACGGTGGCCAAGAAAAATCCAAAGATTATTTCAATCCACGGTGTCACCCCATCCGCTCCCTTCTCTGTCTGTCACCTTCCTTTATTCACAGCAGCTGTAGGACATTTCTATGGTAAGGTGGCAGCATCCTGTTTCACTGGAACAGCGATTTGTGTGCAGTGAGAAGGCTGTGTTCACGACAAATGTGGCGAAAACAGTGATGGTGTTTTTCCCCCATTAAACTTCACTGTTTATCAGGAAGCTGTTTAGGATGAAGGCTTGAAACCCAATCAGAATGGGATGGGGTTATATAAACACTTCCTTTGCACCTACACACATCCTTGAGACTAAAACTAAACCCTAAGACAATTAAATAATGATGAAAGTGGAATGGATGTAAGAACTGCCTGGTTCAGTGAGTCCACATCCTACTGGATCAGCATCAGCTGGGGAGCTTGCCAGGGTCCCGCTCCCTGAGATCCTTGTTCAGTTGATCTAAGGAGGGAGAGGGAGGGTTACTCTAACACATGTTAATAATCTGCCCAGGTGACTTTAATGTCTAACCAGGTTTGAGACCATTGATCTATTTCAGCCTCCTTACTTTAAGCGTGAGGCCCAGAAAAGGGGAGTAACTTTTGAAAGGTCACACAGCTAATTAGTGACAAAGCCAAAAATATAAAACTGGCATTAAGCAGCGCTGCAGGTTTTAAGAGGTTTTCTTAACTTCACCTGGTAACCCCAGTTGGCACAATGTTCATTTATGGTCTTAGCAAACAAGGTAGGAAATCTACAGGCTTCTGACTAGTGTTCATCTGCATTCACTCGTGACTTGGATATGCTGAGTACAAGAATGTGGAGTTGACCAAGAGTAAATGGAAAAAAGAAATTATATTTCAATCCTTGTGTTTAAATGTTTCTAATTATTTCCCATTATAAGTGTCGTGTATTATGTGCATCACATCCAATATATATCATTGCAATATCATTATCTGAAGATAATTGATACTGGGAAGAATCACTAAAGAATAAAATAGGGACTAAATTTTTACAGAAAATAGTGAAAAAAGATTGACTGGGACTTTATCTTGAAAAATGAAAGTGTACCTGATATTTACAATTGCCATGACAAACTACCTCTTAGAATGAACAAAGAAAGAACGAAATGTTGATGGCTTTTATGGCATTATTTTGCCATAATAACAAACCACATCCTTCACTTCCCACTTGACTTTCAAAAAACGATCTTAAAGAGAGGCACTTTGGCAGAAACATTTCAGAGCTTCATAAATTTTCCCAGGGGCTTCTCTTAATCCTTTGTTATTCAAATCCTCCTTTCAAGCAGTGTTCTTGTGTTCTTAGTCGTTCCCTGTTCTTTGTCGGGTACCAGCCTTTCTCCAGCCTCACTTCACCAACTTCATCAAAATCCTACATCTTGAGAAAACTTTACAACATCACTTCACAAGCAATTTGCATGTATTTGCATTATATTTCCATATGCAACTACAATTTGTGAGAGAGTGATGAAGATGTAGCTAGCGGGATCGGGGATAGCTATGCTCATATCAAGTAGGAGTGACATATGAATGGAGACTGATTTTACAAGTGGTCAGTTGTTCAGTGATTACTTCCCGATAGAACAAGTCTTCTGTACATGGTCATCTAAAACTATGGAGACTTGGATAATAATTGCTCAGCTAAGTTGCACACCCTACACTGGTTGGCAATTCCAGTGGATCAACACGGCCTCTGTGGAGATGGAACCTGCCATCTTTGCAGGCAGGAAAAGCAGGCTTTGCAACACATCCATGTGGTAGCTATTCTCTGCCTAGAACACCTCGCTTACCTTTTTGTGGAAACAGATCCCACCCCCTGATTACCGTGCGTGGACATGACCGTGCTGATCAATTACTGTACCGCATGCTTGGAGGTTGGTAAGGGGATCTTCCTCCCTCCATAAGTGAAATTCCCATTCTAGACCAGGAGTTTCTCAGCTGGCCTCGTGTCCAGCAGTATGGTCCATACAGACCAGGTGCAGCCCTAGCTGCCTGGAACCTGAGTTTGGTGATCACAGCTCTGAAGACAGGAAGATGACATTAGCGGTATCTCCTCTGCCTTAAAGACTTGATGTCCACGGGTGTCGTCTCATTCAGATTTGTCGACTGGTTGGCATACACAGCAGCGGCAGCTGTCTGGCGCCTGGATGGCTCTCCTTGTCCTGCACTGTTACTACAGGAGGTCAAGCAGCATCTTCCCCAGGAAAACGAGATGGGAGGGCATCTTCATGAGGACTGAAAAGAGATGCTCAAATACTCAAGCTTTCTGGCTGTATGTTAAAGCAGTGGTCCCCAACCTTTTTGGCACCAGGGACCGGTTTCGTGGAAGACGATTCTTCCATGGATGAGGGGTGGGGGGACAGTTTAGGCAGTAATGCCAGCAGTGGGGAACGGCAGATGAAGTTTCAGCTGGGCCAGCACTCACCTCCTGCTGTGCGGCCCGGTTCCTAACCGGCTGTGGACCAGTACTTGTCAGGGGCCGGGGGTTGGGGACCCTGTGTTAAAGGAACAAAGCAAAGACATTGTGGCCCCCGGCCCCAGTTCAGAATGAACCGAGGCTGCAGTTGCTCTGTTGCCCAAAAGGGGTTTTACAGGAAAATAATTTCTACTGAAGTCCAGAAATGGACCTCAGGCAGGCCCACCTCCTGGATCTGCTTAGTGACGTGATGGGTAGGAAACTATCTTTTGATTAATCCGCAGTCATAGTAAACATTCTGTGTGCAATGGGTGGGGGCTGGGTAGGCATAGGCACGTAGACAGTCTCCAAAGTGAGGTCCAGTAGTGCAGGGGATGCAAATTTAAGCCACGCCCTCCCCAGGAGAATGGCAAAGGCAAGCTCCTTTTCCCTGGTGGGTCCTGGCACCAGGCAGTGACAGTATCAGTGGGTTGGCCCTTGGGGTTCTGGGAGACCCGCATTTGTGTTTGTGGTGTTCTGCCTTACATCACGATATCCATACAATTTTTATCCTTCGCCATTAAATTAACTTTATCACCTCTTCTAACTATGTATCTTTCCAGCTGTCACATTGCCGTCCCTTTGTGACACCCATGCAGTGAAGCTTAGGCCACAGTTAGGAAGACTTCCCTGTTTCAGGGTGTCGGATCTGAGCTCAGGGATCCTTGCAGGAGAAGCCCTTCATCTGGCTCTGTTAGGCCACGGTGCTGTACATGACTGCCTCTAGGCAGCCCGTTAGAGACTCAAGGTTACGACAAGCACACAAGGAATGGACCCTTTCACCCCTTTCCTTTCAGAAAGGCAGGTATTTACTGAACCAGCCAGCGGGCTCTACCAGCCTGTACTCCATTAACCTCAGTGGCATCACAAAATGAAATTCACAGTTTAAGCTAGTTCATGTGACCAGCAAGTTCAGGAGACAGCTGGAAGGGTCTGAAATTCAATGTCATAATACAATTACCTCATACCAGCACTGCTTTCAAAAGTCCTCAGCTTGGAGACTTTCCAAAGGCTGTGAGTCCCATTTTCCACTGTGACATGTTAAAAATCATCATGGGTAAATTGTTCCACAGATAGTTTTGGGTCTTATGCCAATGCAATTTCCTGTGAATTGAACAAAATTGCTCTTATAGCATTGAAAGGCCTATATTTTATCTGTGAGGGAAAAAAAGACCTAGAAATTATTCCTCGCAACCTGGGTTGTATGGAGGTTGTACTACTGGCAATGTGACCCCAGTTATCTTGATCCATAAAAACTACCTCCAATCTGCTTCTACCACCATATTTCTGAAAACAATTCTGTGGGACAGTCTGCCCCACACATGGAGACTTCAAAGCCCTGAGAGAAATTCGAAAACTGTTCCTTTCTCCTGAAGCCGCATTAGCTAACTCCCTACCAGATGGGCTCAGAAGACTCTAATATTGAAGTTGCACCTATAAACTGTGAAATGTTAACAGCAGAAACGGCCACCTTGAGAGGGTATGTGCCCTAACAGGCTCAGAATGGTGTGTAGGTGTCCCAGGTAATTCAGTCATTATTAATTAGGACATAAAAAGATCGAGGGTGAAATAGCCAGCCTTCGAAAGAGTCACACCCTGAGAGAGGCTTCCTGGGGGCTGCGACTGACCGCTGGCGTTCGGGAAGCACGTGGAAATGGGTGGTGCTTACTTATGACTGAGGTGCTGGTCGAATGTTGCTGGGACTTCACCTCCTTCTCCCATCCCCTTAAAAAACAAAAGATTTGCCTTGCTGAGAATTAAGGCAGGATACACTCATATCTATGGAAAGAGAATTCAGAAGTCAGCTAAAGAAAAGGAAATGATGAAACTCCCACAGGTTCCAAGATGGAAATGTGTGGAGTCAGAAACACGCTCAGCACTGGATGACCGAGGGGCCCACTGGAAGCAGGCTACTGCCCCTGAAAATGAATTCTTGCAAGAGTCAGATAATAACAAGAAAGCACTTACAGAGACTTGGTTAGATCATAAGACAGACTTTTGAGAAGTACACTGAAATATTTTCAAATTTAGAAATTCAAATCTGAAGAAAATGAAAGCACTAATTTGAAAAGATACATGCACCCCAATGTTCATTGCAGGATTATTTACAATAGCCGAGATATGGAAGCGACCTATGTGCCCACTGATAGACGAATGGATAAAGAAGCGGAGGTTCTTTATATATATATATAAAGAACCATATATATATATAAAATGGAATGTGACTTAGCCATAAAAAAAGAATGAAATCTTGCCATTTTTGACAACACAGATGGACCTAGAGGGTATTATGTTAAGTGAAATAAGTCAGACAGAGAAAGATAAATATTGAATGATTTCACTTATATGTAGAACCTAAAGAACAAAACAAATGAACAAACACAACAAAACAGAAACAGAGTCATAGATACAGAGAACAAACAGGTAGTTGCCAGAGGGGAGGGGGGAGGGGGAAGAGAGAAATAGGTGAGGGAGGCTAAGAAGTACGAACTTCCGGTTACAAAATAAATGTCACAGGTATGAAATGTACAGTGTGGGGAATACAGTCAAGAAATGTGTAATATCTTTATATGGTGACAGATAGTAACTAGACTTATCATGATGACCATTTTGAAATGTATAGAAATATTGAATCACTATGTCTTGTACCAGGAACTAACGTGGTGTTGCAGGTCAATTATACTTTGAAAAAAAACCAAACATATAGAAAAAGAGATCAGATTTGTGGCTACCAGAGGTAGGGGGTGTTGGGAGGGGAAACTGGACGAAGACAGTCAAAAGGTACAGACCTCCAGTTATCATAACAATAAGCACTAGGGATGTAATGTACAACGTGGTAAAGATCACTAATACTGCCGTATGTCATAGACGAAAGTTCTTAGAGAGTACATCTTAACAGTTCTCATCACAAGGAAAACAAATGTTTCCTATTTCTTTAATGTTGTACCTATATGAGATGCCGGATGTTCACTAAACCTGTTGTAGTCATCATTTTATGATGTATGTAGGTCAAATCATTACGTTGTACACCTTAAACGTATACAGTGCTGCATGTCAATTAATATCTCAATAAAACTGGGGGGGAAATTCAACAGTCAAACCAAGAAAGAGCGTTCACTGTGGCCTGGATCATGGTCTTGGTCTGGCTGCTAAGGAAGAAGACAGGATTCTCTAAATGCTGAGCAAAAATAGAGTTGAAAATCATGATGGAAAAAAGGTGCTTGGAGGAGAGACTTAGGAGACTCAACAGGGAAAAATATGAAGCCTGGAATGTGAAAAATATAAGAGATGAAGAAGAATGATAATAAAATAATAGAAAAAAATGTTTTCAATGAGAGCTAAAGCTAAAAATTTTAAAAGACTCCCCCAAACCAAGCAAGATTGAAGAGAAGAACATCTGAGCATATTCTCATAAAATTTCAATATTCCAAAGAGCAGGAATTCTTCCAAGAGATGGTTTAAACTAAGGAATGCCTGGAGACTTGGGGTTTATATTCAAACAGTCACACGTTGAACACTCAGGAATGTGCTGCTAGTGCTTGCCCCTGTCATTTGCCCTTGGAGCACATGGGCAGATTTCCAGAAGAATCCAGAGGGACCAAGAAGGTGCTTTGAAAACCTAAGAAAGACCAAAGTGGGCTTCTCGTGCCTGGTGGGCTGACACTCCGTGAGGGGACTGACAGGCAATGGGCACGTCCATGAAGATTCAGGGCGTCTGGGATGCTGTGTGCCCACCTGTGACACTGCTGCCCCTGTAGAGCCATCATCTGTTCCTTGAGGAGCCACCTCTGCAGAAAAGTTTTCACATCCTTTGCAATTAAAGAAACCTCATATCCCTTAATGGTGTTTGTTGGAATTTTCCAAACATCGATCATTATCACAAAATGATAGACCCACTTAAAGATAAAGCCTTCCAAGCTTCCAATCTTTCCGAAGGAAATAGAATCAGACTGGCATCAGATTTTTATCTGTAACTCTGGAAGCTAAACAACAGAGGAGAATCTATAAACCACTGAGGAAAAAAATAACGTGACTCCAGGACTCCCACAGGCAGCCAAGACGAACAAAAAAGATACTGTGGATGTGTGAGAATTAGTATAATCACAGCATTGGTTAGGGTCTTAGCAGCAGAAAGCAGAATCTGCTCCAGCTAGTTTTAGCAGAAAGGGATAGAGATCATTGAAAGAATCACTGGGAGAGCTGAAGAAACAGATTATAGGATTAGCTCCTGAGAATAACTCTCAGATCCATACTGCAAAATAGGCCTGCTAAGGATGTGGACATTTTGGGAGGCCATTATTCAGCTGATCACAGCAAGCAGGGTTATTTTATAGTCCGTGTCCAATCATTTCAAGATCTAAAAGTACTGGAAAGTCTGTTTCTGTGGTCCATTCTTGCAGACGGTTCTCTCACGTGTTGCGTGCTTTGTTATATGCTTGCTATGTCTGACTATGTGCTGTGCCTTAGACCTGAAATGTATTATTAAGAAAAAATTGGTGACTGTAGTGAACGTGCTCTTCATCTAGAGAGGATCTGTGTTTGCCTTTTTCCAAGCATCTGTAAGCATGACCAGTATGGGACCATTTTAAACCAAGGCTGTGGCTTGGGGTTTTCTTGATGAACCAGGCAACGTCAATCCAGCTGCCTAACCTTGTTCGGGCTGGTTGACTTTTATCTCAGTCTTACCATGAAGGGGAATCTCAGTGGGGCCCCAGCTCATGCTGGGAAGATCTCTTAGCATCTCCACCTTGTGCAGACCTGGGTCTTGATTTCTATTACTCCATGAAGCCAAGAAAAAAAAGTTCAAGTTTCCCAGTCTGTTTCTGGATTTCCATTTTTCCTTAAATTTTGGCCTGACTATTCTTTAATATATTTTCAGATCTCTGATGGCTTTAAAATAACTTATTTAGAATTTTTAGTTGTTTTTACTTTGGGAGTTTGGGGGCCTGAAAAATAGTCCACCATAACCAAAAATTTGAAGTCAAGTCTCCCCACCACAGTCATAAATAATACAGTAATGCATGCTTACAGCATGCCAATCACTGTCCTAATTGTGCTCTATCCTTGTCTGTTTGGTGGAACAATGGAAGGTCTGGGCCCTGAAGTATGCAAGTTCTCAATCCCAGGGCAACTCAAGTAGAGATAATGAGAGCTGAAAAGTACTTCATGTTTATGGTGGAAGAGACATTTCAAACTAGAGGTTTTAAAATGACAGTGAGTCGATGAAAATATCCTCGTAATTATTTCTGAAGAAAGAGTGTCATGTCCTTCACACATTACTTTAATCACTTATTATTCAGTTGACACTTTATTGAACACAAATTATCTACCAGTTACTCTGCAGGGGACTAAAAATACAAAGATGAAAACAGATTCTGAAACACAGTATTATTATACCACGTAGTGAGTGTTGTGATAAAGATACGCCCACAGAAGGGGGTGCCTTCCCCAGGCTAAGGGATTAGTAAAGGCTTCTTGAAGAAAGTGGTCCCTGAACTGAATATTAAATCATGGTAAGAGTTGTCCAGGTAAAGTTGGGATGAAGGGAAGGGCTACCAGGCAGAGGGAACATCATAAGCAAAGGCCCAGAGTTGAGTAACAGTGTGATGTGTAGGTCAGGAACCCAGTTAGCTGGCAGCTGCAGCCACTACTGCCCCTAGATCTGGCCAAACAGGGCTCCTAGCTCAGTCCCTTAGCCTCTGGCTGCCTCAGATTTTGGAGGGCCTTCCTCCAAGTTTTCTAAGTCCCCCTCCAGTGCCTGGGACTGACTGGGATCTGCAGAGCCATCTGAGAAGGATGTACTAAGCTGGACCAAGAACTGTGTGGACCCAGTCCCCATTTCTTCCCTTTGAGGTGCTTGCTCTCCAACCCTCTAGCATGCATGTGGGGTTGACCGGATGTCCTGTGGAGCCCCAAGATTCATGTCAACGGTGTTGTCTCCCAGGGCCCAGGTACTACGACAATGGCTTGGCCAACACATTGCTCCAGCTGGCCAGCCCAGTATTTCTTTCATGGGATCCTGAGACTGGGCCACCAGAATGGTGTTGACATGCTGATTCACGTTGATTCTCACTCGCATTGTACACAAGACAAGTTCAGGGCTCTGGGCTACTGAGAGCCCGTGGTTGATCCCTGGGCTTGATCCACATCTGCGTCCCCATGGATTGGCTCTTGCTCTTCCAGGTTCCAACCGTGGTGCTGCCTCTGGTCTACAGCATCGAGGATGGCAGGGAGGTAGCGGCATCATTTACCTGTGCACCCCCTGCTGCTGGCCACACAGGGTGGCCACCCCACCTTCTGCAGGATCTGTGCCACAGGTAGGGCAATCCTCTAGGGGTGGCAGCACCTCTTTCCTCCAAGGGCTTTGAGACCCTTGCTCCACAATGTCAGCAGCAACACATCCATGTCCTCTTTCGCCCCCAGCCTCAGTGATGTCCTCTCTTGCCTCCGACCATGTGGTAACATTTTGTGTTCACAGGTCAGTCTTGAACCATGCCAGATGAGGGACAGACATTCTTCGGGTCAATGCCCCTTGTCTATCCTCCCCACTAGTGGTGGTTTGTGGAAGGCAGGAGTGAAGTCAGCATTGAAAAGATATCACATCCTAGGAATGCAGCACTTATGGACCAAGGAGATGAAGAGAAGACATGGCTAAAGGCATGACTATAGAACAGATGTATTGTTCTCCATTTATACTCTAACATTTCAACTGGTAAATTTAAGATGACCAGAAAACATTCTCCTGCACACTCTGTCTAAGACTTGCATTCGTGGGCATCATAAACCACGCACAGCAACAGCTTTTGAGGGAGTCACTGGAAGCCTATATTCACCGGGGCCATAAGGAAGGATGCAGCTTCATGAGTAATGATGCAACCAGCACTAAACAAATGATATCAGGGAACTTCAGGGAAAAGTTTACTTTTAATACCAACAGGACCAGAAAGCCATAGCACTGCAAGCAAGAGCAGTGTTGCCACTTTTTCTTTATGGTGGGAAGTGTGAAACTAGCAGCAAAGGCGCATTTGACAGAAAAGAGCATGAAGACACGGCTCCTGGGGCTGTGCAGGAAGAGATGGTACCCGGACAGGCACTAACTGGGTCACTAACAAAACCACAAGCACCTCTTTTCTACCAATAATTCTAAATCTTTGTTGATAAACCACTAAAAGTTGTACGGTCTATAAATGTTGTAATACATATTTAATCAAATTGTGTATAGAATAACAGGGCCCTGCTAAAACGTATTTGCCCAGGTCCCCGTAAACCCTGGAGCAGCCCCGGCCGCTGCAGGGTGGGCAGAATAGGGGGGAAGCTGACCTGAGAACTGACAGTGGGGATGGAGAAGAGGGATCTGAGCTGGACTACGAAGGGTGTCAAACCAGGTGGACTTGGTGGTCATCCTGCTGTGTCTCATAGGCAGGCGATGCTGGAGATGGGGAGGGGAAGGTGGATGGACACGTGAACACAGAAAAAGAACAAGTGTGACATCTAGATGGGTCTGGTGCCATACGAATGAAGCTTCAAGTGTCCATGGGACTTCTGGGAGGCGTCCAGCGAAGAAACCTGGCTGTGCGATGTGAAGCCTGAGTATGGGGGAAGCAGTGGGCCGTCCGTGTACCGGGGGGTGGTGGAAACCTAGAGAGAATATGGGAGTCTTCCAGGAGAGAGTGCAGAGCAACGCCAGCAGTGGCTGAGACAAAATGCCCTGAGATTTACTGACCGCAGCTCTAACTAGGTTCTCTTCCTCCTCCTGACAAGCACGAGATCCCAGGCTAAAAGTGGGTAATGGTTATGAAACAATAGCCGTTGCATTATGTAATCTAGGTCCCTGGGATTTGTTTGCTAAGGGACTGAATGTACTTCTCATAAGTAAGAGCTAATAATGGTAACAGGACTTTACATATTTCATTAAATAATGTTAAGGGTGAAAACTCAGAACTAAATCAAACTCAGACATGAGAAGACAAACAAAATTCATCTCAATATTGGGTTATTGTGTTCCAGTGCTTTGTCCCCTAGGATGTCAGGTGGTGTTAAAAAGCTCCTTCCTCTGGAGAGTGATGCTTTTTTTTGGAAGGAGGTATGCACACCCCCTCCCCACTTCTTATTTTTCTTAACAATTGGGTTGTCTAGCAAGGGAATCTCACTTTAGTTCTATTTTTAGCTATGTTACAGTATAGCCATGCTAAAAGCCTCAAGTACTTGAGGTAAAAATAACAATCCAATGTTAAATAAAACTGACTTCACAACTGTAGACAGACTTACAGTCAGAAGCACACAGTTAGTTAGTTATTACTGAGAGAATTAGTTATCCATATTAGTGAGTTCCACAGCCTTTAACTCGGTAAGATGGAGGCGGAGTACGAATAAATGTAAATTAAAATGTGAACAATTTACCCAGAAGATTTTCTTTTCAACTCACTGACCTTAGATTTTAGCCACAAAGTCTATATAAATGTTAGCTACGTTATCTAATCAGCTAATCATACTGGGTGGAAGAAAGATTTCTTTAGTGACTTTTACTATTATTACAGGACAGTAAGATATACATCAAAGAAAGATGAACAGAAAATCAGAGCTCTCAAGACTGTTCTCTTTTAAAAACAACATAAGTAAATTTTTGAGGTAATACTTACAATCTCACCATCCTAATACAAAAATTATTTTCATTTTTACATGTCTACCGTTCTTTGGCCATATATGAACATTTCCGTGCTGTCGCAATCACACCATATACATACTTTTGCAGTCTGCTTTAAAATTTTTATAAGGTAAAATATTGTGATGTTTATACATACTCTTTAAAATGATCATTTTTTCAAAGTCTTCATGTTGATAAACCATAATTTTTCAGATATTCTCTTGTGGTTGGATATTTTAGTTACATATAGCTTTTGATGTACTAGAGAATATGGCAGTAAGCAAACATCAGTATTTTTCCTTCTAATTAGGTTGCACAACAGTACTAGCTAAAACTTCCAGTTTCATCATATCTTTACCAGCAGAGAGCATTATTAGTTTTTAGATGATTTGATAATTTAGTGCAGAAGTTCCCTGGAGTTTACTTTAATTGCATTCCTTTGGTTATTAGGGAGAAAACATTTTTGTATGGAATTACTTACCATTATTAGAGTGCTAAAAATAAATCAAAAAGGAATGAAATAAATAACTGAGTAATTCTAGTAAACTAACCAGCGTCCAACTTCTGACTGAAGAAGTTTTGATTTTGTCCCCCTGTGTCAACTTCATCACTAATTGAACAATTAGAAACCTCTACGTCACGATGGGTTTTCTCCCCTTCTCTACTCTTATTCCGCTGAAAGAGAGGGCTTATCTTCTGTTGCTATGTTCAGTGCAGTCCATAAGGTAGAAGACAAATGGCCTCCATAAAGTCCCACCCCTTTATGGGTTTTGTAGCGCTATCCCATAGAAAAGGAAATTGAGGCTAAGAAGACAAATTACTTACTCAGGATCATACAGGTCATGATTTGGCCCAGCCAGGGTTTGAATCCAGGTATGCCCCTCCAAAGTTCATGCTTTCTCCAATATGCTGACTACCCTAGATGATCACAAAATGAACCTACCCCAGATCATTCTAATGAACAGCTCATTAATCAACACTCTTTGCAAACACAAAGTTGCATACAGATTCCTGGTAGCATTAATGTATTTTCTGATAATGAGTTTAGTAGGACACAAGGCCTTGCTCATGTCTGTCTCAGACAGTGTGATTCCATAAAAAACGAGATTATGTAAGAGAGTCCTGTCTTCACTGCTGCTCAGGAACCATATGTAATTATCTCTTGGTGACTGATTTAATTAAGATTCAAGAACTGATTCACATCCAAAACCACATTCATTGTGATAAAATCTACTGGACAGAAGTCCATTGATGTCCTAGTTAATAAGACATACGATTCTCCTTTTAGTTGCTTCGTCTTTGAGTACTTTTCCAAACATTCCCTTTAACAGCTAATGTGGCTTAAATTTTTTTTTCTTTATTCCACTTAATGAGATCTTGGTTGCTACAGGATTCAAGGGAGCTATGCTAAACAATGCTGTTGTATTTAACCAGGTCCAGTCATTTGATAGCTCTTGGTGGCTGTGTAAACCTGGCCAAATGTACACGTTCAGCACGTTCCTTCTATCTTGGGTGTGGGATGGAGCCAACAACTCCGGACAATTTTCTAACTTGGTAACTGGAACACTAGGGGCTTACTTCCATTTTTAGTGAGGGGTAAGTACACTAAGATACATGAGATTCCAAAGTATACTCATAGGAACTTGGACAGGGTGGGCGGGGGAGTGGAGTTAAGATGCTTGATCTCTTGCAAAAAATAAAGTTGAACATGCAGACTATCTATGATAACTCCCAGCAAATGCCATTTAAATCCAATAATCCTTTAAAGTCCAGCTAATAAACAGTCATATGATACAGGATATGTGATAAGAAATGTATCCTGTTTGGACTAATCCCAGTTCTGCTACTAACTAAGTGACCTTAGCACCTAATAATTTTGAATATTTAAGAAGCATCCAGTATGGGCCAGTCACTGAACAAAATGCTTATTTATGAAACATGTCTTACTTAATTCTTACATCCTGTAAGATAGAAACAAAAAGGAGTCCTAGAGAGATTATGTAAGTTACCCAAGATTATAAAGTTATAAAGTGGCAAAGCCAAAATATTTAAACTTTAGATTGAAATGCAACATGTATACAGAAATGTGTGCACATCTTAAGGGTACAGTTTGATGAATTATTAAAAAGTGAATACACTCATGTAACCACCGATCAGGACAAGAAATGGAACCTGAAAAACACCCCAGAAGCTATTCTTCTGGCCCTTCCCAATGACTAACCTGTTCTTCCTTCCAACACCATATGTTAGTGTTCCCTACTTTTGAACTTTCAAATAAATGGACCTATAAAATATGTGACCTTTTGTGTCTGGCTTCTTTCACTTACAAAATTGATTTTTATGTCTGGTGTAAGGTAGTGGCCAAATTTCATCACCATTTGCTGAAAAGACATTCCCAGCCCTGCTGCTCTGCAGAGGTACTTTTGTCATAAATCAAGTGTTGCTATACGTGTGATCTTCTGAGCTTTTTGCTTTGTTTCAGTCATCTGTTTGTCTTTTCTTGTGTCAATACCATACTGAAGTATTTCTGAGGTCCTGGAATCCAGTTGAGAAATTCCTCCAATTTTGGTCTTCTTCTTCAAAATTGCTTGGTTATTCTAGTCCTTTCCTATTATCATATAACTTTTAGAATCAGACTATTAACTTTCACAAAATACCTGTTGGAATTTTATAGGGATTACATTGAACCTATAGATCAAGTTGAGAAGAATTGACATCTTTAGATTATTGAATTTTCAACCTGTGAACATCTCTCCATTTATTTAGGTCTCCTTTTACATTTTTTTTTATTATTAATGTTCTATAGTTTTCAGCACAGAAGTCTTAAATGTGTTTTTGTTAGATTTATTTCTGGTTATTAGATTTTAAAATGCTATCTTTTAAATACAACTTACAATTTTATTTTATACAACTGACTTTTATAAATTGACTGTGCTTCCAACAATTTTGCTAAATTGACTTATTAAATCTAATAGCTTACCTGTAGATTCTTTGGGATTTTTAAAATATAAAATTATGTAACATGCAAGTAATCTAGTTTTATGTCTACCTTTTCAATCCCTATGCCTTTTATTTCTTTTTCTTGCCTTCTTGCATTGGCTATGATCTTAAGTAAAATGTTGAATAGCAGGGGGCTATTCAAGGGAGTATCATCAACTTCTTTCTGTTCTTAGAAGGAAAACATAAAAAATTCACCTCTATATGTTTGCTATGGATGTTTAAGATAGACATATTTTTATCAGATTAAGGAAGATCCCTTCTTTCTTCAGTGTGCTAAGAATTTTCTCTGAATTCATGTTGAATTTTATCAAATGCTGTTTCTACACTTATTGAGAGAATTATATGATTTTTCTCCTTTATTCTATTAACATGGTAAAAAACACGGATCAATTTTTCAATGATAAACCAGCTTTGCTTTCCTGGAATCAATCCAATTTGTCTGTGATGCATTCTCTTTTTTATATAATGCTGTATTTGTTTTGCTAATATTTTGTTTAGGATTTTTGCATTTATCTCCTTGAATGAAATGGGTCTATAATTTTCTTTTTTGTAATATTCTTACCAAATTTTGGAATAAAGATTTTTCTGTCCCCATAAAAGTCTTAAGAAATCTTTTCTCTTTTTCTGTTTTCTGGAAGAGATACGTAAAATTGATATTTCTTCCCTAAATGTTTGATAGCATTCACTTGAGAAGCCATCTGGGTATGAGGTATATTTTGTGGAAAGTTTTTAAACACAGTGTTCAATTACTTAAATTTTCTCTTTATTCTTATGTCAGTTTTGGTAAATTGTGTATTACTAGGAAATTATACATTTCATTGAAACTTCCAAATTTACTGGCATAGTGTTGTTATAATGTACTTCTTTTTCAGTCTATTTGTGCCATATTAGTATAGATGAATTAGGTTTGTTCTGTTTTATTTTCGTTTTGTTTGCATTGAATTATTTTTTTCAAACTTACTTTTCAGCTTCAATAGCCTTACATTTAAAATTTATCTCCTGTAAGCAGAATATAGTTGGGTTTTTTAAAACCCATTTTATTGATTTTTAAATCTTAATTGTGTATAGTTCATTCACTTTTAATGTAATTATTGTTATATTTCCATTTAAATCCTCCATCTCATCATCACCTCTTCCTATTTGTCCCACATCTTTTATATTCCCTTTCTCCTTTCTTGCCTTCTTCTGTATTAGTTAACTAACTATTTGTTGTTATATTTTCCATACTCTTTTAGCTTGTTGGTTAGAGGTATATGTAGGTTTTCTGGAGACCTAAAGCTTAATACAATTTCAAGTGCCTTTATTAAGAAAAATAATAGGGACTTCCCTGGTGTCACAGAGGTTAAGTATCCGCCTGCTAGTGCAGGGGACACAGGTTCGATCTCTGTTCCCACATGCCGCAGAGCAACTAAGCCGGTGCACCACAACTACTGAGCCTGCGCTCTAGAGCCTGCGAACCACAACTACTGAAGCCCACGCACCTAGAGCCCATGCTCTGCAACAAAGAGAAGCCACCGCAGTGAGAAGTCCGCACACCGCAACGAAGAGTAGCCCCCGCTCGCCGCAACTACAGAAAGCCCACGCGCAGCAACGAAGACCCAACGCAGCCAAAAATAAATAAATGTTTTTAAAAAAGAAAAGTAATAAAACATTATAGATATAAAATTAAGAATAAGAAGGATATATATATAGAGAGAGAGAGAGAATCGCAACAAATTTCAACTTTTAAAAAGCTGACCAATATCACAAACATCACCAAACCCAGAAAAAAAAAATAACATAATATTTTTGACTGCCTAACATACTTCTATATTTCCCTACTTTTTTGTGCTGCTTTTCTATATGGCAATAATCTTGTAATATCATTTACTATAGAGAGAACAGAAAAACAATTCAGCCTTTCTTCTAATATGGCTGATTGAAATTTTTTAAATTATTGTTCTTTATTCCTGGTCATTGGAATACATAAAACATATGACTTGACACACAAATGTATTCACAGGAATTCTGATAAATTCATTAAAAAGATTTTGATGTGTCTGTAACTGAATATGCTTCATGACCAAGTATGTTCCTTTAGGGACTTCCCGTCAGTCCAGTGGTTAGAACTCGGTGCTTTCGCTTTGGGGGGTCTGGGTTCAATCCCTGGTCAGAGAACTAAGATCCCGCAAGGACACAGTGTGGCCAAAAGATAAATAAATTAATTAATCAGTTAATTTTTTTTAATTAAAAAAGATTTTTTAAGTACATTCATTTAACAAAATAAGAGAACTTTTACCTAAAGAAAAAAAAAATTTTTTTGGCCATCGTAAGCGGCATGTGGCATCTCAGTTCCCCAACCAGGGTTGAACCTGTGCCCCCTGCAGTGGAAGCTTGGAGTCCTAACCACTGGACCGCCAGGGAATTCCCAATAACTTTTATTTTGATTAGGCAACAATAGAAAACAAATTTTCTGCTCACGAATACACATCTGATCATTGGAAACATGTTCCAAAGACAAGCTGGCCTTGTATATTTCAAACCTGATCTCATCAATGGCTACACATGTACTTCCAATGCTGTTCACAGAGGGACACGTTCTTATTAGAAAACAATCTGGGTCATGATGCCATGTAGGTGGATGACACAATTATTCCTGGAAGTCATTCTTGTACTGAAACAGCTAGAATAACCTTAAATATGCACGAACATGACGGCAAGTCCCCAAACACATTTCAACAAAAGGAACTAAATATAATGTCAGCTCGAATTAGCCAGGTCCCACGTGAACATAGCCGGTGTTTTGTTATTTTCAGCACACAGATCCTGCACAGATTTTGTTAGACTTATACCTAAATATTTTATATTTTAGGGTGCTATTGTAAACGGTACTATTTTTTTTCAATTCCAGATTGCTCATTACTAAAATATAGAAATATGATGGATTGGCTATTGTATGTTGATATCGTATTCTGGGACCTTGAAAAACTCACTTATTCTAGTAATTTTAGGTAGATTCTTTGGGAATTTCTACAATCTTGTCACCTGCAAATAGGAACAGCGTTGTCTCTGCTTTTCCAATCTGCCTATTTTTTTCCTATCCGTGCCTGTCCTATCTGTCCTACCTATCTCTGGCCAGGACCTCCAGGGTGATACTCAACAGAAGTGGTGATAGCAGACATCCTTCTTTTTTCTTGATCGTAGGGGTAAGCACTGAGTCTTCTACCGTTCAGTGCATTGCTAGCTGTGCGTTTTTGCACAGGGAGGTTTATCAGGTTGAGAAAGTTCCCTTCAGTTTCTCGTTTGCTGAGTTTTTTTGTCATAAACGGATGCTGAATTTTGTCATGTGCTTTTCCCGAACTCACTGAGATTATCATGGGGTTTCTCTTCTTTCGTCTGTGGATGTGGTGAATTACACTGATTGATTTTCAACGTATAAAACATGCTATTCATGGATTCATTTGACAAATATCTGTGGGCAGTTATTTTGCCCAGGCATTGGGCTGGGTGCTGGAGCCACGTTTCTGACCCTGGCTGGGGCAGGCCCTGCCCTCAGGGAACTCAAGTATCCCTGTACCCCTAGTGCTCGCCAGCTTTGGAGCCTGCACCCCACATCACGTCTGCTTTGAGGACCGTGTCGCCAGTGACTCCCTCAGCCAGAATGGCCTGGTTTTCCTGCCCTTCCGGGGAAGTGTGGTAAGGCACAGCCGGCCCAGGGACGAGGGTAATCAGGAGATCTTGGCTGGGGGAATGCAGGGCTGGCCCTTCAGCCACTACTGCTAAGAGTTCATTCCGCACCTGGATCCTGACGCTACCCCCGAGGGACGCAGCCCTGGCATTCCTGGCTTTCTCTCCACCTGAGACTGAGGGCAGCTATCACCCCCCTGAAGGATTTTAAAAATTCAAAATAACACCCCTGCCATAGGAAAAGTCTCATCGGGTTTGAGAAAGAATACTAAACAGTATCAGGGTGACACCCCTGCACGGCAGCAGTCAAGGTTACATGTCAGCAGTGCTGGAGCTGTTGCCCACAGTCCCCATTCGGAAGCCTTTTTCCTTGTAAAAGACAAAAAGCTCTGACCGCGCTGGAGCTCCCATCATCTCTCACCTGGCTGCTGCCCTTACCTGTTTGTTGCTGTAACTGGCTTCAGAGCTGGGCTCCCCACCTCAGTCTGTCTTCCCTCTAATCCACTCTCTCCATGCTGAGCCAGAGGGATCTTCCTGAACTAGAAAGCCAGGCGTGAAAATGAGACAGGAGGGAAGGGGTCACAACCTTTCAAAGAAGAACACAGACCTTGAGGACGCAACGAAAACTGGTTAGAACTGATTAGGCGCAAGATGGCGGAAGACTTGACTTCCCTAGACCTTGCGCCTCATTGTAACACATCAGCATATGCTAAGTGACACGCCCACAGGCGCCATGACAGTTCTGAGGCCGACCGTAAAAGGCAAAACGGTGGACGGTGGCCCAAATCGTGGAAATCCCTGCCCCTTCCCCGAGATAGTCAGAATAATCCACTCATTAGCCTATGAAATTACGCAGCCCATAAAAACTAACCACCACACAGTCTGGGGCCACTCTTGCGTTTTGAGACGGACCACATTCTGCCTATGGAATGTGTATCTCTCTGAATAAATCCACTTCTTACCTATCACTTTGTCTCTCAGTGAATTCTTTCTGTGCTGAGACATAAAGGACCTGAGCTGCGGGCTTCCCTGGTGGCGCCGTGGTTGGGGGTCCGCCTGCTGATGCAGGGGACACGGGTTCGTGCCCCGGTCCGGGAAGATCCCACATGCCGCGGAGTGGCTGGGCCCGTGAGCCATGGCCGCTGAGCCTGCGCATCCGGAGCTTGTGCTCTGCAACGGGAGAGGCCACAACAGTGAGAGGCCCGTGTACCGCAAAAAAAAAAAAAAAAAAAGGACCCGAGCTGCATTAAGTCCCGAGTTTTGGCTGGGTTCGAATCCCACCTGAGGTGCGACTGGGTTTGAGTTCCAATCTGAGTTGGGCAATTCCAAAACTCCTCCACTTCAAATGTTCCATTGGCTTCTCAGAACCTTCAGGATGAGAATCAAGCTCCAAGCACGACCAACACAAGGTCCCCCCCACCTGGATCCTGCCCACTGTCCCGTCTCCTCGCCACCACTCCCACCTGGCCTTCTGCCCCCAACCACCTGAGCCAACTTGCCTGTGCCTCGTGCCTCTGCGTCCTCACAAGCTGTGTTGTGGCCGCCATCCCCACCTCTGTCTGATTCTCCAGCAACCACAGCCAGGATGGCAGTTCAAAGAAACCAGCCCTTCCTCACACCTAGCTGCCTAGGAGGATCACGGGACCACTGGATTCAGATTCAGGTTTACCAAACATGTATCAAGCCCTCCAACGTTACGGGAGAACTGGGTTTGCCTCTTGGTGGCTGTTGAGCCAATAGACACAACCAAGGCAAAGATTGGGAGAAGGAAGGAGTTATTATTACTTGCAGCAAGGAAGGGAACGCTGGGGATCTTTACAGCAAAATTGGGGAAGTTTTAAGCTAAGGGTACATGCATATTCATGAAGGGGCTTGAGCAGAGGAGAGTTCAGCATAGAATTGGGGCAAAGGTCGACAGAGTCCAGGCTCTAGTGACTGAAGTGAGGATGGTCAACGTCATCGTTCCATCCTCCACCTGGGTGGGGAACTTAGCTCCCGCAGAGCTCAGAGATCTATTATTATGTCTATCCCTTGAGGAGGAACTAGGACTCTGCTCTATCACTGCACTATTGTTTGACTGCCTCCTCTCCGTTCCTGCCTTCCTTTGTTCCCTTAAGATCATTAATTACTGAGACCTGTTCAAGAGCAAACATTGTGGCCAGGCTTAGATCACAAAATGCCTAGGGCCAAAATAACTTCTCTCGCGTCAAGAAAACTATTCCCGGTTCTCTTTCTCCGGGGACCCCCTGAAGTATCTGCTTACACTAAGACTCTCCGTACACACCATGTTCACTGGCTTTGGGCTGCACCCTGCAGGCCTGCAAGGCCTGTACTTGCCCAGCTTTGGGACCAAAGAAAGAGCCTGGAGTTGGCGACAGAAACATCCCTGGTTTAATGGATAGGGGATCTTACACGTCTGAAGCAAGGTCCTGGAGAGACACCCCACCGTGTGTGGTGGACCGCGGGCAGGACACGACAGCAGTGTTCACTCCCAGGGTCAGGGGGAGGTTAGCAGTTATAGGAGGAATTGCCATCAGGTTGCTTCATCAGTTACCAGGGAAACTAGCAGAAGGGCACGCCCCTCACCACCCTTTTGATAAGCTATCATGGTGGAGATGCTCTGATCTAAAGTTAGAGTAGGGACTTCCCTGCTGGTCCAGCAGGTAAGAATCCACTAGCAATGCAGGGGATGCCAGTTGGGTCCCTGGTCGGGAAGTTAAGATCCCTCACGCTGTGGGGCAGCTAAGCCGGCGCGCCACAAATAGAGAGAAGCCCGTGCACCGCAGTGAAGAGCCTGTGCTCCGCAGCTAAGACCCGACGCAGCCAAAAAGTAAATAAATATTTAAAATAAAGTTAGAGTAATAATTAGCTGGGGTGGGACAAGTACGTAGGAAGGTCAGTCATGTGAGTAGGTGTAGGTGAAGCAGGCACTGGCCTGGAGGGGGGATGCCCAGAGAGCAAAAGAACAGGCATCTTGGTTGGCCTGACCATACACGTCCTAAGCTGCAGAGTGGTAGAGCAGAGTTCTCAGAAACAGCAGCTCAGGCAGCCCGAACTTGCCTGAGTTCTAGTACGTGAGAAGCTCCGGTCTTCTGGTGTGGAGACAAGCACGTGGTTACCCAGCTGGCCTGGGCTCCAGTCCCCCCCGGCCCTTTTGTTAATTATTCTGAGATTCTAAAGTGGAGGAACCTTTAAAGGGCTTCTAGCCAAGACCCTTAAACCATCTCCTTAAAGATCTCTCGTTCCCGCTCTGGTGCATCTAGAGCGAGTATTTGCTGAAAGCGGACCCCTTCGGGGAGAATTTACCTACAACTCTTCCTGAGCTCTGAACCTTCAACCTTAAATGTGAAAACGAAAGGGAAAGTGTCAGCAGCAGGATGTGGGGGGGGAGGGGGAACTTGAGTCCATATGTGCAGAACACCTGCGGTGCGTGGGTGGCTTAATAACACCCAGCGAACTGGGTGGAATGAGGTGATTACCGAGCCTTCTAGAGGAAATAACATGTTCTTTCCTGGCTTCTCAAACTGAGGTCCTTGTGGGGCAGACCAGAGACTGCTGCGTTGCGTCTTCCTGCTGTGTTAAATTTACTCAAAGATTTCGAGTGAAATCAGTAAATTAAGTGGTCAATCAGTGATTGAAAATATTCCTTGTATATAAAAGCAAGCAGAGATATCTTAAGGAGTAGGATAAAACTAAGATGGGAAACTTCATGGAAATATGATCACTTTGGGGGCTTGGGTGATTTTCTGTAATCAACATTCACTCTCCTCTGAAGTTAGGGAAGCTCAGGAGAAAGGGTTCAAGTGTCACTGCTCACAGCATCCTTCCTGGGAGACGGACGGGCATGTAGGTATGACTGCGCACTTCCCCTGAACGAATATTCTGTCACGGTTATTCTTGTCATTCATGCCATTTTGAGCTCTAGAGGCTGAAACCATGCAAGTGGACGGAACCCAAATCCATTCCTGTGGTCCGAACTCTACCCTAAGATGGTGTGGGTTTGGGAAGAGCCGATGCACCCAGCCCCCAGCAGAGATGGCAGCTGAGGGGACAGGAAGAGCAGGCCGCAGCCCCCCAAGCCTACTTGATATTCCGGGGATAAAAGCAGCAGCGGGCAGAATCCTTAGCTGAACCTGCCTGGCCGTCCGGAGGTGGGAGGGTGCTTGGCAGGAAGGCCAGGAAGTGAAATAACAAACAGTCTCCAAAAAGCCCACCCTGCGAGGAGGCCGGGAAATGCAGTGGCCCCTCGCTGCGTCCACCCTGTGGAGAAGTCCCTGGGCTCGGGGCTCGGCCTGCAGCTGGGCCGATGTGGATGGCTGTGAAGGATTCAGCAAGCCCCCCTCCTGCCCGACAGCGGCCTCCAACCTGTCTCTCGCTCTTTGGCCTAAGCCTTGTCTCCTGTCCGGGTGCAAATGACTCTGTGCCATGATGGCAGTTGTGGTGGCCCAGTCCCCTCCAGACCCCTGGAGAGTCATCTCGGGGAGCCCTGAGATGAGGGGAGGGCACAGGAAGGGGAGCCAGGCAGAGAGGCCGGGGCCCGTGTGCCAGACACACCGCTGCCTTCACGCGCATCCCGGGAGTCTAAGTTCTAGGCGCGCTCTAAATCGTGTGAAACGAAAAGCAAAGAGGGATCCGGGTGGTGCAGAGCCGATCGCCTCCCAACACCGAGAAATAAACTGGGGTCCAGCGAGATGCAAGCGTCTCCCTACTGGCAGCGGAGGGCCCACACGCAGCCCCTGGTGTCTCCTCCTGGCCTCCTGGGCTTACCCCTCACGGGCTCCAGCGCAGCGACCTTCCCGGGAGGGGCTGGCACGCCCGGCAGGGCCTCACAGAGGACAGTCAGGGCCCATCCCCAGCGGCCGGCTCGTCTCCGTTTCTGCTTGTCCGCAGGAGCGCTCGCAGACGTTACTGGACGGGCCGGGAAACTCCACAGGCCCTGCAGCTGAGCTGGAGACTTGCAAAAGCCCGTGACTCAGCCCCAGGAGGGGAGATGGCTCTGGCCCACACAGAAGGTACCAGAATGGGTAAACAGCAGGGGCAGGGGCCGGGAGGGGCCCCCTTACTGCCTCCTGAGGGGGTGAGCCCTCTCCTCCGGGTAGGGGAAGGAGGCTGTGGGCAGAACCAAAGAGCTGGGCATCGGAAGGCAGGGAAGCCAGAAGAGAGGACAGTAAACCAGGGGCCAGAGCGGGCCCCAGGGCCAGCGAGGGGAGAGGTGTGGGGAGCAGGCTGGGCATGGGAGGTTCAGAGTCTAGGTGCCAGTGTGAGTGCCACACACACCTCTTCACTTCGGGCAGGACGGACGGTGAGAGTAGATTGGATTGACGTGCATCTCATTCTCTATTATCCCAAACAAGAGCGGGTCCTTTCTGAAATTCTACCTGTGCAGCTGAGACGCAGACACGGAAGGTGACCATGCAGGGGTCGGGCTGTGCCGGGCAGCAGGAGGGGAACGTGGGCCAGGGTGTGGGTGCTGGGGTCTTGGGGGCATGGGGTCAGCGGGGGGCCTGGAAGCCCCCAGGGAGGCTCTGGGAGCTGTAGGGACCCCTCTCCGGCCCTCAGGCTCTTCCTGCAACAAGACTTCAGCTGGCCGGCGCCCCAGGGACAGTTCTGGGATGGTGGTCACCATGGCTAGACACTGAAATGTCAGGAATGTCAAAGTCGATGCTTCCTGCTCCACAGGCATCTCCCCAGGGCCGGGGTCGAGCGGGGAGGGCCCGGGTCTATAAGGGACGTGCTGTGACTGTCACTATTTATAGTTCATTGTCCTGCACTCAGGCCTGGGACCCTTTCCATCCCCCCCAGTTATCGTGTGTGTGCATGTGTGCATGAGTGTGTCCACCCCCAAGACCTCCGAATAAGGGTTAGAGTGACCAGTGCCAGGATCCGGGCTCCATCCGGCTCTGCCCAGACATGCCACGTGGCCTCCAGCAAGTGGACCCATTAACACTCTCAGGGCCTTTCCTCTCTCAAGTTTAAAAAGGGGTCTAGTCCTTCAGAGGTTGTCCAAGAATCAAGGAATGTAACAGACGTGAAAGGAAACTGCGTACATTTACTTTTTAGAATGGCGCTATGTGATATTCACTCATTTGCTTTTGTTCATTCGTTCGTTCAGCGAACACGCCTCATGCTAGGTGCTGAGAAAGTCGGCAGGAGGAAACAGAACCCGCGTGGCCCTCGTTCTCAGGAAGGTGACAGTTTAGTTGGAAAGACAAGCTTGAGTCATAAAAGCAGATGCGCAGGGCGCGCCCGATGTCACGCAGGGCAAGGACAGCGAGCTCGGAGCTCGGAGCCCAGCACAGACCCTGGGCTAGGGGTGGGCCTGAAAGTCGAGCCTAGGATGGACCCAGAGGCGGGTCCAGGAGGCTCTGAAGCCCAGAACTCTGTCCACAGGGCACAGGATACGAGGCTTATCAGCTAAGACAAGACCAAAAGCCTGGGAATTTGCCCAGACAGGGATGGGGCAGATGGCAACAGACAGTGTCCCAGGCGTGCAGACCAGCATCAGGACCAGAGGCTTAGAGGCAGGACGTGTAGCCCTTTGGGGGAGCAGGACCTTCAGAAGCCGGTTCCTGGTGAGTAGGGTGCCCAGGTCCAGGAGGACCCCCAGTGGGAGTGGGGGCCTCGACCCTCAGCATCCGAGCCAGCCTGGGACGTCGTCAGGGGCTCTGCTCGCCACGGTCGCGCACCTCTCCTCCCATCCCACGCCCGGCTCCACATCCTTCGGCTTTGTCCCTCATCTCCGGCCCCAGGTGAGACCCGAGGACTCTGAGGCTGGTTCTGTCTTCTCTACTTTTCTCCTCCATGCTGTTCAAGGCCAGAATTCATATATAGTCGCCTTGTAACTGCCCAGGGCAGTGCTGGCCTCCTGGACCAACGCATCAGTCAAACCTTGTGTGACCCACCTAGAAGGCTTTGAGCATCAAGCCACTGCCAGCCTGGGGCCTCCTGACACACCACTTGGCAGGAACTGGTGGGTTTCAGAACCTAAAACAGGGACCTTCTTCTTCTTCTCATTCTCCTCCTTCTTCTTCTTCTTCCTCTTCTTTCTTCTCCTTCTCCTTCTCCTTCTTCTTCTTTTTTTGTGTTTTTTTTGGCTGTGCTGCGCAGCTCACGGGATCTCGTTTCCCTGACCAGGGATTGAACCCAGGCCACGGCAGTGAAAACCCAAAATCCCGACCACTAGGCCACCAGGGAGCTCCCAGGGACCGTCTCCTTAATGGGGGCTCAGTGGTCCCAGGCCAGTCTGCAGATGTGTGCTGAGTGAGTGAATGATGAATGAGAAAGAAGCCAGAGGGTTAAAAATGTTTGGAACCGGGCTTCCCTGGTGGCGCAGTGGTTGAGAGTCCGCCTGCCAATGCAGGGGACACAGGTTCGAGCCCTGCTCTGGGAAGATCCCACATGCCGCGGAGCAACTGGGCTCGTGAGCCACAACTACTGAGCCTGCACATCTGGAGCCGTGCTCCGCAACAAGAGAGGCCGTGACAGTGAGAGGCCCGCGCACCGCCATGAAGAGTGGCCCCTGCTTGCCACAACTAGAGAAAGCCCTCGCACAGAAATGAAGACCCAACACAGCCAAAAATAAATAAATACATTTTTTTTTTTAAATGTTTGGAACCACAATACTCTTTTTTTAACGGGAGCACGGGCTCCGGACGCACAGGCTCAGCAGCCATGGCTCACGTGCCCAGCCGCTCTGCGGCATGTGGGATCCTCCCGGACCGGGGCACGAACCCGTGTCTCCTGCATCGGCAGGCGGACTCTCAACCACTGCGCCACCAGGGAAGCCCAAGATACTCTTTTGTATATAAATGAGACAGTTGAAGAAGATCAGAATTTCCAGTGCAGATGGAAATGGCTACACCCCTCCCCAAATATCTTTTTCTAGAGGGATTTCTAAAAGATTCACACACACACACACACACACCCCTAAACAGGTTTTACTTTTGAGCCCTACAATAACAGAAAACAAATATGGTGCAGCTGTCAATATTCATATTATATCCTTAAATAGTTCTAGACACGAAGTGCTTTCCTCACTCAATCCTTTATGGAATAACACCACGAGGTACGTGTTATTTGTGTCCATTGTGGAGGAGAGGACACTGAGCCCCACGAAGGCAGGCGCACAGCCAGCGACCAGCAGAGCACAGACAACTGCACGTGCAGTAAGCTGTGCTCATGACCTTGGAGTCCGGCTTAGATAGTTTGGTGTCGGTTAATTCTGTTTATGCAACTGAGGCGATTAAATGATTTGGCTCCTTCTTGGTGTTTGTTTTCAGACTTTACAGGATTCACTAAAGGCTGATCCAGACCTCTGGTTGCTCCCACATTCTTCTCCTGCCACGTGCTCGGCCCCCCTGACAGCGACATCAACAAAATCACGTGTCAAAGAAGGGGCGGGCGGTGGCAGAAGGTCTGCAGCTGGAAACCTTCCCAGGCGTTGTGGTGGGCAACCAGCAGCTGTCCTTCAACATCAGACCTCCATCAGGGAGATGAGCTCAGCACCGATTCCTGGCAGAGGAAAAGAAAGGATGCTTCTGAAAAGGAAACCAATTTTCCAAGTTGCCTCCATGAATCATGAAAGGCTAGGGAGGTAATATTCACTATCCCGCTGCCCACAGCGCTAGACTTCAGCAAGTATTACAAATAAATACCCAAATAATGTCATTACCAAGGTACTTAGATGACAAGCATACTTAATGGAAACACCTCTGTTTAAACTCTGAAAATCCTTGTGTAGCAGTTCGAGCGTCTGCTGTAAATGAATTAAACCATGTTCTGCTCTGAGAGCACTTTGGGGACCCTGCAGAGACCCTCTTTGTATATCACATGATTTGAAGCTATAGCTAAGAAAACCTAGTGAAGTGGGTAGGACTCTCGGAAATCAAATATGCAAAAACCATAACTTTATTTTTCTATTTTACTAGCCCTCCCTCTTCTGGGATAGTAACAGCTAACTTCAGTCATGCTGGAGTTCCCTTACCTTCTTCTCTCTGGGGTTCTCGCAAGTTCTGGGGGCAGAGTGATGGTGGTGGGACTTCCATAGCATTGAGGGCTTGGGAAGGGGGACGTCATCTCACACTGTCATCAGCTGACACTGTCCCACCTGCCCCTTGGTTGAAGGTCCACACCATGTGTCCACAGGCCACATCTCCTGGGCTTTGCCCCTCAGGTCCTCCTGGTGTTATTCACAGACTTATGGACACGATTCAGCAGCTCTTGTGCTGCATTAGTCACAGAAAACTCTGGGAAGTGGACAAAGGCCCTGTCCACCGGACACACGGTGCCATTTCCTCTCCCAGAAGCCTTTCTTCTAAGTTTGGGAACTTATACGCTTATGGGGGATTTCAGTGCCAGCCTCAGGCTCACAGCCTGGGAAATGGGTCTCTCAGCCTCTTGCTTCCGACACCTGTCAATCTAAACACTTACTTGCCTTCTGACCTTCTGACCCAGAGTCTGGGGAGGAGGGAAGGAAACCTTGCCCTCACCGTATTTTCTTTTCCCATATTTTCTGTCAAATATGTTGTCTACGCCCAAGTCCATTCTATTCCTCCAAGGACCTAAGTTTGTTTTGCTTCAATGTGAGTTTTTCGGTGTCATTTATATATTGATACAATAAAATGCACAGATTTTAAGTATTCAGTTTGAACAAAAGATACATTTCCATCATCCCAGAAGATTCCCTCGTGAAAGGGCCTAAACTTTTGAAAATCAAGCCCCAAAGATTTCCCTTTCTTCTCCTCTCTTCTATGTTGCTGTTTCCCTTTGCCAAGGTAACGAGCCTCACCACCTACCTGCTGCTGCCTGAAAGGGCCAAGGTATATAAAGAAATCCCTGCGGCGTGGAGGGCAGAGGGACCCCAGAGGTAACATTTTAGAATATTAAACTCCATATGGATCACCCAGTAACAAAGGATTCTCCTCATTACATTTCCACAATGCATTACAATTTACCACGTGCTTTCACAATATTCATCTCATTTACCCTTACAATGACCCGTTTTATGTATGTGCAGATCATCCTGCCCATTTTGCAGATGGGAAAACTGAGGTACCGAGAGTGGAGAAATGATTTTCTAATGCCACAGCTGGTGGGTGTCAGAGATGAGAAAGGACCCAGGTTCACAGCACTACATTCTGTGCCCAGCCCTCAGAACAGAGAATAGACCAGGCAGTCATTGCTGTAGAAGAATCTGAAGGTCTCCCAGCCCCTTCCCCTTACCTAGACCCCCCTCAAGTCCCCAAGGACAGGTTTCCCTCCTTTTACTCTCCATCAGTTCTTCCTGAAGGTTAAGGCATTAAAGTCGTAGTAGGATTGTCCCTGTGGAGTATGCCGTGAAGATGGGGCGGGGCAAATTGACTCCAGCGAGGAAGTGAGTATGACAAGTGATGCCGTGTAAGACGCTGGTCCATCGCGGCTGGAGCTGAATTCCCTGGGCCAAATCTGGTCTTTCTCACTTACAAGCTGTGATTCTGGACAACTTACAAAAAACTTAAAAATTTAAAAAAATTTAAAAACAACAACAGAAAACCCCCTATGCATCAGTTTCCCCATATGTAAAGGGAAGGTAATAGTAAGAATCTCATGCAAAAGGGTTATCATGAGAATCAAACGAGATAAAGTCGGTAAAATACGTGACTCACGCCTGATGCATCAGTAGATGCTCGCTGGTATCATTGAAAGCGGGCTGTAAAAACACGCCTATGCTAGTATTCCACCGTGTCATTCACGCCGCAGAAAGACAAACTGTTTTAAGTCCCCTTTGATGCAGTGTTCATCTGGGGAGGCTCCTGGGAATAACCCAACGTGGCTGGTTCCAAATGGGTGCAGGATTCAGCAGGTACAGGTAGAAGCCACCCTCCACTTTCCAGGGAGAGCAGACCAAAGACAAACCCTCGTAAAGGAAAGTGAGGTCATTCCTGAGAAGCAGGCCGGAGTAGAGCAGAAAACTGAGAAAACCAGGCAGGTTTGGGCATGTTCGTCCTGGGACTACGTGTGCCAGGCAGGGAGACGCCAGGCGACGTGTGGCGGAATGAGGGCTCGGCTGTGCGGGGAGTTCACCCAGGGCAGCTCCAAGTGGCCTCTGGGCCAGATGTCGACAGGGATTGTGACACAGAAGGGCTTGAAGGTCAAAGCCAGCGCAGTGCTGAGCATGGGGTTGGGGAGCTGCCCTTTGGAGCAGGGCAGAGAGCAAGCCTTGAGGAGAGTCGGGGAGAGTCAGGGTGAGTCATGCAGAAACCGAGGGGACCACGTTTATGTGAGTGTCACGAGGGCTCAGGGCACAGGGCTCCACGTCTGCACTGGAACCGGGTTCTGGAAGGAGACGGGCCTCCCCCGTGGCTCTTGGGGGAGTGAGGAAAACTGTGTTTTCAGCTTTTAGGAATTGTTTTGCCCTTTTTCTCCCTAAGAAATTGGAATCTGAACAAGCCCCTTAGCTTATTGTTGAAAATCATCAGGACTACAAAGATTAGAAGCTGAGACCGAGATTTCCGCTAATTTAAACTCACTGGAGCGAGGTGGAAGGAATTATCGTAGGCAGATCAGCTCCTTTAGCAAACAGGGAAAGTGAAGACAAGCCTCCTTGGAGAGATCCTTTCCCTGTGGTCACGCCCATCCGGGAACCCCTGACCTCTTCACCCCCAAAAGGCCGAGCAGAGAGGACCGTGGACCCTTGGAATGCTGAACCTATTAGAGGAATGAACCCACGACCCGTCAGGAAAGCTTAAATACATGAATGTCACAAGAACTTCCCCCGGGAACCTAGGCCTTTAGCAGCACAAGAATAGCAATTTTCTAATATGTTTTCATTTCAACACCGGAGTTTCATGTTTTTTCTTCTTTCTTTCACTTGACTGTTTTTTGGTGTCTTGAGGCATCATGCAATTCCGTGGAGATGCAGCACAAAAAACCGAGAAGCAATTCCGCCAGTAAGCAGGAGAGTGACAGAACTAAGATCCGTGTGACACTTTACAGTTTACAAAACACTGTGGTGGCCACTTCAGGGCTTTCAGCTTTGAAGGAGCTGAGGGACACGATGTGGAAAAGAAGGTCGTTGTCTCGGAGACACAGAAATGGCCTTGAGAAATGCAGTTAGAAGTGAAACCCCAGTGCTACGTATGAGTCTGTCTTTGACAAACCCTCCGTCTGAGGTTTCCCAGGTCAGCAGATGACTCAAATTCTCCACCATCGGCTGCAGAAGGGAAAAAAACAAACGGAAAAGAGTAGGGAGAAATTCAGCCCTACGTGCTTGTCTCCAGAGGAGGTGGGCTGGGACTAGGGTCTCTCTGGAGTGCGGAAGGCTCAGACCTGTGTGGCTGTAGCCACGCGCCACTCAAAGCCTTGGCGATGTGGTCCAGACGCTGGTCCCCTCTCGGCAGGTGACTCTGGGGGAGGGGGGCCAGGAAGCCATCACCTGGGCCTTCAGCTGATGCATTTGGAAAACACTCTCTCTCTCTTCACAGCGTGGGGAGGATTCATTCATATTTGCAAAGACCCTTCTGATCCTTGTTGGGAGGGGCTGGGCCAGCTCTGATTATTCAGGGCGTCAGCCGACACTCACTCTTCTCTGGCACTACTCTGCCCTGGAAGGTGTCAGAGGAGACTGGTGTTTTGTTACTGTCAGGATGGGCCATTGCGCTTCCAGCTGGTGCGGTTGCTTGTCTGCGTCGCCAATTTACTGCCCAGATGCCCAACCTCAGCAGGGAGATGGAATCTCATTTGGGGAGATTGTGACACTAGACCTGTGCCCCACCCGGTCCCCTCCCACCCCAGGAGGAGGCAGCGGTGCCTGGGGTATAATTTGACAAACTCCTAAAAGGATACACGCAGCCAAAAACAAACCCCATGACTTTCACAGGGGCTGGAAATCCCTTCATTAAAAATTCACTCCTGGGACTTCCTTGGCGCTCCAGTGGTTAAGACTCCGAGCTTCCACTGAAGGGGGCGCAGGTTCGATGGCTTGTTGGGGAACTAAGATCCTGCATGCCGCGTGGTGCGGCCAAAAAAAAATGAAATGAAATGAAATATAAAATAAAATAAAATTAATTAAATTCACTCCTTTGGGTCTCGGATGATTTTCCTGAGCCCGGGATGCTATAGTAGAAGAGGACACAGAACACCTGGCTCTCGGTTCCCGCCCCTTGGTCTGGTGCTGGCTCTGCTTTTTCTAGCCTGATGACCTGGGATAAACCCACTCTCTTCCTTCCTTTTCTTTTTTTTTTTCCATCTGAAATGGCACCGCTAATGCCCATCTCTCAGGGCTGCTGTGAGGATCAGGTGAGATAATGGATGTGAAAGCCGAGTGTTGCAGAAACGTAAGAAGGACAATTACTACTAAAATGCTCATTGGCCGGGCTGGCTAATCCCTAGTGGGGATTAGTGGATGGCTCCCCGGGCCCAGGCAGGCACCCAGGATGGGCAGAGCAGCAGAGCCAGGGGGCAACAATGGGGAGGAAGACTCCGGAAGAGGAAGGGGGCAGGGACCCTCTCCTGCTGGCATGACTGTGCAAGTTTTGGGGTGAGGAGGGGCCCAAGACCTTTCCCTGCTTCCCCAGAGGACTGACTGGGAGCACGGTGGGCGTTCCGGTGCTGCCTGCCCACCCCCATCCCCAGCCTCTGAGCCCTGCTCTCCTGTTGCCAAGGACGTGAAGACTCAGGGAGACTCACTTGGAACCATTAGGGAAAACAACCAGCTGTGCCTAGGTCTATATAGACCCATCACGCAGGTAATTCAGGCGAAAGCCTTGGTTTTGGCACGAGAAGCCCACGTGTCAGAACAGAGTAATTGCTTTCTTTGTCAGAATTTCCTGGATAATCTCCTCCCCATTGTCTGGCTGAAAGAACCATCCTCGCATCTGGGAGCCTGCTTGCCAAACATGATTGGGTCCTTAGAGATGAAAGGCACAGTGTAAGCGATTTTCCATAAACACGCTGGCACACATATTAATTATTACAAGGGGGAAATGTGCCCGTGTGTTCCATCTGAGGGGACGATGCCGGGGTGAGATGTGTGGGGAGGAGATGGCTGGAGAGGGAACCACAAGAGCGCCTCCTTATCAGCAGCCTGCTGGCACCCAGGCTCTGTCCCGGGTATTTTGCATTAAAAACCTCATTGAATCCTCACAACAGCCCTGGGAGGCAGCCACCAGGAACAGAAAGAACTTGCATTTAGAAGCCAAACGTCAGTGGATTTGATTCCCGACTCTGCCATTTGCTGTGGGAAGAAGCGAGAGCCCCAGTTTCCTCATCTGTTAATGGGAGAGACATCGGTGACCTCAGAGGGTATTGGGAGAACTGAGTGCAGTTATGGGTGTGAAGCACCTACCGGGCACACAGCAGCATAGGACAGATGTTCCCCTTCACAGGTGAGCAGATGCAGAGCCATCTCCCTCCAGCGGGCAGGCGTCGGGCTCGGAGGTGATTTGATTCACACCCTTCATGGCATCTACTGCAACCCTGGATGTCTCACCTCCAGGGTTTGCAAGCAGGTCGAGGGCACCGTTGTGCATCTGTCTCTGTATCCTCAGCGTTTCTCACACAGCACCTCACACGCACCCCCTAATTCCTCTGAAATGTGTGTTCAGTGAATGGAAGAATGAAGAAGAGCCCGGACAGGACTGACCCTGCTGAGTCAAGGTGATCCTGTGACAGGGATCCCCGTGTGCCTGACAAGTCGGGGCTGGGATGTAAGCTCCCCTCTGACTGCAGGGAAGGTAGCTTGAAGGCTTTCTGATGTCCACCTTCCTTATAGGAGAAGTGTCGGAGGTGGCAGAAATGGCCTCAAAAGGAAATGGCACAAGCTGGGAACCCATAAGGGAACTTGCGATGAGCGAGCATCGGGAAGGTCAAATGGGATAATGGCTAGAACACACTCTGAGAGCGCTGTAGCCTGGGAAAGCGAGAGGGATGGCCGTTTCTATGAAGAGCCGCACCCTGCAACAAGAGTTAGTGGGGCGTCTTCTTTGGGCTTCCCTGGGTTACAGCGAGAAGACAGGAAAAACAAAGGCCCGGACAGAATCCCAGTCATGATATACACATAAGATTGTGGGTTTAGAGGAAGAAAACTGGGCACAGTGCCCTCTCTGCCCCCGGCTGTTGTGCCGAGGCCCCAGGGAAGTGGCTCCCTTGGTCCCCCGAGGAAGGAAGAGGCACTTGACCGAAGTGAGCTCCAGAGGGGCAGGTGTGGTGGGGATTCGGGCCTCCAGGCCGAGGCTGAGCTCACTGCTAGCCGCTGGCTTTCTTCTGAAGGACAAAGCCCTCAGCAGGCAGGCGCCCCTCCCAGCCCTGCCCAGCCCTCACCCGCAGCCCTCCTCCGCCGCCCAGCCTGTGGTGCCTGGCACGGGGGGTGGCACAGACCACGGGCTCCCCTCCGGAAAGAAGGTGAAGTCAGCGCCTCCGGGCAAAACGTCACCTCCTGCCTCGTGCTGTGACGCGCCCAGTCCTCAGGGCCTCGGCCCAGCCGCTGGGAGGAGTCACACGGCCCCCACCGCTGCCGCCGCCGGGCCTGGGACAGTGGCTAATTAAGGTCTCCCTTGGCCGCCTGCAGCCTCTACCAGCGGGACCTCAGGCGGCTTCCTAGCCCCTGTCCCTCCCGACACCGCCACCTCCCTCGTAAATGGCATTGGACTTCCTTGATCTGCATAAGCAAGAATTCTGCTCTATTCAAAAGCAATAACGAATTGGAGGGTGTGACCTCTGCAGTGATGGGGGAATTAGAAAGACACATATGTCCCCTGCTGTCAAGGAGTCAAGAACCCGCAGGGGAGGTGGCAGGAGACACGGGACAGTAAAGTGGCAGCCAGAACCGCTATCCGGACACACATGCTGGCGGAGGAGGGCTCCTGGGTAGAGTCATCCATGAACCGGGCCTGGAAGGGGAGGTGAACAGGAAGTGCAACAGGATGCAGTGAGGCGTATTTTACCTCCACATCAACTTGACAGAGCTGAGGGACGCCCCAGTCACTGGTAAAACATTATTTCTGGGTGGGTCTGTGAGTCTGTTTCTGGAAAAGATTAGCATTTGAATCAGTAGACTGAGTAAAGAAGATCGCCCTCCCGGAAGGTGGCGGCAGGCAGCATCCCGTCTGCTGAGGGCCTAAATAGAACAATAAGTTGGAGGTCTTTTGTGTTTCCATGCAAATTGTGAAATTTTTTGTTCTAGTTCTGTGAAAAATGCCAGTGGTAGTTCGATAGGGATTGCATTGAATCTGTAGATTGCTTTGGGTAGTAGAGTCATTTTCAGAACTACCATATGACCAGCAATCCCACTACTGGGCATATACCCTGAGAAAACCATAATTCAAAAAGAGTCATGTACCAAAATGTTCATTGCAGCTCTATTTACAATAGCCCGGAGATGGAAACAACCTAAGCGTCCATCATCGGATGAATGGATAAAGAAGATGTGGCACATATATACAACGGAATATTACTCAGCCATAAAAAGAAATGAAATTGAGCTATTTGTAATGAGGTGGATAGACCTAGAGTCTGTCATACAGAGTGAAGTAAGTCAGAAAGAGAAAGACAAATACCGTATGCTAACACATATATATGGAATTTAAGAAAAAAATAAAATGTCATGAAGAACCTAAGGGTAAGACAGGAATAAAGACACAGACCTACTAGAGAATGGACTTGAGGATATGGGGAGGGGGAAGGGTGAGCTGTGACAAAGCGAGAGAGAGGCATGGACATATATACACTACCAAACGTAAAATAGTTAGCTAGTGGGAAGCAGCCACATAGCACAGGGAGATCAGCTCGGGGCTTTGTGACCACCTAGAGGGATGGGATAGGGAGGGTGGGAGGGAAGGAGACACAAGACGGAAGAGATATGGGGACATATGTATATGTATAGCTGATTCACTTTGTTATAAAGCAGAAACTAACAAACCATTGTAAAGCAATTATACTCCAATAAAGATTAAAAAAAAAATAGTTGGAGGAAGGGTGAATTCACTCTCTCTGCTTGGGCTGGGACATCCACCTCTCCTGCCCTCGGATGTTGGTGGACTCCTACCACCAAAAGGCCCAGGTTCTTGGGCCTTTGGGCTGAGACTTATGTCTTCAGCTCTCGTGGTTCTCAGGCCTTCAGACTTAGACTGAATTACACCCCTGGTTTCCTGGTTCTTCATCTTATAGAGAGCGGATGTCAGGACTTAGCTCTCAGCCTCCATACTCACGTGAGCCACTTCCTATAAAAAATGTCCCTTATATCTATCTATCTATACACCCTGTGGGTTCTGTTTCTTTGGAGACCCCTAATACACTCCTATTCAGGCACAAATTAATAAGTACGGCATTGCCAAGTGCTGGAGAAGACGTGAATCCACAGATCCCTGGAAAACAGTTGAGCAATTCCCAGTGGAGCAGTTACATACACTGTGACCCAGCAATTCCACAGCCGGGTTCATTTCCAAGAAAATGCATAAACAAAAATGTTCATAGCAGGACTGTTCAAACGCTCATCAAAGAAGACTGGATAAGCAGACTGAGATATACTCACACCTTCCGCTGAATATCAGACAGCAGTCAAAAGAAATAGACCACAGTGACACATAACAATGGATGACGCTTATCGACTTAATATTAAGTGACAAAAATAAGTCCTGAAGTATTACATACAGCATGACATTCTTAAAGAAGGTAAAGACAATTAAAATTTTGAAGACACATTTTAGAAATATGTATGGAAGAGATAAATACCTATTGATGACATGAGAGGGTATAAGAAGGAAAAGAAGAAAAGAAGGCATCTAGGATTCAGGATGGTGGTTACTTAGGAGAAGGAAAGGAAAGAGGGGTGTGATGGGATGAACCACACAGCTGGGTGTTCGCCATCGTTAGGGCTCTGGGCTTCAGGTTGGGCAGTGGTTTCACAGGTGTTTATTACTTTTAAATGTGCTATATAACATAGGTAGGCAGATAGGTAGGTAGGTAGTAGGGCCATGCATGGACCAATAATAAAAATATTGTCATGCACCAGGGATTACAGTGTAGGCAATTCTGTGTGCCTGAGATCCACGAGAATCTTTTTCAAGTGGCAGAGAATCCAAGGAAGGGGGAATGCCACAAGCAGAGGGAAGGAGTCTGGTGTACACTGTGGACAATATAGGAACCCGACTTGCTGATGCAGAGGGTGACCTAAGGGCGATCTGAACGCAGCGGGTGTCCAGCTCTCTCCAGGCTTCAGGTGGGCAGTCAGGTGTCAGGCCTCGCGCAAGGCCTCGAGGCCCCAACCTTGCCCTTGGGTTCCAGAACCAGAGCACTGGACAGCTTTGGCCCCCAGAGGAGAAGGAAGGCTGGTGTGAGCAGGAGAGTCTGGTGGCTTCGTCCTGCACTCGTCACCGGGGCGTGAAAATGGGGATCCATATTTTGTCGCAGCAATTTGCTCCTTTCTACTTGGGACCTCTGCCTTGACAGACCTTTCACTAGAACAGTGTGCATATTCTAGGACTGGAGCGGACCACCAGGTCTTAGACTCCACCCAGGCTCTAGAACGCTGGCCTGGTGGAAGAAGGTGAGGCCGGAGTCCTCCAGGGCCCGCCCTGCCCTCCCAGCTCAGGCCACACTCCCGGGCCCGGGAGGTCTCACTGTAACTCCCCCCAGGGCCCTGCCCCAGACCTCCACCCACGCCCCAACCCCCAGGCCTCTGGCAAGTTCTGCAGCCTGAGCGGCCTTCCGCAGACGACTCTGCCTTGCAGCGAGCAGCAAGATCCCCCCAACTCTCTGCACCCCTCCGCCCCGAACAGCCCCACCTCCTCCCTGCATGGCGGTCAGGGTGGGGTTCAGCTCAGCTCCAAGGCCAGCCCCCCTCTGCCCTTGAGCACGCCCTCTCCCTGGTCCTCCTGCACCGGCCTGGCCTGTCCCTCCACCTTCTACCCTGGACCTTCCTTCTCTCTGACGGACTCCTTCCCCTCCTCAGCCTTCACCCGTACTCAGGGCTCGACCAACCTGAGACAGAGAATGTCCCTTAACCGTCAGTCACCATCCAATCTCTCCTCCCCTTTTCTTCTTAAAAGAAAGGACTGCACTCCGGCTCTCCACCTCGCTCGGGTCCCTCCCTCATTAACCGAGGACTTGCAATCTGGAGTTTACTCCACCACCCTCTCCCAACTCCCTGAAACAGGCCTACGTTCTCCAGGGACTTTAATTGCCAGACAGAACAGAACATCATTGTCAGTCCTTATCCAGAGTCCTTAACTCTATTCTTGAAACTCACTGGTCGACTGTTTTCCACGGTCTGTCTTGGCTTCCTCCCTCTTACCTCTTGGACTGTTTTTCTTGGACTCCTTCTTTTATTTGCCCCTCAATGTCGCAGAGTCTGTCTTTGGCCCACTCTTATTCCCCTCTACTCACTCTCCTTGGGTAATTCAACAGTGAGTTGATTCAGGCACCAGCATTTGTTCAGGCCTCTCCACTCTACGCCTACAGGTGCGATGCACCTTGTAACACCAACTTCCGGTTAGCTGTCACCACCTTGTAACAACTTGTTACACCAACTTCCGGTTAGCTGTCGCCACCTGAGCTACTTGCAGTCACCTCGAGCTCACACTGGGCTTCTCCCCACAAAAGTTGGGCCTCCTATTTCCTCACTCAGTGGGCACCGCCATCATCCCAGCCAAACTGGGATTCGCTCTTGATTCCTGCTTCCCCCTAACTCCCCCCACGACTGAATCAGTCACTGAATCCTGCTAATTTTCCTTCCCACCTATGTCTTCTCTCCAGTCCTACCATCCCCATCTCTAGCTCTAAGCTGGAATTGACTTCCTCATCTCTGTATCCTCCCAAATTCATCCTCCCCTGTAGCCAGAGTGTTGTTTCCACAGCCCAGGCTCTGGCCACACCACTGTCATGCCCGCTCGCCTCAAGGAGAAACTTCGAGTTTCTGCACGACACACAGAGGACCCCAGGGGCCTTCCCACTCTCGCGGCTCCCTTCTCCCTGCCCTACCTTCCTCCAAAGCGGAGCTCCTCGCCCTAACTGCCCACTCCCTCTCCTTGCCGGTTCTGGGCTCTGCCCGTCCTGGGTCTCTTCCCTACACACCTACTCATCCTCCAGGCCCCAGTTCAGGCTCTGCTGCCTCTGGGGCACACTTCCTGGCTCCCCTGGTGCAGTGGTCACCAGCCCTAAACCCTGGATGAATGTCCATCACCATACTCTTCACATTACATCTTATTTGCTTGTCTATATGTCTATTTCCCACAGTAGACTTGGTCAAGGTGGCATAACTCATCTTTCTCTGCTGAAGCCCCAGCACCAGATCTAGTTCAGTGCACATTTTTGGATGGAAGAATGAGTCACCTTGTGAGGCCCCTTCCAGCTCTGAGGTTTTATTGTTTCCCTGTTAACTTTAGAAATTGCTAGACTTTGAACTTCAAAGGAGGCAGGAGAGAATTCAAGAAGGTGGAAGAAGGAAGCGTAAACCGAATACATGCTCTGCAGTTTCTTGGCACTGCTCCCGAAGAGCCTCCAGTCTAAGGCGCATGTGTGGTATGAAGTACCCCTTCCTTCAGAGATGAAACACTGCATGAAAACCGAGCTCAGCTACTGGCTGTCCCATACGAGGTGAGGGAACAAATCTTAATTCTTTTGGCTTCCGTTTCCCATGTATACAATGGAATTTCCATTTTGGATTTATTTATTGAGCAGGCATTTCTCATACTCGTATCTCTTGCCACATACTGCAATACGCTCCCAGTACGTCAGAAGGTTAAATACAAAAAGCATAAAAAGAAGAAAACAGAACTATACATTTATGCCAGCAGTGGAGCAAAGATAAATTTCCAGCTCTTGAAAAATTGAGTCTGTCATCAGACAAGATATATGGGTTTGAATAAATAAATCTTTGTACAACAAAATTCTACAAAATATATATGAAAAGGAAAACAACAGAATGGGAAAATTATGTCACCAATATTACTGTGACATTTCAGGGAGTTTCTCAGTTTTCCTGGATATCTCCCATGTCTACAGGAGCTGTGTGGCTGACAGGGTCTTGGTGGTCTGGCCGGGTGTCAGGCCTGTGACTCTGAAGTGGGAGAGCCGAGTTCAGGACATTGGTCCACCAGACACCTCCTGGCTCCACGTAATATCAAACGGCAAAAGCTCTCCCAGAGGGCTTCCCTGGTGGCGCAGTGGCTGAGAGTCCGCCTGCCAATGCAGGGGACGCGGGTTCGTGCTCCGGTCCGGGAAGATCCCACATGCCGCGGAGTGGCTGGGCCCGTGAGCCATGGCTGTTGAGCCTGTGCGTCCAGAGCCTGTGCTCCACAACAGGGGAGGCTGCGGCAGTGAGAGGCCCACGTACCACAAAAAAAAACACAAACAAAAACAAAAGCTCTCCCAGAGATCTCCATCTCAGTGCTAAGACCCAGCTCCACTCAACGACCAGCAAGCTCCAGTACTGGACACCCATGCCAGACAACTAGCAAGACAGGAACACAACCCCACCCATTAGCAGAGAGGCTGCCTAAAATCATAATAAGGTCACAGACACCCCAAACACACCACCGGACGTGGTCCTGCCCACCAGAAAGACAAGATCCAGCCTCATCCACCAGAACACAAGCACTAGTCCCCTCCACCAGGAATCCTACAAAACCCACTGAACCAACCTTAGCCACTGGGGTCAGACACCAAAAACAACAGGAACTACAAACCTGCAGTTCCTTGTGAAAAGGAGACTCCAAACACAATAAGTTAAGCAAAATGAGAAGACAGAGAAACACACAGCAGATGAAGGAGCAAGGTAAAAACCCACCAGACCAAACAAATGAAGAGGAAATAGGCAGTCTACCTGAAAAAGAATTCAGAGTAATGATAATAAAGGTGATCCAAAATCTTGGAAATAGAATGGAGAAAATACAAGAAACATTTAACCAGTACCTAGAAGAACTAAAGAGCAAACAAACAATGATAAACAATACAATAAATGAAATTAAAAATTCTCTAGAAAGAATCAGTAGCAGAATAACTGAGGCAGAAGAACGGATAAGTGACCTGGAAGATAAAATGGTGGAAATAACTACTGCAGAGCAAAATAAAGAAAAAAGAATAAAAAGAATTGATGACAATCTGAGAGACCACTGGGTCAACATTAAACTCACCAACATTCGAATTATAGGGGTTCAAGAAGAAGAAGAGAAAAAGAAAGGGACTGAGAAACTATTTGAAGAGATTATAGTTGAAAACTTCCCTAATATGGGAAAGGAAATAGTCAATCAAGTCCAGGAAGTGCAGAGAGTCCCATACAGGAAAAATCCAAGGAGAAACACACCAAGACACATAGTAATCAAACTATCAAAAATTAAATACAGGGGGCTTCCCTGGTGGCACAATGGTTGAGAGTCCGCCTGCCGATGCAGGGGACATGGGTTCGTGCCCTGGTCCAGGAAGATCCCACATGCCGCGGAGTGGCTGGGCCCGTGAGCCATGGCCACTGAGCCTGCGCGTCCAGAGCCTGTGCTCCGCAACGGGAGAGGCCACAACAGTGAGAGGCCTGCATACCGAAAAAAAAAAAATTAAATACAAAGAAAAAATATTAAAAGCAGCAAGGAAAAAACGACAAATAACACACAAGGGAATCCCCATAAGGTTAACAGCTGATCTTTCAGCAGAAACTCTGCAAGGCAGAAGGGAGTGGCAGGACATATTTAAAGTGATGAAAGGGAAAAACCTGCAACCAAGGTTACTCTATCCAGCAAGAATCTCATTCAGATTCGATGGAGAAATTAAAACCTTTACAGAGAAGCAAAAGCTAAGAGAATGCAGCACCACCAAACCATCTTTACAACAAATGCTAAAGGAACTTCTCTAGAAGAGGAAAAGACTGACAATAACAAAACAATTAAGAAAATGGTAATAGGAACATACATATCGATAATTACCTTAAATGTAAATGGATTAAATGTTCCAACCAAAAGACATAGACTGGCTGAATGGATACCAAAACAAGACCCGTATATATGCTGTCTACAAGAGGCCCACTTCAGACCTGGGGACACATACAGACTGAAAGTGAGAGGATAGAAAAAGATATTCCATGCAAATGGAAATCAAAAGAAAGCTGGAGTAGCAATTCTCATATCAGACAAAATAGATTTTAAAATAAAGATTATTACATGAAACAAAGAAGGACACTACATAATGATAAAGGGATCAATCCAAGAAGAAGATAGAACAATTGTAAATATTTATTCACCCAACACAGGAGCACCTCAATACATAAGGCAAATGCTAACAGCCATAAAAGGGGAAATCAACAGTAACACAATAATAGTAGGGGACTTTAACACCCCACTTTCACCAATGGACAGATCATCCAAAATGAAAATAAATAAGGAAACACAAGCTCTAAGTGTTACATTAAATAAGATGGACTTAATTGATATTTATAGGACATTCCATCCAAAAACAACAGAATACACTTTCTCCTCAAGTGCTTATGGAACATTTTCCAGGATAGATCATATCTTGGGTCACAAATCAAGCCTTGGTAAATTTAAGAAAATTGAAATTTTATCAAGTATCTTTTCTTACCACAACGCTATGAGACTAGATATCGGTTATAGGAAAAAAATCTGTAAAAAATACAAAAACGTAGAGGCTAAACAATACACTACTTAATAACCAAGAGATCACTGAAGAAATCAAAGAAAAAAATCAAAAAATACCTAGAAACAAATGACAATGAAAACATAATGACCCAAAACCTATGGAATGCAGCAAAAGCAGTTCTGAGAGAGAAGTTTATAGCAATACAATCCTACCTCAAGAAACAAGAAACGTCTCAAATAACCTAACCTTACACCTAAAGCAATTAGAGAAAGAAGAACAAAGAAACCCCAAAGTTAGCCTAAGGAAAGAAATCATAAAGATCCGATCAGAAATAAATAAAAAAGAAATGAAGGAAACAATAGCAAAGATCAATAAAACCAAAAGCTGGTTCTTTGAGAAGATAAAGAAAATTGATAAACCATTAGCCAGACTCATCAAGAAAAAAGGGAGAAGACTCAAATCAGTAGAATTAGAAATGAAAAAGGACAAGTAAAAACTGACACTGCAGAAATATAAAGGATCATGAGAGATTACTACAAGCAACTATATGCCAATAAAATGGACAACCTGGAAGAAATGGACAAATTCTTAGAAAAGCACAACCTTCTGAGACTGAACCAGGAAGAAATAGAAAATATGAACAGACCAATCACAAGCACTGAAATTGAGACTGTGATTAAAAATCTTCCAACAAGCAAAAGCCCAGGACCAGATGGCTTCACAGGCAAATTCTATCAAACATCTAGAGAAGAGCTAGCACCTATTCTTTTCAAACTCTTCCAAAATATAGCAGAGGGAGGAACACTCCCAAGCTCATTCTATGAGGCTACCATCACCCTGATAACAAAACCAGACAAAGATGTCACAAAGAAAGAAAACTACAGGCCAATATCACTGATGAACATAGATGCAAAAATCCTCAACAAAATACTAGCAAACAGAATCCAACAGCACATTAAAAGGATCATACGCCATGATCAAGTGGTGTTCATCACAGGAATGCAAGGATTCTTGCATATATATATATATATATGCAAATCAATCAATGTGATAAATCATATTAACTGAAGGGAAAAAACCATATGATCACCTCAATAGATGCAGAAAAAGCTTTCAGCAAAACTCAACACCAATTTATGATAAAAACCCTCCAGAAAGTAGGCATAGAGGGAACTTAACTCAACATAATAAAGGCCGTGTATGACAAACCCACAGCCAACATCATTCTCAATGGTGAAAAACTGAAACCATTTTCTCTAAGATCAGGAACAAGACAAGGTTGTCCACTCTCACCACTATTATTCAACATAGTTTTGGAAGTTTCAGCCACAGCAATCAGAGAAGAAAAAGAAATAAAAGGAATCCAAACCGGAAAAGAAGAACTAAAGCTGTCAGTGTTTGCAGATGACATGATACTATACATAGAGAATCCTAAAGGTGCTACCAGAAAACTACTAGAGCTAATCAATGAATTTGGTAAAGTAGCAGGGTACAAAATAAATGCACAGAAATCTCTTGCATTCCTATACACTAATGATGAAAAGTCTGAAAGAGAAATTAAGGAAACACTGCCATTTACCACTGCAACAAAAAGAATATAATACCTAGGAATAAACTTACCTAAGGAGACAAAAGACCTGTATGCAGAAAACTATAAGACACTGATGAAAGAAATTAAAGATGATACAAACAGATGGAGATATATACCATGTTCTTGGATTGGAAGAGTCAACATTGTGAAAATGACTATACTACCTAAAGCAATCTGCAGATTCAATGCAATACTACCAAACTACCACTGGCATTTTTTCACAGAACTAGAACAAAAAATTTCACAATTTGTATGGAAACACAAAAGACCCCGAATAGCCAATGCAGTCTTAAGAAAGAAAAGCAGAGCTGGAGGAATCCAGCTCCCAGACTTCAGACTATACTACAAAGCTACAGTAATCAAGATAGTATGGCACTGACACAAAACAGAAATATAGATCAGTGGAACAGGATAGAAAGCCCAGAGATAAACCCACACACATATGGCCACCTTATCTTTGATAAAGGAGAATATACAATGGAGGAAAGACAGCCTCTTCAAAAAGTTGCGCTGGGAAAACTGGACAGCTACATGTAAGAGAATGAAATTAGAACACTCCCTACCACCATACACAAAAATAAACTCAAAATGGATTAAAGACCTAAATATAAGGCCAGACACTATCAAACTCTTAGAGGAAAACATAGGCAGAACACTATGACATAAATCACAGCAAGATCCTTTTTGACCCACCTCCTAGAGAAATGGAAATAAAAACAAAAATAAACAAATAGGACCTAATGAAACTTAAAAGCTTTTCCACAGCAAAGGAAACCATAAACAAGATGAAAAGACAATCCTCAGAATGGGAGAAAATATTAGCAAATGAAACAACTGACAAAGGATTAATCTCCAAAATATAAAAGCAGCTCATGCAGCTCAATATCAAAAAAACAAACAACGCAATCCAAAAATGGGCAGAAGACCTAAATAGACATTTCTCCAAAGATGATATACAGATTGCCAACAAACACATGAAAGGATGCTCAATATCATTAATCATTAGAGAAATGCAGATTAAAACTACAATGAGGTACCACCTCACACCAGTCAGAATGGCCATCATCAAAAAATTTACAAACAATAAATGATGGAGAGGGTGTGGAGAAAAGGGAACCCTCTTGCACTGTTGGTGAGAATGTAAATTGATATAGCCACTATGGAGAACAGTATGGAGGTTCCTTAAAAAACTAAAAATAGAGCTACCATACGACCCAGCAATCCCACTACTGGGCATATACCCTGAGAAAACCATAATTCAAAAAGAGTCATGTACCACAATGTTCACTGCAGCTCTATTTACAATAGCCAGGACATGGAAGCAACCTAGGTGTCCATCGACTGATGACCGGATAAAGAAGATGTGGCACATGTATACAATGGAATATTACTCAGCCATAAAAAGAAATGAAATTGAGTTATTTGTAGGGAGGTGGCTGGACCTAGAGACTGTCATACAGAGTGAAGTAAGTAGAAAGAGAAAAACACATACCGTATGCTAATACATATATATGGAATCTAAAAAAAAAGAGTTTCTGAAGAACCTAGGGGCAGAAGAGGAATAAAGATGCAGACATAGAGAATGAATGGACTTGAGGACATGGAGAGGGGGAAGGGTAAGCTGGGGCGAAGTGAGAGAGTGGCATGGACTTATATATACTACCAAATGTAAAATAGATAACTAGTGGGAAGCAGCTGCATAGCACAGGGAGATCAGCTCAGTGCTTTGTGACCACCTAGAGGGGTGGGATAGGGAAGGTGGGAGGGAGACGCAAGAGGGAGGGGATATGGGGATATATGTATACGTATAGCTGATTCACTTTGTTATAAAGCAGAAACTAACACACCATTGTAAAGCAATTATACTCCAGCAAAGATGTTAAAAAATAAATAAATAAATAAGTTACAGAAAATAAATAAATAAAAATAAAAATCTGGTCCTGTAAAAAAAAAATTACTGTGAAGAGCTTATTTTTATTTATTTATTTATTATTTATCTTTGGCTGTGTTGGGTCTACGTTGCTGTGTGCAGACTTCTCGTGGCAGTGGCTTCTCTGGTTGCGGATCACGGGCTCTAGGCACGCAAGCTTCAGTAGTTGTGGCACCCAGGCTCAGTAGTTGTGGCTCACAGACTCTAGAGCGCAGTCTCAGTAGTTGTGGCGCACGGGCTTAGTTGCTCTGTGGCCTGTGGGATCTTCCCAGACCAGGGCTCGAACCCATGTCCCTTGCATTGGCAGGCGAATTCTTAACCACTGCACCACCAGGGAAGTCCCTGTGAAGAGATTATTAACAAAATTATTAAAATTGGTAGAACTGCATAATGAACAGGTCTAGATGCTCCTCCCAGAAGTGAGCAAAGACGTGTCCAGCTGGTACTCAGGGCATCCAGGAGCCGTGGTCTGGCCTGGAGAGAGTCTCGGACCCGTAATGAGTCAGAGTCCACACATTCCAATTACCTAATGAGCCCACATCTGTCCCTTCACATGTAAAATGGATATAATTATACCTACTTTGCAGGATACTTATAAGGATAAATTAGAGGGCCTGTCACTATTGTGAGCATTCAAGAAATGGGATTATTATTATCAGCAGAGGGTAAAAATGCACACCGTTACTGGCAATTAAACAAATGGAAATTATGACAATTTAAAGGTAACATGCCATATCTATTGAAGTAGCAAAAAGATATCGAAATTCACAAAAGGACTTGAACAAGAATATTCATAGCAGCTTTATCCATAATTTCCAAATCCTGGAAAGGGTCCAGGTGTCCATCAGTGGATAAACAAATTGTGATATATTCATGCAGTGGAATACTTCCCAGCAATAAAAAGAATGATACATGCAAGACTATGGATGAATAGCAAAATCATCATGCAGAGTGAAAGAAGCCCTACACAAATGACTTCCTACTGCATGATTCCATTTTTATGGAATATTCTGGAACTCTAGAAAAAACTGATCTGTGTTAGAAAAAATCAAAATAGTGGCTGCTTTTGGAGGAGGGGGTCAGGGATTGACTAGGAGGGGGCATGAGGAAATTTTCTGGACTGTGGGAATGTTCTATATCATGACATGGATTTACATATGCATTTGTCAAAACTCAGCAAAGGTACCTTAAGATCTGTGCATTTCATTATATATATATCATTTATTTACCTCAAAAGGGAAAACTATAAACAAATATTGAATTCTAGTTAGTGATGAGCACACTGAAGTATGTGAGAGGAAGTGAACTGGTGTCTGCAATTTACTTTGAAATATATAAAAAGTGAGATATATTATTGGATGGCTAGATTGGTGGATATGTGATAAAGCAACTACAGTGAAATATCAAGGGTAGAATTTGGGTGGTGAGTACTCACTGTAAAATTATTTTGGCTTCTCTGCATGTTTGAAACTTTTCATAATAAAATATTAGGACAAAAAAAAAGAATTAGGACATTGGTAGAAGCTGAACTCATTCTACATGGTGGCCCTGAAAATATTGCATTGATCCTTCTGTGGAATGTTCCTGCCATTTGCACGTATTTTGACCAGATAACTCCACATAGGGTAATATATCCCCAAGAAATAACTATAAAGTGGGGGAAAGAAACATGCAAGAAGAGAATAAGAAGGAGGGGGTGGGGAGAGGAGGGAGGGGGAGGGGAGGCAGAGGGGAGGGGAAGGAGAAGAAAGTTCACTTTCGAACTATGTACAATAGCGAAAAACTGGGAATACCACAAATGCTCAATAGGAGAGGAATGGAAAGACATGATGGCACATTTATCTGGAACATAATAAATTATTAAAATGACAATTATCAGTCAAATGCACTATTTCCACATCTGAACTGTATATGTGAAAAATTGACAAGAAAAACCAGTAGAATTCAAATTAATATGTTCACACTCATTAATACTGAACATGGGTACTCATTCATTTTCAACAAACATTTATTAAGCTCTTTTCTGCACCAAACCCTGGGGAACCAGCAATGGAAAAGATTCAGGGCCAGCCCCTGGATCCCACTGTCTTGTGAATGGGACACGGACCTGTAAGCCAACAATGACAAAACAGTGAGAACGTTATTATAATAGAGGCGTGAAGAGGGCATTGACCATATTCTTGGTGAAATTTTTGGAAAACACTTGAATGGTATGAATTGGTTTCAATTTTCTTTTCCTCTTCTGTGTTGTTCAAGTGCACAGCTTTGCTCTGTTTTATGAGGAGGTTCACCTTTTACCTCCCTCCTCGAAAGATTGGTGAGGCTTAACAAACAAGAACTTGCTTCTGAATCCCTGCTGGGTGACCAGGACACTTAACACTGGCATCCCATAGCAGCCGTGACCATATTACTCCTGCCTGGAAAAGGGCAAAACATTCCATAATTCTTAGAGTTTCCATAATTCTTAGAGACACCTGGCTGGCATTCTTCTCCGGGTTATCGCAGCTTGGCATTTACCCAGAACCCACAGCGCACACCTTATCACACCATGCCTCTGAAAGGTGTCCACCTTCAAACACCTGTGCAATACTAACTCCTCATATTTCTCACGTATTTGCCCTGATCAAAGTGCTTTCACATGCGTTTTCTCATTCCATCCCTGCAGTGACGGATGAAGCAGATTAACTAAATTGATTTTATATTTGAAAAAGATAAGGATCATGTCAAAGGACAGCAGGAGCCTGAAACCTAGGAATTCCAATTCCAAATTCAGACTGTACCCGTTACATGAGGGTATGTGTACACACATATATCTATATACGCTTTCCATGCGTCCTTCTTAAAACCTGTCTGTAGAACACACCCCATCCTTTTTGGTTATAACTTTGCACCTCTGTTTTGTGTGACTACATCAAAACCTTAATTTCTTTTTTTTTTAAACATCTTTATTGGAGTATAATTGCTTTACAATGGTGTGTTAGTTTCAAAAACCTTAATTTCTTCCTCCACCTTCAACAGGCCTTTTTGGACCCTCATATACCAGCTTACCCTAAAGAAGGGAGGGACTATTTCTTGAGGTTTTACCAAATCCCAACCGCTGGATCAGGGGCTCAGCGTGTGTCATCACGTTTGACCTTCAAAATAGCCCTGTGAGGGCAGCATGATTCTTCTCATTTTACAAACGTGGCAACAGAGCCTCAGATTCCTAAGGTAACTTGACCAGTGTGACACAGGTAATAAGAGATGGTTTTTCTTGGAGAATAAACAGCATTCTTTGAGGCTTTATCTTTTAGAATAAAACCACTGGGATCAATCCTATTTCAAATTAAACCTTTTCATTGCAGTAAAAATGGCAAACTCATTTTATAACAGAAGAATCAGTCACCCATTTTTACTAGGTTCTGGGGAAGAAAATGCTTGCAGTCTGGAAAAAGGGTTAATTTTAATTCATTGATTTCCCCCCTGTTTTAATTCCACAGCTTATAAGTAACATTAGCAGTGGCTTGGATTTATTTTTGCAGCCTCCAGGAGACCTTGGGCTCAGGGTGACCTCCCAGGGGCCACACTTGTTCATCAGTGTGGCTGAGTGATGAGACCAGGCTGCTAAGGATGGGTGGGCATCCTGGGATGCTCCGCTTGGCACCTCTGAGCTGGCACAGGTGCAAGTCTGCAGCCAACCTTCCTCAGCCTGTCCTCTTTGCCCCAGGCAGCTGCTGTCCTGCCCTGGAAGAAGATACACCAGGGAAGAAAAGGGAGCAAGAGGGTCAGAGAGTGGGCGGGGTGTCACAGGGGCACCCCAGATAGGGCACCTCCGCTGTGAACCCAGTTTCATGTTCAGGGTTTGTAGATACAGTTCCAAACTAATGGCTCAGCGACCTGAGCTCTGCCATCTCATCTCCAGGGTGTGTCACCTGCACGGCCATGGAAGGACATGGACTGTCACTCGGGGGTTAGGACCTACTGTCCTCTGTTGGCCAGAAGGCGGTCCAATTGCCCTGATCTAACTGCAAAAAAGGCCGAGGAACGTGGCCTTCGTGTCTGTGCAAAGGAAGGAAAAGGGAGCTGTAGGCATCCGGCCAGTTTCCTGTTTCCTGTTTTACATGGCAACCCATCCCAAGCCCACACACCTAATCCCCTTTACCTCATTTTCACTGTTTTTCTTTCCCACAGCTCTTCTTTTTAACACATTGCATATATTTATGTATATATTTATTTCTTAGGTTCCTGTCAGTCCTCCCCCACGAATCACATAGGCTCCGTTAGGTTAGAGATTTTTGTCTGTTTTGTTCATGGGCCCAGAAGAGTAGCTGGTACGTATGTTGGTTAAAGAAAGGTTGCCCAGTGCTTCCTAAGTGCCGCATGTTCCCCACACCCTCTCTTTCTGGCTCCATTGTTTCTCTGTCACCTGCCTGCCAGCAGCCTGTTCATCCTTAAAAATTCAGCCATGAGGGCTTCCCTGGTGGTGCAGTGGTTGGGAGTCCGCCTGCCAATGCAGGGAACACGGGTTCGTGCCCTGGTCTGGGAAGATCCCACATGCCACGGAGCGGCTGGGCCCGTGAGCCATGGCTGCTGAGCCTGCACGTCTGGAGCCTGTACTCCGCAACGGGAGAGGCCACAACAGTGAGAGGCCCGCATACCGCAAAAAAAAAAGAATCCACCTGCCAACGCAGAGGACACCGGTTCAAGCCCTGGTCCGGAAGATCCCACATGCCACAGAGCAACTAAGCCCGTGCGCCACAACTACTGAGCCTGCGCTCTAGAGCTCACGAGCCACAACTACTGAGCCCATGAGCCACAACTATTGAAGCCCGTGCACCTAGAGCCGGCACTCCTGTTCGCAATGAGAAGCCCACGCACCGCAACTAGAGAAAAAGCTCACTCGCAGCAACACAGGCCCAACACAGCCAAAAAAAAAAAAAAAAAGTGTGTTTCCCGAATGGGAGAAGATATTTGCAAATGATATATCCGATAAGGGGTTAATATCCAAAATATATAAAGAACTCATACAACTCAACAACAAAAAAAGCCTGATTTAAAAATGGGTAGAGGAGCTGAATAGACATTTTTCCAAAGACATACACATGGCCAGCAGGCACATGGAAAGATGTGCAACGTCACTAATTATTAAGGAAATGCAAATCAAAACCACAGTGAGATATCACCTCATGCCTGTTAGAATGGCTGTTACCAAAAAGACAAGAAATTACAAGTATTAGTGAAGATGTGGAGAAGAGGGAACCCTTGTGCCCTGTTGGTGAAAATGTAAATTGGTGCAGCCACTATGGAGAACAGCATGGAGGTTCCTCAAAAAATTAAGAACAGAACTATCATGTGATCCAGCCATCCCACTTCTGGGTATTTATCCAAAGAAAACAGAAACACTAATTCAAAAAGATACATGCACCCCTATGTTCATAGCAGCATTATTTACAGCAGCCAAGATATGGAAACAACTTAAGTGCCCTTTGATGGGTGACTGAATAAAGAATATGTGATACACACACGCATGCGCACACACATACACACACTCACATATACGCAATGGAATATTACTCAGCCATAAAAAAGATGAGGTCTTGCCATTTGCAACACAAATGGGCCTTGAGGGTGTTATGCAAAATAAAATTAGGGAAAGATAAATACCGTATGATTTCACTCATGTGGAATATGAAAAACAAAGAAACAAACACACACACACACATAAATAAATAAATAAATGAACAAAGCAAACAGAAAGAAACATATTGATACAGAGAGCAGAGTGGTGGTCACCAGAGGGGAAGCGGGACGGGGGAAATGGGTGGAGAGAATCAACGATGTGGTGACGGATGGAAACTACATTTTCAGTGGTGAAAATTACATCTATAGGGTAAATAGAAGTGGAAATACAGTGTTGTGCACATGAAACTTATATAATGCTATAAACTAATGTTACCTCAGTAAAAAAATGACGTTGGAGAAGGAGGCTAAATGAAACAAGGTGGGAAAATATTACTGTACTACCTGGTGAACTGGGGTGATAAGAGGTACATTACACTGTTCTCCCTACCTTTGTGTATATTGGAAATTTCCATAATAAAAACTAAAAGCAAACGAGGTGATGAAGACACCTGTGCCCTGCCCAGTCCCTGTGATGCTGCCCCACCCTCAGCCCAGGTCCAGCTGTAACACATCTCACCTTTCTGGTTCCAACAGAAAGTCATCCACACTAGGAAAGTGTAGATGTGTGGTGATTAAGACTGAAACCAGGAAGGCCAGACTGCACTACTGTCCCGTTTCCCAGGCCACGTCCCCACCCACTAAGGAATGAGGGCACATGGGAGGATTCTTCTAGAGAGTCAGGCCTGGCGAGGGGTCCTAAAAACCGCTTAATTCAACTCCCTTGTGAAAGGAATCCACCAAAGGTTGAATGACTTTCCTAAGGTCACACAGTGAGGCAGCAGCAATACCAGAAGTAAAACCCACGTCTGGGGTCCCGTGAGCCCGCTTCCCTCCTCCCGCGAGTCTCTGATCTATCTGTGAAGAGTATCCGTGTCTTATACATCTTTCAAATACTTTCCCTAATCTACACTCATCAGAGAGGTAAGCCTAGAAGATGGACTGGTACGCACTGGTTAGGTGGACAAGTATTTGTAAAATACTGAATGTAACTCAGACATGGAGTAAAACTCACTAAAATTCACCAAGGAAAAATTCAGAGTCCCTTGGAAACCCGTGAGTTTATGGAGATGTAGTAGAAGGGTCATCTGTGGGGGAAAATGCATCCCACGAGAAGCCGATGAAAGCTCCCCGGCTTCTGCCCCCAGGCTACACGAGACCTACCAGTGTCAGGTGTGTTTTTGTTTTGTTTTGTTTATTTTTTTTTTTAACTTTTTATTTTGTATTGGAGTATAGTTGATGAACAATGCTGTGTTAATTTCAGGTGTACAGCAAAGGGATTCAGTTATATGTATGCGTATCTATTCTTTCTCAAATTCTTTTCCCATTTCCCACAGGGAGCAGGGTTCCCTGTGCTCTACAGTAGGCCCTTGTTGGTTATCCATCTTACATAGAGCAGAGTGTTTTAGCAGAGCAGCCAGCATCGTTCTACCACAAGCTGTTGATGTTGGCTGTTTGCTATCTCCAGGCCCTTAGTGTTCACCGTCTGATGCTCTCAGCGACCCTGCAGAGTAAGAATCGTCCTCTTCTTCAGATAAAGAGAATGAGGTCCAGAGAGGGTGAGAGACCTGCCGAAGGCTGTACACCTGGTGAGTGACCGACCCAGAGCGGGAATCAAGTTTGTCCAATCACAGCTTATCCTCTTTTCACTCTGCCAAGCTGTGTGTGAAGAACCTGAATGATTTTGGCCAGATTAAGATCACACCTAGGTGAGCCAGAGCCGTCTGTCATCCTGAAACAAGCCGGTGGGCAGAGAAAGATGAAGCAGTGCATCCTCTCAGCCCCCTGGCAAGAGCTCTGCTAGAAGCTCTGCATTTGATAGACTCAGGGACCCCGCCAGGATCCTGAGGGAAAGGGGCAGTGGGTGACAGGAAGGTACCCCTTGCGGATGACTCACTGAAGGCCTGATTCCGCATTCTCTCTCCAAGTCAAACTGTGCCAGTCCGACATCGGAGCTCAAAGTGTCTTAAACCCTTCTCACCTGCATCTTCTTCCAGCTCAGCAGAGGGGCACTGAGAGAGGAGAGAGGATGGGGTCGTTGAGCGATCCCTCTCTCCTCCACCAAGAATGTCTTCCTGTTTGAGTGTCTCACCAGCCACCCTCTGGCCTGTTTCCTGATTAGCACCCCTCGCTCCAGCCCACACAGAGAAAGACATATACATGTGCGCTCACACACACACACACACGCACGTGCACACACACACAGATCTGCTGCTCTTCCCAGATCTGTTTTATAGACGAGAAACCTGGGCCCAAGCAGACACAGTTTACTCAGTGTCATCCACAGGGGGTCTCCAGAGCATTTGGCTCCTAGAAAAGAATCACATGAAAATAAAGGATAGATGAAGACACGTGACCACACAAAAATCTATGCAAGAGTGCTCAGATAGCATTATCCATAATCGTCAAACAGTGGAAACAACCCAACGTCCATCGGAGGATGAATGGATAAACAAAATGTGGTCTCTCCGTACAATGGAATGTTTTTCTGCCGTAAAGAGGAATGAAGTACTGACATGTGCTACAAACATGGATGGACCTTGAAAACATGATGCTCAGTGAATGAAGCCAGACATAAAGGCCACATATTGTAGGATTCCATTTATATGATATGTCCAGAATTGGCAAATTCGTAGGGACAGAATGTAGATTAGTGGTTGCCTAGTGAGGGGACGGGAGAGGGGGGTTAATACAAAAGTGTGTGGGGTTTCTTTTGGGGGTGATGAAAATGTTCTAAAATTAACTGTGGCAGTGGTTGTGCAAATTATTTCAATACAGTGAAAAATATTGTATTGTACACTTTAAATGGGTTGATTGTATAGGATGTGAATTATATCACAATAAAGCTGTCACCCAAATTAAAAATAAATGCTAGTTTCCTAAACTTCTAAGGAGACTGCACAGTTCACTTTCAGAAGCCTCAAGAAACATGTGAAGCTAAAATACATGAAACTGGCTATCTTTAGACAATCTCGCAGAGTGACCCATACTAAAAACCCCAGAGGACCCAGCTCAGGGAATACACTGAACACGGGCGTGCAGCACGGCTGACAGGACCCAAGACAGGGGTACCAGAGAGACTTGGGCCCCAGGCTGACTCTGTCCCCTCCAAGTCGCAAAACACCGCGGGCAGGTCCCTTAAGTTAGATTGCCATCTGTAAAATGGAGAGAGATGGAATTGGTGTTGGTGTGAATTAAATTAACCCCACGCTCACAGTGTGCATTCAGAGAGGTGGCTGGTGCCGAGATAATTACTGCACCCTCCCAAGGGCGGACCTGGATGGTCAAAACTTGGCTAAGAGGAGGAAGGCATCATGTATTCACTTCAGTGTTCCAAGCATCCTCGGGGTAGATTTCCAAGAGTCTGACCCCAAACTGAGCAGCATCTGTCGTCCTCTTGAATGGAACCGAGAGCAGCAGCGTCCAATGGGCACATTTGCACAAGACGCCAGACAGCCTGTTGCGACAACACATCACACCCAGCCCATCATTCACGTGGCTTTGCCGAAGACCTTTCCCTGCATTATCTCCCGCTTTTATCAAGTGCGTACTGAATCTGTGCTAAATGCAAGGTGCTGGGCTGGATTTGCACAGGTGCGAAAAGGAGCAGTTGCGTCCCTACACTCAAGGAGCTCCTAGCAGTTCCAGGGGGTAGGCAGGGCTGGTATCTGCATGCTGACCTTACAGCTGAAGAAACGGAGGCCAAGAGAGGCTAGGTGACCTGCCCAAGGTCTCATAGCGATTTCAGGTGCTAGCGTGGTGAGGTAAAGTGCTAAGCGCCGGCCTCAGGTTTCCTTCCACTGGCTCTGGGTTCTCTTTTTCAGACACCTGAACGTGGGCTTAAGGCTGTCAGTGTCACCACTTGCCTCACAAATCACCAGGGACCAAGGACACTCATCGGGACCGCTAGGTAGTTCACCGGGACCAATGCAACAGGAAAATGCAGGACCTCTTGTTCAAAAATCATTAAGGATTTCAAATGGCCAGACTAGAGTGTTAACTGAGCTCAGGCTCTTGTAAGTGCAGGTCACACACCCCTGAAGCCACCGTGCCCCTGTCCCTGTCTCACAAATGCCCAGATACGTGGAGCAGACGGATCCTTAGGCAGCTCCAGCGAGATGGGAATCCTCCTGGGCTGGGCTGTGAGCGCACTCTGACCCCAGCATCCAGCCACCTGCCCTGTGGACGCGTATCTCTCGGGCCAGCTGACACAGCATCCTTCAGCATTTCCAACCAGGCAGTTTTGCAATCTCCTGGCTGACACCACAGCCACCTTCTTTGAGTGAGAAATCTAGTCTCCCAGCCAAGGTTCAATGGCAGCGGTACACGGATTCATTAACAACCCTCCCACCCCAGGCACAGGGAAGAGGAAATATCTACTCAAAACTCAAGAGCTCTTTGGCAGGGGTGTCGTAGCTTCATTTGTCTCATGCAACTGTTTTCTCCCCCAGTTTGCAGTGCCTGTAGGTGTCTTGCAGAAAACAAAACAGTGCACCAAAAACTAGCTAATCTTTCTTTCCACCATACAAGTCTTCTTTTTCCTGAATAACAGGCACATGGGAATTGCAGACAAGCCAGAAGCTACTAGCATTTCAAGAATTTGAAAGATAATTTGCTATTAACTGGGCACCAGAGGCAGAACGAAGTGAATTAATCAATGAATTAGCTGTGAGATTTAATCAGGTCATAACCCGTCTGTTATGGGTGAATTGTGTTCCCCAAAAACGGTGCGTTGAAATCCCAACCCCCAGTACCTCAGTATGTGATCTTATTCAGAAATAGAGTGGTTGCTGTCATAATAAGATGAGGTCATATTGAAGTAGGGTGGACCTTAGTCCAATATGACTACGTGGATTTTTATTATTTTATTTTTTTATATGTCCCTATGAAAAGAGGAGAGGAGACACAGACACACACACAGGGAGAACGCCCTTGAAGACGTCAAAGGCAGAGACTGGAGTGATGTGTCTACAAACCAAAGAGTGCCAAGGATCGCGAGAAAACCAGCGGAAGCTGGAGAGAGCCTAGAACAGATGTTCCCTCACAGCCTCAGGAGGAACCAACCTGGCGACACCTTGTTTTCAGACTTCCAGCCCCCAGAGCTGTGAGAGGATAAACTTCTGATGTTTTCAGCCACCCAGTTTGTGGTGCTTTGTTACAGAAGCCACGCAAACCAACACACCTTCTTTATCTGAACCATAATGTGGGTCTTATCCTTGGTGGTCTCTGAGGTCCCTTCCATCTCGACATTCTTGTTACACCAGACCTGATGACATGCCTGCCATAATCCCAGAAATAAAATCTCTCACTCTAGTCAAACCCAGCTGTTTCTTCATTCAGGGAGGTTTCTAGACCCTGTAAATCTGGGCCAACATTCTCTGAAAGTTCTCTTTTTTTATCACTAGCCCTCTTAATATCTCTTCAGTTACTCAGCAATGCTTGAGGACATGGGGGTTGAGGGTGACAGCTTGTGAGCTGTGAAGGGGAGGAAGGAGGGAGACGGGGATGGGAGGGGAAGAAGCGACACCAGATATGGTGGATTGAGGTGCCGGGAGATGTGAGAGGTGTGCGTGCGTGTGCGTGTGTGTGTGTTCCAAGGCTCGGATCAGCGGGGTGTAGCTGTCTGCAACCACCTAGTGTCCCTCAACAAAAAATCATGCAGAAGCAAACGTGAAGTTTGAAATCCGTGTCATGCTCACCTTGTTTCCTGATCTATCAATCATGTTGGGACAAATTCACATTTCACAACGGACAGTACAGCAGAACTGAATTCTGCACATCCCTGAGGACTCCCAGACATATTTGGGGAAGGGGAACTTTCTAGAAGGCGGTGTCAGCCAGCAGGACTTGGACCATCAGTGGCTGGTGGTGAGCGTCTCCTCGGAACCGGGTGGGGCCGCTGTGGGCCGAGTGGCAGCAGCTCCAGCCAGCGGGCCCAGCACAGGCAGCTAGCGCTCTCCCCGGCTGTGTGCTTAGCTCCCTGGGCAGCGTGGCTCACACCAGGTGCTCCGTCTGCTGTTTGCCAAGCCCTTCCATACACCTGGCACCTCTCAACAGTCTCACTGGAGCAAAAGGCAGGCATTCCTTATTCCCATTCGACAGGGATGGAAACGGAGGCTCAGGGAAACTGACACAGAGCCCGCGAATGGAGGGGCTGCTTCCTTGTCACGAAGCCCTGGGGGAAACGCTAGGATGCTGAGCGCAGGCCCAGTGTCCAGGGCAAAGCCTGTAGTGGGCACCCGGCCACAGGAGGACAGGTACAGGACACCCAGGAGCTGGGAAAGGCACCTGCCCCAGCTGAGCTCACCTCCAGTTCTGATACCTGCTTATTCTTTCACCAGAAACGGCAAGCATCCGTCCACACTGCATCTTTAAACATTGCACCAGACAAAGCTGAGGAATGTTCTAGCACACCCAGGATATTAGCTTTTTTTTCCTTTTTTTTTCTTTTTGCCTCACCTCGTGGCATGAGGGATCTTAGTTCCCCGACCAGGGATCGAACTCACACCCCCTGCAGTGGAAGCGCAGAGTCTTAACCACTGGACTGCCGGGGAAGTCCCAACTTTACCTTCTTTTTAGCAGGATCTCAGGATTTCCTTTTAATCACAAGTCAGAAGCCCCATAAAAAAGACAGCAAGCAGTTTGCACCATGTTTTAGTAACTTGACATTGGTTCTGTGGCCGGTAGTCGTTTATACTATTGGAATATGCAGTTCCCCATACCCTCCTGCCCTCAACTCTCAGGCCATAAACTGGTTCCAGGCTGGGTGCGGCAGGGCCTCGGTGTGAGCGGAGAGGAAGCAGCACACTCAGTGTGGAGTCAGGGTGACACTGAACTGACGTGCGAGCTGCTCACCTTTGCCCGATAGCTGCCCCGGCCTGACAAACGAGGCCAGCCTGAGGAAAGCTAGCCCGAGTCCTTCAGCGCCATAAAGGCTACATGGGGCCAATCGGTCACCAGACCACGCCCCCAGCCTTCAGGGGGCGAGCCTGCTCTTCTAGAATATGCTTCAGAGACCTGAGCGTTTAACCCTCACCTGGGCCAGTGGACATTAACCCTTTGCAGTTTATACCTGCCCCCAACTCTCTCTCTCTCTCTCTCTGTCTCTCTCTGTCTCTCTCTCTGTCTCTGTCTGTCTGTCTGTCTCTCTCTCTCTGTCTCTCTCTGTCTCTCTGTCTCTCTGTCTCTCTCTCTCTCTCTCTCTCTCTCACACACACACACACACACACACACACACACACACACACTTTAGCAAGGAGCCTGGAAGCAAAGCCTGTTCTGTCAGAGAAAGAGGCGTGGACACACTTATAACCAGATTCCAGCTTCACTTACTTGGGGTATAAAATGCGGTCACGTGACTCTTCTTTTCAGATGAGCTCATTTCTCTCAAAGGTACCTTGGGGTCCTCCTCCATGAATACCCCCAAGACTCCCCAACCCCAGTGAATGCTTTCCCAGATGGTATCCAGGGGCCTGTTGTTGTGGTCCCTGCCACAGGGTGTCACTGTTGAGCAAAGGTGGCCCTGCCAGCCTGGCCTGTCCTAAGTTCAGAACTGCCCCCAACCTCCCAGCCGTCACCCGCATCCCCAGTTTCCTGTGCAGGGATAGATGATGTTTCAGGGAAAATCCGCTGCTATCTTATATTAATTTTTGAGGACATAAAAATGACAGCTGTGTGGTTGAAGGCATATTTTAGGGTCAATCTTTGTAATTGCCATGAGAATCTTGCACCCCCCAGCTGGACTTTCGTCTGGTACCTGTTAGGGGGTGTGCTAACTTCTTGTCCATATGCAATCAAAAAACATCTGAGAGGAGAAAGGAGATCTGGACACAGGCTGCTTGATTTGCGGAGAAGCTGCTGCCTTTCCAGAGCCTCGGAGGTCAGGAGCCAGAGCCACAAACTGGCGGTGCCTACTCGCTGGTACCTCCATAGACATCATGTACACACACGTGCATACCAGTGTGCGTGCATACGTGTATACACGTACATACATATCCATGTGTGCACACACACACACCTGCTAGTGTATATGTACACACACACAGGCATACATACCAGTATACACACACACATGTGCATGCCTGTGTGTGTGTGTTTGTACTGGTATACATGTGTGTCTATATATACATTTTATATGCTTGTATATATGTATGTATACACAATATATACATATACACATGCTGGTATATGTGTGTATGTGTGTGTATACTGGTATGCATGTGTGTGTGTATATATACCTATTGGTGTATATATTGATATGCATTTATGTGTGTGTGTATATATTTACTAGTAAGTATGATGTGCGTGTATTAGCTGGTATGTATTTATGTACGTGTTTACTGGTGTACACACACACACACACACACACACACACACACACACACACAATGCTCTTAGGTGGACTATAACTCCTCTAGTCCCCAGCCCTCCCTTTTGCCCTACACGTGGTCCTTTCTCTGAACTTAATTTGCACGGAAGGGTGCAGACCTCTGGCCCAGCAGCGCCACCTCCTGGTCACCTTGGTATTTCTGGCAGAACCTGATCGGCCGCAGGCACCAAAGGGGAGGAGGAATCTGAGGGGAGACCCCAGGGGGACAGGAGCTCTGAGGGAAGCCCCCAGAATCACAGAGTTCTCAGATGACCCCGAAAGCCCATTTGTAACTGCAGACATTGATTCAAAAGGGCTGGAACCTTCAAGAAGTCAGGGAGTCCAGGCGAGTGGGGAAGGCTGAACCCCAAAGGCGTGTGACCCCGGGAAAGGTGGGAGCATCTACACCCAAGAAGCCAGGATGAGGGCTTGCTGGGCGCCGGCCCTGCACTTCTGTCCCGATCTCAGGCTCAGCCCACGCTGGACCCCGTGGCCCAGGTTAGGGAGAGTTTCGCTTACAGAGTGGAGGGGTGGTGGGAGTGTAATCCAGGGGAAGGGGAGGTTCCAGAGCGTCCAGGGCGTGGGTGCTCAGGGCTCAGGGAATGAGCTGGCCCCTGGGGGAACCTGGAGGGAAGAAAGTTTTAGAAAAATCAAGCCAGGGAACCAGCCCATCAGAATGTGGAAAAGGCCTCCCAAGCCTTCCGACCAGAGCAGGTGGGCAGATCGGGGCTGGCGGGGGGGGAGGGCAGGGCTGCAGGGGAGCCAGAGCACCCCAGTTCCACCACCCTCCCGGCTGGAGCCCCTGGCAGCACCCATGGGGGGCCAATGAGCGAGCTCGCCACCTCCCGGAGTCCTCATCTCCATCGTGGCCAGCTCTGACTGTCCCAAAGCCCTTCCTTACCTCAAGAGGCACCTGCTTCCTTACAACACTTTCATTCTGCCTCTGGGACGGCCCCAGGTTAGCCCGCTCCTCCCCCGGAAGACGAGCCCCTGTCTAATGGATCACAGCCTGCAGCTCCTTGAAGGCGAGGTCAGCCTGGCGTTCCTCCCGCTTCTTCCCAGTCCCCCATCTATTTTATTTTTATCTAAAATAAAGAGGTTAGACTAGATCGTTTCGAAAAGCTTTAACGTTCCATTGTTCTCCGAAAGCTCAAAAGCCATCTAGCTAAGAGACTGGGAACATAAAGAGGTTGATAAGTAAGTAAACATGTGATCTAAATAGATAAATGTATAGATAGGTACAGAAAATAGATGTAAATGTGTATGTACACACACACATATATTCCATTGAGAGGGTCTGGGAGCCGTGACCCCCCCCCCCAGTAGCAACAAGCACACCTGGCACCCGGATACTGACTGTAAATTCTATTCCCCACTGGGTGGACTGGGGCTCCTTGGAGAACTGGCTGTGGCTCCAGGGCTGCGGCAGAGAGAGAACATAATGAGCTTGGATTATCTTATTGCAGCAGAAAACAGGGAGTGCTCAGGACGAGGGGACATGTCAAAAGGACGCAGAAGGGCTTCCCTGGTGGCGCAGCGGTTGAGAGTCCGCCTGCCGATGCAGGGGACACGGGTTCGTGCCCCGGTCCGGGAAGATCCCATATGCCGCACAGCAGCTGGGCCCGTGAGCCATGGCCGCTGAGCCTGCGCGTCCGGAGCCTGTGCTCCGCAACGGGAGAGGCCACAACAGTGAGAGGCCCGCGTACCGCAAAAAAAAAAAAAAAAAAAAAAGGACACAGAAGCCAGTTTCAAGGGCTCCTCATTAGCCGAATCTGAGACAATTTGCTCCTCAGATAAATAACGATATAATGGATTATAACCCACTGAGTAAACAGGATAGAGATGAATACATGGGAAGTCTGGTGAGGAACGGGATAGTCACAGAGTTTCAACATATTACCCCACAGAGTTTTTATTAATTGCAAAGGTAACTTGACAGGGAGAAGCCTGGTGGTCACCACAGTAACCAGATGATACCATGAGTGTCATCATTAATGGGACTAATTGAAATCATGTGCCACGTAAGTAGCCCTTCTAGGATTTACCTGTCAAAGATTTTTTAACCTGAATCCAATCACAAGGGAACAGCAGACACACCCGAACAGAGGGACAGTCTACAGACAAACTGACCCTTAACCGTACAAGTGTCAAAGTCGTGAAAATCAGGTAAAGACTGAGGAAGTGCTCCAGACTGTAGGAGACCGAGGAGGCCCACAGTCAGATGCCAACGCAGACCAGAACTGGATCCGTTTATGACAAAGGAATCATGGGGACGGTTGGTGAGACTTGAACAACAGTGACGCATCGTGTTTACTACCTGGTTGGGAGTGATGGGTGTATTATGACCGAATAGGAGAAAATCCTTATTGCAGGAAATACACTGAAGTATTCAGGAGCAATGGAGCATCATGTCAACGTACCCTCAAATGGTTCCAGAAAAAAACATATAATTTGTGCTGAAGCTTTTCTGTAAGTTTGAGACTGTTTTGCATTTTTTAAAAAAATTCCGTGCGCACCCACAAAACTACCTCTGGCAAAATTCCTGAGAAGGAAAAGCAGTGCTCTCTTCCTTCCAATAAGGAATTTCAACCAGAAAAACCTAAATGCACGCACCCAGCATAAGAATCTGGCCCACAGAGTGGGTTTCCCTGGCCCTGAACCTGTCTTCCCTCAAATCCTGACAGCACAGACGTCAGGAAAACAGGACACCAGCACCTCTGGTAGCCCAGGCCTTAAGAGCATCGGGGCTAGGGTAGTGTCTACTTTTATCGAGCACTCGCTGCGTGTATAGGATTTGAAGTCAAAATAACCAGGGATTGAATCTCAGCTCACGTTAACTGTGTGATCTTGGGCAAGTCATTCAACCTCTCTGAGCCTCGGCTCTCTGCTGTGTATAATGTTTACTTTGCCAGGTTACGGATTAGAGAGAATTAAGCAGAATGCTTGGTAGAGTGATGGTATTCAGACATTGGACCTTGAGCAGGCTGCCTCAGAATCCCCTGAGCATCTTTTATGAAACAGGTTTTCACAACCCACCCCTAGAGATTCTGATGGAGCTCACCTGCCCAGCTTCAGTTCTACCTGCTCCACCTTGCTGCCCCCCTACTTTTGCTTAGGTGAGACCAAACTGTATGCCATTTCCCAAATATACCGTGGAACTTCTTACCACTGTGCCTTTGTACACACCGTTCACCCATACAGAATGCCCTTCCCCTTTGTCGGATTGGAAAACGCCTACTCATCTTTCAAAAGCCAGCTGAAATGTATCCTCACTTGGGAAGCCTTTCCTGACCGCCCCTCCCCAGCACTCCCTTCTTTGTCTGACGAGCTGTTATTACATCACCAAGAATATAATTACCGCCCTTTTAGTGAATCCCTATTATGTTCTTTACGTTTCAAGTTGTGTCTTTTTAAAGCAACCACACCAGGGACTAATTATTAGCCTCGTTTTCCTGTTTAAATACAAAAAAAGCTGAGCCTCAAGGAACTTAAGTAGCTTGCTCCAGGTCCCACGGCTGGTAGGGGCAGAGCCAGAACTGCACCCCCAGGTGCTCCAGCACTTCCCATCATTGTCTTGGCTCTGGGATGTTGGGGCCCATGTTCCGTTCATCCCTGGTCCTCATCAGCCAGTGTAACTCCTGACACACAACCAGTAGGGATCCATAAACGGTGGTCCCTGTCTCCCAGGTCCACACCTCCTTCCGTCACACCAGGCTTTCCCAGAGCTGGGAGCACCTGAGGCTGAGTGAACCGGGTTCCTGTGGAAGGTGATGGAGGACTAGCATTAGCCGTCCTCAGGCTGCAGCTCTCATATCCACCAACAGATGGCGCTGCTGCACCATTCAGGCCCCGCCGCAGGCCGGGAGGCGCCATCGCGGGGTTTCCATTGGGCGTGTGTCTGAAGCTGTGATGGGCAGAATCTGCAAAACTGAGACTTCGTGGATGAAAGAATTAACGAGCAGATGACAGAATAAAACTGTAGAGAGAATGAAATTGATACTAAGTCACCTCCGTCCTCTTTGGGGAAAAATGTCCTCCTCACTTAAGTAGGAGTTGACTTGCCAAAGGCTTTCAGGAGATGCAGCCTGGTTGTGCTCTCCTAGGAAAAAAGGTGCCAAACGGTAGCGATGAACCACAAACAGCTGAGCTGCACACGAGTGTGCCCTGTACGGCAGCCCTGTGCTGAGGTATGAGATCCCGGTGTCCAGCCTCAGGGTGCCCTCAGCCTTAGTTATAGTATTAAGTGTTGTTGACATATTATTCAAATACGTTTACATTTTCCCAAGCCCAGATCCGGTACACACGGCCCAACAAAGCACTCCAGATACAGACTGCTTTGTGGGGAGCGTAGCGGAGGGACCACTACGATGGCATTTGGGGCGGATGATTTGGGGACCTATGAGTAGGTCTGGAAAACCTGGGGCCAAGGGCTGGGACAGCGGTGGGGCTGGGGGCGGCGCTGCAGGCAACATGGTGCCCTGGAGGGGAGCCCAGACCTCTTCCTTTCACAGAACCTTCTCTTTCAGGAAGGCTCTTGCAGGAGCCAGGGCAGAGCCCTTCTCCTCCGTCTGGTATTCCACCCCTGGCGTCCTCCTTTGCTCCCTCTGAAAATCTCATCCAGGTCTACGGCCTTAAGTGTCTATCACAGATGCCCCCAAGACACTATTACTGCACAGAGACATTCAAGAAATAAATAAACACGCAAACAATCGATGTCGCAGTGGTTACCCAAATCTACACGCATCATCAAATTGCGCAGAACTGTACATACACACACACGGCATGTTAAGCTGCTGGAATCTGAAAAAGCTCCGCGGATCACGCCAATGTCAGCTTCCTGGCTTTGATACTACACTCATGCAAGATATTACCATTGAGCGAAACTGGATGAAGGTCTAATGGCATTTTTTTTTTTACTACTTCCTGTGAATCTGTAATTATTTGAAATTTTAAAAGTTTTTTTAAAAAGTGTACAGCCCAGGGCTTCCCTACTGGCACAGCGGTTGAGAATCCGCCTGCCAATGCAGGGGACATGGGTTCGAGCCCTGGTCGGGGAAGATCCCACATGCCGCAGAGCAACTCAGCCCGTGCGCCACAACTGCTGAAGCCCGTGTGCCTAGAGCCTGTGCTCCGCAACAACAGAGGCCACTGCAATGAGAGGCTCACGCAGCACAGCGAAGAGTAGCCCCCGCTCGCCGCAACTAAAGAGGGCCCACGCGCAGCAACGAAGACCCAACGCAGCCAAAAATTAATTAATTAATTAATTTTTTTTTTTTTTAAAAAGTGTCCAGCCCACACTTCTGTCCCGGGCTCCAGGCTTACCACCCTCCCCCAATGCAAATTCCTGCAGCTTCCGCAAACTAGCTTGGCCAAGGGACCCCATCACACACACTTTAGTCTCCCCAGAAACCCCAGGCCAAAGTCCAGACTCCCTGCCCCAGGCCTGTCTTCAGCCCCAGTGAGTTTTTTTAAACACAGAAGCTATCCTATCATTTTGGCTTCCAAGTGCAGTACATGCTCAGGTGTTGCTTTAAAGTCTGATAATACGGTAGATGGAGAATTCATTTAGATAGTGACCAGTCTCTCTCCTTGACCTCACTCAATCAGGCTCCCCTAACCGTCTAGGCCTCAACATTGGTTGTCCTTGTTGGGCCTACACGGTCCAGTTGTAGCAAGAATCCTGTTAAGTCAGTTGAGAAAGAACCCCCAGCCTTTAATCGCCCTCAATATCTGATCAAATTCCACACCCCACCACCCTCCAGGGAAGTCTGATCCCCCAGGGCTGCCTCTAGAAAGAATCCTGCTAGGTCAGTTCAACCAGAATCCCCCCTTACTCCTGATGCTTCCTCTTAGTAATTTTCTACCCATTCACCCCCACCTTGTTTCTGGGCTGTAAGTGTCCACGCTGCTTTCAGAATTGAGCCCAGTTCTGTCCTGGGGTCCGTTTTCCCCCATTGCAATAGCTTCTGATTAAATCTCTTTTTACTGCTTTAGCTACTGTCCAGCTCTGGTTCTCTTGGACAGTAGCTGAAGTAAAATACACTTATTTCATTGAAACTTTATATCAACAAGCCTTCAGGAGCAAAGGACAGACACAAAGGGCTACTAAGAGTCCAGACGTTTGATTTGAGGCTGACAGGCAGGCTGGGCTAGGAAGGGTCTAGTCAGTCACACCAAGTAGCAAAACCTGAACGTCTGGTTTCCAGAACCGGATGGAGCTTCAGAAAGAACTTCACCTCCCCTGCTGCACCACCTGCTGGACGTGGGGCCTTGAACAAGTTACTTCATGCCTCTGAGCTTGTTTTCTCTTCCGTGAAATGGGGACAATAGCGCCTGGATATCATGCTTCATGGGTTAAACGAGACAACGTCCACTTCATTTAACGCTCAGTGTTTTCTCCGTCCACGGCTAGTCTGGGTCCTGGACCATCACCCCCTGTGTCGGGAGCTTCCAGACTCCTCTTCTTGCTGGCCGTCCCCAGCAGCAGTTCTCCCCCACTTGGCTCTGTTTTCTGCAATCTGGAATTTTATTAGCTTGTCCCTTAAGTTGCTCAGAGGTCAGATGGTGGGACAGGGGTGTTTGGACTTTGGAGACAGATGGTTTGAATCCCAGCTGCACCACCCCTGGGATCCATGTGCTGCCACCTGAGAAATCATTTAAGCTCCCCAAGCCTCCATGTCTTCCTATGTAAAATGGGGCTAACCACACCTGCTCACGAAATTTTTGGTGAGAAAGTGAGGAGTGCCACCTGGATGGAGCAGATTTAAGGTGTGTACTGCAAGAGTCCTGGGCGTGGGCTTCCCTGGTGGAACAGTGGTTGAGAGTCCACCTGCCGATGCAGGGGACACGGGTTCGTGTCCCGGTCCGGGAAGATCCCACATGCTGCGGAGCGGCTGGGCCCGTGAGCCATGGCCGCTGAGCCTGCGCGTCCGGAGCCTGTGCTCCGCAACGGGAGAGGCCACAACAGTGAGAGGCCTGCGTTCCGCAAAAAAAAAAAAAAAAAAAAAAAAAGAGTCCTGGGCATGAATCCTGGCTCTGCCACTGTGTGACCTTGGGCAGGTTATATAGCCTCTTGTGCCTCAGGTTTCTAACCCGTAAAGTGGGTGCAATTATAGCACTTAACTCTGCTACGTAACAACTGTGGATCGAGTTCATCTTTGCAAGGCACTTAGCCAGTGCCTAGCATGTAGTGAGCACTAAATATAAAAGTTTTGATAATAACACAAGCAGTTGTCATGGTCGTTTCAGGAAGGGTCTGGTAAGCTTCATTCTCACCCCACACCATGACCACGCCTCTCACCTATGCGCAATGACCACGCAAACCAGCTTGAACAGTAAGGAAGCTTTGCCTCACAGCCAGGGGCAGGATGGACTCGAGGATGCGCTTACCCAAGGGTTCTGGCTCCCTTCTCCAGGGGTCCCTCCACGCTCCCCTCTTCCCTGGGTTGTCTTCACGTGTGGGCTGGTTCTAGAAGTGACCCCTTGCCCTCCAAACCCACTCCTCCTCCTGGAGTTCCTGTCTTGCTTGCTAGCACCACCAACCATCTAGTTCCCCAACCGTGGGAATCATCCCCACCATCTCCCAGGTCTGGTCAGTTCTATCCTCCCAACAGCATCCACATCTGGCCCTGTCTCTCCTATTCCAGTCGTCACGGGCCTGACCCAAATCATAATACGCTGCACTTAGACCCACAAACCACAGCCTGTGGACTAAATAGCTACTACCTGCCCCTTTACAGAGGAAGTTTGCCAAGCCCTGCCCTAGATCGTGGCCACGTTATGCTAACTGGTCTCTCCTATCCGGTCCATCCTCCCCATCTCTGCAGCACATTCATCTAATCACATCATTCAGCTACTCAAGATATTTCAGTGGCCCCTCAAGACCTACATTCCTATGATTATCACCCACAGCCTTCACGATCGAACCCTGCCCGCTTCACCCCTACGCCTTTCCCACACACGCTCTGAGCTCTGACACTCAACTCCACCCGGTGTTCCCCAAGCACACCCTGCTTTTACATTTTCTCTTTACACTTCGGGTACAAGAGGTTGAGTTAATCATATTCTTCAATATCATCATTATTCCATGCAAGACCCTTCTTTTTCTTTTTTTTTTTTAAGACTCTTTTTGTGTTTTTTTTTGCAGTACGCGGGCCTTTCACTGCTGTGGCCTCTCCCGCTGCGGAGCACAGGCTCCCGACGTGCAGGCTCAGCGGCCATGGCTCACGGGCCCAGCCGCTCCGCGGCATGCAGGATCCTCCTGGACTGATTGTCTGTCATTTCCATAGACCACGCCCATTTCCTTCTCCCCAGAGGCAATAATTTTAATATGTGTAACATGTATCTTTCGTTTATATGTGTCTTGCAAAATATATACTGCTGCTATGGGTGTGTGTTTTAATGCCTATAAATAGTCTTATATTCTATTTCCTGCCATTTTCTTTGCCTTATGTACTTCGCATCTAATTTAATCGCTGCATAGTTCCCCATGGTATGGATAAAAACCAGATTACCTATCCATTCTCCCTGGTTGCTTTCAAATTGTCACCAGCACAATTAAAGCTGCAGGGAATATCTTTGCATTTGCCCCTTGTGGGTCCAGGTGGGAATTTTTTGAGATTTTTTCCCAGGAGCAGAACAACAGGCTCACAGGATAAACGCATTCCTGATTGGGCAGCCGCCCTCCGGAAGGGCCATGTATATCCGGGGGTTCCTTTCCCTCCATCCTCCACAACACTTGGCTGTAGGCAGGTTTCTATTTCTTTTCAATCTAATAGTTTTTCAATGATCTCTCATTCTTGTTTTAATGTGTATTTCCCTAGTCACTAATGAGTTTGGTCATCTCTTTATAGTCCTGTTGGATCTGGGGCAGTCATCTTCTGTCAACTGCCTGTCCATATCCTTTGCCCGTTTTTCCCGTCATGGCTGCAGACTTGCAGGAGCTCCTCTGCACCTCTTCCCTGGCTCTGTCTCTTTGCATGTGCCGTCCGGCCTCACCCTCAGTGCGTTAAATGGGGCTGCTCGCCTACAGCCGTGCTGGGGAGCACTTGCTTCCGGTAGTGATGTGGGACTGCGGCTGTGTTCCTTTCCCACCTTCGCTCTTCCATCCCTGGCGCTCCTGTTCTGGCTTCATGCTCCTGTGCAGTTACTCTCCCATGACCCCCTGACAAACACCCTCCTCGATTTTGTATCCTTCACTGTTTTGAATGAGAAGTCTTCCTTTCCCAGCTTCCAGCCCAAAGGAGACGCATCAGCTCTACTCTGTTCAGCTCTACCCTGCTCCCTGTGCCCTTCTCTCCCCTTGCCAAAGCCAGGGGTGAGCCTGGGGGCAAAGCTCTTCCTCTGGTGGGGAGTTCCAATCTCCAGGTCCCTCCGGACCTGGTCCACCAGGTGGGCAATTTCATGTTCACCCACCGAGTCTTGGGTCTGCTGTCACCTTGGCCGAGGGCCTTCTGACCTTTCCAAGCAGCTGCTTGCTCTCTCCCCTGAGGTCTCTTACTTTGCTAAAATGAGTGGGCTCCACGTCAGTCTCCACGATCACTCAGGAAACACACGGAAGGCAGGGATCGTATCTCTCTCCTTTCTGTTTCCCCAGCACACAGAGGCAGTCAGCAAGTATCCAGTAATAAGACAACTTTCTGAAGCACTTAACTTCACACCAGACATTGTGCTGGGCGCCACACAAGCACGATTGCAGTCTCACAGCCCTACACGGTTAGTACTTTAATATCTTCCTTTTGCAGGTGAAGAAACCTGAGATTTAAAGAAATCAGGTGAGGTGTCCAAGACCACACAGCTAGAGAGCAGCGTTCAATGAATAGACAAAAGCATGAACGAACGACTCCAACGGTGATGTTCATGACAAATAGAGCTACCGCCCAGAGCGCTCTTCCCTGGCACAAAATGAGTGTGAAATTACTAACTACTCTCCATGGCTACTAAGCCTACAATGAATGGGAGTTTCAGGAGACTGGGGTTGAGGTGATATCAAGGGCATCCCCGAATTTCTGCCGTGGGCTCCCCAGACCGGACTGGATCTCAAGGACCTAAATGTGCAGAGACACCGCACCCACTGGGAATGGCAGCCCCGCTCTGCCCTTACAGCCAAGGAGCTGCCAGGGCTCGGGGCTGACCGGGCTTCAGCAGCAGCCGGGAGGGGATCCTGGGGACCCCTGGTCCACCTTGTTGGCCGCTCCTGCAGCTCTGCTGATGGCTCACCTCGGAGATGAGAGGGGTTCTTCAGTCCTCTGTGCTGTGACTATCTGAGAACCCATCAAGCTAAGCCCCTCCTTGGGAAGAGCAGGCTGAGATGGGTTCTGCCTGTAAAGAACAGGTGTTGTCACTGAGGCACAGCTCTGGGGACCACTTGCCCATCTCTGGGGCAGTGCCCCCCCGGACACTGAGGTCCAGCTCAGCAGCTCTGGGTTCTATGAGGGCCTGGACAGGGCCAACCACCTCTCCCAGTAGTACAACCCCATCGGTGGGCAGCCCAGGGCAGGCAGGAGGAGGAAGGATTTGACTTGGATTGACTAGTGATTTGGGGGTGGTGAACTTGACCTCTCTCAAGTCAAGTAGATAAAAATCTCAAGGGCCAGTGATAATTCTAATCCTGGTTTCCAACTTACAGGTGGTGGGACTTAGGGCAACGTAATTAAACTCGCTGTGCCTCACTTTTCTCACCTGTGTAATGGGAACAGTAGCATCTACTCTACAGCAGTTGGCTGTGGGATTAAACGGATAATATTCATTAAGAGCCTGGACCAACAGGTGGGAAATATGCAGTGAATATAAACCGTGATTATTCTGACAGCAGTTCGTGTGGGAAAGGGCCAAGTCAGCCAAAGGAAGGGAACTAACATTTGTCTCTTCAGCGGACACTTATCAAGCACCTGGAGGTCAGGCCATGTTCAAAGTAGTGCCAAAAACGGAGCTTGTACTCCAGAGAGGGAGTCAGGTACGGGCTCTGGGGGCGATGCACACTTTGAAGGAGAGGGACGTGGCCCTAGGATAGGACCTGACTCGGGCTCCGTGAAGAGCGGGTTGGGCCGGGCTCACCTCTCATTTCCCAGACACCACGCCAGGCACGTCCACATTCATTACTTGCGGGAATCATCTCGGCAATCCTCTGAGGTGAGTCTCCTTGAAACCTATTTTACAGCTAAAGAAATGGTGGCTCAGAGAGGTCGAGTGACTTGCTCAGGATCACACAGCCAGCGGGGGACAGCGTTCGGAGGGTCAGTCCCAAGACCGTCTGAATGGAGCTCAGTCCACGCCTTCCCATTGCTCCTCTCTGTGCTGACCTTGAGAATGTGGGCCTGCGAAGGCCACCGTCAGTCTCTTCCTCCAGAGGGGACAGACTCCAGTGGCCCCTGGGGCAAACTGCTTTTCTGTGCCCCAGCAGCTGACCCTGGGTGTGGCCCTGGCAGCCCTGGGAGGGGCCATGAGGAGGGCCACGTGGCTCAGGCCCAGAGAAGAGCCAGCGATGGGCTCTGTCATTCAGCCTAGGTCCTCGGGCTGAGAGGAGAGCTGCTACAGGGCCTCGAGAAGGAAGACAAGTCAGCGTTCACAGTGGACCTCCTCTGCCCCAGTGTTGTCTGAAAAAAGCTGTCAAAACTAAGAGAGGACAAAGATAAAAATTACACTTCACAGCAGGCTTGAGGGCATGATGTTTGGAACTAATTGTTCCTTTTTTTGGTCCTAAATCATGAGAGAAAATTCTACCATAAATGGCTAGCTTTGGAGTGTGTTTCATCCATTATTCATGCCTTGAGTCTCAGAGTGCAGGGACCAGGTACAGTCCTGTTCAAGGAGGCCCTAGAGGACGTCTCTACGGGGTCCCTCCATCCTGAGGCCAGTGCCCCAAGGCTGGGGAGAGGAAGATAGAAGAAGGAAAGTCTCTTCTCAAATCACCTCATTGTCCTGGAGGCCTGATCAGAGCAGTGAGAGTTCTAACGACAAATAGCTCAATGGCTTTCACTCACTTTAGTAAACAAGAACAACTTTTAGCCAAGTTTTACTGACCAGGATAGGGTGTCTTTTCCTGGCACGACTGAAGCCCCTAAAAGTCAGTGTGATTCTGGCTTCTCCTTTACAAGGGAGGGTGAGTTAGTGACAGTCTCTCTGGAGGGCCTCTCACAAATGGCCTGGCCCCGACTTTTCTCAAGCCCCAAATGCCGTGATTAAACGCAGAGCTTTAATGAATCCTGCAGCATTTATACACATGGTGTAACTGAATCCTGTGAGGTGGATGCCTATGTCTGCTTATAGAAAAGGAGCCTCAGAGATGGTGGACACACTCATCTACATCACCTGGGGGTCGGAGCGAGGGTCCCTCCGACCCTGAAGCCCAGGCTCTTTCCCCTGCACAAGGTCTTCAGCAAGGTGGCCCAGGCCCTGTTCCGCCAGGCACTGTAAGAGCCTCCCAGGGACAGCGACTCCACCCCCTCCTGCTGGGGCTTTTGCAATTTCACGACTCCATCAGTGGTAAAAGTGTGTTTTAATGAATGGGCTTTCAACAGCAATTCATCAGTTAGTTAAATTGCATTTGATCGATTTTCCCATGAGGTTTGGCTCCAACCACCTCTTGAAATGAGCGGCCAGAGAGCCAGCTATGTTCTCCGAGCCTCATACGTCTCTATCTCACTGGCTTTTGTCATGTCTACGGCTGGAGTGGAATAAATCTATTTAAGGCTAGGAAGAAGAGGTAACTTTTACTTCCTTAAATCATGTTCTTTTGTAGGTCATTTTTTAAATCAACAAATCAAATGCTTTAAAATTTTAAAATAAAACAAGCCTCCAACTGTGTAATACCTTGTTTTTGTTTGTTTGTTTGTTTGTTTGCGGTACGCGGGCCTCTCACTGTTGTGGCCTCTCCCGTTGCGGAGCACAGGCTCCGGACACGCAGGCTCAGCGGCCATGGCTCACGGGCCCAGCCGCTCCGTGGCATGTGGGATCTTCCCAGACCAGGGCACGAACCCGCGTCTTTTGCATCGGCGGGCAGACACTCAACCACTGCACCACCAGGGAAGCCCTACAATACTTTCTTATAAAGAGTAAGGAGTTCTACACATGATGAGTCACACGTGGGGCAAGAATGGCAGGATAGAAATAAGTCAGCAGATGTCAGAACTTCTCCCAGATGCTAGACTAAGTAAAGTGGTCCCGGGGTACACAGGTTTCTGCTGGGAAGTTAACTAAGTTCTGGGCATTGAGTCCTTTCCTCCTCCTGGACTATTGTTGACAATTGTCTTCTTTTCTGGGCTAGTATCTTATGACAGGGCTTGAGAAAGGCCCACCCAAGAACCATTCTTCCTTATTTAATTAAACCCACATTCAATTCAAGGAAGCAACATGTCTTGCTAAAAAGCTAAATTTCCTAGTCATTCTGAAATGATGTGTGGTCCTGTGACACAGTTCTGTCAAAGGAGAGTCAGTGAAAGGTGTTGGACAAGGCTTCTATGCCCCTCCTGCCTTTTAACCTTCCCCTCTGTCTTTCTGGAATAGAGATATGATGGCTGGAGCTCCAGCAGCCAGCCTGGGACCACAGGGCCACAAACCCCTGCCAAGGATTGCTGTAAGGAAGGACAGAGAGAACCCTGGTCTCTGAGGAACTGCCATATCAGTTTTGGACTGCCCTCCGCTGGACTTCTTTTGCATAAGAGACACATACATTCCCTGTCTTCTGTAAGCTACTGTTATTTGTATTATCTGTTAATTGCAGGCAAATTCAGTCTCAAGAAGTGAGACGGGGGCTTCCCTCGTGGTGCAGTGGTTGAGAGTCCACCTGCTGATGCAGAGAACACGGGTTCGTGCCCCGGTCCGGGAGGATCCCACATGCTGCGGAGCGGCAGGGCCCGTGAGCCATGGCCGCTGAGCCTGCGCGTCCGGAGCCTGTGCTCCGCGACGGGAGAGGCCACAGCAGTGAGACGCCCGTGTACCACAAAAAAAAAAAAAAAAAAGGAAAAAAAGAAGTGAGAAGGGAGTAGTCATAGTACTTTAAGGAGGCATCAAGATAATCATAGCATGTAAAATGGTTGTTAAGAAATAACCCATACAGTACCCAGTGTGGAATAAAATCTATGGAACTATTCGTTCCTTGAGGCCCACTGAGGCTGGGCTCCTATTCCACCCTCATCGCTGTGAGGATGGAGTGGTGAGGGGGTGACAGCTCCTCCTTCTTGGGGAGAATTCCCTGTAGCAGGAATGAAGCTTTATCTTGGAGTTTACAGAACCATCACAAAGGGGACCACCCCAAGCCCCGATTCCGTACCTGCCGACTGGACCACCCTCTGTGATGGGCTGTTGTTCCTTTGACAGTGGAACAGGGGACTTGGAAGGTTAACAAAATTATAAATTCTTAGGAATTGTAGGTACTGCTCAAAAATAACCATGAAATCCACATGTGAGTAAGGTACACCAGTTAACAGCATTTTTAGGACACTGTTAGCAGATCAGTTTTAATCAGGGAGTTAATATAGTCTTATAATAAACATGATTTATTTAGGTCTAGATTATAGAGATTATCTTAAAAATCTGGTATGTCAAGAATTGTTTTTTACATGCTCAAGTAACCCGGCATAATATTATGTTGCTGTGGCCCATTCAACCAGGGAACTGTTAGCCAACAGCATGAGACAGTCTATGATTGAAGGTTGAATGAATGGCATTGCTCCCAACATTATATGGACTGGACAGGGACAGAAAACAGTGCATATCAGGAACCCAAAATGAGCAGGTACCATCTGCCAAGCTAAGGAACTGCTAAGGAGCTGCCCCATGTAATGTCATTAATCCTCAAAAACCCACAAGAGAGGTATTATAACTGTACGTATTTCACAGTGGAAGAAACTGAGGCTCAGGGAGATTGAATAACATGCCCGTGGTGATGTAACTAGTAGGTAGGAGTTGTATACTTAAACTCAGGTCTGTGTGACTACAGCACCCAAGTTGTTCACTGGTGTATCCTGCCTCACTTGGGAAAGATTGACAGATGAAGTCTATTATTCAAGAGATGGAAAGTTAAAGCCCACTGGACAAAAAGTGAAATTTGTGTCCGTATGGTGGGACTTGAGAGGAAGATTATTAGTTAGCATTCGATCAAATAAAAGCTCTGTTTCCTCTGTGCGGTCAGTGTGAGTGGATGCTGGTGCCCCTGCTGGACCCTGGATGCTCTGGCCTTGCCCCAGATCAGGCGGCAGAGAGCTGAGCACTTGTCTGAGTGGCCCTTGGGTACCGCAGGCTTGACCCTCTTCCGTGTCTCGCAGACACAGCTCAGCCCCAGGCAGGACAAAATGCTCCTGGGAATTAACAAGAGGGAACAATGTGGCAGACGTGGTGGGTCTGTACGAAAGGTACTGTTCTGTGGGCAGTGAGGGGCCTGGCCTGGCCAAGGTGCAGAGCTTGATCTGAGAACAGGGGAGAATGAGGTCATTTGGGGCTAGACCGGTGCAGGGCGGGGAGGGTGGCATATGGACCGGACGGAAAAACAAGAAGACGAACTCAGCTAATGAAAAAATCCAATAATCTGAAAGCTTTCAGGGAATGTGAGATCAGAAGCATAAAGATAAGCAACGACTTCTCACCAGTGAAACACAACCCACCTCTGGGCTTTGGTGCTGACTCTGTCACTTGGAAGCCAGCTGGCATTACCCCAGGTGGAGGTATGGGCATTTAATCCCAAGGAGTCCTCACTGGCGTTTGAAATCTCTACCTTGTCGTTTTTCTTTCTTTCTTTCTTTCTTTCTCTCTCTCTCTCTTTTTTTCTTTAATATACTGAGTAACTTAGTAATTTCACTGCAAGTAGAAAACAGTTTACTTACTTTTAAGTAAAACAAAAATAAGTCACACTTGTAAAAATTAAAGTAAAAAGTGTTGAAAATTAAGAATTCCCCTTCAATCCTGTATCTCAGAAGAAACCACTAACTCTGATTTTCACCCTTTCAAACAGTTAGCTATACTCATGTCAACATATGCTACAGTTAATAGAATTTCTAATTTAAAAATTTACTGAGATATGAGTAGATTTACAAGTAGTTGTAAGAAATGATACAGAGAGATCACTTTTACACTTTACCCAGTTTCCCTCAATGGTAACATTTTACAAAACTATAGTAGAATTTCACAAAGCTACTGCCATTGATACAATCCACTGATCTTATTCAGATGTTTCCCAGTTTTACTTGTATTCTTTTGTGTGTATGTGTGTGTTGTGTGTATTGTGTGTGTGTGTATTAAACACTATACAATCTTACCACCTGTGTAGGTCTGTGGATCGACCACCACAGTCAAGATACTGGACAGTTCCAACACCACAGGGATCTCCCTGTTGTCCTTTTATAACCACACCCAGCTCTCTCTCCAGCCCCTCCCCCATCCTTTATGGGACTGGCCTTTTTCCTTAGGGACTCATTCATGTTGTTGGGTGTGTTCCTTTTGATTGCTGAGTGTTCAGTTTATCCACATTTAAAGTAAGTGTACTTTCTTATGAGGTAGAATTTACATCTGCCTTCTTGCTGTTTGTTATCTATATATCTTATACATTTTGTGTTCCTCTATTTCTCCATCACTGCTTCTTTTCTGTTATATAGACATTTTCTAACGTACCATTTTAATGTCCTGGTTGTTTCTTTAATTATGTTTTTGTTATTTTATTAGTATTTGTCCTGGGGATTACAATTAACATCTTAACTTAAAACACTGTGGGCTTCCCTGGTGGCGCAGCGGTTGAGAGTCCGCCTGCCGAGGCAGGGGACACGGGTTCGTGCCCCGGTCCGGGAAGATCCCACATGCCGCGGAGCGGCTGGGCCCATGAGCCATGGCCACTGAGCCTGCGTGTCCGGAGCCTGTGTCCGCAACGGGAGAGGCCACAGCAGTGAGAGGCCTGCGTACCGCAAAAAAAAAAAAAAAAAAAATACTGTAGCTCAGATTAGTAGCAATTGAATTTCAATAGTACTCAAAAAGTTTGCTGTAATGTAGCTTTATTTTTCCCTCTTTTGAGCTTATTGTCATACAAATCATATCTTTTTACACTATAAGCTTATCAAGCACAGTTTTATAATTATTTCTTTATGCAATTATCTTTTAAATGGATTGCAGGAGAAAGATTACAAATAAAAAGTCTTTTATACATACCTATGTAGTTATCTTTACTGGCGCTCATTCTTTCTTCCTGTGGAATTGAGTTCCTATCTTATGTCCTTTCATTTAGGACTCCCTCTTATATTTTTTGCAGAGGAGTTTTTCTGGGACAAATCCACTCAGTTTTTGTTTATTTGGGGAAATCTTAATTTTTTCTCGTTTTTTGAAGGATAGTTTTGCTGGATACAGAATTCTTGGTTGACAGTCTTTTTTTCATGCATAATAGGAGTCACAGAAGTAAAGGAAAGAGAAAGGGAGCAAAAGAATATTTGAAGAAATAAGGGCTGAAAAACGTCCCAAATTTGATGAAAAACATCAATCTGCACATCCAAGAACCTCAATGAACTCCCAGTAGCAGGAACTAAAGAAATAGATACCTAGACACATCATAGTTAAACTGTCGAAAGACAAAGACAAGGAAAGAATCTTATAACTATCAAGAGAAAAGAGACACATCAAAGAGAGCCTCAATAAAATGAGAAGCTGACTTTTCACTAGAAACTATGGGACTTCCCTGGTGGCGCAGTGGTTAAGAATCCGCCTGCCAATGCAGGGAACACGGGTTTGAGCCCTGGTCCAGGAAGATCCCACATGCTGCAGAGCAACTAAGCCCTTGCACCACAACTACTGAGCCTGCGCTCTAGAGCCCGTGAGCCACAACTACTGAGCCCATGAGCCTAGAGCCCGTTCTCCACAACAAGAGAAGCCACTGTAATAAGAAGCCTGTGCACCGCAACGAAGAGTAGCCCCCGCTCAACCGCAACTAGAGAAAGCCCGTGCGCAGCAACAAAGACCCAATGCAGCCAAAAATAAATAAATTAAATAAATTAAAAAAAAAGAATCCGCCTGCCAATGTAGGGGACACAGTTTCGATCCCTGGTCCAGGAAGATCCCACATGTCACGGAGCAACTAAGCCCGTGAGCTTAGCTACTGAGCCTGCGCTCTAGAGCCTGCGAGCCACAACTACTGAGCTCACGTGCTGCAACTACTGAAGCCTGCACACCTAGAGCCTGTGCTCTGCAACAACAGAAGCCACCGCAATGAGAAGGCCGCACACTACAACGAAGAGTAGCCCCCACTTGCTGCAGCTAGAGGAAGCCCGCGCACAGCAACAAGGACCCAATGCAGCTAAAATAAATAAATAAAATTTTACAAAAGAGAAAAGAAAGAAACGATGGAGGCCAGAAGGCAGAGGCAGGACGTAATCAAAGTGCTAGAAAGAATTCCAGGCTTTCAAGTAGGAGCCTATGCAAAGCAGAATGCTTACCTCCTAATGAAAATAGAACGGCAGTATAATCAGTGATATATTTGTTTGTGGTGACCAGAGAAAGTTTCCTATAAGTTTGTAGCTTCAAAGGAAATGTCGAAAATGTAAATATTTAAGCTGTGGACTCAGGTACACAAAATGTATCTTTCTTTAGTTAATTAGGACCTAGACTCTGTTTCTATCAGGAGTCCCCATTCCTCTCCGTAGCAGAAAAGAATATCTTGCCAATTCAACAGTTTCTCAGTTGACTCATGAGAAAATTACACAATTTATGTTTCTCTGCTCTCCACTTTCTCCTTAGAGTTGCAGCTAAACTCCGTGGGGAATCCTTAGCATTAGAGGATGACGGTGGGCATATGGTCCTTGGTCAGAAAATATCTCTGAGCTGGCATACACACAGATGTCCACATGCCCGTTTATGCATTTATGTCAGAACTCCCTACAGTGCTAACTGGTCATCTGCTGGACACAGCTATTGGTGCTCACAGATACCAACAAACATAATCCTCAAAGCAACCCTATCAGGTGGGTCACAGTTCCATTTTACAGAGGAGGAGACTGAGGCACAGAGAGGTTATGTAACTTGCCCAAGGTCACGTACTTAAAAGTGGTGGATTTGGGATTCAAGCTCATGCATTTTGGCTCCAGAGTCTGTGCTTTTCAATTGCTGCCCCTCCACGTGGCCTTCAGTCCTGCGGTCTATGACACCTTCCTTCTTCCAGGCCATAAGGATCCTCCAGGGCTGCTGATTTTAGCATCCTCACACCAGGAAAAATCTTCAGCTTCTCTCCATGCCCCAGTGGCATGGACAGCACCGTAAGCCTGCTGTCAGTGCCTCTTTCCAGAGGCTTATCTGTGGCTCCAGTCCCCTCTGCCCTTGCGTCACAAACATATCTGGAACATTCCCCTAACCTGGGGCCCTGTCTGAGGAAGGCAGTGTGCAGGCCCACACCGGTGCCCCTCCTGCCCCCTCCTCCCTGACTCTCCCCTCAGGGAGGTCCAGCTCAGGACCTCTCTCTTGTCTCCCAAGGGGATGGGAAGTACCACCTCTGCTGAATCACTTACTTTTCTGAACATTTCTGCCTGTCTTACACCTCGATCATAGCTTTTCAAACTTTAAAGCAGTGATTCTCAGCCCTGATGCATGTTAGAATCACCTGGGGAGACTTTGAAAACTACTGGTGCCCAGTCCCCCCCTCCAGAGAATGAGTCAGTTGGTTTGCAGTGGGCCAGAGGTGTGGCCTTTCATAGCCTCACTGGACACAGCAGGCACTCAGGTGCTAATCAATGGTCAGAGCTGAGCCCTGGACCGTGAGTCAGAAGGCCCAGTTCTCACCACAGTTCTGCGGCTCCCTGGACTCTGGACTCGGTGACCTTTAAGGTCCCTTCCGGCTGCAGGATTAATGAAATCTGTCAGCCACTCGCTGTTCTGCCTGTGTCATTTGATCAACAATGTCTGTGTGCATAACAGGATCCTTTCATCTCAGGATTGTACATTTGGCTTCATCCACTTGACCCTTCTGTCAATACTCAGTGCAGCGATAAGGCAGAGCCTTCCAGTCTGGGTCTCCAAACACATGATTAACTGGGAGGACAATGGAAGCACTGCGCTCTCCAGGCTGTGCTGTCAACTTCGACTTCAAACATACAAGGACGTGTGACACTTAAGAATACTCCCCTGTGAGTTGACCAACATTTGAAAAATCTAAAGAGATTGTTCTGATGACCCTTGCAACACTGGGTGAAGTATGCTTTTCATATTTAATCTAAGGCTATTGACTTTTCCATGAGATAGGCAGGTAAATAGACATCTGAACGTTCTCTTTATCACAATACGGCATTTTTTTTGAGTTGCTTTTGTCTGGGAATGCCAAGGTACTTTATATCCCAAGACCATCACCTAAACGTCTAGATAGAACTCATGGGTTTGGTATTAATTTTACCCCAAAGTTTGCTCTTTAGCTCCATATCCCCATTATAAAGCCAAGAGTCAGCACACAGATCATGAAAACTAAGTGATCTGTCAGTGCACACAAAGTATTTTGAAAATAGAATAACTGCGTATGTGCTTTTATCATCATCTTGGTCAATAGTAGCAAAATGTTAGTCATTCAAACAGCCAAGTTCAACTGCACCGTGACGCTTCCATCCAGTCCAAGGCAGAAATCCCCACTCAGCAAACAAGTTATTTGCATCTAGGCCCCAAGGTAGTTGTTGAAATGTTTTTTGTAATCTTCTCCTTCCCGACGATGTAAGCTACTGGTGGTGGGCATTACACGACTAAAAGCGAAAATGTGAAGCGTGCGTTTTCCTGGTCTCTAACAGGGTTTGGCCCTGCCTCTTTAGAACAGAAGGAACAGGACACACCATGGAAATGGGTTTGTGTTGCTTCCAGGGGGAAATCCTCTTCCTGCTGCTATCAGAAGTTCCTTTCCGGGCTTCTCTGGTGGCGCAGTGGTTGAGAGTCCGCCTGCCGATGCAGGGGACGCGGGTTCGTGGCCCGGTCCGGGAAGTTCCCACATGCCGCGGAGCGGCTGGGCCCGTGAGCCATGGCCGCTGAGCCTGCGCGTCCGGAGCCTGTGCTCCGCAACGGGAGAGGCCACAACACTGAGAGGCCCGTGTACCGCAAAAAAAAAAAAAGTTCCTTTCCTACAACTCAACAGGGTTTCCTAGGGGCTAGATAAATAGATGGGACCACAGAGTTAGTGGCTGAGAAAACCTACGATGACAGCCGTGATGACGCAGCCCAGATGCCCAGGACAGCAGCTGGGGAGGGGCCGGCAAGGAGCCAGAGGAACAGGAGAGCAGGTGCAGAGTGACCCAGGGCCAGGTGCAGGACTGAGGAGCTGTGGGGACGCCACGAGTGTGAGCCACAGACGGGCAGCAGACCCAAGTCACAGGAGCTGGGCATGGGTTCCTCGGACAGCTTTCGACAATCCTTCTAGACCAGAAAGGTGGGTGCACACACCCTGGGCAGCCCCTCTCAACTGGGGTTCCAATGAATCAAACCCTAATGCCTTATGTATCCATTGTACGTAAACACTGTATGCACACATAAATTGTATGTACTATGTACACATGGCATCCATTGTAAATAACACATTCAGAGGTGCATAGAGAGATTCTCGTGGAGTGGGATCACTGCAGAATACCCTGAGGATCGACACCTTATAAGGGAGTGAAGGAAGCAGGATTGGGCAGAGGGAAGAGTACAGCTGAGATGTAGGATGGAGTCACAGCAAAGGTTTCAGCCAATCCCATGACCCCACGGGGATCCCTAGCACTGGGATGACCCTCCAGAATTGTCTGGCCTTGAGAAAAGAAGACCAAGCGTGTGTATCCCATTCATAAACCAATTGCTGGATGTGAGCTACCCCGGGGAGGGCAAACCCTTGGGTGAGAGGGTTTTCTTTGCCCTATGGTTAAGGGCAACGTCTGAAGGATTCAGCTGAGACTGGTCAGCACCAATGCTCCCAGCAGCAAGGGAATGAACGTCTCAGCCCTGAAGAGGTGTCTTGGGCAACTGGAGCTTCTTGAGATCCAGAGAGATTGGTCCACAGCCTGAGGACATTCAAAGCCTCTCCAAGACTTTAGTGAAGTCCTGTGGGGGGGCTCATGTTCTTTTGGCCTCCTTTGCCTCCTATGACCCTGCTTTTTGGAGCCAGAAATAAAATTCAGCCTTATTTTTTAAATGACACAAAACTCCCATTCATACAATCATTTGGGGTTCAGTAGACTTTACTGAAGATCTCAGGCAGAACTTTCAGGGAATCTACATCTCACCAAGTTACAGCCTCTCTCCTTTCTGGATTCCTCCCGTGTTAATTCCCTTGTTGCTCTTTCTTCTCAACTTTCTCCCACCTTTCAGAAGCTAAGCAATACTTGTAGAGACTTCCACTCCCAATCAAGATGGAATCAGATTACCCTTCAAACTGAAACAACTTTTTAAAAAAAGCGGAATAATAAAACAATGACACTCCATACATTGGACATCAGACAATGAAGGACAGTGATCCCTGAGAGATTGGAAACAACTGAGGTGAGCCCTACAGTTGCTCCAGTTTACTCAGTAGAGAAATTTTCCTGGCTGTGGCAATAGGAGGGGAACCCAGGCAGAGCCCAGCCATCTCTGTGACTTGAGGACATAGAGGTGGAAGTTCACAGAGGCCAATGCAGCCAGAGTTGCAGGTGGGGTACCAGAGAGAACAGAGCTGGAGAGAGAGGCGGACAGGCAGAGAGCTCTGGAGATCTGCAGAGCGTGCCCTCCCCACCCTGACCCAAGTATTCAGCAAGTGCTGATCAGCACATGTGTATGAGAAAAATACCCAAGGTTAAGCAAAGGATCAATCAAAAGGATAGGAGGGGACAGTGCTGGATCTTACACAGATCCAGGAATCGTGTCATCCCAACAGCCAGAGTGGAAAACCCCATAATTCAGGAGTCCTCAGAAGCTTGCATTAGTACTGGGAAAATTAACCCTAGATTAAACGCAGCTCTGATCCCACCTAACAAATCTCAAAAGCAAAACCTGAAAGGATTAAACTATTTCTAAATGTCTTGACCATGTTCCAGACCAATGCTCAAGAATATTGGTAAGAATACATGAATAACCAGTGTCATACAAGGTGTAATTATAACATTCAGCTTCCTACCAAAAATTACTAGTCAAGCAAAGAAGCATGAAAATATAACCCACAGTGAGGAGAAAAATCATTCAACTGAAACTAATGCAGAAATGACACACTTGATAGAATTATAAAAGACAAGAACATTTAAAAAGTTATTATGACCATATTCTATACATATGTTCAAGAAGCTATAGGAATATTAAACACAAACATGGGAGATAGTAAAAATGATTCAAATTGAAATTCTACAGATGAAGGTCTCAAGTCAATGACTTCAGCTTTCACCATAAGAAAACAGAAAAGGAAGAGCACATTAAACTGAAGGAAGAAGAAGGGAAATCATTAAGAACCATGTAGAACTCAAATCAATGAAAGGGGGTGACAGAGAGAGGGGTAAAGGAGAGAGAGAGAGAGAGAGAGAGAGAGAGAGAAAGGTGATCAATGAAACCAAAAGCTAGTTCTTTGAGAACATCAATAAAATTGATAAACTTCTAACCAGACTGATGTCAACTTAAAAAAAAAAGCACAACGTAAAAGCTGTGAGTCGAGTTTAGTGTCTTACTGAGACACTAACCCGGGAGACAGCCTCTCAGCTAGCTCTGAGAAACTGTTCCAAAGAGGTAGGCGGGGAGGTCAGTATATGTGAGATTTTGTTGAAGGGGGTACATGCAATCCGGCACGCATCTCGGTGGAAAGTTGCTGCTAGTCACAAGGAGATGTCTCCGTTAACGATTTTAGTACTTTTCTAGGTATGAGAAGATGCAAGAAATTGGGTTCATAAAACTTTCCCCTGAAAATATCTAACTATCTGAAGGCCTGTTCTGCCAGCTTTTCCCAGGGCACAGAGTGCCTCATTCCTGATCTCCATCCTGAATTCCTTTCAGGATGTGTTGGAGGTCAGTGACTCCAGTGGCTAATGACCTAAACTTTGCAGAGCTGGATGGCAAGCAATATTCTTTATTTGACACTGATCAAGAAAATCAAAGACAAAAAAAAAAAAAGAAAGAAAGAAAATCAAAGACACAAATTACCAATATCAGTAATGAGAGATCACCACAGATCCTACAGATATTAAAAGGACAATATGGAATTTCAATAAATAACTTTATACCAATAAATTGGACAATTTAGAGAATTCAAGAAGAATAGCCCTATACTTATTTTAAAAATTAAATTTGTAGTTAAAACCCTACCCACAGAGAAACTTCCAGATGCATATACCCTCACTGGGAAATTCTACCAAACAGTTAAGTTAGAAATAATGGCAATTCTATACAAACTCCTCCAAAAAGTTGAAGAGGAGAAAATACTGCTCATCTCATTTTATGAGACCAGTATTACTCTGATACCAAAGCCGGAAAAAATCATTACAAGGAAACTACAGACCAATATCCTCCATAAACAAAGACATAAAATTTTACAAAATTTTAACAAATCGAATCCAACAACATATAAAAAGGATAATACATCATGATCAACTGAAGTTTATCTCAGGAATGCAAGGTTGGTTTCACATTTAAAAATCTATGAATGTAATTCACCTTATCAACAAACTAAAATAAAAATTATCTAATCACGCCAATAGATTCAAAAAGGCATATGAAAAATCCGTTTTGAGAGAAAAAGGGCAACTATCAACAAACTAGAAATGTGGGGAGGGATAACTTAGGAGGTTGGGATTAACAGAAACACACTGCTATATATAAAATAGATAATCAACAAGGACCTGCTGGGGATTCCCTGGTGGTCCAATAGTTAGGACTCCACACTCTCACTGCCGAGGGCCTGGGTTCAGTCTCTGGTTGGGGAGCTAAGATCCCACAAGCTGCGCAGCGTGGCCAGAAAAACACAAAAAACAAAACAAAACAAAACAAAACATGGACTTACTATATAACACAGGGAACTCTACTCAATCCTCTGTAATAACCTATATGGGAAAAGAATCTGAAAAAGAATAGATACATGTATATGTATAACTGATTTACTTTGCTGTACACCTGAAATTAATGCAACATTGTAAATCAACTATACTCCAATAAAGAATAAAAACAAAACTAGAAACAGAAGGGAACTTCTTCACCATGATCAGGGGAATCTACAAAAACAAACCAAAAAATCCCCCAAACCTACAGATAGTATCATGTTTAGTGTTTAAGGCCTGCTTTCCCTCTAAGACAAGAACAAGGCAAGAATGCTGACTGTACCACTTCGTTTCTGCATTGTACTGGAGATGCTAACTAATGCAATAGACAAGAAACAAAAACAAGGTAAAGAAGTAAAGTTGTCTCTATTCACAGACGACATGATCTTCTCCATAGAAAATCTTTTGGAATCTACAAAAACGCTACTAGAACTAATAAGCTGAGGAGCAAAGATTCAGGATATATTAATATAAAAAAATCGATTGTATTGCTATGTACTATTGATGAGAAATCAGAAACTGAAAAAAAAATTTTTAACTTCATTAATAATAATGCCCCCAAATATGAAATATTAAGGATTAATGTGACAAAAGGTTTGCAAGACCTGCACTTTTACAACTACAAAATACTGCTGAGAATGGCCATCATCAAAAACTCTACAAACAATAAATGCTGGAGAGGGTGTGGAGAAAAGGGAACCCTCTTGCACTGTTGGTGGGGATGCAAATTGATACAGCCACTGTGGAGAACAGTATGGAGGTTCCTCAAAAAAGTACAAATAGAATTACCATATGACCCAGCAATCCCACTACTGGGCTGATACCCTGAGAAAACCATAATTCAAAAAGAGTCATGCACCAAAATGTTCATTGCAGCTCTATTTACAATAGCCAGGACATGGAAGCAACCTAAGTGTCCATCAACAGATAAATGGATAAAGAAGATGTGGCACGTATATACAATGGAACATTACTCAGCCATAAAAAGAAACGAAATTGAGTTATTTGTAGTGAGGTGGATGGACCTAGAGACTGTCATACAGAGTGAAATAAGTCAGAAAGAGAAAAACAAATACCGTATGCTAACACATATATGGAATCTAAAAAAAAAAAAAAGGTTCTGAAGAACCTAGGGGCAGGAGAGGAATAAAGACACAGATGTAGAGAATGGACTTGAGGACACAGGGAAGGGGAAGGGGAAGCTGAGATGAAGTGAGAGAGTGTCATGGATATATATACACTACCAAATGTAAAATAGATAGCTAGTGGGAAGCAGCTGCATAGCACAGGCAGATCAGCTCGGTGCTTTGTGACCACCTAGAGGGGTGGGATAGGGAGGGTGGGAGGGAGACACAAGAGGAAGGAGATATGGGAACATATGTATATGTATAGCTGATTCACTTTTTTGTAAAGCAGAAACTAACACACCATTGTAAAGCAATTATACTCCAATAAAGATGTTAAAAAAAAAAAAAAACTTTGGCAAGAAGCGGCAAAAAAAAAATTAATTAAAAAAATAATAAAGTGATCAGGAAAGCTGGTAGACTTATGAGTAATTTTATAATTGGTTTTACTTGAATGATCTGTTAGAAATGGCATAAAACTCCCATTACTTTCAGAATGTAAAGACTAATGGCAGAAGTGTAACACAGAGAGAATCTGAAGATATTGGAAGTAAAATGGAACTCAGTAATTGTCCTTTTAGATATTAATGGAGTATAAAGTCTTTTGACCAATAAAAAAAAGAATACTGCTGAGAGAAAGTAAAGAAGACCTAAATAAATAGGTCTCTGAATTGGATGATCTCTACTTTCCTGTTCAGTGGATTGAAGCTACTCAAGAAGTACTTAGCAACTGCTTTTAAAAGATATCAGTTTGGGACTTCCCTGGTGGTCCAGTGGTAAAGAATCTGCCATACAATGCAGGGGAAGCGAGTTCGATCTCTGGTCAGGGAACTAGATCCCACATGCCGCGGGGCAACTAAGCCAGTGCCACAACTACAGAGCTCGCGCTCCTCAACTAGAGCCCACGTGCCACAAACTACACAGCCCACACACTCTGGGACCCGCGCAGCACAACCAGAGAGAGGCCCTCGCATCACAGCAAAGAGCCCGCACACTGCAATGAAGATCCCGCATGCCTCAACGAGGATCCTGCGTGCTGCAACTAAGACCCGACGCAGCCAAAAATAAATAATATATCTTAAAAAAAAAAAAAGATATCAGTTTAAGGGACTTCCCTCCGTGGTCCAGTGGTTAAGAATTTGTCTTCTAATGCAGGGGACGCGGTTCAATCCCTGGTCAGGGAACTAAGATCCCACATGCCACGGGGCAACTAAGTCAGCGCCACACCGCAACTACTGAGCCCGTAGGCCACAACTAGAGAGAAGCCCGCGCATCGCAACAAGGAGCCCACGCGCTGCAACGAAGATCCCAGTGAAGATCCCGCATGCCGCAGCTAAGAACTGATGCAGCCAAAAATAAATATTTTTTTAAAAAGATATCAGTTTAAGCCTTATTATCAAATAATGAACATCAACTGAACATCCACTGAGTAGACTTTTGCAGGATCACTTTTTCCTGTAGCCAAAGCTGGAGACATTAAGAACAAGGAGAGGATGCATAGCCCAAGGTTCTCACTGAGACGTCTACACAAAATGGAAGATGCCACATTATGTAAGCTCGATCAGTTCAAATGGTCCAGATCAGGGTATCTCTACCTTGGTGTTACTGACATTATTTGTCGTGGGGGTCTGTCCTGCACATTGCAGCATCCTCGGCCTCTCCCTCACTAGATGCCAGCAGCACCCCTCCTAGTGTGACACCCCAAAATATCTCCAGACATTGCCAGACTGCCCCAGCTGTGAACCCCTGATTCAGACCCCACAGGGCAATCCCACTTATCGATGATGTTCTAACTCAACCAAGACTTTCCTCTGACAATTCTATCTTCCTGTAACAAGAAACTGCATTGAAGAATCGCGTCACAGTAATGACCAAAGCTGCTATGGCTACTTTTCAAAAATGGAAACCAGTTAAACACCTGCCACGGACAAATACCACCAGGAGTCATCTCGGAGCTCTTAAATGAGAGCTGAAGTGCGCAGACTTCAGAACCTTAAATTTACAGAATTCCTAAGAGACGTGTGACTCAGAACAGTGGTTAAGTGCTGCCTTAGCATACACCCAATGGCAGGAAAATGTTTTCACCCTGTCAGACAGTTCAGCTTATCTGCGTTTGAATCTCAGCTCTTGAATCTCAGCCACTTACTAGCTGTGTTATCTTTCCTCTCTCGGCCTGTTTCCTCACTGTAACATGGGGATAAAAACAGATGAGAAAGACGGCTAATTGCTTTCTGTTATCTATTTTCACCTTTCTCTTTATTAACAGAACCCTGAATTTTGGTGGCCATATTGCCACCAGGAAGAAAAGACTACAGTTCCCAGCTTTACAAAGATAGAGGAATGGCCTTCCCTACTGCCACCCCTTTCCTTTCTTCTTCCTGTTGCTTGAAACAAGGATATGATAACTGGAGCTAAGGACGTGACAACTGGAGTTCTGGCAGCCATCCTGGACCCAAGAGGAAACCTTGAGAACAGGAGCCATGTGTTGAGGAAGGAAAATAGTAAAAAGATAGGCGTCTGGCTCCTCTATGACGTCTCGTGGAGAGTTCCCGGCCTCTAGAACTCCTCTACGTGAAAAAGAAATAAACTGTCCTGGTTAAATTCATTTTATTTTAAGGTTTTTGGTCATACACAGTTCAACTTAAATCTTAGCTTGGGTGAGGATGATGAGATATACACATAAAGCCTCTAATAAAGTACCTGCATTTCTGATGGGACCAGGACCAGGGGCTGGTCAGTCTACCAAAAGGATGGGATAAACTAGAGAGTCATAAAAAATGTTTACGTATTCTTAAACATCTTGTTTTAACTAAAAAGTACACTTATTCACTCATATTTTGAGTAGTTATACATGATTAGACTTCCACATGTAGTAACGCACCCTTATTAAGTCTTTTCTCTAAAAGAAAGTTGCTGTTTCTAGATGACTCTATTTACACCCGCATAGTTTATCGGTTGCATTACATATAATTAAATGATGTAATTAAAATAGCAGGCATTACTGGTAGAAACAGGTTTGGGAACAAGCAGCTGCCTCTTGGTAAGCATGTAGCCCTGCTGTCAGGATAAATGACAGTGGTGTGAGCAGTCTCGGGGGTAGCCTGCTGACCAAGAACTTTCAGCCTGCAGTGGATGGGGTCCATATGGTTTTTAGAGTGAGAGAGTGTCAATTAATCTGTCAAGTAAACGAGTTCTACTTACCATAAGAGAAAGAGGAAACGAATATTATTTGATGCCTATTACATGCCAAGCACTGTACATAGGTTTTCTGCTCTAAAATTCACAGCTGCTAGGTTAGATACAACTTATTACCTCTGTTTAACAGAAAAGGAACTGAGGGTCAAGGATCTTAAGTACGTTGCCCCAGTGGCAGAGATTTCAACGCTCATTTGTCTGGTTCCAAAACTTCAGCTCTCTTGACACTGTTTAAGTTCCATCCCACAGAGTTGATTCAGCGTCGGGTCAATGATAAAAGATTCTTGGTGTTTTGTCTTATAATAGCTGGCAACCAAAGTTAACAGAGTGTGTGAGAAGATACAGAAAATTCCATACTGAAAGCACAAGATCTTCCTAAAACTGCCAATTCATAGGCACCCACAACTGGGCACCTGGCATCATTCTTCATCAAAAACAGCCTCTTTGTCAGGCGCGGTCGTGCAGGGCAACCCGATTGACCAGTGCCTGGGCCTCACCAGCAGTTAAATATTTTGAATATCACTGCTGGCCACCCCTAACACCAACCCCCAACAAACCACACTCCCCAAGTGGGCTCCAGAGAGATTAATAAAAGTCCGAGAAGCTGAGTCCAAGGCTGAACTCAACTGCCCTTGTAGAGTGTTTTTGGGAGACCCATGTCAAGCAAGCATGAGTCACCCAGGCCATTCGCTTCTTCAGCCAGTACTCACCCAGCACCGAATAAGCCTCTCGCTGGCTGCCCTGGGGCCATCCGCTGAGGCAGACCCTGCCGCCAAGGACTTCACCGTCTGGGGAGACAGACAGGTGGGCAGCGAAAATAGAGGGCAGGAAACAGTCCGGCAGAGGAGAGCCCAAGGTTCTGGCAGGGCACCAAGTCAGGACAGCATCCCACTGTCTGGGTGAAGGGACGAGGGTGCCCAGCTGAGAGCCTGGAGGGACCAGAAGGGGTCAGCTGGAAGGCAAGGATGAAGGGAATGGGGCTCTGACAGAGAGGGCAGACTGGAGCTGGGTCAGAGGAGCTGGATGTGAGACGGTGCCTCGGGACGTGGGACAGACAGAGTGTGGAGGGGACGAGGGAGGGTGGGAGAGGGGGTCAGGTCTGCACACCTGCCCGGTGCTCTCGAGCAGGTCCTAGAGGGCAACGCTGCTGGCAGTGCTCTGTGCCCTCCCTCTCCTCCCAGCCCATTAATTGCGGCGTATCCTCAGGTTTCAGCCCAGAGGCCACTTCCTCGAGGTCTTTCCTCCTGGCTCCCCTACTCCACAGGGGCAGAAACTGGGCTGTGTGCTCACTACCCTGCTACCTGGGGCTGGCATGGAGGCTGGGAGATACTAGGCTTAGGGTGTGTGTGTGTTGAGTGAGTGAGTGAGGACAGATTATCGAGGGTGTTGTGAGCCACGTGGGGAGCTGGCGTGTGTACCCCGAAGCCATGGGAAACCACGAATGGTCTCAAGGAGAGCGAGAGACTTAGGGAGCTGACTCTTACAGCCGCGTGGAAGATGGGTCGGAATGGGGTGGGGATGGGAACGAGGATATTCCTTGGAGATTATGTGCGATAACCCAGAAGGGCCGTGGGGACTTGTGGGCTGACTGAACCACAGGGCGACACGGGCGAGCACGTAGCATGATCCAGGCTCTGGGCGGGCGCTTTACGTGCATATCATCTAACCCTTGCTACAACCCGAGGACGTGAAATTACTGTCACCGTCCCCTGCAAAAACGGCTGATGAAACAGGAACAGAGATGCTAAATAACTTGCCAGGTCACTCGATAAGGAGAGGCAAGTGCCTAAATCAGAGACGGCCACGCTCTACCTGCCCACGTGTGCCTGGGTGTGCACAGGTGGGTCCAGGTACGCAGGGGGCTGAGGGGGCATCTGCCTCCGGACAGGCCGGGTCTGGGTGCCGTGGGATGAAGGTTCCAGGCACCGGATGTTTGAATCTCAGGCTGGGGGTTTTGAGGGACATCACTCCCCCCTCCTCTCACTCCCTTTGCCTTCTGGTGTCTTTGCTGCACATTGAAGACTGGGGATGGGGCTCGAATGTTGGAGCGTTGCCCCTAAGAAGAGAAATGGTGCTGGCCTGACGCTCAAGCTCCTTATGCAACATGGCAATGAAACCTGGGAACACACTCTGGGCTCTACCAGGCAGAGCCAGCAGGAAGTGTGTTAGAGCTGCTTCCCAGCACGCCTGTCACAGAGCCGTCTACCTCTGTGTGCAAGGGATTCTATGCGTTCCGGCAAATACTATTTACATTTGGAATCCAGCTGTCGAGTGAGAACAGCTGCGAGCAGGTGCTTTAGGGCACCTCTAAGACATGTTTTCAGATTTCAGAAATCCATGCGAGCCACACTGTTTAAACTGTTTCCCCATGGAAGTTCCAGACTGAAGCTTCTTTGTTCCTGCTGAATGACTCATGATTGCCCTTTAAAAGAGGATGAAACAGATGTGTTTTGGTGGGGAAAATACATAAAGAATGCAGTGCATTTTTCCAAACAGCCGTCAGAGCATCTAATTTAGGCCAATAAGGGCAAACTCACTGAAGCTCTCAGGCTGACCTTCCCCGTAAGGGCCTCGTCCTGGCCTGGGCCCACAGATGAAGGACAGACCGGCCTGGGTGGGATAGGGAAGGCAGGCTTCCCCAGGGATATGAGTGTTCCCGGGGTTCCATTTGAAAGGAGGCTCCCTGTTTTCTAGAATGTTGTTTTTCTGGGTGCAAATCACGTTCGGTAGCAAGGTGATGTAATAACCGTAAGAAACTCAGAGCTCATTTATACGGTACTTCCTGTGGGATGAGCATGGTCTACATACAGTCATTCCTTTACCTCTCATAGCCTTCCAGATGAAGAACTAAGGCTCAGAGATAGTAAGTCACTTGCCCAAGGTCACAGAGCTAGTAGGTGGCACGGCTGGGGCACCAACAGGTAGTCTGACCCCTCCCAACATCCCTGCTGCTTCAGCCTCGGTGCATACCTTCCAACTCTTGTCTCAGGCACCCTGGGCTGCAACAGCCCCTCTGAACCCCCTGGCTTAATTGATCCCATTCTTGATCTTTAGACTTTCTAGTTGTACAGGCTGATGAATTCTCTTTTTTAGGCTTAAGTTCTTTAGAATTGGATTTTTAATCTCTCAAACAGAAAGAGCCCTAATACACTATGTCCTGTAAGGTGTGTAGAATGTCAGACTAAGCAGCTTGAACATTGCCTTGTTGGGAGGGAGCTTCCGAAGATTTGCGAGTCCACGAGGGCATCCTCTGGTTTACACTAACACTCCAGAAACATTTGAGTGCTACCAGGTACCCTGTGCTGGCCCCTCCACTGGTACATACACGTCATCCCCGCCCCGAGGAACACACTCTTAATTTCATCCAGGAAACGATGTTTGACCGGGAATGATAAGTGCTCGTGGACCTAACACACTTGGTTCACAATGGTGGCAAACTGGTGCTGATGGAAGGATGAATGGTTGGTACCGGTGGGCAGGTGTCTGGCTGGACTGGACTGGGTGGGGATGCCATTGGGGGCTGCTTCGAGTGCCCAGCTGTGAGGTGGGGGTGGGGGGGTCCTGAGCAGGGACGAGAGGATGGGAAAGCAGGGACAGACTTGAAACCATCTGACCGGGAAGGAACATTGAGGATGAGCTGAGTAACTGGACGTGGAAGCAGAGAAAAGGAAAAGGAGAAGACGGGCTTGAGGAGGACTGAGCGGGATGCCACGACCAGCAGGGTGTTGGGAACAGAAGCTGGCTTCAGGGGGTGGCGAGAAGATGTGAGTTCAGTTAGACGGGTGGAGTTTGAACATTTGTTCAACAGCAGTGGGAGAGGCCACTGTGTGTCCACAAGTTGCAGGCTGAGGAGTAGCGAAGTTTGGGGCAGCACCTCAGACCTGGAAGACCTGGATTCGAGTCCCAGCTCTGCTCTCTCTTTGCTCTATGGCATGACACTGAGCCCCTCACTTAACCCTTCTGAATTGCAGAGGGGATAATGGTACCCTCCTCACTTTGCCTGCCGCACAAGGAGATCAAGTGACATGATGTCAACCGTATCACACCATATACAGCTCGGTTATTAGTGTTATTATAAAAATTGATAAGGGAATTCCCTGGTGGTCCAGTGGTTAGGACTCTGCGTTTCCACTGCCGTGGGCCCAGGTTCAATCCCTGCTTGGGGAACTAAGATCCTGCAAGCCTTGTGGCGTGGGAAAAAAAGAAAAAAAGAACGAAAATGGATAAAGTGTGAAAAAGCATTCAAAAAACTGTGTACAAATGTAAGTAACATTAACTCTTTGGATTAGAATGTTGGGATCATCAGATATTCCCAGATAACTGTAAAGACAGAGACAGTAGGGATTTGGGGCCTAAATGGTGGAAATAATGACTTCGGGCCTCCGTCTGACCCCTGCACTGGAATGAAAGCTTGAATACAGACCTTTCCCTCACCCACTGAACTGCCCTCCAAGGCAGAGCCTGTCACTAATGAAAGAGACAGGCACGGACTCTGGCATTTCAAAACTTCATCTGTCACAACGAACAGAAGTCAATTATATAGCACCAGAAATTGCCTCCTGGGATGATAGATGGAGCTATTAGCAGGTCCTTGGCAGGCTCTGATGCTGCCTCTGGGCCATGTGGTCCTACAGCAGTGGCCTGACCCTTCCCGGGGGCCCAGGTCTGAGACAAGCCTGCCCCTCGGCATGGAGTTTCCCAAGGTCTCGCGTGCCCAGGACGGCTCTGCCACAAGCGTATGAGCCACCTCTGGGCCCTGCAGGAGGCTATGTTCTCTAGTCTGTGACTTGCTAAGTAATCTGGGCTCAGCACAGAAGAGTTAAAATGAAAACTTTCACAGCAGGGGAAGGAAAACGGGGTCCAATATCTGTCCCTGACACCAGCTAAGAGCAGCTTCTCTGCTGGTCTCGTCTCTGCCCAGCCCCTGGGAACAGGTGTGGCACCTAAGGGCCGGAACAGGCATGCCAGGCCCACTGTAGGTCACGCAGCTTTTCAGACAGCTCAGAAAAGCAGACATTTGATATTTATTTCTTTTTTGAAATATTTATTTTTTATTTATTGTGGCTGCACGGGGTCTTAGTTGCGGCACGTGGGCTTGTTAGTTGCAACATGCGTGCGGGATCTAGTTCCCCGACCAGGGATCGAACCCAAGCCTCCTGCATTGGGAGCGCGGAGTCTCACCCACTGGACCACCAGGGAGGTCCCAGACATTCAGACTCTGTTTGCCTAACCTTCGACCTTCCACAAAGATGCATCATGGGACCAGACACTGGTGAGGAGAGGAAGGAAGGCGTCTGCCAAGCGCTGCCCTGCCTGCAACCTCACAGGCTCCTTTCCCGGGAGACGCAGCTCCAATGCCCGTCCCGGCGGGGGCCGTGGTGGGTGACTCGGAAGGTGGGGAGGACTCAGAGGTGCCTTCCTCCAGGGTAAGCTCCCTGAGCGCATGCTGGCACGTTCCTTCCGTGGATAAAGAAAGACGCTGGCTGCTCTCTCTTCTGATTTGCAGGGTTTTGTTTTTTTCCTTTTGTGGCAGGAAAGGTGTGATTTGGAGTTGGCTTAGTTTTAATGATACGCCTCCTATTCCTAGAAATGTAAAGGACAACTTCTGTAGCACCAGTCGGCGTGGAAGGTGGAAGGTTGAAGGTTGACGGTGGCCCCGGGTGGCCAAAGTCTGACAGAGAAGTCAGTTTACAAAAAGGCACCCACTGTCCTAGGAGAGCACAGGTGTTGGAGCTGGCCAAACCCAAGTTCATTGTCCCCGCTGTGCCCCTCGCTAGTTGGGGACGTTGGAAATAACTTTATTTCACTGAGCCAATTTCCTCATCTCTCACACAGGAATAAAAACCCTGCCTAGGGTTTCCCTGGTGGCGCAGTGGTTGAGAGTCCGCCTGCCGATGCAGGGGACGCGGGTTCGTGCCCCGGTCCGGGAGGATCCCACATGCCGCAGAGTGACTGGGCCCGTGAGCCATGGCCGCTGAGCCTGCGCGTCCGGAGCCTGTGCTCCGCAATGGGAGAGGCCACAGCAGTGAGAGGCCCGCGTGCAACAAAAACAAACAAACAAACAAAAAAACCCTGCCTCACGGATTGTAGACTCACTAAATAAAAAAAGAACACACATCCAACATCCTAATGAGTACGAAGTTATTACTTTTTAGAAGATCTATCAATTGTATGAGGTTATTTACCAGGAAGGGATGCCATCACGATCCTATGAGTCACACGTTAAACCCGACTCGCTAGCTGGCTATGAAATAAACCTGAAAGGGATCCTCTGTGAGAAGTATTTTTGGAAGCATAATAAATGTGAATCGCAGGGAACTAACCTCAGGCACATAAACACACTGGACAGTAAAATAGCGCTCATAACAATATCGTCTCCGTATTAGAAACATTTCCATAATTGGTTTCATGTACAACAGATGCCTAAAGGTGAGCGATCGTTTCCCACGAGAGCCCTGGAGTATATATGCCAGGCGGGCTTTTTAACTGAACGCTTCTTGGAAGAGGTAGAACAGCTTGACCGCCAGGCGCTGTGTCACAAGCTCTAATGCTCCGACCACAGTTCATTTTGCCCACTCTGCGGCCCCAACGCAAGGTCTCTGCTGCAAACACTGCTGTGATAACTGACATGCCACAGAACTCCGAAGAATTACGAAAAGCCAGCAATCTGCCTTTCCGGTTGCTGCCAAAGAATGCGCTTCATATTTTATTGCCTCTGAAGATAAAATCAAACGTCACTTCGGCTCCTGCTTGTTCCTCTGCTAATCCGATGCCCCTCTACCTTGAGCAGGCTTGTATGGTCTGTGGCCATTTGTCTGCCTCTTAAATTGCTAGCCACTGGGGCAGGGACCATGACTTAAAAAAATTTTTTTTAACTTATTTTATTTATTTATTTGGCTGCCGTTGGGTCTTCGTTGCTGCGTGCGGGCTGTCTCTAGTTGCAGCAAGCAGGGGCTACTCTTTGTTGCGGTGCTCAGGCTTCTCATTGCAGTGGCTTCTCTTGTTGTGGAGCACGGGCTCTAGACGCGTGGGCTTCGTTAGTTGCAGCACGACGCCTCAGTAGTTGTGGCTCACGGGCTCTAGAGCACAAGCTCAGTAGTTGTGGCGCACGGGCTTAGTTGCTCCATGGCATGTGGGATCTTCCCAGACCAGGGCTCGAACCTGTGTCCCCTGCATTGGCAGGCGGATTCTTAACCACTGTGCCACCAGGGAAGCCCCAAGGACCATGACTTCTTAAAAAATATTTATTTCTATTTATTTATGTTGGCTGCGACAGGTCTTAGTTGCAGCACACAGGATCTTCCTTGTGGCATGCAGACTCTTAGTTGCAGCATGCATGTGGGATCTAGTTCCCCGGCCAGGGATCAAACCCGGACCCCCTGCACTGGGAGCGTGGAGTCTTACCCACTGGACCACCAGGGAAGTCCCGGGGCCATGACATTTTGTGCGCTTCCTCATGGGCCTGTACCAAGAGAGATGCTCGATAATTAAATCTTGGGCTCATCCCTTCATTTTTACCACCACCTGATGTTTGCATCCTTTTAAGGCTTAAAGCTCCAGAGCAGTTTTTAGGACCGTCATCTCAGGATGGTAGAGAGAAGGGGTCTCATCCCCTTTCTGCATATCCAAATCCTACCGAGTCTATTTCCAATGCCACCTCCTCCAGAAAGCCATCTCACATCTTGGTGACCAAAAAGGGTCTCTCCCACCTCTAACCTCCCAGAAACGTCATAGGCACCCCTTTGGAGACCAAGTGTTACATTCTCTCGCAGATCATGGGTATTTCTCTATATGTTCTGTCTCCCCTGGGAGAGATTAAGTCCCTGGAGGGAGAGGGCCCAGGCTGGAATCCCAGTTCCATAGTGTCCTAAACGTGTGGCTCTATCTAAGCACATGTCATGACCTTTCTCATTTTTTTTTCTTTTTTGGCCGCACTGCGCAGCTTGTGGGATCTTAGTTCCCTGACCAGGGATCAAACCTGGGCCCTTGGCAGTGAAAGTGCAGAGTCCCAACCACTGGACCAGCAGGGAATTCTCATGACCTTTCCCATTTAGAGTATAAGCTGGGCAAGGGGAATGGCGATACCTGTATGACAAGGGCTTGGTGAAGACATAACACGTGTAAAGTAAATGGCAAAGGGCCAGGCCCCTCAAAGATGCTCCATAATTATGTTGAGTGAATAAATAAAGAATTGAATTAGTGACCGTATCTCAGTTTTCACCAGTGAGTTTCACTTGTAACCTCAGCAAAGGTGTTTACTGCTTGCAAGACTCCAGAGCCCCAGGCCCCGTTGCGAGGCAGGTGCTGCGAATCAAACACCTCTGCCCGACTCACGTTAAGACCCTTTCCAAAAGAGCAAACCTCCTTCTTACATCAATCAATCCTGACTACAGACTGCTAGAAGCTACTTACAAATAATAAACAAATAATCAACCAAACCAAGTTTCTAGCCTCTTCACCAAAGCCCTACTCCTAGTTTATGAAGCCCACACAGAGCCATTGTGTGGTTGGAAAAGGTACCCCTTCTGAAGATACTACTGCCCCCCTGCCCCCACCTCAAATAGCCTAATCAATATGCAGCATGGTGGTGACTGCCAGGAAGGGGCCCCCCTGAGTTACGGACTGCACAACCTGCCCTGGGCCCCTTCAATGAAGCCAATTTTAAGTTTGACTTCCTGACCAGGCCTTTGCCCAAACTTAGGTACAAAGTCAAGGGTTCCCACATCGCAGAAGGCTGTGAGGAACCTGCAGAGCTCTCCTTTCCTTCAGGAGCCTGTCTGCTGAAATATACTGCATGGAAAAGAGAGAAACATCCAGGGAAGGGCAAACCCTGTGAGATTTCTGGATTTGGGACAAATGGGACCTCCAGTGGGGAGAGAAGGAGGTAATATGGAGGGAGTCGTGGAAGTCTTGAATCTCAACTTTTCTGTACTTCTTGCCCCTGGTGTAAATTCACCCATTCAAAGAATATTCAAAGAACATGTTTAAAGCAACTACTACGTGCTAGGCCTTAGGGATGTAAAGCTGAAAGGAAAACAGGAAAACAGCCTGGATTCCCTTTACAAACACACAGCCTAGTGATGGGGACTGACATATGATGTGAAAAATACTATAATAGAATAATGAACAACAGACCTTGGGAGCAAAGATGGAGATATGCCCGACTCCGCCTGGGGAGAGGGTGAAGGCTGGTCTGTGAATTTTAAGGACTTTGAGTTGAGTTTTTGAATTTATTATTATTATTATTATTATTTGGCTGCACTACACGGCATGTGGGATCTTCGTTCCCCAACCAGGGATCAAACCCGGGCCCCCTGCATTGGAAGTATAGAGTCCTAACCACTGGACTGCCAGGGAAGTCCCCTGAGCTGAGTTTTGAAAGACAGAACCCACTGAGTAGACAAGAGCCAACAGGCATCCTAGAGAAATGAAAAGGCTCCCGCTAAGATGCAACTGTGCAGAAATGCACAGCACTTCGGGGTGCTATTGATGGTTGGGCCCATTCCCCAAACTCAGCCAGAGGGACCTTTCAAAACTAACGTCTGCTTAAAATGGTTCTGTGGCTTTCCATTCCCCTAGGTAAAGTCACGAAATGCTTACCTCTCCCATGATCAAGAAGCCCGCTGGCCTCTCCAGCTTTCTCTCTCAGCACTCGTAGGCCCCTCTTCCCTTCAGCTGCTTGAAAGCACCCAGAGCTCTCACCTGTGACTCTCTGCACACACTGGCTCTCACCACCAACTTCCAACTTCCATCCATTGTTTCTTACTCATTCCTTTGGATCAGGGGCCTGCCCTACATCCTAGGCCAGGTGATGTCCGTCTGCTCTGCTCTAGCAAAGCACCCATTGAACTTGATTGGACTTTCTTGTTCAAAGTCTGTCGTCCGCCTTCGATTGTCTGCTCTAGGGGATCAGGGACTGTGGGTACCTCACTCTCACCACTGGATTATCAGAGCCCAGCACAGGATCCGATACACAACAGGAACTCGAATGAACGAATGAGTCAAGTATGATTGCATCTCTGGATATATGTGAGGTTTGATGGGAAATTAGATTAGGTTCCTAACCACTGCGCCACCTGGGAAGTCCTGGATTTGCGTTTTTAAAAGGTCATTTTTGGAAAGATAATCCTGGTACCCATGCAAACAGGAGGGGTTGGTGAGGTGTCTGGACTGGAAATGGGAGGATTTGTTATAAAGTCCGTTCTTCATGCACAAAAGGGATGAAGAACGGGATGAGGGATGAATGAGGGATGAATGAATGAGGGATGAGGAGTGAATTGAGGGGAAGGGGACAACTATGTGTGTATCAAACAGGTGGAGTCATCGGGATCTGGTGACTAACTGGACGTGTGAGATGAGGCAGGGGAAGAATCTAGGATGGTGATGCAGTTTCTGTTTCGACAGCTAGATGAAAAAGAAGAGCAAATTAGGGGCTTCCCTGGTGGCGCAGTGGTTGAGAATCTGCCTGCTAATGCAGGGGACACGGGTTCGAGCCCTGGTCTGGGAGGATCCCACATGCCACGGAGCAACTGGGCCCGTGAGCCATGGCCGCTGAGCCTGTGCGTCTGGAGCCTGTGCTCCGCAACGAGAGAGGCCGTGATAGTGAGAGGCCTGCGCACCGCGATGAAGAGTGGCCCCCGCTTGCCACAACTAGAGAAAGCCCTCGCACAGAAACAAAGACCCAACACAGCAAAAATAAATAAATTAATTAATAAACTCCTACCCCCAACATCTTCTAAAAAAAAAAGAAGAGCAAATTAGATGAATAGAACCATGAAGTGAATTATCCTTTTATTTGGGTTGTTGTTCCCTGGGGCCTTGATCAAAGAAAACCATCTTTTCTACGGCTTCGGATTAGCCTTTCTGAGCAAGGAAGTGAGGTGTCTTTCTGTGAGGGACTCTTACACTCAAGAAGTGTAAGGACCACTTGTTCAGTCTGCAAGCCAGGTGGGCTCTGAGGCCCTACTCAACCCATCTGAGTCAGTCCTATCCTGTTCAGCATGTCCACCGTTCTATCCGATTCAAGGTCTATAAGCTGTGCTCTTTGCTTCTAAGAGCTCCGGGCTGGATTGCGGTGTCATTTTATGGAGCGGGGCACAAAGGAGGCATTGATCAGCTGCCTTTGCTCCCATCAAACCCCTCAATCATTCCTCTGCTGGGTCCTGTCTCCGGTGTAATGACTCCAACTGAGCCAGTGTGCCTGACCCCGTTTCCAGAGGTCTGGCCCTGTGTGGCCTTCTGACCAGCCCTAGAGTTCGGTGCTCTACCCAGTTCAGGACAGGACTCTGGTGGAGCCTGGAAGCCCAGGCCCAGAGCTGCTGTGCTCAGAGCCTGATGGAAAATCTGAGCAGGGCCTAAGCAAACAGCACAGCCCACTTCTTGGCATCTGCAAGAGGGCCTCACCAAAACGCGATGCAGAGTCGGTGATGTCAGCTTTGGCTGCGAACCTCGAACAGAGGGGGAAGCGTCCAGGGGAGGAAGGAAGGGACGCTGGTGAGCACGTTGCCAGGGTGTAGCCCTCGTTTAAAAACAACAACAGAGAAAGGAACCCTTGGAGGAAAGGTCCTTGACTCCAGACCCAGAGGCACTGGCCACGGCTCATCTGATGTCTGACCAGGGCTGCCCTGAGCAGTTCGTTCAACGCTGCCTCCCGCTCAGGTTAAAAGGCCTTAGAAAACAACTCACAACCCCTTTCCAAAGAGAGTCATACACACAGCCTCGCAGACAATGGGAATTCCACAGAGCTGAGAAAATGAAGTCTCTGTTTAAAGCCATGGCTAGGCCTCTTACATGACTAAGGGTTATTGCTTCTGCTTAGAGGCAGGAAATATTCACAGCTCCAAATCCTACAGGCGAACCAAGCCCTCCCTGAGTGCCAGTTAAGTAAGCCCTTTCAGAATGTACATTGGGCATTTTCAGATGCCGTGGGAACGGTTTTGCTCTCAGATCAGAATCGTGTCAGGCGTTGTCCAGAGGGCTGAAATTAATGGTCTGTGAAGGGGGCTTTGCTGACTTAAAACCTCCCCTCTAGGATTTGCCCTGACACATGCATGCGTTTGAAAAGAAATCCAAAAGTCTTTGTTCGGGGTTTCTCCTCTACAATGCTACATAAAGCTTCCCAAACTTGCTTTATCTAAAATCTCCCAGAGCGCGTATTAAAAATCTAAAATTCCAGGCCTCTCTCCTGAAGACTGATTCAGTGGGTCTAGAGTAGGGCCTTCTGGAATCTAGATTTTTTTTTTTGGAGAATGTTCTCCTTTTTATTTTTATTTATTATTATTATTTTGGAATCTGGATTTTTTTAAAGGGTCCCTGGAAATTCTTGTGATGAGGCAAACAACAGCAGTGCTTTTGAGTCATGGGGCACTGGTAGGGGGGCAGGCCAGCCCATGGTCATTCCCCCTGCACCCCTGACAGGCAAGCAGTGACCACCACGAGGAGGAGACCACGCTGACCCGGGTGGCCACAGGGTGACATGGGGACAATAGGCAGGAATGCTCTGGGGGAAGGAAGCAGCACTAGGACAGGGTGCAGAGGTAGGGGATTTTGTCAGCCATTCTCCATTTCCTCAAAGTTTATGAGAACATCATCTCTGAATGAGATGTTCTAAATAAGGCTGCATCTGCTGGGATTATGAATCATAACCGTAGGATTGTTTAGATAGGACATGTTTGGAACATAGTGACAGGATGGAATAAATTGACTGTCTAGAGAGTTGGGAGAAAATGTAATTATAGGGGAGGTTGCCCTGGGACTTGACACCCAGATCGCGTGGCACCAAGTCAGAGGTACTCTGGTGTGACCTTGAGCTCCTCTTCCACTGACTGAAGAATGCCTCTATGAAGGGCGTTTGTTTGCTTCTGTGCATGAAACCAGGTGCCTCTGCAGACACCATTTCACCATCATCTCTGTATTCCCAGGGTCCAGCACAGACAGGGCCTGGGACACGGTACACCATCCATGAGTGCCGCTTAATGCCTTTGAGTGGCATCTTTTATATTTTTTGACCTTAGGGCTCCGGGCATTGTGATGGAGACATCTGACTCACGGCCAGAGCAAGATTTGATTCTGATTTTCTCTATAAAGCCTCAGGAAATGCTTAAGACTGGTGGCATTTCAGAGACTTGTTCTCAAGTCTTTCTGTATTCATTCCGCTCTTCAGACTCACGCTGACTTGGGTCCATCCCTTCAAACGGATGCGCTACAAAACCCTCCTGGACACAAAATTAATAACCCAACAGCCCGGATGCTCAAATCCCCCACTGCCTCGAGGGTGAGCTCCTTCCTGAGGAAGCTTCACTCTCTTTCTTCAACTCAGCAACGTGCTCTTTAGTCCCAGCTGGAATGTGTCACTGAAACACTGAGCAGTGTAAGCCTTCTCTGACAGCTTCAATTATCAGCTCAAGGAATAAAAACAAAAGCCAGGCAGAGGTGTCAGAGGCAGAAAAGCAGCACAGAATTGGGTCCTCCTGTGGCATGAATAATGTGAAGGAATATGTTTTTCTCCTAAGTCGTAGTTCCATTTTGGGAGTTTGCTTCCTGAAGGGGCATTAAAAAGGCCTTGTTTGACAATTTAGAAAAATAAATTACCCAAAGAAAGATTTATCTGTGATGGAATCACACTACGTTTTCAAGGGTGAAATGTATCACTAATAATGGCTTTTAGGGAGCAACTACTGTGCGCCAGGTGTTTTTACCTAGATAATCTCTAATTCTTGAACAGTCCTGCTAGAGGAGTAGTAGTGACTCCTTTCACATATCCCCATCTTTCCAGTGGAGAACTTAAGGCTCCCAGAGCAATTTGCTCAAGGTTACAGAAGGTTGGAGGATTTGAATTTTGGACATGAACCCTAGAAGTCACACTTTTTTTTTTTAGTCTTTAACACTTTTTATGACACTAATTTGTGTTTTGTTTTGGTAACAGCTTTACTGACATATAATTCACATACCATACAATTCAATCATTTTAAGTGTACAATTCAACGACGTTTAGCATATTCACAGAGTTGTACGACCATCCCCACAATTTTAGAACTTTCCCATCATCCAAAAAAGAAACATGTACCCTTTAACTATCACCCTCCTGTTCCCCCAGCCCCTCCACTGCCCCCAAGCAACCAGTAATCTATTTTCTGTCTTTACAGATTTCTATATTCTGGATTTTTCATATAAGTGGAATCATACAACACGTGGCCTTCTGTGTCTGGCATCTTTCACGTAGCATAATGTTTTCAGGCCTCACCCATGTAATACACTGTGTCAGTCTACTTCCATTCCTTTTTATGGCTGAAGACTATTCCACTATTTTAGGGATTTGTGTTCCCCCCAAATTCCTATGATGAAATCCTAACCCCTAATACCTCAAAATGTGACTTTATTTGGAAATATCAATAGAATCATAGCAGATATAATTAGTTAAGATGAGGCCCTATGGACTAGGTGGGTCCCTCCTCCAGTATGATCAATGTCCGTATAAAAAGGGGACATTTGAACACAGAGATATGTACACAGGATGAATACCATGTGAACATGGAGGGAGAGATGAGAGTCCTGTTTCTACACCCCAGGGAACACTGAAGACTGACAGCAATCCACCAGAAGCTGCGAGAGAGGGATGGGATAGATTCTCCCTCCCAGACCTCAGAAGGTATCAACTTTGCCACAACTTTGATCTTGGATTTCTAGCCTCCAGAAGTATGAGATGATAGGTTTCTGTTTAACCCACGCAGTTTGTGGTTCTTTGCTACAACAGCCCTAGCAAACTAGTACACGTTATATGAATTTACCACATTTTGTTTACCCATTCATCAGTTGTTGGACATTTGAGTTGTTTCTACTTTCTGGTTATTATGAATAATGCTGCAATAAACATTTGTGAACAAGTTTTTGTGTGAACATGTGCCCTCATTTCTCTCGGGTATATACCTAGATGTGGAATTGCTGAGTCATTTGGTAACTCTATGTCTAAACTTTTGAGGAACTGCCAGACTGTTTTCCTTAGTGGCTGCACCATTTTACATTCCCACCAGCAGTGTATGAAAGTTCTAGTTTCTCCATGTCTTCAGATCACTTGTTATTATCTTTTTTATTATAGCTATCCTAGTGGGTTTGAAGTAGTCTCACGATGTGGTTTTGATTTGCATTTCTCTGATAACTATAATGTTGAGCATCTTTTCATGTGCTTTTGGCCATTTGTAGATCTTTCTTGGAGAAATGTCTATTCAGACCCTTTGCTCATTTTTTTCATTGGGCTGTCATTTCATTATTGAGTTTTAAGAGTTTTATGTTCTATATTCTAGATACAAGTCCCTTACCAGATATCTTACTTGCAAATACTTTCCCACAACCTGTGGATTTTTTTTTCACTGTTTTTAATTTTGATGAAGTCCAATTTATCCATTGCTAAATAGTGTTTTAGCCAACTGCTTTGCCTCTACCCTTGCCTACAATCATTTTTCCAAAAGCAGGCAGTGATCTTTTTCATTTTTAAGTATAAAGCAAACTCTGCCCATCCTTCTTGTGCAGGAAAATCATGAAGATTCTGAGGCTCTATGTGATCTGTCGCCATCCACCTTCATCATCACCTTACTTCATCTCTCTCTTTTTTTTTTTTTTTTGGATGTTGATGTTTCCCTCGCAACATCCCAGCTGCTGTGAACTTTTTTCTCTAAATGTCTACCCAGTTCCTGCTTTGGGACTTTGCACTCACTGTGCTTTTGTAATATGCTCACCTGCTCCTTCTTTTCATCCTGGACTCAGCTCAAATGTTACTTTCTCCAGGAAGTCTTTCCTGATTGCCCTAATGCTTCTACTCCTCACCCACCCCAGACACTCTTTACTGCATCACCTGTTCCATGCCTGTCGATGGGACTCACATGAAATTAATTTATTTACGTATTTACTATCTGCCTTTCCCTGCTAGAATCTAAGTTTGATAACAGCAGTGACCTTTTCTGGCTTGTTCACAGCTACATCCTAGTTTGGGGGACAGTGGCTGACATACAGTAGGTAGTTAGTAAGTGACGGTTGAACTACCGAGCAATGGAGTACAGCAGCAACTAGACAGAATGGATGATAGCATGGTACTTCAGAACCGAAAGGAACCTTCACGAATCTCAGCATTAGAAAGAACCTTAACCCTTTAGGTTTTATCAAGTCCCATTAGTACAGTATAGTTGACATATTTTGGGCTTCTGACAGGATGGGAAAGCTAAGTTCCTGCTTGTGGTGTATGTGTCCTTCACGTACGCTAGAAAACTGCTTCTCAAATTTTAAAGTGCAAAAAATTACCTGGGGGTCTTGTGAAAGTTCAGACTCTGACTCAGTAGGTCTAGGACTCCGCACTTCTACCATGATCACAGCATCAGTGATGCTGATGCTGCTGGTCTAGGGACCACAGTTTGAGTAGCAAGGATTGAGGGGACAGAGCGCCTCAGTTCACATGGGGCGAAGTCACTCCACCAGCAGGTGGAAACCAGCCACGCAGTAAGGCTTCCAGTACTGATATCAAGGGAGGAGGGCTGAACGTTTCAATCCCTGAAGAGGTCAGGTCATCAAGCAACCTGCCCCCCATCCCCAAGGCTTGACTTCCCTCTACAAGCACATCTTTACTCAAGCCGACAGAGAAGGAAAAGCCGAGTGTGCCACCCCTGCATCTCTCAAACCTGCGGATTTTCCTTATATCGAATTGATATGTCTTCTCTCATTTTGTGTGTTGGAAGAGAAGCACCTCCAAGCAATTCAATCCACATTTATTGGGCACCTACTGTGTGTGTGCCCTGTGTTTTGGAGCTGGAGGTGCAAAGATAAATAAAACACGGGCCCCTTTCCCCCAGAAGCCTAGTCTATGATGTCGGTGAGATGAGAAAACAAATGCTCTGGTCAGGATATAACGTGAAACTTTCTGTAACGGAAGCATCCAGTGCTTTGGGAGAGCTGAAGCATTTTCTTTCCAGAGTGAAGGTAAGGCTTATCAGTTCAGCGAAATGAGAGCTCCCATCTTGCCTGACTCATTGTTTGGCTCCACACCGCAATGAGAAGAGAGAGGGTGATGCGGAGCACAGGATGGAGGAAAGGCAGGAGACCTTTTCCAGCATGTTAGGATGTAGAAACGGGCACTTCGTTTCCTAGCAAAAGCCCTGGACATATGTCTAAAGCACTGTGGAAGCAGAGAGGCGGAGACGGCTGACTCTGCCTAGATTATTCAGAAGGGACTTCATGGAGGAGAGGTCTGGTTTTGACCCTGAAAGATGGCCACAAGTCTGTCAGATGGGCAAGAGGATGCATGCTCCAGGCCAAGGGGCTCGCGGAGGAGGAAATACTTAGGGTTAAGAGAAGAGCGAGAGTTAGGCGTGGCCTGGCGTGGTTAGGGTTGCTGGGCGGTGGGTGCCTGGGAATGAGGCTGGAGCGGTGGGAAAGCTTGAGAGGCCTTCGGTACTGAGTGAGGACTTGACCCCTAGGAAGCAGATTAAAGGCAGAGAACCGTGTTAATGCCCAGCACAAAAGGGCTCTGTGAGCTGGGAAAAATGAGAAGCTTGGTGAGGTTAGAGCGCAGTAAGCAAACTTTCTCTGTGAAGGGCCAGATAGCACTTAAACATTTTAGGTATGTGGGTTGCAACTACTCAACTCCACCACCACTGCGGATGATATGTAAACGCACAGGTGTGGCTGGGTGCCAATAAAACTTTATGAACACTCAGATTTGAGTTTCATATCATTTTCATGTGTCACAAAATACTGTTCTTCTGCTGATGTTTTTCAACCATTAAAAAATGTCAAAACCATTCTCTCCTCAGGGGCAGTACAAAATCACGCTGCAGGCCATCTTTGGTCCCTGGGCTATGGTTTGCCAACCTGGCTGGGAGAAGGGAACAGTTAAGGAAGTTAGGAAGAAGCCTGGGACACATTGTGAATTTAAACTTAATCCTGTGGCCAATAGGGAACCACTGGAGGTCTTCAGTGCAGGGACCATGCACAAGTGGCCTGCTGGGCCACCTAAGAGGGTGTCCTACAAAACCTAAGAATCAGTCTAAAAGGAGCGGAAGAGAGTGATTTGACTCAAGAAAATAAATTATTGCAAGCACTCTTTAAAAACTTTAGCAAAATTTATTTGCATACAGACTGCTAATTAAACTTTTTTTTGCTTTTTCATTAAAACAGTCCACACCCTCTGTTGGCCCTGGTTTGTGTTGTTCTAAGTACTCGAAAACAACAAATGGCATTTTCTTAATTACTCTAAGAATTTTTATTAACGCAAGTTGCCTTTGCATGTACAGTCCAGTTTATGGAGGTTTTGTCCTATGTGGGCTTTAGCCCATCAGCATGACTCAGAGTGGGAAGGTCTAATGTTCTGCCTCTTGGCAGGGAAGATACAATTATACTCAGCAGTGGGCTGGTAAATGTTTAACAACCTGCCCTGCAAAAAATGTCTGTGTACATACATACGTAAGTTTATTTTCATTTAATCCTATAAAGGATGTATAGCACCCAATTTGTAAGTAATAACAAATTATACAATACTATTTATTATAAATTCCATAGAGCTCATTGATTTTCACAGAACACTTCTGTTGATTTTTGCCCAACTCTTGTATTCATAGCCAATCAGTGTTTGCAATTCAACCATGACTTGACAAAATAAGACTACAAATAAATGCTTGATTATTATCCAGTTCGGCAGAGAAGTTCCTCATGTCATTGACAAATGAGCGTAGTTCCAACATGAATGCTGGTTAACATTTTTATGTTAATGAGTAAGACCAAAGTGAAGCCGTGAAGATGCCTGCAGTAATTTCACTCATCTGTCAATGACATGAGTGCCCTCTTTGCTGAATCATATGACAGTTTGCAAATACTGGAAGAATATTACCTCCTATATTTTCATTACTCACAATGTAAAGGCTACAGACATGACACACTTTTAAGTTTAATCTCCATTTTTTTTTTTTTTTTTTTTGGGCAAGGTGATGCCACTGAAAGGTGTAAATAAAGGGAGTGACAATTGTGCTCATTCCTCTCTGCAGAAGCCCCTATTTCTTTTTTTGTTTGTTTTTTCCCTGTGCTGTACAGTATGTTCTGATTTAGAACCCCCTATTTCTGAGCTTTGAAATCTGCATTTTTAACATTTTCTTGATCCCTTTATTAAGCTTAGACAATCAACAAAACAATAAATAAAGTCTTGATTTTTTACATTTGCCAGTTGCACTGGTGTAAATACTCCCACTGTGGACGATTTCAAGCTGCCAGAACGTAGAGTTAGGAAAAGATGTGTAGCAGCGCACCATTATAGTGGTATTTCTGCCGTACAGATACAATCTACAGTTTGCAAAACTCTGGAAATTTAGCAGTCAGCTCTCTGGAGTCAGCGTGAGCTGCCTCCAGTGCAGTAGATTATACCTCGTTCATCTAGAACTGACTTTTGCAGTTCAGTAATCAGAATATCTCCGATAGAAAGAGCTTTGTTCAAACAAACAAACAAAATGAACAGACCTCAAATATTGATATCTTACTATGAAGTTAGCTGTGAATAAATCAGTTTGTCATCTAAATCTACCAGCTTAACAAAATGATAACATTCTCGGAAATTAGCCCTCAATGTCATCTAAAACATTCTTATTCTTGGGCTTCTCTGATGGCGCAGTGGTTAAGAATCCGCCTGCCAATGCAGGGGACACGGGTTCGAGTCCTGGTCTGGGAAGATCCCACATGCCACGGAGCAACTGAGCCCGTGCACCACAACTACTGAGCCTGCGCTCTAGAGCCCGCAAGCTACAACTACTGAGCCCATGAGCTGCAACTACTGAAGTCCACGTGCCTAGAGCCCGTGCTCCGCAACAAGAGAAGCCACGGCAATGAGAAGCCCGTGCACCGCAACGAAGAGTAGCCCTGGCTCGTGGCAACTAGAGAAAGCCCATGCGCAGCAATGAAGACCCAACGCAGCCAAAAATTAATTAATTAAAAATAAATAAATAAATTCAAAAAAAAAAAAACATGCTTACTCTCAAGTGTCTAGGACCAATGATTAGATTTTCTCAGTAGGAATATGGCCCTTGTAGCAATTCCCTCTTGTGACCAAACAAACATAAAACGTGGATCATGGAACGATGAGATGCCTGCACAGGGAAGGAGTCTTCAAAATTAGCTAGTCCAGCTGCTTTCATTTTACAAATGAGCTGAGTCCAGGGAGGTTAATTAACTTATTCAAAGTCACAGAGAAGCAAAGCTGACATCAAAACCAAAGTTTTCATTTGTAAAATACTTTCCGCATGCTAATTTTTTTCCCCTAGAGTACTAAGGTGAGATCACTGTGCTAAGTGTATTTAAACTTCTCTCACTTTGGGGATAAATTGGTCCCTTCAGCAACACTGTCTTAGGGTGAATCTTGTTAAGCATGGAAATGAAGCTTCTGATTATGCTTACATGTTCACATCACTGGCGTGTTTCTTCTCGTTGTTTTTCTATTTAATTACACCGTTTACCATAGTTCTTTTAAGACACAGATCTCTCCATTCCAAGAGTAATCATTTACAAATTAATAGCAAGTGAACTGGATAAGTCTTGTGTTAAACCAACCAACCCTCAAGCAAATTTCAGAGTTAAGAACATATTTTAAAACTTGATTTGAGAGTGAAAAATCTCAGGTTCTTGAGAACTACTGGGGGCAGAAAATTCCTTTGGAAAATGGGCTGTTGGCCAATCTCAATGGGCTGCTGAAAATCTCATTTTTGAGAAGAGGATTTCTTTCCTCTTTCCTAGAAATGACAAGTCTGCAACACGATGTTTCTTTTCTTTTTTTAAAATAATACAAGTCTACAACTTATCATCTGAAACCCCTGAGGCCAGATGTGTATAGAATTTAGAATTTTTCAGATTTTAGAGAGTTAATACAGCACATACACTAGATATTTTGAGTCACCCCCAGTGGGGTCAGGGGCAATACTCCATAAGCAAGCACATTTATAGTTTGCACTAAAACATAAATATTCATATGAAGTGGGATAAGCAAGACTGTAAATAGTCACATGTCAATTCATTTCAGATCATTTTACCATGAAAATAGTTTTTTTTTAAACTTTATATTTTTCAGAGCTATTTAGATTTTAAAGTTCTAGGTAAAGGGGTATATAGACCTATAATGGTTTTCCCATCATGTTCTTCTTTTCTTCATGAATCCAAAAAAAAAAGTGTGTGTTTATAATGTTTTCTTGATCCACATTCAACTTTTGTTTTATTATTATTTGTTGGAACCTACTCATTCTCATTATATTAATCTCAGAGACCCATTAGCTACGTTTTATTCTGATCTTGCTTTAATCCCAGGCTTTTGTGCTATGCAAGGTTTTTTGAGATTCTCAGTGATGGTTGGATGAATAAATTGCTTTGGTGTTCTATCACAGATGTTCTCTTTGCAGTGGACTTGGTGATGACTTGCTTTCCACTAACCTTTGCATCTACTTGTATAACGCAATGCAGCTTTGCAATTTTATTTTTGTGGCTACCAAAGGTTTCTGTAAAAATACTATTAAACTACAAAAAAAAAAAAAAGACAGTAGCTGCACATAAAGAGAATAAAGAACATGAAGCTTAACTTGGTCCTTGTAGAAGAAGTCTGGATCAGTCTGGTTAATGCTGTACTAGATGTCAAGGAAAAACACTACTTTCTCTTCTTAAATCCTTAAATCCATAGCCTGATAGATATTAGTCCTCTAAAAATCAAGACTTGAAAACTTACCCAAGATAAGAAGAACAACAAAACCGTAGCTAGAAAACTACCTAGGAGGGAACAGAATCTGCCTGGTGTAGGAAAGGGTGCATTAATATAAGTATTATCTATAGGACTTGAATTGTAGAAGGCTGCAAATAGAGGAAACCACCAAAGACACCGAAAGGGTGAAAAAACATACAGGGAAGATAGAAGCAGAGATGCTACAGTTTTAACAACGGTAACTTATTGCCTAGTGCAGTTATAAAAGCTATCCACTAATACAGTTATTTCAGAAAGCGAAATTTCATATGCAATGTTACTAAAATACCAAAGGCCATACATAATGTCTGACCCATGCTGCCACCTCATATAGCAAATTCTTACAAGGGAGCTTAAAAAAGATTGGTCCACTGTCCTTCAGTGTCAGGAGACTGCTTTGTCTCACGTATTGAATTTCCAACGTCTCTCACACTTCCTCCTTTTCAGATGCACAAAAGGTTTTTGTAAAGTTTCTCTTGGGTTTATTGCTGGCAGCTACAGAAACCATGCCACATGCCTGGTATAGAGTTATGGGGTGTGATTCTATTGGACCAGCGTCTTCAGAACTTCTGGATTAAAAAAATTTTTTTATTGGAGTATAGTTGATTTACAACGTTGTGTTAGTTTCTGCTGTACAGCAAAGTGAATCAGTTATACATATATCCACTCTGTTTTAGAATATTTTCCCACATAGGTCATTACAGAGTATTGAGAAGAGTTCCCTGTGCTCCACAGTAGGTCCTTGTTAGTTACCTATTTTCTATAGAGTAGTGTGTTTATGTTAACCCCAGTCTCCCAATTTATCCCTCACCCTCTTTGCCCCTGGCAAGCTGGATTTTTAAAAATAATTATGAGAGTTTCCTTAAGACGTTCAATGAAAATCTGTTTTAACTCAAACTCTTTACTGGGCCAGTTATATATGAACTTTGCCCTCTCTTGTTGCACGTTCTCCTGGTTCTCTCACACACTCCCTGGGTCCCTTCCACTTCCTACAGGAGTACCATTTCAGCGTATTCTAATCCGCCCAGAGTGGATCCTGGCCTAGTACCCTGAAACTGTTTCCAACCAACCGAGAACGACCGAGGATTTTAGGGAAAATGCATAGGAAACACGACTGGGACACTGACCAGGGGTCCTGTTAAGCCCTCGGAAGCGCTCCGACTTGGATATGAAGCCCACTGGGCCACTCAGCTTCTCTCGGGAGCATCGTTTGCCTTCCTTCTATGTAAAATACATAACCATCTCTTTACTTGCCTCACAAGGTCGTGAGGATTGGATGGCACAAAAGCACGCACTCTATGGTCATTTCTCGTGGCTGTCACCGAATCCCAAGCTGGCGGGCGGGTGCTGCCGGGCGGGGTGCGGGAGGCATCTGCCAAGCGGCGCGCATGGTCCTGCAGGGGGCGAGCTCCTCACACCTTCTCCCGCGCCCGGACGGGCATTCCCGGCGGTTTATGGGGGACACGAAGAAGGGTTCCACGACCGGGGATGGGGCGGGGACGAGAGAGGGGGACGGTGGCTCGGCCCGGGAGGTGTCAAGCGCACCCTGCGCGCGCGCTCGCGGACCCGGGGTGGGAGTGAGTGACGGGAAGCTCGGACGCGGCCCGGTCTGACCCGCCGGCCCGGCGGGGCGCGCCCTGGAACCCCGGCGCGCGGCGGGGGCCCGAACGCCGAGACAATGCGGCGCGCGGCGGCGGCGGGCGAGCGGCTCAGCGAGCCGGAGCGCGCGCCGCCTTCCTTCCTGCAGGCTCAGCTTCCCGGCGGCTGCGGCGGCGGCGAGCGCGCGGATTGGCGGCCCGGCCCTCCGCGCCGCCCCGCCCCGCGCCCGGCCGGCCACCGCCCCCGGCCCGGACCCGCCCCTCTCCGCGGGAGGCGCTCGGGGCCCGCGGCTGGGTGGCGGGTAGTTCCCGCCGGCTGTGCGCGTCCGCCTCGGGGCTCGCTCGGGAGGATAGGCGGCAGCGGAGCCCTCGGCGCGGCAGGCGGACGGGCCGGGCCCGAGCTGCGCGGGGCTGCGCGCGCGCGGCCCCTGCTCCCGCCGCCGGGCCCCGCGGGCGGCCGACCCGCGCCCTGCGGCGGCTCGTGCGGCTCCCGCGGCGGCTGCCCGCGCCGCGGCGCTTCCCTTTGTCCGCCGGCCGGGCGAGCTGCAGGCGCGGCGAGGGCGGCGGCGTCGGCGTCCGAGCGGCCGGTCGGAGCCCTCGCGGCGGCTGAGGCGGCGGCTCCCCTGCGGCCCGCCGCCCGCGCTCTGAGGCGATGCCGGACCAGATCTCCGTGTCGGAATTCGTGGCCGAGACCCATGAAGACTACAAGGCGCCCACGGCCTCGAGCTTCACCACGCGCACAGCGCAGTGCCGGAACACGGTGGCGGCCATCGAGGAGGTGAGCGGCGCCGGCGGGCCTCGCCGGGCGGGCGGCTCCGGCCGCAGGTAGCACCGCGCCCCGCTAGCCCGCCCCCGCCCCGGGCCCGGCTCCCGCATCCCGGGAAAAGTTTCTTTTCCTCGGGATCCGGACGCAGCTGGGCGAACCCTGCCCGCAACAAGCCCTTTGTTCCGTGGAGGTGGCTCAGAAGAGACGGCTGCCGGCTGCCTACCTTGGGCCTTTTTAAGACCCCCCCCTCCTCCCCTCGCGGGGCCCCGGGCCGGGCGGTACCCAGCCCCGCCGTCCCCCCCGCTCCCTGCGCCGCCAACTTTGGCCCGAGAGTCGGGGCCGGCGGTGAGCGGGGACCCCTCGGCTGCTGTGGCCGGGGTCGTCGGCTTGCCCGCGGCCCCCCAGCGTCCCCCTCTCAGCGCGTGGAGTGCCCCTGTCCCCAGCTTGCCCGGCGCGGTGCCCGTGTGCCCGGGACCCGCTCTGCACGACTCTTGGGTCGGTCCGGGGGACCCCGGCTGCCTAGGAAAGGTGTGCACACCTTAGCCAGGAAGGCCTGACCCGCGCCGTGCCGCGCGGCGCCCGGGGAGGAGTGGGCGAGCCGGGCTTCCGATCCAAAGGCCATTGCTGACCCCCGGGGACGTGTGTCTTACCTGCTCGCAGCTCTGGACGCCTCCCTTCCCCCATCAGCCTGGAAAAGGCCTGCTTTTAGTCAAGGTGCAAAGTCATCGTCTAGTGCTAACTAGTAAGCCCTGCACATCCTGCGGAGAGAGCGCTTAGGACCCGCAAGCTTAGGTGACAGAGCAGCCTGGGACTGAAGGGCAGGCAGAGTTCGTGAGTCCAGGGCCACTGCCGACTGTGGTTTGGGGCAGCTCCTCACCTTTCTGCCTTCATTTTCCTTACCTATCAAACGAGACTAGCAATGCATCCTTTCCAGGGTGGTTATGAGGGTCAGAGACACTGTATCAGGTGCTTGGCTCATAACAGGGAACTGGTTTGCCAGCCACACGTGTGCCAGTGTCGAAGAGATGATTAAATTCCTCTTGGCCAGAACGTCAAGTAACGTTCTTAAAATGGGGTATGGTAGGTATTTTAGAAGGAGATGACTGGGCTAGAGTGAGTGAGGAGAGGTCACCAGAGAGCTTTAAATTAAGCGATGGCATTCAGGTTTTTGCCGACTTGAACAAAGCAGCTGCTGTTAGGAATTGCTTGGGGAAAAAAAATACAGAATGTTTTCCCTTAATGGAAATTTTTTTCTTTGTAGACATAAACAGTCAATAATTGGCTAAATCAAAAGTAGCAGATTTAACATTCTGAGTGTTTTAAGTATAGTATAGGGCTTTCTTCCCCCCTTCCTTCCTCACCCCCCCTTTTTTTTGTAGAGGAGAGCTGAATGTAACCTTTTGTAGTGAGCTCTGTGATCCCACATCACTTAACTCTACCTGTATTAGCAAGGCTTCAAGATTATGCCTTCAAATGAGGCAGATGGGGATGAGCGTAGTAAGTTTTTTCAGAAGTGCTGGTTGAAAAGCAAGAAGAAATTTTCACGCTGTTTTGAAAATACATCATTAACAATGTTTATGGAATGATTGCAGCCCAAGAGGTAGCTGAATATCTTTTAAGGGAAGGAAGCTTTGTACACAGTGCCTTAAAAAGAAAGCTTAATTGTGTTTAAAGTTCTGTTTCTTTTCCGTACTGAAGTTTGTCAGTTAAATATTACTAACACTGGCAGATGCTGGAAAGCTAGGCAAATAGGAGTTGCTGTTAAAATTGACGTATCCTTTCCAGATTAATTTTAGTTTGCAGTGTGTAATTCCAGAGCTCTTTTTGTATGCTGTGCAGGAGATTACCCTAGAGCTCAGTTACTGAGCAGATTAAAGAGAGACTGGATTTGGTCATGTTACTAAACTGCAGGCTTGCTCCATGTTTCCATCCAAGAACAAGAATTGGTTAAAGTCTCAAAAATGAAAAAAAAAAAAAAAAAAAACCCAAATCATTACAGGTCTGTCTCACTTTAAGCAAATTCAGTATACATACTAAGATAATGGTACATGTGAGCTTACATTTATGAGAGAACTAAATCTGAAACAGTTTTATTTAACCAGTAATGCCCTCATGTTTTGATTTTAAACACGCATCTGCTCTTCATACTGAAATGAGACGTGAGAGTGGGTATTGTGACAAATTTTCAAGTCCTTGGTCCTGTGTTTAAACAAATGTGTCATGGAATTAGTAAACTAATTTTAAACTGGTTAATGTTTGTGAACCTATTATTTCCAAGATAGGTTATGTCTGCTAAAAATCGTCCTACAGTTGAAGTGTAAGGGTTTTTTTTGATATGTACACCTGTAGCTGGACTGTGGGTAGCTAATGGATCCCTACCCTGTACTATGAACCTCACATCTGTTGTATTTATTCCTCATCCCTGCTTTACACATGAGGACATTGAAGCTTAGAGAGGTTAATTTGCTCAAGGTTAGAGAGCTAGTAAGTTGAAGAGTTGGAGTTTGAACTTGGTTTCATGCTGTTTTCCAAAATGATGCTGCTTTCTGTTACTTTTAATAATGCTGAATTCTCTAAATTACTCCTTTGTCAGATGGACCTGGGTTCAAGTTCGCACTCCACCACTGGGCAATTGTGTGAACTTAGGTGAGATACCTAATGTTTTCTCATTTTCCTTGGCTTTAAAGTCTCAATCACAATACCCGTCTACTTCAGAGGGTTGTGAGGGTTTAATGAGATAATACACAGCACAATACCTGGTAGACAACCAGTTTACTAAATGTTAACTGCTTTAATAGATTACATGATAGTTAATCCATAGAACCTGATGAGGGTGTTTGGCCCCCAAGCCAGGATTTACATGGGGGGGAGGGGAGTAAGGGAAAGGAATGGTTGAATGAGTAAGTGAATGGAAAACTGCTATATGTTCACTGTTGCTTATTTTTTAACCAGTTTGTTGTCTTGGCAGCAGGTCAGCACATAGATAGCTGTGTTTTAAAATTTTCACTTTGTGATCATCGCTTTCTCTTGGTGAAGTAATTGTTTTGCACAATTTTAGCAAAGTCTGGTACTTCAACTGGAATCTGCCCTGTGTTTTTGGAAATAATGGAAAAAAAAATAAGTAGTTGTGGCTGAATCTGAAAACCCTCCTCCCCCCCCTTTTGGGGGTTTTTATTGCTGTCTCAGTTTCTTTGAGTCTGAGCTCTTTGAAATATTCTCAAAATAGGGAAAAATTGTATACATGTGTGGGATATTCATAGTTAGACCCTCCTTTAGAGCATCATCCATTCTGTCTTGCTTATTTGGCTTTGTCAGATATGTAGTTTTAAAAATAAATTTGATGTTGACTCGTGAGTATTAAAATTTAATCTACTTCCTTCCGGGCCATAATTCTCCACTCTGTTGTCCTTGGTTGCCTTGGAAATCTCATTGCTGTCACAAGCGCAGGGTTCTAACTGCAGGGGTAGAATGAGCATCTGGGCTGCACAGACTCCCAGGGGCCTTGCTGTCCTTGGGGCCAGAAGCCCCTCCCAGCAGTTATTAGTGGGAACCCAGCCTATGGCCTACGTACTTTTTAGGCAAGAGTGTGATTCTGAATCTTAGCCCTTTGTGACTTGTTTGAAAAACAGCGCTTCCACATCCCAGACTAACAGATTTTAGATTTATTGTCAGAAGGACATCATCTGCTTGCCCAGTTCCTTCTTATTTTCGGAAATGAGCCTCTGTGGATCAGACAGGGCCAGCTTGTTATGCTGTGTCCTGTAATCTGGATATAGGTGTCTGGAAATTTTCGAGTCATTCAAGGAGGGAATGATCCCTTCTTATGTGATCCCCCATTCTCCCCCACCCCCCATTCAATTTCTCTCTTTCTTGTGATTAACAGTAAAAGTACTAATGCTGTTCGTGGTGAATTCCAGGCCCTGTCATTCATTCTGTATTTATTAAGTGCTGCTGTGTGCTAGGTGATGGGAACAGAATTCCCAAGAGGCATGCATTGTCTTTGAAGCAACCTGAAGCTTAGTGGGAGAGACAGATATCCTATAAACAAATCAATGCAATAAAGCGTGGTGAGGCCGTAACCACAAGGCTGTCCAGAATCATGGATGCCTAGGGATGGGAGTGCTCAGGTGTGCCTGGGTCCATGGTTAGGGGGGCCTTGCATGATGATGTGCAGTTGAGTCTTGAAGCCAAGGTAGTCATCTGTGGCTTACCACATGCTTTAATTACTGAGGGATCTCAATATAGGCTCTTGTATCTGCCTCCCAGCCTTAGGTAAATATTGATCCACTCCTGAGGCGGTGGCCATCTAGGCCTCTGGTTGGATTTTCATAGCCAATCCACAGAGGGCTGCTCAGGCCACGAATTTGGAAGAATCCTTGATTCTTACCCTCCACATGGCCAGGCCCTGATGCCTTTCTTTGTGGAGCACATACATTCTAGACTTGCACTGTCCAATATAGTAGCCTAAAATTAACCCTTCAGTTTCTCAACTGCCCTGGCCACATTTCAAGTGCTGATAAAGCACAGGTGCATTGGACAGCGTAGGTTTAGAACATTTTTCTCATTGCAGAAAGTTCTGGACAATGGTTTTTAGACGCTTGCAACTCAGAGAAGGGTTCACTGACCAGCTGCATTGGCATCACCTGGAAGCTTGTTAGAAATGCAGACTGTCAAATCCCACCCTAGACCCGTGGAATCAGAATCGAGGGTTTAATAACATCTCCAGGTGCATTATATGCACATTAACGTTTGAGAAGCACTGTTCTAACCCTGGCGGCACATTAGAATCACTTGCTGGGGGGCTTATAGAATAGAGATGCCTGGCCCACTCCATGAAATTCTGACTTAATTAGTTTAGGTGGGGCCTGAAGCATTGGCAATTTTTAAAGCCACTCCCTAAATGGGGTTGATAATCACTGCAGTAAAGTAATGTAATGTCAGGTAGTGATAAGTGCTCTGAAGAAAAGTTACACAGAATACAGGAACAGAATGTGACTCTGGAGAGCAGGAAACTGAAATCAGGAAAGGCCTCTCCGAAGAGGTGGCATTAGAGAGAGCCCAGAAGGCAATGAGGAAGTAGCCAGGGGAGAGCAGCACGTGAAAAGGCTCTAAGATGTGCCTGGCCCAGGCCCTGTTGGAGGAGAGAAGTGGGCGTGGGAGAGGGTGAGGGCCAGGCAGGACCAGATCACAGGAGGTCTTCTGGGTCTTGGGAGGGAATTGGATTTTGTTCTAACATGGTGGGAAGCCGCTGGAGGGCTTGATCTGATTTACATTTTAAACCTTTCCCGGTGGTTGCTCCAGAGAGAATAGATGGGCAGCGCATGAGAGAAAAGAGGGGGACCAGTTGGGGCTGGGGGTCATCCAGGCAAGAACGTCGTGGCCTAGGTGGTAGCAGTGGGGGCGACGAGAGGTCTGATGGAGACCCTCTGTGTTGTCTGTGCTGGGGGGCGAGAGGGACAGAGCAGGGCTCCCGTCCCAGCGAAGGCAGAGGCCAGGCTCGGTTCACTCGGGCGCTTGAAGGACGGGCCTCCTGGTGTCCCTGCAGCAAAGCTGACACTCTGCGGAGCTACTTAGTGTTGGTATCGAGGCCGGCTGTGTGCTGCTCAGCATGACTGGCTGTAGCACTTGTGTTGGGGCCAGTGCTGGATATCCATTTTGTTCTCTGCAGACACTGATAAGGGAAGGGAGAGAGTAAGCAGAGTTGTGTAGACAGGGCCGGTGGGGTATGTCTGCTTCTCTCCTCTGCTGTTTGTAGGCAGATGATAGCAGGTGACGCTTTCTTAGCTGTGTCGGATGCCTGGGATACTGTCCACATTCAGCTCCCTAAACACTCCTCTTTCCCACTGCAGAGAGGTGGTGAATTCACCTAGTCCCACCACCATAGGAAACCGCCTTCTTTGCCTATACTTTCTGTGTCATGTGGCCTTCAAGTGGTTGCCAGGGCCCTTCCAGGTACTTCTGTACCATTATCGTTTTATCATGTGGACGATGTGGAATAAATGGACTGTCAACCAGAGCTGGAATGCTTGGGCTGAATTTTTATTTGTATTTGGTTGTGTTGGGTTTCTTGATTTGTAAATGTGTGTGGGCATCTACCAGTATTTTGTTACCACCAGGGGCCAGTGATGGAAAAGTGGGCGGGATTAGCTCCTTCCCCATAAAGCACTTATTTTGTGTGTAGTTAGTGTTTATCCTTTTAGCCCTTTTTTTTTTTTTTTTGCGGTACGCGGGCCTCTCACTGTCGTGGCCTCTCTCGTTGCGGAGCACAGGCTCCGGATGCGCAGGCTCAGCGGCCATGGCTCACGAGCCCAGCCGCTCCGCAGCATGTGGGATCTTCCCGGACCAGGGCACGAACCCGTGTCCCCTGCATCGGCAGGCGAACTCTCAACCACTGCGCCACCAGGGAAGCCCCTTTTAGCCCTTCTTTTTGTGCCATGGACCCCTCTGGTACTCTGGTGAAGATGGTGGACCTCTTTTCAGAAAGATGTTTTAATGCATTGAATAAAATACATGGGATCTCGAAGGGAACCAAGTATATTGAAATATATTTCAAAAATATATTTGAAAATCTGTGTCATAGTAATATATGTTTCTTTACTAAAGCATTAAATATCAAGATTTGGTTTTGGGTCTAATAAATATTTTAATTTTGAGGTACTGATGAATGTAAGCAGTATTGGAGCTGTTTCCAACACCTCTAAAGCTATGTAAGTATATCTTTTGTTGGAGTCGCAGGTACTGCTAATACCATCACGGTGTGTTGCTTACATTCATAATTGAGGGAAACGCTGAATTTCATTTGGGGGCTCATGAAATCCAGATGTAATTCTTTTTTCCAATCCAAGTTTATGAACCCCCCTGAATTCAGGCTAAGAATTCCAGGCTTATTGGTAAGATTACTTTAGTCAACTGTATTTTGGAGTGAGTGAGTGACTCTGCAGCAATGCTTCTTAAACAGGCTTCATAATTATACCATCATTGTGATGAATTGGTTCTTAGAGTTGAGCAGAGAGGGGTGACACCCCAAGCCAGCGTTATAGTTGTCCAGTAGTAAAGGTGCTTAGAGGAGCTAGGGGTGGAGGGTGAAGCTGTCGGTTGTGGTTTGACAGCCATGGTGCTCTCCGCATTTTTTCAAGGTCAGGGCTTGGCAGTTTCTCATGTGGTCCTGGTTTAGTTCATACCTTCATGCATGCCTTGGCGTTCAGCAAAACTGTGAATTGCATCTGATGAGTCCTGTGGTTAGGGCCTTGAGCTGGGCCGCCAATTCTCCTACTTTTACCTTTCTTGTTTTTCTGGTTTGTCATATGCTGTCCTTGACTCTGGAGGGCAAGCTTGGATGTGAAGTGATAGATTTACAGGTACCTTCCGCCCAGACTTCTAAGGCAGACTTTGAGTTCTGTCGTGTTTTCAGTGAGGTTGCGTGTTTGAAACAATGCTGTTGTTGCATGAGTGTGTTTGGGGTATCCACAGCATGACTGAAGTGTTACTGTCAGTCCCTGTTGTTGTTTTTTCCTTGCCTTTTAGCACTTATTGGGCGCTTACTGTGTGCCAGGCATGCTTTAAGTTCTTTACACATATTAACCCTTAACTTGCTTGATGATTACAAAAACCCTGTAAGGCCCAGAGAAACTGAGCCACTTTACCAGGATCACAGAGCTAGGAAGTGGCAGAGCCAGGATTCAAACTCAAGCGTTTTGACACGAGAGTCTGCTCCTGTAGCCGCCAACTGCCTCTGTAGAGCCTGGACCGGAAAAGGCCCTCCATATTGATGGCTGTGACCAGCACGACCCCTCTCTTGCTGTCTTGCACTGTGATGCATCTGCCGCATTTCCTGAGTGGATGCTTCTGAAGAACCCTTGCTGCCACTGTTTCCTCTCTGCCTCCTCTGTCCGTGTTGCTGCAGAAACGGTTCCTCGTTACTCTTTTCACTGCTCTGCTGACATGCCCAGCCCTGCAAAGCCGAGTGGCCCCGGGCATTGCTCACACCCTGGCAGGAGGCCTGCCCTACTAACGGGATTCTTAATGACATCATCTCTCCACTCGGTGCTGAAGATGGCTTTGTCAGTGTGATTTTATACACAGATGCTCGCAGTAAAGTCGGCCGGCTGGTGAAGATGGTTCCCTCTAATGGTGAATTCCCTCGGCGTCTAGGATTCTAGCCAGGTGACCCGGATTTGGGGGCCTCTTTCCCTAGTTTCCCAGAAGAAATCTTAATAGAGGTTTTGTTTTTGTTTTTAACAGCAATGGCTGACATTTCTTTGAGCCCTAGTTCTGGGTTAAGGGCTGTGCTGTGTTTTAAATGGCTTGTTTTGATGGCTGAATCCTTTCCCTTATCCTGTCTGCTGTAGATCCTGTTATCTCTATGTTATAGTTGAAGAAACCCGAGGCTCAGACAAGTTCCATGACTGCAGGTAGCCCGCCCGCCCCGCAATTAGCGGTTGATAGAACCAGGAGTCCTAGCCACGCTGAGATTAGCCTGTGTGCTTAGGGGTGCTCCTCCTGCTGGCCCTTTAATGCCTCACCCTCACCTGACGGTCTCCTGCTGGGATCTCTATTGCCCGGGAAGTTCCCTCTTTAGGTGTTTCTCTGGGCTTCTTTAGTGCAGGTTGATAGTTGTCGACCTAGGTCATCAGACTCTAACCCCTGGGGAGGTACTTAGCATCAGAGGTGTTTATTAAGTGGCCTTAACTGTTTTGGAGTGAGTTAGAAAGGTACATCTGCCTCCCCTCCCTCCCCCTCAGAGCTGAGGGACTGAGGACAGCTGCTTGTAAAGGACTCCAGAGCCACGTAGCCAGGGATCAGGTCCATGCACTGTTCCCTCCGTGTCAGCAGATCTGTGTTTGGAGAGGCGACCACTGAAGGGGGGAATCACAGATGTGGCTTGTCTAGGCAGTCTGCATGAGGTGTTGGCACCCTGCTGCCAGTTAGGGAACTTTGGGGAGATTCTGAGAGGAAGGGACATGTTAAGTCTTTGTACTGTATTTATTCCTCTGATAGCCCTGACCTGTTAGCTAACCAGGTGCTGGGCCTTGGGCGGCTGATTTCACTGGTCCAGGCTTAGTGGCCTCACTTGTAAAGTGGAGGGTAGATGAGACATTTCCTAACATTCTGTTTCTGCAACACAGTTCACCTGCCTCGTGCCGCTCTTTACTTTCTCTGACCACCTCGTCCACTTTCTGCTGGCCATTCGTATTTATACTTTTCAAGAGACTAGAGGTGAAAATAACACTTTCCCTCTCTACTCCCCCTTTAAAGATTCTCCCTCCCCCAGAATACCACTGGAGTCGATATGGTGGTTGGCCCATGAGCTGGAATTTCATTGGGTGCATCACTAGTTTAAGTTTGGGCCAAATGGGGCTCTGTAGTGTGCTACCCGTCTCACCTTGAACTGCCTTTCCAGGTGCATGCCTTGGTTTCTTGATTACAGCTCTGTTGTGCTTTGCTTCTCTGGTGAAAAGAAGATTGTGTTAATGATCACAGGGTTTTGCGATCACTAAATAATTTGGACTGTTGAATTTTAAGTAAATACTGATTTTCTGACATCAGGGTTCCAAGAGCTTTTCCCTAGCCTTAGGGGGAGCCAGTATTTCATCACTGGAAGACGTGCTATTATGAAGCCCTGTGGATTTGGTTGTGTTAATATGGTGGCATGGGAAGAGCACCAGCCAGGGGGTTAGAAGAGTCGGTTCCAGTTCTGATGTGGTCTCCACCTTGCTGTACGACCTTGAGCAAGTCACTGCCCTGGATGTGTGATCTCTTAAATGAGGTGTTGGGATTAGTTGATCTCCGACTACTCTCTCTAGCCTAAAAATCTCATGGTTCTTTGTATCCCATATATTCAGTTTGAAAAGACACTAGAATAAAAGGTGGGAATAAAACTCGGCAACGAATGGCTAGTTTTTAGTCCTGAAAAAAAGTATAGGTTATGAATTAATCAAGTTGATAAAAAAAACACCTTTCTGTGGTTTCCTCAGGTGCTTATTTTTGTTGTTGCTTTTTTTTTTTTTTTGCGGTACGCGGGCCTCTCACTGCTGTGGCCTCTCCCGTTGCAGAGCACAGGCTCCGGACGCGCAGGCTCAGCGGCCATGGCTCACGGGCCCAGCCGCTCCGCGGCATGTGGGATCTTCCCAGACCGGGGCACGAACCCGTGTCCCCTGCATCGGCAGGCGGACTCTCAACCACTGCGCCACCAGGGAAGCCCTGTTCTTGCTTTTTTAAAAAATTGAGATACAATTCACATACCATAAAATCTACCATTTTAAAGTGTCTAATTCGTGATTTTTTTGGTATATTCACAGAATTGTTCAGCTATCACCTGTATCCAATTCCAGAACATTTTTTAAAATATCTTTATTGGAGTATAATTGCTCTACAATGGTGTGTTAGTTTCTGCTTTATAACAGAGTGAATCAGTTATACATATACATACGTTCCCACATCTCTTCCCTCCTGTGTCTCCCTCCCTCCCACCCTCCCTATCCCACCCCTCCAGGCGGTCACAAAGCACTGAGCTGATCTCCCTGCGCTATGCGGCTGCTTCCCACTAGCTATCTACCTTACGTTTGGTACTGTATATATGTCCATGCCTCTCTCAGAACATTTTTTAAAATTAGTTAATTTATTTATTTTTGGCTGCGTTGGGTCTTCGTTGCTGCACGCGGGCTTTCTCTAGTTGCGGCAAGTGGGGGCTGCTCTTCATTGCCGTGCACGGGCTTCTCATCGCTGTGGCTTCTCTTGTTGCGGAGCGTGGGCTCTAGGCGTGCGGGCTTCAGTAGCTGTGGCTCGCAGGCTCAGTAGTTGTGGCTCGTGGGCTCTAGAGCGCAGGCTCAGTAGTTGTGGAGCACAGGCTTAGTTGCTCTGCGGCATGTGGGATCTTCCCGGACCAGGGCTCGAACCCGTGTCCCCTGCATTGGCAGGCGGATTCTCTTAACCACTGCGCCACCAGGGAAGTCCCCAATTCCAGAACATTTTCATCACCCTAAAAGAAAATCCCATACCCATTAGCAGTCACTCCCCATTTCCCTCTCCCTCAATCTCTGACAACCACTAATCGACTTTCCTCCTCTATAGATTTGCCTATTCTGGACATTTCATGTAATGGAATTCATGTAATGGAATCATACAATTTGTGGCCTTGTGTGTCTGGCTTCTTTCACTTAGCATCATGTTTTCAAGGCTCATCCAAGTTGTGGTATGATTCTGTACTTTACTCCTTTTTTCTGGCTGAATAATATTCCATTGTATGTATATATGACATTTTGTTTATCCATTCATCAGCTGATAGACATCTGGGTTGTTTCCAGATGTTTTTGTCTATTATATCTGGGTTGTTTTTGTCTATTATGAAAAATGCTGCTGTGATTATTCTTGTACAAGGTTTTGGGTGGACATATGTTTTCAGTTCTCTTGGGTATATATCTAGGCGTGGGATTGCTGGGGCATATGGTAACTCTGTGTTTAACTTTTTGAGGAACTGTCAGAATATCATCTAAAGAAGCTGCACCACTTTACATTCCCAGCAGCAGCAGCAGTGTATAGGGTGCCATTTTCTTCACATCCTTTTCAGCACTTGTTACTGTCTTTGATTGTAGCCATCCTAGTAGATATGCAGTGATCTCTCCTGGATTGACTTGCATTTCCCTGATTGATGACTAGTGGTGTTGAGCATTGTTTCATGTGCCTGTGGCCATTTGTATGTCTTCTTTGGAGAAATACCTATTTAAATCCTTTGCCAATCCAATTTTAGAATTGGATTATTTGGGGTTTTTTACTGTTAAATTGTAAGAGCTCTTTATATATTCTAGAACTAGACTCTTAACAAATACATGATTTGCAGATATTTTCTCCTATTTTTACCCCCTTGATGGTGTCCTTTGAAGCACAGAAGTTTTTAATTTGGTAAAGTCCGGAATATCTGTTTTTCCTTTGGTTGCTTGTGCTTTTGTTGTCATACCTAAGAAACTGTTACTAATATAAGGTCACAGAGATACACACCTACATATTCTTCTAAGAGTTTTAAAGTTTTAGACCTTACATTGAAGTCCTTGATCCATTTTGAGTTTGTTTTGTGAGGTAGGTAGGGATATGATATGAGGTAGGATTCCAACTTTATTCTTTTGCATGTGAATCTCTAATTGTCCCAACACCATTTGTTGAAAAGAGTATTCCTTCCCCACTGAATACTTTGGGCACCCTTTTCGGAAATCAGTTGAAGTTTGATGTATGGGTTTACTTCTGCACTCTCAATTCTAGTCCACTGATTTTATCCTTATGCTAGGCTTATGGTAAGTGTTGAAATCAGGAAGTGCGAGTCCTCCAACTTTGTTTTCTTTTCCAAAATTGTTTTGGCCATTCAGGGTCCCTGTTACCATATGAATTTCAGGATCAACTTGTCAGTTATTGCAAAAAAAAAAAAAAGCCAGCTGGAATTCTGATGGGGATTGCTTTGAATCTGTAGATTAACTTGGGGACTGTGGACATCTTAATATCATCCAATCTAGGACGGTAGGATGTTTTTGCACTTACTAAGTCTTTAATCTCTTTTAATGATATTTTGTAGTTTTCAGTGTACAAGTTTTGTTAAATTTATTCCTTAGTATTTTCTTCTTTTTTTCTTTTCCATTATGGTTTATTACAGGATATTGACTATAGTTTTCCCTGTGCTATACAGTAGGACCTTATTGTGTATCCATTCTATATATAATAGTTTGCATCTGCTAATCCCGAGTATTCTGTTCTTCTTGATGCTGTTGTAAATGGAACTGTTTTCTTAATTTCATTTCTGGATTTTTCATTGCTAGGGTATAGAAATATAATTAATTTTTGTGTATTGATCTTGTATCCTGCAATACTGGTGAACGTGTTTGTTAGCTCTAATGGGGTGTGTGTGTACGTATGTATTAGGATTTTCTGTATACAAGATCATGTCATCTTCAAATAGAGGTAGTTTTACTTCTTCCCTAACAGTCTGGATACTTTTTATTTCTTTTCATTGCCTCATTGCTGGATCAGTTCTTGATCATCTTTAAATGCCAATGGGTTGCACAGAATTGGGATGCAATAAATTTAATTTGTTTTGTTTGTTCTCATTTGGGCTCTGAATATACTGAGAAAATTGGAACACTTGGAGGCTTGGTCTCTGGTTGCGAAGTCCGTTAGTGGAAATGTCACCTGCGTTGATAACTGGGTTGCAGACATTTGCCTCATCCGGCCAAGGTGTGCGGTAGGTAGTACCTGGGAGGTTTCCAGTCCAGGGCCAGGCCTTGTCTGTCTCTGCAGCAGCAAACTCAGAACGATACATCGTTTTTTCCAGTTAGCAGCTTTTTGTTTGCCTCTTTCCATAAGCATCACCTTGATCTGTTCACGGTGGAGACTGCTCACTTCTTGACAGAAGGTAATTGTTGAGATTCCTGGTTTTCTTCTCACCGTGTGAATCCTCTTGTTGGCTTTTCTTTTGTGGCGAATGGGAATGAGGTGTGTTTACTACTCAGGCTGTTGGGCTGTCAGAACCTGTAGCTTTTGTTTGCCTTGGTTGTAGCTTGCCAGCCGCAGGCTTCTCATTCGGAAGAGGTAGCAGCAGGGGTGGAGCGCGGTGGAGATGGTGAGGTAGGCCGGCGGCTCTGCACCTTTCTCATCTCCCTTCCCTCCCCTCCTCCGTGCTCCTGTTTCTTTTCCTTGGGGATGGGGTTGCTGTCTAGGCAGTGTCCAAAGCTTAAAATTCTCACCTCCCCTCTTTTTCCCCCTGCATTCTCTTACCGTCACTCCCTTAGTGTATCTTCAGACCCTCGGGGCCCTGTACTTTCTTTTCAAAGTGGAGATTCCAGCCAGGGGGGACTCAGGAGGGAAGCTTTACTTTGGGATTTCAGGCTGAGGCCTTCCTTCCCCGTAAGCTGCTGCTTTGGTGATGACATTTAAAGTTGGCCTCCTTTCCTACCACACTGCCTCCCCTCAGTTTTCCAGAACTGCGTTTATTGTTCTTTTAAAAATGATTTATTGTCTTCTGTAACAGTGTGGAAGGAGCTTAATATTTGAAGTGCACAGTTTTCTTCTTTATGGTCAGAGCAAAGTAAAGGAGGTTTGATTGATCTTATGACAAAATTGCTTTAGTCATAGCTAATGTGAAATCTCTTTAGGGCTTCGGTTTTATTTGCTCTTTTAATTTATGAACCTCCTTGGATTCCTAAGCGTCTGTGCACACAGCCAGTGAGGCCTGCTGTATCAGATTCAGGGCTTGATTCCTGTCCCTGATAAACCATGAGCTGGTATAGGGTTCTGACAGTTGGTTAGATTTTGGTTTGAAGTAGGGAGTAGCAGTGTCAGCTGATGTGTGTTTCAGAAATTTGTTACTGTTTTTCCAAAGAAAAATGTACTGTTAGGTTGGGTGGTTAAAGCCGGTGGTAGGCATGTGTTAGAACTTGGTGGTAAACAGGAAAAAAAACCCTGTGTAAGTAGCTGCTCTAAAGCCCATCTTGTTTCTCTGTAGGTCATGGTCATCCTCGGGGTTCTGGAAAAGACCATGTAGTGAAATAGAAATAGCAGGGACCGGCGCTCAACAGCTGAGGCCAGTGAAAGGGAGGAAAAGAGAAAATTGGACTCAGAAGTGTGGAGCTGCCCCTGCTCTAGGCATCCCCGAGGGTCTTCCCACAGCAGCAGGTTTAAGAAGAGTTCGAATCAGTACTCTGCTGTGTTGGGCAGGGCAGCACGTAATCCATTGAGGAGAGTTTGCATGAAAATAGGTTTTGAGTTTCGCTGTGTAATTTTGATTACTTTCAGTTCACTGAGAAAATGAAATTACGTGGAACAGCTCTTTCCTTTGGTGTTGGCGCAAATGAGGCGTTTAGGGCATCTTTCAGGATGGGATCTGGGCTCTGGCAGAATGATGTGGAAATCTCTTCCAGGGACACGTAGACTTAAGTGAGGACAACCCTTGGCTCTTAGGTGTCTGCTGTTAAGGAGCGCGAGGCTTACTGGCTGGCTTCAGAGTATCTTGGCGTTTCCTTTTGGGGTGAGGGAGCCTCCAAATCCAAGGTTACGCCTGCTTGCAGTTAGTTTTCCTGTCGGACCCTCACGCCAGACTGAGTGTGCCTCAGGTTCAGTGTTGCTTCTCTTTGAGTCCTCAGAGCCCGACGTGGTTCCCAGCACACAGTTCTCAGAAAGTGTCTGTTGAATGTTGAAGGCCTAGGTAATCTTTCTGTTTCTGTGATTTGATATCTTAACCTTCAAAACACTTGCTGTATGTTTAGAAGTAAATTCGTTTTGATTTGAAAGATCAAGATTGTCATGTTATCCTTTGAAACAGGAAAATCTCTTTAAGAATTACCAAAATCTCCACTCTGTAAAGCACCCTAATGTCTAGTTTCTTCATTGAAAAATACATTATGTCTTTTTTATTCTGTAAAGGCTTCCCTGGCATTCCCCAGTCCATCAGAACCACTTTCTTCTCTGAATTCTTAAAGCAGTTACTCTAAAGCAGTTTTTGGTCCATCTGTCCATCCATTGATCCATGGATTGGTTGATCCGTCTATGGATCGATGCATCCATCTGTCCATCCATCCATCCCCCCACCCACCCATCACTGGGACAGACCTGGGCTGTCTGATGCTTGGAGTAAAGCGTGCTGCAGCTGTGCAGTGTGGTGGTCTGCAATAGCTGTGGGTCCTCCCTGGTGCCGGGGGTGGCCCTGGCTTCCTCCTCAGTGCCTGCTTGCTTCTGTAGAGCAGGGGTCTAGAGCATCAGGGAGCAGGTCAAAGGAGGGTATAGCTTGACTGAGGTGGGTAAGTTGAAACAATGCAAGTTGGGTTCAGGGCTCTCAGGGTTGTCCCTGTTTGGTCAGGGCAGAGGTTGGCAAACTACAGTCCACCCTGTTTTTGTATGCAAAAAAACAAAAACAAGAAACAAAGTAAACTAAAATAAAGGTGGTATTTGCGGTTTAAAAAGAGTTATAAAGAAAAAACCCCCAAATCTGAAGAATATACAACAGAGACTGTGCGTATATGGCCTGCAAAGCCTAAAATATTTACTGTCGGGCCCTTTATAGAAAAAGTGTTCCTACCCCTAGGGGAGAAGATGGGCTGTGACTATAGAGAGTCTGTCTGGACTGAATGGACAGAATGTTTGGGGGTATAGAGCCTTCACGTTGCTTAGAATAGTGGTCCACATATCACACAAGCCCCAGCCTTAAACATCCCTGCCTGCTGTGAGGACCAGGTAGGTACTTGCTACCTGTGGAAGTAGCCTTTTCTGCCCAAGGTTGTAGGGAAATACCTAAGGCTTTTGAGTAGGGGAGTGAAATGAGCAGAAGCTGGGTTTAAGGCAGACTGACTTGGCATGGCGGGGATGGGGGACAGAGGTGAGAGGGTCAAAGGGGAGAAGGACCCAGAGCAGGGAGCCCAGGAGCGAAGCTTCGGCCACTGCCCAGGGAAGCAGTCACTGTGGCCTGGATTAGCGCTTTGGGGATACAAAGGAAGGTACATCACAAGGTAGTCAGATGGGGGCTACTCATTTGTCAGCCCTCTTCTGGTTTTGGCCACCTCCTAAGGTTGGTTGGTTTGTGGTTGGTTGGTTCAGGCCTTAATGCCTTCCTTCATTAAACATGTAGAGCACTTGGCTCTGTACCAGGCCCTGGACGTCAGAGTTCCTGCCTCGGAGGTGCTCATGGGTGGGAGGGAAGGAGAAACAGTGACTCCACCAGGGAGAGGGTGGGGGGAAGCATCAGGGACGAGCAGCAGAGGAGCTCCTTAACGGCAGGGACGAGCAGCAGAGGAGTTCCTCGACGGCAGGGTTGTTTGGTGTGTGCTTGCTCGAGAGGGTGTCTCACCCCCAGTGCCTGGCCGGCAGTAGGGCCTCAGAGGTTGAGTATTGGATCTTTGGCAGCCGGCCACACATGCAGAGAATGATAATGCTGTGAGCATTATACTAAAGTGTTAAAAATATCATCTTGTCTCTACCCTTAAGGAACCTACCGTTTAAAGCTAAAAGACCAACCACTAATTAATTTATTCAGTATTTATTTTACAGGAAGCACATTCTATACCTGCATGCGCACATGCATAGTGGTCACTCAGATGCGTATGAAGTGGGCAGGGTCACCTCTCTTAGGCCATGCAGGACTCGGCACACATCTGCCTGCTGCCCCCCATGAGCTTTTTTCCTCTAAATGCCTTTTGCCTTCTTTCTTGATCCGAGAGTGGCCATTTATGACTTCGAAGGCACCTTCTGGCCTGCCTGCTGCGTGGCTTCAGTGTAGAGGGGGGGTGGCAGGGTAAGCAGCGCTCACGTTGTCCTGTCCTGAACTCTGGCCTCTGCCAGAAGATCTTCCTTGGCTGCCACAGGAGGATCGCACTCTCCCCTTCTCCTTTCCCTCTTCAGACTGGCCTCTTGGCCCCAGGGACGAATCTGAGTGGGACGGAGGACTCAGGGAGCCCGGAGAAAAACAAAGAAACCTGCCACCCAGCCCACTGCAATGTCAGCCGCCTAGAAACCTGCTCTTCCCTTGCCTGACATCACCGGCCCGGCCTTTCCGGAGGCCGCCTGGCTCAGCTCTCACCCCAGGGGTGAAAATTGCCTGGTGGTCTGGAGACAGATTGCAGACGGGCACTCTTGGTCAGGGAGCTGGCCCCTTCTTCTGCCTGGCCCAGGGGAGGGATCCATCCACACCTCGGAGGCCTGCAGGGTGGGCTGGGACAGGGCGATGGTCGGCGGATCCCAGCCTGGGCGGTAGGAGACGGCGGGGAGAGTTCGTGTGCGAGCCGAGGCAGGGTGCTCACTTCTGCTCCCTGGTGAGAGAGTCGGGTGCTGGGGACTCCAGACGGCAGAGGCCTTCCTCCCCCTGTGGACCTATGATCCCACCCATTTAGTTTCTGGGTTCTTCTCCAGCCCTCCTGTGCTGAGGAGTTTCCACTTACCACTAGTAGCCTCCATTAGCTGCATCTCCTGCAATTTTAGGGCACCTGGCCTGTGCTGCAGCCTTCAGCCCTTCGTTATGGAGGGCACTCAGAAGGGAGCCTGGTGTTCTGCAGCCTGTGTCCAGCGGTGCCCGACCCCCCCAGGCCCTCCCGCTGGAGCGGTCAGGGATGACTGTCCTGGCGCAAGTGCACATTCCCACCGTGGACCTGCTTCCTGCCTTTGTGTTCTTGTTTCCTGAAACCAAACTGCACACTCCCGAGAGCAGGAGCTCTTTTTAAAATAATACGCTTGTCTTTTTATTTAAACTTGACTTTTTCAAAACACTGGGCCAGACAGGTTTTATACACTGAGCTGAGGAAACAGCCCCCCAGACGTTTCATGGCTTCGCAAAAGAAGATAGGCAGTGGACTTCCCTTGTGGCGCAGTGACCAAGAATCCGCCTGCCAATGCAGGGGACACAGGTTCGAGCCCGGGTCCGGGAAGATCCCAAATGCCGCGGAGCAACTAAGCCTGTGCGCCGCAGCTACCGAGCCTGAGCTCTGGAACCCGTGAGCCTCAACTACTGAGCCCACGTGCCACAACTGCTGAAGCCTGTGCGCCTAGAGCCCGTGCTCGGCAACAAGAGAAGCCACAGCAACGAGAAGCCCGCGCACCGCGACGAAGAGTGGCCCCCGCTCGCCACAACTACAGAAAGCCCGCGTGCACAGCAACTAACTAACTAAATACAATTGCCGTCTTTCAAACCACTAAAAAAAAAAAGTTTAAAAAAGAAGAAGATAGGTAGTCAGTGGTAGCCCTGAAGACTTGAACGAGGATCTTACAGCTCTTGTCAGTGAGGGATCTTTCTGTTTCCCGGAGCATCAGAGTACCTGGGAGCTGCTCAGTAATCATTTTATCGAGTTAACAAATGTGGGTATAGTATTTATGCACAGATTCTTTATGCTTAGAAGCTTCTTTGTTTAGCTTCTCAACTTTAAAAGAGATTCAAAATGTTGTACATGCATTGTTTGCTATGAGTTACTGTCTTTAGAAATGACTAGAGAGGACAGATAATTTAGAAATATTTGCACCTACGTCAGAAGAGCGTTAATAGTACCTGTTACTATTAATACTACTGGTATTAACTGTTCTGGGAAAAGGTACTATTTAGTCATAATAACCAGATAATAGCAGTGAGATTGGAGGGGAAAGCCCAGATAACACTGAGTGTAGGTGTAATTATAATTTAAATGCCATGGTGGTGGGGGCGAATCTTTAAATATAAGTTTTTAAGAGCTGGGTTGTAGTGTAAGGCATAAGTCCTGTCTTGTCTGTAATAGGAGGTGCTCTTTGGCCCTGTAACCTTGGAGAAGTTATCAGTCTTGAATTATTTATCATTGGAATGAAGTATCTTTTGAGAGAAGCATATCTTCCTTCAGTGTTAAAAATATGTTTCTATCATGTGTCATAGTGAGTATTCTAGTTACATTGCATATTTCTTTTTTTATATCCTGCCCACTCACTTGGTTATCCTTGAGAAGAGAGACGGATTTTAGGTGGTAGCTAAGTGGTACCCAGTCTTTGGATCTATAATCACATTCCACATTTTTACAATTTTCTCAATCCTTTTGGTTGCTGTTTTGCTATTTGATTTCAGATCTCTTTCTTTGGGAAGGTCGATTGGGTGGCTGCAGCAGAACTGAGCCCATTTAGGGGCTGGTAGATGACGTGTTTTTGATATGCTTGACAAAGTAAACTGTGCCCTTTCCTCCTGAGTGGAGTTGATCTGTGATCGACAAATGAATGGTCTCTTTCCATCTGGCTGTCGCACAGACAGGCGAAAACGATGGTGCCATTTGAACGTTGAATTTCTCAGACTCCCAAGGGACAACAGAATGTGTATATGAGCTGGCACACCCAAATGCAAATTATTTCTGTTGATACCTAATGTATGTAAATTTATGCTGCTCGGTTGACAAAGGCATTATGAATGATACTCTTTCTCAATAGTGTTATATAACTGAAATTTTCATTTTATCGTCACAGTAGTGAAGTACAGTTCCTGCTGAATTTCTGTGACATTTCCAGCAGCTCCAAAGCCTGTTATGGGGCTACGGCACCAGAGTTGGAAGATTCGGCGTCTTCTGGAGCGAGTGCTTGCCTGACTGTCTGCTAAAGGCCTTGACTGTCTTCTCCCCGTGTAGAAGTGCCCTGATTGAGGGCGGGGTGGAAAGTGGACGGTCAGGATAGTGCGATGACTCAGCAGAGAAGAGGAGTTTCAGTACAGATTTTGGGGGAGTTTGAGACAGGGGAGCACTTTGGAAAGCAAGTTATCTTTTCCTTTTCAAAATTGGGTCCTTCTTTCCCCCCCAGATCATTACATCTCAAATTCAGGGACAGAGAATCCAAGCAGGTTCCAAGATAGAAGGGTTCCATCAGCAGAGTTGGTGGCAGGGGCGGCCTGCATGTGCTGGAGGGAACCGCTCAGCCTTGGTGGTGTGTGTTCCACGCTTGCTTTGCTGTTGCTCTGGGGACGTTGTCACTGGGCTGTACTTCACTCAGCGGCCGTGATGGAGGGGAGTATTAGCCGCACTCCTGCTGTCTTCACCTCTGCACTCCCTTGAGCCTTGACAACGGTGTCTCCCCATCTGGTGAACAACCAGCCTGAGGACTGTGTGTCCCGCCCTTGCCAAGCTGGGCACTGGGGACACCTGCACAGCAGGCAGATGGGGCTGCTCTCCTGGCTGTGCCGCAAGCCTGGTGGAAAGGGCTGCTGGTCGGTGTGTTTCCTGCAGGAGCCTGAGCCTTTGCTGGATCTGGGACGGTAATCAGGCGTTCGGTAGCCTGGAACAAGGCCTGACGCACAAAAGGCTCTTCTGGGGTATTTGTTGAGTAAATGACAGAGTAAATGATAGCAGAAGGAGATGAGAGCCTTCTAGGATGAGGACAAAGTACCTGAGCCCAAGGGTGGGGAGATGGGTTGCACGGAGAAAGCTAAGAAAATGCAGGGTTCTGGAGGGCTGTGCCCACTGGTTTTCTCTCTGGATTGGGGGGCAGGGCAGTGTTGGGCTCTCTGTTCTGTGGGCTGGGATAGAAGTGACTGTGTGTGGAGTGAAGAGGGGTCCTAGCCTTGCTGTTAGAGGACAGGAAGGCAGTGGTTGAGAGCAGCTTTATGATTTCTGCAAGGGGGGATTATTGTGTTTGCTTTTTCCACAACATTCACTGAAGGTCTGCCTGTCCTGTTCAGGCGCCGGGCGTCTACTAACGTGAGTAAAGAGCATCCGGATTTCTAGGCTTTCACAGTGTAAACAGATGCGTAAACAAACAGTTACAGTATGGTTTGATTAATGCCGTGAGATACAGAGGCAGTTGCTATGGCAATGCCAGACACTCATAACATCCTGCCAGCACCAGCAGGCTTGCTTGCTCAGGGTCTTGAATGGGACCCAGCAGGCAAGTGATGGTGACGCGGTAGGGATGAGCCTGCCACTGTGTGCCTGGGTCAGCCCCAACCCCAGCGAGCGGCTTTACCACGCACCAGTCTTACAGCAGCTGTGGGCCTGTGACTTCTCTGGGACTAGCAAGGAAAATCCAGGCTGGGACTGATTCCCCAGAGGGCGGTTCTACAACCAGGTTGTGAGAAGCTTTCTCTGGGGAGATGCAGCCTCATGAAGGGGAGGGGTGGCAGGGATGGAGAGCAGCTTCTGCACGTGGACCTGGGATCTGCCAGGAACCGAGATGCTTATAAATATAGTCCCCGTGTCTCCTGAGCTGCTGGGTGAAGAGGGTGTTCCTTGTTTTCCATCTGGGCTGGGAGCAAGGGCAGGTATGGGAAAAGGAGAGTAGGTTTCTTCCCCCCTGTTTGCGGGAAGATTGTCAGGAAAACATCTGTATTTCATAATCCCCGGAAAAGCCCTTTCAATCAGATGAGACAGGATCTGTGAGGGTTTTGACGAGAACGGTGGAGAAGGCAGCAGCGATCTCTGTGCAGAGCCTGGCTGGCTGTGCTGCAGACACGGGGCTGCGGGGTTTTGTGGGACCAGGGCGCCGTGCGTGAGGGAGACCTGGTTCTGAGTGGCAGGTGACAGGTCGGCTTCTTGCCTCCCGACGGTACAAAGACCCGCCCGTTTCCGGAGGGGAGATCACTGCCTAGGCTCGGGTTGGTCTATGGTTGTGTGTCACTTTCCCTGAGCCATTGACTTCCTTTTTCTTCTCATACCAGTCTGGAGAGAGGAATCCCTCTTCTACCAGCAGGATAGGTGGGTGGCATTTCTGAGTGCTGGAAGGGTTCTCTGGTGTGATTCCGCCCCTCCCGTCCCTCCAGCCAGGGCTTGTCACCTCTGGGAGGCAGGTGACAGTCTCCCTTTGACTCCTGACTGGGCTTTCAGGCTCTGCGTCTTGTTCTGCCATCTCCTCTCCCTCACTGACTCTTGCTCCTGGGATACGTATGATGTCACGTCTAATTTGAGCCCGCATTTAAGGGGCGTCTGGTGTGGTGGTCACGGCCTGGGCTTTATATGAACGTGGGTTTGAGTTGCACAGCAGACCTGCCACCAGCTGAGTCCATGCCAGTTGCCGGGTGGTACTTGGTGGAGGAGTTGATGTTGCTGGTGCGCTGTCAGCATCTCCCTCCTTTTTCTCAGAGTGAAAGTCCCTGCGTGGGACCCTACGTTGTCTTGGCGTGACCCGACTCGGCCGCCTTGCTCTGCTCCGGCCACATTCCCTCCTGGCTGCTTTGCAGGAGCAGGGGTTCCTACTCTAGAGCCTTCCCCTGCCGTTCATTCTGTCCAGACCGTCTTCTCCCCTTGCTGCTCATCCACACGGCTCCCTCCCTGGTCCCTTTTGTGTGTCACCTTCTCGTGAGTCCTGCACTGACCACCGCTTAAGCCAGCTCCCTGGCCTCTCTTTTCCCCACAGCTCTTCTCATCACCTCCTAACCTAGTCCAGAATTTACTTACTTGTTATAGTTTTGTTTTCTAATTCTCTCTTCCCTCCATTAGATCCTAAGCTTCATGGGGCAGGGATTCCTGACTCTCTCATTTAATGACGCATCCCCAGGGCCCAGAATTGTGCCTGGCACATAATACATGAATAATGCATGTTTGTTGAATGAGTACAACTGGCCAGCAAACACAGCTTATATTGCAGAGAGTGAAACACATGATCCAGGAGTGCTGGTGCTGTCGGTTCACAGAAATCTTGTTTCTCTGGCTGTGGAGAAGAGACTTGATTCTTAGAGGGTAGGGTAGTGTTTGAAAAGTTGAATGAGTGAATGTAGATCCTAAAAAAGTAAGAGCATGTTGGAGTGGCTCAGTCCCGCAGGAACTTGTGTAGCAGGGGTTGAGGCTGCCTCTCGCCTGTGGATGAGGGGGTTCCGGGGTTAGACGTGTGCCCGACCGTGTTCTGTATCCATGTCACCAGGCTCAGAGGATTCCTTGTATGTTTCCAAACTGCCGCTTAGTAGGAGTGGAGAATGCTGCTCCTCATTTCTTTTACCTGCAGGGACCAAAGCAGTTTTGAGTTAGAGCAGTTCACAGACATGGCTTTCAAACTCTGTGAGTGAATTAATTATTGTCCAAGACGGCTGGAAGGTTAACCCCCAGGGTTGCTTTGGCTATAGGGATCTGACGTCTTTGTGACAGTTGTGACGAAAGCTGGTATTCTGTTGGGACTTTGAAGAGTCTCGTCAGGTGGTGAAGGAATTGAGAAGCAACGGTTACCACCTGCTCTGTCACCCTGTTTTCTGGTTTGTACTCTTGCCTTGTGGAAATTTATTTATTTGTTAAGGCCTCCAAACTAAACATACTTGGAATGGTTATCCAGATTATAGGGTTACCATGATGAGAGGCTGCTATGCTTTTTGTACTTTTTTCTTTTTCAGGCCTGGTAGTTCTTCGGTGTTGATAATCTCTTTTCGGAGACACCTTTTCATGAATTCTTCAGATTTCCCTCCTTTAGTAACACGACACTTCGAAAACTTGCATGGTGGCCTGGGACCAGTAGCTTTGCAGGAATACAGAGATGAAATGGTTCATTCCCGTGAGGAGCTTCTGTTACTCCTGAGCCCATGCAGTGATCAGAGCCTCTGCTTTGAAGCCACTTGGACCTGGACTTGACTACTGATTTCACCAGTTAATGCCTGTGTGACCACAGGCAGATGGGCTCATTGACTAATGTATGTTTAACAAACACATAACGCTTACTGCTCCAGGCACTAAGTGCTTAACAAATGTTAAATGTGTTTAGTCCTTAGGACGACCCTGTGGGTAGGTACTCTTGTCATCCCTGCGTTTAAAGAAGAGGAAACTGGGACGCAGAGAGATTAAGTAACTTTCCCAGGATCACTGAGCTAGGCAGTGAGAAAGCCAGAATTTCAACCCCAGATACTGTGGCTCTTGAGTTCATGCTTTTCATCATGACACTATCTATGCTGCCTCTCAGCTTTCAAAGCTTGAGCTTCCTAAATCCATAAAATGGGAGAACTGATCATAATACTGCCTAGGTACAGGATTGGTGTGAGAATTAAGTGAGAAAACCCAGGTAGAACATTTAGCCCAGTGCCTGTCACATGGCGAGGGCTCATGGCAGCTGGCGCCGCTACTCCAGCCTGGCGGAGGGAGATAAGATGGTACACAAATTATACTAATACAGAGTAACGTGTGCTAGGTGTCTTTCAGAGCACTGATAACAAAAATTGCTTCCTGTGAGGCCTAGGAAGCCTTCGTGAAGGGGGCAGGGAGGACAGGCATGGCACTGATTCACCATCTGTGAAGCAGTCACCGTCCCATCTGATAGATCCAGAGGCTGGGGCTCTAACTGGTTACAAAGCCCAGGGTTTGACTAGATGGGAGACGTGACAAGGTGCGGGAAGGTGGGTCTGTTGGGGGTCCAGTGGGCTGGACCCTGAGTGGAGCAGAGGGAGGAATGAGATGAAGGGCTGGCCAGCACCGCGTGGCCAGGTCGCCGCTGGCCCAGCAGAGCCCACTTCCGGCCTTGTGAGTGCTTAATTAGCTTTGCATATTGTCTTTTTGTTCCCTCTCTTTAGAAATTTTCTCCCACACCTTCTTTCCTGTGGATTTCTAGAAATACCCTATTTTTCGTGACTCATTGCTGGGACACATCCTGTTTGGGGAAGTGTTGAGGAGGAATTGGAGGATGGTGTGAAGTGTGCGCCTGGTGATGGGTGGTGCAGGCGGGAGGTGACTCTGCTCTTCTGCTTCCCCCACAAAACCCACAGCCCTCACCCTGCCTCGTACCCGTCTCTCCCGATGAGCTGGATTTCTCCAGATGCGGTGTTTCAGTGCCTCGACCTGATGTGTGCCAACTGGAAGTTTTCCTCTTGTGTTGTAAGCAGGGATCTGTCTGTGGCTACAGTGACTGATGATGGGATTAATCAGATTAGAGATGGGGCCTGGAGTCTTGAACCTGACTGAGTTAGATGACCTTCTGCACCTAACGGATGGCCTGACTTCATTCGCGTGCGCCAGGGTGGCCTGGTGCCACGTGATGGATTACGCGCCAGGTGTCCTGGACGGAGTTGCTTCAGAGCGTTGTTATGAGAAGTAGAGGAGCAGCAAAGGCTCTGAGCACAGACAGAGCACACGCAGTGTGGAATCAGCTGGCCCTTTCCTTGGATGGTCTGATTTTGCCATGAACTGCTGTTACTTCAGTTTTTATTGTAGGCCTTCCTCGTTCTAACAGAGCCCGGATGTTTTAAATCATCACGCAGTGGCTCTCTTTTGTATGGCCCAAGGCCTTTTGGCAGGCTGATTGGAAAGCTCGGGACATCAGGCAGTGAAATAATAGAAAAATAGGAGAAGCTGAACTTGAGCCGTGGAGAGGGCAGGTGAGGCTTCCCCGGGGGAGTGGGCGCTGGTGTGGGAGGGGCTGGCCGCTGTGACGTGGGGTTGGGCCCAGTGGCAGAATGGTGGGAACGTTTAAGAAGCAAGTCAGGCTGTCTTGTCAGAGCCTGAACCCCGAGGGTGGCCGTGGTGGTGGTACCCGGAGAACGTCGTTGGAGCATGAGGCGGTGGTGCCCTCCCTCGAATGGCGAAGGCAGTCGGAGAAGGCTAGAACAGAGGTGCTCGGCCTGGGCAGTTTTGCCTCCTAGGGGACTTGTGGCAAGGTCCAGAGATGAGCTTGATTGTTTCATCAGTGGGCGGAGGCCAGGGATGCTGCTGAACACCCTCCCGTGCACAGGGAGGCCCCGGGTGTCACGAGTGCGGCGCGGGGAGCCCTTGGGCTGGAAGGTTGTCAAGTACTGGGAGGCTTGGAGGGCGAAGGGGGGACAGTCCTCTGCACCCCAGCTGCTCTTGGCTCTGGTTCCCTCGGGAAAGGAGGAGGAGGGTCTTGGTGGGCCTGAGTTTCTTTTTAAGTTGGACAGGATGAAGATGATTTAGAAATTTTCATAAGCTGAAGCTTAATCAAGTGCCGTGAAGTGAAAATCGTGATTTCAGCGAACTCAGGTGTATTAAGTCAGTTGAGACCTTCAAAGAGTGGCATTAAAATGCCGATCCACTTAAACTCCTGACGTGTTCTCATCTCTGCCTGTATTATTTTTTTTCTACCCTTTAACCTTGTGCCGTGCAGAATGCCAAAGGGTTGGGGTATGGTTTGATAGCTTACTTTTATGATATGAAGATTAATAAAATTAAAACTGCCTTAGTACTGATGTAAAGAGCTTGAATGTAATTTACTTTTATAATTATCTGCCCTTAAAAATCTTAATTCGGTATCTATAAAAATAGGAAGACTTTTCACTGGAAAGGTGAAGGGAAATATGAAGATTGATAGAATTAAAAAAAATAAAAAGGCAACCTATTACCCCATTATTATGTGTGTGTATGTATTGGTTTGGCCAAAATGTTCGTTCGGGTTTTGCCCTAAGATGTTGCGGATGTTTCCATCTTACAAAAAACCTGAACAAACTTTTTGGCCAGCCCAATATGTGTGAGAGGTACATGACACATTTTACTTTTTTTTTTGAAATGGCCTGCCTTTAAAATTTGGAACTATAATTTATTTCCAGCAGAATTAAAATCCATTTTTCTCTTGCTTTTCTTTCTCCTTTCCTGGGTCGGATAAAAGGTGTTCATTTGCTTCTGAGAATGTGTTGACTTCTGGTTTATCTCTTAATTAAAGTTCTGCCATAAGCTGGAGAGCTTAGACTTTATCCTGTTCTTGGTGGGGAGGTGTGGCAGGCTTTTGAGCGAAAGGGCAGGGACGGGGCAAGGTCTGAATCAGAAAGATCCCTCTGAGGCTGGAAGCGGGGAGACAGGCAGACAGACCAGGGGAGGCTAGTTCCGATTCGAGAGGACGAGTTCTGCGCCTGGGCAGGAGCCAGGGGACAGGGAGGAAATAGGCAGGAGGGACAGACAGGTCTCGGTGACCTCTTGGCCGTGGCGGCTGAGGAAGGGGTGGGAAGTCAGGAAAACACACAAGTTTCTGGCTTGCGTGGGTAGAAGCCTTAAAAAAAAAAAGGGAAAAATCCCTGTTTTGTACATGCTTTGTTTGTTAATGTTGCTTTCTGGCTTTTGCTTTTCAAAAGTAAGTGAAAATGGAGAAGTTTTAACAATGCCTCAAGTCTTGAGGCTGGATTGAGACCTTTCTCACATATACTGTGAATTTTTGATAAAAACACACTTGATATCTTTGGGAAGGTTAGGATGATTCTTCTTCCTTCTGCAAGCGTTTAGGAAGTATCTCGTCTGTCAACCGTGTGATTGAAAGGCAGGGTTCTGAGCCGCCAGGAAGGATGGGAACCAGTCTTGCTCCTCTGGTAAAAAGCACGTAGCACGCCGGAGACTCTCAGTATTCTGCCTTTGATTTGGGGAGTGGTTGCCCTGAGAAAAACCAGTGGGCGGTCAGATAGTAGTCTTACACCTATTCCAAACTAAAAGCGAGCAGTACGGTGGACAAGTTCAAGGTGAGCGGCATTCTGTGTCTACCTTGTGGTCCCACGTGTCCGGTTCTGCGGGCAGGTGTGTAGCTCAGGCGACGTCTCGCGTGGGTGTCTTGTGTGTGCTTTCCGCGGTTTTCCCTCTTCCGCGACTGGGAGGTGGTTCAGTGAGACGGGGAGTGGGTGGCTCTTGCCTCCGATACTGGGTTTGAATCCAGTCTCCAGCACCCCTGGTATTGCTCCCCAGCAGGCTACTTAGTGACCTTTCACGTGTGCTGTTTACTAACTGTGCACATAAGCTACACGTTCAGGTTACACAGTGCTGCTTTTTGCTGTTTGTCCAAATTTAAAAAAAAATTCATCTCCTGGTCTTCGGTAGAAACTTCTGTGTTCTCTTGGGCAACTTAGGTAGTCACTCCTTCTTTTTGGAACCTCAGTTTCCTTATCAGTAACACCAGAGAGCTAGACTGGGGCCCCTTGAGATGTGACACTTTGGGTTCTAACATTCCAGGTCTTTGTAAACACACGGACTCCATGCACAGCGTCGTTGGCTGCAGCCACGTTCACCTTACAAAGCTGTGTCTCATCAGGCTGTGCGGAATCTTGATCACTTAGACCTTGTGTGGAAGTTGTTTTATCCCTGAATTACTTAAAATGACTTTCTCAAGAGCGTTTTCTGATTTACAAGTCAGAAATTCCTCCTCAAGGCGGGGAAACCACAACGCTTGAAGCATTTCAGGTCTTCTGAGTACAGTGTTGTGTTCATGTGGGGAGGAGGGTGCAGGTCTGCAGCCTGCGAGTGAGGAGTGGCCGAGTGTTTCCTGCTGTGGTCTGCTTCATTGTGGTGTAATTTACGTGTAATAAAATGTACCAATTTTAAGAGTACTATTCAATGAACTCTGACAAATAGTCATTTAATCATCACCACTACTGTCACTAAAACACTACTATCACCCCCAAAAGTTTCCTCCTGCTTTAAGCTGACTTACTGGTGGTTCTTGTAGCTTTTTTGTAGATTTCTTGGCACCTTCTACACAGATGATCATGTCATCTCTGAATAACAAGTGTTACCTTCTTCTTTTCCTGTTTGCCTTATTTTTCCTGCTTTATTGCACTCCTGGGGACTCCAGTACAATGTCAAGCAGTCACGGGGGGGAGCGAACATCCTTGCTTGGTTCCTGATCTTAAGGGGAAGCATTCAGTCTTTCATTATAAAATATGACATAGCTGTAGGTATTTTCTGTAAGCCCTTTATCGGGTTCTCTTCTATTTCTAGTTTGCTGAGAATTTTCCGACATGAATGGGTGTTTAATTTTGTCAGATGCTTTTTCTGCATCTATTGAAATGACCATATGGTTTTCCTTTTTTAGCTTGTTAATGTGGTGAGTTACATTACATTTTTAATGCCGTGACTACCCTTTGGTACAGAAGCCTTATCTGTAGGGTAAGCACAGATTTTGTGTCATCATATTGGGATTTGAGGATTAGCTGTACTTCATTTTTTTTTTCTTTTCCATTATGGTTTATTACAAGATATTGAGTGTAGTTCCCTGTGCTATACAGTAGGACCTTGTTGTTTACCTATTTTATGTACATAGTAGTTTGTATCTCCTAGTCCCAAACTCCTACTTTACCCCTCCCCATACCCCCTTTCCCCTTTGGTAAACATGTTTGTTTTCTATGTCTGTGAGTCTGTTTTGTAAGTTATTTGTATCATATTTTAGATTCCACATATAAGTGATATCATATGATATTTGTTTTTCTCAATCTGACTTAATCTCTAGGTCCATCCATGTTGCCGCAAATGGCATTATTTCATTCTTTTTTTCTGGCTGAGTAGTATTCCATTTGTGTGTGTGTGTGTGTGTGTGTGTGTGTGTGTGTGTATGTGTGTGTGTGTATATGTGTATATATACACCACATCTTCTTTATCCATTCATCTGTCAATGGACATTTGGGCTGCTTCCATGTCTTGGCTAGTGTAAATAGTGCTGCTATGAACACTGGGGTGCATGTGTCTTTTTGAATTAGAGTTTTCTCCGGATGTATGCCCAGGAGTGGGATTGCTGGGTCATATGGCAACTCTGTTTTTATTATTTTCAGGAACCTCCAGACTGTTTGCCACAGTGGCTGCACCAATTTATATTCCCACCAACATTGTAGGAGGGTTCTCTTTTCTCCACACCTCCTCCTAGCCGCACTTCGTAATTGTATTACAGTACATTCAGAGTTCTTGACAGCAATGACTCTTCATAAATAATCTTGCCTGTGGGGTCACATCTGTTTAAGTATAACTCAGTTAACCTTTTTACTATTTCATTGTATTTTGAGTCACATGAAGCCACGTGTGTGGGAAAGAGTAACAACATATCTTTCCGTAACCTTTATTCTATGCCAGATACTAGTCTAATATGACCTCTTAATTGCCATGACAACCCAAAGGCATAGGTACCATTTCCTTCATTTTACAAATGAAATTGAGGTCCTGCTTCTTGGAGGGTAAGAGAAGTAATTCCATTTCACCTGACTTTAACTGAGCAACATTTATTTATATGCCAACCATTTGGACCCATATAACTGGTACAAAGCTTTTACATAGGCAGCATCCTCATTTTTTACAGAGGGTACTGATGGAGAGGTTGAAGTAACTTTCCCAAGGTCACATAGCTGATGAGAAGCAGGGCTAGATTTGAATCCAGGTCTTTCATTTCCAAGTTGAGTTCTTTTCCCTGTAGTATTACTATTATGGGGGTGGTTTATGGAAAGGAATTAAGTCAGTGTGAAACTAGACTATTTTCTAGAGCAATGTAGCCAAGATTTTCATAGTTTGTCTTCACAAACCTGTCTGAATATCAGGATGAGTATAAGAATACATTCCAAAACTAAATATTGCTAGCTCACATATTTATTTAATGAACAACAACCTTCTTTCTTAATTCACCATATATCCAGGAAGATATTTTATCGGTATTAAGCAATGATGCTGGTATTGTAGAATTTGCGTTGAACTGTTATGCATGTAAAACATTAACTCTTTATTTGCCTAATAGTTTTCAGTGAGACGTTTTCTGGTAAGCCATCGCCTATTGCCACCGTGTATGCTAAGTCACGGTGTGATTATGAGTTCCTTACGCAAAGCTGGAGTTGGTTTAAGTAAATGCTCATGCCTCAACAAAAATGTGTCCCATAATTTTCCTATTGTGGACACAGCCAACATGTCTTAAGCCCCTGCGTCATGCCAGACACTATGCTAGATCAAGGAAGGGGAGAAGAGAGAAAGAAATGACCTAGGCCTTACAGGATGAATTCAACAGGCAGAAAAAGGACTAAGGGCCAGCAGACAGAGGATTCCCTGGTGGCATGTGTTAGGATCCAAGTAAGTTTAATGTTTAGAGTAGCATATTAGACAGGTTAAGAACTTTGTTATTGGACAGGCACGTGTGAATGTCAGACCTGATTCTGCTGTTTGGTAGCTTTGTACTTCTGGGCAAGGTGGTTAATCTTTTTTTAGCTCTTGTTTCCTCATATGAAAAAAATGGAGATGAAGGTACAAGGTATATTTCACAGGTGTTCAGTGTGTGTGTGTGTGTGTTTCTTGTCTTGGAAGTGAGGCCAGAGGTCTGTGTTCTGTGCTGGAATGAAACTTTATGTTTTTGGCCAGACAGTAGTGACAGGCGTTCTGTTTGGACTGTGACCTCATGGGAGCGTGTTTTGGTGGTTTACAGATAAAATCTAACCTGGCCTGGATCATGGGAAGCGCAGGCTCAGTCCCTTGTTGAGACTGTCAGTTGTTCTTCCAGCACATGGGTCGTGCAAGGTAAATGTTTGTTGAATCCGTGCACTAAGGTTTTACAGTAACCTCTGGAGATCTGCTTTTCTAAGTCTTTTCTTCTGGGAGGATCAGCCCTTGGGAGATTGGATGCTGCAAACGGTGACTAGTCCCAGCACTGTAGCAGCTGTGTTCAGCCTGGTGGCGATGGGTGCATGGTGTGCTTTCAGCCTGGCCTGGAATGAACATCTTGTGTTGGAACAGAGTGTGGCTTCTGTTTTCTGAGCCTTCCTTCTGAAGCCTTTGGGGAGAGTAGCTGGTGGCTAGGTCACTATTAGAAGGAGGGGATCCAAAGGCCTGTGCCTCCTTGTAGTTCCAGGATCGATTCAAGGAGAAAATCCACAGTTGGTCACCGTTTTATCCTTTTTTTTTTTTTTTTAAATCATTTTTTTCTGTTTCAGCTTTTTCTTTTCCTCCCTCCTTTGTGGAGGAAAATTACCCTCCATGGGGCAGCATGTTATTGGGGAAGCAGCTTTCGATTGTGTAATGATTGTCAGGTGAGACTGTTAACATATGTTCAGACCATTAGGTATGAGACCTTGGTGAGCATTGGCTGCTTGGATGTAACCGGGGCACAGTAACATAAAAAACAAATTTTTTTCTCATAAAAGATACACAAGCAATCTTGTGTATTTTCTTTATTTTGGCTGACCCTGAATAACGGTGTCAGGTATGATGGAGAGAAGGCATATGGATTGACAAAGGTTTGTACTTCGGCTTCCAACAGCAGGAAGGATTTGCCCCAGTGAGCCTTGAAACAATTTTATAATGCACATTTTTTTTCATAAATTACAATCATAGTTGGTATAGGAACTCAGATGGAAAATGTGACCAAATCAGAGAAGGAACTGTTAAAATGATATTTTTTCAAAAAGCATCTGCTTACTGTGTCATACAGATGAATTTTAATTAAAATACTTTCAAGATCGAGTTAGGTGGAAAATCAAAGATACAGTATATTTTTCAGGGAGGTAGGGTCCGCTTAGAGGAGCTAAAGCTTGTTTTGTTTGTACCTGGACTAATTTGAGGCAGAATGAATGGATATTATCTAGGTCACTCTGGTGTGTATTCATTCATTCACTTGTTCACTTACTCATCAGGCAGTTTGGCTGTATACTGTGCTAGTTGCTGAGAATGGTATAAATATGGACCTTCCAAGGCTCACAGTCTAGTTGTAAGGGACAAATAAATGTAATTAGGAAATAATGTGGTAAAAATAGCCAGCAAAATTGGTTCCTCAAAATAAGTGGTGGTGCACGTGTGTTAGTTTTTATGAAATATGAAGTTTCCTTTTGGGAATTAGTGGGAAAATTGCTTTTACATAAACTCATCATTAAAGAATTTGAAGCTATTGAGGCTTCAACAGGCCATTAAGATTAAGTCAAAATGCTTGCTTTTGGAATATCAAGGGCCTGTTGATCTACATAGGCAGAGGGGGTTCTGTAAGATCCAGAAATAAAGTTCTAGGGTTTTATGATGGGGCTAGAACAGAGAGCCCTTTATGAGAACACATTTCTAGCTCCCAGCAGGGATTATGTGGTTAACACTCATGGGAGGGACTTGACAGCACGCTGAATTGAGGCACATTTCCTATTAAGCTCTTTGCCTCAGTGGCTCTGGTCTTTGGTTGGAGGACAGAACCACTAATGGGCTCTCAGGTGGTGCCACAGTGTAGATGATGCTTTATGACCGTGTCCTGAATCTTTACCAGGCACCCATTAGTGTTTATACAAAGAGCAGGGGATGGATTTAACGTGTTCTTATTTACCGTTTAATTGGAATGTGTGACATGAAGGAAGAACGTGTTCACTGGGTCCTTTGTAAAACGTCATGAACAGTATGGCTTAGACTTGGGTATTTAGGCTTTCTGCAGAAATAAACTGCTAGTTTTGATGGTGCTTGAGTTTGTTTGCGTTTTGCCAGCATTAAGTGAGCTCCTAACTGTGATATAGAAGGTCAAGGCGTAAGTCATACAGCCCGGGGAATGGGTGTCAACTTTCACCTCTTATTGGTAGTGTGGCCTGGGGCAAGTTCACTTTGCTTCGCACTCTGCAGATTGTTGGGAGTTTCTCGAATGTAATAATGCAGTTAAATGCCTCCTGCAGTATGCAGCCACGGTCAGGGTTCCGTACTAGGTGGTGGTGATAATATTATCGTTATTAATAGAGGTCGCGGGCACTATGCTTGATTTTTGTACAAAGAGCAGGAATCCTCCCGGACAAGAGCTTGGGGGTCAGAGAAAGACTAGCACTGCCTTTGCTGGGGAGGCCGTTTTTTTCTAGACCCTTTGATGACTGTGGTGTGGATGCCGTGTTGCTGCCGCTCCTGGACGCCTGGGGGTGGGGGCGCAGCTGAAGCGCAGCCGGCCTGCAGGGCCAGTCACTTTATTCAGTGCCGGCTGAGACCCTCACCGTGCTGAGTGTGGAGCGTTCTGTAAAAACAAGCCCCGAGAGATTAGCCATTCATTTATTTTTGGTCGTTTCTTGAAGTAGTGGCAATCGCCACCTGTAACGCAGTTGTTAACGTCTTTTTTGCACGTGTTGCTCAAATATCACATCTTCCTGACTTTCCTGTCTGAACTAGCACCGCTCTTCACTGTCTCTGTGTCCCTTCAGTCAGAAAATATTCATGGAGCACCTGGGGGAAGCTGGTGGTGCAGCAGTGAGCAGAGGATACAGAAGCCCCTGCCTTGGGGAGCGCCACGATGCTCTTGCTTTGCAGTCGTCACCGTCTGGCGTGCTGTGCGCCGTGCATGCCGCTTTATTTTCTGTCTCCACTGGAACGACACTGGACACTCTGTGGGGTCAGAGACTTTGTTTTGTCTGCCACCAGCTCCCCGGTGCCCTAAGCGGAGCCCGGGACGCGACTGGCTCTTAAGGAATATTTTGTTGCGGTTGTTGAGACCCAGACGCAGGAAGAGCGAGCCCACCTTTGATTACTGAGAGTCGCAACTCTGAGCTAGTGTATAGAGGAGGAAGCTATTTAAGTTCAGTAAGGGACAGGAGGGTCACGTCCCGGGCCGGGAAGGAGCTCTGGTTTGGGCGCCAGGAGACCTGGTTTGGGGGCCTTGGATCTGCTCCTGAGAGACTACTTGACTTCGGGCAACTCTTTACATTTGTGAGTGAAAAGCTGGATGAGATTCTCTAAGTCTCTTCAGACCCATACTCCCTACCCGTTTAAGATAGGCAGACTCAACCGCCTTTTGATGTGCATGTATCTTTTCAGTAACCCGGATGCTGCTGAGCAGGTGAACTGTGTGAAACTTTTAATCCTTCAACTGTATATAAGGTTTCATCCTGGGTCCAGAATATTTTAAAAAACTAAAATGCCTTCACCTCAGTGCTTCTTAGTACGATACGCCTTCCTCGCTTCTCCGTCCTCCGCGCTGCCGGTCCTTGTCTTCTTTACATCCCACCATTTAGCCGCGGTGGCCCCTCTGCGTGGGAAAGGCTCGTCCCCGGGAGGTTCATGGCTTCCGCACAAGCCTGCGTGCGTGTGTGCAGGACCAGCGGCCAGTAGTGTTTTTAATTGAGGAGAAGGCTCTTCTGTGGGACAGCGGTTTGTCTGTTCACGAGCTGCACGGATCTGGTGTTGAGGTAGCAGCCGCTGGGCGTCTTGATGAGGCTGAGCTCTCTGCCCTCAGTTAGAGAGACTCCCCTGCCCTTTGCCGGAGAGGCGCCACCTCGGCAGGGTTCCAGGTCACCAGGTGCCTCCGACGGGGGAGCCTCAGACGGTCCGCTGTCCTCACCCGCACCAGGTGATGGCTTAGCAGTTTGCCTGCCTGATGGGATGTTGGCCTCATCGACCTTGTTACCTCATGTGTCACTTGAGCTTTTTGATCCGAGTGCTTATATGGCTTTGCTGGCTGCTTCTGTCAGAAGGGTTTTTAAGCGAGCATGAGACAGTGCAAGGAACGTGGACGGGCGTTGGTGTTTGCGTTGCAGGGTTCACATCTCACCGCCACTGCTTACTGGCTCATGCGTTTTTGGTTCTGAAAGCTCAGTCTGGTCCTCAACTTCCTCATTCTGAAATTTGGGAATGACGCTAAGTCAGTTGTTAAAGGAAACCGTGTTCCTAGAGCACGTGGTTCAGTGCCAGGCACAGAGTGGGTGTTCAGTGAGTGGGCACTATCACTGTTATTTTTTGCACATGCAAACAGTGCCCCTCCTCACATAGTCTCTCTGGTCCAGGAAACTGTCCCTCTCTGGCTCCATTCCCCACTCTCCTCCACACACGCACACTCTCCCAGCTCTTAGGCATAATTATGCCCCACTTATCTAGAGGTCAGACACTTAGCATCTGGAACATATCCAGGAACCGGAGGTCAACGGCAGAGGCCTCTCTCAGCTGCCCTAGGGTCCAGGCCAGAGGGTAGGTGCCGAGGACGGCAGCTGACGGGGAGGGGAGAATACAGCACCTGGGCGGGGCCACGAGGTGCGGGGGCCAGCGGTCCTGCTTCCCACGCTGCCCGTCCAGGCTGTCACAGTCCTTGGTGCTCCCAGCGATCCTGAGAATTAAGGCAGAATTGCACTCCCGTCTCTGTTTAAGAAAACAGGACAATATAAAATTTGTTTCTCTGGGATTTCCAACCAAGATGGTTTAAAAAAAAAAAAAACCTTTGATATTTTGGTGTCATTTTTTCCCCGCAGATAATCACTTTATGTAGAACTCTTAATTTTTCAAGTTTGATGAAAATGTTAGACGGTGAGCTATGGGGTCACAGTCCAGGGTGTGAACACCTACTTGCTGGGTGACCCAATGAGAGTTAGCTGCTCGAGCCTCAGTTTCTTCTTCTGTAAAATAAGGGTAATACCCCCTGGCTCAGAGGGTCACCAGGAGAATTCGTGAGACACTGACCGGAAGGCATCAGATGCGGGTGCTCGTTGGGTGTGGGAATTTGCCGTTTCCCTGCTGTTCACTCTGTTTCTAGCAATAACATCCCCTTGTGTCTACTAGTCAGTTACTTGGTGAATTTTCCCAGACCGTTTTAACATCCCCTTGTGTCTACTAGTCAGTTACTTGGTGAATTTTCCTAGACCGTTTGATATGTAGGTTGTGTACTTCAATTAGATTATAAGCTCTTTACGGTCAGGCACCCTGTTTTCAACCAGGGATGTTATTGATAGTGTCTCCTTACCAGGGTGGCCATGGCTGCTGTGGTCCGCTCCGCCAGGGCCTCAGCATCGGTGTCGAGTGAGACTGGTTCTTGCGTTCATCTGTCACTGAGAGTTCTTCCTGTCCCTGAATCCAGAGAATGAAGTTTGTGTTAAATAATGCTGTCCTTGGACTTTTGTAATCCCCCCCACCCCCATGTGCATAGAAGCATAGACGCCTAGAAGTTAGGTCTAGAAGAAATTTCGCTTCAGCATTCCTGTGGACAGTGGCGAGTTCTGCGATGGGTCAGCCCACCCAGGCAGGGGCTCAGAAGCTGTCGCTTGGCCAGGGCCACACAGGCAGTTAGTGGTGGAGCCAGGCTGGCCCTTGGGTGTCTGCGTGACCCAGGTTTCTTCCCTCTTTACAGCCGATGGGGCCTAATGCCTTGTTCTTTTGCTGTGAGGCTTTGGTCTCAAGATCCTGCCCTGAGAGGACCTTAAATGTGGAGTGAACTTGCTCTGTGCACTGGGGTCTGTGGCTTAGCCCTGCCCCTGAACCCTCTCTCTGTCTGCCCCGTCTGCCCTCGTGTCTCCAAAGCGGGTGGCAGAGCTCTCCTCCCGTAGCAATTTTCATTTCCGTGATGATGATGGTGTCTGAAGGGTTTTATACTCAGAAACCGGAACCACATGTTTAGACTCTCCTCGTACTCAGGTGGGGAGTGATTTGAGGGGATGTCATAAGGCCGTGTCTGCCGCACACACTCCCCTGGGGCCCTGCCAGGAGTGTCCTCTGGAAGGACCTTGCCGAGATCATGTGGAGAATTCCTGGGAAGGAAATGACAGGTGTCACGTGGACTGTACGTCGGGCCTTCACGGGATGGAGCAGCGCAGGTGGTGCCGTGGAGCCCAGAAGGTGGACGCTGTGTGAGGCTGGAGCCCGCGTGGGCTGAGTCGAGCTGGCTGTGCTGCTTCTCTGCAGGGGATGCCTGAGGGCCCTGGTCACAGAGGGGTGCCCTGGAAACCAGTCTGCCGACCTTCTGGGTTCTTGTTTGGGCTGGTTGTGCCCGTGGTCTGTGAAGAGAGCACAGGCACGTCAGGCTGCGCACCATGGTGGGGGGAAGGCCGGAGTCGGGGGTCACATCCGAGTTTACATCTCTTCCCGTCTGTGCTGTTTTTCTTACTTAGAAATTTTACTTCATCTCTTGAGCCTCAGTTTCACCATCTGTAAAATGAGGGAAATGGCACCTATGCTAACTGCCTTCTAGGGTTGTTATTGAAGTTGAAATGGTACACGTGGTCTTCTTGGGGCTGAAACTCCTTCCTCATCATTTTTAGCATTTAGCATGCTGCCTGACACAGTGGGCACTTAAGGTTTGTCGAATAGCATTCTGTAATCTGTAAGGTATGCCACACACATGGTAGTTGTTACTAATAATTCAGCTTGTGGTGTTTGACCACAGACATTAGGGGCAGGGGGAAGGAACAAGAAATCCAAAGCAGGCTCACTGCGCCGTCGTTTCCAGAACCTCGGAGTTCTGGCAGCGCCCAGAGCCATGCACAACTGGGGGGATGTCAGACCCGGGGCCCCGTGCAGCGATCAAGGCCTCGGTCTTAATCACGTAACAAGCTCTGGAATGCGTAAAGTGGTTTCCCATTCCACAGTTGGTATAAAAGGATGGGGGACACGTTGCCTGGCCCCCAAGAAGAATACAGTGTGGTGGGGTTTTGTTTAAACTGAGTCCATGGATAGCCATCAGACACAGTTGAAAGCAGTCAGCGCCTAAGAGAGGAACAGGGGTGGGCTGTGGTGCTCAGGACCTATAAATCAGAGCCGGGACGGAGGGGCCGCCTCTCCGCCTCTGAGATGTTGCATCTCTTCCTGTTAACCTGGCTCATAGGATCAAACAATAACTGCTGGAGGTGAAAGGGGCCATGGAGATTAAATCAAATGCAGCCATCTTGGGCCATCCATGAGCAAAGCACCGAGCCCAGCATTGTAGGGGTCAGAAGTAGGTAAGACACGTGCCTTACCCTCAAGAAACCTGGCATCTAGTGGGGAAGACAGTTTTTCACCAATGAACAATAAAACAAGGCAGGGTGAAGGTAGGTTTTCTCCAAGAGGTAGGATCAGGGATCTGGGGAGAACAGGGGGATGGGAAGGCTTCTCAGTGAGGGTGGCATCTTGGTGGATTCTGAGGGCTCTGAAGGATTTTAATAAGAGGACGGTGTGGGGGGGAGTGGGGCAGGCAGGAACACCCACGGCTCTTCAGGGAACAGTTGTCCATAGGAACAGGGTGTGGAGGGTTGATAAAGCGATTGTGGAGATAGAGGCAAAAGAGAAGGTGGTCAGATGGTGGGAAGCAGCTCTCTGTCATCACAGAGTTTTATTCTGTGAAGGGATGTGAGCCCTGTGGCTTTCACCAAGTCACTTACTTTGAAGAGAAAGGAGCCGAGGTCCTGAGAACTAGGCTGAGGGTGAGAGGGGACCTGACTCCCACCTCCTGTGCTGGGGGCGCTCTGCAGGGGGCAGGCAGGGGGACGCTGTCCTCCTGGTGGGTGCTGAAAGCACGGTGCTGCAGGGCCCTGGGCAGAGGTTGAGAAGTTCTCAGAAGAACCGCTCGTCCTCAGTATCTGCCGACTGGGTTTCGTCTGTTTAATGATTAGAGGTAACATGTGCATTTTGTCCTTGACACCTCACCTGATTTTCCCTTTCCCCCACCCCGTCCCAGCTGGTGAGTGCTGGGATTCGGTGACCCGTGGGAGGAGGTGAAGGGAACGGGGGGGCGCCGACCTTGTTGAATTTGTGGGGACGGACGTCTCTCCTGGGGACCTTCAGCTTTGTGACGGAGAGTAGGGTGGCTGGGAGATTAGCCGCTGTCTGTCCAGCAAGGGAACTGGCAGGGAGGAAGCCTGCACCTAAGAGGACCGCGGACGGGCCTGGACTGAGCTGAAGGACTTTAGGAACAGGAGGTGCGAGAGGCAGCATCTCTCATTTTTTCCTTTCCTTTAAAAAAAATTTTTTTCCAGAAATTAACATATGTAGTTCATCGAGTTTCTTTCATCAGTTTTTTGTAATGAGCCAGACCACGTGCTTGGGACATACTGACAGGGAGACGTTTGAGTGTAGCCTGCAGAACACATCCCTCAGGGAAGGGCTGGAGGCAGAGCCGTACTCAGTGTGAGACAGCCAGTAACGCTCCCTGCATAGACGCTGACCAGCGCTGTTGCTGGGAGCGGGCATTGGGGCAGGCGGGGCAGACAGATGCCCGAGGCCATGATGCTGGACCTGCATTCGAGTTTAAGTAATTGAGGAACCAGTGAATACAGAGAAATCTATCTTAACGGCCTTTGGAAGGTACTTGATGGATTGAGGCATCATGCAGTCCTGCATCAGTTACCCCGAGCTTCCGTAGTTCACTCCAGCCCTCAAAAGGATCCTGTGCTCCACTCGGCCTCAGTCTGTCCTCAGGTAAACCGTGGTGTTTAATAGTGTCCTGAGAGTGAAGGAACAGTCACGAGGGAATCCAGAGGCCAGACATCTAGGGACTTGAACATTGTTTTTCAAGTTAAGGGACTGAGAACAGCCATTTGAAAGAAATAAATGGGACCGAAAGTTAGGAAAGAAACATAATCAAGTTTTTGTGTTATTGTTTTAGTTTTAAAAATCAGCTTAACTGAGGTATAATCCACATAGAGTAAAATTCACAAGTTTTAAGCGTGCAGTTCAATGAGTTTTGTCACATGTATCAGTCATAGAACCGCCACTACAGTCATAATAATAGGAGTCCCGTCACCTCGTGCCCCTCTGAGGTCAGCCCTCCAGTTCCTCCTCTCCTGGCCCTGCACAGTCATCGATGTGCTTTATGTCACTATAGTTTTGTCTTTGGTAGAATTTCATATAATTTTGAAAACAAAACAGAATCACACGGCATGTAGCCTTTTGTGTCTGGCTTTGTGTGTGTGTGTGTGTGTGTGTGTGTGTGTGTGTATACATGTTTATTTTATTTTTGGCTGCATTGGATCTTAGTTGTGGGATCTTCGTCGAGGCACACAGCCTCTCTAGTTGTGACGCACGGGCTCCATGGTGTGTGGGCTCTGTAGTTGGCGGCACGTTGGCTGTCTCGTTGAGGTATGCCAGCTCAGTGATTGTGGCGCGGGCTTAGTTGTCCTGTGGCATGTGGGATCTCAGTTCTCTGGCCAGGTATCGGACCCACGTCCCCTGCACTGGAAGGCGGATTCTTTACCACTGGACCACCAGGGAAGTCCCTCTCCCTGAGGTTTTGATTTGTATTTCTCTGATAATGATGTTCAGCATCTTCTCATGTCCTTATTGGCCACTGTATAACTTCTTTGATCTATATGTGGGACTTAGGCCATGTAAGTTGGTTATCTTCAGTGTTTACTCTTGTTAAAAAGTTTTCAAAAGCCAAGATTTACACTATAATGTTTGCATCTCCTAGCAGTGTGGTGATATACCTGGAACATTTTGAACTCTTGATGAGGGGTGCAAATTCACTTATTTATTTGTGTGCCTGTCGGTAGGGAGCTCGGCAGGTGTTGAGGAAGACTCATAAACTGGCGTTGCTCCAGTGACGTAGCTCTACAGTGATACTGTTTTTAGTGCCGTTTAGATGAAGGAACTCGTGTGGACCCGGATTCATGGAATGACCGTTGCAGGCAGCCTTCCTAATCAACAACACGTTTACAGGTCAGACAGGTTCGCAGAGAAGGCACTAGGAGAAGAGTTGTTTTAGGGTCCCTGGAGAAGCGATTGTCCTGGCAGCACAATTAATTCATTTAGTGAATACTTATCGAGTGCTAGCTATGTGCTAAGCATGGCTCTGTGGTGATCAAGGTAGAAAAAAATAGCACAGCAGCACAGGCACCAGGATGTTAAAGTTGGTGTTTGGGGCGTGTGTGTGTGTGTGTGTTCGTGCGCGTGCGTGCTTGCGTGCCTGGGCCACCTTTAGTTGAACGTCAGGCAAAGCAGCAGGCAGCCGTGCAAGAAGAAATTAGTGTTCCACCCATGATGCCATGATAATATTGACATGGGTTTAGTGTTACTGTAAGTTTCAGGTGCTTGTTGTCTAACACATTTGAGATAAGGAGGGCAAGAAGATATTAGATGCTGTCAGTGATAGAGAGTTGAAACAAATTTTGTACTATTTCAGAGCTTTTGAATTAGTTTAAATAAAGAATATCTTGGCCTGTTTTTTAAAAATGTTTCCGACCATCTGTTTCTATTTATATGTGCAATTCAGAGTTTTCTCCATCTTGTAACTGAAAGAATACTGAAGTGCAAGTACAGGCCACTGGCATCCACACGGCGTATTTCAAATGAATGAAAACAGCCTCATGGTTTCGTTGATCCCGTTTATAGGATGTGATGGTATATATTTGAACAGTTTGTATTCTAGTAAGATACCTTTTAAATCTACTCTGTTTAAGAAGCCGTCGAACGGGTGAGTGGGACACATCGTGACTGTCCCTTGGCGATTGTCCTGCGCTGCCCAGACCTGCTTGTTTGACTGTGTCACCTGCCTGCCGGGGGCTCCTCCACCTTCTCACAACTGCCACTGTCTTCAGGGTGTGACTGTGTTTACCTTCTGCAGGAAGCCTTTCCCTGTTAGCCGGGCTGGGCGATGCGTGTGGTTTAGTCCATGTTCATGGAGCGTTCACAGGTGTCAGGCACTGTGCCAGGTGTGGAGATTCAGAGATGAGAAGTCAGGGGTCCTGTCCTGGAGGAGCTGCTAGGCCTGGCTTTATTCTCTGGGGCTTCGTTTCTGAGAGATCTCAGTTGCCTCAGGAAATTTTAAGGCTTTGAAAGCAGGGACTGTTTCTTGCACAGTGGTATGAACCAAATCTCACACAACGATGTGAACAGAATAGCTACGTAATAAGCTTTATGCAATGACTGCAACTTTTAAAAAAAACTTTCCCCTCAAATGAAAATAGCTTTATTTTCTTGGTTTGTTGTTTCTTGACTTTTTAACAGTTGTTTACCTTGAACAGACTAAGGAAACAGCACATGATGTCAGAAAGAATAATAGGCTAAGATACCGTGAAAGTATTTTTTTTTGAACTAAAAGAAATTACAAAGGTGGCATCTTGGTTTTATCATTACTTCTGTGGCCTTGGAAAAATAACTTCACTTAGTCTCTGCTTTGTTATGATAATGTTACCTGTGTTTGAGGATCACCAGCCATAGTATACGTAAAAGCACTTTGTGTTGAAAGTGCTGTACAGATGTGAGACGTTTAGTGTCACTCCCACCGGCAACACGACTGCTGGTATCTCCACGTTGGTATTTTGACCTTCTGGTCAGTTGTACTGACACACACTTTACATTTCTTCCCATTGTGAGAAGTCCAAGCCAGGGAAATATGAAATTTTTAGTTAAAAATTACCTTTTTCCATTACCAAATATTTGTTTTTACGTTTGGAATAGGACTGATTAGTCACAGTGTTAATAGCTAGTCATGAATGGATTCTGTTGAGAGGCTTGGGCAGGATTCTTAGTTACCCTGGAAAATTAATCCATTACATCACATGTATTTGAATACAATTGTAGTCCCTCCTTGGAAAGATAGCTGAAATGCAAACTGTCTTAAAGACAATAGTTTCACAGAATCTTACGTCTGGCACCTCGGAGGAGAAGTGACTCGTCTAAGGCTACAGGTATGAGTAGGTGACAGAGCTTGGATGGTGCCTTTTGCCGGCCGCCATGCTCACCCCTTGTTTTGCACGATCCATCGTTCCAGTCACTGTGATAAATGTGGACCTTCCCAGATGCCTGGGCTGCGTGGCTTCGACCAGCAGGACATCTGTGTACTCTGGGAGCTTCCTCAGGTTTCTTAAGAAACAGTACATTTGTATCTCTGCTTTTTTTGAAAGATAGTAAAAACTTTGCATATTAGCTTTAAAGCAGATAGCGTTCTGGTCTGAGAAACGCAGAAACCATGCCTGCTGTGAGACACTGCACCACTACATGCAGTGTCTGTTTTCAGGACTCAGCATTAGGAGTTCCCTGGGGATTGCAGCACGCAGCGGGCACGTGTCCTGTCAGAGGGGCGGGGTCTGCCGTGTGGCCCCCCCCCCCCCCCCCCCGGTGCGGGCCGGAGGGGGCCTCTCCCCTAGGCAGAGGGAACCAGCCCCTTGCTCTCCCTCTTGTTCTGTTACTGGGGTTTAGAGTTTTCTTTTCTTTGGATGGAGAACAAAGAGAATAAAACGAATGGTCAAGAACCCTTCCTTGGGGAGAAACACTCACATCCCCAGATGCTGAAAATAGACAGCCTTTAATGACCCTCAGGAAGCCACGTCAGCCAGCTGAGAGCTGCTCTTGCCTTTGGCTGCCCGTCCCGCCCTCCCCCGCTGCCCCTCAGTGACAGGGACCTGCCCTGCACGCCCCCTCCCCAACCCCTCCCCGCCCCCCACGTCCAGACTCATCCTGCCGCCTTGCCTGGCCCTGTGGCCTGCTCTTCCTGCCGGGCTGCTCGCTCCTCTGGAATGTCACCCTGTCTCGCTTCCCTGACCTGGCCAGTCCCCCATTTCTGTCCATGCCACGGCCTCAACTCCGCACCTTCTCCCCTGCTTCCCAGCGGCTCCTCCTCTCTGGTCCCCGCTTTGCTCCCCGCTGGGCGCAGTTTGTGGATGCCCGGCCTTCCGAGGCCGTGGAAGCAGTCTTCTGTGCGTGTGTTTAGCGGAGGATTCGTTTCTTTGAATGAACTCTTCTGATGCCCGGCGTGTGAAGCGGCCCTGCCACGCTCCAGGCGCCGATGCCGAGCTTCCCCAGACCATCTTCTCAGCTCTCGCACCCCTGAAGCATTCTGCGCAGCCTGGGTTAAACGGAGCAGGAGTGTGGGGCCCGGTTCTGCAGGGCACGGGAGCGGTGGGCACCTGGTGTAGACCACTCTAGGCTCCCTGGTGCCGGGAGCCCCATGTACAACGCCAGGGCTCGGGGCAGGCTTGATGCTTTCGCACCTCTGGGCACCTCCAGCTTCGCTCCCAGCATGTGTGTCTAGTGTACGTCCAAGCTCTGTCCATCTCTTCCCGCAGATGGCCACCCTTTGAGTCTAGGGTGGGGCACCGTGGGGAAGAAGCCCACTCAGACCAAGGCTGTGGATGCAGGGTCCTGGGGGGCTGGGTATCCGCAGTGCGGTCTGGGGGTTGGCGTGGGCTCCCGGTAGGTGCGCCCCCTGGCCCCTGTTGTTCTCACCGTATGTGGACAGGGTGCGGCCGCAGGAGAGCTGGAGCAGGCCGCTCCAGGGTAGCCGCCAGGTCCAGCGGCAGCCGTGGGTCTGTGCCAGTCAGTGACCAGCCGCACTGCTGCCTGCTGTGCTGTGCTGTGCCAGCTGCCGGGGCGGTGGGATGGGAAGGGTCCTCAGGTCGACGCGGATGCTCTCCAACTGCTGGGCAGTGCTCACCCGTGTGGTGTAATCTTCACAGTCACCATATCGAGTAGACGTTATCGCCCCATTCTAGGGATGTGGAAGCTGAGGCCCAGGGATGGAGTCATTCGTGTGTGGCGATGCAGGAATTAAAGCCCAGCTCTGTGTGCTCAGCCATGCTCTCTACTCCAGCAGTGCTCTCACAATAAGCCGGGCTCAGGAGGATGAAGTGGGGAGCAGGGTGCGTGGTCTGGGGCAGGAAGATGCCTGGGTGGTTCCCATGCGCGCCTGGCCTCCCCAGTTTATCTTTCTCTTCCCCCATTCCTGCACTACTTGAATTGCAGAAAAATAAAAGGTTAGTTCCTAGACGTGCAGCCTTGGGGATCGGCGGGGCGTGTGAATGGAGGACAGGCACCGAGACTCTGGGGGTAAAGCAGGAGGGGCACCGCGGGATCCAGGTAGCACGTTGGCCTTATTTGCATTTTCACCTCCTTCTTTCAGAAACCTCCCTCTGCTGTGTTTAGAGGGTGGCTCTGTGTGTGGCAGGCAGCTTTGGGGCCTCAACAAGCCTGCTGGCTCCTTCTTTCCTCTGGTCTCCCTTCCTCATTCTGGGTTTCCCTCCTCCCTGCTTTCCACTCCATCGCAGGGCAGGGCTCCAGGTCTTTGGGATGGGAAGCAGGAACCAAGAAGTGGAAGATCAACAGACGGCAGGCTAGCCATGTCTTATCTAATCTTCCTCTCGAAGAGCTCAGGAGTAGATTGTGTGCAGATGGTGACAAATCCGACACCCGCCTTCATGCACTACCCACGCCCTCGGCCCCTGGGAAGATTCTGAAGCCCCAGGCTGGTTACACAGGTAGTCTGGGCAGTTGTGCCCGTGCACCTGGATGAGCTTAGTGGAAAGGGGCTTAAAGGAAGCACAGGGAGTCGGGTGTAAGGGGGATGATTTTCCCGAACGTTAGGGAAGGCAGCTGCAGAAGCCCACTGAGCTCCCTGGCGCCCCTCTGGCCTCTGGAAGCCAGGCTGTTAGCAAACGGGGTGGGGGCACAGTTTGGGAAGCTTGCCCCCTTAGTTTGCGGGAGCTCTCCTAGCCTTTCTTTAGTTCAAAGCCAAATAAATGACCTTGGGCAAGTCACTTAAACTCTGAGTCAGTTTCTTCTACTTTAAATTAGGGGAAGTGATGATTGCACAGGGTGTTGTAAATGTTGCCCAAGATAATGGATGTTAAAGTGCTTTGTGGAATTTAAATTGGTCTATGATCCTTGGGACTGCAGATGCCTTTTTAGACTCCCATCTCCTGCTGTCTTCGGAACTAAAAGGTGTTTCTCTCAAATGCTGATGACCTTATCTGAGTAACACTGTGGCTGTTCATTCCCTGGATACACCTGTAGAGCTTCAGGCATCGTCCAACTTCACAGTGCGGCCCTTTGTGAGCAGAGGGTGGGCAGAGCTTGGTGTGGCCCCTGCAGGTGTGAGAGCGGCCAGCCCGCCTAGAGGCCTTGCTTTGTGAGTGGGGTTCCTGATGCCTGGGGGTCTGTGCGGGGCGGGGACAGACTGATACCAGGTGCCCACCATCCCCTTGCACTTCAGACCTGGGATTCCACACTCCTCTCCCTAAATGTTAAAGCTGATATGGCCCAGAGCACCCTGTGCTACCACTAGTCATGTGGCCCTGCCTTTGTCGTGATACCCATTTAGAGAGTCAGAAACGCACCAGGAAAAGTTTTGGAGAATTTAAAGTGATGGAAGGAAACGGATGCATGTGGAAGTGAAAGGCTGGCAAGAGCTACAAAAGTGTTTTTTTCTGAGTTATTTCCGCTTGTTATCATAACCATTATCAGACCTGAAAATATTTATCCTATTGATTGGGACAGTACTGGGGTGATGGTGCTTCCGAGCAGCTACCTTACTTGGTCATAAGTGTGGTATAGTTTTAGACCCTCTGAGAACCGGAAGACACTGACAACGGCTACTGATTATTGAGTGCCTGCAATATGCCAGACCCTGTATATGTTGATGACCTTATCCTAGGAGGCAGATATTATTATTCCCAACTTACAGATGAAGAAACCGAGTCAGGGAGATGAAGTAGTTTTCTGAGACTGTGCTGCTAGTAAGTGGAACCTGGCTGTCCAATTCTAAAGCCAGTGATTTCTAACTTCTGCACTATTCTCCAACAGGACAGCACTGAGGGGCCAGAACTAAGATCCCATTCTCTTGGGTTCTTTTCTTTCTGGTGACTTCCTGTAGGTGACATCGTGGACTTAGAGACGTGGGTGTTAGGAGGGGATTAGGAGTTGGAATGGAATGATGGGTTTTCCCATTTTCAATGCATGCGTTGCTTAAAGTCTCTGGTCAGTTACGAGATGCACTTTTTGAAAGAATATATAAGACACAAATGTGGCAGCCAGTTGACCTCAGGAAGGCCCCCGTCGAGGGCCCAGTGGGAATGGTGGGGCTGGGTGTGCTAGATGGGGTGAGGGTAGGGACGTTGCCCACAGAGTGGATGTGGTTGGCGGAAGTCTCACTTCGCTCTCCTCGTCTGCGTGTGGGGCTTGGAAAGAAAACGGCCATCTCCAGCCTTCGCTCCCCTGTTTACGTTCGCAAAGTGGAGTTCACGTGGCTTGAGCCTCGTTTCCTGGGGAAATCAGCCTGGCTTGTGATGACGTTGTCCTCTGGGACGGGGACAGATGTGGAAGGCTGGCCTCGCTCTCAGCCGAGGGTCGCCTTCCCAGCCTCTTCTGCATCACCAGGCCTGCGGTGCCGCATCTGGCGCAGCGCCCGCACCGCCTCCCTCCCACTTCCTGCCAGGGGTGTGTTAGCACCTTCTGGGATAAGGTCCATTCTGTTTGTGATTAGTCTCCTGAGATCACCCGTTTCCTGCTTGCATCCAAGCTCTCTTGTCAGCCCCAGGGAGCAGAGCACTCTGGGAGGGTCGGGGGACCCAGGCCAGGCCCTCCCCCTGCCCTTCATCTCCCCGGGAACAGGGCACCAGGGCCGGGGAGACTGGGGGTGCCTTTCTTTGCTTCTGGTGGGTTGTAGCTGTTCTGCCAAAATTTGCCTTTCCCTTTTCAGCTCCCCCAGATCTCCCAGTAGCTTTCCCCCCTAGTAAAAATCAGGACGTGAAGCATTTTTATAAAGCTGGCAGTCACTTCATCTGTTTCCTACATTTCTCTACATTAGTGATCTAGCGGGGGCTGTGCTGGGGACTGACCTCTCCAGGGAGAGGGTCCGTGGGGTGCCTGTGGGTACTTGGTTCTTCAACTTTACTTACCTCAGGGCTCTCCTTTGTTAACATGGGCATTTGTACATAGTCTGCGTTCTTTCTGCACTCCATGTTTTCACGTAGTGTGACCCAGTGGGCATCGGTGATACTAACAACTGTCTGGACTTGAATCGTAGGAGTGCCCTATAGTTTGTGGTTATTCTCCTAGGTTAGGCATTCGGGGCTCTTTCTCATTTTTTCTCAGCAACATCTACATCCTTAAACATAAACATAATCTACATCCCTAAACATAATCTAATTTTGTCTATTTTTATTTTTTAAAATTAATTTATTTATGGCTGCATTGGGTCTCCGTTGCTGCACGCAGGCTTTCTCTAGTTGTGGCGAGCGGGGCCTACTGTTCGTTGAGGTGCACGGGCTCCTCATTGCGGTGGCTTCTCCTGTTGCGGAGCACGGGCTCTAGGTGCGTGGGCTTCAGTAGTTGTGACTCGCGGGCTTAATTGCTCTGTGGCATGTGGGATCTTCCCGGACCAGGGATGGAACCCTTGTCCCCTGCATTGGCAGGCAGATTCTTAACCACTGCGCCACCAGGGAAGTCCCATAATTTCGTCTGTTTTTTTAAAACAACTTTATGGTATTATAGTGCACGTTTACTTTTGCAACTTGCATCTTTAATATTTTTGTGAAGTTTCATTTGTGTTCTGGGTGGGTAAAGATTGTTCATCTCCACTGCCGTGTAGCGTTCTGTTATGTGAATACACAACAGTTCATCTGTTTTCCCGTTGACAGGCATTTGGGTTTGTCCAGTTTTCAGCTACTTGGAAGCGTGTCATGAACATCCTTGTATGTGTCTTCCGGTGCAAACATTCACATACTATGAGCAACTTCAATATTATTAGGTAATACCAGAGTGTGTCGTGTTTGTCCTTAGGCACACGTTTCGCACAGCTGTGATCTAGCTTGGCTATTTATTTGATCTTAATGCTTCATGACACCTGCTGTTCTCCGGGCCTCTGCTTTATTCCCAGGAGGAGGTCGATCCATTATTGCCCTCACTTTAAACCGAGCCTGCAGGCCACGTTGCATTTCTGTGCTTCCCAGAAGTGGTCTGGAAATATTTGACACTGTCGTTACCATTCTCTGTTACTTCAAAAGTTAAGTCAAATGTGCGCTGAGGGAAAGCTACCATCTAAATATCTGTATGACTCTTTCTTGGCAAAGCTGTCCTTGGGGCACAGGTCTGGGCATTGTTTTGTTTTGTTATTTGGTTTTATGTCATTTCTTCTCCAGTTGGCCTTTCATGAAAGGAACAAGGGGAGAGGAGATGGGACAGGCATGGGTCATGGCCCAAATGGGGAGGCCTGTGGTCAGCTGTCCTCTTGTCCCCTCCAGGGCAGAATCTCTGGGTTCCAAGAATAAGCCAGGCCCTTCCCACCCTTGCTGGCTCAAATTGTGACCTTAGGGTGCTAGGGACCAAGCCGGCCCTGTGTTGTCGCCTCTAGTCCAGGGCAGGAGCAGCAGGGCCGGCTGACGGTGCAGGAGGAACGTTTGTGTGGATCCTCAGGTCAGGGGTCAGCAGGCTTTGTCTGCAAAGGGCCCGATAGTAAATATTTTAGGCTTTGTGGGCCTAAAATATTTAGGATTTTCAGGCCTAGAGGCAAAATTGAGGCAAAATTATGTACATCCTTACGTAAGAGAGAAAAGAAATTTCCACAAATTTTTTTTAATGAAAATTAAAATATAATAATAATAAGGATAGTAATGGAGTATAATTTTTTTGGTAGTGCAGGTCTACTAAGAAGAGTGGAATTTTTTTTTTTAATATCTTCATTGGAGTATAATTGCTTTATAATGTTGTGTTAGTTTCTGCTGTAAAACAAAGTGAATCAGCCATATGCATACGTATATCCCCATATCCCCTCCCTCCCCTCTAGGTGGTCGCAAAGCACAGAGCTGATCTCCCTGCGCTATGCAACTGCTTCCCACCAGCTATCTATTTTACATTTGGTAGTGTATAGATGTCAATGTTACTCTCTCACTTAGTCCCAGCTTACCCTTCCCCCTCCCCGTGTCCTCAAGTCCATTCTGTACGCCTGCATCTTTATTCCTGTCCTGCCCCTAGGTTCTTCAGAACCATTTTTCTTCTTTTTTTAGATTCCATATATATGTGTTAGCACACGGTATTTGTTTTTCTCTTTCTGACTTACTTCACTCTATGTGACAGACTCTAGGTCCATAGAAGAATGGAATCCTTTCTGGGGGGATAACATTTCTCTCTCTTTTTTCATTATTTATTTGTTTATTTGAAGTGTAGTTGATGTACGAACCTTTCTCTTAATTGGTTGTTCAGAGTTAGTATTCTCCATCACCCCATCATCACATGGATTGGAAATATTCATCTGTACAGATCCTTAGTGCATGGCTGCATGAAAACAGGCCGAGGGACAGAAGTGGCTTGTGGACCCTGAATGATCAAGATTCATCTCAGACAGACTGCAGTTTTGGCCCCTTGGGCCAGCATCAGGACATAGGTGCCTCCGTGCCCGATGTAGGGCCCTGTAGGGCCCTGGGAACAAAGACTGAGGCAGCCCTCCAAAGGGAGACAGGCGTGTCGCACGGAGGGAGGAGGGAACGGACCCCCTAGGTGCTACCAGTGCTTTACGGGGTAGCCCTGGGGGATGGCACACAGAGGGATGCAGGTACAGAGGAGAAGCATGAAGCGGAGTGTGCTTAGAAACAGTACATGGGATGTGGCTGGAGCTCTTGAGAAAGGTAGCCAGACTGAGGAGCTGGCTAATAAATTTTATTACATTTTAATTTTACTCTAAATTTTACTCTAAATATTCCTCTGTGGCCAGTGGCTACCATCCTGGACAGCACAGGTCTGAAAAGGAAAAGTGTGAGCGTCCTCCCAGGCAGGCTGTCCTTTCCCACGCTGCACAGGATCCCAGACCAGCCGTGGACTTGGAGGAGAGCTGCTTCCATGAATAAATAAGAGCCGTGGCTATTAATATAACAGTTTAGGGGATCAAAAGAGATGCTTTTAAAGTGGTTGGAGACAGTTGTTTATTTTCCTCTGAAATATCTGTGACACGTCCCTACAGTCTTGTTTATGTGATGAATTTACTCCCTGAAATTTGCTTTGTAAACTAAAGGTCAGCTGTGGTCTGGGTCCTCAGAATTAATGAGGTTTTTGGCCAGACTTAGGCTTTTGCGCAGTTCCTACTTAGGGCCGTATTGTCTATTAGATTTTTGCTTGTTTATAGTTTTTACACACAAATTCTGGTTGTAGTTGCAGCTTTTTTTCCGTTCTCCTAAGCTTTCTGGTTACAGTTGCGGCTTTTTTCCTTCTCCTAAGTTTAGGTGGATTTTGCAGAGGGCAGGGTGTGGTGAGTGCTTGATCTGGTCGGAAGTCTCAGCCTGATTGGTAGAAACTTTTGGTTTCTTGAGACTCTCGAGTTTTATTATTTTTGTTCTAAAATTCCCATGCTGTTTTTATATATAATTGACAGAGACTTTTTCCAGCATTCAGTCTTAATCATTTTAACTTCTCCTGACCAAGTTCAACCTTAATTATCTGTAAATACATACTGTAATGAGGGGTGTGTTTTTGAGTGGCGAGGTAATTGCTTTTCCCTCTTGTAATTTTAATTAAAAATCACCTCTACCGCCCACCTCACCTGTACTTCTAAGCTCCTCATAATAGACTAGAAAACCAACAGTTACTGTTCATCTTCTCTTTCCTGAGTTCAAGAAACAGTGCGTGCCTTTAATGACAAGGGTACAGTTTCCATCTGGTGGCATTTTTACAAGGCTTCCTGCAATGAATGATCAGGGAGGGGTGTGCCCCACAGTGTAACATGGGAGGGAATTTGTCAGAGTTCAGCTGTGTGATAAAGGGCATTTCCTCTGCCGTCGGCCTTCCACACTGAGGCATCTGACTACCCCCAGTTCCCATTTCTCTCAGCGCAACTGAGCCAGACCCCTGTGGACAGAAGATTACTCTGTCATCTGTGGGAGGGCCGGCAACTGGAGTACTAAAACCTGGTTGAGAGTGGCAGAGTCGATCTCGAAGGCCACTCCCTGACTTTTCCAGCATGTCTGCTGCCCTGCGTCGAGCTTCCGTCTGTGGGTCCCGGCCGGGCCCTCACCTTTGGGTAGCCTTTCCCTGAATCCACTTCCTGCCTGCCCCGTTGTTCTCACTGCGGCCAGCATGACCTTTCCCCCCTGCTAAGAGTAAGAAGCTTTCAGTGGCTGCCCCTTGTTTCTGGGCTCAGCAGGGACAACCGTTGTCTGGCTTGGGGTCCTGCCGGGCTTGCTAGTCTCATGGTCATTTTCTGAGCTGTGTTTTGAGTCCTGTTGTCTGCCAGGCTCTCTGCTGGGTGCTGAGGATACAGTGGTGAACAGGTGTGTGCCTTTAGAGGAGAATATTAGGAAGTGTGTCTGTTTGATTATGCGGGGGACGGGCCCTGGCAGGCTGGCACACCCCCAGGGCTCGCTGGTTCACAGGGAGACCTGAGGGTTGGTGGAAGCAGAGGTGGTCCAGGTTAACTCACTTCACCGCAGAAGGCTGGTGTCCAGCAGGCAGTGAGGGCAGAGGCGGCTCGGGAGCTTCAGGTGGATGAGGCACGTGACAAGGTGGTGGCTTTTAGGGACCACCTGCTCCATCTTCATTCCCACCACACTGAGCACCGGTCCCACGGAGGCAACCCCAGAGGGGCCTCCACATGGCGCTCCTGTGGCTGCTCTCTGAAGCTGTGATCTAAGATCAAACACGTTTTAATGAATACATTCTCTGTATTTTAGGCTTTGGACGTGGACCGGATGGTTCTTTACAAAATGAAGAAATCCGTGAAAGCAATAAACATCTCTGGGCTGGGTGAGTATGCATCCTTTCCTGGGGGTTTCTTTGTGGAAAATTTTGTGTTTGCAGTCTTGATATCATAATGTTAATCAACCATTAATGAATAATCAGCCAAACTTCTTTTCCTGGGCATACAAATTAGAGAGGTGAGTTGGGATGTGTACGTTTTAGAAGCGTGGGTGCTTCCGGTTCTCTGAAGTGTAGCTGAGTCTCGCGTGATGGCCCTGCGTGGACCAGCTTTGCCAGGCTGGCTAGGAACGGTGGACTCACTCCTGCCTCTGTTATTTGGTTTGTGCTGTTAATTATGCCAGATGCCCTTTCCATTTCTCTCTTATCCAATTCTTGCCTTTCTTGTCTGGGAGGAAAATTAATAAGTATAAAAACATGATCAACTACTCAAAGTAATATTTGATCTAGACTTATATAAATAGGTTAAAAACAAAAAACACTGCAACTTCTGACCCAAAGATGATGGGCTGCACGTGTGTGGCAGGTCTGCTCCCTGCACAAAACGTTACTAATGATAGAAGATACTTTTTTTTTTTTTGCGGTACACGGGCCTCTCACCGCCGTGGCCTCTCCCGTTGCGGAGCACAGGCTCCAGACGCGCAGGCTCAGCGGCCATGGCTCACGGGCCCAGCCGCTCCGCGGCATGTGGGATCTTCCGGGACCGGGGCACGAGCCCGCGTCCCCTGCATCGGCAGGCGGACTCTCAACTACTGCGCCACCAGGGAAGCCCTATTTGCATATTTTATATATGGCAATTACATTGATGTTAATATGATTAGACAGATATTAATTTGTTTATGACAAGTACCATATGAATGTGAAATAAGTTTGGGAAGGCAAAGAAGAGCAGGAACTTAATTTGTTCTTGACTGAGCTAGTTCCCGACTAAGTGTGAAAGCTTTCTGCACCTGGAGTTTGTGGTGCTGGCTGTCATACCCTGGAAGAAGTTACTTAGCGTAACTAAAGTAGCATAACTTAGCATAACTAAAGTAACTTCTAAGAAGTTACTTAGAAGTTACTTTTTTTTTTTTTAAATGGATTAAAAAAGTCATACTTGTGCAATGGAATACTGTATAGAATGAAAATGAATTAACTATAAGTATATGCAGCCACATAGATGAATGTCACAGATAAAACATTGAGCAAAAGGATACACACTGTGTGTTTGAATAGATACAGATATAGATATAGAAATACATATAGATTTCAAAAATCTCCAAAACTATTCTTTTTTTTTTCACACATACACACTGTATTTTATTTTTACAAGAGATAAATAAACTGACACCAAGCATTGTAAATGGATGACCACAACAGAAGCAACAATGATTGCAATTACCAAACACGAAACACACTCACACTATGTCATAATATTGACATTCAGTCCAGGAATCCTCCACTGTAACAGCTCCTTTACTTTGCAGTGAAAATTGATTTGTATATTTTTTGCCTCTGGGTCCTTGTGGGATTTTTTATTTTTTTAATTCAAACAGAAAGTCACAAAAATTATAATCTTCCTCATCAGTTCACTCAGTCCCATGTAATTAATTTTTTTCATCTTGATCTTTTGTTAGCACTTTAATGAATTCATCAGTTTTCCATTAGAGTTCTGAAAATGCTTATTCAGTTCAGCAGTATAGTCAGTTACCAGAAACCTGTATTTGTCAGAGTCTTTTCCATGAATTCCTTGAAGATGAAACCCTTTTATAGGAACATTTTTGCAAAAGCATCAGAGTACACCCAGAACTGTCTGTAAATGACAAAAGACTTAAAAATGACCACGGTTAAAGATTTGATAAAAGTTCATAATAATGCAATTGACAAGGAAATTTAGTTATATCTGAGATATACATTTTAAAGTAATAACTAGAATTATGACTTACAACATTATACCAGAACATATAAGATTTTTAGAAATTTCATGTAATGTCTGAAACATTTATATTAACGTATTTCCTACTTAGCATCTTTTAGCCATGGTTTCCTTGTCTCAAAACCAGTCATTTAGGTTAGAATGGGGATCAATTGTTCTCAGCCAGGGTGATTTGTCCCAGTTTGGTTATTAACAGCTGAAGAGTGTGTGTGTGTATGTGTGTGTGTGTGTGTGTGTGTGTGTATGTATGTATGTGTGTGTGTGTGTGTGTATGTATGTGTGTGTGTGTATGTATGTGTGTGTGTGTGTATGTGTGTGTGTGCACTAGAGGCCAGGGATGCTGCTGAAGGTCTTGTGATGAACAGGACAGCCCCCAACAAAGAATTATATGGCCCCAAATGTCAGTAATGCCAAGGTTGATAAACCCCCATCTAGATGCTCTTCGAAGTCCTCTACAGTTTTTTTAAATTTTTATTTTATTGAAGTATAGTTGATTTACAGTGTTGTGTTAAATTCTGCTGTACAGCAAAGTGATTCAGTTATACATATATATACATTCTTTTTCATATTCTTTTCCATTATGGTTTATCACAGGATATTGAATATAGTCCCCTGTGCTATACAGTAGGACCTTGTTGTTTATCCTCTACAGTTTTTTAAAAACAAGTGACAAAACAAAAACAAAAACCGCCACCATGCTTAGCTTGCCGGTACATAGATATTAACTGATTACCTGACAACCACTGATTTTATGAAAGACGGAAATAGAGTCAGTTTTCAGTGACTAACACCTAACTGGAAGTAAATGTGTAGGGAAATTTTTATTAATTTTTTTTCTATTTAAAAGTAAATATCAAAGACGAGTATAAAACTCCCTCCGCTTAATACAGCACTGAGATTTGCTGAAATGGGTGTTGCAGTATCCGAAAAGGCGGTCACCCCCCGGGAAAAGCTCTTTTCCTGGATAAAGTAGGAGGTGGACAAGAAGAATAATGATTGTTTCATGTTTGAACACTTCCTGTGTACCTTGGGCTTTCTGTACCTTATGCTCATCTTTACAGCACATCGTTGTAAAGACTTGTTCTCGGTTTACAAAGGGGGAACCTGAGAGCAGAGGGTTGCCGGTGTTCTCTGGTTGCTTCTGGAGCTCAGCTTCCTGCCGGGTAGGGCTGAGGTCAGCGGCCACGCGGCCACCCTGCTGCGAGGCCCCCACTGTGCTGGCATTGACAGGCTGTCCTCAAGACGTCAAGAAACCACCAAGAGGGCTTCCCTGGTGGCGCAGTGGTTGAGAATCTGCCCGCCAGTGCAGGGGACACGGGTTCGAGCCCTGGTCTGGGAAGATCCCACATGCCACGGAGCAACTAGGCCCGTGAGCCACAACTACTGAGCCTGCATGTCTGGAGCCTGTGCTCCGCAACAAGAGAGGCCACGATAGTGAGAGGCCCGCGCACCACGATGAAGAGTGGCCCCCGCTCGCTGCAACTAGAGAAAGCCCTCGCACAGAAATGAAGACCCAACAGAGCCAAAAATAAATAAATAAATAAAATTTTTAAAAAGAAAAAAAAGAAACCGCCAAGAGATGGATGCTCAGTTTTGTTGACAAACAGCAGATTTCAAAAAGGATCTTAAGAGATTTCTTTTTTGTTGTGTTCACTTGGGCTTTTTGAGTTTATAATTTAAGCCTTGTATAAAAGGGATATTTCATATTCTGACCTGACCAGGTTCAAAAGTGATCTTAAAACCCTATGTTGAGAGGTGTTCTGCTCAGAAATAAGATGCAGTCACGTGTAAACACTGGTTCTGTGACTGCCGCCAGCCTGGAGGAAGGACTTGAGTGGCTCCTGAGGCTGGCTCGGCACCCGGAAGGGGAAGTTTTCAGCAAACAGACATTAGAAGGGGAAGGTGTAAGCACTTTGGTGTCAGGAAGCTGGCTTTTACGAATTTAACACCACTTGTGGCCAATCTGCGTTTCTGACCTATATTGCTGAGCGTGTGCCATAAACCTCATTGCTTTACCTGCCCCAGAGTCATTTTCTAAAACAGAACTCAGTGGTGTTGCTTCTCTGCTCACAACTCTGCAGAGTTTCTTGTCCACATTGATGTTCGTGACGTTCCAGAGCCTGGGAGAGATGGGGGAGGCCCCTGTGGGCTCCGGAATTTTAGGGAAATTGGACTAAAGCACGGGTAACAGGTTTTTCATCCTGCAGGACTAGCCAAAGACTTTAATACGCTAAAGTGAATTGTGAGGGGAAATTGGTCTTAACCTTTTGCAGATTACTTTGCCTGTGAAACTACTACCGCATCCCTTAACCGCTCCCACCGCGAGCCTCGGGTTAGTAAACATGGCAGAAGACCAGATTTGGTCCCAGCTCCTTGCATCACCTGGACCCAGGCTACCTGTGCGGAGTCCCTCCCAACTCTCTGCACCCTTCTTTTTTATTTATTTATTTATTTACTTACTTACTTAACGGCTGTGTTGGGTCTTCTTTCTGTGCGAGAGCTTTCTCTAGTTGCGGCGAGCGGGGGCCGCTCTTCATGGCGGTGCACGGGCCTCTCATTATCACGGCCTCTCCCGTCGCGGAGCACAGGCTCCAGATGCGCAGGCTCAGTAATTGTGGCTCACGGGCCCAGTTGCTCCGCGGCATGTGGGATCTTCCCAGACCAGGGCTCGAACCCGTGTCCCCTGCGTTGGCAGGCAGATTCTCAACCCCTGCGCCACCAGGGAAGCCCTCTGCGCCCTTTTTTGATATGACTTGCCTTTTGCCCCAACGTGCCACGTTTCGTGTCCTCTTCTCTCTGTTCATGCTTTTCGGTCTGCTTGAAATGGCATTTTGCTGCTTGATCGGAGGAAACTGAGGCTTCGGAAGTTGAAACGTTTGCTCTGGAATTTTAACGTGGCATTTGGACACCAGCCTGTGTCCTTTCTGAGGTACCACACACAGCAGGCTGACCGTCAGCCTGACCTTGCAGGGGCCCTCTTTTACCCATCTTTATATCATGCCAAGTTTGAGTTATTATAAGGCTGTGAATTCTGAATTTTTTTTTTTAAGCCAGAATCCTGATCCTGAAGTCTTTATTTCAGAGCAAGTGTTGTCTCCTTCAAAAGAGTCACCTGAGGAAGCCCTGTACCTTCTCCTGCGAGTTGCTGACATCGTTCACAGCATTTTGGATCTCTTCTCTAGAGCTGCTTTTAGTAGCACATTCTTTTGAATATATTTAGTGGGGGAATTTAAGGATAGATTAAACTTCTTTAGAACTAGATGTCGGAAATGAGCCAGGCATATTCAGTAAGGGATTGAGCTGCTGGCGACCACCTCGGTTAGGAGCGCTGTAACTACCATCCTTCTGGCTCTGACTGCCGTTAGTTCCAGGAGAAGTCCCCGAAGTGGTTCCATCATTAGAGTGTTCAACATCCTTAGGCGACTGCTTGCATAGGAAGAACGCTCGTTTTATGCATTATTAAAAGAACAGGGAAAATAATTTAGTATTTATGCCTCACACTGCTGTGTACATTTTCCTGTCTCATGTTCCTTAATTTATGTGCCAGCAGGACTTTTCTGCCGAGTGTCCTGATTGGTCATGGGCTGGCCCCAGCTGATCTCTAAGCGATTCCCTGCCCTCCGCGGCCTCTCTCTGCTCCAGGCTGACCGGTGGCTCCCTGCTGCACGAGCGTGTCACAGCCGTGTGTGTGTCTTTCACACAGTCTCCCATCTGGCCCTGCTCCTGGTCTGTACGCACACGCTCCTGTCCCAGGCGCCTGTTGAAGGCCCACGCAGCTGTCTCCGTCGAGCTGAGACTTGACGCGGTGTCAGCCTCCTTTAACTCTCGGTATTATTAGTTTTCTGTGACTGCTGTAACAGATTACCACAAACGGAGCACCTCCAGATGACACTGATTCACCTACAGCTCTGGAGGTCAGAAGTCCAAAGTGGCCTCAGTGGGCTGAAATCAAGGTGTTGGCTGGCTTCCTTCCTGGAAGCAAGTAGGTTTCCCTGCCCCTTCCAGCTTCTAGAAGCCCCTGAGTTCCTCGGCTAGGGGCCTCCTTCCATCTTCAAAGCCAGCAGTGGCTGGTGGAGTCTTTCTCACACTCTGTCACTCTGACGCTGTCTCAGTCTGCATGGGCTGCCGTGACAATACCACAGTGTGGGAGGCTTAAACCACAGACATTTGTCTCACAGTGCTGGAGGCTGCAAGTCTGAGATCAGGGTGCCGGCATGCTCTTGTTCTGGTGAAGGGTGTCTCCCTGGCCTGCAGAGAGCCGCCTTCTCACCGCGTCCCCACGTGGTGGAGAAAGAGAGAGACAGAGAGCGTAGGCATGCTAGAGTGAGCAGGCTCTGGACACTAGTCGTATCTTGATGGCCCTCCCCTCTGAAGCACATCTAAACTTCATTATCTCCCAAAGGCCCACCCCCCACATACCATCATACTGGGGGTTAAGGCTTCAACGTATGAATTTGATTGGGGGGAGGAGGGGAATGACACACAGTTCAGTCCCTAGCAGACACTGACTCTTCTGCTTCCCTCTTCCACATCTAAGGACCTGTGATTACATTGGGCCCACCCAGTGATCCAGGATAATCTTCCCATCTCCAGTTGAGCTGATTAACAACTTGAATTCCATCTGCAACCTCGGATGGCACAGTATCCCTGCCTGCAGGGGTTAGGAGTGTACATCTTTGTCGGGGAGGGGACAGCATTCTGCTGAACACAGTCCCCCTCTGAATTGTGAGTTTTGAGGTTGAATCAGTTTTGATTTTTCTTTCAGCCAAAACTGAAAGAGTATCTAATATGCAGACTCTACTCTCTCTTTAAATCTTGCTCTTTATAAATAGTTTTATGTCTGTTGATCTTTGCCCCCCAGTTAGATGACAAGCCCTGAGATCCATGACCTGTTCTGAAAGGCGGTGTGGTTTAGGAGAAAGAGCACATGGGTGTTAGGATCCAGGAATCCTGGAGTCAAAGCTGGCGGTGCCGCTCAGAAAGTCTGTGACGCCGGCAAAGTTGTTTATCTTTCTGAGCCTCAGTTTCCTCATATGTAAAAGGAGAGTATTAATATTTCATGGGCTTGTTAGTGACGAGTAACTGAGGTAACATGAAAAAGTGACAGATGTGGTTCTGGACACATGAACAGCACGACAGCTGCAAATGTACCTCCTGTGTGTCCCTGCAGTGGTCAGCACAGAGGCCGGCAGACACATAGTACATGTCAGTAGTATTCATTTGTATGTTATTACATTTCTGCTGTAAGTTCTTACACTCTCCTCTTAGTGTAGGAGAGATCAACTTAAAATTTTAGGGGTAAACAGGATTTATACAGATTTATGTATGTGGAAGGGGCAGGGGAGTGGTTGAGATGCCTTGGAGTAGCCAGCTGTGTCATTTACAGCCTGTGAGCTAAGCATGGTTTTTAGCATCTTAGCACATATATACCCAATAACCTCTGTATTGCCTCTTGGTGCCTACAAAATCCTTTAATCTCTCTCTCTTGCTTTTAGGAAAAGTTTGCCAACCCCCGTTTTAGAGTTGCGGTTCTGAAACTTGAGAGCACCCCAGAGTCCCTTGGAGATCTTGTTAAAACACAGATTGCTGGTCTCTACCCTCAGAGTTTCCGGCTCAGTAGGTCCAGGATGGAGCCTGAGTATTTGCTAGTTGAATAAGTTCCCAGGTGATGGTGAAGCTGCTGGTCTTGAAAATACCACCTTAGACACCCCTGCCCCCTCCCCCCGACTTTAAACATTGGACTGAGCCAAAAGGTTATCAGTATGTTCCCAATATATGCAAAACAATACTTTTCTTACACAATAGCAAGTACACTATGTTTGCTCCCAGTTTTCAAAAGGATAACAACACAGCTGGATGTATTTTCTAGAACGTCTTGTGTACAGGTTTGCAAAAGCAGTTATGATGATGATTTGTTGAGAAACTGTTTCTACAGTAATTTTTCCCACTTACAATAGACTATCTGACCTCTTTAAAAAAAAAAAAAAAAACCCAGTTCATATTTATTCTAATACTGTTCTTAGTCTAAACTTTCCCAATCTCTGTCTCAGCTCATAGGTGTTTTTTTTCCCCCCCAAGAAGTTGATGCTAACATTTTTCAGCTATTTGACATATCAGTGGGTGGAAAAATTCATCTTTATCAAGAAGGAAGCAACAAGAGACTTTGATTTTCACTTCTCTAGAATTACTGTATCTTAAAGACTTGGTGGAGCTATTCTTACTGAGAGTGGGATATCCCTTCTTTACCCTTTTTTAGAGAAATTGGCACATCCTGGAAATGAAAAATGCAAAGAAAGAAATGCTAATTTTCCGTCAAACCCTTACCATCTTCTGCCTACAAAAGAAAGTGAGAATTTTTGTGTGTGTTTCTCCCTGTTGTTTGCAATGCTAATTAGGATGTGGCTATTAAATTAACACAGAATTGTTTCTATTACCATATCATAATTAGGATAGAGCAGTTCAGAAGAAATATATGTAATTGTTTAGGAAGTGAAATTTCATTGTGCGTTAAGAAGGTACTGTATCTGGCATGACTTCCCACCTGTTACATAAGAGAATAACTAAATTATAATCCGCAGTGTTTGTCAAGAATAAAGTGAAGCTGGTTTTCTGCTACTTTGTTGTGGCCTTGAAAGCTGGTGCATGGAGTTTTTAGAAAGCAGTTTGGTCGTGCACATCAAGAAAAATAAAATCTTTACTGGGGATGCTCATTGCGTTGTTGCATTGCTTATCAAAGTGAAAAACTGAAAGCCTCCTGTAACTAAATTAGAATATAGCTACTTGATGGAATTACGGTTATGTAGCAACGTGAAGAAAAATTCTTATGATGAAGTCTTCAGACAGTAAAACTGAGGGTACAAAGGATGTGTGTATACCGTATCTGTGATTAAAAAAAAGAATAGATTGTAACAAATGATGATAAAGCAAAGAAAATACATCTGTATTGATGTACTTTCATAAATTTGAGTGGAAACATAACAATAATAAAAAATCTCACACTCACATAGAGTATTGATTGTAGGCCAAGCACTGTGCTAATAAATAAATGCATAAGTTTAATCCTCACACCAGCTCTGTGAGTTAGGTACTATCAGTAACTCCATTTACAGATGAGGTCAGTGAGGCACAGAGGAGTGATTGACCCAGGGCTGTCTAGCTGGCAGTTAGAGGAGCTGAGATTCAAAACCGGATGTGCTTCCCAGTCTCTCCTTGTGCCCACGGCGCCACACTGCCTGGATGTGAGCAAGGGTGCACAGGGGAGAAACACCGAGCAGTGACGCCATAGGAGCATCTTAGGTGTCATATGGCTGATGAAAAACCTCCAGGTGGTTTTGCTTGGTCACAAGTTCAGTGGGAGCCAGTACGTGACAGGTGTGCCAAAGGTGAGCACAGGTGACCTTAGGGAAGTATGTAGTGCTGCTAAAAAAGGTAGTTAGTTGTCCCACTATTGTGCTGTAAGAGCAACATTTTAGGAGGAAGCTCATGTTAGAGCTGGACACCTTGTGGTAGGAGGGGACCTAGGATGTCTTTGCTTGGGGAGAGTGGGAGAAGGCGCATCTGAAGGCTTTCCTCTGGCATGAGGAAGTGAGACATGTTATCTGTTCCCCTCTCCTGGGTAGTTTCATGAGAGTAGGTTTTGACTCATATCTGAGGGGGAAGTTAGCTGGGGGAGCAGCCCCAGCGGTGAGCTGGGTGTGGGAAGGGTCCCGGCGGAGGGCTGGTTGGTGGCCCTCTGTCTCTAGGGAAGTCGCGGGGGTGGGGGGAACGTGCACTCGGAGACCTTGAGACGTCTTCCGGTGATGAGGCTCTGAGATTCTCGTTGTCTCTTCTCTGATGGCTAAGGATAATGATTGGAACTTAGAAGGCTAATTTGTGGAATCCCGGCAGCTGTGATCAACATATTCATCATGGAAGGATAGCTCATCCGAAGGTATGCTGAGATCTGTGACTTAATGTCCCAAGTATTAACTTGAATTATACGTGGTTCGTACATACTCAAATATGATCATACTTAATTAAATTTGATTAACATGGTCATCATATTTTTTGGTAGGGGATTTATGCTCATCTAGGCTGGGGCTTTTTACCTGGTGTGTTGGGTCTATGGACAGGCCTAAAGGGTCCTTGTATCCCAAAAATTGTACAAAAAATTATGCAAGGATACCTTTTCCTAAAAAGATAATCCACAGTGTTCTTCTCATTTTTATTGTTGTCTGTGATAATGAGAAGATTAAAGAACCACTCATGTAGCCAAACCCCCATGGTTTGTGGATGGGGATACCATCACAGAGTTGGCTATTTGCCTTACTTACCGTAAAACACTGACTATGTTATTTAGCAAATATGTTTGAATGTGTTTCCTCATCTGTAAAATCCTGCAGAGTTGTGGTGACGATGAAGGAGACTCTGTAAATGGGTGAAGTCTCCCCTCCGTGAATGGCTGTTGTTACATGGGCTTTGAGACCACTGATTTTCAGGGGGCTACTTGTCCCTGAGGCCACAGGAGTCACTTCTCTCCTGGTCTGCTGTGCTCTCCGTGGAGGTGGGCTGGGGGCGTCTGCTGTAAGTGATGGAAATTGTATCCCTCAGGTACAGTGAGGTAAAAACAGAGGGGGAAAGGCTGAGCACGCCATGTAGTGGCCACACGCACGTCCTGTAACGTAGCTCATCAGATGGCTTTGCCAGCAAAGGGCGTCAGTGTGATCGATGTAGTTTCTAATCGCTGGTGGTCCACATCCAGCAGATGTTGACTCACCTCCCTGTTGTGCCTGCCCGGCCTCTGGGGCCTCCCGGCTCACGGGGGGCCCTGCCAGTTCATTAGCAGGAGCCCCTGTCTCCTCTGACTTGAAGGAGCTCCTAGGATAAGGCGAGTTGGATGAGGCAAGCAGCTGGCAGCCCAGTTTTAATCTCACCCTCTGTTGGATTCTGAAGGAAAATTCCTGTAAGCTTCTCCTCTGAGAAGCCTTTCCTGTCCGCAGGCCCCAGGAAATGTCCTCTTTTCCCCCTCCTGTCATGTATACCACGTGGATTGTTATTGCATGTTTATCTTTGTCTTGCTAATTTGTTTTTGTCTTGCTAAATTGTGTGTTGGCTGGTACCAAGCCTGGTTCATCTTTGTCCCCTCCAATTTCACTTTTCTTAAATGCAAGTCTTATCCTGTCAGTTTGCAACCTTTTGGGGGTGCTTGGGATGAAGTCCTTCCCCTGGCCCCCTCCTGCCTCTCCAGCCACGTCATCTGTGGACTCTCCCCGTGCTCTGGCCGTACCAGGCACCCCGAATTCCTCCAGGGTCATCCTCGTTACAACCTGTCTTTGCGCCAAATTGATTGGTGTGTGCGTGTTCTCTCATTGGAAGCTGTTCCTTGGATGCAGGGGCTCCATGTCCTGAATCTTTGCATTCGTTAGTGCTTGCGGCGCAGTAGGCTTTTGCCACGATTGGATTCTATGCTGGCATCCAGGGAAGTTCTCGACTGATGGGGTATTCAGGAAATACAGGATGGATCGATAACGTTGAACGTTGATAGGTTTCTGTCATCTGAGCCTACAACATCGCTAAAGAGGGACAGAGAGAACCAGTGTAAACAGTACATCATCCAGTAGGTCAGTCTTGATCCCTTAGCACTCCCCGTCCCCCCAGGTGTGCTGCTGCAGGAATTTTAGCGAGAAGTAACTGGGGTTGTGTTCAGTTATTCACACAGACTCCAAGTGTCATTTTGTTGTCCTTCATATAGGGCAGGATCAAAGGATATCAGGCGATCACAGACAGCAGTTTACACATTTTAATAGTCAGCCCACACCTTGACCTTCTTAACTCCATTGCTGGCTGCCTGTGCCAGACATCACCAGTCCAGGTACATCCTGTGTTAACAATCAAGAGGTCTCCATAAGGTCAGAGGGAACGCCCCAGGAAAGTCTTGATGGATATGAGTTTTGCATGAAGTTTTGAAAGTCGCAGGGGGACTTCCCTGGTGGCGCAGCGGTTAAGAATCCGCCTGCCAACGCAGGGGACACGGGTTCGAGCCCTGGTCTGGGAAGATCCCACAGGCCGCGGAGCAACTAAGCCCGTGTGCCGCAACTACTGAGCCTGAGCTCTAGAGCCCGTGAGCCACAACTACTGAGCCCACAAGCTACAACTGCTGAAGCCCGCATGCCTAGAGCCCGTGCTCTGCAGCAAGAGAAGCCACCGCAATGGGAAGTCTGCGCACCGCGACGAAAAGTAGCCCCCGCTCGCCGCAACTAGAGAAAGCCCTCGCGCACAGCAACGAAGACCCAGCGCAGCCAAAAATAAATAATTTATTTTAAAATAAAAAAGAAAGAAAGAAAGTAGGGGGAGCACAGAGTGTTGGAGAGTGGTGGAATGGCGATGGTGAAGCCCCAGGGGCAAGGCCATCTTTCCATGTGCCCGGCTTGAGCGGGGCCCTGAGGGCTTGTCAAATCGGGTGGGCGTTCTCATCAGACCCTTGGTGGTGGGTGCTCGTGTCTTACCAGAGACGATGCAGGTGCTCAGGTTAGGTTGCAAAAGCTGTCTCTATCATGTCAACTTGTGCAGGAGAAACTGGTGGAGAAAGACAGATTCTGATACCCTCAGTAGGCATGGAGAACCAAGGTAACTGAGCCGTTGGGGCTGACATTTCAGGTTTCTCTAGTTTGTTTATTCCTTGTGTTGTTGTTTTCTGATTATAAAGATAATATGAGCTTAGTTTAGACATTTAAAAAATTCAGAAAAGCATTAGAACGAAGTCACAGCCCGGCCAGACGCCACCCTCTGTGAGATGGGAGGGGCCGAGCTGCATTCTTGGTCTGAGGTCCTCCGGGCTGTGACCCTGGCCATTCGGAGCTTCTGCCTGGCCTAGGTATCTCCGCCACCACAGTCTGTCCCCTCCTCTGCGCAATGCCCCTCAAGGAGGGTACAACGATGCACGGAAAGCACCTGGCCTGCACCAGCCTCCGGGTGCCGAGCACCTGCTCTTTTATCACCACCTTAGCATTTTGATGTCCTTTCCTTTCGGCCTTTCTCTACATTTTACCTTTTACAAAATTGAGATGAAATACATAGTCTGTGTCCTGCCCTTTTTTACTTGGCATTCTATCCTGACCATGTTCCTACGTCATGATTTTAAAAGCTTACCTCATATTCCATTTTGTAGAGACACTGTTCTTTAACCATTTCCATTTTGTTGGAGCTTAATACATTTTCAGTCTATCCGTTGTTCTGTACATACATCTCTGATCACTTGATTATTTCTTTAGGATAGATTTCTAGAAGTGGGAGGGGATGGCAAAAAATGTTTTTAGAACTTTTAATGCAGATTACCAAATTGTGAATGGAAAGGTTTTTATCTGGGATGAGTCTAGAAATAAAGTGCTAAAAATGGTTTTCTCCCATGAGGTGTTCACAGGGTAGAGATCCTGTTGAGAAGTGGGGATTATCTTTGACTCCAGGAAATTGCTTTCCCAGGAGCTGTCTGCCGAGAGTTAGATCAGGTGATGTGCGGGGCTGACAGCTTGAGGGGAAGTGGCCTGGCCTCCTTGACACTGAGTCATACAGATTATCCTGACATTACAATTGCGGCTCACATTTGAATATTAATCCTCATCTGGGGGGGTCTTTATAAAGCTCTACTGCAGAGAACATATGTCTCTCCTAAACCGTGCCCTTGGCGGGGCTGTCTGTGTGGATGGTTGGCGTGTGCAGTGATGTGGATGAGTTTACCTCAGCCTGACCCCTGCCTGGCCAGGAGCGGGGGGTTGGAGGGTCCTGGCCAAGGCGAGCACCGTCAGGCTGCCTCCCCCTCCCCCTCCAACATGTACCCCCATTTGTCTCTGGTTAGGGCACTTGGACTTTGGATTGCCAGTGCGTGTGCTTGGCTGGAGGATTGTAGCACATTTCTGTTAGCCTAGAGCCGAGAATAGTGACTGTGTGGCGAGCAAATGAAGAAACGCTTCCTCGCCTGGTTGGGAGGACTTGCGCGGACCGGAGGCTGGAAAGCTGAGTTCTAGTTCTCGAACTGCTGCCAACTAGCTGTGTGAGCTTGAGCAAGTCAGTGCCCGCTCTGAGCTTTGGCGTCCTTGTCTGTAAAGGACCGGCTTTCTTTTCGGGATCCTTCGGACTGTAAAGACCCAGGAGCGGCCCCAGGTGGGTAGGACAGTGAGGCTGGTGCTGCCCTGAGATGGCTTTGCGTCGGGAGCTGGGTGCAGGCGGAGGCTCGAAGACTGAGAAAGTGTTCACAGCCTCTGAACACACAGGACTCCTTGCTGTTCCCCTGGGGTTGATACCTTCCTGTTCCTGCTCGTCTCTGTCTGGAAATTCCCAGCTGACCTTGGAGCCTCAGCTCAAACGTCCCCTTCTTGGCGTCTCTGAATCCTCAGCCCCAGCACATCACAGGCCATCGTGCACGGGTTGGTGCATCTGTCCTGAGACATGGGTCGCACTCGTCTCGTGTGCACCCAGCACACCATCACAGCCCGCTGCAGGCTGGCAGCGAGGAGCAGGCATCAGGTGGACTTAAAGCTGGCGGAGATGAGTTGGCCATGGGACCCTTCTTGTCCTTCGGCAGCACTGGGCAGGTGGCTGGCTCCCCCGCCGTGCTGTGGCCCATTGAGCAGGAGTAAAAAGGCTGCCTTTTCCCCATTTGGGTCCAACAATTTTGCTTGAACTATATGCACTGGGCCTTCTTCTTGGTATCAGGGTTTTTTTTGTTTTTTTTTTCTGTACGCGGGCCTCTCACCGCTGTGGCCTCTCCCGTTGCGGAGCATAGGCTCCGGACGCACAGGCCCAGCGGCCATGGCTCACGGGCCCAGCCGCTCCGCGGCATGTGGGATCTTCCCAGACCGGGGCACGAACCCGTGTCCCCTGCATCGGCAGGCGGACTCTCAGCCACTGCGCCACCAGGGCAGCCCGTATCCGTTTTTAAAAATGACATAATCAAGTAAACTAGAAGGCACACAACAAGGCCCAACCCTCACCTCTAAATGCAACGTGTGCACATGCTCGCTGGCTCCGTAGCAGAGTTTTCTGTTAGTCTTTCATTTCATCCCCTTGCATGGATTGGTGGAAGGTCTGACCTTTGTGTAGTGAGGTGTGGGAAATGGGAGGCTGTGGGATTAGAACTGGGGAGAAACGGGGTCTCATCTGCTGTGGTCTCAGCAACTCCGGTTCTCATTTTCCCAAGTCCCTCCCACATCAAAGATTCTTGGGTCTGGTTCATTAATAAGAACCAGAGTTAAAGATACAGTTGAATAAGGGGGAGGTGGGAGAGTGAGCTCTTTTTAGAAGAACAGTTTTGACAGTTCTGTAAATAAGAGATGATAGAGCCAGTTGGGATTCTTTCCAGAAAGTTTATTCCCTAGCCATTTATTTTAGGTTCCTATTTTAAATTTAGTTTTGGCTAAAGGAAAATAAAGATACTCAAGGACTTTCTAGTAGGAACATCTCAGACTTTGGGTGACGTGGAGCAGTAGGCCAGTCGGATACTGTGTAGTTATGGGGCGTTTACTGTCCTGACAGTGGGCACCAGGCAAGCTGTTACAGGGAGACACGGAGAGACACGGGGCTGTGGTCATTATCAAGAAGCTTCAAAGTTGTTTGCAAGAAGAGAAATTTGTCTTAGAAACTCCAACTAGATCAGCGTAAAGAGGTTCCCACTGACCTAAGCTGGGACAGTTTGAGCATCAGAAAACAGTGATCACAGTAGATCAAAATGATTTAAATATAAATACATGAGATGGCGGTGACGATGATCCAGAACACTCATTGATCACCACTGGGGTTGCTGGGATCAACACATTATTTTGCAGATTTAAAAGGGAAAGAGGGGCTTCCTTGGTGGCGCAGTGGTTGAGAGTCCGCCTGCCGATGCAGGGGACGCGGGTTCGTGCCCCGGTCTGGGAAGATCCCACATGCCGCGGAGCGGCTGGGCCCGTGAGCCATGGCCGCTGGGCCTGCGTGTCCGGAGCCTGTGCTCCGCGACGGGAGAGGCCACAGCGGTGAGAGGCCCACGTACCGCAAAAAAAAAAAAAAAGGGAAAGAATTTTTATAAAAAAACGTGACCGATACCATGTGGTCAGTTGAAAGGCCCAGAAGAAGGGATGAAAGGAAGTGCATCTGTCCTTCCTGGTGCCAGAACCGGAAGCCTCACTGGCTGTTTCTCCTCTGTGCTGGTTTGCTGGACTGCCCGTGGAGAGAAGGCAGGTTCCTCTCTCCAAGGTTGTCACAGGCTGGGGGCAGCCTGCGTGAACACAGGATGGATTTGACCCTTCCCCACCTTCTTCCAGCTGTGTGATCCTGAGCAAATCATTAAACCCCTCTGAACCCCACTTTACTCAACAGGTAGTAAGGACGATGCTTTGACACCTTATAGTCTTATTAAGTTTCATTGAACGAAAGGCTTGTAGGCCACCTCACGGCCTTTACTGAAGCTGATTCTCTCCCTCCTCCCTCTGGGTGCTCACCTAGAGCAGCTGTGAGGGTCCAGGATCATTTTGAAGGCAGTACTTGGCTCCCGAGGTGACTTTAGCCTCCGCATTCCTGTTTCTGTCTCCCAGGGGAGTGACATCAGCACCAGATGTCTGCTTGTGGCTGCCACACCCTTCCAAAACCACACTGGAATTGCCCACATCTTGACGACCAATTTTGAAATAGTTATAAAATAGCGTGTGGTTTGAAAGGAACTGCCCTTCACTGTTGACCACATGTTCTAGAATTATAAGTCGAACAAAATAGGTGTAACTGATCCACCTCTGAAATGGAATTTTAAAAATTTAAAACTTGGGTACTTTTGGTTTTGGCAAGGTAAGCTGTTTTTAGAAGGAAACACACATCAGTGTAGTAGAGTGGGGGACAGATGGGCGTCGGGATCAGACAGACTTGGGTTTGCACCACAGCTCTGCCACTTTCTGGCCCTGTTTCCTAGGACAGCTTACTTGATCTCCTTGAGTCCCAGTTTCCTTTCAGCATTGTGAGAAATAATGCATGTCATATATAAGTTGTTGTGAAGTCTAGAAAAAAACATATGGAAACCATTTGTGCTCAGTATAGATGACATCTGTGCTGCTGTTAACTATTGTCAGTTCTGGTGGGCGTGTATGTGTTGGGTGTGGTTGAACTGCCTATCCTCACCCACATTCTTTGATTCTTACCTTAACCCTGTGAGTATCTCCCAGCGGGGTCTTTGTCCTTCACGTGGCTGAGACAGCGCCAGAGGGAGTAAATACGTGTGTTACCAGGTCGTGCACGTTTACTGGGAGGCATAGGCTCGAAGCCCAGACCTTCTGAGGGCTCTTCCTGCTCTGCTGCCCCTTCGTCACGCTGTGTGTGTGTGTGTGTGTGTGTGTGTGTGTGTGTGTGTGTGTGTGTGTGTGTTTCTGCCTCAAGTCGTTTGCCGAGTATAGTTTCAGAAATACATTTAATGTATCCAGAACTTTCAGGCTCTTTTCTGGGATGTAAAAGATGATAATAATAATAGAAAGAAGGAAAAGGGCCTAAACAGTGAAATTAACGTTCTCTTGTGTTTGTTAGATCCACACGGGCATCCCCTAAGGCACCCGAATGCCCCCGGAAGTCGAGGGCAAAGTGCTTGCCTGGTAGGGTCGGTGGACACATGGTCCATGGATCCTGGGATCCGGCTCAGCCCCAGGGCCGCCTTCCGCAAGCACATGTCCCCTGTGTGCTCCGGTTGTCAGGCCCAGGCACCGGCACTGCCGACAGTGGTTTCGTTGCCCTGAGGAGTTGTTTGGGGCACTGCCAGGGGCTTTTCAGGATCTGTTCTTTGGCAAAGAAGCTGCAGCACTAAGGCTTTCTGTGGCCTCCTGGCAGCCCTGTGCCGTCCTCCTTGTGGGAGCAGAATTCTGAAGACGTGGGCAGCCTGAGGGGGGTGTGTGACCCTGCCCAGTGGAGTCCCCATGCAAGGTGACACGCCCGCCCGCCCGCACTGATGTGCCTGTACAGTCGTCGTGTTACATTTCTGATTGGAGTGATGAGGGAGCAGGAATCAAATGTCCATGCCAGGAAGTTGTTTCATTACAGACTGGCTGGATTCATTTAAAAATGCTTGACCCAGAAGTGAGGGAATCGTGTCCAGCCACATTGGCTCACCAGAATTACCTGTGTCCCCTTCCCACCCCAGCTTCTGACTCAGAGACGGGACTCCAGCTTCTACAGCTTGACAGAGATCCGTGTATGATTTCGACGTCCACCAGGGCCTGGGAACCACAGAGCTGGAGACCCGGAATCCGGGTTTTTCACATTTTAAGGTGCTGCTTTGAAGCTTGATGATGGTCATATATACCTTCAGATGGATGACCAGCTTTTGCTTTTCCTGATCAAACGACATGCGTCTTGTCTTACTTATATTTCAAGCACAAAGATGAATAAAACTTAGTCCCTACCCTGGAAGCACTTCCAGTGTGCTGGGAACCACGCTTACCAGTTGGACATTTGGAATGTAACACTCTGAGTGCAAGTCCAGAAAGGTGCCGGGGACGTGGGGCAGAGGCAAGGAAAGACCCCCAGGCAGAGGACGTGTCACGGGCAGCGGCGCCCTGGCCTGTGGCCTGTGCTCTGAGGACCGTGGCTTTTCCGGTGTTGAAAGGAGAAGCTAGGGCATGCGGCTGGGTGAGCGTCACGCCAGCGGCTGGGTTCCAGCAGAGGACTGGGTCTGTTCTGTGTCTCCCGCCAGCGTGTGGGCTACGGAGGAGTCCTAGGAGATGGGGAAGCGTGGGCGTCCCCGGGGGTCTCACCCCGGGAGCTGGAGGCTGTGGCACTCGTGCGAGGCGCTCTCCCTCCTGGTCCTTGCGCTCGTTCTTTGGGATCTGTCGCTGGCACCACGGGTGGTTGTCAGGACAGCAGAGTTATTTCTGTTCGCGGTGTGACTTGGCTTTTCTCAGATTTTCAGGCTGTAAATGTGTTCGATTTTATCCACAAGTAAGAAACTGGTGGGGGGCAGGGCTAGAGTGGTTGAGGCCTTAACAGCACCTCTCCCGTTGCTGTTGCAGCGCACGTGGAAAACGAAGAGCAGTACACCCAGGCTCTGGAGAAGTTCGGGGGCAACTGCGTGTGCAGAGATGACCCGGACCTGGGAAGCGCCTTCCTGAAGTTCTCAGTGTTTACAAAGGAGTTGACGGCGCTTTTCAAAAACCTGGTAAGTGTCATGATCGTGTGCAGCGCACGGGCAGCGTGGGAGGGGCCCGAAGTTGCTCTAGCTGGGAAGGTAGCTCCCTAGACGGTAATGAAGGTTTGTTTGCTACACGAGGAATATGTTTCATAGCTCCTGTGGTACCGAAAAGAATTGTATTTCCTGTACGCGTGAGGTCCCTTTGGAGTAAATTTTTAGAATTGTGATTTTTACTCTCACAAGACTTTCAAATTTAACTCGGCATTTTGAAGCTGTGCAGCTGAGGCACAAAATGGGTAAATGCATTTGTCCTCCTAAGGGCCTCTGACTTCAATTTTCAATAGTTCCTAAACTGTATAGAATAGTCTGTTTCGGGTAATTATAGTAGGTATTTAAACTTAACAATATTGCATAAATATGTTTCAGACCCGTCTTACACAGCAAGGTAACCTATAATCAGAGCACAGAAATTACCGTGAATATTTAAAGGCCTTTTATGCCCTCACAGGCAGAGCCTAAGAAAAGTCTCACTTTTTAAGTGAGTGGAGATACGGACTGAGTACTTCTTGCCTGCGGTAGGTGCTTGGTAACGTGGGTGAATGGACTCTTCCTTGCACTTGGCAGCGCTGTGCCGTCCTCACTGTGGGAGCAGAATTCTGAAGAATTGAGCAGAGAGGGGGTTTGGGACCCTGCTGAGCGGTTTCTTCCACGAGGGGAATGTACGTCGGGATGGTCCCGGCATGTCTTTCCTGTTTTTCTCCCCCAGCTTCTCCCAAAGGTCGTGGACAAGCAGACCAGGTCAAGAACTCAATAATGCTTTCTGTGTAGGTCGCAAACAACAGTGTCTTTTTCATTTCTCCTGTCAGCAAGCTTATAACAAGTGAAAAAATAGCTCATCATTCTTGAAGCGGTGATGATGGCGGGTCTGTCAGTCTGCTTGTAGAAGGGCAGGAGCAAGGGACACATGTATGAGTTAATAAGGAGGAAGGGAAAGAACCGGATCATGAAGGCTCTCGGTCTCCCTCCCTGTCTTCACTTGTAAAGTGTTTCATTTGGAAGTAGTAAATATAAAAAGCCGTTGCTGTGCTTAAGTTTTTTACTCGGGTTAATTTGGAATCTCTTGGGGCCTTTGTCAGGTTTGTCACCCGTTTATTGCTGCCCCAAACAGGCTGACAGCATGCAGGGCACACAGTGGAGCCCAGCCCCTTTCCAGCCCCACTGCCCAGACACTGGCTCACGGCTTGTTAGGGCCTCACCACTGAGTCACAGTGGAGCTTTTTTTTTTTTTTTTAAACTGGGGAAGCTGCACGGTCCTGGGGAAGATCTATAGATGCTGACGTGTCAGGGGTCGTCTAGTGTAAAATCAGCCCACCGCCTCATCTCCCAGACCCTGGGCGGGGGGGCGGGGGGTAAGCCCCTTCCTCGCCCCCTGAGCTGCCAGCCAGCTGCTTCGTGCCTCTCTCTTAAATATGAATGAATGGCCTCCAGAAAGAAAGAGACCAAAATAAACAGAAGAAAGAACTTGGGGAAAACAGAGACAATGCAGAGAGCAGAAGAAAACTTTAAAGAAATTATACTTAATTCCTCAGAGAAATCAGAAGAGAGAATGGGATGAAGCTTGTCGTTAAAAAAGGGGAGAGACAATCAATATAAGAAAATATAAAATTGGAAATCCGATGAGAAGTGTTAGAGTAAAAGAAATCTCTCAGAAAATAGATCAAAAGGACCAAAAAAGACAAAAGAGTGGGAAATAGATGAAAGACGAGTCAGGGATTAATTCTCAAGGTCCAGTATCCAACTGACAGGCGTTTTCAGAAAGAGAGAATAGGAAACAGAGGAGGATGCCGTGAATGCAACAGAACAAAAGATGGTTCCTGAGACTGAAGGATTTTCATCTCCAGATGGGAGGGCCCAGGACAGTAAGGGAAAAGGACCTGCCCCAAGGCACCCCCCTGTGAAATTGCAAAAGATCTTAACCGCTTTCAGAAAGCACACGGAGGATTAAGCATCACAATGCCATCGGTGTCTCAGCGGGTGACCCTGAAAACTTGAAGGCCCGGAGCATTGCCACTAAAATCCCAAGGAACGTAATTCTAACCTGGAATGAGACCCACCACCTGAGCATGAAATTCGAATTAGAGATGTTTCAGCCGCCTAAGGCTCCAGACGGTTTGCTCCCAAGCATCATTCCTGTGGAACTCCTAAGGGTTGTGCTTTAGCGGCATGAAGAGGGAAGCCAAGAAAGAGGAAGACGTGTGAGTCAGGGAACAGGATCCAGCCAGAAAGAAAGCAGTGAAAGGGGTCCCAGGGGGCTGGCAGAGGGAAGCCCTAGCACGGCGACTGAGCAGGCAGCCTGGAGACAGAGGCACGGGAGGCCAGGGTCACCCCTCCCCAGCCAGCTCTTGTATCTTCATTCAGCTGATCTCCACTCAGGTTTTCTCAGCTGTAAGATGGAGATGATAACGCCACGCCTGGTGTTGGAAGCAGTACAGCCAGTTGCTTTTACACACCTTAGCTTATTTAACCCTTGTAACGATCCCATGAGGTGAATCAGCGTTGTCCCCACTTTGTAGATTAGGTAACTGAGGCCCCGGTGGTTTAAAGGGCTAACCTCTCTCGGGACAGGTCTGAGCCCTTGCCAACTTTTGGACGTGCGCCTCCAGGTGTGGAAGGGCCCCGCCTGCGTCGCTCCACGTGGTGGAATCCTACTCGAAGTAGCTTGTCCTCAGTTTTAACATGAGCAGCTGCACAGTTAGACAAAAGCAGCCCCTTCATTTCTTGATTTTCCGCAAAACTAAAAGCAGAGCAGGGCCTGGACATTGTGATGGGCACATTGGCCACTGCCCCATGGCTCTGCCACTTTGGGCACATCAGAAATCCCCTCCAGGCCTCGCTGTCCTCCCCCTTCCTACAGTGAGGGACTTACCCACAGCCGTCACTTCCTGAGCACGCGCGGCACTGTCAGCACTGTGCACTGGTTCTTCCTCGTTCACTGAGTCCTCCTGTCAGCTGCACTAGATCCCTCACGTTACCTCCGTCTCAGATGGGGCTCGTAGCCGGCAAGGGACAGGTTAGGAGTCACATCTGGGTCTTAAAACTCCAATCCCATGCTCTTTGCACTGTGGTATTTAAAGGATTTAAGGCCCCTTGTCAACTCCTTGGGGGAAAAAGGGGGCAGAACGGAAGGGAAGGCAATGCCGGGTAAAGTGCAGCGTAAAGAGAGATGCCCAGCGGGCCGGACTGCTGCAGCCACGAGCTGCCAGACACCTCGGTTTCCTCACCTAAAACAGTGTGAGAAAACCATTCCCGCCTCACCGGCCAGCATCAGGGTGACAGGGATAAGCGGGAATTAGAAATGCCACCCCACAGGTGACATTTCAGTGTCGTTATGGTCGGGTAGCTTACTAAAGCCCGGAAGACAGTAGCTCTGAGTCCACGCGCATGACTGTAGTTTCTGCTTGTACTTTATGGAGTTAGGGTTTTTGATCCTGTTTCCCAGCAAATACCTTATTTGTGCCCAAATTCATGTTCACCAGGCCGGGCTTTCCAGGCCAGGGCTGGTGTTGAAGATCTGCAGCTGTAAGGACGCCAAGTGGCTGCTTCTAAGAAGCTGTCGCCGAGAGTGAGTTGCTTATAGGAGAATTCTCCTTTTTTGGTATTTTGTATACCATTCTTACTCCTATTTTTGGTCACATCTGTCCTATCTCTTATTTTTAAAGCCTTGCTTTTGCTTTTCCTCAGGCATTCAAAAAACATTTCAGTTCTGCATGGCCAAGACTCTCAATCCTACCTCTTGCCTAGAAAGAATAATAATTACCACCTACCTGCTCTTCAGCATGAAAGAATGTTTATAAAGCAGTTGGACCGTCTCCAAAGAAAGGCCAGCTTAATATAAAGTGAGATTTTGTTACTAAAGGGTGAGATTCTCACCTTCAGAGAGTCTGTGAATTCCTCTGCGGTAATGCAGGATAAAGGGAAAAACAAGGCAGCTCCAGAAATGTAACATGTGTGAAATTAGGCTGGTTATAAAGTCAGGCCAGTCTCCTCGGTTCTTTTCCTCTTACCAGGAATTTGAGGTGGTTGTGAGAATCCTGGAAAGATTTTCCAGGGCCACTTCTGTGTTAAGAAGTGGCCTTTTAAAGAACGGTTGCATGAAAGCACATTCCTGAAAGGTCATTTACAGGTATGTCATCTCCGTCTCTGGTTTCAGAGAATCGCTTGTGAGATATGTACTCTTGGTCCATAGAACCTGCTCCAGGTGAGGGCAGGGGCCGGCGGAGGCTCAGCCCAGGACGGAGTTCCAGGGCGAGAGCCGAGAGTGGCCCTGGGGTTGAGGAATTTCACTTCACTCACCCGGAAAGAAGAACCTGAAAGTCCCACTGACCAGCGTGCACAGAAGTCATGGTTTTTTTCGTTTGTTTGTTTTTCCTTTACACAAGTGATTGGAGTTAGAAGACATTATAGCCAAAGAGTGAAGAGCTAGTCAGGTTGTTGAGGAGAGTGTGGCTTTGTCCCTGTGATGTGCGCAGGGCCTGGCGGGGAGGCCTGCCCACCTGCTGGTTGGTAATATGGTGGCGCTCTCTTCCCAGCACCCTCGGGTCGGTCGACAGGAGCTGATTCCCCACGTTAATAAAGCTCATCGCGTTGCTTAGCGTAGAGCTCTCTGTAGCAGAGGTCCTCACCCTCGGTGCTCCCGTAAACTTTCTTCTCTTTCCACTTCTTCTATTGAAAATGTCCGATATTTTAAAATGTATTACATTCTTTCTTTTAAAGCAGTTTTTAATTGAAGTAGAGTTAACTTACAATGCTGTGTTAGCTTCAGTTATAGCAAAGTGATTCGGTTATACATATATCTATTCTTTTTCAGATTCTTTTCCATGAGTAGAGCTCCCTGTGCTGTACAGTAGGTCCTTGTTTATCTTATGTATAGCATTGTGTATCCGTTAACCCCCAATTCCTAATCTGTTCCTCGACCCCTACCCCCTGTCACTCTCCCCTCTGTAAGTTTGCTTTCTATGTCTGTGAGTCTGTTTCTGTTTAAAAATGTCTTACATTCTTTCTTATTCAGCATGGGCACTGGTCATATTTTATCTTCTGGGGAGGAAGGCTTACCGTTGTTTGGGGCATAAATTAAGGGGCAGCACTGAAATCTAGAGAAACTGTTGGTGCCTGGTACCTGCAGTGTGGGAGTACCTGCCCCTAGATTGGTGCCAGACCGTCGGCTTTCCCATTTTCAACATTTACTTTTTAATATTTTGACACCCTTCTCCCTGCTAATTGCTGGCTTCTACCGCTCTTGGTGCCTTGTTCCGCAGCGCTGTGAGCTGGAGGACGCGATGACCAGCTTGTTAGGCTTGTACGCAGAGCAGGAGTCTGTAAGCTTTGAGTGAGGAGCGCTTGAGGGCTGGGCCTTCTCTAGGGGAACAGAGTTCCTGGATGGACCTACTGACAATTACTTTGGACGCCTAGAAATCTCTGCCACCAGTTGTTTAATCTGGCCTAATGCATGGCTGGAAATGCTCTGAGACTCACAAGGCTTCAACACCGCAAGCTGCTTCCTACACTCAGAGATCCTTGACCAAAATGAAAGCACGTCCTTAGTTTGACCAAAACGACAAAAGCAGTAAGGCTACTGTCAGAGCCCTGTGTTTGGTTGTAGCACAGCCACGACTGTGTGTAAATTGTACCTTGATACTATTTTTTTTGGGAAAGGCAGTGCCACCTCATTGTAACCGCTGTGGTGCACTGGCTCCCTGAGGTCAGAGAAAGTGGGAAAAGCCATGGGGGAGAGGACAGGGTGGGAACAAGGCCTTGGGCCCAGGAGGAGAGCTCAGCTGAGAAGAGTGACTGATCGCCTGCTGGGGGTGGCCCGGCTCTCTGGGCAGCAGGGCAGTAAGCGCTCATTGCTCCCGTCTGGGCCACTTTTATTAGGATGCTGTGTGTGCTAGGAAGACCCCAGGACAAACACCACGGAGCCCCAAGGGCGCGGCCCTGGAAGGTGGGGCGGTGACTCTCCCGCGGCCTTGGGTGCTTGGGTCCTGGGTGGGGGTGGGTTGGGGGCCTGTGGGCCACCACAGGGTCCATCTGCATCTAAGCTCCTGGCAAAGTTTGCGAGCACATTCCTGGCACTTGCCTTTAACAGCTTGTCAAGTGCGTGGAGGACGTGCTGTTACAGGATAACCATTTGAAAGCATTAGCAAATTCAAACCAGGGCTTGTGTTTGCTTTCTTCTGTCACCGTGTATTCTCTCACTTGCTGGCTCTTAAAAGAACAACTGCCACGATGTAGGGCACCTCAACTTTAAAATCTTTTGCCAAACCCGAGGGATGCTGTGTGGACAGGCTGGAGTAGGGGGTGTGAGTGAAGGCGGAGGGTCCGCCGCACCCGGAAGGCAGAGGAGCAGGAGGGGGGCGGCTGATGAGTGCTGTTGGCCTCGGTGCCGGGGACGCCACAGTGACTCTGCCGTGCAGGCAGGGGACAGTACAGTAGCAGAAGGAGAGACGCGCGGCGGGAGTTCGCTGCTCCAGGGGCAGGCTGCTGGTGGAAGTCGCAAGGGAAGGTTTCTGTGATGGGAGACACTGGCGCCTACTTCTAGGCCCCGGGGGAAGGGGCTGGGGGCTGGAGGAGTTGATGGCCCCAAAGAGAGGGGGCTGGGAGCTGGGGGGCTCGGCGTCCTGGGTCTCCTCCTGTTGGTCATTGGTCATCGGCTCAGCCAGGACTCAGGCCCCTGCCTCCCTGGGACCTGGAGATAAATTCCAGGTCCAGCCTCTCTGGGTGCATTTCCCTTTGGGAATTTCCACTGTTTGTTAGTCATTCCTTAAAATCTAAAACTTGACAAACAACATCAATACCTGTATAGTCCCGAGTCTGGTTTACAGAGCACTTGGACGTAGTTTGTTTCATTTGCCTCCCTAGGGTCCTAGTCTTGCCTTGCCCTCAGGTGGAGTCATCTGGGGCCTCGTAGAAATGCAGGCTCCCGGGCCCTTGTCCCCTAGGCCTGCTGAAGCAGAATCTCCATTTCCCCAGGGCACGAGTCAGCCCATTAAAGTCTGAGAAGCGTTGCCCTAGAGCAGAGGTGGACCGGGAGCCCCAGCAGGACCCGGACCTTGTGAAAAGGCCACACCCACACCTACTTAAAGGCGATTCCCAGCTTCGCGCCGGGAGGGTTGCTAGAACCCTCCCTGTTGGGAGCCGTTTCCCAGAGTTCCTGATCCATTCGCATTTCTAATCAGTTCCCTGGTGACACTGACCTCGTTGGTCTGGAACCAGCAGCCGCTTCTGACTCCTCCCCTGGGGAGCCTGAGGCCAGGGCTCCGGGGCCTGGCTGAGGACACAAGTATCCACCCTCGAATTCTCGGAGGCAGTGGATTCGGAAAGCTGCTTTCGTTTTCGGGGTGGCTTCACTAAGCATTTTACCATCATGGGGGTTTCAGAAGAAGCTGTGGATTGATGAATCCTGGGCCCTTCTGTGCTGGCCCCCAGAAAACGCGGCTTTTCCAGACGGTTGCAAGTAGGCTGCGGTGTGTGGTTTCATCATCCGTTCTCCAGTGGAAGAGGGTCACTATTTTCTCTCCACTTAGAACCTGAAAGATCAAAGCTGTGTGACTGCCAGAGACACAGCGTTAAAGGCAGAAACCAGGTCAGCTGTTTCCCCTCTTTCTTGTGGTGTGAAAGTTGCCAGTGTTTTTGGCAGCTGCCCAGTTTTGATCTTTCAGTTTGTGTTAAACACTCAAGATCTGCGTGGGCTCCCCCGTCTCCTTTGATTAAACAAACCATCAGAGTGACCCTGGTGCCGAAGAACCAGGCCTGGGAGCACGTGTTCACGAGGGCCCCATGTGAGAGCAAGACCGTGTGTGTGTGTGTGTGTGTGTGTGTGTGTGCGTGTGTGTGTGCACGCGCGCGCGCGCACGCCATAGGCCTTGGCGGTGTTGTCGCCGGCCCCCGGGGAGAACTCACTAAAAATGAAAGTGAGCTAGATGGTTTTCCTTTGCAAAGTGTTTCCCTGTACGTCCTGATGTAGATGGTACCTCCAGTCTCACAGCCTGCCCCGCTCCGGCCGTGGGTCACGTGTGAGTAGCACTGACCGCTCTGGAGGCCGGTTGCCTATGGCAGTGAAATGATTGGAAGGGCTCTGGCCTCATTCTCAGCTCAGCTGCTGCTTAGTTGTGGGATCTGGGGGCAAAGTGGGTGGCTTAACCCTCCCTCTGTTTCCATTTCTGTAAAACGGGGGTAACACCGACTTCTCAAAGCACTTGTGAGCCTTACATGCGATTAAGTGGCCCTGAGCCATTTAGTGATTTATTCAGGCCACTTCACCTGGGACCTTCTGCTTCTCCAAAAGATTTTCTGTCTGGATGTTCGTTCTTTCAGATAAGCAGCCTTCAGGAAGAACATAGAAAACTGTGCTTTGACCCTGCCAGGTGCCTGCCTCGGGGCCTTTGTGTTAGGAATTCCCTCTGCCGGGAATGCTCTTCCACCAGGCTTTCATGGGGCTAGCTGCCTTGCTTCCTTCATACTCTGCTCCACGTCACCTTTTGAAGAGGCCTTCCTGGTCACCATTGGAGAGTCCCATCCCACAAGTAATCAGAGCAGCCTTATATGTAAGATTTGTAGTAGCCCCCAAACTGGAAAGAACTCAAAAGCCTGTCAGCAGTTGTCTGGATAAGCCAGGTGATGGACAGCTGTTCAGCAAGAAACGAGAATGAGCCGTTGCTGCAGCAGCACGGATGGATCTCAAAGCGAGTGTGAAAGAAGCCGATAAAGAGCAGTGCGTGCCGTAGAATTCCATGTATAGAAAGTCCTAGAAAATGTAGATTATTCTGTGGTGACGGACGCAGATCAGCGGTTTCCTGGGGACCGGAGATTGGGGAGTGAGCAGCTGGGAGGTGGGAATTGCAAAAGGGTGCAAAGAAGCTTCTGGGGGTGATGGCTACGTTCACTGTCTGGATTTGGGCGATGGTTTTGTGGGTGTATGCATGTGCTATGACTTATCAAATTGTGCACTTTGAATATGGGCAGGTTATTGTACATCAGTTACACCTTCAGAGATGCTTAAAAATTTTTTTAGGCTACTCGTCTGAAGCATTGCTGTCCACCAGAACTTTTTTTTTTTTTTTTTTTTTTTTGCGGTACGCGGGCCTCTCACTGCTGTGGCCTCTCCCGTCGCGGAGCACAGGCTCCAGACACACAGGATCAGCGGCCATGGCTCACGGGCCCAACCGCTCTGCGGCATATGAGATCTTCCCGGACCGGGGCACGAACCCGTGTCCCCTGCATCGGCAGGCGGACTCTCAGCCACTGCGCCACCAGGGAAGTGCCACCAGGGAAGCCCCATCAGAACTTTTTGCTTTGATGGAAATGGTCTGCATCTGCTGTATCCAGTATGAGAAGCCGCTCAGCACACATGGCTCTCGGGCACCTGAAATAACGCTAGCGCAACTGAGGAATTCAGTTTCCAACTTGATTTCATTGTAATCCATTTACATCTGAATGGGCACATGTATCTAGTGTCTGTCATACTGGACTGCACAGGCGTAAAGCCTTACCTGCTGCTATAACACCCCCGGCGGTGCCACGCACACGCACAATCCTGGGTCTCAGGCTCCAGCTCCTGGAGAAGACTCGAAGCTTCCGCAGGTGCTGGCTGTTTCCCAGGTACACATCCTTGGCTAATGCCGAAGCCTCCGCTAAGAATGCCCTTAATTGAAGCAGTGAGGTCTGAGGTCTTTTTGCAGCTCTCCGCCCCCTGGCACGGAGGTGCTGCCAGTGCCTGTGCCCACATGAGCAGGTGTTTGCCCTTCTTTGAGGTCTTGATTTTACCTCTGACTCTGTGATAGAGCAGCATTTGCCCAAGTTAAAAAGAAAAAAACCCTGCAGATCCCAGCGTTCTGTCTCTGGTTCCTCATAAATTAGGCATATTAAAATAAACTTAACGACACAGGTGCATTTCAGGTAAGGCTCTTCGGCCATGTTTTATATATGGTCTTTTAGGAAAAGCTGACTATCCCCACAGAGGGTTGGACACTATTAAGGGTTTTTGAGGAGAGCCCTGGGAAGACCTGGTCTTTTCTAGACTCCTGAGCCTGGAGCTGGGAAGATTCTGCCCAGCAGCCTTTCTGTTTTGAGTCTATCTTCTCTTTGCTGCTCCTTGAAAATAGAGCACTCTGATACAAAAATCCTGTCTAGGTTCAGGCTTCTCGACAGATCCCCAGCCAAGGAGAAGGCAGCACTGGGGTTCCTGGGGGTCAGGCTGGAACCAGGGGCGGAGCTCTGGCTGGATCGGCAGCTGCCGGTAACCGGTGGCAGAGCCGAAGGAGCCGCCGAGACACTGACCCTGTGGGCAGGGGGAGCGTCACGGGGAAGGGGGGAAAGATTTTTAGAGAGTGTGGCAGTGGCAAAGCTCGCGGGTCAAGGAGTTTTAAGACCCCCTCTCCCCCGCAAAAAATATAATAATTAGGAAGACCCATGTGGAAAGATGGCTATTGCCTGGCGATATTCGCCCACCCCTGCCCCATCTCCTGGTCTGTCTTTGTTTGCTAATCATCTATGACGTTACGCAGGCTGCTCGCCATCTCTGATAGCCTTGTCTGCCTGTCTCCCCAAGACTGAATCATTCTCCTTCTGAGATTACACACATTGGACTACTTGTCAACTCATCTTGTCAGACATATCCAGGTGAACCCAGGAAAAGGGAAGACAGAGCAGGGAGGGCTGTGACTACAGACTGTCTGTGTGCCACTGGTATTAGATCCATACTTACTGGCAGCAATTAAGAGTAATAATTTGTATTCAGATCATGCTTGGGGTTTCGAAAAGCCATTTTACTTCATATACTTGTTAAAAGCAAGTCAGAGGATAAGAGAAAGCCCAATGCTTGCTTGGTGCTAAGGGAAATATTCTAGTTGGGTGACCCAGGGGTAACTTAATTCTTCCCAGCGATCATAACAGTTTTATTGCTCGTAAATCGAGGCTGGAGCTGCTGAGCACAACGTGTGTGCAGTGATCTCCTGGCTGTGGTTTTCATCTCTCACGGCCAGAATGGAGATGGTTCGTTCAGCTGTGGGCCTGAGGCTGCTGGGCGGCCCCAGTACAGGCAGGCAGAGGGAGACCCAGAGCGAGCCCATCCTTCCTGCCGCAGGGCGCTCTTGCTGAGACAGGACATCTGGGCACCAGCCCATGGTTCAGGGCCCAGGCAGAGACGAGGGCCAGTCATTTCCTGGACGCTCACCCTGAGTCAGAACGCGTGTGTGCTGCGCGGGTTCCGTACAAGAGCAGGAAAAGGCAGAGGGCGGGCGGAGGCTGGTGCCAGGAGTGGAGGGGCTTTGTTAGGAAGCCCGCTGACGGGGACGCTGTGCATGTTTGTAATAATTTCTTAAAAAAAAAAAGCCTTATAAGGTATATTTTATATATCATAAAACTCACCCATTTCAATTCTACAAGTCATTGATATCTAGTAGCTTTACCAAGAGATGCAACCATCACCTTAAACCAGTTTGGGGACATTTTCTTCCCCCCAGTAAGGTCCCTCCTGTCCCCTCACAGTTAATCCCCATTCCCACCCCCAGCCCCAGGCAACCGCCGATCTCCTTTCTGTCTCTTTTGCAATCATTTAGCTAATTAGTTTCTGATTAGAGGAGTAGTAGTTTCTTATTTTAGATCACTTGAGTAGCCCCCCGGAAAGAGAAATGGATGGAATGGAGGCCAGAATCCCCTTGGTGGGATTCTCTTCCAGCTGCTCTTTTTAGCTCTTATCTTCTGCCTCCCCCGCCGCTCCCCTGGCTGATGTGCTCCCACTTCTCCACTGTTCCTGTGCCTGGACACCCTCCACCCCATCTTGCAAGACGTAATTCTCCCTGTCGTTGAAGGTCTATCTCACATGACCTCAATCAGCAAACATCTCCCTGGTGTCCAGACTGGAAATAATTTTCTCTTCTCAGAAACTCAGTGGTGTTTTATTTCTGGCTCGTAGAGTTTCCACATGGCACTTTACTTACTTAAATATGTGCTTTGGGGCTTCCCTGGTGGCGCAGTGGTTGAGGGTCCGCCTGCTGATGCAGGGGACGTGGGTTCGTGTCCCGGTCCGGGAAGATCCCACATGCTGCGGAGCGGCTGGGCCCGTGAGCCATGGCCGCTGAGCCTGCTCGTCGGGAGCCTGTGCTCCTCAACGGGAGAGGCCACAGCAGTGAGAGGCCCGCGTACTGCAAAAAAAAAAAAAAAAAAAAAAGTGCTTTATCTGCCTTATTAAACGGTGAGTTCGTGAGGACTGAGGTTCTGTCTAATGCATCTTTGTCTCCTAAGTCCTCTTACCCACCCAGTTTCATCTCCTGTCGCTCCCTGAGGGCCCCGTGTGCCTCCTTTGTGGCAGTCATCACAGTTTTGACGGCTGTTTAATGTCGTGCTCACCCTGTGTCCAGTGTCCAGCATGACAGCAGCCTGGCCCAGTGTCTGGATGTCCTTAGGTTTTCACTCTTCTGGATGCCAGAGCTTAGTTTACCTCCTCTTACCTACTACCTGTCGTCACTACCTGAGTTCTTATTTGAATTAAGTAACAAAAAGTCGTCTTTTTTTTTGGCCTTGCCACACGGCTTGTGAGATTTTAGCTCTCCGACCAGGGATTGAACCCAGCCCCTCGGCAGTGAGAGTGCAGAGTCTTAACCACTGACCCACTAGGGAAGTCCCGATAACAAGTAGTCTTAAAATAGATGTGTAAACCAAGTTCTGGGTGATGTGCTTCTCCCCTGCTACAGAGGGTTTTGTTTTTCTCGCTCATTCATGCATACACTCACACGTAATACACCTCTCATAAAAACATACTAGAGTTCTTCCTAGGAATACAGTTTTTAATCTGCAAGCACCTTATTCTTTTTTCCTCCAACCTCCCATATATCTGGGTCGCTCTGGTGCCTTTGGCTCAGCCTCCCACCCTGAGCAGCTCTGACCACCGCCCCTCCCCCCCTTGGGCTGCTCCTGCCGTCTTGCACGTGACTTGTCCAGGGTGGCGCTGCCTTGGCTCCCCTCTGGGCAGCATTGAGGACTGACCGGACTGCAGCCATGGCTCTGCGATCAAGTGGATGAAAGGGCAGAGTCTCGCGGCTCAGGAACTGACCGGTCACCTGCTTCCCAAGCCCAGGTCAGCCCGCCTGACTGCTTAAAGCTGTAGTCGTTGTTTCTTTCCCCCAGGAGCCGCTGGTATCTGTACAGGTGAAACATGCTGCATGTGGTGTGTCGCAGGCTTTCTGTTTCATTCTTGTGTATATGTTTATTCTTCCTCTGAGGTGAGAAGCATCATGTTTACATCTGTAGCCAGCTTACTGCTGTCTGTAAAATAGGTACTCAGTAAATACAGGATGAATGAATTCATGAATTCACACATTAGTTATATGATGTTTAAAGCTATTAATGTATCTCTAGATTCTGTCTCTTATGCATTAGATGCTCAGAAACATACTTAGGTAACTTGATTCACTCAGCCATTGCCACGCTCTGTGTTGAGTGCTGTAGCGAATAGAAAAACTTGAAGCCGCCCCTTGGGATTCGTGGCGTGAGCTTGATAAGACAAATGTAGGGTAGAACCTGTCAAGTCCTTTAAGAAATTTTTTTAAAAAGAAAATATCGGAGGATTTGGAGAGGGAGGGGTCACTTCCTGCTGAGAGGTTGGGATGTTGTTGGAAGAGGTAGCATCTGAGAAATTCCTGGTGGATGGGAAGGCTTTGAACAGCGGATACTGAGATGAAACGTGGCAGATGAGGTTGGACTGTGAGGGTCCAGATGCGGGAGCAGGTTTAGTGTTTATCAGGGACACAACGCCAGAGAAATCCAACAACTGCGTAGGAGGGGTTGGGACGGGCAGAGACTGGGAGGCGGTGGCCAGGAGCAGGGGAAGCGGTGCCTCAGTCCAGACGAGGGGCAGTGAGGCCACTGAGGGGCAGGGCGGTGAGAAGGCCAGAGGGAGCTCCTGGGCGAGCAGCGGGTCAGAGGGCTGGAGCCCAGGAGGAGAGCGCCGCTAGCAGGGAGTGAGGGGCGGCGGCGGCGGGACAGGGGGGCCGAGGAGGCGGGGGTGGGTACGTTCTCGCAGCGGTGGGAACGAGGGGCGCGTGTGGGGACGGAGCCCCCCACGGCTCAGCGGAAGCCCAGGTGTGCTCGCGCCAGGGGTGAGTCACCTGCACGGCCTGTCTCCATCCCTTCCCGTCACCCACGGGACCTCGCCTTAAACTCAGCTTTTCCGTATTTACAGCTTAACTCTTGAGGCTAATCCTAGCACGTCATAGCTGATGACACCGTGCCTCTGCCGGGTGCATGACACACGTTGAGCTGTCTAAGCGCCAGACAGAAGTTACCCCAGAAGGCATTTCTGAAATGACTGACAGTCATTAACTGACCATTTATTTGGCAGGAAAGGTGGTTGGTGCAGGCGTTCTTACACACCTTACCAGTATTTTTCAAGTAAATTTCTTTCTCCGTTTTGAAATTTCATATCCTGAATAGTGCATGGAAATCAGATCCCATATTGCCCTAAAAGTTGTGCCTGTGTTGGGTCTTCCCAGTCAAGGTAATTCTGCTAAAAATAAAATTCTCCTTTGCTCGATTGTAAGAAGGAATGCACAAGGTTCCAAAGTCCATACTCCTGTCTCTGTCCTTTTGTGGTCCCGTAATTTCGGCACGTGTCACCAAAGTGACACATGCGCACAGCCCCAGAAGGCTGCGTGCCACTTGTGCTGACTTAGGGAGAGAGAGCCTGGGGAGGTGAGAAAGTAGAGCCTCAGCTTATTTTCTCACTGGGGAGGGACTCCTGTCGGGTTCAGAAGCTGGGGAGTCTGTGCGTCGAGGTTCTTGCTCACTGAAGCTTTGTGTCTTTAAGCTGTGGCTCAAAGCTCAACGGCCGGCGGGGACGGGCCTGCTTGGCGTGAGCACGCCCAAGTGTGTCAGGAGCGTCTGGTTCTCCGCATTTAATCTGTGGTGACAACTTGCTAAGCCACCATCTTTTGCCTTCTTGCTTCAGGGAGAATAGGGGACCTTAAGACCACTTGTCCCTCCTTTTCCCTTTCTCATCTGCTTTCCTCTCTCTCTCTCCGTTCTTTTCTAGTTCTCTCTCAACATCCACTCATACACGTTCTCAGGAGACAGAAGCCCCCTTCGTTCTGTTTATCCTTTTAGTCTCCCCTGTTGGGGGCTGTGCTAGGGAGATTGGGGGCTCTGGGCCCCCAGAACTGACCAAAGCCCAGCCCCAGGGCATCAGATGGAGCCTGAGTGAGAATAGGAAGTGTTTGGGCTTCTGTTCCTGTCTCTTTAAAGTGCTTCTGTCATTGATTTTTTTTCTTTGTTGTAATGATTATCTTTCCACAGACTTTATAGCCCAGTAATAGAAGGTTATTATTGTTGTGAAATATAGACAGATGTAGACTTTTCCTTAGTTATATATTCATTTGTAAGGTAAAATCGTTACAGAGAATGTAAGAATGAATAAGGCTGTCATGCTTGTGCTGGTCAGGTTTTAGGGAAGTTTAATTATCACCGTGTGTTCTCTAACCTCCTTGCTGTCCTTACTTTAGATTAAAAAGGAAATGGAATAAGGATATTTTTTTTCTGTTTTTGTTTTTTAGATTCAGAATATGAACAACATAATCTCCTTCCCTCTGGACAGTTTGCTGAAGGGGGACCTAAAAGGAGTGAAAGGGGTATGACACGAAGAGTCCTGTCACGGGGGGCGGCTTTCATAGGACGTGGAATCGCGTCACGTTGGCCAGTCGGGGCAGTCGCGGCCTCGAGCCTTCTCCCTGGGACGGCGGGGTGGCGCTGTGCTGCCTTGGGCTCCCTTGACTGCCCATCGTGGCACCACCTTCCGGCCCTAACAGTGGTGACCCGTGGCCTTTCTGGCTGTCCTGCTGGTGCTCCTGATGTGGAAGGGAAAGAAACAGCTCTTCCGGAAACTGCCAACGACTTTTGGGTTCTGCCAGTTGAGCAGGGAACCCCGTGTGAAGTCTGGTTTTTCCAGCTAGCGTGTCACTGATTGAGCCCTGGGAGAGGATCCTTGCAGGGTGGTTTCCTGGAGGGAGAATGGGCACCAGCAAGGCCTGAGCCACCTTTATTTTTCTGTCCTGCAAAGGATGCTCGTTGTTGAGGCCTCGCCTTGCCTCGTACAAACACTTGAGGCGTGAACTGTTTTCCCGGGCACGTGCGTGGGGACAGTCAGGGTCTAGTGCTCTGTGGGCACCAGGCACCGAGCAGAAAGTTGCTCTCACACGTCATTGGCACAGACAGGTGTGTGATGGGAAAGAGAGGCAATCGTGCCCCAGTTCTTAGGCGACCGAGTGCTCTGACGGGATCCACACGTGATGCCCGGCGGCCTCTGGCACATCCGGAAGCCCAGCTGATTACGGGGGCCTCTGCAGGGGCAGAAGTGCCAGGAGAGCTGTTGGGGCAAGGAGTCTGGGCCCGGGGAGCCGTTAGGACACGGAGGAACACTGCTCAGCATCCCCTGGGGGCCCGGAGAACACGTCCGGCGAGAACCAGGAAAGCGGGAGGGAAGGGCACACAAAGCAGAGGGGAAACCATGCCCGTCTGCAGCAGCATGACGCGGCCCTGCAAGGGGATGCCCGTCTGCAGCAGCATGACGCGGCCCTGCAAGGGGCCCTGGGTCGGCGGCGCTGCACAGTGGGACGTGAGGCTTACAGGGTGGGCAGACGCCTTCCTGGAGGCTTTAGGTGCCAGGCTGTGGAGCTTAGGCCTTGTCAGAGGCCAAAGAAGAGTCAAAAAAAGAAAAAAATCCCCACAACGAAGGGGTTTTCTCTTCTAAAAGACCCCTGTTAAAGGGAGTATAAATAGGTAGGAACCAAATTTGATAGAATTTCTAGTGGCTCAGTATATTTTTGAGTCAGGCTTTATCAGAGAATATGAGGTCCTGAGTTCCAGGCAGAATTGTGGAATCGGGAGACCTCAGGAGAAGGTGAATGGCTTTTATATTCTTGTTTTGGGGTCCAGATCAGGGGTACATGTGTTGAGGAGATTCCCATATTAATAGAAAAAAATCAGAGTCCCTTTCTTTTAGAGAGATATACTAAAATACTTGAAGATTAAATGTTATGTCTTTCCAGGTTTAATTTCAGAATAATCTCAGGGCAGAGGGCGGGTTATAAGTGAAACAGAATGGGCTGTGAGTTGATACTTGCTATAGCTAGCTGACAGGTACGTTATATAATTCTCTCCACCTTTGTCTGTGTGCATTTGGTATATTCTATAATAAAAATTTCTTAAAGAGAAAGAAAACTAAATGCTACCGCTAGTCTGATTAAAAGCCTGTGCTCTAAGCTCTCCATTTATCCTGGGATCACATACGTCATTTATTGCAGAAATTAATACTCTTTTCAGGGCTAGTCTAGGGATAAGTTTATTTTGCCCAGAAATTAATGATTAGTCCTGTTTAATTTATGCCTCTCTGTTTACAGGATCTGAAAAAGCCTTTTGATAAAGCTTGGAAGGACTATGAAACAAAAATGTGAGTATTTTCATTTAAAAAAGTAAGCATAGGTAATTTGAGATTTTAATTTTAAATCGAGCCTTTATTGCTTAAAGGTATTGTCTAAATAAACCTTAATCCAGGAAAGAATTCACCCAAAACTGTGTTGCTGTGGTTTGTTGTGATACCAGATGCTTTCATACCGGATGTCCACGTTCATGAGGTCAACCTCTTTAAACTGTTTTTTCCTCATCCCTCCTCTTGTGTCCTAATGGCTACAGAATGTTATTTTCAGGAACGTTAATTGGCTTCTACTGGTTGACTTCAGGCACTTGTTGTAACATTTCTGATCACAGTTTCTCATTTCCTGGAGTGGAGAGGATTGAGATAGCTAGAATTGGGCTAGCGACTGTGGGAATGATGATCTCAATTATTTTAAATACTTGAGAAATAGAAAATATTTTTGAATGCCTCATGCTTGCTTTGTAATTGCTGTGCATTGAGTAATAGAGTTTTCTCAGTGGAATTAGAAACTTTTATATGAAGCCATCTGGTAAAGTGGGACACGATAAGGAGAAAGCCTTTTCAGATGTAACTACACGTATTTAATTGGGTTTGTTTGTTTTTACCAGCCTTGGGTCTCTATTCAGAGCTGAAGGATCACCAGGGAATCCCAAACCTTTGGTACTCATCCCGTCCTGGAAATCTTAAGTTCCCATACTCCAGATTCCAGGGTCTCAGTAATGGCACACATTCGTATGCCAGCACAGATACAGTATTAAACCAGAATGTTTGAAGGTCGGCTCAACCCAGAGAGGCTCCAGACTCACTGTCCCGGGCTCATTAGCATCCTGCATCTGTGTGTGGGTTCAGTGCAGTGAATAAGGAAAGGGTCCACGTTCCTCTTTACAGGTGGGAGACCTGGGCTTGGTACTTGCTGCTGGTCACCCACGAGAAGCTAGTTGAGCCAAGGGCAGGACATGGATTTGCCGACTTCATTGAGCTGCCGTCGCTGCTGCCCTCGAGGGCCTTAGAGGAAATGCTTCTGTGCACTTCTGAACCAGGGACAGGAGAGGGTCTCTGAAGAGGGTTGCCTGAGAGAGTCTTCTCCTTCTGAAAGGAAAAGGTTTGAAAGAGGAATGAGATCAAATTCTGTAAAATCAAGACACACGTAGATAAGGTGAGGACAGAGGTACTCACAAAATCCCAGAATTGGAGAACAAAGGAGCAGCACCCTTTAAAACTCAGAGTAATTCTGGGATAAATTAAAAAATTAGCTCTACCCCTTTACACGTAAGATTGATTTTTCCTGAGAGGCCCTGTGATATGCAACAAACAGCTTTAAGACGTCTTTACAGTTCCTGGCCTGTCGTTCCATACCTGACCATTACAAGAGTGACCGACATCTGGGCCACGTCTTGATCCCTTTGCGGTGGCGTCAGGGGAGGCTTGGAGTTGTGTGATTGTCCCCGGGGCCCTCCAGTCACGCTGCCTCCCTGGTGCACGAGCCCCTTTAACAACACCCTCACCAAACGGTCACCTTTTCTTTACGTTCTTAACTCACCCAGTCAAGTCACTGCGGGTCTGCTGTGTGCCCAGTGCTGTGCTTCAAGATAAAGAACAAGGATTAGAAACTACATTTCTCGCCTCTTCCTAAATACCCCCTCTCCAAATGATGGGGCCTCTGGACCCAGAGGAACCCATTTCATGTTGAACAGCTTCCTAAGACACGCTGCCTGCGTTGTGTAGTGTCTGCCTTGGGGCTCTGCAGGAAAAGTCTGCGCCCTCCTCTTCATGGCACCCTTTATATTTTTGAGTGCTTTCCGTGGCTTTTGTTTAGCCTCCTTTTGCCCAGGATAAAAATCCAGTTACTAGTCCAAGCCCTTACTAACCGATGTGACGCATGGCTGCCTCACCCTGGTCACCTGTCTCGGGATGCACTCCGGGGGTCAGCTGGTACCCTGACCCACACACTGGACTCGAGCACAGGCGAGCATGAGAGAGACGTGGAAAGGGGAACGAAGCTTAAAAACGGGAAAGGTCACTTGTTTTCTTCTGTGATGATGGGCACTGTCCTAGTCGAGTTGCTCTGGAAGCATTTCTTGGGTCGATACTCAACAGAAAGGGCCAAGGTTGACATGTTTATGACGAAACGCTTTTTCCTTTCCAATGAGTTCGAGGCCGTCCTGTTCTGGAAAGGCTCGGCGAGCATTTGTGTCCAGGGTGGGTGTCGGGGTCACAGCGGGGCGCTCTCCAGTCTGGAGGTGTCTTGATTGAGTCTCACCTTTTCCACACGTAGAACCAAGATAGAAAAGGAGAAGAAGGAGCATGCCAAGCTGCACGGGATGATCCGCACGGAGATCAGCGGGGCTGAGATCGCAGAGGAGATGGAGAAGGAGCGGCGGTTCTTCCAGCTGCAGATGTGCGAGGTACGTCCGCCAGGCGCTTCAGGCAGTGCCAGGTGCACTGCTGGACCCTGCCGCCCAGTTTCTGTCGTTCAGGGGGCCTGGGGCTCCTGGAGGGTCGGGCTAGACTAGCCCAGCTCCAGCCTTTCTGAAGGAGCGACTCACTTGAAAGCGGGTTCTTTCTGTCTCCACACGCGCACACTCGCCCCCGCTGTGGTGTTCTTAAGGAGGTGCCGGGGGCGGGGCAGTGAGGCCCCAGCCGTGGTCCCCTCTATGAGTGTGAGAGCCTCTGCAAGTGCGCGCCCCCAGGCTCCGCCTGCTCGGGTGGGGGCGTTCCCCAAGGCCAGAGGCCCAGGCACCCTAGGGAGGTCCTCTGTCCTGCTCCACCGGCGGCCCAAGTCCTCCCCTCGGGGAGGGGAGAATGGCAGGACTGACGTTCAGAACATTTCTCTGCTGGAGGCTCAGGGGTGGAAAATATCGAAGACCAATCGTGCAGGCCTTTGCTTCCAGCCTTTTTTATACCTTGCTTGGGGGTCTGTTTGTGGAAACAGTTTACCCCTCGGCCTGAGGGTTCGCTCCTCCGGGCGGTGGCAGTGAAGCGTGAGCGTGGTGGCATTTGTGTTCCCTCCTGTAGCCAGGCAGACTTACGTTTTGAGTGTCCACAATGCAGGGGTGATACTTGTGACAGGTGTTGAAACTAGGTTCAGCCAGCTCTCGATTCCCTGTAAGCAGCCCACAGCAGAGCTCATCAAAAGGCACTTTTTGATTTTAGAACGTTTGTTAATTTGTTAATTACAGTAGGAGCCTAGTCTTTTTAGATGCACACCTTAGGAGTATATTAAAATGCGTTTCTATTCCCAGAGCAAACTCTTAAGTGGTCAGCAGAGGGGAATCAGTCCCAGGGATCGGGGATATCTGTCTGGTATTAGTACAGCCACTCCGGCTCTCTTTTGGTTTCTATTTGCATGGGATTTCTCTCTCCAGCCTTTTACTTTCAACTTATGTGTATCTTTGGATCTACAGTGTGTTTCCTGTAGACAATCTATATTTGGATCATGTTTTTTTATCCAGTCTGACAGTCTCTGCCTTCTGATGGGGTTGTTTAGTCATTCACATGATGTTGCTGTTGATGTGGTTGGGTTTATATCTGCTCTTTTACTTTTTTGTTTCTTATGTCTTTTTTGTTCCTCTGTCCCTCCTTTGCTGCTTTGTTTTTCATTATGTGACTTTTTTTTTTTTTTTTTTGCGGTACGCGGGCCTCTCACTGTTGTGGCCTCTCCCGTTGCGGAGCACAGGCTCCTGACGCGCAGGCTCAGCGGCCACGGCTCACGGGCCTAGCCGCTCCGCGGCATGTGGGATCTTCCCGGACCGGGGCACGAACCCGCGTCCCCTGCATCGGCAGGCGGACTCTCAACCACTGCGCCACCAGGGAAGCCCCATTACGTGACTTTTTAGAAAGTTAACTAAGCTCAGAGTGTTATTGTAGATAGGAGAGTGGATGCTTTTATACACGTGCTGTTTTATAAACAGACATCACATATAATACCTGCCCGACCCGTTTCACACAGTGTTGGAGAGATCATCCCGGGCAATAGAGACAGGGACGAAGAAACCGCTGTGTGTTACACAGACACGGTATTGCTCTTATTGACTCGGGGTAAAATTAAGTAGTGGTGTTTCACAGGGAGTAGATTTGGGAAGGGTGTGTGTGTGAGTTCAGGATGAGCTTTCTTTTTGCCTAGTGAGGAGGAAAGCTATTGACGTAAACTCTGCAGGGCTGCTTGTTAAAGTATGTTTAGTGACTGAGAGACTCAGCCAGCGTTAGTGTCATACCCTCGAGGTGAGGGTGCGGGTTCCATCCTCAGCTCTGTCATTGCTTTCTGGGACACGCACTCAGCACTGGGCTCTTTTCCTCGTCTGGGTGAATGGGTTGTGTGGACTGGTCACATAGGTTATTTTATTGGAAAAACGCTATCTACCCGACGTCTCTAAGTCACACACGTGAGTCATCTGTTGGGCGGGTCCCCAAGTGGCCGTCGGGCCCCAGTCTGTGCCGAGCATCACGGGGTCCCTGCGGTTGGTGGGGTCTGGCACTCTTTGCAGGCACAGAAGCGGAGGTGGGCTGACCGGGCACTGAGGTTGGAGTTTACAGAGGAGCACACATCTGATGAAGCCTGTGCACACTGACCAGACACACCTGGGCTGGAAGGAAAGAGCGTCCGAAAAGCAGTCCCTGAGAACCCAACCCCGCAGAGTGAACAGATTGCTGCAGTTAAAATCATTTAAAAATTGTTCAACCATTTCCTCAAACTGAAGTTCTCAAGTTTTGTAAACGTTTGATGTTGTTTAGGTGTTTAAAGTTTTAGTTGCGTGGGATCTAATGTGGAAAAGTGACTTCCAGGTGTTTGTTTTAAAGCTGTGGAACTTTTTCTTCAAAATGAATCTTATAAAGACAGTCAGTATGCCAGATAGATAATACAGAGCTTCCGTGAATTGAGAACGTATGAGAGATCCGCTCTCGCTTTTTTATGATTATAAAAATAAGTGCTTTAAAAAATTGGCCAGTATATGTGTGTGTGTATGTATATATGTGTATATATATAAAAGAAATTAAAAATCACCACAGATTTTACTTACCAGAAGATTACCGCTTTGACATTTAGCTAAACATCTTTCAGATATCCCTGTTATACGTACATACAGACAATTTGTATAAACAGGATCATTCTCCACTGCTGCTTTGTAACCTGATTATTTTCACTCACTAGTGTGCTACGGACATCTTTCCATGTCAGGAAGTCTCTGCCTTATTGGCTTAATGGCTACATAGCCCTTCTCTCTGTGGATGTACCACACTTTAATTCTCCATTCATTACATTTAGGTTGTTGCCACTTTTCACTTTAACAAACAAGTCTGCAACGAACTTTCTTTTCTATTCATCTTTGTAAACTTTTATGATTATCTTCTCAGAATAAGTTCCCGTAAGTAGAATTTCTGGGTCAAAGGGTACGTGCATTTTATCGTTTGACGCATGGCCAAGCATCTTATTAACCATTTAACCATTTTGATAACATTGCCAGACATCTTAATTAATTAACAGAGAATAAGTTATCAGAAAGGAGGGAGATGAGGACGTAAAGGCAAAAGGCAGTGGCAGTTGACGTAGTTACCGTTTCAGCTTCCCTCTTCCAGCTGGGCTGCCGGCTGACCTGGGAGGACACTTGAACGCAAGTTTCCCAGGTTACAGCTGAGATGCCTGTGGTCAGCAGGGGTCAGCAGCTCTTTCGGGGGCATTCGGTCTTAGAGGCAACGCATTCTCAGAGTTGTTGACACCCTATTTCAGCAGTGGAAGGGACAGGGAATTTATGGAGTCTTTGTTGTATAAACTTTTAGCAAAGAACAAGTGTATTTCCGGATGCTTGTTTTGTAGATCCCTGGGGCTTTCTGATGTCTTAGTGGTTGTTAATGACGTCTCCAAGTTAAAAATGGCTTTAATTTATTTGAATTTAAAATTCTTTTTTTTTTTAAACAATCACGATGTTTTTTAAAAAGTGTCAGGAAAGTGTTTTAGTATTAGAGACATGGAGACAAAGTCTCAACTACAGAAGACTAGCAGTTAGTGTTTAAACGATGACCTGCCTAAAGAAAGGGACCTGGGACAGAGTATGTGGACAGCAGTGTTTGAGATGGGTAGACTCCCCTTCATTCGCACTGTCGTTCTCCCACACGACTAGGGCAAAAATTTCTCCTAGCTGGTTAAGACAGAATGTTTTATTACTGGAAGTTCTTGGCACTGAAAGTTAAGCATTTCTTACTTGTATGTGAGATAATCCATGTGGCACCAAACTGAAAGAAACATTTAGTTATGGCATTGAGCACCTACCATGAGCCCTTCGCATCGTACAAGATGTCAGAGAAGTAGAAGAGGGGATCTGTCCTCAGAGGCTCACGTTCAGCTCATGTTCTGCTTCTATCTGTGACATTTCCTGTTTTGTTTTGTTTTTTAACAGTATCTGCTGAAGGTCAATGAAATTAAGATTAAAAAGGGAGTGGATTTACTTCAGAATCTGATCAAATATTTTCATGCCCAATGCAAGTAAGTTCTTTTTCTTTGTTATGATGGTATTTCAGATGTTTCTTTCTTTATGGCAACTTCTGGGAGATCTGTAGTATTGTGTCGAGGAAAGTAAACACTTATTTAAAACTCTGTAGTAAAAGGAGTGAAACAGTGATGCAGGCTACAACACCGATGAACCTTGAAAACGTGTAAAGTGAAAGAAGCCAGAAATAAAAGACCACATACTGGATGGTTCCATTTATTTGAAAGGTCGGGAATAGGCAGGTCCACAGAGGCGGAAAGCAGATTGGTGACTGCCAGGGCTTGAGGCAAGGGGGCAGGGGGGAGTTACTGCCAGCGGGCACAGGGTCTCTTTTTGGGGTCACGAAAATATCCTGGAATTAGATAGGGCTGATGATTATGCAACTTTGTGAATAAATATACTAAAAACCACTGAACTGTACACTTTAAAAGGGTGGATTTTATGGTTTGAGTTCTATATCTCAAAAACTAAAAGTAATGTAAAAATCTACATTATCAAATATACTTATTTTTGCTTTTTTCGTAAAGTGGCAAACTAGTTTGATTCTCGGATGTTCTTTGTTTGTTAAAAGAGAAATGAGATGGTGTTAATGCAGTGTCTTAAATTAAAAGAATACTTTCATGTATTACTTATCATATAAAACAAATGACAGTACTGAGCAGAGGAGGCTGTGTGTGGAAGCGGAGGAGGACCTTGCAGGTCTGGGAGCCGCTCGTGTGCTCAACTTCACCGTGTCCGTCAGCCCTTCACAACCCGGGCCTCGCCTCCTGGCCTCGTTGTTGTCTTCCCCTGTCCTCATCCTGCTTCTCCTCCCTGACCCCCCACAACCCCCACCCGTCACTGATGTAAACAGGCCGTGGGCTCATTCACTGCCTTTGTTGAGTGTGTGCCATGCCTCGGGCACCGTCTGAGCCGCTGGAGGCAGAGTAATGTACAGGCACAGCTCCTGTACAGGCACAGCTCCTGCTGGATCAGGTCAGGGAGTTGGACTTAGGCAAACACACTTCTAACTGCACATTTAACAAAGTGTTCTGAAGTACGGGAGTCTAAGAAGGAATAGAGTAGAATAGAAGAATATAATTCAGATTAAGGTTGAGGGCAGAGATGTTGTGTCTTTTTTCTGTGTCTTTTTTCGTTCCTTGCTGTGTGTTCCAGAAGCCAGAACACAGTACCTGGCCCACAGTGGGTGTTCAAATTCTTCTTGAATTCGCTGCAGGCCTCTTTGAGGGACATGTATTCTGAGGTCTGAAGGGTGATTGGGAGCCAGCAGGTAAGGAACGGGGGAAGAACATTCCAGACAAAGTCAAGGTCTTGAGGCAGTAGGAAGGCCAGTGTGACCTAAGCATAGTGAAGGAAATGACGCTGCCTAGGAAAGCCTGGGGTGGGGATGGCTTGGAGGTCCAGTTAACGGCGTCCGATTCTTATCCCAGACGTAATGGGAAGCTCTCAAAGTTTCAAGCAGAGGATTCATTCAGCAGGTAGTGCTTGAGCTCCTACTGCGTGCCAGGTGGTGCAGCATGAAGGAAACCAGCCTCCTACCTGCATGGACCTTCAGGTGGGGTGGGGAGACCACAAGCGAACGGGCAGGTATGTGACAGAGATTCGGGGCCTGGCTGTGGCTGTGCAGAGGCAGCAGTGTGAAGAGAAGAGGGTGTGCTGGCTGGGGACGCCAAGGTAGCTCCTTCCATTCCGTTTCTGTTCCAGCAGGTAACTGTGTGTGTTGAGAAGGACCCAGATAGGGACGAGCGGGTATGCGACCACTTAGGGCCTGCAGGTTGCGTCCGAGGGCGCTCGGAGCCGCAGCGCCTGGGCGCAGACTGCGACAGTACAGGGAGGGGTGCGGAGTGGCGGGGACATCTTTGAGGGTGTTACTGCCACACGCATCCACTTGCTTTTCCCCTTAATGGGCTGTGCCCCACGCTGATGCCCCCTGTGCCTTCCCCAGCCTCTGTTCCTCCACGAGGCCCAGCTCAGGTGTACCTGGCTGCCTAGAAGTCATCAGCTCTCCCGCTTACCTGAACACTTCCCTTCCTTCTTGTTACCACTGTGCTCTCTGCACATTCCCCTGACGGCACCTTTCACGTTGTCTCCCAGTGACCTGTGTGCTCTTTAAGGATGTCCTCCATGACATTTATTTTTTAACCTTTAGCGCGTTTACCTGGAATGATTTGTGGTGGTGAATTGCACTGAATCGGATGGAGCTGTGCTTTGGAATTCTTACTACGTCTCTGGCGACACTGCATTTCTAAAGCAGTGGAGGTCCAACAGCAAAGGAAGGTGTGCTGTGTGATTCAACCTGGGTTAACAAAAGAGCTCCAAGCGTGGAGCTTAGAAAATAGAAAGACCCCTAATTTGTAGCGTTTTTAAGATGAATTGTTTTACAGAGGCTCAAAATCCTGTGTGATTAACATATAAATTACTTCTTCAGTCTTACCCTCCTAACCTTATGTGAGGCTGGTTAGGAAGTGTGTTGTTTCCTTGCTGATACTTTATTTTTAAAAAGAAGTTATTCTGGGATTTCCTTTTTTTTCTTTATTTTGCCCAAACTAATCAGTTGGGTAGCAACAGACCACTTGTGGAAGATTGAACCAATTGGCCTTTTATGGGCATGAGCTCAGTAATCTTTAAAAATGATGACTCTTCCATTACTTCCTTTCTGGATGAGTGTGTGTGTGTGTGTGTGTGTGTGTGTGTGTGTGTGTGTGTGTGTACGTGTACATACATACTGCACGCTCTTTAAAACATTTGGAAGGCTTTGACTTTTCAAATGCATATTTTGGGGCGTAAAATGTGGAGCCTGAGTGACTCAGCCATTGGACAGAGGAGCCCGTGGCCACACGTGTCTCTATCCTCCGGGCAGTTCCTTCGTGTCCCCATTGAACATTCCCGGTCTCCTCTGCTCACCGGGGAGCACAGCTGTGCCCGGCGGGCAGAGGCAGCCTGCTCAGCTGAAGCTGCTGGTCTCTGCAGGTACCAAGAGGCCTCTTGGTGGAAACTAGATTCTGTGGAGCCATGTTCAGGCGCTCACCCTTAGAACTGCTTAGACATTACTTTGCTTTTTACTCCTTTTTGCTTTTCTCTGGAAGCATTCTCGAAGAGTATGTTCTTTGTCTTTTATTTCATTTAAGGAAAGACTTAGCATCTCTAGTTCCTAGAAGAGCCTGGAAAACGTGTCTTACTAGCCTTTGCTGCTAAAGATTGAGGATCCTTTTCTCTAGTGTGAACCTAGAAATAGGGCAGTCTTTAAAACAGAAGTAAACAAAAATGGTCATGTTCTAAACGGTAGTGATGAGCGTTGAAGTGACTTGTTCTCTGTGCAGATACCTGCTGAGAACCACTGTGACCAGTTGCGGCTTGATGAACTTGGGTTGCAGATGCAACGAGACCCAGTCCGGTGCCCTGGACAAGCACACTCCAGTGGGGGGCGGGGGAGGGCAGAGGCTGCCGGCCATGAGGCTGCAGTTGTGAAGGCTGGAGAAGGGAGAGTCCGCCCCACTTGTGGGCGCCTGAAGGTTGGATCTCAGTGGGTGTATTTTAAAGGCTGGCGAATTTGATCAGGTAGGCTAGAAAACGTTAGATAAAAACGAAAGTCGACATTTGGTAATACCAATGGTAAATGTTGTTTTGACTGAAGCTTGGGAAAGTGTTAACAGGCTCAAGCTAAAAAAAATGTCTGGGGGTTTGTACTTAGGAACGTTGCAGTGACAGCAGTCAGCAAAGGGGCCCCTTTTTCTGAAGCTTTCCCTAAGGCCAGAGAAAGTATCCAAACATGCCTCAGTACGGACGGTACAGAAAGATAGGAGTTTTGAAAATCAGAGGGAGGAGGTTTTCTAGGTAGACGGTCGAGATTGGCTTTGCTTTTACAAGATGAATAAAACTGTATCGTTATTCCAAGTGTGACACTGTGCAGTGTCATGATGGAAACAACGTCTGTGATGAGAAACACCTCTCCGAGCCCCTGACTCCACTGCGAGGTGCTCTCACTGTGGGGACAGTTGCCAGGCACAGAGGTTCTGGAGCCGTGCACCCGCTCCCTTTCCCCGAGAGCAGGACCGTTTCTGTGCTGATCTCCTGTGATAATTTTCCTACTCCCTGAACTAGTGTGTGTTCAGCTTCTCTCTCTCTCTCTCCCCCTCTCTCCCAACCCCGCCTATTTTATAAGAATTTGAATTGATTAATAAAATAGTTATACAAAAAAAAATAGAGCTGAAACAGAACATAAGAACCGAATGAGTTCATGACAAGAGGAAAAAGCTCAGTTTCTCATTCTTGTGTTTATTCTTCCCAGTTTCCTTTTCAATTTAAAATTGCTGCTCTGTGTCGGCCATTGTGCTCAGAGTGGAAACACAGAGACGTATATGGCATGGCATTTCTGCCCTATCAGTGGAAACAGACCATGTGGAAAAGTCATTGTAACACGGACACAGTTGCTACACCAGAAGCGTATTTTACATTTAGAAAAAAATGAATTAGGCAAAATACAGGAATGAGAATGTAAAGTTAAAATTATGCATATATCTGAAGATTTTTAAGGTAAGAAATTCTAATAGCCCAGCCTCTGATTCCTAATAACTAGCTAGTAGTGGTTCGAAACCCACATCCTGTGTGTAAGCTTTCCTCTTCCTTCCTCCTTGGAATTATTGTATTAAGTGTCATGCAGCATTGTTTTTACAACCCCTCCTGCTAATTGCATACTTGATATGGGAAATTCCCACAGGACCATTGCTGAGTTTAAAAGAAATAAACACGTGAACCCCAGATCACTTTTTGAAGATAGTCTCCTTGGTACCCAGTAAACTGGCAGAAGTTAGAAATTCTCCTTCCTTTCCTCATTAATTTCTTCATTCAACAAATATTGTGTGCCTGAAATGTGTCAGGTTTTGTGGATACTGTGTCCTCAACCTCCCGGAACTTCAGATCTAATGGGGGAATTTTATTTTAAACAATTACACCAGCGAACACGTAATGGCAGTTGTGGTGAGTGTTTTGAAGCCAGAGACAGAATGCTCTGAGAGAATCTGGCAAGGAGACCTCTTTGAAGGGATGGGGGTTGTGGCATACCTCAAGGGTGAGGCCGTATCTAACTTAAAACTTGAAGAGTGAGTGGGAATGAACCAGGAGAAACAGAAGGTAGGCTGCAGGGAGAACTCTCTAGAGGAAGGAAACAGCAAGTGCGAAGGGCCTGAGGCAGGGAGGACTTGGCTCAGTAGAGGAATAGAGAGACGTGAATAAAGGGGCAAACGGTGTGGGTGGAAGCCTGGAGACATAGTTAGGGGCCAAGCCCACGGGCATTTTAGGCCTCCTTACAGGTTTTGAACTCTCTCCTGAGCTCCCTGGGAAGCCTCTTCTTCCTCTCAAAAGGGTTCAGAGGCAGTGTGCTGCACGTCAGCCTGCTGTTGCTGCAGAAAAACTCGTCCAGCCTCTGCTGTACTTCCTGAATCACTGGTTAAAGGTGACTTCACAAGCACTGGGTTCTGAGCGTTAAAAATATAAAGTTCCTTTTGATATCCGATCTCAAGGTCTCCAACCACATCTCCCTGCTCTGCCCACGGGGCGTGGCCACTCACGTGCTTCAGGCTCAGCTCGCTTGCTTTTTTCTTGCATTCTTTCTCTTTTCCACTTAGTTGTTGCCTGTCAAGGAAAATATTTTAGCGTCTTACTCCGTGTTCACCCCATGCTTTCCTGGCCTCAGACTTTTCCGTTCCTGAACCGAAGCCTTTGCTGCCATTTGTCAGTAGAGTCCTGTTTCCCGTTATAAACTGAAAATTTAGGGCTCATTTTATATGGGTCAAGAAAAATCACAAATACGAGGCTTACTGCAGTGCCTTTTTTCTTAGCTTTGAGTGTTACTTTATTCTTGGTTTGCCTAATATTAGTTTTGAGTGTCACTTTATTCTTGGTTTGCCTAATATTTCAAGGTTTGGGTCCTAGTCTTTTCCCCCAGGAATTACACAGTGATCTCAGCCATTTCCTTTAAAGAAGTTTTTTCTCCATCTAACAAAATTGCTTTCTCTTTTATGAAACACAATCTATGTTTCTTGTTTTTTTTCCTCCTAGTTTTTTCCAGGATGGACTGAAAGCAGTTGAAAGCCTCAAACCTTCCATTGAAACACTTTCAACGGATCTTCACACAGTAAGTAGTTTCCCTCCCACGTGAGTGTTGAAAGGGTTTTTATGCAACAAACACTTGGATTTAAATGTTGCTTCCGTGCTTTCGTGTCTGCGTGCTGTGCCACCTAGAAAGTGACAGCCCTGGAGCGCACGCGGAGTGTGGAGAATGGGGTTCCCAATCCGTCCTCGGTCTTGGTTGGGAGAAGGTTGCATTTATGGAGAAATGCCCCGCGAACTGCACCATCTCACTGTACCTCAGCCGTACTTTTCTCTGCTTTGTTTTGTTTTTTAAAGATCAAACAGGCCCAGGATGAAGAGAGAAGGCAGTTGATACAGCTTCGAGATATTTTGAAGTCAGCATTACAGGTTGAACAGAAAGAGGTGAGGGGATTTAATTTTGAAAGATTGCTATTTTATGTTTTCATCCCTCAGTCTCGGGGGCTTTGGGACTGAGGAGGTGAGATCCAGGTCTCTGGGTGCTCAGTTCACTGTGGGGCTGTATCGGGCAACATGCAAACACGTAGTTTGTTCTTTAAGTTGGTTTTATAAAACCATCTTTTTAAAAATATGCTTATTTCATGGGGAAGCATTACCGTAGGCATGGCCTTAATGGCAGTATTTAAACCTCTTCTGCTCCGTCCGTTGCTGGATGAGTAGCTCTTAGGGTCTCCGTCACATAGACACTCGCTATTCATGCCGTTGGTTCTCTCCCTGGAGCTCTGTGGTTTCCCTGCCCACAGATATACATGGACTTTGCCCGTGTGGCATCAGCGGGTGACTGGTGACCATCTGAATCTTCCAGCCTGGAGATTATGTTCCGTAAAATGGGAGGAGCTTGATTTTCTTGGGGCTGCTTTCTGATGGGCAGAAACTTTCGTTTTCTCGCGTCATCTCTTTCACACAATCACTTCTCTGCGGGCCAGCACATTCGCAGTGATGATGTGTATTTGGGGGTCTTGTTAGAAAACCATTAAAAAGTAAATTTTGAGGTAATTGCATATGTTTGCTACAGTGTGGGTATTATAATGTGAAATTTAACATAAATCCACTTCCTTGTCAATAAAGGAGTGTGTTTACGTGTATAGCTAGTAGATTTTAGATCAATACCTCTATTAAACTACTTACCAGAGCATAAAGTTCCCTGTTGGCAGTTTGGCATGCTCTATTTTGTCTTAAGTTCTTGTACTATAACTGAATATTGTTGTTTTTCTCCCAAATGCATTTACCTTTTGTGACCGAAGTCTAGGAGAGTAAGTAGTTCAGTATTTTAATAAATTATAGAACTTTGCATGCTTTTTTCATGAACTTCAAAAAATAGATATTTCCTCCGTGTATATACTAATAGCTAGTAGCATTTTTTATTTTTACTTTTCTTCTTTCAGTAGCTGTGGGCTTTATTAAAGCTAAAGAATTTGAACGCATAAATGTTAGCGAAATGGAAATTTTCCAAGTTTACAGTTTAGCCTTTGGTGTCACTCCATTGTGAAAGTGAAGCTGCTCACCTCCCCCCACTTCCGCTGCGTCGCTGAATTCTGCCTGTCCTTCTGATGTACCTTAATCCCTCCCTCTGGAGGGCTGCCTCTGCCCTCCGCCCCCGCAGTGATCTGTATCGCACATTTTGTTTGAGAGAGTTTTTTTCAGTGGCAGCATATATCTTTGGGGGCTGGATGGCCATGTGCTCAAGCGCACAGGTGCTTTTCCTCCAGCTGGACCTCGAGCAGACTGAGGCTGCCCTCCTGCCTCCTGTGCCCATCTGGCCGTCACGTCATAGCACCATATTGCTCATTTCATCGGTTCTTGGTAAACAGGGGTCAGCTAAGTGAGAGACTGGCCCACTGAGGCCCCATAGAGTGCTGGAAATTACCCACAGCATGGTGACTTCCTCCCCGTCTAGAGAATCTAGGTCCTGACACTTTGATATTCCTAAACGTGGAATATAAACAGAAAAAGAAAACAAGAACTTGGAGTATGGAGAATACAGTGGCCTGATTGTAACAGGAGCCAGGGTGCCGTCGAGCACTGGAGAGCTGGTGGGAATGGTTGGGAGCAAGAAGGATCCGAAAAGGAGGATCCAACCTGTGAAGCAAAGCTCGGGTTTGAAATACAGGAGAGCAGGTGGTGGAGTCCAGGAGGCCTCTGGGCACAGAGCAAGGGCCATGTTTGCTTTGGCTGTGCAGGAGGACGAGGTTTGGGGAAACTGGCTGTTGTCAGAAAGCCGGTTATTTACAGCTCTGCAGAAAAGTGTAACAGATGTACCAGCACAGACCAGACGTCTTTGACAGTTTGTTGTTTCCGTGTTTTTTGTTGACCAGCCGTTCTGCCCCAGATGCACAGCGGGGTCAAATGGACCTTCTTTACTGCTCTCCTCTGGCTTTATGCCCAAAGATCGAACCCACCAATCTCCTGGCTGTGAATGTCTTGTCTTTTCTGTGTATCACATTCTGCGTTGCTTTTTGATGATGGTATTCCCTAAATTGGACAGTCTGTGAACGCAATTGCAAGTAATAAGCAAATACGGATACGTTAAATTTTTTTCTATTTTAAAATAATTTTTATAATTGGGGTCCCTCCAATTACAAGAATCGAACATTTGGGCGTTATTGTTTTTTAGCTCTCATCCGTTGTTTTTGGATTCTCTTCTGTGAGGCAGAAAAATGAAGGTATTGATGGATTTTTTTCAGTGTTATAAAAATTCTAATTCTACATAATTATAGTTCATAAAAATTAGGTAACGTGCCCCAAGGAGACTGCAGTGATGGTTGGTAGGAGTTAACCTACCAACCTACCTAACCTCTCCTAGTTCCTTCCTGTGAAGCTTAAGCGTCAATCGTTTGGTCTAAGTGGAGGACATGGCCGTCACCTACAGGGGCTTTGGGCTGCTTCTGTGTCACCCGTGGCTGTACTTTGGAGAAAAGACTGTGCCGTCACAATCCCAGCACCCCCACACCTCGAAACCACCGGCATTCCTATTCTGTTCCTGATATTTCTGTTCCCTGTAAATAGGATGCTACAGTTTGACTTTTCCATTATTTTATTATGAAACTGTTCAGACTTAGAAGTTGAAAAACTGTACAGTGAACACCTATATATGCATCATGTTTTAACATTTGGAAAATACCCCTTCTACAAAGTTAAAACTCTTCAACACTGCCAATCTTTGCATGAACTTCCTCCCTGTGTGCCTTACCTTCTCCCGCCTTCCCCATCCCACAAATGTCCATTTCAGCTGCGTTCTGCTGGGATAGGCCCCGCTGCGGTGCTGGAGGATTCTCTGCTATTTGTTGAGAACCCAGACGTGTGCTGTGCTGGGGAGGACTCAGGTTCGGGGGGATGGTCTTGGTAGGTCTAAGCGCTGAAACCACAGTGATTTTTCCACTTTGGAGATCTCTCTTCGTGCCAGTTTTTAAAGTGTCCCTGTCTGGTAGGATGTGGTCGAATAGTATGTGCTGTCCAAGGAGCAGAGGTCCATGACAGCCATGATTTTCTTCCAACTCCGGCCTTTTGGTCTGGGGTTGCATATCTTAATCATGCTCAAATCTGGCCTTAATCAGTACCCTCTGGCTAGGTGTCCACTTCCCACTCGTCCTGCCAGCCTGCTGGGTAGCCTAGAGCTGGCCTTGAGTGCTGACTCCAGGCAAGACTTGGCACATTCGACTGCCATTTCCTCAGCAGTTACTCTAAGCAGGAGCTGCACAGACACACACCGGAGTAGGCTAGATACGGTTCTTCCCTCTTAAAGGGCTCACAGTCTGGGGTGGGGACAGAAAAGGAGTTGAGCGCAGTGTGATGAGAGCTCTACTGGAGGTCACCTCCAAGGAAGGTGTCACCCCAGTGTGGGGTGGGCAGGTGTGTGTCAGGAAGGAGGGTTTGGAGGATGATTCAGAGTTAGGAGAGGCCCAGCAGGTGAGACAGGTGGGCCAGCTTCTGACCAGGACAGAAAGCTCGCCTGGTAGCCGGCTGTCCAGCAGCACGTACCGTTTGAACCCTAGGTCTTCCACTTCCTGCCAGGGTGGCCTCGAGCAAGTTACTTGACTTCTCCACGCCTCGGTCGCTTCACCTGTAAAACAGGAGTGATGTTGCCTACGCGAGAGCTGTTATGAGATCTAAGGGACAAGTTCTGTAAAGCACTTACACATTGTCTTGATAAACGGATACTGGTTCGTTCATTCATTCCACAAATGCTGGGCTCCTGATGCCGACGAGACAGGAGTGAACAGAAAAGACCCGATTCCTTCCCCCGGCCTTGGTAGTTGAACAGTGGTGGGTGGCGGTGGTGGTATCTCTGAGGGGTCCTTCTGCCCACTTGACCCTCCTCCGTTGGCTGGTCATCTGGCACCTTGTCTCCGTGACTCTGGCCCCGACCTTTGCCCCCTCCGCACTCTGACTCACACTCCAGTCTAGGCTGATGCCCTTGCTCCCGACCCCGGCCTGTCAGGTGCCCCCAACTGCCCCACTCTCCCATTCCCAAGCCTTCATCATCACTCCCCCTGTCCTCTCCCCTGCTCTCTGTTGTCATGGCGTCTTCTGCTTGCTTCACTTCTCAGGTGTTTCCAGGCACGTGATAAGCGTGACCAGTAATCAGTCCTTAGTACAACAGCATGGCTGGGCAGGTAGTATTAGCCTGCATTTACAACTCGAGTCTGAGAGGAGAAATGCATCTGCTGGAGTTTGGGGGCCAGGGTTTGAGCCCTGGTCTGTTCTCTGTCAGCTATATTATGTGACTTTAATAGCTTGTGTCAGAATCTTTTAAAAAGCTACCCAGAGGGGCTTCCCTGGTGGTCCAGTGGTTAGGACTTGGCACTTTCACTGCCGGGGCCCACGGTTGGGGAACTTAGATCCCTCAAGCCATGCAATGTGGCCAAAAAAAAAAAAAAGCTACCCAGAAATAATGGGGAATAGGTGGTAAGAGATGTTAGAACACTGTTCTTTGACCACAGCTTAGTGCTTGCTTAGCAGAGCCCCCAGTTCCCGGTGCATACACACACACACACACACACACACACACACACGTCCGTGGACACACCTGACACGCCTTGGGAAAATGGGCAGCGATTGGACATCACAGCCCTCCCTTGGCAGAGAAACTTTAAGCTTCGTGAGGTGACTCCTCGGCAATCTGTTCATCACGAGAATTGACCGAACACAGACTTTCTGAGAGGTGGACAGGTGAATTGAAAAAGTGTGTGTGATGTTCTAGAGTCTTAGGGAGCTCGGGGATACTTCTGATGTTATGAGTAGACGTGTGTGTGTGCGCGCGCATATATGTGTATATAAAGTATGCAGTATCGCCCTTCCCCGGCCCCACGCCCTGTTCCTGAAGATTTCAGATATTGAGTCTACCGCTCATCTGGGCGGTTTCTGCTTCAGCAGGACCCAGTGGCTAACACTTCATAAGGCCACACAAAACTTAAGATCATGGGCAGTGCCTGGGATCTGAGAACTTGTCTGGATGTCATAGAACAGAGGATTTGTGGATACTGATAGAGTTTTATTAGAGCTTTCTGAAGGTCCATAAAATGCCTACTTATGTGCTTCAGACATATAACAGCCTCCACGTGGAGGCTCACTCAGTCGAGTCTTAGGGAGTCCTTGGCTGTCCTGGAGAAGCGCAGAATACGTGGGAGAGTCTCCAAGAATCTGGGCAACGTGGATGCCCCGGCCAGTTGCCTGCTGTATTGTTAGATGATGGCTCTCCTCAGAAAGAGAGGCTCTTTTCCCTTGAACTGTATTCCATTCAGTTGAAATCTCAGTATGTGAAAGGGCCGACTTCATTTGTCACCCTTTCCCTTGATCAAGTGTTGTATGAAACACTTGTATAAACAGGTGAAGAAAGGCTATTTTTGTTGGGTCACGTAGAAGTCACCTGGAAGATGCTGAAATAATTAGTTCTAAAGCAGGTTCAATTTTATGTTACACAGATTATATTCCTTACAAATTTTAAATTTCATAGTTTCAGATTTGCTTGCATTTTAAAATTGATTCAAGAAATGCCTTGTCTAAAGAATAAAACAAGTGATTTCATTCCTAACCTCTGGCATAGGGTCTGACTCTGTTGAAAAGAAGAATGTCCTTTATCCTGTTCATAAGACCTGTGAAGAGTTCTGATTAATACGCTTGGCATGAACACTTTTAGCAGTGTTGCCACGTGGTTTCATCACTTATTTTGTGCAGGATTTTTTTTTCTCCCCAAATCAATACACGTATTTCTTGGTTGTGACATTTAGTCTTTTGACAGGTTCATTTTTAGTCTTTCACAGAGATTCAGATAGGTGAACAGTATTTCTCCATTTCCCCTCCGCTGCATACATTTCCAGTGATGTTTAAAGCTGGGTTTGCTCTAATGTCTAGTGCTAGTATATACTGCCCCTTTGAGAGAATGTAGAAACTGGGACCATCCTTATCCGATGAATGAGCTGTTTGCCCTAGTTGTTTAGAGGCATGACCTCCCTGTGGAAAAGGACATTTGTCCTGTTAGGGGGTCTGCTTGTTCAGGGTCTGTTGTCAGTTCAGTAATGGAATACTTGAGCACACTATTGATTTCTCAGATGAAGGTTTTTTGTTTTCTAATTTTTTTGCTGAGTTATCCCATATATATTTCAGAGTTTAAAAAGTCAGTGCTAGACAGGCCATGTTCATGGATTGGAAAACTTAATATTGTTAGGTTGGCAATACTTCCCAAACTGATGTACAGATTCAGTGTGATCCCCATCAAAATAAAATCCTAGCTGCCTATTTGCAGAAATGGACAGGCTGATTTTAAAATTCGTACAGAAATGCAAGGGACCCAGAAGAGCCAAAGCAATCTTGAAAAAGAAGAACAAAGTTGGAGGACTCATTCTTTCTGATTTCAGAACTTTCCACAAAGCTATAATAATCAAGATGGTGTGGCACTGGCGTGAGAATGAGCATATAGATCAATGAAATAGAATTGAACCCTTACATTTATGGTCAGTTGATTTTCAACAAAGGTGTTAAGACAATTCAATGAGGAAAGAACCGTCTTTTCAGTAAATGATGCTGGGACAGTTGGATAGCCAAAGCAAAAGAATGCATTTAGACCCCTACCTCACACCATAATAAAAAATTAATTCAAGATGGGTCAAAGACCTAAATGTAAGAGCTAAAACTATAAAACTTAGAAGAGGGCTTCCCTGGTGGCGCAGTGGTTGAGAATCTGCCTGCCAATGCAGGGGACACGGGTTCGAGCCCTGGTCTGGGAAGATCCCATGTGCCGCGGAGCAACTGGGCCCGTGAGCCACAACTACTGAGCCTGCGCGTCTGGAGCCTGTGCTCCGCAACAAGAGAGGCCGCGACAGTGAGAGGCCCGCGCACCGCGATGAAGAGTGGCCCCCGCTCGCCGCAACTAGAGAAAGCCCTTGCACAGAAACGAAGACCCAACACAGCCAAAAATTAATTAATTAATTAATTAATTAAAAATCTAAAAAAATAAAACTTAGAAGAAAACATAGATGTAAATCTTCATGACCTTAGATTAGGCAATGACTTCTTAGATGTGACATCTAAGTACAGACGACAAAAGAAATAGTAGATAAACTGGACTTCATCCAAATTAAAAATTTGCGTTTCAAGATTTTTTTTAAAAAACGGTCAAGAATTCAGGTGGCTGGCTGTGGCTTTCGGATGAAGTCTAGGCTCTGACTCCAGCCCGCCTGTCCCTTCGGCCGATGGGCCCCCTTATCTTGGCTGTAGTATTTGTCCTCGTTTCCCTCCCTGTCGGATGGCCACAGCCACCACTTTCCTCTGCAGGCCTCCGCGTGTGTCCCTCCCCTTATCCTCTGGCGGTTCTCACCTTCATCTTTAAAGCTCACTTCTTCCAGGCGCTCCCATTGTTTTCTCCGTTTGACTCTTTACTTCTGGAGCTGGTGTATTCTCAGTTTGGATCATGTTGACTGTCGTGCACCGGTTCTTTCATTGTTTGGGCAGCGCCTAGGGTCCCGGGGGCTGGTCAGCTGCTCGACAGTAGAGTGAGGCTAGCTCTGGATCCTTGGGCGTCCTCTGGTGAGGGCACGAGGCGCAGTGGAAGGGGCCTCAGGGTGCGAGGCGGAGTACCCTTCCACCCTCCGCTCTGGCTCCAGCGAGCCCTGCCTTTCGAGCAAGTGCCTTATTTTCATCGTTTCTGTTTCTTCTGTGACGAAGTGAACGGGGTCGGGAGCTCTCACAACAGATGGAGGCAGCTCTTAGTCCTGCCCGGTTGACCTGTGAACTGCTTGTTCATGTTTTGCTCCCCTTGTTTCCTTTGCCAGAATTTCCAGGGTTAGCGCTTCTGGTATCATCTGTGAAACACCAGTCGAGCGCATGTTGGACCCCAGACACTGGACTTAGGCCCAGGGGATTCATTAATGGTCTTTGCCCTCAAGAAGCTGAAGGCTGGAGTTTCCCAGAGGTGGTGGACTTGGCCATATTCTCAGCTGACCATGTGGACAGTCTGCCCTCAGGCTGGAGCAGTTGGGTGTAGGGCCATGGCCCCTCTGCTGGGATTGATGGGGTCAGGAAGCAGATGTTGTTCATATGTGTTACATAGCAGGTATTCACACACGTGGGCTCACTCAAGCCTTCCTATATTTACTGTCCTTACTAGAAATTGTTTTCCTGTTTTCCCAGGAGGAAACTGAGACAGGGAGCTTAAGTAACTTGCCCAAAGTAAGAGGCAGAACATTGTTTTTGTGTTTTTTTTTGCCTGAAAGCCCTGCCTCTTCCAACGTGTAGCATTCCTGCCTTCCTTCTCGAGGGCTGCTTTTGCCACACCGGGAGTGCTTGCCGCTGTCAGGGACTAAAGGCTAGTAAATAAGTAAAATCTCGTAATTTCCAAATGGCTCATTCTTTCAGCCAGTCTGGGGATACTGGCATTTGTCATTTCCTTCTCCAGCCTGGTAGGTGGCATTTAGGAGTTCCAGGATATGAATTTCATGTCCCTTTTTCGGTGTGTTTAAGAGGGGAAATTCTCTAATTTAAAAAGAAAAAAAAATTTTTAAGGGTGTAAGTGTCTCTGTGTACTGCTTTTTAAAAATTGGAACCTGGACAGGATTAAAAAACACTAACATCTTAACTGTTTGCAGGATTCACAGCTTCGCCAGAGCACAGCCTATAGTTTACACCAGCCTCAGGGAAACAAAGAGCACGGCACTGAGCGGAATGGCAACCTCTACAAGAAAAGCGATGGGTACGTAGACGGCGTTGCTAGAGTTTCAGTGTGTGTTCGTAATCTCCTGTGTCCAAAATTTCTCAACTCTTTTATTTTTTCCCCATTTATCTGTAAGGATCCGAAAAGTGTGGCAGAAAAGGAAATGTTCAGTGAAAAATGGTTTTCTGACCATATCCCATGGCACCGTAAGTATCCTCTGTCATCACGGGCTCCGCTGTAGCGGGATGAGGCCATGTGGGCTGGAGGCCTGGAAAGGGGACCGAGCCCTGCGCTGCGGCACTAGGCGTGCATTTTAAACAAGGTCCCTGCTGAGAAGAGCCTGTTTGGGTGCCTCCTCGGTTTGGTGCCCTTGTTGACGCTCCCCTGGCAGGGGCCCTTGCTGCCTCACAGGGTCAGGAACACCTGAGGAGCCAGGTGGTCTGTATTCAGAGGCCTGTGACTCCCAGAAACAAGCAGCAAACCGCTCGCCAGCTTCCTTTGTCTGTGGAAACTGAACGTCACACTTGGAAAGAGTTCTGCTCTTCCATCAAGGGAAAAGAGTTTAGGTAGTCAGGAGTCTGGGAATCAGAAATCCAAGACAAGAGCGATTTCAGTAATTTTATTGTAGACGTACTGCACCCAGCCTTCATCGGGGTCTTTTTCTACGACCCTGTGTATAATTGCCCGTGCAGGAAACTGAGCCAACATACGCTGAGCCAGTTGGAATGCCAGTTGGAACGAAATGATTTCTTAATCTGGCTTTTGGAGACGAGGGACTGTGTAACCACAGTTACAAACACAGCCCTTTTCCACAGTGGACTTTATGCATATGATCACCTTACCTGGTGTGACGGGATCTGGTGAAAGCCGTGGAGGCCGGTAGAGATTTTTTAAACGTCTGAAGGCAGAGTTGGTTGCTGTCTTGCTGAGAACGAGGACGCTGGTGGTGGCCTAGGTTCCTGCACCCCAGGCAGGAGGCCTGGCCCTGACCTCAGTCCCATAGTGGAGATGAGCCTCAGCCTTCGTCTTTCTTCCTCTGTCCCCACCAGCTCCCCCGTGAGAGGCAGAGCTGGGCGGGAGTGCAGACAGCCTTTTCAGGGCCCTGGCCAGAGGTCATGGCTCAGTGTGGTTCCAGAGAAACCCTGCCCTTGTCAGTATTTAGGAGTGAGGAGACAGAATAAGACCCCGCCTGAAGGGTGGCACTGCAGCGTGGACTGTGTTCCACGGGGTGGGAGTGGGGTCCCTTCCTTTTCACCCACTCTGTATGAGAAGGGAGAGAGACCACGGAACTGGCAGATACCAAGTGTCTGGAGGGACCTCTGGCCTGGGGGATTGAACGTGGCTCCTGCCTGGGCAAATAAAGGTCGTTTCTCTTTTCCAGAATCCAGCCTTCACTGGCCTTCTTTACGCCCACCACGTCCCTCATGGGGCCATGCAGTTTGGATCCTGATGTAATGTTTTTCCCGTATGGACGTGTGTGTGTGTGTGTGTGTGTGTGTGTGTGAGAGTGAGTGAGACTGGGTGTAAGTGCTGTAGACTAAGGAAGGCAAAGTGATTTAGTCACCACTCCTGTTTAAAATGGAGAACGTTAGACTGCATGAAGGCCAGGTTCCCTTCCTGCTCTAACACCTGCGATTCTGTGACTTGCTTTCGAATTGTATTCTACTCTGTTTTGGGTCAGGTTTACTGCCTCAGTGCAGAACATCTCATAAAACAAGACTGGGTTTCGCTTCATATTTGTTTACAGCTCTAAGGCCTGCTGGGTTACTTGCTTCATTGGCGTGTCCACTAGACCCAGGGCCTCGGCTTAAGCCAAAGAGCGGTTCTCCCCCCAACCACAGAAATGACAGCAGGTCTGGTGATCCTTTGCCGACAGCATAAACTTTGGGTCTCTTCATTTCTGTTGCTTGAGCTTCCTCTCAAGAGACGTGGAGGCTTAGTTTTCTTTAAATGTTGACGGGCTGCCGCAGTTTTGGGCAGATAGTACGGTCCTAAGTAGCTTTACCAGCATGCGGAGAGCTCAGTTTGTCACGCCACTCGCATGTTGTGTTAGTGCCTCGCCCTTGCGGGGATCCTCCTCTAGGAAGTCCCGCTCTCTGGATGCCGCTTCCAGCCCAGAGGAGTGGCAGGCGGAGGCTCCGTCCCGCTGCCTCTCCTGGGAAAGGAGTGGGTCCCTGTGGCAGCCGTCTCTGCTGCGAGGCACCCTGCGTGCTCTGGGGGGCCAGGTCCCGACACCTCAGTGCTGCTGTGATGTGAATTAACCTCCACCGAGAAAGACAGTGGAGACATGCCTGTTGGGTTGGGTTTGGTTTGGGTTTGGCTCCTTTCGTGGCTTACCTGTTCAGCCAGCATCTCCCTGAGTATGTTTGTTAACTTACCGTCAGGAAAAAAGGGACAGGTTAGGACATGAGATTCTTGTATGCTGTATTTTAGCAGAGGGACAGTGATAGCATCGGGGATGAATTCAGTAGAAAGCCCAAGTCGGTATTCCCCGTTAGACAAGGCTGATTGTGTTTTCTGGCCCTGGAAAGAAGTTATCCTTGGGACAAGATGACTCTAATTAGATATCCTCTTTGCCAAATTCGTCGCTTTGCCACACCGCCAAAGGCTGGGGACTGTATTAAGCTGGAAGAAATGTCTGTTGTTTCTTACAAAATCTAAAAAAAAATTTTAAATGATTATCAGTCATGCAGAAGGAAGACTAGAAACTTCCTTTTAAAAGCCTGACAAGACTTCCCTGGTGGCGCAGTGGTTGGGAGTCCGCCTGCCGATGCAGGGGACGCGGGTTCGTGCCTCGGTCCGGGAAGATCCCACATGCAGCAGAGCGGCTGGGCCTGTGGGCCATGGCCGCTGAGCCTGCGCGTCCGGAGCCTGTGCTCCGCAACGGGAGAGGCCACACCAGTGAGACGCTCGCGTACCGCAAAAAAAAAAAAAAAAATTATTTAGTCTGTCGCGGACAGTATCTTTATCTATAAATGTGGAGTAGTTCCTGCCTCGGGTAAGCACATAATAGGATAATAACAATAGCGGCAGCAGCAACTGAGTAAAGGTAGCTATTACTATTCGAAATCATCTTCTTGTCCGTGGAAGTTTTCTGTATTTACCAAAGTGCATCACCCCCTTTACTGCTCCTGCTTCTAAGACTCAGTGGACACCAGCATTTGGAAGTAGTCCAGGAACGTCACCTAAATGCACCTGTATAGTTGTGTGACCATATGAGGTAATGGAATAGGCACATACTTTTTATGGGCTGAACACCTTGGTGGAGTGCTTGGTTGCATTTGTGCTGTGGTCTCCTACTGTAGAAACGTATCGTTTGGTGTATTGGTTCCTGGACGAGCCAGTTAATTGTATTAATAAAGATCAAAAACAGGATTGGTGGTACTTCTACTTGGAATTGTCAGGGTTTGCAAGATCAGGCAGAGCTTGGAGTCTTTGAATACTGGTTTCTGATGACCCAAGGGCACCTGTTAGGCATCGGCACACTGCAGAACACGCAGTGATTTCCACGTAAGAGATGTCAGCACAGCCGTGAACCAGGAGAGTCTAGTCCAACCCTGTTTATCCAGCTTCTGCTTGTCCCAAATTGCTGTCATCAAACCCAGTTGTTCACACTGCAAGGATCAGTCCTGTTTTAATGGAGGCCACGCTGCCTCGCCCCTGACTCTGAGCTCAGTGGAGAGGGGTCTATAAATGCAGTTCTGCCCAGATGTAGACACTTGTGAGTGTGTATCTCGATTAATCCCAAATCCAAGCTTTTACAGTTTCTTGACATGGCTGGTGGCCACGGGAAGGGGTAGACAAGAACAATTGAACTCTTAAGACATTTTATTTGGTCTTTCTTTTAGCAGCTTGGTGGGTGGGTAAGATAAGCCTTTCATACTTGAATATTTCTCCAAGATTTCTGAGAGGTGTTTTGCCATTCAGAATTCTTTTTTTTTTTTTCTGAAATTATCTTATCTTCTGCCCTTTGCTTTTTTGGACTAGTTATGATAGTTTCTGAAATGGGAATAAAATAGTCATTTTTGACACATCTCTGACAAAAACATCTCTTGTTACCATTGTGTGTGGAGGGCAGAAGGTGGGGGACACGTATGTGAACAAGGTGGGTTTTGTTGAAATTTAAGTGACAGATGGCTGGCATTAAGGATTATGAATCTGTCATCTGTCATTTCATATATATATATATATATATATATATATATATAATTTCTCTGTCATTTTTGTGCTGTGAGGTTACTTTCCTTGAAAGTGAGTGTTTATACTCAGGAAAACACTTTCAAGATCACCAGAAATTGATGTGGGTGCCCATGTGCCCAGCTGATCAGGACGGAATGTCTCTGAGCTTTAGACGGGGAGCATTTTGATCTCGGGGAGCCCACTGCCCTTGGCCTCAAAGCTGGGCTGGCATCACTTGTTATCCCTGTCTGGGTGGGTGTGTGCCCCCCGCCGTGTCCCTTGCAGGGAGGGGCAGCTGCCCCCTGGGAGCCGAGGTCCAGGGACACGCTGTGATGTGCCTCTGTCATGCCTTCCACATGAAAACCTGCCTTCTGATAGCTATCACTGCAAGCCAGTGAGAACCTGTTCTCGCTATATTTTAATGAGGAATGATTAATGAGGAAACTGTGGTTTCCCAATCCTTTCCACCCATCTCTGTTTTTTTGTCTTTCAACAGGCTAACCGGCCTCCCGCAAAGCTTAATCTTTTAACCTGCCAAGTGAAAACCAACCCTGAGGAGAAGAAGTGTTTTGACCTCATTTCACGTAAGTTTATTTCTCAGACGCGATGCTGCAGAGGAATCATTTTACACTCTCAGCTAGGGCATCAGCCCCATTTCAGACGGTGCATTAATTTAAAGAATTGGTTTTCAAAGAGAAAGCCCTTTATTTCAGGTGACTGCGTGCTTTTTATTTCCGCTGGTGATGGTCTGCTTGCCGGTCTCTCGGTTCAGGGCTTGAACCTGCGGACGGCCTTGCTCTGCTCGCGGGATCTGTAAACTTGGGCACGTCCTCTCAGCTTCCCAAGCCTCGGGTTTCCTATTCGTAAACAAGGAGATTATGCTAGATCAGCCCTCAAGCCTAAAAATCCCTTCACTTCACTATAAAAAAGGACAGTTCTGTCATCAGGGCTCCCCTAACTTGGGCGCTGTTAGAACTCCTGCACCACTGATATGATGAGGCCCCCGGCAGAGCCCTTGAAACTCTCGGGTTGAAATCTACTTGTCTTCCTGCCCCAGAATTAGTGTTTCTGCTCCTGTGCTGCTCGTCTTTGTGGCAGACCCAGAAGAACCACCACAGAACCACCCATTGTGGCGAGTGGCCTCTCAGCATCGCCTAAGGAAGAGGGAAAGGGCGAGCGATGTCTTAAAGAAACGTGATGGCCTTTTTGGTCTTGGCAGTTTTCGGTGGCAGGGTTACAGTTTGGGGGAAGGAAAGGGCTAGCTCCCCTTTCAAAAGGCAGTCACTGGGGATTTGGGCACAAGAGTTACATTCATAGAGGAGAACTCCGGACCGTGCCTTCTGGGAAGGTGAGTGCTGTCCTGTTTGCCTCAGTATCCCGAGCACGAGGCGGCTGCTTTAACATGTGTGCTGGGCTGTATTATTGAGGGTAGGAAGTTACTATGTAAGTTCATGCTCACAGCAAACTTAGAGGAAGCGATCACCAGCTCCTCTGTGCTTGGGGAGGAGACGGAGGCCCGGGCCGGTGCCTGTTCTCATGCGCCCGGTCCCGAGCTGCGGCAGCATGTTGAGCCGTGTGGCGTGTGCTTTGGGCGCTGTTGGTTCTGATCTTCAGCTTCCAGACGGATTTGCAAAATAAAAATCGACTCTCTCCGGCTTCCAGGCCTGTGTGCCCTGCTGTGTTTCGTCAGGCCCGCAGGTGCATTTACCCTCATCGCTCTCCGATCCTTCACTCCCTCAGGACGGTGTGGAATGTGGAGGATTGCCCATGCTTTAAAATGTGCCCCTGGATGGCAATAAAAAGTGACAGTTTAAGGGAGACAGCTTGGGGGTCGTATGTGACGTCAGTCAGTGTCTAGGGGACACTTGGAGGGCTGCGGCCTCTCCATCTTCTGAAGCACTAACTCATGAGAAGGGGCGCATTCCCCTCCAGTAGCTGATTGGCGGTTAGTCACGGAGTATGAGTTCTGCGCCCGGGGAGGTGGGCCCACACACCCTCGCTTGCCCCGGTCGCTCCAGCACCCCTGTGGGGCCCCCGTCAGAGACCACGTGTGCAGAAGCGTCTCTTTCAGGCGTGTAGATGACTCCGAAGCCTCCCAGCATACACATTTGAACAGCTGGCCAGGCCCCGGGCATCTGGTTCTGTGCTCGCGCACTGGCCACCTGACATTCGCAAGATTCCATCAGTGTCTTTGTTCTGTTGCCTGACGTGATAAATACCCTCGGTCAAGAGCTTCCAGCCTCCGGTACCCGGAAGGGCTTACCGAACCTGGTCCTAGGCGCTGAGTCCACTGTCGTCTCTGAAAAATGCTCTCATCTCTTCTTGCCACTGTCTCCCAGTGGGTAGAATGAGTCCCGGTCCTACACACTTGTCATCCTCAGCTAGTTTTCAAGAGGTGATGCTGCCCTGGGAGCGTGTGTAGTGGCAGTGCTTTGTTGCAGCGCTATGTGGGTTTGGGTCGTTACAGAGAAACGTCAAAACTGGTCAGACCCCCACCCCCACCCCCAGGAACCATCAAGGGAGACACTGCAGAGCTAGAAAACCGTGACCTGACGAGCGTCCTGAGAGGTGGGGGCCTGGCTTCGGGTCTGACTCTACCTGCTGACGGGGCTGCTGGGACACACACGTATCCCCGAGACACCTTTGTGCTCGTGAAACATCTGGGTGGCTGGAGAAATAAAAGTCAAGCTGTAGATGGGCAGTGAGGATGCTGTTTCAGGTGTGAGTCTACCAGGCCCCGAGGAGCCTCCCCTTCCTCCTGTCCCTCAACCTGCAAAGCCAGCTTGGAATCACCCAGAGAGCCCGGGAGGAACAGACCGGCTGCTGGCTTCAGCTGTTTCCCTGCAGGATCCTCCTTTACCGATCTTTCCCCCAGACAGGGACTCCCCGCCCAGATCAAGCCATCAGTGGGCCTGGCTTCTCAAGGAGGACGTCCCTGTGGCAAGGCCCCAGCCCTTCTGGAGCCTGTCCAGTCCTCTTGGCCTCAGATTGACCCCACTGTTTACGAATTCAAGTCCTGAGCCATTATCCTCAGATCATGCAGTCATGCCAGGTGGGGTGGGAGGTGTAGCAGAAGGTGCACATGATCTAGGTCAGTCCCCTGAGTGGGATGGACCCACAGGGTGCCTCTCCAGGCCCACATGGAGGGTTCGTGGCCAGCTGGAGCCCAAGCCTGTGGCAGAGAAGCAGCCCTTCCCAGGATACCGTCACAGCAGGGCTCTGGAAACCTCCTGTTTTCTCCTCCCTCTAGTTGAATCTGCTAGAAACTGTTCTTGGTGTAAAGGCATCGTGAAAGAGTGTCCATACAAGGGAATTCTTTTTTTTTAAATTTATTTTTTATACAGCAGGTTCTTATTATCTATTTTATACATATTAGTGTCTACATGTCAATCCCAGTCTCCCAGTTCATCCCACCACCACCAGCCCCCGCCACTCTCCCCCCTTGGTGTCCATAGGTTTGTTCTCTACATCTGTGTCTGTTTCTGCCTTGCAAACTGGTTCATCTGTAACATTTTTCTAGATTCCACATATATGCGTTAATATACGATATTGTTTTTCTCTTTCTGACTTACTTCACTCTGTATGACAGTTTCTGCGTCCATCCATGTCTCTACAAATGACCCAAATTCGTTCCTTTTTATGGCTGAGTAATATTCCATTGTATATATGTACCACATCTTCTTTATCCATTCGTCTGTCGACGGGCATGTAGGTTGCTTCTATGACCTGGCTATTGTAAACAGTGCTGCAGTGAACATTGGGGTGCATGTGTCTTTTTGAATTATGGTTTTCTCAGGGTATATGCCCAGTAGTGGGATTGCTGGGTCATATGGTAATTCTATTTTTAGTTTTTTAAGGAACCTCCATACTGTTCTCCCTAGTGGCTGTATCCGTTTACATTCCCACCAACAGTGCAAGAGGGTTCCATACAAGGGAATTTTTATTTGGAAATTTTCACTGAGAATTTCCCCTGCTTCTCCACCATTCACGTGTTAAAATGCAGAATTGGCCAGAGAAATGGGTTGCTCCCCCGTCTCCTTGATTTTCCCGTGGCATCTGTGCCTGGTCTGACCATGAAGTGGCTTCAGGGAAAACTTGGAGGGTTTTAGGCCTGGTGTCAGACCCGGTCCCCTGGTGCAACCTGCCATGGTCATGGCTTCCCGAGGACTCTGAGTTCCACTTAGAGTGGATGTGGACCTGCCCCCTCCGGCCCTCCCGCAGGTAAGGCTCTGCACACCAGGTAGAGTGGGGGTAGGGAAAGCGGCCTCTCTTCCTAGCACCCGACCACTAACATTTGGATCACAGGATTAAGTTTATTTTTCTGAACTTGACATGGGTCTCTTTTTTTTTAAAGTAATTATTTTATTTTTGGCTGTGTCGGGTCTTAGTTGTGGTATGCGGGATCTTTCGTTGTGGCATGTGGGCTTCTCTAGTTGTGGCGCAGGCTCCAGAGGGCGTGGGCTCAGTAGTTGCTGTGCGCTCGGGCTTAGTTGCTCTGTGGCATGTGGGATCTTAGTTCCTGGACCGGGGATGGAACCCGCGTCCCCTGCATTGGAAGGCGGATTCTTAACCACTGGACCACCAGGGAAGTCCCTTGGCACAGTTCTCTTAAACCGTGTTCCTTTCCTCAGCAACAGGCTGGGGATAGAGGGTGCGTGGTGTCCGCTCCGTGTCAGGAAAATAGGAAGAGGATCAGAGCTGGGGTCAAAACCTGACCCCTCGGCCACTGGGTGCGCTTGTTCCTGCCTCTTAACCTCTCTGGGCCTTAGCCTCCTCCCAGTCAGCTCACCAAGAATTATCCTAAGAACTAAAGTGCTTTAAGGAGTGTAAAAGCCGCAATGTTCACTCACTTTGAGGGGCACAGGTGTTTATTGTGAACCCCAAGGACAGTCCCTGTCTGTCACCGCTCTGCCATCTGCAGAAGTTGGATCTCCCTCCCCTTTTTTTTTCTTTTTTAATTTAATTTTCTTTCTTACTTTGGTTTTGCACTGATTGTAGGCAAAGAATTTCTGTATATCCCTTACCCAGCTCCCCCCAATACTGACAGCATAGTACAGGTTATCAGTTACTATTTAGTACATAATATCAGCCATGTCTGCAGCTGTCAAAACCAGGAAATTTACATCGGTGTGATGCTGTTAACTAAGAATCTTATTCCAATTTTACCATTTTTTCCACTAGTGTCCTCCTTCTGTTCCAGGATTCTCTCCAGGATTCCACATTGCTGCTGTTATTTCGCCCTAGTCACGTACAGTCTATATCAGTTCTGTATCTTTCCTTGTCTTTCTTACTTTGATACTTTGAAAATTATGGATCAGTTTTTTGGTCATATGTCCCTCAGTTTGGGTTTCTCTCATGCTTTCCCACAATTGGACTGAGGCTATACACTTTGGGCTAAGAAGGCCAGAAAGCTTGTAAGATACTCGCTTTAGATAAGGCTTTTACTATTCAAAGGGCCATAACAATTGGGGGCCAACTCTGTAGCAAGTTAAAAAAAAAAAAAGGTTTTGAAAGGACAGTGATGGTTTTCATTGAAGAGCTTCAGTGTTTGGAAGTTGCTTCTCTTCAGACGTGAATGGAGGAAAGGAGCTGGCTCGGTAATTTGCATTAGAAAGCCGCAGTTCCCAGGCGAGGGCTTGTACAGGGCAGGAGGGAGCGCTTGGTTGTATACAAATCATTGACTTCGTGGCAGAGTTTAGACTCTTCCTGAGGTTAATTACAAACCGCTTTCTTTTGGAATTGTGTATGGATGACTGTCCGGGCTCACAACTGATGAAACCCCTCTTGCCGTGCAGATGACAGGACATACCACTTTCAAGCAGAGGACGAACCGGAATGTCAAATGTAAGTTGTTTGGGGGTGGGACCTTGGAAGGGCAGTTGTCCTTGGGATTTAACACAGCGTCACTGTTATTTTTCTAGATGGATGTCTGTGCTGCAAAACAGCAAAGAAGAAGCTCTGAACAATGCATTTAAGGGAGATGACAATACGGGAGAAAATAACATAGTCCAAGAACTGACAAAGGAGATCATCTCCGAGGTCCAGAGGATGACAGGCAATGACGTGTGTTGCGACTGCGGGGCGCCAGGTGACCCAGCCACCCCCTCCAGCTCTAGGACGTTTAAATCCTGTTCCGATTCACAGAAGCCAGTCACTGATTTTCCCTTTCATTTCAAACACCAAGTTCAGCGCAGCCCAGCCTGAGCTCATGCTGTCACACAGATGCTTACTGAACTGTGCGCAGGCTAAGTGGGGGAAAGGGTGGGAAGATGCCTGCCTCCGGGCCCTCAGAGCAGGCCTGCGGGGAGAGAGCCCCATAGCACTGAAACGGTTTAAATGCTTTTTGAGAAATGAAAACAGAAGCACACAGCGAGGGTGGAACCAGGGTCATCCGGTCATTGTATTGGCTCCAGACTGCGGCTTTTTCCGGGATTCAATCCGTCCTCCCTTGGTACCGCTTTGTAGAACTTCTGCAGCAACTTTAAGCCGCTGTCTAGTCTGTGACCCTGGAAGAGCCACTTACTTTGTTAGATGTCAGTTTCCCTTTTTGGAAGATGAAGGGACCAGTGGAGATTGTCTGTGAGCCCCAGCCAGCTGTCACATTCCGTGAAATGAGGTGTTTATTTCTGTGTTTTCATAAGGCCTACTGGGGTTTCATTTTCAATGGACATAAACTGTTGTAGATTTTAACAACCAGTATTTTAAGCGTTTAATGAGCTGACTTATTCCTGTAGCTCAGATGGGCCGGTGTTAGGGGAGCTGTGGGCTGCTTAGGGTGGCCGTGTGCCTTTTCGTTCCCCTGGTTCTGTGACAACTTCCATTTTAAAAAAGGTGCAACGGGGCTTCCCTGGTGGCGCAGTGGTTGAGAGTCCGCCTGCCGATGCAGGGGACGCGGGTTCGTGCCCCGGTCCCGGAAGATCCCACATGCCGCGGAGCGGCTGGGCCCGTGAGCCATGGCCGCTGAGCCTGCGCGTCCGGAGCCTGTGCTCTGCAACGGGAGAGGCCACAGCAGTGAGAGGCCCGCGTACCGCAAAAAAAAAAAAAAAAAAAAGGCACAACAAAAATAGAGTGGACAGTTGGGAAGTGCCGTAGGTTCCTGTTACCCTGGAGGCTGTATCTGGGGGTAATTTGAGGAATTACCTCATGGGGTCTCGGACTGTTAAAAACATACCTTTGGCAGGAGATGCTGCAGGGAGTGAAGGTAGCGAACTGTGCTTTTTCTTAGATGAGGACAGTGTAGTACTTGGACTTCTAAAACACTTATAAGGGATCAAAGCTATGACATTTTTGTTTTAAAATGCTAAAGGACAGTCTGAGTGATATAAAGCAGTCTAAATGTGCGCTCATTCCCACCAAAAGCACGACACAGCCGACTCGGTAGAACAGGCCTAGTGAAGCGGAAACGCCAGTTTGCCACACCCGGGAGTACTTCTGAACTCAGATAAAATGGTTATAATTTGAACATTTAAACAATAACTTTGCAATCAACTAGTGACCCAGGTTGCAATACTTGCCTCCTATGAGTTTCTGAGGGCAACAAGCAATTCTAAAGAGAATTGTACTTCTGGGCTGTGATCCTGTCCTCAAGAATGTTTGATTTTGAATTCCGTGTTTTCGGTAAATTCAGCATTCATCCGTCAAGCATTTCTTGAGCGCCTACTCTGGCGCTCGGCTAGGAGGCGTCGCTGAGCAAGTAAACATGCGGTGCGGGTGTGGGTTTGAGCCCAGGTGAAGGCAGGGCTGTGGTCTGGCTCTGCAGCCTCAAGCAAGGAAGGCCCTTCACCTCTCTGAGCAAGATGGTGAAGACACCTGCCCTGTGTGCCTCCAGGCGCTCTTGTATGTGTTAAATGAGAAATTAAGGGAAAGCACCTGTAATTTCTGAAGCTCTCACACCTTGAGCTATTATTGCTACTATAATTGCTTCAACTCTACGCTGAACAGAGCATGGCCTCAGCACATAGTGGGTGTTCTCTGCTGGTTATTAGCATGTTTGACATATAGACGTGTGTTAAGACAGTCCCCCGTGTGGTGCTAGACTTTGTCCCCTTTGCTGGTACCATCAGGTTGGTGATGGGGGTGGTCTGTATCCAGGGACCCTCGGCCACTAGAGGGCGCTGTGTCCTATTCCTGTACAGACAGCCCTGCCCCTTGGGAGTGCTTAACAAATGAATGGAAGGACGGGGAGGTGGAGCCCTAGGAAGAGGAGGGAGAATAGATACGGGCGCATGTGTGTATTGTGTGTAAATTGGTGGTAATTAATGATGAACGAGGGTTCCAGCTACATGTAGGATCCAAAAAAAAAATGCTAGTGATGCAACAAAACTCCGTGTTCAGTAACTGCAAGAAAAAGTTCTGACTCCTGCCCTCTCCTTACAAGCTCCGATTTTCCCTATTCTCTTTGGCAGATCCTACGTGGCTCTCCACCAACCTGGGCATTCTGACCTGCATTGAGTGTTCTGGGATCCACCGAGAGCTGGGGGTTCACTACTCCAGGATGCAGTCCCTGACGCTAGATGTGTTAGGAACATCTGAGCTGCTGGTACGTTTCGAATCCTTGATTTTGGAGTGAAAACAAATGATCTGAAAGCGAGGTTTTCATTTTGGCACTTGAATCCATTTCTGTTTCTTAAAATTCCGCTGGGCTGGTAGCTGTTGATATTGCCAAGCGGATTTGGGCAGTTAGAAACTCATTGGTAATTCCTCCTCCTCGGCTACTAGTGTGATAGTTGAGGGTTGCAAAGCTTTATTCTTTTTTTTTTTGTTTTGGCTGCGCTGGGTCTTAGTTGTGGCATGCGGGATCTTTAGTTGCAGCATGCGGACTTCTTAGTTATGGCATGCGGACTCTTAGTTGCGGCATGCATGCAGGATCTAGTTCCCTGACTAGGGATCGGACCCGGGCCCCCTGCATTGGGAGCACGGAGTCTTACCCACTGGCCCACCAGGGAAGTCCCACAAAGGTTTATCCTTAAATGAATAAAATGAATTGAACTTATAAAGGAGCGTTGAGACTGGTGTGAGATTCTGGAATAGGATGGTGGCAGAGTCCAGTTCACCCCAGTCATTAAGCAGGTGCAGAACCCAGAGCCCAGAGCCGGTAAAGGACTGAGTCGTCTGCCGAGTCTGCGGTGCGGTCACTACCTGGCTCAAGCCTCCGGTGGACTTGTCCTCTGTCTCTTATTGTTGCCTTTTGGGAGAGATACTGGTATTTGCTTCTACTGCCTTTGTTTCTAAAGAAAAAGGTGTTTCATTGTTGGTTGGGTGATAACACATAAGCCATGCAGTGTATTAGGGGGTTGAAGCATTTCCTGTAAAGTGACTTTCAGAGCGTTGAGACTGGCTCCACTGAGGAACAAGCATATCACACATGGGCGGTGCTTTGGGGCGCCTAAAACATGAGCTCTTTGGACTGTTTTCAAAGTCTATGACTGCCGATTAGAAGGTAGTGTTTGAAATTGTTTCTTGAGGTGGCTGAGCATTGGACAGTGACTATTAAGTGGATATTGATTGCCATGGATTTTAATGTCAAGAGCAGTAGTCTTGGCAGAAAATCGATTACCGTGGTCAGTAGATCTCTCAGGGCCGTAAGTCGTACCGATGACTATCCTGGATCCAACGTGTCTGAACTTGTAATGCATTTAGAACTGTCTTGTCGAATCCTTCCTGTCCTTCCAAGGAGTTCGTTTACGGTCTTGAGAGACAAAGCTGGGAGAAACTGGAGTGGATTCTGGTAGCCCAGTTTTAGTAGCATCACTGATTACTTCAGGTTTACAGCTAAGCTAGCCTTGGCGGGACCCAAGCAGTGTATTCTTGGTTACACACTACAGTTATTTTTAATGTCATAACGCATACAGCCTCCATCATAGAGCTGTGTGTGTGCAGGCGGTATCCTGGGTAATTGGCGATGGCATAGATTTGAAATTCTCACGGTATATTTTCAGAGACACATAAATTACTTCTCAGTGAGCCCTGGTAAACTACTGCCTGCAGTGGCTGTACTGCCCTGGTGGGTTTTTTTTAAAAACATTGGAAGTGTTAAGTGGTTTATGCTGAAGTAATAATTGTTGATTCTGTACGAGGCGCTCCTCAGGCACTTTGCTCAGCGCTTTGTCCTAGGTCATTTTGCTCTTCACTCCAGCCCTGTGGCCCTGGTGTATTATCCCCATTTTACAAAAGAAGAACTGAGGCTTAGAATGTTTTAACAAGCCCAAGGTTATGTAGTTATCAAAGCACCAGATCTGGGGTGGAGGCCTCTTTAATCTGATTCCAGAGCTCACACTCTCAACCCTTGAGGACTCTCCCTGTGGAGAGCATTTAAACATCACTACCATCCCTCCTCATTCCCCATCCTCATGCCTGACAAATGTCTAACCGCCAGCCCTCTGGGAGGGAAAAAAGCCCGGCTTTGTAGTCCCAGGCACATGATGTCAATGCTCCCACCGTGGCCATTTGCAGGCCGCAGTGTGGATAACTGAATGTGCGGTGGGAAAGACCGCACACATTATGTAGTAAGTTTGCCGCACAAATACAACTTCAAAAACAGCACAGTAAAATAGTTAGGAAGGGATGCATTGAGTATTACTTTGTTTTTAGTATAGTCTTTCTGTTTGTTTTTTCTGAGGATGCACCAGGCAGCTTATGGGATCTCAGTTCCCCGATCAGGGATTGACCCCTGGGCCCCGGCAGTGGCAGCGGGGAGTCCTAACCGCTGGACCGCCAGGGACTTCCCTAGTATAGTTTCTTTGATCACGAGTTTATATCATGTAATTTTTAATAACGGCTGTCTAACAGCTGGCTTGTGCAAGCTGGTAGGAGGCTGATCCTGGCACATCTGTTATACCTGCTTACACGTGTCTCAGAAACTTAACTGACGATCTGCCTGAGACTACTGCCTACTGCAGAGAGGAACGCCAGAGACGGTTGGAAGGAGAATGTCTCCATTTCGATGAAAAGATGAGCTGGCTTCTGATCCCAGGCTCAGAACTTTGTGTCTTCTCCTGGAGCCTCCGTCTGTATCTGTCTGTATATTCTCCTAGGCGTTCAAAGTTTGACCAACTGTCAGCCATTATGGAGAAATCAGGAAGAGGCTGCTTAACTAAGATCTGCAGATGTTTCTGATGTCTAATCTCTGCCATAGCTTTAAACGCTCCCTTATCTAAGCCTCTTTTCCTGAGTGGTTATCAGAAAAACAAAGGGCAGAGGCCTGAATCACGTGGGATTTATTCCCACCCTCTCTTTGCCCCTGAACTCGCCTGTCTGGCCACTCACAGGAGGCAGACGTCTCCCCCTCTCACCCCAACCCTGGTACTGCGGGCATGACACCACCTCCAGACCCTTATTCCTCAGCTGTTTGTTAAGCAATAGGTGGAGGGTGTGTGTCAGGTGTCGTTAGTACCATTTGTAAAGCATGAGAGTGTCGAGCCTTTTTAGAGCGCCTGGTTCTTTTATTTTGCTTAGTCAGATGCCTGAACAAAAGATCTCCTGAAGGTTTGACACACACACTGTGTGTGTGTGTGTTCAGAATTACATCCAGCACATAGTGAGAACTATGAAGTATTAGCTATTATTATTATCGTTGTTACCTTCTCCTCCAAGATGATCTGAACAAAATCCTTCCAGAAAAATCATCTGCGTGTCCTAATGTGTGAATCTGCAGGGAGACCCCACCCGGGTTGACTGCTCTGTTTGTGAACCTTTCAGGTTCACAGAGCAGTGGTGTCAGGGTCTTGGGCTGGTGTGTTCATCAGAATACGTTTTCTTGGGCAGCACATGTTAATTAGATCCCTTGTACCCTATTAAAGAGATATGAGGGTGAACTGGAAGATAACTTGCTGTCGTGTCCGAGGCTGCAGCCCGGATAGGGCTGCTTTCCAGAGCAGAGTCACAGAGCCACACACATGGATGTGCTGTGGCAGGAGAGGGGTTTTTGCACGGCCTGATGGAGACAGCAGATACACGAGCAGGGATTTTCATTTCCTGGCTGGCACTGTGTTCTAAACAGACAGATGCTCACCCACCCTGTAAAGTGCAGCTCCTGTCCCCCCATACGGTCTCACCGTGGTCCTCATGACAGAAGTCTTTTGCTTAATTCCATAAAGTATTTTCTGGCCTGGGGTTTGTAAACAGTTTCCCCTGATGATATGTCGTGGCGGTTTCACCATTTCCTTCTTAATTTGTTTTTGTTTCAAAGCATGCTTGATTCCCATGTCAACCGAGTGGGTTTCAGCAGCATCCGTGAAGGTGGCTGGTCAGCAGTCATCTTTCCTTCCCTTTGCCTCCTGCTTCTAGAATCACTTCTTACTCGGTGGAAAGAAACTGGGGTAATTGCAGTATTAATTTGATTGGAGTTCAGGGCAGCTGTACCATTTTAACTACTCTAGCATGCACCAGCCTAAGATCCTTAGATTTTAAAGCCAATCTGCTTTCAGAAAATCTCCTGATAAGCATAAATTTTAAAAAGATAAAGTTCCTCCTTAACATAGAAGATTACGATTTCAGTTCTGATTTTCAGGTGCTACGTAAAACAGTATTGTCGGTAAGAGGGTCCTGGTATCATATGATCAGTCCCACATCGTAAGTGAAATTAGTAAAGGAAATTTCAGTATTATGGAATTGAATTTGAGTCAGTAATTTAAAAACCTCCTTCCATCAAAGAATAGGGTCAGAAACCCCCAGGAGCACATATTACTGACTCGGGCCTATTTTATGACTTTCTCCTGCCTCCTCATGAAGTTGTTAACCAGCTGTTAAATATAAAGCAGACCAGCCGACAGCTGGATTCGAGAGGGGGGGGTGGGGAGGAGAGCCCTCAGAAACCAAGAGCTTCCTCACAGATCGTACTGCGGTTTCACCGGGGTCCGAAATGAAGCCACTCGGGCTGCAGAGGGCAGCAAGCAGTGTAGAACCAGGTACCGTTTATTGAGTGACTGTTATGCTTCAGGCATTGTCCCAGGTCCTTTGTCTTATCTAACCTAAACAAGAACCCCATTTTAAAAGGGAGGCCGGAGCCTGTGTTCTAGTCTTTGTTCTTAAATCACAACTCTGAACTTTTTTTAACCACAAACCCTACCAGAAAAAATTGAGCACCCAAACATATACATGTATGTGATGTATAGTTAGACTTGTACCACTTACTAAGGAGCATATTATATACTTTGTCAAATAGACCAAAAGCAGAATTTCTAGAGGCGCAGGTGAAGCACGACACACAGCTCTCTTTGCGCACCACAGGGTATTTTTTCGTGCTCCGGTCTTTGGAGGCAGCAGTCCAGGGCTCACAGCTGTCTCTTAGCTCGCCTGCCAGGGTCAGGTTCCTTCACTGCCCCGGGCGTTTTTACCCACCTGTATATTAAAGATGTGCCGTGTGCTCCAAGCCTTCCAGCCTCCTGGGGCCTGAGGGGCCCAGTAGCTAACACCCCATTTCCCTACATGCGTTTCGAACCGCTTGAGAGAGCAAAGGTCTGATTTATGGTTGAAAACAGCGGAATCGGCGATCTGGTTCACACGTGTGGTGGCAGCCGAGCCCCAGGCACGGGCAGAGCGGCACACCCACCGCATGCTGCCTCCTGTGGGTGCCCGTTCTTCTGAGCCCCTCGGGCAGGGACGTCGTCTCTCTCACTGTCCGCTTCTTTCCTCCGGGTGCGTAAAAACAGAGGAAGACAGAATGTCACAGGAACTGGTGACCCTCCACCTGGAAACATGAAAACAGGGTGCAGGAGGTTCCCCATCCTCACCCCGAACTCTGGAAACAGTTTCTAGAGAAAACCTATGGCCTTTTTCTGGCTCAGCGGGCCCCTCAAGGGTTGGTGCTGCGGGTCTCCAGGCATGTGTGACTCCAGGTCCCCGTGCACAGGGCGCCTTGTGCAGTGAGGGAGATGCACACAGGCTTTCGTGCAAATTCAGGCTGTGGGAGAGCGGGTGTCTAGACCAGGTCCCTGCTCTGCTGCCGGCCCCTGGCCGTCTCCGTAGCACTCAGTCCAGCCCGTATCACGGTGCCCTTCTTTTTCGTTTTCGTTCACCTCTGTCTCGTTAGACCGAACCCCTTGGAGCAGGCCCGTGTGCCAGGCCCGGAGCCCAGCCTGCCCGAGGGCTCCGCGTGTGTCCTGGGGCTCGCTTCCCTGAGGACGCGGCACCTGAACACCCCAGGGCCCCCCGTCAGCCTCGGTGCAGCCCCACATGTCGGGGATGGGGCTCTGGGAGTGGAGGGCGTGTGTGTCCGGGCTGTTTAACCAGCCCTCCTGCTGCCTAGGCTCCTGCCCGCGCGGCCTGCTGGACCGCACATTTTCTTGACCTGACCCTGCAGCCTCCATCTGCAAGTGCTTTGCTTTTGTTGATGGTTCCAGAGGGTTCTCTGCAGGCTGAACTATTCGCTGGAGGCTGGTGAAGCTGTGAGGCGGCATATTTCTCCGCATTCGACGAGTGTGACGCACGGCCGTGGTGGCTCCCTGCTCCAGCTGTCCCCTAGTAACCCAGCCAAGCCCAAGCAGAAGGGGAGCAGCTTTCGGATTCCGGGGGATCCTCCTCCTTGCAGACCGGGAGGCTCCCAGGGGCAGGTGCTGTGGCTTGTCCTGTCACTGCCCTGCAGATAACGAGGTTTGGGTGCGGGATGGCGTCCACGTTGCACTGAACGGTGGGGCCTTTAGCGTGGGCCTGGCTCTAAACCGGGGCCCCGACGCCGAGGTTCAGCCTGGATCTGGCACCAGGCGCCCCCGAAATCGTGGGGGCGTTGGCTCCATGGTACGCCGGGCCCCCTGCTCTGCACCACCCTGACGGGCAGCCCCGTCTCCAGGAAAGTGCAGTGAGGCAGCCTGGGGCTTTGCCACCTGACGTCGCCTTGAGGCCCCGGGGCCAGGGCTGAGGACCGAGGACCCAAGGCAGGGCTACTGAGAGCGTGGGGCTCGGGGCACCCGGAAGCTCTGTTCACTTGTCAAGGACAGGGAAGAGTTAGGAAGGCTCCCCACCCGATTATCAGGCTGACTGCGTGTTTCCCTTGTCCTTCGGCCTCCCTCGAGATCCCCTCTTACCTGCCACCAGGAAGTTCGGCCCTGTCTGACCCACATCCCTTTGGCTGTTGCTCCAGCCGGTCCCCCTGGAGCGAGAAGAGGCCACTGGGGCTCAGCCTTTCTTCGCAGAGAGTCCCACTCAGCCTGTGTCCACATGACTCACCGAGGGCAGAAGCACCAGAAGTGTCGCTGCTCCCACGGCATCGTTTTCAACGTGGAAGTGAAAATGTCTGTTCTCTCCAAAGCACTGGGCCCGGTGCTTCCATTCGGTTTCTTTGTTTCGTTAGATATTGAAGGGTCCGATCTCGGTCAGGTGCTGAGCTGGGTGCTGGGGTTGGGATGAAATCCGCGCTCTTAAGGATCCTGGTCACTCCAGATCCGCACATCCCTTCAGGAGCGTGCCAGGGCGGCCTGGCGTTTATCTTGTACCTGCCGCGTCCAGCACAGTGCCTGTATCAGTGAGCACTGGTGAAAACCTGCTCATTTCTGACGAGTCAGAAGGTTGATCGGCAAGTGAGGACCTTACATTGGAACAGATACACTTTTAGCGCTCTAGTTTATTGAATGCTTTTACAGAAATTATCTCATTTTATCATTATTACAACCTGGCAAGGTAGGTAGGTAGGTATCTGCATTTTATTATTAAAAAATTGAAGCTCGGGGCTTCCCTGGTGGCACAGTGGTTGAGAGTCCGCCTGCTAATGCGGGGGACACGGGTTCAAGCCCTGGTCTGGGAGGATCCCACATGCCGCGGAGCAGCTGGGCCCGTGAGCCACAACTACTGAGCCTGCGCGTCTGGAGCCTGTGCTCCGCAACGAGAGGCCGCGACAGCGAGAGGCCCGCCCACCGCAATGAAGAGGGGCCCCCAGCTCACCGCGACTGGAGAAAGCCCTCGCGCAGAAACGAAGACCCAACACAGCCAAAAATAAATTAATTAATTTAAAAAGAAATTGAAGCTCGGGTAAACTGCCTTGCCTGTGGTCACAAAGCCAGGAAATAGGACCACAATTTGAACCCGAATCTTGGCTTCCTGGCCCAGCACCCTCTCTGCTGTATGAGCCACCCCCTCACTGGTGCAAGTAAAGGCTGTTAGATCTGTTTCAGTTGGAGCGAGCACAGATTCTTTTTGGGGGGTGGGGAGAAGGGAAAGAAACTCAAGCTGGGCCGAGTTACTGCTTCTCCCTGTCCGTGGAGGCATTCTATCTAGGGGACGTTTTATGAGAACACTCCTCTGTAAGAGGCATGCTGTTTCTTATCTCTAGTTTTATGGGTACCTTTGGGGTTTGGGTTTTGTCCAGCTTCATTAAAGGCAAACCACTTTATTGCTCTGTTTCTTAGTGACCATTAAATAAATCAACTGTGTGAGTCATGTGTAGCAGTGGAAGGTATTAATAATTGAGAACCCTGAAATAGACTTTTGTTTTTGCAGCTTGCCAAGAATATTGGGAATGCAGGCTTCAATGAGATTATGGAGTGTTGCCTTCCAGCTGAGGACTCGATCAAACCCAACCCGAGCAGTGACATGTAAGTATGGGGCTGGCTGTTCTTGCTTTCTGAGCAAAGGTTGGCCTTGTCCCCGGGCCCCACCCCCCACCCCCTGCCCCGAGGCAGGGGAATAAACAAGCTTGGGTGCATCGATTGTTGCTTCTTTAGGGAAGAAATCAGCCTATGTTGTTTATAAAGTCACTTGAACCTTTTTGGATGTCCAAGTAGAAACTTGGTTTGGCAGCTTTTCTTAGGAGCCGGAGGAAAGCGGATTTGCTGGTGGGCGGGGGCGGAGGGAGTCCTGAGTGGCGCCCCCTGCTGGTGGTGTGTGGGCACCACCTTGCTTCTGCCTCAGGGCAGGGGAGTCGCTCTCCCACCTGCCTTCTCTCAGTGTGAATTCTGAGCCGCGCGGAGGGTCCGTTGTCCTAGATACATGATTATGTCCCGTTCTCTTTCCCAGTGCAAATGTCGAGCGTGTTGTTTCCTTCAAAAAGCTTTTCTTTGTTTCTGTTTTACTTTGGACACAAAACCTGATCAAGAAGCTTTCGTGCCTCATCAGGCGTCCAGCTGGCCCGCTGTGGACAGGGGAGGCCAAGTGAGAAACAGGTGATGAGGGAGAGGAGGAGGTTCATTCACCGAGACAGCCCTTCCCTGGGAGCAGCCTGAGGTAGAAGTGCTGGCAGGGCTCCCCCTGGGGCTCGGCAAGGACAGGGAGGACCAGAGGCTGGGAGAGCGTTGCAGAGAGGTGTGGTTCCCGGCCCTTGGCAGGAACATCTTGTGGGCGCCGGTCTTTGGAAGCTGAGCTCACGGGATCTGTGCTCTTCTGCGCTTGGGTGAGGTGACTTAATACGGTGAAGGAGCTTAGAAAAACTAAAGGGAGGAGCAGGTACTGTGTGCGTTCCACACCCTCGCAGGTGTCGGCGTCTGAGGTGAGCGCGCGTGCGTTGGTGCTGGGTGACAGTCAGGTCACATCCGGGCCCTGGAGCAAGTGTCAGTGGGGAAGCGTTTCCTTGAGATTGGACGAGGTGCGACGTTAGATTCCAGGCACAGGGCCTATAAAGTGATGGTCCTTTCTTGATGAAGATCCGAGTTCCAAGTCTGTATCCTTACCCAGACCTGGAGAGGCAGCGCGGGACACAGAAAGCTGCATCCTTCCCGATCGTGGGACCTGGGTAGGTTCGTCAACCTCTCTGAGCCCTTTTCCTCTAAGAGAAACAAGTGCAGCTGTCGCCACCTCGCAGAGTCGCTGGGACGTGCAAAGGGGTGAAGCGGTCACGCATCTTGTGCCGGGTTGGTGTCGGCAGCCCTGCTTGCTCGCCGTGGGCGTGGGCAGTGGGGCAGCACACATGCCGGGAGCTGATTCCACACGCCCTGAAAAGTTAGGGTCCTCTCGGGGCAGGTGTCAGTTGGAGAGTTACCCCAAGGAGAGCTGACTCTTCCTGGGATACGAGAAGATCTGTTTAGGACAGGAAACATCGCGGCCCACTGCGGCACTTTACTTACTGTCTAACGGACACCTGCTCTCGCGGTGAAGGGACTGGTCTCCCGAAATGCTGTAATACTGATCAACTTTGCACAAAGCATATGGTAACTCATTTCTTCCAAGTACCAGGGGCACTTTATAAAAGCAGATCATTTGTTTACTGTGGGGCAAGATGATTCTAAAAAAATGAATACCGTCTGCTTGGGACTCTTGGATATAAACGTGGCGTCTGCATTGGGGCCCCTCCCCGCCCCCCAGCCTTGGCACAAATGAAAAGGACGTTTACTCCTCCCCCTCTTATTTTTCCAAAATGAGAGCAGATGACCAATGTGATGGCAAAATGCCACCCACGTTGATACCTCCTCAGCTGAAATCAGTCACTGGGCTGCTGTGCTCCTGTAGCACTCAGTTCTGTTTTAAAGCAGCTCATCCCACTTTACGTTGTACCGAGGTATTTACACATATTTTTCTAATACATTGCGTCTTACTCGTTTTTGTATCTCCCACCACAATGTGTTGCTTGTGGTGGGAAATACATATATAATGAATCAACGGGTCAGAGGTGAAGTCCTAGCTCTGTGGCTACTTAAATAAGCTAGTATTTTACTTCCAGATTAAATCTGGCTTTATCTCAGAGCAACACACCATCTGCAGATAAATTTGTTGAAAGGGAAGCCAAAGACCATCTCGTGGGCTGTGAATCCTCAGATGGATTTGGGGGGTGTTGAGAGATACACGTAGGCGGGAAGGGGGAGCAGCCAGGTTTGTGTCTGCTCCCAGAGGCCACAGGAGTGTTTCTCTCCTGTGACTTAGGGCCCTCGTGCACGCCCTGTCCTTCGGGAGTATAAGAAGCCCCTCTCTCTGAACACGAATGCCAAATGCATTCTTATATTAAGTTCATTGCCTTTTCTCCAAAAACCTTAGCCTTTCCCAAAAAAAGAAGGAGTGGGGGAATCACTCCGGCAGAGTGAACTCCCTCCACGAAACCATGGGGCGTGGTGTTGCCCAGAACAGACCTGTACCTGAGCTTGTGGAGGGACGACCTTCAGGGGACGAGACCCAGAGCCCTGGACAAGTGGATAATACATTTAAAAAGTAAAGGGTCCAGTTCATCTCTAGCCCCTTCCTGACTGTCCCACAGTGATTACTGGAGCCGCCTAAACCTTGACACATGTCCAGCCCCACTGCCCATCAGAAGGGACCCATAGAGTTTCATCAGACAGGTTGTCAGTTGTCAACCCCAGACGGGAACCAGGCAGCAGGCTGAGCGGCACGCTGGCTGGGAGCCCCTGGAAGGAGAGCTCAGTCCGGCAAAGCAGGGCAGCCCCGAGAGCTGTCCGGCTGCTGGAGGGGACGGGCTCACAGCCACGGCACTGTTGTGAGGGTCAGATGGACAGCACATGTCAATGTGGCCTGTAAGCCCGCAGCAGCTGTCCGCGTGTGGGGTGACGTGTGAAGGCCGCCAGCACGGTTCACGCGAGGCTGCATTTAGAAACACCCAGGCAGTGGGTTCATCGGGTGAGGCAGTCGGAGCGGTGTTTGCCACCCTGGGAGCCTGGAGTTGACCTGCGCACTCCCGAAGCCTGGCGGGTTGACGTGGGGGGCTGGGCCCCTGACGGTAGTAGAAGCAGGTGTGGTGGGTGCAGCCCTGGTGGCAGGGTGGGAGTGAGCGGTGCCCCAGCAGAGAAGAGCTGGTGGGTCCCACCCGCCTGGGCCACCACCAGCCCCTCTTCATTCTGTGCTGCCACAGTAGTTACATCCGAAACCCTGGGCTAAAGGCCTCAGTGTGGCATCTCATCTAATCCTGCAAGCAGCTGTGCTCACGATACAGAGGTCACCGGGGGTGGGGGTGGGGGAGCCTGGAGCTGGGCTGAGATCCGGCCGTGTGACCGAGAGCCAGGCCTGAGTGACTGTGCGCTCTCAGAGCTGACCACCAGCCTGCGGGGGGTGGGGGGGAAGGAACCCAGGCCCCTTCTTCTAGTTCAGCCTCCCCTGCCTGACCTTGTGAAATCTCAGTGTACCTCGCACTTTCCAGAAAGAGGGGACAGAAGAAGCAGGGGGCTCAGTCCTCTCGTGTCATTCGTCCTATATCCCTGGTAGCTCTATTGGCTAAAGTCAGGTTTTTGTATTTGGAATTTGGTTTTCCCTGACATTTTTTTTTAAGAGCTTTGTTGAACTGTAACTCACATACCATACAATTCACCCATTTAATGGACAATTTGCCGGCTTTCAGTATATTCACAGCTGAGCATCCATCACCACAAGCGATTTTCGAACGTTTGTATCACCCCAGAACGAACCCCCATACCTGTTGGCCATCCCCGACTCTCTCCCCTCGCTCTCCCAGCCCTGGGCAACTGCGTACCTGTCTGCAGGTGTGCCTGTTCTGGGCATTTCAGTAAATGGGATCACACAGTGTGTGGTCTTCAGTGTTTGGCTTCTTTCATGTAACTTAACGTTTTCAGGGTTCGTCCACATCATGGGCTGTGTCAGTGCTTCCTTCCTTTTGTGGCTGAGTCGTATTGCATTGTATGGACACCTGTTCCTCAGCTGATGGACACTGGGTCGTTTCTTGGCACTTCTGACTTGATTGTCACATGAAGTAATTAGTGTTTACTGTCCCTCAAAAATCGTGTCTCCATTTCTTATTATTGCTGCTGCTGTATGTTAGAGTCCTTGGAGCAAAATGCTGCGTCCTCTGGACCAGGAGCTGCTGTTTTTCTTGCTGTCTGTCTTTCAAGGTCATCGGTACTTTCCGAGGCCCTAAGGACCTGCCGTGAGCGCAGCAAACGTGTCAGCTCATTCCCTTCTCACAGGCCGTGTGCATTTGCACAGATAAGAAGACTTGAGGCCACATACTTGCACGTCAGTCTGTGGTGGGGCGGGATTTGAGCCCGGGCTTCTTTGGCTCCCCTGGAGTTGCTGGCACTCCGAGCTCCTTTGAGAGGCGGGGTCTGCACACACAAGGCCGCGTGAAGGCCAGGAAATAGACCGCGAAGATGGACAGTCGTTTGGTTCGTCAGGTGTGTGGTGAGCCTGTCTGCTAGGCACGGTGCCCGCAAACAGGAAGACAGGCTTCCCATGAGGGCTGCCAGCCCCGCGACCTGGCCCCTTAGCCCTTAGACCCGGGCCTTGATTCCACTTGTCTTGGCAGCTGGAGGGTTTCTGGCCTCTTGAAAGTGCCTGGAGGCTGAGCGAACGCAGGTGCCGAGGGGGAGCCACACGGCGCCCGTTTCCCGCTTCCCGTCTTTCTGCCAGTACTGCTTATTACGAGGAGGGTGGGACGGGATTTTTTTTTAAGTAGTTATAGATGAGTGGGTGTTGGGATCTGTTTGAATAGAGGCCCTTAATCATTTACGAGGCAATTATGTTTGATTTCAGGAATGCAAGAAAGGACTACATTACTGCCAAGTACATTGAGAGGAAGTACGCAAGGAAAAGACACGCGGATAACGCGGCAAAACTTCACAGCCTTTGTGAGGCTGTCAAAGCAAGAGATATTTTTGGATTACTCCAAGCATACGCTGATGGTGTGGATCTTACAGAAAAAATCCCACTGGCCAATGGACATGTAAGGAAAGACCTGTAAAAACAGAAAAGAAAGGGTGAGAGGGTGGGGAGTGGCAAGGCAGTGTCAGCAGAAATGCTGACAAAGTCGTGTGACTCTGAAAGAAGAGGCAGTGGGTCCTGGGGGAGGAAATTAGTGGGTGATTCTTAAACCAGACCTGTAATGGCAGCTCTGGAAGGAAGGTCCATCCCCGGGGGAAGGAGCGTCTTCTCAGAGGCCTAAGCGCCTCCTTCTGTCGTCCGAGAGCCGCATTAGCGCCTCAGCCAGGCCTCGGCTGCAGCTCCCGAGGCCACGCCGGGAAGGAGAGCTTGGACCGGGCCTGGTGCACCGCTGTCCAGCCTGCTCCCCTTGCCCTCCTCCCTGGGGGAACTGGGCCAAGAGGGTGGGGTCTCACCGTCGGGATCCGTCCGCAGGAAACCACCAGTGTTACGGCCGGTGTGGCCTAATTCTCTTCCGCGGGTGTGCCCTTGGACGCACATTCACAGCCCCCCGGACCCTCCTAACCCTCGTGGACGCACACTCACAGCCCCCCGGACCCTCCTAACCCTCGTGGACGCACACTCACAGCCCCCCGGACCCTCCTAACCCTCGTGGACGCACACTCACAGCCCCCTGGACCCTCCTTACCCTCAGAATAAAGGCGCACGGGACTGGGTCACCCTTAGCAGCTGAGCACGTTGTATGGAACCGTAACGTCCAGTGTTTGAGAGTAAGACAGGGAACTGCAGCCAGGGTGCCCAGGGCCGCGTCTGCTCAGCTCAGAGCTGTGCTGCAGCCGAGGAGGAGGGGGGTGGCCCGTTGTCTCCCTCTGCCCCACGTTCCCCGTTACCTGGATCTCCCCTTGGCCTCCAGCTCCCTCCCACCCACCTACCTGAAACAGCCTTCATTCGTGACTCTTCTCTCCCACCGGCCAGAACTTCCTTCAGAAGAGGCAGGGGTAGTCATGTGCCATTTAGTAGCAGCTGAAGGCAGTCCAGGTATTAGCATTGATGGCGTTATCTCTAAGTGTAGAATGAAAACGTTGGGCCCGGCATTTAAGACATACATTTATATTTACCCAGGGAGCAGGGTTAAGAGCCCGGGGAACCTTCCTGGAGCCAGAACGGAGACCCCTCTTACAGGCAATACCTCATGTTGAGAGGCAGGGATGAGGGCAGAAAGATCGAGAGGACTTTGCCATGAAACCCCTGAATTCCTCATTATTTCCCGTGGAGTAAGGAGGAATAGGGCCAGTCTCTAAACGCAGGTTCCCAGGGGCAGAGTTTGCCGCGGAGATTAGAGGGGCCCTTGGTACCTTAGAGGTAACGTTTTTCAAAGGAAAGATTTAGAGGCTTTTGGAAGAGAAATACACAATTTTTCTCATGTGGGACACAGAATTGAATGCTCCCCTTGGAATTCTGGGATGTTTCTGCTTGGTCTTCAGGAGCCGGACGAAACTGCCCTCCACCTGGCTGTCAGATCCGTGGACCGGACTTCTCTTCACATTGTAGACTTTCTAGTTCAGAACAGGTAGGTGTTCTAAAATCAGGGAAGGTGTTTGATTTCGTCCCTTGGTGTTTCTGAGAATGGAGCCAGGGGTTGCCCCATTGCTTTAGTTGTGTGGCCAAGATGCTGGAATTTCCCTGGGCCTGAAGAGGAATCATGGGACAGGGACAGTGCTGCCAGGTGTGGAGTGTTCGGATGCAATCCTAATAAAGCCCCCTCCAGGGGTCTGCGAGGTCCCGCCTCTAGTGTCTGGGACTCAGGGCGATGCCCCGTCGATAGCCCTGCTGAATTCCGAGCCCCGGGAAAGCAGCCTCTGTCTGTGGCCCCCACGACCACCCCTTTGCTTGTGCCGTAAGGTGCGGGTCCCACGAGGTCCAGGCGGGGCACCCTGAGCAGAGCGAGAGGGAAGCAGGAAGCAGAGATCCTCCTCCAGCCGCTGGCCGAGCTGACGTTGTAAACCGCAGCTCGGGGTGGTGGGCTTTCTGCGTGGTTGGAAAAGCTGTTATTTTTAATTAGAAGTTGACTTTAGAGAGGACATGCGCAGACGGCGTCCCTGGCCCCAGCAGTCCCATTTGGTGCGTTCTGCCTCGCTTGGTGCGGGGCCTCCCTGGCAGCTGAAGGCCAGTGGTGAAGCCCCGGCAAGGAGCATCCCGACTGCCTGAGCCTGGCGTGGGTGGGTGGGTGGCTGCTGGAGGGGGCGGTGCTGGTTAAAAGCCACAGGAATTGGCTTCAGATGGAATAGAAGACCCCAAAGTGCAGAAGCAAGGAGAGATTTTTTGCATTTTGTATCTTCTGCCGTTCCCGGCTGTCTTCAGAAGAAATGGCCAGAGGCAGAGGAGCTTGGGAGGCAGCTCCTTCCCCGGGAGCTGGGAGTTCTCTGGATGCCTGGGGGAAGCTGTCCTCTGATGGAGCCCGAATGCTGTCCCAGCGCCAGCAGCGTGGCAGGGGCCAGCTCCGTGAGCAGCTGAGCGGTACCATCCCCCTCAGTGCAAATTCTCGGGGGCAGGAGAAGCGGAATCCTGGTTTCTTTTCTTCCAGAATGGGAGGAGGACAGCAGGAGTAGAGGGGAGATCAAAAGCGAGGCTCCTTTTTCACACTGAAAACGTAGCTGCTTTAAAAAAGAAAGGGAGGGCGGGAGGAAGGAGTATGTGTGGCTGGTTTCCTGCTGATGGGAGCTGCGGGCATCACCTCCTGATGGGCACACTCCTGTTCCCACATGTCTGTCCAGCTCCGAACAGGCCCAGGGCCACCTCCACCAGTGGGGTGAGTGGCTTGTCCTGGGATCTCCTGGTTTTGTTTTGTGTTGGAAGAATCTTTGTGGTCTCCTCACGGTTCCCCCATAGCCTGTTTTCAGGGCAGCTCAGAGGAGCCTGGGGACTCCGAACTTTGGAAGAGCGGCTTTTCCCCTTCCTGGCAAGAGTGTTGTTAGTAAGATGAGAAAAGCTCACCCCGTCCTTCTGTGTGGGACAGACTGGGCAAGTCACGCAGGCTTCCTAAGGCCCAGACAGGCACTGCCAGTGAAGCGGGAGGGATGCCAGGTTCACCTGCCCGTGCCCCCGCTCAGGTGCGCACAAGTGCCTTGCTCCGTTTCTGGCGGGCTCTGCCACTGTTGTTTATTCCCTGATGTCCTTAAGCCAAGGCCTCCTCCTGCCCACAGGCAGGGCTGGTGCTGTGGGCCCCCCACCCCGGAGGAGGACTGAGAGAAACCCTGCCCTCCGTGAACCCGAGTTCTGGCTTCCTCTCCCGGGGAAGGAAAGCAGCCATGCCCATCGTTCGCATATTGTCTGTGGCTGCGTTCAAGCCACCCTGGCCGAGCTGAGAGTCCCTGCCCGGGCAGCCCCAGTCCTCTGGCCTGTGCCTCACTGTTCTCTTTCTCTGTTCCCGTCCTTGCCAGTGGGAACCTGGACAAACAGACGGGCAAGGGCAGCACGGCCCTGCATTACTGCTGCCTGACCGACAGCGCCGAGTGCCTGAAGCTGCTGCTGCGGGGCAAGGCCTCCATCGGCATCGGTGAGCCTCCCCGCGCCGCCCCGTGCAGTCCTGGTGCGGGGCTCTGGGCAGAGCCGGGGAGTCAGTCCCGCCCTGCAAGCCTGCTGTGGTCTCGTGCTCATCAGCAGTTTCCCTCTGCTGTCTTGTAGGCTTGCCGTCATGTGCAGGCATTTTCTGAGAGGCAGAGGATGGCCCTGCAGCTGTCGCTGGTACCCAGGTGACCTGGACCAGGTTTGGGCATCTCGCCCTCCTGTTCCTGACCCCCACCTGGGATCATGCTGAGCCCCTCACTGGCTCTGGGTGGGCATGTTTACTGGTGAGAGTCACTGTTCACTGCCCCTCCGTTCACTGGCACCAAGCCTCCTCCACGAGGGACCCACGTCTGCTTGGCCTTCATCCCTCCCTCCCCTGTGGGACCCTGACCTGTAGCCGGCCAGGCACAGTCTAGCCCGAGGGTGTCCGGCTGTGATGCTGTCCTGAGGTGGAGCTTTTGAAGAACTGTTAAACAGAGAGCAACGAGCAGAAAGAAGGCACATGCCTGCTTGCGAGCCAAGTTGGGTTTTTTTCTTTTTTAATTAATCATCAAATCTCATTGACTGAGGCTCATTTAGAAGAAAATACACAATTCCAAATCTTCAGACTGCTTAAAAGGAGGTGTAAAGTCTTCTACAGTCGGCTGCCTGGAACTAGATGAGCAGTGCTTTTGCTTAGAGAATTACCGTGAACTGCTTTATTCAACAACTTGTACCTTGGATATTTATTTCCACTGGTTGGCTACTTCAGTGGTTTTATCTTCATTAGATTAGCTCAGACCTTGTCTTATAAAACCTTACCGACTGCACACTGCTGCAGTTCTGTGCGATTTCAGGACAGTTCAGCACCGACTGGGGCGAACTAGCTGGGCTTCGTGAGTCGTGCTCAGTTCCGATTGGTGCTGCTTCGCCGGGTCCTCTTTAATTGCCTCTCAGTGTCAGACCTCTGCTTGCTTTTGCCGTAACACGTCTGTTCGTTCCCCCGCCTCTTAGCTAACGAGTCAGGAGAGACGCCGCTGGACATCGCCAAGCGCCTCAGGCACGAGCGCTGTGAGGAGCTGGTGAGTGTCCCACCACCCGGCACGGACAGGGTGGGGTTGGGGACGCCGCTCCCTGGGGAGGGCTCTCTCGGAGCCTGCAGGAGGGTCCTGAGCAGATCCCAGTGGCCTAGAGGGGACGGCTCGTAGAAAGTGTCCTGGGGCCCCTTAGAGAGGAGGTGACCATCCCCCCCTGTGGTGACACTCGGAACACGAGTCAGTATGTGCTGGTGGCGCATGTTGACGGCGGCCCTGGCTTCGTCTGGGGTGAGTGGAGCTGAGGCCCCTCTGGGTCAGGCCGGGTTTACAGGGAGCTCCACCGCTGCAGCTTGGGAAGGTCACGCCAGCTCTCTCCGCCGTTGCCTTGTGTGTGAAGGGGGCTCAGGCATACCAGTTCGCAGGTTTTTGGGGGGAATCGTTGTTGAACTCTGCAGAGCAGTGGGCACAGAGTAAGTGCTCAGTCTATGGCACCATTAACAGTCGGTGCTGCAGAGCTGTAGGACTGCTAACAGGTATTATCCTAAGCACTTCATGTCCAATAACTCATTTAATCTTGATAATTACCGTAAAGCATTAATTAATAGGTACCTACTGTTACCCCATTTTACAGATGAGGAGACAGGTACGGAAGGGTTAAGTAAGTCGCCCAAGACCACATGGCTGCTGTCTGGCTTTGGAGAAAAGTCAGACCCTCATGTGCTAAGGCGCCCATTTATCTCATGGATTAACTTCTCTCCTGTGCACCTAGAATGGAACCAGCTGTCTACCTTCCTGGAGAGAATTGAGAAGCTGGTCATTCACGTCATTTTCCGCAGGGCTTCATTCCCTCGTGCTGGTCAGGAAAAGCGGGGTTAACAGTTAGTGGACACGTTCCTTCTCCTCAGATTGAGATGCTCCCGCGTGCAGTTGTGGGTACCGGCAGGCTGACCGTCACCCTTTAGATCTCAACCCCCTGGCTGCAACTTTGCAGCTTACAGAGCGCTAAATGGGGGTGGTCGGGGTTGAGCTTCAAGGTTACCTGTGGATTAGGGAGTGCGGGGGCTTGACCTGAGACGCAGCGAATTGTATAAGCCAGCCTCATACTGGGGTGCAGGCTCCCTGCCCGCTACCTCTTGGCCATCTTGGTGGACACCCGCTTTACAAGGCCGAGTATTTGAACAGCGTCACCGACAGTGCTTTGTTGTTCTCAGCTGACCCAAGCCTTATCTGGAAGGTTTAATTCTCACGTTCACGTCGAGTATGAATGGCGACTGCTCCATGAAGACCTGGATGAGAGCGATGACGACGTGGATGAGAAGCTGCAGGTCTGTGCCAGCTTGTGGAGCGCTGAGGGTGTCCCGATCAGCGGCCTTCAGAGCGGCGTGGGTCCTGGCCTGTAGTTAGGGTAGAGAGCTGTTTGCAGAAAACGAAATACGGGTTACTTTTTGCTTCCAGTGATCTCAGTAGGTTTGTGGTTTTACCCTTCCCGTAACTGCCTCCTGTCTCCCAGCTCCTACAGACGTGACTATGAACGAACGATAACTATGTAATCAGAGGCAGCTTCTCGCCTTCTGATACGAAGGAAAGATACAGCGAGCCTTGGATTTTCGGGGATTTTAGAGGGAGCTCTCTCTCTATGGATAATGTGATAAAGAGCCAGCTTCCCCCAGAAGCAGTGACCATGTTCACCTAGTTGATCTTTAAAACCTTCGCTGAAGTCACTGACCCTTAGAGATCATTGGGTCCAACTCATTCCTTTATTAGATGGGGTCATTCAGGCCTCAAGAGAGGTGATGTCTTGGCCACAGGGAAGCCAGTATTTGGAGACCAACCTGGGGCCCTTGCCTCCTGGTCCAGCCTCTCCTCATGACGCTGTCTGTCTTGTGCACTTGAGGGCACCCCTGGAAGGCTGCCACCTTCACACGAGGCTCAGAGTCAGACCCAGGAAGACTGACTCCAAAGCCCATACGCCTAGCTGCTGTGAAATTAGTGGGAAAGCCGGGTGTAACGTTTTAATTTTTACTGTAGGATTTTAATGTCCTGATGTGTATTGATGTCTGATTATTTGTATATGGCATTTCCGAAACCTGTTGGACTATCCCGGTTTATGGAGCAGTTAGTATCCGTACTTACGGTTTCTTGGAATAAGAAATTTCTGAGTTAGCTGTAAAACGGCATCAAAGTGAGGGGAGCTGGCTATTTCACGCTAGAGTTGCCTTTACAAGGGGAGAAGGTTTGAAACACCTGCCCTGGAGCGAGTGCCTCTTGGTCAGGCACACGTCACATTCCCGGGGTTGTGCAGGCAGTGACTCGGCAGGTGCCGTGGACCCAGTGAAAGCCCGGCAGCGGCGCTGACACTCGTCCCCACCCCTTCAGCAGAGAGCGGCGGGTGGTGGTTTGCACAGCCATGGGCTTTGTTGGAATTTAAACTGTGTATGAAGAGCCACTGGCCACTGAGCTCCTCGTACTGGAGCTGGGCGTGAGCCGTTGGTTGGCCAGAGCCTTGGCCAGGCGGGCGGGCGGGCGGTCCCGTGAGGGGAGGAGGCGGTGACTGCCGATACTGATACCTGCTAAGCTCCGGGCACAGTGCCGGCAGTTAAAGTCAGACCCACTGGGGAATTCCCTGGCGGTCCAGTGGTTAGGACTCCACACCCTCATTGCCAAGGGCCCAGGTTCAGTCCGTGGTCGGGGAACTGAGAATCCCGCATGCCGCGTGGCGAGACCAAAAAATAAAAATAAAAGAATAAAGTTAGCCCCACTTATCAGATGAGAAATAGGATCAGGAAGGTTAATTTGCTCAAGATCACAGCTATTATAACGAAGCTGACTTTGAAATACAAGTTCCATCTAATTAATTCCATGGTTCCATGCACATGGCTTTCAGGTGGAGTAGGGGTCAGCAGACTCGTAAAGGGCCAGATAATAAATGTTTTAGGCTTTGTTGCAACTCCTTAGCTCTGCCAGGGTGGCTTGACGGCAGCCACAGACAATATGCAAATGATGTGATGGGCGTGGCTGCTGTCTAATAAGACTTTATAAGAACGGGTTGTGGCCCCATGGGCCGTGATTTGCTGACCCCTGAGTTAGAGGACTCTTAAGAGTTCCAGTTCCTACGGGAAGAAGACGTTGATCTCCCCCGAATTAGCCGTATGGCGGTTGGGGATCCGCTGTGGCCGTGCGTGCCTAGAGCAGCTGCACTGTTCTGCCATCAGAGAAGGGTGTTTATGGAGGGGACACGCAGTGAAATACAGAGCTAGGCTGAGGTAACTGGATGGTCAAGGTGAAACAGCTTATATTTTAAATTCTTCACAGAATGAAGAATTGTAAGTTTTTGTAAATCATGGCTTTTTTTCGTGTGTGTGTTTCCGTTAAGGGACATGGTAAGAGTGAGTTTTAGGTTTTGCGGCTGTCATGTGACAGTAAAAATGCACCGTGCCCAGGTGTTAGACTGCTGTACCTGAGGCTGTACCCAGTACGTCAGTCACTGTGCCCAAGAGGTCAGCGCGTCTGTATTTCACACACCTCCGCCCACTACCCCCGCAGCCCAGTCCCAGTCGGCGAGAAGACCGGCCCGTCAGCTTCTACCAGCTGGGCTCCAGCCAGCTGCAGTCCAACGCCGCATCTCTGGCCAGAGACGCCGCCAGCCTGGCCAAGGACAAGCAGAGGAGCTTCGTGCCCAGCATCTTGCAGAACGAGACGTACGGAGCCATCCTGAGCAGCAGCCCACCGCCCGCCCAGCCCGCGGCCCCCAGCGCCGCCAGTGCTCCCCCGCTGCCCCCGCGGAACGTTGCCAAAGGTACTGAGCTGTTGGCGGCCCCTGGATGCACGAGCGGTGTCGTTGGGATTTTGCTTTGGGGAAGCTGTAGTTGCTTTGTGTGGGCCAGCTTCAGGACATGTTTTTTCATTTGGGGTCCTTTGTTTTGTACTTACGTTGTTTGCTTCTTAAAAGAACTCCGTCATTCTTGGGATGGTGGTAGAGTGTCTTGACTCCATTCTCGTTCTGGGCAGGGGTGTGGCATGTGTGACTCGAGGGATGCAGGGACGCCACCAGGGTAGGCCTGAGATGGAGGGGTCAGCACCTGCTGCTGGTCCCTGGATGTTTTCCTGCAGACCTTTTTCCTGGTCCTTTTCTCTTTGCGGTCCGCCCCTCTCTACCACTCCCTTTGCCTTCATTCTTTGCCTTTTTATCTTTCTCCGACCTGTACTTGGCCAGCTTGTGGCATCCGATTATTTCCTATCTCTGTGATTCCCATGAAATGAAGGATAAAGAGATGCTAATTTGGGAAACGGTGCTCAGCCTAACTAAAAATACGAAATAGTCCCCGAGGGTCCTACCAGCGCCTTAAGTGCCAAAGCTTCCTGTGCTAACCTCAGTCGCAGCACAGTGAGTTTGACTCAACAGATGCTGTTTCTTGTTTTTATAAAAATGGAAACTTAAGCCCCCAGAGGTTTAGTGATTTGCCCAGCACTGAAGGCCCACTGGCCATGATGCTCCCTGAAGCAGGTCCCGCAAGTAGCCAGGCCAGCTCTGGGCTGGGGCCTCCAGAGGGCTTCCCAGGGGACCGGGGGCAGGAGCCTCCATGGGGCGTGATGTCTGGGCCCACGGCTGCTGTAGGCCGATGGTGGTCCCAAAAGTAAATCCCAAGTTGCATTTGTGCGGGAGCTGCTCTCCGGCAGAGGCGTGTAGGCGCGTGACCGTGGTGCTGCGAGCCCCGGGAGGGAGGAGTGCGCACATCTGCCGTCCTGTGGGGTCTGTGCTCACAGTGTGGGGTGGCTGTGCCCACCGCCGCCCCCCAGCTGCTCTGAGTGTATTGCAGACCCTCCCACACGGCTCTGCCCCCAGTGCTCAGGGAGGCAGAGAAGGCTAATGAGCCTCCTGTCTGGGTCACCAAGCCACACGCCTTAGGAGCGGACCCACGCTGCACGGGGCAGACCCCTGAAACCCGCCCGTCACCGCCCACAGGGTCCGTTCGTCCAGGGCACCCAGGCCTGACCGGGAGGTCCCTCAGCAAGGAAGGAGGTCACGTCCCCCAGCTGCGAGGGGCCCGGGCAGGTGGGGGCCGCTGCGGTGGCTGGGGCCTTGTGGGTGCGTCTCGTTGCCTCCCCCCAGATCCCAGTGCCTGTGTTTATCTCCACCCCATTGGTGACTTTTACTGACTGTGTGTGCCATGTTAGGAAAGATTTTATTTTGCTCTGTTGGGCCATATAAGAGGAATAGAAAGCTGTTCACCTCTATTTCTTGTTTTCTTAAAATCTTAGGATGAGAAAGTTTGGGTTTTTTTCCCCCCATTTCTTTCTGCCACTCCCACCGTTAGCTCTGTCTCTTCCTTTGGTGACGGAGATTACCCTTCATCCCTGCCAGCCCCCCAAAGGGTACCTTTGTTCTCCGTCTGTTCCACGCTCGATCCACGAGGAGTCCCCACACAACAAGCAGGACGGGATTGATGTTCTCGGGCCCTGCATGGAGGAGGATGTTGTCCACGGCAGACGTGTGAAGGCTCCCTCTGACCCCGGGTGGGCCCTGTGCGGGTGTGGCCTGCTTCCATCTCCAGGCCCAGCCTCGGACACGGTCATGCCTGTGCCCTGAGCAGATGCTGCTCCCTGAGGAGGAGCTTTGTGGGCAGAGGAAGGGTGTGGCCAGGACAGTGCCATCTCCCTGGTGTGCCACCTGAGCTGACTTTCAGCCAGAAACGTGTGCCCCTCACCAGGTGTCTTTGATTTGCAGCCTTCTCTCCACGTGCTCTGAGGACAGGTGCCCCCCTGTGCGAGGTGGTGACCCCACAGGGAGGACTGAGATGGGTAGAGACAAGCAGACGTCCTGTCCCCGAGTGCAGTGCTCAGGAGGCTCACTGTGGTCATCATTTCCCACTTCAAACAGTGTTTAAATTTGAGAAATAAAATTGGTAAGACTGAGAAGACCAACTGGGAATTTTCCCCGGAGCATCGCTGGTTCGGTGTGTATTGGTATCTGTCTTCCAGATACCAGAAACAAGAATTTTTTTAAAATCAACGTCCTATTTGTGGCCTTAATGTTATTCTGGAAGGGTCATGTGTACCATTTTATAGGGGAGAGGATCAATAATGCAGTGTTCTGTTTCTGTTTTTGTTCTGTGCTCGTGCGTGTGCGTGCGTGTGCATGCCTGCGTGTGCACGTGCGTGTGTGTGCATGTGCGTGCGTGTGCAGTTCAGCCAGCCTCCTCAGCTAACGCCCTGTGGAAGACAAACTCTGTAAGTGTGGACAGTGTAAGCCGGCAGCGATCTTCGTCAGATCCGCCAGCTGTCCATCCACCGCTGCCCCCTCTCCGCGTGACATCTACCAGTACGTTTTTTTCCTTTTTCCTTTCTCCCTGTTGGGCTTTATGCAGCTGGATGGCTGGGGGGGGTCTCTCGGCAGCCACTCGCTGCCGGCTGCCCGGCGCTGCCTGGGGGCCTGTGGCTCTTCTGTGGCCCCAGCCCTGCGGCCGCTGCCCCCCAGCGGCGGACTCCTGTCTGCCTCACACCCCACGGGGGCCCTTCACTCTCCTGCTCTGTCTCCCGAGCACTTCAGCAGCATTTCTGTCTCTCACACATTGGCCCCGGGGCTGCCTTTGGCCATTGAGTGGTTCTCGATGCTGGGCTGTGTTCCTGTGGATTATAATCTGGTCTGTGCTCTGCCCTTCAGTGTCACATGTCTGTGAGAGTCTCAGCACCCGGGGGAGGGGAGGGGCTTTTTTTCCAGCTGCGAGGTTGGTGGGGGGTCGACTGGAGGGGGGGCCGAGGTCTGGACGCTGTAGGAGGGAGGGGCTCTGGCATCGCGGGCTCAGGGGTGCTTTGAGGGCGCTGAGGGTTTTCCCTGGTTCCCCCGGTTTCCTTACCCGGAGTTAAGGGGGGAGAAGCCCAGCCCTGGCTGCGGTCGGTGTCGTACGCGCACTGGAGGCGGAGCGGGCACGGGGTCTTCGGGACGCTGGGGCGGGGGGCATCCAGCGGGTCTCAGAAGCCCACTTTCGCACTCGCAGTCTGGCGTCCCGGGGGCTGTACCTCTGCATGCTAGAGTCTGCCTTTTGACTTTCCCTTTAAAGCCGAGAAAGGAGAGAAGAATGGCAAAAGGAAAGAAGGGTTAAGCCGACCCCTCCCTGGTCAGCCGGCTCCCTGCGCCCGCTGCCCTGGGAGAGAGGGGCTGCCGGGTCCATGGGTATCAGCGTCCAGGTCCGGGGCAGGTCACCGCCCCCCGCCGCGACCGCGGGACACGAACGCCGGACGTTGAGGGGAGGGCTGCTGTTGGCCGGGGAGACGGGGAGGAGGCGTGGCCTCGAGGCGGGGCTCCCTGCCTCACTGGCCCGTGCGCTTGGGGAGAGCAGCGGCCTCCTCACCTGTGAAACGTAGAGAGTGATACAGCTCGTCCCGCTGCCCCCTCGCGGACCGGGAGCCTTTCCAGCTAGTTCTTCGCAGCCTTTCCTCAGACTGACCGGCCAGCGGCATGGGTGGGGCCCGGCCAGCAGCATGGGTGGGGCCCCGGGGCGGGACCGGCGCCAGACCCAGGCCGGGCCTCCTGCTGCCGCTTCTCCAGGTCCCCGTGGAGGGCGGAAACCCACAGCGGGTTCTAGCTGAGAAAATACTCCCAGGCTCATAGAGGCATTTTAGTCCCAACCTGAGGCTCGGAAAGACTCCCCGCCAGCACTGTTTTCCGAAAATCGTCAATGAAAGTAGGTTTTTTCCTTATGAGGTAGGTAGGGGAAGGAAAAAGGAAGCCCTTATCGCAAGAGCCTCGGGTGAGAAGGCTGGGAGGGGGCGCCTGAAGTGTGACCCTCCGCGTTTCTGTTCTTTCCTCTCTCCGCAGACCCCCTGGCTCCCACGCCGCCCCCTCCGGTAGCAAAAACGCCCAGTGTGCTGGAGGCCTTGAGCCAGCAGAGCAAGCCGGCGCAGCCCGGGCTCCCGCCCAGCAAAGCCCCGCCGCCGCTGCCGCCGCAGCTGCCCAGCCGCCTGCCCCAGAAAAGGCCTGCTCCCGGGTAACGGCCGCTCCTCTGCGTGCCCCTCGGGCCGGGCCAGCTCGGCTGTCCTTGCTTCCCAGGGGCACCAGCCCCGTAACTTCACCTGCTGAGGTTTCTCTGAACGTTTGAAATCTTCCATGTCTCTACTACTGTGACCCCTAAGGTCAAGTGTTACATAACTAAGTGGTTATGCTTCAGGTGTCTAAAAAATAATCAAGAATGTTTAAAATGCAAAAAACTTCATACCGATGTACATCTTATATCCACGTGATGATTTTAGATTTCCGTTCAGTACAGACACCAGGATTTGGGGAGTTAAAGTTCTCAAGACATGAGGCCTCTAGGTCTTATTTGTTGGTCGCTCACAGGGTTATCTCGACTACATGGACCCTCTGTAGTGCAGGACATGTATTTCCTACAAACAAGGACATCTCCTACATAAACACAGTACAACCAGCAAAATCAGGAAATTAACATGGATGCTACCTTCCAAAACTCAGACTCCAAGTTTATGTAGACACACGTAATACCTAAATACCGTCCTTTACTACAGAGGAATCCAGTTCATGGCTCCCAGTCTGGATCTTTATGGTGGAAAAATGGTTCCTTTTTACTGGAAATGACATTTAGAAGCCAAGATCTGGGTGCTTAGTGTCTTCTTTGCTGTTGGAGTGTCACTGCACTCAGGCCGGCCCTCTGAGTGGTCAGAACTGGGGACACACACACACACACGTGTGTGTGTGGAGAGCCGTTTGTCCCTGGCTTGTCCCCATCTGCCTCTTCTGCCCTCCATCCCCTCCCATCATATGTCAGGCCCCAGTTGTGTGTCTGGCTCTGTGCAGAGAACTGGAATAGGGTTCCTCTCGGCTCATCACAGACATTCTTGTCACTTGTCCTTACTTTGAGAGTTGACAGAACTGGTGTCACACCTTTTGCAGGTGGAAATGCCAACTCACAGAAACACGTTTATCCAGGCCCACCCGGCAAGCCTGAGTTAACAGACCGCTGTCTGCCAGCCCTGGGAGCCCCTTACCTGCGTGTCCCTTCCTGTGGTGCTGGGACGTGCCAGGCCCGGGGTTCATGGGGCAGGGTGTGCTGAGCCATGTCAGTCACGGTGGTTAATGGGCAGCAGGGGTCACAGAGTACAGAGGCATGGATAACGCGGGCCAGTGGTGCTTGGACAGGTCCTGGCAGAGCCACCAGGGCCCTGGGGTTGATACTGCCCCACCTGACGTAGGAAGAGACCCAGGCCGCGTGGGGAGGGGATGGGGCACATCACGGCTAGAGCTGGTTGGTGGTGCCCAGTTTCCAGCCCAGACCCGGGGCATTGGCAACGGGCTCACATGGGACAGGAGAGCCTCAGGAGGAGCCTGGTTTGGGAGTCGGGAACCTTCGATCTAGCGCTGCCCTCTGGACCTCTCATGCTTCCTTTTTCCAAAAAAAAAAAAAGAGGTAGTTGGATGGCAGGTGATGAAATCAGGTCAACCATTTTCAACTCGAACACAGGTCCTTTAGAAAAGGGAGTGAGGCGGAGCGATAGCGTGCCTTGCAGGCCTCGGGCACCAGTGAATCTATTTTCCCCTTCTTTGTAGGCCTGACAAGTCAAGCCCACTGATCAACAAAGGCCAGCCAAGAGGACCTGGTAATTATTCCACGTGAAACTGGGCTACTTTCTGCTGGGTCTCGGGGGCAAAGTGGAGGGTGTTTCCAGCTGTGGTGAACCCCTGGGTCAGGCCCACTGTCCTGCCCTGGCAGCCACCCTGCCCTCGCAGAACCTCTGGCGCCCCTGCTCCTGGGCTGCTCTGTCCCACGCCCCGCATTCCTGTCCCCCTCTGCTGATGGGGACGGGGGTGTGGGGGAGCCCTGGCGGGGTCTGGGAGTCATTGGAGGAGGTTATGGCGTCTGCCTCACTCTGTGACACCTGCAGGCCGGCACACTCTAGGGAGGTTGCATGGAAGTCACAAGGTTCTTTGGCCTTTAGGGGACTTTCCCTCAACAGTTAGGAAACCTCAGGCAAGTTGCCTTGTGGCTATGAGAGACGGCGTTTATGTCGTTTCTATCTCATGGTGTTGACTGAGGGGGCATATTGTGAAGTCTGTTCATTTTGGCCCTAAAGCAGTGGATCTCTCTGGGACAGAAACTCTGGGTCCTCTGTCCAACGCCGTGGTCACGCAGCCCCCGGCGCCCATGCCCAGGAAGTCACAGGTGGTAAGCGGACGAGCCCCTTCCTTTCTGCCTCTTTGCCCTGGCCAGGAGCGGGTGGGTTATCGTCCAAGGGCTCAGAGGAAACTCTTCCTTTTGCCCTGGTTGGGGTGGGGGAGGCTTCTTCCTGGGCACCTGGTCCTTCGGATCGGAGCAGGATGCAACCCAGAGCCCATAGCCAGTGGGCTGGGCCCTTCCGGCTCCAGGACAGGCCCCCACGTGCCCACCAGGCACCAGGCCGGCCCACTCCCCGCTCTCTTCCCTTGGCTGGCCTCCTCCTGGAAGTCCCCCTGCCCCGAGCGCACTGAGCCGCCCATCTTGACACCCGTGGGCTCCCAGGCCTGCGGGCGGCCCTCGGGACCAGTTGGAAGCCAAGTGGCCCGGTTCTCTGCCCTGGAGCAGACGCTTCCCCACACACTTAAGCTGTGAGCCCTCTTCTCCCTGACGCAGACCAGGCTGAAGCCCAAGCGGGTCAAAGCCCTGTACAACTGCGTGGCCGACAACCCCGACGAGCTGACCTTCTCCGAGGGGGACGTGATTGTCGTGGACGGGGAGGAGGACCAGGAGTGGTGGGTGAGTCGGGCCCGGGGGTCTGTTCCTGGGCGCCCACTGTGCCCCGCGCGCCTCAGCTGCCCTTTCCGTGCACCCGCTTCTGCGTGGGGTCCTCCCTCGTCGGGGCGGACGGGCCACATGGGCTGCAGTTTGCCGAGCGCACCTGAGGGTTTGAGATGAGGCCCTGGCTTTCTCGGTGGTGCCTCTGCCCGGCGTTGCAGGCTTGGTGGAGTGGGGCGCAGATGGAGAGCTGACCCGGAGGGCAGAGACGCTGGGTGTCGGGCTGGTCCTGAAACCAGCTGTGGCATCCGGGTGGGAGCTGGAATGGGATGAGCGTGGCGCTTCCCCTGATGACCCTGAGTGTCCAGCCCCGGCCAAGGTCAGGCTGGGTGACCTTGGGCAAGGTGGTTATGTTGCTAAGCCACAGCCAGCTCGTCTGAGAAAGGGCAGTGACACAGCACTGTTGCAGCGACGGGCACGGCAGCCCCCAGGGAGAGGTGGCTGTCATAAACTGGGCAGTCGTGCAAACAGCTCCCGCACGCCTGGCAGCGTCTGCCACCTGGGGGCCGCTAACGGCCCAGCTCCGGGGCTTGAGCTCAGATATCAGATGGGTCATGCTTGCCGCCAGGACGCAGCCAGGACTCACGGAGACAGCTCCGCTCTCTCAAGGGCGAGGGGTGTTGGTCAGAGTCCCTAGCCAGGCACCCTCCTGGGTGAGCTGTGTGTTCTCTCTCCAGGGCCTTTGTGAACCAACTCGGGGCCTGGCACCGCCTCTGGCATGGCTGGTTCAGGGGTCTTCTTGTGGCCTCTCCCCTCGAGGGGTTCAAGTACCTGTGGGTCCAGAGCCCCTTCCTCCGTCAGCCTTGCTCCACACAGCGCAGTCGACACCACGGGCGGCAGAGGGGGCGGCAGCTCCTGGTGCCCCTTGGTGCCCGTCCAGGGCTCTGCCCGCCCGCTGCCCACATGGCCCTGAGACAGGTCTGGCCTTCACACTTGTGTACAACCCACCACAAGGATGGGGCTCCAGCCTGACACCAGGCTTAGGCATCTGGAAAACACCTGTTCATTTCAAAAACTGTGGCAAAATCAGAAAGCTATAAAGAAAGTAAATGCTGTCTATAATCTCAGGGTATCCCCCTCACACACACAAAGATAATAATTTAAATTTTGGTGATTTTGTTTTAGATGTTTACTTAACTACTTAATTTACATCGTTGAGATCAGACCTGAGGTATAATTTATATAATTTTCCCAGAGCAAAAGTAAATGGATTTACTGAAGTCTTAAATGCTTTGACTACATTTGGGCCAACTCACATTTGCCACTCTCTGTGACTTGGCAGTGCACAGACTTCTGACATTGTTTCTTCATCCATTTAAAAAAAAAAAAACCAAAAAGGGAGGTCAGGGTGGTGGTCTGATCCTGTGCTGCCTGCCCCCCGAGACCACCAGGACTGAGGTGGGGCGTGTGTGCAGACACCGACTCCCCGCGGATAGAAGTCCCTGCGGGTAGTAGGCCGGCACTATTTGAGACGGGAGCGAAAGGAAAAACAGTTTAGATGTTGTACCCAAGTAATTCTTTCCCAGAAGAGATTCTTCCAAACACATCTTTTTTTTTCCCCTCCAAATGCTGTAATGCCCTTCAAAGTTTCCAGCATTTGGAATTTGTGTAACAACATAACCTTTTATTCATTTCAGATCGGCCACATCGACGGAGATCCCAGTCGCAAAGGAGCATTTCCCGTGTCATTTGTGCACTTTATTGCTGACTAAATTGCTACTGAACAAAAACACTTCTTTTTAAAGTTATGTCTTGTCTCATTATTGGTACCAAAACTCTTGCCAGATAACCTGTTTCATGAATTGTATTGTACGGTAGCCCACTTTCTCTAAGGCCACTGTTCTGCTTTAAAAACTCAAAGGCAATTTATATACATCAATGAATTGTTTTTATAATTCGTGTTTTTCATGAAACATTGCTACACTTTTATTAGGAACAACTGAATTTCCAAAAGGTGAACTGAAAAGTTATTTTAACTAAATAATGAAGATTCTGAATCTACAGCAGTAGTTGAACCTAAAAATGTTTTGAGTGTGGGAAAGAAATTCGTCCTGTTTTTCTTGGCCCACTTCTGGGGTTGGTGACCTTCAGCACAATTCTTTTTAGGAAGCCAGGAAATTGTTGCTTTCAAAGTCCATAGCCAGCCCGCACTTTCTGCTAAAATGCTTCAGTTCACCTTTAAAGACTTTTTTTTCTTTAAAGATACCTTTAAAGATTTCCTTTGAAACCCACCCAATGTTTATTGGAAATGTATACATAAGCGTTGTACTTTCCAGCCCTGGTGTGTGAGGTTGCAACTATCAGTGTATCCTGCATGTGTGTGTAACCTGTTGTGAACAAGCCTACTTGACCCGACTATAGATGGTTTATTATGGCATATGTCACAGCAGTTAATTCAGTTCCAGATTATATTAACTGCATTTCCTGAATCTGGTTAAAAACTAAGGTTGATGGACTGCGAAACAGTTCTTTAAACTAATTTCTATGCTTTAGGTGTTCGGGATTTGCCTTCCTGAGCCTCCCGCGTCACACAGCTAGAGTACCGTGGTGCAGACCGACCCCCCCATATTACCACAAGACTTGCTGTTTCCTATCGAGTGTACCACTGCCTTCCCTTTCTAGCCCAAGAGAATGTCCACTCAGTTTAGTGTCTTGTATTTATATAATATACGAACAGGAATGGTAGTTACACTGTCTTGAAATTTAATCTGTCCATTTGTTTGTAATCAAGAGCATATCAGAAATCTGTAGGTCCCAGGTAATAAAATACTCAAACATCCCATTTTTACTATTGGAGTCCATCGTATCATTCTTAAGCTACTGGGGGTGGAGGGATTAGGTTGTATATGATAAAATCAAAAATTCATTAGTTTAATGAACTTGACTATCATACCTCTATTTGGTAATTGTGTAAGACTCATGGTAGGTATATTGGAAATTCTGGCACTCTTTGAGAATAAACAGGCATATGATGACCACTTAGATTTTTACCCAAAGCGAAGGAGCGAATTTAAGAAGAGGCTTGGAAAGCAAGGAGACGGACGATGCTGTTAGTGTGTTTGTTATGATGGTACATTTGATTGAAGCAGCCTGTCTTTATTATGCAAGACTCTTGTAAGTACAGAGCTTTTTTTTTTAAATTGCATTGTATTTTTTCATTGTTATAAAGGGAGACAGAATAAACTGGAATGTTTTATGATGTTGTATGGCAATCTGCCTTTCAGAGTTCTGGGAAAAAATGTGTTAGATCTGTAATTAAAGTCTTTTTTTAAAAGCACTACATCTGTTTTCAGTAATGGTTAATTTCTGGTTTTGAACCCTTCATTTAGTTAATTCTCTCATAGGTTTAAGAAAGTAAACAGATGTTTTGCACAGTGCACTTCCTATGTATATTTTAATACAACGCTCCCACATCTGTATCTTATAATCAGCCTTTTGACTACTTGGTGCCAGCTGTGTAAGGAATTAAAGTTGATTCTTATCAGCATTTGAACACCAGTCCCGAACTGATATATCAGGTTCACTGGTACATCAATATCTAGGAAATATTTTTCCAATCTACAATTTGGTGGTGCTGTTGTGCAGTAATTAATACTACTCTTGCCAGAGGAGAAATTATATTAACTTCCCTACTAATATCCTTTCCTAGTTATTTGCTCTTTGCAAATTAAAAAAAAAAAGCAACTGAGAGAAAGGAACACATTGTAGATATCTATTTATATTTAAAGTTTACATGTCATGAACTTAGCTGCAGGATTCTGGCATTTGGCATGCCATTCTCCATCAGATCTGACTTCTAGGGATGGCGACTCAGAAATCTGTCCACAGACTAATGGTTACTGTGTGATCTGTGAAGGGGTGGGCGGGTACCACGGTCCACAGGGTGGATACTGTCTGAGATGTATGATATTCAGTTCATTCACTTGATTACTTCGGTCTAGTTGCAGCGCAACTGTATATACTGTATAACCTAAATCAGTTCTTATTTTCATTGTCCTAATTAGAGCATGTTTAATAAGTTTACTCTTCCTGTTAGCTAGTCCTTTGACTGGAAAAAAATAAAATACTTTTAAATGGACATGGTGTTTTTCATGTTTTTAATCTTTAGTAAAGCACTATATATAAAAACAGTCCTTTTAAAAATACACTAGCCTACTGAACATGAGATTCTTTACAGTGTGTGACTTTTAACGTGAGCAGTAATCTTTGAAGGTTTTATTACTTCTAATTACCCTGAAGATGATTATTGCGGGTTACCAGCATGTCATCCTGACAGTACACTTTTAAAGTTTTCCTCTTTGTGACTTGAGTTGGCAGTGTCACCTGCCGGTGCTGCAGGATAGACGGCCTTGGTCGTCCTCAGAAAGTTCTCCATGTTCATTCATCACCGAGGGCACTTCTGCGACACGTAAAGGTTATTAAGCTTATTTGTGTTTAAAAGCGACAAATGACGTTGCTTTTTTAGTCCCAGTAGGTAGGTAACTTCACTGAGCGTTAACTCACTGTTAAATAAGATACATTTTAATAGAAAAACAAACGACTGGTATTTTATACATTGCGTTTCTTCAGAAAATCCAGAGCCAAGGATCGCTCATGTTTCCAGAATAGTTCAACACCACCGCAGAGTGAAAACAGAACTATTGAGAAAACAGCGGAACTTGCACGTGAAGTCTGCTTCCCCTTGACTGCAGAATTCAGGGTTTCTCAGATGTCAACACAGAGTCAAATGCAGTGGATAAAACTTTGCAGATTGCTTGTGCTTGTTCCTACGTTAAGTGAAAAGATACAGTAAGAGTTCATAAATCGCTTCCCGAAGTAAACGCGACCCTCCTAACGCCTCTCCTAAACCTACACATCACCAGTTTTGGAAAGCCCCAGACACGGCCTGCCTGGGTCACCGTGTTCCTCCGCCCCTCAGGAAGTGCACGCGGTAACACAGGACCCCGTGGCCTTCGGGAGGGACCCTCACGAGTCAGAACAAGGTATGGAAAGGCGTGGCTCTGCCCTGGAGGACACACCGCTTTCCCTCACCAGCTTTACATCTGCGGGCCTAACAAACAACCTGCAGGAGGTCTGGCCCGGCTGACCTGGGGCCTGATTGATATACTCATTTCTCCTGTTATGCCAGGTGTTTGCTAGGCACATGGCAGAGAGCATCTCTTCAGCCTTTGAAAAGACTAAACAGTCTCTGGTTTTGCCACTTTGTTTGATGAATTATTAGACTAATAACCAAGGAGACTGAAAACCTCACCAGGCTGTGGCACTGGTAAACCCACAGGTTGTATTCTTCGTTGCTCGCATCTGTGGTCTTCAGAGCCAATAAGCTTTTTCCTGCCCCCAGACCATCATCATAACACACCATCCGGATGATTAAATATAGAGCATGCCGATGCAAAACATCCTGCAGGAATCAGGGAGAAGAAAGACCGTGCTATTTTACATGCTTCTCCATTCTTAAAATGCATTTTCCTGTGCAGAATTTATCATGAGGTTTTAAACTGAGCATATCCATCCATGGATGGGGCAGAAGGTAGTTTCACAGATTTTTCACCCAGTTATTGGCTCAGTTATGGGCCAATTTGCCTTTAGGATCATACCTTCCTACTTAAGTTCTAGGAAGACGGAGTGAGATGATCTAAGTTCACGATCCCGTCCTCTATGCCCAGCTTCCAAGCTGATGCCTGCTCTGAATCGGCATGGGGTCCTAAGCTGAAAATGCATTAGGGGACCAGCCGGGGGAGGGGAGGGGAGGGGATTGGCTTGGGCCCTACACACACAGAAGCAAAAGCCCCTATTCATTTACCCTAGGAAATTGGTCACTTTTAAGGCCAGGTGCCAGAAATGTTTACAAGCCAACCACTCTGCAAACAGAAGCAGACCTAACTACGAGAGGGCCCTTCCCAGCCTGAACTCCCCAACACCTAAAACACATTTTCCCCCTTAATTAAATTACTTACATACTGATCTGACGTGGATACTTTTATGCCATACTTGGAAACTCCCATAATAAATTCTTCCTCCAGAGGAACAAAAGGCAACTTTCCATCTTGCTTTAAAGTAAAAATAAATTACATAATATACATTTTAAAAAATTATGTTTCATTCCTAATTCTGATTGGTCAATTTTAGCATCTGGCCATCATAAACCCAAACCCTTTAAAGAATGTGGGGCATACAACAGCCCAGCAGGAATTTCTCTCCAAAGAGGCAGAAGAAATATCCCCCCGACCTGTTTTACAGTCTGCAAATTTGACCAAAACTCAGATCCATGTACCCCATGCTTACTGTTAACCCCAGTTACAAACTGATACTCCTCACAGATCCCAGCGAGGCTTAAATAAATACTTACATTAGAAACATTAGAAAAATGAAGGGCCTTTACTCAAAGTTTATACTCATGTCAGCACATTAAGTGACAGGTAACATGCAGCAAGAGCCATTCTTCTCAGCCGCTTTACATCTTAGCTGGGTGTTGGGTATGTCTGGTATTCCCAGCGCCCCAGGGCTTTGGACAAGTAAACGCTGCTTGAAGAATGGTTACTCGGCTCTCAAAAATATCAGTCAGTATTTTGAGCTATTCAGAGCAAGTAAAACAGCACACGATGCCTGATGGTTTCCCTAGCAGATGGTCCAGTTCTATCTGTTAAGTAGCCTAACTTGCCTTCTCTAAAATAAATATGATGTTGCTGGCAATCAGCAGATATTCCATACGGTCAGTGTTTCTGTGGAACCATTTGCCTGCACTAAAGAGATGATGGTAAACGAGCCATGTCCACCTGCCTTAATTCTTGGGTCCTCACATGCAAGAGTAAACTCTTGCCAATCATTTCTCACAGCAGGTTAAATCAATTCCAAGAATCAACAGATGGGCTAATAGCAACGCTATCCTCAATAATAGAATTCTGATAAGCCCCATTTCTGCAGTGATGTGAGAAATTGAGCAGTCCTTGTCAGAATGAAATGCCTAGTGTACTTTTGGGAGAAAACATTATTAGCAATCTTTCAGTAGAATACTTTACTTAGATTAGTTGTTGCTTGCACGTTGGAATGACTTTATATTTCAAACTAAAGGCTGGGATAATTGTGTTTGCCCAGACTACCAACAGTTGTCTGTTAAATGGCAGATTAGATCAGCTGATTTCCCCTGAGACACCGGAGACTTCCTTCACTTTCATGAGGATATGAAACAGTATATTTAAGGATCCCATCTCCATGAGTTAAGAGACTATATACTCTTAATAGTAACCAGCACGCTATAAATTGATAAGGGACTCTTTCCATTGCAGTAATATCCCTTTGTTAATGAAAACAAAGACAAGCAATTCCATCTTCTAGAAACTTGGGAAGCAAGTTACTAACTGTTGACAGTATTAAGTCTTCTGGCTCATCCACTCCCAACTCTGGCAAGGGTACGGACCTTACAATACTTCAGGCGCAAACCTCACACCTTGATTTGTCTTAATGTTCACATTAAATTTTCCTTCGTGGTGATTTATTTTTTTATCTTCTTGACCAGGATATATTTTTGAAACTGACCTCAGTTCTTGTTGGAAACAGGGTATGAATAAATAGATATGGTAGGTCAACACCACTATGAATTAGATTATTCAAAGAGCTGAACCTAGTTCAACGGAGATACAGTAAGACTTGCCAGACTTTTAGAGATAAGCTTGTGGTGTGTACCCAGCCACCGTACTCGGCTCCCCATTTTTTTATTATTATATTTTTTGTGTGTGGTGCACGGGCCTCTCACTGTTGTGGCCTCTCCCATTGCGGAGCACAGGCTCCGGACGCACAGGCTCAGCGGCCATGGCTCATGGGCCCAGCCGCTCCGCGGCATGTGGGATCTTCCCGGACCGGGGCACGAACCCATGTCCCCTGCATCGGCAGGCGGACTCTCAACCACTGCGCCACCAGGGAAGCCCTCGGCTCCCCCATTTAAACAAGGGGACTTTTTCAGTCAGCCCCAGAAAAAGTGAAAAGCACTGTGTGAAGGAAGGGACTGTGTCCCTGTGCTCCTCTTCGACTCGGTATCCAAGGTGCCCTGTACCTCCTCTGACCCCAGCGCTCAGTAACAACTAACAGTGATAAAAGCGTGGCTTCAGGAGAAGCAGTGAGGAGACCTGGAAGAGTGTTGTCTTTCTCCAAAGCCATGAGTTCACTCTGGAATCTGAGAAAATTGAACTTTTTTTTTTACCTGGGCGACATCTATATAATTTATCAGGTCTAGTGGCCCTTCGAGACTTTTTCCCTCGGAGAGTTTCAGTTTCTCAATGGCACCAACGTATTTTATTCGAAATTCTGCACAGGTGTCTGAATTACTGTTGCTTTGTCCTAAAGGTGAAAAGAAAAATTGTAAGAGTAAGACTTCAAAAGAAATAGTTGCATTACAGGGTATCCTCAACCTCTCCCCAGGCAGGAAATAGACAGTGTCATCAGAAGTTAACCTTTAATAAAAATTAAAAAATTTTAAATGCAAACTTTTTGATGTCATGGGAAAGAATTAAAAATTTCACTAACCTTTTCCTCAGTGACTCACAATGTACTAAATATATAAAAATCTCAAAAGGAATAAATTATTACTATGCTTCATTTCTTCTTCAAAAAGAAGAGAACTAAATTGTCAATTTGACAATGATTGAGTACCTTTGTAATGCATATGACATTTAATTATTTTTTGGTTTCTTCTCCCTTTTTACCTTTCACTTTTAGCTTTCTTTCCTGATTCAGGAAACCTGATCTACCTCTCCCATTCAGTCAGAAGAGACCAGAAAATTTTTTTTTCAATGTAGATGGAATAATGCCAGACAGGAAGTCGCTTACAAAACAGATGGTAATAGGTGAAGAACTGTGTGTGCCGTAAAATCCAGCCAGTACAAAAGTACCACAAAGGGTTTTACAACGTCTGCAATAGTAAAGGAATACCCTGTGGTCACTTTTAGATTATGTTTATGTAATAAAAAGATGCCCACATTTTTAATGTTTTAAAGCATCTGGAAGTAAAGACAATAGACCTTATGCTACTATTCTCCCTTTTACATCTTCTCTCCCACTCCTACCACCTTTTATGGATAGAGTCGCCTATGATCCCGAAAGGAAAAGGGGAAGGATTTTATACAAGAAAATGAATGTAGTAGGTTTCCAATTACACACCGGCTAGCAGGTGGGTCAAAAACCACCTTTTGATTTCTGAAGAGCTGCTCCTTTTGGGGGGCTGCATAAATGTTTTCAAGGGCCTATGACAGATGCTCCCCTCGTTACCACATGCTCCTGATGTTAACTTTTTTTAATCAGCAGGACGTTGTCTTACCCCCACGAAGAATGTAATTCCGAAATAATTCACAATCGGCCAGCCCATTTCTTACAAAGCTATTTTGACACTTCTAAACTGTCACCACGAAGTTTTCCACAAGTTTTTGCTCCACGACCATTAAGAGCAGTTTCCTCCAAGGCAGCGGCTTTCACCACCCACCCGCCACCCCAACCTGCGTTCCACCAGATCTTGGACCATTTCTGGCAGAGCAGAGGAAGAAAACCCCAAATACTCAAGGACTCCCTGTGCTACTCTGGCAGAACTGCACAAGCGTCAGTTAGCAGCCTTCGCCAAAATGATCCGCCCTCCGTACCTGAGCTCTTGGTGGAATCGGTATCGAGGCTCGCCACGGTGCTGGATCGCGAGAGCCCCCCAAGGCTGGAGTCTACAGACTGAGAAATAACAAAACAACAGAAAAACCGTAAACGCAATTAGAAGCACTATCTTCTCTCAAGTTCTCTACCAAACGTTCAAATGACTTATTATAGTTGAATTAACACATATAAAATCAGGTCAATTATTCAGGTAGATCGACTTGACAGATTTTTCTAAAGACAAATTCCTTAGCAAACTTCCAGAAAAGCAGACAGTCCCAACTGCTCTTGCCATCACACAATATTGGATAAACGTGAGGTCAACACTCCCAGTTTAAATGAGAGCCACTACCTGTATCTCCTTATAAGATACCTGATATTTATGTCATATGTGAAAACCTACACCTTGCTTTTGTAATATTTCCAAAGAACCCCAAAAGAACCCTGTGCAGAAAGCAGGCAGGGAGTTAATATTATCCTGTTTAGTAAATGAGTGGAGAGACACAGAGAGGTGAAGTGATTTACCCAAGGTTACATCTAGTAAATACCCTAGATCTCTAATCTACGTCTCCTAATTCTCACCCCAGCATCTGCAATGACTCCAGCTACTACCTGGCCTACAACAGGTAAACACAGGCCGACTGGTGGACCACAGCATAACTGCAATGTGAATTACAAAGAAAAACCAACAAACCTGTTAAGCAAAATTTAATGAATCATACATGTTAATATAGTTTGTTCTACAGCATCATACTCTCATTTTTTAGAAATAACAGTAAAAACTTCTGATTAAACAAATCACTTATTGGGAATTCTCTGGTGGTCCAGTGGTTTGAACTTGGCGCTCTCACTGACGGGGCCCAGATTCAATCCCTGGTTGGGGTACTAAGATCCCACAAGCTGCACAGCTCGGCCAAAAAAGAAAAAAAATCACTTTTTTACACTTCAAATCAAAATTAAATTTTAAAAGTACACTCAAAATTTTCGATGTTTAAGAAGTGAATCAAGGTGAATGCAAAAATGTATCAAGCCTTACTGCTTCCCTTTCTTAATAACAGCACTTCTTGGAATGTAAACTAAGAGCAGAGCCGTATGCACACGGAAGTTCAACATCATGTGTGGTTCTGACAAATCGGAAAAAAACCTAACTACTCAAAGGGTGACGGAAGGGGAGTTGGAATTAAGATGCCGTTACGAAGTCAGGCTGGCTTCTGGGAAGTGTGTGACAGAGTGAGGTTCTGTGCTTCAAATTACCCCTCCGCACGGGAAAAGCAACCAGGTTGTCAGAACCTAACAACCCTCAGAACAGAAGAACAGGAAGGGAGAAACTGGCCTAGTTTTCTGAGGTTCCGAATCGTAACGGCAGACGCTTACATCATCCTGGCACACAAATCTGAGTCCCAGCACCCCGCTTAGGAACCGAACGAGGCTCGCCATCACTCGGGGTAAGACCTCCCTCTGGGCCCGCGGCCCTCCTGCACCTCTCTGGCCCTGCCTCCGCCACCTGCCCAGGGCAGCAGGTCCTTCAGGAATCAGAAACCGCGCTCTGGTCCTACTCTGCGAGCCGCAGGTCAGCACGTCTCCCTTTATCCACTTTCTGATCTAGAAAACAGGAAGCTGGGCCTGATTCCCAGGCTGAGGTCCTCACACTTAGGTAACAGCGGGTGGGTCTCAGCTAGCTGCAGGAGTTCCGAAACCTGACAGGAAAACGGTCAGTTTTCCCATTTAAGACTGCACAGGACTGCTAAAAGGTCAGGTTTTGGTGCTTTTGGCTACGTGCTGACAGCTCAGTGACAAAACCGCTGCCCTTGCCTGCTGGAAACTCCCGAAGGGCAGTGGTGCGTGTGTCCGTCCCTGGGCGTGGCCGTCGTCACCCAGGGCGCTGCCCACAGGCTGGTGAGAGGCACCCCGGAGGTGGGCACCCGTGCGTGTGGGCCGAGGGCTCCTCTCCTGCCTCACCCAGTCCTGGCACTGGGCACCGAGAGCTCACAAGGGTGGAGAATGACTTAAACAGGCTCTCTAGTCCTAGTCTAGCGGACCCAGTGGACCAGGACTTGGGACTCGAAGGGTCCCACACACTCACACCAGAGCATTTTCCTCACTATCCAACTAACTCACCGTGACTAAACAGAATTATAATTTGCACACACACCTCAAGCCCTAGAATTCAAGACATCCAGCTCCCTGAGTGCCTGCAATTCCTGTCATATAAACAATTTAAAAATCAGCGTTTCAATGAGACCGTTCGGAAGTCCCGATCCCTCCAGGTTAGCGGAGTTAAGAACTCCAGAAAATCTACCAAAACAAAATAAAATTAAATCAAGCGCACAATGCGTGTCGAGTGCAAAAAAATGAATGTGAAAAACCTCTAGTTTGAAGAACATCAGCAGGTCTGCCGGGGTTAGTACCCTTCACGCAGCATCGGTTAGAAGAAACAAAATTCTCACCACTTAACGACTGCGGCCTCCACGCCATCACCCCTACCTTGCTCTTAGTACTGATTTCACTACTCTGGGAGCTGCTACTGCTGTGTCGCTTCTTCCCTTTCCGAAACATCTTCCACCATAGCTCGATCCAGAGGCACGCCCCCTGGAAGAACAAGCGTTGGTTAGGTACATTGAGAAAAGCAACTTTAAATCCCTTTACACGTAATAGGAATAAAAATAAATAAAAACCATCAATTCCTCCCAGTTCCACGGCGTATTCCTTTTACTTGAAACATAAATATTTTCCGTTGACCACAAAATGTGGGTATTATTCTTTTTCATTCTTATTCTCTTTTTGAATCACAAGATTCTAACCCAATAAACCAAAAAGGTAGGAACCTTCTTGGCATCTCTGGAGGTGTGAAAAGCACTGTTCAGAAGTAACATCTAGTTCTCAATATATTCAAGTGCCTGCCTTCCCTTTAACCAACTCAAGACGTTAGTAAAATATGTGACATATCAGTTTATCAACCACGTCACTGTCTCCGGTTCCTGTTCTGTGAATGGCAGGGCTAAGAACTGAAGGCGCTGACACATCTCGGAAATGTGCATTTTTCTTGAAGTCTCCAACTATCTTTAAGTAAAGGCTGACATGAAAACCTTGCCAGGTGCTACCTCTCATCTCGTTCCAGTAAGGCCAGGGAAGGTGGTGACCTTAAGTTTCCCAGAGCCAGGCTTATGTATCTCTTTTTTTAAATTTTCGATTTCTCCTTGCACATTTCATAGGAGCACATATATTATACTTGGAAAATTACGAACTAGCCTGCATAATGTTTCATAGTTCAAGTACTTCCAAACACACTGTCTCAATTTATCCTCACAGCAACCTGGTGACACAGATGTTCTCTGAGGGTCTCTGCTGGAGCTCTAGGCCCCCCATCAGGGGGCTTACAGAAGACAGGTTAGAATCTGCATTCTGTAGACAAGGGAACTGTGACCCATCTTTCAGGAGGATTTATGAATACAAGAACCTAACAAATGTTTCCTAAAGGTTGGTTCTACAGAGGGAACAAGGGAACCTGCTCACTACAGAATCGAACACTATCTTATCGTCTTCAAACGTTCAACAGACAGCAGTCTGCACAGATAGCGTCCTTTCATTCCGACATGGTGAATTCTTGTCAGAAAAACAAGGGACCTGATGAAGGAAAAGAATGAGTAAATCACGGGGTGGTCAATGCATGCCCCTCTCCAACACACAGTTTCTCCCATTGAATCTGGAGGGCCACCCCCGCCAAATCCACTCACTAGCATCTGACCTTAGGCCACTGACCCAAAACTCGACTCCTGAGCCCAAGCTTTTTAATCAGCCCCATCAGCCAACTTATTTCTATATCTCTGCTTCATTTGTGGAGTAACGAGAACATGTGATTCATTCATTCGTTCCTGAGTAGCCAGTGAGCACCTACCAGGTGCTGGGGATACACCAGTGAATAAGACAGAAAAAGCCCCTGACCTCAGGGAGCTCATTTTTAGAGGGAGTAGACAGACCAACAGGGAAACCAAATATAAAACACATTATTTGGAAACAATAATTGCTACGAGGGGAACTAAAGCAACTTAAGGAGATAGTGATCAAAGGAAGGGGGGACGATTTTAGACAGAAAAAGATGTTCTGAGGAAGCGAGAGTTAAGCCCTGAGGGAAGGAGGGGGCAGCCGTGAACGTGGAGGAGAAGCTCCGAGAGTGGACGTCCTTCTGAGCACAGACCAGTGAGAGGCCAATATGACTAAGAATAGGAGGAGGAGGGAGGGTGACAGGAGGGAAAGAGCCACAGGAGACCTTGCAGGCCACAGCGAGAGCTGGGGTTTTGTTCTGGGTTTCACAGGAAGACTCAGAGGGTTTTAAAAAAGCAGTCAGGTGATACGATCAGATTTCTGTTTTAGAAAGATGACTGGCTGCTGGGTAGGGAACTAGTTGCACAGGACAAGAGTAAAAAGAGGGGGCCTACTTAGAAGGCTTCCGTGGATAATTCGTTGCAAACGATAGCCCTGCCATCACAGGATACTTCTCGGTTAGAAAGAGAAGGCAAGAGGGCCTCAAGGTGTGCACAGAACTGGGTTAACCTGGCAGCATAACATACCATAATTGATGGGCTAGAAGGTCAGTGTATAGCATATTTAAGCACATTATATTTTAAGTACATATAAGTACTATATATATATAGAAATAACAATTTTAAATATGATTTTTTAAAATTTGATAGTATTGTTATGAAATCCTGAAGCATCTCTTCAAATCCCTGGAATACTAGAACGATTCGAAAATCACTACTTAATAAGGGCTTTGCAACTCCTTAAGACTTTCTTTCCATCATCAATCTAGGAGCTGAAGGGGAAATGCATTTACAAAAACCTTTGATATCTGCCACTATTTTGATGCATGTTCTTAATTAAGCAAGTCATTCTTGTCTCTAAATTATTCGTGCATAAAAATGAGACCGAAGATACTGTCACTTGGGTGTTCCACAGACTCATCAAAGGCCAAAAGGCCAAACCAGAGCCCATCCTCTTCCCCTCCACAGCAGCCCCTCTCCTCTCCCTTTCAATAAATTCCATTATTTCTGGTAGAAACCAGGAAATCACCGACTCCTCTCTGTCCTCCAGCCCTCACATCCAGCCAAGTCCAAGATGCACTGATTATCCCACCTGAAGAGTTCCCTCATCCATGTCTCTAAACAGGGCCTGCATCATCCTAGACTATGGCTATACAGAAACACTTTTTCATTATGTGATGAAAGCAATGGACCCTTAACCCGCACAAAGTCTGGAATACAATGTAAGGAATTCACAAGCCATCAGGAGATATTTCAAGGGTGAGGGACCTTGTCCTGAGACAGACTGGGACCTGGAACACTTTGCTGCAGTGACTGCAAGTGGACAAACGTCTTCTCGAGTAACAGATACAAAGAAACTATAAAGGAACTAAAAATAACTGCGTGCATGCACGTGCAGTTGGGGCAAATTCTGGACAACAAAACACAAAAAGACCAAAAAAACCCCAACTACCACTTCTGAAGAGCAGAGAGCCAAAGCAGGGTCCTGCGCGTGCCCCCTGCGCTCAACACCGCCAGGGGGTGGGCAAAACACCTCAGCCGCCCCTCTGCCCGACCCCTGGACACACCCCTACCCTCACCCCATGTAAGGAACGAGCTCGCCCGCCTCCCACCGCTCTGGCCCCTTTTGGCGGGGAGGAGCGAGCAAGGGAACCTGTTACTTGTTTTCGCTCCCCTCCTGCAGCTGCAGGAGCCCCAGTCAAGCCCTGCCTGAATTTCTGGACTGGCCTCTTATCCATTTCTACTGATTGGGAAGGCCAAGAACCCTGGTCGGTATCAGTCCCAGCTGGACTCCTTGCCGCTTCAATTCTGTCATCAAGCTCCAGCTGAAATGATTTCTTTAAAACTCAAGTCAGATGCCATTTAACCTGCTTCAAATCTTTTGTTGCCTCCTCAAAGTTAGAGACTGAAGTCAGGCTCTTTGCCAGGACACGCAAGGTCCTCCATGACCGGGCTCGTGTGGACCCCTAGTCTCATCGTCCACAACCAGTTTCACACTCAATTAATCTGTAAGGAATGCATGCAAACTGGCTTGCGGTTCTCAGCATGCACTCAGCTCCCTGTTTCCACACTTTGCTCCTGCCATTCCCTCTGCTTAGAATGCTCTTCCACCTTCTATTTATTTGGCTAACCAGTCACCTTCCAAGACTCAGTTCAGGCTTCTCTTCTAGAAAGCCTCAGGTTGGGCAACGGGATGGGTCTTCCACAGCTTGAGTTTATACCCTGATCTCAGCATTAGTTAGCTACTGTCTACTCGTAACTATCTCACTCAGAACTGTGAGCTCATCAAAGACCAGGGCTAGGTCAGCTCTGTATATCCGATGCCTGCTACAGCCTGGCAGAGGCCATGCTTAATGAACCGGAGAACCTTCTTGTGAGATAACATCCAGATGACAACTCCCACGTCCTGAGCACCTACCATCTGCCACCCAGTGCCAGGTGATATGTTTTATACACTCACATACACACACACCCTTATGCCATCTGTGTATACCTCTGACCCTCTCCACTGACCAGCAAGGTTGCAGTATTACAGCCCCTTTCCAATGAGGCAGCCAAAGTGCAAAGTTGATGAAGCAGGTTGCCCAAGGCCACCATGGGGCCAAGTTTGGAACCTTGGTAGAGTTGGCTCCAAAGCTCTTTCCACACCCCGCCCAGCTCCTGTCGGGAGCGCCTGCCACGTGCCGGTGACAGTAAACAAAACAGACGCAACCCCGGACCCGCGCTGCGGGGAAACAGCCACGACGCGTGGAGGAACCAACAGGATCCCGCACAAAAAGTGAACGGTCTCCATCGCCCCTCAAATCAGAGCCTGACATGAGGAACGTGGGGAGCAGCCCCGCGGATGCTCTCACTCCATCACCCTTCCGACCGGACCCAGACACACGCCACACGCCACACCCGTCGTCACCGGAGCTGCAGTCCCACCCCAGACAGGAATCGGCACCGGGGCACTGCCTCCTCCCGCAGGCCCGGGCCCGCTCCTCGGCTCCCGCCGCCGGCCCCGCGCCGCCTCGGGGCCTGGGTCCCCCACCCAGGGAAGGCGGGTCCCGGTGGAGACCGTGGCCCCCGCGGCCCCACCCATCCGCCCCGCCGCGAGCCTCCCCACCGGAGCCGCCCTCGGGACCCGCGTTCCCGGCCAGGCTCAGCCCAAGCGCGGCGAGGGCCGGGCTCTCACCTCAACGCCGACTGCGGTCGGGGTCAGACACCCACAGCCTAGGCAGCCCGAGCCGCGGCAGCCACTCCGTGTCAAAAGCTAGCGCCCGCTTTTCGAGGCCGTGGCACCGCCCGCCGGGCCTCGCCTCCGAAGCCTCGCGCAGGCGCAGCCCTGACCCCGCCCCCGGTGCCCGGACCGACCCCTTGTTCTACAACCGGAAGTTGGAGGGAGGAGCCTAGGGTGGCTGACGCCCGGGCGCCGGAAGTTGTGCTCTCGGTGGACGGCGACCATCCTTGTGGGTTCCCTGTGGCTGCTCTTCCAATTTAGAAAGCCTCCCGCAACCTGTTCCTTGTCCCCGTTTGCAGATGTCTGCGATTCCCGCAGAAGAGAGTGACCAGCTGCTGATCCGACCCCTGTAAGGGACCAGCGAGAGGGAATGAAGACACGGGTTGTGAGGCGAGGAGGGTACCCGGGTGGTTGGGCTCTTCAGTCGGCCCTTGGTCCGCAGTTGCGGGCCAGGCCTCCGGATGCAGGGCTTTGGAGAACTGTGGATAGGAAGGGGCCTGCTCGGTTTCATGGGATTTTGCTTTTTCCAAGGGAGGAGAGTATGTGGAGTTGGGGGCCGGGAAAGAAGGTCTGTGGGACCGCTGGGCGCTTTCTTGTTCGCCAAAGAGTGGCAAGCTCTGAGGGAACCGGTGACGCCGAGCATGGCAGGATGAGAGGAGGACCTGGATAAGGCTGTGGCAGTGCGAGGAAGAACTAACCTGTTACCTCCAGAACTTGGTATTTGCCAAGATGGGAAAGGAAGTAAATTAGGGACTCGCTGTGAGCTCCATTCAGAGCTCCAACTCTGGGAGAATAAGGAGGGAAGAAAAAGCCGAGGTGTTAAGGACAAAATCTCAGCCCCTGACTGACCAGGAGAGGGCTGGCCTTTCACTGGAAATGGCCTTCTGTCAGAGAAGCACCTTACAGATCTGGAATGCTGCTTAGAAAGGGAAATATAAATGTGGAGGAACTTATTCTGTAAGTGAGCAGCTAGAATCCACAAACATGCTCACTGTTAGAAATGAGTCAGCACCACATGAACACGTGCCTTTTTCAAAAGGCAGAAATATTTCCTTTACATGTTCATTTAGTAAGGACTCCTTGAGCACCTGCTGGGGACGTGCCCCAAGTTTGCCGCTGCTCAGTTCACACCTGTCCTCTCTTACTGTGCTCAGCAAACACTGAGCAAGTGTCAAGGCCACACTGGACACTAGGGATACAAATAAGACGGAGGGCTGAGTTAACTGGATTCACCGTTTTGGAGGGAGCTGCAGCGCCGCATGAAAAGTACCGGAAAGATAGTTTGGAGGAATAGCAGACTATCACTTTGGAGTCAGACCTGAAGTCCTATCTGTACACTATCGATTGCTAGGACAGCAACCTCACTGAACCCATGTCCTCCTGTGGAAATAGTACGGCAGTACTTAACTGTGCAGAGTAAAGCTCACGGTAGGTGCTCAGTCAATGGTGACTACTGTAAGAGTACAGATAGGCGTTGCACTAAGGCCGTGAGAGTGCAAAAGGGATTTCCAGCAGAGAGGAGAATGCCACCTCATGCATCCTGGAAATTATGATACGAGCTGAGGCCTAAAGAATGAGTAGGAATTAAAGACAGCTGAAGTGTGGGCAAGGATGCTCCAGGCCGAGGAAGTGGCACGTGTGAAAACGAGAGGGCTCTGTTTGTGGCCAGTCTCCCCATGGCTGCGGCTAGAAGATTAGCAGATGAGATGGTAGAGGCTGTCAGGGTCCAGCTTATGAAGGACATTGTGTAAGGATTTGGGGTCTTTATCACCAGTTATAGAAAGCCAAGGAAGGATCTTAAGCAAGGATGGGATGTGATGGAAATTATGTTTTAGGAAGATCGAAGATGCTCCTGGCAGCAGTGTAGCAAATGAATAAAAGGGTGGAACAAGGGACTTCCCTGGCGGTCCAGCGGTTAAGACTCCAAGCTTCCACGGCAGGGGACACAGGCTCCAACCCTGGTTGGAGGAGCTAAGATCCCGCATGCCGCGTGATACGGCCAAAAAAAAAAAAATAGGGTGGATTAAGTGGAGAGAATCCAGTGGGATGAATTGAAATAAACCAAGTGATGAAGCAGTGAGAGCTTGGAATGAGTGAAATGAGCAGCAGTGGATTGGACAGAGAGAGGTTTAAGACAGTAAAGAAGTGAAATCTTCAGAACTTCGTAACCGATCAGATGTATTGTAAGGGGCCGTTGTTGGGGGAAAGGCGGTGTAGAGAGGAGTGTTAGGATGACACGGACTCCTAGGTAGGACAGCTGGTAAGTGGTTGTGTTATTCACTCCAGGAGTACAGGAGATGGGGCAGGTCTGGAGTAAATTTGGGAGTTTTATTGTTTTAAACAGCCTTATTGAGGTTGAATTCACATCAGCACACTCATTTAAAGTGTACAGTTCAATGGGTTTTAACATATACAGTTTTACAACTATCACCACTGTCTAATTCCAGAACATTTTCATCATTCCGAAAAGAAGGCCTTATATATCCATTTACCTCCAACTTCCCCAGCCCTAGGCCACTACTAATCTACTTTCCATTTCTACAGATTATCTTCTTTTGGACATTTCATATAAATGGGTTACAATATGTAACCTTTTGTTACCGCCTTCTTTCACTTAGCATAATGTTTCCAAGGTTCATAATTTGGGAGTTTTTACTCATTCAATAGGTATTTCTCTCATTCTTTTTTTTTTTTCCTGGCCATGCTGTGGCTTGTGGGATCTTAGTTCCCCGACCAGAGATTGCACCCATGCCCTCAGTAGTGAAAGCACAGAGTCCTAACCACTGGACTACGAGGGAATTCCCACAATGGGTATTTCTTGAGGTTTACTGCGCGTCAGGCAGTGTAGCTAGCTATACATCGGTGAATGAAATAGACAACGTCTCTGCTGTTATGGAACTCTCATTTTAATAGTTAGAAAAACCATAAAGAAGTAGATACAATAACTTCGTGTAGTTTTAAGTGTTATTATAGAATGTTGTGAAGGGCAGATGAGGGGGTGACATTTGAACTGAGACCCAAATGATACACAGGAGCCAATTATGTCAATATCTGAGGGCAGAGCATTCCAGAAAGAAAGAAGAACAAGGGCAAGAGACCTGAGGTGTAAACTTGTTTGGCATGTTTGAATATAAGGTGCCTGTGGATGTCCCGGGAGAGATGCCAGCGCCAGGTGACTGACTGTTAGAGGTCTGGAATTCAGGAGGACAATCTGGCTACAGATACAAATTTGGAAGGTCCTCAGCATGTTAAAAATGTGACAATGAAGATCAGGAAGACTGAGAAGACGACCAAGGAGAGAACCCTTGGAATAACGGCATTTGACGGATGGGCAGAGGCAGCTGAGCAAAGGAAACTAAGGTGGAAAACCAGTAGGACAGGATGAAAGTGTGAAGTCAGTGAAACCAAGCTCGGAGAGGGACGGAGCAGGAGGGATGACGTGCTGCCGGGAGAACAGTGAGATAAGAACTGAAAGAGGGGCTGTTTGCGCTTAGCAACAAAGAGCTGTTCTGCAGGGAGAGTTTCAGAAGAGCGGTTGGTAAAAAGCCAAATTGCAGTGAGTTGAGTGAGTGGAGGTGAGGAAATAGAGGCAGAGGGTGTATGCAGCTTTTAGGAAGCGGGCAGGGAGACTAAAGGAGATTAGAATTAAGGGATTTTCTTTTGGGGATGAGCATGACTGTGGCATGTTTAAATGCGGTTGGTGAGGGAAAAGCCAATGATGTAGCAGGCAGGGGTCAGTTCCTCAGAAGGAGAGAGTGTGCAGAGTGTAGAACCATGGTGAAATGATTAGCCTTAGAGAGAGAGGTCTGTTCTCTGTTGCAGGAGAAATGGAAGGAGAGAAAGATGCGGGTGGGTTGGTAAGTTGAGGAAATTGACAGCTGAACTGTACAATTTTTTGATGCAGAGAAAGCTGTGCCTCGAGTGAAGAGTTAGGATAGAGGGTTGGAAAATTTAGGAACGGGGAGAAAGGTTGAAATAGTTACCACACTAACTGTAAGAGAAAACTGAGCTAGGGACACTTAAGAGGGAGCGCAGAGGGCCAGTTGAAGTGGAAGGCCAGGAATTCACAGTAGCACTGTGGTGGTCTGATTTTCTCTGGAGTAGGATCTCAGTTTGAGGATGCATCCATCTCACGTCTGTCTCCTAGCAGCCTATGCGTTCCTTGAGCTCAGTGTCTTGGTATTAGGCCTTTCCATATTCTAGGCACTTAATACAGTGCTTGGCAAATGGAAGCTGCCAGTGGTTAGGACTCTGTGCTTCCACTGCCGTGGCCCCAGGTTCAATCCCTGGTCAGGGAACTAAGATCCTGAAAGCCTCACAGTGCAGCCACACACACAAAAAAAACCTGCTTGATCTCGAATGAGTGGGTGAATCATGAGCTAGAATGGTTGGGGAGAGGCAGTCAGAGAAGGGGAGGGATTGGAAAAGCAGGCGAAGTTTAACTTAAAGTCTTACGGGAATTGGAAAGCAAGGCTGTTTCATTAATTTAAGAAGAAAGGAAATTAATTTGAAATACTTGGTATCAAATATACTGAAACAACAGAAAGTAGAAGGAAAAGGGAATGAGATTCACAGGTAGGAATAAGATAAGTCTATTTAAATTTAAGCTATTTGGTAAATGCATATTTTCATCTTAAAGAAAATGAAAGAATTTTTAAGTGCTGATGGGTTTTTACTTAAGTGCTAATTCAAGAGTCTTACTAAATAATCTGAATCACTGCTAGTTTACATGTTGAATACATCACAGTTTAACCGTAACATTCAGAAGGTTGGATTTAACCTTTGGGCTTCTCAGATCTATACCAGCTTCTCTCACAATTTTAACAACTGAAAGATCCCTGAACTCCCAAAGGTCACTTTTCATCTTTTCCCACATTGATGCTGTTCTTTGCTATCTTTGTAACTTTGTGGAACTTTTATCTGCCTCAAGTGAGTGCTGGCATCCGATGGAACATAGTTTAAGTTGTAAAAAAGTTTGAATTTATTGGGCTTTATTTTGATTGTTTTTCAGTCATTTTTATTTCTTCCTTTGAATGTTTACAGTGGAGCTGGGCAAGAAGTGGGAAGATCATGTATTATTCTGGAATTCAAAGGAAGAAAAATAATGGTAATTATTATTTTGTAGTCTGGTTAACAGTATGTTCCTGTCTGCCTCGGGTGTTAGGTCTTTTCTAGCTCGGTAGTTTTTTCTAGTTCAGTAGTTACCTGTTTAGCTCCCAGAATAATGTCATAGTTGGTATAGGTCGTCTGTGTAAAATGTTAATGTGGAAAACTAGTACACCTTCCACTTAGTAATTTGACAAAACATTAAGTAAACTGAGAAAATATATTCTAAGTTTGTAAAATTGTCAACTGGATCTCCTGATCTTTTGTATCTTCAAAGTCCCTCTTCTATTCCTGAAGGTCTGGCCAACCTAACTGCCCCACCACCAGTGGGAGACCCCAAGAAACTGGCCACCTGAACACATGCAGAGCTCCAGCCACCCCCGTGCGGTGTGATAGTAGGGCCCTGGTCTGGCAGCTTAGGAACCTAAGTTAGCGCTAGGATACCTGGCCTTGGGCAAGTCAGTCTCTCCTCAGCCCACTTCCTTGACTGAGAGGTGGAGGGACTAGAAGAGCTGGTCTCCGTGGTCCTCATTAGGAAGGCGGTGCAGTGGCTTATCGTGGTCCTTTGGTCCCATTCCTCTGTTTCTCCCACTCTTAAAAGAACGGGCGTATGGCAGACACGTTCATCTCTTTAGTCATTTATTGTATTAATTGATAGGATATGACCAAAATGAGGATATAACCGCTTAATGACTGACTCTTCAGATTTTGCCTTCTAATACTTAAATTGCCCTGATCAGGGAAGTTTCCAGTTTCTAATCATTGTCTTCTCACAGTAGTCGCATCCGTAGTAGCGAATCTATAAACTTTAAAAATGTTCACCATTTCTGATATTAAAGTTCTTGAAAAAGAGTTCATTCGTTGTTATAGTGCCTACAAAAAGTAGCTGGAAAGAAGATGTCTTGTATTTTGTGTCCTGTGACTCTAAATGTGAGCTACAGTTAAATTTGTTTGGAAAGTTAGAGGTAATGGCGTATTTGCCCATTTAATAAGAATTGCATTCCAAATGCTTCCCACATGTATAGAGTCCATCCTGATTATGTATGGTGTGATGGGTCACTTATAATTATTGTCTATTTGTTGAATGAATTTTAATGTAATGTGGAGGAAATTATGATCTTTTTTCTGTTTCTTTCAGTTGGACTGTGGGATCCACCCAGGCCTAGAAGGAATGGATGCTCTTCCTTACATCGATTTAATTGACCCAGCTGAGATTGATCTCCTGCTAATTAGTCAGTAGGTTTTTTTCTTTATTAAGGACACTGTTTCTCAAGGACTTTCACCGTAAAGATCATTCTTTGCCAGATTTTAAGATTCTGGTGTTTTAAGAGTATTTTATACGAGGAATTATATTGCAGGCATCTAAGTCTAAGACAACACACCATATCATCCTCACAGGTGAGAGAAGGTTACTATGAAAAACTTACTTTCCCATCTCTAGAGTGAGAAGAAGGTAACATATGCCTTGGATCCTTGTGAAACTTAAGACCAAGAAAGCTCTTTTGCAGAATATCTCCTGAGGCCACTGTGTTGTCACATTGTTCTGTGGGAACTTCACATATAAACAGTGACATGTTTCAACTTTATACGACTAAAGCGCTTGTTATAATTTTAGCTGTTGAGAATAGGTTTGGCTCCATTTTGATGTTTAAAATATACTTTTAATATCCTTTTCTTACACTAGAACTAGATGCATTATTCCTTCCTTCTGTACATACCTATCCTTGGTGTTCTGAAGGTATCAGTATGTAATTGTTACATAGAACTTTTCTGTACAGTGAGTTTTATTACATAAAATACATGATGGATAATATTTTAAGAACTGACAGAAGCCCTTTGTTTCTTTTTAAGTTTCCATTTGGATCACTGTGGAGCTTTGCCCTGGTTTCTACAGAAGACAAGTTTCAAAGGAAGAACATTTATGACTCATGCCACAAAAGCTATTTATAGATGGCTTCTTTCAGATTATGTCAAAGTTAGGTAAATTACTTTTTTAGATTTATACATGCCCTTGGTTCTACACAATACATACGGTTCAAGATATAGACCATTTTGTGTTTTGAAATGAGATGTTTTCTTTCTGTTCACAAGGCTGTCATTAATTTAGTCATTCATCATAACAACTCATCAAATACCTGTTGTGTCCCCAACACCTCCTTGGCCTTAAAGTCTTTATGTAGTTTTTGCATCCTTTTAAATCTTTGCAATGTAGGTGAGTTATAAGATATGATAGCAATATTCTATAAATAGAATTTCATAATTTTATTAAAATTTAAAACAAAATACATTTTACATTGCTGTATACTGAAATCTTTTTTGGATGATTTGATCTAAGGAAATTGACTATCTTAATTGAAAAAGTTCTCTGGGGAAGTTTTCTCCAGTTGCAAGAGGAAAATCTACTCCTTTACCAGAAAGTTTGAAGGATTTTTATGATACCTATAGCACAAATGATTAGCCTTCAGAAGTTTACTGTTTAATATGTATATTCCAAGAGTAGCTAAGATGCGATTTGTTATTCTTCTATATAAATACAGAAGAATGGAACAGTTATCCTTAGTAGTAATTATACTGGTTAACACTTAAAGCTTACCATGTGCCAGGCACAGCCCTCAGTTCTTAATATATGTTAACTCATTTAATCTTCATATCAACCTCATGATGTAGGTTCTGTCGTGAATCCCATTTTACAGATGATGAGACTGAGGCACAGAGAGGTTAGGTAATTTGCCTGTGATGGTCACAGTAAGAGACAAAGCTGGGATTTGGACCCAAGCAATCTGGCTCCAGAGTGTGTGTCCTTAACCCCTACTCTCTCTTGCTTTTTTGGAAGTACGTTAGCATAATTTTCAGGAGAACACTTATGTTAGACTTTCTAACACGACCTTTTCTCTTTTAGAGAAATCTTTTCACATCCCAGAGTGAAAAACTCTGCATGGTTCAATGTATGTGAGTGAGTTTATCTCGCAAGAGTGTTGGGGCAGGAAGAAAGGTTGAGAAGTACTAGCCTAAAAAGTACCTTGCCTTACTTTACTGTTTGTGCTTTGCTTAAAATCATGCTTTTTAGCTACACACACTGAACATTTTTATTATAATAGCAGAGTAAAACAAATACACAAAAGGTCCAAGAGATTCTAAATAGCATAATATGTACAATATAATTTTAAGAAATATGTGGATATGTCATCCACAGATAATTTCTTTGAGTTCAAAGACTTGTAAAATCTTACCGTTAATTTTTGTTGTTGGCATCTTTAAAAATTTAGTAATATATCAGCAGACGACATGCTATATACTGAGACAGATTTGGAAGAGAGCATGGACAAAATTGAAACCATCAACTTTCATGAAGTGAAGGAAGTTGCAGGAATCAAGTTTTGGTGTTACCACGCAGGCCATGTCCTGGGAGCTGCCATGTTCATGATTGAGATCGCGGGCGTGAAGGTACGCTCTAGCTCGGGAATTTCCTGCTCACAAGAAATCAGTGCAGGGCTTTAAAGAATATTCCCTAAGACTAGCAAAGTGTCAAAACACTGAAACATAAGATAAAATTAAGTTGATACTTTTTCCTTGTAAATATCATAGTTCATACCCCCATGATAATAATTCTCTAATCATGATTAAGAAAAGAGAACGATAAGCATCTCAATAAAGTCCCCTCATGTTACCGTAGGATTAATTCCTTTTCAGTGTCCCTAGAAAACTGAAAGCTCTTTAGGGAAGAGCCTTCTTTGTGGCTGCATGCATTTAACATTGAAATACGTTTTGGCATTCATGTCCTCTTGATATTCTGGGATTCACATATAAACCCCTAAAGAGGGTAGACTGCGTGAGTGAAAGAGGTTAATCAGAAAGGATCTTTCCAACCATCTTTGATGAAAAAGATTGATGGAAGTCTTGAAAAACTTGAGAAAAATGTAGGTGGACTAATGGATTTCAGGACTCACTTGTGCACCAGTTCTCAACTCTGGCTGCACATTAGAATCACTTAGGAAGCTTTCTAAAATACAGGTGAAGGACTTCCCTGGTGGTGCAGTGGTTAAGAATCCGCCTGCCAATGCAGGGGACATGGGTTCCATCCCTGGTCCATGAAGATCCCACGTGCCGCAGAGCAACTAAGCCCATGTGCCACAACTGCTGAGCCTGCGCTCTAAAGCCCGTGAGCTACAACTACTGAGTCCACGTGCCGCAACTACTGAAGCCCGTCCGCCTAGAGCCTGTGCTCCACAACAAGAGAAGCCACCACAATGAGAAGCCCGCGCACCGCAACGAAGAGTAGCTCCTGCTCGCCGCAACTAGAGAAAGCCATGCGCAGCAACGAAGATCCAGCGCAGCCAAAAATAAATAAAATTTTACAGAAATAAAATTAAAAAATAAAATACCAGTGAATCTGAGAGAATGACCTTGGCCTTTTATTTTTAAGTTCTCTGGGTGACTTTTTTTTTGGCCTCATGGCAAGGCTTGTGGGATCTTAGTTCCCCGACCAGGGATTGAACCCAGGCCCTCGGCAGTGAAAGCGTGCAGTTCTAACCACTGGACGGCCAGGGAATTCCCTCTAGGTGATTCTTCTGTGCAGCCAGAGTTGGGAACCAGTGCTATAGTGTAATAGTGTTCTAAATTTTTTGTAGCTGCTCATTGTTTGAAATTTTTACACAATGACTTGTGCTGCGTACTGCTAAACCATTTATTCTTGCCGCTTGCTCAAAAGCACAGAAAATAAGCAGAAAATAGCACAAATGCAAATCTAAAGTCACATTTCAAATTTGATGAAATTTGTTGGAGATAGGATTTTATCTTCTATCTAGATAGGTTTTCCATATACCTCAGTAGATTTTTTTCCTCATCATCATGACCTTTTTCTCTAAGATACTGAGCATATGTTTCAAGTTCATTAATATAGAGGTTATCTTTGTGGGCTGATTCTTGGAATATATTATTCCCATTAGTTAGGTTTAATAATTGAAACACTGGATGGTTTATGACTGAATTACTTTACACATTTTGAATCAGACACAAGCACTGCATCTAAATTCATCAGTTATAGGCCACTTTTTTCTATTGAACCTCACTTTCAAGAATTTATGAGCTGAACTATTTACAATAGGCAGGACATGGAAGCAACCTAAGTGTCCCATCAACAGATGAATGGATAAAGAACATGTGGCACATATATACAATGGAATATTACTCAGCCATAAAAAGAAGCGAAATTGAGTTATCTGTAGTGAGATGGATGGATCTAGAGTCTGTCATACAGAGTGAAGTAAGAGAAAAACAAAAACCATATGCTAACACATATATATGGAATCTTAAACAAACAAAAAAAATGGTTCCGATGAACCTAGGGACAGGACAAGAATACAGACAGAGAATGGACTTGAGGACATGAGGGGGGGAACGGTAAGCTGGGACGAAGTGAGAGAGTAGCACGGACATATATACACCACCAAATGTAAAATAGATAGCTAGTGGGAAGCAGCTGCATAGCACAGGGAGATCAGCTCAGTGCCTTGTGACCACCTAGAGGGGTAGGATAGGGAGGGTGGGAGGGAGACATAAGAGGGAGGAGATTTGGGGATATATGTATATGTATAGCTGATTCACTTTGTTATACAGCAGAAACTAACACACCATTGTAAAGTGATTATACTCCAATAAAGATGTTAAAAAAATAAACTTTGGCAAGAAGTGGCAAAAAAATAAAAACAGTGATCAGGGAAGCTGGTAGACTTATGAGTAATTTTATAATTGGTTTTACTTGAATGATCTGTTAGAAATGGTATGAAACTCCCATTACTTTCAGAATGTAAAGACTAGTGGTAGAAGTGTAACACGGAGAGGATCTGAAGATATTGAAAGTAAAATGGAACTCAGTAATTGTCCTTTTAGATATTAATGGAGTATAAAGTCTTTTGACCAATAAAAAAAAATACTGCTGAGAGAAATTAAAGAAGACCTAAATAAATAGGTCTCTGAATTGGATGATCTCTACTTTCCTGTTCAGTGGATTGAAGCTACTCAAGAAGTACTTAGCAATTGCTTTTAAAAGATATCAGTTTGGGACTTCCCTGGTGGTCCAGTGGTAAAGAATCTGCCTTACAACACAGGGGACACAGGTTTGAGCCCTGGTCCGGGAAGATAACCACATGCCACGGAGCAACTAAGCCCATGTGCCACAACTACTGAGCCTGTGCTCTGGAGCCCATGAGCCACAACTACTGAGCCCACGTGCTGCAACTACTGAAGCCTGCGCGCCTAGAGCCCATGCTCCACAACAAGAGAAGCCACCGCAGTGAGAAGCCTGTGCACCGCAAAGAAGAGTAGCCCTCGCTCGCTGCAACTAGAGAAAGCCCGCACGCAGCAACAAAGATCCAACGCAGCCAAAAATAAATAAAAGAATTTATGAGCTAAAGATAGTAGTAAAACGAAGCCTTCCAAAATCCTAACTTTCTGGCTTTATCTTTTTCACAGCTTTTGTACACAGGTGATTTCTCAAGACAAGAAGACAGACACTTAATGGCAGCTGAAATTCCTAATATTAAACCTGATATTCTTATCATTGTAAGTATTACTGCCCTGTATTGTAATTAGTGTAATGTAAGCAGAATTTTTCTAATGGGAAAAAATATCATCTCATTTTCATAATATATGATCAGATATAAATGTGTCTGGGTTTTTAGTATGAAAATTCATTTTGGGGCCTCTCTTTGTAGTGCAGCTCCACTTTCTTGCTGTTAAATATATTAACTCTAGTCTAATATCAGAGATGATATGCTGTCTCCTGAATATTCTTGTCTAGGTTGATTACCTCAGATTTCTCGAGTATCTTAAAAGGTTGTGTAGAATGGCACGGCCCCACTGTCTTTGCCATGGTAACTGTCTTTTGGCCTGTAGCACCTGCTAACTTTATGTGTATGTTCTACTGGACTACTAGGTTACTAGTCTCAGAAAAATTTTAAAAATATTAACTGTACACGGAAGCTTTGGTGGAGAGGGGGTGATTGCTGAGGAGCAAATTAATAAATGTGCATTGGGCCTGTGGTTTATATAAGAATATCAAGGACAGTTAGTTCAAGGTAGAAGAGCTGTTTCTCCCTCACCACCTACGGCATCCCCCAGCTGCCCAAGAGTGAGGGACTGGTGCGTGTTGCTGTCCATGTGCAGTGTGTCATGAGCAAATTCAGTTGGCTCAGCTCACAGTATACTTGGCATATAAACTGACCTTAAATTAAAGGAAGTTTTTTTTAAACCCTCAGGAATAAGAGTTATTTTCATTATATCTGGTACTGTAGAGCAGTGCTTCTCAAATTTTACTGTGCTTATGAATCATCTGGTGATGCTGTTAAAATACAGATTCTGATTATGGCTGGGCTGGGGCCTGAGATTCAGCACTTCCAGTAAGCTCTTGGGGATGCCAGCGCTGCTGGTCAGTGCACCACACAGAGTAAGGTCTAGGGGATATTCTTAAACAAAACTATAAGAAACAGTATCTATTTCTGATTTATAAGCTTTGACTTAGCAGAGGTGGGAGAAATATCCTTTTCCCCAGCCATGGAAAGCAAAACGCTTTAAAAGAAAAAAAAGGCATCGCAAAATTATCTTGAGCAGGGAACATACATTTTTGGACTATTTCCTGATTCCATTTTCTAAAAAGTTCTTATTACTTGGATGTGAATTCTAACTTTTGTATCTGTTCTTTCTAACTAGTGTTCTAACAATATATGTTCGAGTAAATGGCATATTAATAGAGAAATAGGTCACTTTGCTTCTGCATTTCATTGATGTTTAACTTTTGTATTCTTTGAGAGTTATCAACCTTGGTCTCAACACTTCTGATATGTTCTTTAGGAATCTACTTACGGAACCCATATCCATGAGAAGCGAGAAGAGCGAGAGGCAAGGTTCTGTAACACTGTTCACGATATTGTGAACCGAGGGGGCAGAGGTCTCATTCCTGTCTTTGCTCTTGGAAGGGCTCAGGAGCTTCTCTTGATTTTAGGTATGCCTTTTCCTTTTTATTTGGGAGATTCTCAAAATCTTCCAGTGCAGTTATATCAAGATAGTTGCATGTCCTTGGATAGGTCATTCTACCCTTTGGGGCTGCAGTTTCTGTATTTAAGAATAGGGACTTGGTGCCAGAAAGAGCCCAGAGCAATAGTGAGTCTCATACAGTGCTACTGGAATATGAATGGTGTACCATCAGTGTCAGAAGTCTTAAAAATATGCTACCCTTTGACCCAGCAGTTCAACTTCTGGGAAATAAATACACAGAAAATTTTGTAAGTAAGACAATTCATAATTCTAAATATTTTTAAGTAAATATTATGGTAGTAAATATATTGTAGGAAAAAATCATGGTTCAGATGAGTCATTACGTATTTTTACGTAATATATTAAGTGGACCAAAAAAATAGGGTCCAAAACTGTGAACGCTGATCCTAGTTAGGTAAAAAACACACAAATGACTGGAAAGGCATTTAAAGATACCCAGATGTTAAATCTGGATAGTGAGAAAGTGGATGATTTCTTTTTCATTTTCTGCTTTTCTCCGTTTTCCAAATACTTCAATGAACATGTGTAACTTTTTGTAATAAGAGGAATAGTGGGTGTCACTTTTTGCGTATATTTGTATTTAATGACCCTTTTTAACATTCTGTGATTATTTTCTGGGGAATACACTCTTAAAGAATAACTGATAAGTGCCTCGTACGTATATAGCTTCAATGTCAAGAACTAGAAATGATCTTGAGCTCTTACTCTCAGTTCTTCTATCTGTACGATGACAGGGATAAGTAGTATCCCTGTTACACTGAAAAGGGAAACAAGGGAAAAAGAATAAATGGCCTCAGATCAAAAGCAAATCTGAGAGAGACAGGACTTAGTAGAAGCTAAATTTTCTAAAGCCTAAGCCAGTCCGTTTTCTCTTGGTTCTTCTTTCAAACTGCAAGTCACATTTGTCGTTATAGAAGTCTTGAAATGGAAAGTCTCCATAACAAAGTAATCTGAGGAGCAGAAGAAATTAAGAGAGTGAAACCATGTTGTCACCATCAAATTGAGTTGCCAGATCTAGCAAATAAATATACAGGACACCAGTTGAATTTTAATTTCAGATAAATAATAATATTTTAGCCTAGGTATGTCAAATATTTAATATATATTATTATACTAAAAATCTTTTATTTGTCTGAAATTCAAGTTTAATTGGGCATTTGCTGTGTTTGTCTGAAAACCATACTATCAAGTATATTATGATTCCTTTTATGAGCCAGGACTGCCCTATACACTTGGTTGCTCCTTGTCCCTTAAATTCCCCTTGTAATGCGCTATGATAGAAAGAGGGTAACTGCGCAAGCCACTGGTTTCAGATTCCACCTACGATCTAACCATGTGACCCTGGGCAAGTTATTCAACTTTCTTTAACGTTTAAAATTTTTTCTTAAAAATACACCCAAAAAAATAGGAGACTGTGATATGATCATGGGATGTAACGTACTTTGCAAGGTATTTGAGAAATCATGAGAGTATATATGAAAACATCGATACCATTAAAAATTTTAATTACATCTAAAAGAACATGAACAATTAAACCAGAGGGCAAAGCAGGAAATGTAGTTGTAATATGCATGGCAGGAAAAGTCCCTGTCCTTATGTAGAGTTTTCACTTATAAACCAAGTGGAAAAAGAACATTCCCGCACTTTTCAACCTTTATTAGCCTCAGCTTCCTAATCTATAAGATGGAAATAAATCTTCATAAATTTGTTTTGAAAACAGGAATAATATATGCAAATTGCATACTAGACATTTAATAAATTTCCTAAATGCACGTGTACCTAGTAGAATGAATGATGTCCTGGCCATACTACCTTCATAATATTTGGGGATTTAATGAGGATTTTCAGCTAATTTTTCAGTGAAAACAAGCCTTCTTTTGAAGGTATGTTGCCCACTGTTTTCAATAATTATCAGAAACTGGTTAGCAGTTTTCTAAAAATACAGTCACACAATAATGTGACTTTTTTGTGTTCAAAATCGGTTTTAACTCCTTTGGTGGTCCTGTCTTGTAATTAGTAAAGTCTAATTACAAAGTGTCTAATATCAGTAAGTCTATATGAAATATTAATAAAACATTTTATTTAAAACCATCACAGAATTTAGTGTCTCTCTGGAGTAATAAGTTATGGTCTGTTATTCAGCATCAGCTTCTACCAAATTATTTTTAGAAGCCTCCACATTTGGGACTACGATCACAGCATTCTTTGTAGGTCACGCGTTAATACTTAGGGATAGGTTTTGTGAGAGGACTGCTACGGGCTGGGAGAAATGCTTGCAAATGACGCGACCGACAAGGGCTTAATTTCCAAAATATACAGACAGCTCATGCAAATCAATATCAAAAAAAACAACAACCCAACCCGATCAAAAAATGGGCAGAAGACCTAAATAGACATTTCTCCAAAGAAGACATACAGATGGCCAATAAGTACATGAAAAGATGCTCAACATTGCTAAATTATTAGAGGAATGCAAATCAAAACTACAATGAGGTATCAACTCACACAGGTCAGAATGGCCATCAGCAAAAAGTCTACAAATAAATGCTGGAGAAGGTGTGGAGAAAAGGGAACCCTCCTTCACTGTTGGTGGGAATGTAAATTGGTGCAGCCACTATGGAGAACAGTATAGACGTTCCTTAAAAAACTAAAAATGGAGTTACCATGTGATCCAGCAATCCCACTTCTGGACATATGTCTGGAGAAAACTCTAATTCTAAAAGATACATGTGCCCCAGTGTTCATAGCAGCACTATTTATAATAGGCAAAACATGGAAGCAACCTAAATGTCCATTGACAGATGAATGGATAAAGAAGATGTGGTGTATACACACAGCCATAAAAAAAGAATGAAATATTGCCATTTGCAGCAACATGGATGGACCTAGAGATTATCATACTAAGTGAAGTCAGTCAGACAAAGAAAGACAAATATCATATGATATCACTTATATGTGGAATCTGAAATATACAAATGAACTTATTTCCAAAACAGAAACAGAAAACAGACTTATGGTTACCAAAGGGGAAGAGTGGGGCGGGGGGATAACTTGGGAGTTTGGGACTAGCAGATACAAACTACAATATGTAAAATAGATAAATGACAAGGTTCTACTGTATAGCATAGGGAGCTGTATTCAATATCTTGTGATAAACTAGAATGGAAAAGAATATGTATATATATGTATAACTGGAGCACTTTGCTGTACACCAGAAACTAACACAACATTCTAAATTAACTATACTCCAAAAAATAAAAATAAAAATAAATAAATAAATTAACTATACTCCAATTTAAAAAAAACAGAAGGAAAGAAAGAAAGAAGTTCTTGTTTTATAAGTTTGAGTTAAGACCAGGCTAATTTTTCTTAACCTCTTTAAAATATAGTTATGTGCTTTATTTCTTGTCTGAATTTTAAAAAACTAATTGTACATGTCATTTATTATTTGAACTATTTACTCCACATAACAAAATATTTGTTTCTTGTCAAATCTCTCTAGATGAGTACTGGCAGAATCACCCAGAACTCCATGATATTCCCATATACTATGCATCGTCTTTGGCCAAGAAGTGTATGGCGGTGTACCAGACATATGTAAACGCCATGAATGACAAAATCCGCAAACAGATCAACATCAACAATCCCTTTGTTTTCAAACATATTAGTAACCTTAAGGTGAGTGCTTGTGAAGAAAGAAGGACAGATAATACTCAAGTAAGTCGTTAGTAGTAGGAGATGCCTGACATTGATTCTGTGGCTGCATCCTTGCTGAAGTCTTACCTTTTCTGAAGCAGGCATCACTTTTCTGAGGGAAATCAAAAATTTAGCAACTGGCATTCTTTTTTGCTTAAACAAATATTGCCACCTGTTCCAAGTCTCTGCATGTTCTCAATATTTACTGTTGCTAAGTAACTTGGATTTCTCTACTCAAACCTAATCATCTTTTTCATTAGCACTGCAGATTCCATATATGAAAATGTTCATGTTTATATTTCTAGAGCATTCAATAAAATCTGACTTCCTTTAATTTAAAAAAGTTTCATTCGAACTAATGCTCTAATCATAATAAACATAATACCTCAAATAATTCAAGTAATAAGTGGTCTTCCAGTTATCAGTAGGCTCTGTTCATAAAGTATTATTTTTTAAGTTAATTGCTTAGGAATTAGAGCCAAGTTTTCCCTCGAAACAATATTAAACTTTTTAGTTAGATTTTCTGGCCAGCTCAAAATATTGATGAAGTGTACAAAGCCATCGTGAGTCTTCGGGGAAATTCTTTCAGAGTTCTCTCTTGGGTGGATAGAAACCCATTTGACTCTTCCTTTTACTTTCTGCCTGCCTGCCTGCTAGGCACTGAAAACGGTCCTAATTGTCTTTTAGCTACCGTAGAAGGTTTTGAAGTCAATGTGAACTAATTGCTTTTTATCATTTTGTTTTCATTTCATTCCCAGCCTAAATCAACTGTTTAGGGACTTAGAAATTAGACTTAAAATGTTTATTAGTCTTGTCAAGGCCCTTCCAGTCATGTGATTAACCTTTTTACCTCACTTTTCGGTATTCTTTACAAATAAGGAATGCTTTGTCAAACCTTGGTATTTAACATGCTTTTACCATTCCTTTTCTTTCTTAGAGCATGGATCATTTTGATGACATTGGTCCCAGTGTTGTAATGGCCTCCCCAGGCATGATGCAGAGTGGCTTATCCAGAGAGCTCTTCGAAAGCTGGTGTACTGATAAGAGGAATGGCGTCATTATAGCGGGATACTGTGTAGAAGGGACGCTTGCCAAGGTCAGTCAGAGCCTGAGACCATCGTGTTCTTCCTAATCAAGGCTGCAGAGGTGGCAGTATCCTCCCAGGTTTTTCCATTGAAGTAGTTCTTTAAATAGTGCAGGTTTTGATTTTTAAAAATGAGGATGGCAGTAGGCAGTTGGAGATGTTCTTAAGGTTGAAGAATGAGGTCCTCAGCTGAGTGGTTGGCACATGAAAGTTTGAGACGCACTCATCTGGTTGCAGTAAGAAAAAAAAAATGGAAGGGAATCTATTTGAGACAAACACATGGATACCCTCATCTGATGAGAAAGAGGTTTACTAATAAGTGTTCTCTTGAAAAGCTGGAGAATGTGTTTGGGTTGATTGCCCATCTTACTCGATATAAGGTGGTTGATATTAACTCTGAGGTATATAGACATAGATGTGCAAAACTTTAGAGAAAGTTTATGAATATTCCTGCATCATCTTCTCTTATCTTTTATTGATAACCTCAATTTTATTTTTTTAATACATTATGATTCCCTGCTTTAATCATTTTTATTACATTACCTTACTCTGTAAGTCACTTAGACAGTGTTGGCTGTGTATCTAAAATAGATTTCCAGAATAGAAATACATCTGTCCTTTATACAAATCCTCTTACCTGGAAAGTGACTTTTTAGAGCAGATAGTTCGGGATACAAGTGTATCTTTCTAATCATAAGTTATAATTTTCACTTCGAGGATCCCAGGTGTATTGAATTTTTGTTAATCTGCTTACTTTCCTGATTAAATGTTTGCTTGATCGAGAAAAGAAGTATTTGATATTTGCTACGTCAATAGTGTTAGAATGCTTTTTGTGTTAAAGGTCCTAAACTAGTGTAAGACTTTATGGCTGGGTGAAAAAGTAGAAAATGTACCTTTTCTTTTCTAATTAGAGAGTTTATGTGTTTTGTTTTGTTTACTTTTCTTTGTTTTTTAACAGCATATCATGTCTGAACCTGAAGAAATCACTACCATGTCTGGACAGAAGCTACCACTGAAAATGTCTGTTGATTACATTTCTTTCTCTGCTCACACAGATTACCAGCAAACCAGTGAATTTATTCGTGCTTTGAAACCACCTCATGTGGTTAGTCTGTGAATTTGATTTTCAGCATTAAAGGTTGGAAGAGGCATGCCCAGCAGCAGCTGGTTCTCAGAGCAGACACTGCCTTCCTTACAGCAGCCGGTATCGCTCTCAGCAGTGCCTTCACGTGCACTTGCATCTGACCTTTACCACTCCCCTTTGATTTAGGCAAGCTGTGTACTTCAGTCTTCTCCATTTTACATGGCATCTCTTACTCAGATCTACCAGCTCCAGTGTTCTTCTGCGTTCTTTCTGTTTTTTTCTGCTGCCTCCCCAATAACTTAAGAGCCCTGGCTTTGCAATGTGACTGTTTTGAGTCCCAGCTCCATCCCTTACTTGCTATGTAGCCTTGGGCAAGTTACTTAACCTCTCCTTAGCTCATATGTAAATAGGGATGATAATACCTCATAAAGTTATTGTGAGGACCAAATGAGAGTACATATATCTAAAGCACGTAATAGGGTGCCTGGCAAATGGGAAATACCTATTAATGTGGAGAGAGGAGAAAGGCAAGTCATAATAGTAAAAGCTATAAAGATGCAGTTAGATGTGAAATACATTACACAGCTCCTTACTAATGTGATTTGCTTATATTTTTAAGTTTTATGTAATTATTATAGTAACAGTTATATTTTGGGGGGACTGGAGAGAGTTAAGCTAAAAAAAAAGTATCTTAAATTAGAGGAACATTTATGGAGCATGAGTCTAGAAAACAGATGAAGCAATGAAGTACCCTTTCTGATTGTAGCATGTATCAAAACTTCATTCCTTTTTATGGCTGAATAATATTGCATTGTCTGTATAGACCACGTTTTGTTTATTCACCTGTTGATGGACACTTGGGTAGTTTCCACCTTTTGGCCATTGTAAATAATGCTGCCATGCACATTGGCATGTGACTATCTGTTTGAGTCCATTTTCAGTTCTTTGGGGTATATACCTAGGATTGGAATTGCTGGATCATGGGCTAATTCTGTGTTTAACTCTTTGAGGAATCACCAAACTGTTTTCCATAGCAGTTACACCATTTTACATTCCCACCAGCAATGCACAAGGGTTCCAGTTCTCCATATTCTTGTCAGCTTGTTATTTTCCCTTTTTAAAATTGTCACCATACCAGTAAGGGTGAAGTAGTATCTCTTTGTAGTTTTGATTTTCATTTCCCTGGTGACGAACGATGCTGAGCATTTTGTGTGCCCTTTTGTTCGTTTTTTAGTTTTTTCTAGCATATAGTCCTCACAGGTAGTTACCATTGGCCCTTAATGAGCAGATTCTTTGGTGGAGAAAATCCCTCACCTACTTGGCTTTATAGCACGTCAAGTTTAGTTACAGTGTAGGCAGTTCATGGGTGCCTTCTGGTGTGTGTTGTTTATGGATATCCTCCCAGATTTTAAAGCTGTGCGGGAAAAGCTGTACTGCTCTCTCTCTGGAATCACCACCTCATCCTCAGTCCCATTTTGTTGCTCTCCAGACTCTGTCTCTGCCGTCAGTTTAAATTCCTGGATTGAATTTGATGCTTACCTTCCTCCAGTAACCAAGTCAGCAAGTCTGTCCACACGATAAAATAATAGTAGTGTTGGTGGTAGTGGTAAAAATAATAGCTAGCATTTATCGAGTATTTACTGTGCGCTAGGCACTGTACTGGTGTTTTACATGTATCAAGTCGCTTACTTCTCACAACCAACGACTATTTTGTAGAAGAGAAAACAGAGATGTTAAATAACTTGCCTAGAGTTACCCAGCTAGTAAGTGGCAGCGCCAAGATCTGTGTTACAGCAGCCAGGCCCCAGAGCTGGGGCTCGTCATCTCTAGGCCATATGCCTCTGCCTGGTGGAGACACTGGACAAGCTTCTGTCAGTCCAGGCAGGATATCATCTACCAGTAGTCTATAGGTTAAGAATGATCTGTCTTGTAAAAAATAAGTTAGGAAAATGAATTAGAAAGACTGGTAGCTAATGCAGTCGTTGTAAACACCTCTCTAAAACATGGTTTCATTTGGTTCTGGAATATTTTATATGATATTACTTTAACAAATAAAGTATCAGAAGTCATTTTTTTTCACATAAAAAGCTTATTTTGTTAGTCTTATATTAAGAAGCCTAAAGAAAACCGTGAGCGTTTTCTGGGATAGTAGGAGTAGCAATAGTCGCGTACAAGAACCACATGCATTTAAAGCTGGTCACCTGGTCCAGCCCATTTCTAGTGTGAGCACAGAAGCCTAGAAAAAGTACAGCTTTCATAAAGTTGTGTATCTCGATAGTGGCAAAAACTGGAACAGAAAAGAAGTTTCTTTACTCTCTCTTGAAGTAGTTCCACTTAAGAATCTTTTAAAGCCAAGTAGAATGAAAACGTCACACAAGTTTGATTGACTGGAGATCCTTAAAAGTAGTAAAGTTTAATAACTTCAAGTATATCTCCATTTCATATAATTAACTAATTCAGATAACAGCCATCATTAATCTGAACTAAGGATGCTTCCCTATGCTCTTTTACAATTTACACTTTGTAGATTTTAGTCCATGGAGAACAAAATGAAATGGCCAGATTGAAAGCAGCCCTGATTCGAGAATATGAAGATAATGATGAAGTTCACATAGAGGTTCATAATCCTCGGAATACAGAAGCAGTGACCTTGAACTTCAGGGGGGAAAAACTAGCCAAGGTAAAAGGTTATGGTTTTTAATCCTGTCCATTCCAAATAGTTCCTAATCCCTTTAGGGAAATGTATACTTCTTAAGAATATCCAGCTTTTAATTAATCAAATAATGTGCTCAATGATGATTTCTGTCAATTTACTCAATATGCTGTAAGACCTTGATCCTTGTGCTTTTAGGCTTTTTCTGGTTCCACTGATTTGTTTTTCACATGGAAAATTTTCAAATAAATTAGATCTTCAGTCTGATGGCTTTTAATCCACATTCCCATTTACTTATCATACCCATGTTAGAGAGTAAACAAATGTCCATTACTGTTTTGTTTTTTTCCATTACTGTTTTTCACTATATCCAATACAGTATTCTGTCTACCTCTTGGCATTCTCCCTCAGAATCTAAAAATAGACCCATATCTAAACATAATATCTGTGGATATGATGGAATTTATAGATTTGTCTTTTCAAGAGTTAATCATTTTTGATGATGAAATATAAGGTTTTCAGAATTTAAAAAAGAAATGGTTACGAAAAAAAAACCTTACCTGGGATTTTAGAGGGATGCTATAAGAAATCTGCATTTTTACCTCCTGTTCATCAAACATCTTTTTAAGATACCTCTAAAGGAAACTTTTAAATTATCTGTCTGAAGTTTTATTTATTTATTATTTTTTTAATATTTATTTGGCTGTGTTGGGTCTTAGTTGCGGCACACAGACTCTTTGTTGTGGCACACGGGCTTCTCTCTAGTTGTGGTGCACAGGCTCAGTAGTTGCGGCGCACAGGATTACTTGTCCTGCAGCATGTGGGATCTTAGTTCCCCTACCAGGGATCAAACCGCGTCGTCCCCTGCATTGAAAGGCAGATTCTTAACCACAGGACCACCAGGGAAGTCCTGTCTGAAGTTTTAAATATCAAACGTGTTAATGAGCAACTTTACAGAATTCTATCAGTACATAATGAGCCAAATATGAGGAAGCTAATGGATGAATATCATTTCTTGCAGTTGAATTTGAGGAAAATTTGCAAAAATTAGGATGTGAGGCTCTTCTTGCCAAAGAAGAGCAAATGGTTGTATTTACTCCTGAATCTTACTGTTCACAAAACTTTCCAGGGGCCAGTTTAATGGAAGAGATGTTATACCTGTAGAGAAATATATTCTATAGGTATAAGAATATTTACAGTTGGGAATCTAGAACGGTACTTCCCAAACTCTACTGGTTGCAGTGTGGGAAGAAAAAGAAAGTTTTTCAGTCAATTGAGGAGAAGCCGAGTTGAACAAAATTAAGCTGAGTTTATAGCGAGACTTTGCAGAGTTTTTATTAGGCCATTGTGCATTATAAATCCTCAAGAAATACAGTATACAGCATTAAAAAAATTTTTTTTTCACATCTTTATTGGAGTATAAATGCTTTACAATGTTGTGTTAGTTTCTGCTGTATAACAAAGTGAATCAACTATATGTATACATATATCCCCATATCCCCTCCCTCCTGCGTCTCCCTCCCACCCTCCCTATCCCACCCCTCTAGGTGATCACAAAGCACCTAGCTGATCTCCCTGTGCTATGTGGCTGCTTCCAACTAGCTATGTATTTTACATTTGATGGTGTATCTATGTCAATGCTACCCTCTCACTTCATCCCAGCTTCCTCCTCCCCCGCCCCATTCACTCAAGTCCATTCTCTACATCTTTGTCTTTATTCCTGCCCTGCCACTAGGTTCATCAGTCCCCTTTTTTAAATGCCATATATATGCATTAGCATATGCTGTTTTTTTTTCTCTTTCTGACATACTTCACTCTGTATGACAGATTCTAGGTCCATCCACCTCACTACAAATAATTTAATTTCTTTCCTTTTTATGGCTGAGCAATATTTCATTGTATATATGTGCCACATCTTCCTTATCCATTCATCTGTCAATGGACACTAAGGTTGCTTCCATGTCCTGGCTATTGTAAATAGTGCTGCAGTGAACATTGTGGTATGTATATCTTTTTGAATTATGGTTTTCTCAGGGTACATGCCCAGTAATGGGATTGCTGGGTCATATGGTAGTTCTATTTGTAGTTTTTTAAGGAACCTCCATACTGTTCTCCATAGTGGCTATATCAATTTACATTCCCACCAACAGTGCAGGAGGGTTCCCTTTTCTCTGCACCCTCTCCAGCATTTATTGTTTGGAGATTTTTTGATGATGGCCATTCTGACCGGTGTGAGGTGATACCTCATTGTGGTTTTGATTTGCATTTCTCTAATGATTAGGATGTTGAGCATCTTTTTTTTTTTTTAACATCTTTATTGGGGTATAATTGCTTTACAATGGTGTGTTAGTTTCTGCTTTATAACAAAGTGAATCAGTTATACATATACATATGTTCCCATATCTCTTCCCTCTTGCATCTCCCTCCCTCCCACCCTCCCTATCCCACCCCTCCAGGCGGTCACAAAGCACCGAGCTGATCTCCCTGTGCTGAGCTGATCTCCCTGTGCTATGCGGCTGCTTCCCACTAGCTATCTACCTTACGTTTGGTAGTGTATATATGTCCATGCCTCTCTCTCGCTTTGTCACAACTCACCCTTCCCCCTCCCCATATCCTCAAGTCCGTTCTCTAGTAGGTCTGTGTCGTTATTCCTGTCTTACTCCTAGGTTCTTCGTGACATTTTTTTTTCCTTAAATTCCATATATATGTGTTAGCATACAGTATTTGTCTTTCTCTTTCTGACTTACTTCACTCTGTATGACAGACTCTAGGTCTATCCACCTCATTACAAATAGCTTGATTTCGTTTCCTTTTATGGCTGAGTAATATTCCATTGTATATATGTGCCACATCTTCTTTATCCATTCATCCGATGATGGGCACTTAGGTTGTTTCCGTCTCTGGGCTATTGTAAATAGAGCTGCAATGAACATTTTGGTACATGACTCTTTGAATTATGGTTTTCTCAGGGTATATGCCCAGTAGTGGGATTGCTGGGTCATATGGTAGTTCTATTTGTAGTTTTTTAAGGAACCTCCATACTGTTCTCCATAGTGGCTGTACCAATTCACATTCCCACCAGCAGTGCAGGAGGGTTCCCTTTTCTCCACACCCTCTCCAGCATTTATTGTTTCTAGATTTTTTTGATGATGGCCATTCTGACTGGTGTGAGATGATATCTCATTGTAGTTTTGATCTGCATATCTCTAATGATTAATGATGTTGAGCATTCTTTCATGTGTTTGTTGGCAGTCTGTATATCTTCTTTGGAGAAATGTCTATTTAGGTCTTCTGCCCATTTTTGGATTGGGTTGTTTGTTTTTGTGATATTGAGCTGCGTGAAGTGCTTGTATATTTTGGAGATTAATCCTTTGTCAGTTGCTTCATTTGCAGATATTTTTCCCATTCTGAGGGTTGTCTTTTCATCTTGTTTATGGTTTCCTTTGCTGTGCAAAAGCTTTTAAGTTTCATTAGGTCCCATTTGTTTATTTTTGTTTTTGTTTCCCTTACTCTAGGAGGTGGGTCAAAAAGGATCTTGCTATGATTTATGTCATAGAGTGTTCTGCCTATGTTTTTCTCTAAGAGTTTTAAAGACCACTTTAGGTCTTTAATCCAGTTTGAATTTATTTTTGTGTGTGGAGTTAGGGTGTGTTCTAATTTCATTCTTTTACATGTAGCTGCCCATTTTTCCCAGTACCACTTATTGAAGAGACTGTCTTTTCTCCGTTGTATATTCTTGCCTCCTTTGTCAAAGATAAGGCAACCATATGTGCGTGGGTTTATCTCTGGGCTTTCTATCCTGTTCCATTGATCTATATTTCTGTTTTTGTGCCAGTACCATGCTGTCTTGATTACTGTAGCTTTGTTGTATAGTCTGAAGTCAGGGAGCCTGATTCCTCCAGCTCCATTTTTCTTTCTTAAGATTGCTTTGGCTATTTGGGGTCTTTTGTGTTTCCATACAAATTGTAAAATTTCTTGTTCTAGTTCTGTGAAAAATGCCATTGGTAATTTGATAGGGATTGCATTGATTGAACCTGTAGATTGCTTTGGGTAATATAGTCATTTTCACAATATTGATTCTTCCAATCCAGGAGCATGGTATATCTCTCCATCTGTTTATGTTCTCTTTGATTTCTTTCATCAGTGTTTTATAGTTTTCTGAGTACAGGTCTTTTGCGTCCTTAGGTAGCTTTATTCCCAGGTATTTTATTCTTTCTGTTGTGATGGTAAATGGGATTGTTTCCTTTTCTCTTTATGATCTTTTGTTGTTAGTGTATAGGAATGCAAGAGATTTCTGTGCATTAATTTTGTATCCTGCCACCTTACCAAATTCCTTGATTAGTTCTAGTAGTTTTCTGGTGATATCTTTAGGATTTTATATGTATAATATTGTGTCTTGGGCAAACAGTGACAGTTTTACTTCTTCTTTTCCAATTTGGATTCCTTTTATTTCTTTTTCTTCTCTAATTGCTGTGGCTAGGACAATACTATGTTGAATAATAGTGGTGAGAGTGGACATCCTTGTCTTATTCCTGATCTAGAGGAAATGTTTTCAGTTTTTCACCATTGAGAATGATATTTGCGTGAGTTTGTCATATATGACTTATTATGTTGAGGTAGGTTCCCTGTTTGCCCACTTTCTGGAGATTTTTTACCATAAATGGGTGTTGAATTTTGTCAAAAGCTTTTTCTGCATCTGTTGAGATGATCATATGGTTTTTCTCCTTCAATTTGTTAATATGGTGTATCACAGTGATTGTTTTGCATATATTGAAGAATCCTTGCATCCCTGGGATAAATCCCACTTGATCATGGTGTATGATGCTTTTAGTGTGTTGTTGGATTCTATTTGCTAGTATTTTGTTGAGGATTTTTGTGTCTATGTTCATCAGTGATATTGGCCTGTAATTTTCTTTTTTTGTGATATGTTTGTCTGGTTTTGGTACCAGGGTGATAGTGGCCTCTCAGAATGAGTTTGGGAGTGTTCCTCCCTCCACAATTTTTTGGAAGAGTTTGAGAAGGATAGGTATTAACTCTTGTCTAAATGTTTGGTAGAATTCGCCTGTGAAGCCATCTGGTCCTGCACTTTTTTTTGTTGGAAGATTTTAAATTACAGTTTCAATTTCATTACCTGTGACTGGTCTATTTATATTTTCTAATTCTTCCTGGTTCAATCCTGGAAGGTTGTACTTTTCCAAGAATTTGTCTATTTCTTCCAGGTTGTCCATTTTATTGGCCTATAGTTGCTTGTAGTAGTCTCTTATGATCTTTTATATTTCTGCAGTGTCAGTTGTAATCTCTCCTTTTTCATTTCTAATTTTATTGATTTGCATCCTCTCCCTATTTTTCTTTTTTTTTAAATATATTTTTTATTTATTTATGTATTTATTTTTGGCTGTGTTGGGTCTTCGTTTCTGTGCGAGAGCTTTCTCCAGTTGCCGCGAGCGGGGGCCACTCTTCATCGCGGTGCGCAGGCCTCTCACTATCACGGCCTCTCTTGTTGCGGAGCACAGGCTCCAGATGCGCAAGCTCAGTAGTTGTGGCTCACGGGCCCAGTTGCTCCGCGGCATGTGGGATCTTCCCAGACCAGGGCTCGAACCCGTGTCCCCTGCATTGGCAGGCAGATTCTCAACCACTGCACCACCAGGGAAGCCCTCCCTATTTTTCTTGATGAGTCTAGCTAAAGGTTTATCATTTTGTTTATGAAAGAACCAGCTATTAGTTTTATTGATCTTGGTTATTGTTTTCTTTGTTTCTATTTAATTTATTTTTGCTCTGATCTTTATGATTTCTTTCCTTCTGCTAACTTTGGGTTTTCTGTGTCTAGTTTCTTTAGGTGTAAGGTTAGATTGTTTATTTGAGATTTTTCTTGTTTCTTGAAGTGAGCCTGAATTGCTATGAACTTCCCTCTTAGAACTTCTTTTGCTGTAAAAAAAATTTTTTTGACTCTAGAACTGAAAACACACTTTAGGTATATGTGTCATTTTTATATTTAACTTTATACAGGCATAGAGAAACTGTTGTCAATATCTGTTTCCCCAAATGTAGCTTTGTATTAGAGTGTTGTTCTGTTATTTTAGCCATATTTTTATTTAAAATCATTAGCTATAGTTATTTTTTTTTCCACAAGTGTAATAACCTTGCTTCGGGAGAAGTCAGATTTATTAAGGCAGCCATCCTCAGGCATGTAAAACAGAAACTAAGAAGGAGGTAAAGAAATCAGATCCACAAAAACTATCAAAAAACCCATGCAGTTTACTATCGAGAATTGTCAGGCCAAGCAGTTGTGTGCGTGGTAAGAAATCAGCATGTTGGGAACTAGCACACAGCTGAATAAAGAAAGAAACCGAAAAAAAAAAAAAAAAAAAAAGAAAGAAACCGAGGCTGGCAGCAGAGGGTGAAGCCAGAAGAACCACTCAGCCTTGTTCTCCAAGGTACTTGGTTCTCCCGGCAGACACCTCATTAGCATCCGGGATGTCACTGCACTGAAATCAGCCTCCTTAAGTCACCAGCATTTAAGGAGAAAAAAACGCCGACAAACCATGTGAAACAGAGCTAGGTCCCATCATAGTTACAAGAGCAAATGTTACCACTGCCTCACCGCCATCTGCCCTTAACTGATGAAAGGTAAACAAATACGAAATATAAGGTCTTTGTCCCCTTTGAGTTCATTTCTTTGTAGCTGAGAAAAGTTATATTTAAGAATGTTGGATTTCATGTTTTTAAGAGTTTTGTTTGTTTGTTTGGTGTTATTGTTAGTTTCTGAACAGTCAGTCAGTACTCTCTTCTCTTAAAAAATGCTCCCCCTCAGTTGTATGAGCTCATCCATACCTGTCTTTACAGACCTTTCTATTCAGAGATGCTGCTGCTTTTTGGATCTGGCATGGCCTTGCATCTTTGTATTTTGGGGCTCCTCCAGGTACAGGGTTGAGAGCCAGCCTGAGGGAGCCACGCACGTCTGGCCCTCGGTTGCTGTCCTTCCCACCATGCTGTCTCTGTTGAGAGATTTTTTTGTTTTGTTTTGTTTTGTTTTTGCGGTATGCGGGCCTCTCACTGTTGGGGCCTCTCCCGCCACGGAGCACAGACTCCGGACGCGCAAGCTCAGCGGCCATCTCACGGGCCCAGCCACTCCGTGGCATGTGGGATCTTCCCGGACTGGGACACGAACCCGTGTCCCCTGCATCAGCAGGCGGACTCTCAACCACTGCACCACCAGGGAAGCCCTGTTGAAAGCTTTTTTAAGCCCCAGCACCCAGTAGGTTTACTTGGTTGCTGAACTGATTGGAACTGACGGAACCTAACCATTCTTGCCAGGTCTGCTCCCGTGAGTCTTGCCTTTGGTCTCTTGGTAACCTTGTTACTGCCCTGGTCGTAGAGGTATATAACATTTTATATTTTTCATGTTCAGATTCATGGGTTGTTTTCATGGTTCAAATGGTCATGATTGAGTCCCTGAATAATTAATTTCATTTTACAAGATTCTGTTCTCTTCAAATTGTTTTGGTTTTTTTTTTTCTTTTTAATAGGTCATGGGCTTTTTAGCAGACAAAAAACCAGAACAGGGCCAGCGGGTCTCAGGAATACTTGTTAAAAGAAACTTTAATTATCACATACTTTCTCCTTGTGACCTCTCTAGTAAGTATACTATTAAATGTCAAATGTAATTTGATTTTAGCATTTAAAGAAAATCTTCAAAAACTTCTCTTACCCTGTGGCCAAATCTTAAGTAACAGCCAAATAACGAAGTATAAATAGTTGAAACTTAATAATCTAGTTATAGCTTCATTTGAAAAAAAATCTTCCTTGAACTATTACAATATTTAAATAACATTTTCTTAATTGGAAACATAAGTTCCCCTGTAAGACAGATTGACTACTGCCTTCTGAAGCCTGTCTTCTACCTTTCTCCATGGAATACTGCTACTTTTATTTCCTGAAGTAATTGTGGACTCCCCACACAGGCTTTTTTGGTTTTTATGACCTGTAGTGTTAAGTTGCTTGCTGAGCCTGTGTTTTATGCACGTGTAAATGCTAAGCTGTCATTACTTTTGCAGTAACTACGATATTATCTTCAAGTAAATAACTGTGCTCAATTTTATTTATATGGCACTAATAAATTAAAAGTGCTTTATCAAGGAATAAGAAATAGCAGCAGTGTTTAGGTGTTCAACTGTGAGGTAAGCCAACTGTCAGCTTTCAGACTATCACACAGTAGAATATAACTTGTTCCATTAACAGTTGTCGAGGTCTTACTGTATGCCAGGCATTGTGCTAAGTGCTGGAGGACTAGAGAGGTACTAAGAAGCACAGTCCCAGCCCTTGAGAAACTGTCTGTTGAGAGAAACCATCCTGTGAAGAGCTAATCACAGTATTGACCCGGGACATACAGAAGTGCAAGATAACATGTAAGGAGAGAATGGGCCTAGAAGGGTTGGGAAAAGCATTGCATACCAGGTAGCTCTCTTGCCAGGTGGTGAAGGTTAGCTAACCAGAAGAGATGGCAGAGGACAGCTGGCTTACTGGCTTGGAGATGTTAGGGACCAGATGTGTCTTGGAGAATGAGAGTGCCTTCTTATGGCTGAAGTACAAGCTAACTGTTGGCCAGGGTGGGCGGGGGGGGAGGAGTGTAGGATGGGAACCAACTGTGGAGCACTTTGTTAGCTTGACAAGCATGTTCTCACATACTTTCCTTTTACTTCTCTTCTCTTGACTCCTGGTATGTGTTTGCAAATTGTATTTTGTGAGACTAGTGTTGTTTCCTAAAGTATATTTATTCTAATTTCCTCTCCAGATTATACTGACTTGGCCATGAGCACTGTAAAGCAGACCCAAGCCATTCCATATACTGGTCCTTTTAATTTGCTTTATTACCAGCTACAGAAATTGACAGGTGTGTATATTTATTGACATTCACTTAACTGTTTTCTGGTTTTGAGTAAGATAATTATATATCTAGGAAAGGATGTTAATTTTGGTATTTGTGTCAGAATTGCACAAATTTTCTTTGTACTTTACTTGGTCATGTTATTACCACCTCCAGGTGAAAATTTTGAATATACACTGATAAACAATTTTTAAATCTCATAATACCTCTTATTATGATCCACTTAAAATTCTAAAATTGTCAGTAGTCTTTGCTTCTTGTGTTTAAAATCTACTTTAACTACTATACCTAGAATTTATCATAATTTCTTTTCTTTGTTCAGTGAAAATAATTTTTCTGGTTCCATCAGTACAAACCCTTACAGCACGTTATATAAGAGTGCATGACCACTGGCCAAAGGCCAGTAAAAAGTAAACCTATTCTGTTTCTATATTAGACCATTTTGAATTAGAGATTTTTGTGTATTAACATCATGAGAGGTGAAGAGTTAAGTTAAAAGGCGTGGGCTCTCTCTGATAAGCAAGAACACTTCAGATCACAAAGTTACGCTTTCTATGAATATGCTGTTTGTAATTCATACAGTGAAGTACTGCCATAAAATAGTAGAATGTATCTTTTTTTACTTCAGAACCCCATGTTAGAATTATAGGTTATAACACAGGAAGTTAATAAAATACATCTGAATTAATCCTTAACTAAGAAGTTACTACTGGGAAGACCAGAAAAGCCTTGTCTTAGACAACGGAATTTCCTTGTAGAACCTTTAAACTTATGAAGACAGATGGTAGAAGTGATGTAGTTGATGAGGTTCGTGTTAAATTTTAAGATGCTAGTCACTAAATCCCTTGTACAAACATAGGTGTTTGACAGTCACCAAAGTTTGCAACTGATAAGATGTTTAATGTCCAAGGTAAATCCTATCTAGTTATATGAATATTTATAATACATGTTGAGATCTTTTAGTTGCTATAAGCAATTAATATAAAACTTTGCTACTTGGGCTTCCCTGGTGGCGCAGTGGTTGAGAGTACACCTGCCGATGCAGGGGACATGGGTTCGTGCCCCGGTCCGGGAAGATCCCACATGCCGCGGAGCCTGCGCGTCTGTAGCCTGTGCTCCGCAACGGGAGAGGCCACAACAGAGAGAGGCCCACGTACCGCAAAAAAAAAAAAAACTTTGCTACTTAAAATCTGCCTATACACAAGTTATTAAATTTTTTTCATTGTGTATCACCTTATTTCAGCTGTCTCTATAAACAAATGAATAATTATACTCTAGAAGATTATTTTAAAAATTTTTTTATGCTGGCTTTCTCAAAAAATTTTTATTTATATACAATTTTGAAAGGTTACTTTCCATTTACAGTTATCACAAAATATTGGCTGTATTCCCTGTGTTGTACACTACATCCTTGAGCCTGTCTTACACCCAGTAGTCTGTACCTCCCACTCCCCACCCTTATATTGCCACCCCCAAAAAAACTTATATACATCTTACAACTTCTTTTTTTCAGGTGATGTAGAAGAATTAGAAATTCAAGAAAAACCTGCTTTGAAAGTGTTCAAAAATATTACTGTAATACAGGAACCAGGAATGGTGGTATTAGAAGTAAGATCATTTACCTAAACAAGAAGGGGAAAAAAGTTTTGAGTTCACATGTCAATGTAGAGAAAATTGGGTTCTTCCCAGTCAGGAAAAAAATTGTTGGAAAATATATATGTGTATATTTTTCTTTCTAAGATCAACATTAAATATAACATAACTAAGCATTTTCTATATAGTTACAGTAGCATGGAAACTAATAATAAATTAAGACAATATTTAGTATGTGAAATGAGCAGAGGTCTCTCATCTGAGTGAGTCTTAACAGATTTTGTGGTACCACAGGTGTCTTCTGTTATATCAAAAGGTCTTAAAATTATCAAGATAAAAATATAATTCTGTTACTTTAAAGCAAACAAACTTGTCATGCAACACTTCTTAAGAGAGTGGAATTCTGAAGATTCAAATAAGCAACATTAAAATGACCCAAATCCACAAAGGCTAGAAATCATTAATTTAGGTAAATGTGGTTGCCACTGTTAGAATTTTAAATCCATACTGGTACAATTTAGAACCCAGACACCAAATGACTTTGATGGTTGATTTTAATAGATTAGCATCCGTTAAGTTTAAAGAAGGACTTTCAAAGTGAATCCTGGAACTGAGTGATACAGGGAGATACTTTGTTGCTCTGCCTCAAGGTTGAATGTAAATTTCCCAGCTATATGGTCAACTATTCTGTCATACATATTATTTTTTAAAACAGAAAAAGATCTGTCAGCTCTGGTTCCACTGCAGTTCACTGATTTAAGTCTGAATTTGATTTATAAGGCTAAAGGTAACTGGAGAAATTATCAAGAGGAATAGTTATCTATAACATGAAGTTACATACAATAATATATAAAGTGTTATCTGAGAAAGGGGAAAGGTTGTTAGAGACATTAGTTTGGTTCTTGCTACCAAATAGTATTAGAGAATGCATTTTTTATTCCCTAGAATTAACAGATCAAAGAAGATCTTAGAGGAAGTTTTTCAGGTGACTCGTGTTGCTCGTAAAAGTACTCTTTGGAGAGAGAATTAAAAGAAGGGGGTTACTCATTCCTGAAGTAATTCATCTGGTCTCACCCTAACCTGGTGGACATGGAAAACTTTCTTAGAGCAGCGGGCACATGGCACAGTGTCAGGGGATCTTAGGCTTTATGTGAGAAACAAAAGTAAAACTTTAAAAATATTACTGTCTGTGCTACTAAAATATAGTGACTAGGAATTTGAGTTTGAGTCACAGAACCAGCAATTAATTACTGCTTATGTTATCTTGCGTAAGTTACTTTTGAGTCAGTTTACTCCTTTATGATGAAGATGTGAGAGTTAAATGAGATAATGCATATAAGACACTTGCCACAAAGGACATGCTCCGTACATTTTAGTGTTGTTTAAAAAAAAAAAATTAGAGAATTCCAGCATTACTAATTAATTTCAATAAACAAAGGGTTTACTGAAATTAATTAGTAATGCTAATCAATTTGAGAAAACAGTTGATTTCAGTGAAATGCTAGAAGCAATAATCCCACACGTATAGTCCGTGGATGGGTGGTAGTGATTGCAGTTTTGGGGGTTGGCTGGGTTGTACCTCCCTAATTCTGCCTCTTGCTTTTCAGTGGCTGGCAAACCCTTCCAATGATATGTATGCAGATACAGTAACAACCGTGATATTAGAAGTCCAGTCAAACCCGAAAATAAGGAAAGGTACAGAATTACTTCATTTTTATCACTTTTTTCATTTCTCCCATGGTTCTTTGACATAAAAAGCAGAAAACAAGAGTCCTAAAGAACTTAAAATATCCTGATTTTTTCATCCCTGTAACTTTTAAGATATGATACATGCATAACAATGTGTATTACTAATATTTTACTCTTTGTCCTGAGTCTTCGTTCATGCTATAAAAACGTGGCTGCAGTTAACACGAAGATAAGAATCTCTTAGTAACGGTCCTCTTAGAAACAATTTAATCAGAAATTCCAAAATATTGCTGAATTGAGCCAGAATGTCTAATAGGAAAATATGCTGCTATATTTGTGTTGAATAAAACTTGTTGAATAGAATGGAATTTCCACATGGGACAATTTTGCAGTAACTTTCTTTCCTTTTCTAAGAAGCAATTTTCAATCAAAGAAAACACCAATGAAAATATTTTTGTGTCATTTCTTTATAGTTTGATTTTGTTTTATACATAATTCAGTGTAACACATTACGGTGCACATATACGGTAGCCCTTTGTGTTCCTGTGGGAAGAAGCCACCCTTGAAGTATTCCAGGAAGCCTCACATGGCAACAGGTCTCTGATAGAATATTTTTGTTTCTTAAAATTTTTTTTATAAGTAAGCAAATAGTTAGTTCTTTGATTTCAGGAGAAAGAAAGCTTGGGTAACCACTTCATAATCCATCTGCTTGTAATTGGTCACATCTATAACATGAAACTAATAAATGCCTAGACAAATCTAAATTATTCATCTAAGTTACTGGTAAGTTTTTGAATTTGAATAATAGTCATTGTAAAATTACAATTTGGACACTATTTGATCATTTTAGTTGAATTAATTAGTGGGTAATGGATGCCCCTGTGTGCCTGTAACATAAGAGATGGAGCTGTGCATTCCTACAAGCCACAGAAGAACGTCACACCTTGGATTCTCACATGATGTTCAGTCTCACAGTCTTCACCCGGGGGTACAAGTACATTCATGCCAGAACAGTTTTAAAGGCAGTTGTCGGTTTTCTGTTATTATTTTACATTTTTCATATCTTAGTTGGTAAAAATATAAAAATGGGGGGCTAGGTGGGAAAGAGGACCTTTTACCAAGGTCATAACTAATTCGTGGTGCAAAGTTAGGAGCAGCGAAGTGGGGGACAGGATTAAGTGCAGAGACCAGGAGTGAGAGATCAAGGCTGGAGCACATGAGCCGGCCCACCTCCCCACGCTGACACCCAGCTCTCCAAGAACATGGCCCCTTCGCTTCGTAGCATGGTCTCGTTCACTTGGAATCGAACGCTTCTGAACTGAATTGTGTTTTAACCTCCAAGGTTGCTTTCTGTTCATTAAATTCTGATAACTCTTTTGTAAAATGAAGTCAGATATTTATACTTTACTGAAAAATGAAATTTCTATGCAAAAATGACACTTTTCCAAGGCCAGTTAGGATGTTGTGTGGTCTTCGGGGATGTTAAGTACCTGAGCTCCTCTAAGCCCATTTCCGCACTGGGTGGCAGAAGAGGGGACCCAGCGCGTGTTGGTGTGAGATTGTCAGCTATGTTGTCAGGATGTCATCTGCTGTTCCAATGAAGACTCCACCTAATGATTGTGCTGAAAAACCGAAAAGGTGCTGTGGTTTAACAGATAATCACCAAATATTTAATGTCTGTTGTACAGGAAGGAATACATGAGCTATCGTTGCTTGGTTTGACTTTATCTTGGGTATTTCTCTTAGCGCTCTGGTCCAAAGTGAAAATATACCTTTACTCTGATCTGCACTAGTGGAACTAAAAATAATCATCCTGCTATTAGTGATCCATCTTAAACTAATGATAAAAACATTAGTTCACTAAGTTAAGCCTCTGGGCATTTCGGGAGAGGTTCATTGCTGAGAAGTCAGAACAGGCATTTTCCATGAGTGACTGTAAAAGCTAACGGGCTGCCTCATATTGCCTGGTTTCTCCCCACTTTGTGGCGTATCGAGAGTGGGATTTTATACTCTTCTGGGTAATGAGGTGCTTCCTTATTTTCTTTTCTTTTTTTTTGCTGTACGCGGGCCTCTCACTGTTGTGGCCTCTCCCGTTGCGGAGCACAGGCTCCGGACGCGCAGGCTCAGCAGCCATGTCTCACGGGCCCAGCCGCTGCGCGGCATGTGGGACCTTCCCGGACCGGGGCACGAACCCGTGTCCCCTGCATCGGCAGGCGGACTCTCAACCACTGCGTCACCAGGGAAGCCCCCCTTTTTTCTTTTAACAGTCATTTGACAGATGCTTACTGAGCACCTGCTATTTAGTGGGTATTATTCTAGGTGCTTAGGGTACATCCATGAACAAAGCAAACAGATGCTGGCCCTGTAGGAGCTGACGCTCTAATGAGGGCTGGGCAGCTTGATCGGGTTTGGAGTGGGCACAGATGCGTAGGGCTTTGTCGGCCGTTTTAAGGCTCTGGACTTGTAGTCAGAGTGAAATGGGTTACATTGTAGGGTTTTTTAATTACTCTGGTGTTTATTGAGAGGAGATTGTTAGGAGGGCAAGTATGAAAGCTGACAGGTTCCAGTGAGGAGCTTTTGTGGTCATGCAGGTGGGAGATAGAGGCTCAGGCCAGGGTGGAAGTGGTGTAGGTAGCAGAAAGTGGTTGGATTCTGGAGAAAGTAAAGCCAGCAGTATTTCCTGAAAGATTAAATATGGAGCGTGAGAAAGGAAACAGACAAGGTGAATTTTAAAGAGATAAGACAGTGACCCGAGGTGTGAATATGATACATCAGTATGGAAAGTTGTCCCCCGTGGGGCTAAGTTATTAAACAGGGGTTTAATTAGTAGTACCTGCTCCTTCAGAAGATGAAAAAGTATCACAAGGACTAGCACATACCCTGTCTTCAAAGTTGAGGGTGTTCATTCTGTATATTTATCATTTAAACTAATTGGCTGTATCCTATCCAAATTTGATATTTTAACATGTTAGAGCAGAGTCAGCAGCTATGGCCCCTGAGCCAAATCCAGTCCTCCACCTGATTTTTGTAAATAAAGTTTTATTGAAACACAGCTATGGGACTTCCCTGGCAGTCCAGTGGTTAAGATGCCGTGCTTCCACCCGCAGGGGTCACAGGTTCGATCCCTGGTCAAGAAACTAAGATCCCACATGCCGCATGTCATGGCCAAAATGTTTAAAAAAAAGAAAGAAAGAAACAGCCAGCCCCATTTGTTTATATGCCATCTAATGCTGCTGTCTGAGCTACCACCGCAGGGTTGAGTAGTTGCAGCAGAGACCATGTGGTCCACAAAGCTTAAGATACGATCTGGCCATGTACGGAAAAAGTTGGCCAGCTCTATTCTAGAAACACTCACTTCTGTGAAACACTCTGATTCTTCTTTGATATTTGCTCCCTTTTGACATTTGCTCCCTTTTCATTTCTTAGCCTGCTGACACTTTGGTCCAGATTCTGGAAATACAATTATATCTGTATCTGTGTGTGTGTTTAGCTCCAACTTCCATTTATATATAGTCCCCCTGTTCTCACTGAGGACACATGAGAAATCTTATACATTTTCCAAATGTATTCTTTAATGTCCTTATATCCCTTTACATTCTTCTGTTTCACACTGTACCTGTTTTCAGCATGGCTGTGCCCTGTTTTGACACATAGACCTAAGGGCAGATACATGTATGTGTACGAGTGTATGACTTCACATTTAGTATAATCTCATGTATCTGAGGAGTTTGTCATAAACATTAGTAATAAATATATACACACACTTCGAGAAATTTTTTTTTTTTTTTTGCTGTACGTGGGCCTCTCACTGTTGTGGCCTCTCCCATTGCGGAGCACAGGTTCCGGACGCGCAGGCTCAGCGGCCATGGCTCACGGGCCCAGCCGCTCCGCGGCATGTGGGATCTTCCCGGACCGGGGCACGAACCCGCGTCCCCTGCGTCGGCAGGCGGACGCTCAACCACTGCGCCACCAGGGAAGCCCTGGAAAATTTCTTTTAATAGACAATTTCATAGCTTAGATGTTTGCTTTTTAATAATGTGTTTTATGAGATTGTTTTTACATGTCAGCTAATTGCTTAATACTTAACAGAATTGATTATAATTAAAGTATAAAAGTTTTATTATATCGTTTTCTTGGCTGGCATTTAGTTACTTGTATATTCAATTAAAACCGATGAATTTAAAATTAGAGTGACTATGGTCTGAACTATAGAACAATTTAGGAGAAATGACAACTTGGCTCTTTTCCACGTAGAGTAGATTCATCACAGTCAACTTGAGAACATACACATTACTCCAAAAAGTAACATTGTGTATCTTTTAGCTATAACTCCCCACACTCCCCACTCTCCCCAACTCAAGGCAACCACTAACCTACTTCTGTCTCTCTGGATTTACCTATTCTGGACATTTCATATAAATGGAATCCTACAAAAGGTAGTCTTTTGCGTCTGGTTTCTTTGACTTAGCATAATGTTTTCAAGGTTCATCCATGTCTTTCATAAACAACCTCTCCTGGCCATGTGTTGTGTTTTTATTGACACTCTAAGGTTAAAACCTGAAACTATGACATTTGAATTTACTAATGAACAGCCGGTGAGCTTTTCATGCCCGGGGGATTGTAAAAATATAGAATTGTGTGGCTGAATTCAACTACATAAACAACAAGCATAAAGACTTTAAAAAAAAAAAAGCTAATCCATGTCATAGCATGAATCAGTACTTCATTCCTTTTTATGGCCGAATAATCTTCCATTGTGTAGATAGAGCACATCTGGTTTATCCATTCATTTGATGATGAACATTTGGATTGTTTCTACTGTTTGGCTATTGTGAATAATCTTGCTATAAACCTTCATGTACAAGTTTCTGTACAGACATGTTTTCATTTCTCTTGGGTCTATGGAGTAAAATTATTGGGTCGTATGTTAACTCGCTGTTTAACTTTTTGAGAAACTACCAGTTAATTCACTGTTTTGTTGCTGGTGATGAACTGGGAGGTACTTAGTGATATTCCCCAGGCAATATTGAAACTTCAGATCAAGTATGGCTCATCTTCCTGAACTGTCAGATTACTTTGTTTTAGGGGAAAAGCTAAGTAATCTAACTGGCAAGTTATTTTAAATATTTTATTAAAACTACTGTAAGTGCATTATATGTAGTAGAATTGCTAAATTTACTTAATATTTTAGATAAAACAAAAACTTCAGAGGTCTCTGAGGATGGATGTGCTCCTAGACCTCTTGGAGTTCTAATTTCACTCACTTCTGCTCATAAATATGGAAAAGACGGAGAAACATTGGAAATAAATTTTTAAATAATCTTAAATGCACTTGTGGTTCCTTAACAAGAACATGAAATAAAGTGATGAAAATATCAATTTGCCTCAGCAGGTAGATGCTCTGTATACATTGTCACTTGAAGGATTCGACAATTAACCACTTTGGTTTCTCAGCAGCTACATTCTAATTATTGATTTGGAAATTATTCTAAACAGGAATTTGGAAATTGAACCCTCTGTTGCTTTTCTCCCCAGGTGCAGTACAGAAGGTTTCTAAAAAATTAGAAATGCACGTTTATAGCAAGAGGTTGGAGATCATGCTCCAGTAAGTGTTGCATACGTTACCGCTCAACAGGGTGCCGGGGGTGGGGTCAGACAAGGTCACTTAACTGGTCTGGGTGCCTCTGTTTCTATCAGTGAAGCAGTTTGAACCACTTCCTTCTAGCTACACACTCTAGCCAGTTCTGAGAGCATGTGACCTGCTTGGTCAGCCACTTCCCTGTGAAATACGTTTCACTTAATATAGAGCCTCAGGATGCTTTCCCGTGGCTGGAGTAGCTGAATAAACCACTGTTATCAAGGACATGTGCTAAAATCTTAACCTAGTGTTACTATACCTTTAAGAATTATTATACGTACTTACTTCCCCTTAAATGTGAATTCCACGTTAAGAATGTTTTTTAGACTCTTCCCAGTAAATCTGTAAACTATGAATTACCTTTAAACTCATTTTTCTTACATGCCAAATATTAGGTCTTTCCCCTTTCCTCCAGTACTTGTTAAGCCTGATTTCAGAATGGTTTTTTCCAAATAAAATAATCATATAAAACTGTTTCTTGGGACTTCCCTGGTGGCACAGTGGTTAAGAATATGCCTGCCAATGCAGGGGACATGGGTTCGAGCCCTGGTCCGGGAAGATTCCCCTTGCCGAGGAGCAACTAAGCCCATGTGCCACAACTATTGAAGCCCAGGCGCCTAGAGCCCGTGCTCTTCAACAAGAGAAGCCACCGCAATGAGAAGCCCGTGCGCCGCAATGAAGAGTAGCCCCTGCTCACCGCAACTAGAGAAAGCCCGCGCGCAGCAACGAAGACCCAACGCAGCCAAAAACAAATGATAAATAAATTTATTTTTTTAAAAAACTTTCTTAGTGGACAACTACAACTTAAGCTTATGTATTGTACCCCAAAAAGGAAACATAAAAAGATTGAATTTAGTTTTATGATTTCAGCATCTAGCACAGTGCCTTGAACATATAGCAGATCTCTCAAATACTTGTTGAATAAATGCTTCCATTTTTAAATTTTTTATTTTTTATTTATTTTTGGCTGCATCGGGTCTTTGTTGCTGCACGCGGGCTTTTCTCTAGTTGCAGCAAGTGGGGGCTACTCTTCGTTGCAGCATGCAGGCTTCTCTTTGCGGTGGCTTCTCTTGTTGTGGAGCACGGGCTCTAGGCGCGGGTGCCTCAGTAGTTGTGGCATGCGGGCTCTAGAGCACAGGCTCAGTAGTTGTGGCTCGTGGGCTCTAGAGCACAGGCTCAATAATTGTGGTGCACGGGCTTAGTTGCTCCACGGCATGTGGGATCTTCCCAGACCAGGGTTTGAACCCGTGTCCCCTGCATTGGCAGAAGGATTCTTTTTTTTTTTTTTTTTTGGCAGGCGGATTCTTAATCACTGCACCACCAGGGAAGTCCCAATGCTTCTGTTTTGAAATTGAAAGTTACTTAACTAGACGTTTTGAGGTGCTCTGCATGTTTGGAGATTTTTATGTTAACACTTCTGTTCCTTCCTTTCCTCAAAATTCCACACTGATAATCTTTTAAAGCAGCCATTTCGTGGCTTTTAAAAAATGAATGCTAGGCTTTAAATGGTGACTTTGCCTACAGAAGCCGTCACACATCTTCAGAAGTGTTCTTGGTGTTGTCATTTTGATTTTAAAAAGCATCCCTGTCATACAAACTAAAAAGCAGGCACCGGTGCAGGAGCGCTGATTTCCATTGCTAGTAAAAAAGCAGCGGGTTCTGTGTTGGTTGGTTTCCAACCCTGTGGCTATAGCAGTCCCAGGTCTGGGTGAAAAGGGCTCCTTACCAAAATTAATATAGGTTAAGATAATGTATATAAAGTGCCTAGTGCAATGCCTGCTGAATGGAGCGTTCTTAATGAACGATAGCTGTGTATTTCACCTGTATTATAAAATGAACAAAGTATGTGAAAATAATTAAGAAGCACATCTCAGGGGTAGATACAGTCAGTATTCTACTTCAGAACTAGGGCCTATCTTCAATATTATTTCTCCCCAAATATATAAAATTGTACTTTATATATTTGTAAAGCATTTTCCCCTAATACTGCATCTTTGTTTGTCTTAAGGGACATATTTGGAGAAGACTGTGTTAGTGTAAAAGATGGTTCTATCCTTAGCGTCACAGTGGATGGAAAAACTGCTAACATAAACTTGGAGACACGGGTATGTAGCTGTTCATTCCTACATTTTAAGACACTTGGGAGATAAAGTGAAAGCAAAAATCATCTATTTTGCAGTTTACTTTTGCATTTTGGCGTTTTCTTCCAGTTTTTTTCCTACATTTTTTTAATAGATTGTGTTTACGCTATCATATGTCAGGTTTTACATCCTTTTTATTTCTCTGTCATAAGCGTTTTTCCACTTGCTACATATTACACATTTCCCTTGTCTTTATTACTCCACTGTTTTCCATTTTCATAATGGAAAGCCTTAATCCACCTCAGCATTTCTCTACTTTGGCATCCAGTTGATTCCAGACTTTCAGAGAAGCTGCTCTTCTGTTTGCAGCAAGATGCAAGTGGCTTTTCCAAACAATAGAACTTGAGAGCGTGAGGCCCACGCCCACCGCACCAGCAGACCTTTTATAATTATTTCACAAGCATAAATGAATAAGTATCATCTTCCTTGCGGGGTTGTTTTTGAAGATTACAGCAGTTCATCTACTAAACAAGTAACATGTTTGGGGTTTCTTCTGTATATTCTTTTGAGAAAACACTAGGTTTATTTTACCTTGATAGAAAAATAAGCTAAGAACATAAACAAGTAATTCACTAGAGAAGACATATAGAGAGCCAGTAAACATATGAAACAAATGTTCAGATCAGATCCACTAATAATTAAAGGAAATACAAATTGAAAGTATGAAATATCACTGTTTTGAGCTTATACTGGCACAGATTAAACAGTGATATGACCCAGAGATGGTGAAAGAAGAGGGAAACAGTTATTTTCCAGTGCCACATAGGACAGGGAGAAGGTTGTACGTTAGGTGGTGTGTTCTTTCTGCAGGGCGGTTTGGTGATCTGCATCAAAAGCCTTCAAAAAGTAAATACCTTTATCCACAATTCCACTTGCAGGATTTAACAAAGAAAATAATTAGGCAAGTGAGCAAAGATATATATATACAAGGATGTCTATTTTAGTATTGATTAGCAAAACTGCAAGAGACCTAAATTTCCAAGAGTAGGATCTAATAAAATAACTGAATAAATAATGTGTATGATGTACCCTTATACATGGAATACTATCTATACAGCCACTAGAAACGATTTATTCAGGTGCAGAGTTGTCCACCTATACATTATTGAGTGGGGAGGAGTTACAAGATAGTCAATGTGCTGAATTATCCCATTTTTGTTTTGAAGAAATACACATGTATAGCCAGAAGTCTAGAAGGTTATGCACTGAAATGTTAACAGTGATTTATCATTAGGTCATAGAATTAAGGGTATTTTTTTTTCTTTCCTAAATTTTTACATGAGGGATATTTACTGTGTGATAAAAATTGTTTTAAACAGCATAGTGTTTTGTAGTTGAGGAGTAACTGAAAGATGATTAGTGAATCTAAACCAAATTTAATACCAAATGTTGATTAGATGACCACATCCATTGCTTGCTAAGTAATTTGTGTTGCACAGACTAGATTCCTTGGAGTATTATTTACTAGATCCAAACATGGGCTTTGAAGTAAACATAGTTCACTTGACTTTCCCTTTATTCTTTTTTTTTTCCAAAGTTAATCTCTAACAAAGTCATCGTGCTCTCGGGAATGTCTCTGCATCCAGGTGCAGACCCACAGGTGTGCAGTGATTCTGGCTCTTAATAATCAAGGCCCCCCACCCCTATGGGAAACGATTGTTCTTAAAGAGCATTAGTTTATCTTCCATATAATAATTCTAGACACTTCCATTGAAAGGCATGTCTGTGCTCTCGTTTTCAGACTGTAGAATGTGAAGAAGGAAGTGAAGATGATGAGTCCCTCCGAGAAATGGTGGAACTGGCAGCCCAGAGACTATATGAGGCCCTCACGCCAGTTCACTAATAACCTTATGTCTCTGTAGATGTTAAACTTTTTTGTAATGCTTGACTCTACTTCTGTTACTTAAAATAAAATACATTAATTTCTCTGGGGTAGCCTGTTTACTTTTGATGGCAAATGGCCTTTATTGCAGCACCTATTTGAATACTGCTAAATTACCAACTCATTGTCCATTATTCTAGCACTGCTAAATTAACTGCCGTTACTGATTCTGCTTCTGGGGTTGTATGCAGCTCCCACTGAAGAAACCTTTAAGATCTGCTCATAGCAGCTGAAACAGAATGTATTATTGTCCGTTTTCAGGAAGGAAATGAGTGATGGTTTGAATTTTCGTATCCATTTTCTGAATTTGAATTAATAATTATATTATCACTTAAAGTTTTAAGCCCTTTTTCTATTTCTTCCCTCCCATTATTCTTGACAAATTCCTTAATTTATATGTCTGTAAAATTGGGACTTTTGAGATTCAATATTTTCTTTGTATGTATACATTCAATTCAGAGATATTCAAAATATAATTTTTATGACTCAGGTTCAAGGGTTCGTCATGTGTGTTGAATCATTTACTGTATAACTTAATCATTAATCCATTTTCTTCCAAGTACGAGCAGTTCAGACTTGCAAGTAACTGGACACAGGATTGTCGGGTGCCGGGTGCTGGGGGAGCAGGTCAACTGCCCAGGGCGGCTTTGGCCTCTACTTCAGTGAAGGGTCTGGCTGCTCCCTCAGCAGAGGGGGTGGGAACAAGCACGGGAAGGGGCAGCTAAAGAGCTGTTACCCTCACTGTCAAGCTAAAGCCATCGGTCAGCCACAGTCACTAATTTGCACTGACATTGCTTAGTCCTTCCCTGTGCTTTGGTGACACACTTCAGTGCCTGAATCTGAATTTTTACTTGAAACCAAATACATTTATTTCTATAAGATACCCTACTTTGTCTTTGGCCCAAACCAAAGGCCTAAGGGACACCTTTTATAAGTGTCATATAAGAGTGTGTTATGATAGATGTTAAAACATTTTTAAGTTACAAAAAAACCTACCCACTTGTGATATCTTTACCACGCAGGTTATACACAGCAAAAATGGCAAGCCCTTTCTGCTAGCCCCTCTCCCTGAGGTAGCTGATTTCAGTTAAGGATTCTAAATTGCTCTTGAATCTGTCCTCGTCTCATCGCCACTGTGGCTCGGAGTCCAAGTCATCTTTTCCCCTCTGGTTCCTGCCCCAGCCTCCCTCCCTCCTCTCCCTATAGCTGATTCCTAAAGTAACAGATCTGCTGAAAGCCTCCCTGCTGAAAATCCTTCAGGGCTTCTTTACTGTGATTAATTAGGATGAAATCCAAACACCTTAACTTGGCCTAACAGGGGTTCTCTACCCTGGCTGCATATTGGAATCACCTGGGGAGCATTAAAAATGTACTGATGCCCACGACCTACCATCAGAAGTGTTGTTAGTTGGTCTAGAGTGGTGGTCCTTTATCAGCACATTCTTAAAGCTCCCAGTTGATTCTAGCTGAAGCCAGGGAAATCCAGCCTGAAGACGGGGTCCCGCTCTGTATCGCCCTACCTGCCTCTCCAGCTCCAGCCACTCTCCCCCCCAACACCCTACGTCCAAGCCACGGAAACGGCAGCTATTTTAACACACACTGCTCCCCTTCTGGTTTTCACCTTAAGCTCAGTTGTTTCAGGACACCCTTCTGGCTCGATTTTATCACAGCTGTCACACTTCATTAAAGTGCTTGAGCAAACCTGCGCCAGGCTCTTCTGTCTTCTCTCTAAGCACCCCCCCCCACCTTGGGTCCTGTCCTTGGCCCCTTCAGCCCAGTTGTAGCAAGAATCTCGCCGAGTCGGTTTAGCAAAAATCCCTCCCTCTTGGTCTGATCCCCCTGGGTAGCTGCTCAAATTCCGCATCCTGATGTCACCCTGCCCTGCCTTCAGGAGGAACTCTGTCAGGGCAGTTTAGCAAAGATTTACCCCGCCTCTTAGTACTTTTACATTCACCTGACCCCCTCACCCTGCTCCTTGGCTATAAATCCCTTTTCTTTCTTGTATTTAGGGTTTAGCCTAATCTCCCCTACTGCCAAAGCCCACCATCGTTGTCCTTCCTGGATAGTCGGCCTTACTGTCTTTAGCACACGTCGTTTCTCTTTGAGGTCAAAACGCTGGACAAATGCTTGCCTAATTTTACTTAACAAGAGAGGGCTGCGTGATGAACGAGCCCCTTGGAAGTGCTTGCGACTCGCTCAAACTGAACCCACCTTCGCGGGGTGGGTGATGCTGGATCTGGTGGCAGCGCCAAATCGCTCTCCTTTCGGGGTTGGTTTCCGCCTGGGGAACTGACAGGCGACAATGGCCAGAGGGCAGGTAGGCTCCCCGAGGGCAGGGTAGCCACGCGCGCCCTGCATCTAACGACTCGGATAAGTGAACAAAAACCGAATGCATGCAGGGGGCCAAGCTTTTGTAAACGGACAAAAATGAGCTTTCCAAGAAGCAACAGCTATCGCACGTCTTAAAAGTGACCGGTTGGTCGCCGAAGGAGCCCTGCTACTGGAGCCCCTACGGAGCGACCCGGGAAAGAGAGCCAGCGGGCGAAGACAGCCAACGAGCGAAGGCGTCGGACTCCGCAGGCGCCTCCGCCTCCCAGCCCCCCGGGAGCCCCTCCTCCCGGCCGCTCGCCCCGCCCGGATATCCGGCCTTGCCCCGCCCCCGGCTATTCGCCTCGCCCGGATATCCGGCGTGGCCCCACCTCCCGGCTACCGGTATAATGGCGCTGCGCGAGGCTGTTGTGTGCGGAAGCTCTCTGCTCTGGCCTCGGGTGTTGCTCTTCGGCGACTCCACCACCCAGGTACCGCCGCTCGGCGCCGTCCATTCCGCGGAACCCGGCTCGGCCCCCACGTGGCCCGGTCTCTTGGGCGTCCTCGCCGCGCCCTCGGGGGGGCGGCACCCTGGCCGAGAGCCGCGGGCCAGGCTTCTTCGGTGATTCCTGGGTCTCCCCTCCGCGCGGGAGGGGCCCATTCCTCCTGACTGTTATGAAGTTGTCGGGGCCGCCTCCCTGCACCCCGCTTCCCCCAGCAGATGCTGCCCCAAGGCCTGGACGCTCACAGAGCGTCGTGTCCCCGCCGCCTCCAGGGCCCCTTCGTGACACCCTGGCATTGGTTCATTTCTCGGTGTTGGTAACTTCAGGGAGGATGACATCTTCAGGAGGGCAGCGCGGCTTCGCAGTCCTGGACACACGTTCCGTTTAGTCTTAGGGGGCCTGTTTGACGGATGAGACGAAGTGCAGGGAAGTTCAGGGACTTGTCCACGCCACGCGCTGGGAGTGCCAGGGCCTGGGCCGGCCGCTCCTTCCTTTCTGTGTTATTTTTCATAGGGATTTTGGGAAGACCTGGCACGTTGTGTTCATCGTAGTGTCTTCCTGGTCAGTGGCTGTTGTCCTTTTCCCTGAAAGGTACTTTGAATTTGCTCACAGCGGGAACAGTGCTTTGTGTGCCACGCGGAGCTTCCTGGGGCGTCACCTTGCACAGATCACGGCGGCTCCTGAAGCACTTCCTGCTGTTTCGTACCTCCCATTCCATGCGGAAAACACTCAACCCCCGTGCTTTCTCTGATGGAACGTCTCGCCGCTCTCTTGAATGAGATGCTGCCAAGTGATACCGACCAGGGTTCTTGGCCTCCCCAATCAGTAGAAATGGATAAGAGGCCAGTCCAGAAATTCAGGCAGGGCTTGACTGGGGCTCCTGCAGGTGCAGGAGGGGAGCGAAAACAATAACAGTTTCCCTTGCTCCCACCCCCAAAAAGGGGCCCGAGCGGCGGGAGGCGAGCTCGTTCCTTAACGTGGGGTGAGGGTAGGGGTGTGTCCAGGGGGTCGGGCGGAGGGGCGGCTGAGGTGTTTTGCCCACCCCCTGGCGGTGTTGAGCGCAGGGGGCACGCGCAGGACCCTGCTTTGGCTCTCTGCTCTTCAGAAGTGGCAGTTGGGTTTTTGGCCTTTTTTGTGTCTTGTCCATAATTTGCCCCAGCTGCGCAGGAACGCAGTTATTTTTAGTCCCTTAGCGTTTCTTTGTATTCTGTTGCTGAAGGAGGAGACGTAGGTCCAGGGGCAAGCTTTGCAGCCGAGGACCCCAGGTCCCAGATCACCTTTTCAGCCAAGATTATTTCAACTCTCATTCAAGGAAAAATAGATGTTCTTACTTCAGGGAGGGGGAGCACGTTTTAAAAATTACCTTCCCATGGTGTTTTTCATTTTGTTTTATTCTTCTCACATTCAGACATGACTTCCTAAACCAGTTTTCTGTGTGTATGCTAACAATTGGTAACATTATTTTTAGGCATCTAGGGCAGTAAGGACTCTCCAAGTTCCGTGGGAATGTATATCAAAAAATATTCACCCTGAGTTCTGTAATTAATTTCTTTATTCTTTCAACTATGAAGAGGTAGTGTAGTGTGGATTTCACTTCCTAACTGAACATACAGTTGATTTCATCTCTTGTACCTAGATTTAAGTAACTTTTCTAGATAACACTGAGTCTAATATAGGTCTCAATAAAATGCAGGTGATTGGCTCAAATCCAATTGACAGGGAAGAAAACTACCTCTTGCTTCCAGAGTGCTGCTGAGGTGTAGCTCTAGTAATCCCTAAAACGACCGCGGAGCAAAGCAAATGGTGAAGGCCGAGAAGTCAGGGAGTACAAAGAGAAAACAAGAGGGGAGTCGCTGAGCAATATGGCCTAATTACATTGATGAAGCGTAATGGGCTTTTCTTTCTGCAGTTTTCTTTCCAGCAGGGTGGGTGGGGAGCGTCATTGGCGGACAAGCTGGTCAGGTGAGGATAGTTTCTAGATTCCTACTTGAGTTTATTGATGGAGAAGAGAGTGAATGATGCAGTTTGAAACAGTACGTTCCTCCTTTTTCTGTCTTTGCAGGCCTTTCCTAGTTAGTGTGTATGAGGGGTTGGGGGAGAGAAGGGCAGCGCTCAGGTTCAGTTAAACTTCGCCACCTCATGAAACCAAACCCTAAAAGTTGTAAAATATATTAGGGGCTTGGATCCGAAAATACAGCTATTCACTATCTAAACAAGACAAGGTCTGTTTCAGTTATGGTGGGTACGATTTAAATAATTAGCAAGGAGTTCAATTGAAAGAATACAAAATATATTCTAAAACCAAAGTTGGATTTAATTTTGGATAGAGATTTTTCCCCCCAGATTCTCTTTATAAAAGATATCAGATATATAAAATAAATAATAAAATATATCAGATATATAAAAAATATTTAAAATATATCAGATTAATAAAAATAGTGATGATTTTGGTTTTCCATTTGCCAAACAGAAATCATTAAAAGGGAAACAATGTTCCAGTTCAGGTGCCAGAGACTTTAAAATACTTCATGTTTATTGTCTCATTTAATCTCTACAACTGCCCAGTAATACAGTGATTTATCATCCTCCTATCCATCTTATAGCTGAGAAGAATAAGGTGGGGAGAGGTAGATAACAAAGTCACACAACTAAGAAGTGTCAGGTGGCCTGGCCCCAGCGCCCAGGATCCTCCAGCTCTGGGGATGCCAAGGGCCCTGCTCTCCTGTCGGAGGGTGAGTCAGCTGCTGTGCTCTGCTTAGTCAAGTGCGTGGCCCGTGAGAAGTGCTCCATAAGTACTGGCTCCTTATTTTTTAAAAATTCAGTACCTGTTTAATTAGTCCATTAACCTTTTCTCATCAAATAGAAGATATGGAAAAGCTAAATAATTATTCAAATGGTCTGAAAAACTGCAGGCATTGCAAATGTTTCTCCAGTACATAATAATGTTAGTACTAAAATCTTGTCAGAATTGTTTACAGGTGTGATTGCTAGAAGACCATTTAATTAGCAAGTAGTTATTTTGCAGAATTGAGAGTAATTATAGGAAAAGAAGCTGCAGACAGTGTGTGGTCTGTTAGGCTTTATCTATGTCACTCTTAAAAGCATCTTGTGACAGCATCTTGGCACAAAACCGAGCGGCCACCGGGAGGCCTCAGCTGGGTGAGTCCCGCCTCCCCTCTCCTGGGCTCACTGCCCTCGGCCAAGCCCGAGAGAGCCCGTTGTGAACTAGAGTGGCACCGCGACCCGGGAGCTAGAACCCAGGCAGAGCGGGCTCCTCCTGTGGGCGGGCGGGCGCGCCCACCTTCCACCAGGCAGGCCCACGGGAGAAAGCAGGAGGCCGTGTCGGGAGGGGTGCGCGGCAGAGGGACCGCAGCTCCAGCCCAGCCCCCCCTTTGTGTGCCGGCAGCGTCGCCCTTTGTCCCACACCGACAGCTGCCCGAAGGAACGCGGTCTTTAGCCACGTTGACGCTGGGGGTGAATCTTTTGCAGAGACTGTCTGCTTCAGCCACGTGCAAGGCCCAGAACTGACTTGATTCAGTGTTTTAATTTCACCTAACTTCCAAGTTCGAAGGTTATTAAGAGTCACCTTACTGTGACTGCCCTTCTGTACTAACTACGTGGATAGCAATAAATTTAAAATATGTAATTGTGTCCCATAGTGACGTCCTTAAGTTTTAGCTTTAAATAAGATCTTTGTATACTCAGTACAAAAAGCATTTTAACCATTCTTAAATCCACTTAAATGCTTTTAATTTATTGATATATTTTCATCAATCTTTTTTTAGCCTTATCCAAGTATTTAACCAAAAATACTTGGTTTGAAAGGTTAGAAAAAACTCACCTTTTTCAGTTTTTAAAAGCTTCTGTTTGCTTTTAAAGATATGGTCTTGCCTGTTGTCATTTATAAAAACTTAATTTACATTTTTTCTGGAAGGCAATCAATCTTACAGAGCCTGGATGTTTTGGAAGGAATCTTTTAGTTAATTCCTATCCTTTTCCCAACTTCATCTGAACTTAAATACCTGTTATTAGCCAGGAATTCATGTAAAAACCTTTCTTAATTTTCCAGTTTCTTCCAGCCTTTTGAATAACTTGGGCACTATTGATTATGTTATTCAATCCAGAGAAATTCAGATATTCTTCCCCTTTCAGAAGGGAACTTTAACAGTTTCAACCATGGGCCTCACTAGCAGTTTTTTTGGTTCACAGCCTCATAATAATGATATATATATATATATATATTTTTAAATTTATAATGGCTGGCATTTATTGAGCTCCTTGTACGTATCTGGCCACTACATTACTTTTAATCTTCACATATCCTAGCAGATTGGGTATTAGTGTTCATCTCTCACAGCTGGGAAGACTGAGGCCCGGAGAAATTAAGTAAGTTGTCAAGGCCTCCTTGCCAGTCGAGGGCAGCGAGATCCAGGCACTGGCTGCTCTGCGTCACTGCCACAGCATACAGGCCTCAGGGAGGGAGCTGTTCTGCCTCTTGCTTTTTTTTTTTTTTTTTTTTTTTTTTGCGGTACGCGGGCCTCTCGCTGTTGTGGCCTCTCCCGTTGTGGAGCACAGGCTCTGGACACGCAGGCTCAGCGGCCATGGCTCACGGGCCCAGCCGCTCCGCCTGCCTCTTGCTTTTTAAAGTGCTGCCGTGCGTGACTGAACTACTGGATGGATGTAAGACAGACTTGTCAAAATTCTAGAGTGTTCCATTTTAAAGTATTCTAAGTGGAGGCTTTAAAATGGCTAGTCAGCATTTTGTAATCGTTACACACTAAAAACACAAGAACCACACTTAGAAATAAACGTGGCTGAAATTTTGTTGCCCCGAAGGCTTATAGATGCTGAGAAGCGTCCAACAGGAGTCCCCCCCCTGCAGTCCTCTGGCCTCCGGTGCCTGGCCCTTGGCCTGCAGTTATTTCTTGGTGCCCTGGCTTCTCTGCTTAGTTGCTTATATGTAGGAATTTGAACCGTACACCAAAATTAACCACATCGGTTTGCTAACCATCAATTGAAGTTGGAGATTCATTGGGAAAAAAATTTTTTTTAGTGGACAACTTGAAACATCTACAAACCTACCCGAAGTCACAGCTACTCAGTGTTGGAGCTGGGATTCTAACGCAGGCAGCCAGCTCAGTTTCCATGGTTGGTTTTTTCAGTATACCATACAGTACTGTGAATCAAATCATACATTTTTAAGAAGGAATAAAATGCCCGTTAAACTGGTTTAAACTGAAACACAACTAATACATATTTACTAAAACTACTGAATCAAAACCACCGGGTAATAATGAGAACCGTGTGTCAGTGTAGTTTGGCACCTGTAACAAATGCACCCACTGGTGGGTGGTGTAGGTCGTCGGGGAGTGGGGCTGGGGGTTAGGGGAAGTCTGTACCTTCTGCTCAGTCTTTCCGTAAACCTAAACCTCCCCTTAAAAAACGGTCTGTAAAATAAGTCTCAGGAATTCCGTGTACGCTTATCCCATTAGAGTTCCAGCTTATTAGTGCCTTTCTACCTTTAATACCTGCCTGCTGTAAACTCCATTTCAAAAGTACCCCGCTGACCATGCATGAAATCAGCTAGTCTGCATAGCCCCTCTGTTCATTATTATTCATAACCTCTCTCATCAAGGAATGGGATGGACTTGCTACATCTTGGAACCATGAAGGCGACGAACATGCCTCAACTCTGCTGCTGCTCTGATCTTACCAAAGTGACACCTGGGCAAGCAGCAGGGCCATGGCACAGAGCGGGCACTGTGAGCCCAAGCACACCCTCCCACACGGAAGGTTGCCTACAGGCGACCAGAAATAGTTCTTTGCTCACAATTATTCTTTTTTATTATTATTATTTTAAATTTTATTTTTTAATTTATTTTTTTGGCTGCATTGGGTCTTCATTGTGCGCAGGCTTTCTCTAGTTGCGGCGAGCAGGGGCTGCTGTTCATTGTGGTGCGCGGGCTTCTCACTGCGGTGGCTTCTCGTTGCGGAGCACGGGCTCTAGGTGCGTGGGCTTCAGTAGTTGTGGCACGTGGGCTCAGTAGTTGTGGCACGTGGGCTCAGTAGTTGTGGCTCTCGGGCCCTAGGGCACAGGCTTAGTAGTTGTGGCGCACGGGCTTAGTTGTTCCGCGGCATGTGGGATCTTCCCGGGCCAGGGCTCGAACTCATGTCTCCTGCATCGGCAGGCGGATTCTTAACCACTGTGCCACCAGGGAAGTCCCTACAATTCATCTTTAAAACTTTTTCATTTCAGAAAATGCGATGTTCTGAATCGTGGATTTTCGGGTTACAATACCAGATGGGTGAAGATTATCCTCGCGAGGCTAACCGGAAGGGGAGCAGTTTGGACAGCCCAGCAGCAGGTACAGTTTTCTTCGGTGCCAGTGACAGTGCGCTAAAAGGTAAAGGCATTCTTGTTTTCCTAGTTCATTTTTAATTGTTTTTTTCGTTAGGGCAAACTTAAATTTATATACTTTTTTCATCTGTTTACCTATCTCCCAGTAGGTAAAGTTTTGCCAAATTTATAATGAGTTCCCTGAGTTTACTTCCTTGTATTTCTTCTGGCTTTCTTTAATGTCAGTGAATTTTATTCCCGACTTATTTTCTACATGCCTGGGTCATTGGCAGACCTAAAATTTCAAGCACTTGACTGTTTTTTAGAGTCCAGTAGTGCTGTGCTCAATTTCTAATGTTTCTTTCTCTTTAGTTGATGTAGTTGGCAGCAGAGAGGTCAAACTGGACACCTTGCTGTGTGACTCACACTGATGGAGAAAGGGTAGCTCAGGGCAGCAGCGCCGTGACCCAGCACAGGCTTGACTCCTGGGCGATGGGAAGCAGGTCTGAACAGGAGACATGTCTCCATATTTTTGGAAGAACTGCTGCTGTGACTAGAGGCACAGGCCTTTCTTCCTTTCCTACTCGTGAAAGGAGAGCCCTCTGCTCAGCATAAAGGAGAAGAGTAGTCAGCTTCCAGAGGCTTCTCCCATGCCCCACCCCCGGCAGCGAAGGTCTGCTATTAACAGGCACACGGTCGGGCCTCTCTGGTGAGGCTGGATAGAAGGGAAGGAAGGGACAGCTGCTGACTGTGATGCAAGGAAGTCTTGCCGCCTGTGAGAGCATAGACTACAGGTGTTAGTGGAGACTGTAAGCTCGCTCCAAAAAAAACCCAGAAGTTTTCAAACAGGTGAATTTCTATCAAATATAGGACAAGGAGAAATACTTTCTAAGTATAAAAACTTAGAGGAAATTGCAGTGGAGGAAACTGCAAAGGAAAAAATAGATTTGTGAAATAAATTAGCTGTGTCAAAAAAACTATTAAAAGAAGAAAATGACACATTAAGGAAAATGTTTGCAAAAGCATGAGAGACAAAAGGTTAATGTCTTTAATGTAGAAATCAATTAAGAAAAATGTTAACTCCAGTTTAAAAAATAGGCAAAGGCAGAAACAGGTAATCGAAACAGGAGAAATTTAGTAGCCAGTACATGTTTGAAAATGTGTAAAACTTCTGTTATCCACAAAATGAAAACTGAAACAAGGAGTTTTGGTTTTTTGACTCTCAAATCCATGGTTTTAAGCAGTAATACTTACAGCTGACAAGTGTGGAAAACAGGCACTCTTACAGTACTGGTGGGAAAACTTGAAACCTTTCTGGAAAGCTTCCCTAGAGACTTCCCTCATCTAGAAACCCAGCCTAAGGAAACGCCTAGTATGTAATGCAGCCAGGTATATGTGTAAAGACTTCTATGCACAGGTATTTATAATAGCAAAACATTAGAATGCTGCACAGTAAGGAAACAGAAGCAGCCAATGTGGTCACCCGACACCTAAACACCATGGTTTTGAGGACTTTTTGTAGGAACAGAGATGCTCATAATGTTGTGTGAAAAAAAGCACAATATGGTCGTTTATCTTCAGTGTGATCCCTCTTTTTTCTAAGTCTCCATATCTGCATGGAAAAGACTGGGAAGAAGATGACCAAGTGCCAGCAGTGGTTTTCTGGGTGGCAGGACCATGAGTGCTGTTACTTTTCTCCTAGATTATACTTACGTGTGGTTTGCAAATGGCCTGCAGGGAGCCGTGTGTGAGCCTGTCTAGAAGGAATCCTTTGCAGTGACGTTAGCTGTTGCTTAGTTTATTTATTGAGGGCTTCCTTCCCAGCAGGCACCTTGTTCTAAGTGCCTTACACACTTTGCTGATGTAATTTTCACAGCTACCCTATGAGGTAGACCCTACTGTCATCCTCATTTTACCAGCGAGGAAACGGAGGTACAGAAAGGCTGATCATTTGTCCAAGGGCACGTGGCTAGCCAGTGACAAAGCCGGGCTAGAACCTGGGCAGGCTCACTGCCCAGCGCAGGTCTTACTTCTTAACAAATTCAGCCTAATTGACTAATAGCCACATGACCAGTAAAGGAGGAAAGACGAGCGCTTACAAGGCCCCGAGCCAGAGCCTTTGGAGTCTGTTTTATGTAGGACTCTGTACTTGAACTCTTCCCTCTTCTCTTTCTGCGCTTGGCACTAAACAGTTCCCCAGCGACGTCACGAGTTATGCCCATTTGTGAATGTGCATTAACCTTAATTGTCATCACTTACAGCAAATGTGCATTTGGGCTGAAGTGTCCGCGTTCCTCCCAAACAGGTGAGAACCCCAAGCAGCGCATCCCCCTGGAGGAGTACGTGGCAAACCTGACGAGCACGGTGCAGCACCTGCAGTCCGTGGGCGTGCCCGAGAGCAGGCTTATCCGCATCACGCCACCGCCCGCCGCTCTGTGAGGCCGCACGGGGACAGGAGCGGGTGAGCTCCTGAGCTCAGGTGAGTGCGGGCCCGGATGCCAGGCCCGGGGAGGAGCAGGTGGGACCTGGTCTCCAGCCTGGGGCCTCGGCTTCTTGGGGGCCTGTGAATTCCCGTCTGTCTGCTTTAGTCGACAGAAGTTAAAGCAGAGCTCCCAGCACGTCGTAGCGTGACACAGAAAAGGATTCTGGCCGTGCGTGAGTCAGGCCCCGGGCCTGGTATCTGCCCGACTCCGGGGTGCACAGGAGGCCACCGCCGTGGCGCTGAGGGTCGGGCTGGCTGCGCTTTGACACTGACATCCGCACTCGGGGTGTCTCCTGACTTCTGAACGGCAGGGGGAGGTTGCTTTGCCCATTTCCACCTGCACATGGCCCCTTCTCCGCTGCCACCAGTTGCCGCTGCCAACTGGTGGTTGAGTGATTGGAGGCTGCTCCGGGGCTCACCAGCGCCAGGGTTCTGGCTCCTGTTGTGTCCCCACCAACTATGCATCTTGGCACTTTTATGTGCTATACCAGGACCTGGCCAGGTGCGCAGGATACAGAGATGACTGGAACCCAGTAACTGCTGTTGGGCTAGCAGGGGAGCTAGGCCAGCTGTCATCACATATTTGAAGGGCGCCGTCACATAAAGAGGACAGAAGGCCCTGCTTGTTAGCTCCAGAGGGCAAAGGGAAGACCCCCATGGGCACCATCAAGGGCGATTTTAGGTCAAAATGATCACTTGTGAGGTGGAAAGTCGCTACAGGAAGCATTCAGGCTGAGCCTGGACGGGCAGAGGAGTGCAGCCAGAGCTCAGTGCTTCTCACGTTGCAGGTCACAACCCATGCGCAGATCGCGAAACCAAGTGAGTTGTGACATTTTTTTAATGGACTATAATAGAATAAAAAAATCTGTATCTAGAATGCGGTGGGCACCTCTCATGAGACTGCTGCACTCTTGTAGACGTGTGTGTAATGAGTCCTGCTGTATCACTCTAGTTTTAGCCAGGTTTATGACTTTGGACCACGTGTGGTTCTCCCGTGGTCCCAGATTAGCAGATCAGTGTCATCTGGGAACTTGGCAGAAGTGCAGATTCTTGGACTCATCCCAGACCTGTGGAAGCAGAAGTCTAGGGGAGCGCCCAGTGCATCCCCCGGTGATCCTGCTGTACCTGAGTGTGAGTCCCCACACTGCGGGGGCGGTGGGCAAACGACGCCCCATCGCCTACAACAAGTACAGTTTCACTGGCCAGGCCCACGGTTTACATGGTGTCCGTGGCTACTTTGGAGCTGTGACGGCAGGGCTGAATAGTTGCCCGTAAAGCCTGACTCCTGTCCAGCCCATGGCAGAGAAAGGTTGCTGACCCCCAGGCTGGCCTGAGTGACCTCTGTGCTCCCTTCCAGCTCTCGCCTTCTCTGGTCCAAAGTCTACAAGTGACTTTTCCACTACGTGGCTGTGGCTTCTCATTACACATAACAATTCGGGGCCTGAGCCCAGCGGTCCTCCCCACCACACCCCGTAGCGGTCACCTGCCCAACTCCGTTCGCCTCTGGCCTGCACTCCAGCCAAGCCGCTCAGCTACCCCGGCCTTTTCTGCCTCTGTGTCTATTCGGTGTCCTCTAGATGCCCTCCATGGCCTCTCATCCCCATCGTCCTTGGTCCTGTGCTGGGGAGGGCAGCACACTAGTGACCCGTGAGGCCCGTCCTGTGTCCCCCAAGCCCCGTGGCTGGCCCACTTTGGGTCTGTAAGCACACGCCTGTTCACTTGAACTGAGAAACCCTCCGGGTAGTAGAACTTGCACAAAGACCAGCACTTGGGTTTATCAGTTGCATAAAATCCAGCAGTTGGATTTTCTCTTCTCCATAGGGTGCAAATTAAATCGCCTCAACTCGGTCGTCGGTGAATATGCCAGGGCCTGTTTACAAGTAGCCCAGGACTGTGGGATTGATGCACTTGACCTGTGGACCCTGATGCAGAAGGACAGTCAGGTATAGTGGCATGCTCGGTCCTGTCGGGTGAGTAGGGTCACGCAGAAGTGACCAGGCTGTGCACTGTCCTCCTGGAGCAGCTCTGAGTGGGTGAGACAGTTGTCCTTTTCACCAAATGGAATGAAAACGTTGGCTGGAGTGGAGGAGCTGCAGGGCTGCCTGCACACCCAGCACCGTGCTTGGCCTGGTGCTGTACCGGCACCATGCTCTGGGACCCCCTTTAATAGGAGTTGGCATGTAGTGAAATGAATGAGCAATAAATGGTTCATGTTTAAGAATATCTAGGCCAAGTTTTATAATATGGAGAGGGGGAAAGTTAAAAGAGGCAAAACAATGCATTTAAGTAGCATATGGTATTAACTAAAATTCATAGTTGAGGTATGGAGTTCTAATTGGTTTATAGCCAGAAAGCCCAGTTACAAATATAAAAGGTGAAAAGCCAGTCCCCGTGCAGAATGACACAGCCACCCCGGAAGACAGCACGACAGCCTCCTGTACAGTTAAATAAACGCGCGCTTACGTGGGACCCAGCAGCCCCACTGCAGACGAGAAGGCCATGTTTGTGTTCCTCTGCACCCTGAGTGGACTTGACCCACCTTGTGCGTTCCCAGGTCGGGAGCAGGCTTGGCCACGTGACTGCTGAGCCAGCACCCAGAGCTGTGTTTTTGTCTGCGTTACGCTTCCACCTGAGATGGCTTGGAAAAGTAATGCTGCTAGAGAAAAGGAAACTGCAGACTGCTGGGCTAGTGGCTCTTTGAAGTCCTTTTAGACTTACCTAACGTATTAAGAGTCCAGAGCTGGGAAGGTCTTCCTCAGCGATCAGCTGACCAAACAAACACAGCAGAGATGAGAAAACTAAGGCCCGGGAGGAGTGCGGCTAATCGGAATCCCTGGTCTGCAAGTCATGAACCAGTTCCAAGTTCTAATGGGGATGGGCGGAGCTCCCGCATAGGGAAAGGATTCTTCCCCAAAGGAGAAGGGGCTCCAGGGGTGGGGCGTCTGGACTCTGGACAGTACAAAGTCTTTTCATCTAATACTGTGCCTGTCAATTTAATTCCTAGACTGAGAAGAGTCAAAAACAATTTGACACACTGGGCCCTGAGCTCTTGTAACAAATTTTTCACTTTGTTGGCTACATCAACGTGCTGTACTCACTCATTGATCCTCTTCTTCCGTCTGCTGACTTGGAAGGACACTTCGGCTCAGGCGCTCATTAATGGTGTGAGGTTCTGTGACGCTCCATGTGTCATATGCAGACACTGTCCCTCCACAAAGGGCGTGGGAGCATTTGATGAGCTAACGCAGCACCAGAGGCTGCTGTTCAGGCCGGGGACTCGCCGCCTGGGGCCACAGCTGGGAGACCAGCCACCCCTTTAACTGTGTTCTCTTCCCCTTACAGGACTTTTCTTCTTCCTGTTTGTCAGACGGACTACATTTATCACCAAAAGGAAATGAGTTTTTGTTCTCCTATCTTTGGCCTTCGATAGAGGAGAAAGTCTCTTCACTGCTTTTGTTGCTCCCTTACTGGCGAGACATAGCAGAAGCAAAACCAGAACTAAGTCTTCTGGGAGACGGGGCCCACTAGTCACCTAAAACCAAGTCCAGCTGTTAATCTACAGAACAGGAAGTCGCCAGTGCACAAAGACCCCAAGATAAGTGGTCAGAGAAGTTTAAACCTTTGCTCATGACCCTGCAATAAAAATCACAGACATCTGCCACCAAGATTAATAAAAGCATTGGAAGTTTTCAGGACAGCTTTGTAGGTGCGTCGTGGTTTGATAATAAATATTTATTGATGGATGCAGGTGTCATCAGATCAGTGCCACAGCTACAAAATATACCCTGAGCAGCTTATTAATTTTATAAATGGAAAAAAGGTAAAGACAGTGTTGGTTTTTTAAAAAGTCACAATTTTATAAAAAATGGTTTCTTACATTCAGCTGGGAACCATTTCACTCTCATACATACACCCACACACCCCACTCACCCCCCACTCACCTTATATCAGATTGCAAAAGTGTTAACTATAATATAAGAATATTATGACTAGTTAAAAGACAGCAAATACCACAAGGTACAAGTTCAAGTATTAGTGTAACAGGTATCTGCGTAACAAACATCCTTAGAAACAATTTGTCACAGGTTTGGCTGATTGCTCTCAAAGCTTACAAGTTATCTCAGTTAAAATGTGTTCGCTGGTGAGCACATTTCAATACTTAGCAGGGGAAAGAAGCTTTTAAAAGGAAATCAGAATTCAACCTGATGGTTTCTATCCTTCACACAGTAGATGCAGACCATACTGAAGCACTAGATGAAGAAGTAACGGGTAAGTACCAATCAGTCGTGTGGGGAGAAAGCCCCAGGCCAGCACGTCGCACCCAAACCATCTCCTGTGCATCCTTGGCCACTAGTGTTTGAGAAGAGGCGACCATAACTTTCTTATTCTGAAGTAGTTCAGGCTTTCTGAATGGCGAATGTTTTAAGAGGATGGTGACAGTATTGACACATGAAGATACTTCAGAAACACACAAAAACTGCCCAGCTACCTAGGGTCCTAAAACAGTTGGCAGAATTCTGTAGATTCATTGAGCTACAATTTGTAACCCTCACTATAAGCTAGATTGTTTTAATTCTAGACATTAGAGATTCTTAACAATTTAGAATTAAGAAACCCTATCCCTAAATTTAGCAGTGTAATTCCCTTCTGCTGCTACAAGTTCTAGGTAATACCTAGAAACAGAACCCACGTTTTGGAGACAATCTATACATTGGTTTTTTCTCCCTTTGTCTTCAAGGCAAAAGAAAGAAATCTATTCTGTGTTCCAGTTATCCTCACAAGAAACTGCTAAATGCCTCATTAAGTTTGCTGGATCATTACAGTGTTTAAAAAAAAACTGAGCATCTCCCTAATCAGTGCCGTTCCCAGTATGAAAAGTTAATTTACAAAAATGTAAATACTCATAACCTAATCCAGCTGTAGTTTCTGCTTTGGCGTCAGAGGTTGAAGGATATCTTAAAGATCAAAAAAAACTAAAACCTGAAAGCCTCAAAATAAGCGAGATTCACCTTACCTCTTCAGAAGGAAAAGGGCCTGACCACACAAGTATTACATATGCAAAGGAAGTCCAAACACATGACCGGCATCTGCTGTGAAGTCACTTCCTTTTTTTCTCCCAAATCTTCACAAAAACTGCAGTGATTTGAGGTCAAATCTATAAAAATATTCTGCACACGGAAGTCAGAGCGCTCGGGACGCGGTCCTGAACTAGCACTCGGTTTCCTTGCTGTTAATGCGGTTCTGATGCTGCAGCTTAAAGGACGAGGCCTTTTCGCTTCTGGTGACCGGATGGTCCGTGAGGTCCTCGAACGACTTGGCGGCTGCGCTGCTATTTGGGAAGGGGTCCTTCTCGAAGCCATCCTCGTCGGCGTGCGAATCCGTGCTGGGGTCCTCCTGGATGGTGTCCATCCGCTGGTGGTCCAGCTTTGGGGCCACAGGCACCAAAGGCGCGGGGGGCACCGCAGGGGCAGACTGCGGGGGCTGCAGGCGGCCCGGGGTCGGGGGCGCGGGAAAGGGCTTGATGATGCGAACCGACGCGGAATCCATGCTGCTCAGCATCTCGACGTTCTGGAAAGACACCGAGTAGGTGCACCCCAGGTCCCACAGTCCCAGCCTCACCCGGCAGATGGCCGCGCCCATCGGCACCCTGATCCCCACGCTGGGGAAGGCACCCCAAGAAGCGACTCGAGCGGTTAGTGTTCAAGTCCTGACACGCCGCCGTTTGAAGACCCAAAGGAGACTCACGAGAAACAACGCTGTCAGGATCCGAAGACAGGAAAAGCTCTCTCAGTGTTAAACTAAGCCCGTGCTGAACAGCTGACCACTCAGGGCTGACCATCCAAGCGACTAGCAAACGTTCACCGTCACTGTCATGAGAACTGACCTTAGCATCCAACCTAGATCCCTCCTGCTACCCCAGGACCTTCCTGCCAGAGACGGCGCCGCTGGAAAGGCTGGTGGCTCTTGCTGGGGAGGCCAGTGAAGGTCTCTGCTTAGCAGACCTCAAAATACAACCGAGAACGACTCGTGAGAGATACTTACACTGGGGTGGAACAGAGACAGCGATTCAAACTGCTTGTCCAGTTTCTTATCCTAGAAAGAAGAGCAGAGCAGCGTCACTCCTGCGAACAGCTCCGTTCAGCGCCCCTTCCTCATGAGCCCCTCCTACTGTCCGGGGAAGAACTAACTCAGAGCTGGAGGTGTACAAAGTGGAAGCAGGTCGCGCAGAGGAGGAGGAACTTTGCAGCCACGCTTTAAGGGTTCTGCCCAAGTGTTTGCTCTGCACGTCAAAGAAATGTGTTTTTTGGCGTTAAGTAAGGAAACAGGCAAGGTTTAAGCGCTGGTGTCTGAGGCCCCGCCCCGGGTAGGAACGAGGGCGGCTCCGTGCGGCCAGCGCTGGCCTCGCAGCGACCCAGCCCACCAGAGCCTCGTCACTCCTCCTGGCCGTGTCCAGGGTCGCTGTGGCCCCAGCTCTTGGCGGCGCCAGGCCTCGAGTCCTGACACACACCCTGCAGAAGGCTGGACACGTGGTCCGCCCTCCGCCCTCGGTCCCTGCCCAGGGCCTGGCTTCCAGCCTGGCTGCCCTGAACGGCCGCTGAGGTCAGAGACAAGCCACTGCCCGCCCTCCCGTCGGCAGCCCTGCGCAGAAATTGAGCATCAGGCCTCTCGGTCCACAGTCGTAACTCGCCGTAAACCACGCAGGTCTGACTCTCGGGTAAAAGTGACCATAATGGACGGCACCGTCGCCCATCTGTCAAAGCCTCCACTGCGTCCCCTTTAACATCGCTCCGCTTTCGCAGGGCTCCTCCTGGCGTCCGGCAGGCTCACCGCCCGAGAGAAGAGCCGTTCAGTGAGAGCGCGCAGCCGAGGGAAGGCACGGGGCCATGAAGACCGGAGAGCTCGCCGGGCCGGAGCATCCCACGTGCTCGCGGGAGGGCCCCGCGCAGGGGTTTCAGGGCACAGGCCTGGAAGCCTGGCTCTGACGTCCTCATCTACACAGCAGACAAATCCTCCTTTTCCCACAGAAGCAAGGAGAACGGATCTATAAGAAAATTTCTGGAGAAAGAAATTTTCGGGAAAACAGGACCAGGCCGCCCAGCGAAGCCTCTCGAGCCCCTGAAGCCCTCCCCGTGACAGCACAGGGATAAAATCGTGTTTCTGTGGCCAGCAGAAGGGTCTGACTTAGGCGAGTCAAGCTGCCCGTAGGTCTTTCCTACCCACTCAGCATCCGTTTCAAAATCAAACTTCATAAAGTGCCTGGAGTTTCTCAAAGCCCTATTCAACTGTTAACTGTTCCTCATTTTGAACAATAAAGAAGACGGCTCCCTCTCCTCATGTGGAAGCATCTGAGCGAGCACCCCAGACGACGCTGCCAAGACTGCAGACCTGATGGGGCAGCATGTCTGGAATGCTGCTGTTTGGCATCTGCTCTGCCACAGCAAAGTCAGCCTGGGCGCGCTCGTTTAGAAGCTTCACTCCTCAGAGGTCCTGGACAAGCCCAGTTAACCAGTCTCCTGTGCTTAGAAGTATAAAACTCAGAAATTATACATGAGAGCGAAACATCCGTGCACAAAATACGTAATTTTTTTTAGAGACCATTAGTTAATCTTTTTACAAAAAATGCTTTCCCAGGGATAGCACCAAAAATGTCATTGGAAACAGCAGGTCAGATTTTTCTAAGAAGAAATTTTTATCTTTTCCGAAGATAACATGGTTCGAGTTGCTCAAAATTTTAATAAAATGTTTCATTACTTAAAAACTGGTGACTTACCACACAATGGACCAGAATGCTGAAAGGAATCCAAAATATCAAGGAGAAAACCAGGACGGAGCCTACGATGTTGTCTGCTAAAAACTTCCCTGTGAACAATTCCAAACAGTGAATGTCTTGACCAAGTACTTTAGAAATTGAAAATGCAACGTTCTTAGAGTACTATCACGTGTCAAACGGCACAGACTGCTGGCGGGATATAACAACTGGGCTGGTACCGAGAAGCGTTTCTGTGCCATCTGCTCTACACCCAGCTGTCCCCCCACACACGGGAGCTCTCCCCAGAATGGACCCATGTGCTTGTGGAGAACAGATCACATCACAGGAGGGCCCACACAGTCCCCGGAGGGACAGTGCAGGAGACTCATCCTGGAGGAGGCTCCTACTAGGAACAATGCTTGCGAGGACAACGCTGATGCTGTCTGGGTACTATTGTTTTTGTGACTAAACCCTAACTTATGAGCCCTAGAGGACACAGTGCATCCTTGCTTCTGCAAAGTCTGAGGCCCACTTTTAAATAAATGACTCTTATATCAAGCAGGATTCAGCTTTGCAATCTATAGGACTGAAGGACACTTACGCTGTCACATGTTCATTTTTTAGTAAAGAAGCCAGTATTTTTACTTCCCTTGTTTTAAAATTTGTGCATCCATGCTACACAGGGGCAGACCTATAATGTGTCCACTTTGTTTTAGCCAACGAAGTCGTTTCAGAACAAAAGTGGTAACTATTTCCATCTTCTATTGCACGATTAGGGCCTATCAGTCTGAAACCACACTTTTCTAACGTCATCAGTGAAATCAGCTCAGTTCCAAGCAACCACCCACCTGGGGAAACCACGTACCGAAAGTATTGATGCTCAGCTTGTCAATGAACTCCCAGAACCGCTCGATGACATCCTGCACTCGCTTCTCACATCTGCCCTGTGAACAGAAAGCACCCGCCATTACCCCAGCGGCCATGCATTTAGAAGGAACAGGGCTGCCTTCAAGTCAAACACATAATTAACACGAAAAGGGCTCCACTGAAACCAAACGGCCCGGAGAGCCATCTCTGACACACTGGAATGGGTACCTAAGAAGGTAGCATTCTCTGTCACTGACACTCCACACTCAGTCCATTTTTATAAGTGGATTTAGAATTACCAGAAGACAAAACTCAAGAAAACCAGTTTGTTAAAGATGGGCCAATTCCAGTAAGGACTGCACTGATCTCACACACACACTGCCAGAGAAGCCTCTCGAGCCCTGAAGCCCTCCCCGTGACAGTGCAGGGATAAAACCGTGTTTCTGTGGACAGCAGAAGGGTCTGACTTAGGCGAGTCAAGCTGCCCGTAGGTCTTTCCTGCCCACTCGGCACCCATTTCAAAATCAGAGCTTGCAATCCTGCAGAATTAGTGACTTTTATAATTAGCCCAGAAAACCAAGTAAGTAGGACTCCCTGCCTCAAACTCAGCTTTACCACAAAGTCCCCCAGGTCCTGCCCAGTCTCCTGAGAGCACCTGGTCCTCCGAGGTCACACGCACAGTACGTAACTAGACTCTCACACAACGACAACGGATAGACATGTGAGCATCTGTGCTCTGATTCCCTTCCATTTGCAAAACCCAGCATTTACAAAATAAAAACTTCACATCTGGCTGTTAGAGAAAAAGCTGCAGATAAATAAATACTCACATTCATGTCACAAAATCCTACTGTACAGGGCTTTCCCTTCCTCAAAAATAAGTTCTTCTGTTCGGCGTCGACATAGGGCAGGCAGCGGCCCGAGGGGTCCCTGCAGCACACCTTGCACGAGTTGTCGGTTTCTGAAACAGCAGAGCCTCTTAGACACGCGCTCTCCTCCTGCCTGTCCCCCTCCTACCCCGCTCCCGCAGGGAAGGAATCGCACTCATTTTTTATTCCAACAGCGAATATGATCCTGGTTTCACACCCCTCCCCTCCCCTCCCCCTGCCAAGGAGTAACTCCTGAGTTCAGGCTCCTCAGCCCTCAGACAGGTAAAGCAAAAGGTAAAAACGATTTACACAGAAAAGTTTCCTTTAAGAGATTAAAAGGCAGATTCTCTCTACTTCAAACCCTTCATAATGCTAAATGATTCCCTTCGTCCCAGCGTTATTACGCTGCGGCTTTCAATCCTTGGCTTCTCAGTTTCCAGCACACTCTGGAAAGCCAAGGCTCCAGCGAGAGCCAAGCCACTGTGACAGAACTGCCAGCCTCGGGGGCAGATCTGAGTGACCCACCAGCGACAGGAGCACCGCGGCCTAAGCACGACCTCTCCCCTCCATGGACACCACCCTCCGACAGCACATGGGGTATTTGGCACACGTACAAACGGCAGGAATGTCCAAAAGGTCAACAGGCCGTATAACTCAGGACAATCTTTACTTGACCTCTTAGGAAAAACTGAAATCAGCCAGAACACAAAAACAAGCAAAACCACTTTAAAGGGAAAACAAAACCCTTCTCCTCATTCATTCACGTATCAGCATTTCCTGGGCACTTACTATGCGTGCTTCCAGGGCACCCCAAGCCTCTTGCCGCTCACTGAATAAATCATCTGACGTTGACTGTGTGTTACCTTTATTTACATGTTATTCCACCTGGAAGAGCCGCGTGCTCCACTGTGTGGATGCTAAGTGCCCATCCCAGGGGTTCTGACTTCTGGGATTTTTGTTGTGAAAGCAGCAGAACTCTCTCCGATGGAGGGCGGGGAGCTCAGAGCCCAGCCAGTCCCTCAGGCCCTTCCTCAGACCCAAGGGTTCCAAAAACAGTGTGGAAATCTGAGGACAAGGGTCCCAGAGGCCGTGGCTGAGAGGTCCCTGCCCCAGGCGTCTGGCAGGGAGCGGCGGCGGCTGGCCCAGCAGACGTCCCGACAGAGGGGGGACCCGGGCCTGGGCCGCACCGGGTGGGTCCTGGGCCACACCAGAGCTCGAGGCCAGCGGGAGGAGGAGTGAGGACAGACCTCCAGCCACCCGCCCTTCCGCAGTCCCCTCTGGCCTCGCCGCCGAGTGGCCTCACGGTCTGAAAACACAGCCACGAGGGAGATGGACAGGACGGCTTCCGGAGACGACCGTGGAAGGAGCGGGACCCAGAGGCAGCGGTCCGTCTGCGCACACCACCCGCTGCTCCTGCCCTCGCCCCGCTGCAAGGATGGGCAGGGCCACGTGCTCACCGTTACACGCGCAGGACTCCAGCCTCTGCTCCCGCTCGCAGAAGGGCACACACTTGCCGTCTTTACACTTGCCGAGATCCAAGCACACCGTGTCGTCGGCAGCATCGCCAGGAGGGGGGCACTCACTGCTGTTACCTGCAGCACACAAAGGGCACACGGGCCGCCCTGAGTCACGCGGCCCAGTTCCACGGGGCGGCCCGTGTCCCGGCAGCCGGGGAGCACCGAGGCCTGGCCATGCCGGGCACCAAGCTGCCCACTCCTCCCAGCGTCTACCCGGCTCCCATGGCCTCGCCTCCGTCACTACTTACACATGCCAAGCATTCTGCTTTTACCTTTATACTGTGAAACATAACATACATACAAAAGAATGTATATACAAAAGAGATCTCTACTACTAGCACCAATAAAAGACACCTGTGTGCCCTCCCTTGACTAAGACGCAAACTCCCTAGGAAGGCACACGACCATCCCCAAGCCACACGCCCACTCCAACGGCCACCCTTCAATGTACTCCATTTCTCTCTCACCTCAGAACCTGACTGTATGCGCTCAGTACCCACAAGGTTCTTGTCTCCAGTCTCTGAGAGGACTGGCTGCTTCTCACCCTTCAGATTTTCTCTCCAAGACCTCCTTGCTCAGCCTTTCTCAGCCATCCCCGAGGACCCTGCCTAAGCTGGTGGCCCCTCACCCCCGCCATGCTCTGTCACTCCACGGGCTCCTGCCCTTCACAGCACGTGTTTTACAATTTACATCTATTCGATTACCTGTGGTTATTTTCTGTTTCTTACCACCAGACTGGTAAGCTCCATGAGAGCAGAGCCCCAAACTATTAATGAATCAGTGATGTCCAATCCCTGTCACACTGTAGGTAAGCCACAGGTATTTCTTAAATGAATCAATGATTCGTAAGGACAAAGAGAAGCCAACCAAGGATGTTAAATTCGAGAGAAAGGGTGGAACGAATGACTCATTCTGGAAAATGAGAAGCACGAGCAGTTGAAAGCCAACACTAAAAGGGAAGGGAAAGACCACAGGCCTGGCCTCTCAGCTGAGGAATGGAACCAGTCAAAAGATTCGGACTCAAAGGGCTGTGAACTTAAAGGAATCTGCCCTATTTCCTACAAAAGCAGCCTTTCATTAACTACCTAACACATATGAGACACTTGCTTAGGCTGCTACCTCTGCCTCTGGTTTTATAAAACCCGTTACGGGTGCTGGGCATTCAGAGTGCCAACAAGACTGTCTTATAGCAAACTCACTGCCACTGGAAGCAAACTCTGGAAAAAGTACAGCAAGTTCAGGGGAGGTTTATGTTCTGTACTGTCACCATATTTTTAGTATGTTATGCTGCCCTCAGCAGAGACATAAAAAATGCTTCAGAATATTTGTTGAACATCTGTTCTTAAAAGATTAAAATCAGAGTATAAAAAGACAGGAAAATAATTAAAAACATATAGCATCACCTATTTAACATGGTACTCCGAGTGGAGCATGCATGCAGATCTGCCAGTGGATGCTGCAACAGAGGGCTGGGCCCTGCCCCGAGCTACCAGTTGCAGGAGGCCCGGGGAGGGGACCAAGCATTTCCATTTCTAACAAGAGCCCAGGTGATGCTGCTGCTGCTACTTTGTATAAAATACCAAGGGAACAAAAGGCTGTTTGAAAAGGAATATCTTTTTTTCAAATTGTTTTACTTACACTTATTTAAAGAAAACATCTTTCTATTATTACAATAAAGACAAACACTGAGCACAGCTAGAAAGTGGTTTTGGGGGGGTTTTTGGGGGGTTTTTTGCGCTACGCGGGCCTCTCACTGTTGTGGCCTCTCCCGTTGCGGAGCACAGGCTCTGGACGCGCAGGCTCAGCGGCCATGGCTCACGGGCCCAGCCGCTCCGCGGCATGTGGGATCTTCCCAGACCGGGGCACGAACCCGTGTCCCCTGCATCGCAGGCGGACTGTCAACCGCCGCGCCACCAGGGAAGCTCCTAGAAAGTGTTTTTTAAAGACTAATTGAGATATTCAGGCTCTTGACATTTGCCAAACTAATGTGATGCCGACAGATCTCAGAATGTAAGAATCACGTGTAACATCTCATAAAATGCACGTGTAAAAGCCGAGGGAAAAATCAAAACGAGGTAAAACCTCGCATCCACTAGGATGGCTACAATCAAAAAGACGGGAATTCCCTGATGGTCCAGTGGTTGGGACTCCACGCTTCCACTGCAGAGGGCACGGGTTCGATCCCTGGGTTGGGGAACTGAGATCCCACATGCCGTGTGGTGTGGCCAAAAAATAAAAAAAGACAATAAGAAGTATTAGTGAGGATGTGGAGAAACTGGAACCTTCACACATGCTGGTGGGAACGTAAAATGGGCAGCCACTTGGAAAACAGCCTGGCAGTTCTTCAAAGGATTAAACAGTTACCGCATGACCCAGCAATTCAACAAAAGGATATATATATAGGAGAAATAAAAACATAAGTCCACACAAAAACTTGCACACAGGGACTTCCCTGGTGGCACAGTGGTCAAGTATCTGCCTGCCAGTGCAGGGGACACGGGTTCGAGCCCTGGTCCGGGAGGATTCCACATGCCGCAGAGCAACTAAGCCCATGCGTCGCAACTACTGAGCCTGCGCTCCAGAGCCCGCGAGCCACAACTACTGAGCGCACGTGTCACAACTACTGAAGCCTGTGCACCTAGAGCCTGTGCTCTGCAATGAGAAGCCACCACAACGAGAAGCCCGCGCACCACAACGAAGAGTAGCCCCCGCTCACCACAACTAGAGAAAGCCCGCGCACAACAAAGACCCAATGCAGCCAAAACTTTAATTAATTAATTAAAAATTGGGTGGGTTCATTAAAAAAAAAAACTTGCACACAAATCTGCATAGTATCATTATTCATAGCAGCCAAAAAGCAGCAACAATCCAAAATTCATCAATTGATGAATGAATAAAAAATGTGATATATCCATACAATGGAATATTATTCAGCAATTAAAATAAATGAAGGACTGATTCATGCTACAACATGGATAAACCTTGAAAACATTATTCTGAGGGAAAGAAGCCCACATATTGTATGATTCCATTTATATGAAACATCCAGATTAGGCAAATCCATAGAGACAGAAAGTAGATGAGTGGCTCTCTGGAGCTGGGATGAAGAGGGGACTCGAAATGGGGGCTGAAGGATGCGGATTTCTTTTTCAGGTGATGAAAACGGACTGGTAGGTGGATGCACAAATGTGAGTATACTAGAAACCACTGAACTTACACTTTAAATGGGCAGGTGGTATTATATGTTAATTGTATCTCAATAAAGCTGCTACAAAAATCAAACCAAGCAACCAAAGGGCACAGAAATTAGAAAAATGCAAGATGGGATAGATACACCAGACAAACAGGCACAAGAACAACAAACAGGCAGCAGACTGAATACTAACACGTTAAAACAGTATATGTGTAACGGATTCACTTTGCTATACACCTGTAACTAACACAACACTGTAAGTCAACTATACTCCAATACAAATTAAAAAAAAAAATTTTTAAAGAAATCACAAGGGTCAAAAAGGAGCATTACATACCGATGAAGGAATAGCAGATCAAGAAGATGTAGAGAATATGTCCAATCATGTACCTAATAATATAGCTTGGGGATTTTTTAAAGGAACAACTAACTACAGGTACTAAGAACTACAGGTAATATTGATAATCAATACAATCTCAAACTTAGCTCCAGATAAAGTCCTAAATGTGAAAGGTAAAATTATGAAGCTACAGAAGCAGCTGTGGAAAATATCTTTGTAACTATCCACAACCCAAAACAATAAACACACAAACAAAATGACAGATTTGATTCAAGTGAAAGATTTCAGTTCCAAAAAGGACAACAGATAGGAGGAAGGCATATGCAATGTTTAAACCAAATGGATTATCATAAAAGAACTCCTCCAAATCAGTAATAGCAAAAATGAAATGCAATTTTTAAAAATGGACCAACTAAATGAACTAGTTATTCACAAAAGGAGAAATCTAAATAGCTAACAAATATAAAGAGATGTTCAAGAAAAATGTAAATAAGAAGAAATCACTTTATACTCATCAGACCAGCAAAAAAAAATAAGACAGCTAGATAATACAGTGTGTCAGCAAGGACGTCAGAATACAGGAACCTGGACCACTGACGGGGGCACTGACAAAACCCGTTACTGCTGTTCTAGAGAACGCTGGAGTGCCTCCCTCCACGACTAAGCAATTCCACTCCTCCGTATGCACCCACTCCTCCGTATGCACTCAGCAAGCTCTCAGAGCTCCCAAAGTAGATGTGTAAGGGTGTTCGGTGTAGTCCTATCTGTAGTATTAGGAGATAAAGGCAATCCAAGCAGCTACTGCTTGGCGAACAGATAAGTAAAATATAGTAAATCACAAAACTAAACACTCAGCAAGTGCCCGAAACAATGAACTAGATACAAAGATACAGATACACAGACAGAAATACAGAGCAATAGAAAACAGAGTTGTAAAAACATGGTATTGAGTTTAAAAAAAAATGATCTAAGGTAGAGTACCATTTTGGCACGTTAAAAACACACATATACAGAAGATAAACACACTATCTTTCAAGGATATACACCTATCTAGGCAAATATTAGACACGTTAAAGCAGATGCCTATGAGGGGAAGGAGAATGGAAGTGAATAAAAGGGAATAAACAACGAAGAGAAATAATCACGGGCCTTGCACAGACCAATGACAAGTGTGCTGAGATCAACTCAACTCTGCACATGAGGTTAACAAAAAGAAAGGGCTATATTCATCTGAATGAAACACAATCTTGCTTTCCAACACACACATACCTGCTTGAGCAAATTATTCCAAGAGAACCGACGGGAGGACATACCTGTGCAGTAAGACACGCCTTTGCACGTAGCATTAATGGCCTCTTGGCACTTCTTCTGGGCCGTCTCGAACTGACAGTTTTTACAGCAAGGACTGTTCCTATCACTACAGAGGAAGAGCAGACAGTCCAAGTCAAAGAACAGCCCCACAGCACAGACTACGGTCATGCCACAGGGCCCTGAAATGGCAGGGCAGGGGCTCCTGGCTGGATCACCCACTCCTGCACAGACTCCCAGGTGCTAGCACCACCTGCACATGGTCCATCTGCCCTTCCTGATGCAGACTCACGCAGCACAGTGGTCCAAAGTGACCCATCTTTAAAACATCTTGGTGTCATTGGTTTTCATTAACTTAATACAGTAATTAAAAAAAAAAAAAAAAGGACTTCCCTGGTGGTCCAGTGGTTAAGACTCCACACTCCCAACACAGGGGGTATGGGTTCGATCCCTGGTCAGGGAACTAAGATCCTACATGCCGCGTGGCGCAGCCAAAAACTTAAAAAAACGAAACAAAAAATACTCAAGCCCACAAGGCAACAGTGGTCAAGAAACTAGTCAGCCCTGTCAGTATTTACAGTGTTAATAAGCACTGTATTCCGTTAAATCTGTGACCATAAATCAAAGTTTTCCCCCTACTTCTAAGCCAGGCACTGGACGTTAAAAATGGAAATTTAAGTACCTTCTAACTTGTAACCTGCTTCCTCCACAGTTTCTGGGATTAAACAGTATTCTTCAACACTATTTACAGTATAGATACACAATAATTAATTTATGTCCCAGGACTGTCATTTTGATTGTTTCCCATACTTTGTTATTATGAAAGGATGTAGCCATGAACATCCCTGCTAAATCATCTTTGTACATCTCTGTTTCCTTAGAAAAGATTCTTTGTACTATGGCATCGCTACAGCAGAGAGGATGCAAGATGGAGGATTTGTGATACAATGTCACATTGCTTTCCAGAAAACATTTTTCTCGCTATAAAGGGCAGAAGGGGTAAACACACACTTGCCAGGCCCTCTGATGATTCTAGAGCCCCGCGCTTTCAGCCCGCTGTTGTGAGGACCCGTCAGGCGCCCAACTCCACCCCGCGCCACGCTCCTCACCTGCACTGGACGCCCGGCCTCAGCATGCAGTCACTGTTGCAGCAGGTGTCATTGTTCAGGTACATGATGCCGGGGTCACACTCCTCCCCCTCGTCCACCCTGGAGTTCCCGCACACTTTGTTGCTGCGTTCTTGAAAACACTCCTGGGCCTTACTTTCAATGGTCTTATAGATGGACTGTTTACTGCAGTTTGAAAACATCTTAAGAGAAAAGAGGCCACATAGGACCCAAAATAACATAAAAATTCATTCCCAGGTGGTGTTTGTGCTTCTTTTCCAGGGACAAACTTTAACACAAAAGCCACAATCAGAACCACCTTGAAGGTATGTCAGGTTCACTGTCGCCTCTAAATGTCATTTGTATGGAATTGAATCACGGCCCTCTGTAAGATGCTAAAAAGGTGACATGAACGTGGTTAAGAGCCTAAAATTCTTCACAGGAAAGTAAGCTACACGAATGCTGAGACCAAACACCCCAGCCAGCCTAGCACGAGCAGAGAGTCACCAGACTCTAAGCCACCCCAGGCGCAGGCACAGGCCCCGCTGCAGGGACACTGAGAACAGGGCACAGGCGGCCATCTTCCTAGATGCAACGTCAGGCCTGCAAAACAGGGTCTGCTCTGGTTTACCTCTTCAGCTTTCCCTGAATATTTACATCAATGATCCATGTTTAAAGTGTTTAAATAGTTGAGCTTAGTAAGAGGCATGTTATTACATATAGTCTATTAAAAGATTAAATTTCAAATTATTACCTAAACGTTTTCATGAGTCCCCAAGATCTTAAGTTTCTTTGAGTTTCTACAGTTGACCAGCATCTCAAAGGAAGCCTGAACCCTAGCTTGCCCACTTGGTGTACAGAAACATGAAAATGACCTTCTAAATCTGGGCATTTTTACCTGGAGCTCTAAAATGGAGTCCATTTCCCAAACCATCTGAAATTATCAAGAGAAGCGGAACAAGACTTGGGTAAAGCTCAGCGCGGGTACTTGTAGAGGTAGGGCCGCCACGGTTTGCAAACGGATACAATGGCTTCACTTTCAACCCAGACAAGGGCCATGAGACCCCTGAGGAGCAGAGAGCACAGGACCCTTATGAAATAGTATAAAATATACACTGGTCTCTGGCCCCAGTTCCTGGCACAGAGCTCCCGAAGCCCCTGTAATTTCCTGGGTCAAAATGGGAGTGTCTTTTGTTGTAATGAGCTGACTTGGAGTGGGCTCCTTGGGGGCTCCTGGATGGGGGCTGGTCACCAAAATGACCAAGCCGCCATGAGAAGCTTGGAATTTTCAGCCCCGCCTTCCATTCTCTTTCGAAGGGACAAGGGCTTAAAACGGAGCTAATGGCCGATCGTGCCTATGCGATGAAGCCTCCATAAAATCCCCAAAGTACAGGGTTCAGAGAGCTTAGGGGTTGGTGGACACGGGGGTGCTGGGAGAGGGGTGCACTCGGAGTCAGGGCAGCGCCACGCCCCTTCCCACACACCTCGCCCTCTGCATCTCTTCCATCTCGATGCTCATCTGTATCCTTGATCATAGCCTTTTATCATAAACTGGCAAACGTGTTTCCCTGAGTTCTACGAGCTGCTCTAGGAAATTAACTGAACCCAAGGAGAGGGTCACTGGAACCCCCAATCTATAGCCAGTTGCTTAGAAGCACAGGCGATGACCTGGGCTTCTGAGTGGCATCTGGGGATGTGAGGGGGGGGAGCGCAGCATCAGGGCACTCTTATGGGGCTGAGCCCTTAACCTTTGGGATCTGATGATATCTCCAGGAAGAGAGTGTCAGAACTGACTTAAACCCAGCTGGCGTTGCAGGAAACAGCTTGGTGTAGAGTAAAACCTCCACGTTTGGTGACCAGAAGGGTCAGAAGTGAAGTGGGCTCCATGAATAGTAAAGTAGGCACACAGGAAGAAACACAGAGTAGGGAAGAACTGTGTAGGTTTTCCCTACACAGGAAGAGAAAACTGAATTGATTTTCCTTTTCGACCCTCCAAAGGTGACTGTGACCACTGAATCAGATACAAAAGGATTACTCTCCGAAAGACACTGAAGACCCCATCTCCCTAACCGGAAACACTAATAGGATTTTTTTTAAAGCATAGTAAAGACATTTTTAAGGGGCCTGGTTATTTCAGTCTAGACCTCGGGCAGTTGTATTTTGCTGCGTTTATTCACCAGCACCGCATACTCACGAGCTCAATTCTGCCAGTTCATTATGGGAGGCCAGGTCCTTATGAATTCAAATTCACACTGAACCAATCAGATCTCTTTGCTAATTTATCAGAGTCACACCCCTAAGCAGCTGGACCCCCGGACAGAGCTGAGGGAAAAGTGACCACTTCACTCTCGCTGCTGTTGCCTCCGCACTCCCCAGAGACCTCTGAGCCCTCTCTCTGTATCCTGACCACACCGCCTTCTCCTCCCACCAATAAACTCTAAGAGGTTACAATCCCTAATGCCGTCTGCTCACAGCAGAGCCTGTGGCTTGATACTTCTCAGTGGCTTGTCTGGTGCAAGGTGCCAGGTCCTGTCTTTCTAGGTCGAGGAACCACCTTATTTTTGTCCTGGAGCCTTGTTTACCTAGTTAAAAACACTTTAAGGACTTAATTTTAATTAAGGAATTGAAACGTGGACTAGAAGATGCTCCGTATCTTTTTACAAGGAGACTGCCACTTGGGTAGACCAAACTATTAAAGAAAATACACTTGGGACAAAATAAATAAATGGATAAAGTGTTCTTCGCTGATAGACTAGCAGCTCCAGGATAAATAAATGGCTCTGCCCAGCCTCCATCCTCATTAGCGAGTTCCTACAGGGCTGTTCCGAGAGCCCATCGGGGAAGTCTCCCTTAGGAAGAACTTGTAACAGGAAGAGTGAGCACCACGCATGCTCACGTGAACAGTCTGCAAAGTAAAACATTTTACCGCAAAGTACTGATGCCATCCTCATGACCAAGAAGCAGTGACTAACAACTAGAGCTGCACTGTCTAGTACGGCAGCCACTGGCCATATGTGATTATTTAAATTTCTTTTTCCTCACCACATATTTCACACTTTTTATTACAGAAACGTTCAAGCATCTGTAAAGTGGACAGAATGGATTCATGAATGCTCACATGGCCCCTCACCAGCTTCAGCAATTATCAACTCATGGCTTCGTGACTCACCTATATCCTCACCATTTTCCCTCTGTTCCCACACTGTTTTTCGTTGTTGTTGTTTGGGTTTTTTGCAGCTTTATTAAGGCATATTCTACATATCACAAAATTTACCAGTTTCAATTGTACAATTCAGTGATTTCTAGTAATTTTACCAAGCGATGAAACCATCACCATAAATCAGTTTTAGAACATTTCATCACCTCAGTAAGGTCCCTCAGATCCTTTTACAGGTAATGCCCATTCCCACCTCCAGCCCCAGGCAACCACTACTGAATTTAAATAAAACAGAATTTAAAATTCAGTTCCTTGGTCTCTCCAGCCACATTTCAAGTGCTTACTGGCCACATGGGGCTAGTGACTACTGTATTGGGTACAGCAGATAGTGTTCCCCCATCACAGAACCTTCCAGTGAACAGTGCTGAACTATAATGTACATCATTAGAAAGAAAGAGACAACCTCTGAAAAAAGGAGAAAAATTCAATAGGGTATGTGATACAATGGAAGAACAGGCAAAACAGGTAGCTCCTCAGGCACAGGTTGTCCAGTGGAGGAAAAATAAAGCATAACAAGCAAAGAAAGAGAGGAATGGACTTTGCACCTAACAGCCAAAGAAAACAAGATGCAACAAACAAAAAACACGACAAAAAAAACATGAGACCAGAATTTTAAAAGGCAGGGTCAGGGCCAGGGAAACGCAAAAGTAATCCTTTCCTCTAGCTCCTAGTCAGGCTTTAAAAGGGGAGTCAGGACAAATAACTTGACACTTCCTTCCCGATTAGATGCAGATGGTTAGCCCATCCCCCAGCCCACTGAAATTCTGCACAAAACCACAATATTTTCCTCATGATGCCTCATGCTGCTCAACTTCAAGTAAGAGGAAGAAGGCCCAGACAGACATCTATGAACACTTTCAGTTCAGGCTCTACGAGTTAGTCACAGCCACTCTTAGCAAAGTCTCTGAAGCTGTTTACCATGTCCCAAGTCAATGAGTATTGTGTACTCCATCAGACACCCTCAAAAATCGTTCCTCTAAAAAAACAAAAATCGTTCCTCTATTTACCTAACAAGTATTTATTATGTACCAGCTACCCTGAACAGGCACTGGAGACAGAACCGGTAACCAGAAAGGCAAGGAAGGGCCCTACCCACAGGACGCTTACATATGGCAAATTAAATATTTTTTTGCGAAGGTTTATTAAAACGTGCAAATTGTGAAGCAGTGTAGGGTTAATATGAATGACAAACCTGTAAATTAAATGAAGTTTTTAATTGAAAGCCTGAGCCCACCAGATCCTGCAAACTAGGACTCCAGTGCAAGCCATTATATTAAGTAATTAATTTTCCACACAGCCCAAACCAACACATGATCATCTTTGACAACAAACAGTCCAGAGGAGCAGATTTAGATGGACCAGGTTTCACTCTTAATACACACAACCAAGTTTCAAGGTACTTCGTAATCTGCCGTTCCATCCCTAGAATGGAAAGCTTTTCTGAGCTCTCATTATAATTAAACATAGCCTCTTTCTTTCCTAACCACATAAAAAAAGCTCCAAAAGATACGTACCTTATTGTTCTCGTGATCGCCACTCACAGCTATGGGATACATAACGTACTTTCCTCCCTGGTCCTCATTTGGGGCACATTCTGCTAGACCATCTGGATCGTGTTCTGCTCCAAAATTGTGCCCCAATTCATGAGTTGTAACGAGGTCAGCTTCCTGAAGGATCATGCAGAGCAAAGATTATTTCCTAATAGCCAACCATCAAGTGCTCTGGCCAGCTGGGCCCTGCTGTCTTAGATGTTGGACTATGACTTCTTCTATCAATTACAGAAATTAAACAGAATTCATGGGATTTTATTTAATATTGCAAGTAGTATTATAAGGATGAATTTAAATCAGTGTAAGAAAACATAACTTAAAAGATACACTGGAACACTCTTACTGAGGCACCAAACATTGGCCATTCCAAACACCGCCTGGCACCAGTAAACCCAATAGCTAACAGTCAATCACCCAACCTCCCGCCCCTCACCCCAATCACACTCCTGTTAAGATCTAACTATTGCGGGGGAGGGGGTGGGTGAAAATAAGACAACTGAAGAACAACAAAACAATGTTCCTTATCCCAGTGACTGAATTCATGGCCAATGACAATCTTAATGACCTAGAGGATTTTGTTTATCAGAATCCAGTTAAAGGGCTGCACTGAACCGATGAGATCACCAGAGGATTTCTACCTGAATGTAACAATGAATTTGGCCAGTAAAGCTAAAAATGTTCCCGTATTTAACTGCAAAAAATAACAAATTTATTTACTGATTTTTTTCCTAAGGGGGGGGAAAAATCACTCCATAGAATCTGAAAAAATTTGTATGTATTTTGCAAGACATGGGAATTTTTTTTTAAGACAGAGTCCCAATTCTGAAACCAGTGTGTTGAAGATTACCAAGTGTTTATATTAAAATGGTAGTAAAGAAAACTTGGCATTTTAGCAAAAAAGTACTCAAATCCTAAAGGTGCAATATGGAGAAGTGATTCCAAACTGTGCTTTGGAAAAATTCATTAGTGGATTCTCTAACAGACTGACACTTTAAAAACATCGAAGCAATTTATTTTTTGTTCTGTGTGTCTTATAATAGAAAAATTCTGGAAGACCAAGGAAAACATGTCATGAAATCAAACCATTGATGATGCTGTGATACCAAAAAGGTAAAGGAGTACCATAAGAAACAATTCTGGAAATTAAAAAGTTTCCAAAAACTGCTTAGTATATTTTTCTTCTCTCATCCCATTTCACTTTTTTTAAATCAACCAAAGTCCATAATTTATATTAGGGTTCACTCTGTGTTGCACTTTCTATGGGTTTTGACAAACACATAATGTCTTATATCCATCATTAAAGTATACAGAGTAGTTTCAACACCTGAAAAAATCCTCTGTGCTCCACCTATGCATCCCTCCCCACCTGGCGAAGCAACCACTGGCAACCACTGATCCCTTTCCTGCCTCCGTGGTTTTGCCTTTTGCGGAATATCATATAGATGGAATCAAACAGATTGGCTTCTTTTACTTCGTAATATACATTTACAGTTCCTCCATGTCTTTTTATGGCTTGATAGCTCTTTTTCTTTCTTTTTTTTTTTTTAAAGTGCTGAATAGTATTGCATTGTCTGGATGTAACAGTTCGTTTATCCATTCACCTACTGAAAGGCATCTTGGCTGCTTCCAAGTCTTGGCAGTTACTAATAAAGCCGTTATAAACATCCGTGTGCAGGTTTTTGTGAGGGCTCCTTTGAGTAAACACTAAGGAATATGGTTGCTGGATCCTATGGTAATACCAGAATAAGTTCAGTTTTATGAGAAACTGCCCAACCACCTTCCTAAGTGACTGCACCATTTTGCATTTCCACAATCAAGTGTGAGAATTCACGTCGCTCCACATCCTCGCTAGCATTTGGTGTTACCAGTATTTTGGATTTTAGCCATTCTAATAGTTGTATAATGGTATCTGCTTGTTGTTTTTTTGTTTGTTTGCTTTTGTTTTTGTTTCTTGCGGTACGCGGGCCTCTCACTGTTGTGGCCTCTCCCGTTGCAGAGCACAGGCTCCGGACGCACAGGCTCAGTGGCCATGGCTCACGGGCCCAGCCGCTCCACGGCATGTGGGATCTTCCCAGACCGGGGCACGAACCCGTGTCCCCTGCATCGGCAGGCGGACTCTCAACCACTGCGCCATCAGGGAAGCCCTGCTTGTTGTTTTGATTTGCAATTCCCTAACAGCATATAATGTTGAGCATCTTTTCATATGCTTATCTGTCATCTGTATATCTTCTTTGGTGAGGTGAGGTGTGTATTAAGATCTCTGGCCAATTTTTAAGTGGGGTTGTTCGGTTCTTTATTGTTGAGTTTTTAGTATATTCCTTATATATTTTGGATAGCAGTCCTTTAACAGGAGCTGTAGATGAAGGGCGCCAGAAGGGATGTCTTTAGGGAGAACAATAATCCCGACTTGTCTTAAAAGAAATTTGACAGCTAACAATTATTTTCTTCTTTATACTTTTTATTTTCATATTTCCCACTAAAAGCATACATCTTTTTAGGCAGAAACAAAAAACAGTATGTATAGCTTTTAAAAAAGATACCTAAATAAATATGTAATAGCTCAGGTCCTACTACAATAAAGTCAAAATCTACACTTTAAAAAATTAAAGAACATACCTTTGTAAGGATGGTTTTACCATAATTTTTTGTGCTGGTCAAACCACTATTCAAATAGATATTTTTCTTTCCAGTTGGACTATAATAAGCTACAGGAAAAAGGAAACAGAAACAAACTGCTTGTTCAATACAGCATTATAATATAATCCAATCACCTTGCTATCCTCACATATTCATACAACAAATGGAAAACTTACCCTTTGGGCAAACACCTCCATGACTGTTTGCTCTGGGAGAACCAACATAAGCTAATCCAAGAGTTCCCATATCAAAATCTTGGTAGGTGAAAAGATGTGCTAGGCAGACTTTAGATGCTTCTTCAGCTATATCAAAGCTAAATTGCTTTTAAAAAAACAAAGTACTCTTAATTAGATTAACAGTTACATCAGACTAAAAGATATATCAACTTAATATTCCAGAATACTACCATACTTTATGATTGCAATTTTTTTTACATTTTTTTAATTGAAGTGTAGTTGATAGACAGTATCATATAAGTTACAGATATAGTAATTCACAATTTTTAAAGCTTATACTCCATTTATAGTTATTATAGAATATTGACTATATTTCCCATGTTGTACAATATATCCTTGTAGCTTATCTTACACATAACAGTTTGCACCTCTTATCCCCTACCCCTATTTGCCCCTCCCACCCCCCCCAACTGGTAACCACTAATTTGTTCTGTGAGTCTGTTTCTTTTCTGCCACATTCACTAGTTTGTTGCATTTTTTATTTATTTGTTTGTTTGTTTGTTTCTTGGCCGCACTGGGCGGCACGTGGGACGTTAGTTCCCCGATCAGGGATGGAACCCGTGCCCCCTGCAGTGGGAGCGCCAAGTCCTAACCACTGGATCGCCAGGCAAGTCCCTTGTTGTACTTTTTAGATTCCATATATAAGTGATATCATATAGTATTTGTCTTTCTCTGACTTATTTCACTTAACATAACACCCTCCAAGTCCATCCATGTTGTTGCAGATGGCGAAGTGTCATTCTTTTTTATGGCTGAGTAGTATTCCTGTGTGTGTGTGTGTGTGTGTGTGTGTGTGTGTGTGTGTGTGTGTGTGTCTATATATATACGCCACATCTTCTTTATCCATTCATCTACTGATGGACACTCAGGCTGCTTCCACATCTTGGTAACTGTAAAAAATGCTATGAACATTGAGATGCCTGTATCTTTTCAAATTAGCATTTGTTTCTTTGGTCGACTGCAGTTTTTCACCAGCAATCACAAAATTGTGCGGTATAGTGCTCCTTACCTATGGTTCTCACTCATCTACACAGATGAGAAGCAGACTGTCATGGGGAGGGTGCAAAAGGGAAAGAGCCTGGAGCTTTTTATAGCATTTCGGAACTAGGAGGGTTGATGTGAACACATGCAGTTCAGCACCGGGGACACTCCAATTCTGCAAGGTGGAGGGCTTTGATACTTCTTCCAGAGGATCTCAGCACCTCATACCAAAACAAATCCCTCTAAAGGACTTCAAGGATTCTATTGGTTTTGTAGGGGTTTTAAAGTTTGCTTTGGTTTTACAATGTATAGGAGTTATAAACTTATAGGAAAACATATATACCTAGTTTTATGTTACTAAAATTAAGATAAAAATTCATTCAAGTCAACACTGGTGCTTTGGGTTTTTTTTTTCTTAAAAGGGGTCCACATATTACTTTATTTTTTTCATTTTTTAATTTTTTGGCCACACCACACGGCCTGCAGGACGCCAGTTCCAGACCAGGGACTGAACGCAGGTCCCTGCAGTGAAAGCACCAAGTCCGAACCACTGGACCGCCAGGGAATTCCCCAGAACGGGTCCACATGTTACTTTAAAAACCTCTACCATAACAGTCAGAGACTCCAACTTAAAAAGACTGATTTTTTTAATGCTTAAAATGAGTGGTCGGAAAGCCCCGTATAAGGAATGAGGTGTTCCCGGGAGCTGTCTCCCTAGCCACATAGGGATTTTGATAGTTCCATGATAATAGGCTTAGGCTCTGGGACACTCTCAGGAGCCTTAGGGAAGAGAACTGGAGAGGAGCATCTGCAGAGGCAAGTCATTCCCTTTTGCTCCTCCCCCGGTGTGAGTTGTCTGGAGGCCCACAGAAAAGCAGAGGTGGGATCGTTCAGCTGTCCTAGCTGTCTGGAGATCTGGCCACTTGCTTTTGGCTTTGTCATCACTAGTTGTGTAACTGAACGTAGACAAGTCATTTAACCTTGCTGTTAATGGGCTGAATTGTGTCCGCCTCCAAAATTCATAGGTCGAAGTCCTAAGTCCTAGCAGCTCACAATGTGACTGTATCTGGAGACAGAGCCTTCCTTTAAAGAGGTGATGGAGGTAAAATGAGGTCATGCAGGTAGGCCGAACCCAAAATGTCTGGTGCCCTTACACACACAAAGGGAAGACCATGTGAGGACACAGAGAGAAGACGGCCACCTACAAGCCAAGCAGACAGAACTCAGAAGAAGCTAACCTTGCCAACACCTTGACCTCAGACTTCCAGCCTCCAGAACCGTGAGAAGATAAACTTCTATTGTTTAAGCTGCCCACTCTGTGGGGCTTTATTACTGGCAGCCCTAACAGACCAGCACACTTGGCTGAGTCTCCTTAGAAGAGTAATGGTGCTATCTCAGACCCACATTAGATAAGGTGTGTCAGAGTATTACACAGATACAGCACTCTATGGATCTCAACCTGATAATATCCTTTAATTCCATTCAAGCTTTGAAAACTTGATTTCGCTTTGGCCTTGTTGAGACTAACCAGAGAACCCAGATAAGCCACACTGCCTGGACCAACCCTAGAACCTATCAGATAAATAAAGATGTTGTTTTAAGCCGCCAAATGTGCAGTGATTTGTTACAGCAGCCATAGGAAACTAACACATTAACAACACAGCAAAAGATAAACACTATCACTTCACAGGTGGTCATTTTACAACAAAGCAATACACAGACAGAAACTGAGATCATGTGACAAAAAGGATAAATCATATCTTGTCAAGGCAAGAATCCATATGACATAGAATGTTTATGTTATCTTTAAATTTGTTACCAGAATAAAAACACAAAAATTTTAAATTTCCATAGAGAACTTTCAGATCTCCAAGTTATACTTCTACCATCTAATACATTTTCATACCATTTGGTAATTACTGACCTAAAAGATCTACTGATAAGCTTCAAAGAGACCTGAACTAACAAAATGGTGTGTAAAAAATCTGTAAGTTGGGTATCCATCTATTTTCTAAAGGCCTATTACTTCACTAGATTCGCAGAGATATTACGGTTAAGAAGCATTGCTTTGTAGCATTTCTTGCTTTCAGTTCTGCCCACCTTGCTGTCTGCCCTGCTACAGGGGATAAGGTCACTGTTGGATCAGCTGGGGTGGGCTGCCCCTGGTTTTCAGTCACCTTTCCTAAGATGCCCCTTCATTAACACAGACATGACCCACGTTTTTAGGAATCAGAAAATGGTGTTAAATAGTATCACTTTCAGGGTTCCACGACCTACCTCTAGCAGCATCTTCACGTCCCAAGCATCCTTTTCTTCATTTGGGTAACTTTTTGCCATATTGAAGTGCTTTTCACCAGGTCTTACCTCTTGTGGAGACTTGAGAATGCGAATCTATACTTAAAGAGATAAAATACTTAGAACACTTCAGAAAAAAGTCACAAGACTGAAATAATACGTCATTGTTTCAGCTATTCAAAAAAAGACCATCTACCATTCTTTAAAAAAAAAAAGTTTTAGAGTCAAAATTCCATAGAATTCTTCAGCTCTAATATCTAATGTTTAATTTAAAAACAAACTGAGAAGCAAATGGTATGGAAAACACATATGTCAAAGAATGACTTATACATTTATAAATGTACTCCTAAAATTTTATTTCCTCTATATAGTTGGAAAAAATGAAAACCTAGGTTCCATGAGCCTAAAATAATTTATTCCAACTACAGTCATTGATTCAGAGATACAGAACAATAAGATGTGCAGACCGCACACCACAGGAATAAGAGTACAAAAAATAAGGGCTTTTCCTAACACATACAGTACAAATTCATATTAATCCTAATTTTTTAAAAAAGGAACAAAGGTTTCTCTCCAAAGGAGATGAAACGTATAGGTTGGAAAATCTGGCAAAGGAACAGAGCCATGCTCAGCTCATTGTGTCCGGCATCTCTTCCAGATCTGCCTGCCTACAGAGGGGATACTGGGGTCTGCTCTGCCACCACGTGGTAAGCTCACTGGGGCGGCTCTGCAGCTTTGGCGGTGGGTGATCAAGATCAATTCTGCGATGAACCAGGTGAGGGCCCACTGTGACAGCATATCTAAACCACAGCCTCCAACCCACCTATCATCTTTAAAGAAACGGGTTTTTTAATCTCCTATCACACCTAATTTTTTCAATTGTTTCCAAATTTTAAAGCAAAAAGGAGCTTTATTTATTGGTCTTCTAAAACTCAAACATGATGCAGCTATTTTAAACAAGTGAGACAACTTTATTGTACCACAATGGAATAATCACCAACATATTCATGAAATGAAAAAGCAAGGTGCAAGAGTACAACATACCACGAATATGTCAAATACACACATATACAAACACATGCTATGCACGCATAAAATATCTCTGGAAAGATATGGATGAAACTAGTGACACGGATGTCTCTGGGGAAAGGAACTGGTTTGACAATGGGTAGAGGTTGAGGAGACTTACTTTTCACTGGCTTTTGTACCGTGTATATATTACCTATTCAAATAATAACTTAAAAAAGAAAATGCAAAACAGTAAAAGAATGGAAAAGGGGAAAATAATTCTCTTAGTTTTCTACAAGTACTATAAAAGTTTAGCATTTATAAGTATGATTTCAAATGCTTTTTTTCTTTTTATTCTCTAAATTCTAACCTACAGAACCTATAAGAATATGTCTAGTTTAGTACAAAGAGCCTGGAAAAAATAGAGACAATAATTTCCTTAATTTACATGTCAGAATGTCTGTCCAAAGCAATACCCAATTTCAGAAGTCTTGTTAATCAGTCTTATCAATTTGGAACAATTTTTACTATGTGATATAATTAGGATGACATTAATACATCATTGCTGGACATACTCTATTGACAGATAAGAACTCAGGAGATTTTTGGGAAAAGAGATCTAATGGTTCTGTATGTATAAACGCCTTGCAAATGTACATAGTATTTTTAAGTAAATTTTCTAAGCATTCAACAATACGTGCTAGAATTCTAACTAAAGACATTAAGCATAATCATAGAAAACTAAAGCAAGGCAGGGGATAAAAAGGCTATGAATTCAGAAAAAAGAGAGATCATAGCAGCATAAGGCGGCTTTCTGCCTAAAATAAGCCTAAGAAAAGAATATTTCATAATCTATAAATAATATCAAAACACTGTTAAGTTTATCAGATAAAAATCACTGGCATTTCAGAATATTTATTTATGAGTAAAGTAGAAGATAAGTTTCTGGGTTGTGAAAACAAGTGACAAATATTTACAACACATAACTTAGCTGAGTATTATAACCCACATCCATTGATAAATACCTGCTCTATCTGTATTCCATAACCTTTAAAACCTGCATTGTCCCATGAAGTGTTCCGATAGATGTCATCAACTCTGTCAATTAGCTCTATCTGTGTGTATAAAAGGGCGAGAGAAAGACATTATGTATATCTTTACCACTCTTTGCAATGTAATATAAGTTCTGTAGGGGTAAAAAAAAAAAATCAGTTCAGATAAAATACCATTGTAAAAGTTTCACCAATTACAAAAACTTGCATTAAGATGTTACGCTTTACGTTGACAGCGCTAATAAAGAAATTATTCCTAGCCTCAAACTTAAAATGTTGGTACCAGAATAGAGCAGTGGTACAGTTCATCCCAAATTTCAGGTAATCAACTGCACAGGGAACCAAAATATCAAGTAACAAGTTTTTTAAAAACTGCCATTCCAGTCAACTACAGAAATGAAAGTTAAAAGTCAATCAATTTACCTAAAATATTCCTAAAAATAAGTACTCTGTTCATTCTATCTCTTGCCACGTACCTCAGAAAAACATCTTCTTCAGAAAGAGGTAAGGAACAGTGACAGATACTGCTAACCCTACACCAGACCCTCCCTGGGCAAAGTTCAGCACCGAGGACCAGGTAGAAACAGAGAGAGAGGAATGAGGTCTCACCACACCTCCTTTCTCCTGTCCTCTGATTTGGGAAGGGGGAAGGTGGGTAGAGCTACTGAGGGAGGAGCCACGGTACAATAGCCAAGGACAATTCAAACTATTGCATATATAGGAACAGAATACTCATTACCAATCTGCTCCTCAAAGAGAAGGTTTTATTGTTCAAAAACTGGGTAAATGAGGTTTGCTCTGGCAGCTGTGAAGCACATTATACGTCTAAGAAATTGTTCTTTGCTTACAGTAACTGTAAACCAAGAAATGCAATTTTTAACACCAGACCTCTCATTATATTCATATTCTTGGTGTAATGAACAAAGAAGCAAACTAAGAGCCCCTAATACAAAACCCATACTAAGAAAGCATCTTTTCAAGAAGGACTCTCTTACTTAGGAACAAGAACTATAGTGACTTCACACACTACTCCTACTACCCTCATAATAAATTCACTTGACATGGAAGGGAAGGGAAAGAAGGGTGAGGAAGGGCACAAAAAAACACAGAATGGGAATAGCAAGGCAAGGAGAAAGACGTCTTTGCTGCACCGGGCTCTGCACTACGAATGAATAGCTGCATTCTCTTATTCCCTCAACATCATTTCTGTCAGTGCCAAGCTATCACGAGGAATGAGGTCATACTGCCAAAAAATTGTCAATGAAATATGATTCCCTTGACTTTTAAAATTACAATAGTAAATGCTTAAAAATCCAGCATCAATACTTCTGTAATCCTGCCTGCAAATCTTTGCCCTATAGTTATGACCACAAAAGCCCCATCTATTTCATCCAGTTATAGTCCAACAATTAGCTATTTTATACCAGTACAACATAAACCAAATTGACCAACTCCTCTGATATATACATATAAGCAAAGATAATACACACAAGTTCATACAAATATCAATACTTTTTTCCCCCACTCTGGAGCATACATCCATACGTGTCACCAACAGGATCACTGCCATTATAGCAGAGATGTTTTCACAGAGTTCACTTCTATAAAGGAAGGCCTACGTTATGAACTTTCCCTAAACATAATATGCATAAAAATTCTGATGTGCAGAAAATCTTAGTTGAAAGGCAAAATGGGGTTTCAAAAATTTGAAACTAGAATCTCTATACAATAATGTAAGAACCTCAGGTGACAGCCCTCAAATATTCTAGGGAATGACAGAGCATCTGAAACAGATCTCATTTCACTACGTTCAAATTATAGCAGTCTTCTCTTGAATGGAATTTGCCTACCTACGTGAGCTTTTTTGTCCATTACCTCATCCAGTATCAAACACTTACCAAGTAGTTTGTAGTTGTACTCTCTTCCCCTCTGCCCATGTATCTGTAAAAGCGATGATCTGCTACCACCAATAATTTACACGTGTTCTTCAGGGGATTAGGGTCAGCTCTTCTCTTCACCCGATGAACAAGCTCTAATATGAATTTGGATGCACTATTAAATCAAAATTCATCAAAACAAGGAGTGTTTTATAGTAACATTTTAAATCTACTGTATTTTTGAAACAAATATTATTTGAGCTCAGTATCCTTAACGGTATCTTGAACAGGAAAACACTTTGGAGAAAGACAAAAAGTGAAAAGTAATATAAGGTTTTCAAATTGTAGAATTCAAAACCAAGGAAAAGTGCAAAAGTACTTAACAGAATAAAACAATCACCTATCTATTGCTGGGCTATGAAGGTGTCATTTTCTTCTAGAAGAAGTCTACAAATTAAAAATTACAGTAAAAATATCCAGATAATCAAACATTAAAAAATTAGTGGGGATTCCCTGGCAGTCCAGTGGTTAGGACTCCACACTTTCACTGCTGAGGGTGCAGGTTCAATCCCTCGTCGGGGAACTGAGATCCCACAAGCCATGGAGGGCAGCCAAAAAAAAAAAAAAAAATTTGAAAAATTATTTTGTGTCAACAGGTCATTTTTTCTTATCAAATAATCACACTGTTTAAGAATTTAGTTATATACTAAAATGCTAGTAATATTTTTCTAAAGTTTTCAAAAATGAGGACAGAATATTTCTCCAAGATGGGTAGATGGTCTTTAAATGACTCTAAATTCATCTGTCCCAAGACTGATAATTTTCTTCTTTCTGAACAGGACAGACCTCTCTTGCTACGAACTAATTTCTTATAAACATATCTGAAGATTGTTTTTTCACAGTACTATTCTGTCATTTCTAAATACCTACAAATGAAAATATTTTCCCTCAGATTATTCAATTTCCCCTTTCCCCAATCTTTTTAAAAGTCCAATCTTTATTGCCATCATTATTTTCTAGTGTTTTCAATTCTTACAGAAAAAACATCAAGAAATTTCTGAACAAAACTATTTTCAAGCCAAATACTATAATTACTTGATAATCGTGTTCCTTTTTATCAATTAACAACCACCCACCGAAGACAACTGTTATGCTTGCTTTTTATTTGAAATATATTTTTCTTAGTCTTACCATCAGGTGGCTCTCTGCCTACCAGCCCTTTTGGAAGCAACTCTTCATTATCCGCCTTTATATAACCACACACTTTTGGAGACTGCAAACGTGAAACATTCTTGATATCTTCAGATTTATAAACTAACACTCTTTTGTCTTTAGTATCATTAATTAGTCTCCAAAGTGGCTAAAATAGAAAACAAATATAACTGAGATGGAAAATATAAAAATTCCTAAATATTCAAGCCTTACAACATCCCTTCCCTATTTTTAGATAACATTCATTCCCAGGTTAAGTAAACTGACTAGTCAAAACAAAGTTCTTCTCTGTAAGGACAATGGTCTCATCAGAACCAGACAGCCCATACAGAAAAGATTCTGCGTATGTATATGTGTGTGTGTATGTATCTCCATATCCGTCACAGAAATGAAAATCAAAACCTCAGGGAGACCACTTCATACCCACTAGGATGGCTGTAATCAAAAAGACATGTAACAACAAGTACTGGCATGGATGTGGAGAAACCCTCATCTACTGCTGGTGAGAATGGAATACGGAATATAAAATGCAGTAACTGTAAAATGGTGAGAATGTAAAGGGCAGCCACTATGGAAAACAGTCTGGCAGTTCCTCAAAAGGTTAAAAACAGAATTACCATATGACCCAACAATTCCATTCCTAGTATATTATATACCCAAGATCAATGAAAATATATGCTCACATAAAAACCTGTTCACAAATGTTCATAGCAGCATTATTCATAACATAAGTAGAAATAACACTAATCTCCAACTGATGAATGAATAAGCAAAATGTGGTATATCCAAACAATGGAATATTATTTGGCAATAAAAAGAAATGGTGTACTTGACACATGCTATAACATGAATGAACACTGAAAACATTCGAAATGAAAGTAGCCAGACACAAAAGACCACATGTTGTGTGACTGCATTTTTATGTAAATGACCAAGCAAATCTAAAGAAACAAAAAAGACAAATCTAAAGAGACAGAGAGTAGATTAGTGGTTTCCTAGAGCTGGGAGGGTTGGGGCGAGGGGGAAGAGGGCTTCTAAGTAATAAACCACTTTTTCAATTTAAAAATTATTAATCTCATGCAAAAGTACTTCAATAAACCTGATGAGTTTACTTTTAAGTGAACATCTCACAGGGAAATGTTAATTATGGTCATTTTTGTACTTAGTGAAACCGAGAGATACGGATGGAAAGAGAATTCCTAATTGTCCCAAAGGGTATTTGGAAAAGTGAGGAATCTGAGCAAAATTAACTTGGATCCTAAATGCACCCATTTTGGATTAAGAATTAATAGATGATCCTAAGGAAATAAGCAAACCTGTGCACTGTGGCAGAAACAACGCTGTGCATTCCCCACACGGTTTTATCTTTCTGAGCACAAGAGATTATCTTCCCCAGCCTCCTTTGTAGGCAGGTCAGAGACAAGAGTTTCTGGAACGTGGGTGGAAGTGATGTAGGCCACTTGCAAGCCTGGCCATAAAAATCCCCTGTGGGATCCTCCAGCTGTTTCCCTTCTGCGGCAACCTCAGAGAATATGTGTCCATGTTCCAGAGTATTCTCATTTTCCTAGAGACGCAGAAACACTTCAACCCACAGATCTGTAGCAGACGTTTTGTTTTCTGGACTAGTATCTGACATACAGCCATGTGTCTCACACAAATGTGGCCAGTTTGCTCTTGGTTTCTACTGCTAGGATTTCAATGGAAGAATGGCCAGAGCCTGAGTTTCCTACAGTTTCCTCTTTTAACTTCTCAAGACTATGAACTATCACCTTTTATAGATCTTGCATTTCCAGAGCATCTAGGAAAGAAGATTTCATCTTCATCTTTGAGAAGGATTATTAGAGAAAGAATAAAGAAAAAATGAGGCAGTTCCTCTTCCCATTATCCATCTCACATGTGACTTTCAATTACTGTACTTAAAAATACAGAGTGCATCCTATGACAGCATCTTAGATATATAAAATATATGTATATTTTTTAATCATCTATTTGTCTGGTTTAAAACAAAATGTAAATACAAGGAGAAGAGAAGTTCAGTATAAAGACCCTTTTCTTCTTAAAACAACTGCATAATGGCTTTCTAAACATCAGATACATGCTCCTGATAAAAATATTCACATGTAGACTTACCTCTACATTATATTCCACCCCATCTGTGTTGATTCTTATTGTGATATCATCATCTCCTATGTGGGCTAGAACCCTAGAGTCAGGCTCACCTTAAGAGAAAAAAAAAGTCATTATTAAAAAATATTTAAATCAAAAAATAAACTATGCACTATCAATAAAAATCAAGCAAGCCCTTCTACAGAGTGGAATGTGCCCAGGCACTGTGGAGATGTAAAAAACACAGGCCCAGAAAGCAGCTGGGTTTTCTCACTCTTAAGGAGGAGCCACAACTCTAGTCATTTGAAATCGGCCTCTTTCCCTGAAGCCTCTTATGAGAATTATCTAGCGTGTTACAGAACAAAACAAACAAGGGTACATTTTCTTCTGGAATAACTTTACCTACTTTGGGGTAAGAAAGAGGAGGCAGAAAGCATGATTCAGAATATACAGGTCTTGAACTGTACTACTTGGGTATTTTAGTGCCATTTTTTTCATATTGCAGAAAATTTTCCAGAAGTAAACTGCAATTGCTTGTTTAATATATTTTCTTAAATAAATACATGACAGGATCACAGAGTCAATTATTTTATCTCCTATCTTCCTTGTTTACAATCTCATAAGGGAAGTCGACAATCCCTCCCTGAAGACAAAAGGTTAAATTCGTATGACTTAAGAGGAAATCTGTTGTAATCATGAAAATAGCCAGTTAGTGCGACACGCTGGATAATACCCATTTCCTCCTGTTTTAATGTTTCTGCTTCCAGATTTACAAAGCTCAAATAGAACAAACAATAACACTTCTTTGACACCCCTTTTTCCTCCCCTCAACAAAGAATATACAATCTAGTTCAATCTGGACACCTAACCCCCAAGCACAAAGGCAAACAAATGAGCACCTACTAACCAACCACATGTCCACTGAAGAAGTCCTGCCATTTGACGGGGTACTCGCTTTCATCTTTCCCATCTACCACCACGACTTTGAAATTTTGGGAAAAGCGTTCAGTACTTGATGTCAGGTATAATTTAAAATGCCTAAAGAAAGAATGCATCTGAACTTTAAGCACATAAAACAGAGGCCTAATTTTCATTTAATTAAACTTACTTAAGAAAAAACTTGACATGAGTTTACATTAACGAAGTACTATGCAAGTTATAACTACTGCTTTACTTAGTTATAAGGTACTTAGAGTGTTGTTATCTCCAGTAAAGACAAAACAGACTAGTTTCTTTAGTTGTAAGAACTTGGCAGCCCAAAAGGAACTAAAAGTGGGGGGGAAAAAGATCCAAAGAGCTTATGTATTCATCTTTTCTGGAGACTCGGAAAAATAAAGAAACACAACTGGATAGTTTAAGCTGGAGTTCTGCTTATCTTAAAAATTTAGGGAAGACTGATATTACCGGATACTTTATTGAACACCTACTCAGTGCTAACTATTCTGTACGCTGTCTCCACCTCACACAGTAAAAACTGAGATTAATCAACATGCTCAAGTTTCCACAGCTGATAAACAGAGGAACTGAACACTGAACCCGGCTTTTACTTCAAACGCCTGCACTCCACTGCCTCCAGCAACCAGCTGCTCTTACTGCTGCACAAAATTAATAAATATGCTACTTTCCATGTTTAAAAGCAGCCATGCTTCTTTTCTCCTTCTAAAGAGAACTTACCTTGAAAAAAGTCATCCACGATTACCATGAGGAAAATAAGTATCAGGTATCCAACAAAGATATCAAAATACACACTCCAGTTCTTTCGTTGGTTTAAATACTCTTTTTTTTTTTTTTTTTTTTTTTTGCGGTACGCGGGCTTCTCACTGTTGTGGCTTCTCCCTTTGCGGAGCACAGGCTCCAGACGCGCAGGCTCAGCGGCCATGGTTCACGGGCCCAGCCACTCCGCGGCATGTGGGATCCTCCCGGATCGGGGCACGAACCCGTGTCCCCTGCATCGGCAGGCGGACTCTCAACCACTGCGCCACCAGGGAAGCCCTAAATACTCTCTTGTACAAGTTTCATTCCTGACATAAGAACTGGACATGGTGAGCAAGAATTTTCAATGATCATTTACAAAATCCTTTCAATGTACCCAAGAACACCAAAGATAAAGGTATGGTTTTTATCTCAGCCACAGGAACTAATTTTGTCAGCTATGGTGTTGAAAATATAAAATGTTACAGGTTTGGTAAATCGAAACTGCCAGGAAGAATCCAGAGTGGGACTATCTCCATGGCAACACTTTTTTTTTTTAACTTTTTGAGCATAACAAGGTAACTTCAGTTTGTTTGTGGTTTTTTTTAATGGTCATTGGGAAGGAGACACAATAGAACATAATCTCAGAAAACCTTGGAACATTTTCTCCTGCTACCTTAAAACGTACCTTCCCACACACAGTTATGATTTTTTTCCCGTCAGTCATGCTGAGAACTTTGAAAAGAAAAGCATCCCTCCTGGGAATTCCCAGTGGTTAGGACTCTGTGCTTTCACTGCCAAGAGCGTGGGTTCGATCCCTGGTTGGGGAACCAAGATCCTGCGAGCCGGGTGGCACGGCCAAAAACAAACACAAGAAAACAGAACAACCACCACCACCAAAAAGAGCATCCCTCTTCTGAATGCCTTATTAGTTAGTTTTAGACTCTCTAGGAGTCTCAATACTATTTTTGCTTAATGTTCTTTCCAGGAAAATCACTAGAATTGCACTCTTCATTTTCTACATTAATCTTCTATGTCGTAAAGAAAAGGACCAAGTGTTGGTAAAATTCCTGTTTCTTGAGTTTCCAATCTTCACCTTTGAGCTATAAAACCTCCAACAGGATATGTCAGTCAGAACTTATAGTTTACTTTATCCTTCCCAAATTATGTGAAATCGTGTACTTACAGACTTCCTTTAGCAATTTATCTTTCTGACTTTTAAGGATTTACAGTGACTACAAACTGGTGTTAATCAGTCTGAATTAACATTATTTTCGTATCTTTTTCTGGGGTATATACTGTAAAATGATCACCACAATAAGTCTAGTTAACATCCATCACCGCACATAGTTTTTTTTCTCGTGATGAGAACTTTTAAGATCTACTCTTTTAAGGTCTAACTTTCAAATATGTAGTATAGTATTATTAACTATAGTCACCATGCTATACATCATTACATCCTCGTAACATGTATGTTATAACTGGAAGTCTGTACCTTGTATCTATTTTTTTTATAGTGTTTTATTTATTTTTGGCTGCGTTGGGTCTTAGTTGCAGCACGCAGGCTCAGTAGTTGCGGCGCACAGGCTCAGTTGCCCCGCAGCATGTGGGATCTTAGTTTCCCGACCAGGGACCAAACCTGCGTCCCCTGAAATGGAAGGTGGATTCTGAACCACTGGACCACCAGGTAAGTCCCCATCATATCTATTTTTAATGGTCCATTTAGCTGGGTATATATCTCTCTCCTTCCTTCCTCCCTTTCTTTGTGGCTACACTGGGTCTGCATTGCTGCACGCAGGCTTTCTCTAGCTGTGGCGAGCTGGGGCTACTCTTCGTTGCAGAGCACAGGCTTCTCATTGCGGTGGCTTCTCTTGTTGCAGAGCACGGGCTCTAGGCACGCGCGGGCTTCAGTAGTTGCGGCTTGCGGGCTCTAGAGCGCAGGCTCAGCAGTTGTGGTGCTCGGGCTCAATTGCTCTGCGGCATGCGGGATCTTCCCAGACCAGGGCTCGAACCCATGTCCCTTGCACTGGCAGACGGATTCTTAACCACTGTGACACCAGGGAAGTCCCCACTTTCATTTCTTTATCAGTTCTAGCCCTCTTCAAATATTTTGAGATATTTCACTTTTTGTTTGCTTGTTTGCTTTGTAACAACAGAATTTCATTTCTCGTGGTTCTGGAGGCTGGGAAGGCCAGGATCAGGGTGCTGGCAGATTCAGTGTCTGGTGAGAACCACTTCCTGGTTCAGAGACAGCTACCTTCTCACTGTGTCCTCACATGGAAGAAGGGATGAAGGAGTTCTCTGGGGCCTCTTTTATTTCATGTTTTATTTTATTTTATTTTTTGGCCACATGGCATATGGGATCTTAGCTCCCTGACTGGGGATCGAACCCACGCCCCCTGCAGTAGAAGTGTGGAATCTTAACCACTGGACCACCAGGCAAGTCCCTGGGGCCTCTTTTAAAAAGGCACTAATCTCATTCATGAGGGTTTCACCCTCATGACCTAATCACCTCCCAGAGGCCACGCCTCCTAACACCATTGCATTGGGGGTTAAGATTTCAACAGATGCATTTGTGGGGACACACACAGTCTACAGCAGTCATTTTCACAGTGGACCACCAGGTCAAAAGGGCATAAACACCCTCCAGTTTCTGTTTCTCCTGAGGCCTGGGAATTCATCTCTTCCTAGGTTCCTGTGTATATTTCTTTTCTTTTTTTATTGAAGTATAATTTATTTACAATATTGTGTTAGTTTCAGGTACACAGCAAAGTGATTCAGTTATATATCTATATATATGTACACATCTATATTTTTTTCCCTATTCTTTTCCATTATAGTTTATTATAAGATATTGAATATAGTTCCCTGTGATACACATAAATCTTTTATTTTATATACAGTAGTGTGCATTCTGTAAATCCTATAATCCCAATTTATCCACCCCCTTCCCCTTTGGTAACCATAAGTTTGTTTTCTACGTCTGTGAGTCTGTTTCTGTTTTGCAAGTGAGTTCACTTGTACTAATTTTTAGATTCCACATATAAGTGATATATAACAGGTATAACTTTTTCCAAAAAAATTATAACATTATCAAAATAGTATTAAAATATTTGTATTCATTATTTTTTTTCAAATTAACAAACTGTAATTGTTTTCCCAAAGATACATTTTTTTTTCATATACACCCATCATACACTGTAACCCAAAAAAGCAGTGTACATGAAATAAGAGAAAATAAATGAAAAATCCTTACCAAAGCATAGGTAAGGAGGCTCTAGGCTGGAGCACAGCTGAGTTTCCAGCAATGTAAGGAGGCTCAAAAGTTTCTTTTAAGAATGCCTGCTAGCAAGGGCTCCAGCCAGGTGGTTGGTTGGTCTGTAAGTCAGTCTTGAGTACTTGAAACAGTTCTGTAGTTTTTGTTTTTTTTTCCTTAGCATTTAGAATAGCCATCATTGTCCTGCAATAGGCAGAGCTATTACGTCCAGGAAAAATGAGGGAGGGAACCACAGAGGCAGCATGAGATCCAAATACAGCATTCAAAGGTAATTGGTCCAGTGGTGCCTAGGGAAGGAGGAAGGGGATGGCACTCCCGGGTTAGCCATCTTCCTTCGGGGGTGTGTACTAGCCGTTTTCTTCATGGATCTGCACCAAGGACTTGTAGGACTGCTGTGCTCTTGTCAGGCTGTACTGAGATTTGCTGGCTCCAAACTGCACTCGTGCTTTTCCCTTCACCAGTGTGGCACTGATCTGCATGGTCGCTGACTCTCTTCACTGCTCCAGCCCTGCTTGGTGAGAAGTTCCATGCAGATGGCACCTCCGCCCAGAACATACCCCCGGAGAGGACTGGAGACACAACCCTGACAAACGGCGCCTCAAAGGGAAAGTTATCTTTAAAAGAAAAGTTAAGTAGAATGAAGTCAGCTCCTTTTTTCTCTTTGAGGATCTGGAGATCGTTGTGCAAAGCGCTGTCCTGGTCAACTTTGAGGAGTTTGACATTCCAATCATACAGACTGTCATTCACGAGTTCGACTGCATAGTTTCCACCTCTGAAACTCTGTGATGGGTATATATCCCTGAGCTCCTTCATCAGCCGGCCAGTAGCCTGCACCGAGCCAGACACCGCACCATTTAAGGAATCTTGCCTCAGGTTCTTTTTAATTTTCTCTGGTATGGCCAAGTCTTCTTTTCCGATGCCGTCATCTTCAGACTTCTTGCCCTCAGCTGGCTCTTCTTCTTTCATTTCATAGTGATCAGCAGCCAAGTTAGGGTCATCGGACTCCACTGACCAGGTGGGGGCACAGCAGGGTACGACTCCATGATGTTGCAGTGGATGCAGACGGGATCCCCAGGCACTGACCCCCGTGGGGGGAGATGCGGTTCAGGCGCGGCCCCCTCACCCCGGCCCCTCCGGCCCCAGCCAGCAGGAACTCTCAGCTCAGCTCGTCCAGGCAGGCTCTGGCAAGGCGGAAGCGCTCGTGGCCGCAGTGAAAGGTGGACTCGGGCAGGGCCCCCGCCCCGGACCCACCCCCTGGGCCGCCCCCCGGTGCCACTCCCTGGCCCCCCCGGCTGCTGCCCCTGCGGCTGCCCCTGCGGCTGCGGCATCCTCCGCTCCGCTCCGGGGCCGGCGAGCTGGGAGCCTCCGGCCTCCGCCGCCACCGCCCTCATTACTTTAATAGTAATACTATTTCTTGATTTATAAAAAAGAGGGAATGTAACTTCTGGGTAAATTTCAAAGTTTTTTTTCCCCATAAGATTACTCTTTAACTCATCATACAATCTCTCAGTGTTTCCATGCTTTTTCAACCACTAATAATCACATCAAAATTTAATGTTATGATCTTAAATTATTTTGCTTTCGTCTACCATCTAAAAACAGAACATCTCATTTACCATCACCATCAAATAATGAGTGGCTTCATATAGGCAGTTCAGCACTCTACAATTTGATCATTTCAAGTATCCCATTTTTTTTTTTCTGTTAAGCTTCAATAACACAGCAGAACAGAAAAGAAAGGGTATGGGCTTTGGATTCTGACATACCTGACTCAAATCCCGCCTCCACCACCGACTTGCTGTTTGATCTCTGCCTTAACTTCTGAACCTAATTTATCTTCATCTATACGTGGAAGTAATACCAACTACTAACTGAAGGGTTTTGAGGGTTAAATGAAATAAACTACTTTAAAGTACCCGGTACTAAGTTCTCATATATTGTTAGATACATTTCCTGTTAAACATTTAAGATGAAAATTTAAATTATAAATTTCTCTGCTTCCTTACACAGAGGGAAGATAAGGAGATGTTGTTTAACATTTCCTTAATGAATCAATGGCATCTATGAAACACGAAAGAGAAGTATGTTAGGCTATGGCAGTGTCTGACCCTAGAGTAAGGATTCTACAGGCTACCTCAAGTCTAACTTCAAAAGAAACCCAGAAAACTAAACTTTGAGTTCTTATCATTTTAAAGTCTTCTCCCTTCCTCCTTTGCTCCTACTCATTTCTCGCTGCTACGTCTCCACTCCTTTGTCAAACTCTTCATCAGCATAGCAGAAATAACACAAGTTTTGGAAGTCAGACTTGTGTTCAAATCCTTTAACTTCCACTTTCTAGCTGAGTGACTTTGGGCAACCTACCTAACCTCTCTGAGCCTCAGTTTTTCTTTGCCTTCAAAAAGGGAGTAACAAAGACTTCTATGCAAAGTATGGTGAGAATTAGAGATAATATATGTAAAGTGCCTACTGAAGTAAATACCTGATAAACTATAGCTATTATTAATATCACCACTCTGCTCAAATTTGCTATAGGTGAAGCTAGATAACCTATACTGCAATATTTTGACATAAAATCCAACAAAAAGAAATCATTCAAAAATAATCTTCCCTGGTGGCTCAGTGGCTGAGAGTCCGCCTGCCGATGCAGGGGACACGGGTTCGTGCCACGGAGCGGCTGGGCCCGTGAGCCACGGCCGCTGAGCCTGCGCATCAGGAGCCTGTGCTCCGCAACGGTAAAGCCCACAACAGTGAGAGGCCCGCGTACCGCAAAAAACAAAATCAAAAACAAAAATAATCTAAGGATGATGGCAATAACTAGGAAAAATAAAAAGATATAGTAAAAATATTTGCATAAAGTATCAGTAACACATGTGATGATGGATTCATTTCCTTAATACCAAGCACTACTACAATTCAGTAACCCAAAGGATAAACCCAACAGAAAAATGGTAAATGGATACGAAAAGGCAGACAGAAAAATAAATTATAAACACATGAAAAGATGATCAATTTTACACAAAATTAAAATCAAAACATTTGTGAGGTACCATCCCCTTTCAGAGCAAGAAAAGTCAAAGGCTGATAAAACCTAGTATTGGCAAAAGGATAACAAGAAAGAGGTAAACTCACACACTGTTGCCAGAAGAATAAATTGGTCTAATGTCTTTAGGAGGAAACATGTCAACATCAATAAACATTTATAATATGTATACCCTTGATCCAGTACAGTAATTCACCTTTTAGGAATGTATCTTATAAAAATACCTAGATTGGGTAAATGTATAAAGATATTCACTGGAGCACTGTTTGTTACAGGAAAAAAAATCACTTTGATTAAACAGTATCCATCTGTATGGTACTAGTCAACAAACTGTCATAATTTTATGCAATAGGAACATTTATGCAGCTGAGATAAATCTATGTTATCTATATCACCTACATATATATAGATCTATATGCAAAAAATATGCATTAAAATCTTTTGGAAGTTTATACAGGAAACTTGCTGGGTCTGGGAAGTAAAAACTTCTCACACCCTCTATAGTTTTGTTTTGTTTTTTTGCCACGCCACACAGCATGCGGGATCTTAGTTCCCTGACCAGGGATCAAACCTGTGCCTCCTGCAGTGGAAGCGTGGAGTCTTAACCACTGGACCACCAGGGAAGTCCCTCTGTAGTTTGTTTTTTAAATCAGGTGCATATATTACTTTTATATATGTGTTGGAGAAGGCCTACGCTATGTGTAAAGAAAAAGCCCATTTATATGCTCCCAACGTTTGTTATTTGATATTAGTAAAGCTCCCTAAAAAGACTTTAGAAAGAGGTCTGTTATTATCTAACACATTTACATCTGCAAAACACGAGATATTAAAATTAATGCCCAAATAGACCACATCTATCAGTTTGTGCTATGACATAAGAGCAATTCAATGTGGAAAGAGACCCAGCTCACCACTAGGCTGTGGAGTCCTAAACAAATCCTTTATCTCTAAACCTCAGTGTCTTCATATATAAAATTAAGACAGTACTTAGTATAAGGTGGACAATTCTAGAGCAGCACAAAAGTATTATAATCATTCAATTAATTAAAATTCTTTGTTAGAATTCCAAAAAATAAATAAATATACCATCATTAATTCCTTTGGAATACACATCTACATTTTAAAAAATAGTCATTATATGAATTTTAGAATAAGCAATACACTATTATAAGAATCATGACAGACTATAATTATATTACAAATCTTTAAAATGTAACTTTCTAAGATTTAATTAGACACTCCAATTTTTCTGCTTTTACCACACCAAGTTCCTCATTGCCCCAACATTATTCTATGAATAATTCAAATTACCTTTTCAAGGCTGAAAAAATTAGTAGTGTTTCTAAGTGTGTTGAAGCCTGTAGATCCCTTTTTCTTACAGAGTGCTGTTGGATATTGGATAAAGAGAGGATATCGTAGTCTGAGAGCAAAGAATCAAGCTTTTCTGAAATAAAGGTAAAAAGGTTATTAACACCTAAACCTACTAATCAATTGTAATATCATTAAAATGAGAGTCAGACAACAAACTCTTCCTGATGTAATGCCCCAGCACGACCTACAAAATACTCTTACCAAACACACATACACATACATACATACACACACACACACACACACACACACACACACCAGTTTTTAAGACAAAAAGGGATTAGAGGTTGCCAAATTAAATAACAACTTTAGGAAGTAATCAGCCACACCTAAAATGTTCCATTCCTGCAAAACAAATGACCCAATTTCTCCAGGAAACAAATGGCATGAGAATGACGGGAGGGGTGGAGACAGAAGGGACTTAAGAATACAGCAAGCAAGCCAGTGTGTGAGCCATTTTGGATCCTAGGCCAAGCAAATCAGTTGTGGAAAGATATCTGTGACAATCAGGGAAATGTGAACATGAGTCCATGTTCAGATTAGATGCTAATAATTTTGCTATCTCAGAGAGTATCACAGTATGCAGTGAACTAACTTCTAAATTCAAGGCATTTCTGGCTTGTATAGATAGAATTTTTAAGATCAAGCCTGCCAACTTGACCTGCCCACTGCCCACTTGGGCTACATCAATTCCTTATCAGTTGATGTACAGTAACAAAGAGCAACAAATGTATTAATGGCCTGAGGAAACCAAACTGGGAAAGTAAATCTTTTACAGAAAATCTTTTATAGAAAAACCACATATTGCAAATTAGAGAGCAAAGAAGTGGTAATATCCCTATCATTGTTGCCCTCAACAGACACAGCAGAATATCAATCCACTGGACAGCAGGAAGTATAAGTGGTAAGACCAAACCAATCCCTAGGAAAAGAAAAACATTAATTATTTTACCAGGCTGACTTGGAACCCAGGAAAAGCAAAGATGGACTGCCCCAAAGACAGAACAAGCACAAATAAGTTTTTATTTGGTATAGAGCAAGAGTAAACACTATAGAGTATATGCTACCCCCATAAGTCACTTTTTATCAACAGCAACTCAGCTGTCTCTCCCACAATCAGGAGGATTTTTGGAAGACAATTTTGACTTAAGTCAAAGACTTAAGTCTCTGTAAAAACTGTCTAAAAAGATTTGAGCTGATGCTTTCCTTTTCTCTCAACAAATATCACTGGAGAAGCAATGGTATTCAAAATCATTCCACTGGACTTAGAATGTCCTCAAAATATAGCAGCAGGAGCTTAAAATACAAGTGTGTTGCTACTGCAGTTAAATATGCTCACAAAACCATTTTTAAAAGAAAGAATCCACCCAATACTTTTCTCCGTCCTCTTCCCCTGAATATCCTCAATTGGCTCTTTCATCTGTTCATTCACTGCTGTGTGCCAGGCCCTGGTCTAAGTACTGAGATACAGCACTCAACACAGCCAGGTCCTTGCCTAAAGCAGCACTCATTTTAGTGGGAGAGATGGACAATGCAAAAGAAAATCCACGTCAGTGCCATGGTGTGAAAACAGGACAGCAGAGAGGCAGTGGGAAAGGCCAATTTATACAGAGTGGTCAAAGAAGGAAAAAGGCCCCACTGTCACACAATACTCAAGCAAATGTGAAGAGACACACTACTATATGGTTAAAGCAATTTAATCAAAGTCCACTCAAGGCTCTAACTCAAGATAAGATTAAAGTGGTAGCAAATTTCACACTTGCTGGGTACCACCCATTTTCTGTTAACAAAAATTTCCTTTTAATTTTAATCCAGAGGAAAGCTGTTTCAGAAGGCATCAATCTCTTTTATGCCAATGGATGTTTACTGGTGATTTGGCCTTGCTAATTACAATGCTTCGAGGCACCAATGAAAAATCTTCAAGAAGCTTATCATTTATTCAACAATTTTTGAGTGTTTTGTTTCCCACAAGACACCATACTAGGTGTTCTATGTTATCTACACAAACACCATGGGGTATTTTCCCCATTTTACAAATGAAGAAACAGACTCGGAGAGAATAGTATCACAAAGCTAACAAGCACAGTACTAGGATTTGAACTGGGGCCTGTCTGGCTGAAAACCCCAAGCTTTATTGATTTCAACTTTTGAAAGTGCTTAAAAAGAGCCTACCTCTTCCTGCACCTTCCACTTCTTGGCCTCCTACATTTTGACATGTCAATCAAACATGACCATGCCTCCCTCTGAATTCTGAAGCTTTTTGTTTACACCTCTTTTTCTGGCATTTTTTAGTTGTATTTGTCTTATCTCACAAATAGACTGTAAAATGGCCAAAAATGAGCTGTTTTAAAATCACAGTATTCTTACCTCACAACACCTGGCACAGAACCTTGCACAAAGCAGCACTCGTTTGCTCAAATTCTCAATGCTGATACAATCCTTTAGCTCTTCGACTTCCCTGATACAGGCTGGTACACAGACTCAGTTTCATTCAAGATCATAATCACTCCCACTGAGAAACTTAACCTCAATTCTTTAGTTTCACTGTCAACAATAGAGGCCAGCTGTTCTCAAAGAGTGCTCGCTATAAGCAGTCACCGCCTGGGAACCTGTTTCCCATCCCGGACCCCCTCAATGGGAAATTCCAGGTGCAGGGCCCAGCCATCTGTGTTTAACATGCCTTCCAGGTGATGTGGATGCACACTACTCCAGTTTGAGAACCACTGAACTAGGCTAAACTCAGGAAATAAAGTGAAGAAAAAGACCTTTAAGCACAAAGATGTTCACTGTTCAGCCTTGTATTAGTTTTAAGAAAACTGGAAACGCAGTAAATTAATACCTGGCAAATAGAGAAGTTATAGCATTTCCAAATGACCAAAAAAAAAAAAAAACTGCAATCATTTAAAATGCTGCTAACAACAGGTTTTAAGAACATGAGGAAACACTTATAATATTAAATAAGCAAAGGTAGATTTTAAAACTGTTCATACTGCATGATCTTAACTATGTATACAAATAGGGCTAGAAAAAAAATAAGAGCAAGATAGTAACATCTTTGGTTATCTTTAGGTATTTTTCTATAATAAGCACTTTTTAAATGCAGCTTGCTAAAACACTTTAAAATACTTAGTATGTTTCAATTGTAATTTACTCCTTTTAATAACAAGAGGTCTCAAATTGGACTTCTGGGAGCCATTACAAACAGTGTGGTAAATGCGCTCTCTTTGTCCAACACCCTGAGCTCCTGCTCTTGCAGGTAACCTCTCAGATGCTCGATATTTCACTGCACTTTACTTCCAAAATTCCAACCATCGGTAATCCAATTTTCTATAGCTTTTTCAACAGAATTTATATTTCCCCCATCCATATCCAAAAATCTTAAGTATAAACCACTAAACTTCTTACAGTAGAGTTTATGACAGTTTATACTAGACAATGCTACAAAAACTACCTTCCTTATCAGCTCAGTGTATGGTCATACTCTCCTGTTTAGAAACGCCACAGTGGCTGCCCAGCATGCTCTACAATGAGAACACTTTCCTTGCTTCCTACAAGTTGCTCCAGCGATCATCCTAAACAACTGAGCTTTTCTCATTTCGGCTGCTACAAACACATATTAGAAAACCGACACTATTCAAAAGGTCAGGCTAAAGTACTGTATTATTTAGGATCCCCTCCCCAAAGCTCTCTGCTCTTCTCTGCCACGTGTTAGTTTCCCTCACTGGGCCTCCTCTGTCTGGTCCTCCTTAGGGACCCTACCCTTACTCACTGCTTTTTTAATCTCTTCCACCCCCACTCCCATCCCTCCTTTCTTGCAAACACGTTCTGCACATATTTTCCCCTTTCCACCAGATCCCACCTATTCATTTATTCAACAAAAGGTTATTGAAAACCTCCTACCTTCCAAGCACTAGGGATATTAATGGAGAGAAGGAGAGATACATTTCCAATACTGCGACTTTGGGGGAAAGAGCATCACACAAAAAATCATTATAAAGTATGTCACAAACCAAGGGAGAGGAAATGGAAAGAATTTATAGAACACAGCAGGAGCTTGACCCCTGTCTGGCAAGCCAAGGATGCTTTTCCCAGGGAAACAGCACTGAAGTTAAGACCGAAAGGATGAGGAAGCAGCCAAGAGAACGAAAAGAAAGGACAGGGTTCTAAGTAGACGGCATACCTGTGCTGAGGTCCACAAGAAATACAGAACACAATACACTCAAAGAATTGAAAGCAAGTCAGTGAGGCTGGAGTGCAGAACGGCACCGCGGACATGAAGAGGTGTGAGGCTGCAGAGGCAGGCAAAGGTCTGGTCATGGAGGGTCGTGGAACTAAATAAAGGATTTTTGACTTTGGGTAAGGGCAACAGCTATAAATTAGAAATTTCATCGTGACTGTGAAACCAAATGCCCCTAAAACCAAGTTCCCCTGCCAAGTTTGTGATTAGCCTATCTGAAGCTATATTCTCTTTCTTGACCTGACTCTGTTGCCCTCAGGATTGAAGAGTATCACATAAAAGGCGGGGCTGAAACCAAGCAGGACCCTTCAGGGCCCTCCCAGATAAAAAAAACTTTTTTTTTAAAATAGTTTATTTATTTTGGCTGCGTTGGGTCTTCATTGCTGCGCACGGGCTTTCTCTAGTTGCAGCGAGCGGGGGCTACTCTTCATTGCGGTGCGCGGGTTTCTCATTGCTGTGGCTTCTCTTGCTGCGGAGCACGAGCTCTAGGCGCACGGGCTTCAGTAGTTGTGGCTCACAGGCTCAGTAGTTGTGGCTCGTGGGCTCTAGAGCGCAGGCTGAGTAGTTGTGGTGCACGGGCTTAGCTGCTCTGCAGCATGTGGGATCTTCCCGGACCAGGGCTCAAACCCGTGTCCCCAGCATTGGAAGGCGGATTCTTAACCACTGGTCCACCAGGGAAGTCCCTACAAAAGCCCTTCTGTCCCCTGTTTCTGGTTTGTAGAAAAGGCTTTAGTCTCTTAGACCTTCCCCGAGTTCCAAAGAGCAGATTCAAGCAATTACTAATTAGAGAAGTGATGGAAGGCTGAAACAAAGGGAAAACGGTCAAGAAACAATAGAGAGTCCTAGTTCCTCCTCCAGGGATATACAGAACAATCTGACACAAATCTTTGAGTTGTTCTGCAGGAACTAAGACAGCCCCCTCCTCCCAAGTGGAGGATAGTGACTACAAGCTGACCACAAGCACACAGAACCCAGACTGGTTGGAACCAGAAAGTTGATGATTAAGACTCATGAAAAACCACCCTGTTACTTCACCACCAACCAATCAGAAGAAAGTCATGCTCCCTGCAACCCTCACCCCAAACGTTGCCTTTAAAAACCATGTCCAGCCAGGAAGATGGATCTGAGACAAGCCTACATCTCCCATCTTCTCCATCTGTGCCCTCCCAATCAATAAACCTTTTTCTGCTCCAAACTCGGACATTTCCATCTGTTGGGCCTCACTGTGCGTCAGGCACATGAGCTTGGGTTCAACAACAACTGCAGTGTGCAGAACGGGCTAGAGGAGGACAAAACTGCAGTCTGGGAAATCAGCTAGTAAGCTGCTGAGCAATCCAGGTGGAGATCACTAAAAGACCCCCAGGTTTCTGGCTTGGATACCTGGGTAGACAGTGGCACCACATTCACTGAGATTTAAAAAAATACACAACTAAGAGGAGGTTTGGGGGAGGGATGTGTTGAAGAGAAAAACCATAAGCCCACTTTTGCTAAAGCCCACGATACCAAACCTAGGTTTAATACCTAACTGTAGTTTCGACCTTCACCAGAAAAGTAATCTTAACCAACAAGTTTGGAATTGTCTACTAATGAGGTAATCTGTCATAGGGGCCCCCTCCATCCCCCAGAGGAAGAAGAGGTTATCCATATGATAAAATCCTTGCCAGTTCCCTTCCCCCAAAAAAGATGATGTCCTAGCCTAAAAACAATCCTTTTCTTTTCTTTCGCTAACAGATCCCTTGCCCCACCCTTACTCCTATAAAAACCTTCCATTTGGTACAAACCCTCAGAGGCCCCTTCTAGTTGCTAGAAGGGATGCTGCCCCAATTCATAAATCGCCTAATAAAGCCAATTAGATCTTCAGATTTACCCGGTTGAATTTTGGGGTTTTTTTAGCAGGTTGATATAAGGGGACAAGTGGATGCTGAAAGATTCTGAAGTTCTACACTGTATCTTGTTCCTTTATATACAGTTTGCAATTATTCATTTACATAGAACTTTTTTGCATTAAGTCATCATATGTTTGCAGTTATGTCACTGATAAATCACGTAATGATTTTAAGCAGGGAAAGAGTGAATCTGTTATTCTATGATTTTCAAAATCAAGATCAGTGGTTAAAAAGCAGCTGATACTTCGTTCCTTTTTTTATGTTCTCAAAGAATAAACAGAGGGCTTCCCTGGTGGCGCAGTGGTTAAGAATCTGCCTGCCAATGCAAGGGACAGGGGTTCGCGCCCTGGTCCGGGAAGATCCCACATGCCATGGAGCAACTAAGCCTGTGCACCACAGCTACTGAGCCTGCGAGCCACAACTACTGAAACCCGCAAGCCTAGAGCCCTTGCTCCACAACAAGAGAAGCTACCGCAATGAGAAGCCCGCACACCACAACGAAGAGTAGCTCCCGCTCGCCGCAGCGAGAGAAAGCCTATGCAGCAACGAAGACCCAATGCAGCCAAAAATAAATAAATAAGTAAAATAAAGTTCCCTTTAAAAAAAAAGAATAAAAGAGGAAGCTGGACCTTCAGGCCTGCAACAAACCGGCTTTCTGTATACAGATATGGAGTGGCCTATAGATCTGATAAACCTTCTTACTCTACCCTTCTCTCATACCTGAATTGTTCTGTCTCCATGATATGCTTGTATGGCCACTGACTTTTGGTACAACGACACAAAATATTCCCTTACTTCATTCATCAAGCCAAGGCAAGTTTTTAAGATAAAACTGATTTTTAAATAATGAGGTGTTAGAAGAGTCTGGGAACACTTGTGAACTTTTTACTTAATTTCTCTTTTTTTTTTTGCAATAAGTTGCATCTTCCTGGAATTCAACTTGCAATTGTCATGCAGAATCCCTGTAGCACTCTGTCCACTCTCCACGGCTCTGCTGCACAGAGTATGAAGAGTTCCCCCAAAATGACACAGTGTCATGCGCGCACTTCTGGTGTCAGAAGTGGAAAAGATAAAGCCAGGGCTGCTGTCAAGTGTTTATTCTGCTTGTGCAGAAGACACATGAGACTTGACTGCTCTTCAATACTCCCCAAAATACGCAGGACAAGGGAGAGGCCTGGTCGGGTCACTCTGCAACAAGCCCTAAGCATGGGTGAATCCCTCCTTGGGACTAAGGGATAAGAAAAGAACAGTGCTGTTTGCTAGGCAGTGGACCCCAGAACCTGGGAACTAAAAACCTAATTTTATGGGTTTATACCAGTTAGGGAAGCTGGAGGGTGAGCTGCCTCAAATACTTCCTTATCAAGAGCCCTTCACCTGGGCTGGGACTAAACCTGGGCCAAGACTCTCCAGCAAGACCAGTCACATGGAAACTCTGAGCCAAAAATGAAAGTGAGCACAGCCCAAGGGAACCTCCAAAGAACCCTGGATTGATCCATAAGGCTCTGCAGCTGCAATGGATGCAAATTCGGGTTAAGCAATGAGATTACTTCCACAATTTCCAGTGCTGCTGCCTTTTCCTAGATTAAACCTTGTCTCCTATACACATTCTTCTAATCAAAGAGGTAAGTAATTTTGGACCTATGTTTGAGGCACCTGTGAACACTGAGGTGGATACATGAGAGTGGAGCTTCAGAGAACAAGTCTAGGTCAGAGACACATATTTGGTAGTTACCCAAACAGTCAAATGGTAAGTGAAACCAGGGCAACAGATGAGACTTGTCAAAGCCTACAACTCTTATTAAAAGAGAGAAAAAAAGAAAAGGAGGTATGTGCGGAGGGAGATACCCATCTCCTTGGTTCATTTTAGGACTAAGTTAAGGGATATGTGAAAAAGCACTTCATTTCACCTCCCAACCTCTGTGAAGCCTCTTCCTGTCCCTCCCTCCCTACCCATCTTTTTCTGACTTCCCTCAAAGTATACTTCCAACTGAAAACACTCACCATCTCTCACAAATACAAAATGGTGAAGGATCTAAAATTCAACCGCACTTGGCCTTGAAGGACACCTACACTTAATGTTCTGGAAAACCCCATGAAGGCCAAATGGAATTCTCCAGTTTCCCCACCATGGCTTCCTGCTTAACTCTTCTCTTTGTTCTACTCTAGAAAGAGTTTCTCTCTCTGACTAGCACAAAGGAGAACTGCGTTAAATTTCTGTTGAAGCAGGTGGGGTGGGTAAGTGTTTTAGTTTCAAAAGAATCCAGCCTGTAAGCAAAATTAACATCAAAAGACTAAGTCAGATGTAAAAATATTGAGCAAAATGATGCCGTCAATAATGAGAAATGAGCACTGCAATGTGGAGAATCCCCATGCCAATTACCAAAGGTACATTTCAAATATATGTTTCAGATGCAAATTTTCATCCTTCATCTGTGACCTACATTTTTTTTCCTTCCACCCACTATATTCTTTTATTAAAAGTAACACAGAGAAAACTCTTTTGAAATCAGTGACACTTATATACCCCAGCTGTAACTTCAACAGAAGATATCATTATGACTAAGCTCAAATGACTTGTAAATTTCCTAAATTATGCAATTCATGACAGTTCAACTGAAAGCACTTTGGGTGACGTGTAGAGTACTCCAAAAGCCAGATTCTATTATACATTTTTATTCTTCAGAAAATGTTGTCAAATCCCTAATCAATATTTAGAACTGCAGTTATGGGGTTATGGTAACATTTATAGGATAAGAAGGCTATTAAACAATAAACCATGCTCTTTAACTATGAAATTATTCATTGGCCTCGACCAATTCAATCTAAATGGTAGAGTTAAGCAACAAGCTACATCCAAAGCTATCAAACAAACACACAAAAAAGTCATTCTTCAAAAGAAAAAATACCCTCAAGCCATGTATTTATCACTAATTGAATGAACCTGACAAGTCACTACACCTTTCAGAGACTCATCTCACCTGCCGCTTTATTTGAAAAACTAGACACGATCTCCAAGGTTCATTTCAATTCTAACAATCTCTAAGTGCCTCCACCAGGACTGTCCTTATTTTCTCCCTTCAGCTACTTAACCTTACAGCCTGGGCTCAATATCATCACCTCCTTCAGGGAGCCTTCACTAACCTTCCCTGGATAGGTTCAGTGTCCCCTGATGAAAATAATACCCACCATAATGTCTTCTCTCACTTTCCTTCCTATTGTTCTAGAATTGTCTGTTTAGATGTCTCTATTCTACTACACCAAAAGCTTTTTGAAGATGAATGTAGTCTGATCTTTATATTTCCAATGCCTCACATAAAAAACTTGCATACAGTATGTGTTCTTCAAACATGCAGTGAATAAATGGTAAGTCTATGCATTTTTCTGGCACCAGTGGTCTGCACTCTGCAAATGAAAACACACGGTCAAAGGAAAAAAAAACCCTTACGATTTGTGAACGCTGCTGAGAATTGACCTTTAAAGTAAGGTTTTCTTCTATACTATGTGCATTCCTAGGATTCATTCTACGTATTTTTCCACTTGTGAACAAGAGAATGATAACAAAAGTGAAACAGTTGTGTTAGAGTGGTAAAAATATAACTTTAATATTTCAAAATACATGTTTATTCTTTTCATTAACGTTTATCCTTACGAAGTGGATCCTTACCCTATTCCTCCATCCTCACCACCCCTAACTCACCATTTTCCTTCAATTTGTATTAACTTATCACATCTCAGCACTTCCTACCAGGTTCTCCCTGGCCTTTCTTTAAACTAATCACCTGTAATCCATTGCAATTTGAGATAACCACAAAGCAGTCGTTCAGGTGAGAACACAACACCTTTAATACCCTCCGCCAATTACAATTTTTGTCCATTAAATAAGGAAAAAGAACTGCCAGGTAAACTAATGCAAAATTTTTATTGGCCATAAAGAAAATCTACAGTGTCTCAATCTGCACGACACTATACTATATGGATTCATGGTGAGATTTGGGGGCCAAAACAACCATGAAAAATGAGGCTACAACTTCTCACGCTGGGAAAATATACTGTTTCATACTTTGTTACTAATTCATCAAGCTCTCTTACACGCTAACTTTTAACAGATAAAGGGCCCTAACAGGGGTCACTATACGTTTACACAAACTAACTCCCACCAAATTTCACATCTCTCAATGTTAGTCCATCCTTCAAATCCAAGCTCTTTAGAAAATCCACATGACCCTCTACTTTCTGGCCTCAAAACTGACCAAATTGGTCGTCCCTGATAATTTTTGTTTCAAATGGCAAGGAAGGCATTCACAGTAGCGGCATTACGAGCTGGCCCGGCAAGTATAAGTACCTTCCATAAGCTACAATTGAAATAACTAACACGCTTAAGATGTTCGCAAAAAGCAACTCCAAGACGAGTTCCCCAGGCACCGCCTTCCAACCAGATTACCGCCTAAGTACCTCCTACAGAAGAAAACCTAGTTCGCTTCCTTGGACAGCCAGGAAGAGCCGTGCAGCCTTGGGCCTTCCTACCCTCCTCCAGAGCCCTGCCTTTGGCAAGGACACAATACAGATTTGCTCCCGAGAAGGGCAGGGCCCTGGACCACATCTCCCTCTCCGAACACGAGCCACCACCAGCCCGCCTCACCTCTGTCCGGAACACACGCCCAAACACGAACTCAGCGGGCAGACCCCTCCCAGGCCCTCAGTCACTCCCGGAGGCTCCCTCCAGGATCCCTGCCCACCCCGAGACAAGCCCATCTCCATTCTTTCCTGAACTCTGAGGGCCACACCCCCTTGCTACGCTGCAAACTTAGGGACGCGCCACCGTCGTCCAATACCCCGCCCCCAAACACCTGATAGATCCTGCTCCCCTACTCTTCCCCGAAAGCTGCGCGCTCCAGGCACCCGGTGCCGGCCGAAGCCAGATCCGCAGGGTCTTTACCGAGTCGCTGGGGGGAGCCGAAGCCCGGCTCGTCCGGCGGTCGCGGCGCCAGCACGAAAGGAACCAAGCTGCTCAGGAAGAGGACACACTGCCTCATGTTCCCGGCCCGGCCAGCGGCTCCACCTCTCTGGGCAGCCTTCGCCTGACTGGGGCTCAGGACGCTGCTCACATTGGGAGAGGAGGGGATCCGCCCGGCCCGGCGCCTGCAGCCTCTTACTCTTACCGCGTCGCCTACCGGAAAACTCTAGAGCCGGGCTCCAGGTTCCCGGAAGCGTAGGCAGCGCTCGGAGAGGCTGGCTCAGCCTGCTTCCGGCCGCCGCCGGCCCCCGCACCGCCCACAGCCGGGCGCCGCGCGGCATGCCGGGAGGCCCTCACTAGCGTCGGCCCCGCGCCGGCGCGTCGCCATTTTGCCGCCCCTCCGCCCGCGCCCTTGCGTCCCGTCGGGGCTCGGCCGGCGCCGCCTCTGACGCGGCCCGCGACGTCCTGACTCGACCCACTCGGGCCACGCCTCTGTCCCTGGGTGACCGCCGCGAGGGAGGCGGGAGCTCGCGAGTAGGCCTTCAAAGGCGCGCCCGGCCACCTCCCTCGCCTCGGTCCGACCCACGTCTGGATAGGATCCCTGTTACCTTTTTTACTACCTAGCTGTGGAAACCACCGTGGGGGTCCAGAGTGGGCGAGGAGGAGCGCCGGGCCGGGTGGGCTCGGGGTGATGACCCAGCAGCGGAGTGCCTGGGACGAAGGACGGGCTCCCGGGAGCAGAGGCCCCGCGTCCATGCGCCAGCTTCTGCGAGACCAGCCTCCTAGTCGCAAATGGGGTGCAGCTTGGCTTTCGGGGCCCAGCGTCGTACCACCCGGGCATCTCAGGCCTCCGTCCGTTGCAACGGAAGAGCCTTTGTGGCGGGAAATAAATAGGCGCTTCCTTGATGCCCATTTTCTCGTTGGCCCCGCTGTATGTAGAGGGTCTGCAAGCATTTCCAGAAACTAAATCCTAAACCTAACTCCTCGTCTGTCCGTACAGGTTCTAGGGAGGTCCAGCCAACTTCTTGAAACCTAACTCCATGCTTGGTCACTTTAGCTTAGACTGGAAATTTGCCAAGACACTTTGTGTTTTGTTTTACAATCCTTTGCATAATTTTAGCTCTAGTGAGTGTTTATGGTACTGAATAAAACATTCTAATAACGTTGGACGTGAATTGCTATTTTGGTTCAACTAAAGTTTACGCAAGTACGACAGAACACATTTTCCACTTAAGAGTGAGTGGGACAGCCTTGTCTCCATTATGAAATCGAAAATTCTTAGGAATAGAATATTAGTCCTGTCTGGTCAAGTTTTACAGCTACTTCTAATAAAATACTCAAACTATGGTTTTGTCCTATGAATTTAGGTTCACTGTGGCATGCCTCAGTAAATTCTCAGCATCTTTTCCCAACAGTTATTATCCAGAGTTACTGGTTTTGTGCATTTGGGGCTTAACTGGACCTGTTGTGTTCATCTGAGGTATAAAGTGCCTTCATTAAACATATACATTGATGGCATACCTAATCAAAAAGTAAGCAGAGGTTCACTTCTGCAAATTGTACATAATTTTTAAAAGATGTATCCCATAAAACATGTGACAGTTGTAGACATTTTTTTTTTGTACAGTGAGAATATCATCTTACTTTCTGAGCACCCAGACACCATGCTCTCCAGCTTATACCTTTAGTAGATCCTAGATTTTACTCTTTCTGTGTTTCACCCACAGCTCTTCTACAGTACCTTGCTTGTAGACGGCCCTTCACCATCTGTTTAATAAATGCCATTTTAAAAAAGTAAAGTTCCTGATTCATTTGCTTATTCATATCCAGAAGTCCTAGATTTTCAGAGACAGTCAAGGTTTCAAGTAATTTTTCCCATTCGCAAATCAGGACCCAAATTACGATTTCCAGTTTGAGGTTTATCTTTCATTTATAAATTGTCCATGCCTTTTAGATATAAGAGCACCACGTGGGGGAGATAAAGAGCCAGAGGAACATAATAAGAGGGACACATTGGATAGAACTAGTAGTCTGAGCCAGCTGTCTTCAAACTTTTATACTCTTATCCCCAAAAGAATTTTTAAAAAATATGTACTCCCTATATACATTTAACATTTTTCATCATAAATTTCCAGCATAATGTAAACACTGACATTTATTTAATTTTATTTATTTATTTTTGGCTGCGTTGGGTCTTCATTGCTGCGTGCGGACTGTCTCTAGTTGTGGCGAGCGGGGTCTACTCTTAATCGCGGTGCACGGGCTTCTCATTGCGGTGGCTTCTCTTGTTGTGGAGCACAGGCTCTAGGCATGCAGGCTTCAGTAGTTGTGGCACGCAGGCTCAGTAGTTGTGGCTTGCAGGCTCCAGAGCACAGGCTCAGTAGTTGTGGCACACGGACTTAGTTGCTCTGTGGCATGTGGGATCTTCCCGGACCAGGGCTCGAACCCGTGTCCCCTACGTCGGCAGGGGGATTCTTAACCACTGCACCACCAGGGAAGTACCAACACTAACATTCAAAATTAAAACTCTTAGGTTTAAATTTACCCAATGGAATATAAATACCTGACAGATTTGATAGCCACTGTGGTAGCCAGCCTCCCCGATGGCCCCCAATGATCCCTGCTTCCTGATATTCACTCCCTTGTAGAGCCTGTCCCCTTCCACATTGGTCCAAGGTTGGTCTCTGTGGCCAATAGCGCAAAGAGGAAGTGATGGTATTTCACTTCCAAGGTTAGGTTGTAAAAGACTGTGTCTTCCATCTCAGGTGTTCTCTTACTTGCTTGGTCTCTCTTGGATCACTCACTAGGCAAAGCCAGCTTCTGTGTCATAAGAACATTCAGGAAGACTATGGAGTGGTTCATAGGAAGAGAGGTGACCAGCCCACAACCAGCAAGTAACTGAGACCTGCCAAAGACTATATGCCTGAGCTTGGAAATGAAACCTCCAGCCCTAGGCAACCTTTAAGACAAATGCAGTCCCCCAACCCAACAGCTTGACTGCAGCCTCAGGAGAGACCCTGAGCCAGAACTGCCCACCCAAGCCATTCCCTGATTTTTGACCATCAGAAACTGGGAGATAATAAATACTGGTTATTTCAAGCTCCTAAATTAAGGGTAATTTGTTACACAGCCACTATTGTCTGTTTGAAAAACACATGAACAAGTTAACTGGATCCTGGGTTCCTCTCCTTAACAACAGAAGTGGTTCTTTTAATTTAGGATTTAATAAAGATAAGTAAAAGATTACTTGAGATTTGCTGATCCCAAGCTATAGAATGAATTACTTACAGTTTACTTACTGCAAGTGAATGTAAGAGTAAAATATTTACAATCATTAAACACCTGTTGCCACCTATGGTTCTGGAGTTAACTAGCATATCCACATACGCATTGGTAAGACCTTTCATCTAAATGATCAGAGACATGGCTGTCTAGCTCTGGCTCAGTTTGGGGGCTTTTTCTTCTGTCATCCCAGCTCTATTTCTCTTATTAGCCACTATTTGTCCTATACCAATCCCACCAGTCCTTATAGATGTATAGATTCTTCATCACTCTATTTCTAAAATGCTAATTATTCCTACATCTGTATCCTTTTTTGCCAGTAAACAAATCTATGTGAAGTTAGCACTTCAAAAAGTATGAGTCGGAACTTCCCTGTTGGTCCAGTCGTTAAGACTTACAATGCAGGGGGTGCGGGTTCGATCTCTGGTTGGGGAGCTAAGATCCCACATGCCTTGAGGCCAAAAAACCAAAACATAAAACAGAAGAAGCAATATTGTAACAAATTCAATAAAAAACTTAAAAAGTATGAGTCAATCCACAAATCTCCATTAGACGATAGATCGCTCTTACTGGAATATGACTATATACAAAGTCATGTACCAAGAACTATAGTTTCCAGGATTTTAGTTCAGAAATTTTAATGTATTTCAGATCCTTTTAGAAAGAAAAATGAAAAATACATCACGCACGGAGCAAAGCAGAATATTTGAGGATCCTCACTGATAAACAGATGATTCTTCGGGAAATATTTAATAGGCAAAAAAATAACCAGCCCTCTTGAAACTGGAATAGTAGTTCCCCTCAAGTTCAGAAAGAGGAAACCAGCCATTTCATTCAAAATGTTATTTCAAGAAGGTTCATTTCTAAAATTTTAGTAACAATTTCTCTCTCTCTCTCTCTCACGTACACACACACTTTTTTATGTCTCTTTCTTATCAGGCATCTTTGTCTTTATCACAGAATTATCAATATTTGCAGCGGCTAATCTGTCTGTTGTGAGCAGAGGTAGCATATCTCCTATATATTGTATGCCATACAAAATGTGGAGCTGTGTTCTTTTCCTTCTTAAATCCCTTTCTCTCTCCCTAGAGATCTCGGAGTAATTGAACCACAGGAATAACTGAACACGGAGAATAGATTGGATAAAGAGAACAAAATGGAAACTTCTGCCGGCTTGAAATTACCTCAGGTCTGAAATGGCCAAAAGTCATTACTCTTGGGCTGACAGGCCCCAGAGAGGAAGCAACAGCCAATTACTCTCCAGTTCTGCAGTGGCCACAAAGGCCTTAATTGAAAACCTGTTCTATTCCGTCCTGTTTAGAAAAACAGAACTCAGTTGTTGAATGTTTAAAATCTGGTAATTCTACTAGCATTTTAAGAATAATACCTCCAAAGTGAATGAAATCAGAATCTCAAAGAGATAACTGCACTCCCATATTCACTGCAGGGTTACTCACAATAGCCAAGATGTGGAAACAACCGAAGTGTCCACTGGCAGATAAATGGATAGAGAAGATGTGGTGTGTACATACAATGAGAGATTACTCAGCCATAAAAAGGAAGGACATCTTGCCATTTGCAACAACATGGATGAACCTGAAGGACATTATGCTACATAAGTCAGACACAAAAAGGTAAATACAGTACGATCTCACTTACATGTAGAATCTTATAAAGGTTAAACTCAAAGAAGCAGAGAGTAGAACAGTGGTTGACAGAATCTGGGGGTGGGAGGGGTGGGAATGGGGAGATATCGGTCAAAGGTACAAACTTTCAGTTATAAAATGTGCGGATCTAATGTACACTATGGTGACTATAGTTAAGAACACTGTTTTGTATACTTGAACTTTGCTCAGACAGTATTTGTTTTCTCTTAAATTTATTTATTTGTTTGTTTGTTTATTTTTGGTTGTGTTGGGTCTTCACTGCTGTGCATGGGCTTCTCATTGAGCTGACTTCTCTTGTGGAGCACGGGCTCTAGGCGTGTGGGCTTCATTAGTTGTGGCTCGTGGGCTCTAGAGCGCAGGCTCAGTAGTTGTGGCGCACGGGCTTAGCCGCTCCGTGGCATGTGGGATCTTCCCAGACCAGGGCTCGAACACGTGTCCTCTGCACTGGCAGGCGGATTCCTAACCACTGTGCCACCAGGGAAGTCCCTGACAGTATTTCTTAAGTGTTCTCACCACACACACAAAAATGGTAACTATGGATGTGTTAACTAGCTTGATTGTGATAATCATCTCACAGTGAATAGGTATATAACATCAACACATTGTATACCTTAAATATACACAATTAAAAAATATATATATATACACACTTTTTTTTTGTCAATTATACCTCAATAAGGCTGGAAATAAAGAGACCCACATCATACCTTTGATCTCAAAGGACTTACATCCTAAAAGATGAAAGATACATAGAAACACAAAAACATACAATGTGTATTGGCCTAAAAAACACTGGTATCATGCATTTTTTTCTATTAATTTTTTTTTTTTTTCGGTACGCGGGCCTCTCACTGCCGTGGCCTCTCCCGTTGCGGAGCACAGGCTCTGGACGCACAGGCCCAGCGGCCATGGCTCACAGGCCCAGCCGCTCCACGGCATGCGGGATCCTCCTGGACCGGGGCACGAACCTGCGTCCCCTGCATCGGCAGGCGGACTCCCAACCACTGCGCCACGAGGGAAGCCCTCCTATTAATTTTTTAAAATAAAATTTTCATTTTGGAATAATTTTAGATGTACAGGAAAGTTGCAAGATAGTACAGAGTTCCCATATACTCCCAGCTTCCCTAATGTTAATATCTTACGTAATCAAGGTATGTTTGTCAAAACTAAAAAAATAACATCCGATTTCACAATTTTTTAAAGTATGTGCCTTTCTGTAGTCTTTAAAAAATTGTGACGTAAATTTTATGTCACATAAAATTCACGTAACATAAAATTTATCATTAGTGACATTCAGCACATTCACGGTGTTGTACAATCATCACCACTATCTAGCTCCAGAAGGTTTTAATCACCCCAAAAGGAAACCCCATACACATTAAGCAGTCATTCTCCATTATCCCCTTGTCCTGGCCCTTGATAACCACTAATAGAACTGCACAGTTTCTGTTCCAGGAGTCAACCCAGGATACCATATTGCATCTAGTCACGTTGACTTTGTACGCTTTAGGACATATAAAACTTTTCCTAAATATTTTACTCTGTAGAGAAGTACCAGTTAATATGCTTAATTGGGGTTGAAGGAAACTATCCAGCTCAGTCCCTCACTCTTCTCTCCTCTGTACTAGTCTAACAGCCTCTGAAGTGACTTTCTTGCTTCTCGTTTTCTCTCCACCAACATCTCTTCTTGTCTTGGATAACACTGGCTAAATGTCTCTTCCTCATGGCATGTTTCTTGCTTCTTTTATCGTCTATCCTCCGTTTCGTCCCGCATTGCTGTCTACTGATGCTACCTTGTTTTTCTCCACAAGAGCATAAGTTCCTGAGGCAAGGACTATGCTACCTTCCACAGCAAGTAACACAGTCCTGTGCAGAAGGCTATTCTCATTAACCAAACAACTTAGACAATTTAATGCTTGTAATGGGTGGAACTGTGTCCCATAAAAAAGATATGTTCAAGTCATAACCCCCTGTATTTATGAATGTGATCATATTAGGAAATAAAATCTTTGTAGATATAATCAAGCTAAGGTGAGGTCCTACTGGATTAGGGTGGGCCCTAAATCCAATGACCAGTGTCCTTATGAGGAGAAGTGACACAGATACACACATAGGGAGAACACCATGTGATGACATGGGCAGAAGTTGGAGTGATGCAGCCACAAGCCAAGGAAAGCCAAAGGTTGCTCAAGACCACCAGAAGCCAAGAAGAAGCAAAGAAGGATTATTCCCGAGAGCCTTCAGAGGGAAGAAGGCTCTGCTGACACCTTGATCTTGGATTTCTAGCCTACAGATCTGTGAGAGAATAAATTTCTCTTGTTTGGGGAATTCCCTGGTGGTCCAGTGGTTAGGACTCACACTTCCACTGCAGGGGGCCAGGGTTTGATTCCCTGGTTGGGGAACTAACCTCAAAAGCCCCATGGTGCAGCAAAAAATAAATAAATAAACATATTAAAATTCTCTTGTTTTAAGCCACCTAGTTTGTGATCATTTGTTATAGCAGCCTTAAGAAACTAATACATGCTCATGGAACACACTCTGAGATTTCCTCCCCTTCTACCTTTTCTTCTGAAATTCCTCTTGCCCAGAACATATTACTAGCTATCAAAAACCTACCTACTGGGGCTTCCCTGGTGGCGCAGTGGTTGAGAGTCCGCCTGCCGATGCAGGGGACGCGGGTTCGTGCCCCGGTCCGGGAAGATCCCACATGCCGCGGAGCGGCTGGGCCCGTGAGCTATGGCCGCTGAGCCTGCGCGTCCGGAGCCTGTGCTCCGCAACGGGAGAGGTCATAGCAGTGAGAGGCCCGCGTACCGCAAAAAACAAAAAAACAAAAAAAAAACCTACCTATCCTTCAGTGGCCATCTTAAGAGACTTTGTGGGTTCCAGGTCTCCTTCACAATTTTTTAGTAGTTGTCGCCTTTTGAAGATCCCATGGTAACTGATAAAGAGTAGACAGAGACCTGTTAACCAATAGACTTTTAGGAGACTTTTTTTTTTTATTGGACACAAAGCATGTCCTAAGCCCTGAGAATCAGGCAACCCCCTAATGCAAGCCCAACTCAGAGAAGCTTCCGTGTAGATTTGATAAGTTTCAACATCATAGTCAATATTACCCCAGGTTCTGCCAAGTACTGTGTCATTTCCAGCCATGACAGCCCTCCTCAGAGAGGGGACAGAAGGACTAATGTTATCTGGTTCAGGACCCAGGTCTCATCTTTTGTTATTCCATAATTTATACTTTAACCACTCAATCCTGCTTTGTTCTTTGAGGATTTCATTAAGTCTTAGATGCTAACAGCATGGACTTTGGAGCCAAACAGCCTGGATGTGAACAATCTACCATCTGTTTGACACATCACTGAAACTCTCCTAGCCTTACATTTAAAATAGGGAATGAAAAGTACCTACCTCATAGGGTTAAATGAGAGAGGCTGGTCTTTATCTGGTAGAGATGTAGGGAAATAACTGTAGCATTTTAAAGCAGTTTGTTGGGGCAACTGAATGATGAAAGAAAAAAACAGAAAAGCTATACATTATGCATACATTTGGTCTTTCAAAGCCGGTCTGCCAGAGGGTCGCCAGCACGGAAGAGAATAAATTTACATTTTATTTTACTTCTCCCTGCCTAATTCTAATGTTTAATATGAAAGCTCTCATGATTTAATCATTATTCTTCAGCTGTTCCCATTTTCTCCAAGAATTCTTGAGGCCAGGTCATGGTAGGTGTGGACAAGCCCCGCCCTCCCCAAGCTCTTTGTTTCTGTTCTTAGTTGGGGGAAAGCTCTTCTCTTCCTGGGCTGATGCACTGTTTGGAGAAAACTTGCTATAGGGCATGGGGACTGACTCCATTCAAGGAACCTTATTTCATGAATCTGTCCCCAGAAAATAAAATAACTGGTTAATATTCTTGAATGATTCACTCTTTGCTTTTTGGCAAATTCTAGTTTATTCTTGCTTGAGGGTGAACAATAAAATCCACACGTTAACTCCCACATTTTTGACCTAACCCAGCAATTTAACCTCCTTGTTTACTTGCCAAAGCTACTATCAAGTAGCTGTGTGCCTGGCTTCCTTTCCCCCCTCCTCTCCCCCTGTCCTGCCCACTGGCAGAGAGCCTCTTGTGAATTATAAGATGCTCAAGAGATCAGACAGCAGGAGATTGAAAGAGAAGAAGCAAAGCCATGGGTAGACAGGCCCTGAAAGAAAAGTGTTAGGATCTTAGTGGAGTGCTTTTTATGCCTTTGAAATAGCCAGTTAATTTTCCAGAGGGATGATGGCTTGGGGCCAGAGGGGGTTGGCGCTCAATAAAAATTTATTACACAAATAAGCAAATTTAGGCTTAGAGAGTACTAGCTGATTAGGAATGAGCTTGTCCTTCTTCTATAAAAGCGTATTGTTTACCCACATTGTGGCTTAGGAAAAGGAGGTACAATCAGGTGTGGGGTGTCTGCAGACTCTTTAAGGGGACAGCACTCACTTACATTGTAGTTGATGTGAATGGTGTCCTCAGAGTTGGGCAGTGGGTGGTCTCCAAGTTGACCATGACATCCCTGCAGGGAGCTAAGAGGTCAGGGTCTAGGATCCCAATCAATGAGAGATCTACTTATAAAAACACCTTAGAATCTAGACAACAGAAAGAAGCACTCTTGATTCCACACTGTTCAGATTATGCATGAAAATCAGGGAGAACTCCCTGTCCAGTGGTGCCTCTCTCCAGAGCAGAGGTTCCCTAATTCTGATCTGCGTGGCCACCGTGCAGTCCTGTGCTCTGCTTCTGAGGGACCAGTCACACTGAAGAGCCTGAATGTAACAGAGTTGCCTGGGGGGACATTACCATTTATTTACTGGCTTGCTCTGAAGCAGTACAGATCAGACAAATAAGTCGATGCAGAATTACAACGCTGGCTTATTTTTAGTATCATGTACAGCCCTCAATATTTCATCACTACAACTATCTGGTTATGTAATGATTTTTTTTAACATCTTTATTGGAGTATAATTGCTTTACAATGTTGTGTTAGTTTCTGCTGTATAACAAAGCGAATCAGCTATACATATACATATATCCCCATATTTCCTCCCTCTTGCGTCTCCCTCCCACCCTCCCTATGCCGCCCCTCTAGGTGGTCACAAAGCACTGAGCTGATCCCCCTGTGCTATGCAGCTGCTTCCCACTAGCTATCTATTTCACATTTGGTAGTGTATATATGTCCATGCCACTCTCCCACTTCATCCCAGCTTACCCTTCCCCCTCTCAAAAATACGGAATGCTTCATAAATTTGCATGTCATCCTTGCGCAGGGGCCATGCTAATCTTCTCTGCATCGTTCCAATTTTAGTCTCTGTGCTACTGAAGTGAGCACTGTAGATTTATACATTCTGCCTTGTTCTGGAAATAATTTCAAAGTAGACATCCATTAAAAACTCCAGTTAGTGTCAAAGATGTGAATTTTAAATAAACAAGGGAATGTGTGTCATCCAGTTTGGCGATGTTTTCAAGTCTTTTTTTGGGTTGTTATTGTTTTTAGCTGTAGCGCTCTAGCTCCAAAAGAAATCTTTTGCAGAAACTTAATGTGTAAAATAGATCAAAGGAGAGCACTGGGTTTGAAGTACTCCTGAACCATCTTCATAGAATCCCTAGGCCTTCCTGAAGTTTACAGAAAGTTCATTGATTTTCCCAAAGTCCCACAGCAAGTTAATAGCAGGAATGATAGGCCAGGACTCAGATCTCCAGTCCATGGCTTTGTTGCCTAAACGGTGGTAACTCTTTAGACAACTCCTGAAAATGGACCCTGGCTGAGGCCGGCTAGTTTCTGACTGTCATCTGACAGATGAGTGTGCAATCCAACAGTTGGTAGTAACAGGACCATCCACCCAGCAGAATATACACAAAGAGAACAGCTGGAAGGCCCGTCATTCACCAGTTGTCACCTCCAGTGCCTCCACAACAGGGTATTCAAGTTGAGCACAGAATGCAAAATTCAAGAGTGAGGCATCTATTTTGAGAGAATGAGAGGGTACAGTGCTCTTTTTACAGTTAAGAGCTCTTAGCCCCTGGAAAGGTACAGGGATATTTGCCCTTGAGAGTCTTCTTAAGAAGAGAAAGACAGGGAGGGCAGCCTGATCTGGGTTTGCAACCTCTTATTCTATTGGGTTGGCCAAAAATTTATCTGGGTTTTTCTGTAACAACATACAGAAAAACTCGAATGAACTTTTTGGCCAACCCAATAGTTTAGCCTGTAAAGAACTAAGGAGAAAGAGACTAGTATACTCGTTTCTATCTAAGAAGTACTATCTCCCCAGAGCCATCAGGAATTTTCATCACTTATTTTTTTGGCTGTGTTGGGTCTTTGTTGCTGAGCGCGGGCTTTCTGTAGTTGCTGCGAGCGGGACCCACTCTTTGTTGTGGTGTGTGGGCTTCTCACTGCAGTGGCTTCTCTTGTTGCGGAGCACCGGCTGTAGGGCACACAGGCTCAGTAGTTGTGGCGCACGGGCTTAGCTGCTCCACGGCATGTGGAATCTTCCCAGACCAGGGTTCGAACCCACGTCCCCTGCATTGGCAGGTGGATTCTTAACCACTGCACCACCAGGGAAGCCCCTCTAACTTATCTTTAAGAAAGAAAGCTCATTTGCATTTTATTTTGCCCTGAATCAACAATTTAGGATTGATGAATCAGAACAGAAGGAACTCAAGTGCTCTACCTTATAACAGGAATATTGGGCCTCTACTTTGACCCTGGTGACCCATAGAGCCATTAGTCAGCTCACATGGTGCCCTAACAAGTTTCTGGGCCTCCCGCCCACTGTTGATACATCCCTGGCTTCCTGCCTCAAGCTTTAGGCCAATCTCCCAACACTGATCTCCCATTAATACTGAAAGCAGACCTCTAACCTCACATCCACCAGCCAGATGGATCCTCCTTACCTAAAACCTTAAGGATCAGTTCTAACTCACCTCCACGGCATCTTGTCAAATCACGAAATCTGCTTGTTCAGTATTAGAGTATAACTGTATTTTATTTTTACTTTTTTTGTTTTTTGGCCACACTGCACGGCTTGTGGATTTAAATTCCCTGAACAGGGATCAAACCTGGGCCCTTGCCACTGAGAGCACAGAGTCGTAACCACTGGACCACCAGGGAATCCCCTATTTTTACTTTAAATACAAAACCATTAACATGGGCATGACTGAGAGTCGAGGCAGAGTGAACCAGAGCCTCCTGTGCTCTTCTGCATAATCAACCCAATCTACTTCAGTTGCTGACAGGAAGGCCCTCTCATTCATTAGCCTCAGGTGGGCACAAATCTCAACCGTGTGCTGCTAGATTCAGAATCATTTAACTGACTTTTTACTCCCCTGCTGTGAAAATCACCTGATCTTTTCTTTGGCCTTAATTGTTCATGCTTCCTTAAGGCAGTGGTTTCCTAAGTACCTACCAAGCCCTGATCATTAGCATCAGCATCGCCTGGGAAGTTGCTGGAAATGCACATTATCTATGGGCCCTACCTCAAGCCTACTGAATCAAAATCTGTTTTAGCAAACTCTCCAGGTGATCACGATGCATGCTGAAGTTTGACAATTACGGCCTTGTGGCACTATCAATCACTTACTGAAGTTACCTGTTGAGAAACAAAGGCATTTCCTCTTGGTACTTGTTCCTGATTTTTTTCTCACGTCAACACAACAACCTTTCCCCATCTGCTCCATCAGCGAATGCTAATTAGAAGCAAAACCACTGCTTAAGTTTTTTTTTTTTTTGGTCATTTTCTTTTTGTGTCTACTATGCCCTTGAAAATCTAGGGCAATAGGTCTGCTCCAAGTGTGGTCCCACGGTTTTCTCTTCCACAAGACTAGTTTCACTTGATTAGAACTTTCCAATTCTGAAATTAGGTTGTCCTGCTGCTCACCGAGTATTCCACATATGTATATCTCACAACCCATTTACACTTGGAAATACTTTCACATATTGGCTCACAGGCCGGGCAGGTGTCTCTTTCATAGGTAAGAAAACTGAAGCTGAGAGAGATTAGGCCTACAACTAAAAAAGTGGCAAAGCTGCAAGTACTAGTACCCAGTATAGTCCTTGGCTCATAACAGGCACTCAATATATTTAACGAGTAAGTGAATGAACGAATGCTCGTGTAAGCTAGATCTTTTTCCGCTAGGTCACATGTCTCTCACATCACGCAGCTGTAGGAACAGACAAGTAATCTTGTCCCATTTATGTTCCTAGTTCCAAAGTAGTGGCGTTGCCCCAGTCTCAGGACACAATAGTCTTCTGAAATCTTTCCACTGAAGCACCAAGGTTCTAAGTTCCAGAAGAGCTGAAAGAACACCACCTGTTAAGAAGAATGGCTGAAATGCAGGGCCGTGTCTGAAGACCCACGGCTCTAGGATGGAGAGAGTGCTCAGCACTAATTCCAAGTGGGCAAAAAACATAAGGTGATGCCAGCAGAAAATAAAATACAAGTAGTTTGGTCCCCTTCAGGGTCAAGTTATTCAAGTCAGATGCTGTGGAGTGGCGCTCATAAGATGAGTGAGGGGCAGGAAGTTTTTTCAATAAATGCCGACTTCTAGTATACACATACACACGTCCTCAGAAATGAGGTTGACCTGAGCCTCATTAAGTGGGTTTATCTCCCCTACATTTCCAGAGTGGAAAGAAAGCCAGGCTGCACCCTAAGTTAAATTTTAATTGACTTTTAAGCAGAACTTTTCTAGTTTTCAACAATGTCATCTGCTGTCACAGAAAGAAAAATGGTGATTTTTGTATATAGGCAAATAAATCTCATCTCAAACAAATAAGTCTACAGTATATAATTTCATTTGTCTAAATTAGCAATGAAATTCCTAAATCTTTAGTTCAAATTACAGTAATACAACTCTTTTCATAGGCATTTGGTAAGAACCTTAGATACTCCTCAAAGAGCTGTATTCCAGCTCAAATAAAAGAACTTAGGAGCCTAGAGTAGTAAGGCCTATTGTACTGATATTTACTTGGGACTCAACCCAGTTTCAAACCCACTTAGTAATTCATATCCCAAGAAAGCCCTTAATAATCCTCTTTGCTAGCTGAGTAAATCCTAACTCTGCCATGCTTCTAGGGTTTAAGTACTTCCTTGATGGTCCTAGGCCAAGGCTGTGATATGCTGCAGAAAACAGTGTCTGAGGACAAAGAAAAGATACAAGAATTAATCTTCACATAATCCTTCAAGCAATGTGGAATAAAACTATTGCCCCCTTGGGCTTCCCCGGTGGCGCAGTGGTTGAGAGTCCACCTGCCGATGCAGGGGACACGGGTTCGTGCCCCGGTCCGGGAAGATCCCACATGCCGCAGAGCGGTTGGGCCTGTGAGCCGTGGCCACTGGGCCTGCGCGTCCGGAGCCTGTGCTCCGCAGCGGGAGAGGCCACAGCAGTGAGAGGCCCGCGTACCGCCAAAAAAAAAAAAGTATTGCCCTCAAAAGAGGGAGTCTCCTTTTTTTCTAAAGGGCATTAACGGACTCACTGCTCAGCATATTCTAAAGTAGAAAGTGTTGCCATTAATACAATGCTTTAAGTGGAAGGGACCCAACAATGTCACCATTAAAAACTCTGATACTATTCACAACAGTGAAATTATGAACTTAACAGTCCTAGGACATGAATTGCAAAGAAACCTCTAAGACCATCTAGAACAAATGGCTCTTAAACTCATTTGAAATCAATTTTACATCACAACCCACTGTTCACATAAAGTGAAAATGATTTCACAAACTATTATCCCTATTAACATGCCATATATATATATTTTTTGGCCACGCCATGCGGCTTGCGGGATATTAGTTCCCCAACCAGGGACTGAACCCGGGCCCCAGCAGTGAAAGCACCGAGTCCTAACCACTGGACCGCCAGGGAATTCCCATGCCATATACTTCTGTTATAAAAGAGCTGGCTATGACCCATTAGGTTTCCACTATCCACTAATCGGTCATAATGAAATTTTTAAAAAGCACTGTCACTGCTTTAATCTCCAAAAAAAGGCAACATAGCACAGCAGCAGAGTACCAACTTTCAAGTAGATTACCCAGGTTTGAATCCTGATACCGCCACTCACTTAGCTATGAGGACCCAAGTCCTAGGACACATCATTAGCTTCTGTGCCTCAGTTTTCTCATTCATAAATCAGGAGAAAAATCTACCTCAAAAATTTTATGAAGCTGAGTTTTATTTGTGAAGATGCTTAAAAACAGAACCTGTGAAGATGGGTAAGTCAGGCCCCCGAGATGGTGGCCCAAGATCACATGCAGCTACCAGTGGGGCGCTTGGGCTAGAACACTGGCCGATGGCCTTATCACTATACTGAAGTATTGAGTATACGATGAACATTGACAACACAAGGGCCCTCAGTGTGAAACATACAAAATGAAGAACGTATCTGAACCATAAATTTGACAAATGCTTGGTAATGAACATTATTTCCTTACTTTCTGAAAATCATTAGAGGGCTAACATCTTTTAAAAAAACCTCCTAGAGAAATGTAAATTAAAGCCTTCATTTTCTAAGTCTGAGTGGCAAGAACAAATAATTTTCATTGAAAATTCTTTTCAACTTAGGCAGTAGAGAATTACTGAGAATCTGGAACTATTTTCATCGTTTTTTTGGTCTAATTTTGTATAGCTTCAGGTCAAACATTAGCTGGGACCTTGGGAAATTCAGTTGATTTTTTTTGGACTTGCTTCCGTAACCATGGGTTAGGTCCACCATGTCCTAATATTCCCTGAGCTGCTTTTAAGGTTTTCCTCAAGGGCAAAAATGACAGATTGAGGGTAAGCGGAGGAAGAGTTAAAAAAACAAACCAACCCTCCCAATACGACAGAAAATAAAAGATAAATAATTCTATTTACTGGCCACAGTAAACAAGCTGAAGCACGCACAGCTGGCAACAGCAACACAGAAATGAATCTGCTTTCGGCACCTGATTTCAAACTATAAGTCTGCCGCTTAATACACATTAATTTTGGACAAATAACTTCATTATTTTTCTGATCAGATGTCCTATCAGTCAAGGGGAAATTAACTTGGCAGGGCAGTTGAGAGGATTAAATAGGACTAAATGTGAATGTGTGTGCCTAATACATGACCAGGCACCAAAATGAATTCAATCAATGCTGGGTCCCTGTAACTAAAACAGAAGGGCCAGACCATTTATGGACATGCTCAAGGTGTTCTAATTTTAAACTGAAGATAGTTCAGTCTCCAGCTTCTCCCCCTGGGTATTTATTATTACTTACTATTTATTATTACTCCCTTTAAAGCATCAAGTCTAAAGGCTTTTGTAAGTGAATTGTGGCTAACCAGTAAATGGCAAGTCTGCTGTGAACTGAATTTCATGATGGTCTGGGACTCATCTTCTGGTATTGACACCACAGGTTTCTTAAGCACCTGCTGAATGCATCAAAAACGTTATTGTGGGGGACTTCCCTGGTGGCGCAGTGGTTAAGAATCCGCCTGTCAGTGCAGGGGTCATGGCTTCGATCCCTGGTCCGGGAAGATCCCACATGCCCTGGAGCAACTAAGCCCGTGCGCTGCAACTACTGAGCCTGCGCTCTAAAGCCATGAGCCACAACTACTGAAGCCCACACACCTAGAGCCCATGCTCCACAACAGAAGCCACCGCAATGAGAAGCCCACACACCGCAACAAAGAGTAGCCCCCGCTTGCCACAACTAGAGAAAGCCCACGCACAGCAACAAAGATCCAACACAGCCAAAAAATAAATTAATTAAAAAAAAAATTAGTGGTTTCTGTTAAAAAAAACGTTATTGTGGCAGGTGGTTTATACTGGTACTTAATTGTGATGGCCTCAAAATTCAACGGTAATATATATGATATACAATGGTAACTCTCCTCTTGCAAAGCTGATGAAACACAAATTATACAAGGTAAGATGATATATGGCAGAATAAAACATACAACATAACTGTCTTAATCAGTTTAAAGTGAGTCTTCCTAAACATATCAGATGACACCTATCTATAACCAGTCCAAAGAAACTCAGGCTCATAATTTAACAAAAATTGTCACATGTTTGTGCCTAAAATAGGCCCTCAAATATTTCTGAATGTTTGACTCAACTCCACAAAAACAAAACAAAAAACTCAGTCCAGTTAAATATAAGTGACTAGAATTCTGATCTCAAAATATTTTACTCTATTAGAATTTTTACACACTTTAAATGGGCTTCCTAGCGTTTTTCATGACTTTTAAAAAAACTAACAGTCTCTACTGATAAATATTTGAAGTTATACACATGACTGTAGTCTACCAATCCCGTCCAAAAAAACGTACTGTTCTTTCCCAATCTCGGGTCAAATAATCATGGCTGAATGTACTGTATGTTGGAAGAGAAATCCCTAATGTTTCTATTTTGGATAATCAGTGTTAGGATGCAATCCACCCTCTCCTGTTATTTTCAGTTATTAAAACCTAAATGACATTTTAAAGGGAAAACTGCCAATTAAAAAGTTCTAACTACAAAATAGGTTTAACATTTAAAATTTCTAAACTATCTCAGAAAGTAATTATAAAAGTTAGAAAGCTCAAACCTGGGTTTAAACCCTCCCTCTACCCCGACTGAGTTCTTAGCAGTATTCTATTAATATCCTCTACATCTAGTACAAGGAGGCCCCAAAATGAGAGTCAAAAAGAGATAATACCACAGGCTGGGCCCCCTTTTAAAGATGCTCACCTCTCCTAAAGCAAGGAGATAACCTGGGACTAATCTGCTCTTTAAGAAAGAAGGCTACTTTCATAACTCACCAAAGTAGTATAGTCATTACTTTATTCAGTACTTACAACTTTGTTAGGACTGATATTTTTTTCTCCTAATTCACAATGTTCTTTCAATGTTTATTGAAATTTTTATTTAAAAAGCACTGTCTTACTGATTTAGATTTTGGCGGCCAGAGTTCTATTAATCTTATTTAAATGGATAATTTCTGCAAGTCCCCTTCAATTCTGTCTTTTCATTTCCCCTCAGAAAACAAATCAAGTGCAAACAAAACCTTGTTTCATAGTTACACTTTTAGGAGAAAAAGGATAATCCTACACAGCTTAATTTTTCAGATTATTTTCTGACTTTAAAATAAATTCTCAGGCCAATACTAAGGCTAGTATAATAGCCATGGCAATATTATAAAACCCAAATTATTCTGAACTCACCAATGGTACAACTGAGTGTTTACAAAGAGAATTATCTGAAAACAAAACAAGGTACTCTTAAACTCTGACATTCTGTTTGAATATCCACTGAAACGTAATTCTAACACCAGCCAAAGCATTCACAATCACGTAGTTTTAACTTTTCTAGTTTTAAAATGTCCACTTTATTTCATTTAACAGTTAGCTAATATCATTTACATCTAAGGAAGAGAGGGTCCACAAAACTGATCTAAGGTAAAACACTAACTCTTAAGAAATGGAGTCCAATTTTATACAGGTCCAGGCATCCCTAGACAAGTGTATCACAATGCAGAAAAATGGGTACCACTACTCCATTTTACATGAGATAAAAGGGAAGTATCAATAACTTCAGAAAGTAGTAAAGTCACCTGTCCCTTAAAATATGAGTATGTAATTGTTACAAAGCCATAGTAAATGGTTTATAAAATGTAATTTTATTTTATGTTACTCTGTTGTTACATAGGGCATAACATTTTCACAAGGCCTTTTTGGGACTACAGTCGATGATTATTAGCAACATACAATAGTGGTCCAACTCTCTAACAATCACTAGACAAACTGGACACCCTCTCACATGTGCACAAATCTGCATGGAAAAGTACTAAAGTTTTAGACTTGGACTTGTGTACTTTATTTCCCCTTTCTAGTGTATTAAGAAATGACATGCACTTTCATTTGCCAAAAGCAATGCTTGTATTCTGGCAGCAACATGCTACTTCTATTACATCGTAAAGTGAATACCAGAACTACAAAGGCAGGAGGTGTAAGTGAATTTTTATTGGGAAGGGAAGTTGTCAACTTAAACAGCAGCAAATGAAGAATGAATGAGGAAACTCCCTGTTGTCACAGATACGCAAGACCTCCATCATATATGATACAGGAGGCATTTTAATTTGTGACCTCCAGCCTCAAAATGTCAACTGCTTTTCCATTCAATCTAATACTTCTGGATTCCTACCAAAAAGGAATATATTAAGAGGATGGAAAAGTTGCTTTACTGAAAGAAAACCCCCGAAGAAGAGTAAGGGAGGGAATGTAGAAATCAGGAAGTTATGCAGAACACTCTTTAAACTGTAATTAACTACATTTTCATATCTTCACAGTAATACAAAACACAGTCACTTGCAGAACTGGTTCAGATTACTTAAATACCAGATACATTTTTAGTCCTCTACATAAGTGTTTGGAAGTTACTTATGTTTATATGAAATGAAGCTATTAATACTTTTCTACAGCAGTAACTGCACACCAGAAAGGCCAAGACAAACACAAATCAAGGAATGGAGTTTTCCCAAAGCTGCGGTGTGAAAAGACTATAAACAGTTGATTCCATACACATGAATGGGTTTCTTTGCTATAGGAAATCCAAATGGAATAAGGAATGGAGATGAGTAAAAAGGTTTCTTGAGGGGAAGAAGGATGACACCCTGTATGCACTTAGTTCTCTGCCCCTTCTGCCGCATCACATTCTTCTCCTGCACTGTCTGATGTCCATAACTAGAAAAAAAAATCATATTAAGTTACTATTTCTAGATCAATTATTTCAAGTCTTATTATTATATCAGAATGTAATTCTTAGAGCAGTAAATTAAACAATAGAGATTATGACTAAGACTGGAAGTTATATTTCACCAACTCCTCCCAAAGTGTACCCCTGTATTCCTTTCACTGTGCATTTGCAAAATGACAAACACATATACACTATTTGAGTACGTTTTCAAAGCTTACTGTAATCTCAGATAAAAACAAGGTAACTAACATCCTTAGAATTTAATGCTCTCTCAATTTCTGGCAGCCCAATGCTCTTTTTAAAAGCACTACTAAAATATAATTTATGAGATTAATAAGGCCAAAACAAATTTTTTGGGGGGTGGGCAGGGACCATGGTCAAAGTCACCATTGCCAAGTACTTGAAGGGCTATCATATAGAAAAAGAAGCAGGCTTACTTTGTATGCTGCAAAGAGTTAAACAGGAGTGAACGATGTTAAGTTACAGGGAAGCAGCATGTGTGCGTGAAGATATGTAGATACGGTTCTTGAATTAGGTAGGATGTTAGTCTCTCTAATTTTAGGATGGAACAATGAAGTGAAAAAGGGAATAGTCAATACTTGTCGACTATGCATAATAATAGTTCACAAAATGGATTTCTATTAGACCAGCACCAAGACACTAGTGGCAATTTTAGCAAAGCTTAAGTCTTAACCTTTAAGTCATTATTAAGATACTAAAATAAAGACAAACAAATATCCCCAAAGAACTGTCTCTGGGAGAGAGAAAACAGAACTAGTTAAAAGATAGCTCCACGTGGGCTTCCCTGGTGGCGCAGTGGTTGAGAGTCTGCCTGCCGATGCAGGGGACACGGGTTCATGCCCCGGTCCGGGAAGATCCCACATGCCGCGGAGCGGCTGGGCCTGTGAGCCATGGCCGCTGAGCCTGCGCGTCCGGAGCCTGTGCTCCACAACGGGAGAGGCCACAACAGTGAGAGCCCCCCCTCCAAAAAAAAGATAGCTCCACGGTGTATCTGGAAAGAGGTTAATTGCTCAGTTTGTTTTTCTTCTATAGAAGCTATTTATGCTGATCATTTTTCTATTGTCACCTCACAACCAGAGGGATTTCTAATGGCTGGGAATGAACTGTCTTCATAATTTCTCTCTTCAGCAAAGTTGAACAGATAGGGTGCTAATGTTAAAATTTTTTTTATCTAGTAGAAGATAAAGCATCAAATCTGGGGGGGGCGGGAGAACTACATTTATATTAAAAGGTGTATTTCTTCCACATTTTGTCTAAGATTCTGACCTATCCAATTTACTTGAACCTACAAAAGAAGCTAAGTAAAGCTCAACCTGTATTTTTTTCACCATTACTTTTTCCTCCATCCCCTGTCTATACAAGAGGTAGGGAGAAAAACAAAAGAAAAAACAAATTAAAAAAGACAAACTTTCTATATTAACATAATTTATCAACATCTTCATACCAGTCAAATAAAGAGTCAATAATGTTAATATTATGAGTTCCTAAAATCTTAGTACTTTCTCAGGAAGGTCTGATAAAATGCCTATTCAACTTGAAAATCTGCCTACGAAGAACAGTTGTCCTATACAAAATACTAATACATATTTAATATTTTTATGTAATTTTTATATAATCATTTTCTAAGAGCAAGTGTAGCTCTAATATAGGTGCCCCAAAACACAGGGAGCCTGAATAAAGTATTAATACTTTTGTTCCTGAAAAGGAAATAAAATTAAAAGTATGAAAAACTCACTGTTAGGTTGTCTCTAAGCAACTGCATGATGAGGGTGCTGTCTTTGTATGAGTCTTCATTCAGTGTGTCAAGCTCTGCAATGGCCTCATCAAAAGCCTGACAAGTATTAATATCCACGGTAAACAATATTCACATCGACACACACTGGTACTCTATAGTCACAAACCATTTTTATAAAATAGATGAACATCCACTTTATGTTCTATTATCACTTAAAACAAAACTCAATGAAATCACTGCCTCGGATTCTCAGCTTAAGAATTTCTGAGGATGACTAAAACTTATCAAGTTATACATACTTAATCAGTAAACAAGCATTTCTTAGTTCTTTCACAGGACAGACAGCACACTAGCTATGCCCAATATATTTTTTACAACTAAGAACTAGTATTTATTTGCAAAAACCCCTTGGAACACTTCCATTTTGAAACACTCTGAGGAATGCAGAGATTCTACTGATCAAACCTGGCAGGCATTACTTTCCAATCCTTTACATTTCTCTCATACTTTTTTGATTACTCTGACCAATATGCTCTTTAGACAGATCTTACTGCTTACAACCATAGCTGGGAGAGTAAGATCTTGAGAAGGATGGTGGTAGGTGGTCACGATGGTAAGAAAAAGGAGATATCCAAATAAATGTAGAAATCATCCCTGGATATCCAAGTAAAATACCTAGAAATTAACATGCTTGCTATCTCAAATAACCTAAAGAGGGTATTTCTGGAAACACATCTTACCGTTTTAGCCAGTGTGCAGGCAAGTTCTGGGTTATTAAGGATCTCATAGTAAAATACAGAAAAGTTAAGAGCCAGCCCCAGGCGTATTGGGTGTGTGGGTTGCATCTCTTTCTTGCTTATATCAAAAGCCTCTTGGTAAGCTCCTTGGGAATTATCTATCGTTTCTGTGAAGGGAAAAAAACGAAATAAAAAAGCATGATACTGGAAATATCCACCCAGTATACAGTAATACCTTTAACCTATGCTACTAACTCGGTAGAGCCAGACTTCTCTCTGTAGCCTTCGTTTAAAACCACAGTAGCAAACCAAAAACATTATCCTGTACTGGGCTATTAAAAAACTAGTTTATAATGTTGCTTGTTTATAATCAGCTTAATAAAAAAAACATGAGACAGTATATCAGGTTTTTCATCTCTGGGGCTAAAACACTTTTCTTCTTTCATGTCTTTTAATTTTATTACCTGAAAATGCAGCAATTATAAACAATTTGATATATGTCAATAATATCTCAATAAAACTTGAAAAAAATCAGCGGCAATATCCCTTCCCACAATAATGGAAGCATTTTACAAAGATCATCACCACCAAAATCTCTATTTTTGTGACTTATCTGTAGAAATAACACTGACCCTCGGTATCAACATGTATTATGTGAAAGGCAATATAAAAGCACCAGTATATAGATCAAAATCTGCTGACCAGAGTTTGATTACTGGCTTAATAAAAATGTCACCTTCCTGAACAAAATGTTCAGGAAGAACTACCAGCACTAATCTGATTATATCATGTTTTGAAAAGGTTAGGTTTTCTGAATGAGGCCATTGGGCCCATTACAGCTCTAGAAGGACTGACCTAACAGAAATCAAGTTATCCCTTTAAAGCCCAAATATGTGCCGTTCCTCCTTCTTCTTCAATGGCACATTCACTGATCTAAACATAGCTGGTATGGCCCTCACATTTAACTAAGGAGCTCTTGGTGTCCAGCACATAAGGAGGCATTACAATGAGAGTTCTAAAGCGTCTCAGCATCTAGACTTTGTAAATACAGACTATTTACAAATCCCAGACTACTGGAGTGTTCTACGTATAGGACAAGAAAATCCCAATGAGCCAGAAAGGGTCAGATCAGATTAATGCTGGGGCTATGGCCCAATCTCCCAAAGATATCCCTTTGACTAGTTGACGTTTAAATGTTCAGTCCTGTGCAAATATCTGTCACATTCAATTTTGCTTATCATTATGGCAACAGAAATTATATATTGATAACACAACAGTTTAGTATACAGATTCTATTACAGCAAGGTACAAAAGTTTTCTCTTTATATTTTCAATTACACTAATTTTGGGGATGCTAAAACTGCCTCACTTTTAGTAACTCTCTGAGAGAGAGGAAGAGGAGGCTGTAATAACCATTTGTGGGGCATGCCCTTTTTGGATAGGGTAAAATGACCAACAAAATAATAAACTTATTGGAAAAAAAATAAGGACTTAAGTGATACTTCTACCCAGACTTGCTTCTACCTAGACTAGCAGGCACATGCACAATATACTACCGTACACTCAGCTACCAATACTCCAGGAGACTGAGTTCACTGCTAATAAATTTACTTTGACTGTTTTACAATCAAGTTAGGAAATCAGGTTACTCTTTTCCCCATAGCTGTGTTTTCTGTGATAAATTATATACCAGCAATAAAACTCTCATCTGACCTCTCCTCCTCAGAAATCTGGTTATGTGTAATTAGTAGTCAATGTTATGATCCCTCAAAATAGGTAGTAGTTAATAAATTAATATGTCAAGTAGAAAAAGTACAATGTCCTGTTTCTACTCTACATGTAATTTCCAGTTATCTTAAGTTTCAAGATACAAGATGCTGAAGACCATGTGACACAACAGAATCACCCAAAGCATATGCAAAGAACTCTGGGGCTAAAAATATGGTGAACCAAATTCTAAAGCCTAAAAGATTAAGCCTGTTTTTAATAATATCTTATCAGGTTATAATCAGAGAGTTTATGAGTTTAATTTTTTATAAAGAGCACATAATGTAAAGTCCTAACTGTTTTCATGTTTGAGAACGTAAGGTAACATTATAAATTTATCCTCCCTCTCTTTTATACTTTAGCTTTACCCATAAACCAAATACACTTACGTTTCCGATCATCACCACAAGCAACTTCAGCAAGGTACCGGAAGTAATCTCCCTTCATCTTCAGATAGAAGACCTTACTCTCTGGATTAGTTGCATTGGCTATTAAATACTTATCCAACAATTCCTGAAAGAAATAAGTTAAAACATTAGGTACTAGCAAAAATAACTGCCATAGTAACTCCACACCATACCACCCTGGATTGGAAACATGGCTAGAGAGCAGGGGTCAGGTGGTTGCCATTAGTTGAATGCTCTGGGGTCATAGCAAGTCATAATTTCTAATGGTAGAGCTATATCACATCAAACACTAATTAGAAAGAGCCTGTCTGTCCACTCATCCACTCACTGAAGCAAGCATTTCCTGATACCTGCTAGGTGCTAGGCACTGTATTTGACCAGAGGGGAAATAAGGTCCTTGCCCTCAAAGAGTTCACAGTCTAATAAGAGGTAAGTATACCGTTAACAGTACAGATATGTGAATAAGGGGCTATGGAAACACAGAGAGGGAATGTCTAGCTTTGTTGGTGATGATCACTGTAAAGACAGGCTTCCCTGGGGAAGGGATATTTGCCTTGTCAAGAAGTAACAGAAGGAATGCAGCAGTTAGAAAACAAGGATGTGCAATTTTAGGGAGGGGAAATGAAATGTTTAAGACATCAAATATGAAGAAGAGTGTAATCACAGAGTAAGTAAGTCATCACGGCCCAGAGTAGGGCTACTCAGTGTCCTCTGCGACCAGCGCTCATCCAAAAACAGGGTGAGTCTAGGGTTTGAGAGCAAGTGGCCTAAAAACTTACCTAGCAATGTGACAGTCATGTCTATCAAATACAACTATTTTTAAAAATTAGGTTAGTATTTAAGTATGTCTTTTATCCCTCACTTCATACCAAGAAATGTCCACTTGATCCAATGAGCTAGTGCCTCTCAAACTGAGATATTTGTACAAGGTGTGCCCAGGAGTATTAAAAAGTCACAAAAAATGAATATGATAGACACCTTCTTGGATTATCAATTTTACTTGATGCTAAGTAATTTAAAAATCTTTTTGTAATAAGAAACTTTATGGTGAATAAAATTTGGGGGGAGTAAAATCAACAAATAGATACTAATGAAGTAGAATATGGTTTAGAAAATGTAGTTTTAACTCAAGAGCTTTCTTGCTGTTTATCTGAATAAAAAGAACCTAAACAAAATGCAATGATTATATGCATATTATTTTAAAGAAAATAAACAGAGAAACATTTTAAATCCTTAAATTTAATGAAAAATATGTTTAGGTTAAAAAAATATATTTTAAAAGGGTCTGAAGCTCAGGGGAAGTTAAACTTAGTATTACACTAAAATTACCTAATGAAGCCCCAGAAATTTATACGTTATAAAAGTGGCAAGTATCAAAAGTGTGGCTTACATCTGCAAAGCTGCTGAGCCAAGAAGGGAAGAAATAGATGGGCTACACTCAAACACTAAAGCCAAATGAAAATAAATGCTGCTTCTGCACCGTCATACTCTTAAGTGGGAAAAGAACTGAAGGATCATGTTGTAAGAGTTTCTCCTGCTCACCATCACCAATACAATTATAATGGTTATTTATTAAAATAAACTTGAGGAAAACTCTTTCCCAGAATCTTACAAAATCATACTACTTTAAATTTTTCCTCTAATACCATTTTTACATATCATGGATGACTTCCAATTTTAAAACTATTTCTATGGAACACCTGAATTTAGGGGGTTTCTGGGGAGGAAGTGGGGGGCAATGGTGAGACAGCCACAAAAACGTTCACTAAGCTTCTAAACGTCAAACTGACTCAGTCATCTCTATCTTAAAAAAAATAATAATTTAAACAAGAGTAGATTCTGAGAAGCAGTATCAAATAATGCAAACACGGTATTATACTGCGGGAACCAACACCCCTGGCTTAAATCCAAACTAACGAACTACAATGTAAAATGGAAGAGCCTCTCACTTTTCTTTTACTCGCAAGTAAGTCAGGCAGTTAATATGAGATCCCATAGAGGATCTCCAAAACAGTGCCAGCACCAGCTCTGGTAAAGACAGTATTTACAATTAAAAAAAAAAAAAGCTACTTGGAACATTTAAGACCTAGTACTTTATGATTAAATGTGGCAGACATGTGGTAGCAGGGGCTGAGAAAAGTCTGACTGACTAGAATGAGGACTTGGGGAGAGGAGAGGAATGTGATTCTAGCTCTCATCCCCGCTAAGTCACTTGAGCCAGATATGGGGATGGTCATGAGGACTCTCTTATTGGCACAATGGCCTTCCAAGGATTTGGAAAGCTGCTAAACAGCTACTGCACCGGTTTACACAGCCACTTATAAGCTAACTGTAAACTTTTCCCTTCTAAAATTATTAACTTTGATCACTAGTTTGCATATAGCCATTACGTACGATTTACAGTGTTGGCTTTTATAAAGTGACTTGTGCATTACTTCCATCCTGGAGTTTCAGCCAGGTATCATGGTTCTTTGTCAGATGCCACTAGCTCTCTGTGAAGGAAACAACAGGTACAGAATAATTCTGTCTTTCCATGTGCTATCAGTAGTAGCGATGTAGATTTTAGCCCAATTAAAAGACAATGGATTCTGCTTCATGTCTTACCAAAATGATTTACGGCTGTATCAGGTATTACATCAATACCAGTTATTAATTATTAATACCACATAGAATAAAGGCTATAAATACTTAAGGTATATAGAGCCTAGGTGCACAATTTTTTGTTAAAAAAATTAAATTATAAAAAAGACTCTGGGCTTCCCTGGTGGGGCAGTGGTTGAGAGTCCACCTGCCAATGCAAGGGACGCGGGTTCGTGCCCCAGTCCGGGAAGATCCCACATGCCGCGGAACGGCTGGGCCCGTGAGCCATGGCCGCTGAGCCTGTGCGTCCGGAGCCTGTGCTCCGCAACGGGAGAGGCCACAACAGTGAGAGGCCCGCATACAGCAAAAAAAAAAAAAAAAAAAAAAAAAAAAGGACTCAATACAGGTCAGAGAGTAAAAACCAAAATGACAAGTGGCTCCCTGGAATAAGAAAATCTTCCCAGATAAGGTCATTGATAAGAAGTCAGGAGAGAGGAAGGGAATCAATTTTTAACATTAATGTAGTTAAAAGTTCCTCCACTAATTCCCCCTTTACATTATTCTTGTCAATTAAGCAGGAGATCCCCTTTGTAACGCTTCAACCAGCAAATTTTATGATCCTGGGAGGCTTGGAGAACTAAGATTGGGGCTCCCTTCAGTGTTGAGTGTTACCCAATTGAGAGGCAGAATGCAAGAAGTACATTCCTTTTTGAGAATCTGAGAGATCTGTGAAGTCAGGGCACTTACTACCCAAAATTACAAGATGCACTAGTAACAAAACATTCTAGACGAAAGAAACTCAAATACAAGCAAAGTCAGAGGAAAAAATATAAGGTATTATTATACAGGTCGTTTTTGGAGATGCTAAAGGACCTCAGAATAAGCTTAATCTCAGAAAAATAGGATGGGAATAACAATAAAAAGGATTACATCATAAAAGCAGTAAAGAACTATGCAAGAAATGAAATTGTGAGAAATAACAGTGATGTAAATTTAGTATAGTAATTATTCCTCTTCAACCCAAAACCTTAGAGAAAAGGTTAGGAAGAATAACAAAACTCCAGTACTAACTCTATCTCTAGGAGTGAATTATGTTTACATACAATAATCCTACCATCACTTCCACAGCTTTTCCAAGACAATTAATTTACCTTCAGTGGTAAGAGTCCATGTGTGGCATTCAACAAACGAATACTTTTATCTTAAATTCATTTATAAGTGATTTGTTTTATAGACAAAATAAGCTGCTCTTCTTCCTCATTATATAGCTTATTCTTTATATACCAAACTGATTTTTTTTTCCAAACTGATTTTTTTTAAGAGAGCAGGTAACCAATGAAGAGCCTTGAAATACAAACAAAATAATCAACAGGAAACAAAAAATGTTCTAAGGATTTTCAATTTCCTATCAGCTTACTGAAATTCATTAAATAAAACACTATTAACATGTTCAATCTCTAACTTTATGGCACATATACTAGTCACTATCTGTATATTTTTATCTGTTTAAGCAGCACACATTACCATAAAAGATTACATTATTCATTCAACAAATATATGTGTTCAGTATCTGCCACGCCCTATTCTAACCACTCTTCCATGTATTATTTACATATAAGAACCATTATGATAATTTTACAAGTGAATAAAATCACCTAGGAATCAAGAAACTTACAAAAAGTCATATTATTAATTAAATGGGGCTAGAATCTGAAAATAAAGCTAGCATTCTTAGCACTACCCTATAAAATAATGGAGCATATCTATGAGAGATGAGGCTTTGGCCTTAAGTTATTTAATTAGTAAAGCAAACAAAAGAATTAATATAGGGACTTCCCTGGTGGCGCAGTGGTTGACAATCCGCCTGCCAATGCAGGGGACACAGATTCAAGCCCTGGTCCTGGAAGATCCCACATGCCGTGGAGCAACTAAGCCCGTGCGCCACAACTACTGAGCCTGTGCTCTAGAGCCCGTGAGCCACAACTACTGAGCCCGTGTGCCACAACTACTGAAGCCCAGGTACCCAGAGCCCGTGCTCCGCAACAAGAGAAGCCACTGCGTTGAGAAGCCTGCGCACCTCAACAAAGAACGGCTCCCGCTCACCACAACTAGAGAAAGCCTGCGCGCATCAACGAGGACCCTATGCATACATACATACATACATACATACATACATTTATATTAAAAAAAGAATTAATATAGTACATAGGGTAACATAACTGTTCAACAAATGGAACATTTATCTAATGGTAAGAGCTAAATTTTTCTAACATCCCAACTTCAAGTATTATATATAGTACAAAGAACCACTGACATGTAGGAAGAATAAAGTCTCTAGACAATAACTAACTCTTAATTAGGTTTTAACTCCAAGAGACCAAAATCAAAGAAAAATTCAATACTCAAGAAGGAAGTCATATTTCATCCAGAAAATTCTATTGCATTTTACAAACAGGCAGAAAGCATGGAGGAAGAAAACAGTCCAAGGCACAGAGCCCATGGCATAGGAAAAGGCACAACTGCACAAACAGGTAGAACGTCACTGAAGACAGTAAAATCTTTTTAAAACAAAAAGAAATAAGTAGAAAAAAAAAACTTTCCAAACCAGCAAAAGTACATTTTAAAAAGGAACCAAATTTCACAATTGAACCTCAGTGGAATGAATGCTGGACCAAACATCTGGTTCTAGAGTCTCCATCTAGAGCAAGTTCCTTAGTTTAATTTCTTCTATAAAATAATCAAAATATTTTCTAGTTTTAATAATCTATGCTAATTCTAAGGTATTAAATCAAAGGAGCAATCTGTTAAGCAGAGCAACTTCTAGATGAAAATGTTTCCTTAATATTTTTCATTCACAAAATTCTGTATATCGTATGTTAAGTATTTAGCACAGTGCCTACCACAGAGTAAGACTCGTTATTTGTCAAATGAACATTAACCATGACATGGCAACATACTGAAATGGATGCAACAGCAAGAGAATTTCACATGTATTATAGGGCTTAAGATGGCACAGGGCTTTTCTTGAATTATTTGTTTTTGTAATTCTTTATTTTTATCAAAGTAATAATGTACAACAGTTAATTAACTACCACTCTCAAATTTCTGAAAAAGGAAAAAAGAAATCTCCCCCATTCTGTTCTCACTGTTTCACTCCTTCAGCAATTTTTTTTTTTTGAAAAATCATGATCTCATACTGATATATCCAGAATTCAAATTCAACCTCACAGGATTCTTCTTCCCTTATTTGTATCTTCTTTTCACACACAATAAGACTCTGGTTTCCATTAAAATAATACATAATACTGTCCATCACCTAAAACTCAAAAGTGAAAAACAAAGTTTCTCTCCCTTCCTTGGATCCTGAGCCAGCCAGTTCTTCCCCTCCCAAGGTAACCATCATCACCAGTTTCTTGTATGTTCTTCCAGATATTTTAAACATTTAAAATCCACGTGCGTTCCCCCTCCCTCATGTTAGCATACTACATACATTGTTCTACACCTTGCCTTTTCCATGTAATAACCCCTCGGAGATCATTCCATATTCATACGTTTATAACTGCCTCATGTTATAGAACACTGAACAGTATTATGTATGTCCACTGTATGGGCATACCATGATTATTTAGTTTCCTCTGATGAACATTTAAGTTGCTTCAAATCTGTTGATATTTCCAACAATGTGCCAAATGTACATTTGATCCTTGGAAGACAGATGTTTAACTGTCCTTCCTTGGGGCAATTTCAATTTACATCCCCATTAGCAATGTGTAAGTGTTCCAATTTCTCAACATCCTTCTGAACCCAAGGTATTATCATTTTTTATCTTTTCCAATTTAATAAGGAAAAACATCTTACTACGGTTTTATTTGCAGTTTTCTTTAAACAGTATGTTTATATCCTTTGCCATTTTCCCAGTGAGTTTTTTCCCTTACTGATATGTAGGGATATATGTTAATGATATTAGTCCATTTTCCAGATGTATCTCATATAACTTCATGTACTTAAAGATTCTGTCTGGGACTTCCCTGGTGGCACAGTGGTTAAGACTCCAAGCTCCCAATGCAGGGGGCCCGGGTTCGATCCCTGGTCAGGGAACTAGATCCCATGTGCATGCCGCAACTAAAGATCCCGCGTGCCGCAAGTAAGACCCGGAGCAGCCAAGTAAATAAGTAAATTAAATAAATAAATATTAAACAATAAAGACTCTGCCTAGCAGTAAAACTGCATTTATTAATATTTTTCTGTTACATTAAATCAGATCTAATATTACCAACGTTTCTGACAAATGTGAGAAGCACAAGTTAATGTAACTATTCGATTTTAGCACAAATACACGAACAGAAGACTTTTAATTGAAATACAAGTCTGAATGTGTTTTTAGGTATTGTCTACCTCACCAGATGAAATAGTAATACATATTAAATGTTACCTGAATAGCAGTGTATCAGATTAACACACACACACACACACACACACACACCCCTCTAACTCACTCTTGTATGGAGTATTTAAGAAATTTATGACTCTTCACCTTAAAATAGATGGGTAGAAACATGATTTCTGGTTGTGGCAATACAGTAAGACCAAGCAGACTTTCCCTTCTAAAAATAATCAAAAATGCTAAACAGAATAGAAGAAAAAATTACAGCAAAGCTCCAAAGGAAGGAAGGGGAGATATTCAAGTGCTAGACAGGAAGAGGAAATGAAGTTAGAGCAAAAAAGTAAAAACTTACAACACAATGACAGTGATGTGTAAGGGGTAAGGACCCTAGAAAAACTGTGTCTATCACTGCTGAGAAGTACCAAGAAAGCTATTTCCTGGGCTTTTGGGGGTGTGGGTGGATGTGGGTGTCGTCCCCCATGAAACACTGAAACCCAAACGCATGTTCTGTGCAGGTGCTCTTCAAATTTTTATTTCATACATGATGTGTGAGTCCACGAGCTGAAAATCTGTAAAAGTGGGCCGAGGCTTAGTGTGCCCAGCAGAAACAAATCATCAAAACCACTTCCATAATCCAAGGCACACACACACAAGTTCCACAGGAAAAACTACATCTGAATTTTTAAAAATAACAAAACTAATCAAGGGACAGATCCACCATGAGGGATCAGCAGACAAACAGATGGTTAGTACCCAAGAGCTTAAAAAGTGAAACACCGTGTAATAAAACATAAGTATATTAAAAATGTCTAAAGACTCTTTTAAAGAATCCTTTAAAGATATGTATTTTAATATTTATGGATTAAATGGATGACGCCCAGGACTGGCTTCAAAATAATGGGTGTGTGTGTGTTGGGGATATAAACAAAACAAAATTTACAATTGCTAGAGCAGGGTAATGGGTACATGGGGGGTTATTATAGCATTCTCTTTATTTTTGTTAAGTTTGAAAATTTTCTTGATTAAAACAACCCAAAACAGAAGTCCAGACAAAGAACAGGATACAGTGAATTAAGAAAAAGTAGCTTGGAGGTGGGGGAGAGAGCTTTTAGAATTAAAAGAAGAAAAAAAAAAAAGTAAAACAGAAGGCATATTTGAGGAAATGCCACAGAACACAGAACTAACAAGATGAAACAAGTGTGGGTAAGTCAAAAGATGCAAGTAGAAAGAGATGTCTAAGATATGTCTAAGGTAATATGCAACAGGAATTCCAGGAGAAAACAGAAAGAATGAGGAAGAGACGTTATGTAGAGCTAATGGCTGAGATTCTCCCAGTTACGAATATAAATAATCTTCAAAGTGGAAAAGCACACTAAATCCCAAGCAAAATAAAATAAAAATAAATTCATACCTAGACCATCATGGCAAAATTGCAGAATGTCAAAGACAAGAAAATTCTTAAAAGCAACCAGAGAAATGACACGTTACCTATAAAGGAAGAAACAACAGTATGACTGACAGTTGATTTTTCATCAGAAAACAATCAAGTATCTTCAAAGTGAGGAGAAAAACAACTGTCAGCTAGAATTCCAAAACCAATTAAAGTACCACATAAAAGCAGGAGCAAAACAAAGACATTTCCAGACAAAGACAGAAGTTCCCACTCAGACCTTTACTGGAAGAACCTTTTTAGAGTTGCAAAGGAAGGAGTAATGGAATAAAAGAGAAGTCACCAAGTAGAATAATTACAGCAACTACAATACTGAGTAAATGGAAAATTCCTGGTCATAATCTATGAAAACAACTCTTCCAAAACTGTAACAACACAGAAGTATTACAAGATGCTGAATAACAATACATGTGTGATACTTCATGTTTGCAGAGCATAGTATTTCAGATTATTTAAAAGGACAAAAGTTCTTTCGTATTAAGTATGTGCAAAGGATTGAGTTGGCTAGTGAAGAACAAGTGTTTTCCTCCCCTCTTTTAAAGGATTAACTAAATTTTTAAGGATAGTTAATGTGCTCCCTTCCTCCCTTCTTTAATCCAACAAGTGTCTGTCTTTAAGAGACTACACTTTCTAAAAATCTGACAATTAACTATGAAAATGCAATCTGCTACTAGGAGGAAATGTTTCATTAGAATAATCATGGATCTCAACTACTTCTACAGCTCACTATCCATTTTTAAGGTAACTGACAAGATGTGGGTTCATTTTAGATATTTCTTGGCAGGACTTCAGCCAATTATCTACATGCTGATTACTCACAAATCTGCCCCTTACCTGGCTGGGCAATTTACTTTTGCAGCTCATACCTCAGTTTACTGTTAAAAAGAGTTAATGACAATCTCTACTTCTCAGCAGCCTGATGTGAAGACTGAATGACTCAATACAAATTACTTAGAACACTGCTTGGTACACAAACCTCCATCACCACGCACCACAACACAAGTCTTTCTCTTAAACACCAGGCAAGGTGCTCCTATTTGTATTTATTGACACCTGGATGGGCCACTGGCCCTTTAAACTTTACTCATCTAAAATATATTAAATTTGCCTTCCTAATACAATCTGCTGTTGATTCTCCTCCCCTACTCAATTTTCTGTCTTAGGAAAGAAAAGCCCTCAGTTGCCCTAGTTAGAAACCTGGGTGTTATCCTAATGCTTCTTTGGCCTCACTCCCCTGGTCCCCCATATTTATAGTCACCCAAGCCTGTGGATGTAATTTTTTCCAAGTCAAGGCTTTGGAAACCTTCTCGAAGAAACAGAGTATACTTTGGGAACACACATCTCCCTGCTCTTAACTATAAACCACTGAAAGAAAAGACTTCATTTTGTCTATAATACATACATATATGTATTTGTATAGCAAATTAATAGGAATGCAAGACTTGACTCTAATCCTACAGTATGTAAAGTAAATCTACTTTACAAATAAGGATGAGTCAATCAGAAAGAACAGTGCTAAGAGGCATGGAAACAGAAAAGGGTTACAGACATTGAAGGAAAAGGATCCAATATACAGTCATAATCAGGAAGTTGCTTACATGGAGGGCCAACCCTATCCATTGTACTACATCATTTTATGGAAGGGACTTGAGCATCTGCAGATTTTGGTACCCTTGGGGGCTTCTGGAATCATTCCCCCTTGGATACAAAGGGCTAACTGCATAGTCTAGGGGAGTGTGAATCACAGTCAATCAACCACCGATTCATCCATGCCCTACCCTGGAGATGATGGCCATTAAACACCTGAAAAGCCATCCACTTCTCTTGTTATAATGCCACATTACTAAGCAACTCCCTCATTATAACTTGATTCCTATGTGAGTCTACTTGCCTCCTGAATGAGATCTTACTGGTCACGCCAACACAAGTACTTCAATCTCTGTGCTAGTTATTCTGAATAAACTAATATTCTTGGTTTTATATATCAGTCACACGAGCTTGATTACTGTGGATCTATCCCCGAAAAACAGCTCAATTCTGGTGTTTTTGAGTCAAAAAGGCTAAAGATCATACTACAAATTGCAATAAACTCACAGAGGTAATGCATCCCCTGCCACTACCCCATCCACAATCCCAACTTCTCCGTAGTGTGACACGGCTAAGTATTCGTATATATTTTGAAATATGAATAGCCACTAGACCTCAATATGCCTTAAACAGGAAATTTATTTCCAAACCTGTTTCTATATTTATATTGCTTATTTCTACTAATTATCCCACCATCTTCCTACCTCCTAGCCACCCAGCCTCATCACCACAACCTTTGACTTTTCACTCCCCATTTCCCATCCTACCACCAGCTGTTAAGCCCTACTGACTGTACCTCTGTACTAGTATTCTGATCTATCCTTTCAGTCTCATTCCTATTTCTATTACCCAGAATTAACCATATCATTTCACTTCAACTAATCCAATGACCTAACTGATCTACCAGGTTTTAGGCTTTCTTCTTTCTCTAATCCATTTTATATCCTGCTACAAGATTAACCATAAATTCTGGACATGTTAATCCCATGCTCAAAAAATCCCCATGGCTGTTAAAGAATAAACTTAAAGCCTAGCACTCATGGTCCTTCAGGATTAGACTCTAAACCTAGAGCTTTCAACTAATATAAGTGATAAAGAAGTACTGATCCCCTCAGCCATCAGAGCAGCAGGGTGAATGAAGGTGGAGAAGAAATCCATTTGCCCCAGTGTGTCACACAAATATGGTTATTCTGGGGCTTCCCTGGTGGCGCAGTGGTTGAGAGACCGCCTGCCGATGCAGGGGACACGGGTTCGTGCCCCGGTCTGGGAAGATTCCACATGCCGCGGAGCGGCTGGGCCCGTGAGCCATGGCCGCTGAGCCTGCGCGTCCCGAGCCTGTGCCCCGCGACAGGAGAGGCCCGCGTACTGCCAAAAAAAAAAGGTTATTCTGTGTGTGCCACAAGACAAAAGGAGCTGAGAAGCACTGTCTCAACTGACTGACATCCACACTTATTTCTACTGTTACCATTCCTGCACCAGCAGGAAGAGCATGGAGCAACGAGATGCCTCCCAAACATCAATACTTAAAGTGGTGAGTTAAGAAGCAAAACACTCATTACTAGGTGATGAGAATACAGCAGGTATGGGGGGTGGTTAATGAAAAAGCAAACACTGCTAGTATCTGCAGCACTATTCAGAGAAGATGGTACTTGGGTCTATGAACAGCGAGGCTTCCAACAGCGAGGCTGGATGCAGCAGTGTTGATAGTAACTAGTCATTAAGATCATCCAACTACTGCCTCTTCTTGTTGGTTTCTATGCTCACCAAACAACCTTCTAATGCTAATTTGGTTCCTCCAGTAAATCGGCCTTCAAGCAATAAAAACGGCTAGACAATGACTGCCTGATTTGTAACTCCTGTAGTTCCCCCTCTCAGTGTGCCAGTGAAGTGGATTTGGAGGCCCTAAATCCAAGGAGACAAACCCTGGACCGTAAGTGTACACTATGTGTTACTCATCTGGCACCCTGACAGACAGACAGACAATTCTGCCTTACCCTGATTTGAGGGACGGAAATCTGTGAAAAAGTCACCAAGTTCTTCATATCTCCAATTTCTATGTACTAAAATTTAAACAGCTCTGGAGCATTCATGAATGTGAACATGCCTTCCTGGGAGAAAGGGTGTAGACTAAGAACCACCTTGTATAAAAAGTGTTCAAACTTTGGAGATATGATTCTACAAGTAACAAAAGACCTAAAATCCAACATTGCCTGAAATACATGTCAAATTAATAAAATAAAATTAGTAGGAACTAATGTGACACGATGAACTGTCACCGTGGTCAGAGAAATTAATTTGGATTCCTCAGATCCAAAGGGATATATGTGCTACTGTAGTGTCAGTGAAAGTAAAATAAGCCAGAGTAGTCCATGCAATCAAGTGGTTAATCATTTTGTGGGCAAAAAGAAATAAGGAGCTAAAACCCAGAAGATAAACAGGCAAAGGGGAAGGGGAGGAAACAGATAAAAAGAATTCAAAGTTCTCAACAAAAAGAGAAAAAGCTCTGATCTATGTCCCTGTCCCAATTATTTCCAAACTCTTTCTCCTGGTCTATAAGATGTCTAGCCACCACCACCCATGACCCAGGCAAAATGATCACCAATGACAGTACTATTGCTATCAACATCTATTGTGGCACCGTGGTGCCTTTTAGTGGCCCTTTTGTGGGCATAGTACACCCCTCTCTCCTCTCCTAAACAATCAGCACTTAAAAACAATAAAAATGCTCTCTTGTATAAGAATGTTCGTCCCATCTTCCAACGCAGCTACAGAGCTGTTATGACTGCAGTGGTGAAGACACATAACAGAAAGAGTTTAGCCTCTGACAAATAATACGGTTTGTGCAAATTGCAATGTGTCAGTATTAAAGAAAATCATGGTCTTTGTCCCCTTACTCACCCAAGGCAGCCGAGCCAATTCCAGATATTCTTAGAAACAAATGTAATGTCCAGTCCTTTGTGTCTGACCTGCTGTATCTCCACATTTTAGCAGCTAGATACTGAGTGGCCACAACAGCAAGATACGAATGTTATCCCTTCTGCTCAAAGTTCCCAACCCTCTGGCCAAGATATAAAGGTTCGGAAGGACAGTTTAACACATACACTGGAAACACTAGTACTGATTTCCAAATTTGTCAATCTGCATTAAAACCAATTACACATAAACAACCACAATTTACCAACATTTACAAATCAGTGCTACCAAAGGAACCAAGGCAAGCATCAATGTCCATACTTCCTTCCCCTTAGAGAACTTGCAATTTACTAGTCTCCAGAAACTATGTTAGCCACTGCAATTTGCAAAGTAAAACATGACAAATGATAGTAAGAAAACAAGAGTGTTCCTTAAAAGGAAAAGAAAACAAAACAAATAGAACAGGAAGTCAAATCTTAGTCTGGTCATAAGTAATCCAACTGGACAGACATCCTGATACCTAAAAGAGAATATGTTCAAGTAATTAAAAATAGGTCAAAATTGCCTTGCTAGCTTAGTATATGGGTCAAGTTTTGCTATATCCTAGGAAAACTACCAAAAATAGATAATAGCAAAGATACCAGTGTACTTTCACATGAGCTTTGTCTTTTGTAAGTCTATGACAAATTGAATTAAGCCATTTCTACATTATAGAAATGACACAATTATTTGCAGACTAATTTTTCCATCTGTGGCTAACCCATGCCACATACGTTTACTTCTGCAGCTGAATTATATACAACCCTGTAGTTAAGCCTTTCGTCTACCAGACCTATTACAGAGCATAAAGAGAAGAAAATTTAAAAAGAAGAAAAAAAAATTCATCGCATTTGCACCTAAACTTACATGGGTTATTGATTATATTCAACTGAACTACTGGGTACAGCACAAAAAATAACCTTGAAAAATAAAGCAGTGCTTAATAGTATACAGAAGAAAAAATATAGACGAAGTCCTTATTCCTACATACCCTTACAGCTTACCAATATTGATCTGACTTAGATGCAGCCACAAGAGGAACTCAGGACACTGGTACACTCCAGACAATACAGAATTGGGTCTCATTACTAGACGGTGGAAAACAAAACATTATATTAATACAACCACCCATGCTTACACAGGGGAAAGAATAAGAGCAAAGCTAAGAAAGTACAGATTACAGGAGAGAACCATATAATTCCATGTGGCTGGAACACAGAGGGATGAGTAGTGAGAAAGGAAGCTAAAGGGAAAGGCTTGAAGGTCTCCTAAGCCCTGTTAAGGAGCCTGGACTCCATCTAACAGGGTAATGGTTTCAAATTTTTTTGAAGTGTTTATTTTCTCTCCCCCCTGCCCTAAGTCTTTTTTAAGCAATACCAGTAAACAGTAAAAGAGATAAAAGGGAGCTGCTCTAGTTGAAGAGCATAGACTTATAAAGCCTTGACTCTCCCCAACTTACACACGAGAGAACCCAGAGAAAGATGAGATGATCTCAGAAGAACAGGGTCTATAAAGGAAGGCTTTACTATGAAAGGCAGAGGGAACAGAAAGAACACTCTTCTAGAAGAACTGAATTTGAGGTCACAGCTAACTGGCTATGTAACTAAGTAAATCAATATGGCTCAGTTTCCTTGTAGATAAACACATGTCTCATCCACCCATAACTGCACATAGGAGAGCAGAAGGAAACAGATCTGAAAGTACTAATAGGCTGTAATTTGTAACTGACTATAATAACAAGTGTAGTGGCACCTAAATTCTATCTGGTAGGATAGGTGTGATTTCAACATATAGAAATGGGAGAAGGAAGGGCTTCCAACCAAGAAAAGCAGTGAGTAGAGGGACAGAAACAAAATATGGAGGGCTTTGGGTGAACAATTTGGCTAGAGCATGAAGAATGGAGCAATCACAAGTTTCCCTTAAGTGAGCTTTTATGCTAAACCACTTGTTATTTTCCCCATAAGTTGAGAATTTCAGATCAAGCATACGTGAATATTTCAACAAATGGTGCTGGGACAACTTGAGTAGCCACACGAAAAGAATGACGGTTGGGCCCCACTTCACACCACATGCAAAAATTAACTCCAAATGGACCGAAAGTCTGAATGTAAGCCCTAAAATGGTAAAACTCTTAGATAAGAGCACAGGTATAAATCTTTACGACCTTGGATTAGGTAATGGTTTCCTAAATATTACAACAAAAGCACAAGCAGCCTAAGAAAAAAAAATAAGTCATATTTCATCAAAATTAACAAATTTTGTCATTGAGCCGGGCCAATGCACTGTCCCCTACCTCCTTCCCTAATCTTTTTTTTTTGCGGTATGCGGGCCTCTCACCGTTGTGGCCTCTCCCATTGCAGAGCACAGGCTCTGGACGCGCAGGCTCAGCGGCCATGGTTCATGGGCCCAGCCGCTCCGCGGCTTGTGGGATCTTCCCGGACCGGGGCACGAACCCGTGTCCCCTGCATCGGCAGGCAGACTCTCAACCACTGCACCACCGGGGAAGCCCCCTAATCTTTTGAAGTTGCTACTCTCTTGATCCTTTCTCTAATTATATGGTTCTCAAGTTTTTTTCTACTCCAAGTATCTTGGTAGATGTGGGAAAGGTCAGGAGGAAATAAAAATTTCCAGAGGACCATTGGTAGTTTGATAAAGACTCCCATCTCAATTTGTTCAGGAACATAAAATCACCTCAATATATACCATTCCTCATTTCAAATGTCAGTCCCTCGATTTTTAAATATTGCATTTTTTCAAATATATTAAAAGCTAAATTACATAAAAATTAACTTACATATAGCATAACTATATTAAAGGGATAGTCAATCCTTCCAAACTCTTTTTTAAGTTTCTGACATCCTTAAGAATCAAATACCTTGTCTCTGCAATCAGTCCCCAAATAATCTAGAGTATTTCCTGATTAAAGGATGCGTAAACCCTTACTATAACCTTTCTAACCTCTTTACTAGTCCATCAGAATCCTGAGAGAGCAACACAATCACTGAAGGTCTAAAAGTATATTGCCAAATACTTGGAAATAGTACCAGGCTGAAAGATTAGAACACCTAGTATGTATTGATATATGTTTAGTTGCAGGTATCTAATACTATAGTTTTTAAAAGAGCAAAACCTTTCTGAGCTGTGCTCAAGTCATGTCTGGTGGAATGAGCAAAATAAGGAAAATGGGAGTACTAAATATTCTAGACGAGTAACAGTAGAAAGTCTGATCCAAAAATCAGTATCATTATGGTTTTAAAGCAGTTTTATGTACTTTCCCACTTATTTCCCACAGTCACCCTGGCACTTACAAAGAGCAATCTAAGACTGTCCTTTAAGAATAAAGCATTTAGGGCTTCCCTGGTGGCGCAGTGGTTAAGAATCCGCCTGCCAATGCAGGGGACATGGGTTCGAGCCCTGGTCCGGAAGATCCCACATGCCGCGGAGCAGCTAAGCCCTTGCGCCACAACTACTGAGCCTGCGCTCTGGAGCCCGTGCTCCGCCAACAAGAGAAGCCACCGCAATGAGAAGCCCACACACTGCAACAAAGAGTAGCCCCTGCTCACCGCAACTAGAGAAAGCCCGCGTGCAGCAACGAAGACCCAGCACAGTCAAAAATAAAGAAAGAAAGAATGATAATAAAATATAAAAAAAGAATAAAGCATTTAGATTAAATTTACAGAAGTCCTTATAGTCATGGTCTCACCACGTGCACCACTGTTTCTCCATTTCTCTAAGTAAAGCCTGCAGCAAACATACACAAGAATGGTCAAAGGCAGGCAGTAAACTGAGAATACTTTACAACATGTTTTCCGCACCACACCACGCCATATCCATTCGAAGCAAAAGGCCCAGCTGACAAAGAAATCATGGAATACTGTTCAGCTGGATAGAAAAAATGTAAATGGATAGTCAAGATCTTCGTGAAAGACGAGTTTCACTGAAACGCTTCAACCAATGCTGGCTAACAACTAACCTGACTTCCTGTCTTCAAGAGCTAACCTTCGAACCTAAATGCAACCAGATCCAAAAGCCCATTATCTGCATATTTCATTCATGCCACCTCTGCTTTTGGGTTGGGTACTGGGGAGTGAGACATCATATTAAACCTTACTTTACCATTCTCAACATAAGGAAGCAGAAGCCATTCCAACATACTAGTTCTCAAGTTAGTTGTTCAGGAATGAACAGGGACTCTTTCTTACCCAATATCTAAAATAAACTTTTCTTTATTATCAAGTCTGTGATTTTTTCTGGTCTCCAAAACTATATTCCTCGAATAATTTGGGGGGGTAAAGGGAGTGACTGGGCAATGGGAAGGGAGGGGAAGGTTTTACAAATTTCATTATCACCACACGATGACCACTACTCAGAAACTGCTCAATCACACAGAATGCCCCTAGAACAGCAATTTTCGAAATGTGTTCAGAGAACTTCTAACCCTCCCCCCAACTTTTTGGATGGGGAAGGGCACAAACTCAAACCATTTTCATAATACGTATTAAGGTACTATTTGCTTTTTCACTGCCATTCTCTCATGAGTGGAGTTTTCCAAAAGCTAAGAGACATGATACTACAACAGATTATGAAGCAATGCCACTTTTCTCATTCAATTTTTTTATTTAAAAAAATGTTAGGGCTTCCCTGGTGGCACAGCGGTTGAGGGTCCGCCTGCCGATGCAGGGGATACGGGTTCATGCCCCGGTCAGGGAAGATCCCACAAGCCGCGGAGCGGCTGGGCCCGTGAGCCATGGCCGCTGAGCCTGCGCATCCGGAGCCTGTGCTCCGCAACGGGAGAGGCCACAACGGTGAGAGGCCCGCGAACCGCAAAAAAAAAAAAAAAAAAAAGTTATTATACTTACACGAAGTATCCAGAGTTGTCAATTTCAGAGACAGAAAGCAAAACGGTGGTTTCTGAGATGGGAGAATGGGGAGTTAGTGTTTGATGGGTACAGAGTTTCAGTTGGGGAAGATGAAAAATATCTGGAAAGGTGGTGACGATCGCACAACAGTGTGAATGTACTTAATGCCATAGAACTGCATGCTTAAAATGGTAAATTTTACATCATGTATATTTTACTACAATTGAAAAAAAACACAGGTAATGTTAATTTCTAACGGACTTATTATTCTAAAATGGATTATAAAACCCGCAGTTTAAATTTCTAATAATGTAAATATCTACAGATATAATCTACACAACCAAAACCTTTTAGGTTCCACAGTATTTTCAAGTGTGTGCAAAGGGATCCTAAGCCCAAGAAGCTTGAGAACCACTGCCCCAGAGTACAGTCAGTTCTGTAAGTCTTCCACAGCATTCTTTACCCCCATTAATCTAGTTAGCATCCACCACCAAACGCAAACAAAAGCTATGGTGCCAAGTCCATCTGGGCCATCTCCTAGGTGGATAGGAGACATGTTCTCATATCTTGAGGTCAACAAGACATGGGTTTCACTATTTTTTTTTTTTTTTTGCTACAGGTATTAAAGGCATTCAACCATAGCGTGTAGAATATTATACCCCTAATATACAGCAACCAACAATTACAGTGAGCACCCATATACCCACCACCCAGATCCTACCATTAACCTTTTACCAAACTGCTTTATCAAATATCCATCCACTTCTACTAGTTTTTGTGTGAACTGAGACATCAGTACAGGAATATCACTAACTAGAGTTTATTTTCTTTTGAAGCAAAAATTTACATACAATGAAATGAACAAATGTTAAGCGCATATTTGCTGAGTTTCCACAAATGCATATACATGTGTAACGCAAATCCATATCAACACAAAGAATATTACAATCACCACAGAAAGTTCTCTCCTGTCCCTTTCAGTCAGTCCCTGCCTCCAACCCCAGAGGTCACCACTCTTCTGATTTTTCACCCACAGACTACTTTCTGCTTGTTCTAGAATTTCATATAAATAGAATGACATTATGTCCTATTTTGTGCAAAGCTTCTTTCACTTAGTGTGTATTTGAAATTCATTTACATTATAGTATGCGTCAGTAGTCCCTTCCTTTTTACGGATGAATAGTATCCCACTGTATGAATATACCTGTTTATCCTTTTTCCTACTAATGGATTGTTTTCAGTTTTCTGCTCTTAGAACAAAGCTGCTATGGTCATTCTTGTACAGGTCTTTCCTCTTGTGTAAGTACGTAAGAGTGGAAAATTTCTAGGGGTAAAAACCCTTTAATTATGGAAAACTGCAAACATATACAAGAGAAGAGAGAATAGTATAATGAATTCCCATTAAAGCCAGTTGCAACTATATTAATTCACAGACACACTTGTTTCATCTATAACCCTCACCCATTATTTTGAAGTTCTAGGTATCATCATCATTTTGTCTTTAAACACTTCAATATGCAAACGATGTTTTCGAATCTGGTCAAATTATTTATCATGAGATATTTCAGGAACCTTCACTGTTGATTTATCCATGGATTAAGAGTTTAATTAAAGTAGAAATGGATGAACTATAGTTGTTTTTCTTTTCTCATCTTTTCAAATGATGCCTCTCTACCATCCCTCCTTGATACCTAGAAAGTCAATGGTACAAAGATATTTTCCGTTGTTACTCTGAAAGAACTAGTGCTAAATACAAAAATGGTATTGATAAATATCAAAAAGGAATAAATAAACATCAATATGATCAAGCAGATTTCCCAACTGTCAAGCACCTTGAATTAACTAATCCCATGCTATGCTATCATTTTATAAGTGAAACTGTATATGAGACTCAAAAAAAAAAAAAAAAAAACAACAAAGTCTGGTAACCAGCCCTTTATGAGAACAAAGGTAGTCCTCATTACATCCAAAACTGAACAAGGAGGTAAAATTTCAACCATTCTAGTCACTAGATTTTTGTTAACCTCGAACAACTGTCTGTGCTGGAGAGGGTAAGGGGAAATGGCCTTTCTCAACAACAGCTGATGACAGTATAAACACATAAAATCTTTTCAGAGGGCTATCTGGGGAAAAAAAAAAAATGCGTACCTTCTGATTGGAAATTTCATTTCCCAAAACGTAACCTAAGTAAATCCTAGCATAAAGCACGCAACAAGGATGTCCTTCCCAGTATTGTTTATAAAAGAGAAAAATTTGTTTACAACCTAAATGTTCAGTGGGCCATTAGTATAATTATGCAACATCCAAATAAACACACAGTACAGGCTGGAAAGTCTGGAACCACATATGCCAAACTATTAATGGCAGTTATGAAGGAGAGGAGAATATTTGCTGTTATCAATTTTAACTGCCTCTTCCTAAATAGATTTCACTATAATTTCAGTTGGATCGTTTTTCTCTGTGCCAAGTTTTTTTTAAAAGAAAAAAGCGCAGGGCCTTGGAGGTAAACCCCGAGGTGGAACTTTGAAAATGCAGGACCCACTGACTAAGTGCCAGAAAGGTGAACTGCAGAGTTAAATAGCATACACACAAGAGTGACAAAGAAAAAAAAATAGCTGAAGTCTAGACAAAGGGTTCTGACAAGATGCCAATATATTAATAAGAATCTAAAGGACAGGTGTGATACAATTCAATACAACTTAATACTGCTTGTTTTATTTATAACCTAACCCAGAGTTTCTCAACCTCAGTCATTACTGACATTTGGGCTGGGTAATTCTTTGTGGTGGGGGATTTTCCTATGCCTTATGTGATGCTTAGCAGCATTTAGGTTTCTACTCACAGTATATCAATAGCATCTCCCCACTCTCACCCCAGCCTTGACAACCAAAAACTATCTCCAGAACTTGCCAAATGTCCCCTGGCGGGTAAATTCACCCTGGCTGAGAACCACTGATCAAACCTTATACTTCTATGCCTGTATGTACAATATGTATGTCCATTCCATTTCACTCTTCAGAAACAACTCTTAGCTTCAAGGAGCTTACACTCTTAATGCCAAAAATCCAAAAGTCAAGTTTTAAAATTTTACTTCAATATCCTGCATATAAGGAGGGCTTCAAAATTATAGACTGAGTTTTGTCCACCACAGATCTATCCTCCCTCCCTCCTAACTTACAAACATTTATTAGACTGTATAAATTCCTCAAAACACTGTGATCTTTAGTCAGCTACTATGTTATTTAGGGCCAAATGTGTTTCATATACTTTCATCTGGAGTCACACCACCTGGGTTCAAATCCTTGCTCTACCACTCACTAGTTCTGTGATACTGACCAAGTTACTTAACTTGCTTATGCCCCCGTTTTCTCAACTTTAAAACATAAATAATACTATCAACCTAACTAATGGGAACACAGTGAGTATATCAAGTGCTTAAAACAGTACTTAGTATATAATAGTAAATGCCCATTAAATGTCAGTTATTACCTATTATTTTAACTACAAGCGTATCAAGGCAAGAACCATCATCACCAGTTTATAGATAAAGAAACAGAGGCTGAGAGAAACTTGCCTGCAGTCACAAAATTATAAGGTTATGGAGCAATGACCCCAAAACAGTCAGTCTTGATTCCAGAGCCCATAATTTTTCCATCATGTCAAAAAGATTACATTAAGACTCATTAACTATCAAAAGCAACATATTGGTCTTACTTCAAAATAACAACTAGCACTAGACATATTTTCATTAAGAGATTAATTTAGAACACAACTAAATTCAAGCACATTATGGAATTAATATTACAGGGCTTTTACACACCAGAGACAAATCTCAGTTTCTATATATTTTAAATGATTCTTACTTAAAAAAATCACAACATAGACCTTAACTCCTGAAACCGTTTATACATTATACTAAAGCAACCTACTGAAAATAGTCTAATAAAAAGACCATTAACACAGAAGGATAACATGGGGTTGCCTGAGACGGAGGTTATCTTGTACATTCTCTAAGTGTCCTGCTCTTACTCCAAGGTCATGAACTTTGTACATGATATTCGTTCCCAGGTCCCAGAAGGGCTTTGTGGACCCCTCTGATTTCTTCAATTACCCTTACCTCACACCCCAGTTCTTAATGACTCTTAAACACCTTGTTCAAGTTTTTAACCACTGCCCGGTTGTCATACAACTTACAGTATTAACCTTTCTCACTTAAACTTTGCTATTTCCAACACTGCTTACTAGGATCACCAATGACTTCCCCATCCCCTCTTCCTAAAGACATTTCACTGAAGTCGTTAGTTTTTCCACATTTCTTAAATGATTGAGGACATGTTCTTCTTCAACCTGGACTATAAAAACTACTCATTTTAGAGTTGCAAGTCAGAGCACAGGTGGAATGACTGGGACCATATAACTCTATAGTCCCAAAGTATCAGAATTGGAACAGACTTAGAAATTTTAGCCCAACCTCTGGTTTCACAAATGACACTGAGAGACAGAGATAACTTGGTAATATCTTCCTCTTTAACTCCTCTTAGATTCTACGAAGAGTTTGGTCTTGGCCATTTGGGTCTTGTTAATTCCTTTTGCTCTTCAGATTACATATTTGGATTTTAACATTTTTTACTGCCTCCACAATTCAATAACCTCTCTCAGTACAGTGATTGTCAACAGGGTTGAGAGTTGTCTGCCATGTTCGTTTTGAGTAAATAGTCCAAATAATTCCACCCTGAACCTACTCTATGAAATAGAAAGATGAGGCTGAGAATCTCTGCTATTTAAAACCAAAATTTTGCCTAGCCCTCCACGTTACTCTTTTATTAGCCTTCTATAACAAGTCAGTGTCATCCACTTCCTCCACACTAAATTCTCCTTCCTGTTCACCAAAGGGGGGGAACAAGAGAGAAAACCTAATTTTGGCACTCATGTTCAGCAACTTTAGATTTCATTCTTCTTTCCCCATTATTTGATAGACTCCTGATTAAATCACTAATTTACCAATTCTCAAATTCTTGTTCACTTGTCTATCACTTCCTTATCTATCAGTTCAGATTACAAACCGGAAATTAGCACCCAAACCATGAATTCTAGATACTGCCACCTGCACCTCATTCGAAAATCTTCAGTCTTCCCACTGTCAATCAAATGAGAAAAATTCCCTCTGACATTCTCTTATATAGTTCCTAATTCCCTCTGACATTCTCTTATATAGTTCCTATCTTCTTTTACAGGCTTTTCTCCTGCACCAGCTCTGCACATATTCTGCTCTTCTTCATACAGAAACCTTCTTCCATGAATAAGGCCCATCCTGTATACTTCTTCTGCTTGGAATATATTGACACTCCCCTCCCCTTGATCCCCCTCCCTCAATGCTCGTTCCAAAAGCCACTCCTTGTAAAGCTTTTCCTGAGGTTTCTGTTTCCTTTAAACTACATAGCATTTTATTCATAACCATCTTACGGGAATTATATATTATTTACATTTGGGTATTTCTCATATGCACTCCTTATTATAAATTACTGGAGGACAAAATCTACCATTTTCAGCATTGCTCTTCCCCATGCTGCTTTAGCACAGTGCCTTGCACATGCTAAGCTCTCAAATACAGCGGCCAACTTGACAATGGGCTTTCCTCAGGACTTTTTTCGGAGGTTGGCCGTTAAGTCACAATTAGTCTTTTAAGCCATTTCATTAATAAAAATATTTTATTTATTCCTTGGTGTCTGACGAATCAACTCTTCTATTTCACTTAGTATATATGAAGAAAACAGAACGAACAAACAAACAAAACCTGTCCCAATTTCAGGGGTTCTCTCCTACTGAAATGATCTATTTGGTCTCTATTTCAAGTCACTTATCAACTAAGCAAAGTTTCCTCTACTTATGCCATTAGAGAAACTAAAATTTATAAGAGCCACAAAATAAAACAAATATTCCCAGCTAACTTGCTAGAGAACAGGAAAAATTCTGTGGTAATTCTGAATTGCTGCAGGGTAAGTAACAAATTGCAAAACAATAATAGAACAAAGAGATTGAAATATGCTGTGAGAGTGTCCCAAAGTAAAACATGTATAGAAGAGCTTCTCGTTAACATGTGGAGTTCTTATAGTCTTCCTCGATGACAGAGTGGATGTTGTCAATAACCATTACCATATGCCACTGAAGTCTACCATCACTTTCAAGTTGGCAAATTTTTTGAATACAAGCAATTCAGTTCAAAAAGCCTAAGTGTCTCCTCTATGCTAGGCAGGGAGTGGAACCTAAGACATGGATGAACATAAAATCTCGCCTACATAAAGCAAATAATCTCAAAGTTTTCTCCACCTCGTACACCTGCTCTGCACTGCTTCCTTCGCCCCTTTACCAGTTATCTCCATCAGCCATGATTTCGTTCAGATCACTTGTTATTTGTACTGGAAAAATAGGTGAAAGGAAAAATCTTTCCTGCCCCACGAATCTCAGGGGCAAGGAAGAAAAGGCTGGGAGAGCAAGAGGCATTTCCTCCTCTATTCCCTCTTGAAAAATCACCAACCTAGCATGTTTGTCTTTCAAAGCCCACCTAAAACACAACGTGGAACAAACACATCAAAAATCAGTAGGCCCCTTGGAAAAGTGGCACTTAAAAGAGGCAACCGCATCGGCTATTTCATATTTTATTAGTAGAAATGACTCTTTGCAGTATTAAAACACTTCAAAACACCTCAGGATATAATGCTGGTATCGACATTTTAAAAACTTATCTTACTGATCAAAAGATCCATACGATGACAAAGCTAAAAATGCTCTCTCTCACCAATAAGCGTGAATACAGCAGTCACCCTACTCCACCCAAAGCCACCCTAGCTAAGACTGGACAGTTCAAAACCTGGAAAGCTTTCCTCGCTTACTCCACACCAGATACGAATTCATTTCAACACCTCGGGGTTCACGTGTAGCTATGTAACAGCGAAGAAATGGTATCAAGCACCGAAATTTCCCAGGACATTTTATTCCTTTGATTTAGCTGTGCCTTTTTCACATTTACCAAACTCTCCCCCTTCCCCGCTTTTAACAAGGAAAAAATCAACAGATACTCTTACTTGAAAAACGAGATACCTATTCAGATTTTCGAAGTAAATTTCCATTGCTGGATTTGGGAGGAAAACCGACTTACATACGTGATCTTTATGGAAAAGGCGCCCGCCCCTTCTTTCAACGGAAGCCTGAAGCCTACGAACTGATTCAATACGTTTAAAGGGTTCCCAGATCGCCTCAGGACGCTGGAAAACGATTTTCAGCCTTCTACAAACCTACTCTCATGTTTAAACTTATCTGGTGGAGGAGCAACGCAGCACCTAGGAAAGATATACTTACCACAGGAAAAAAAAAAAAGAAAGGAGAAAAGAAAAAGCAGCTTCTTCATCTCAAGAACTGAAATAACGCGTTAAGGAGGGCAGGGCTAACCTCCTCAAGCCCTCTACGCGTCGGCAGGGCGTCAGGCAGGCCCCGGCCCCCACTTCGTTCCCGTTCCCGTTCCCGGGAAACTCCCCACGGAAAGCCTCACACAAAGGCGCCTCGGCGCCCGCCGCCCGGACGGTCGCGGACTCACCAGGACCGTGGTGCAGATGGACCGCAGTTCAGACTCCACTTTCTCCCGATAGTCCTTAATCAGCTGCAGCTTCTTGTCGGAGGTGTCGGTCTTCTGCTCGATGCTCGAGATGACCCTCCAGGCGGACCTGCGGCCCCCGACCACGTTCTTGTAGGCCACCGAGAGCAGGTTGCGCTCCTCGTTGGACAGCTCGGCGCCCTGCTCCGTCACGGCCTTCATGCAGGTGGCCATGTCGTCGTAGCGCTCGGCCTGCTCGGCCAGCTTGGCCTTCTGGATCAGCTCCGTCTTCTCCATGGGGCCGGGGACAGGACAGCGAGGGCGAGCACCGACCCGGATGCCGAGGAGGAGTGCGGAGGGCCTGCGGGCGGGCGGGCGGGGCGGGGTCGCGGGCAGAAGGCGGGGGCGGCGCCGTCAGACAATGCGCCCGCCGCCCCGGCAGCCCGCCCGCCCGCCGCCCCCTTTGTCTGTGTCCGCACGCGCGGCCCCGTTGAATTTCCCTCCCCCGCCCACGCTCCCAGCGGGGTGCCCGGGAGGCCCGGGGGCGCCAGCCGAGGCGGCCCGCGGCGGGGGGAGGAGGAGGAGGAGTAAGGGGAGGAGGAGGAAGGGCCGCTCCCGCGCCCGCCCGGCCCAAGATGGAAGCGGCCGTTGGCCCGCACCTTCCTTCCCGCCGGAGCCGTCCCTGAGGAGAGCGGCGTCGAGGCCAGCCGCTCCCCGGGGCTGGCCTCCCGCCGGACTCTCGGGCCCGGCCCGACCCGAGGAGGGCCGGGGGCGACCCTGGCGCTCACCTTCACGTCTCCGCGGCCGCGGCGCGAGTCCCACCACTTTGATCCGCCTTTGGCTTTAGCCGAGGACCCTCCCGTCTCAGCCTACCTCCGAGCCGGGAGGCGGGCCGCAGCGCGGCGGCCCTCGCTCCCCCCGCCCAATGGCGCGCTGAGCTGTCCCCTAGAGTCCCGCCTTCCTCCCCTCCCCTAGCCAATGAGGACTGAGCGCGCGGAAGGGGGCGAAGAAGGCGGGGCGGGAGAGGAAGCGGAGGCTAGGAGGGTGGGTCGGCTTGGGCAAGTTCGGTTGGCCGGCAGGCTGCGGCTTCGGCCACGGGGTTTCCTCCAATTAGATCCAGGGTACAAGGACGTCACTGTTGCCATGGCGATGCTGTTACCAACTCCCCTCAACCTCCCCGCCACCCCCGGCACTCGTGGGCGCGGCACGGGAGCAGGAGGGTCGCATGACCTCCCCTGCGGTGGCCGGGTCTCCTGCTGCAGCACCGTTGCAGATGGTGCATAACATCTTGTGGGCTAATGCAGCTGCGGCTCTCGGCTCTGGTGAGGTCCGGCCTGGGAGGGTGACACCATCGGCTGTTTTGTTGCACAAGCGCCTGCCTTTCCTCCACCTTCCTATAAGTGACAAAGGTTTGGAGCTCAGTACACTGAACTCAGCCTTTAATGACGTTGCGATGGGGACCGCGAATTAGAAATAATCCCATCCCCATTAAAGAGGAATTTGTTGCTGGAGAAAGTGGCATAAGCATGCATTTTACAAGATAAATTCGGTTTCAGACGGGCACCTAAAACCTGAAATTCCCTTGGAAAATACCCAAAAAAGTCCAGGCAGGTGTCTCTGGCAATGCCAGATATTATGATTTTCTTTAAAATGGGAAATGACCTTAAGGATAATTTCGAGAAAAACACCCATTTAATCCTCCCCCCGCCCCCCGAAAAAGCAACTGTTTTTATATTTCTTTCCAGCCTTTCTAGGTCATGCATCTAAATACGTATTTTTTACATCATTGTCGTCTTATGCGTACACGCTATTTTTATCTTCTGGTATTATTATTTTTTAATAAATTTATTTATTTATTTTTGTCTGCGTTGGGTCTTCGTTGCTGCGCACAGGCTTTCTCTAGTTACGGCGAGCGGGGGCTATTCTTCATTGCGGTGTGCGGGCTTCTCATTGCGGTGGCTTCTCTTGTGGCAGAGCACGGGCTCTAGGCTCGTGGACTTCAGTAGTTGTGGCACACGGACTCAGTAGTTGTGCCTCACAGACTCTAGAGCGCAGGCTCAGTAGTTGTGGCGCACGGGCCTAGTTGCTCCGTGGCATGTGGGATCTTCCCGGACCAGGGCTCCAAACCGTGTCCCCTGCATTGACAGGCGGATTCTTAACCACTGCACCACCGGGGAAGTCTCTTCTGGCATTATTTTTGAGAGGACACTTGAAAAGCTAAACTTCTCTCCCTAGATGTTGACTTTTGACTTTCTACTCATGAACATCCTTCTGAAACGGGAATGATCGCCCTAGATGCCTTTTATTGAGGGTCATGGCTAGACTTTTCCTCTCTCCTTAAACTGGGCACTCCCCTCCAGCCACTCCCTTCTTTCCTGGCACTTCCCCAGTGCCTGACTCCAAATCAGGTGGCTGTCTTGGGTGTCTGGAAAGTGGCCTTTGTGCCATATGGGCTCACACTGCCGTGATTCCAGTTCCGGCAAGTTCAAGGGAGAATAGATCGTTGAAGGCAAAGAACGCCACAGCCAAGAAACAATTTCAGATTCTAAGTGGAGCCTGGAGCAGACCTGGAGACTCTCTAGAATGGAAGATCTGAGAGCAGAGAGACGGCAGGAGAAGGTGCGGACTTTCCAGAAATCTACACTCCCTCCCAGCTGCCCCTCCCTGTCCTGACTTGTAAAGGTTGCTTTGTGCTTTGACGGACAGGAGAGGCCTGGGCTGGAAAGGGCTGTGTCTTAATGCAGAAATGCCTTACTATGTTCCAGCGTTCTAATGGAGGTCCCTGCTGTTATTTCTGGGATCCCTGGGGCCGGGCTGTAGACACATGAGTGTTTATGGCCGTGTGGGCTGGGGTGGAGCCGGACACTAAGAAATCCCAATGGAAAGAATTTGCATGTGCAAGGACAGATAAAATGCTTTCTGTATGACCAGTGAATTTCAAGCTTACTGAAATTAGAGACAGCTCAGGCAAGAGGAGAAACCAGCGCAGGTGGGTGGGGGATGGAGACCCCTGAGCAGAACGGTCAGGGGACAGAACCTTTGTGGTAGGGAGGGAGGGTAGGGGCAAGAACACTAATTCTTTGTCAGAAAGTCTGGGCTGTACTGCCATCTCCCCAGGTGACCTTGGGCAAGATTTTGCTGCTGCCTGTAACTCGGTCTCTATAACTTCTGCTTTCATCCAATCATCAGATATTTATGGAGCACCAACTCATATAGTTACATCTGGAATCATGGGTAAAAACTGCTCGGAAGCGATGGCACACTATGAAATTATATTTTATGAGGGACCAGAGGGATTAGTTAAATCTAAAGTCATCGGCGCCTGAAAGAACTCAGTTGGAGAAAATTAAAGCTCTGGGGACTGGGACTTCCCTGGTGGTGCAGTGGTTAAGAATCCGCCTGCCAATGCAGGGGACATGGGTTTGAGCCCTGGTCTGGGAAGATCCCACGTGCCACGGAGCAACTAGGCCCGTGTGCCACAACTACTGAGCCTGAGCTCTAGAGCCCTTGAGCCACAACTACTGAGCCCGAGTGCCACAACTACTGAAGCCTGAGTGCCTAGAGCCCGTGCTCCGCAGCAAGAGAAGCCACAGCAATGAGAAGCTGCACACTGCAACGAAGAGTAGCCCCCGCTCGCCACAACTAGAGAAAGCTGGCGTGTAGCAACGAAGACCCAACACAGCCAAAAATAAATAATAAATAAATGAATTTATTTTTAAAACTTTTTAAAAAAGCTCTGGGGACTTGAAGCCCCTGGACACACAAAGAGCTAACACTTACTAAGTGATTACGCGTGTCAAACACCATTTTAAGTCTCTTGCAAGTATTAACTCATTTATTCTGCTTAATGCCACTATGAAGTAGGTACTATTCTGATCACCTTCTCCATTTCACAGATAAGGAAATTGAGGCACAGTCCTTCGAGTGTGCACAGAGTCAAACAGCTAGTGAGTGGCAGAGCCTCGATGTACACCGATGCACGCAGTCTGGGTGCCAAAGCCCATCCATGTAACGGCTCTGCCAGACCTTTGCTTGATGCTGTAGGGACTCCAGGAAAGATCACACCAGTCTCTGTTCTCTAGGAGTTTCATCCCGGTAAATATGAAATGTGTTAAGAATCCACATTCAATGTGCTGGGAAGAACTCTAGGGACCAGACAGCTAAGAAAGAAAGCACTGAGTTCTTTATCTGTTTGATGTTCTTGTTATTTTTTCTAAATTACTTGGTGAGAGGAAGCTTCCGGAGGAGAGCAGGAGGGAGCATGCTGAGCTTGAAGCCAGGAGATCCTCAGTCCCAGCTCTGCTCTTTATTTGCAGTTTGACCTTGAACACCGTGATCTTCTCTGAACCTCAGTTTGCTAACCTGTAAAAATAATCCCTACCCCAAAGGGATCATGGAGCTATCCCACAGGAAAATGCTGGGCGTATAGCAAGTGTTCAGTAAATATTAGGGGTCTTTTTCCCCTTTTTCCCTCTGCTTGGTGGTAGAATCAGGGGGAGGGAGGGAGATGCCTGTCACGCTGCAAGGAGCCTCAGAGCCTCATAAAAAGTTAGTGAAGGGGACTTCCCTGGTGGCGCAGTGGTTGAGAGTCCGCCTGCCGATGCAGGGGACACGGGTTCGTGCCCCGGTCCGGGAAAATCCCACATGCCGCGGAGCGGCTGGGCCCGTGAGCCATGGCCGCTGGGCCTGCGCATCCGGAGCCTGTGCTCCGCAATGGGAGAGGCCGCAGAGCGAGAGGCCCACGTACAGCAAAAAAAAAAAAAAAAAAAAGTTAGTGAAGTTTTATCTCTTGAATCACTGTTGTAATTAGCAGAGTTAATGGTCTGCAGAATGGCTACATTCAGTGTACATTTCAGAATGAATGAGTCCTTCTGGTTGAGTTTACTCTGATAAATTGTTTCAGTGGTTTATTTGCCAAGAGCAGTGGGTCATTGGAGAGGAACTTCTTCCTCTCTTGCCATATGGCAGATATTTCATTGACAAACAAACATTTGAGTGGGAGTTTTCACTGCAAATTTCCATATAATCATTATCAATACTTCTGTCGAAGGGGTAGTTGAAGAGTTGCCCCCATTCTCCACTCCACCTGGAGGGGCTAAATGAGCCTCATGTAGAGCCAGGACAGGTGGGGAAATCAAAGGAGTCTGGTCAGGCAAGGTCTTCCTACACATTTCCTGGCTTAGGGCCGGGGTCAGGCCTGTAGAACTCAGTCTCCCATCAGACCTGCAGCTGGCGAGGTTTATTCTTGCCATCTGGAGGCATCCCTCTGTGCTCGTGGGTGTCCCATTTCTGGCACCTCCTGGACACCTGTCGGCTACACAATGTCTTCCAACTCTCACTGTGTGTTCTCAGGAAAAAAATCTAATCAAATCATTCCATCATTAAAAAACAGATAAGTCTTCCAGCAATATTCCTTCTGCCACGATTTGCATTTTAAGAGAAAGAAAGCTCTTACAGTGGAAGAATAAAAGTTCACTGGTAGGGGAATTCCCTGGCAGTCCAGTGGTTAGGACTCAGCGCTTTCACTGCTATGGGCCCGGATTCAATCCCTGGTGGGGGAACTAAGATCCCACAAGCCATGAGGCCCGGCCAAAAACAACAACAACAAAAAGTTCACTGGTAGAATTTCAGGCATTGTGAACCAGCTTTTGGTCCACCAGGCTTCTGGGGAAAGGCTTAAGCATTCTGACATTTCTCCAGTATTTCCTCTATGCTAGTAGGGTATTTTTATATATATATAAATTTATTTATTTTATTTATTTATTTTGCTGCATTGGGTCTTCATTGTGGTGCATGGGCTTCTCATTGTGGTGGCTTCTCTTGTTGCAGAGCATGGGCTCTAGGAGCGCGGGCTTCAGTAGTTGCAGCACGAGGGCTCAGTAGTTGTGGTGCACGGGCTTAGTTGCTCCGTGGCATGTAGGATCGTCCCGGATCAGGGATCGAACTGGATTCTCAACCACTGTGCCACCAGGGAAGCCCAGTAGGGTATTTTTTTAAAAGCTTGATTGCTTTTGTAATGATAATAGTGATGATGATAATGTTGAGTAAAAATGTAATAGCACACATTATATTAAAAAATGAAACAATACATAAATATACAAAAGGAGAGTAAAAAAGAACCTGAGAGGCTGCCTCTGCAAGGGGACCACTGCTGGCATTTTGGTGACCTCCTTCTAGATATAGCTTTTTTCATTTGGACATATGCATGTGTTTTTACATGCATGAGATTACATTCTTCACTTTGTTCAGTACAATGGTTAATTTTATGTGTCAACTTGGTGATCAAACGTTATTCCAGATGTTTCTGTGAGGGTGTTCTGGGGAGAGATTAACAGTTAATTTGGTGGACTTTGAGTAAGCAGATTGCCCTCTATAATGTGGGTGGGCCACCTCCAATCAGTTGAAGGCCTGAATAGGACAAGAAGAATTGTCTCCCTGGAGCAAGAGACAATTCTCCAGCAGACGGCCTTGGACTTCATCTGCAACATCAACGCTCCCTGGGTCTATAACAGCAAGGCTTCAGACTCAAACAGAAATATAGTTTCTCCTAGATCCCCACCCTGCAAGCCCACCCTGCCAATTTTGGACTTGCTAATTCCTTATAATAAATCTCTCTATATATCTATCTTATTATTATCTTATAATATATACCTATATGTACATATCTTATTCTGTTTCTCTGGAGAATCTTGACTAATACTGTCATTCAACAAAAAATCTGGTATCTTTTACTAGCTTTAAGTGTGTGTCGGTGACATATGTTTCACCTCTCTCCTTTGCCAGACTGTGAGCTTCTTGAGGGTTAGGGTTTTCTTCTTTGATCTGTATCCTTAGTGTCCTCTCAACAAAGGTGTACAGATGAGTAAACTGATGCCCAGGGAGGTTAAATTACCAGTTTAAATTGGTAAGCTACGGAGTTAAGATTCAAAAACAAGTCTGTCTAATTTCAATCTTCTTCTACAACAATAAACAAGACTCTACACTACCTGCGATGGAAGATGAAAACTCCAGCGTTTGCTGGTCTGGGAACAATGTTTAGTTATCTGAGGCTCGTGGGTGGCTAAGTATATATCTGCTGGTGAATCAGCTGCTGATTTTATTTTCATATGGAAGTCTCTGTTTTACTCTCAGCGCCTGTGCAGGGAGAGGGTACCTCCTCATCTTTTATCTGTTCCCTTTTATTAATTACATGTCTGTCTCTCCTCTCCTCTCCCAGCTCCCCCATTAGACTGTGACCTTCCAGGGGGCAGAGTTTCATCTGCTTTCCATATCCCTAGTGACTCTGACTCCTAGAAGACATTCAGTGAGGGTTCGTTTTGAGAGTGGATCTGGGCCATCAAGGGGGACATTTCCAATACCAGCAATTATGTGCACTGGGTGCTTCCTTTGTATCCAACCATATATAAAATCACTAGAATCGCAGTAAATTCTCAGAGGAAAGTGTAGAAAGCAGAGCTGTGCATTTCGCAGGTGCTCCCTTAGCACGGAATTGCATCTGCTGTGGCGAGCACGCTAAGAACCTCGAAGCTGGCCCTGAAGGTCTCTGAGCATCAGAAAAACGTCCTGAAGTCCAGCACTGATGCTCACACGTGGAGGAGTGTGTGAGGCCCTCTAAGGAGCTCCCAACCCCTGCCTCAGCTCAATTTCCTATTAGTTCATTCAACAAAATATTGAAGGGTCTGCCATGTTCCAGACACTGCCCTAGGGGATTCCAAAACCGATTAAGACACAGTGCCTACCAGGAGCCTGATGGAGAGCATGGAGGTGGGGCACTTAACCTGCAGCTCAGGGGAGAGGCGGGAACGTCTCCCTGGCTTTTCAGTTCTCAGATGCTCAGCAACCTGACTTCCAAGCCACAGCGGTTTAGAAGTAACTATTCAGAAAACAGGAGTAGAATTTCTCCTGGGAGTCCCTCTGAAATCCACTCCACCTTCTCACCAGATGACTCAGAGGAGAGGAAGTGCAGGGGGCTCTGGGGCCAGCCTGGGCCTGTCCCCATGGCCTGACCTGGGATCTAGTCCACGTGGAAGGTCTGTGCAAGGCAATCAGTTGACAGGTGGAGACAACAAACCTACAAGAAGTGAATGAGAAAGCCCAAGAGGCTGGCCCCTCTTAGTGGAAGGGCACACGACCCGTACGTCTCAGGCAGGGCTAGGTACATAGAAAGATGCCTCAATTATCACAAAAAATGTTCATTATGTTCTTATTTTTTTGTTGCTGTCGCTGAAGTCTGTTATATACTACATGTGTATGTGTGTATACATATATATGCACATATATCCAGAGTGTTTGGATTTTTTAAAGAAGTTTTGGTACAGAAAGCAACAAATCTTCAGCCATCTCTCAAATTATGACTCATCTGCAGACAATTCAGGACAGTTGAATGGATGAATGAACACAAAACAGTCGCAGAACAATGCACACAGGACTGATTGTGTGGCTCTCACAATAAGTGCTATGGGAGTGGAGAGCAGGGAGATGTGAGTGTTGGCCAGGACCGCTGCAGAAGACGTCAGGCATCAGAAGGCTACAGGGAGAAAGGGATCATGGTAGAAGGGGAGAGCCACCGAGATGACGATGGTCTGCACACCCACTTTTCTGCCGCCCCAGTGGAGGCCTCTGGAAGTGCAGGAAGGCCATAGCAGCTCCCCTTTGTGCGGAAGTCAGCTTTGGACAGGGCTGAACCCCGAGAAGGTGGCTCTGGACAGAATGCCGGAATGCAGACCACCCGAGGGGGGCTCAGCATCTGTAGCTCGGAGGTGGACCCTTGTGTGCCTCTTTACCCCATCCCATCAGAACCAGCGCAGCCACACGGGCAGCTTAGCAAGTGCAGGCTGCACTGGGGAGACTGGATATATGAACCTCCTGGCCCCTTCGGCAGGGCTGATCCTGTAAAAAACGCAAGTCTCACCTTTGCTTTACTTTCCTGCTTAAAACCCTTCAGCTTCATTTAACTGCAGCTCAACACAGTGGTTGGACTCGGAAGCCAGATGGCCTGGCCCCAGTACTCACTAGGTTGGTGATCCTGGCAGGTTAGCTAAGTGCGCGGTACCTGACTTTCTCCACTAGTAAAATGGGGATGATGACAATAATGGTACCTACCTCATGGGTTGTTATGAGGATTCAGTGAGTTAATATTGGGAAGGTGCTTTGAACAGCGCTATATATGTGTTTGTTAGATAAACAGAATCAACTCAGGATCCTTCAGGTGACCCATAAGCCCCCCGTGATCTCACCCCAGCGCCTCCCCTGTCTGATCTGTTGGCCCTCTCCTCCTCCTGCGCTCCAGCCTCTTCGGAGCTTTGCCCCCGCCATCCCCTCTTTCCTCACATCTTCAGCTGGCTAACTTCTCATGTCCTGAGCCTGCAGGAATGACAGCTTCTCGGGGCTGTCCTTGGGCTCCTCTCCCCTCCCAGCTAGGTGAGCTCCCCCCGCCCGGCACTCCGCAAGCAGGAAGCATGGCACCTCACCTTCCCACTGGGCTGAAGCACCAGGAAGGCGGGGCTATGTCTCTGTGACTTGCCCAGGTAGCCCCAGTGCCTAGCAGAGTGCTGGGTGCGTACACTGGGTACCAAGAAGTGGACAACTGAATGGACAAATTAACAAGGGAGGGAAGGAGGAGTCGCGGGCGAGTGCACATTGGCCACCGGACATGGTGAACGGGGGCTGCGGCACAGGGTGGCTTCAGGCTCTGGCTGGAGTCCGGCCGCCAGCTGGAGGCACGCATCGCTCCAGCTGGGAGGGGCTGGATCGCTCCAGCTGGGAGGGGCTGGAAGCCCCAGGCAGTCCCTGATGGTCCTCCTTCCCTTCAGTCCTGTCCAGCTCTGTAAACAAACTCCCCATGGCGCCAGAAGGCCTGCTGATTAAGAGAAACCAGTGAAGGAAACTTTGCAGAGGAAAGACCCTTTTGAATATGAATAACCCCTTGATTCATTTGGACAGTTTCTCTTCCGGATTTCCTTAAACCACGATAAGCCCAGGTAAGAAATTTGGGGGCATCGTACGTCTAAACAAAATACATAAAACCTTGTTCCATCAAAAGCCGCCCCTGGAAGGAAGGAGCGGATGCTGCCCTGCTCGGCTTTTAATACACCGTGAGGTGCCTGGACGGTTTGCCAGGGCTCTAATCAATGTTAATGAGCAAATGATCCCCAGCCACTCTCCCTGCTCCCGGTTCTGAAACTCAGAGACATGCCAGTCAGACTGATGAGCCCGGGACCCCTTTGAAGGATCGTACAGCAGCCGAATTGCCAAAATGTGTTCAAACAGAATGCGGTAGCAGCAGCTGTCGGGCAAGCTTCCTGAAATGAAGGGGAAAAGGCAGCAGCCTGTCGCTCCTGAGCCAATGGATTTAGAACAAGAGAGATGAAAAAACATACAGGAAGTCGGTGAAACAAGAACTTAGCTCTCCGGACCAAAGTAGGCAGTCTGGAGTCTTCGGAAGAAAGTTTCAGCCGCACAGGCAGCCCCTGAAGGGTTAGGGATTAGGGCGCTGATGCTGAAACTCAGCCTGGACATGATGATGAGGGGGCGGGGATGTGGCAGCCCCATTGCACTCTCAGAGGTCCTCAGGGTCCTCAGAGGATCCACACATAAAAGCACATTTAGCCGCGTTAGCTAGTAGGTGCTAGTAGGTGCTCAGAAAACGTGTGTTTCCTTCCCCTTCCTGAAGACCAGCTTGGTCAAGGTTAGTTTCTACATGAGTCCTTATTTGTAAGTAACACACACTGACTCTAGTTGACTTAAATATAAGACCATTACTTCTTACCAATTGTGAGGAAGGCTGGCGAACCAGGCCTCCAAGATGGGTGGGCACTGGAGAGAGTGTGCAGTCCGAAACATGGCCAAAATCCCACTGCAGACCTCGACCAGAGGGATTCCTGTTGCTTCCTCCACTGGACCCCAGACACGAGTCCCTACTGCTCTGACTCCATGGGCACTGGACCCTGGACCCTGCATTGGCTCCACTCTCATGGAAATCCAAAGAAGCTTTGCCACTGCCCCCAGAAAGAATTCTCCACAACCCCTGCTTCTTTGGGTCACTTGCTCTAGATTCAAAATCCGAGTTGGGGGTGTCTGGCCAGGCCTGAGTTCAGTGCCATATCTTGTGGCAAGACAAGCTAGGAGGTGGGTATCTGGAATACACACCTTCCAAAAAGGTGTATAAGCCTCCATCCCACCCCCCCCAAATAGGATTCATAAAGTGAGGAATTCCTCAAAGGGAGGGGCTTCAGATGCTGGGCAGCCCCAAAATAGCCCACGTCCCTTGCAATTATACTTGAACTTCGGGTCTGCATGGTGGAAAAAAGCAAAAGCCATTGTGGTGGGGGAAAGGGGCATGTGAAAGTTGGAGCCTGAGGAAAGCCCTAACGTGGGTCTCATCTTACTCTCTCTGGAAAAAAGAGGGAGGGTGCTTTGCTGTCATTGACACCCCTACCTGGAAGGCTTGTCTCCATTCAAACTGGACCTCCTCCCAGATCCACAAAGATCTCTCTCTGGTCCAAGATGTTATTTCACCTCTAGATTGCATCATACTTTTTAGAAATGAATTGCTTCATTTATATATGTCTTGTAAATCTCCCCCAGGATGGAGACAAAAATCTCATTCATTTAATAGTTAACAAACATTTATTGAGTGTCTGTGAGGCCCTGCGGAGACCGAGGGGACAAAGACAGGGCCTGTGCTTTAGAGAAGAAGGTCATTGCTGGTGCAGGTGCGGGGGTGTGAAGGCTTCTGACCTGGTTTAAATGGGTCTTAAAGATTAAGATGTTCTCAGCCGTTGCGGGGTGGGAGGAAGTAGTGCCCTCCAGAGAGAGGCATAGACAGGGGCAAGGAATTGTGAAAAGCTGTGATGTGTTTGGGAAACAGAATGGGTGGGATGTGGCATGTGTGTGGCCCAGGCACGGAAAGCAGGGCGATATGGTTTCTAATGAAGAGTGGAACCACATTCTGAGGATCCTTAAATATCTTTCTGAGGAAGGGGTATTGTATCCTGAGACACCAGGAATCATCTATATTTTTATTTATTTATTTTTCTGGTAATTTATATATGTAACATAAAATTGACCATTTTAACCATTTTGCAACGTAAGTTTCAATGGCATCAGGCACATTCACATCATTGTGCACCAGTTGCCACTATCCATCTCCAGAACTTTTGGACTTTTTTTTTTTTACATAAATTTATTTTATTTATTTACTTTTGGCTGCATTGGGTCTTCGTTGTTGCGCGTGGGCTTTCTCTAGTTGTGGCGAGCGGGGGCTACTCTTTGTTGTGGTGCACGGGCTTCTCATTGCGGTGGCTTCTCTTGTTGAGGAGTATGGGCTCTAGGCGCATGGGCTTCAGTAGTTGCAGCACGCAGGCTCAGTAGTTGTGGCTCACAGGCTCTAGAGCGCAGGCTCAGCAGTTGTGGCACACGGGCTTAGTTGCTCCGAGGCATGTGGGTCTTCCCGGACCAGGGATCAAACTCGTGTCCCCTGCATTGGCAGGCGGATTCTCAACCACTGCACCACCAGGGAAGCCCTCCAGAACTTTCTGATTTTCCCAGACTGAAACTCTGTGCCTGTTAAACTACAACGACACATTCCCCCTCCCCCTACCCCCACTCTGGCAACCACCATCTGCTTTCTGTCTGTATCATCAGATACTTTTAAGCAAGACAATGACCTAATGGAATTAGAAGGATCCCTCTGCCTACAGTATGAAGGATGGCTTAGAAGACTTAAGGTAGGAAGCAGTGGCAGAAAACTCCAGAAGAACTGAGAAGGCTGAATCGGGGCAATGGCGATAGTGGCAGACAGACAGGGAAGACATTTCAGAGATATTGATTAGATGTTGGAGTCGATTACTCCTAGGCATCTTTTTCTATTTTATTTTCTCTATGTTGACCTCCACGCCCCTTCCTGTGTGAGGAAGAGAGAGAGGATTTACAATCCTACAAAACTGATTTTTAAATATCCCTCTGACCCTACTGGCTCACAAATATTTCACAATTACAGCCTATGTAGATGGCAAAGCACAGCCCCACATCATTACTGTAGGATGTGTGAGGTGACTTTGGGATGGAGTTGATCATTGCACGCTATGATCGATTTTCTTAAAGAGAAATAATTTACAAGAGGAGTTTGTGATCATTAAACGTGCGGTGGCAATTCAGAACAGTTGCTGTGCTAGGAAAAATGATCTGACGCTTGCCTTCAAAGGACAGCTGACTACACATAGGGTCTGGAGTGGATCTCAGAAAACCTGGATCCCAGCCCAGTTCTGCCATTCACCAGCAGTGTGGCCCTGGGCGATTTACTTAACCTCTTTGCATCTCTGTGTCCTCTTTAGTAAAGTGGTTGGTGATTAACTGAGCTGATCTGTACAAAGCACAGCAGTGTCTGCCCTACAGTAAGTGCTCGGTTTCTGCGGCTATTGCTGTGGTCTTGATGGTGATGACGACGGTCAGCATTACCACCTCGGAGGCCTCTTTCAGGGCTGAAACCCTGCGCTTTGCAGGAGTTCTTGGAGGGAGATGGAATTGTCTATTCCTCGTGGTTCTGAAAGGAAGGACTGGCCTCCTCCCTGCATGGTCTCTCTCCCTCCCTGAAGACTCAGCCTCAGCTTTTCTGCAGGAAAAACATGGCACGTGATGTTTCTGCCAGCCTCATCCTCCCTGCTTCTCATTTCTTCTCCCAACTTGCTCTGGTTCCAGTCACCCTGCCCAAGTCTTCCTTAGCAGCTGAGATATTTCATCTCCTGCCGGGTGTGGGAGCGCAGGAGGTGCAGGAGTCATGCCCTCTTCGCTCTACCCTCTCTTGGACCACAGCCGTCTATCTCCCATTCTTTTTTTTTTTTTTTTTTGCTATACGAGGGCCTCTCACTGTTGTGGCCTCTCCCGTCGCGGAGCACAGGCTCCGGACGCGCAGGCCCAGTGGCCATGGCTCACGGGCCCAGCCGCTCCGTGGCATGTGGGATCTTCCCGGACCGGGGCACGAACCCATGTCCCCTGCATCGGCAGGCGGACTCTCGACCACTGCGCCACCAGGGAAGCCCCTGGTGCCCTTTTGAAAGGTGTGTTCTGGGCACAGGATCTTATCTAGAGCCTTGGGTGATGAGGCTTTCCCCTGGGTGGCCAGGCCCCAGGGACCAGTGGGACACCCTGAGCTCTGTGCCGGCTGCATAGCCGGTGCGTGAGTAGGTGCAGGGCTGCATCCAGGACAAAGCAGGGGCCAGTGTGAACTCTGCTGATTGAGAAGAGACTGGCAGGTGAGACAATGGATAAGATGTGAGTCGAGGCAGCTTTGAAACTCACACCAGTAGGAAATGGCTTTAGCTTTGTCTGTTCCCACTGGGCTAGGCTCTCTCTGCCTGAGGGAGACACGTGCTTTCCTTTTCATGGTGTCTAGTTTTAGATCACTTGCTTTGTTGGCACGATCCACAGGGCTAGACATGTACCTAATTGACCAATTGATTACAGAATCAAATATTTGTTGATGGAAAATCCTTTAAGGTGCTTTAAAAAAAATTGCTCGTTGAGGTTAAACATCACAGATCTGAAGGTACTTTGGCTGAGGCTTGAGGTTCTATATCACCCTATAAAGTTTACTTTTCAGGTCCTTACATCTTTTAGTGTCCTGAAAAAGAGGTTTGCTCTTCACTACATGCTTTGATATTTCCCTAACTTAAGGGCAGGGACAGTGTTTGTCTCTCTCCCAGCACATAGTAGGTATTCAATAAATATTAATGTCAGGAATCTTTTATAGCAAAAAGTATTCATTGCAGACAATTAAACTCAGAAATTCTTTTTTTTTCTATAATTTTATTTATTTTTTTTTGCTGCGTTCGGTCTTTGTTGCTGCACACAGGCTTTCTCTAGTTGCAGCGAGCAGGGGCTACTCTTCGTTGCGGTGCATGGGCTTCTCATTGCAGTGGCTTCTCTTGTTGCAGAGCACAGGCTCTAGGCTTGCATGCTTCAGTAGTTGTGGCACGTGGGCTCAGTAGTTGTGTCATGGGCTCTAGAGCGCAGGCTCAGTAGCTGTGGTGCACAGGCTTAGTTGCTCAGCGGCATGTGGGACCTTCCCAGACCAGCGCTTGAACCCGTGTCCCCTGCATTGGCAGGTGGATTCTTAACCACTGCGTCACCAGGCAAGTCCAGGAGCCACCTTTTTAACTAGAAGTCAGTGGGCACCTCTGCCCAGCCTATGTGGGATGCTTGGCACTGGTCTCAGATGTTGACTTTTAGGCATCCTAGTTGTGCGGGGCAGCAGGCAATGCCCAGGTTTGGTGTCAGACAGACAAAATGCAAATCTCAACTCCACCAGTTACTAGCTGTGTGACTTTGAGAAGGCTCCCTGCTTTTCTGAGCCTTACTTTTGAAATGGGTATGGAGGGGCAATGTCCAGTATGGTAGCCGCTAACCACGTGAACACTTGAGATGTGGCTCGGATTGAGCTGTGTTCAGAGTGTGAAACGCACCCTGGCTTTCCTTCCCTGCCGGGTCCAGCAGTGGCTGGAGACGCTGCTTGGAGGGCTACTTTCCTCGCCCCAAGGAGGCCTGGGCTGGGGGCCTGCATAGCTCTGGAGAGGGCTTTATGGGAGGCCCTCCTCTCCACCCATCACACTTACGGGGACACCAGACATCTGTGGATGGCAGCCTCTTGGTGCTGGCCTCACTTGTACCCAGCATGCCAGGGGCATGGGTGGGAGAGAACATTCTATCTTCCATACTCAGCCTGGGCCCAGGGTGCCACGCTGGGGAACGATGGGGTGTAGATTGTGCCCACAGGAGTTTCTGGCTCTGGCTCTGCCACCTACTGCCTGGGGGACCTTGCATAGGTACTCCTTACAAACCTAAACTTCCTCATCTCTAAAACTGACTAGGCCTGCTGCTGAGTAATTCTCCAGGCCTTTTTTCTTTCCTTCTTTCCTTCCTTCCTTCTTTCTTTCTTTCTTTCTTTCCTTCCTTCCTTCTTTCTTTTTCCTTCCTTCCTTCCTTTCTCTTTCTTTCTTCCTTTTTCCTTCCTTTCTTTCTCTCTCTCTTCCTTCCTTCCTTCCTTTCTTTCTTTCTCTCTCTCTTTCCTTTCTTTCTTTCTTTCTTTCTTTTTCTTTCTTCCTTCCTCTCTCTCTCTCTCTCTCTCTCTCTCTTTCTTTCCACTACATGTTCCTTGGCTTCTACATGCATCATTCCAATCTCTGCCTCTGTTGTCACATGGCCATCTTCTCCCTGTGTGTCTTTGTCTTCACGTGGCATTCTCCCTTCTTATAAAGACACCAGTCATACTGGATTAAGGGCTCATCATAATCCAGTATGACATCATCTTAATTAATTATATCTGCAACGACCTTATTTCCAAATAAGTTCACATTCTGAGGTGCTGGGGGATAGGATTTCAACACATCTTTTAGGAGGACATAATTCAACCCAGAACATATCAGGAGGAGCTGAGATCAAGGTCTCTTGCCTGCTGCCTTGTTTGGCTATTTCCCTCTACTGGAAACCACATCTTCCTCTCCTGTCAGCTACTCTCTCTAGGTTCTGGTAATTATTTTTTCCCTTTGCCCTGGAACTGCATCCATCTTTTGTTGATTGCCCTAAATAATAGTTCTTAATTAAACTCTCCTTTGATTTCCCAATTTGTGCATCTGTTTCCTGACACGGTGCCTTACTAGCCATCCACCCATCCACACATCCATCCATCCATCCATCCACCCAAATATCCATCCATTCACCCATCCACCCATCCATCCATCCACCCATCTACCCATCCACCCATCCACCCATCCACCCATCCATCCATCCATCCATCCATCCACCCAAATATCCATCCATTCACCCATCCACCCATCCACTCATCCACCCATCCACCCATCCACCCATCCACCCATCCATCCATCCATCCAACCATCCAACCATCCATCCACCCAAACATCTATCCATTCACCCACTCACCCATCCTCCCATTCTCCTGTCCAGCCACCCACTCTTCCTTTCTGCACAGTACACAGTTCACTGTGGGCGCTCAATACATTCAGCAAACACTGAGCATTAGTGCTACGGCCAGTGCCAGGAATGTTGTAAGTAAAACACAGTGCCTGTTCTCCAGAAGCTGATGATACAGTCCAGGGATAAGAATAAAATATACAAGCCTTATTTCCTAATAGTTCTCTGCATCTAGTGGGGGGGAAAATGCCTGGAGAATTACTCAGCAAGACTTGGAGACAACTTAGGAGGTACATTCTGGGCTCTGTGTTTTTTAAATTTTGGAGTAGCTTAGGTCTGAAATTTTCTGTTTGTCTTCTAAGAGACAGAGAGACTAGAGTTGATCATCAATATCTCTCTCTGAAAGAGGCTTCCTGATGGCCAGCTGCCCTCTGGCCATGTCCTGGGAAGACAGCTCTCCCTCGGGACCCTGAGACAGCCTTCTTATCATTCTCTGGTCCACCCAGGAGGGAGGCACGTTCTGAGAACAAACACAGGAACAAGGGAAGGGAGGCAGCCAGAGCAGTTTGGATTCATGGCGAAGCTCCTGCAGTGGCTTCTTTGAACAGTCCCCGTGTAACCTGTAAGGGGCTGAGTAGGTGAGACAGTGTCACAGAAGCCCACCAAGGAGCTGAGCCTCCTCCAAGGATGAGTCAATTCAGCAGGCCTCAGCTGAGTCCCTGGAACAGCAATTCATCCTTCCAGGCTTGGCAATACAAGGATAAGACCCCAGATCCCACAACCTCATCATCGAGCTGTAATGAGGGTGATGCACGGTGGGGTCCAGGAGACTTCCCCAAGGTCATGCAGCCAGTCAGCGGGTGTTAGCTTTGAGGCAGGGCTGAAATTTGTTCAATAAATATTGGGTTGGCCGAAAAGTTTGGGTTTGTTCGGGAAAGTAAGATCTTATGGGAAAACCCAAACGAACTTTTTGGCCAACCCAATATATAATGAGCGCCTACCATGTGCCTGGCATTGCCTGGTTGCTAGGTGCAATGGACAAGATGCAGAGAGGGGGCCTCTAATTCTGGAAGTCTTCCCTTTAGGGGGGCCAAAAGGGGAAGGCTGTGGGAGGAGAGGGGTGTGTGAAGACCATGTGACTTTGCACTCCACAGCCTCCAAAAACTGCCAAGGATTGAACTGGGTGTGAGGTCTCACAGGGCAGAGACCCTGTCCTACTATTCTTCGTGCCTCTGGGGCCCAGCACTTAGTTGGTGCTCAGTGAACTCTGTAGAGTTTAATTGATTCTGCTCTGAAGAGGAGTCCCTGCAGAAATGGAGACGTAGGGAACAGCCTGCATTTAAAATGTTACAATAACAAGCGGTCGGCAAAACTGCCCAGTGAAGAGGCTTCTCCCTCCCCTCTCTCTTCCTGTCTATCTCTATGGTGACCATTACTAGGACTGGTCAAGGTCAAACATGGTCAACCAAGCAGCAATACTCCCAGGGACTCCAGCAGCTGCATCTTGGGTTATACTATTGTGTGAACAGCTTTTGTATTTCACATTATGAACTTCTTTACACGATAGCAAAGTCTTTTGTTATTGCACATATGATAAAAATATTAAATACATTTTTAAGAAAGAAAAATAAACCACCCCTTGGCCACAGGACTGATCTAATTTTCACATTTGCCTTCCAGCCTTTGTCTATATTGCTGCATATTTTATACTCATTGGTAATCACAGTGAACATACAATTTTGTATTCTGCTTACAAAGCCTTTTTTTTTTTAAGCATTTGTTCTTTCATATAGATTCAGCGCTTGGGGCCCATCTTTGTTGGATATCAGTTTTCCTTTTAAGAGCACATCACTAAAAAGACAATGGGAGATGTTTTCCTTGCTTGTATTGGGTGTCTGTGAAATACTTTGTTTTTCAGAGTTCTATAGACTAAGGAGTTCACCCAAGAACAGAACAGAACAGACTTTTCATACAGATTATGAAAAGGGGCAGGCACCCCTCACACACACCCCAGCCCCTTCCCCTGAACTCACCCTCTTCCTCACTTCCCCTTCTCCTTCTGTTCCTAGACAGAACGCAGAGAGGCTAACAAGGCCGTCAGAGCCACAGTGGGTGCTCAGTGACTTCCCTTTTTAAAAGCTTTTTTGCTGAGGTGCCACTAAGCGTGCTTCTGACAGCCCCTCCTTGGTGAAGCTTTTCCAAAACACCACCTGCTCTTTCTCTGTTCAACCCCTAACCACCCAGTTCTGCTTTTTCTAGGAGTTCTCAAAACACTAAATAATACTGTTTGAGTTTATTAGCTAATTGAATGTACAGATACCTTAAAAATCAGAAATCAGATAGGACTTTTTTCAAACAGGGCTTTAGAAGGAAAGTTTTAGTGCAGGCAGTTATGGGATTCCAGCTGGGGGAAGGGGTGGCGTCCCATAACTTGTCTGTCTTTTCCCGGTGGCGGGAAAAGCAACTCAATCCAGAGTTGCTGAAGGACTTCCTGTTAATATTACTAAAAGAAGAAACCCTTCTTCCCTCTACCCACAGTCACATCCACACTTCTGACCCCAAATGTGTCACCAACAAATTCTCCACCTCTCTGGACACCAAGTCGGGGTCCTGCAGTTCAATTCTGACACTAACTTCCTGCAGGTAGCACTGATCCCAGAAGTTAAGGGCTCAATATCACAAGACTGCTCCCACTTCAGAGGTCAAAGGCAAGGTAGCCCCACTTCCGTGTGACTTTGCTACAAGCTGGGGGTCCCCGCAAGCCCCCTTTAGGTTCAATAATGTGCTCTAACAGCTCACAGAACTCAGAGAGACACTTACGTGATTTATTATATAATAAAGGACACAGATGAACAGATAGAAGAAGCGGTACATACGAGAAGGTCTGGAAGGGTCCCAAGTGCAGGAGCTTCTATCCCTGTGGAGCTGGGACGCATCACCCCCTCAACACATAGATGCGTTCACCAACCTGGAAGCTCTCTGAATCCCATAGTTTAGGGATTTTTATGGACGCTCCCCATGTAGGAATGATCATTTATTAGCTCAGTCCTTGTCCCTTTCTCCTCCATGGAGGATAGGGGGTAGGGCGGAAAGTTTCTAACCATAGCTGGGTCTTTCTGGTGAGCACCCCCTTCCTGAAGCTATCCCGGAGCCATCTCATTAGAACAAAAGATGCTCCAGGAAATTCTAAGGGACTTAGGAGCTCTATGCCAGGAACTGGGAACAGAGACTAATATATATATTTATTATTATTTCACAATTACTTGTGTAGAAGTGAATTAATCACTGCTGTGAAGTGACCACCTGTAGTTGTCCAGTGCTGTCACTGAACTACTGAATGTTCATGCATTGTTTGAGTACTTTGCTTTCTTAAACTCATACAGGGTAGAGATCGTTCCAGTTACTTTGGACATGCAGAAAAGCTACTCCGTAAATGAGCAGTGGATAGATCAATGCTTCCCTGAGCCTATTACCGCTTTCTTTCTTTCCAAATTTAACACTAGTTTATAGACATTTTCTTTACACAAAACTTGGGAGAATTGCATATTAACCACTATGTACTGATCACCCAGCTTCAACAATTATCATGTTGCTATTCTTGTTTCATCCACACTCCCACCAACACTTTTTGCTAGAGTATTTTACAGCAAACCTCAGTCATCATGTAATTTCAACCATAGAGACTTTAGTATAGATTTTGAAAAGGAAAGGACTTTATATGAAAAAAAAAAAAAAACTCAACTACGTGCCATTTTTGCCACTAACAAAATTAACAATAATCTCTTAATATCATCTTAACACTGAGACCCGACTCAATTTTCCTTGTATCAAAAGAGGTTTTTTGCAGTTGCTTTGTTCAAATGAGGATTCTATTTTTTTTTTTTTTGACTGTGCCGCATGGCTGGGAGATTTTAGTTCCCCGACTAGGGATTGAACCCACGCTGTCGGCAGTGAAAGCGCCGAGACCTAACCTCTGGACCGCCAGGGAATTCGAGGATTCTTAAAAGAGTATGTGTGGCATTGGATTGGTACGTCCCCATGTCTGTTTTAATCTCTAAGTTGCTCTCTTTTTATTTATTTATTTTTAAAAGACTGTTTATTTGTAGAAGCCAGGTCGTGGGTCCTGCAGACGTCGCCCACGTTTTGGGTGTGGCTGATTGCACGCACCTCGTGACACTGGGCACTTTCCCCTATCCCGGGGTAGCAGATGCTTGTGATGCACTGGGCCACGTGGCTTGGACCCGCCTGGTTTCAGTGAAGCTTAAATGATGATAATTGTTGTCCCACACGAAACACTGCAGCCGTTACTCTGCTTATCTGCCTCTTGGGTTTCTCCCAAACATCGTGTGGAGGAGGGGAGGTCAAGGGGGAGAATTAACATTTCTGGGAACCCTTAACCAGTGACAGATAAATTCCCCACCCTCTGGTAGGATTATTTTGAGGCATGTTCTAGATAATTCCTCAGAGGGTCCCCATTTATCCATCTTTCATTGGTTCTTTGTTATTAATTAATAGAAGGTAACCACCCTTTTTATTTTTTGTTTTGTTTTGTTTTGTTTCTGTTTTTGTTTTTTTGATTGCGGTACACGGGCCTCTCACTGCTGTGGCCTCTCCCGTTGCAGAGCACAGGCTCCGGACACGCAGGCTCAGCGGCCATGGCTCACGGGCTCAACCGCTCCACGGCATGTGGGATCTTCCCGGACCGGGGCACGAACCCATGTCCCCTGCATCGTCAGGCGGACTCTCAACCACTGCGCCATCAGGGAAGTCCTCCACCCTCTATTATTAACACACAGACCTCATTGTCTTTTCTCCCAGGTTTTACGTTCTTCATTCCTTCACTTCTTCCTGAGACCATCTGCCAAACAAGCCACCTCCAGCCAAATCCTTGTCTCAGGCCCTTTTCCTGGTGGGTCCCGAACTAAGGCACCTCCTTATGCCCTGTAAGGGATGGTTACATCTAGAGGCCTGGCTAGATTCAGGTTCCTTACCTTTTTCTTTTTGGCAAGTCGGCTTCTCAGGAGGTGCTGTGTGCTTTGTTGTACCACGTCTGTCACCGGCATTGTGTAGGCGGGGGACCTGCTAGTATTTTGTGCCTCAAAACATTAGGACTTTACCTCGAAGACTCAGGAGCCTTACTCTCATGTTTCCCGTAACCCATTTTGGAGCTGCCCTCCCTGCACATGTATCTAAGCCCTTCCAAAGCTGACGGATATCTCCGCCTGCAGGTAGCACACTATTCATTTAATGGGAGGAGACGTGTCTGTCTGCCCCTCGCACAGAGCTCTCAAAGCAGCAGAGTTTGGCTCACTTCCCCTCACTAGAGCCGCCACGTGTGAGTCATTTCTGCTGCGTGTGTACCTTTTAAAGTCCTCACGGATGGATCACTTGGTATCACAGAAATAGAAGCTCGTCAAAGGTGTGCGTTGCTCGGCTGGGTGGCTGCTAACCAATTCCTGTGAGGCTTTGCACCCTGTAATGGAAAGCAGGGGGGAGCCATCAGCTGGGCGGGTGCGTGTGTGCGCGTGCAGGAGAGTGTGGACACACAGGACCGCTTTCCCTTCGGTGGCACAAATCGCTACCTGCTTGGTATGATTTCTCCTTCTGAGAAGCCTTCCCCCTTCTGTATTGCCTCTCCTGGTCCCCAGTTATTCCCTCCTGTCTGAGATAACTGAAGCGGAGGATGTTCAGGTGGGAAGTGGCTTGATGAGTGAAGAGACGTGGAGTTTTGAGTTAGAAGACCTGATGATTCACTGCGTGACCCTGGGCCAGTCACTGAGCCACCTGTTTTTCTTATCTTTAAGTTGGATATAATAAAAACATATGTTAGAATGCTTTGACTTAAATCAAGTGAGAGAGTGCATAACGAAGGAAGAATATCGTAAGCAGTAAAGCCTTGGATGAACGAGAGACAGTATTTCTATGCCTCAGTAGGAGTAGATTTTTAATTCTTTCTTGGACAGGTTTCAGTAGGAATAGAAAATGAGGACTGAACCAGATAGGGTGCTTAGTTGCAAACAACAGAAACAGACTCGGGCTAATGATGTAGCAAAGAGACTTATTGACAGTATATTGAGTAGCTTTTAGATTTGCCAGGAGGTCACAGAACCAGGTGTGGAAAATGATCAGGAGTGAAGAGCTCTGGGAAATGACCACAGTCATGGCTGAGACCACACCATGGAACTGGGTCTCTGGTACAGCTGCTTTTAAACATAGGACAGCATGGCCCAGAACATTCCACAGCCCTGCAGCAGCTGGTGCCTCCCGCTTCAGGTGGCTCTCAGTGGTCCCTGCTCCTGGGCTTGCTTTTGGCCAGCAGCTAGGCGGGCCTTTGAGGCAAGCCCAGTCACCACCTGTGCCCCTCTGAGCCCCCCTCAGCGGTGAGAAGCGGGCTGAGGGAGGAGACCCAGTGTCAGTAAGCAGAGCAGCAGTGGGATGATGCCGGAGGCTGACAAAGGCCAAGATAAATGCTGATGTTGTCATACTATTGATTATTGATCAGATACAAGGCTCTCTGACAGACATTTGAGGAGGATCTATTGTGGCTGAGTGTCACAGTACCTACAGGGTAGGTAAGACACAGCTTCTGCTTTGAATCCAAAACATAAATTGTGTAAATTACGGTATGCCGCGTGATGAAATTGTTTGTAGCCAGTATTAATGATCATTATGAAAATGTGGGAAAATGCTTTTGATACACTCTTAATGAAACAAAAGAGAATACCAAATTGTATGCACATTTGATTACAAGGGTATATAAGTGTGTGTGTGTGTGTGTGTGTGTGTGTGTGTGTGTACAAGGTTGTGTGTGAAATGGAAAAGGGCTGTTTTGGGCTAGGGTAGCAGAATTGTGGGTGACTCTTATTTTATTTTATTTTAATTTTATTTTTGTCCATGCCATGTGGCTTGCAGGATCTCAGTTCCCCGACGAGGGACTGAACCTGGGCCACAGCAGTGAAAGCCCAGAATCTTTTCTTTTCTTTTTTTTTTGGCTGCGTTGGGTCTTCGTTGAGGTGTGCGGGCTTTTCATTGCAGCGGCTTCTCTTGTTGCGGAGCACGGGCTCTAGGCGTGTGGGCTTCAGTTGTGGCACGTGAGCTCAGTAGTTGTGGCTCGCGGGCTCTAGAGCGCAGGCTCAGTAGTTGTAGCGCACGGGCTTAGTTGCTCCGCAGCCAGTGGGATCTTCCCGGACCAGGGCTCGAACCCGTGTCCCCTGCATTGGCAGGCAGATTCTTAACCACTGTGCCACCAGGGAAGTCCCGAAAGCCCAGAATCTTAACCACTAGGCCACCAGGGAACTCCTGGGCGATTTTTATTTTAAAAAAATTTTTTTTCCTTTAAGGAAATTGAAAGAAATGTGGCAATCATTCTAATATATATATTTAAAAGGAAAATAAGAACTTTTGGAGGATGATGTTAACAATACTCAAAACTTTAGCAGTATCCCTGTGCTTCTCTGAATAAGTTACCAGGTTGCAAGGTGGGAGGAGAAGATGCAGGACAGACAGAAGGTGCTGGTAATAAGGTCACCTGCCTCTCTCTTTCCTTCTGGAACAGCTGATTCCCGAGACTCCAGCAAGTGGCCTGTCTCTAAACCCACTGCAATGTTTCTTTGCAGCCAAGATGACTCCTTTACCCTCTTCCATCCCAGTTTTCATGGCATGCATTTCCTGGTTCAGTGCTTACCCCTGAACGCTTTTGCCTGAACTGTCCGCGGCAGCAGAGGAGAAGGTAGTGCTGGATGGTGGCACGCTTGTCTCCGATCTGCCTGCTCCTGTTTCTACCAGGACATGTATTCTCAACTCTTCCTGTCTCTTTTCCTACCAGTCAACAGATTTGAGTTCAACTAAAGAGAAACAAATGCTGCCTTTTTAAAAAAAATTTTATTTAATTTATTTTTGGCTGCATTGGGTCTTCGTTGCTGTGCACAGGCTTTCTCTAGTTGCGGCGAGCGGGGGCTACTCTTTGTTGCGGTGCGCAGGCTTCTCATTGCGGTGGCTTCTCTTATTGCAGAGCACAGGCTCTAGGCGCGTGAGCTTCAGTAGTTGTGGCATGCGGGCTCAATAGTTGTGGCTCGCGGGCTCTAGAGTGCAGGCTCAGTAGTTGTGGCACATGGGCTTGGTTGCTCTGCGGCAATGTAGGATCTTCCCAGACCAGGGCTCGCACCCGTGTCCCCTGCACTGGCGGGCAGGTTCTTAACCACTGCGCCACCAGGGAAGCCCCAAATGCTGCCTTTCTGACACAAGAACTTCAAGGTGCGAAATGATACAGGTTGTGAAGTACTGGCCTGTCCTCAGCTTACTGGCTGGTCTCTGACAGTGGTGGCACACAATCGGTACTGTTGGCTCTAGTGATGGCGAGCTGCTTACTGCAAAGTGCCAGTCACTGTTGGAAACGTGCACAGGTAACCCTGCTTCGTGTAAGATGGAAAGGCAGATGTTTCAATTAACTGTGGCTTTAGCAGTAACAGGATATATGCACAGGATACCAAATTCTGCAGGATTATCGGGTTTGCTTGATACAATTCAAGGGCATTTTCAAGATGTTGTCCTCAGTCTTCTACTGATCTATGCAAACTCTCTGTGTCCATTTCCAAGATTTCATTCGGTCCCATAGCTTCCTGTCTCTTCTGTTTGACTGATATTTAGTCCACAACTTGAGTAGGACAGAACGTAACTCACTACCACTTGAATGTGCAAAGTGAGTGCAATTTTTATGTTTTCCATAATGAATACGGTCTTTCTCCTGAAGTCCCTCCACCCTCCACTCCCCACCCACTGATGAATGAAAAAAACTAACTTATTCTCCAATCCTATTTAAACACGGTCTGATCTGTTCATTTAACTGGCCCCTTTAGGAAATTGTTTTTCATTTGGATAAGATGCTCATCTGAGTGAAAAAGAAAAGACTCCAAACATGTCATTGTGGGGTTTGGGGGTCTGGAGGAGACTTCCATGGGAAGATTTGAATCAGGGTCTTGAGTTTCTTGCTGGGACCACATGGGTCACTGCAGAGAGGATACCCCAGGTGATCTGGGTGTGAAACCGCCACGCTGCAAAACCCTAGGGAGGAAGAAGTAGAAAGCGGACAGTGCTTAACTCTGACTGTTCCAACTAAGAGATCATTTGGTAACAGAACACAAGAAGAACCCAAGGATGAGGGAGGTCTTCCATTCAGCTCTGGAATGAATCTCTTCCCTGCGTAGTGACAAGAAGTTCAATGAAACATCTCCCAAGCCCTGCAGCTGTGACAGCCACTTTTAGAGGAAGATTTTCAGAATTGTTCCCATTAGGAGAGCGTGCCTGGTGGGTAAAACCTGGTAGACAGAGAGAATGAGACCTCTCCGCAGTTAACACTGTCGACACCAGTGAATACTGTAACCGCATGGACTTTGTGGGGCCGGAATGGATCAAGCACAAAGACAGTGATGAGAAAAGCTATCTGGGCCCAAACCAGGGCAGACTACAGATGCTCCCAGGTGGGAATTTAAGTGCTATCTAGTGGGGCGAAATTGGCCGGTAACTCCAGACTCCCTCCGGAGTGGTGTTTTTATTTTACATGTGTGTGTAGATGTAAGTTTATATCTGGAGTGATGTTTTTATTTTTATGTATGTTTCTGAGTCCTGAGACACGTGTAAGGGGGTGAACCTGAACAGTTCATTCCATAGCGTGGGCACAATTTTCTGCAGCTGAGCTCTCAGATCCCAGCGCCAAGTCTAAAGTGCACGAAACCTTTGTATAAATTGTTCTGGCAAAGGTATATTGTGGCTGCTATCTCCTTTCCTGGAGGGGAGCCTGGGAAGGTGAAGTCTGTTGGGACGGGCCACACCCCGTCCTTGCTCAAGACCAACATGCGTCTGCTCTCCTTGGGCTGGTGCCAGCCCGCGTCAGAGCATTTGGTTTGCTGACTGGCAGTTCCTTCTTGGGGGCCGTTGGCAGGACCTGAGGCCTGGGTGCAGGTGCTGATTTAGAATGTGTAGATTCGACACTACAATCAGCAAATGTGCACGCTATGCCCTGCTGGCTTCAACGCTCTAAGGTTTTGTTTACTCATGAATACAAAAGGAGATATTAACTCTACCTAAGAAGTAAAGAGTTTCATGCAGCCGAGAAAACACCAACAGAATATTTCACAGACTCTTTGGATGGTCCCAAAGACTCTCAAGTTGAACGCTGTTATTTTATAGAAGGAGCTGCGAGGCTCATGAATGGATGAATGAAAGAATAAAGTGTATTTTGAGCCCCTTCTTAGGCGACTGAGCCTCCTCTCAGCTTCTGTAGCACCCTGCTTTGTATAACATCCCCTCCTACAGGCAGCCCCCCAGCCACACTTTGGCCTGCTTTGTATAACATCCCCTCCTACAGGCAGCCCCCCAGCCACACTTTGGCCTGCTTTGTATAACATCCCCTCCTACAGGCAGCCCCCCAGCCACACTTTGGCTCCCACTTCACCTTCCACTCCCCGATGTCAGATTTCTGACTCTTTCTGAGAATGTCTCTCAAAGCCTCCCTGTCAGCACATGGAGATATAAGTTTTCATTTTCTTCTCATGACAGCTTTAAGGTGCTATGAGTCTTGAGTTAGAATAACTCCCCTGATGCTCTTTATTCCTTCGTAATACCCTTCTGCGCAGCCATCACCCTGGACAAGGCCATTAGTTATTCTCTAGCCGCGACACAAGGGAGCTGACGGACTTCTCACCGGCCCTGTCATTTTTCCCCTTAAGGGACTAAAAGTCACTGCAGCAGCCAGCGAACAGTAAACGTCACTACAGATTTTTACTTTGCAGAGGTTCAATTTAAGCGCAACTTCCCTAAAATGTGCTGGTTTTACAAAGGGAGCGACACCGGTGTTTTGCATGCAGGCCTGCTGAGTACAAGAGGGCCTTCGTTCAGGGTGGCTGAGACAGGTCTGGGGCCGGCCTGCAAGTGCCCTGATGCGTAACCAGGTCAGGACCGCTCAGCAAGGTCACGAAACGTATCCACTCGCCTGTGACCTATGTGTTTCCCTTGGCTGGGATTTTTTTCCCCATATTTGTGTATCAGGCCATCTCAGTGTCACTGGTACTAGTTATCACTTAATACTTTAAAAGGAAACTTTCTATCAATACTCTACATGCTAACTATATTCTGATAAACATAAAAATGTCAGAATAAAAAAAGTTCATCTGTGTACCACCTAAAATCATTTCACATACTGCTAATGCTATGCACACCTCAGCTGGATAAACAGTGTGACCATTGCCGTAAGAGAAGTTTGACAAGGTGTACATCTAACAAAGAAGAAGGTGAAAAATGATCGTACCCAGAGTTCTACTCCTGGACTTCACTTTTGCTTTAAGAATATTGTAGCTCCACGCCATATCATATCACACACGTTATTTTTTAGAGCAGTTTTAAGCTCACAGCAAAATTGGGAGAAAAGTATAGAGATTTCCCATGTACCCCAGCCTCACCGCCACCCCATGCTCCCCCTCCCCCATTATCAACATCCTCCCCCAGAGGGTACAGTTATTACCATTGATGAGCTTAATCACCCAGGTTCATGGTTTATATAGGGTTCACTCTCAGTGTTGTACATTTTATGGGTCTTGACAAATACATCATTGTATACCACGCATCCACAATTATGTATCATACAGAATATTTTCACTGCCCTAAAAATCCTCTGTGCACTGTTTATTCATTGCTCCCTTCCCCCAACCCCTGGCAACCATTGATTTTTTTTTTTTTTTTTTTTTTTTTTTTTTGCGGTACACGGGCCTCTCACTGTTGTGGCCTCTCCCGTTGCGGAGCACAGGCTCCGGACGCACAGGCTCAGTGGCCATGGCTCACGGGCCAAGCCGCTCCGCGGCATGTGGGATCCTCCCAGAATGCGGCACGAACCCGTGTCCCCTGCGTCGGCAGGCGGACTCTCAACCACTGCGCCACCAGGGAATCCCTGATTTTTTGTCTTTTACGGTCTCCACAGTTTTGCCTTTCCCAGTATGTTATATAGTTAGAAAACTATGCAGTATGTAGCCTTTTCACGTTGGCTTTTTTCACTTAGGAATATGCATTCTGTCTTCCTCTGTCTCCTTTCATGACTTGACAGCTCATTTCTTCTTAGTGCTGAATAATATTCCCTTGTCTGGATGTACCTCAGTGTATCTATCCACTTACCCACTGAAAGACATCTTGGTTGCTTGCAAGTTTTGGCAATTATGAATAAAGCTGCTATAAACATCGGTGTGCACGTTTTTGTGTGGACATAAGTTTTCAGCTCATTTGAGTAAATACCAAGGAGCATGAGAGCATGATTGCTGGATCATATGGTAGAAGGATATTTAGTTTTGTAAGAAACCACCAAACTGTCTTCCAAAGTGACTATACCGTTTTTCCATTCCTACCAGCAACGAATGAGAGTTCTTGTGGCTTCATATCCTTGCCAACATTTGGTGCTGTCAGTGCTTTGGACTTTAGCCGTTCTATTTAGTGTGTTGTGATAGCTCACCACTGTTTTATTTATTTATTTGGTTGCACCGGGTCTTAATTGCAGCAAGCGGGCTCCTTAATTGTGGCATACAAACTCTTAGTCACAGCATGCATGTGGTTCCCTGACCAGGGATCAAACCCAGGCCCCCTGCATTGGGACGCCCCTGTGCCACCAGGGAAGTCCCTCACCATTGTTTTTATTTGCAATTCCCTAATGATGCATGACGTTGAGCATCTTTTCATATGCTAATATTTGCTATTTGGACATCTTCTTTGGTGAGATGTCTGTTCAGATCTTTTGCTAATTTTTTAATTGGATTGTTCATTTTTTTACCGTTGAGTTTTAAGAGTTCTTTGTATATTTTGGATAATAGCCCTTTATCAGATATGTCTTTTGCAAATAATTTCTCCTAGTCTGGCTTGTGTTCTCATTCTCTTGATGGTGCCTTTCACAGAACCACATTAAATATTTAATTTTGAGTTTTGTTAAGGATATTTAATTCTTGCAATTTAAACTTAATAAAATTATATAACTCTGTAACTCGAGTGGTGGATGACCAGTTGGTATAATACTTTAATGAAATGTTTATGAAAATGTAATGAAACGTTTTTGATTTTGTCATCTTCACGAGTCAGTATCATTTTTCTGGTTGCACACATTTTTATAAAACCTTGGAGCACATGTTGACCCTTTGCATATGGGCCCTAACAGGTTAACTGGTTCTGTCTCTTTGACAGCAATCGTGACGTTGGCAATCGTGACAACTTCTCAGGGTCGTTTAGGATTGGCATTGGTGGTGATAGACTATTTGAACTGGAAGTGCTCTTAAAGCCCATCAAATTCAATCCCCCAATTTCCTAGTAAAGAAACTTGAGGCCCAGGGAGAGGCAGCGACTTGCTGTGTCATTGTTGCCATCTTCATCACCACCACCACCGCCTACCATTTATCTAACACTTTCCAAGTGTACGCATCTGAGGCTACAGAGAAGAATAAGATGAGGTATCACTCTCAAGGAGTTTGCAGGCTGTTGAGATGATTGGTCTTGCAGGGAGTTAGCAGCCGAGCTCCGAATAAAGCCCAGGTCTCTCTCTGGATTCCCAGGGCAGTGCTTATCCCATTCTACTGGGGCCTCTTCTATCACCACGGTCACATGGAGGTGGGTGATCTTACACGGTAGGGAAATTAGCACGGTAGATCCTTACAGGTGAATTGATTAGATCCTTGACAGCCTTGGTGATCTTGGCTCAATGCTGAGTATAGGTGTTGAGGTGTGACCTGGGCTGGGGGCCAGAAAAGATGAGGCATAAAAATGCCTAGGGAAGGATTTCATAGGCTCGGCTCAGATCAGGTGTCCACTTTTGGGCTACTCATCTACGGCCACCAAGTCACTAAGAGCATGGGAATTCCTGCTAAAATCAAGGGGTTGGAGTTGGCGGAGCCATTCTCAAAAGGAAGGGTGCTTTCCCAGAGAAAGAGGAAGAGGCAGACAAGCAAAGCCAGAAGCCATCCCCCTCCCCTGCAGAAGCCCGTTCAAAAAGACACCGAAGACATTTAAAGAGGAGAGAGGTTCTGCCCCATCGGGGATCAGCGATGCCACACTAGACATGGCATTTCAGATGGAGAGTGAAGGGGGATACGTTTGCAGAGGCCCAGAAGCAAGAAAGCAAAAGGCAAAGCCACACGTAGAAGGTAGTTAAGTTTGTCTGGAAACTAAACTGGATGCAGGAAAGGGAACGGTGAGTAGGAGGCAATGTTGCAAAGTTAGAAAGGGGCTAAATCCTTGAAAACTGGATGCCAGAATTTGGGCTGTAAGTTGTAGCCATTGAGAGGTAGGGTTTGCCAGATAAAATACAAGATGCCCAGTTAAATTTGAATTTCAGATAAACAGCAAATAATATTTGCATGGATATACTTATACTAAAAAAGTATTAATTGGGTATCTGAAATTCAAATTTAACTGGGCATGCTGCATTTTTATTTGCTAAATCTGGCGATCATAACTCGGGAGTCAATGAAGGGTTTCGAACCAAGACACGTATGAAGCGGTTGATTCAGCCCAAACTCCAGCACCTCTTACGTCTGGGGCCCAGAATCCGGGGCAATGAAAACCGATGCCCATTACAATGAGTCAGGCTTTGCCAGCTATCAGGTTTCCTCGGGTTCTCTGATTCTCCGTTGTGGAGCGGGAGTGTTAAGTGCACTCTTTTAATGTCTTAATGCTCTCAGCCCTGGAACATCCATCCTCTGTTACTGTGGTAACTCAAATGCAGCCATAGAATTCGATTAACCAGATGCCCCATTCCCTTGAGGATGACTCAGGAGTCAGAACCCCTGGGCTTGCTGACATCACGCATGATTTATGCCCTCAGTGAGCCTGGACAGAAACACAGGCAGAGATCAACGCAAAGGAATCACACATTTGCAAACGCGTCACCTGCTCTTGCCCCCGATCCTTCCTCCGTGTCCGAGCGGTCACAGGGCTGGTCCACACGGCCCTGGGCTTCCTGGACAGCGGTGAAGAAGGAGCTCATCCGCCTGCACAGCTAGGCCCCTGGGGGAGCTGTTATGAGCACCCAGGAGCCAACTCTCTCAGCAATTTTCACTTACAGCAGCACCAAGTCAGCTGGGAAAACACGTCCTCTTCAAGAAGTAGTGCAGATGACCCGATCCCAACTTCTGGCTTCTCTCTTCTCGGCCCTTCACACCCTCCCCATCACAGTAAGACTTAAAAAAACCCAACCGAGAGAGATGGAGTTTGGGATCTTGCTCCAACAATCCTAGAAGGTGCCAGAAGCAGCCAGAAACTTCTTCCTCCAAGAGGCCTCCACTTTGACTGCAGCCTCAATGACTCCTTCCTCAGAACTCCTGGTGAAGAAGGTGGGCAGCTACCCACCCTGGGCCGAGGTCCCCCAGCCCCACGTGCTCTGGTCCCTTGTACAACCATGCCTCTCGCCACACCCACAGCCACAGCACCCCGCCCACGGGGCTCCATGCTCCCGTGTGCGCCCTTCTTTCAGCCTGGGTCCACCTGCCCTCACTGACCTTCAGATCTCAGCCCACACACCAGCTCCTCCAAAACGGGGCTACCCCTTCTCCTCCCCACAGAAGGCTGTGCCCACTCTGTCACTCTCAAAATGTTGTACCTAACCTGTCTGTTTGCATTCCTGTCCTAACTGTGGGGCTGCTCAAGGACAGCATGTGTGACCCTCATCTCTGTTCTTTCAGGGTCTAACATGGTGCCAGGTCCAGAACTGGTGCTCAGCACCAATTTCAAACTGGTTTTTAAAATAATTCCAACATTGCAGAAGGGTCTAAAGCAAAAACTAAGTAATGCTCTCTGTCACGTCTCAGCCCTACTCCTCAGAGGCCTTTCCGGGTATTTACGGTGTGAAGGAGCACAGTCTGTAAGCGGATGCGTATACCGCCGGTCATGTGATGCACTCTGTCCCTGGCTTTGCTTCTCACGCCTCACTGATGTATCTTAGACAACTTTCCACGTCAGTGTGTATAGATCCACCTCAGTCTTTCTATCGGCAGCATAACATACCATAATGTAAGTGTAGAAAAATGTATTTACACAATCCTGTGTTCATGAATATTTAAGTTGATTTTTTCCTTGATATTTAAAAGAATGCAGCATGAATAGTCTTCCTTTTAATATGCACTTTTCTGTTCTTGTGCAGGGATAGTTATAAGATAAATTTCTAGAAATGAAACTGCTAGGACATAGAAAAAGTATTTGGAAATTGTCAAATGCTCTCCAAAAAGATGGCAACATATTAAATTCCTAGGTACAGTGTGTAAGTGTCTTTTTCTAGAAACTCTTACCATCATGACGTACAATATAATCAACCCTTGTGATTTTTATCAGTCTGGAAAATATAATTCACTGTTCTGACTGGCACTAATTTAATTATGAGTAAAGTTGTATTTTTTTGTAGTTTGATTATTTTAATTTCTTTTGTAATGAACTGCTTAGTTACAACGTCCTTTGCCCATTTTCATATTTCTTTATTTTTCACTTTCACCTTGATTTGTAGAAGCCTTTTATATTTTAAGGAAATTAGTCTGTTTTCATATATATTATAAAATTTCCTCAGTTTGTTGTTTAATTTTATTTATTTCTTCTTTCTTCCTTCCTTTTTTTGAGATCTCTTACTATTGTATTTTATTCCTTTCTTTCTTTATTGTTTATCTTTGCCACACAAATTTTTAAATACAGTAGTCAAATGTACTCATCTATTCCAGCTTCTGAGAATATATACTTCTTAAAAAGAAGTGAATAAGGGACCTCCCTGGAGGTCCAGTGGTTGAGACTCCGGGTTTCCGTGCAGGGGGCATGGGTTCGAGCCCTGGTTGGGGAGCTAAGATCCTACATGCCGTGCGGCACGGCCGAAAAAAACAAAAAAGTGAATAAATGAAAGAATAAACAAACACCCGTGGCACTCATTATTTGTACCCTCCGCATACAGCGAGGGTCCTGAGAAGGAAGGAGAAGCCAGCCCAGGCCTTAGGGCCAGTCTGGGTCAGAGGCTGGGAGAGTCTGGGGAGCTGTGGCCCAGCATGTGGGGACTGGGACGTCACAGGACAGACACATGGTAGACCTCCACTGACACCTCCTTCTGGCCTTCCTTACAGCCCCGGGGCTCAGGGCTGGGAACGGGGAAGGACGCTGCGTTGCTGCCTTCATGGCCACACTGGAGATGCTGAGGCCAGGGCAGCATTCGGAGAGTCTGGCCAGCCCTGCCTGCCCACCTGCAGGACGGGCTGCCCGCCGAGCTCTCTGGTTTCCTGCGTCAGGTTCTTTCCTGGTGACTTTCCTCCTGTTCTGGTTCCCTCCAGACACTCGTCTTTCCACCTCTACGGGGGCTCTTCTGTGTCCCAACCCCAGACTTGCGCCGAGAGCCCCAGCGCCTGCCAGCGTCGCCCTGCTCCTGCCTGCCAGCCTCCGGCCTCTTCCCCCCAAAGTGGCACGTCTACGACAAGACCCCAGTGAGACTCTCCCCACGTTATGTTAGTGCATATTCTTCATAAGTTAATGGCTGTCTGCCATGCGCCAGACTCTGCTTGATGCTGTCCACACAGTACCTCCTTTACATTCATCAACAGAGCTTGAGAGTATTGTATCCTCATTTACCAATCAGGAAGCTGAGAGTCAGGGAGATGAGGTCAGTTGTCTGGGATCTCACCATCTCGGAGGGGTGGGGTCAGGACCTCGACCCAGTCTCTCTCTGCACCTGGGGCCTCTGAGGCCCCTTCAGGCATCAGGCTCCACCTGTAGAGCAAATTTCCTCCCAGGGCCTCCCATGGCTCCACTCCCAGGGAGGTAGTTCAGTCCAGCCTTTCCCCACCAACCCCTGAGCCACCTGCTGCCATCCGGAGGTCAGAGGTCGAGGTGGGAGAGTCACTTTGCCTCTGTCCCTACAGATTCTGCAAATGTTTTAAACAACAAGAGGGAAAAAGCATCCAGTTCTCTCCCTATGGCTCCCTTCCTCTCCAAAGTGAGAAAAGCCAGGCTGTTTGTAAACCTTGAAAGAGAAAGTGCTGCACCCCTCTGGCCTCTTAGAGGCCCTCCAGGCAGGATCACACTACCGGGGGACCAGCTCTGCATCTGCCACCCAACCCCCGGGCCACCTCATCCTCCTGAAGGAACAAATGTGGGGAGATTTCCTGGGAAAGAGCTGCTGTAGCAGAGAATCAGGCTGGTTTGCCTCCTGAGGCCTGCCAGACTCAAGGCTTGAAGGGAGGAGGTGTTAAGCTGAGAAAATGAGCTCTTTCCCCCCCTTTCATCTTAAAAAATTGTTTAGTCATGGAGAGAAGCAACATGTGAATACGTTACTATAATAGATTCAAATACAGGCATATCAATGAAAGCTTGAAGCTTCCCAGAAGATATGACTAACAGTATGGTATGTGTCATACATCTATAACTAATTACTATTTATCATTTACTAATTTCAAATTATAATTACAAACAGTATGGTATATGTGTCATATAGACCACGTATATATTTTTTAACATAATGCGATAACGCTGTAGTATATAAAATACTATTATCCCATGACTTTTTAAATTTTAATTTTTACATATTAAATTTGACTTGGAAAAAATTCCATGTGAGAATATACAGTTCTACTTCATTGTTTCTATGTTGTTAATGGCATATTTTACAGTAGGATTAACCATCATTTTAAAAAATCTCAGATCAGTGGTTCTCAAATCGTGGTCCTTGAATCTCTAGGGAAATCTGAAACCCTTCAGGGAGTCCTTGAAATCAAAAGTCTTGTCATACAAATACTAAGATGTTCTGCCTTTTTCTCTGTGCTGACAGTTGCCCTGAGGATGCAAAAGCAGTGCTGAGTGATCTGCGGGTGCCTTAGCACAGATCAAAGCAGACAGAGATCCCGAACTCTTCTAGTGGCCATTGTTCACCACCTTGCACTCACAGTGGAAAAGAGAAGCCAGTTGCACTTAAGAATGTCCCTGAAGGGGCAGTAGAAATTATTCATTTTGTTAAATCTCAACCTTTAAAGACACGGCCTTTCAGCATTCTGTGGGAAGAACTGGGAAATAATCGTAAGGCACTTTTATGCATACTGAAACGTGGTGGTTGTCCGGAGAAAGGCACTTGTGTGATGGAGCTGCGAGCTGAATGGGCTGCCTTTTCCATGGAACATCATTTTTACTTGAAAAGAACAACTGATAGGCAAGGGATGATTGATTATTCTGACTTGGATGTTTGGCAAACATTTCCACAAAAATGAACAAAGTGGCCTGTCACTTCAAGGAAAGCAACTGACAGTATTTGTTGCCGATGAGAAGATTCAAGTTTTCCAGTGAAATTAGAATTTGGAAAATTTGTATCTGCCACCTTAAGCTGATCGCCTCCCAGCACTTAAAGACTGACGAGATGTGGTTAAAGATTAACGTGGGTTTTTTTTTTAATATTATATGATGAAATGTGTCAACATTTGGAAGCTCTGTATAACTCAACGAACCAATATCTTCCAAACAACAAAGGCATTGTTACAGAATCACGCATAGATAAAAGATCCATTCAAAGTACAAGACAGAATAATGGATTTTGATGTAACAGAGTAGAAAAAGTGTATCCATATGGATTCAGATTCCATGTTGCAACTATCTTTAAGAAACTACCCTTGTTGAGAATTTACGTAGTGTTGAAGAAGAATGTCCAGTTACCTGGAAAAGACCATTAAAATCTTCCTCTTTTCAAACTACGTATCTGTGAGGCCAGCTATTCTTTAAATACTTCAACCAAACAATATATCACAATTGACTGAATGCAAAATGGTGTAAAACTCCAGCTATAAATATAAAACAGTGTCACTCTTCTCAGTAAATTTTTTTTGTTTGAAATACACAATTATTTTTCATTAAAAACATATTTACCTTCACAGTAATGGGTAACTATTACTTAAAATTCATTAAGAGATATTTTAAAACTTTATCAGTTTTAATTTCCAATTGAATTAATATTGATAAATACAACCTCCATAATTTAAAGCTCTATGGGTTCTTTGATGATTTTTAAGAGAGTAAGATGTCTTGAGACCAAAAAATTTGAAGACTGTTGCTGTAGATAATGAGCTTTTAAACCTGGAGGCTACTTGTTATACTTGACCCTGCTTTGGCCAGAAGAGGCAGCTCAAGGTCATTCAAGGACCAAAGATCTAAATTATCTCCATGTCTCACAGACCCTCCTCAATGTCCAACACACACACATACTCCTGATTTTCTCTCTCCTGAGAAACCAGATAAAGGTTTGTTAAAATTAAGTATAAATTTAAGTCCATAGGTTCCAAATAAGGAGGAAGGAGAGTAGAGACACTTGATTTTATAACACCCATTTAGGAAACTCAGGAGCCCTGTTTTAGGAACTTACAGATTCCCAGTGTTTTCTGGGAAAGCGTTTTCTATAGCCTTGCTACTCAGAGTAGCGGTCCACGGACCACAGCAGCATCAGTATTTTCTGCAGCTTGTTAAAAATGCCAGTCCAAGACCCCTACCCCAGACTACTAGGTCAAAGTATACATTTTAAGAAGATCTCCAGGTAATTTGTACGCACATTAATGTTTGCGAAGCACTGCTCTAGGATAAACATTTAGAATCTAGAGTCTAAAATTCAAAAGGACTTCTAATTTCCAGAACGGTTGGCAGCTTATCTGGGTTAATTCTGCTACTGAAAGGAACCAAAACATATGGTTAAGATGCATCTTCATCAAAGCATTAAAGAGATTTCAAGACAGCGAGGAACAACCATATCCCAAACGAAAGGAACATTCATTCGGAGAGCTAAGCCTCAATTGAAGATGTGTTTGCACCAAGGTCATTTGCTAAACCCAGAAGTTTAAAACCCAAGTTTGACAGATTCTTGAGGTGAGAGACACAGAATTAAAATCTGGAAGTGGAAAAGCCCCTGGGTCATAAACTCTCAAGCCTTGAACTTGGTAATGTTTCCAGGTGTGGGAAAAGCAAATGGAAATCCTCTCTGGGGGAAGGTATCTTTATCATGGTTGGCAAATTATTCCCACAAGTAATTTTTAAAATACGATGACTAGAAGAGTCCTAGAGAACGAGGCTTTCAAGGAAACTAGGCTCCACGTGCAAGAACCAGACTACAAGGCAACTATGCCGACTATGTTTAACAAAATAAAGGCAGGCCTGAAAATACCTTCAGGGAATAGGAAACTATCAAAAGTCATGGAGCCAATATGATAAAGAACCAAATAGAAATAAATATATTCAATAACTGAAATAAAAACTGTAAGAATGGGGACTTCCCCGGTGGCACAGTGGTTAAGAATCTGCCTGCCAATGCAGGGGACACGGTTCGAGCCCTGGTCCGGGAAGATCCCACATGCCGCGGAGCCACTAAGCCCGTGGACCACAACTACTGAGCCTGCGCTCTACAGCCCACGAGCCACAGCTACTGAGCCCGCGTGCCACAACTACTGAAGCCCGCGTGCCTAGAGCCCGTGCAAAAGCCACCGCAATGAGAAGCCTGCGCACCACAACGAAGAGCAGCCCCTGCTCGCCGCAACTAGAGAAAGCCCGCGCACAGCAACAAAGACCCAATGAGGTTTAAAAAACACACACAAAATTATAAGAATGGGTTCCATAGCAGAATGTACATGGCTGAAGAGAATATTCATGAATTGTAAGATAGGCTAGAAGAAGCTTTCCAGAGAGCAACATGACAGAGCAGAAAGATGGAAAATTCAGGGTGAAAAGGCAAGAGAAAGAGTGGAAAAGTCTAATACATATAAAATTGGAATCCTAGAAAAAGAATGTGGCAGAGGTGATATTTGAAGACCTAATGGTTGAGAATTTTCCACGACTAATAAAAGAAAGACATTAATCCACAAACTTTAGAATCACAATGAATCTCATGTTGGAAAAATAAAATGAAATCTACACTTAGCTATATCGTTGTGAAACTTCAGAAAAACCACCAAGAGCGATCATCTGAAAAGCAGCTGGAGGGAAACCTCACATGAGCGACACCAGGACTGAGGGCTGACTTCTCAAAGCAGCGACAGAAGCCAGAAGACAACAGAATTCAATCTGCTGACATAATTGCCAACTTCAAATCGTACACTCAACAAAATATCTTCCAAGAATAAAGACTAAGGTGTTTTCATGCAAGGACAGTTAAGAGAGTCTGTCACACAAAGCCCTACACTATAGGAAATTCCAAAGAATCTACTTCAGATAGAAGAAAGATAACTCCAGTTGGAAAGACTGAAGTGCAAGAAGATACTAGGAACAAAGAAACTAGGGAATATGTGGATAAATTTAAATGAAGACGGACTGTATCCGGCAATGAAAACAATGTCCTGTAGGGTTTTAAATACATGACAACAATTGCCTGTAAATTGACGGAGAAGTAAATGGAGTTGAAAGGAGGGAGCAGAGTAAAAAGATGGCTAAGCTAGGATTGCAGGTTGTAATTTTAAAGGTAAACACTAAATGCATTCAAACAGAATATGTAATTTCCCAATGAGTAAGGGGAGACAAGCAGAGTGCTAAAGCATAATCTATCTAAAGGAAGCCACGATATGAGAGAAGAGGAAACAGAATAGGCAGGACAATTAGAAACTATAAAATAAGATGGCAGATTAAATAAAATATTTTATTATAAAAAATTTAAATAATGTACAAAAATAGACATAACAGTGTAATGGACCTCACGTACCCATCATCCCAGACACTTAATAATCGAGTTTCAATTCTCTCCCTCATTTTTCTTCTTAGAGTATTTTAAAACAGATCCCAGACATCACATCATTTTATTCATAAATATTTTAGGATGTATCTTTACCAGATAAGGACTTAAAAATATAGCACTACAATACCATTATGACAAAAATGTTACATTTAACCAGAAATAAATCAGAAACTATGTTAAAGGGGATTGAATAATCGTGTTAAAGATTGTGAGACTGGATAAAAGACAAAATTCCACTCTATTCCATTTACATCTACAACATAGGAGTTCAGAAATGTTGAAAGTAAACACTGAAAAAGGATATATTACCTTTAACCAGAAGAAACTTGTACAGATAACAAAAAGCAAAAGGTATTTTACATACACGATAGAGAAAAAGTTGGGCAAAGTTCTTTCACCAAGAGTTTATACTGCACAGAACTCAGTTGTTTGTCTCAGCTGAGGTGGACGTGAACCTAACCTCTGCTTTAGGGGAGGAGAGGGGCTTGGGGAGCCCACTGGCCACAGACCCCCCAGCCAGTGAGTGTGGAGGCAGGTCTGGAGGTGAAGGCAAGTACTCCTTCCACATCCCAGATGCTTCCCCAGGCCTGAGGGGCTTCCTGGGAAGGAATGGGCTTGAAATCTACAGAGAAGGTGGGTCTCTGGGCCCCTGTCACAGGTACAACTTGAGGGTCGTTAGAAATGAGGGCAAGAGCAGGAAAGGCACTGGCTCCAGGGTCCCTTAGTTAGTGACACCTGGGAGAGAGACAGAGGGGGATGTCATGTCTGCCCCTTGGGATCCGTGTCCATTGAGCACTGGGGTCTTTCCAGGCTGGGGCCACAGTGGGGAGGGGCTAAGGAGGACCTCCATCCCTGCCAGGAAGAGTGTTGTTGCCTTCCCAAGACCCTGATGTCCCAGGAGCACGGGGCTCTAAGGCAGCCTCGGGGCACTGTGATTTAGAGGGGAGCCCCCAGAATGAGGCCTCAGTCTGATCTCACTCTGCTCATTCCAGCAGACAGAGGGGAATCTTATGGAAGAAACGTGGCCCACAGGAGATTCAGAATTTATGTTCATCCAGACCTGTCCGGACCCATCTGGGAGGAGAGCAGTGGAGATTGACAGCTAATCCTGGAGGATTCCTATGAGGAGCCTGGTAGGGCTGCCAACCTTCTCACGCTGGCTCGAAGGAGCTGCTGCTCCGGCGACAGGGGTCTGAGCTGAAATTCAGCCACACAGAAGGACAGAAGGACAGAGACATGCACACAAATTTAGGTTTCTCTCTCTCTCGCTCTCTCTCTCTCTCTCTCTCTCTCTCACACACACACAGACAAGCTGGTACTTAGCCACATAAATACACATACACATTTTAATTTCACCCCCTCCCCATCAGGTTTAACTACACACAGACAGACAGACAGACACACACACCCAGAGTTACAGTCACAAGCTCAACACACACACGCTGCTGTTCCGACCACCTGCCTTTCCCGGCTTGATCACGGGGGACCAGCCAGGAATGACAGGAGCCAACAGGGCTGGGGCCACTCCTCGCCGAGAACAGTGGGAAGAAACACACTGTCCGGGAAAGCAGGAGGCTGTAAGCTGCGGCCTCGCTGTTCCTGGTGGGCAGACATATGGAACAGGCCACGCTGTTTTGCCCCCCTGAAGAGCCAAGTGCAGTAAGATCTGTCTTCACAGGAGCTGTAGTTAGTCCAGTTAACCGTACCGCCTGTCTGCGATAGGATGTGGAAGGGCAGCTCGTACTGTGGAAAGCACAGGCTTTGGAGCTAAATGGACCAGACCTCTGGCCTGGATTTGATGTTTTCCACCTGCTGAGCCCCGGTCTCCTCATCTGTAAAATGGGGATATTACCCTCATCAGTCGTTGTGAGGATTAAATGAAGTAACATACATAAAGGACAGGGCCTGGGACACAGGAGGTGTTCAGTAACTGTTGATTTTTTTTCCCTTCCCAGTTTCTTGCCTTCAAACTACACCTACTCACCTGGGCCTTTAGGGCAAAGAGTGCAGTCAAGGCCATTGACAGGTGGGCCCCTGCTTTGACGACACAGGCGCTGACAGCGTTGTCACCGCTCTTTCCCTCCTACCACTGCTGCACCACCTCCACCCCGTGTTCACAGGCCCCCACTCCAACCCTCTCCCAGATTAAACTCTGTGGTTCAGCTCAGGACTGGCTGCCTTTGGGAGGGACAAACTGCAGGGCTTCACAGGGGCTAAAACTGACTCACGAGGGAGGGGGCGGGGTGGAAGGCAGACGCTGGCAAGGTCCCCAGAGGTCGCAGGTCGTGGCGGGGAGGGAATGAGATGCTGCCCGTGAAGCTCGGAGCCCAGGGCTTTGCACTCAAGGGACACTGAGTAAACAGTCACTCCAATTACACTTCGATTCATCCCTCGGCTCAACAGTTCTTCTGCACGGGAGTTGCTCCGCACACGAAGGATTGCTAATTGGTAGCCCACACGCTGGATTTCCTTCATTTGGCTTGAGCCCAAATATTTCCCATAGAAGGTCAGATTTCTGGTTTCTCTCAAAAAACCAGAAACTCTGGGAGCCCTGATTATGAACTCCCTCAAGGCAACAACTAAAATACAGCCGGTCCGTTTAGCTGTCCATGCTCCTACGTTTACCTCAGTCCTCACCGTTCCCTATTGCCCGCACTGGGCCCTCTTCACTTGTTCACATCCCCTGCCCTGCCCTGTGGATACTTGTGGTGCACGCTTTGCATTAGACTGTTCCCACGTGGGGTAGAAAACGACATCAGATCTGGAAGGACCCTTAAAGGTAATCTCATCCAGTGAATTTAAATCTTTGGGGGCAGATATAAGATCAAACCCAGAGGCATAAACAGAGCTGTCCTGGTTGAAGCAGGACTTGCTATAACCCAACCCCGTCATGGTTTAGGTGAGGAAACTGAGGCTCGGACTGGAGACATGGCTCCTCCCCAGAGAATCTGTGGCAGAGTCAGAATTGAGCCTTCTGAGCCCCTGCATGGAATTCGATCCCGCCCACCATCTGAGGGCAGGTACCAGGTGAGGAATGGCGAGAGAACACGAGGAAGATGCTGGAACAATGAGGTGGGGAGAGGAGATCACACAGCATGGACCAGAAGACAGATTTCCCCAGTCTGGTGCCCAGCACTGCCAAGGACTAGCAGCAATGCTGGGTCATGCAGAACGCACTCACCATGTCTGCTGGCATCGTCATGACGCCTGACCTCATGGCCTAAGAGTGACACACCTTGAACAAGACACGTAGGCCCTGGGAGCAGGTGAGAGGCTAAAAGGCTGCATCAGGAAGTTCAAATAAAAGAGGAAAGCTGCTGGATAAATGAGGTTGCACCATCATTTGAAAGGGTCACAAGGAGATCCAAGTCCTGAGTCAGCCTTGGCATTAAAAATAAAATTACCGTGTACTTCCATTCAGACTCATCGGTAGCATCTGGTATGATCTGGGCTTCAAATGTTAAAAGCCCCCAAGGTAAACGCACCTGTGAGCTCACATGGCAAGCAGTCAGAGGCAAGATCTGCCACAAGGACCCAAGTTCATTTCCTCTCTCTGCTGTGCTGTCTTTTGCCCTCAAGTTGAGCCCCTCATGGTAAAGCTATAATGGACCCAGTTGTCACGTTTTCATGACAGTGTCCAGGGACTCTTTCTTCCCATGTGCTTTTTTATCTCTTTTAATCATGAAGGAGGCTTCCCCGGAAGCCCCCTGCAGACTTCCTTTCATCTTTTATTGGCCAGAACTGTGTCACAAGCCCACGCTGAACAGTGACCAGCCAGGAGAATGAGGTCACTACCATTGTCCTGAGGCTCTGGTGCTGGGGGCTGACCACTCGTGAGAGCGGGTACCTGACACCATCTGGTTCTGCTAGGATGGAGGAAGGAGGGACTGGGGGCTTCCAGCAGGGATGCCTATGCCACCTTGTACACCACCTTGCTTCCAGAAACACCCCCAGGTCGGTGGAGCAGGAAGTCGTGTTTACATGCTGTATCCTTGGAATCTCATGAAAAACCACAACATTCTGATCTGAGAAATGGGCATCACAAAAAAAGGAAAGCGGTGGGTCCACAGTCCCCAAGCCCAGGGCCTTCTAACTCCCTGTGTGGCAGCTGTAGGCTCCACACGCTGCCTCATCCCGCCCCTGAGATGGGGTGGCAGCCAGGGCAGAAGGCTGGCGCGGAGGCAGTAGGGCATGGGGGAGAGGATGCAGCCCAGGGGCCTGGATGGGTCCCCACTCTGCCGCTCACTTAGATGAAACTTCCCTGCTCTCCAGCCTCAGTGACCCCAATCACGCAGAGAGGGATCAGACTCTGCAATCTCTAAGGTTCCCGCCAGCTCAAACATCCTTTGATTTAATACCTTCTAAAAGAGGTCTGGGGCCCTCCACAAAAAACAAAAACAAAAATAAAAAAAGGACCCAGTGTGTTTGTGGCTCGTCAGTGCAGAGGCTCCACGACAGGCGTCGGAGGGCTGTGGCTCCACCTATTTTGGGCTCATGATTTCATCCCGAGGGCTGTGCCAGCCCCTGTGGTTTCCCATCTCTCCATCCTGGTCTGTATGACAAAATGACTAAAAATACCGAGCTCCCACAGGCCCGCCACCAGCTAACGCCCTCTCTTGAGTCAATCCCTCTGCAGTTTGAGGTGTGCCTCGCGACACCAAGGACAGGCCCCACGTGGCAGTTTTGTCTCCCAGCAACCTCACTCTGGTCTGTCAGTGTGGGCAGGTGGGAAGGGCCCTGCTGTGCCACCTCCCACTTCCCAGCTGGGTGAGCCTGGCCTGTCGGGAGCCTCTGGGCCTCAGTTTCCTCATCTGGAAGACGGGGGTAATGTTTCCTATGTATAACATTGTTGTGACAATTAAACGAGAGCCTGGGTGGAGAGCTTAACCCAGACCCAGGGCTTGATCCACGTCGTCTCCCGCTTCCCCTGACCCTCCTCTCTGCTCGGTCCCTCTTGGAGGGTTCAGGTCCCAGGATGGGTTCCCCTTGCTCTCCCTCCAGATCTGATGCCACCTGGCTGTGTAAAGGAAGTCCCTCCCTCAGCTGCTTCCTGAGCCTGTCTCAGATGAATTGTGTGAGGAGAGAAGGTGCAGCTGGGCAGGCCAGCTGATCACTCCACTGGGGTCTGTACGCACCATCTCCAGTGCCTGGACGCCTCAGCCTCCCTCCTCCCTGCTGTGGGTTCTGGGAGGCCTGATGGAAACAGAAATTAAAGGTGAAATAAAAGGCAACAAATAAATAAAATGCCCCGTGCACAGCTGGGGGAGTTTGAGAATATCTTCTCAGGCTCCACAAGGAGCCCCGCGGCCTTGGGTTCATGCTTTAACCTCCCAGACTCTGAGTTTTGCCTTCTGCGCAAAGAGAAAAATTAAAACGCCTCCCTTATAACATCCTTAGAGGATGTGAGGATCAGACGGGGTAAGTCCGGGGTCAGAACACACATGTGTATTTATTTTGTTACTTACAGCCTGAAGATGGCCTTAAAGAGACTTACACCACCCCCCTACCCTCCCCCCGCCACACCAGGTTTGAGATCAAATTTAGCTCAACATTTTGTCCATGACATGAATTCAAACAAACGTTCAGAGCACCCAAGGGGCGCCAGGCCGGGGCGGGTTGGGACCTGGGGCTGCATCAGGTGTGGGTGACCACCGTCCACGGTGAGGCCAGGCTGGAAAGTGCCACTGCTTGCTGCTGCGTTCCCGTCATTGTCCTGGAGGGTGGGACTTGAGAACCTTCGGGATTCTCACTGGTTCTGGGCCTCTGCGCTGCAGGCTACCTCAGGAAGCCTGTAATTTGGCAACTCAGGCTCCAGAAGTAGATTCCGGTCCACAGGCACGTGCCCCTCCGTGCTGTCCAGGGCTCTCCACGAGGCCGTTGCTCACCTCACCCGAGCGAGGAGCCTCAGCCACCCTGCGCTCCCCTGTGCTTTCAGTTTCACGCGCTGCATCTACTAAGGGGGCAGAGTGCTCTAGATGGTGGGCTGTGAAAACACAACAGGAGTCCCGGACCCTCCGCCCACGTTTCCCGCCCCGAAGCCGTCACTCCCAATCTTGTTCCCCGAGGATCTGGGCTGGCCTCTGCGTCTCAGATACACGCGTGCACACCCACTGTTTAATTTTTCCGTGTGGACACTGTCTCCTGACTTCCACCCGCTGCTCCTCAGGGACGTGTGAACCCTTCCCATACCCCTTGGTCCCCGTTGAACTGTGATGCAATTTTGCTTAGATCCAGCCACTCTTTATATTATTAAGTCATGGAAACACTTTCTATAGTTGAAAAGTGTGGTGAACTATGACTTACGGCTCCTTCTCCTTCTCTGCAGAGTATTGTTATCCCTGAAATTAATCACCGTGTTGTTTCATAGCCTGATTCTCCGTGTATTTATCACCGATTCCAAGCCAGGCTTTTTGCCAGTTGTCAAAGGGTCTTCCCGAGACATTCAGTTGTGTCTGGGGCTCTCTCGGTTTCATCTTCCTGGAGAAGCCCGTCTCTCCAGTGCTTCCGCACCGCCCTGATCAGGTCCTGCCACCCCGTGTCCCGAGCTCAGCTGTTGCCCGGCCTCTGTCTTGGCTTCTGCAGAGGCGCTTCCTTTGCTGCTCTTCAGGTGTCGGAACACCTGTTTCCTGGGTCTGGTGGCCTCTTCTTTCTTGGGTTACTCCTTTTGAGGGACCACATTCTCTAGAGGTTTCCAAGAAGAGAGTTATTGAAGGCAAGTATTTTGAGTTCTTGCATGTCTGGAAGCGTCCTTGTTCTAACTTCTCACTTGACAAAGTGTTTCACTGTTTATAGGATTCTAGGATCTAGATCTAGATAGTAAATCACTACCCCTTGAATTCTGAAAGGTCTTCTAGCTTCCAGGGTCTCTGTAAGAACCCAAACTCGTGTCTCGACTTTTGAATGTGACTTGTTTCCTCTCTCTGGAAGCCGGTAGGATCTTCTCTTGGGCCACAGTAATCTGAAATGTCATGGTGATGGGTCGTGGTGTGGTCTGAATGCACGAGTGAGAACAGACGCTCACCAGGGCTCCTTTCTCCAGAGAGGACACTTCCAGCGGCCCCCTTCCACCCCCAGAGTGAAGACTTAGCCCCCAGGCTTCAGGCAGGGGGCCTGGGGGTATGACCTTAGCATTCAGAGTTCCCACATTAACTTAATCCTGCCGTTTGTGGTGAGACCCCATATCCTCCAATCCAAAGGGTCACTTTTTACCTTTTTCCAGGGTGTAAGTCTCCAGTCTTCCCTTGGGGTGGGAATGGACAGTTGCCCATTAGTGAGGAGCGGAGGGGACCCCAGGACCCACCTCCTTCTTTGGCTACTTTAGATTAACCCTCCTCATTTCAGCCACGCCCTTACTCCGAGTTCTAAAGTTTCCTGATACTCCTAGTTCCTTGAGAATTCTGAGACGCACAACTCTAGTTCTTAGTTTTCTTCCCTGTGGGTTTGAGATTTCACTTTCTGGGATCTGCTAAGTCAGTTCCATTCTTCCACCTGCTTCCCAGCTTCTCAAACCTTGCTGTGGTCTGCTCTCCTGGCGTGCGCACGCGTGCGCGCGTGTGTGTGCGTGCGCGTGCATACGTGGATCTCTTTACCATAGCCCTAGTGAGGTTTTGAGAGAGAGTAAGACTAGATGTTCTTTCTGCCGTCTTTTCCCGGAAGCCTGGTTTCAGTAACATGAGCAAAGTCCAGAGGCCTCAGAGCGTGGAGTTCACGCCATTAACCACACGGTGGTTTTCCTACCACAGAAGGAGTAAAATCCTTTTGAGGCTGGGGAAAGAGTTTGGAGAGAATCTGAGAAAAAAAGGAAGTGAGTAGCTGTTGTAGATCCTTGAGAAAATCCTGGCAAGAGTGAGGGTGGAAGTGGCAGAGACCCCAGGTAGACTGGGGAGACATGTGGGACTCTCCGGGGAGAGCGGCCGGTGGATCCCACGCTAGAAAACCTAGTAAAGACAGCCCTGCCTCAGGCTGAGGCCAGTGGGACAGAGGCCGGCCTGGGAGACAGACAGGTAGGATGTAAGCTCCCCAGGAAGATAGGTAACCCTCAGAGAGAGAGGAAAGGGCACCCCAGAATCACAGAGTCATGAAGTTGTCAGCACTGGGAGGGCCTTTAAGAATTACCTTCTCTGATGTCCCCATTTTAGGAAAGGGGATTCTGGGGCTTGGAGAGGAAAAGGGGCTTGTCCCAGGCCACCCAGTCAGGGCAAGATAGTGTTCCTTCTGTGATGCCTCTAAAGACAGTTGATGGAGAGTCTTAACGGTTTATTCACCCCAAAGTCCTGTCTTGACCTGACCTGTTCCCTCTGTCCTGATCTGCTCGCCTAGACCTTCCTTGAGGCCTTTTGAATAAAGCTTATCTTTTCCACTGACTGTCCTGAGCTTACCTCAGGATGGTCATGTGACCATACGAGGGGCTATTTGAAGTGGACATTGAGGTTGGAGGAGGAGTTCACCAGTCAAAGGAGAAAGGACACTCCTGGCAGAGACTGTACCAAGATGCACAGATGGGTACGCAGAGATGTAAGGGATTTGCTGAATGACAAAATAAATACACGCAGAACCAACCACAGAGGACGGCCGCTGAGGAGGGGGCCAGGGCCCCCCTGCACCTGGTGGCAGCCGGGCAGACTCGGATTTCAGATCTCAGTCCTCCCAGCCGCCCAGCGGCGGCAGCCACTGGCTGGTATTTGTGGAACAGCCTCCACTAGGTTGCCAGGGAAACGAGGCATCCTGTCACCACCACTCATCACCACTGGGCCGCCAACACCCACCACACCCAGCTCAGAGGCTTTGGTTGGCCTCTTTGTGCCAGAGTCACATGTACACAAGCTCCTATACTGTGTTTGCTCACTGGGGTGAGGGAGCCGCCTGGGGTGAGGCCACTACCTCTGGTTCCTGAGTGCCACCCACCCATGGCTCTTGGCACTGAGTTCTGAGCAACTAGCTCCAGGGAAGATTTGGGTGGTTGACTGCCAACACCCATGTGTTAGGGTCCCTGAGCCCCCCTTACCGTCCCATTTTGACTGACACCCTCTCCCACCAGGGACACAGACACAGACGGCCTGCCCGGAGTGGTAAGACCAGTGGAAAGTGTAACTAGCAGTTGACGCCCAGAGCTGGGAAGCCAAGTGTCCCCCAGTCTCCCCATCCCATGTCTCAGCTCACTGGTCTCTCTGGGGCAACCTGAGCTGCCCAGCAGTTGAGGCCAGGGCAGCAGGATGGGCCAGACCTCAGAGTCTGGAGACCTGGGTCGAGTCCTGGCCCACTGCTGAGAGCCTGCTTGGCCTCGGACAAGTGGAAGGGCTCCTCTGAATGCCACCCACCACCTGCCACCTCTGGGCTCCAGGAGCAGGTAAGGATCGGAGAAGAGTGGGCAGGAAACCTCCTCCAGGGATGTCCTGGGCTCCTGGAGCAGGACAGGGAGGGTGACTCTAGGGGGAGTTTGGTGACATTTCTAGGAGAAAGTCTCAAGTTTGGACAGAATCAGGTTGGGAATGTGGGCCTGCCCTGCTGCCAGGGAGGGTGTGCCTGCAAAGTGAGGAGAAACACAAACCCTGCTTCTCTCTAGCTGTCATCCAGGCGAGGGTCCTGTTCCACACCCAGCCTCCCGTCTGTTCAGCAGAGGCGATCGTGGGTGACCCGTGTGAGGCCTGGTTGTGAGCGTGTGTATTCCTAAACCACATTCAACCCACCTGCCACGCAGGGAGAAATGTGCTGTCAGTTACTCCTGGGCCCTCACCCCGACCCTGCAATGTGCAAAATCCCCACTCCTCCTGCCGAGATGTCCACTGGCCCAGCTGCACAGCACAGCCCGAGGCCCCACTGCCTCTGAGCCTGCAGCCTGGCGTCCTGGGCCCTGAGCCCAGCCTCCCTGTGTGGCCCCTTCTGAGGGCGAGGGTCTTCAAGCAGGTTCAGGACCCTACAGTCCTATGACCCTCGCTGGCTCCCACCCCTCCCTGGCCCCTGGGGCCCTCTTTTCTCCACCTTCCTCCAGCAGACTAGGAAACAAAGGACAGGGAGGAGAGGACTCTGGGGCCTGTAACAAAGGCCTCCAAAGCTTGGGACCTAGGCTGCTGGCTCTTCTGCTGGGGAGGGGGGAGGGGGATAATGCAGGGCGAAAAACCCTTATTTCCGTCCCCAGAAACCCAGAGCCCCTTTCCGTGATGCCACCCGTAAGGCCATGGGATTTAGAGACCTCCACTTGCCTCCTGCACTCTCCAGCTCTTTTCTAAAAGTTTTTAATGTACCTTTCATCCCACAGAACACATCAAATACCGCGACCACCATGGAGCAAGATGCTCGTCTCTCGCACTCATTAATTTATTCACCAAACATGTACGGGTGCCTGTCGGATGCCAGGCATGGGGAAAACAGAAAATGAGACACGGTCCCTACCCTCAGGGAGCTCCTGGTCTAGATGGGAGACAGGAGAGTCACAGGGGAGCTTGGTGAGCTGAGGAGCAGCAGGCACGCGTGTGTACGTGTGCACATGTGTGTACTGTGTGCGTGCGTACGTGTGCACATGCCTGCACGTGTCTGCATGTGTGTACATGTGCGCATGTGTACGCGTGTGCACGTATATGTGTGTGTACACACACACATACGTGTGCACATGCGTGTACATGTGTGCATGGAGAGAAGGTGGATACGTGTTGGGTGCTTGGGGGCCCAGGAGGGTGTTGCGGTGCGCTCTGCCCCGGCCCTCTCTGCCTCTTCTCTGAAACGATGGCCTCTGGGGCTTGGCCTGCGGGGAGGCAGGCTGCCCTCGTTCCTCTTCAGCTGCAGGGAGAGGCGGGCTGGGGGTGGAGTGGTGAGGAGGGAGGAGATGGGGAGAAGCTGGCCGTTACTGAGCCTGTGTCTGAGCCAGCATGTGAAGTGGCTTGTCCTGTTGGTAAGTGGTGGCCAGGATGTAAAGTCTGTCCTCATGCTTTCCTCCACAGCCCCGTTTAGAGGCTAGGAGGGCCCAGAGGGTGGAGGACGGAAGGGTGAGAAGATGTACAGCGGAAGGAGGCACGGCCCCTGGGAGAAGGCTGGTCTGCCAGGGAGCCTTCATGCTGCAGCCCCAGGGGCCGAGCTGTCTGTGAAGGAGGCTCCTTATCTCCAGGATGAACCCCCTCTGCTCCCCCTTCCTGGGCTATGAATCCTGGATCCTTTAACTTTTCCCCCAGGCTCTGTCTCTGCAGCCTGTAAATCACTTTAACATCTATTTCTGCTCCTGGGTTTGCCTGGTCCATCCGACAACTCAAACCTTGAAGAGCTGGCTTTGGCAGATGGCAGCTGGAGTGGAAAGGATGTACACAAAATTTTCAAATATCTGAGCAACATGTATCATAGCGTTTCCCACCGGGAAGGGGCCCCTTCTTACTCTCCTTCTCGCCCCCTCCCAGTCATGCAGGCATTCCCATCATGACATTATTCGCCCAGTTATTCAACAGGTGCTCACTGAACCCATACTCTGTGACCACGAGGATGAATGAGGCTATGAAGGGGAGACAGAAGAAGCAAATAGCTACTACATAGTAGGATGGGGGCTGGAACAGAGGGACATGGAAGCACCAACAGACGATAGGACAGAAAATGTGGCAGAGAAGGGGACATTTGAGCTGGGCCTTGAGTGATGAGTAGGAGCTCACCAGACAGACGCAAAGCAGAGAACAGAGTGAGCAAAGCCAGAAGAGCGTGACTGTGTTTGGAAGACACGAGAGTAACCTCGTGTGGCTCCCGCTCACGTGTGAGTAAGAGAGGCAGTAAAGCTGAGTTTGCAGAGGCCTTGAGTGTCGTGCTAAGTAAGGGCCGTCACTGAGCCCACAGGAAGTCATCGAAGGGGTTTCGGCAGGAGGACCATGATCAGACTTGCTGCCTGTGACTCCAGCTTGGGTGATGTGCTAACAGGAAGCCCAGGCCACGCTCCCCGCCTCCCCTTCTCCCCCAGCGTCCATCTCTTTCCACGCTTCTGGGAATTCTGAAAGACCAAGCGCCTTCCTCATCAGCTCTCTTCCCACACTCTTCACCAAACGACAAGAACAAGAAAAATGATAACCACCAGTTACTTATTCAATAAATACTTATTGAGCACCTACTATGTGCCAGGAATGTTTCTAGAAAATTGAGACACAGCAGAGAGCAAAAGAGATAAAAGACCGTGGCCCTCCACGGAGTGTGAGTATATTGCGGGTGAACTCGGCACAGGATTGCACGGACCTAGCCCTCTAACTCGACTCCCAGAAGCCAGGGCCTGGGACCCAGCTAAGCCTGTTGGAGTCCTGACTGCCACTTTCTTCTTGCACGACCTTGGGCGAGTGACCAGGTCCTGCTGCGTCTCAGCTCTCCCCTGTGTAGCATGAGGGGGCCAAAGCCACTTCAGGGCCGTGGGGAGGATTCTCAGGAGCCGGAGCCTGCTCTGCGCCAGGTGCCGGGTGACAGCTTACCTCAGTCTCCCCACTTGGGGCCCTGACAATGTCACCACAGGGTGCTCTCTGGAAAGTCTCCGAGGACCCGGGGCAGATGGCGTGCAAGGCTACAAGTCTGTCCTCGCGCTCGCAGGAGCTCTGCGTCCCTAGAGACAAAAGCTTGTTCCCTCACAGAGGCCGCTCCGGCCGCCGCCCTGTCACCGCAGTGCCCCCACCTTCCTGCCCTGACAGCCCTGCAGAGTGGCCCAGAGGGGCCCGAGTGACCCCTTCCATTTGGACCTTGCTGGGATTCGGCATCCCCCGGTGACGACACGTTCTGCTTGGAAAGGAGATTAGCTGGAAGCACGCATGTTTAGAGGGCAAATCACTCTATTTAAAAACATTCCAGATGCAGAGCAGTTGCAGACAACCATTGGAGCATCCGTGCTCCCCTCTGCTCCTAGCAAACCAAGCCGGCCCGGGTTCTCTGGGTGTGCGTTTGGCTTTATCTCTGATGACACCTCAGGCGGGGGCTTCCCGTGAATCCCTCAGGGCTGAGCCACCTCCGTTTACACAGCGGTTCAACGGAAACTCGCAGAGGATGGCTGGTGAACACACACATTCCCGCCCAAACAGTGGAGATGCAGAATACACGTTTTTACATGCAGGTGTGCGCTCTGTGTTAGAAAGAACAGTGGACCTGACATAAAAATACCTGGTTTCAAATTTTGTCTCTGCCATGACATCTAAGGTCTCTGACAAAAGAGTAAACTCTCTGAGTCTCGGTTTTTGCATTTGTCAAATGCGGATGGGAGGGCTGTTGTGTGAAACTGGACAAGATCCCGTATGTGAGGACCCGGCCCAGACTAGCAGTAAGTAAATATCTAGCAAGTTTGTCCCTCCTTGAGCAATTAATCTTCTGGTTTGGGAATTTATTTTAGAAAATATCGGTCTAGATGTGTACTTGATGCATTCACTCATGTCACGCATGTGTCTATTCAGTAAATATTTATCCATCACCTGCTCCGTGATTGGGTATGACCTGGTATCGAGGAAACAGGAAAGGCCTTGTCCTACCTTTGGGGGGGCTCCAGGTCTAGGGAGAGGGCAAGATGAGTGAGCATCTCCTGCCCAGCCCCCTGGGTCCATCCCACGCTGCCCCTTGGTACAATAGTCCTGAAATGCAAATCTGACCCTGCTTTATATTCAAGTGGTTCCCTGGTGCCTAAGTCCTTGCTGACCTCAGGCTCTGGACCTCTGGTCTCATCGGCCCCACCAGACCCACATCCTGCCCCCTGCTGCCGCCTCGCCCTGCAGCCTCCAGCAGGACTGCACCTCTGGGGTACACCCACGTCCTTGCCTCCTATTCCCTTTGTCTACTGCCTGCTATTAGCCCTCTGACTGCCCAGCTCCGGATGCTCCTTCCCACGTGTCCCTTCCTCTTAGACCCATCACAGGCACCGGTGTCCGGTATTTGTTATTGACTCTCGTCTTGCCTGGGGGCCTCTCAAGGGCAGGGGCTCTACTTTGCTCACTCTGATTCCCCAGGGGATGTCCAGGGACTGGTGCAGGGGCTCAATAAATTCAGCTGTAGCTTTGTTTTAAGAAGCAGCCTTCTTATTTCAAATGCTCCTTATTAGTCAGCAGTTTTGGAAAGAGAACTGGTCCCCCAGAAACGCGTGACCCTCCTACCCAGCCCGAAGTGGGAGGTGGCACTGGGGAGGCCAGGACGCTGCTCAGGACCACAGAGCCACAGGGACATGGGGACACGGGGACACGGCCAGGAGCCTGGCTGCCCAGAGCACGTGCCTCTGCACCTGCTATTTCCAGTTCTGCTTTCTGCATCTTGCTGCCTGGGCCCTTCTTGGCAAGTCATCTTGGTCATTTCAGAAAGAGCAGGGGGATTTATTTTTGAAAGTGCTTAATGATATTCCCAGAGGCCTGTAGGGAGCGTCTGCAGGAACAGTCAGCGTCATCTGAACCTGCCTCATGCACGGCTCCGCTCCTGTCTTTCCTGCCTGGAAGCCTTTAATAAACAACAACGGGGCTTCCCTGGTGGCACAGTGGTTGAGAGTCCGCCTGCCGGTGCCGGGGACACGGGTTCGTGCCCGGGTCCGGGAAGGTCCCACATGCCGCGACTGGGAGCGTGAGCGACTGGGCCCGTGAGCCATGGTCCCGTGAGCCATGGTCACTGAGCCTGCGCGTCCAGAGCCTGGGCTCCGCAACGAGAGAGGCCACAACAGTGAGAGGCCCGCGTACCGCAAAAAAAAAAAAAGAACACTTAAAAAAGAAATAAATCAGGAAAAATATTCTAATAGCAAAATGGACAGAATGTCCAGGGTAAGAAATGTAAACGCCCCGTAAGCACTCAAATAAAACCTCAACCACATTAGAGAAAAAAGAAATGCAAATTAAAAAGAACAAGAAAATACAGCTTTGCATATAAAACCAAAAGTAAGGAATATGGAAATATACATTAAAGTCATAAAAGGACATTTTGCCACGGAAACTTTACTTCTAAGAGAATAAGCTCAAAGATTTATTTACAAGAATGCTCACCCCTAATAGCATTGGCTATTGGAGTAAATGACTGGATGTAACCCACAGAACTAATGGCAGGGGATTCGTGTTCTTTTGATGGGTTACTTAAGTGCCAGCCAAAGTGATATTCCAGAGTGTACACACTCACACACACACACAATTCTAGCAGGTATACACAAACATGTTACATGGTTAATCTCTAGGTGTGAGATTATGTGTGACTTTTACGTGGTGTTTTTTTGGTTCTCCTTATTTTTGTAGTTTATCTGCAGCGAACATGTAAAATCTCTATGATAAGGAAGCGTTCACGAGTCCTCTGATCGGCGGAGTGGTTTCCCTCCACGTTGTCTTAGATCCTAACTAGAAGCATGGAGCCGTCAGCTGGCCACAAAGGTGGAACAGCTGGACACAGCAACAGAGGAGCTGGGGAAGGACTCGAGGTCACCTGCTTCCAAAGCTGGTGTCCCCTGAGCTCAACGTGCACCCTCAATGTGCACTTGGTAAAGGGGCCGTCTCTCTGATTCACCAGCAATGAGAGCTTCCAGATGCTTCCCTGCCAGGTGTGGGAGGTGACTGTGGCACCCCGCTGGCGCTCTATTGCAACCAGCCTTGGGGCTTCCCTGGCACTCCAGTGGTTAGGACTCCACGCGTCCACTGCGGGGGGCACAGGCTCGATTCCTGGTTGGGGAGCTAAGACCCCACAAGCCTCGTGGCCAAAATAAACTTAAAAAATAATAAACCAGCCTCATTAGAACCCATCACACATGGTCCTGCCGCCAGGAGCTCTGTGGCTCCCGGAGGCCCGAAGCAGCCCACCCTGGCCCCCCAGGAACCAGTTTGGTACATGTGAATTTTCCAGGCCCTAGATCCTCTGGGAGGCTGAGCTCTGGGTGGGGACCTTGGCCTGCTCTGCCTGTGCCCAGCACGAGCGGGAGACGTTGGGCAAGTCCGTTTGCCTCGCGGAGCATCAGCTTCTCCAGCTTCAAAATGGGGATAACATTTTCTATCCCATGGAGGCCTTGAAGGCCACACTAAGGGGCTCAGGTTGATTCCAATGGAAGAAAACTCCACAGGTGATTCTGCCAGGCAGAATCCCAAGGGACTCGTTCCCGCCAGCTACCGCTACCGGGGTTCCCTGCGCTCAGCTGCAGCGGGCAAGGCCAAGCTTGAGGGATTTCCACCCTAGAGAGTGCATTCCCCCCTCAGAGGGAGGGGCGCAGGGGGAGGCCTGGCATCTGACTCCTCTCTGGCCCTTGGGTCAGTGCTGTAACGACCTTGAGGTCAGGGGTCACTTCAACCTCCCCCGCACAAGGGGTGCCTCGACTTAGGAATCCGACAGCGATCAGGGAAGAATGAGGTCCACACCTACATGGTTAGCAGATGCCTTGCTGAGCCCTGCAGATTTGGAAGACAGAGAATGCTCTGGGGAATGTTTCTGGGGAAAATTTTTCCAGATGTTTTTGGAGAATTGGAGCTATTTCTGAAAGACAAGAGACTTCCCCTCTGTGGGCCCCCAGATGTTTTCTCTCTTACACTGTCATCTTTCAGAGGACTAGAGAAGTGTACTATTATTCTTAACCAGGGAGATACGGAAGATGGGTTTATTATCCCATTTTATGAGTATGACACACTGAGGCTTGGAGAGTTAAATGGCTCTCCCCTAGTCAGAGCTTGTTTGTGGTGGGCCCAGGAGTTCTGGTTCTGCCTTCTAAGCCAGTGGCTTTTTCACAGTCTGCCCATACCCATGCTGATAGTTTTTAAAGCTTTAAGCCCTGGGTGAAAGAATGGCTTTTCCACTTACTGGTTGTGTAATCTTGGGCGCGTTATCAACAGCCAGCTAAAATAAGGGACGTCCAGTTAAATGTGAATTTCAGGTAGACAATGAATAGGTGTTTTTAGAATAAGTATGTTCCATGCAATATTTGCTAACTCTGGTGCTGTAGATTATATGTTGGTGTCTCTCCCAATATTGATATGTTGAAATCCTAACCCTCAGGAGGACGGTATTAGGTGAGGTCTTTGGGGTGATTAGATCATGAAGGTGAAGCCCTGTGAATGGCATTAGTGCCCTTAGGAAAGAGACTCCCTTGCCCTTTCTGCCAAGTGAGGACACGGCAAAAGGGAACCATCTGTGCACCAAGAAGTGAGTCCTCATCGGACATCAAACCTGCTGATACCTTGATCTTGGACTTCCAGCTTCCAGAACTATGAGAAATAAATTTCTGTTGTTTGTAAGCCACTCAGTCTTTGGTATTTTATTACAGTAGCCAGAACAAACTAAGACACCTGGCAACTCTAATTATTCCTCTAATTTTAAAAGGTAAAAGGGAACTGTTGTGAAGAGTAACTTCGATAATGTATTGAAGAATCCACCGCGAAACAGCATTCCGAAGGAAAACACAAGCACCCGCAGAAGGCCATAGAAACTACCTCTGCTTCTCTCCTCCCCCGACCTTCAAAAACTTCATACCCAGGAGTTGGTAAACTTTTCCTGTAAATGGCCAGTTAGTAAATATTTTAGGCTTTGTGGGCCATTAAGTCTCTGTTGCAAATACTCAGCTCTTCCATGCAGCATAAAAACAGCAAAGAGACCATATGTAATAAATGGTTATGGCTGAGTTCCAATAACACTTTATTTACAAAAACAGACAGAGGTATGAAAAGATAATGCACCCCAATGTTCACAGCAGCATTATTTATAATTGCTAAGGTATGGAAGCAACCTACGTGTCCATCAGAGATGAATGGATAAAGAAGATGTGGTACATATATATAGAATGGAATACTACTCAGCTATGTGGAACCTAAAAAATACAACAAACTAGTGAATAAAAGAAGAAAGAAGTAGAGGACTTCCCTAATGGCGCAGTGGTTAAGAATCCACCTGCCAATACAGGGGACGCGGGTTCAAGCCCTGGTCTGGGAAGATCCCACATGCCGCGGAGCAGCTAAGCCTGTGCGCCACAACTACTGAGCCTGCGCTCTGGAGCCCATGAGCCACAACTACTGAAGCCCGCGTGCCTAGAGCCCATGCTCCGAAACAAAGAGAAGCCACCGCCATGAGATGCCTGCGCACTGCAACGAAGTGTAGCCCCCGCTCGCCGCAACTAGAGAAAGCCTGCACACAGCAACAAAGACCCAACACAGTCAAAAATAGATAAAAAAAAAAAAGGAAGCAGAGTCACAGATATAGAGAACAAACTAATGGTTACCGGGGGGGAGGGGCAATATAGAGGTAGTGGGGGAAAGGGTTATTTTATGTGAAATCATGTGTGTGAAGCTTTTGAAAATTGTAAAGCACTATAGCACTGAAAGAATCTTTAATTGAATTAAAAAAAACAGGTAGGGATAGATTTGGCTGAGGGAGCTGGCTGACTCCTGCCCTCCCGGTAACTATTTGCCTGTCAAGTGATTTGATTCTAGGTCTCTAGCTTCCTTCTGTATTTTCTCATCAGTCACTAATTGCTAAAGCACAGGTATTCTGTTCCCATTTCTCAAGAAGCCACACACCCAGCTGTGGAGACCACAGGCTTGGGGCCAGGCTCCCCTGAGGAGATTGCAGCACCCTTGCCCCCTTACCCCAAAGTCCATGGACAAGGCCCTTGTCACCCCAAGCTGCCCTTTCCACCAGCACAGACATGAGGCTGCAGCTACCAGACTCTCTTGTCAAGCCATTGCCATGGTAACCTCTGGCAGCTGCGTCTCCAGCTTAGCCCTGAGAGGTGTGCATGCGAGAAAATGAAGTCCCTGGAAAAAATTGACCAATTTCACCAATCTTTAGAGCAGTCATCGGGCCCGGGGAACCGTGGAAGGAGTGGAAAGAAATAATACAAGGCCACTAATAATTATGCTAAAAGCAATATCAAAATTATATTGTGTTCGTACAGCACTCCACATCCACAATCTCAATTTATGTCTACCATCCTTAGCGCTTCCTCCAGTCATTTATTCATTTAGCACCTACCCTGTGTCAGGAACTGTTCTAGGCCCCGGAGTTTCAATGACGAAGCGGACTCTGCCCTCAAGCACCTTATGGTTTAGTGTAGGGTTGTGGGGAGCCATGGAAATAAAGAAACAAAATAATTACAAATTGTGACAAGCACAGTGAAGGGAGAACATAGGAGGCAGAGTAGAGATTAATGTGTCTGTGGGGTAAATCTACCTAGATTGTAGGATAAGGGCGGGTCATTCAAAGGAGGTGACGTTTCAGCTAAAGGGCTGAATGGTTAGAATGAGTCACTTGGGAAAGAATAGGGGAAAGGGCACCTTAGGCAGTATGACTAGCATGAGCAAAGTAGATGAAGTCGGGGAAACACAAAGCACGTTTTGTTCTCGGTTAAGTATATCAGTCAACGCTAGGGACTGAATGTTTTTGCCTCCATCCCCAAGTTCGTATGTTGAACCCTTAATCCCCAAGTGATAATATTTGGAGGTGGGGTAATTAGGTATAGAGGGGGTGATGGGGGCGGAGCCCTCGGGTGGCATTAGTGCTCCGATAGGAGACAAGCCGGGAAGAGGGCTCTCACCAGAACCCGCCTGCGCTGGCATCCTGAACTCAGACTTCCCAGGCTCCAGAACTGTGAGAAATAATTTTCTCTTGTTTAAGCCACTTAGTCTCTGAGATGTTTTGTTACAGCAGCTGTAGTTGACAAAGACAGTCGGCGTCCAGTCCAGTGTCAGGGAAGCAGAAACCATTCTAGGCACTTCAGAGGGAGTTTAATATAGGGAATTGGTTTCCAGCTGTTGGGAGGGTTAGAAGAACAAAAAAAACAAAGGGAGTGGGGGTTAGAGGAGCAAAAGAAAGAAAAGGACTTTTTCCCAGAGGCTGGTGAGGTGCTTGTGCCCCTGGACTGGGGCCCATGAGCCCACGTGGGTAACGAGTCACGCTCCCATCCTCATTATGCAAATGAGCAAATCAAGGCAGAAACTTTCAGTAAAATTGACACTGTTTTTATCATTTATAGCAAAAAAACACCACCCCAAACAACAAATAATTAAGCAAGTGTGCACCTGAAACCACCACAATATTGTAAATCAACTATACTTCAGTTAAAAAAACAGCTAAACAAGTGGCATAATGAACAAATGCTAAAATAAATCAACAAAGAACGTCTACAGATCATTCAGAAAATGACTAACAAACTATAGGAAATTAGGTAAGGGCTATTAACAACCAGTTGCACAAGAGGGAAACACAAATGGACCTTAAAAATATGAAAAGATGTCCCTTCATTGTCATTAGAGAAATGGAAAATAAACTACAAGGGATACCATTTCTCATCTCTCAGGTTGGTAAAGATCAAAGCGTTTGAGAATGCCAGGACACAGACGGAGCGGCCAAGTTTTCGAGCTCCTGTATTTCTGAGAGTGTGACTTGTTCCCACGTCTAAGGAGGTCAACTGGCCACCCCTGTCACACTTGGGGTGTGACCTGCCGCTGTCACTGCATGTTTGTCCTCCAGCTGAACTCGCGCCTGGGGGGGTGATGTGTGCACAAGGGTGCTCACCACAGCACTGTTTGCTAGCAAATGACTGGAAACGACTTCAGTGCCCGTTGGTAGGGGGCTGGTTAAATAAGTTAGAGAATAAGATGGGGCAGAGAAAACAATGAGAAATCTCTATATATACTAAAAAAGGAAATTTCTCTAAAAATATTTTTAAGGGAGAAATATGATAGCTCAGCAATGTGATAGTTCTGGTCCCACTAGAAGCCAATTCCAAAATGGGATTAGAGTACAAAACACTTACTGGGGGAGGGATCAGGGGAAGGTAGGGGTGGCGGCAGCCATTGGACTGGGTGCAGGTCTCACACCTGTGGGAAAAGAGCAGGAAGGAGGGAGGGTGAGAAGTTAGGAAGCATCTTGATGGCAGCTCAGGGCAAGAAAGTCTCCACCAGGTTAATGGGGAGTTCCCACGTCGAAGTGGCCTGTCCAGGGGAGTTTCCTGTCTCACAGAAGGCGCAGGCCTGCCTAGGTGCCCCTGCTGGCAGTCACGAGCTGGAAATGCCCTGAAGGAAGCCAGGCCTCGGGGAAGAAAGGCAGTGGATCCAGAGGGCAGCAGCTGGGCTGTCGGCCAGCTGTACTCCCTGCAGCAGGAGGCTGGTGAGCACGTTTTCCTGGCCACCACACGCAGGACCTTTGTGTAACACGGACATGGGGAGAAATATATACACTTGTCTGTAATGTATAGGACATCTCTGGAAGGGTGCACAGGAAATTAGGATCAGTGGCTGCCTCTGGGAAGTGGCCAACAGGAAAGGGAGAGACACGGTTTTTCCATTGTAAGCCTTGTGTACTTTAAAGATGTTGTACTGTGTGTATCACCTAGTCCAAAAAATAAATTAAAACTAAAAATGGGAATTGAGACATGAGAATTGATGAGATTACCTAGGGTGAGAGTTGAAAAGGAATAAAAGAAGCGAGCTTGGGACCAGATCTGAAGAACCCCAATATCTAGAGGAAGAGGAGAGGGGAGGATCCAGCCAATAAACGGGGCCTGGACCAGAGAAGCAGAAGGGAAGCTCCAAGCGGGCGGCACTCAGTCAACCGTGCCGAGTGGGGCTGAGTGTCCAGGTGGGAGAGGACGGAGGCTTGTCCACTGCGTGGGGCAATGTGAAGGTCACTGGCGACCTCAACAAGAGCAGGCTTGGTGGGGAAGCAAGGTCTCCAAAGAGTGAATTAGAGGATTAGGAAGTAGAAACACCTGCCTAGACAACACTTTCTGGACGTTTGCCTTGAAGGGGACTAGAGAGTGAGAAGGAAGCTACAGAGAGATTTTTTTTTAATTAAAGTATAGTTGATTTACAATCTTGTGTTAGTTTCAGGTATGCAGCAAAGTGATTCGGTATATATATATATATACCTTTTCAGATTCTTTTCCGTTATAGGTTATTACAAGATATTGAATATATTTCCCTGTGCTATACAGTCAGTCTTTGTTGTTTATAGGATTTAAAATTATACTATGGGAGGTGACAGCACATGCTGTGTGCTGACGGGGATGATCTAACCGGAAGCGTAGGAAGAGTTATGCAGAGGAGAAGGGCAAAGGGGGCATGGCCAAGTCCAGGAAAAGGTGAGAGAAAATCGATTCAGAGATGGTAGGGAGGTTGTCCAAAGTCACACAGCTCACTAGTGTCCCCTATTTTTTCCTCTTCAGTAGAGAGGAAGAACATAAAGTTGGGTTTCTTTTTCAGGTTCAAATACAGGACATTTCCCAAAGTTTACGAGTTGAAACAGAAATAAGACATTGCAGTGAAAAACTCCTAGAAGGAAAATAATTCGCAAGCGGGGAGACCAGCTTGGTTCAGCATCATGAGGGCCTGGAGCTTCCAGGATGAGAACTCGTTGCAGCGAAAGGTCCTTCTACTCCAGGGCCACCTGTAGAAAGTGGTTGGTTTCTCCACCAACTTTTTAATCCAACCCCACTTCTATTTCAAAAAACAGGCAAACTAGAAACAGCTTTAAGTAGCCCAGGTCAAATGCCCAAGTTGTAACATTTTGGAAGTGAAAACTCTTTGGGGTAAAAATTAAATTAGATAAAGTATGGACATTTTCTTAGCTTAGATCCTGGCATGAGGTAATCGTTCAGTAAATGGTAGTTGTTAGTACAATGCCAGGCTGTGATTAATGGAAACTCATGTGACAGAAAATTCTGGACTTGGAAATAGATGTGTCTATTTTAGTCACCACTCAGTACCGAGGGGCTACACAGGTGCTTAATCTGCACAGGTCTACACAGGGTCTACACCTGTAGAAGGTGCTTAATCCATGTTTGCTGAATGAATGAACCCTACCTTAGCCCCTGTTTCCATGGTCAAAATCTAGCCTTGTCGGGGCTTCCCTGGTGGCGCAGTGGTTGAGAGTCCGCCTGCCGATGCAGAGGACACGGGTTCGTGCCCCGGTCCGGGAAGATCCCACATGCCGTGGAGCGGCTGGGCCCGTGAGCCATGGTCGCTGAGCCTGCGCGTCCGGAGCCTGTGCTCCGCAACGGGAGAAGCCACAATGGTGAGAGGCCCGCGTACCGCAAAAAAAAAAAAAAAAAAAAAAAAAATCTAGCCTTGTCACCACCAGTGGTGATGACCTCTCGGTCATCACAGCTGTAATCTACAACCGCCAAACTTGAATCACACATGACCCTCATTCACAACCACTAAATCCTTGAGTTTCCTGGCAACCCAATGTTTCCCCTACCCAGTCACTCCTCCACTCTCTTGGTGATGAATTCAGCCCTCTCCTCCCTCCAAATCTCCATCAGTTCCTCTGCCAGCCTTATTCCACGACCTGTGCACGCTCCTTCTCAGGTACAGATGTGCACCAGATCCCAGCCTCTCCTCTGTCACCTGCATCAACTTTTCCTCTCTAGTGCTTTATTCCCATTAGCATGTACGTGTGCTGTCACTGTTTGACCAGCCCCTCCCACAAACTCCAGACTCATTTCCGCAGCGTACGCAGACGCCGCACTGGACGGTCTAGTGGGCATCTCAGCATATCCTGCCCAGAGCAGCACTGCTGAGCTCACCCTCACCGTCTCCTCCCCAGGCTAACCTCAGCCGGCAGCCTGGAGTCACCCGGGACCCTCCTCCATCTCAGCTCTCTGCCTTCACTTCCCTCCAGGCGCTGGCGATCTTGTGGCTCCTGGGCACGTGGCCAGGCTCCCAGGACCCAGGTCTTGCCCTGGCCGCTCCTTCCTGAACCATCCTCTGCGTACATCACAGAGCAGCTCCCTCCCCTCCTTGACTCAAACGCTGCCTTCTCAGGAGGCTTTTCCCTCTGAAGCTGCGTCCACGCATATCCTGCGTCCTAGGTGTTCCACTCCTGGATAGAAATGCGTTCCTATGTTCATGAAAAGACACGCACAAGAATGTTTACAGCAGCACTATTCATAATTTCCCTTCGAGTCTCTCCCAGGCTCAGGGAAAGGTCAACGGGAGTTCATAGAGCACAGGTCTTCGGAACCTCTGGGCCTGGGTTTCCAGGGAAACTGAGCTGGGGCCCGACGGTCTCTATTGTGGTGGAGGGTCTGGGTCTCAGGATCACAGAGCCGCCAGACGCATAGCCTCACGTCATTTGAAACTGGCACTGAATTTCTCCCTCTCTCCGCTTTGCAGGTGGGACAAGCTGATGCCCAGTGAGGACGGCTGATTTTCCCAAGGCCACACAGCAAGACAATGGTGTTGAAGTCTACTGACCCCCGGCGGGCCTGTTCCACTGTGCTCTGCATCTTATCTTTCCTGGGCATCAGAGAAGGTGAGGCCGCAAAGGCATGGAGGTCTTGGGGTTCTCCATCCCGGCTGCCCGTTAGAATCAGCTGGGAATGCGCATGCCTGCACCCCACCCTGGATCAGATAAATCAGAGCCCCTGGGAATGAGGCCTGGGCGCTGATATGCTTTTAAAGCCCCCCAAGTGGTTCTAACGTGCAGCCAGGATAGAGAACCACTGTTCCAGCCCCAGAGGTGGGCGTGAACCCCAGAGATGGGAAAGGTCTAGGCCATAGTTATTAAGACCAGAGTGGACGTCACACCTGCTCTTTGGACCCGCGGTTCAGTGCTCTTTCTAATTCAGGACACTGCTACCCTCCTACCTCCACAGACCCTCTAAAAAGACCCTCTAAAAAGAGTCTAACATCTGGTCCTTATCACGGTGCTACTAAGCCCAGTGAGGAATACATCACACTCATATACGTTCGGAACAGAATTCAGGTCAAATAATGAGCAGGTTGGGAATTCTGGTGTCCCCATAGCAGAATTCACTAATTTCCAATCTTTGAGAGTTTTCGCCACCCCACTTTCCCCCAAATCATGCTGTCCACTCCCTGCAACGGCAAAGTCTCTGTGACCTCTGTTATTACAACATGCCCACAGCGTATATTGTTAGTGCCACTGAAGAGAGGTGCTAAATGAGGCCTCAGGGAAGATGAGTGACTTGCCCAGGGTCACAGATCAATAAGGTGACCTTAGCCGATAATTTGACCTTAGGTTCGCAAAAATCCAAGAACATGATCTTTCTCCTGTCTTTGGCCAACTCTGTTCATTCCTGGACAGGCTCAAACCATGAGCTATTTTGTCAGCAGCCACCGTGTCCCCCATTTCCCCCCAGGCAGCCCCCCAGGTGAGTCCTCGGGCTCTTCCTTGCCCAGAAACCACTGGCTGGGTTGTGCTCCAGGGGCCCACGAGGCCCGTCGGGGTCTAAGACTGAATCTGAGACTTGAGGCTGGTCAAGATCCAGCTTTGGCTCCAAAAATCCGCCTCCTTATCTCTGCCAGGGTCCGGTATGGCCAGAAGGCTCTTCCAAACCCGTCTTCTGGAAAGAGAAACATTTAAATTAGAGCTGAGTTTCAGTGAACCTTGCGTTACAGCAGAGCCTGTCACCTGAAGCCTGGGCTTTCCTTTGCAATTTTCATTTTAAAAGAGAGTGTTTATGCAAATTTGTCATGAAGGTTTAAAAATCTCGACTTGCCCTGGAGCCAAACTCTGCTTTTCTAATTGGGTAGGGGAGTCATCGCTGAAGCTCCAAACAGTGTTCTTCGCGAAATTGCATGTTTTGCAAGAGTTGCTCTTGAAAACATATAATTCAGATGTTGTGAAACCACTGCATCAATGCAGAGTTTTGAAAAAATGGAAATGTTCACTCGGGGAACCGAGGGGGCTGTTATTCGAGGTTGTAACAGTCTGGAATACTGTCTGCATAGGATGGGGAAGGAGACAGGCATTTGTGGGTTGATTTCTCAACAATACAGGAAGGTGGGGAATTGGGGAGGAGGAATGTAAAGAAGAAAGGGCCTCAGACTCAGAGACCTGGTCACCCTCTGCCCCAGGCTGCTGAGCTGCTGGAGGTCAATCTTTGAAGCTTGCCAGGCTTCAGTTACCTCCGCTAGAAAATGAGCCAGTTGGGCGAGATGCCCCCAGGGTGACTTGGGCTCCTGGGGTGCTTACTTCTCTGGGGCTCCTCTTCCCACATGGCAGCCAAAGGTGCTGACCTGGATGACTCAGGAACAGTCTGGTCCTAAATTCCATACTCTCTGAAATTTTCTGATTGTCACTGGATAAGTCCCAGTCCACAGGAGGCCTTGCTGGGCCGCCACCTTCTTTATGTCCTTCCCAGAGAGGTTCGTAGAGTGTTTCCTTAACTAACCACACTGGGGTTGAGTCTTTCCAATGCCAGAGATAAAGAAGGATTTAAGGAAATTTCATTTTTCTCTTTCAGAGACGGTCACTGTTTACTGTATTTGTGCATTATAAAGCGATTGATCTGTGGGGGAATGTAGGGTGCAGAGCAGGGACGGGGTCACATTTTTCCTCCTTCTCCTTGAAAAGATATGAACCTCTGGGACTCCTTGAACAGCCAAGAGTCTGCCAGAAACCTCTCTGCGACTTTCGACGTGGCTGAGTCTTGAGTCCAGGGCTGGCCTGAATCGCACGCTGGGCCGGGGACTGGCCCGGGCTGCCGCTGCACAGGTCTTTTGCGTTGCACTGTCTTCTCCTGTGCTCCTCCAAAGCCTCCTCCAAGTCCAAGATAATGCCCCCCCTGCTGGCTTTCTGGCCACTGGGGACTCAACCGCAATGGTTCCTGTCACCTGGAGGGTTTTTCAGTATTCAGTTCCTTCTGATTCGGGGGGGTGTCCCCCGTAATCAGAAGCTTTCCTCTTTGCTCCCAGCTTCCCTTCTAGTCCACCTTACATCCCTTCTCGTACTTCAGTGCCAGAGTATTCCTCTCACTGGAAACCAAGGCTTTTTTGTTTGGGCCCTCACTCCCTATTCTGGCTCCAGCTCAGCACTGGCTATCCCGCCCCCCCAGCCCAGGTCCACAGAGGCCTGGATCTGTTTCTGGGATGATCTCTGCTCCTGTCTGATCTTGTCTGGCCTTCACGCACAGGGAACAAGTCCTGGCCAGCAGTACCTGCTCTTGGTGCACGCACAGGACTGTCCTCTGCTACTCCTCACATGTCACTCCTGAGCTGCCCCTTATTCGACCCCCTGCCTCTCCAGTGCCAGCCTTGGTGCCTTGAGAAGCTCATTTGATCATTTTTGCCATTTTTACACACACGCACACATTCCTTCAGTCTAGTAAGTAGTGGACACAGCTTCTACTGATTGGATACCTACTCAGTGCTCGGCGCTTAATATATCAGGATGCTTTCAGCTATAAAAAGCAGAAAAGACCCCAAATGGCTTGTAATAATAATGGCCAACATATTAACCCTTTTAATCCTGCAACAATCTCATAAAGTAGATATAGTTATTATCTCCATGCCCATTTTACAGATGAGAAGACTGAAAGAGATAAGCGTGCTAAAAGTCGTAAGTGGTAGAGCCTGGATTTGGCACTCTAGCTCCGAGCCTACACTCGGGACCACCACTATACTGTGCATTGAACCGTAGGATAGGATTCTTTCACTTAACAAGATGTCCCAAGGTGGGAACATTCCAAGGGCAATTAATTCAACAGCTCAACTTTGCCACCAAGCACCGGGGTTCTTTTCATCTTTGTGCTCCGCCATCTTTAACCTCTTGGCTTTTTTGTTCAGTATTATCCCTTTATGTTAAAACATGGCTGCAGCAGCTCCAAGTAACACATCCTTATCTAACAACACCCAAAGGCCATCAAAAGAGCCAGTCCCTTCCTTATGGTTCTTTTTAAGATGAAGGAAACATCTGCAAATTCCCCCAGATGCTTCCCCTCCTGGCCCCTTAGCCAGAATAAAATTACATGCCTATTCGTAAACTACCCATTGAGATGAAATGGGCTTGCCATAGCTGGCTTAGCGCAGTCAGGACGCACGCTTGTTGAGCTGGGAAGAAGCACTGCCTCTCCTGAAGCACGGGGATACCTGAATGAAGCTGGCTTCTGGTTTGTTGGCAGGGAAGGGGAGCCAGAGGCATGTGGGCCTGACACACCCACCTTATTTCTTGTTCTCATCCTAACCTTACGAGAAAGGGGTTATTATCATTTTACAAGTAAGGAAACTAAGACTCAGAGGGAACCAGTTGGCTGGCCTAGGTGACCCAATAGGTCTGCACCCTCAGCGCATCCTCAGGCAGCCTGGCAGGCCTGGGAGTGAAAGCCTCCTTTCCTATCGTAGACGGACGTCACTGAAAGATTCATGGTCCTGTCAGACGGTCTCTTGCTGTCCCTTTGCAGTGACTGCATCCGTTTAACAACCAGAGGAATCCTCACATGATGTCTGCTCTGCTTGTGGAGGCCCCAGGGGAGCAGCAGGGGAAAGAGAGGCTCTCCCAGCTCCCTCCTGTGGCTGTGCAGCCAGGGAGGGCGGCATCTCTTGGCGTGAGGCTTCCCTTATCTGCAAGCCTGGTTCTGCAGATTAGAGATAAGCCTGCGGTCCCATTCCAGAAAGCCCCTGTGGAGAGGTGGCCCCAGGCCCTGCTTTTACAGACCAGCTGCTCTACTTTCTGATTCTCTTAGGAATGCCGGCACCTTTGATTTTCCTAGCCCCAGGACGGGATCAGCCCTCTCACTGACCCATATGCCCCTTCCTCCCAAGGAGGGGGGCCTGATCTCACCCCGGGGCTCCCTCTCCCTCCCAGGTGACGTGCGTGCTCGGGAAGCAGAGGCAGCCTGACCTCTATTCGGGCCTGTGGGCCCAGGTAGCTGTTTCTCTGCACAGATGGCCGACGCCATTGAGGAGGTCCCGGGACCCACTGTCCAGGCACAAACACGGTGGGAGGTCCGGAGCAGCGTGCTTCTTTCCCGGAAACAAGCAAGGACACAGACTTTTTTGATTTTCCTCTCCCCTCTATTTGTGTATTTTTCACTCCTTGTTCATCCATCCATCCATCATCCATCCATCCATCCATCCATCCATCCGTCCAACAGGTCCGGAGCCCTTGCTGTGGGGCAGGCATGGAAATACAAAGACAACTCACACATGGTTCCTGCCCCACCAGGAACCTTGCATTCCAGGGGGATACGCTCCACAGCCCGTGAGTATTTAAGGTTTTAATTCCCCTGTGGGCATTTGTGTTTGAATTTGGGTCTCTGCAAAATGAATACACAAATATGGACAATTTAATGGTGGTCTCTCCAGGATTGAGCCAAAGTGAAGCCAGGGCATTCTTTTTAAGAAGGGGCTCTGGGATTTCACTGGTGGCGTAATGGTTAAGAAGCCGCCTGCCCATGCAGGGGACACGGGTTCGAGCCCTGGTCCGGGAAGATCCCACATGCCGCGGAGCAACTAAGCCCGTGCGCCACAACTACTGAGTCTGCGGTCTACAGCCCGTGAGCCACAACTACAGAGCCCGCGTGCCACAACTACTGAAGCCTGTGTGCCTAGAGCCTGTGCTCTACAACAAGAGAAGCCACCGCAATGAGAAGCCCGCGCACCGCAACGAAGAGTAGCCCCCGCTCGCCGCACCTAGAGAAAGCCCGCGTGCAGCAACGAAGACCCAGTGCAGCCAAAAATAAATAAATTAAATAAATAATAAATTTTTTTTTAAAAAAAGAAGGGGCTCTGCCTTTCCAGTATTTTTAAAATCTCTCCAGTCAGTCAGATCACCCCTCTTCCTGGGGGCCTTGAACACGTGCTTCTGAGCTGCGGACCTCAGGAGAGGTTAGTGATGCCGGCCTTGAAAGGGGCCTCAGGGAAGTCACTAGTGAGCATTGAAAGAGGGGGTCAGGGCGATGGCAGCGGGTGGCCAGTCCAGCTGGCTCTGGGCTTCCTCTCCCGCTGAGCAGGCTGCGCAGGGTATCCACAGGGGCCTGAGTTAGTCGAGGGCTGCCTGGGAACCTTAAATGTACTACAGGAATAGCTGCTCTCCTGGGGCAACCTCCCTCGTGGAGGGAGCCTCTGGCACTGCAGAGTAACAGAGGTGGGTTTGGACCACCCAGGGAAGGGGCAGCACTTCAGCAGCGAGATGCTTGGCTTCTGGTCTGGTGGTACCCAGTGGTGGGTGATGTGTTTGCCACCAGGTTCTCTTCCCAAGGGAAGAGAATGACACATTTGAGGGATTGGCATATTTCCAAGCCTGGCTCTGTACTTATTATTTTTAAACACATCTGTAGAAGCTGTCGTGTTTAATAAAAGATAGTTTTTTAAAGGCATTACTAAATTTATAATGGCTTTTCATCCTTGCACATTTTCTCAGATGATGGATACTAAAAGCACAATCATCATCACGAGGGGCTTTGATGTAAAACAGTGTTATAAAATGTCTCAAAAGGGTCTCCACGCTCAAAATGTGGGGAGCCTGCCCCACTGGAGGGTGATGTCCTCTGCGACCCTCACCTCCCTTTCCCCACCCCGGCAGAAGGCCCTGCGGGCTGGAAGCCCCTCCTCCAAGGCAGCCCCTGCGCTGTCAGCTCTGGCTCTTGGAAAGCCTGAAGTCACACTGGATCTGACTGTATCCCCGTCACTACACCAGCGTCCCACGCTCCCTCCTGGATCCCACCCTTCCCCCTGCTGTGATTTTTATTTTTTCACAAAGCAATAGTTACTTTTGTTATATGCTATGCATCCTATTTCCTTAAAAATAAATGATGGTCATGAAGCAGGGCAATTAATAGGTTGCACATTTTCAGTAGGTTAAAATTAGGTATATACCACATTTGAACGTGCAACATTGCTTTTTAAGTTTTAAATTAAAATGCATGACACCTCGATTTTAGCCAATAAGATCTGTGTCAGACTTCCAACCTACAGAACTAAAAGGTAATAAATTTGTGTTTTGTTTTGTTTTGTTTTTTTGCAGTACGTGGGCCTCTCGCTGTTGTGGCCTCTCCCGTTGCGGAGCACAGGCTCCGGACGCGCAGGCTCAGAGGCCATGGCTCACGGGCCCAGCCGCTCCGCGGCATGTGGGATCTTCCCGGACCGGGGCCCGAACCCGTGTCCCCTGCATCGGCAGGCGGACTCCCAACCACTGCGCCACCAGGGAAGCCCCATTTGTGTTATTTTGAGCCACTAAACGTGTGGCAATTTGTTACAGCAGCAAGAGGACACTAATACAAGTACCCAGGAAACCTTGGGTTTCTTAGTTGCCTCTGGGAAAGGGGAATAGTTAGTTGAAGGACAGGAGTGGAAAAGGTATACAGTATGAATTTTTGAACTATGTGAAAGTATTATTTTAACATAAATAAAAATGTTTTGAACGTTTGGGGATCCCCTGCTGTGATCTCCAGGGCCACTCCCTCAGCCCACCGTGGACAGGCCTCCACACACCTGTGAGTTTCCTGTCTTCTTTCCTGCAGCAGAAGAGAGGATTCAAGAGGGAGCCAGTAGAGATCCTGATGAATCCAGAACCGCGGCCTCCTCCCCGCACCTTGGGGAGGGCTGTGCTACGTCCCCACCCTCTCTCTGACCCCTCCTGCCCTGAGGGAAGCAGCATGGTACGGTGGAAAGGCCACTTAGAATCCAAAGACTTTGGGTTTGAATTCCTTTTCTATCACTCACTAGCTTTGAAACTGGGCAAATTCCTTTACCTCTGACCCTCAGTTTCTTCATCCAAAAGTGAGATGAACAGCCACCCCTCACAGGGCTTTGGTAAGGATTAGGTACGTGGTACTTAGTAAGTGCTCCACAAATATTAGATAAACCTGGATCCTATTAAAAGTTCATAATATTTACCTTTGGGAGAATTTACACTGAGAAGTGCACTTAGCAGATGTGAGATTCGTATTCTCCCTGGCCAGAGAGCACCTGGCGAAAATGATCACAAGCACCGTTCTGTAGCAAATCGTATTCTCTGGTCTGCCTTCACCTGGAGGCCCCCGAGCATCCTCAAAGACGCCCGTCCTCGGTTACTTCCAGAGGCCCTTAGCAATGTCTGCCTGTGCCTGGACGTGCTGGGCGCACACAGGGATGGTGGCCCGGCACTCCCGAGTGGTCGGGGCTTCCGCGGCCAGGGTAGTGAGAAATCAGAGGCTGATGTATTATCTACTGATCCACAGTTTATTCTCTCCCACCGTTTCTGAGGGCCAGACCGGCATCATCAAAAGTCTTGAAAGGGTTCAAGGACCCACCTCCAAAAGGGTCACTCAAGTGGCTATTGGCTGGAGTCCTCAGTTCCTTCCTGAGCACCTCCAGACTCCACGTAGAGTCTCTCAGGACAACTGGCTCCCCCAGAGTGAGATATCTGTGTGCGTATAGGTGCACGAGATGGGGAGACAGTACAGAACAGGGGCCATAGTATTTTCTATAACCTTACTCAGAAAAAATGCATCTGGGGGCTTCCCTGGTGGCGCAGTGGTTGAGAGTCCACCTGCCGATGCAGGGGACACGGGTTCATGCCCCGGTCCGGGAAGATCCCACATGCCGCGGAGCGGCTGGGCCCGTGAGCCACGGCCGCTGAGCCTGCGCGTCCGGAGCCTGTGCTCCGCAACGAAGAGGCCACAACAGTGAGAGTCCCGCGTACCGCAAAAAAAAAAAGAAAGAAAAAAAAAAAAAAAGCATCTGTAATTTCCCTAATCTCAAACTGAAATTTGTCATTTCTTTCAATCATACATATGGGCAACAAACCAAAGCACTTAATAGTGCATTATTAGTGTCTTTATCACCGTGCAGTCACAGATATGTTCAGATAACATGACAGTTGTTATGGGCGGCTCCAAATCTAGGGCACGTGCATCATCACACAGTCAAACCAAGGCTGACGTCTGCTGCTATCCTGGTATCTAATGTTTCCCTAATGACACTCCTATGCTACCATACTGCGCATTCTCTGTCAAGTGTCTTTCAATATAATTGGTTTCCTTTTAAATCCTATGTATTTTATTTCATTCATTCAAAAATAATATTGGCAGTAACCAGACTACTCAAGGGGCCCGTGGCACAAAAAGGGCAGGACTGCTGAGGCCAGGGGATCTGCACTGGCTCCTCCATGATTCATGTCTTACTGGGCAAATCAGCCCTTCCATCTCTACTGCCAAGGTGGGAAAGGAACAGGCTTGTGCTCCCTGCCCCCATGAATTCTGTAAATGGTCTTCTCGCGGATTTGATGCTGTTTGCTTTTCCTCATGGTGCCGGTTATGTCTGGGCCGGGCTGGTGACTCAGCGCCTGCGGCCTTCATGGACTGGAGGTGTGTCCCCACCACCCCATACTCTCTGTTCTTGGAGAAACACCTGCTGGGAGTTCCCTGAATATGTGTCAGGATCTAATTTCACTGCGGAAAAAATCTGTGAAATTCTTTATGTAGATATGAAAGCGCAGAGGGGAACTCATCTCCCCTGGCCAAATCCACCTGCTTTGTCCTCACCCTGCTTCCGAGGCAGCTCAGCCAATGGACACCTCTCTACAGAGGGAAGGAGGGGACATTTGCTGAGCACTTACATGCATCTCCCCATTTACTCCTCCTAGCAAGTCTGGGAGGTTGTTTCCTATCTCCCCTTAACAGATGAGGAAAGTGAGGCTCTAAGACTTTACGGGACTTACTCCAGGTAACCCTGTTTGCAAGTGCTAGAGCTAGGACTTGACCCCTAAGCCTGCAGCACACTGTTCTCACCTCCTCTGTGCCAGTGAAGGCTGGTGGCCTGGGATGGATGCATGCCAGCTTGACTGCCAAGTTGAGCAGTTAATGCTTATTTCAGTAGGTTACTGGGGAGCCCCCAAAGGCTCTTGAGGTGGGGAAGCAATACAATGAGTTTCACTTTAAGAAGTGAATTGGGAGCTGGAAGACGACTTCAGGGGTCACAGGCCTGGAGACAGGAAAACTGATTAGGAAGTTATTGCAGCTGTTCAGGTAAGACATGCTGAGGGCCTCAGGTGATGGGGTGGGAGCCGGAAGGTTAGCATGCAGGGAGCGCGGCAGAAGCCGGACGACTGATTGCGTGTGTGGGGTTAGGGCTGGGAGGACCCCTTGGAGCATCTGGGCCAGGGAGAGGTCACGGGAGGTTGACATGACCAGCTACACTCATGTTAGGGTGGCCGTGGGGAGTCTCGGTTCCTTCATCCCTTGGGTCCTGCAGGTCCCTCAGGGGAAGTCAAGCTGGCCTGTGCTAGAGGCCTTTCTGGAGTCCAAGCTCCCCAGGCGGCTCCTGCCTAGGGAGAGGTGCCTAGGGAGAGACCAGCCCTTCCTTGTCCCACACCTGCTGTATGGTTTTTCCCTCTTCTGACAATTTAGCCCCATGAGTGGTGGGAGCAGGTGCTCTGACCACAGGCTGGAGCCATGAAGCTAACTGTGGCTGCGCAGAAGGAGCTGCCTCAGACACGGGGAAGTATTGCGTCAGTTTATGGGAGACCATCTGAATAGTGGTGGCACATTTTCTCCCCCTTTCCAAATGGCCAGTCACCCTGAGTTTTCTATTAAAGAAAGGGCAACAGAGGGTGATGGTCCAGCTTTTAGACTCAGGGGCCCAACTACTTGGGCCCAAATCCCAGCTCTGCCAGTTACTCACCAGGAGCCTTGGGCAATTAATCTCTGTGTCCCTGAGCTTCCTCATCTGTAAAATGGGAATAATACTGGTACCCACTTCAAAGGATTGTCGAGGTTAAGTGGGTTGAACCATGAAGTGCTACTAGTGCCTGGTATGTAGTTGGTGCTTAATAACTAGGCATTGAACGGATGAGTGCTTTAGAAGAAAGCTTCCCAAGGAGGAAAATTAGAGGTGATTTGTTTTTTTTTTCACGTGAAATGGCAAAATCTAGATAAGGAAAGGCCCCGCTTTGTTCGAGCTCCTTCCCAATACAGTCCATTAAAGGGGGATGAGGGGAGAGTTACTGGAAGAAGTAAATTAAAAACCCATGAAAGGATTTCCCTGGTGGCACAGTAGTTAAGCATCCGCCTGCTGGGGCTTCCCTGGTGGCGCAGTTGTTGAGAATCTGCCTGCCAATGCAGAGGACACGGGTTCGAGCCCTGGTCTGGGAAGATCCCACATGCCGCGGAGCAACTAGGCCTGTGAGCCACAATTACTGAGACTGCGTGTCTGGAGCCTGTGCTCTGCAACAAGAGAGGCCGTGATAATGAGAGGCCCGCACACCGCCATGAAGAGGGGCCCCCACTTGCCGCAACTAGAGAAAGCTCTCGCACAGAAACGAAGACCCAACACAGCCGTTAAGTAAGTAAGTAAATAAATAAATAAAAAAGGATCCGTCTGCCAATGCAGGGGACACGGGTTCGATCCCTTGTCCGGGAAGATTCCCACATGCTGCGGAGCAACTAAGCCCGTGTGCCACAAATACTGAGCCTGTGCTCTAGAGCCCGCCAGCCACAACTACTGAGCCTGTGTGCTGCAACTACTGAAGCCCGTGCACCTAGAGCTTGTGCTCCACAACAGGAGAAGCCACAGCAATAAGAAGCGCACACACCGCAACGAAGAGTACCCCCACTCGCCGCAACTAGAGAAAGCCCGTGCACAGCAACAAAGACCCAACGCAGCCAAAACTCAATCCATCAATCAACAAAATTTTTTTTAAAACCCATGAAAAATTATTTCCTTTCTCTGCTTATTGACGTTCTCCCTTCCAGGCCCAGTGTAGACGCCACCTCCTCAGGGGAGCCTTCCCTGGTTTCTACTCTTCCCCAGCACCCTCAGACATGGCTTCCTCTTCTATTCTAGGGCAGCTTCCAGCTTGTGGGTTTTATGGTAGCACTTACTTAATCCTACTTTATTTTAGCTGCATTCATGGCCTTCTCCTCTTACCGGACAGGAAGCTTCCCTCCGAGGCAGACACACGTGGGAGCTTTGAGTTGGACAGGTCTGGGTCACATCCTTCCACCACTTACCAGCCAGGCTAGTCGCACAGGTAAGAGACGAAGGCACACCTGTCAGGAGCTCTTCGATTGGCCTCGTTCCTTCAGACCAAAGCAGACCAACACGCCGCATGAGCTGGACTCGTGGGACGAAACCACCAGGCAGCGTCTCCTCCCTCTGTCCCCTCTGAACACTCCAGTCCTGTGGCCTTTCTGGTGGCTCTTAGTTGATAAAATGGGCTCAGTCCAGGAATTTCAAAGGTCCAGGCCTGAATTTGATTTAAAATGGGCACCTCTCGCCTTTCGTCTTGAGCCCTTGCCGCAGGTAGGAGGCCGCTGGCTGGGGAGAGGCGCCGTGCGCGTTCTCCTCCCACCTCCCCGACCCACTGTCTGCATCTCCCTCAGACCTCCAGGGGCCTTTGGCCCAGCTGACCGCGGTTCCTCCTCCGCCACCAACCGGGTCTGAGGTGGCCCGCCGGCTGAGGAGGCCTGTCTACACCCCGAGGACACCTGGGCCGCGCGCGCCTGCGGACCCGCGGCCTCCGGAGACGTCCCGGCGGCCTGAGCTCCAGGAGGCCAGGCTCGCGGGCCCGGAGGCGGAGTGTGCGGAAACGCAGCGGCGAGGGAGCCCTTCTCCGCGGAGGGAGGCAGCCGGCCGGGCTCGGTGCTAAGTGCTGACGTGTGTGTTGCTCCTGCAGTCAGCCTGGCTGACTCGTCCCCGCAGACGGATCCCTTCCAGAAGCTCGCATGCTCCGGCCCTGACTGGAGGCCCGGCCGCGGCTCAGAGTTCACGGGGTCACGGAGGACGCGCCGGCGCAGGAGGCAGGAGCTGAGCGAGAGGGGCGAAGGGGGCTCTGCCGCGCAGCCGCTGGCGACCACGGGCGCTGAGCCGGAGCTGCCTCCGTGCCTGACGGGGTCAGCCCGCCCAGCCGCCAGGCCAGCCGCGGGGTCAAGCCGGACAGTGACGGCGGAGCATCTTCCCCGACCCCCGGGTCACCGGGGAAATGCGGCCGGTGCACCTCATGCCCGTTGCGGGGGCGCCGAGATGGACAAGACTGATGCACCTCGAGGGCTGACGGAGACATGGAGCCCCTGGAAGCCTCCCACACCGCAGGCGGGAAAGGAAAATGGTGCCGCCACTTTGGAAAACGGCTTGGCGGCTCCTTAAAAAGTCAGACATCACCTGGCCGGCGCCAGAGAAGAGCACATGCTGCACGATTCCATTTGTCTGAAATTCTGGAAGATGCAAACTAATGTATAGTGGCAGAAAGAAGTCCAGTGGCCGCCTGGAAATGGAGGGGTGGGGAGGGACGAGAGGGACCGGTGATGGAGAGGCACGGAGACATTTTGGTGCTCATGGTTTCATGGGTGTTTGTATGTCAAACTCGTCAAATTGTGCACTTTGAATGTGTGCAGGTCAGTGAATGTCAGTTATACCTCCACAAGGACGTATCGGAAAAAAAGTCTTAGAGACATCGAAGCGCATATTTCACAGTGAAAAAAGACAGACAAAAAAGGGAAGCATCTGGGATACACGGTTGTTTAGTAAATGCTGATTAGTTGGCACGAGCCTGGATTCTCACTAAGTCTGTTCATTCACTCGTCGTGGTTCTCACAGGTCCAACCCCAGATGGAGCGATGGCAGCATGGAATCTGCACACCATGGTGGGCTCCCCTTCAGGACGGAGGGGCCTTGTTTCTAAGGCTGGCCCAGCTTACACTCCAGACCCTGAGAGATGACCTCTCTCCTCTCCGAGTGCTGCCTCTCTGACTGTCTGCCTGCTCGTCGGCCTTGCCTAGGACGGTTTATTCAAGAATTTCCTCTTCCTGTTTTGTAAATAAGTTCATTTGTACCATTTTTTTAGATTCCACGTATAAGCAACATCGTATGATATTTGTCTTTCTCTGTCTGACTTACTTCACTCCGTATGACAGTCTCCCGGTCCATCCTTATTGCTGCAGATGGCATTATTTTGTTCCCTTTTTATGGCTGAGTAATATTCCATTGTGTGTATGTACCACATCTTCTTTATCCATTCATCTGTTGATGGACATTTAGGTGGCTTCCATGTCCTGGCTATTGTAAATAGTGCTGCAGTGAACATTGGGATGCATGTATCTTTTTGAATTACGGTTTTCTCCTGATATGTGCCCAGGAGTGGGATTGCTGGAGTCACTGATGTAGAAAACAAACTTATGGTTACGAGGGGGGAAAACGGGGGAAGGGATAAACTGGGAGATTGGGACTGACATATACACACTACTCTATAGAAAATACATCACTAATAAGGACCTACTGTATAGCACAGGGAACTCAATACTCTGTAATGACCTATATGGGAAAAGAATCTAAAAAAAGAGTGGATATATGTATGTGTATAACTGAAGCACTTTGCTGTGCAGCAGAAACTAATACAACACTGTAAATCAACTATACACCAATAAAAAAAAAAAAAGAATTTCCTCTTTCTCTTTAAGCCTCCAAATGGTTCAAATCCCAGCTTGCCCACCTGTCAGACCAGTGACCTTGTACAGGTGACCGAGCCTCTCCCAGCCTTAGTGGAAGGGAAGATGCCCATGTCCTGGGTCTGCTGTGGAAATGAGCCAGCTTGCAGCTGGGCCAGGCCCCGCGTGCTAAACCGCAGCTGCCTGACACTTGTAAGAGCCCCCGCACCCTACACCTTTCAAGACCCTTTGAGGAGATCTGTCAGCGCCCACTCGGGCTGCCCGCAGTGATGTTTGGCGCCCAGTTTTCCTCTGTCTCCCAGCCCCTGTCTCTGAGGCTCACATTCGGACCCTTTCCTCCCCTCCCCCTCCCCCAGAGGCTCCTTCCCCTCTGGACACCATCTGGGGCTGCTGGTGGGAGGTCCCAGTGCCGAGGCCGACGGCGACCACCTCTGGGGTGGTCGGCACACCGTGGCCAGTGCCCCTGCCCTCTGTGGCATTCTACTGGGGACCAAAGCAATATTGGCTCTGGCCCTGAAGAACTGTTAGTGACCATGGCACTGACATTTGGGTCTTCCTCAAGGTCACTACATCCACGGGGTTCACACCTGAGCCCCCAAAGCCTGGGCTGGAGGCCACGCTGTGCAGCTGTACTGCACCCCGGCTTAGAGTCAGTCCTTCCCAAAGACCGAGATCTGTTCCGGGCCAAGCCTGCCCGCCTAGTTGGGGTTCCCTCAGGATCCAGGGGTTCCTCAATCCCTCCTGCCAAACAGGTGCGTCTTGGAGCTGCCTGTCTAGTCTCTGAAGTGTGCTCTGAGTAGCAAGGGCACTCTTTTGGCTCAGGCTAGAACCTGCCCCCATGTACACACATGCATGGAGGAAAGGGCTTAGCACGGCACCTGGTACACAGTAGGTGCTCAGTGAACATCAATACTCTACCGCTCACATGTGCACACACACACAGAGCATGGCGCTCTTTGAGCGCATGAATCTAACAGGACTGCGGTGAGTCTCACCTGAGATATATGAACTCTAGAGCACGTGCCTACGTGAGATGTAATTACCACAAATACTAACCCCTTTCCTTTGCTAGATCCAGTTATACGCTGGAGGATAGGGGAGGATGGGCTGGGGAGGACGGGCTGGGGAGTGACGAAGATACGTGGGCGCAGGATGGAAGAACGGATCCCAGGAAAGATAAGATGGGAGCATGTCCAGCTAGAGGGACCGGGAGCCAGGGCGGGAGGTACTCTGTCGTGCCGGGCACCCCCTGCTCAGAGAAAGACGGTGTGGGCATGGAGACCAGAGCAGACTCCTGCAGGGAGAGAAGCAGGCTTCGGAGCCAGAAGAGACGCTTTAGCCAGGAGAACCTGTCGGAGATGCCATCCAGGCTGACAGGGTCACAGCAGCCGCAGCTCTGGGCCATGCTGCTCTGCCAGGAGGACTGCGGGAGCTCAGGGCGGGCGGGAGGGGCTCCTGCAGGAGTGCCGGGCAGGGAAGAAGGAAAGCTGAGTATGGATGGTCACACAGGAGCCTGAAAAGGCCCCAGAGAAAGGCCTTTGACCCACAATTCAGAAACAACAGCGAGGAAGCAGCTGTGGGTCAGAGTGGTAGCGGAGGCCAGCCCAAGGCCATGAGCACACAGAGTGGCACTGTCTCGGGAGAGAGGCATTCCCGCTCCCCTCCTGATTCCCTGCCCTTACCGCTGGTCTTAAATGAATCCAGGTGGAGAATAAGGCTGTGTAGGTAGCACAGCGTACAGGGCCCCCTGTAGGGTCCCATCCATGTGGTTTCATATTTCGGCCCTGCCCGCTCCTAGCACGGTGACTTTGGGCACAGTACTTAATCTTCCTGGCCTCTGGGAGACTGGCAGTTGTTTTCATTTGTTCTGAATCATCTATAATGTCTAGCATGGTCTGTGAGCCTAATGGATTCATTTCTTTATTCATCTGTTCATTCACTCATTCAAACAAACACTCTGATCACCTGTCAGATCAGACCAGCTCACTCCCAGGCCTACGGTCACCCATTAAACACCATCAGCTGGACCTGCTTGGACTCCTCTCCCCACGCTCCCCCCCTGTGCTCTATCATGTCACCACCTGCAGTTTCTGGAATGCACCAGGCTCCCTGGTGCTTCAGAGCAACTGCAGGCACAGCCCTGACTCCCAGCCAGCCCTTCCCTGACCCAGGTAGAGCTAGCTTGGCCCTGGGCTCTCATAGCCCCTTACGTTTGGGCCTCTAGTTTGGGGTTATCACCCGTGCCACAATCATGACCGGTCTGCCTCCCCCTGCAAACTGGGGGCTCCTGAAGGACAGCACTTTGGTTCTTGGCTTCTCTCTGTGTATCCCCAGCATCTAGCACAGGACCTGGCACAGAATGGGAGCTGAGAATATGTTTGAGGCTCGAAGGAAAAAAGAGACCGTGCTACATGATATATGTCATGGGTCGAACTGTGTCCCTCCCAAAAGATACGTTAAAGCCTGATATGAGCTGAATTGTGCCCCAAAATTCATGTTGAAGCTCTAATCCTGGTACCCCAGAATGTGACTGTATTTGGAGACAGGGCCTTCAAAGAGGTGATTCAGTTAAAATGAGGCTGTTTCTGTGGGTCCTTATCCAATCCAGTGTCCTTATAAGAAGAGGAGATTAGGACACACAGAGGCACCAGGAATGCAAAGACAGAAGCAAGTCCACTTGAGGACACAGGGAAGACGGCTGTCTGCAAGCCAAGGAGAGAGGCCTCTGGAGAAACCGGACCTGCCGACACCCTGATCTTAGATTTCCAGCCTCAGGTACTGTGAGACAATAAATGTCTGTTGTTTTAGTTGTGGTATTTTGTTATGGCAGCTCTGGAAAACTAATACAAAGTCCTAACCCCTAGCGCCTCAGAGTGTGACCTTATTTGGAGACAGGGTCATTACAGTTGTAATTAGTTAAGATGAGGTCAGTAGGATGGGCCCTATTCCAATATGACTGGTGTCCTTATGAGAAGGGGAAATGAGACAATAAATTTCTGTTGTTTTAAGCCATCCAGTCTGTGGTACTTTGTTACGGCAGTTAGAAAACTAATACAGGATGGGAGACAAAAAAAAATATTACTTTATGACAAGTTCATCAAAGCGAGAGGTTTTCTGCCCATGGCAGCACAAGGCTATGGTGTCGACGCCAGATGACTGGAGATGAGCTTCCAGGGCTCTCTTCTCTTCCATTCCTGGTTCTTGTCCGCTACCGCCCCTCAAGCACAGACAGCTGAGTTACATTTCTCAGGGCTGGCCCGAGCCCCATCCACCCCCAGAACTGCCCGCCACGTTATCAGTCCAGGATCACACCTGCTCCCAGAAGTTCCATCTTCAGGAAATCTGGACCCAGGCCGCGCCCAGCCCTCAGCAGGTCCCCATGCAGACCCCAGACACCACGTTTTCTAACCTTCCTCGTTTTTCCCAACTTGCCCACACACAACTGGCTTTTATTTTTTACCTTTGCTGTTACCTGTGCCACTACACACCTGTCCACACCCCAGCTCCCAACAAGGAGTGAGGGAAGGAAGGCAGAGGCGGGGAACTGGACCCCACGCAGGCGCTCAGACCCCTCTGAACCCAGCCTGCCTGGCCCTGAATGCTCCGAGGAACCCGCCCTTGTTTAGGGTGAGTCTGGGCACAGAGCCCTCCCCACAGACAGTGGCAGCGCTGAAGGGCAGGTGGAGGCCAGGGCAACCCTCCTGTGGAAATTCGGGAGCTGCCACCGTTCACAGACACAAGAGATCTCAGGCAGCAGTGGGAGCGAAGCCCAGATGCGGAACCGACAGCGGATCTGCTGTGTCTGCATCGCTCAAGCCTTTCCCACTCTGGCCCACCGCTTCCCTGCTCAGTTCCCCTGTGACTCCCGTTATTGGGCTTATTCACTGCCCCACACAGGCCTTTCTCAGGCCTTTCTCATGCACTTGTCTGCTTCTCCCTGTACCTCATTTATCCCTGACCACTGAAATGCTACACAGCCTTCAAGGCCTGTCCCACATGCCTCTTCCTCTAGCAAGCTTTCCCTGATAACCTCAACCAGAAGAGGTTTCCACTCCTGTCTTTGCCACGTGCGGCATCGGGCATGGGGAGTCAGGAGGTGTGTTTTCCCCAGGCTCTGGGGGCAGTGCTGTGCTAAGGGTGTAAGTGGGCAAATCCCAGCTCTGCTCCTTACTGGGCAGGTGGCCTTGAGCAGGTTCCTCTTCTGTCTGGGCTCTAGTCCCCCACCACAGTCCCCTGTGAAATGGAGATTGTATTTTTTATTTTATTGATTTCACTTTTTAAAATTAATTTTTTTGGAGTGTAGTCGATTTACAATGTTGTATTCATTTCTGCTGCACAGCAAAGTGCTTCAGTTATACGTACACAGATATCCACTCTTTTTTAGATTCTTTTCCCACATAGGTCATTACAGAGTCCCCTGTGCTACACAGTAGGTCCTTATTAGTTATCTCTTTTCTAAAGAGTAGTGTGTATTTGTCAGTCCCAATCTCCCAATTTATCCCTTCCCCCTCTTCCCCCTTGGTATGGAGGTTTCAACAGGGTCTCAGGTTTAATGAGATAATACATGTTAAGTCCTCAGCAGTCAGGGAGGAAGGGGCAGCCCTTCCACGAGGCCATTCCCAGGGACTTGGCCTCATCAAAGACAGTCGTTCCTGTCTCTGTCCCCACTCCCTCGGGCCTTCACTCAGCTGTCGCTTCCTAACTCAGCCTTCCCTCACAGCTCTACTGAAGATTTCACCCCCGCCCATGTTCCCTGGCCAGCCCGCCCTATTTATTTTCTTGGTACAATAGCGTTAAGTCAGTATCTGGTCCTGAATGAACGCGTGAAAAGGGAGGCCTGGGGAGGAGTGTTCAGGAAGTGGGTCCACACCGGGCCGGCTGGAGGGACTGCATCAGCGTCCCCGGGTTTGGCAGTGGGTTCGATAGCTCTTCCAGCCGTCCCCCCGAAGACACGAGGCTGCCTCTGAGGTCGGCCAGCTCCTCCGTGCTTCAAGCACTGGCTCCTCTTCCTACTTTTTCTCTCCCTGGGACATAATTGAAAACTCTTCCTAAGCCGGGTTAATTTGTTCTCTGTCAAGAGAAAATAAAGAAACCATAGCGACCGATTAGCAGCATCTCCTAAATCAGTCCCATGAGAAATAGGTTTGGCGCATCCATCTGGGAGGGCAGCTGAAATCTCCAAGGCCATGAGCACAGATTCTGTTTCAACGGGCTGTGAGAAGCAGAGCTGTGATTAAAGTGCCCGCCTCAGCCGTGGCTGCCCTTCCAGTGCCCTCCCCGGCCCTCATCTCTTAGGGACCAGACAGAAAGACTGGACCTTTGACATGGTCCCGCAGAGAGGCCGGCCTCCACGCCATTCTCTTGTTTCCTGTCGAGGTAGCCCCAGGAAGTAGGCGGTATTCGTCTCTCCTATCACAGGTGAGGAAAGGGCGGCCCAGTCCCAACGGCTTGCTCATGGCCACGGAGCTGGTCCGTGACAGAGGGATGGAGCTGGGGCTCACGCTCAGGTTGGCCTCGTCCACACAACTGTGCCTTGTCCATCGTGACCACATTTGAGGTTCTCCAACCAGACACAGACAGAGACCTGAAGCACTTCCCTCGGTGGCCCGCCTTTGACGTCCTGTGTCCCTTCAGCAGCCTCTGTGACACCAGCTGGGCCACTGGGCTCCTATCCCTCTTGACCTCTAGATACTAGTTTGGTTAAATAATCCTCGATTTACCTCTCACGGACATTGTGTCACTGCGACCTGATCAGAATTCTTTGAGGTCAGGCCCACCGGCTGCAGAGGTGGGGTGTAGCTGCAAGCGGCGGAACCTGGGGTTGGGTGACTTAGCCAGCAGGTCAGGGCAACGGTGTTCCTGGCTGTGAGCAGCTCCTAAGGTTAAACATGGGTAAGTACGCAAAAGAGGTGTGCTTACTTATTTGCTTTAGGATTGCATTTCACGAATGACATTTGTTTAGTGCCCATGGTTTACAAACTGCTCCCACATACGTGGTAACCTCGTGTCACGGACTGTGAGTATAAAGGGACTGTCTGGCTCCTATTCTAGGGGGTTCTTTACATCAACAGGGCTTTGAAACCAGGGAGCAAGGCTTCTGAAATATTTACGTTGGATTTGATTTTTAATAACTCTATTTACTTATCATAAATATGACTTGTAGTAATATGAGATCCAAGACACAAATATTACTAGAGTATTATTGGGTTGGCCAAAAAGTTCATTCGGGTTTTTCCAGCCCAATACTTCTACTCCCTTCTGTTATGTTAAGTTCACATCTTGGTTAAGAGCTTGTCAGGGTTCAACTATAGCACTCCTGTTAGAGGCAGAGGGAGCCAGGAGACTCCCAATCTCCAGAACTTCAGTAAAGTCTCAAAGATAGATAGATAAATACATAAATAAATAAACAAAATTTCCCCCTTTCCTTAGAATTTTCTCAGTGTTCCCGCTAATCAGATACTGTTAGCTTTATTCTGCATTCATTAATTCACTGAATGTATTTCAGGCCCTGTGCTAGGAGCACGGTTAAAAGATTGTCCTGTTCTGGGGCACTCCCAGTCCAATGGTGGTTCAGGGGCCCTGCCAGATACATAACAGACCTCTACAATGTGATAGGGAAAGTGAAGGCAGAAGCAGGTCTGGAAGCACAGAGTAAGGACAACTAATCCATGCTGGGCATATCAGGGAAGTCTTCCTGGAGGAGGTGACATCTGAGTTGGACGAGAGAAGTGGAGGAAAGAAATCCAGGCAGCAGAGAGAGGCTCAGGCACGAGAGCATTGTGTACTCAGAGGAGGGGCTGTTTGGTGAGAGGGCCCTTAAGTAGCACAGTAAGAATGGGAACAGCTGAGCTTTAACCCTCAGCCGGGAGTCTTGTATGTGAGCTGCTGGGAGATTTTAAGCAGGGAAAACATTCTCATATTACCCCTTACTTCTTCCAGGTATGAACCACAGTTTATTTTTTTTTGACATCTTTATTGGAGTATAATTGCTTTACAATGGTGTGTTAGTTTCTGCTTTATAACAACACAGTTGTTATTAAACAACTACTGGGAATTCCCTGGCCGTCCAGTGGTTAGGACATGGTGCTTTCACTGCCGTGGCCCAGGTTTGATCCCTGGTCCAGGAACTAAGATCCTGCAAGCTGTGCAGCGCAGCAAAAATAAACAAAAACAAAAAACCTACTGATATAGTTTGATGTTTAGCATTTCCTCCGAGCCAATATTAATATAATCTCTAAGAAAGCAGAGACTAAGATGTCTTTTTGTTCCACCCTATAATTCTCTAGACCTAGAAGAAGTCCTGGTTATAGTGGATGGTTAGAAAATGGGGGGAAGGGAGGGAGGGAGAGAAAGGCAGTGACAAGATCTGTTGTGCACTGGAGAAAAATCATTCTGGCAGCAAATAGAGAAGAGATGGCAGAGAGGTGTGACTTGGGGTTGGGAGGGACTGATTAGAATGCTATTGTCATAATTCAGGTGAAAAGTGCAAACTGTCTACAGGAACGGCAGAGGCAGAGGCGGGAGAGAGGGGACGTAGAGAGGAGAAAAGCCCAGGAGGTAAGGTCTATGTGACCTGGTGCCTGGGTGGGCAAGTAAAGAGAAGTAGAGAGTCACCTGGAGGGGTTTTGACGCCTGGGCCCGGCAATTAGCCTCAGTGAATTGGCCTGGGTGGTGTAGGAGACACGGGTAATTCCTAAAAGGACCCAGGTGACCCTCCCGTGCAGGCAGGATGGATAAGCACTGACCGAGTGAGGGGTTTATGAGGGCTCCGAGGGTTCCGGCTTTGGAAGAGAGAACACAGGAGGGAGAGCGAGTTTGGGAGAGTCGGGAGAGAGAAGCAGTTCAGAAGGTACTGAGTTGACTGAGTTCGAGGCATATGAATTAAGAAAGAAAGATGTCAGATGGTTCTTGTTTGTTGCTTAAAGAGTGAAGGTGAGGATACACAATTGGACATTTTGGTTGGGAGTTGCTTTGTAATTAGGATGGTTTTGTGCAATGGGGTTCAGAGAGGGCTCTTTGGAAACTGTCTGAGGAAGTCTGTGTTCTGGCTGAGCACCAGGTGGTGAGAGACGTGAACGTGAGCTTGCAGAAAATCACAGAGCGAGCCGTGTAACCGGGTTTCCACCCTTGTTTTTACCTTCTCTGCTTCCAAGTTTCTTCTCTGCACAGCTGAACAATGCACCAACTTTGTTTCATAGCAAATTTCTTATGGTCTCTGGCAGCGCCGATGCAGCCTTCATATTCCATTTGTTCCTTGGATAATGAGCTTAGCCTCAGAGCCAAAGGAAAAAGCCCCAGTGCTTGTTAAATCTACTGGCACGGGCTGTCGGCTCCCCACAACCTCCATCAGACGTTGCGCTAAAATCGTCCAGCTCGGTCAGGCCGTTTGCATCTAGGCAAATGGCCCTTGGTGACTAATAGAAATCCAACTTTATATTGATGAGGAAGGGCTTTGATAAGCAGCGTTAATTTTGTCTGCACAGTGGAATGGAGCTCATCTCTACTTCCTTTTGGGGAGCCTGGTTTATGCTTCCCCCAGATAGCACTTCCCCGGGGCTCCCAGACATTGCATTCACCAGGTGTAATTAATCTCAGAGGCTCCCTGGTCCGGCTTTTGCACACAGCACACAATCTGCCTTATTTTTTTCCCAGCCTCCCAGCTCAGAGAGAATCGTGATGACGGGGCAACCTGAATTCTAATAACGCTTCAAGTAGTCATTTGGGCTCGATGCATGTGGCCTGGTGCAGACAGAACCGTAACAGCTGGGAGGACTCTGTCTGGCGTTTCCTCCCCCCAGGGGTCTGGGAATTAAGGCTGTTATCTTCCAGCTGGAGTCCTGGGAATTGGGTTGTTGTTGCCAAAGACAAAGGAATGGGTTTCTAGAATTATCACTTAGAAGAACAGTGCACCGAGAGAAACTCTAGATGCTTCCAGAAAGGTGGGCAGTGGGTATCTCGGCAGGGTGATCGAAATGTGAAACGTCTCTGCCAGCTACTGGGGAGCACCTTGCAGTGGGTGGAAGACTCCTGGACACATCTCTACCTCGCATTCAGTCCATCTGGAAAGGCAGAAGGACCCCTTCGCCTTCAGGAGTTTACTGCACCCTTTGGGAAAAAAATCCCATAACCTTCCGGGGCTTCCATTCAGTGAGGATGTGTGGTCTCAAGCTTCCAGAATATATTCAGTTCGATTCAAACAAAATTGTTGAGGACCTACTGGTGCCAGGAGGGAAGTGGGGGGTGAAGACGAGAAAGGATGCCCTTGGTCATGCAGCCACCGACTCGCCGACAGTCCTTGATCAAGCATTGGCTTCGTACCAGGCTTTTTGTTGCCATGAAGGATGCAAAGATGAAGGAGGGGGTCCCTGCCTGCCAGGAGCGCTTCTATTTGAGCAGATTGGCATGGGCTGCCATTAGAGCCACAGAGTGACGGACACTGTCCTGGGAGCTTTGATAGAGACACTAGAAAAAATGTAAAACAAACCCAGAAGACACTGGAATTGATTCTGAGTGTGGAAACCAGAGAAGGCTGGAGAGAGGCGGAATCAGGATTTCAACAAGGCATTTGACCAATTTCTCCTCTTGGTCTGGTCACCAGAGCAAGAGCTAACACGCCCACAGCATTGACCCTGTTCCTGGAGTGGTTTCAAGAGCTTTACGTATATTCACTTTGTTCCCACAACAAGCCTTTGAAGTAGGTACTATTATTATCCCCATTTTATGGATGAGGAAACGGAGGCACCGAGAGGTTAAATGACTTCTCCAAGATGACCGCTAATAAGTGGCAGAGTAGGATTTGGTCCCAGGCAGTCTGGCTCTAGACAACTCTGGTGCAGTTAGGTAGATCTCTTCTGGTTAAACAACCCTACCCCAAAAGGGTATTTCTTTATGTTTTGTTTGGTTTAGTCAAAATAATTCATGTTGGAAAAGCTATATGGCATTATAGAAAGTTTGGAGAAAAGAATAAAGGTTTCCCTTTGTGGCTGGCATGGTGTTGGCATGAGGTGCAGAGTAACCCTTCTGAATGGTGGTGATGTTGACTGGTGTTACAATAGGCAGTCACAGCCTTGCACAACAGAATAATGCCATTTCGGTGTAGACCCCCTATTAGAATCATTGGTCCAGCCCGAAGCAATTTTAAACACCCGTCTTGGGGAGATAATACCATCAACAAAGAAAATGAGGACTCGGGGCCCTCACCCCAAAGAGCAGCCCAGGAAGCTGCAGCAATAGGTAGCCTTTCCCTGAGTTAAAGCCTAAAGCCAGCAGATGCAGGGTGCAGAGAATAACAAGGGGAGACCTAGGCCCAGAAGAAATCACCCAAAGAAAGAACCTGGGATAAAGGGCTGAGCTTGATGCCCAGATAAAGCATTTTCGACAGTTAAAGAATTTTCTACAGCGTCCGTTTCCTGAACAGCTTGTGTGGTCCGTGTGCAGAGACGGCACATACAGCTGTGCAGGTTGTCCACTGCACAAGGGCGCCCACCTGAGGGACAAGTGGGGACTAGAATCCAGTCTGCCTTCCACTCACTACACTATGTGCCCGTGAGGCTGTATCTGTCCAGAGGGGACACCCTTCCCTAATTCATGCAAAAGGCCCCTGTGGGCTAGCTGGGGCCCAAGACTTACAGAGAATAAAACACCCCCAGGACAGGACCAACAAAATGTGGGACATCAGAACAGGGCTGCATGTAGAAGAGAAAACACCTGTTTCACCACACTGGTTACAGTTGCCTTCAATTCTTTTGAAGGGAAAAATCAGGAATTGCTAACAAAATTCACTCTGTTGTACTCTTTTTTTAAATAATTAATTAATTAATTTAGGCTGTGTTGGGTCTTCGTTGCTGCGCGCAGGCTTTCTCTAGTTGCAGCGAGCGGGGGCTACACTTGCTTGCGGTGCTTGGGCTTCTTACTGCGGTGGCTCCTCTTGTTGTGGAGCACGGGCTCTAGGTGCACAGGCTTCAGTAGTTATGGCACGCGAGCTCAGTAATTGTGGCTCACGGGCTCTAGAGCGCAGGCTCAGTAGTTGTGGCGCACGGGCTCAGTTGCTCCATGGCATGTGGGATCTTCCCGGACCAGGGCTCGAACCCATGTCCCCTGCATTGGCAGGTGGATTCTCAACCACTGAGCCACCAGGGAAGGCCCACTCTGTTATACTCTTTTTTTTTTTTTTTTTTTTTTTGCGGTATGCGGTCCTCTCAGTGTTGTGGCCTCTCCCGCTGCGGAGCACAGGCTCCAGACGCGCAGGCTCAGTGGCCACGGCTCACGGGCCCAGCCGCTCCGCGGCATGCGGGATCCTCCCGGATCGGGGCACGAACCCATGTGCCCTGCATCGGCAGGCGGACTCTCAACCACTGCGCCACCAGGGAAGCCCTGTTATACTCTTGATGTGTGTACATATTCATACCCACACGCACAAACTCTTATGTTTCCTTCTGGAGTTTGGTTCAGTCATTCCCTGCGAATCCCCCGAATGTGTTGTTACAGACAGCTCTCTGCACAGGGGGCTTCTTCTCGATAGCTGGAGTCAAGGTTACAGTGTCCAGACTGGCTGAAACCACCAGGCAGGTCTCTCTCAGAATTCTGCCTGCTGTGCTCCCAAATAATATAGTCAAATACAATCAGCTGGGCCGGGCTGAGGAGTGGAAGCGGTGAGCGGACACAGCAGAACCCAAGGACCGCAATGCCAACTACCAGGCCCTCCCAGGCCACCTCCGGTTAGATCTGCCTCAGAAATGTCCATCCTTCCTGCCCCTTCTCTCCTTCCGTCCCTCCCATCCACCACTTCCAGACTCCATTTCCTCTCTCACCCACACCCCTCCTGAGACAGCCCCACGCGGCTCCCCCAGGCCCGGCCGCCACCTCCAGCTCAACTCCCAGCAGCTCCCAGAGGAAGTCTTTCCAGTGAGACTTCGGTCACGTCACTCCCCACTTAACACTTAACAGCGACCCACTCTCCACAGCAGAAAAGCACATATTCTCCAGCCCGGCACTGTAGAATAATAACACACTCACCAAGCACCATCTATGGGCTTTGACACAGATTAACACAGATTAACTTCTGAACCCTCACCACTGCTTCCCTGAAGCAGATACTATTATGATCCCCACTTTATAGGTGAGGAAACGGAGGCCTGCTGAGTTGGGAACTCACATGCCCACTCATACAACGAATTAGGGCCAGATCCAAGTTCAAACCCGGCTCGTGTGACCTCTCAGCCCACACTCAGGCGCTCAAAAGGCGGTCCCAGACCATGGGTAGCAGCAGCAGCGCTACCTGGGACCTCGTGAGAAATGCAGAAACTCAGACCCCACCCCAGACGGGCTGGACCAGGACGCGCATCTAAACAAGGGTCCGGTGACCGCTTTGCCCTACTGCCCTGCACGGAGCCCGGGGCCGCCTTCCACCACCTGACCCAGCGCCCGCCAGCCCTTCCCGCCTGCCGGCTCCAGCTCTGAGGCTCATCCCCACACGGCCCTGGAGCCGAGCCCCGCCTGTTGATCTCGGAACTCCATGCGTCATTACTCACCAGCGCCGGGCAGCCTGACGGCTTTGTCTTTTTCCTTTGCCTTCCCACACTCCCCCCTTTGATATCTGGCCCTGTCCACGGTGAGGGTGAGGAGGGGTCTCCCAGCAGGGCTGGTGGGTGCCCTTTGTCAGTGGCAGCCCCCTGCCCGTGAGGGGCTGGCTGTGCTGTGGCAGGTGGCACAGAGGGCCCATCCTGGCCCTGGAACCTGCGGGCAGAGCACGGGGGGCAGTGGGTGAGAGAAAGAGCAAAGGCTCTGGTCAGGGTGATGCGGCTGGGCTCCCATCCCACCAGCATCCTCTGCACTTAGTTTCCTCCTTATCGTCCAGGGATAATAACAGGCGACCCACAGGGCTGTCGTGAAGATGAGAGGAAGATGTATTGGGACAGTTGCCATTTGATGGAATTCTGGATGGTACGGATAGAAAGTCCACAAGAAATCATTAACAGGCAGGGAAACGGAGGCCCAGAGGCACGGTGTCCTGCGCAAGGTCACAGGGCCAGCTGTCAACAGAACCAAGACTACATTTCCCTTCTCCCAATGTCCTGCCCGGGCCCCTCTCCACAGCTTCTGTGTTTTGTACAGGAAAATGGAATCAGGTGGTGCCCCAAGAGAAGATTATGTGGATTCCAAGGGCCAAAGTCCAGTGTAACTGTTGGCCCCAGGGGAGAGCCCAGCAAAGATGGTAAGTGGGTCGCCCCCATCAGCCACTGCTGGGTCCTGAACGTTCTAGGAGAACGGGCCAGAGGAGAGGGTGTCCTTCTCCAGCGGTTGGAGAAATGTAGTGAAAGGAGTTGTTGTCCAGAATCTCTGACACATTCCCTTCCCCTCCCTGGTCTCTGCCGAGACACAAACAGACAGACAGACAGACACGCAAAGCTGATGAGGTGCAGGCACACAGACAGAGACTACCCCCCCAGAGGACCCACGACACACAATTAGGCGTTGCTGGCAGCCCCTGAGTCCCACAGACCAGAGTCGGATGAGCTGTCAGTGTTTTCCACACCTGCGCCTATACGTGTGCACACGTATGCCTGTGCACACCCATGCACACCGTCACTCTGGCCTGTGGGGGGAGGCAGGAACACGAGTGAGCTCCGAGTCTTGGCCTGAGTGGGTGTGTGGGTGTCTCCTGACCCAAATGGGTGGCCAGTGGCAGGAGACAGGCCACGGGTTAGCTGAGCACAGTGGTCCCGCACGGGGGTGGTGAGTGTTGCCATGGTGATGAGAGCTGGACATGTCAGGCTGGGAGGCCAGGTCCGTGTGGGTGGTGGAACACCATAGGCCCAAGCACAGAGCCATCGACTACAGGAGGGAGGGAGGGCGGGCGTCTGAGGGTCTGGGCTGGGAGGCAGACTCCTGGGGTCCAGTGGGAGTCTGAGGTGATCCGGGATGGCAGGACCAGCTGCCCGCGTGGCAGGCCTGGGCACGAAACGATGAGCTTGTTAGCTGGTCTCCGGCTGGCTGCACAAAGCCAGACCATGGGGCCTCTGTCCCTGCCTCAGGGCCATGCACCCCTGGCCCTCTTCCCTCACCGGCAGTTGTGCCGAGTCCACAGATGAGGCAAAGCCCACAGGGAGAGCAGAGCAGGGACCTGGCAGTGAGAGGTAATAACTGGCTTTGGGAAAACAGCCGTGCAGGGGGGGACATGGACAGACGGAAGTGGTCAGAGTCTGACAGGTCCCATATCCGTCCCCTGGGCCACCACTTGTGAGCTTGGGCGAAGTCACTTCACCGCTCTGATGGTCTGATGGTCTCAAGGGCCAAGCGAGCTCTCAGTCCTCGGGCTGGACCCTCCGCTGACCAGCCGGTGCCCCACATGCACACCAGGCGCTCTGCCCGTGCTTCCAGAAGGGGCCATCCACCCCATATCTAGGTGGGGAAAGTGGGCTCCCGCCTGGCCGGAGAGTGGGTAGAGGCTGGCCTTGTCACCGGAGGGACCAGAGCTCGGATCCTGCCTCTGCCACTCTGCCACGTGTCTTCAGGAAAGCCACGGACCTCTCTGAGCTTCTACCACCAAGTGCCTTTCCGTCCTTCCTCCCCACCCCCAGAGGCTCAACCGGGATCGCAGGGCAGTGGGTCCGGTGCTCGGCAGGGTCTGAGGCTGGACACCTTGTAATTCTCGGGCCTCTCAGCTTCTGCCAGGTGAGCCCTGTGAGGCCCCCTGACCCCAGGGCCCTGGGGGAGGGGGAGGTGCAGGCGCCCATGTCTGAGGGGAGGAGGGGCTTGCAGACGGCAGCGCAAAGCCAGGGCAGGGGGTGGGAGCCCTCTGCTTCCCCAACCTGGGCCGAGGTTTCCCGTCTGAGGATGGTGGGGCTGGACTCCCTAATGCCGACAGCCTGGGGCCAGGGCGCCCCTTCATCACCCAGAGAGGGTGTGGGGCGAAGATGGCACGGCGGCAAGCAGCTTCAGATAGGGCAGTTGTGAGAAACCCAGTGGAAACCCACAGAAGAAGGGCTGGCTCTGGGCTCAGAGCCCTGCGGAGGCGGGAGGGGTGCAGGTTGTGGGAGGAGGGGCAGTGCCCACTGCACCCACTGGCATCTATTGGGATTTCTGTGGAAATGTTTGCTCGGGCAGACATGGAAACTCAATGTCTTCTCCGCCAAGCTGAGTCTCTTGGTGGGAGAACAATCTCAGGGATGCCAGGGATGGCAAACTTAGGGGTCTTCCCAGGGCCAGGCCATAAGGCAACCCGCAACCCTCCCCCACGGGCAAGGGAGTCACATCCCTTCAAACACTCACTCGCTCATTCATTCAACAAACACCAGCCGGTCTACATCAGGCACCGTGCTGGGGTTGTGGAAATTCATCCAACACGGTACCTGAACTCAAGAAGGCCACAGTCTGGTGGGGAGACAGGTGTGTAAATGAGGACGATTCGGCGGGTAAGGGCTTTCACAGGGAAGTGGGAGAATGCTGTGGAAGCGCTGAGGGAGGATGGGAGGGCTTCCTGGAGGAGGTGACATTTTTGCTGTCCTGGGGCAGGGAGGGCACCCCAGGCAGAGGGAACAGCAAGTGCAAAGGCAGAGAGAACAGGCACGGCACCTGCAAGAAGAGTCATCTCGGGAGGTTCCTGAGGGCCTCACTCACACCCAAGGCGAGGCCGTGTGCTGCAGTAGTCAGTGCGGGAACCAGGCTGCCTGCCCTTGAACTCCAGCTGCGCCACTTCCAAGCTGGGTAATATCCGGCAAGGCACTTCACTACTCGGTGCCCAATTTCCTCATCTGTAACCTGGAGATGGTAACATTATCCACCTTAGAGGGTTGTTGTAGGATAAATAAGTTGGATGTATAAACCACTGTGCAGGGCTGGCCCGTACTATTATTATTAATAGTAGCTCTTCCCCTTCCCACCCACCTGAGCTGCTCAGGGAAGGTCTGATCGTGAAGGCCAAGGATACAGGACGAAGAGAGATGAAGGGAACAGACAGGCCTGCTCTGGCCGGTCTTGGGCTCCCCCCGGCAGGCTCCTCCAGCACCTGGGAAACCCAGCCCCCTGCCGGCCCCTGACCCATCCTACAGAAGAGAACACCGAGGTCCTTGGAGGGTAAATGACTTGCCAGGACACTCAGCAAATTCGTGACAGTGTGCTGGTGGGGTTAATGTGCGTGAAATGAAAGGCTGACCTGAATAAATAATTTATTTCTGGATTTTAATAATTTAAAAGCCTTCATTTCGTTGGTGTCTCATCAAAAATAGAAACTTTCTTCTTTTTCATTCTAGATTTTTTTTTTAAAGTAGCACACGTAGCAGGAGCCAGAGCAAGGGCCTTTGAAGGGTTCTGTGGGAGCCGCCCCCCGGACAGGCCAGAAACCCCGAGCACCCCCACCTGTCCTCGGATCTGCTGCATGAGGGGACAGGACCTGCTGGGAGAGCTGGGCCAGAGCCCCGGGGCCCTGGGCGACGGCCAGAGCCCCATCCCCCAAGTCCTCTCCTTCCTCGTGGGCACACGGGGGTCATGACACCTCCTCTCGGAGCTGTTGAGAGAATTCAGCGAGTCTGCGTCCTCGGTGGTCCCGTGTCCGTGTCCAGACCTGACACACAGTGGGCCCACAACCTACAGAAATGTTTGTCCCTCTGGGACAGGCCTTAGAGAAAAGGCAGGAACCAGGTGGCTGAGAGGCACAGAGGGAGGGAGCACAGGGTGAGGGGAGGCCTACTCTCCTCTTGGGGGATCTCGGGGCTTCTCGAGTCTCCACCTGTGCCCTAAAACTCGAGCATTCGGGGGCTCTCCCCGCCCCACGACAGCCCCCACCTTGTTCCTCTGTTACCTCACAAAGCACAGCTCCCCCAGGACCAGCGTCTTGCAGGGAAGCCAGCCAAGGTGATGTCTCAGAATACGGCCCTCCGCACAGGCCCAGGCAGCCCTGCAGAGGCTCTCAGCTACCGGCATTGTGCATTTTCCCTACTCATCCAACGACCGTTCACGTCTGGTCCCCTCCCTGAAGCTCACCCAAAAGCGTACCCACAGCTCAAGGTCTCCTCCCAAACCAGAACCCACCCGCATCTGGTCCTGGCTCCTTCTGCCACCCTACAACCCAGAGCCCGTCCTTAGCATCTGCATCTCCGAAGGGCTTCATGCCCTGAGCCTTTGTCCGGCCCTGAACCATCACGCTGTTCAGAGCCTTAATCCCTCTGCTTGTTCCCCTGCTGGGACCTTGTCACAATAACCCCTAACACAGCAGCCCCCTGGGGAGCTCAGCAGTCTTCAAAGTGCTTTCTATCAAATTAACCCCCCTGACCCCAAACAATCCTAGCAGGTGAATGGTATTTATTATTAAGTAACCTGCACGAGGCCACTAGGCTAGTAAGTGGCAAAACCAGGGTGGAAATCTAGGTCTGCGTCGCCACCTGGAACCCCGCACCCTTCCCCCCCTCCCTGCCTCGTCTGTCCTGTTGGATCTGGACAGCCTGGGGAAGGGGGATTACCGCGCTTTGTAGGCAGGGAGGCCTAGCAAAGGGAAGTAATGAGCCCAGAGTTCTAGAACAAAGGCTGTGGCCTCCACGAGGGCTTGCTGTTTGTCCACCAGGGGCCAGAGTTGTGGTCCCCCTGCATCTACCCTGAGAATCCGCTGCTGGTGCAGTCAGCCTGGCCCCAAGAAGCTGCTGTCCCTACCTGAGAATGCCCCCATGCCCAGCGCCAGCTAGGCTAGCTTCTCTGGGTTAAAGAAATCTCTCCCGGAAATGAGGTCAGGTTGTAAGTTCACCAGAGCTTTCCTCCCTGGGATGGGCAGTGTGGGAACCGCAGGACGGCCCCAATGACGGGGCAGTTTAGAAGGCTCCAGTGTGGTGGCCCAAACGCGGATGGGGGTTTAGATCAGAGGAGGGGAGTCATTTCTGGTGTATTTAGGGGGGCCCTTTGCCTCTTCCCTGGGGGTGGGCAGAGGGTGGCATGACAGGAGAACTCAAAAAGGGACACCCTGGCCAGGGACCCCAGCGGAATCAGAACATGACACCATTCTGACTGCAGTCTCCGGCCTCGTGGCCGCAGAGGGATGAGCTGGGATTCCAGACCAGGACACGCCACTCACTGACTCAGCGACTTTGGACCGATGACTTTCTCTCTCTCAAACCTCAGTTCCTTCATCTGAGAAAATGGAGATATTGATCCCGCCCTGCCTCTTTCACGGGGTTATTGATGATCAAAGGAGGGGTCCAATGTGAAAAGATACCTCACCTGCAGCGAGATGCACAGGAGAGTCAGCTTTGGGTGAGGTCACCAGCATCACAGGTGACAAAGGGCTGCAGTAACCATTTCGATTATAGATGGGGATGCTGAGGTCCAGGGCGGGGAAGAGGTTGTCCAGCAGGTAGGGAGAGTGTAACCAGGGCTCCCAGGCCGGCCGGCTGTCTGCCCAGGCTTGGCTAAGCTGACCCTTTTCCTGGGCCCAGGGGGAGCCCACTTCGCACGGCAGAGGTGGCCCTGAGCCCACAACCTGGGAGAAAGGCCCTTTCAGCGAGGTGTTTGGGGACATGTCTTGCTGTCAGTTGATTGACAAGGACAGGCCAGACTCAGCACCAATGTCCTAATGACAGTGCCACCAGCAGGGGTGGAGGATTGCTTCTAGCTCCCGAGAAGTCTGGCAGGCTTTTGGCTGGATCTTGTAAGGCCTCCCTCCTCACCCCAGAGGCCAGTTCCACACTCCTATCCCCCAGGCCTTGGCCAAAGAAGTCTCCTCAGCTGGCTGTCCTCACCTACTCCCCTGCCTGGGGACGTCCCACCCACCCTCCATTGCCCATGGCCCCCTGCTCCAGGAAGCCTCCCTCGATTGCCCAGTGAGAACTAATTGTGCCCTTCTCTCCCTCCTCACGAAGCATGGAGCAGTATGAAGGGTTAGACCCAGCTCTGGAAACCTGGCTTCATCTCCCAGGTCACGACTTACTAATAATGAAACCGTGGGCAAGTCACTTGGCCTCTCTGGGCCTGCTTCCTTATCTATAAATGAAGGATAATAACACCTATTCCCAGGGTTGCTGCAGGAGGGGGGTTAAATTCATACATTGAAGAAATGCTTTCAAGCACCTATTAAGTGCCAGGCTTGATTTTAGATGTGTGGATGCAGTGGCGAATAAGACAAAGTCTTCATGGAATTAAAATTCTAGTGGGGGAGAAAGAGAGTGAACAGATGAACAAAGGCATAAATAATAACAGAGCAGGATAGGGGCATAGAAAGTCATCCAAGGGGGTGGGGTGCACTCTTTCAGACACGGTAGGCACTTAATAAATTGTGGATGGATGGATGGATGGAACAATGGATCAATGAATGGATAGATGGACGGATGGATGCATGGAAGGATAGATGGATGAATGGACAGTTGAATGGAAGGATGGATGAATGGATGGATAGATGAATGGATGAATGGATGGATAGATGGACGGATGGATGCATGTGTACACGCATGCTGGATCATGTCTCCCCCACTTTTCATAACCAACAGTGACCATGGTTGTGGCCCATTTCATCTCCAACTCAGAGCAGCTCCCCAAACCCCAAGGCTGACCAAGGAGGGACCAGGAGGGCCATGTGGATTAGAGGTAGGCCTGGCTTCCCTCCCACACCGCCTCCTTCTCTTGATACCATCTCAGAGCAGCCTCCACTTGCAGAGAGACTCGTGCACACGAGGGCCAGGGAGGCCTGGCCGGCAGAGACGGCCACGCACGGCCCTGAAAAGAGCCACTAGAAACTGATAGCAAGAGTCCCAGACGCGGTGCCAACAGCTTTCCCTGTTTCCCTGACTGGGCCTCACAGCAACCTGGCACGGGGGCCTCATCTACTGGATTTGATGCCGAGAGGCTGGCTGAGGGGGAGAAGAATAAAGACCAGCTCATGGCACTGTGGGCCCTGGGCCAGCAGGTCTATCCAAGTCCCCGATCCAGGCTTCTCGTTTCTGCGGCCCTGCCACTAGCACCCCTCACCTGTCCCCCATAATCCCTGTCACCCAAATCCACAGGCCACTCTGCTTGTCTCCCGTGTCCTCAGGCCTCCCGTCAACTCCAGTGGTTATGGATGCCACTGGGTGACTCCAGCTCGTGGCTTAAGACAAGGTGCGACCCCACCCCAGAAGCTTGTCTCTGGAGGGCTCTTCAGGGAGACCACAGCCCTGGGGGTGCTGCTCCAGCAGGTGGGCGTGAGCAGAGTGGGTGATGGGCCCTGGGTCACGAGCACCTCTCAGTTCCCCCCGAAGGTGGGGCTCTGCTCCCGCCTCAGCACTTGGGCACCCGGGGCACACGGGGGTCACACAGTCCACATTATTCCAGCTGCCTCCGGGATCTTCCCCACCTGCACAATCCCCATCTCAGCCACCTCAGAGGAAGGTAAAGGCCCCCCAGAGACAGAAACAAACAGCCTTTCCTCAATTCCCAGGAGAAGCCATGGGCCAGGGGTTGGCAGGAACTGCAAGGGCTGATTCAGGAGAGCATATGAATCAGAGAATTTTAGAGCTGCCGGGTGAGAGGTTCTGTGAATCACCAGATCACACAACTGGAGAAACACGGGCATATCACGTCGTGGGATCAAGGAATCATGAATTCTCAGAATCACTGAGTCGGGGACTTCAGGACTCACTAGGATGAAGGATTTCAGGCTAAGAGAATGGCTGAGCCCATCACAGCTCGGGGAAGGTGCCTCCTTCCCGGTCTCTTCCCCAGACGTGTCCCCAGATCTCCAGTGGCCCCACCTGGCTTCCTGGCCCTTGCTGCCCCGGCCCCGTGACCTTCCCACTTGGAGCCACGGGGATCGCTCCCAACCCGCCGCTCAGAAAGGGCTCAGGTTCATTCCTGTCAATAGGATGAGTCCCCAGGCCTGAGCCTGGCTGCCGAGGCCCTTTGCGACACCTGACACACCCCATCCTATCTCCCCCTGCTCCCCCGGAGGGGCCAACAAACACACTTAGTGTGACATAAACAAAAACAGAAGACGCAGCCCTGAGCCATATCTACTGTTTATTTTGACCACAGCCACGCGGACCCAAGACGACTGGTCTTCTCATGGGGCGGTCAGGGCTCCCGGAGAGAGGGCACCACGAGGGCCATACGGAAGCCACTGGTTTCTCCAGGCTCGGCGCAGACACCGGGCAGCCTTCCTCCTGCTGCGATCCATGGCCAAGCAGCCCCAGCACATGCCCAGATTCGAGGAAGGGGATGCAGACTTCACTCCTCGATGGAAGAAATGCCAAAGGATGCCTGGCCATTGCTTCGGCACCACAGATGCAGGCTGCCCTGGGGACAGGACCTGACCTCCTGGCCGCTGGGGACTGAGCACTCTCGCCCTGGGACTCAGACGGGGGGATCTAGGCACCCAGGCAGCGCGTCACTACACACTGTCGTGCTGGGAAATCCTCCAGTAATTCCGGTCCGTTTCCACTTGCTCCATCAGAGCCCGCGGACATCACTGTAGATCTTAGGCCCCCGAGAACTGATGCGAGAACTCTTGTCAAGGTCCCAGTTCCCAGAAGGGGCTTGAGGAATCAGCCATCATTGCTGCTGAAGCATTGCATGTACGAACCACCTCAGAGAAGCACACGGGATCCCAGAGTTCCGGGCAGGATTCTCCATCCATCAGGGCTCTTGGCTGCAAAACAGAGATCAATTCTGACCGCCTGCAGCAAACAAGGGCTTTTGTTTTGGTTTTGGTTTTGCTTTTCGTTTTGTTGCTGTTACTTTTTTAAGGACATTGCAGGCTCACAGAATAGATAGGAAGCTACAAGTCAGAGGCAGAAATCAAATGAGCCACAGTGAGATCAGCCAAAGGCAGTGGTGACCACCTAGGCAGACCCGCTGCTGTCAGACCACCTAGGCACACCTGCTGCTGTCAGACCACCTAGGCACACCCGCTGCTGTCAGACCACCTAGGCACACCCGCTGCTGTCACACCACCTAGGCATACCTGCTGCTGTCACACCACCTAGGCACACCTGCTGCTGTCACACCACCTAGGCACACCTGCTGCTGTCACACCACCTAGGCACACCTGCTGCTGTCACACCACCTAGGCACACCTGTTGCTGTCACACCACCTAGGCATACCTGCTGCTGTCACACCACCTAGGCACACCTGCTGCTGTCACACCACCTAGGCACAGCCGCTGCTGTCACACCACCTAGGCACACCTGCTGCTGTCAGACCACCTAGGCACACCTGCTATTGTCAGACCACCTAGGCAGACCCGCTGCTGTCACACCACCTAGGCAGACCTGCTGCTGTCACACCACCTAGGCACACCTGCTGCTGTCACACCACCTAGGCACACCTGCTGCTGTCACACCACCTAGGCACACCCGCTGCTGTCAGACCACCTAGGCACACCTGCTGCTGTCACACCACCTAGGCACACCCGCTGCTGTCAGACCACCTAGGCACACCCGCTGCTGTCAGACCACCTAGGCACACCCGCTGCTGTCAGACCACCTAGGCACACCCGCTGCTGTCACACCACCTAGGCACACCTGCTGCTGTCACAGCCTGCGTCTCCGGCTCTGGGCCCCAGCACGGTTACCTCCACCACTGATGACACAGTCACGGTCTGGACCACAACGCGAGCCCTGCAGTCGGGGGCAGAAGAGGGGGAACTCTGTCTCCCTGCTCCCATAGCGGGAGGCAGGCAGGAAGTGGGGACCACTCTACATGAAAGGGGGACTCTTGATGGAAAGCCCAAACAGGACCTCTGTCTAGTACTGGAACCCAACTCAACTATGGAAATGGCTCCTCAGCTACTGGTTCTGGAAGAAAGAGCAGAATTTCTCCAGGACAAGCATGGGGAAGGTGTTCTGAGCAGGACAACCCGTGGAAACTGGTGAGCGTGAGCCCCTCCAGACAGTCCAAATGGAGGGTTCGATGGGATCTGAAGTGTGGCTCTGGAGTAACCTCAGCCCGACTCTCTGCACCCATCCCTCCCCTGTAGCACATCTCCTCTTAGCTCAGAGCAAGGCTGCCTGCAGGGGGGATGCTGCCTGAGTTGCATCCTGCAAGTCATGGAAAAGACAACCACGCACATGAGATCACTCTGGTGGGGGGGCGGGGAGGCAGTACAGCGAACAGGTGAGCGTTTTAGTAAAACGAGGAACCCAGCTGGTAGCCTGGGTGACCAGGAGCAAGCGCCGTCCTTGGTCCACAGCGGGGTCCACAGCTCTCCCCAGGGGTGCAGACCATGATGGCGGTTGGAAATCTACTTTCCTGCCTATTTTAATATGTGTCCCCCATGAAGGGGTCTTTGTGGTTCATCACATGTCCCCAACCACAGAAAGCATCCCTGCTGCCGGCAGATCAAAATGGGGTCCCTGTTTCAGGAGGAAGAAACACCCATCATCAGAGACAGGGAGTCAAGCCAGGGAGGATGCCGTGCAGACGGACCTTGTTGAGCTAACTCTCCTCCTGTAGCCTCTCCAGATGTTTTCGTTCCTTTTCCACAGTTTCCTTTCTTCATCCAACCTCGTATATGAGCTTAGGTTCTGCCACGTCTCTGGGCCTTCATTTTTCCTGTAGGGCCCCCATGTACAGGTAAAACTCTGCATGCTTTTCTCCTGTTAATCTGTCTTAGGTCAGTTGAATCCTCAGCCCCAGCTGGAGACCTAAGAGGGGAGAGGTCAAGCCTTCCCCCTCCCTCCTGGGGGTGCAGCCAGATGCCAGGGGCGCATACGGAGCCTGTGGAAGTCCAGGAGGGGCCTTGGGAGCAGAATGGACCTCGGATCCTGACTGAGGGGAGACGGAACAGACACAAAGCTCCGGCCCCAGGTGTCGTGCAGGCCGAGTGGGGACAGATGACCAGTTCACCAGCCCCTCCCTGCCCACCTCACTCAGTCCGTCCCCTGCCCAAACCCTAGAGATTCCAGGTCTCCAGCCCGTGGCGGACAGTTGGGAGACAAGGGAAGGGAGAGTTGGGAGCAAGAGAATGGGGTTCCCAGAAGATGACTCAGGATCTAGCCCCCAGAATGTGCCCCATCTCTAATAAAGGCCACGAACAAGCCTGTGCCCATCCCGTGGGATGGCAGCACCTACACGGCGTTGCTGTCAGCAAGCCAGACCTGCAGTAACGCCAAACCCCTAAAAGGCAACCAGGACTCCAGCCAAGTCCAAGCCCTGCATCGCCAATAAATTACACAGACTCTGGGCAATCAGCTCTCCTGGAGAGGCTTTCCTTTTCTCCTCTGGACGGTGAGGTCCGGTGGGTTTTCCTACTGACCTGTAACATCCCATGTTTAGGATGTCAGGCTAATACTGCTGTTAAAAATAACCTCTTCAAACGGCAAGGTTCTCCCCGTTAAGTCCTTATAGAGTATAAAAAGAAAACCAGCCAAGCGAGCACGGAAATCCTGTTTTTAGGACAAATTTCCTTTGGGTTATAAGTAAGCAGATCTTAGCGGAAAGGAGCCCCGAGGCCGGGTCTACGAGGCCCAACTGCTTTGCCCCTTCACCTGGCCACACACATGTCTGGTATAAAGGATGTGACAGGCCCGGGGGGGAGGCAATATTTCTGTTGACAGCTGTTGCCAAGGTAACATCAGGCCAGGCTGCAAACAGGTAGAAAGAGCTGGCTCTTTTTGTAAAGCACCAGGAAGCTGATTAAATTTTCTTAGAATTACAGGTGGGGGCCGAGAAGCCTATTCTTCTTGAGCAACTCGCGGCTCAAAGCTGGACTGGAAACAAAGAGACATGGCGCTCGTACCTGTGCTGCCGTGAATTTCCCAGGGTTACCCAGGGAAATCGCTTCTCTGTTTCCCCACCTGAGACGTGAAGGGTTAAATCCGTGGAAAAGCTCCGGGGCTTCAGGGCGCCCCTCAGTAGACACCCTGGGCAGGAGCCCACTCTCATCGGTTTTTTCCCCAGAATATAGAAATGGATTTATTTTTCACGCGTCTCCATCTCGGCGTGTCCAAGTCAATTACAGGTTAAGTAATAGTGGACCTTGTGTTTCAATCAAAATGCAATACTTATCCCATCTAGCTCTAGAGGGTCCAATGAAGTGGAAATAATGTATTCGTAATGATTATATCAAAATCATCCATCTTTGAAGAACACTGTCTTAGGAAACACAATTTTATTAAACTTCAATAAGAGCAGGTGCGGTATCAATTAAACTAAAAACTATTGATCAAAATTGCTTTTAGGAGAGAAAACGGGTAAAGGTCTCTGGGCCCACGGGGCTGCTGCTGCGAATGTGGCATCACCCCTGCAAGTGAGCCGGGTCCCTCAGTCCTGGAGGCTCAGCGGCCTCCTGCCCCAGGGACCTGCTGACCCACGGCCCCGGGCCTCTGCTCCACGACTGGTGTCCGTGTCCGCCCCGCTTCTCACTAGCTGGGCTTCCCCTCAGTGGGAAGAGCTGGTGCCCACTTTTCTCTAGCTTCCTTCTCAGAAGAGATAAGACGTTTCTGTTGCAGGGAAGGAGGTTGTTCTCTCCTGTCCCCTCTCCCGTCTCCTCCTGCAGGAGGTCACTCCAGTGACTGTGAGGCTGATGTTTCCACGCACGTCGGGGAGCTTCTTCTCTGCCTCCGCGCAGTAAATTCCCCCCTCCGCGGCCTTTCTGCGAAGGTCCAGCACTGGCTCTGGGTGAGGTGCAGGCAGGATGTGAGGTCTCGGTGGCAGCTCCGGCACCTCACCGTCCAGCTGTGGGATTTCAGGCTGCAGATGTGCTCACTCACATTGGAGGCTTCTCATCTGAACTGTAAGTGCTTTGTTCATCTGCTTTTCTTCACAGAACGTCTCCTATATTCCTTGTTCTCCTCCTTCAAGCCTTTGGAAGGAGGGGAGCGTGGTGGGCCCTCTATGTGGAGGACAAAATCATCACATCTCCTGACTCAAAGCCTCCTTCTGCAGCTGGATGCCCTCCTGCCCACCAGGGACACAGGGTCCTCCTCTCTCCTCCCTCCCTCCCTCCGTCCCCGAAGGGCCCTCCTTGTTCACGCTGTGCCTCCCGCCGCTGGGCAGGGGCAGAGGACCGCAAGCCCTCATCCAAGGGGTTCACTCGTGACCCGCTTTTCACTCAGAAGAAATGCATCCAGACGGGCAGCGTGCCAACACCTCACGGACGGAGCCAATGTGTCCCTTCCAGTCCAAGCGCGCCTGACGGGGCTCCTGGGGGCTGGCCCATGGCCAGGCTCCTTCCTCCATGGGCCTGTGTCTTGAGCTCACAGCTCCACGGTTGCCCAGTCATCTCAGAACTGTGCCTCTGTGGGCGGCTCTGCCAGCCAGCGGGTCCTTCCTGGCACTGAATGGGCACCCTTAGTGCTTTAGACAGCATCTCGCCGTCCTGGTCCCTATCTGGTAGGCTCAGGCCCAGCATCCCCTCGTCCATCACCCAGACCTGCCATAAGCCACTGTCCACAGTGCCTTGACCTGTGGCTGGAGGTCCCAGTGGGCACTGGGGAGCAGGCCACGAGTCCCCGAGCGGACGGGGTGTTCACGGGTCAGACCAGGCCTGGAGGGCAAGGACAAGGGGGCCGAATGCCTGATGGAGAGCAGGGGCGGTGGCGGGGACGACGGCCAGGGCCGCCTCTGTCCTCCGTGCCCTGCACTTTGCTCCCTCCCAGCTCCTGCAGGGGCTGTGGAGGCCCAGCCCTCCACGGGCCACAAAACGTGGACAGTTTTATATCAGGCTTCTGCTGAGAATTTCATTTGAATGAATGTTTCCTCAGCTATAAAAATCAGTCACCACTGAACGGTACACTTACACATGGTTAAAATGGTAAATCACGGTTATATTTGACTACAATAAAAATGGTTTTCTGATCAAGGGCTGGATCAGATCATCTCTGAGGCCCTTTTTGGCCCCAGACTCTGTCCACTGTCATCTGAGATGTGACCGATGCACTACAGTGAGAAGACGGACTCCACGCAGGGGTGGTCTGTGCTGCTCGGGGAGACGCGCTCACCAGGGAGAAGCACAGAGAAGGTCTGAGGTTTTTGCGTGAGGAACAGGAACCCCGAGGCGCTTGGGAACCGGGCACACCTGGGCAGGACCATGTGCCTCCACAGGCCTCAGAACCAGGAGCGCCCAGAGGAGGTGACCTGTGCATCCAGGGACCAGGAGGCCCACCTGGCATCTGGCTTACCCCTAGGAAAAGGTGGGGTCACGGGCCCTTGGCTTCAGGAGGAGGGCAAAACTTATGCTGCCTCCCCAGCCCCACCTGACACTTGAACCTTGGCCGTGATATGCAAGCTGAGGAAGTGGGGGTCTGTCACAAGAGGGGAAATCCTGCCCCACCCTGACACCCCCTGGATGGCTCTGCTGTCTCCAGAGGGGAGAAGAGGGGACCAGTGGGAAATAGGGGGTTTTCCCAGGCGCTTCCGTGCTGGGTCCTGCTTCTTCCTCAAAAATAAGCCACCAGATCAGCACAGCTGTGGCCAGGCCCCTAATGACCTCCAGGCCGGGGCTGGCAGAGCCTCCCTGCTAACAGTAGCTGTTAGCCGCTGTGTCAAGACAGGGTACTCTCAGTTCACCCCTGCAACAGCCCTGAGGTGCAACCATTTATCATCATTTTACAAAAGCAGTGGCATAGGCACAGAGAGGGTTATCTAGCAGCCCAAGGTCACACAGCTGGGGAGTGGCAGAGCCAGGACTCAAAACTCCAAAAGTCTGGTCAAATCTGCTGCCCCAGATGTTGCCTTTTCCTCCCTCAGAGCCAGGAAAGCAGTGAGCACTTGATAGTTTTACTTGGGCAAGTCACCTCTCAGCCTTATGTTCTCCTCACCTGAAAAGTCAGGTAAGAGGCCCAAGACATGGAGGGGGGAGCTGCCAATCCTCTTGAGTCTAGACCCCGAGCTGGTGCAGCGTCCCTTCTGCTGTACCCTGCTGGTCAGAGCAGTCACAGGCCAGTCCAGGCTCAAGAAGAGGAGAAACAGATCCCGTCTCTCAAGGTAGGTATACCTGTCTCCATTTCACAGATTCATCAACTGAGGGTCAGAGAGGTCAAGCACCCAGGGTCACAGAACTTGTGACATGGAACCGAGATCCACACCCGGGACTGTAGCCTGGTCTGTCTGATCTAAAGTCTGGACTCTTCTGCTGGCCTCAGTGTGTGCTGGGGCAGAGCTGATGGGTCAGGACTGACGGCCAACTTCACCACCTGACCCGGCGGTTCCCCCGCCCGAGCTGCAGCCTCACCTGAGTTACTTTAAGATCACGGATTCCCTGACCCTGCTCCCAGGGTTCGGCTTTAATTGGTCTGAAGTGGAGCCTGGACGCTGGGAACTTTTTAAGCGCCCAGGTGGTTTTCATGGAAGCCAAGGGCTGGGGACACTGTTTCAACCAAACAGGTTCCCTCCCTGCCTGTAGCCTGTGTGTGGGACCCTCCCCTGGACCCTCCTTCCCTGACCCTGAGCATCTCATGCCAGTCCTGCCCCTGTCCCTCCCTCCAACCCCCCCTCCAAGTCAGAGGGACTGTCACCAGGTCAGCAGGTTTCCCAGACAGAGGAGAGATGTTCGGTCCCTATGCAGTTAGGGGCTGGAATGAGCGGCCCCCAGCAGAGCAAGTCTAGGCCCAGCTCTGCTGATGGGCCAGGGATTTAAATCCCAGCTCTGTCACTTACTAGTTGAGGCATCTTTGATGTACAGAGTGTGATCTCTACTTCACAGAGGGTTTTCAAGGCTCTGAAGAGGGAATAACTGTGAAAAGGCTTTGCAAAGAAGTGCACAGAAAACTACAAAACACCGTTTGAAGAAATTAAAGCCCTAAATAAATGGAAAGATATCCCTTGTTTGTGGATCAGAAGATTTAACATCATTAAGGTTTAAAATTGTCAATATTGCTAACACTATGTAAATTGACCTATAGATTCAGTGCAACATTAGGCTTAAAAACACTCTCACAGCCAGGGAATCAGAAGGCTGCTGGACATCCAATGTAAGATGCACATTTTTTGTTGTTGTTGTTGGTGGGAATGTAAGTTGGTGCAGCCATTATGGAAAACAGTATGGAGGTTCCTCAAGAAAACTAAAAATAGAGTTGCCATATGGTCCAGCAATCCCACTCCTGGGCATGTATCCAGAGAAAACTATAATTCAGAAGGATATGGGGCTTCCCTGGTGGCGCAGTGGTTAAGGATCTGCCAATGCAGGGGACACGGGTTTGATCCCTGGTCCAGGAAGATCCCACATGCCGCAGAGCAACTAAGCCTGTGCACCACAACTACTGAGCCTGCGCTCTAGAGCCCAAGAGCCACAACTACTGAAGCCCACGTGCCACAAGTACTGAAGCCCGCACACCTACAGCCTGTGCTCCGCAACGAGAAGCCACCGCAATGAGAAGCCCTCGCACCACAACAAAGAGTAGCCCCCCGCTCACCGCAACTAGAGAAAGCCCACGTGCAGCAATGAAGACCCAACGCAGCCAATAAATAAATAAGTAAAATCTATTAGGAAAAAAAAAAGATACATGCACCCAATGTTCATAGCAGCACTATCCACAATAGCCAAGACATGGAAGCCACCTAAATGTCCATTGACAGATGAATGGGTAAAGAAGATGTGGCACATAGATACAATGGAATATTACTCAGCCACAAAAAAGAATGAAATAACACCATTTGCAGCAATATGGATGGATTTAGAGATTATCATACTAAGTGAAGTATGTCAGAAAAAGACAAATACCATACGATATCACTTATATGTGAAATTTAAAATCTGACACAAATGAATATATTTACGAAACAGAAACAGACTTACATAGAAAACAAACTTATGGTTACCAGAGAGGAAAGGGAGTGGGGGAGGGATAAATTAGGAGTTTGGGATTAGCAAATACAAACTGCTATATATAAAATAGATATACAACATGGTCCTACTGTATAGCACAGGGAACTATATTCAGTATCCTGTAATAAACCATAATGGGAAAGAATATGAAAAAAATATATATATATCAGTTATATACACATAACTGAATCACTTTGCTGTACACCAGAAACTAACACAACGTTGTAAATCAATTATTCTTCAATAAAAAATTAAATTTTAAAAAATGCACATTTTGTTGACATTTTAACATCCCTGAAATTAGAGTGTATCTTATAGAGGGTATCATAGTTTCGTTGTCACAGAGCCTCTCCAGCTGGTGTGCCCCCGATGGGGTCAAGGAGACGCCCTCCCAGGGTCACCCTCCTCCAATTCCAGGAACTCCGAGGGCTTGCTCCTGGGGTCTGTCCTCCTGGAGGCCACCCGAGGCAGCTGTTTGTGGGGCAAGGGGTGTGAGGATGGGCAGCCTGGGCCGATTGCACGCGTGTGCCCGTATGCATGTGTCCTCGTGGTGCAGGGTGGGTGGGATCAGAAGGGGCGGGCAAAGCTGGCTCCCCCGCACCATCACGTTTTGGTGTCTAACTCCAAGGAGGCCCAAAATTCTAAATTTGAACGTGGCCTTGCAGGCCCTCGTGAAGGCATATTTGTCAAGGTAAGAGGCCGGAACATACTTTATTTAATAGTTTATGAGCTTGATTTATAGCTTTAAAATATTTAGCCACAGAGGATGTGGGCCTCCGATTGCCCCAGGGCTTGACGGTGTTAGGATGAGGTCTGCGAAGTCCTCTCCTCTGAAAACGCCAGCCCTGGAATCGGTACAGGTTGTCCCCTTTCCTGGAACGCCCTCTGCCACTCGTCTGCCTGGCCAACTGCAATTTTCCCCTCAAGTCTCAGCTCAGATTCCTGACTCCCCCTGGGCAGACTTGGGCTCACAGGGGCCTGTGTGCCTCTGTCCCTCTCAGCACTTGCTGGGCAGCGTTGCCCAGGCTGTGTGGAGGCCAGGACGCTCTGAACCTGGCCAACATCCCTGGAATTTCTGGGCCCTGGCAGGGGTGCTGCCCAGGGAAGGCCCAGTGGGCACGTGCATCACCCTGCAATGCCTTTGCCCCCTTAGCCCCGTTGCTTAAGACACTCTTGCTCCTCAAGGTGTAATGAGCACGTGAGTCACCTGGGCTCTGGTTAAAATGCAGGTTCGGATTCTGTAGGTCAGGAGCGGGGCCTGAGGGTCTGCACTTCCAACCAGCTCCCACGTGACGCCGATGTTGCTGGTTAGCATGACACCACACTCTGAGTGGTGAGGCTTGAGAGCGCGCCCCCAGAAAGACAAGTTCAATAGATGTGTGGCTTGTAGCCAATGCTTTCATGCAAACTGGACGATGCAGCTCAGAAATAAGCCTGCAGCTGCCCACAGGGCCCGTGGGAGAATCCAGAGCAGCCCGCCCAGAGGAGAGCAGTTCCGGGCCTCGGGGAATCACACGAGGGCGCTTGGAATCAGGGCACAGTCTCTGCAGCACCCAGGCCTGTGCCCGGCTCTTGGTTCCAGGCTCAGCAGAGCCAGCGTCCTCGGGCGGGACACCTCTTTTGGGGTCTCTGCCCCATGGGCACTGTCTGGCATCAGAGCGAGGGAGGGGACACTTTTATTAGTTATTTATTTTTAAAACTTCTGGCCGCACCGCGCAGCATGTGGGATCTTAGTTCCCTGACCAGGGATCGAACCCACGCCCCCTGCATTGGAAGGTGGGGTCTTAACCACTGGACTGCCAGGGAAGTCCAGAGAGGGGACACTTTTAAAAGAAAGAAGGACTGGTGTAAACAGCACTTACCACGTGCCACATGCCGTTCCACGTGCTTTTCCTGTGCCAGTGTCTTTAACTCCCATGGCCACCCTCTGAGGTGGGCACTCGCCTTCTTACTACCATCTTACAGATGGGGAAACTGAAGTTCAGAGAGAGGGATTGCCCAAGGTCACAGGTGCCATGAGGCCCCAGACAGTCTGGCTCCGAAGCCCAGGTACTTAACTAACTGGCCCCGAGGCCTCTCTAGTGTGAGGCTGGGCTAAGACAGGGAGAAGGGCTGGGATCCTCTCCACCCCTCACGCCACAGCCCCGAGGCTCGTCTGCAGACATGGTCACAAACCTCTTCCAGGCGTCCCTTCTGGCTCTGGGGTTCTGGCCGCAGACAGACCAGTACTGGAGAGTACCCCTGGCGCCCTCCCACCCCTCCTGGGAAGCCTAGGGCCTCCGGAGTGGAGGCTGGCAACATCTTCCCGGACCTGGCGGTGCCTCCTGCTGGGAAAGGCTCCTACTCTCAGATTTGAGGCTGTCCTGTTTTAAACCAGCCCTATTTTGTAACACCCCAAAATTCCCCAGTGTAAGTCCCTTCCTCGTTGTATTATCATGGCCTGTTTTCTCCTCTGTCTTCCACCCTAATCCATGCACTCTCAGAACTGGGGCCATTTTCCTTTTTCTCTGACTACCAGCTCTGCGCCTGGTGCACCGTAGGTGCTGAATGGACTTGCATCCTGCAGTGGTGATGCACTTGCAGATCTTGCCACCAGAGGGCAGGCGCACACAGCAGCAGGAACACAGGCCTAGCCACTGGGAGAAGGTGGGGCTGTGTGGGTCCCTGAAAGCCCAGCGACTGGACCTCTGGACAGGAGAAGGCCAGGCGAGCCGGCTTGGGGCTTAGGACATCTCTGCAGTTCCCCTGCTAATTCCAGCCTCAGCTCCAGAGCCCCCCTTTTCTCTTCCTTCCCCTCCTCTTTCCCCTCCTTCTTTCCTCTCCTCCCTCCCCTTCCAGGTTCCTGGGTCAACCTTGACTCTGAGTGACTCTGGGCCAGGCACTTTTTTCCCTCTACGTCTTGGTTTCCTCATCTCAGCTTTTGCGCGTTTCTCCTACCTAGGGACTTGGGATCCTCGGGGTAAGGCTATACTTCCCTCAGCCTGGCCCTTCCCTGCTCTCAGGGCGGAGGTCCAGGCTGTGCTGAGGCAGAATCGTGTCCCCCTTGCTGTAAGCTGTGTCCTCATCAGGCCTCCTGCTCCATCCCTGGTGGACGGTATCTCCAGGTCTGAGTCTGTGGTGCTGCCTGGGGCTGGCTGAAGTGGCTGGACTGGCAGGACCACTCCTTTTCCAGCCCAGGAGCTGCCGCAGCCACATCTGTGCTAGGATGCTCGCCGGACATCAGCTGGGCCAGACGAGCAGGTGGGGATGGATGGATGGATGAGAGAAATTCATGACTTGCTTCAGAGCATTTGTAGCAAAGGGATTTTCATACCCACTGCCAGCAGAACCCTAAAGCCTTCTTAAGCCTCTTGGAGCCTGGCTCCAAATGAAGTCAGCTGCGAGCCTGTCCCCCTTTTGAAGCTCCCTGTCCTTTTGGGATTTCCCACTGGTGGTGGCCCTAGGGCACCAATGGCCCTGGTCTAGGCTGTCCTGGGGACAGGGCGGGGGCGTGGGGTGGGCGGTAAGGATTCTACTAACTGTGAGGGTTTTATTCCTTCGTCCCGGGCTGGCTACAGCGCGAGTCAGCCAGCTTCCAAGGAAGTCCCTGGCCAGAGGGTCAGCCAGGGGGACCCCGAGATGCTCCAGCCCAAACCCCAGGGAACCGAGGGCTCTGTGACAACCCACAGCGAGCCTTCCAAGCTCCGGCCCTTCCCTTACGCCACGCTGCCTCCAGAGAAAGGGTTTCTGGGCGGGCCCGGAAACGAGATGTGTCATGACAGTGGGTTCTCGGTCCCCAGCTGAGCTCATGCTTTCTTAAGTCTCTCCTGGCACTGGGGCCACTTGTCGGGATTTGCCCGTTGCTGACCCAGGTTTCCAGGCCACTCTGTCAACACCTCCAGGGCAGGGCAAAGCGCAGCTTCTCAGAGGCCCAAACAGAATCCATGACCAATATCGCAGAAACTTGATCGGCCGTGGGAGGACACCTGCCTATCCACCCGTGGGCGGACACCTGCCTATCCACCCGTGGGCGGACACCTGCCTATCCACCCGTGGGCTTCCTGGTGTCAGCATGGCTCTGTCCCTCCCTGCAAGGCTGTCCTCAGGGCAGTGAGTGAAGATCCGTGTTAGGTAGTGGGTAAGGGGTAGGAGGCGGGCAGCACCCAACGGAGGCATGCAATTTACGTGCCTGGAAGGAGGGGCTCTGCGTGTGTCTGGGGCCTGTTTCTTCTTTATGGCTCTTGCACAGTCCCTGCTGCCCTGGGGATCACTCAGAGCCTCCCAACTTCTGCTGCAAGCCCCGCCCTCCAACCTTGGCACACCCAGTTCTCTCAGGATGGCTGATCTTGTTGCCACACAGCCTAGAAAATTCTGCCTCTGGCTTGGCTCCAGTTACTGAGCCAAGATGAGGCATGAATCACGGGGCTGTGTCAGAGGAGCTGCACGCCCTGGAGCTGCCGGAGGCTGGCGGGAACCGCAGACCTCAGACCTGCAGAGCCGTAGGCCTGGCTCCTCTTTGGGGCTGACCGCCTTTCCCTCCCTGCTGCCCGCCCTCCCCAGCCGGGGGCCATGACATCATCCAGCTTCTCTGGGTCCTTCTCTCACCAGCCTGCAGTAGTTCAAAGAGCCCCCACGTGATCTGGGCCCCAGACAGTGCATGGCTGTCCCCCACTTATTAGACGTTTGTCAGGATGAGCCAGGATATGCAAATCGTATTGCTTTTAGATTTTTCTTAGGTTACAAACACCCAATTAAAAGTCTTCTTTGTAAAGAATTCCTAGACTCCCAAGCAGACCCAGGGGACCCCAGTTTGAGGAACTCTCAGAGAGCGGAAGTTTGAAGGTCAGGAACCAGCTCAGTGTCTGGTTTGTCCAGTTGTCCAAGTACCGCCTTTCTCGGAGCCTCATTTCCTAGCTGAGGGCTCCTGTAGCTTGGACATCCTTCTCTCTGTGATTCCTCAAAGACATCCCAGTCCCTGTGGCCATTCAGACACCGGGCTTCAAGCTTGTGGCTGCACCCAGAGGTGGCAAGCTGGCTGCCAGCCGAGGCCCCTCCGGGCAGAGGCGGGAACGCACCCAGGGCTGGGGGGCGGCGGTCTCTACCCCACCTCCGCTGCAAGGTCATCTCTCACTCCCCAACGCCATCTGCATGTTGGTAGCTCGCCACTCAGAAGAGTTTGGCCCAGGCCTCCCATCAGTGACCGCATGGGGGTCCGGGCCGCACAGGATGCTGACCTTGCCGGGAGGCCTGGCCTGAGCCAGCGGGTGGGAGGTCCGTGTACTCAGGAGGGACGCCCACTGGTTCCTCTCGGGCCCTGCGGGGAAGTCCCAACAGATAATGATACCGAGCAGGGCCCTGTGGGGCTCCTGGGCATGATGTCTGTGTCCCCCATTTCTTTGATTACAGGAAACAGGCTTCATTCAGCCTCCATAACCTTCCCTGAGTTCCAAGGGGCAGATTCAAGCAGTTGTTAATTAGGGAAGGGAGGGGATGCGAGACAAGGGAGAAACAAAGTCAAGAGAACAATAGTTCCGCCTTGGGGCAAAGTGCTGGTGCCCCATCAATGGATACACGCAACAATATCTCTGAGCTGTTTTGCAGATGCTGAAACACCCTCCAGGTGGGAGAAGTTATGCTGCCTACAAGCACGTGGACCCCAGACCGGTTGGAACCAGAAGGTTGATGATGCCGACTCCCACTTACCTCCCCACCAACCAATCAGAAGAATGCCCATGAGCTGATCACGCCCTCTTTGAACTATTGCTATAAAACTTCTCACTACCCTCTGGAAGGGTGGGGGGCACAGTCTTCGGAGGCGCTAGGCTGCAGTGTTCCCTCTTTGCCTGGCAAAGAGTAAAGTTACACTTTCTCTTTCCTCCTAAATTTCGTCTTCATATTTCTATTTGGCACCAGTGTACAGAAGCTGAGATTTTGGCAAAAATAGCCTGGCACGTTCCCCTGGCCAGCCCTCCTGGAAATATGGCCCCAGCTCCCTCCCCGATGCTGGAAGGCTGCTGCCTCAGTTTCTTAGGAGGAGATGAGGAAGAGAGGACGCAGGGGCTGTAGAAACTGCTCCACACACACTACCCGTGCAGACATTTGGGCTGTAAGGTGTTTAGAGCTCACCTGGCCCAAATGCTCCCCATGAAAGAGGGCTGGCCCAGGGCTCCCCGGTGGAGTCAGGGGCACCTGGGTCTCCAGGCTCCTGGCCAGACCTCTGAGCTTCAGAGTCCGCATCTGTGAACCTTCTCTGAGAATTAGGCCGTGACATCAATGCACACAGATCACAGCAGAGGTGTGAAAGCCACTTAAAAGAGGCAGGGCTGGAAGGCCCCTTCCCTCTTCCCTGCCGCTCCCCCAGTACACGCTGGAGTGACTCCTCCACGTGGGACACGGTCTGGAGGGCCCACCTCGGAGGGCCCTGTCCTCAGCTCCCCACTGTCTCCTGCCGCCCCCTTGCAGGCTAAGGGGTCAGGCTCTTGGCTCAACTAGACCAGCCAGCTGCTCCCTGCTGGGATTCGAATTCTGAAGAGAGAGACACAGCACCTGGGCATGGTGAGCCAGTCCTCTCGAGAGGCTAAGGGGCAGCTAGCTGCTTGGCCCAACTGTGTGGGCTCTAAATCAGATCTTTTAATTCCTGCTCTGAAGCCTCTAGAACTGCCATGGCTGTTGGCTATGCCCAGACCTGGTTTTCTATGCTCCTTTGAATTCAGTCTCTGTTATGGTTTGAATTGTGTTTCCTTAAAATTCATATGTTGACATCCTAACCCCCAGGACCTCGGAAAACAACCTTAGTTAGAAATGGGGTCCTGGCAGATGTAATTAGTTAAGCTGAGGTCATACTGGAGCAGGGTGAGCTCCTAATCCAATATGGTTGGTGTTCTTATAAAAAGGGTAAATTTGGATACAGGCCTGCATATAGTGAGAACACCATGTGAGCACGAAGGTGGCATCTACCAGCCAAGGAGAAAGGCCTGGAACATGCCCTTCCTCACACCTCTCACAGGGAACCAACCCTGCTGACACCTTGATCTCGGACTTCTGGCCTCCAGAACTTAAAATGCAAGAAGAAGGAATTCTCCTCAAGACTTCAACAAGGGACTTCCCTGGTGGTGCAGTGGTTAAGAATCTGCCTGCCAATGCAGGGGACATGGGTTCGAGCCCTGGTCCGGGAAGATCCCACATGCCACAGAGCAACTAAGCCTGTGCGCCACAACTACTGAGCCTATGCTCTAGAGCCCAAGAGCCACAACTACTGAGCCCATGTGCCACAACTACTGAAGCCCGCATGCCTAGAGCCCATGCTCCACAACAAGAGAAGCCACTGCAATGAGAAGCCCACGCACCACAACGAAGAGCAGCCCCCCTTCGCCGCAACTAGAGAAAAGCCTGTGTGCAGCAACGAAGACCCAACACAGCCAAAAAAAAAAAAAATTGGTCCGTATGACATTCATTATTGATAAATTGACATTTTATCCATCAGTCACGTGAGCTTGGTCAATGTGAGCCCTTCCTCCAGAGACGGATCCACCTTGCCGAGTTGGCAAATCCGGTTCCGAGCCTGCAAGGCTGACATCCAGAGGCCTGGTGGGTACATAAATCCTTTAGGGTTCGGAGGCCCAGGCCCTGCAGCAACCCTTCTGGGACGGAGGGGCCTGCTGGGCACTGCCCCGCCCTGACCCACCTGCGATGGCGTCGGCTGAAGGCTCCTTCACCACAGGCTGCCCCTCCCCACGTGGCACCCGCAGAGATGAGGATTAATGGCACTCTGACTCAGTCAGCCCTCCTCTGAGAGCCTCCCCCGAGTCCCCTTGTCTCTGGGCTCCTCCAGGAATGTGTTTTTTATCCACTTGCTACTGGGCGGCTTCCTCCAGAGTGATACTCTCGCCAGCCCTTGGAGGGTCTGTCTCGTTTTCTCTCCATTCTGTGACTCTGGGCCCACTAGCCTCTCCACCCTAACCCAGGGCCCTTGCCTAGCCTCCCCCCCAGGCCACAGTGCTGCGGCCCATCCTGACCGGGGGCCACGGACAGAGAGCTTCTGGTCCAGAGCGGGGCCCACCCTCAGCCCGGACCACAGTGGGAGGCGCCACTTGCCCTGCCCTGGTGCCTGGACACTGCCTGCCATGCCCACCGGCCTCACCAGCCCATCTCTCCGGTCTTCTCTGATGCCCTGCCTTCCGCTCCGGGGCCCTTGGAGCTCTGCTGCCTACCATCTACTTCCGGGCCTCCTGACCCTCTGAGGCCAGCCCTGCCCGGTCACCCTGCTGTAGTCAAAGCCCCAGCTTATGTGTGCCCTGCCCTGGCCAGCCTGCACAGCCACTTCGCAAGCGGGCCTGGCAGTCCCCTGGAGCCTCCGCCCTCCACCCTGACTTCTTACTGAAGCCCTGTCTCTGCTTGAGTCAGAACCTTGGCTCCAAGCCCCAATGCCAGTCCTGCCTCTGACCCCGGGGCTGGCATCTGTCCCAGGCAAGCTGATGGGTGAAGAGTTAGAGCCTGGTTCCCGGTGCAATGGCAGATTGGCCCGTGTGCTTATCACCTGTGGTTCCCCCAGCCCCACAGAGTGATGGGGGCTCAGAGACAAAGGGGCAACAGCAGTGAGAGTTCACGGACTGTCCGGAAGCCCATGGAGCTAAGGTAACGGAGGTAGCAGCACTGAAGTTACACATAAGGGCCTGCAGAGCAGGTCAGCGGCGGTAAGGGTCAAGTTTGCCTTGCAGAATCGCAGACCCTTGAAGCTCTTGAAGTCGATGAACCACAGGAGGCCTGGCGTTGGTGAGAGGGGAGTGATGGAAAGTCTTTATTCAGAGATCTGGACCCGCAGTGGGTATCACTCCCCATGCATCCAGGAGACCATCGTCTCCCATCCCTGGGGGCCGCAGAGTGTCTGGAGGATCTGAGCCTGAGACGCCCAGCACTGAGACAGGCTGGGAGGGAAAGAGGATGAAGACAGAGTGGAAGCAAGTCGACGGACGCCCGCAGAGCTCCGGGCGGCCCTTGGGCCTCCCTCGCCTCTGCTCGCCGCGCTGGACACTGTCTGGCTCCACCCAGACACCCGGGTCCCTGGGACTCCTTCCGGGCACCCCTCTTGGGCGTCAGCTGCCGGCGCTCCCTGTGGCTTCGCCCGCAGCTCTCCTGGGAGCACCGACCTCAGGCTCCTGAAGCCACTTGGTCAGCACTTGCTCAGTCCCCTGGGGTGGCCCTCGGCCAGTGACTGATTGGTGGCTGTTCCAACAGAGTTTTCTATCTAGAAGCTTCCCTTTGAGCCCTCCAAGCTGGACGTAGCACGGCCCTGTCACTGTGGCTTGGATCTCTAGGGGCTGGAGTGGCCGCCTGCTCCCTATTGGCTCAGGAGCTGTGGCCGCCGAGGCCATCGTCCCTGACCCCGCGTCCTTATCTCTTTACACACGTCACCTTCTCTTCTCAGAGGTTCGCTCTCTCTTTAAAACTTGGGTTGCTTCTGACGGCAGCTAGGAGCCCAGCAACACGATGATGTGCGCCAGCCCTGCTCCAGTGCTGCAGCCCCTCCCCACCCCTTTAGGTGCTGGAGCTCTTCTTTCTATGGCTTCTCTTCTCCACAGGACCATCTCTTTGCTCTCCCCCCGTGCGTGCAGCTTGGTGCCGCCTCCTGTAAAGCCCCAGTGGACGCCCTGCTCCATGCCCTTCACCCCAGCCCGGCTCCCCCGCGAGAGGCTCACAGAGCCCGGGGGCCACCGTGCTTGCGCACGCAGCTGTTCTAGGAGGAGCTGCTGAGCGGATGGGTCCACAGAAGACACATTTGAAGACACATTTGGGGCCTCAGTTTCCCTGCTCCTCTGGGAGCCTTTGACCCCAGTGCCCCCCAGGCTCCGGGCATTGCCCAGACTGGCCCGAGGTACACTCACCTTACCCAGAGGGCACGCCTCCTCACTGCCACCCTCCACCCCAGAGGCCCACTGCCTGGGCCTCTCCTTGTCCATCTGCCCCCGAGACTCTGTCGACCCCTCTCCCTCCTCATTTACAAAGGCTGGCGCAGCCCCCGTCGGGGTTTTTGGTGGAAGGACTGACCTGCTGAGCGGCAAGCCTGAGGGAGAGGTAGGACCGTATCGGGAGGCGGGAGGACCCACATCCGTTCCCGGCCGGGCACCCGACTGCTGCCCCTGCAGCACCCCACGCTCACCTGGTGTGGACAAAACCTCTTCCCTTGGTTCAGCCTAGCATCTGGTATAAGGGCAGATGCAAATAACCATGTTTGCAAAGGACGTTCCTAATCATGTAGCAAAACTTCTAGAAAACGAGTGGGTGCAACTGAAAAGCTCTGGGGTCAGGACCAGATCCTCCCCACACCAATGGATGGTCTCGGTCAGATCAATAACTTCTCTGCCGCCATCACATCCTCAACTGGGAAATGAGAATGCCTGTCTGCAGGGTTGTTTGAAGATCAAACATAATCTCTATGTGCTAAGCGCTTGGGATCACCACTGTGCTGAGAGGGCCCTTGAAGGCGGCGGTGAGTATTATTACTGCTGTATTCCTCTTGCCATAAAGAGTTGCTACCAGCCTGCAGGTAGCATCTCACTAGAATTTGTTCCCAGATTAGCCTCAGTGCTGGTGTGACAGGAGCATATCAATTTCAGACACTTACAAATGTCCTTGTCATCACCGCACGTTCAAGAGTTGAACATCAATTCTTTACTTGTGGGGTGACCTTGGGCAACTCTGGGAGCCCCTCTGGGCCTCAGTTTCCTACCCTGGAACCTCAGACTCACAATAGAGATGAGGACTCAGAGAGATCCTGGACCCGGGATGCCGTTCCCACCCAGGACCAGCCTGGACATCTACGCCAGGCTTTGTCTGTACCGGTGCTGGTGGCGGCGTGGGTTGCTTCCCCAAGGATGCTGACACGGTTAACTCCACACAGAGGAAAGGTGCTCAAGTGGAGAAGTTTCAGGCACCCAGACAAGGCAGCCGGGAGATGTGGGCACTGTGGCCCGTCCAGTTTCTCTCACTGACACGCATTGCTGGCTGGTTCCATGAGAAACGTCAGCTCTGCGTCCCGGGATCCTCCCCCAGGCCAGGACCAAGGGGCCGGAAACACCGAGACGCCACAGGGTACGGCAGGCAGTACTGCTCCACCGCTTCCTGGCTGGGAGACACTGGGCAAGTCACCTAACCTCTCTGGGGAGGGAAACAAGCGATCCCTGCAGAGAGGATTACAACAGTGTCCCTGGGGAGGCAGCACGGGCGCTCTGCGCCATGACACTCAGAAGTAGCAGCTGGTGTTCCCTCAGCCAACGGGTGGCAGAACTAAGAACCGAAAGCCTCCCAAGCAGACCTCAGACTCACCCTGCATGGTGTCGCCTAAATTATCTCCTTCCTCCAGCAGATCCTCCTGAGAACCCTTGGGATCTGTGGGTGAAAACAAGGAGATGCTCACACAGCCCCAGACCAGGGCCACGGCCTCCGGGAGCAAACAGGGGAGGGGGGGCCAGGACCAGGCTGCCCAATGCCTGGGCAGGGCAGGGGTGTCAGGGGTCCCACCTGGCGTCCGGGGCTGGCTTGGGCAGGTGCTCACGTCTGCAACGGGTGTCCTGGCTTCACCCACCCCTGGAGGCGAGGAGGCGGATTCAGGGCGGGGCCATGGATGCCAGGTGAGACCGAGCCGATGGGCAGCTCTGGGGCTGCCACCTGCCCACTCGCACGCACGTGCACACGCACATGCACACTCGGTCTGCCTGGCACGCGGACGGGGCTGTTCTCCCAGCCCCCGAGGCTCCCCCTTGCTCCTTCCCGGGTACGAGGAAGTCTCGTGTCAGGGGCCCCTGTGCTCCAGCGCACGAGCTCCTTGCGGGCAGAGGCGTGTGTCACCCAGTGATACCCAGCAGAGGTCTGCTGCTTGGAGGGAGGGTGGGCGACCGGGTAAACGGGCGGGGCTGGGTGAAGCCGGGTGGGCACCCACCTAACATGAGTACTTTCACTCAGAGCCGCTCACAGCAGCTGCTGGAAACAACTCTCTCCGTGCAAAGAGTCCACTAACTACCTTCTAAATAACCACCAAATAACCAGCAGAGCTGATGAAGAGCACCGCCCCTTCTCACAAGCAAACACTGAAGGGCGTTTCTAACATGAGTATTTGCAAATATAACATTTGAATGTGGTGTGGGTAGATTTTCTTTTCTATCTTACTGAAAAATTTATGGTTTTATGTAGCAAACTATGTTTATGTTCCAGAATTCATGTAACTGAACTTCACAACAGGTACAAAAATCCCTCCCTGCACACGTGGGCGTGTGGTGAAGGGCACACGCCTATTCCGCCCCCCCCATCCCCCACCCCGGGTCACACGCTTACAGCAGAAGAGCCGATCAAGGAGCCAGAAGAACCGAATTCCATTACGGTGTGATTTTAGCAGATCATGAACCTCTAGGAGCCTCAGTTTCCTCTTTGTTTAAATATATCTGCCTCTCTGGGTTTTTAAGGGAATTAAATGAATTTCTGCTGGTTGACACTTTTCCAACTGGGATATAAATTCCCCTGAGGAAATTTAGAAATGTCCTGAAGGCTCATGAAGCCATAGGATATACATGTTCCTCCTCACCAGTGTCAGAGCTTTGAAGAAATAATATTTCCTATGAAAACAAACATGAATTTAAAATAGAGAATAATGTATGAAATGCAAGAATTTTTAAGATGAAACTTGAGACTCTAAAGAAATTTCAAACCGGGAACTCATGGCTTCAGGCTCTGCCCCTGATCTGTTTCTTTTCGATTGTGGGTTGAGTTGTCCCCCTTTCCCCCAGAGATATGTTCTTGTCCAAAACCCCTCGTACCTGCGAATGTGACCTTATTTGGAAGAGGGTCTTTGCAGGTGAGGCCATGGGGGTGGGCCCTAATCCAGTATGACTGATGTCCTTCTAGGAAGAGGAGATGCCACGTGAAGATGGAGACACAGAGGGAGAGGTGACGGAGGCAGAGACTGAGGTGACACAGGGCAAACCAAGGAGCACCAAGCGTCGGCCACACCAGAAGCTGGAAAAGTCTCAGAGGAAGCACAGCCCTGGTACTCTTTTTTTTTTTTTTTTTTGCGGTACACGGGCCTCTCACTGCTGTGGCCTCTCCCGTTGCGGAGCACAGGCTCCGGACGCGCAGGTTCAGCGGCCATGGCTCACGGGCCCAGCCGCTCCGCGGCATGTGGGATCTTCCCAGACCGGGGCACGAACCCGTGTCCCCTGCATCGGCAGGCGGACTCTCAACCACTGCGCCACCAGGGAAGCCCAGCCCTGGTACTCTTGATCTCGGACTTGCGGCCCCCAGAGCTGGGAGGGAATAAACTTCTGTTGTTTCAAGTCCTCTGTTACAGCAGCTCTAGGAAACTGACACACTCCCTGACTGAGAAAAGTGTGGGAAGCCCTAAGGCTGGCAGACCTGTGACCACACCAGGCCCTGCCCCATCAGCTGTGCAGCCATGCGCAAGTCACTTCGCCACTCGGAGCCTCAGTTTCCATCTCATGTGGGTCCAGCCCATTCCTGGCAGATGTCGCCTGTGTCGTGATTAATGCCCACTGCTACTGTCCTGCTATTACGTGTGGGTAACCGTACCAGCGCTATCCACATCCTGGCCACTGTCTGAGGGGAGCTGGGCCTCCGGGTGGCAGGCCCGATTAGCCCAGGAGGAGGGACGCAGCTCAGGCCATGCCCTGGGGTGCCAGCCGGCGAGGCCACAGGGATCACGCAGCCTGAGAGCTCAGAGAAGGTGCTGACCAGACTCGCAGCTCCCTCCGCCCGCCTCGGACCCAAGGACTGAAGCCAGTGAGGGGCGAGAGACCAGACCCCAGAGAAGTCTCTTACGCCCCCCGGCCCTGGGAGGCGGCAGGGAGATTCTACCCCAGCCCGAGGTGCCTTCCTGCTCTCAAACCAACTGACCTCGCACGGGTGCACGGGCAGGTTCCCTGGAGAAAGTGGGCTCAGACCAAGCCAGGAGGGGGCTGCACTGCAGGACCTGCCCGCCCGTCTGCACTCTGCCATCACGGGAGCCCTCGGGGCAGCACAGGGCCCAGCGCAGAGCAGGTGATGGTAAGTATTTGTCGAGGTGAATCAAAGCAGGAGGAAGGAAGGGAAGGCGATTTCCTTCCTGGCTAACCGAGGCCTCCCCTTTGCTCTGTGGAGAGTTCTGGGAACGGTCCAGCACATTTGGGGGTCAGGACAGGGGTATCTGAGCTGCCTGCTAGAGCTCTGCCCTCATCTCCTCCCGGGACCAGGCGGCTGGCCGGAGAGGGCTGTATGGCCGGGCAGCATCCACAGGGAGGCCAGCCGAGTGTGGCTCTCCAGCTGCCCCGAGAATGCATCCGGAGCCCCAGCCCCGCAGGCTGCCTGGCCCCGGGAACGTCTGGGCACCGTGGCAAAGGCACCATGCAGAAGGTGGGGCTGCAGCCTCACCCAGCTCGGTGCTCCTGCTAGGAGGCCCGGCCGGCTCAGCCCACTCAGTTCCCCCAGAGGTCAACCTGCTCGGTGACCTGAGGCCCGAGAGCCCTGCAGCCCAGCCGGTGCCCGCCCTCCACCCCACGGTCTCTCCTCTATCCTGTGGACTCAGAAGGCTCTGCACAGGAAGGGAGTGCAGTCCCCTTTTCCAGAAAGCTCTGGAAAAGAGCCCCAGCTCGAGGCTCCTCTCTCCTGGAGCCAGCGCAGACCCACGCGCTCGTCCCGCCAGTCCTCACCTCACGCAGCCCGTGGGCGCCGTGGGGGCAGCTCCGTCTTCTCTAGCTCCCTTCCCGCGATGGAGTGGGCGCCCCGCTGCTCTGACTGGGTGGGGCAGAGCTCTGGTCTCCTGGTTGGCATCTTGGCACTCAAGTCCTCCTGAGAGAAACTCAGGGAGTGCTTTCCTCTCAACTTCTTCATTCACTGACCATCTCTTAGAAGACCTGAGGGCGACCTTCTCGTCCATTTTATGCTGGTCTCACCGCCCCCACGTCAGGAGTCACATCTGACCCACGTGTCCATCTGAGCACGTACCGGGTGTCCGGTACTGTGGCAGACGATCTTGCACCTGCCTGCCATGCACCATCTCCCAGCTGGTGGGCATGCCAGCAAGTAAGTGATGCCCAACAGGGGCTTGAGGGTAGCGATGAGGGCACCCAGGGGCCACTGAGGGGAGACGTCCCCCAGACAGGGCAGGGAGTGCGTTCCTGGAGAAGGTGCCGGCCGCCACTCAAGTTCCCAAGCTGCCATTTTTAGCACCTGTTAAGTGCCCAGAGTCTAAGTCCATATCTCCAACTCTCAGGAACGTCCGTGCTGCAAATCATTACCCTCTTTACGAAGAGGAAATCGGAGGCCCCAAGAGATCAAGTGGTGTGCCTGTGACGGCGGGCTGTTCAGCCCGGGCCTCTCTGCACGCCAAGCTCATCCTCAGCTCCTACGCCGCACGGCACCCCAACAAGGCAGCATCCTGCTGCAGCCCCACTTGGCAGCCTCAGAGCTGGTGAGACCTGGGGGGCGGGGATGGAGAAACATAAGGACCTGTAGGAATGAGACCAGTGGGACCTTCCCCTTCCAAGCGCTAAAAGCAACTTCCCTGTCAGGAGGCCCGGGGCACCCAGGTGACCCGTCTTAGCGGGGTTGGGGTGTCAGGACAGGCAGGCTGGGAGCATGCGGTCTTCCCACCCACGGTCCTGGGCCCTCAAGCTTTCGGATCCACAGCAATTCTCCCGTCCAGGGGCAGCTTTCAGTGCCATAAACGCTTGGGGCCACAAGGTGGCGCCTGCACCCCTCCCTCGGGGCCAAGAGCTCAGACAGCTTGAATTCAGCAAGGTAGCTGGGGCACTTGCTGCGGGGGACCAGAGACAGCTTCTGCCAGAGGGGCATCCTGGAGCCTTTCAGAATGCGGGGCCTCGGTGATGCCAGGGATGGGGAAAGGACCCCCAAGACGGAGGGAGGACCTGGAGGTCTGAAAGTGTGTTTGAGACAGTTCCCACCGTGGCTGCACCTGAACCCAGATTTACGAGCAACGTCCTAGTTTTACATCACAGTTCCCCAGTTGTCATGAATACTCTGTCCTTGTCACCTTGCACATTCCAATGTTTTTGTTCAGAGAAGACTCATAGGGTCTGTGGGCAAATTTGGTGGGACAGGAACCTGGAGAGATGGGCCTTGAATGCCAGGGTAAGGGGTTTGTTTAGGACTCAGAAGGTGACAGGGAGCCTCTGGAAGGCTCTCGACCACTCTGGCTGCATGTGAGGGGAGTAGGCAGGGTCACTAGGGAATAAGCCACATCCTGCATTGGGGACCTGGGCAAGGAAGTGGAGCAGAGATGGACCCTTCCCAGAGATGGTACCCCTTGTCCTGACACTTCTGCCCCGTGTCTGCACCCTCAGCTCCACATCCTTCTCTACATGGTCACATGAGGGCACGTCCTCCCACCTCAATGCCCTCTGCCACCCTTGGTCCCAGGCTCAGTCTTCCTATCAAAGCATGACCTTCCTATGTCCCATTCTTTCCAAGCTCTGCTAAGAAGGAGCTGATAAGCTCACGACCACTCTGTGCCTCTGGACTAGCGGGTATGTATACGCACATAATCCTTCTGTTTCAATGTCTTAGCCCAAAGGGGGACCCATAGTGAAATTTCAGGCAGAATGGCAGGCCCGTATTTGGAGATGACCAAATATGGAAGGTAGGAGCCTTCTGAAGTGCCTCAAATCATATGAGAGAAATAGGTCTCCGTCATAACCAGTAAAATCAGCTCCCTTGGACCCTAGGACTCTTCTCTGGTTCCCAAGGCCGTCTCCTGCTTAATTCACAGTGACAATACGTCGACCAGCTGGTCCACCGTTAGCGTCTGGCTCTGCCCCAGGCCCCCCTTACTGTAGCTAGAAGGTGGTTACAGTTTGAACTCGGAGCAAGGGACAATTTGCGGCCCAGCAAGATGAAGTAAGAGGAAGTCCTGGGACTTCCCTGGTGGTCCAGTGGTTAAGACTCCACTTTCCCAATGCAGGGGGCCCCGGGTTCAATCCCTGGTCAGGGAACTAGTCCCACATGCATGCCGCAACTAAAGGATTCCACACGCCACAACGAAGACCCTGCGTGCCGCAACTAAGACCCGGCGCAGCCAAATAAATAAGTTAAAGAAAATAAGAGGAAGTCTTATTTTAATTATTTGCCATAATAGTTTCAGAAAGAGGGGTAGATTAGCTCAGCCCAGTATGATTGGCATTTGGCAAATTCTAGAGAAGCAAGTGTTCTGATTGCTTAGGATTTAACAGGGATGCTATTACTGTTTAGCCATTAACATTTCAAACGTGATCCAGATGCAGTTTTAAAAGTGGATAAATCCACCAGAAACTAACACAACATTGTAAATCGACTATACTTCAATTAAAAAATGGATAAATCCAAGTTTAATAAATGGATAAATCCAAGGAAAGTTTTTTAAAAAAAGAAAGAAAAGACACTTTTACATGGCAAAAAGCACTATAAGCAAAGTCAAAATGACATACTGAAGGAAAGTACTTGTGATACATATATCAAAGATAAAACACGAATATGATTAATATTTAAAGAACTCTTTAAAACGTGAGGGAAAAGACCAAAGTTCCAACAGAAAACTGGGCAAAAAACATGGATATACAATTCACTAAAAATGAAATAAATGGCCCTTAAACATAGTAAAAAAATGTTCAACTTCACTCATAGTAAGAGAAATACAAATTGTAACTATACTGAAATGCCATTTTCACCCATCAGGTTGGCAAAAATTCAAAAGCTTGACAACACACCACATGGAGAGGCTGTGGAGAAACTGGCGTTCTCTGGCATTGCTGGTGGAAATCAGAGGGGTAAAGCCCTATGGGGATGATGTGACAATACCGAATGAAACTAGACGTGTATTTAACCCTTGCCCCAGCAACCCCGTTTCCAGGAATTTATCCTGAAGATTTATTTCCAACTTTATGAAAATACTTATGTGCATGGTTCTTCACTGCAACATTATATGTAACAGCAAAATAGTGGAAACTGCCTCGATACCCATAATCAGAGAGAGCATGAATTAAACATGGTACACCCACAAAATGCACCACTAGGCAGCTGTAAAAAAGGAATGAGAAAGAGTTCTCAAAGTTCTTATGGAACACGATTCCCAGAATATACTGTTAAGTAGAAAAATAGAGTGATACATTGTATGTTATCTTTTGTGTAAAAAGAGAAATAAGAAAATACATACAAATCTGCTTATTTTTGCCAAATCACAAGAAGGGTAAACTAGAAACGAATGAAACCACATTTAATTACCCACAGGGGTGGGGAGGAATGGAGTGAAAGGGAAAGGAAAGAGAATGATATTTCTCTGAATATACTTTTTTCTGCATAGTTTTGACAAACTTTTGGAACTTTGTTAATGTGTCATATGTTGAGTAAATAAAATTCCATCAGTATGGATGGGGAGCTCACCACCCCTAAAACTGAATAAAACCAAAACAAATAAACTGAACTATATATCAAATCGATAACATAACCGCATAAGAAAAAGGAGGGAAAAAAAGAACTAATCCAAGTAGCTTTGAATGCAGTACTTTGACTTTATACCCTTCGTATAAACACAAAAAGAACTGCAAAGAATCTTTAACTTTACTTAATAATTTTGTGGTTGGTAGAGATAGGAGTGTAACAATTCTGAGACAATTTTTGTGTATCATAAGACTGAGAAAATGAGATATTGTTAGGAGCCAGAGTTTTCATTGTGGGAGAGAGGCATAAGTAAGGAACAGAGAAAGGTGAGTGTATTAGTTTCCTAAGGCTGCTGTAAAAAGTACCACAAACTGGGTGGCTTAAAACAACAGAACTGTTTTGTTTCCCAGTTCTGGAGGCTGGAAGTCCCAGATCAAGGTGTCAGCAAGGTTGGTGCCCTCTGAGGCTGTGAGGGAGATGACTTCTCCCCTAGCTTTTGGTGGTTTGCTGGCAACTCTGGCATTCCTTGGCTTATAGAAGCGTTGCCCTCATTTCTGTCTTTGTCTTCATGTGCTGTTCTCCCTGTATGTGTCTCAGTTCCCCCTTTTTAAGAGTGGATAAATCCGGGCTTCCCTGGTGGCGCAGTGGTTGAGAGTCTGCCTGCTGATGCAGGAGACACGGGTTCGTGCCCCGGTCCGGGAAGATCCCACATGCCGCGGAGCAGCTGGGCCCGTGAGCCATGGACGCTGAGCCTGCGTGTCCGCAGCCTGTGCTCCATAACGGGAGAGGCCACAACAGTGAGAGGCCCGCATACCGCAAAAAAAAAAAAAAAAAATGATGACAATAATGGATTATAACATATTGAATCAAAAAGAATGCATGAGTCCACAGTGATCCTAAAAATGAAACCAACATACAAATAAACTGGGGGAGATGGGAAAGCTCTTCTTTATAGTAGAAAGATGACAAATGTGGAAGGGATGAGAGTTAGAAAACAAACCTTCTGCAACCATCACTGAGTAACTGATTCAAACAAGAATATTCAAATCATTGAGTAAAAGATCGTTGGGTAAACAGATATTTACAGTCTCAAAGTGGCTCCCCAGAGATTATTTAGTAATTACAAAGAGAAAAGATGGATATCTTTATGGTAGAGAAATACAGTGGAGAAGGTAGAGCGCACTGCCTCTGCCTTTACCAGTGGTTAAGTAAACATCAACAGTGATGACACACTCTGACATCAGGTACCTCCTGGTGTAACCCGCTGAGAAGAACACAGTGGCACTTACGCACGGGTCCTGCCAAAACTGAGACATCCAAATCAAATCTTGAGGAAACAATCCAACAAATGCAAATTGAGGGAGGTTCTCAAAACAGTGGGTTTGTATTCTTCAAATACATCAGTCATGAAAGACAAAGAAGCCAGGGAGGGGAGAGGCAGGAAGCAGGGAGAGGACCCTCGAAGTGTGCAGTGGGAGCGGGAACTAGTCCAGCAATTAACCAATTAGGTTAATCTAATTTAATCTAATCTAATACATGACTCAGCAATTCCACCCCTGGACACCCACAGGGACTTTCTTTTTTTTTTTAATTTTTTAAAATTTATTTTTTTTTACATCTTTATTGGAGTATAACTGCTTTACAATGGTGTGTTAGTTTCTGCTTTATAACAAAGTGAATCAGTTATACATATACATGTTCCCATATCTCTTCCCTCTTGCATCTCCCTCCTCCCCCCCCTTCCCTATCCCACCACAGGGACTTTCTTTGTGGAGGCATCTCTGGGGAACATCATGACTGATTGATTCCAGGTCTAAATAGGTCAGACCAGATTCTCAAGGAACCAGATGAGGACACTAAAGTCATGTTAAAAGAACTCAGTGTCCAACCTGAAGACGCTCCCACTGGCCAAAGATGGGATGCTTTAAGCACCAATAATGATAATAACCACAGTGGAAACCAATTGAACGTGTTTATATTCATGAGTTCATAATGATGCCAAAAAACAAGCAAACAAAAAAGGATTGACTGCTTTTAGACAATACTAGGAAACTGCTTCATTATTTTGAAAGCAGATAAATAAGGGGAAGGAATCAAGTAATTATCGTGCTTTTCTGAAATGAACTGTACTTCAGAGTTAAACCAAATAGGTGATGAAGGAACATTTCTCTTTATATATATATTCCAACAAATACACAAAGAAAGAATGATAGAAATTAAAATATCACTGTTACGGACTGAATTTTGTCCTCCTGAAATTCATACATTGAAGCCCTAACTTCCAGTGTGACGGTATTTGGAGATGGGGCCTTTAAGGAGGTAATTAAGGTTAGATGAGGTCATAAGGGTGGGGCTCTAATTCAATAGACTGGTGTCCTTATATGAAGAGGAAGGGATGCCAGAGATCTCTTTTTCATCAGGCTCACAGAGGAAAGGCCATGTGAGAACATGGCATGAAGACAGCCATCTGCAACCACATAGAGAGGTCTCACCAGAAACCAACCCTGCTGGCACCTTGATCTTGGACTTCCAGACTGTGAGGAAATAACCTTCTGTGGTATAAGGCCCCCAGTCTGTGTTAATCTTTTATGGCAGCCCAGGCAGACTAATACAAGCACCAGTTTGCAACCCCTAATGAATTGTGGATCTGGGCAATGATCTCCAATGGCTGACACCACCAAAGAGACAGAACCAGACAAACACACCTCCTGATGGTACCACCTAGGAAGTTGTCCAGACAAAATAAACAAAAAACCCCACAAAACAACTGGAGTCTGTTAGATGTAGCTAGTAATTTACAGGAAATACCAGGGACAGAGGACCATGTTAACCAACACCAGAAGGATGTAATCAGCAAAACCCACAGTGCAGGAAATTTGACAAGATTGTTTCCTTGCAAAAAATTGCAAGGAAAATAAAATAGAGGAAACCCCTCTAGATTAGAAGAGATTGAAGAATCATAGCAAACAATCACAATGTATGGACCTCATTGATCTCAATTCAAACAAACAAATTTTAACCCCCCCAAAATTTTAAGACAAAAACTATGAATACTGACTAAGTTTTTAATAATATTAAGGAGCTATTTTTAATTCTGTTCATGTGCGATAATAGTTTTATATTTTCTAAAGAGCGTTTATCTTTTAGATACATAGACTAAAATATTTGCAGGTGAAATAATATGTGGGGGATTCGATTTGAAATAATCCGAAGAGTTAAGAAATGGGAGGAGGTATAGATAAATAAGACTGGCCACGCACTGGCGATAGCCAAAGCTGGGTGATGGCTAAACAAGGTGCTATATTATCCTCTCGACTGTTAAAAGCTGGACATTTTCTGGAATAAAAAATTGTTTTCTTGAGTACTGAGTATTTTTAAAAGTGATAAACAAAATGAGATTTTCTCTTAGGTAAATTAAATATATAATACACAAAACAAAACACATTTTACAAGAGTACTAACAAAGCAATACACATCTAACACATAGAGGAGTTGTTGTCTGGAGGAGCGGGAGTAGGGTCTGGGGATAAAGGGAATTGGTTCATCATTTAAATAAACCTGCAGGGCTTTCCTGGTGGCGCTTAGGAGTCTGCCTGCCAGTGCAGGGGACATGGGTTCCAGCCCTGGCCTGGGAAGATCCCACATGCCGCGGAGCAACTAAGCCTGTGCACCACAACTACTGAGCCCATGTGCCACAACTACTGAGCCCTGCAAGCCACAACTACCGAGCCCACGTGCCACAACTACTGAAGCCTGCATGCCTAGAGCCTGTGCTCTAGGGCCTGTGTTCCACAACTACCGAGCCCAAGTGCTGCAACTACTGAAGCCCGCGTGCCTAGAGCCCGTGCTCCACAACAAGAGAAGCCACCAAAATGAGAAGCCCGAGCACCGCAACGAAGAGTAGCCCCCCTTCGCCGCAACTAGAGGAAGCCTGCGTGCAGCAACAAAGACCCAACGCAGCCAAAAATAAATAAAATGTTTTTAAAATTATAAATAAATAAATAAAGCTAGAGAGGGACTGAGGAGTACGTTTAGTGCCATCCTCTGCACCTCAGGTCCAAGGACAGAGAAAAATTGGAAGATGGAAAAGCACAAGGATACACAAAAAATGATTGTAGCCCTACTACCAGCAAGAAGCATTGCTCACATTTCCGTGTTTCCTTCTAGTGTTTTTCCTATATCTATAGAAAACTACCCTCTCCTTTTCACTCATTCTCAGGCTTTGGAGACACATAGAAATGGGTTAAAATTCTGGATTAACCATTTTATGAATGGTGTTATCTTGGACAAGTCGTTTTCTCTTGTCCAACTTTCATTTTCTCATTCTGAAAAGTCGGAACCATCACAAGCACCTAAGATTAGGTGATGATGGGACGCAAAAGCATCTAGAGGCTCCCTGGGGTGGTTCCCACTGGTATTTTGCACAGCTCTGTGCAGAGGCAGTGATAAATATTTGTCAAACTGAACGGGATGAAATTACGAGGCAGCTGGATCTCACGTGTGTGTTTTCATCTCAAAGCCTTGTGTTGAGGCACATAATGTTTTTTCCTGTGATTCACTCTCAGTTCCACGTGCAGGGAAAAGAAACTCCCTCTTTGGGGTCACCCAGTTTACATGGTGAGAGACCCCAGAAATGTCTTCTCATCATTTGCAGTGTCTCCCAGGGAAGAGTGCAAAGATGTTAAAGTTGACAGAAGTATTGCGAAAGGCTTCCTGGCTGCTAGCAGTGAGGATGTTCAGTCTCTGGGGCCCAAAGGTTCCCAGGTGGTTTCTGGCCTTCACAGTCTGGCTTACATGAGCCACCCTGGAAGCCACCACACGTGGTAACGTGTCCTTTTTCTGACACGTCATTGGGTGGCTGGGCACAGAGCTGGGGGTCTCCCAGGGGGCTCCTGTGCAGCACCACTGTACTCCCTAAAGGTCCAAGCGGTCCCGGGAATGTTTTCAGTTCTAGTGTTCAGCATTTGTTGTTAGGAGAAATTGTGCGCTCTACTGGCATTTGTGAATTCTGGGACTTTTAGAAGTTTCTAGAATGCAGGCCTCATGGGTCTCAAGGGCCTACTTGACTCCTAGCCAGTCTGGATCCTTGTTCTTCCTTAATCCTTCCAATGATACTTCAGAAGCAGAGCAGGGATTTGGGGTTGTGTTTTTCACACAGGTTTTGGTCTTAGGGGGACACACCAGCACACACAGGAGCACAGGGCCCTCAGCAGGCATCTCGTGCCTCTCCTCTGCCTTCTCAACCAGGAAGCCCCGTCCAGAGAGGTCAAGGGACCTGTCCAGGGTCACGCAGAGGAGAGTCAGTTCATGCCACATGGTTCTGGCTTTGGGGTTAGGAGAGAAAAGGTGAGATCATGAGAGCAAACCTAAGAGGGCTCGTCCTCCAGAAGCCCAGACTGAAATGTCATGAAGTCACAGAACCAGAAACCTGGCTCCTGGACAGACCTCCCTGCTCTTCCAGGCACTGGGGGGTGGGGGCAGGGTAGAGGGGTTAAGAGCTCAGACTCGACTTACATGGACCCAGGTTCCAGCCCTTAGATGCATTTACCGGCTGCATGAATTTAGGGAAGTTACTCCACTGCTCCATTTTGGTTTCCTCCTTAGTGAAACCTATCCCCCTGCAGAGTTGTTGTAAAGATTGAATGACTCAAGGCAAAAAGTGCCTGCCCGATGGTAGGCCCAATGTGAACGCATGATCACTATGGCCCACAGTACTGCGGGGAGAGGCAGGGGTGCAGGCCCTGACTCCCCACAGGTGACTCTGTCTTTGGGGAAATCTCACAGCCTGTCTCCCAACCTGTAGCCTCAGAGTAAGGAGACTCATTGCACAACGAGGCAATGTGTGTGGAAGCACTTTGTGGACTGCCAAGCACAGGCCAGGGCCCAATACAACGACTGCTGTTACAAAACATCTGGTCCAACACCATCAATTCAAGGAGGAGGTCAGAACACGCCACCCCAAAATATGCCACTCTGGCATATCGCCCATTTTGTGTTAAAGGCACTTAAAAAAACCCAGCAGATACAAGAAGAACACCCGGACTTTCCTTTTTTTTCTTAAAAGCCAGAGATGAAACTCCCATGTGAAAGATGCCCTCCCTACACCAGAGAGACAGTAACATGCATATCGTCAAGAATGGTCAGGTGAGACCACAGAGTTCTGTGCCTTGTTAAAGTAACTCTTATCTTCCTTTAGCCGATCCTCTTATTTTAGTTTCTTTTCCACCACTGCTTCTCTCTGTTTTGCCTCGTATAAAAGCACAGAGATTTTGCCACTTCTTTGGGTCTTCATGTCCTTTGAGGGCTCCTGTGTCACACAAAACTTCTGTTAAATAAATCTGTATGCTTTTCTCCTGCTGATCTGCCTTATGTCAATTTAATTCTCAGGCCAGCCGAAAAACCCTAGGAAGGTAGAAGGAAGAGCCTGCTCCCCTACAAAAGCAAAGCCTCAAAGGTCCTGGGTCTACTTTCCATGGAACCTCCATCTGGCTGGTACTCATCTGCCTCCCCCGTCTGTCTGATTTTAGCCTGAGAAGTCAATTCAAGCCCGAAGTCAGGCCATCCTTCTCACTGAGCTTCCATCAGGGTTTCAGCCCGCCTGGGTCACGTGTGCCTGGGGACAAGGCAGAGGCCCTGGCTAGGATGTGACAGCAGCAGGTCACACAGGCAGGGTCCCCATAGCAGGGCACAAGCTGGGGCACTGGGAAGCTAAGCTGAGAGGGATGCTAACATCTGAGAACTCCGGAGCTGGAAGCAGGCTGGTCCAGATGCTCACGTTGTTGATAGAGAAACTGAGGCCCAGAGCAAAGAAAGAACTTACTCAGGGACACATGGCCCTGCTGGCAACACTGGGACTGGAATTCTGGTTTGCAGTTCTATACTCTTTCTCCCACACCTTGCCCTTGGAACGAATATTCTAGTAAGTGCAGGCTTCGATCTGGACATGTTCATTCTGAGCTCACAAATACAAATGCTTAATCCTCTGTAACATTCTTGGTCACGGTCTTGTTTTTTTTCTTTCTTTTTTTTTTTTTTGCCACATTGCGGCATGCAGGATCTTAGTTCCCTGACCAGGGATGGAACCCATGTCCTGTGCAGTGTGTGGAAGCACGGAGTCTTAACCACTGGACCGCCAGGGAAGCCCCTTGGTTAGGGTCTTGAATGCAGTTCAAGGAGTTAACTCCTGGGGGTAGGTGTCATAAACCCAGAGCCATGTTCAGTGTAAGCATTGCTCTGGCCTGTAATTTCTTATTTTAGTAACACTGAATAGCACCCCCAGGCCCACTGATTACTGGATGGCTCATTAAGGCCACAGGTCCTGGGAACAGCAAAGGGAAATCAAAACGAAAATCACAGTCTCTCCGAAGCACAGGCCTTTATTAAATCCCAGTCTACTGGTAACATTTCAGGATACAAAGAGATTTTTGCTCTCTTTTGGAATGGTGGGAAGATTTAGATCAACAGTCTTTTGTTGAGTGTCGCCTATGGTGGATAGTTTGGGAAGACTGAACTTCAGCCTCGTGGGAGAATCAGACAGCATACATTTGAAAAGCACTTTACAGTTTACAGAGCCTATTCATGTTGTCTCAGTTAATCCTTACTACAGCCCTGGGAGGCATCAGACACTCAGAGAGGTAAGGCAATTTGCCAAGTATAGGCCAGCAAGTGGAGAGGCCAGGATTAACCCCAGGTCTTCTGCCTACAGATTCAGGTCACTTCATACTATACCATGCAACACACAGATACAGTGAAATTGTTAGGAGACACAGGCCGGAGAATCTAAAAAATTTATTATTATTATTCTGTGAAAAGCTCTTGGAGGGATTAGCATTTGATATAGGTCTTTAAATGGCTATGATTATTTTCCTTTTTTCCTATTTTAATAGGTCACTGTAGATGATGTGGAAAGTGTAATAAAATGCAACAAACAAAAGATTGATAATCCTGATACAGAGGTGCTGCCTCTATACATCACTTACATTGCTCCTTCCAGTTTTTTCTTTGTGTTTTTTAAACTAGTTGAAATCATACTCTCTATATGGCTTTGAATTGTCTTTTTCTCCCCTTTAATGTACATTTTATCACATTCTCTTTGAATGGGTTAAACACCAGTGGGTCTGTGATTAGGGAATTCTGGACTAAGAACATAGCTGGAGGGACTTTCCTGGTGGCGCAGTGGTTAAGACTCCGCGACTCCGCGCTCCCAATGCTGGGGGCTTGGGTTCGATCCCTGGTCAGGGAACTGGATCCCACGTGCATGCCACAACTAAGGAGCTGGCGAGCTGCAACTAAGGAGCCTGCCGGCCGCACCTAAGACCCAGCATAGCCAAATAAAAAAAGAAAGAAAAAAGAAAGAACATAGCTGGAGAAAAGGTGTGGGGACAGGGAAACGAAGGGCGTATTCAGGAAACGGTGAGTAATTCTTCGAGACTAAACTTGTAACTCTATGATGAGCTGAGGTTTACCAAGGAATCTAGAAAGACCTTTAATATCAGATGGTGGAGAGCCTTGAATGACACACTAAGGAATTTATAGTTTACTCTATTCTCATTAAACAACAATACACTTTACACCGTACATATTTAGAAAAATACATACGAGAACATTCAGAAATAAGTCACAATCTGTGCAGATATAATTGCTATTAATATTTTGAAACATGTATAACCTACCAATTTTTTTCTGTACACATATTTCTTTTTTCCCCAAACAGGGACATAAAACACATATTCTTTTCTAATCTGATTATAATTCCATTAACATCTTTCTTGGTCATTAAAAATTCTTTTGCAATAATGGTTTTTAAACATTGTATGCACCGGAACTCTGTTTTTAAACAAAATCCTACCAGGAACCTCAAAGGCCAAAAGGGATATAAGTAGAACTACTGTGATCAGAACATGGGTGGGAGCCCTGATGCCCGCCTGACCCTGTAAGACACCCTGACCCCGTTCTGAAAAACACTGTTGCCTAATGTCATTTTTATGGCTGCAAGGTAAGAGCATAGCATCACTTAATCAGCTTGCTCAGTTGTTTCCAATTTTTCCCTTTGTAAATTGATACTACATTCTTTGAGCACATCCCATAATTATTTCCCAGTGAAGGTTTCTGAACATGGGGTGTGACATAATCAGAGCTATTAGCGTGAATGCCAAATACAGTAAAATCTTACTTAACTGGAATTCAGCTAACCACAATCCTTAATTAACCAATTTTCTTTTGCTCAACTTTGGGAACATAAAGGAAACTCTCTACCTCCCTCCCTTTTCTTCTCTCTCTCTCAAACACATACACAAGCACACATGCACAGAACTATGAAATAGGGATACAGTTAACAAATATATGCAATCACTGTACTCTGAGAACTATGAAACATTACTGAGAGAAATTAAAGGTGAGTGCAAATGGTGAGACATACCATACTCATGGACTGGAAGATTCAGTATTGTTAAAATGCCAATTCTCCCCCAGATTAATCTATAGAGTCAACACAATGACATTCAAAATATTAGCAGGGTTATTTTGAAAAATTTAGTAAGCAAATTTTAAAATTTATGTGGAAATGCAAAGCATGTAGAATAGCCAAAACAACATGGAAAAGGAGCAAAGTTGGAGGCCTCACCCAATCCGGTTTCAAGACCTACTATAAAGCTGACAGAAATCAAGATAGAATGGTATTCAAGTAAAGGTTGACATATAGACCAATGGAACAAAATAGAAAGCCCAGAAATAGATCCACACATATATGTGGTCAATTGGTTTTCTAGCAAAGGTGCCAAGACAATTAAATGGAAGAAAGGATAATCTTTTTAATGAAAGGTGCTAAAATAATTGGTGGCTATACGTACAAAAATGAGCTAAAACTATAAACCTTTAAAAAAATAGGAGAAAACCTTAGTGATCTTGGGTTAGGCAAAGATTTAAAAAATAGGACACATAAAATTTAAAAAATCAATAACTTGGACTTCATCAAAATTGAAAATGTCTGCTCTTTGAAAGCACAATTAGTTAAAAGAAAAGGTGGGACTTCCTTGGTGGTGCAGTGGTTACGAATCCACCTGCCAATGCAGGGGACACGGGTTTGAGCCCTGGTCCAGGAAGATCCCACATGCCACAGAGAAACTAAGCCCATGCGCCACAACTACTGAGCCCGTGTGCCACAACTACTGAAGCCCACGCACCCTAGAGCCGACGCTCTGCAACAAGAGAAGCCAACACAATGAGAAGCCCGTGCACCGCAACGAAGAGTAGCTGCCACTCGCTGCAACTAGAGAAAGCCCGCGCGCAGCAACGAAGACCCAACACAGCCAAAATAAATAAATAAAATAAATTTTTAAAAAAAAGAAAGAAAAGAAAAGGCAAGCCACAGACTGGGAGACTATGTCTGCAAACATACACAAAATAAAGGACTTATGTCCACAATATGTAATGAATTCTCAATATTAAGACAAGACAATTAAAATCAGGCAAAAGATCTGAACATTTTATCAGAAACACTGATGCCAAATAAGCGCATGAAAAGATGTTCAACATCATTAGTTGTTAGGGAAATTTAAACCAAATGGAGATACCACTACATATCCACTGTAGTGGATAGAATTTAAAAGACAACGCCAAGTTTAGCTAGAAGGTGGAGCAATGGGTTAGCATTTATTTACAAAGTTAAACATTCACTTACCATATGACTCAGGAATTCCACTCTTGTGTATTTTTCAAGTGAAGTGAAAATATTTAATATATGTCTACACAAAGATCTGTACGTGAACATTTATAAGAGCCTTGTTCAGAGTAGCCAAAAACTGCAAACAGTCCAGATGTCCATTGATTGGTAAATGGATAAAGAAAAATCTATACCTAAATGGAATACTACTCAGCAATTAATAGGTATAAACTACTTATACATGCAACAACATGATGAATCACAAAAGCATTACTAAGTGAAAAAGGTCAGATACAGAAGACTACATACTATATGCATTCATAGGAAGTTCTAGAAAAGGAGAACCTGGAGTGGTGATAGCAGATCAGCCGTTGCTAGGGGTTCAGGGATGGGGACGGGGACTGACTGCAATGTTCTAAATAATATTTTTGACAGCAGTTGCACTACTAAAGACATATGTCAAAATTCATCATGTAGACTTAAAATTGGTGAATTCTATTATAAATAAATTATGCTTCTATTGGCATTTGGATTCATCTTCGTTCGCTTTTTTGTCATTCTTCTAGCCACTTAGCGGTTCACATTTAATGGTTCAGATTTGCAATGTCTGCTAAGTGTCAAGAATAGAGTTTGTGTTTCTTGTTATTTTCCTTGGTTGTTTTTGAGCAAAAAAAGAAGTGGGAACACCTTTCCTTAACCATTTTAAACTTGGAAGTCTTACAGATGATATTAAAAACCATGGACTGGAGCTATCCCTATTTCTTAATTATTAATTTACATTTTGAGACCCTACTACTGAGTCCCTACAATGATAAATAAGGACTCAGATCTCCCTCACCTTCCCACTTCCACTTCCCTATCCCCCCAGTGTAGTTATAGTCAGGACATATTTAATTATGATTGTGCAAATGTCATTCACTAGAGCATCACTCAAACTCTCTGCCCACCCCATAACACCTTAGTTATTCAGTCCTTCACTTTTACTGGAGTTACTCATTTTCCCATGTGCCTGATTTTCTACACATTTAATTTTTCCCAATAAAGCCTGCTTCAGTTCTATTAATAATGTTTTCCGTAATCTCAAATATATCATGTTCATCTTATTCCTAGAGACCTTCTTCTCAGAGCCTTCCTTCCAAGTTCTCCAATTTAAACTGTATGCGGTACCAATGTCAACCAGAAATTTCCATTCACCATCATCGTGGGGATTCATGTTGCCTCTTGCGCTTCGGATCCCTTGCTTCCTGGATTCCATGTATTCCTTTCTTGGTTTACTCCCTCGTTTTATTGGATCACTACCTCCAGTAGTTCACTAAAGGTACAAGGGAAGTAAATGATTTTCGTTCTTGCCTGTCTGAAAGTATCTTATTCTATCTTCATTTGATGAACAGTTTGGTTGAATATAGAAGTGTAGGATATAAATCAGAATATTGAAGGCATTGGCCCATTGTCCACTAGATCCCAAAGTGTTGTTGAGAGGTCCATTGATTCTGATCCTCTTCTTTTTCTCTCTAGAAGTTTATAATATCTTCTCTGTATCCCTGATAGTCAAAAACTTCACCGTGGTGTACCTGACCATGGGTCTTTTTCATTCTCCGTGCTAGGCCCATCCCTTGAGCTAGCTCTTTTGAGTTGGAAAATCATGCTTTAGTTCTGAGAAGTTTCCTTCATAATTTTGTTCCCTTGGCTCTCTATCTGGCATTTCTAGTAGTTGGCTTTTAACCTCTTAGACTTATCCTCTTGCTTTATTTATTTTTTTAGATTTAAAAATTTTTATTTATTTTTGTCTGTGTTGGGTCTTCGTTGCTGCACACGGGCTTTCTCTAGTTGTGGCGAGCGGGGGCTACTCTTTGTTGCGGTGCATGGGCTTCTCATTGCAGTGGCTTCTCTTGTTGCGGAGCAGGGGATCTAGGCGCGCAGGCGCTCTAGGCGCACAGGCTTCAGTAGTTGTGACACACAGGCTCAGTAGTTGTGGCTCACGGGCTTAGTTGCTCTGCGGCATGTGGGATCTTCCCGGACCAGGGATTGAACCCGTGTTCCCTGCATTGGCAGGCATATTCTTAACCACTGCGCCACCAGGGAAGCCCTACTTTTTATATTGAATTTTTATTTTGAGTCGTATATGTAACTTTCCAGAGGTTTTCCTTATTTAGTGGATTTTTTTTTTCCCCAAAGCTTTCTGGTTCTTCTTTCATAGATCATCCCTACTCTTTTCAGGGAGATTGTCAGTTTGAGGTTGTCTCTGATCCTCCCAATTCTTTTTCCCATTTTTTTTTTTTTTCTTTTTTTTCTGTCTTCAAGTTAAAAGATTTCCCCTGTGTCTGGAGGTACTTAGCCATCGGCTCTCACTTGGGAGCCTAGAAATCTCTTTGCACGTAAGCCAGACTTGGGTCCTAGGGCTTCAGTCTAATAGGACAGAACTTCAAACCAGCTCATTGTAAAGAATCCCAAATGGTAGTCTCTGGGATTTACTTCAGAGAAGATTCTTATCTCCTGCCTTGGGTGGGGATATAAAACTTGCTACTGGCATTCTAGGAAGGGGGAGGGGCAGTATTCAGATTTTCACTCAATTCCCCCATTTCTGGTCTGTGCGTCCTCCTACCCCACATGCCCACTTTCAAATCCTCTTCAATTACCATTGCCTCTCTTCCCATTTCCTTGGTCCTTATGGACTTAATACTTTAAAAAAAAATTTTATTGAAATATAGTTGATTTAGTTTGATATAGTTGTGTTAGTTTCAGGTGTACAGCAAAGTGAATCAGTTATACATATACATATATCCATTCTTTTTTAGATTCTTTTCCCGTATACATCCTTACAGAGTATTGAGTAGAGTTCCTTGTGCTATACAGTAGGTCCTCATTAGTTATCTATTTTATGTATAGTAGTGTGTATATGTCAATCCCAATCTCCCAGTTTATCCTCCTCCTTTCCCCCTTGGTAACCGTAAGTTCGTTTTCTACATCTGTGACTCTATTTCTGTTTTGTAAATAAGTTCATTTGTACTATTTTTTTAGATTCCGCAAATAAGTGATATCATATGATATTTGTCTTTACTAGATGAATTTTAACCCTCTTTCTAGTCTGAAATTGTGTCTTTCAAGAAACTAGAACCTGATCTCCATGGTGACTTTATTGATTTGTCCTATTCTGGGTGCTCCTAAGATGTCCCACCAATCTCCTTTTAAGATCTTTTCTTCCCTTCTCCAGAATCAACAGCCACAGGTAGGGCTGGCTTCGTGGGTGTGCGGCCTGTACAGTCACACGGGACCCCATACTCAGAAGGGCCCCAGCCTCGATTTACTGCTCTGAGACCACCGCCTTGAAGTTCTTATTAATTTTCAATCCACGGGCATAACATTTCCATTTTGTGCTGGGCCCCACGAGTTACGTAGCCAGTACTGGCCACGGGAGGGTCGCGCGCCAGGACTCATCTTTCAAGGACTTTAAGGCTCGTGGCCAGAGCTACAAACACCTGTGTTCTGTTAACTCTGCTTCCTGGAAGGGAGGGAGGAGCAAGACATGTTTGCCCCAAGATTAGAAATGCAGAAACCAGCCCCCAACAGGTTCTGCAACCTGCCTGTGATCTTATCACTCGAGAGTTTGGGAAACTCCTGAGCTTTTCAGGCCACACTCTGAGACCTCACATGAATCTTACAAGGCGGTTTTGCTTCTGTGTAATCGGGGCTGTGCCTATGGCTGTTGATGTCCTTTGACAAAAGGCAATTTTGCATCCAGAGGACTTTATTCATTCATCCACTCGCTCGTTCACTACGAAAATCTTTAGGAAGCACCTACTCTGTTAGCAGAACGAGTGGGCTTTGAAGCAGGGAGAAATGAGTTACCGTGTCCCCCTCTGGCTCTTGTTGGCCATGTGAGCCAGTGAGCCTCAATTTCCCTCCCAGTTTGATGAGGAGAGAACGATTACCTCCCAACTCAGTGATGAGATAACCTGAGTCATGGGCCTTTTATGGCTCTAAACACTCTGTACCCAGCCCGTATTCGTTTCTTTACCTTTCTCCCTAGCACTACGCAAAACACAGGGGGTTTCAGCTTCAGGTGTGGATAGGCCAGGCCGCTAGCAGGTCCTGGAGCACTCGGAGGGTCCATTCTTCGGGGACACACTTGATTCTCTCTTCCTCCAGCAGAAATGTTGATGGGCGCCCAAGGAGAAAGGAGCCGCATGCATGTGACAGGTGTTTGCACTCTAGACTATCCCAGTGCTTTGTTATTAGCATTTAATAGGTTCCCAGAAAGCTCTGAAGATAATAATACGTCTCCCCTCCCTCTCAGCTGGTGATCTTGACGTGATATATTTATGTCTGTAGTGAAATTTGGAGGCTCTCACAAGGAGCCAAGCACTTGCTCTTATCTTTAAAAAAGCTTAAAAGTCTAGTTATGAAAATTAAACCCACAGAGAGGAGTGCCCAGGAATGTGTCCCAAGAAATGCTTCCTCTACAAGCTGTGCCTGTTTTGAGAGATGAATGGGGGAATGATAGAGTGAATGAAGCCTCGTGACAATTTATGGCATTTGCGTCTCACGTCCCAGCTTACAGAGCTTTGACGGAGCCTTTTCACACCCACTATCCCGTTTCTACCTCACAATCTCAGAAGGCGTCTTGGTAAAGTTATCATCTCCACATTGCAGATGAGAAACCTGAGACTCAGAGAAGTGATTTGTCCAGGTCGCACAGCTGGCAGGGAAGTTTCAGGGCCAAGATTCAAATCTACTCTCCTGATTGCAGAGTCTCTGCTCTGTCGCCTCCTAGAAATAGTATTTAGCTATTTCCACACTCAGCAGAACCTCTTAACTAAAATCTAGCTGAGTTGTCCTGGGCTCCAAGCCCTGGGATGTTGGCAACACCAGGGGAGGGGGGTAGGTCCTGAGGAGGCGGTGGAACCAGCTCTGATGCTCAGATGTGGCCACACCCGGCAGACAGGGGCCCCAGCCTGGCTGAGAGGTGGCCACATTCCAGGAATTTCCATGGCCTGGTCAGGTGAGAATAATGCAGCCCCTCAGGGTGGCCTCATCTGGGGTCAGATCCGTCCCTCTCATCCACTCAAGGACTTTGATCCTGTAATTCTATCCCCCACCCCAGTCAATGTTTCATTTCCATTCACATACAAACCCGCTGTAATAGTTCACATTTTTACCCTCTCTGTACCTCCCTGCTCTTCCTTACAGGCCTTTACTGACGGTCTACCTTTTCCTCCGGCTCTGCCTTGAGCCCACTCCAATTCAACTGTCATCCTTAACACGTTACTAAAACCGTCTTGTCAGTGCCGCGCATCTTGCTAAGTCCTGTGCTAAGCTCAACTCTATGCTTAACTATTTTTGTCGGGTTTTTTTATGCTTAACTCTTAATAGCATTTGATGTTTCTTCTTTCTTGACACTTTCTTCACGTGGTTCTGGTCACCATACTCTGCCCGTTTTCCTCATTCCCCTTAGCCGCTCCTTCTGTACTCCCTTTACTAGATTGTTCTGCCCTTCTGACTTCTAAAGGTCACAGAGCCCGCGTCTCAGCCTGGGGCTCTCGCCTCATTCACTGGCTACTCTCGCTCCCCAGGTATTCTCATTCAGTCCTAGGGCTTTAAATCTCATTTTGACACTAGGACACCCAAATCCACGTCTCCAGCCAGAACATCTCTGAATTCCAGATTCATTTAAATGTAATGTCTCCTCTTGTATTTCTAAGAGACATATCAAACCTGAGGTGTCCCAAATCTTGATTTTCACCCCAAACCCGTTCATAACCATCTCTGCTCCACCATTCACCTCACAACGTTATCCTAGATCCCTAGGATTCTTCTCACAACTACACGCAATCCACTGCTGGCTCCACCTCCAAAGTATATCTATATCCCATTGCCCACGACGGTGTTCTTATCCAAGTACACCCGTGTCTGGGTTGGATTCCTGTAACAGCCTCCTGTGGACAGAGAATGTCGCCTGCCATATCAATAAACAAAGGCTGTTGCGGTCATCGAGCCCTCAGCAACCACAGGGGCCCCACGTCCCCATGGTGCACCCGGAGGGTGTTCAGGATGGAGCGAGCAGGATACTGGCCCCAGATGGCTAAGGTGCATATCAAAGAAACGATTTCAATGAGCATCCTGCACCTGCCCATACGCAGAAAAGTGCTAAATGCATTAACTTGAGATTCTGGTTTTTCTTTAATTAACAGTAATCTTTTGATGTTCTGACTACCTGGGTTTTTTTTGTTTTTTGTTTGTTTGTTGCAAAAAATTCCTATATATCCTGGCTCCTCCCTTACCTCTTTGGAGAAATCCCTCAGAGCTACGTGAGAGGCTGTCTCCGGGCTTAAGTCCTCAGTATGTCCGCTGAATAAAACATAATTCCCAACTTTTAGGTGGTGCATTTTTTCAGTCGACACTCCCAATTAGCCATCTTCATTCCACCCTTGTGATCTGTGGCTGTTCCCCATACAGAGACCTGAATAACAACTAAAAGAATAAAATAGAGCATGTCATTCCTCTGTTCAAAATCCTTCAATGACTTCTCAACACATTTAGAATTAAATTGAAATACCTTCTGTGGCCTCAGAAGAAATATTCAAAATACTCATATTTAGCAACTGGTAGGGAAATATATATTATGTATAAGTTTCTACGTAAATCACAATTTAAAAATACATTCCCTTCTATTTTCTAAATAAACCAAACTATATCTGTTTATATAATAAAACTGCTTACAGATGATGTAAGTTGAAACACAGAGCATTCATCAAATCAGTGCAATAATTTCTAAGTCATTTCTGGTTTTTGTGTGATCTTTGGTTTGATACAGTCTCACTAATTAAATAATGTCCCTATTGGGGCTAGGATTTGACAGAGTGAAACACGTCAAACTCCTCCAATAACTTCCCCATTAAATCAGTAGCCACTAGGTCACTTGTGGTCTTGAAATACAGAATTTCTCTTAATAAAACAATATTGTTTGCAGTACTGAATTGTCCCTCAGCTTCTGCTGAACTAAGAGTAATTATATTCAAACATTTTCTGAGCCTTACAATATCATCTGAGGTTCTTAACGTAGTCAATATCTTATTACTGGCTAAGCCACAGGGACCCACTGTAGAGGGCCGTATTTTGCCGTATTTCATGAGGTTGACCTTCCAGAGAGGGCCATGTGGCCAAAACCATGTTCTCCACTAGGCTACTTGGTTTTGACTCCTGGCTCGGCCACTTACAGAAATTTAAAATCTCTTTGTTTTAGTTTTCTTGTCTGTAAAATGGGGCTGCTGCTGCTGCTAATATTCAAAGGAGTTCACAGGTTTAGACTGGTGTTTGGCCCAGAAGACGTTACATATGCATTGGCTCTCACTCACCAAGGAAAGCAGCGCTGTTAGCGCCCTTGGCCGGAAGACTCGTGGAGGGTTTTAACAAATGCACGCCCTTAGGCGGAAGTGAGTTTCAGCAAGAACGTGAGAAGCGGGGGCTGCACCCTGGTGTCCTCAGGCCCTTCCTTCCTCCTCTCCTGGGGTGGGAGTATCTGCCCTCCCAGTGAAGCCCCAACACCTGGCTTATGCCTATGTGGGGCCCCATTTTTCTGCTCCCCCAGGCTCTCCCTGCTCTCTCTGAGTCAGAATTTTGTGAAGCCTGTTATCCCCACACACAGGTCTGGGCTAAGTGGGCAGGACAAGGCAGCCGCAGCTGATCCACCAGGAGTCCCTTCCCGCCTCCCTGGTAGGAGCCAGTGATGGTGGCCAGGAGGCAGGACCCACCAGGGACGCCTGGTGTAACACGTAGAAGGGGCTGTAAGGGTGTACTGGCCTCGTATTAGCACCGTGGGTCCAGGAGACCTTCAGCAATTGGGCCTTGCCCAGCATCTGACCCCGAGGCCAATGACTCTACTGTTCACCTGTGACCCTCCAGACACACAGGCTTCCTTTTGTTCCTCAAACACACCAAGCCCGGTTCCGTCTTGGGACTTGTCGCTCTCCCTGGGACATAGTCCCCCATAGTCCTGCACGGTTCTCACTGCATTCCCACCTTGGCTCATCTGGCCCTTCTTCAGAGAGGTTTCCCTGATGACCTCATAAAAATTCTGTGCACTTACCCCACCTAGTCATGGTACCTACCTACCCAGCTGCGTTTTCTAAAGCATCTATCTACTCCCTAAAGTTATATTTTATAGTTATCAGTTTTCTATTCTGTTGTAATAAATACGGCTGAAATAACAGACAACAAATAATGTTGGAAGACGTAGAAAGTGCTGAAAATTTAGAAGAAACAAGTATGAGAACAAATTACACAGGTTTGCAATTTGAAGGTTTGCTATATAGTTGGATAAAATACAGACGTTTCTAACAAGTCCCTGTTCGTGGTAGTCACTAGATTGTTTCAAAAATGAAATATGGAAGGAATTACTTTCGAGGAGCTGCTAATGGGAAGATGCACCCGGGAGCATATATTCTCAACAGTAAATAATTTCTTTTATAAAAGCAATATTTCGGGTAAGATTGTGTCCATATAACCAATGAAAGAGTGGCTGCTTTGACTAGAATAATAAAAGGACTCTGAGATAAGGTTGCCTAGAATGCCGCGGGTGAAATCCATCCATGGCCTCATGCACTAGCAGGAAGTGGCAGCAAAGGCGGAAGGCAGAAGTGTGCACATCGCTGCAGGATGCCACAGGTCTGGCTAATTTTATAAACACAAGACCTTGCAGATGCCACGGGATTGTCACCCTAACCTGTAATGGGCTGAATACCCGTGAAAGTCCCTTTTCCACCTCGAGGGTTGTTGGTTGTCTCATGGCAAAATACTAAAAAGACCTGTCAGACTTGCAGATGAGTTGTCTTTTTTTTCTTTTTACACAAAATGAAAGTATCAGATTTGGACATGTGATAACAAGTGGCTGTCAGGGGCATACTGCCTGGCAGATATTTTTGGAATTGTGAATACACCCCACTTGTCCCTTTGGAGTAAATGGGATGTTTTAACCAAGCGAGCAGCTGAATGGCTGGATGTGTTGAGTGGCCTTATCTCTATATTTACGATCACAGACGCCCAGGGGGCCCCTAATGCTGCCTGACAATTTATTAGATTTCTGGTGTAACTCCCCCATTTCCAAGAGCTATTACACCTCCCATCCCTCCTTAGACCTCGTACAAGCCCCCACCCCACTCAGCTGATGACTTGCTTCCCATCTCACTGGAATACTCAGGAAAGCCTTTCCAGCCATTCCCACCAGTGCCTGAGCCTGCTCACACGCTCTCAGTTCACAGATGAATTGCCTACAAGGCCAACCCTTCTGCTTGGGCCGCATATCCCGCGCCCCTCTCGCAGCTCAGGGAGAGCCCCCTGAAATCGTGCCCTGTCTCTTCTGCATCAGCATTTTTCCCTCTCTGACAGCTCGTTTCCATCAGCTTATAAACGTCTTAAGCAAGCAAAGAAACAAAAGCAGACCAAAGTCTCTCTGGACTTTACATCGCCTACCAGCTACGGCTCCCCCGCCTCTGTCTGCAACAGAGTTCCTGACAGGTGAGGTCTGCGCTCTTGAACACAACTCTATTTGGCTTTCTTGTCGTTGATGGTACCATTGTCCAAATCTGCCAGTGGGCCCCCGGACCCTGTCCTCCCGTAGTTCTCCAGAGCACTGGACACAGTTGAGGGCTTCTTCCTTTTGGCCACGCTCTCTTCACTTGGCATCCAGGACACCGCACGCTCCTGGCCACCTTCTACCCCCAGGCACTTGGCTCAGGCTCCTTTTCCGGGTCCTCCTTCTGGCCCCTCCTCGTGCACACACTGCAGCGGCCAGTCTTAGATCTCACACCTTTTTCTCTGTCTACTCTCAGACCCTTGATGACCTTAGCCAGGCTCTGGACTCCCCACTTTATACCTCCGGTTCCTACGTCTCCCCTGAGCATCAAACATCTATGCGACAGCACGTTCAGCATCTCCACTTGGATATCAAATAGACATCACTAACTTAAACATCTTCTAAACTGAACTCTTGATTTTTTTCCCCAAACCCTACCATAAGCCCACACCTAAGTCTTCCCTGTCTCAGTAAAATGGCAACTGCATTCTTATGTAGGTTCAGACCCCAAATGTTGCTGTCCTCCTTAACTCTTCTCTTTTCCTCACACCCCTTTCCGTAAGGAAAGACTTTTTACTTCTGCCTTTGAAATTTATGGAGAAGGTGACCACTTCTCACCAGCATCTCCATCCTCACCCTACCAGCAGCCCACACCTGGGTCATTTCTCTAGCCTCCAAAGTGATCTCCCTGCCCCTCCACCAGCCCCTTCCAATCGACTCTCCAGACACCCAGTGCAATCCTTCTAAACTATGAGTCAGCTGCCGTCACTCTTCTGCTCTCCATCTCACCGAGGATAAACTCTAATGTCCTTACTATTATCCACAAGAACTTACTCATGACCTGGCCCGGCCACCTCTCTCACCTCCTGCCCTCTGCCACCTCCTCCTGGCTTATTAAGGACCACCTTACTGTCTCAAGGTCTTTGCACCGGGAGTGCTAACCCCCAACAAATCTAAATGGCTAGGTCCCCCAGTTCCTTTTTTTTTTTTTTTTAATACTTATTTATTTGGCTGGGCCAAGTCTTAGGTGCGGCACGCGGGATCTTCGTTGCAGCATGTGGGATCTAGTTTCCTAACCAGGGATCGAACCGGGGCCCCCTGCATTGGAAGCGGAGTCTTAACTACTGGACCACTGGGAAGTCCCAGTCCCCCAGTTCTTTTATGTCTTCTCTCAAATTTCACCTTTGAGAGGCCTTCCTAGGCCATTTTGTCTAAAATAGCAACTCCCACCCACCCCCAATCTTCACATTCTGCTTTCTTTTTCCTTGTGGCAGTGTTTTGCTATCTGACATATTTTATAATTATTTATTTATTTATTATGCGTCTCCCTCAGCTAGAATGTAAGCTTCATGAGGTAGAGATGTTTTTGTTTATTGCTTTATCTCCTCCTTGTATCTAAAAAGTGTCTGGTGACTTCTCTGGTGGCGCAGCGGTTAAGAATCCACCTGCCAATGCAGAGGACACAGGTTCAATCTCTGGTCCGGGAAGATCCCACATGCCGTGGAGTAACTAAGCCCGTGCACCACAACTAGTGAGCTTGCACTCTAGAGCCAGCGAGCCACAACTACTGAGCCTGCAAGCCACAACTACTGAGCCTGAAAGCCACAACTACTGAAGCCCACACACCTAGAGCCCGGGCTCCGCACCAAAGACAAGCCACTGCAATGGGAAGCCCACGCACCGCAACGAAGAATAGTCCTTGCTCGCTACAACTAGAGAAAGCCCGCGCACAGCAACGAAGACCCAATGCAGCCAAAAAAAAAAAAAAAAAAAAAAAGTGTCTGGCACAAGCTAGGCACTCAGTTGTTTAATGCATAAAAAAATAACTGCTTTGGGGCTTCCCTGGTGGCGCAGTGGTTGAGAGTCTGCCTGCCGATGCAGGGGACACGGGTTCGTGCCCCGATCTGGGAAGATCCCACATGCTGTGGAGCGGCTGGGCCCGTGAGCCATGGCCGCTGGGCCTGCGCGTCCGGAGCCTCTGCTCCGCAACGGGAGAGGCCACAACAGTGAGAGGCCCGCGTACCGCAAAAAAAAAAAAAAAAAGTTACTGCTTTTTTCGAAGTAACATGCTATGGAGAGAGCATTTTGAGACTAGATATTTGCACATGTGTCCATTGTTATGAAAACACTTGGTTCTATGCATCTTTGTGAGGTATCTTTTTCTTTTATGACTGCCATTAAAAAGAAGTATTAAATTGAACTTAGGACAAAAACTACAAGTCACTGTATTACAGTATTAAGCCAAGATTTAAAGACTAGTGAACTCTTTAATTACATAACTCTTACTAGTATTTTCACTGAAAGTTATTTATTATGTTAATAAGTAAATTAAATTTTTATTTATTTTATCAATAAACATATAAACATTTATTTTATATATTTATGAGTGTTCTATAATATACATCACTAGAACAGTCCTGCATGTATATAATATATACAAAAATACATATCTGTATAATGGGTATGCATGCTCAAAATTTTTCTCTGGTATTTTGCTGTCTAAGGGGTATGTGTTAGGATAGGATTAGATCTGGGCACATGTTTTTGGTTTTTAAAAAAATTTTATTTATTTATTTTTGGCTGCGTTGGGTCTTCATTGCTGAGCGCAGGCTTTTCTCTAGTTGTGGTGAGTGAGGGCTATTCTTCGTTGCGGTGTATGGGCTTCTCATTGTGGTAGCTTCTCTTGTTGTGGAGCATGGGCTCTAGGCACACAGGCCTCAGTAGTTGTGGCATGCAGGATCAGTAGTTGTGGTTCGTGGGCTCTAGAGCGCAGGCTTAGTAGTTATGGTGCATTGCTCCGTGGCATGTGGGATCAGGGCTTGAACCCATGTCCCCTGCATTGGCAGGTGGATTCTTAACCACTGAGCCACCAGGGAAGTCCCAGGTTTTTATTACATCATATTCTACTTCAAGAACCAATGCGAGAAATGGCAAAAAAATTTAAGGCCATTTTAAATTCACCATAGGCTTCTTCTGCATGTCATTGTGTTTCATTCATGTTGTTTTATGTAGCAGTTGTTCATTCTTCTTCACTGCTGTACTGTATTCCATTGGATGACTAAATCACATTTGCTTGTCCATTCTCCTGTTGATGGACATTTGGTTGTTTGTAATTTTTGGCTATTATAAAGAAAGGTTTATGAAAATAATTGTACATATCTTTTGGTGAACATATGCACTAATTTACGTTGGGTATATATCTAGGCGTGGAATTGCCAGGTCATAATTAGCATAGATTTAGTATAACTTCCAAGACTTTTCCAAAATATTCAATTTATACACCCATCAGGAAAGTAGAAGAGACCCAATTCATCCATATTCTTGGCGAACCTTGATACTTTCAATTTTTAAAAAATATTTAGTCGTTCTGGTAGATGTGTGGTGGCATCTCATTGTTGTTTTTTGTTTTTGTTTTTGTTTTTGCGGTAGGCGGGCCTCTCACTGTTGTGGCCTCTGCCGTTGCGGAGCACAGGCTCCGGACGTGCAGGCTCAGCGGCCATGGCTCACGGGCCCAGCCACTCTGCGGCATGTGGGATCTTCCCGGACCGGGGCACGAACCCGTGTCCCCTGTCATTGTTGTTTTAATTTTCGTTTTTCTGATGACTCATGATGTTAAGCACCTTTCCATATATTTATTGTTCTTTTAGCTGTCCTCTTTTGTGAACTAGTTGTTCAAGTCTAGCCTATTTTTAATTATTTTTTAATTGATTTGTAAGAATTCTTTGTTATGGAGATAACTCTTTTGTTGAATATATGAATTATGAGTACCATCTCTCAGTCTTTTGTTTGCCTTAACAATGTCTTTTGATGAACTAAAATTTTAAATTTTAATGAAGCCCAATATAACAATCTTTCCTTTCATGGATAGTGCTGTTTTGTGATCGTTTAAGGAAATCTATCCTATCCTAAGCCATAAAGATATTTACCTACTTTTTTTTTTCTTAGAAGCTTTATGGTTTTACCTATCACATGTAGGTATGTGATTCATTTCAAATTAATTTTTGTGTGAGATAGGGGGTCAATAATTTTCATATGAATTCAATTCAAATGATCTAGAATCATTTATTGTAGAACAATCCTTTCGCCACTGAATTTTAGCAGCACCTTTGTTGAAAATCAGGTTATCTTATATGTATCTATGGGTCAGTTTCTGGACTTTGTATTCAGTTCCATTGATCTTTTGTCTATCCTTGCACCACACTATCTGGATTACTATTTAAATTGTTGTTGTTACTGTTTTTCAAAGTTAAACCAACCTTGCATTCTTAGAATAAACCCAATGTCCTTTTGATTTACTGTTCTATTTATATATTGTTGAATACAGCAAAGGACTTGCATTCAGTTTGCTGATATTTCATTTGTCCTGGGGAGAGAATGGACTTCAATTTTTACTTTTCTTGAAATATCCTTGTCAGATTTGGGCGTCAAGTTTAAGGTAGCCTCACAAAATTTATTGGTAACTGCTCTCTCTTTTTTCATTATTTGGAATAGTCTGTGTAAGATGGGTGTTATTTCTTTCGCAAAATTTTGGTAGAATTTACCAGCTGTGCCATTTGAGATTGAGGTTTTCTTTGTGAGAAATTTTTTTTTTTTACTTATAGAGTCAGTTTCTTAAATAGGTATAAGATTGTTCAAATCTTGTATTTCTTCTTGCATAGCTCTTGATTATGTGTTTTTCTAGGAATCTGTCCATTCATCAACATTTTCAAATTTATTGTCTTAGAGCTGTATCCTCTTATGATCTTTTTAACGTTTATGGTATCTGTAGTGATGTCACTTTTATTGTTCTAATATTGGTTAATTTTGCTTTTCTTCTTGATTGGTCTTTCCAGGGTTTATTGAATTTATGATTCTTTTTAAAGAGCTAATATTAGTTTGTGGACCACCCCCACTGAATGTTTGCTTTTTCTTTTATTAATCTCTCTTCTTTTTAATTTCCTTCCTTCTATTATTATTATTATTATTATTATTATTATCTGGTTTAACCTTCTTTTTCTAACTTCTTGAGATGTATGTCTCTATCATTGATTTTCAGCCTTTCTTTTTTCTAATCCATGAATTTCAGGCTATAAATTGCCCTCCAGATTTAAGTGCATTTCATAATTTTGCTATGATACATTTCCATTTTTATTCAGTTCAAAATGTTCTGTCAGTCCATTGTGACTGCTCAGTTGATTGGGCTGTTTAGAAGTTTATTGCTTAATTTCCAAACAATTGGGAATTTTCTAGTTACTTAGCATATAGTTGATAACATTTGCAGCTGACTTCTCAACAGAAACAATGAAAGTTAGAAGAAATGGAACCATGTCTTCAGAGAGCTGAAAGAACAACTGCTAATCCAGTAATCTACACCCAGAGAAAATATCCTTTATATTCAGTGTCCTCTCTCCCTACAGGCAGCATTGAATAATAGTTTGTGTTGGATTCTGTGTCTGTCACTTAAGAGGTATGGTTCCCTGGGGACGTTAACTGCGTGGGCCTAAGAGTGGTGTGTGGGTCCTTGCTATGGTTAGGTCCTCCTTTTGTTAGGATTGAAGGGCTAAATACATCTCTTGCTGATTACACATTCTTTCTTTAGATATATTAATACCTTCAATCAGGCTTTGGTGTTATATCAAATCTTGGCCCAGGGACTCTTCAATCCCTGTAAGGGTTTATTATCTCCATTCTAATTTTATTTCCCTGTTTCCTCTTCTTGGCATTGCCTCAATATTGCTCCACCATATCACCTGTTATGCAGCTGAATTTTTCTCAAGAAATATGCCCACATTCACTCACACCTGCAGTACAAGACAGAGTCCATCTCACTGAGCCCTTCTGCCACTGATTATTTCCATTAAGCAAAAATCATCTGTGCCAATCTGACAGGTCAGCAATGGCATGTGAACCAGTTTTAAGAAATGCATATTAAAGCTTCTCTGCTGAAATAGTCATCTAAGTCTTACAGTCTAAGAAGACAATTTCTTCCAAGGAGTCTGACTTTGCTCAAAACACTCAATTTTCTGTTAAGGAATGGCTGGGAAAATCTGTAACTCATTTCTGTGCAACCACATGTCCAAAGCCTCAAATCAAGATACGTCATCTCTTTAAACTATTTTGCATATACGTAAAAATCTTACAAAGTCATCTATCCATTTAACAAATATTTATTGATCACATTCTATAAGCTGAGTACTGTTCTAGGCCCTGGGTATACAGCAATAAACAAAAAGACAAAACTTCCTGATGCTATGGTGCTCGTATTTCAGTTCAACATACTAACTCCAGTTTAGCTGGGCATTCAGCAGTGCCCCCTTCCCATAGTAAAATTTCAACATTTGAAATCAGGGTTTGTCTAGAAAATTAGAGGCCTATAATCATGCTGTTCATATGACAATACTTAATGCTTTGAAGATGGGTAAGGTTTTTTGGAAAGAGTTTGAAGTTTCAGAGCCAAGCGTGGTAAATGACCTGGGTGACACAGCTGGAGAAGAGCATTTATCTAATGCCATGATTAAAATAATAAGACTGAATGCTCCACTGGACTGGGTGCCTCTTGAAGGCAAGGACCCTGTCCTGTTTATCTCTCATTTCCCAATTGCTGGCACAGTGCCTGCCACATAGTGGGTGTTTAACGACTTTGCAAAAGAAATGAATTGACAGGTGAATAAGGAGATTTTGGTGATCTCCTCTACTCTCATGACTTTAAATACCATCTAGACAGAGATAAATCCCAAATACATATCTCCAGTCCAGAACTTGCCTCTGAATGCTAGACTGCTATATCCAATTGCCTTCTCATCCTACCTAGAGGTCTTATAAGCATCTCTAACTTCACAGGTCCAAAGTCAAATTCCTGATTCCTCCTCTACCCGCCTCCCAAACTGGTCCACCCATAGTCTGCCCCTACTCTGTCAAATACAGCTTCACCCTTCCAGGTGCTCAGGACAAAATTCTTTAAGTTATCCTTGACTCCCTTCATCCTCGACAGCTGCTTTGATGGGCTTCTTATCCATCAAGATATCCTTATGGTTCTACCTTCAAAATATACATTTCCAGAATCTGTCTACTTCTCACTGTCTCCGCTGCTTTTACCTGGTTCAAGCTACCAGGATTATTGTAACAGACTCCTGACTTGCCTCCCAACTTCTACGTTTGCCCCCTAGCAGTCCACTCTCCCCACAACAGCCAAAGTAATCTGTTAAACATGTAAGATTGTGTAACTCCCCCAACGGCGTCTCTAATTTCTCCAAGTCTAAGTCCTTAGAGCTGTAATTTGTCCCTGCCTCATTTTCTACTCTCCCTTTAGCTCACTGTTCCAGCCACTCGCTCACCTCCTTGCTGATCCTTAAATGGTCCGGCATGAGGTTCAGGACTAGGGCCTTGGTACTCACTGTTCCCTCTGCCGGGAATGAGGTTCCCAACATGGTTCTTGCTCCCTTGCCTCAAAGGTCACCAACTCAGGGAGACCTTTCTTGACCACTCCATTTAAAACTGAAACCACAGTATGGCTCCCATTCTCCTTTCCTGCTTTATTTTTCTCCTTGGCACTCACGCCCGTTTAACATACCATATATTCTCCTTATGTATTTTTGTCTCTCCCCACCAGATTATAATCTCCATAAAGGCAGGAATTTTTGTTTACTTTGTTCACTGCTTAATCCCCAAGACCTAAAACAGCGCCTGTTTAATGAAATGAAAGTGCCCAATGAAGGGACAACAATAAAGCTAAATTTAATGAGCATTTACCATGTGAGGCTCCATCGCGAGGGACCCACAGATAACACCTAATTCTTACAGAGGAGGAAATTGAGGCACAAAGAAGCAGAAAAGCCATGATTACATACCCAGGTCTAACTCAACCACGTGTTCTTTTCTCCAGAACCCGGTGCCTCTCCTGTGCCAGAACCAGGTGGAGAGCCCCGAGCGCTCTGAGTCCACGCCACCGCTCCCCCCTCGCAGCCCGAGAGCAGGAGAGCTACCGGGCCGGAACGGCTGCCGGAACAGAGACTGAATCCTCTCAGCAGTAGGCACCGCCCACTTTTTTACTGATTGGTTTTAGTTACCTCGACTAGGAAAGGGATGCTGTCTGGGGATGCAGGATCAGTGGCGCTTCATCCCTGAGCTAGCAAGAGACGGAAATCCAAAGTCAAGGGTATCGGTTTCCGCCCGGAGGGCTCTTCCCGCCGCTCCCGGAAGCTGCTCTCGCTGCCGGGGTAACGGGCCGCGAAGGCGGCGGCGGCGGCGGCGGCGGCGGCGGCGGCGGCGGCGGCGGCGGCGGCGGCGGCGGCGGCGGCGGCGGCGGCGGCGGCGCTGTCGTTATGGACCTGGAGGAGGCGGTGAGGGGGCCGAGTGCCGCGCCGCAGGGCGGCGGGGCGGGAGGGGAGGGAGGCTGAGGAGTAGGGGTGGAGGACGCCGGTTGGCTGTGGGGGCGGCCACTGGCCGAAGGGGAACGGGGCGGAAGGCTGCGGCGTGGGGACAGGGATGGGGCTGGCGGGGCTGGCGGGCCGCGTGTGCCCGCGCTTTGGGGGAAGAGGCTGGAGTTTCTGGCTGGGTGAGGTTGTGGGTGAAGGGACGGTGGGGTGTTCGTCGATGTGGGTATGTTTCGGGAGGAGGCTGAAGTTGTGGGTTTTGTGGGGTGGCCACCCACGTGTCTCATCTCTAAACGGGACCACCCAGAAGTTCCCTTTGATGCTGGAGGTTAGGCGAGGGAGGCGGGGCTTGGAACCAGAACGCCCCCAAGTAACCCCTGCTGGTGTCTCTGCGAATCTTAGCCATGGCCTGTGCAGGAATTCCAAATTCGGGTTTGGGGACACTCCAAGATTACAATAGTTATCCACATGGAGTCGCTGAAAACTTGACCAACTTGTTGAAGTAGATTTGGCATGCATTTTGACCCACTTCATAAAATGCCACTCTTTGATGGTGTTAGAGGAACAGTCGGTAATTAGATCAACAATAATAAGATTTCACGCACCAGAGAGTTGCGAATGGATAATTTGGTGCCAGTCTATGTATGTACAGAAGCATTATGGTGATGGAAGGCCTTACTCATTGTAGACGCTCAATAAATGTCTACTGAATGAGGGTTAACGTCTGTAGATGCTAGGTTAATGAAATTAGCAATTAGAACTCACCATTAGCGTCGTATATAGTTATGAGTAGGGATCTTGTCGGTTTTGCTCACCCTCAAATCCCCAGCACCTAGTTAAGTGCCTAGTACATACATTATACATTATACATTATACTGCTGCGTGAACAAATCGAAACTTGAAACAACCCTAATAAAACTGTGGCTCCTTCGTGGTGGGTATGTGTTCTTAGTGTCCTGGAGGAAGTTCCAAATGGTATGCTATTTCTATTTTTTAAATCTTCTCTATTCTTGAATCTTATCATCTTTTTTCCTCACAGCATGTTCAAGGAGTTTTATTTACTCATCTTTTTTTCCCACTTTACCCCTACCACCTTGTCTTCTTTGTCTTTTTTTTTTTCACCCTCACACACTGCATATTTTAGAAACATTTAATAGTTTAATTCAGTTTCAGATGGCTCAGACTGAACTGTTCTTCTTGTTTATAGATAATCCCTCTGGTATATTTTCTATTCTCAGTGATTCTTTATTTATAGAGTAAAATTGTAGGGAACCCTCTAAGTAGAACTGCAGCGTTTAGGTACAATGTATTGAATGTGGTTTTCCTTTTCTCCTACAGAAAGAGTTCAAAGACCGTTGTTCTCAGTGTGCTGCTGTCTCTTGGGGTCTCACTGATGAAGGCAAATATTATTGCACTTCTTGCCACAATGTTACAGAAGTAAGTAACAGACCTCATTTATGAATTTGCTTGTGCTTTAAAAGTTGCAGTTTCAACCTAACATGTGGCATAGGTCCCCCCAAAACTGATCTATTTTTATTACTCAGGCAATGTCCAAATATGAAAAATGTAAGCGGTCCTCAAATGCTTACACAAGGGTTGAAGACTTTGTAAGGTAGATTTAGGATGAGCTTTTGAAATTATGTTGGGCCACATATATAAATGTTTTCCTGATTCAGACTGTGTGGTATGTATATAAGGGGAAATAATTAAAATTGCACTTACAAGATGATGCATTTATTTTTATTAGTTACCACTTATTTAAGAGTTTTTAATGTATTGTGGTAGCTTAGAGGTTTGGAAGACAGAATGTTAGAAAGACTGTTGGGAGTATGAGAAATGTGCTTCATCGTCATTATATCTTTGTACAGTGCCTTACACATTACAGAGTGTTTTCTCATCCATTAATTCATCCCCTCATAACAACCCGTGAGATGTGTATACTATTACACCTATCTGTAGATGGGGCAAGTAAGGCTCATCAGTTGAGTGAGTTTGCCACAGTCACATGGATAGAGTGCTGAGCCAGGACTTGAACCTCAGGCTTCCAACGTCAGTGGTCATTTTATTCCACCACACCTGTCTCTTAAGGTAGAGGTTGGCCTACTGTCCTGTGGAACCTTGGTAAATGAGGCTCCCTTCACACTGGGAGTGCTAGGTCCTCTGGGACAGGCTAAACATGCCAGGACTCTGCTCTCTGGAAAAGGATTTGCTCAAAGTCTACAGAGCCAGGAAGGAACAGATATACTACCTTTGCCGTATAGGCCTATATAAGAAAGGTAAATTTGGGACAAATATAAGTAACTGTGTGAACTTCTTCTGGCCAGGATGAAGTAATAGGAGCCCACCTTAAACAACTAAAAGCCTGGACAAAATGTATGAAGTAAAAAATAGTTTTCTTGAGAAAAGTGGTTAATGTCGCTTGCAACTCAATCACCCAAGAGCTTTTCCTTGAGACAGTCTTTGTTCTTCAGTCTGCTTCCCATTTGGTCACACAGAGTATTAAGAAGATATGTACTAAAAAAAAAAAAAAGAAGATATGTACTCGATGAAATTGTTGATGTGATGGATATGTTCATTACCTTGTTTGTGGTGATGGTCTCGTGGATATACACACACATCAACTTGTACACTTTAAATATGTGCAGTTTGCTTTGATGTATATTGAGGCATTAATAGTTTTTGCTTTTGTACCAGCAGTGCAAATGTAAACATGGTGAAGGAAGATGTGTCTAAATGGACTGTTTATCGTTAGCAGATGAAGTCAGCATATACTATTTTTGGAGAAATTAAACTACCTTAACTAATTGCTTTCTTTTATTTCTGTCTTTGATAATGTTTCTGTTTGTTTCTGTCTGATAAAATCTGCTGCAGTCGTTTTTTAACTTGAAAGCCCCTAATGCCACTGTTTCCACATTTGAAAGATATCAGCCTGTATGGAATAACTTGTCAAGAATGTAGCATTCTTGAGGGTGGGCACCATCTTTAAACAGACGCAGAACCTGTCTCAATGCCTCCCATGTGATAGGCAGAGCTCTGTGTTGCACAACTTAAGTGGCTTCTCTTGGCTTTATTGTCTTCATATAGAGTGTGACACAATCAGTCCTTCCTGGAGAGCGGGGGTGTGTCGTGTCGGTGTGGAAATCCAGTGGGTGGGGAACGACCGACGAGATGGTGGTTTGCACCTGCAAAGAGTAGAGGCTGTGGCACAACTTCCCCTGTTTTTCTGCTCCTTTCATTGCCCTTCGACTTACTCTGTATATAATTCTCATGTTTTAGATACTCCACTGTCTGGAAGAAGGCCTTCTGAATTGATAAAGGAATTAGAATGTTATCTTGATTGATTTTATACAGGAAAAAAATTTTCAGGTCTTAAATCCGGCCAATTTATATTATAGACATTCTCGGAAGTATTTTGTGGGTATTTAATAAAGGTGTATGCTAGAATTGTGTGAGTTTAATAGATTTTTATGATCATAAGAGCAGATTTATTGTAGAAAATTTAGAAATTATGAAGATGAAAGCTAAAATTATCAGTGATCTCAACATACAACATTTCTTTTCATAGCTTCCATTTAGTCTTCTTTTTTTTTTTTCTGTGTATGAGAAGGGAAAGGGGATGTGGGTGAGTACCACTGAATCTTCTGTCTTAATAAATATTGTCCTGTGTTATTCTAAACATTTGTGGACGTGTTAATTGACTGTATAAATATTCCACAATATAACTATTCAGTAATTTAATTAGTTACAGCTTCAGTTTGTATACGTAGCTTTTTCTAGCTTTTAGTTATTTCACATTTTGTCTAATCCAGATTTTAAGCCCTTTTTTTTTTTCTTGCCTACTGTTTATAGGTTTTACCTGTTTTTGCTGGGTAACTGCTTTGGTGTGTATTCTGACATGTCTTATTTTCTCAGTGTGGCCAACCCAGTCCACCAGAACTGCTTTGAATGTGGTTTCTTTAACAAGAGAGGATGTATTCCAAAAATCCTGTTAGAGACATTTCTTTTGTTCTTAATGAAAGTTGAAGATAAATTTCATTCCAAATCTCTAAATTTGGACAAATATATAAATGTTCCCTGTTGGTTAAAAATCTTCACCTTTTCCCCATCATTTAGACCTAATTCTTTTATATTTTGGTTGTGAGAGAACCAGAATCTTAGATACCAGCCCTTGAGAGAACTTAGAATTGAAGACTTTGGGATGAACTGTACTCAGCATTTAGTCATTCTAAAATCCTATAGGTTTGATTAAGAATAAAATTAGCACTTTTATAATTTCATAAATAAAGCTGTTTTAGAGTATTATTCAAACACATAGAAAAGTAGGATGAAACTAATCTGTATGTAGCTTAGGCATTGCTGACTACAGTGAATACAGAAGTTATTTTAATTTCAAAGTATGTTTTGGATAGAGAAAAAAGTGAATAAATTTGACTTTATGATTGGTTTCAGACATTTAAAAATCAATTTAAAATAAAACTTTATTCATTTGACATACATTTATTTAGTGTTTACTGTGTTCCTGGCACAGTTTTAGGTACTGAGAAATTTTGAATCAGAAAGCAATATAGGGCTTCCCTGGTGGTGCAGTGGTTGAGAGTCCGCCTGCCAGTGCAGGGGACACGGGTTCGTGCCACGGTCCAGGAAGATCCCACGTGCCGCGGAGTGGCTGGGCCCGTGAGCCATGGCCGCTGAGCCTGCGCGTCCGGAGCCTGTGCTCTGCAACGGGAGAGGCCACAACAGTGAGAGGCCCGCGTACCGCAAAAAAAAAAAAGCAATATAAAGGCTAACCAGAATGTTACACTTTATCTAATTTTCCCAAAATATTACCATCATTGGTCCTGGCACTCACAATCTGGTTCATTATACATCCCAGAGCATGCTTGGCAGTATAGTTAAGGAGATGTAAAACTATCTTTTTATGGTCTTTTTAATGGTCTGCTTCTATTTCCTGCAGAGATCTAGGGAAGTTATAAACACTGGGGCTATTCCTAATACTAAAATACAAGCCATCAACCGGGGACTTAAAAGAAAACGAAAACTTGGTAAGCTCTTTCTTCATATGTGCTTAGCATTTTTCAATCATGTTTTCACTTTCATGATTTGGGGATGTGGAATGGAATTTTAAATAGATTCTAAAGAAGTTGCCAGAATTTTAAGCAGGTAATCCAAAGTAGAATTAGAGTGGATAATTGTTGATGGTAAAATTGGAAGCAGATGTCTTAAAACATGTCCATTTTTTATTCTGCTTATTGTTAATGACTTGATTTTCCAGTGGAGCAACTATTATGCCAAAAATAATCTTAGCAAATGTAGCATATTTCTTTTTGTGTGTTGGTGTATGTTTTTCTGTTTTATATCTGTTATCTATTATATGATTTTCTGTGCTTTTAAAGAAAAATGCTTATTTTCTGAAATGAATCAGCTGTGGAGTTGTCAGGTTAGGCAAGTTAAACATGATATTCAGCTTTCAGAAATCCATTTCTCACACTGAATTTTGAACACACCCTTTTAAAATAGGGAACATTATTTTCCCTTAAAATAAGCTCAGCATGGGTGTGCTTTGAAAAGTACTCTATTTCATTAATCCAGTGAGTACATAATAATTAACCATTATTGAGAAGAATCTGAGGTTAAGTTTAGCTGATGCTTTTTATTTCTGTGACTAATTGCCTAGGGCCAGATTCTCAGGTTTGAAACTAGGCTAATGGTAATGGTGGACTCTTCTATCTGAGGTAGCTTTAAGGATACACACATGAAATACATTATATATATAAATGTTAATGAAGTATCTATATGAAATACATTGCTGTTCTTAGATGAATAACAGAGAGACTGCCAAAATGCCAACTCATGTTCCTGTTTAACCTTTAGTAGTGACTATTTTTATTAGGCTAAACCTGATTAATTTTAATTAAATTTTTTAGAGTAAAACCTGATTAATTTGGCCTTGACCTATCTAATAGTTAAAATTGTATATTTTAAACTTAAATTGCTGAAGGAACGTCAGGTGCTTCAAATTAAATGTTGAGTCTTATATTCAACCTCTTTGTCCTTAGTTGCTTCTTCATCTGTAAAGTGAGAATGTAATACCATTTATTATACAGAATAGGAACCCAGACTGAGAATTTAAAATACGACTTTATCAGTTTGTCAGAGCAGTGTGCAGGAAGGAGAGAGCACACATGGATAGAGCTTGGAGAGTTTAAACTCCCTGACCTTTGGAAAGCGTCAAAATTACAGGCTTCCTATTTTACTCCTATACAAGCTAAGACCCTTTCCAGAAAGTCCATTAGTCAGCAGGGGTGGGAAGGCCTTGTGACATTTGAGGTAAGGGAAGGGCATAGGAGTCCTGTGACATTCTGAGGGGAGAGAACCTCTTGGAGTCATGGTAACAGACTTCAGAAGCTGTGCGCTCATAACATATTTTTCAAAGAGTTACAGTATTTGTCCAGTAGGGAGGGGTAAAACATAAGGGTCTTAACAGATTTTAACATTCTCTTCAACTGGTAGTTTTATTTAAACATGTAGCTTTGTCCATTGCAGTGGCAGTTCTCGTCACAATCTCTTAAGGTTGTTTTGAGGTTGGAAGAAAGTAACCTACTTAAAATACCTGGTAACTAGGCTGAGCTCAATAAATCTTAGCTTCCTTGCTTTCAGTTTCACCCAGGAACCTAGAACCATCTTGAGAAAAGGAGAATGCTGTTGAGCAGTTTATTTTCTTTGTATATTCTTATTGCCCTTTCCTGCGATCTTGGAGCTTCACATCTTCACTTCTGTTCGTTCATTCTCCAAATACTCATTGTTCCCTTTCCATGTGAGTTGGAACAGAGGAGTCATACAAGCAGTGGCTGAGTGTCCTTTCATTTAGGATTCTGCTGGCCATTGTTCAGTACAGTATACATTTATAAAACTTATTTCATTTTTTTAATGTGGTGACTGTTCATTTTTCTGTCTCTGAACATTAACATTTCAGAAAAACTATAGATAATTTAAAATATTTAAAATCTGATAAATTATAAAAATGTTGTTTAGCTTTAGCATTTATGTACAGATTTGCCAGATGGGAAGCAAGAGAGTATAAGAATGGAAACTCTACTCAGGGGTATGAAAAAATTCCGGTTGAAGTGTATAAAACACAATTGTAACTATGTAGCAGCATTGCATTTAGTAAGTTGGGAATGCAAATATCTGAAACCTGTCATTTGTCATTTAGAGAAAGGCTGGGATTGGTATGTGTGCGAAGGTTTTCAGCACATACTTTATCAACAAGCAAAAGCCTTACAGATCCTTGGAGTAGGCCCAGAGTTAAAGGTAAGTCCATTTGTGCCTAGATGTTAGCTTTACATTTTGTTGTTTGAAGAACAGTAGACTTAGAGTGATACTAAGGAGGGCTATCAGTAATAACATTAGGCCTACTAGAAAGAATCATTTTTCTGATGATTTTGCTTTAATCCTTTTACTAGACCAGCAATTCCTAAAGTGTGTTCTACAGGATAGAAATAAGTAATACGTCCAAAAGAAAATAAGGTTTTAGTCTTCAGGTATTTAGGAAACACTGGGTTAAAGTAAAACAAATAACTTTGCCCACTTATTGGTGCCTTTTATGTGTTAGTGTGCTTTTTAATTTCCTAGGGGGTGTCGTATGCAGTATTCACAATTTGAGAGCAAAATACATTAAACCAGTGGTTTTTAAACTTGAGTGTGTGTGTATCAGAATCACCTAAAAGGCTTGTTAAAACACAGATCGCTTGACCTCATTCCAGAGTTTCTGATTAAGTAGGTCTGGAGTAGGGCCCAAGAATTTGCAGTTCTAACACGTTTCCAGATGACAGTGATGCTGCTGGATTCAGCGTAGCTGGAGAGAGGGTTTCATGCATATGTGGCGTGAGTAAACACGACAGTATATAGCAGTATGCTCATAAATGAAAATAAGAGCAAAAAGAAAAGGGAGAAATGTCAGTGTCTCCTGAAGTCACCAAGAAGAGATTCGTAAAGCAGCCTTTGCTGTTCAAACCAGTGTCTGCGGCAGGCTGGCAGGATGACCCGTAGGCCAGTGCATGGCCTAAGTGGACTCTGAGCCTTACCCATGACAGTCACTGCGTCAGGTAAGATTACTGGTAGTCTGGGCTTTGTGAATCTGGTTTCTCCTTGCAGTCATCCTGTGTATAAATGTTTTTCAATAAGTGGTTTCTATTAGTTACACCAACTAGCTTCAGTAGGGTTTATACCTGTGTAGCCTTCTATCTGCTTCATCGGGATTAATCCTGAAAACAGTTTCTCTGAAATTAACCCATGAGTATAACTGTTTAGACCTGACCAGTTAAATGGCACAGCCAGAACACAGGCTCTGGAATCAGGACCGACTCCAAATCCCATTCATGGCCTTTCTACTTATTGGCTAGGTCATTTTGGCAAAGTTACTCAGTTTCTTCAGTGGTAAAATAAGAGATAGTAGCTATCTTGCAGGATTGTGTTAAAGCTTATGGATGCCTTGTACCTAGCAGGTAGGTGATGAATAAATGGAAAAATTGTTTTGTTTGTTTGTTTTGTTTTACTTTCACTTGGACGAGGGTGGGGGCAGTAAGAGGGAGGGGTGTCAATAGGTCACTGGACCCAGTAGCAGCTTTGCCCCTAACTGGAAGTGTAGTCACATGTAAGTTACTTTCTTTCTCTGAATCTTAATTTGCTTAACTTGTCAAAGGAAGGGATTCAACTAGGTGACCATAAGGAACTAAAATCTAAGATTAAGAAGAATGTATTCCATGCTTCCCGTATACCTGACATTGAAATGATCATTCTTCTTAAGGAAATTTAGGTAAGAAAGGTAAGAATACATATAGATGGAAGCAGTATGTGAAGTACAGGAGAGTAGCGATTCTGTGGTGTAGATGTGCCAGTATATTTTTCATCATAACCTGAAGCACCACTCATTTCCCTTCTACCTTAGAATGAAGTTTTACATAATTTTTGGAAGCGCTACCTTCAGAAGAGCAAGCAGGCATATTGTAAAAACCCAGTTTATACCAGTAGAAGGAAAACTATGGTAAGTCACAAATCTGAAAAGTGGGACCAGAAAACATGTCTAGTGAAGGGTAGAGATGAAGATGAGGTTCAGCCTTACCTGGGTTTATGTTACTTGTCAGAGGGTTTTCAGTGAAGAGGTTTCCTTTACAGTCCAGAAGGACAGGGTCACTGATCTAGACACTGACCCCAAATAAGACATTGATGTCTTATTTGGCCAGTTGAAAACAAAGAAATTTGTGGTTAAGTTTCTAAACAGAAGCTTAAGGAATTTCTACCGTTGTGCTATTAAAAGCTTTTTTGCGTATATTATTCTTTCTGCTTGGAACACCTACTTCCTTTACTTGGTGTTTCAAGATTCAGCTCAGTTATCATCTGGGTGTTTCACCACCCACCCCCATCCGTCAAAGCAGTTAGATTTTTAGCAGTTTGCTATTAGTGCTTTGTAAGTGTGCCATGGATCATTTTATTTGGGGTAAGGGCGGATTCCACTGCTGAGAAACGTGGGTTTGGTAAGCTTTGATGTGTTTTATGTGTGATACTTACTCTCCAGGGCTGGGAAGAGATTCTGAACCTATTTGACAGACTTTTGTTAAGAGCTTAGAAACTTGGCCCAGTGTTTCCTTCTTTGGTTGGGGTCTCGTAGGTTCCACATGCAGTATTTAGTGACCCAGCAGTGAAAGAAATAGGTCCTAAGAACAAGAAGTTTAGAAATAGCAGGTGGGGGCTTCCCTGGTGGCACAGTGGTTAAGAATCCGCCTGCCAGTGCAGGGGTCATGGGTTCAAGCCCTGGTCCGGGAATATCCCACATGCCGTGGAGCAACTAAGCCCGTGTGCCACAGCTGCTGAGCCTGTGCTCTAGAGCCCGCGAGCCACAACTACTGAGCCTGCGTGCCGCAACTGCTGAAGCCTGCCCGCCTAGGGCCCGTGCTCCGCAACGAGAGAGGTCACCACAACGAGAGGCCCGTGCACCGCAACGAGGAGGGGCCCCCACTCGCTGCAACTAGAGAAAGCCCGCGCACAGCAACGAAGGCCCAATGCAGCCAAAATAAAATAAATAAAAAAGAAAAGAAGTAGCAGGTGGAGCAGGAATAATGATAGTTCAGTTTTGGGCATAAATTTGAGACAGCTTTTGGACATCCAAAAGGAAATGTCACGTCCTCAGATATGCAGATCTTCAGCTCAGAGGAGAGGTCTGGGCTGGAGATGTAAATTTAGAAGCTGGCAGCTTACACTATAATCAAAACTAAAATGCCATTGTTTGTAAGATGCACCATTATTTTAAGTACTTCCAAGAAAAGATAATGCTGCAGATTAAATCATGACATGCCTCTGATTGTAAGACACATCCTGATTTCAGGGATGTTAGAATGCGGAGACATGGGAGTGCATTTTAGAATTGAAAGCAATATATGTAGTGAATGGTATTTAAAACCACAAGACCAGATGACATCCCTGAGGAGTGAAGACAGAGAAGAGGACCAAGAACTGAGCTCTGGGCAACGCTAGGGTTAAGGTGTCTGGGATAAAAGAGGGAGGAATCAGCAAAGAAGCCTGAGGAGCCACTGGTGAGGTGGGAGGAAAGCCTAGGGAGTGAAGGGGGCATTCTAGAAACCAAGGGACAGAGTGTTTCAAGAGGAGGGGAGTGATCCACTGGGAGAAATGCCGCCTCCAGCTCAGGAAGGGAGAGGGCTGACAGTCGAAGAGCGGAGCAGTGGGATCAAAACTCCGCCTGGAATGGGGGACGGAGAGGAGAGGAATTGGAGCCAGCGAGTCTGGACAGCTCTCTCTGGGCACTTTGCTGCGAAGAAGTACAGAGAAATCGCCTTGTAGCTGGAGTCAAGGGGAATTTTTTTCTTCAAGTGGAATTCATGATGGTGCACTGATAGGAACGATACAGGAGAAAGAAGAAATTCTTGATGGAGAACGAATAGAAGTGAGTGCTAACCTTTGAGTAGAAGGTGGGTGGGATCGAGTGCACAAAGGGAGACACTGGCTTTAGAGGGGAGCGTGGAGAGCACACCAGAAGAATCCGATGGAGGGCAGAGCGCGTGGTGGAGCTGCCGGCAGACGGTTGCCTGCGGGAGCCTGTGGACGTTTCCTCAGGATTGCTTCGGTTTTCCCAGAGTCTCCGCTTATCAGCCAGCTTTATGGTTGCCTGGTCCCTCGTGGGCTCGCCTGTCGGAGGGGATGTGCTTGACAGAACACGCAAGCATTATCCTGTCCCTGATTTTTTTTGTCTCATTCTCTTGTGGTTTTCTTTAACATGAGCTTTATCTCTTCATAATAAGATCAAGTTTCTTGGCCTGCGTGGTTGAGAGCATGGCTTTTTGACTGTGATCAGTTCCCCAAGGTAATGTCAGTCAGTGAGGCCTTTAGGTAGCCAGCCCGCTGACTTTTCTTAGGGACACTCTGACCACCATTCCAACAATACATGTGTGAAAAATTAAACAAGGGTAAGAGATAGTATATCCTTGTCAAGCCTTAGTGTGCCTGGAGTCATTATTGACACTTGATGTTTTTATTGGTGTTGATACTAGAGCTGCAAGAGAGGTGTTAGTTACAGAGAGAAGGAGGCTTGACATGTCTGCCTGTTTCCTTGCTCACGCTTGACTGAAGCCCTTCTCCAAGAAGCGTTGCCGGGAGGTGCTGGGGAGCACGTGCGGAAGTCGGGCTCTTCCAGTCGCGGGGACTGGGCGGACGGCTGCAGGTCTCTAGAGGGGTCCTTTTCTGGTGTTTGTGATGCTCAGGAATTGTTGACGTTTGTGGAAATTAATTATGTTGTAAATTCCTGTAAAATCGTAATTTATACATTTTACAAAATAGGTATTAGAAGATAATCCAAGTCATTCAGACTGGGACAGTGAGCCTGAGCTGCTGAGTGACCTGAGCTGTCCTTCTTTTGTTGAAAGTGGAGCAGAATCTCAGCCTGATGTCCACACTCAAAAGCCTTTCCCCATCATCAAAGCATCACAATCAGGTAAGATGAGAATCAAACTAGCTGGCAATGCATCTTAAAAATAGTCTAATCTCTTCATATTCCAAGGAGGGAAACTTGGCCTAGCAAGGAAGAATGACTTGTTGAATCATATGGCAAGGAGAAAGGTAAACTAAATGAAATCTTAGTGCGATTTTTAAAAAGGTACATCGTCTCTACGTGAGTTTTTTGGTGTGATTTTTAAAGGGAGCTAAACAGTAAGTAGATCCACAAAGGATGCTAGCTCCGTAAGGATAGGTGTGGGCTCAGAATTTTCAGAGAAAAGTTGCAGCAGAGAAATGGCAGAACTTAGCCATAAGGTAAGACAGACAAGAGTCAAAGATAAGTCGCCCAATTTCTCAGCATAGCAGGCTGAATAAAACGTACCATATTATGTGTGTGTATACATGTGTCTTACCTTCTGATTTAATTCCATAATTTAAAGTAGATGAGGAATATATTTAAGGTTACAGATATAGACCTCCTGAAAGCATTTATTCATATTAGTTTCCACACTCCTTTAAAAAAGAAAAAGTGATGGAAAACAGAGCTCAAAGAACAGACCAAGAATTTATTATAGATTGCTAGAATCTTGATGTGTGCTGATAGAGTTCTTTGAGAGAGAGCTTCCCAAACCTCTGGTGTTAGGGATTGTTGAAATCTGCATTAAGCATGGTTATATAACATTTTCAGCAAAACACTTCAGAAGTGTGGAGTGCTTATTTGCAAGCCCCTAGCCCTCCAAAGATTAAAAATTCCTATTATCAGCATATCCTCATTGGTTTTGTTTTGTTTTGTTTTGTTTTCTTCAGCATATCTACATTTCTTGTTGGACTGCACAATGACACAGATATCAGTTAAGTTACATTTTGTGTCCAAAGAAGTTAGAATCCTAGGACAATTGGGCTGCATGGAGTCTCTGGAGTTTCCTTCTCCATGCTTTCAGGCAAGCCTGGCTCAGATAGTCCCAGAGGACTACGACTCTAAACCATCCAAGCCTTTTATTTATTTTTTTAAAATATATTTATTTATTTGGTTTCTTTGTTTATTTTGGCTGTGCTGGGTCTTAGTTGCAGCACACAGAATCTTCGTTGCGGCATGCAGACTCTCAGTTGTGGCATGCATGCAGGATCTGGTTCCCTGACCGGGGATCAAACCCAGGCCCCCTGCATTGGGCGTGCAGAGTCTTACCCACTGGACCACCAGGAAAGTACCCCCATCCAAGCCTTCTAAAGAAAGCATCGTGATTATTTACCTATGTTAGGGGTTTTTGTTTGCATGTTTGTTTTTTAGTAAATGGTGATCCTTAGAGCCTTATTTTCATTTTTACATTAAGTGTAACTATTCAGACAACTCTTATTACAAAACTATAAAATGGAGGTATTCATGGGAATTCCCTGGCGGTCCAGTGGTTAGGATTTCACTGCCGGGGCCCAGGTTCAATTCCTGGTCGGGGCACTAAGATCCCACAAGCTGTGCGGTGCGGCCAAAGAAATGCAGATATTCATAAAGAAAATAAAATCACCAGTTATTGTATCACCCCAGAGTAACCACTGCCACTGAATTCTACTATACTCCAAAAGGTTTTTTTGTTTTTGTTAATTGGAGTATAATTGCTTTACAATGTTGTGTTAGTTTCTGTTGTGCAACAAAGTGAATCAGCTATAAGTATACATATGTCCCCATATCCCCTCCCTCTTGAGCCTCCCTCCTATCCTCTCTATCCCACCCCTCTAGGTGGTCACAAAGCACCGAGCTGATCTCCCTGTGCTATGCAGCTGCTTCCCACTAGCCATCCATTTTATATTTGGTAGTGTATATATGTCCATGCCACTCTCTCACTTCGTCGTAGCTCAGGTTTTTTATTCATGTATATATAGAGAGAAAGGGAAAGAGTTTTATTATTTTGTTTTGCAAAAATGTGAGCTATTTCATCATTCTTTAAATTTTTTTAATCAGAATTCTACATGCATGTTAATTCAAATAAATTTATGACTTGTTATAATAAATTACAAAAATAACAAATAAAAATAAATTGCAGTCCATTGTCTCCCCGAAATGTCCTGTTTCCAAGAGGCATTCATTTTCAACTCTTTTGCAACCTGTGTATCCCTATCGCATGCTTCTAGTACTACATCTTGATTTCCGGTTTTGGACATTAGCGATTAAATTCCCACTATGGAAGATGAAGCCTTAGCTCTTTCACTTATCCTTCACTGCCCCCCTCCCCATGTAGTTACCAACACACAATTATGAATTTCTCATTCTCTATCTTTCCAATATAATTTTTTTGGATCAATTTTTGGTGCTTAAATTGTAAGTGTATAAATGCTAGTCAGAACTGAACCACATAGCTTACTATGATTACTTTTTCTGTATATCTTTTGGTTTTTCCAGAGTTGATAATTGTCTTGTTATTTGTTTAGTTTTCTATTTATTTATTACTAATCCATAATTTGTTACTAATGTATCTCCACACTTCCCCTCAGTTCTGAAAATCTCTCAATTCCTTAGATATTCTGTCAATTTCATCTTCTGTAATAGACTTTCTGGAGCTTCTGAGCTGCTCTGATCTAGAATGATGTATTTCTAGACCTGTGTCCCAGCTGTCTCTGGGATCTCTTTACCACCATTCCAAGGATTCTGTCACCTCTCTCTTGTTAAATTTCTTATTGCCTTGATCTCACTTCATCTTCCCTCTTGGTTCACGGCCTCATTTTTGTGGAGCATCTTTTCTTATTTTGCTGAGGATATTAATATTATTTCCCACGGATTTGAAAATTTGTTTTGGCCTTGCCTGTTTATATTAGAGGATTTCTTCAAGTGTTTAGCAAGCCTAAGAAGGCTAGTCCTGTTTAAGAATGGAGATTGAAAAGTTGATTGAAACTTTCTACCCATGATTAATCTTGTCAGCTCTGCTCTGGTTTCTTTTCTTAGTGAACCTTCAGCATTGTCATCTTTAATTTATTTCCCCCCTAGCTGATCAGATTTTCCATTTGGAGGTTGTAAACCTGCCTGTTCTGGGAACTGGGTGGGAAAAAGGCCTCAGGGGAGGAAGGAGTTGTCTCAATACTCAATATGTAAACGTTCACTTAATCCTCCTGTTTTCAGTAAGATACCCCTACTTCAACTGTGTATGTGAGTGACGCCCTATCCCAGAGAGCCCTTTGTTTTACTGTCTCTAGAGGAGAAACTTCCAATTTTCTGGCAAGATTGGGGAGCAGTCATTTGGCCGCATGGAGTTTGGGGAGAAGTCTGGGTGCCTAACTTCTTCTTAATCGGACTTTCAAGCTCTCCTCCCAGTATTAGTCCTACTTCACTCAGTTTCCAGGGGTAGCTGGTTTAATCGATTCCTGAGCTTTCCTTAGAGGTCCCCAGGGGAAAATTAGATTGCTTTCTGGCTTTCCCTACTGCTGGCTGTGAATCCAGCTTTCTCAGCACTGCTAAGGCAATAATCAGCCATCCATTTGCTTTCCGGCTTTTAAAATTTTATTACCGTTTTCTCCTTTTCCTTGTTATTTGTTCTCATATTTATATCTTTTGAAAATTTCTTTATAATTGAAGTGGGACAGAACAGAGCCTAATGTATGTTTTCAATCTGCCATCTTAACTGGAAGTCCCTACATGTTATTATATATATAATATATATAGAAAGTTTTAACATAATATTTTATGGAAATCTGTGTCCTTGTATATTTCTTTAAAACTGTAGTCTTCAAACTTTAGCATCCACCAGAATCACCTGGAGGACTTGTTAAACCATAGACTGGTAGGTTTGGTAATTTGCAGCTCTAGTAAGTTCTCAGGTGATGCTGATATACCTGCTCCAGGGTCTGCACCTTGAAAACCACTGATCTAAAGCATTGTGTAAATTGTTATGCACTGCTCCCTTGCATGGAGTTATTTAATTACATTTCTATTCCAGTCATTTGGTTGTTTGAAATTTTTGTCTTATTATAAACAGTGTTGCCACATGTCTTGACCCTGAATCTTTGCATGTTTTTTTTTTTTTTTTTTTTTTTTTTTTTGCGGTACGTGGGCATCTCACTGTTGTGGCCTCTCCCGTCGTGGAGCACAGGCTCCGGACGCGCAGGCTCAGCGGCCATGGCTCACGGGCTCAGCCTCTCCATGGCATGTGGGATCCTCCCGGACCGGGGCATGAACCCGTGTCCCCTGCATCGGCAGGTGGACTCTCAACCACTGCGCCACCAGGGAAGCCCAGAAAAGGGGATTTTGAGGGATAATTTGGAGAGGTTTTGCCCGAGAAAACTTGGAGTTTCTCAGGGTCATTCCTCATCCTGCTTTTTAAATCTACCCTCACTCCTTACTTTAAACACCAGTTATATCCTGACAACCCTAAAATTCCTATCTCTTGCCCATCTTCTCAACTATAGGATTTTTTATATTCAGCTGCCCTCAACATTTCTGTTTGTATGCTTAATAAAATCTTACACTTGTGCAATTCTGATATCTTGATTTCTCGTCAAACCTGATCTTTTGCCATCTTCCTTGTCTCAGTGACTGGCATCTCCATTCTTCTTGTCGCTCAGTCCAAAACCCTTAGAATCCTACTTGTCTTCTCTTTTTTTCTCATTCTTCACATCCAGTCCCTCAGTAAATCCTCTTGACTCTGCTTTCAAAATATGTCCAGAATCCAGCCACATCTCACCATCTGTAGGGTCGCCGCTCCAGTACAAGTGCCCGTCGTTGTCGACCTGGAATCGTGGTCTCCCGTGTGCCCGCCCCAGCTCCACTCTTCGTAGCAGCCAGGGGAACCTTTTAAAACCATAAATGAGATCATGTAGCTCTTCTGTTTAAAACTCTCCAGAAACTTTTTACGTACTTAGAAGAAAATCTAAAGTACAAATCATGACCAACAAAGCCCTTTAGCAATATGGTTTCTTACTCTCTCCTGTCATGTCTTAACACTTGCCCCTCACCTGTGGTGCTCTCGCCACACTGGCTTCCTTGATGTTCCTTCAGGTTGACTCTGCTAATGTACTTGGTGTTCCTCTCCAGATCCTTAAGACTTACTCTCTGATTTCATTCAGGTCTCTGCTCAGATGTCACTTCCCCAAAGCGGCTTCTCTGACCACCTGTGTAAAATAGCACATGTCTCTTCCCTTCCATCATTTTGTATGCCGCTCCAGTGCTATTCATCTGTGTTGTGCTTAACCACTGTCTGCAAATTTTTGTGTGTGTGTGGGGGGCGTTTATTTACTGTCTGTCACTACTAGTATGTAGGTTTTAGGAGAGATGAGAGACTGTACACTGTCATTTCCCCAGAGGTAGAAGAGTGGCACAAAGAATGAGGTGGATAAGTATTTGTGGAATGAATGAGTTGAGGATGGAATAATGCCCCGTGGGGGAGGATGCCTGGAGGATGGGAGTGGGAGGGGGTGCTGCCGTAGCTAGTGTTTGGAGAGCCTCTCAGAGAAGGGGACACGTGAGTTGAGGCGTGACTCAAAGGAATTACACATTTTTTGCTTTGTAATTGTTTGTCCTTTTATTTATTTGAAAAATTGTTCCTGTTAACTATACAAAAATTCAAACAAGACAAATCCCTCCTTGGAATCTCAGCTCATCCGACTCCCAACAAAGAACCAGCAGTTACCTTTTTGGCCAATTTTCTTCTGAATCGTTATTGCTCTTTATTGCCAAATTGTTCTTTGTAAAGATCATATCAGTAACCTAAAGATATTTAAAATACCTCTTTGGATTTTGCTGGTTTCTTCTTTGTTGTCCAAAATAGTTGCTTGTGCTTTTAAAAATCTCCCTTTGTCCTTTTAGAAACAGCATCTGTCTGTTCTGGATCTCTTGACGGAGTTGAGTATTCACTGCGAAAGGAGAAGGGAATTGTGAAGATGACTGTGCCACGGACGCTAGCTTTCTGCTACCTGTCATTGCTTTGGCAGAGGGAGACAATCACTCTTGCGGATCTTCTGAGGTAAGCTGGGCCTCTCGTATAATGATGCTTCTACTGACTATCTGTGTGCACTAGGAGACAACCTTGGGTATTTTGGATTTTACAAGGAGGCTTAAATTAAGGAAGGGAAAGATTGGGCAGTCTGAATTCTAACTCTGAAATTTAATTCTCCTTGGGCTAATAATTCATCTCCGTGGTTTCCTTATTTATGTAGTGGAAATAATACTATTTATCTTACAATGGGGTATTAGAAAATTAATTATCTAATGTGAGTAAAGTGCTTTGAAGATGAAAACTGACATTTAATTAACTGAGTAGTAGTATTAAGTGTTTTTCATTTTTGACAGAGAAGATGAACAGATGACCTTTACATTGGCAAATGTTAGTAGTAGTTACACAAAAGCATACATTGGTATTGTTAAGAGCTAAAATATAGGTTGCGTTTATAAGCCAAAATTAAAAACAAAGCTATTAAAAGAACCTGTTATGTAGATAGTCAGCATTTACATTTTTCAAGGTAATCTGCCGCGTTTTATAGTTAATGAATAAATTATGGCGTTCTGTGTAAGAATTTCTCATTAAATAGAAGATGTGCCAAAATCATTAATGCGTTAATTTTCCCTTGCTTAATATGTGTTCTAAATAATAACATTTGAGTTTTTTTTAGTGTGTAGAGTGATTTTAAGAGCACAGATTTAGAACCAGACTCCTGGGTTCAAATCCTGGCTCTGCCACTTATGTGTTATAGGACCTTGAGTAAGTTATTTAATTTCTCTCTGCCTCTGTTTCTTCATTGGTAAAATGAGGCTAATAAGAATATCTACCTCAGAGGGTTTGAGACTACTTTCAATAATTAGTACTACATGAAAAGCACACAGTGCCTGGCACGTAATAAGAACTCAATGCTGGTTATTGTTGTTTATGTTTTCTTCATCATCATCATAGGCACTAGGCCCTTTGATTAAATAAAATGCCTCTGGTAAATGAGGATAGTGCCTTTGAATTTGGCCACATCAACCAAATAACAAGGCTTTTCTCAGATGTGATTAACAGTACATGCAAGTTGAAAACTTCCCTAATACGGAAAAGAAAATAGTCAGTCATGTCCAGGAAGCTCAGAGAGTCCCATACAGGATAAATCCAAGGAGAAACACGCCAAGACACATTAATCAAACTGTCAAAACTTAAATACAGAGAAAAAATACTAAAAGCAGCGAGGGAAAAGCAACAAATTACATACAAGGGAATCCCCATAAGGTTAACAGCTGATCTTTCAGCAGAAACTCTGCAAGCCAGAAGGGAGTGGCAGGACATATTTAAAGCGATGAAAGGGAAAAACCTGTAACCAAGATTACTCTACCCAGCAAGGATCTCATTCAGGTTCGACAGAGAAATTAAAACCTTTACAGACGGGCTTTCCTGGTGGCGCAGTGGTTGAGAGTCCGCCTGCCGATGCAGGGGACACGGGTTCGTGCCCCGGTCCGGGAAGATCCCACATGCCGCGGAGTGGCTAGGCCCGTGAGCCATGGCCGATGAGCCTGTACATCCAGAGCCTGTGCTCCACAACGGGAGAGGCCACAACAGTGAGAGGCCCACGTACTGCAAAAAAAAAAAAAACAAAAAACCTTTACAGACAAGCAAAAGGTAAGAGAATTCAGCACTACCAAACCAGCTCTACAACAAATGCTAAAGGAACGTCTCTAGGCAGGAAACACAAGGGAAAGACTTACAATAACAAACCCAAAACAATTAAGAAAATGGTAATAGGAACATACATATTGATAACTACCTTAAATGTAAATATGCTCCAACCAAAAGACATAGGCTGGCTGAATGGATACAAAAACAGGACCCGTATATATGCTGTCTGCAAGAGACCCACTTCAGACCTAGGGACACATACAGACTGAAAGTGAGGGGGTGGAAAAAGATATTCCATGCAAATGGAAATCAGAAGGAAGCTGGAGTAGCAATTCTCATATCAGACAAAATAGACTTTAAAATAAAGACTATTACAAGACACAAAGAAGGACACTACATAATGATAAAGGGATCAATCCAAGAAGAAGTATAACAATTTGTAAGTACTTATGTACCCAACATAGGAGGACCTCAATGCATAAGGCAAATGCTAACAGCCATAAAAGAGGAAATTGACAGTAACACAGTCATAGTAGGGGACTTTAACCAATGGACAGATCATCCACAATGAAAATAAATAAGGAAACACAAGCTTTAAATGACACATTAAAGAAGATGGACTTAATGGATAGTTACAGGACATTCACTCCAAAAACAACAGAATACACTTTCTTCTCAAATGCTCATGGAACATTCTCCAGGATAGATCATGTCTTGGGTTGCAAATCAAGCCTTGGTAAATTTAAGAAAACTGAAGTTGTATCAAGTATCTTTTCTGACCACAGCGCTCTGAGACGAGATATCAATTACAGGAAAAAAACTGTAAAACATACAAACACATGGAGGCCAAACAATACACTACTAAATAACCAAGAGATCAGTGAAGAAATCAAAGAGGAAATCAAAAAATACCTAGAAGCAAATGACAAGGAAAACACAATGACTCAAAACCTATGAGATGCAGCAAAAGCAGTTCTAAGAGGGAAGTTTATAGCAGTACAATCCTACCTCAAGAAACAAGAAAAATCTCAAACAACCTAACCTTACACCTAAAGCAATTAGAGAAAGAAGAACAAACAAAACCCAAAGTTAGCAGAAGGAAAGAAATCATAAAGCTCAGATCAGAAATAACTGAAAAAGAAATGAAGGAAATGATAGCAAAGATCAATAAAACTAAAAGCTGGTTCTTTGAGAAGGTAAACAAAATTGATAAACCATTAGCCAGACTCAAGAAAAAGGGAGAAGACTCAAATCAATTAGAAATGAAAAAGGAGAAGTAACAACTGACACTGCAGAAATACAAAGCACCGTGAGAGATTACTACAGGCAACTATATGCCAATGAAATGGACAACCTGGAAGAAATGGACACATTCTTAGAAAAGCACAACCTTCTGAGACTGAACCAGGAAGAAATAGAAGATATAAACAGACCAATCACAAGCACTGAAATTGAAACTATGATTAAAAGTCTTCCAACAACAACAACAAAAAAAGTCTTCCAACAAACAAAAGCCCAGGACCAGATGGCTTCACAGGCGAATTCTATCAAACATTTAGAGAAGAGCTAACACCTATCTTTCTCAAACTCTTCCAAAATACAGCAGAGGGAGGAACACTCCCAAACTCATTCTATGGGGCCATCATCACCCTGATACCACACCCAGACAAAGATGTTACAAAAACGGAAAACTACAGGCCAATATCACTGATGACCATAGATGCAAAAATCCTCAACAAAATACTAGCAAACAATCCAGCAGCTCATTAAAGGATCATACACCATGATCAAGTGGGGTTTATCCCAGGAATGCAAGGATTCTTCATTATACGCAAATCAATCAATGTGATACACCATATTAACAAATTGAAGGATATAAACCATGTGATAATCTCAATCGATGCAGAAAAAGCTTTTGACAGAATTCAACACCCATTTATGATAAAAACACTCCAGAAAGTAGGCATAGAGGGAACTTTCCTCAACATAATAAAGGCCATATATGACAAACCCACAGCCAGCAGTGTTCTCAGTGGTGAAAAACTGAAACCATTTCCACTAAGATCAGGAACAAGACAAGGTTGACCACTCTCACCACTATTATTCAACATAGTTTTGGAAGTTTTAGCCACAGCAATCAGAGAAGAAAAAGAAAAGGAATCCAAATCAGAAAAGAAGAAGTAAAACTGTCACTGTTTGCAGATGACATGATACTATACATAGAGAATCCTAAAGATGCTACCAGAAAACTACTGGAGCTCATCAATGAATTTGATAAAGTAGCAGGATACAAAATTAATGCACAGAAATCTCTTGCATTCCTATACACAAATGATGAAAAGTCTGAAAGAGAAATTAAGGAAACACTCGCATTTACCATTGCAACAAAAAGAATAAAATACCTAGGAATAAACCTACCTAAGGAGACAAAAGACCTGTATGCAGAAAACTATAAGACACTGATGAAAGAAATTAAAGATGATACAAACAGACGGAGAGATATACCATGTTCTTGGATTGGAAGAATCAACATTGTGGAAATGATTATACTACCCAAAGCAATCTACAGATTCAATGCAATCCCTATCAAACTACCAATAGCATTTTTCCCAGAACTAGAACAAAAAAATTCACAATTTGCATGGAAACACAAAAGACCCCAAATAGCCAAAGCAGTCTTGAGAAAGAAAAATGGAGCTGAAGGAATCAGGCTCCCAGACTTCAGACTATACTACAAAGCTACAGTAATCAAGACAGTGTGGTACAGGCACAAAAACAGAAATATAGATCAATGGAACAGGATAGGAAGCTCAGAAATAAACCCACACACATATGGTCACCTTATCTTTGATAAAGGAGGGAAGAATATACAATGGAGAAAAGACAGCCTCTTCAATAAGTGGTGCTGGGAAAACTGGACAACTACATGTAAAAGAATGAAATTAGCACACTCCCTAACACCATACACAAAAGTAAACTCAAAATGGATTAAAGACCTAAATGTAAGGCCAGACACTATAAAACTCTTAGAGGAAAACATAGGCAGAACACTCTTTGACATACATCACAGCAAGATCCTTTTTGACCCACCCCCTAGAGAAATGGAAATAAAAACAAAAATAAACAAATGGGACCTAATGAAACATAAAAGCTTTTGCACAGCAAAGGAAACCATAAACAAGACGAAAAGACAACCCTCAGAATGAGAGAAAATATTTGCAAATGAAGCAACTGACAGAGGATTAATCTCCAAAATATACAAGCAGCTCATGCAGCTCAATATCAAAAAAACAAACAACCCAATCCAAAAATGGGCAGAAGACCTAAATAGACATTTCTCCGAAGAAGATATACAGACTGCCAACAAACACATGAAAGGATGCTCAACATCACTAATCATTAGAGAAACGCAAATCAAAACTACAATGAGATATCATCTCACACCAGTCAGAATGGCCATCATCAAAAAATCTACAAACAATAAATGCTGGATAGGGTATGGAGAAATGGGAACCCTCCTGCACTGTTGGTGGGAAAGTAAATTGATACAGCCACTATGGAGAGCAGTATGGAGTTTCCTTAAAAAAGTAAAAACAGAACTACTATATGACTCAGCAGTCCCACTACTGGTCTTACACCCTGAGAAAACCATAATTCAAAAAGAGTCATGTACCACAATGTTCATTGCTGCACTGTTTACAATATCCAGGACATGGAAGCAACCTAAGTGTCCATTGACAGATGAATGGATAAGGAAGATGTGGCACATATATACAATGGACTATTATTCAGTCATAAAAACAAACGAAATTGAGTTATTTGTAGTGAGGTGGATGGACCTAGAGTCTGTCATACAGAGTGAAGTAAGTCAGAAAGAGAAAAACAAATACCGTATGCTAACACATATATATGGAATATATATTTTTAAAAAAAGGTTCTGAAGAACCTAGGGGCTGGAGAGGAATAAAGACGCAGACGTAGAGAATGGACTTGAAGCCACGGGGAGGGGGAAGGGTAAGCTGGGACGAAGTGAGAGAGTGGCATGGACATATATATATATATATATATATATATATATATATATATATATATACACAGTACCAAATGTAAAATAGATAGCTAGTGGGAAGCAGCCGCATAGCACAGGGAGATCAGCTCGTGCTTTGTGACCACCTAGAGGGGTGAGATAGGGAGGGTGGGAGGAAAATGCAAGAGGGAGGGGGTATGGGCTTATATGTGTAAGTATAGCTGATTCACTTTGTTATACAGCAGAAACTAACACACCATTGTAAAGCAATTATACTCCAATAAAGATGTTTAAAAGAAAACACAAAAAGCAGTACATGCAGAGAGTCCATGATTCAGTGAATTTTACTGTTAAGCTAAAAACCTCAGGGCTTCCCTGGTGGCGCAGCGGTTAAGAATCTGCCTGCCAGTGCAAGGGACACGGGTTCAAGCCCTGGCCCAGGAAGATCCCACATGCCACGGAGCAGCTAAGCCCACGTGCCACAACTACTGAGCCTGAGCTCTAAAGCCTGCAAGCCACAACTACTGAGCCCACGTGCCACAGCTCCTGAAGCCTGCGTGCCTAGAGCCCGTGCTCTGCAACAAGAGAAGCCGCGACAATGAGAAACCTGCACACTGCAACGAAGAGTAGCCGCCGCTCACCTCAACTAGAGAAAGCCCATGCACAGCAGTGAAGACCCAACACAGCCAAAAATAAAATAAATAACTATAAACCTCATCTTGTTCTGTATGCCCTCATTGGGTGATCTCATCCTTTCCCAAGGCTTTAATTACCATCTATACGATGATGATTCTCAAATCTGGATTTCCAGCCCAGACTTGTCTACTGAGGGCCAGACCCATATGTTCATATATTCACCTGCCTTCTGGGCACTCCTTCATCATCTCTCTCCTCACTCCAGCTCCTCCTCTAGTGTTTCCTTTCTTCGTAAATACCTGCGCCATGTTGCGTCCCATACAGCCACCTGAGGCTCATCCTTGACTCCTTCCTCTCTCTACATATAGTTAATAGAGTTAATCATTATGTCCTCTCAATTATACTTCCAAAATAACTCTCAAACGATTTTTCCCCGATTCCCTCTCTCTTCACCTGGGTTACTTAGCAGCCTTCCAAGTGAGTCTTGTGCCACTCCTGTCCATTTCCTCCTGAAAACCAGAGGGATCTTAATAGAAACAGCAGTCTAATCATGTCACTGGAGCTGGATAACAGGGTTAGCCATCCTACGCAGGGCCGTCTGTAAGGGGGTAATGCAACTCTCCTAGAAATCTCACAAGTTGGAGAAAGTAATATCTGCCCGAAAATTCTTCTCAGGGAGAATATTGTATGTGGTTGGAAGGATGGGATAAGATCCTGCACCTTTGTCTATCTGTCTCTCTCTCTCCCCCCTCTTCTTCTGCCTCTCTCCCCACCCCTCTGTCTCCCTCTTTCCTTTCCTCCCTCTTTCCTCCCTTCCGCCTCCAAGGGGAATTCCCTTCAAGGAGATTAGATCTAGTTAGCTGGAGGGCTTTTATTTTGCCCTGTGGGACATACAAATTTGGGACCCAGTTTAACTGCTTGGAGCAGTAGGAAAAGAGACTTCACCACTGATCCCCTTTCTCTGCTTTTCTTGGAAAAGAGCTCTAAATCACAGGCTCTTCTCAAAGTGTGGCCCCCAAACAACCGCGTCAGCGTCACCCAGTGATTTGTTAGAAATGTAAATTCTTGGACCCATTCTAACCTTCTGAATCAGAAACTCTGGGGACAGGGCCTGGTAGTCTCTGTTTTAATAAGCCCTCCAGGGGATTCTAATGGATGCTAAAGTTTGAGAACTACTATTGAAAAACTACTTAAAGCACATTGATTTGAAGGGAATACGTTATTTGCCTGGCCCCAGTACCCATACATTTATACTGATCCTGCATGTCACTTCCCTGTTTAGATCCTTTAGCAGCATCCACAGTCCTTAGGATAAATTCATAGCCCTTGTATAGCCTTTAAAGAACTCTACCTCCCTAACAATAACAATGATAATAAATAAAAATAGCTAACATGTATTTGTTCCACAAATATTCATTGAATACCTACTATACACAGGTGTTGTTCTAGAGTCTAGACGCCTGAAATACAGTTGTGAACCATATATAGATCAAGTCCCGGCTCTCGTGACGTTTAAGACTAGATGAGCAAATACACAAATAAATTAAAAAATGATCAGACAGTGAAGTGCTGTTCAGGAGATTGAAATAGGATGATGGGGCTTCCCTGGTGGCGCAGTGGTTGGGAGTCCGCCTGCCGATGCAGGGGACGCGGGTTCTTGCCCCGGTCCGGGAAGATCCCACATGCCATGGAGTGGCTGGGCCCGTGAGCCATGGCCGCTGAGCCTGCGCGTCCGGAGCCTGTGCTCCGCAACGGGAGAGGCCACAACAGTGAGACGCCCGCGTACCGCAAAAAAAAAGTAGGATGATGTGATAGAGAATGACCAGATGGCTACTTTAGATGGGTTATTAGGGAAGGCCTCACTGAGAAGGTGGAGTTTAAGCCGCACTCTGACTGAAAATAGAGCCAGCAGCTGAATATCTGAAGTACTCGCATTCCAGGTAGAGGGAGGCTGCTAGTGCCAGGCTCTAACGCAGTTTCAAGCTCTGTGTGATCAAGGAGCAGAGGAGGCTGAAGTGATGGGAGTAAGAACTTGAAGGAGGAGTAGGAAGATGTGGACAGGGAGATAATAAACAGGGGCCAGATGTAGGTCTTTGTAAGCCAAGTTAGGAGTTTGGATTTTTTTTTTTTTTTTGGAGGTATAGTTCATATACAATACAACTCACCCTTTTAAAGTGTACAAGTCAGTGGTTTTCAGTATATTCACAAGGTTGTGCAACCATCACCTCTATTTCCAGGATATATTCATCACTCCAAAAGGAAACCCCATTCCCACTGGGAGTTTGGCTTTAAGTGTGATAGTAAGCCACTGGAAGATTTTAGCAGGAGACACATAATCTGATTAATGTTTTCAAGATCACTCAGGCAACTGTGAGGAAAGTGGATTCTAGGTAGGCACAGGTGGAAGCAGGGAGACCGGGTGATCTTTTCTGTACTTAAAGCAAGAGGGTAGTGGCTTGGGTTAGGGTGGTGGTAATAGAAATGGAATGAGGTGAAGGGGTTCAGGATATGTTTTACAGGTAGAGACAACTTTCCTCTAATGCAGTGCTTCTTAAATTACCTGTAATGAAGAACCAATTTGTTAAATTTCCAGTCTGTCACAGATTGAAACTTTTGAAAAGTACAATAATATTATAAACAGAGACAGTGTTTCCAGGGGACGTGCCTGGAGTAGTGGTTTGTTGGTTCGGAGGGTATATGGGATGCTGTTAGTCTGTGCCCATCCCTCTTTCTCTATTCTCTACTTTATTTTTCTTCTTACCATTTTTTCCTATCTGACGTACTATAAATTTCACTTATTTGTTTTCTCATCTTTCTCTTTTCATTAGAATGTAAATTCCATGGGAACAAGAATATTTTACTGTTTCGTTCCCTGCTGTATCCCCCAGCCTAGAATAGTGTTGGGTATATAGTACTCAATAAATTTCTGTTGAACGAATGAATGAATTGTAGGTAAGTATGTATGAGTGTTTATTTATATATATGTGCTAGTTTCTTTAAACTCAATAATTTACTCAAAATATTTGATCAGCTATTATGTACCAGACATTGAGATGGAGTGGTGAACAAATGTTCCTTTGTTTAATTGTTCTTCCAGTGACAGGCACCTACCGTGCACTGTCATAGGTACTGGAGACTGAATGGTGGGCAAGGAGGTATTCTAACAAGGAAAACAGGGATCAGGGAAGGTCCCGCTGAAGAAGTGATTTAAGAGATTAGTAGGAGCTAATCATGTGAGAGGAACTAGGAACAGGAGGAAGGAATGCCATGTCTGCAAGCCTGGTGGTAAATTGACAAATTAGATAAACACACCTTTTGGAAATATTTTGTCTATTTGTGCAGAAACTTAAGAGATTATTAATCAACTAAATGTTTTCTCCACACAGGGGTACAGAGAATAATAGATATTTTCAGATTAATTATCCTTACATATATGTAGGATATACTGTATACTCAACTGATTCTTACCTTGTCTTTGAAATACATTTTTACCTCTTTTGTTTACTTTGCCAAATCAGTACATATCTTTTACTGAAGCTCTTTTTAAAAATATAGATTCGTTGAAGAGGAACATATTCCTTATATAAATGCTTTTCAGCATTTTCCAGAAGAGATGAAATTATATGGGCGTGACAAAGGAATCTTTGCTATAGAGGTATGTTATTTTCTTTTTTACTTCGTAGTCACTTATAAGACACAAGAGTAATTTGGTGATTTATATTCCTCTCCTGACTTATTTGGTGTTGGAGTTTTAAAAAATGTCATCGAGTTTTTGTTCTATTCAAATATGGACATTAGTCATAATTTAATGAAGAGTAGAATTGTTATTTTTTGTTTTCCTTATGTGGCTACATCTAATCCTTTAGGTTACGCAATCCTCAAAATACAGCTATAATGTTAGGTGTGTGCATTGCAAATAGGTGTAGTGTTGAGACTAAAAGTTTTATATAGAGACCATTAGGTAATTTCAAATTTAAAAAACAGTATTTTTTGTTGTTATTTGCACACTATGTTGCTTTGGAGAGAAGAGATGAAAGTTATTATGTTGTTTCAAGAGGCATATATTTTTTTAATATATTTATTTATTTATTTTTAAATTTTTGGCTGCGTCAGGTCTTAGTTGTGGCACGTAGGATCTTCATTGAGGCATACGGGATCTTTTGTTGCGGCGCGCAGGCTTCTCTCTAATTGTGGCGTGTGGGTTTTCTCTCTCTAGTTGTGGCGCAGGCTCCAGGGTGCGTGGGCTGTGTAGTTTGTGGCACGCGGGCTCTCTAGTTGAGGCGCATGACCTCAGTAGTTGCAGCGCATGGGCTTAGTTGCCCCGCAGCATGTGGGATCTTAGTTCACTGAACAGGGATCAGACCCGCATCCCCTGCATTGGAAGGTGGATTCTTTACCACTGGTCCACCAGGGAAGTCCCTCAAGAGGCACAATTTTAAGTCCTTTGCTTGTGTTAGTCTTCTTCTAGATCTCTTTTCAGCTGTCTCCAATGGCAGCGCTTCTGTCCTTTTAATTATGAGTCTTTATCACTATTTATAGTACTCAAAGGTTATTTTCCCTGTGCTCTTCATCAGAAGGTTTTCAGTGTACTAAATATTAATATTAAATATTATCCTCCATTTACCCACTTAAGGAATTATTTTCATAGGCTTTCCTAACCTTCACAACCTTCACATTGTTTTCAGTTTAATTCAAGAGACATTTATGATCCTTACTAAACCCCTGCATGAGTATGGTTCACCATCTTCCCAATTTTACATGTGAGTAAACACCTCAGACAGGTAGAATGATTTGCCAAGGTCATGCAGATGGTAGTCTCAGACTTGGAACTACAGTGCTTTAGGCCTTTTACTCATTGTATGGTCTTTTGTTCTGTTTTTGTACCATCTTACTATTATTTGTCCCATCTAGTCTTAATTTCTTGTTTCTTCTTTTTCTGCCTTTTTTGAATTAAGATTTTTTTTATGATTCCACTTTATCTCTACTATTGATTTATTAACCATACCTCTATTTTTTTAAGAGGTTGTTCTAGAGTTTATAAAATTCATCTTTAACTTACCACAGTCTGCCTCAATAATATACCAGTATATGTATAGTGTAAGACCCTTACAAGAATATATATACTTCCACTTCCCTCCTCCCATCCCTTAGTGTTAAACATTTTATCTTTACCTGTTAGATATTCCACAATGCGTTGGAATTATTTTTGCTTTAAAAAGTTGTTTATCTTTTTAAGAAATTAAAATGAGAAGAACTACTTCATATTTACCCACCTTTTGCCATTTCTGGCACTCGTCCTGTCTGAAAATGTCCTGTAACATTTCTTATAGTACAGATCTGTTGGCAGTGAATTCTTTTGGCACTTTTTGGTCTAAAAATGTCTTTGTTTTGCCTTCATTTTTGAAAAAACATTTCACTAGTATTGAATTCTGGGTTTGTACTTTTCCTTCAGCACTTTAAAAATGTTTCTTTCTACAGGACTGTCTGATTTCTCTTCTCTTCTCTTCCCTTCCCTTCCTTTCTCTTCCCTTCCCTTCCCTTCCTTTCTCTTCCCACCTCTTCCTTCCTTCTCTCCTTCCTTCCTTCCAACTACATGTTAGACCACAGCTCACTAAGCCTTCTGTTCTTTTTCTTTTCCTCAGTGTGTTTTGTTTTGGATAGTTTCTACGATGATATCTTCAGATTCACTGATCTTTACTTCTTGAATGTCTAATTTGCTGTTAAACCCATCTAGTAATTTTTTCATTTCAGATTCTGTATTTTTCATTTCTAGAAGTTCCATGTTAGTCTCATCTTTTTCGTTTCCTTCATTATGTTTTCTTTTACATCCTCCAGTTTATTGACAATATTTACAGTAGTTGCTCTAAGGCTATCATCTACTAATTCTGTTATCTCAGTTATTTCTGGGTCTGTTTCTATTGATTGATTTGTCTCCTGATTATGTGCCATATTTTCCTGCTTTGCATTCCTGGTAATTTTGATTGGATGCAGACAGTGTGAATTTTGTGTTGCTGATGGATTTTTGTTCTGGTGTATGATTAGGTAACTTAGATATCAGTTTGATCATTTAGAAGCTTGTTCTTTTAATGGCTGTTCCAGAGCCTATATTGTGAGGCTAAGGAAGCCCCACTACTAAGGCATGTCCCTTGGGAGACTCTACCCAGAGCCCCCAGTATTGTGAAGTCTCTCCACTCCAGCTGGGGCCTTATGCAAACTCTGAGAATTGTTTGCATTCATTGGAAAAATCCAGTGATTTTTTTTTCTCCCCTGGCCTCAGGTTTTTTCTCACACATGCACAGATTGGTACTCAGCCAAAGACTTGAGAGGACCCCTTTGCAGACCTCCAGAGTTCTCTCTCTGCAGTTTTATCCTCATTGGTACTCTGCCTGCAAATTATAGCCACCTCAACTAACAGGAACTCTAATCTCTCTCTGCTTAACTCAGCAAGACCACTGGGCCCTGTTTCACTCCCTGCTCCCTGCACTACAGCTTGGAGACTGCCTCCAGGCAGTAATCTGGGGCCATTTGTTTCTCTTCTCTCAGCGATTATATAGTCCTGTGCCTCCTGTTACCCGATGCCTAAAACTGTTGTTTCATATATTTTTTCCAGTTCTCTGTTTATCACGGGAAGTAAATTCCCGTAGTAGTTTCCCATTGTAGTTAATCCTTTAAGGGCAGAAACAGAATTGTTCTAAATACTCATTTTTAGACATTTAGAAATAGAGTCAATATTCAGATGCTTTTTAGCTGAGTGTTTTGAAATACCTGCCTAGTAATAATCTCTTTTGTTGACTATTTTTAAATTAATCTTGAGTTGAGGGGACAGGGCTATGTAAAATAGGGGAGTGATTTCTTGTAGAGATTTTGATAGAAAGTATAAGCATAAAAATATATGAGATTATGTCTTGGTAACAGTAACTATTGTACTTTACCTTTTTCACTTGTATCTTAGCTTTTTTTTAAATAAACTTTTTATTTTGGAATAATTTTAGATTTATAGAAAAGCTGCAAAAATAAAAATATATCCTTTACCCAGATTCAACTATTGTTAATATTTTATTTTATCCTTTGTGCTGTTCTTCCCTATCTATGTATCTATCTATGTAATTCTATTTCTGAATCATTGAGGGTAAGTTGCATTTATCATGGCCCATCATCCCTAAATATTTTAGTGTATATTTTCTAAGAGTAGGGATATTCTCTTATATAACTGCAATTTACTTATTAACTCTTTATTTTTCTAGGAGCTGCACAGTATAGATATGCCACAATTTACCTGACTAGTTTTCTATTGATGGAGTTTTGTGTTTGGGGATTAAAGGCTAAAGAAGGCAGCTAGGTAATGAAGAAACAAAACAAACAAAACTGAAAACAATCTGAATGTCTATCAAGGAAAATGGATAAAATGTGATATAATCAGACATGGTATATTAAACAACTATGAAAATGAATCAACTACCGCCACAAGCAACAGGAATGACTCTAAGAAATATTCTGTTTAGTGTAAAAGGCAAGACTTAGGAAGCTACATACATATGAAATCACTTTTGTTAAGCTCACAAAAGAAGTTAAGCTAAATATATTTATATAACTATATTTATGTGCGTGATAAAACTATTTTTAAAAAAATAAGTTTATGGTAAGCATAATTCAGGATACTAGTTACCTCTGGAAGGGGAGGCACAGAGGGGGGACTAGAGAAGGAGTACACCGGTAGATGTAACAGTCGGGTTTGTTTGTATATTTCTTGCATCCCTAACTACTCTGAGAGTAGGGATCATGTGTAATGCTTCTATTTTATCATACATAAGACCTAATATATAATCATTATGTATACATGGTAAGAACTCTGTGTTTATTGGTTAAATGATTTGAAATAGCTGAAAAACAGAATTAGTTTAAATGCTTTATTTAGAGAAGATTTCAAATAGATTTGTTGGGGATTTTTTTCCACCTAAGTAGTAAACATCCAGACTGCTTCTTTTGTATTTATTACATAATATACCCAGAGGCTATTCAGTAGTAGCATTTGACTGAGAAAATTAAAAAGCATTCCACTGATATTTTAGTGGTAAATGTGTAAGGGATATAACTTCTGCTTATAAGCAAGGACATTTAAAAAGCTGAGTTATGGGTGTGTCAGTATCACTCATGAAAACCAGTGTGTGAGATAAATAATCTTATCAGTTATTTGTACTGTTCACCAGTATACTGAAACCAATAGTAAATTACTCTAGTCAGAAAATGTATGTTTGAGGCTACATTGATGATATTTGTTTTAGGAGAATCATACCTCCTGTTTGCTGAGTGAAACCAGTGATTTCATGTGAATTATCTGTGATTTAGTTTGATCCCTTGCCAGTGCCCACCCCTAGTACCCAGCATGCTCAGTCCACTTCTCCCCCTACCTCTGCTTCCCAAGAGAAGGAATGAGAACCAAGGTTTATACTCATCTAAGGAAAACTGAATAGTGACAAAGGTTAGCCTGCTACAGAAATGATCACGTAACCCTGCCAAAATCGAATCAAAATTATTTGGGGATTGTCTACTCTTTGGATACCAGCTTGTAACCTCCTTTAGTACAGATATGTGAAATTTGAACATAGGTATTCCACAGTCAGCAGAATATTTGGAGGACAGGCACATCTTAAGAAGGAGGACTCAGATAGGTTTTTCCCAGCTCTGATCCTGGGGCCAAAACGAATAACTGCCTCCTGTTCAGCTGGTCATCAGTTCATAAATCCGTGTTTATTCATAAGGTTTACCTTGGTCTGTGCAAGTCGACAGCATGTTTCTGAAATGACCTCATCCCCAGGACCAAGACTGTATTTCACATAAAATAATGTATTCACCACAAACTTCCAGAAGATTAGACTTTGAACATAAAAGAGTATTTTTTGCTACTGCTGATAGATTTACAACCATTAAGATAATTCCAGCAGACTAAAAATGCGAATTGAACTGTTTTGTGAATCATAAGGCATGTGGAGTTCATTTTATCCTTCCTTCATGGATAATATATTACAGTGCTTTGTCATTTCTTCTGACATTTTTATTCCTTGTTAATTTTCCTTTGCAATAGGAAGTCTTATTTTAAGTTTGGGTTAACAGGTGCATGTAGCATTAGCTTTTTCTCAGCTGAATCTTTGCTTCAAAACAACACTAAGAATAAGTAAGGGTGAGGCACTGTACTTTTTTTTTTAATAGCAAAGCAGGAAGTTCACCTCTGACAGGGTATTGTAATCAGGTTTATCACAAGAGCCTGCTGTTGTGTAACAGAAACTCTAGCTTGTCCTTACCTGTCTTAAGGCATTGCTTCATGAAGGAAAATAAACTCACTGGAATATTTGTGAAATTCAATAAAATGCTTTCCCAAGCACTCCGTTTTTAATGCATGCTAGAACAATTTATTATAGCCTTGTGATCTTCTAAAAAACATATTAGCCTTGTGATTTCTTAGTATTATAATTAAATGAATCTATAGCACTCTAGAAGCCCTATGTGTCATATTTACTATACCTTTTAGACACATCCTCAGCCGTGTCTAGTATTCCCATGTCCATATTCCCTTCCTCCCCTCCCCCACTTTTTCAAGAAAAATGGAGGCGGTTTGGGATGTCTTCAAATGACTGTTTACTTAATTGACAGGCAGCTTTTCTTCATTGTATGCTTTGCCTTTGCTTACAAAAGTGCATTCACTATTCCATAGTATGTTGAAACTTTTAAGTGGAAACAGCTTTTCATTAACAAAGGAAGCATTTTCTTTCCTCCTTCCATGTCTTAGCTTTCTCTACTAAGTCTTGGCTTCTTCAGCAGCTGTACCTCCACCAGAAATGAAAAAAGGTGCAATTGTTCTAGGAGATGGTGATGAAGATAATGCCAGTGGGGTTTTGTGTGTGTGGGCTGCTGGGGACTGTTTTTCTTCTGTGTTTGGTTTTGTTTTGTTTTTGTTATTCCAGAAAGTTGAGCACACCTTAAAAACAAATCAAAGGGAAGGGGGAAGAAAGCTTTAAAGACCCTTAAACCATTATCCTGTGTGAACTGTTTCTTTCCATTAAATTGTTCTGTTAATATTTAAGTGGGCCCCTCTGTCCCACTAACAACAAATCTGACAAAACTCACTTTAAAACATAGGGTAATGGAATACAGAGTACGGAGTACTGATGTGGTTTGTTTCTTCTAACAAGCGGGCCATAAGAGTTTGAGTCTTCCTGCCATTACCCTGACTTAAGAGCAAAGTTCAGGAGAGGAGACAGGTGTGCAAATTAAGTTTTAGTATTTCCAGCCATCTCCTTTTTCTGAGTTGTGATTCCCAACTCCCGGTAGGTAGCTGTTTCATTTTCCGTATTTATTTAATTTATTTTTTATTTTTAAAATAAATTTATTTATTTAATTCATTTATTTGGCTGCGTTGGGTCTTGGTTGCTGCACGCGGGCTTTCTCTAGTTGCGGAGAGCGGGGGCTGCTCTTCGTTGCAGTGCGCGGGCTCAGTAGTTGTGGCTCCTGGGCTCTAGAGCACAGGCTCAGTAGTTGTGGCACATGGGTTTAGTTGCTCCGTGGCATGTGGGACCTTCCTGGACCAGGGCTCGAACCCATGTCCCCTGCACTGGCAGGAGGATTCTTAACCACTGCACCACGAGGGAGGTCCGTGTTCTAATTTAAAGATAACCTCCTCCTCCTTTTTCTGCCTCTGCCTCTTCTGCTGCTTTATTTTTGAGTCGTTTCTGAAGTGTGGTGCTGATTTGAAGCATCGGTTACTTCTAGCAAAAATCTTTCAGTTCATCTGGTAGAATAAACTAAAAATCTATTCTTTTTCAGGGATACCATCTCCATATGGAGTACCAAATAGTCAAATTGCTGCTTGAACCAAGGTTGGGCCTAGACACACTTATCTCTATTACAGATAGAATTTATTCTGCCGATGACTTAACACACAGTAGGGATACTTCTATCTTTTCAGCCTTGATTTTCTTTATTTTTATGTATTTTAAAACCCACAGACCAATTTCTTAACAGTTAATATGTAACATACATGTTATTCTGCCATGGTCCTTGACAGTAATTCTAAACCCTCTCAAGAATTAGTCATTAGTCACTAGACTCAGCAAGAAGTAATAAAGAGGAAACTGGAAATTCATTCCAAAGTCCATCTCCAGTATTTTGAATGTTGATCAACAGCATCCTCTCTGAATGAGTAAAAAGAAAAGATGTAATGCTGGTTCAGCCAGACCCAGTGAGTGGCACTTTGCCATGATGATTCACTTTGCCTTGGAGCAATCTTACACCCTTTGTGAAACTAGGTCCCGTCGGTTGAAGGAAGAAAAAGACTCCTCCAGAGCTGTCAGTCACTCTTTCAGCCTCTCCAAATGACTGTCTTGTTGGATCAAGGTTTGATAAATAACACTCTGAGTCTTCAAACTCTAGATTTTTTCACCATCTTACTCTGTAGGCCGTGTGTAGCTCTTGGGATTGTTTGTGCAATCTTTGTTAGAGTAATAATCTAACAGGTTTGAAATCTACCTGAGGGAAATTAAGGCGAGTGTAATGATAACAGGTGTTCTCAGTTTCCCTCACTCCCACTCCCTTCCAGAATTACTACTGCCAGACAACATGAATAGAAACCAGCTGATGTGTTCTTTTGTTCCTGGCTTCCCACAGCGTCTTAACCATCACTGGAATTTGTGGGTGTGCTTCTCTTGGCAAGCTTGTGAAGTAAAACCATCTGAGGGGCTCTTCCAGGCTACGAGAAAAATGAGGTTGAGAGCCACTTCATTTTATTTTATTATTATTTTTTTTTTTGCACAAGAATATTGTGGAGAGCTTGTTTAAACTATAGACTCTTAGTCCTAGTGTCAGGGATGGATTTATTAAGTCTGGTGTGGGATCTAGGAATATTTTATGCAAGCACCTTGCAAGTGGTACTGATAGAAATGGTGCTTTGAGCAGTACAGACTAGTTTTCTTATCTCTGCCTCTGTCATTCTTTTGTTATTACATCTTATTCCACAAAAAATTTGAGGTAAAAAGTAGACTAATTAGGGCTTCCCTGGTGGCGCAGTGGTTGAGAGTCCGCCTGCCGATGCAGGGGACACGGGTTCGTGCCCCGGTCCGGGAAGATCCCACATGCCGCAGAGCGCCTGGGCCCGTGAGCCATGGCCGCTGAGCCTGCGCGTCCGGAGCCTGTGCTCCGCAACGGGAGAGGCCACAACAGTGAGAGGCCCGCGTAGCGCAAAAAAAAAAAAGTAGACTAATTAGCTGATAACCAAAAACCAATATAAAACAAAGTGCTATTATACCTTAACTAAATATGCAAAGTTTTAAACAGGATTCTGGTAGTCCTCTTATTCTACTTAATACATCAGAGATTCCCCACGCCAAATGAAAATACAAAGACCCAGCAGCTTCTATGAGACCCTTTCCTTGGGTGTGTTCTGTACATGCATGCATTTTCTAAAAGTCAAAGACTATTCTAACGCAGTCATTAAATGTTCACTGTAATTATTATATATCCATGTTTTGCAATCTTGTCAAAATTAGAGCCTGATTCACCTCTCCAGGCTAAGGACAATGGGACAGAAAGAAAAATGTGACACTGTGATCATATTCTCTAAAACAATGCTGTGTAACAGTACTCCCAGCCTTCTGCCCAAGGTTGGATACTTTGCTGAGCTAGTGGTTCAAGAGTGGCCTGCCTTGGTTGGAATAGGAGCAGATGTCTAGGGAGATTAGTCCATAGCCAGCCCTGTAGGGACAACTGGGCCACCACTTCAAGTGATGTCCGTGGCGGAAGGGAGCGGATGTTATTGTGGGTGTTTTAGCGTACCAGATTCCTTTTCATTAATGACCTTGCAATTACTTGTCATGAATTTATCATCCATTAAATTGGTTTTTTGAGATGGTTATTTTTCAGAGGGGAACATTCACTGCTCTAGTGTTTGTTTTGTTTGCAGATAAAAGTACTTAATTTCATCTCCTACCTTCATTATTTGAAAGGATTAGGGTTGCCATAAATCTTGTCAGTAATGTTAATTGTTTTTACTTGAAAAGATGCTTCAGATTTTGTGCGAAATGCAGCAGATGTCTAAATAAGTTAATTTTATAAAGAAAAAAGAGCTTTTGCCAAAAGTCACTGAGAATATATGTTTTCCTTTTTTCTCTTTTAAATTCACAGATTAGAATACAATTAATAGTATTTTAGCATACAAGTAGAATTACTGTATCTCAACATTTAAAAAAAGACTTGAAAGGCCACATTGCTATTTTGGATTGACAGAAATTTACTTTGTATTCTTCAGCTACAGATTAATCATATGTTAATAATATAGCTAATTGAAAGCCTTTTTTTCTTGATAAAACTCGAGTTTAGACATTGAAATAGTGGTATCAAAATAAATACAATACAAAGAAGGTTGTAACCTCAGGCAAAGTAAAATCAGGCATAGTTAACACTTTGATTGTTTTCTATAAGCATACTCTTTTTAAAAAATATTTGTTTATTTATTTATTGGCTGCATCGGGTCTTAGTTGCGGCCCGCGGGATCTTTTGTTGCAGTGCACAGGCTCATTAGTTGCGGTGTGCGGGCTCTCTATTTGTGGCACGTGGACTTAGTTGCCCCACGGCGTGCTGGATCTTAGTCCCCAGACTAGGGATCGAACCAGCTTCCCCTGCATTGCAAGACAGATTCTTAACCACTGAACCACCAGGGAAGTCCGTATAAGCATAGTCTTGTACCATTATAAAGCATTTCCTTGTGCTTTATAATTGCATATGAGCTGAATGTACCAAAGAAACATTTAACAGAGAAATATTCATTCCTTCAGTTGGCTTCCAAACACCTTCACACATTTAGAAAATGGGCAAGACATGACATAATGGTATTATTGGCACAAATTGTTGGGAAACAGATTTTTCCTTAGAATAAGGAAGAACTTTTTAATGATTAAACCCATTAAAAATGGAATAGACTACCTTCAGGGAAGGTGTTGAGTTCCCATCACTGGAGATTTACAAGAAGGGCTAGACATATACCTGCTGGGGATTTTGTAAAGTTAGACCATATACTTTTAAAGGTCTTTCCAACTCTGAATTTGCCAATTAGATTATTTCTCCTACAAGGTGATGTATGAAGTGATTCTGTTACACAAAGTAGTTTATTGAGCTGATATTATCTTTCTCTCTTACCACTTTTTTTTTTAAATAGGCATACATACAGAAAAGTGAACGTATCACAAATGTACCCAACCTGATGAATTTTCATAACCTGAACCAGCCCCGAGATCAGGAAACAACCTTAGCACCCTAGGAGCTCCACCCTTATGCTCACTTGCAGTCATTACCTCCACGACTCCAAGAGTAATCAATCACTCTCCTGACTTCTAACCGTGTAGACTAGAAGCTCAGTGCTGAGTTGCTGAGTTTTGTACTTTACCTACATGGAGTCATTCTCTTTTGCATCTGGCTTCTTTTAACATTATGTTTTGAAGATTCATTCATACTGTTGCATGTAGAGCATGCATTTCTTTGCTGTATAATGTTCCACTGTGAGACTGTATCAAAATTTACTAGATAGTTATTCTTGTACTTACTCTATTGGTGATGGCATTTGGGTAGTTTCTAGCTTGGGACTTTCACAAATAGTGTTATGAACATTCTAGTGCATGTCTTTTCATGGACATGCATGCACATTTCTGTTGGGTATATGTAGCTAGAGCTGCTTTGCTGTAGAATATGTCCACACTCAACTTCAACAGATACTGCCAAACAGGTTTCCAGAATGTTTGTATTCAGGCCTAGTTTTAATGGGGTCCTGCCGTATCGGAAATGTTAGTTTTTCTGAAATCCCATAAGCCTTAAAAAAAAAGTCTTGCTTGTAGTACTCGATAACTTTCTATCTTATCCTATAGTTATTTTTGTACACTGATCCCTTTTCTAGAGTATAAACTCCTTGAAGAGATTGCTTTATTCATCTTTATATTTCCCAAAGTATCTTGCATAGAATAGACTCTAAATTTAATATTTTTATGTGAGTAGATGAGTAAATGAGGAAAAATTATATGTAGTATTAATAAGAAGAATGTTTGGAAATTGCAGAAATATAAGTAGCATACCCAATAAACTACAAGGGTGATCCTTAAGTGAACAGAATTAGTTTATTAATATTAGCTCATAGATTTTCCTAAATTCTATAAGATACTCTTATAGGCTATTAATGTGGGAAAATAGAAGTTTGAATTGCACATTTTTATCTATTAGACTTAAACCCTGGTGTCATCTCTCACATAGAAGCATGTGACTATTATGTAACACTGAGCTAAATCTGTTAGCTGTGAATTTGAAGATTGGCAAGAGGGTGCTGGTGAAGGAGGGTGAGAGGGAAGTCGTGCTTTGGAGTGATTATGACGACATTGTAACTCCAGTTGGGTTGCAGCTGTATACCAGATTCTTCCATGATTGGCAAGAAGGAATGATTTCACTCTACCATGGGTAAGGCCAGTAAGAGTTTTATGAGCCAGATAGAATTTTAATTGACCACTATTACTGTTGAAAACTGCTTAGTGAGGATATTTGGGATTTATGGGCGTTTCCCCTTAATGCTTTTCTCTACATTCCAAATTTTATTCAATGAATACATATTACTTTTATTTTTTTGTTTTTTATTTTAAAAACATTTTTTTTAATTTATTTTATTTTTTGGCTGCGTTGGGTCATTGTTGCTGCGCCTGGGCTTTCTCTAGTTGCAGTGAGCGGGGGCTACTCTTCGTTGCGGTGCATGGGCTTCTTATTGCGGTGGCTTCTCTTGTTGCAGAGCATGGGCTCCGGGCACACGGGCTCAGTAGCTGTGGCACTCGGGCTCAGTAGTTGTGGCTCACGGGTTCTAGAGCTCAGGCTCAGTCGTTGTGGCTCGCAGGCTCAGTCGTTGTGGCACATGGGCTTAGTTGCTCCGTGGCATGAGGGATCTTCCCAGACCAGGGCTCGAACCCATGTCCCCTTCATTGGCAGGCAGATTCTTAACTACTGCACCACCAGGGAAGTCCCCATATTACTTTTAAAATCAGAAAGTAGTTTTTAACATAATTTGTGTTGTAAAAATTGCTACCTTGACTATCTCTTTCATTCCAGTCTTGGCCTAACTATGAAGATATCTATAAAAAAGTAATTGAAGTTGCCACATTTTTAGATTTGCCACGTTTTCCAGACATAACTGAAGACTGCTATCTTCATCCAAACATCTTGTGTATGAAATACTTGATGGAAGTCAATCTCCCTGGTAAGTGTGTGGTGTATATAATGAACAAGCTTTGACTTACTAAATTGTTATGAACAATATATTGCATCTTCTCAAATCAGAAACTATTAGAGTCACCTGACAGGGTCCACAGTAACATGAAGCTTAATTTTAAAATCCTTTCTTAAAATATTTTGGACCATTTAAAATGGATAAAAGGACACTGTTCAGAAATAATTAGTTCTATTTTGGTGTGAGGGATTTTGAGAGAATATGTTCGGTTTTTACAGTAAGTTTGCTGAGTACAAGTAAAGTAACACGTGTTTCAGTATGTGTTATTAATTACCTAGGCACCCACTCCCCCCAGAAAAGCAGCACTTCTTCATTTGCATGAAGCATGATTATTACATAAAGAATTCTAATTTTAAAAATCCCAGAAGTTAATCTATGGTAACATTTTTGTTGTTCGCTAATATATTGCTATTTCCAGTCCCTAAAAGAAATGGAGTTCCAGGTCTGGTAGGATGAAACACAGAATGTGAAGACAGCCTTACTAGCTGTTGTTCACAATATACCAAGACACAGGTAACCCGAATGGAATCTGCCGATGGAATCCATTCTTGAATTTCTTGCTAAACTAGAAATGTGAGAAATGCAGGATTTCTATTCTTAACAGAAAATACAAACATGGTGTGACTATATTATTGCTTAAGCAATATAAAAAATGTGATTGAATGTATTTTTAATAGGGGAGGAAAATACATATGTTATATGAAAAAAGCAATATGTAAAACTGTATGTATGGTATAATTTCAACTATAAACATAAATTGGAGTAACATATATACGCAAATGTAAATATTAAGTCTATACTTTTAAAATATTTTTTTAAAAAGGAAAAATAATTTAAACTTTTCAAATACATTTATTTATTTATTTGTTTGTTTATTTATTTATTTATTTTGCGGTACGGGGGCCTCTCTCTGCTGTGGCCTCTCCCATTGCGGAGCACAGGCTCCGGACGCGCAGGCTCAGCGGCCATGGCTCACGGGCCTAGCCGCTCCGCAGTATGTGGGATCTTCCCAGACTGGGGCACGAACCCGTGTCCCCTGCATCGGCAGGCAGACTCTCAACCACTGCGCCACCAGGGAAGCCCCAAATACATCATTTATTAAGCTAAGGAATGTACATCTCTGGTTAAGATTTCAGAAGTCACTAGCCATTTGATTAAGATTCCAGAATTTGGGGACTTCCCTGGTGGCGCAGTGGTTAAGAATCCACCTGCCAATGCAGGGGACACGGGTTCGAGCCCTGGTCCGGGAAGATCCCACATGACACGGAGCAGCTGGGCCCTTGCTCCACAACTACTGAGCCTGTGCTCTAGAGCCCGTGCGCCACAACTACTGAGCCTGCGTGCCACAGCTACTGAGCCCGCGTGCCTAGAGACTGTGCTCCACAACAGAGAAGCCACCGCAGTGAGGAGCCTGCACACTGCAACGAAGAGTAGCCCCTGCTCGCCGCAACTAGAGAAGTGCTGTGCGCAGCAACGAAGACCAAACGCAGCAGCCATAAATAAATAAATAAATAAATTTTTTTTAAAAAGACTCCAGAATTTGTAGTCTGATTTCTGCGCTTTGGCATGTTACATAGATCAGATTATTGTTTTGGATTTTGGTGTTTTTCATTTACTTTTTTGATGGTTCTTTCAAAATATGGAAAGCTCCTGTGTTCTCTCATATACTCCAAAATCCTGAGCTTATAGTGGGAATGCTAAGATATGGAAGGAATACAAGGAATTACCAACGCGTAACTGACACGGGCTGGGTTATGGAAAGTGTCTAGCTCACGTAGTTGCTGTTGGACAGAGATGAGGGTGGCAGTATTTTCTGACCACTGTGTGTGATATAATACTATTTCTTACCTAAGTCTTCCTGAGAGTAACAAGTAGAATTAAAACCATTATAATAGGCAGAGAGACACTACTAGCATCTGATATGTTAAGTGCCTTTTTGGAGACTGTATTAAAAAGAACCAGGATAGAGAAATTTTACTTCTCACAAACTGTTCAATAGAAATAATTTGAAATATAGAAAAAAAAATTATACACAAATGTTATTGACCTCCTTATTTATACTGAAAAATTAGAAGTAAATGTCCAACAGAAAGGTAATGTTTAAGTAAACAATGTTATGTATATTCAGTGGAACATTATGCAGCTTTTAAAATCATGTTTGTGAAGAGTATATAAAACATGGCAAATGTTTATGTTATAATAAAAATGAAATGGGCCAAATTATAAAATTATATATAAGCATAGCTACATAAAATATTCATTAAAATATTAGAAATAAATATACCAAAATATTGAAGTGCTATTTCTAAGCTATGGCAATGCCTTTTTTCCTTTCTTCTACCTTTATGTGTCTTGTAAATGTCCTGTACTGAGTTTGTATTACTTAATTGTGGGGGACAACACACAAAATAGATCGACAGACTAACATGTAATAGTCCCTGCACCTTAGGATTTTGTTTTTTTCATTAATTTATTTATTTTGGCTGCATTGGGTCTTTGTTGCTGCTCGCGGGCTTTCTTTAGTTGCGGCAAGTAGGGGCTATTCTTCATTGCTGTGCACGGGCTTCTCATTGCAGTGGCTTCTCTTGTTGTGGAGCACGGGCTCTAGGCACACGGGCTTCAGTAGTTGTGGCTCTCAGGCTCAGTAGTGGCTCACGGACTCTAGAGCGCAGGCTCAGTAGTTGTGGCGCACGGGCTTAGTTGCTCCGTGGCATGTGGGATCTTCCCAGAACAGGGCTCGAACCTGTGTCCCCTGCATTGGCAGGCGGATTCTGAACCACTGCACCACCAGGGAAGACCCTGCACCTTAAGATTTATATTGTAAAATGTGTCATTGATTGACAAAGCACCCGTAAGATTATAAGAAGACCTCTAGAATATTGCCATTTTCAAAATTTAAAGTTTGCTCTCTATAGTACTATCAGTTCTATGGTGCTGTTGATCAAAAAGAAGAAACCCATGTATTTGGCCCTTTCCCGGAAAGCTAAAAGTGGTTTTAAGCATACTGGGGCAACAAATGCCCCTCCTCAGTGCCTTTATGTATGACAGTGTCGTCTCTGGAACTCGGTAGAAAGGTTTTAGCAAGCATGTCACACACACCCTTACTGAGTAAGCACTGCCTCTTTGATGGCTTTGAGTGAACTCCAAACACATTTCTTAGTATTGTCCCTCATACTGGGACTGAGAAGCCTGCCAGAGAGAATTTCTGGCAGCTTTCACAATCAGTATATAATTTGTGGGGAACTTTATTACAGAGTTTCCAAAGTGCCCCATCTATATTACCTCATTTGTGAAGGTGGGAAGGGTGGGCAGGTGGGTATTCTCACTTATAGATGAAACATAGGCAAACTGAGTGACGCCTGGCTGGTAGATGGCTGAGTACATACTTAAATCCAGCCGTCCCATTCCAGAGCTAGTGTTCTTTCCACATAATGCTCCAGTTCAGAATCCTGTACTGCTTAGTTTTTCTCTGCTGTCCTGGCTTCCTTCCTCATAATTTCTTCCACTTGCTTTTTTATTACTCTGTACTTTTGGCATAAGAGAAAGTTTCAAGATAATTAATTTTAAATAAATTGGGGAGACAGTTTTCAAGAAATGCCATTCTTTATAGTAATAATTCTATATATAATAATATATACTATATATAATACTATATACTATATATGGTAATATATGCTGTGTGTAATATTGTATATACTACTATAAAATTAAAGTATTGTATACTACATTAAGAGAATAGAATCAATAGGATATAATGACTGAATGCGTGTAGGAGATTCAATACAATACAATTTATTATGCTCTTATAAATAATAGCCATTCTACTTGAATTTAATTAAAATAGAATATGGTACATCCTGGGTACTTAAATTAGTGAGTAAAGAAATTTGCTCAGTAATTTAGAGTTTTCAAAGTATATTCACTTGTGCTATCTTATTTAATGTTTATCCTCACCATAACCCATTTTACAAATTAAAAAACTGAGGTTAGGTGACTCTAATTTGGAGTCACAAAGCTAATGATTACAGAGCCTAAATACATAAGCCATAGATTTTCTGGCTCCAAGTCCCACATTATTCAGCCTTGAATAATAGATGCAGTCTGTGCTGAGCATATAGTTTCTTTGGGAAAGCAGTGCAGCTGGTGAGATGCACATCAGGCTTCCAGTGTGCTAGCCAGGCTTCCTGCTGGTGAGTGAGTGCATTTTTAGAGAAGCTCTTGGTCTTACAGGAGAGTTAGTTTCAGGTAAATGCAAATTGCTGTAGAAACACAGACAAGAAACATGGATGAAACAATAGAAAAATGATGTGTGGCTGTGCATTAGGCGGCAAGATGTGTCCTATAAATAGCAATGTTTGGGGAAGTCAAAATAGGAGAAGATACTCCCTGCTAGCGTTCAAGCATTAATTTTTCTATACAAATATCATTTCTTGGTTGATTTTATTTACAAAATGTATGTCTCAGAGTTCTAGCATAGTATCATATTTTAAGATAAACTAATCTCACAGATATACACATTAGTATAGTCTAGTTAGCCAAAGAATTTAATTCACATTTTACTCTTTTATTCTTCAACAGATGAAATGCATGATTTAACCTGCCACGTGGTAAAAGTGACTGGAATGGGAGAAGTGGATTTTCTAACATTTGATCCTATAGCTAAAAAGGCAAAAGCTGTTAAATATGATGTACAAGCTGTAGCTGTCATTGTGGTGGTATTGAAACTGCTCTTTTTATTGGATGACAATTTAGAATGGTAAGTGTATGTCAATTTTATGAGGAGAAAATTGTATTGCTTTTACCTAATTATTCAGAGTAAAGGAATCCATATGCTGTATCTCAGTAGAAAATAGAGACTCTCAGGTGTTAATAGAACATTGACTAGTAGCAACAGTTACTTCGTACATAATATCTTGACTCAGCTAGTTGTGAGAGATTTCATTTTCCAAACAACTTTAGTAGGTTGTTTGGATCATGTTTTCTTCCTATTTTTAGGTAGATACACGTGTTTCTCATTGCTCTACTGATTCCTGAGTTTTAAATCGTCATACAAAATCCTAAAGAGTCATTTAGCACTTCATCTGTATACCTTTAGGCTTCTGGCACTATGTGTCTTCAAAGATTATTTTGGAAAGTAAAAGAATCTTAAAATGCCAAGAGTGGCAGTATTTATAGTGTCTCCTTCCCTGTTTCAGTGATAGCTTCTCCATTAAAAGTTGGCATCAGTTTCAAGTACTGTTCTATACGTTTCCTTCAGAAGAATTCAAAATATAACTGTCTTCCAATAAATGATTTCTAAATAAATTGATTTTTTTATTTGTATCTCCAGGTCTTTGTCTAATATTGCTGAGAAATATAATGAAAAGAATGAAGAAGGTACTTACTTTTTTTATGAATCAAATTCAAAGTGATTGTAAATGGTGGATTAAAAGATACAATAAACGCAGGGAAGAAACTTTGAGAAATATACACATACACATATATGTACACATATATACAAATTGTACCGTGTACCAGAATGTTTTATATGTATAATTATTTAATTATATCTCAAGGCTACTGAAAAACCTCAGTGACTTCCTACTGTGTGTAAAGGCCAGCCTGCCTTTTAGTTCCCAGCTCCTACTCACAGCCATACTAGACCATGAACCTACTGGCAGCTTTGTGAGTGTACCGTCTATTCCAGTGCCTTCAGCCTTTGCTCGCATTGGTCCTTCTACCTGAAGTGTTCCTTCCTTCTTCCCCCCAACTCCTTCTGTCCCTGGCAAGTCCATCTTCATGCTTCAAGACGCAACGTAAATGCCCTCTTCGGCCTCTCTTCACACCTACTCCCCAGTTCACCTCTTCCCAAACCAGAACCGATGACCCTGCCACAGCCACTCCTGTCCAGACTTCTCTTAGTTGTTTAAAACACTGAATTGTAACTAGCGGACTAAGCATTTCTATCCCTGTTAGGCTGCCAGTATTTGTAAAGTGCCTGGAGTATCTGCCTCGTAGTGACGGCTGTGTAAGTGACAGACAGGCAGACAAGTAGGTAGATTGCAAGCTTCTAGAGGGAGGGGCCATATCTTTTTTACTTTCTTTTTTTTAATGTATCTTTAATATTTAGCAGAGTGACTGGCCTAATATCCACTTAATAAAGTGTGGTAAATGCATGAATTCTTACATTCAATTCCAGTTTCTTAATGTTCTCACTAGGATTTATGTTCCTTGTTTAATTTTTAATTTCAGCTTTTTTGAGGTATAATTGACATATAAAATTGTAAGATATTTAAAGTGTACATTGTAGCAATTTGATGTGTTTGCATTGTGAAAGGATTCCCATGAAGTCAATTAACACATCCATCACCTCTCCTATTTACCTTTTTGTGTGTGTGAGAATATTTACTTTCTCTCTTAGTGCATTTCAGGTGTACAATACAGTATTACCAACTATAGTCACCATGTTTTACGTTAGAACTTATTCATCTTACAGCTGAAAGTTTGTCTCCTTGTACCAATCTCGCCCTCTTTCCCGCACCCGTCAGCCCCTGGCAGCCACCTTTTTACTCTATTTCTATGAGTCTGACTTTTTTTTAGGAGTCCACATATATGTTCTTTGGTTCTAGGAGCTTAGGTTTAATGGTGGCATTAGTTTGTGTGTTCTTTCCAGAATGCGTGCAGCGTACTTCTTTCTGCACATTGCTTCCTGTTGGCTCCTACGTAGAGTAAAAGGTTGGACAAGATGTTTTCTGACGTTAAAGGGCCTTCATGGACTGTGCAGACATTTAGAGTAAAGGGTGCTTTGACATATTGTCTTCCCGTGACCCTCAAAATAAACCTACAGTGTCAGCAGGGCAGGGATTGTGGTCCCCATTCTCTCTGCTCCCTAGCTGTCCACTGTCCCCCTGCCTTCCCACATTACTGATGAGGAGTTTAAGAAGTTGTGACTCACTTAAGGTCAAAGAACCTTGTGTTCTATTAATTGTTATAGTTTTCCTTCTTCCTTATAGCTCTTCTGGTAGTTGCCTGTCCTCTGTGGCTCTGTTGCTCTGTGGTCTACAAGGCCAGAAGTAATGATTATATTGGCCAGTTGAAAGATTTTTAACTAGACATTGAAGGTAGACTGTCTTCATTAGAGAATATGTAAGAAATTCAGCCTCTCACTCAGCCATCCTCCTCCTGCCAGCCTTCCTTTCTTCAGACTTCCTCGCTCTCTAAGCCTCTTTCCTGCTTTACCTTGAATTTCATTTTTCTCCTCCCTACTTTTCCCATCTCCCCACACGGATTGAAGAAAAGAGTGAGGAGTGTAGTTTTATGCTTGACTATATATTCAGTTCTGTTGTCTATCTCACCCTGACATCTTGAACACACACTCACTCCACCTGTCCAATGCAATCCACTTTCTTACTTATCTCCAGAGTCTTTGGATTTGGATTAGGATTAGGAAGAACAGAAATAGGATCTGATGAAACTAGAAGTCCGGTGCCATTGCACACATCTAGCCATCTTTTGTCCCTTAATTCATGTATTCCTAGACGGATTGGAGCACCATCCTGTGCCAGGCACTGTGCTGGGATTTGGGTCAGGAGGAAGAGGCCTGATTGTGTAGTCTTCTACATAAACAAAATATGTCTTCTGTTCTCAGGGGGGTGATAGTCAAATCTAGGAGAAACAGACATTTTTGGTTTTGGTATAATTTAGTTAGGGCCACAGTACAGGTAGGGACTCAGAGAAGGGAGTGACGGCAGATTACTCAGCAGTGGTGTTAGAGCATGGATACAGCAGCACCTCCCTCCGTAGTCTCCAAGGGCTGGTATATAAATGCTGAGTCACATCAGTGAGTGAAGACTCAGAGGAACAGTGTGTGTTATAATAATGTGACATATTTGGTTAATAATCATGGATTTCATTTCTTTCAGATAAGCCATGGTTTGATTTCAGAAAATGGTACCAAGTTATGAAGAAAGCTGTTGATGAAAAAAAACAAAAATGGGAGGAAGCCAGGGCAAAGTATGTTGTCTCTTCTAGTTTTAGATTTACCTACTTTATTTTCAAGTCTGTTACTTTACATTTGAAAGCTGAAGTTTCATCAGTTTAGACTCACCAGCATTGTGACATTTTTTCTAGAACTATTGACCCATCTATCCAAATTAACTTTTTTCTTCTTTCTATTACTATTAACTAAACTAATAATGTCCTTTTTTATTAATGTCCTTCTTCTGATCCGGGATCCAATCCAGGGTACCATATTGTACTTAGTCATCAACTGTTTATGATTCGCATGACTCTCTTCTGCATTTCTGATATTCCTCCCTCTTTCCTTTCTCAAAGTGGATCATCTCCCATCTATGCTTCCCAATATTACAAAGATTACAAATGTCAGCCTGTGACATATGTAATTGGAATGTTCCCCCCAAATAAAGTTCCCTATAAAAATCAAAACAAAGGAAAGCAGAAAGAAAGTAGTATAGTTAATTCAGTCCGTCTCACTGTTTGACTTTGAGCTCTCATTCTGACGTAGGTCCACTGTGGTAAAGTGGAAAGAGCGTAGCGTTAGAGACAGTGCAGGGCTTGAATCCTGATTGTATGACAGCCAGCTGTTTGACTGTGGGCAAAGGACTTAAGTTCTTAGCCTCAGTGCACTAAAACATAGTTAGCTCATAAATTTTCAGAGACACTGTCTTACGTAATATAGGGTACATTGCTATAGATCTCTGATTTGAACGGTTTTATATCTATTCTTAGAACTTGGAGTCTCTGTGAGACTTTGAAGAAAAAGTTAACATCTCTCTAGTTTATGTAAATTTACAGTAGTACTCATTTGATCAAGTAATTTTATATCCCTTGAGAAAAGTCAATGTTCCTCAAATTAGTTAAAATGATAATTCATTCAGCTCCAGTTTCCTCATCAATAAAATAGGGCTAGTAATGCCCGCTTTATACTCTAACAACTAAATTTCAGTTTTTGCAGGTAGAATTAGATTATTTTTCCTCTAAATTTAAGAGAGCATTTAAACAGAGAAACAGACTTATAGGGATGAATAAAGTGCTGTGGGAGAGAGGATCCTTGCCAAAAAGGGGAGAAGATGAGCAGTTTCTTCCTGTTCAGGTTGGATAATGATGAGGGAGAAGAGGTGGGAGGTGAACTTCTGAAAGCCGCGGGCCCCCGGGGAACTGGGTGGGCCCTTCCTCTTCCTTGTTGGAGAAGTCATTGGATCTCAGCAGGTATAAGAGTAGCAGCAAGAACGGAAGGTTATCCTGTGTTTTTAGGTTGTCCTGGAGAATCAGCCATTGGACCTTCATTTTGGGGGCCAGCTGGTGTTGTCTTGACTGATACTGCGAGGCTAGGTATTCAGGGGCCATGCCACTTGGGCGTCTCAGTAGTGAATAGGCATTCATGAACTCAAACTGGGCAACAGCTTACACTTCAGACATAGCTATTAGAGCTCAAACTCATGTTGCAGTGCTACAATCAGTTGCACATCTAAGACTTCCTGACTTTTAGCTACTTTATGGGAGAATTTAGTGACCAAAAAAAGTAAGTCGAGTATCAAAATGGCATTTTCCAGACAGACACCAGGCCCCAGGGAGGAGCTTGTCCAGGGGATCCATTACCAAGATCCTTCATAGAGTATGTGCTTTGGGCTGAGTGAGGTAACTTATGTAAGTCACTACTGACTGATGTGTGGGCACAGAGCCCCACTGCGTGCTGATTACCTGTTTTACCCTACCCCACCTCCATTGTTGATGTAAATTTCTAATTTTCCTCTCTGTTCTTCTGGACATCATCTTCCATATTGTCAGGTAGAAGTTACTAAGCATGGGTCCCTATGCATGGGACTATGAAAAACACTAACAAACAGTAGTTGAAAGCCTAAAAACCCCTTTAGAGACTGCTTTGATGACTTCCAGTTTCCATGGAGATGTTGAGAAGAACATGGAGGAAAATTTCAAAGCACTTGCCAAAAATCTTTGCAGCCTTTTAGGTTAGGCAAAAATTTTATTAGATGTGATACCAAAAGCATGATTCATAAAAGAAAAAAAAGATAAATTAGACTTCATCAGAAGAAAGAATTTCTGTTCTTCAAAAGATGCCGTTAAGAGAAGCTACAGGTTGGGAGAAAATATGTGTGAATCACATATCTGATAAAAGATTTGCATCTAGAATATATGAAGAATTCTCATACAGTAAGAAAACAAACAATTCAGGTTTTTAAATGGGCAAAAGATTAACTTCACACAAAAATCTATATATGAATATATGTAGAGATATATACTTCATTCACAGTGGCCAAAAACTGGCAACAACCCAGATGCCCTTTAGCTGGTAAACAGATAAACAGTAGCATATCTGTAAAATGGAATACTATTCAGCAGTAAAAAGGAACAAACTTCTGATACATCCAGAAATATGAGTGAATCATAAATACAGTATACTAATGAAAGACTCAAAAGGTTACATATGGTCTAATTTCATTTTTTGACATTCTGGAAAAGGCTAAACTATAGGGATAGAAAAACAGATCCGTGGTTGTCTGAGGTAAGTTCAGCTGTGGGTATGGAGAGGGGTTGACTGACTGTCAAGAGGCATGAGAGATTTTTGGAGTGTGGAACTGTTCTGTAGATTAATCGTGGTGGTTACACAACTGTATGTATTTATCCAAACTAGTGGAACTGTGCACTGAACAGGGTCAGTTTTACTACATGTAAATTCAACCTTAATTTCTAACAGTGGGGAAACAAGTCACGTGGGGAGACTGGACAAACAAAGCATACAGGGCTTTGTGGCATCCTGGAGAAAATGTTAGGACTTTGTAGTGGACCTCTGTTTTTTTGTAGCTTTTGTAGTTTTGGGAAGAGGTAAACAAAGTAAAGTAAATTTTTAAAGAAGGACTATCTAAACAGTATTATCATTTTAGATCGCCCACTTATCCCATCTCCTGGGCATATGACCCCAAGGAAGTAAGAGTGCCTCCTTGACTATAGCATAATTGCCACCTGTATGGGCGTTTATTATAAATACATAAGAAAATCTATCTAGATTAGGTATTCACAAGGAATTTTTAACAGTGGGTTTATCTAGGGAGTGGGATTAGACTGTTTAGGGAACTTCTTTATTATTAAGAGATTTTTTACCTTGAGTATGTTGTCACTTATTATTTGATAAAATAAATAACAAAAAGATATTTGAAAGAATCACAAATGAGAAGCTCTCTGAATATTTTAAATGTGGTATGGTTCATTAAAATTTAGTTCACCCATAATTTTCAGGAAGACCATCACCTATTAACCATGATTACACCTCTACATCAAAAGATGGGCACTTACAGTTCACTTTGTACAGGTTATCAGAATCAGAAGTACCAGTACTTCATCCTCAGCAGAAGGGCATTTGGCCAAAGACAGGGAGGAACAGTTATTTCTTAGGTGGCTCCACTTTATGAGAGCAGACAGCAAGGGAATTTTATGGTAAGGGAAGCTGTTTCTGCATTTTATTTATTTATTTATTTATTTTTTGCGGTACACGGGCCTCTCCCTGCTGTGGCCTCTCCCGTTGCGGAGCACAGGCTCCGGATGCGCAGGCTCAGCGGCCACGGCTCACGGGCCCAGCCGCTCCGCGGCATGTGGGATCTTTCTGGACTGGGACACGAACCCGCGTCCCCTGCATCGGCAGGTGGACTCTCAACCACTGCGCCACCAGGGAAGCCCCTGTTTCTGCATTTTGATGTAATTAATCATTTCTTTGGGATCTTATGGCATCTGGGAGCCTTTGGGGAGGAGCATATCTTTCTGTGGCCTTGCTGCCTCCTTCAGTGCTACTTGCCTGCTCCTAGGTCATAAGCTCTATACAGACACGTGTCAGTAGGTCATTCTAGGTCAGAGCTATTACACGGGGTATCACGAATTTCAGACACTGCTTTAGAGAAACTTCTCTGAAATGTGTTGAGGTCCATTTATTCTCCATCCTGCTCCAAATGTTTTTCTACCTTGTACAGGTATCTATGGAAAAGTGAAAAGCCACTCTACCACTCAGCGATTGACAGATCAGTGGTGTATAAAAGAAGGGGTGAGCTGCATTTCCTCTTGTTAATGCCAAGTAACAATACAGTTGTAGAAAAGCTAAGTATCTTAACTTGAAAAGTAAACGCATATGTACTTTCTTCACTTCTTTAGGAAGTGTTCCGATGTACATCCAAAGAGACATCATCCTCTGCAAGAAATGTCCATAGGAATCTTATCTATTTATTTCAGGAACATTGCATTATTCAAAACAGAACTTAAGTTTCCACCAAAATCTAAAATGCCATATATCTATGACTTTCAGAACTCTTTATCTGGAGAACTGCCTTTAGGTTGTTTTGTTCATTCTTTTTTTTTTAATTGTGATAAAATGTACGTAACATAAAATTCACCTTTTTAAAGCCTTTTTAAGTAGTTCCTTGACATCCTCATCCACTGTCAGTTTCCCCTAGTGTTATGCTCTTATATCGCCATGGTGCATTTGTCAAAACTAAGAAACTAACATTGGTACATTACTATCAAGTAAACTATAGACTTTATTCGTGACTTAACATTAGTTTTTATTTTATTCCTTTTCTTTTTTCCTTCATTTCCAGAAATGGTCGTGAGTCTACAAAAACAGTTTAGCACACTGGTTGGTTCAACACCAACTGTTGAAAAACAAAGCCCTTCAAGTTTTCAGTTCAGCTGGACCGAAGAGGGCAGTGATAGAACTTGTTTCCATGGGCATAGCCTCCAGGGAGTCCTGAAGCAGAAAGGCCAGTCACTGATGACCAAGAATTCCCTCTATTGGCTGAGTACTCAGAAATTCTGTAAAAGGTATGTGATGCTCTTAGAAATGACAGGATAAAAAACATGATGAAACTTCTAGTTTGGCCTGAAGGAGTTGGCTGTAGTAAGAGCCAGATAGGTTATTTGTTGGAATTAGAAGGTGGTGAACTTAGAATCAAGACACTCAGAATTACACACTGAGTGCTGTTTAAGGGATGGGCGTGTTGACTAACCTCACGGTGATAATCATTTCACAATATACACATGTGTCAAACCATCGTGTCGGACTCCTTAAACTCACATACGTTGTATGTCAGTAATATCTCAATAAAGCTGGAAGAAGTTTTAGATTATAAAGACTTTTCTGATTGTAACCTTATATTTTTATACTAATCTCATTCCCATATTGACATAGGAATTGTCTGTAAGGCACATTCCCATAGTTAAGAGGACGTGCTCGTGAATCCAGCTGTTCATATCCCAGCCCTGCCGCTCGCTCGTGTGGGCAGGTTATCTACCATCTCTACAGCTCTGTTGCCCTGATTGTAAACGCAGGGTATGGTACTGACCTTCCTCCCCTTCTCAAAACCTCTAGCAGCTCCCATCTCCTTCTGAGTAAAGTCAGGAGAGCCTGTGGGGCCGCCAGCCCCGCTCCTCTCTGCCCTCCCGCTCCTCCGCGTGCCACACTCACCACGCAGGTTCACACCGGCCTCCTGGCCGCTCCTGGAGCTTGCCAGCCACACTCCCCGCGCAAGCCGTGGCACGTGTCGTACCTTCAGCCTGGAATGCTCTTCCGCCGTGTGTCTACAGAGGCTCACTTCCTTCAGGTTTTTATTCAAATTTCACTTCCTCGGAGAGGCCTTTCGGAGAGGCCTTTCTTAGCCATCCTGTCTAAAATATCACAGCTCTGCCCTCACACCCACACACACTTCATCACTCTCTAACCCCCCTGCCTATCTTTTTTGCTTACAGCTTTTCTCACTATTGAATGTATTATTATATATATAACGTACTGTTATATATTTATTACATATTATTATATATTTATTTATATTATTATACATACACTAGAATGTCGGGTCCTTGAGTGCAGGGACTCTGTCTTATTTAATGAAAAATCTCAGAGACTAGGACAGTGCGTAGCACATAGTAGGTGCTCACCAAGTATTTGTTGAATGAATGAATGGAAAATAGAAGCTGCCTCATAGGGTTTTCATGAGAATTAAATGAGATGTATGGTGTCTGTCACATAGTAAATACTCGATAAATGATAACTATGATCATTTTTTTAAACAAAACTAATTTTCTGTTGAAGAGTTTAACTTCCTGAGTTGAGTATCAATCAAGATAAATAAAATGTAGAAAATACAGTAGAAGATACTAAAAGGAAGTTATCTGTATTAAAATTTACTGCTCAAAAAAACTTTAGCCGAGTCTAGAATGGTTAAGGAATATAACTGTCTTAACAGCAACCACGAAAGGCCAGAATCCCAACCTTTGGTCAGCTCCGCATCTGGGGTGATACAGGCCTTTGAGCAGTCAGTGCAATGGCTTTTTTATAACTGATTCACTTTGTTATAAAGCAGAAACTAACACACCATTGTAAAGCAATTATACTCCAATAAAGATGTAAAAAAAAAGATTTAAGTTTTCCTCGAGAAGAGGAGAAAAGGCTGTAGCCCTGTCCTGCGAGGACCGGGGCTGTTAGGACGTGGCGTGCTGGTGCTGTTGTGTCTGCAGAGTCAGCCTGGGGAAGTTAGAGGGGAGCCTGTACCCTACACTTTTCACGTCGCACGATCAGTGGACTTTTGGATGTTCCTCATGGGTTTAATACTGTAATAAAAGATAGTTAGTTACAAATAAATAGACCTTGGTATAGTCGGAGATGAAACAACCAAGATATTTTTCTCTGCAGGAATTACAAGGCTAAACACCAAACCATGCAGACGAATAATTTTATGATCCCATGATTTTATGCACCAAAATCATCCATCGAACCACCTGCCTATTTAGACCATAGCCTAGAACTACAGAGTAAGCAAAAAAGGGTTCAGCTAACCTATCAAAAGGTCACTGAGTCCATGACTAAAGCTTATACACTTTTCTCAGAAAGCTCACTCGAGCCTGCTCACTCTGCCTGGAGGTGTGTTTCTGTCAGGCTGAGTTGTCTGATTTCCAAATTCCTCATCATCAAAAGAAACAGAGTAGGCAGGAGACTGAGAGGTGTCTGCTGATAAGCATCTTGACAGCAAATATAAATGATATTCATTTGACAAACAATAGAGGAACCAGCATCAGAAGCAGAAGCAGACAAAAGAACTCAAATTACAGTGGTCTGAAGTTCATTCATGACACACAATAGCTCCACAGAACTAAATAAACCAGACCATTGTCTCAGCTTTAACACAGAACGTGTCCCCAAATTGTGTGCATCCTCTCTACCTGTATTTTCTAATATTTCCACAGTAAAAGTGGACAGGTTGTCACAATATAATTGACAGGTTGTCACAGTAAAAGTGGACAGGTTGTCACAATATAATTGTAAATATAATTGTAAAATTGTCACAGTAAAAGTGGACAGGTTGTCACAATATAATATGCTGAATATGCTTTGCTTAATAATAACCAAGTAATGTATAACTGAGTTTTAAAAGATTTCCATCCAAAATGGTCACAATGAAATGTTTTGATGCTTAAGAGAGCAGATCTTCAGCTACATGGAGAATTTTGTTACACAGAAGGACTCATTTTTGCGGGTTCAGAAGAGACAAACATTGTACTATAAAATAATTTTGAGAACACTCAGGCCTTGAGAACTAAGCAGAGAGAGGCCGCAAGAGCACTTCAGATACTCGAAGGTGTTTATCCTTCTTCTCTGAGGCAGAGCCAACAATCTTGATGAATTTAAATGATTATATATTATATTTGGTTTTATCACTTAAAACTTTAGGAAAATTTAAACTTTCTGAGTTTATGATAAGGAATGTAATCCTTAAAAGATATTGTTATTGATTCAACTTAGAAATAAAAAGTCTTACTGTAGCAGATACTTCGTATACCTTTTCTTAGCTTTCTGTTGTAAAAACAGAGTTTTCCTTATGGTCCCTAGGCAAGAGAACAATATTTTTACCCTTTTTGTTGGTAATATTTTGTCTGAAAGAATCTCTTAATATAGCTAAAATTAAAAGTTAGAGGGCTTCCCTGGTGGCGCAGTAGTTGAGAGTCCGCCTGCCGATGCAGAGGACACGAGTTTGTGCCCCGGTCCGGGAAGATCCCACATGCACGGAGCGGCTGGGCCCATGAGCCATGGCTGCTGAGCCTGCGTGTCCACAGCCTGTGCTCCACAATGGGAGAGGCCCCAGCTGTGAGAGGCCCGCATACTGCAAAAAAAAAAAAAAAAAAAAAGTTAGAAAAGAAGAAAAGCAAGAGGGCACCATCAATGACTTACATTTGATTTTTCCATTAAACCAGTCAATGCACAAACAGTTGAGGCTTTTCAGTTTCCTACTAGTGAACATAGTAGGGTATTAGCTTTTTTGTGTATTATTAAAATAGGCTTAAGATTTTAGGTGAAAATTTAAAAATCAATTTTAAAGGAATGTAGGGCAAGTGAACAATTTTGAGCCCTTCCTGTGTGCCAACCATTGGTTAAGTGCTTCATATATATTCTCATGCAATCCTGTTTTCCATCCTATGAGGTGGTACTGTTATTTTTTCCTGTTTTACAGATGAAAGAACCAAGAGTAGTTACCCATAGTCACAACTGATGGGTGGCAAACTTTGTGGTGCAAATAGAAACATTCCTTCAGGAATTTAGGGCCATATATGTTATATAAATCATAATATCTATACATTTATATCCTCTGTATACTGTTCACTTGTTTTTTAAAACTTTTTATTATGGAAAATTTCAATTGCACTCAAAAGCAGAGAGCACGATATCATGAACGCCCCTGTACCCGTAGCCACCCCACTTCAGCAGTTGTCTACATGGCTAGACTTGCTTCCCCCATGCCCCAACTCCCTCACCCCTCTGCTCCTAGATTATGTGGAAGAAAATCCCATACATTGTAATTTTCTTAAATAAAACCATGGTACCATTAATCAGACATTAAAAAAAACTAATAGTAATTCCTTAATCTCGTCAAACAAGTAGCCAATGTCTAGATTTTCCTGATTGTCACGTAATTTTTTTTTTTTTTTTTTTTTTTTTTGCGGTACGCTGGCCTCTCACTGTTGTGGCCTCTCCCGTTGCGGAGCACAGGCTCTGAACACGCAGGCTCAGCGACCATGGCTCACAGGCCCAGCCGCTCCGCGGCATGTGGGATCTTCCCAGACCGGGGCACGAACCCGTGTCCCCTGCATCGGCAGGCGGACTCTCAACCACTGCGCCACCAGGGAAGCCCACGTAATTTTTTAAATAACTCAGAATCCAAGTAAAGTCCATACACTGCAGGTGGTAGAGATATCCCTTAAGTGCTTTAATTCATAAATTCCCCCTTTATCTCTTTTTTTTCCCCCTTGCAGTTTACTTGAGTAATCCAGGTCATGTGTCCTGTACAATTTCCCATAGTCTAGATTTTACTGATTACAGACCATGATACCACTTAAGGTGTTCTCCTGTCCCCCTGCTTATACCTTGATATAGTTAGAGATTGATAGAGTTAGCAGTTTTAATTAGTGTTTTAGAGATTTTATGGTAGTGAGAGATTTGATCAGATTCAGGTTCTACTACTTTAAAATAAGCAAAATTGCTTTGTAAACTCTTCTTTCTATAATACATACAGAATTGCAACATACATTATTTTCTTTCGTTTGTTTTAAAATATGTCCAGAATCTCTCCCTGTCTGCTTTTGTTTGTCTTGACCATGGTAAGAGGAGGGGGGCCCACCTGGAGTGGAAGAAGTCATGAGACCTGGCTCTGTACCACCTGTGTCCCATGGCATGGTGGCCAGGGACAGTGCTGAAATCTTTTTCCTTTATAAAATTTAGGATTGCTTCCAGATTGTTCTGTTTTCTTCCAGCTCAGAGTACTATTTTAAGCCTAACCATATATATTTTTTAAGTTATTTGGGGGATGTTCAAGGGATGGATGCATACGTTTCTAAAAGACCTTTAAATGTAGTGTCTTCCTTTTTCTTCCCCTTCTAGCTATTGTAAGCATGTGACAACCTACGAAGAATCAAATTTCTCTCTGAGTTATCAGTTTATACTAAATCTTTTCTCCTTCTTGCTAAGAATAAAGACCTCCCTTCTCCATGAAGAAGTGAGCTTAATAGAAAAGAGACTTTTTAAAGCAAAATACAGTACAACAAAAAAGAAATCTTCAAGATCCAGGAAAGCAAGAAAATGTTGAGAAAAATGAAATGGAAACTTCCTGGGGAAAATATTTTAATAGTGACAGTAATGTCAAATTGTAATATGATATTACAGAGAATGGTGAAAAATATTTTTTGCAACAAAATATATTTTGCAACAAAAAATTTTGTTGCAAGCATGTACATACATACAAATATATGTATCAAACCACTTATTAAAATGTATATTAGAAAACAGGTGGGCTTCCCTGGTGGCACAGTGGTTGAGAGTCCGCCTGCCGATGCAGGGGACATGGGTTCATGTCCCAGTCCGGGAAGATCCCACATGCCGCGGAACGGCTGGACCCGTGAGCCATGGCCGCTGAGCCTACGCATCCGGAGCCTGTGCTCCGCAACAGGGGAGGCCACAACAGTGAGAGGCCCACATACTGGAAAAAAAAAAAAAAGAAAACAGGTGAAATTTGTTTGGATTTATTTTTTAAATTATGAATGTTCTCATTGTTAAAATAATAATGTTGTATAAATGGTATCCAGGAGTTTGTATTCATTGTATTTTAAAGCTAAATTTTCTTTTTAAACTAGATCACTTCCTTAACTCTTTATATCCCAGAATAAATCCCAGATGGATCAAAGATCTAAACATTATAATCCTTTATATATACATATATAAAGTATTAGAAGAAAACAAGTGTGAATGCTATGATGATCTTGGATTGGGGAAGGACTTTCTAAGATGTCTCAAAACCAGAAACCAAAAGGAAAAGATTGATAATGTGACTACAAAGGCAAAGGCAAATGACAAACTGGGAAAATATATTTGTAGTATATGATGGACAAAGGAATAATTCCTTTAATGTATCAATGCCACTTGCAAAGCAATAGGAAAAAGATAAGCTGAACAAGGGATATGAAAAGATAGCTTTCTGAAAACAACAACAACAACAACAACAACAACAACAGGGCTTCCCTGGTGGCGCAGTGGTTGAGAGTCTGCCTGCTGATGCAGGGGACACAGGTTCGTGCCCCGGTCTGGGAGGATCCCACATGCCGCAGAGCAGCTGGGCCCGTGAGCCATGGCTGCTGAGCCTGCGCGTCCGGAGCCTGTGCTCCGCAGCGGGAGAGGCCACAACAGTGAGAGGCCCGTGTACCACCAAAAAAAAAAAACAACAACAAAGGCCAAGCTAAAAAACATGATAGGATACTCAACCTCACTCATATTAAATACAAATTATGGAGATATTATTTCCCACCTATTAGATTGGCAAAGATTATAAAGGTTTATAATACCTGGTAAGGATATTGGAAAATGAGGCATTCTGATTCATAGTTCATTTATTGATGCAGTAAACACTTACTGAGCAACTTCTCTATGTTCCAGGTACATGCCAGACCCTGGAGGTACAGGACTGAACAGGGCCTTTAAAGATCATCCATTCTAATTGGGCAGGGACAAATAGTCGACAAATAAATAATATTTGGGGTAATGAAGTGTAATGAAGAAAAAGTAAAGGGTAAGTGATCAGGTGGGCCATTTTGTAAAAAGTAATTGAAGGAGGACCCTCTGGGGAGGTGACATTTGAGCCGAGACCAACCTGTATGAAGTACAATGAAGGGAGCAAGCCCTGTAGCCATCCAGAGGAAGATCATTCCAGGCAGAGGAAACACGCAGAGGCTCTGAGGCAGGAGTACGCTTGATGGATTCAGGGAATAGCAAATCGTTTGGGTCAGCTGGAGTTTGGGGGTTGAAGGGGAGGGAGATAATAGATGGCTTGGAAGAGGTTGCCTTCAAGGCCATGATAAGGGCTTTGGCTTTTGTCCCAAGTGTGTCACAGGAAGCCATTGGACATTTTTGAGCAAAAGAAAGATGTGATCCAACCTATGTCAAAAGGATCAGCTGCAGTTCTTAAATGTAGGAATCATCAGCATATAAGTAATATTTTAAAACGGTGAGACTAGATGGGGTCTCCTAGGGAGTTAATATAGAGAGAAAAGGTTTTCATAGATGCTCTTTATGAAGTTGAGCAAGTTCCCATCTACCTTAGTTTGCTGAGAGGTTTTGGTCAGGAATTGATGTTGATTTTTTTTTCAAATGCTTTTCCTGCATCTGTGAGATGCAGGTTTTTCTTTTTTAGCCAGTTAATATGGTAGTTTACACTGAGTTACAAATGTTAAACCAACCTTAGATTCCTAGGATAAACCCCACTTAGTCATGATCTATTATCCTTTTAAAGTACTGTTGAATTTAATTTGCTGAAATTTTGTTAAGAAATTTTGCATCCATGTTCATAAGGAATGTTGTTCTGTAGCTTTCTTTTCTTGTGATTTCTTTATCCAGTTTTGGTATCAGAGTAATGCTATAATCACAGAGTTGAGTTATGAGTTATGAAGCATCCCCGTCTCTTCTTGTTTGTTTTCCAGAAGCATTTGTGTTGGGTTCTTCCTCTTATATAGGAGGTGCCCAATGCATGCTATTACTGTGGCAGTAATCCCCCTCTTCCCTTTCAGGCAGTAGGTGGATAAGCTTTTCCTGTGGTTGAATAGTTTTTAGATGTGAGCGCACTCACTCAGAGAAGTAACACTTCTTTATTAGGCTTAAATGTAACTCATAAGGTTGAAATGCATGCAAAACCTTATTTTTTTTCAGTTTGTGGGTGCTGAAAACTTTTTATACCTTTGAGCAATCTGTCTCAATATTTTTAAGTGTATGGAACTTGTTAGCAGATAGTGAAGTGAAGCTCATCTGGGTCTGGATTGGGAAAGTTTTCTTTGTGGGAAGGTTTTCAACTATAAATTCAGTTTGTTTAATATCTATAGGGTTATTCAGGTTATCTATCTCTTTTTGAGAAAGCTTTGCTCTTCAAAGGACACTTATGAAAATGAAAATTTAAACCACTGGCTGGGGGAAAATATTTGCAAAAAAAAGTTTGCAAAAACAAGCCCTGACAAAGGGCTCGTATCTGTATAAATAATTCTTACAATTCAATAATAAGAAAGCAAACAACCCAATTAAAAATGGGCAGAAGATTTGAGCCGACACTTCACCAAAGAAAATACACAGAGAACGAATAAGCCCTTGAAAGGTGCTCAACATCATTAGTTATTAGGAAAAAGTAAGTTAAAACCAGAAGGAGATACCACTACACACCCAGTGGAATGGCTTAAATTTTAGAAGACTGCCCATAGTAAGTGTTGGCAAGGATTGGGAGCAACTGGTGCTCCCAACTGCTGACGGGAATGTAAAATGGTACAACCATTTTAGAAAACAGGTTGGTAGTTTCTGAAAAGTGAAAAATATATCTACTATATGATCCAGCCATTCCACTACTAGGTGTCTACCCAGGAAAAATAAAAGCATTTTCCACACAAAGACTTGTACGCAGATATTCTTAGCAACTTTATTTGAGATCACAAAAAAAGGTAAACAATCCAAATGGCCATCGACAGGCGAATGGATGCGGTGTACATCCATACAAGGGAATACTTAGCTATAAAAAGAGACGAACTGTTGAAACAAGCGACAACACTCTGCTCAGGGGTGGGACTGGGGGGAGTATATGAGAAGCATGTCTTTCTATAACTTAAAACATCGCTTTCCAAAGATCTGAACTGGAAGATTATTTGAATATGAATTTTATGGAATCAGCACCATGATTTGAAGTGCTGTGGTACTTCAGCTGAGTGAAGAGTTGAATTTGCTAACAAGCCCTCCAGGTGATTCTCATACACCTGGAGGGCTAAGCTCATGGCCATGCAAAGATAGCATGCATGTGCAGAAATTGAGTTAAAACCACTGGCCTCAGGGCCATCCACAGGCAGGGGCACTCAGCTCCACTCAGCTCCAACAGCCGCCTTCCATATCCTCGCTGGGAGCTACTTCTGGGTCCTTTCCACCCTCAGGGCACCTTAGTAGGCTGGGCAGCCATTCCTTCTGTGCTGCCATCACCCCACCCGTGTTGGCACAGGGCACCCTGTAGGGGGTCTCCTCAAGCCTTCTCTGCCTAAATACTTGCCTCAGCTATTTCTAAACTGCAAAAGAACATGATTATGAAATAAGGCAGAAGCAGGCAAAGTGCCATAATGGATGTGCAAACAGAGCCCACAAGGAGCATTGACGGGGAAGAGACCTACACCCCTGGAAGGCGCGGGCGTGGAGGAACTGGATTCCTGGGCAGGCTGCCCCTGCCAGAAGCGGGAATCAAATCTTTTCAAATTGATTCCCCTTTCAGGGGAACTAATAAATTATCTTGCCATTAGAGTGACTTGTGATACTTGTTCCTTTGGATGGAATCTCTTTTATGAATAAATCTCATTTAGTTTTGTTTTTTTTTTAGTTAAATTGCTTACCACTGCAGTGAAACATAATTTTACAATTTAGGGGACCACCCTAAAGGGAAGTAGAACCAAGTAGGATTTCACATGGTCTCAGATCCAGTAACCATTGTAATAGTGTGAAATCAGATACTTCTAGGGGGTGAAAATAGAATACAGCAGATACTTCTGGGAAAAAAGTCTTCAAATTGTTTTATGTCTCTCAGTGATCAGTCTAAGCTCATGGCCATGCAAAGATAGCATGCATGTGCTGAAATTGAGTGAAATTTCGTATTTTTAGTTGTCTTAGATCATCAAAACATCTCGGAAAGCACAGCTGTGAAACGCACTCATTAAGCACCTATCTACTTATTGAACATTTTACACGTTTTCTCACTTGATGTATTTAGATAAATCTATCCATCTACAGCTACAGCAATTAAAGGTTTCATCACAGTAGATTAAAGCAAAAACTTTAAATGTGTTAAAATTTTTCTTTAAAAATTTAAATCCGGTGAAAATACAATGAGCGTCTTTTCCCACGAGAATACAGAACATTGTCCCAAACAGTTCATTAGTCTACAGGAATAGCTCATACATGTTGAACGTAGTTCTGTTGGTTTGGGGTTTTTTGTGTTTTAATCCTTAAAAAAATGCAGGTTTCTTTAGGCAGCGTGAGATTCTGTGTTAGACTTAAAAGGAATGGGAGTGTCTCCTACCTGCCAGGTTTGGCTTCTCTTGCATGGGATCAATCAACATTGTTATGGGAACGTAATGATTGTTCACAGGGCGAGGAGCCTTATCTCACCTGAAGGGTAGCATTTCCCTCTGGCCGGGAAGCAGCAGACCTGTCACTACCACTCAGAAGTGGTACTTCTATAGCCCAAAGGAAGGAGGCCGAACACTGACCTGCAGAGTGTCTATAGTCCATTGTTATCTCTTTGGGATTTTTCCTCCCTCCATTGGCACAAAGCCACCTAGGGGGGGAAAAAAAAGAAGTACTAATTCCACCTTATGTTGACACAGAAAGCTATACTGCTTAGAAGGAAAGAAGAAGCATTACTTCCGAGTCTCAAGGAAAACCTTGAATAGAATTTCCAAAGTATGGTGGCTATAAAATTCTGTTGAGTTATTAAATATTGCAGATAGCTAGAAGTGTTTAAAAGTGTGTATTTTTATCTTGAGTATTTAGCCGGTGACTTTTTAAAATTTAAAATGCCTTTGCATTCTTGAAAGCCGAGTAAATTCACACAGTATTGTCTCACAAAATGTTTTCAAGAAGCCCTTAGTGTATGTTCCCTTGTGAAGTATTTAAGCATAAAGTGATTGTAGTGCCGGACTTACCTGATAATACACTACGACTTGAGAAGAACTTACAAAAGAGTCCTTTATTGACTATAAATTAAGAACCTGCTATTTCAGCTGACTTGGGCTTTTGCCCTCTGCAACAATGAGTTCCTTCTGGAAAATTATCAAATATCAAATATCCATAAAACAGGTAAGGTACATGCTTTATTGATATCTGAGTTGAACAGGCTGACTCACACAGATATTCCCAAAGGAATTTTTAAGTTAGAATACCACTTAAATGTAATTATCTTTTGTCACCACTGTTGTCCACGTTAATTCAGATTAAGTGATTAAGTTAAACATTACCTAAAATGAAAAAAATGGTCTCTGAATTTTAAAACTCCCAAAGTTAAAGTAGCAAAAATGTGTTCTTTACCATGTTAGAGGATAAGAAAATGTTATAAAACATGTTTACTGACTTTCGCCTTTCTCTTCTTAGAAATTCACACCAGCAATAAAAGTCTCCCTGGGACGGTCTCTGCTTGGGGTCCCTGGCACCCTAAGCAGTCAGCCTGCTGGGGCCCTCAGGCAGGGGCCAGCCCCTCGCCACGCCCATCTAGCCACAATGTCTTTCTCAAAGTGCAGCCCAGGGATCTGCGTCTTGATCAGACGGGGCTCCCCTGCCTGCCCCCTTCTCACCACTGCCTGAGGATCAGAGTGGGTGGATCGGCCTCAGAGTCTGCATTTCATCCCCTGGCACCGCACTGCCCATCCCCAGGCGCAGAGGATAGGGACTACCCCCCACCACCTGCCTCCACCTCCCCGACCCCAGCCTACTTCAGTCCCCCCTCTGTCTGAAAAGGCATCAAAGGGAGCTCCATTCTTTCAGTTCCTCTGCACCCACAGCGCCTCCTGTTTTTGGCATTTAGTATAGCCTGATTCAGCGTGTGTCCTGTTGTCCTAACTAGGCAGGAAGTTGGAGACTGGGGGCCATTTCTCATGGCTCCATATAGAGCCCCACATCCAGTATTTGTTTAATAAATGCCTTTGATGAAAGTAATGATGATAAAAAAAGGAAAATTACAAAAAGCTTCCTACTTTCTTATCAGTTACCACAGTGCAATGATCACTACTGAATGAACGTAGTTGTCTGCCTTCCAAATGTTGGTTTGGAATCAAACTGAAGTACTTTTAAGACAGAAGGGGGAAGGAAATGGGCATAACTTTTGCCCACGGTCTACCTGTGGCCTCATCCACTAACTATATAGTACTCAGAATGTGCCAGGCACCGTCCTAAGCACTTGACCCAAATCGCCTCTATTAATCCTTGCGTCATCTCGGATGATGTGGTGCTGTATTATTTTACAAATAAGGACATTGAGACATTCTGATCCCAGGTAGCCTAGCTCCAGAATCCGTGGGCTTTACCAACTTACAGAGCTATGTCTGGAAGACCTCAGCCCCTGGTGATGTCAGTTTGGAATCTAAGGAACCGCAATGCTACTCCAAAGAAGAAAACATTAACATATGTGAGGAGGGTGTATCCTCACCAAACCCCTCCTCCAAGCCTCCTCCCCAAGCCTGTTTGTCCTTTGTGCTCAGGTCTCAATCACAGCTCCGTTGGCTAACCACCCAAGCTATATGTTGCCAGCCCTCGCTACCTGTCACCGCCAACGTCTCATCCGTCACTCAGCCCTGGTAGTTCCACCACCGAGTTTCTCTCTGGCTAGTGTCCAATCTTCCGTCGACACAGTTACCGCCCACCTCAGGCCCTCATCTCCTCCCCACGGGTAGGTTGCAAAACCTCTCACCTTTCCAAACATTTCTCATTCCTCTGCCAGTTATTTTCCAAAACTAGAGCTAATAGCACTTTGAGGCTCAAAACCCTTTGATGGCTCCCTGCTGCCTGCAACCCGATGGGCTGGCCTGGGGTCCATTACAACGTGGCTCCCACACGACTTTCCCTGTCTCACGCCCTGCGCCTTCTCCCTCCATCTCGGGCAAGAGGCTTCTGAACACTCGCGCTCGGCACCTTTCTCATGCTGTATTCTCTGTCAGGAGTGTCCTCCCTTGTCTCAGGAGAACCTTTATTCCTCCTTGATGACCCTGCTCAAATGCCATCTCCTCCACTTTCCCCACCTCAGCTCCCAGGCAGAATCCATCCTTCCCAATGCATGGAGCACACGTCTCATTAGGGCATTTACAACATTCGTGCTAACATGCCTTGGTCTCCAGATGGAGCAATTTGATTGCCAGACAGTGAGTTGAGTATGTACCTGTACACCTGGGGCTGGGTGGGAGATTTTGAGGTTAAGACACCTGAGACCTTATATGAAAAATAGAGTTCACAAAGATAAAGTGATAAATGTAACATGTCATAGAAGCAGCACATTTAGGAGATTTTACACATCTAATTGGTGATAATGAGGTTTATACAATTAATTTCCACTTACCACCATAGCTTATCAGAAACTTTGCAGGATTTCTCTTCTACACATTTTCAGTGAGACGCCGGTACATCGGTTTTGCTTTACTAAGGATCATATGTATACTAAAAAGCACGTTTTGTGCTTTGCCTGGTCCTCCATCTACTTGTTAGAGCCTCTGATTTCTTTTCTCAGAGCTGCTGTCCTCATCTGTTGATCCCCACAATGACCCCAGGGTAGAGTCCCATGGAGTTTTGTGATGCTTTGAGGCACTTTTATTAAAAGGATTGAAGGATACCTACGTAAGTAATGCTCAACTGTCTCCCAGCTCCCAAGTAATACAGCCATAGTGATGCCCACGATAATTTCAGACCAAACACACACCAGTCCCTTTCCCCTCATGGAAAGCAATCCTGATTTCTACTTCTTCTTTCTCTTTTTTTTTTTTTTTTTTTGCGGTACGCTGGGCTCTCACTGTTGTGGCCTCTCCCGTCGCGGAGCACAGGCTCTGGACGCGCAGGCTCAGCGGCCATGGCTCACGGGCCCAGCCGCTCCGCGGCATGTGGGATCTTCCCGGACCGGGGCACGAACCCGTGTCCCCTGCATCGACAGGCGGACTCTCAACCATTGTGCCACCAGGGAAGCCCTCTACTTCTTCTCTCTTGATGCTTGTCTCAAAGTTCTCCTGATTTTTCCCTTCTCCTTTTTTCAATCTCTAAATCTTCCTTTCTCTAATTACCACCAACAGATGCAATTCAAAATTCCAGATACTGGAATTGATAGTCTCATGGTGTAGAAAAGATACACAAAAGTGAGTGTAACTACACATAAAAACCGAGTTCATGAAATGTCAACTTTGGGCAAGTGACAGTCCCTTTCCCTGTTTCCTACCTATGAGGTTAATATCTCTTGTACTAAAATTTGATGAGATGCTACAGCTTTAAATGGATATTGTTTTATAGCTGAAGATGTTTTACCACTAGACACCTTTTCTTTTAAGAGTAAAATATGCAAATGTGAGCCAGCAAGCAGAGCCAGGGCCTCCCAGCCCCCCTGCCTGTGGCGTTTCCTTGAACTGGCAGGAAGCATCATGGCTCCACCTCACTCCGTGTTAGTCACAGGCAAGAGAGGTTTCCTGTTGCAACTGTTGAGCCTTCACTGAAATGACTGCTCTACAGTGAAGCCATAAGAAAAGAATGTGAGATATCTGGGTTCTAGTTGCCAGAAGGAGGGTGACACCCAACTTGACATGGCTCCTTCTGCCTCCATTCAGAAACAGGGAGAGAGTCTGGATGGAGGGCCACGTATTGGACGAGACTCACCTGAGACCACAGTCATCCTGGCCCAGCAGGTGGCCAAGGTGAGGCAGGGGCAGAGTCTCCAAGAGCAAGCACGTTTGCAGCAATGCCACTGAAGACATTTGAAAACAGAGTGTGTGGCGAACACAACGTGGAGAGTCAGTGCTTGGGAATCAACTTAGAGAACGATCAAACGCCATCTCCCAAGCCAGATGTTGTCACAAGGAGCCCCGGCCATGGCCCTGCCACATTTAAAGTGTCCAGGCTGCTTTATGACGGGGCCACAGGCGAAACCCCAGAATATCAGGCAGAAATACTCACATGTCAGCTGCACCACCCCCTAGAGGGAAAGTGTGGGATTTGGAAATGAGATGCCTGGGTTCATGTCCCGAATTTACTGGCTACGAGACTTTGAAAATATTGTTTGATCTCTCTGGACCTCGTTTCTCCATCTACAAGATGGGCGTAACCCTCTCTACCTCATAGGGTTGCTTTAAGGATCAGGTGACTCAGGTACGTGATTGCTTTGAGCACCGGCTACCTCCAGGAGGTTGCTGTCATTACCATCCTGAATAACAACAATCGTTGATCCTCTGTAATGTGCTTATCCCCATGTTAGATGATGAGGGATTTTTTAAAATATGATATATAGTTTCTGTTCCTTAAGCAGCTTATAATACAGTGAGGAAAATGGGGAGATGGAACATTTAATGTTTATTGAGTTCTAATAGGTCTGGCATTGTTTGAAACACTTTTCATGAAACAAAACAAACCTATCAGCCCTTGGTGACAGGGATCTCTCACATTCCCCACTTGAGGAAATTGAGGCTCAGAGGTTCCAGAATGTCCTAAATCACAGGGCTGGGAGGCAAGGGTGGAGATTCCACACTCTCCCTTCCACACCCCATTTGCCCGGAGCGGATGACTTTCATCTCACAAGAGGCACTGGCAAACGGGGTGAGACACAATGGCTCTGGTGAACTGGCTGGTACAGATTCTTGGATGTCAGGCATGGAGGCTCTGCCCTCATCTTGCTACTACTTCAGCTATCCCTTCAATATGGGCTGTTTCAGGGTGAGGTCCCTGCCTGTGACAAGCCCTGCACATGGCTGGTCAGGCTGTAGTTAGGTTGCATGGCCAACAAACAAGTGCTTGGACGGATGGGACAGGGTTCCTGCCCTGCTGGTCTCTAAAGAAGATGGAAGCAAACCATTCAGGGCCTTTGAGCCAGGCATCGCGTGAGATTCTTTAACTGCATTATCCTTTGTAACTCTGCAAAACTTGATACTGTTTTCCTCATTTTACAGTTGAGAAAACTGGGGACTGGCAGTGAAGTAGACTGCTTAAAGTAAAAACAGGAGGTAGATCTGAGGTTTGAATCCAGATCTTATACACTTCAAGTCATCCCCTCAAACTCATGCAAAACTGAATTAACTAAAAGGCACAGATGCTTGTGATGAGTGGTTATTCAGGGGTAGCTGAGGAGCTGGGGGAGGAATTTGTATGGGGTGGGAAGGGTTCCTGGAGGAGATGGCATTGGAGGTCGGCCTTGAAAGAAGATGCAGGACAGGGGTGGTGAGGTGGAGAGAAGGAACAGCACAGGAAACCAGGGGCCTGAAATTGCAGGATGTATTCAGGGAACTCTGTGATGGGGTCCAGGGCATTGGGGGTTTTTAACTGGGACATAAATTTGGAACTGTAGGTTGGGGCCAAATTGGGAAGGAACTTGAATGCCAGGCTTAGGAGCTTGGACTGCAGTCTGTAAACTGTGGGTAGCCAAGATCAGAACTATTCTTAGCAACCATTCTTAGAGTTGGGGGACACTGGAGCTGGAAGGGACCAGATGACCTGTCTAACCTCATCCTTTTCCAGAAGCCCAAAGAGAAGTGACTCTACTGAGGTCACCAGCAGGTCAGTAGAACTTGGACTAGAACACAGGTCTGTGACTCTCCCAATCCACCTCCCGGTCCGCCTCTTTACTTCCACAAGTCTGTTAAAACCAGGTGGTCGGTCTCCTACGGGAGAGGGGCCCAAAATTCATTTCCTATTCTGAAGCCCACGACTTGGGAAGTTACCTCAAAGATCCTCCTTCTCTTAAAAAAAAAAGGACCCAGGGGCTTCCCTGGTGGCACAGTGGTTAAGAATTCACCTTTCAATGCAGGGGACACTGGTTCAATCCCTGGTCCGGGAAGATCCCACGTGCCGCGGAGCAACCAAGCCCATACGCCACAACTACTGAACCTGTGCACTAAAGCTCGAGAGCCACAACTACTGAGCCTGTGTGCCACAACTACTGAAGCCCACGCACCTAGAGCCCGTGCTCTGCAACAAGAGAAGCCACCACAATGAGAAGCCCGCGCACTGTGACGAAGAGTAGCCCCCGCTCGCCGCAACTAGAGAAAGTCTGCATGCAGCAACGAAGACCCAACGCAGCCAAAAATAAATAAAATTTAAAAAAGAATTGTTGATTAAAAAAAAACCACTGATTGCTTACTCATAGTGTCTAGTTATCATACATCCATACGAAGAAATAATATGCAGCCATTTTTAAGGTGCAGTAGATGTATAGGTGCTGACATGGAGAATGTGCAAGACCCTAAAGTAAGTGAAAGCAAGCAAGCTGAGGAGGGCTGGGCACAGTATGCATCCCACTGTATAAGAAAAGAAAACATGTGTATGTTTGTGGATGCATATGAAATATCTGGAAAGCTATACGAAAACTGGTAACAGTGGTTATCTCTGGGGAGAGGGACAGGAGGGAAGAGGGAGCAACTCTGTGCTCTAAACCCTCTGTATTGCTTACATTTCCTTCTTCTGTTTTTACTATCAGCATGTATTATTTTTATAATTTTAAGAATAGTAAAAAAATTTTAAATAAGGTATTGCCAACAGCTCATAGATATGGATTTTAACTTCTATTTTAGAGAGCTCTTGGAGACAAACTAAATAAGCCAATACTCAGATTTACAAAATAGACCCAATTTTTTTATTAGTACATCTAAGTTCTAATAACCTCGGGCCTTTACTGTTCTTGTTTTTGGATTTATGGTTTGATATTTATTCATTCATCCCATATTTATTTTGTGCCTATCGCGTACCAGGCAGTGGGACTGAAGCACGAGGTCGTGCGTCTTCTGCAATAGGAAAGCCATTTAAGCCAATCCCCGATGTGGTCCAGATGGGAGGAGGCTGAGGGCCAGAAGAGATGCCTGCAGAGGAAGGTACCCATCCAGTGAACACTTCCTGGACAGCTTCTATGTGAATACCAGGAGGCTGGGGACCGTAAAATGAAAGCGGTACAATCCCTGCCCTCTCTTGAAAAGCTCCCACTTATGGTGGAGACAGAAACAAACAGAAAATCGAGTATTACAAACAGAATGTGCTAAGTGTGGTGATGGGGTGATGCACAAGTACCGTGGGTGCACGTGGGCCACTTAACCCAGCCTAGAAGGCCGGGGAGGACAGCTGGAGGAAGGGGAGGGGGTCCTAGCCCAGCCTGGATGCTTGAGTGGAGTTTGCCAAGCAGGAAGAGGGGGAGCAGGGGCTGGGGGGCAGGGCGTGTTCTTAGCAGAGCAGAGCAGGGCCAGGAGCAGAATTGCAAAAGGGTGGGCGGAGCTGTTCAGTCACACTCGTGCTAAGGTGTCTGGACTTTATCCAGAGTGTAAAAGGTGACATGATCTAAAATTTGTGCTTGATAAAGGTCACTCTGGCCACATCTGGAGACAGATTAGAGGAAGAAGAGGGACGGATGAGGTAAAGAGACATTGTTTCCCAACTTGAGTCACGTCTGCGGCACAGCTCTGCTGATTTGCACCATATCTGGGGACCACGTGTACTATTATTTGCTTAATCATTTTTAAGTTAGCCCACTTTAAAAATATAATTTATTTAAACAAGATAGTGAAGAATAAAAAAGAACAGCCTCCCTGGCTCCAGCGTGGTACCCAGGGCTAGAGGACAGAAACTGGAAATGGCAGAAGGGCATGTTGGTGAGAAGCATCTGTGGTTGCCGGTTTAGGTCCCAAGAGGCCTAGAGAACAGGGAGCAGGAAGTTGGTGGGAGTGGATGAGGGATCAGCTGGTACTGAATGAAGGCTCTAATGGCCTCCATGTTGCTAAACGCCCATCTTTCTTAACCTCCTGGCAGTATGTGACCTGGCTGACCACCCTTCCTCCTTGCTTCCTTTTCCTCCAGTGTTGGTCCCATTCTTTTCTGTCTCTCCGCCACTGAGGTTCATCCCATCTCCAGGCTCTCAATACCATCTCTGTGCTGATGATTCCCAGATGTCATTTCAAACCTGACTTCTCCCAGGACTCCAGGCTCATACCAAACCATCTGCTGATACATCTACTTGGATCTCTAATAAAAACCTTGAAATTAACATGACCGAAATGAAACCCCGACCTCCTCCAGAGCTTCTCTGCCTGCAGTCTTCCCCATCTCAATGATGGCCAAGCATTCTTTTCAGTTTTCAGCTGAAAACCTTGTAGTCTTTGACTCTCTGTTTTTCCTCTCACACCCTATATCCGATTTTCAGGAAATTCTGTTGGTTTTACCTCCAGAATAGATCCAGAATTTGACCACTTCTCACCACTCCACCCTACCACCCGAAGCCAAGCGACTAGTACCTTTGGCCTGGTCTCCCTGCTCCCACATTTGTCCCCTACCCCCCAACAGCCAGCTTATTTACTTTCAAACAGGAGTGAGGTCATGTCACTGCCCTATTCCAAACCTTCCAATGCTTCCTCATCTCACTCAGTAGATGCCAAAGACTGTACAAGGGCACCCAAGCCCCACAAGGAGTGTTCCCTGCCCCCATTACCTCCCTGAATGGATCTCCCTTGTCCTTCTGTCCTCCAGCCCTTCTGGGCTCCTGCGGTTCACCGAACGCACTGGGCGACCCCACCTTCCCCAAGGCTGAGCCTCTGCCTTTATTTTGTCTACGGTCTGTTACCGCAAGAAGGATGCTGGAAGAAGGCAGGAAATTTCGTCCCCTCTTTTCACTGCAGTATCCCCAGCATCTAGAACAGTGCCTGGCATAGAATATTTGTTGAATGAAGGGCAGACCCTGGAGAAGGGAGCTTCGGCTCAGGAAGGACAACTGCGGCCAGGAATAAGTAGGGGTGGAAATGGATGGAAGTTGGCTGGTGAGAGGAGTGAGACGGCTTTAGGGGTGCCGGGAGGGGCGGCAGTCGGGGAGGAGAGTGCGGGGTGGCGGGTAAAGTCGGGATGTGGTTCCCAGAGGGCTAAGACGTAGGCAGAGATGGAAATTCGAGATTGGTGGGGTCGTCCAGAGAGGTGGGGCCCAGGAGACGGGAGGGGCAGGCACTTGGGACGGAGGCGGCTCCCGCGAGGCTGGGGCGACCACGCCACGGGCACCCACGCTGGCTGCACCGGGGGCGGGGGAAGACGACGGGTTAGGAGACTGTGGCAGTCTTCCAGTGACTGTCACATAGTGGACAATCTGAAGTGGATGAACAGGGGGTTCTAAAGCCAGAGAGTGTCGGTGGGCAAGACGAGCAGGGAGACATCTGAGCCTCCTCGGGTAAAAGCCAGAGCCTCGTAAGTAAGTGCACGCGGAATGAGAGGTGAGCGGGGGCACGAGGAGGGCGGGGCGCTCCACAGACCCCAGGCGGGAAGGTGCCCGAGGCAGCCGAGCGGCGGACCGCGGGCACCGGTGAGGGGCACAGCCGCCGGGTGGGGAAGCTCCACCACTGGAGCAGCGGGCGGGCGAGGAAGGAAGAGCGCCCAGCGCCCGGGAAGGCGGCGCCAGGGCACGGCCCGTCCCGCGGGTGGGCTGCCGAGGGCCGTGACCGTGGGGCAGAGCTGGGACGCAGCGCCTGGCCGCCCTGCCGTGGGAGCGCGGAAGACCGCCGAGGAGCTGCAGGTGCGCACTGGGAGCCTCGCGGCTTTGCCAGTCCGGACGGGTGGGAGGCGCGAGCGCCGGGCGCGCCACACGGACGCGGCCACGCGGAGCGGCGGACCCCCGCCCGCGTCGCTCGGCCCCGTCGCCTCCCTTCGGCCCCGCCCCGGCGCCCCGGCGCGCCGGCCAATCAGGCAGCGCCGCCAGGCTCCCGGCCCCGAGGCCCAGCCCTGTGCTTGAGCGTCGCCAGCCAATGGGAGGCTGGGCCCGGGCGCCCTGTGCTCGCTGCCCGCGCGGAGCCGGCTCAAAGCGAGAAAAGCGAACCCAGCCCGTCGGGGCCGCCGCTCTGGACCCGCCGCCGCCGCCGCCGCCGCCGCCGCCGCCGCCGCCGCCTCCTCCCCCCGGATCGGGTGTACTGTCCCAACCCGAAAGTCCAGTTCTGCGGCCCGGCAGCGGCGAGCGAGCACGATGACACAGGAGTACGACAAGTGAGTGAGGACGCTGGCAGGCGAGTCCGGCCGTGCGGCCGGGCTCCTGTTGCCCGGCCGGCCGGCCGGCCGGCCGCACCTGCCGCGAGGCAGGGCGGGCGGACGGGCGAGGCGAGGGCCGGGGCGGGTGCGAGGTCTGGCGGGCGGGCGGGCGGGGGGCGCCTGTGCGAGGCCGGGCGAGGAGGCGGGGGTGCCAGGCTGGGAGGGCGGGCGTCTCGCGTCTCGCCGCCCGCCTTCTTCTCCGCCGCGGCCTCTGCCTGTCCGCACCCCAGGCCGCCTTTGTTCCCCCGAAGACCCCTGAGGGGACCCCTGCCTTGGGGGCCTTGACTCCTGAGAGGAGCCGCCACTCCCGGCCTCCGCGTCCTGGTCTGGGGGACCACCCCACGGGCGCGCCCCGCTGCTGCTCTCCGGTGACCCGGGTGCGCGGCGGGAGCTTCGGGGCGCCCCGCTCGCGGGCTGGGGCTCTGCCCGCCGGCGGCCCCGTGTCCCCACCGGGGCGTTTTCGCTCAGGGGGGACAGTGGAGCTCTTTGGGACGCGCTCCACGGCTGGAAAGGGAGAGCTTCTCAGGTAATCTCTGTCGCTCAGCCGTGTCATTCGGCCAGGCTGCTAGAACTTCCGAAAGGAGAAATTGAGGGGAAAGTGGAAGTGCTCCGGTGTCCTGGCATTTTCTTTTCCCTGGCTGAGAAAATTGTTGCATTTTTTTCCCCACTTGCCTCACTGATGGTAATTACGGATTATTGCAACTAGCAATGCTCAGAAATATCAAGAGGATGGAACTTTGAAATCAGGATGGTAGACTAGAGAGCACTGTGCTTACTAACGTGCTTTTTTGGCGATCGTGATTAAAGAAATATTTTCACAAATGTAAGGCGATAATGTAACTGGGTGAGGGACAGTTCTGTATTTTCTTTGCAGCCTTTCTGTAAATATAAAATTGCTGCAAAAAACAGAAGAAACAGAAAACCGCCAAAAAAACCCAAGTAAATCGCACCCGACCAGTCAATGTATTTGAGATCAGTAAATCCAGGGCAGAGGGGTAACTCTCCCAGCTTTATAATTATTTGCTGAGGATCGCTTTGTTTAAGGGTGCTCTTCTTGTGGATGAGAGGTTTAGATATTATTATGTATGGATAACTTAAATTTCAATTAATCTTGTGGTGTAGAATATGCAGATAAATTATTGCTTGAACTGTATTTCAGAAGTCTTCCAGAGATCATTGGTGAAGGGTTTAAGACTCAGGGAGAGGGCAGTGATGAGGCTTTAGGGACTAACAACAGCCTGACTGTCATGAGGAAGTAGACTAAAAAAGGCAGCTGGTTTCGTGTTTATTTCTTGACTTATAGTTTAGATAAGGCATATTTCCAGAGCTCCAATTTTGGCCTGAGGCATAGTTTGGAAATCTAAGACACCTTCAGGGTGATCACAAACAAAACCATTGGCAAAAAAATATTTGTTTTCTGTTGCTTGTGCAGATTTGGGATGGGGGTGGGAGAAGAAGGGAAGCTGAAAAACTAGCATTATGGGAATTGAATGAGCCAAGTGCTGTCATAATCTTCTGGAAGTAGGTATTACACTATTAATAATAGCGCAGGACACCAAATCACCCCCAGAGTACCACTGGTTCAGTGGCTGTTGTTCTGTCCTCCTGATGGCGCAGGGAATGCCCCTTTGTATATTACATTTTTTTTTTTTTAATTTGAGATTTGTGGGAAGTCTTCATTTTTAAACCAACCATGTGCTTTGAACAACCCATCGTGTTTATTTTGTGTTAAAATAGTATACCACCTCAAAACTTTTCCTACCAAATGTGAGCTCCTAGGACTTTAGGAGTAAAAACATTGGCTTTGAAATAAGACAGTTTTGACTGAGGATAATTAAGTTGTAGGATTTTTTTTCCCCCCTTTTTTCAAAGATGTTCTCCTTTTTCTGAATCTGTATCTGTTTTTAAAGGGCCTGGGTGACTGCCAAACCCTAACCTTGTTGATTACTTGAGACGATAATCAATCTTTCTACATTCACTTTTAGAGTAGGTAGGTCACCTTTAGGCAATTTACATATTTCGTTTGTGTGTTGCAATGAGAACTGATCCTTTAATTTGCTTTGTTAGGATGGTGATAATTCAGAGCAGTTCTGAATATTTAAAAAGCTTTTCTTAAAAAAAAAACTGCTTGATTTTGCTGGAGGTAGTGTTCCACTTTTTCTCTTTATTGACTTACTAAACAGAACCACTGAACAGTTACTGAGGCTGTTTACATTTCAAGTTTTTGGAATCAGTCATGTTTGCTTTAATCTTTTAAGTTAAATCTTCTATAAGACTCTACTAAGTTCTCCGTTGATTTTTCTGGATTTTTCCCACCGAACTACAGTGTTAAAGTGGAAGAGTTCTTGCCCAGTATGAAAAACCAGTAAAGATTTTTAAAAACTGATTTCTCCACTTATTTCCTTAAAAACCTCTTTTTGTTCAGTGGCTGCATTTATTGTTGTAGATTCTTAAGTGTTTATCTCTACGATAAACAGTTAACTCCCATGCCAGAGAATTGTGCCTCCTTATTGATTTACAGTCCCCTTTGGCCACATTCCATGCTCAGTCTGCTGGTAATCAGTAGAATATTCTAACTCTCTCATATACCCCCGAGGATTAAACCAAGTCGCCCTTTTTCTTTCCGTCTTCTCCTTCTCTCCCCTTTGTTTGTAGTTTTTAAGGCATGGCATCACCGGGAGAAAGAGGGAGATATCATATACCAGCATGGTGATTGAACCATATATATACTCTGTGTAAGAGGGTACAGTCCTGAATGTATATGTCTGAAGAGAGTGAATGTTCTGTTTTGCCTTACTTTGTCCTTGTGTTTGTTTTTGTAAAGTGTTTGCATAGCCTGACATTTTCTTGGAGTGGGTTTTTGACTTTTGGTTTTGGGGTTATTTTGTGCCAGGTAGTGTGTCCTGGGTTCCATGTGCAGGTTAACTGCAGGTTCCCTGTGCTGCCTAAATACCTTATAGCTTACTGGGTGACCCACTGGGCTGCATTTAAGCGGGTTGTCTTCTGATCTTGTCTTAATTTAACTTTACTAGGGTCATTGATGAAACAATGGACTATTTTATTGGAACATCAAGGAATTGGTTGTTTGCCTTTTAAAGAATTAGCTTATGATGACCTGCAGTAGAAAAAGATGTGAGATAGAGATATATATATATTTTTTCTTCTTAAAAAAATTTCTCCTAAGCAAACGGCCAGTGTTGGTTCTTCAGAATGAAGCACTTTATCCACAGCGTCGTTCCTACACTAGTGAGGATGAAGCCTGGAAATCTTTCCTGGAAAACCCTCTCACTGCAGCAACCAAAGCGATGATGAGCATCAATGGAGATGAAGACAGTGCAGCTGCGCTGGGCTTGCTCTATGACTACTACAAGGTGCGTTTGCCTGCTCTTTAAAAACCCTAACAACAGCCCCAGGCACACTTGATTCAACAGCATATAAAACAGTAATTTGCTGGTAGAATGTAATGCAGGTTGCTTCTGTAGTGACTATAAATAGTTTAATGAGTACTTTGACTTACTGTGGTTCAAAGCTGAAAATCTACAATCGTAGAATCAACGGGTCATTTTTAAAATGTGTAAAGTAGCCAGCTGTTCTGGCTCTATCTGAAAGGTGAAGCTCCCATAAAAGATGTTACCTGTGCCTTAATGAGATTGATCATTTTTCCAGAGGTAGTTCTTAGTGCCATCAAGAGTGGACGTTGGTTCATTTACCTGTGCTCTAACCTTTATTCCTATGTAGTCAGAGTGGTTTCCTTTTCCCTAAATGATCTTACAGAGCATTTGATTTGATTGATTTGATTGTGGGATTCATGAAAAAAACAAAACCCGTATTTTCTAGCCTTGGACTTTCTGGTTCTAAGGTCAGGATATATTTTGTTGCCTGTTCCTAGAGATTTGGATTAGTCTTAATTAAACACAGCCTGTTCTCCGCCTGGAGTTTTACATGGTGTTCCTATCTGGAGATGACACCCCTGATCTGTACCGTCATCATTATCCTAATAATACTAGCTACCACTTACTGATTACCTGTATTGTGCTAGCCATGTTACCAGAATGAATGTGATTTCTGATCCCTCCAGCAATCCTGGAAAATATGTGCTATTATCCCTGTTTTGCAGATGATAAAAATAAGATTCTCAGGTCACACAACTAGTATGTGTTGCAGCCAGGGTTTCAGGTTGCGCCCAAGCGCCCGCCTCAGTGTGCCTCGCTGCCCTGTGGGGGGCAGGCTCTGCTTGCTGGCTTTACTTTGGCGTTCTTCTCTCTGACCCATAGCCCGTATATATATAAACTGTAAGGTACAGCCCAGGAATGGCTATATATTACAGCTTATTTTTACCATCTCTTTGTTTTTGAAACGTTCAAACCTATAGAAAACTTAGAATAACAAGATAATTAACTCCCAGATACTCTCACCCAGATTCACCAGTTGCGTGCCCTCTGTTACATTCTGACACTGTATTCTTCTCTGAATACAAGAAATGCAGAGGGTAAAAAGCAAAGAAGATAGTTTGATTATCAAAATGGGGGGGGCGACCTAAACAAAAGATTTAATTGTTTTCTGGTATGAGGCCATGTGTCCAGCTTGTGTTTGAGGTCTGAGGTAAGTTTTTTTCCCTTAAATATGAATGGAAACTTGCACAGTAACCGAGGATGCTAGAAGAAACCCTTGCCTGGGACGTGTGCCACAAATAGAACTTGTATTATCTGTTCTTCCTATGGCTTGTTTTATTGACTCAGTGTAAAACCATAAATTTCTATGTATTAAGTATGAAGTTTGAAGTTACATATTTTTAATTGAAACTTTTGAGAATGGGAGAAACCCAACAAGTTTAGTGCCAGAAAGACCTATGTAATAACACTAATTGCAGTGGTTGTATGTGTGTGTATTTTAAATAAAGGGTCATCCTAAAAGTATTTTACATCTTAGGAGATAAATCCTCATGTCTGTCCATTAAGGGTGGCAATCTTAGTAGTACTGCATGTCAGCCTTCTTGCAATAGCTGTAGGGTTATTTATTTTCCTTTTTAAATAAACTGACTTATTTGTTTCAATTCTTTGGGTGTAACCATCAGTCATTTTTATATAATAACTTTGGTAAAGCTTTAAAAGCGTGTTGTTAATACGTAAAACAATAATTTATTTTGTCTTTAAGGGTAGAATAAGAATGTAGGAATAGAATTTCTACGTTCACATTGAAAACCAGTTTCAAATATCTTAGTGGTTTTGGAGTACATGTTGGGAATAAGTCTCAGCTGGGTTGATGTCTGCAGTACACCCAGTAATGTTTGCCTGCTGTCACCTCCTATGCAAAGGGGAGCAGAATCAAAAAAGGAATAGACCCAACAGAGTTTGATTTGTCCTTTGGGTAACAGACAGTGTGAATCCCAACGTATCTAAAGAAATTTATCATTTGGAGCCAACATTTGGATCTTGGAGTGAACCGTTAATATGACTGATCATTTTGGTTTTGCGTTTGATCTGAAAGGAAGGGTAGCAGAGAAGAGCAGGGAGAATGTTGAAAGAGCCCAGTTGTGTTTTCAGTAGCTTCTTCTCTATTACATTATGTAGATAAATGGGTAGAACCAGACCAGAGGTATTTCTTTTAACAGATAAAACCTAAACTCAATGACAAAGTAAATGTTGGATTTTCTGAATTTATTTGGCAACTAAATAAAAGTTGGTTTTTACATATCAACCCGGTGACCAGATTGTAAACTCCTTGAGGGCAGATACTGTCTTATTCGTCGCGTGTCCTCAGAGCCTGGGGTTCGGTAGGCAGTCAGTAGGCATGTGAATGGTTGAGCTTACTGAAAAGTAAGGACTGTGTCTCTACTTCATGAGTAAGAACTAAATTGTTGTCATGTGTGTTAATATCTAAGGTTCCACGAGAGAGAAGGTCATCAACAGCAAAGCCAGATGTTGAGCACCCAGAGCCAGATCATAGCAAAAGGTAATGTTTAATACAGAGCATAGAACAGTACACTTGAAAATGCCAGGTTTCTGTGAAAATAAAGCAAAAGTTTGTTTAAATGAACAGGCGCTGGTGGAAGAGATGGGTAAGTTGGCCTCTTAATATCTGAATTCAGATTTCATTACTGATTTGTCTCTCACTAATAATTACGATTCTATTGCTGAGAAGTCACCCGTTTCTTTAGGTGTAGTTGCCTTTTCTAGAAAACAAAAGCAATAACTTTCTCCGCACCCAAAGGGATGTTTTTAGTAACCACGTGAGTGCACTGTTTGCTTATTTGTCTTTTAGGTTCTCTTAAGAAGGATGTGTCTTAAGGCAATGGTGGGGGTCCATTAAAAAAAATAAGTATCAATGGTCTTGAATAACTGCCTAACTGAGTAGAATTTAATAAAGTATGTTCAGCTGTATTCCAAACTCCTGTTGAGGTTATTTTTGAAATCTTTTAGGTTAAAACTTTCAGAAATTCAAATTAAGCCTTGACTTTATAGCCATGAAGAAAAAAAGTTAAATGTGCCTTTTAAATTGCCCTGTGTTCTATTAGTAATAAAAGAATAAAACATTTTTGAAGAAAGAATGATCACTCAGAATCCCACTGTGCTCACAGTTTAGTTGTTTGCCGTTTGGGCGTGCAGGCGCATTTTATGGGGCTGTGATTATATTCACAGATAGGATTTTCTTCTACTCAGTATATTTCATAAATATTTTCCATATTGCTGTTTTAATCTTCATAATTTGGAAAAGGGCTTATGGCTTTTATTTTTTAATTTTTGTTATAGGCACTTTCAAACATAACAAAAGTAGAGAAATAGTATAAGCCAGTAGCTACTCAGCTTCAACTGTTATCAACTTACTTCCTCCTTTTTGATCTACTCTTCCCTCTTCTCCAACTTTCTAATTAATTAATTTTTAAATTTTATTTTTGCTAGAATATTTTAAGGCAGACCCTAGCTATCCTTAACATTAAGGCTGTTTCTGATTTTTGCTATTACAAAGCCTTAATGAACAGCTTTCTAAATAGCTTTTTCCTTTCTCGCTAAAGAAATTTCTTTAAGACAGTCTTGGGAGTGAACTTATGGTTTAAGGTTTGAATATTTTATTGATCTTGAAATGTGCAAAGTTGCCGAATAGCTTTTTTCCCTTAAAGGTATCAGCCTGTATGGTTTGAGGGGGCTTTGAAGATGTATCAATTTTACTCTAAACTAAAAATCATCTTATATTGCCCAGGATATTTATTAAGCCAAAAGTAATTTGTGCAAATATAGGGAAAGCAAGTGAGTCTAAGTACTGGGAGAGGTGGTGGTTGAGGACCAAGTACCTCACACTTCCTGAGCCCGCGTGCCAGGCATCATTATACGCATATTCTCGTTTCATCCTCATCACCACCTTGTGAGGATAGGCACCATCATTATCCCCATTTTATAGATGAGCACGTAGTTACTGAAGGATTTTGAATCTACCTTGTCTGACCGTAGAGTCTGTACTTTAACCACCAGCCTGTACTGCTCCAGTTAATCACGTTTGTAGCTTCAGGCTTCTAGTAAAATATGATCATTTTATAGGATTATTGGAAATAAAATATAGTAGAGGAACACTCTGAGTTCTCAGCATTTCAAATGAAATTTTACTCGATACTTCTGGATTTTACTTGCCCTGTAACTATAGAGCGTTTTTTTCCCTTTCTCTGGTAACGGGTTGTTGTGCCATTTCCTATTTATTTTGTTTCTACCAAGTATAGTATTATTATTGCACGGGACCCAATAGCCCAATGCCATTAGGAAGATAAAAATTGTCAAGGAACTGTATCAGCATTGAGTTTGAAAACACAATTTTCTTTTCTTTTCTTAAAGAAATAGCATCTCAAACGTGACTGAGCAGCCCCTCATTTCTGCTGGAGAAAACAGAGTGCAAGTGCTGAAAAATGTGCCATTTAACATTGTCCTTCCCCATGGCAACCAGCTGGGCATCGACAAGAGGGGCCATCTGACAGCTCCTGACACCACGGTCACTGTCTCCATAGCAGCGATGCCTACCCACTCCATCAAGACGGAGACCCAGCACCACGGCTTTACTGTGGGGATCCCCCCAGCAGTGTATCATCCTGAGCCCACAGAGCGTGTGGTGGTTTTCGACCGGAACATGAATGCTGACCAGTTCAGCTCTGGTGCTCAACCCCCAAATGCTCAAAGGCGTACTCCAGACTCTACCTTCTCAGAGACCTTCAAGGAAGGCGTTCAGGAGGTACAGGAAATGAAAGCATCTTCCTAAGACGCTGTGTGTTTGTATAAGTATTGGGTTCCACCTCTTCCTTGTTATGTAAGCTTGAAACTCAGCCTAAAGTCAGTGGATTGGGAACAAAAGAGTTGTTTTTCTTTTTTTCTTAAAGAGAAAAGGTCCATGGGTATAATTTGTAAACTAAACCTATAAAACCAGAAATTATTATCAAGGGCACATGGCTAATCTTACAAGCAGCTGAGTTAACAATTATGATTTCAGCAAAGTGATTTGCTGGAGAATGAGAAGGAGAGCTGCATACTTAATCTTCCGTGGACAGCAGACATAGACACACAGTCTGTTTTCGGCTTTTGTCCTAGACCAAAACAAGCTCCCCGCAACTGGTCTTAATATAAAATGATTTATCATATATTTGCTTAGTGTTTCTTGCTTGGTACATTGTCAGGGAGGCGGGTAGAGCTTGATGACAAGTGCATTGTGTGACATTTACCAATTAATTCCAATTACTTCTGAGGGCTCTGTGGTGATGAACACGTCACTCGGGTAAAAGTTAGGGGCAGAGGACGTTTGGAACTGTATTTAATGACTTATGGGGGAAAGGAGCATCCGTCTCCACTTACAGAGTTAGTAGAATAGTAACCTTTCCTGGGAGAGTGCACCGATCCATCCAGCCATGGTGCTGACTTGATACTGTATCTTAACTTGGTGCAGCGATAGAGCTAACTCCTAAAAGTCGTGAGATTTTGGTTGCACATTCCAGAGTTTGGACAGAATTGGGATGTGTGGGAAAGATGGGAAGAGAGAAGAAGGAAGCGCTTTGTGGGAGCACTTATGTAAATTGTCTTAATTTAATCAAGGGATGTATAAATGGATATTTTTTTCTTTTTAATTTTCTTTTAAAATTTTTTGTAGCGTCAAAATTTTTGTTTCAGACAAACTTTGGAAGAGTGGTGGGTTGCTGTAAGCCACATGCTCTGACGCTGTACCAGACGTTGGTCTTTAGTGAGCCTGATAACCAGTTACATCGTTGTGGCTTATCACGTTGATATTTCAGGTTTTCTTCCCCTCGGATCTCAGTCTGCGGATGCCTGGCATGAATTCAGAGGACTATGTTTTTGACAGTGTTTCTGGGTAATAGTTGTCTTTTAATTTGATTTGTAACTTTCAGCTTGTATGACTTACTTCCTTTTTGTTAATTTGATCTTGGAAAATCAGAGGTGGCTTTCGCAGCTTTCAACTTTACTTCCTTGCAGTCAGTGTGGTGACGTCTTTGCTGGAGGACGTTTGCTTTAGTGCATTCAGTTTTGCACTCTGAACTGTGTTTCATGTTTCCCTAATTCTTGGTGTTGGTGCTTTTTCTTTCCTTCGGTTTCCTTACGTGATGGTAGTAGTAGTGGTAGTAGAATGGAATCTCAGAGAAGAGGTGAAGGGATTAAATTAGATCTGAGGTCCCTTCTGTTTGCAAAAGTGTATAATTCTGTGAGAATTTAGGAATAACATCAGGTGGATAAAGGCTTTTATATTTTTATTAGTCTCACTAATGATAAAATAAATGGAGTCAACTGTTTACTGGGCTGACAACCTCTTTTATATGTCACAAAATTGCATCTCAGTCTGGAAATATCAATATTTTCCAAGTTATATATAAACATCTTTAGTTTTTTTAGGAGTGTAATTTCGTTTTATGCATTTTTATGTGTGCTGTATTTTTAAATAAAAGTTTTATTTAAAAGTCTAGGATTTTATGGGAATTGAGACTGCCTTATAGACCTGCCTCAAGGTACAGGAGTCACAAACTCAAATGCCTTCAGGATCTAGGATAGGGGTCAACAAACTTTTTCTGTAAACGATCAGATAGTAAATATTTTAGGCTTTGTGGGCCATACAGCCTCTGTCGCAACTGCCCAGCTTTGCCCAGCTCTGTCGCTGAAGCACAGAAGCAGCCGTAATGTGTAAACAAAGGGCGTGGCTACATTCCAATAAAACTTTATGTATAAAAATAGGAGTAATTTGCCAACCCCTGGCCCAACAAGGTTATTAAAAAACTTCAGGGGAATATAGACGTGGTGCTATAAGATAAAAGAAAATGTAGACAACCGTGGAGCGCCATCTGAGTACATTTAAATTATAAGCAAAAACAACAAAAAAGTGCTGGCAGGCCAAATCACATTTAGTCAGAGGCCTCCCGGCCTCCTGTTTGCAACCTTTGCTGGGTAAATACCAGGTTGGTAGCATGTCTTGTGAGAGTTCCTTCCGGAGTGCTTTTCACTCATTCATATCATTGATATCCTTTGCCTCCAAACTTCTAATTTGTTAACATCACTTCACAGATTTTCTAGTAGGCATTTAGTAGTCCCACATCTGAGAGATTTGAGAATTTCTGGGTTGCTTAAGATTATATTTACTCTGGAAAAAGCAGCAACTGCTATCTATTTATAGCATGACATGGTCAGTTGGATGTTTCTAGTCATCTGCTCTCTGCATACATCCACACTAAAGCATGTCAAGTTTGAGCTCAGGCATTTAAGAAGCTTCCAAGAGAGTGAATTAGAGATCTGTGAGTTTTTTTGTTTTCTAGGAACAACTTTGAATATACCCTAGAAGCCTCAAAATCGCTCCGACAGAAGCCGGGAGATAGCACCATGACGTACCTGAACAAAGGCCAGTTCTATCCTGTCACCTTGAAGGAAGTGAGCAGCAACGAGGGCATCCACCACCCCATCAGCAAAGTCCGAGTAAGTCCTGCTGTCAGTTCTCGTCTCTGGGAAAGCTGGTCAGAGCTTACTAGTTCCAGGTCTGAGGCAGATCTAAATTAAGATCTGAAATTGCAGCTTTAATTCACCGCAAAATCGAGAACTAAGTTTTCCAAAAGGTACTCACGCCTTCGTGTCTTTACGTCGTGACGCATTCTCTTTCACAGAGTGTGATCATGGTGGTTTTTGCCGAGGACAAAAGCAGGGAAGATCAGTTAAGGCACTGGAAATACTGGCACTCGCGGCAGCACACGGCTAAACAAAGATGCATTGACATAGGTAAGTAGCTCCGGAGCCTGCTTTTATTCCCAGAGGTGCAAGCATCCAGTTTTCTAAATCCAGTTATTTTTGGCAGTGATCAGCTTCCTGCCGAATGCATTTGAATTTTTATGCCAGCTACTGATCTGTTCCAAACATTGTCCTTGGCCTCCTGGAATCGGTGCTCTTAACATTACTTCCTTCATGAGGACATATGCCCCATGTGGTGGCTTTCCATGTGACACTGGGGCCAGGAGCTGTAGCGCCAGCTCGTGTAAGAGTGTCCTGCTTTTCAGTCTACAAATTGTTTGAGGGGTAGTGTCTTCTTTAAGAGATTCTGATTATTTGGAGATGGTAATAGGTGGAGGGAAAAAAAATCACCAAGTTAAAGAAAATACTGCTGCTGTGCAGCAACACACACAGTCTTCCCTAGTTACATGTTGAACTGCATCGAAAGTCTCTTCTGTCTGTAAATAGACCCAGAGATTCATCACTTGGAGTAAGAGCAGCAGACCTGTGCAAATCCATATTTAGTCAGGTAGCTTTGTGAAAACCCGTGTTCTTGCCATGTATATAATTTTCATGTAAGACCATTGTCTGTATCGCAAGATGGCTCTTAATCTTTGTGTTACTTCTTTTCTTTGCCTGTGGTAATATTCATGTTCTCTTTCAGAAGAATGAAAAGAACTGAGTTCCAGTCTTGATTCTCTGGACTTAGTTTTGTGGCCTTGGGACAGTTATTTAAACTTTTTAGACCTAAGTGTCCTAATTTTGATAAAATGGGATAAATTTAAAAATGTCTAAGCTTGCCTCCATTACAAAAATTGTGATTCTTTTTCTTCCTTTTTTGAGCTTCTTTCAACCCAGCAAAATGTTAATTTAAAGTATCCAGCAGTGATAATATTAAAAGCTGAATCTTACATTGAACTGCTGTAACCTCATGTTGGAAACTAGAAACCACGACTTTCTTTTTCTTTCTCGTCCCTCATACAGCTGACTACAAAGAAAGCTTCAACACCATAAGTAACATTGAGGAGATTGCTTATAATGCCATTTCTTTCACTTGGGACATTAATGATGAAGCAAAGGTAGGTAACGAAGTCCAGGGACTCCTGTGTTAACCAGCTCTTTGAGGAGTGGGAGGAGCTTAGTGATTGGACAACCGATTTTTTTTTTGTTTTTTTCAGTTTTACTTGTTTTCCCTCCTTTGCTAAGGAGGAGGGAGAACAAGCGAGGCTAGGAAGGCAGGTCACGGCCATGGTCATGAGGGGCTTGAAGCAGGACAGGACGAAACAGGCCCCCTGCTCAGCCTGTCCGTGTGTCCTGTTCCTCAGCCAGCTGGTTCTCACTTTCTGTCTTTTCACTGGTTCACATTTTCTGGACATATGGCACTTTCCCAGATGTACAGAACCGTCCCTCTCCCCTGTCTGTTCTCTTCTCCCGCAGCAGGGCCAGCAGCCACTGTCTGGCCTCGAGTCTGACTCCTCACTCTGGGCTCCATTTCCTCCTTTGCAGAGTGGAATCAGTTCCTGACTCTTCCCTCCTCCGGGTGTGTAGTAAGGGTGATTGGAACAGGGCCTGTGAAGCTGGTGACGTTTCTTCAGAAAGGTCCTCGAGTACAGGTTGTCATTAGTGCTCCGTCTTGTGTCGCTACCCTGGGAACACAACTTGCTTACGGTTCTTCTCTCTTGGGCTTTGACAAGTGAAGAGTTGCCTCCAATTCAGATGGTCATTTGGATAATTGTATTTGGAAGTTTTAGTACCTTTTAAGAAAAATTAAGCAGATTTTTCAGTCATGCTGCCCTTCCTACAGCCTTCTTCCCTTTTAGTAGAACCCATCTCTTCACTAAATTATTAGCACTCTGGTATTTTTTTTTGCCTTAGTTTAAAATTTGGAGCTCAGGCAACACAATAGAAACACATTAATTTCGGGCAGTTGCTCAAGTCAGACTGATCTTTACTGTTGGTTGCAGTCGTAGGAACACTTTTGTATATCAAGGACCAGGTACAAAGTTACCATCACCTTCCTGTCCTTTCTCAACCTTTCTTCTATTTTCTCTTTTATTTATTCAACAAGAATTTTAGCAATTATGGAATAAGACACTGAGTTAGGTGCTAAGTATTGTAGAATTTAATTTTTTCCCACCTAGCCTTGCTATTAAAAATCATATGACTGGATTCTTGAGACCCGTGTTAACTTTGTATTATAATTACTTTCCTTTTGTACTATGGTTATGGTGTCTAAGGCAAAAGTGTGTCTTAAGAGTGCAGGATGTAGTAAGTGGGGTCTGCCAGTCTGTTAGGAAGCTTAAGTTGCTGTAATTGCCTTAAAGTTATCCTACTGACCACCTCCATCCTATGCAAACGTCTTCAGGCTGCTTAGTCCAGAGTTTGGTGCTTGATTAAAGAGTGAATTCACTACAGAGAAGCTAGTAGAAGGAAAAGTAAACATTTCGTTTTATACAAATGTTGTTAGAGTTATTCTGAAATTAAATATCATAATAGGACTCAACGTGCAAGCAGCCTGTAAGAAGAGTTGGCCGTGTGCCCCCCGGGTGCTTCTGTTCTTAAATCAAGCTAGGGAAATTTGTCCTATTTGCCATTAGGGCCTGATGGAGAAATTGCGGAGGAGCTGATCAAGCGCATCGAAGTCCTGAGTTCATTTTTCTGACTTATCTGTGACCTTGGACTGGTCCCTTGATTCACTGGCTTAGTTTTCCCCCTCTTTTCCGCCTAGGAGAATAAAAAGGCCACAGTGGTCAACTCTCTTCTTTGCTGGGGTGTCGTCAGGACTAATAAGCACTTGTCAGGGTACATGGAGATCTTGGCGGAAAGGCCCTGCGTGTGGGCAGGGTGCTTTGTTTGATGTGTCACTCTTCAGGGTGGGAGTAATGGAAGTCCAGATGACGGGTAGGGTTAGTGGCTGGTTTTACTCTGAAGGCCTTCAGCTTGTTTGTATTAAGAAGTATTGTCGGAGGCATGTCCTAAGTAGCCTTAATAGCATTGTTAATTGATGTAGGGAAATTCAGTTTCATTCTCCTTTCCAGACCCCCAGCACTGACTTGATTTTTTAAGCCTTTGCCAGCCCCCAGATGGGGCTCGTGTCATTTCTTAATGAGGCTACTGCCTTTTGAAGCTGATATCAGGCATCATCTTCAAGTGTGTGTTGAAATTAAGTCTGTAGATATTTTGCTTTCCCTGCAAGTTGATGTTTTCTGTTTTCACACTGAAAGTACTTGATGCCCCAGGGCAACTAGAGTGAATAGATATACATGCAGAATCCTGTATAGATTTTTTTCACTTCTTATTTTGAAAGCAACCCACTTTCTTGTTCTAATTTAGGACACATTTGTTGATTCTTAATTCCAGGTCATTCTCCCCCACAAACATAGGGTTTCTTGGAGACATGTGGCATTCCCTTCTTCCCCCACTTTTTAAAGATATCTAATATACCCTTTTGGCCAAGCCAGGAGGAGCAAAACCAGAATTCCAGCCCAGGGTCAACATGAGAATCTTCTCTGTAGCTTCTGCTGCTCTTTGGAGGTGATTGTTTTTAGGACGTGTCAGGTTGAATCTTGAACACCTTGGCTTAGGTTCTAGGTTGGGAAAAGCACTGTCCAAGCTAGACTCATCCTGTCCCTGTACACACTCCATCACCGGCATAATCATATACTTGCTGTTACCATGGAAACTTGAAGACGTTATGAAACTTGTTTAAAAAAAAGTTATTAGACTTCAAAGCAGCAGGGGAGAAGGAAGTTGCTTTGAAAAGCAGGAATATCTGAGAAGCAATCCCCCCGGTGGCCCTGATCTCTCTACTGTATGTACCTATTTCATTCATTTTTCTGTACTCCACACAAAATTAGATTTGTTTGGGTGGTCGGGCATCTTTTTAAGAGTCAGGAATATCTACACAAATTATAGTTTATCTGACATTCACATTTCATTGAGAAATAACTTAATCAGATTTCTTCCCTCCTGATATATGGCTGAGATCAGCTGCTTGAGGTAATTTTGGCAGGGAGAAGAAGTGGTTCCCTTTGAAACATTAAAATATGGTGCTCTGGTGAGATGCTGAAGTTTACAGTTTGTAAGATAGGAGGGCACTGGTCACTTTGGGAAGAGAGGATTAGGAAATTGTTGGGCATGAGGAGACATCAGGAAGGTGGGAGGAAGATAGACACAGACTTAGACTATAGAAAGATTTCATCCAAAGCCAGCTGTGCACCTTGCCCCCAGTTGCAGGACTTCATAACTTTACCCAACAAATATCCAAGTGCCTGCTGTGTCCATGGTACTGTGCTCCATCCCGGCAGAAACGCTGGTATTGTAGTTCAGATGTATTGTGTGTCAAATAGGCATTTGTGGCCTGAGATCCTAAATATAACATCATGTTTCTAAGGAAAAGAAACTTTACAAATGAACTTTGGAGCCGCAAATAATTTAGAAGTTGGGGTTATCTGTTCTGCACCAGTTTCAGCATTTCCACAACCAAGTGAGTAACTCTAGATAGGCTGCACATCATGGACTAGGGTATAATTTTTTGCTTGGATTGTAAATCTAAGAGTTTACAAGAGCTTTGAGATTTGGATAGTGATATGAAGCCTGAAGATCTAAAATAAACAGAGGAAAAAGAAGTTAGGGAGAGAGAATTAACTTCTTTGAATGTCGGTTTTATGCCAGGCACTGTGCTGAGGTGCCTTCTCTGCGTTCACACTTAACGGGTCAGTGCTGCCTGCTCAGTACCCGTGAGAAAGTGCTTAGTCCTCCAGGTGGGAAGATGTTTGCTGCTTGGTCATCCAAATGAGATCACCTGAGGAGGTAAGAATCTACACCTTGTAATGGACAGAAGGTGTTCCTGACGGGGGAATATTTAAAAGTGTCAGCATTCATATTAATAGAGCAGCATTATGGATTCACTAATATAAATTCCCGTGGTAAGTAGACCACTTTTGCTACAGGGAAACAGTTTATGTTGATTGTTGGATGAGTGATGTTTACCTACAAAGGAGAGGAAATTATAAACCAAAAAACCTCTGTATGGAATCAAGTGAACATTGAGTCAGCCAGCTCTGAGGGATCCCTGGCCTCCAGGGGAGCATTCCCAGGAAGGGATATCTCTTGGTGGTATAGGACATGGTTATACTTAACTAGACAGTATGAGAAATGGGAAAACAGGTGCAGTTGAAAGCAGAGCTCAAGATCGCTTTGATCGTCTGTGTGTGGCTATGATCTCCATGAGTATGAAGCAGACCTTTTAAAGATGTAATGAAACCCCAGGGATACAAAATATCTAACATGTTTTTCCCAGAGGTGACTTCTAATCCTTACTGGAAGGTGGATTGGGGTGCAGCTACCATTCATACATTTCGTTTTTTAAATAGTAGCAGAAAAGAGCTTGCCGTCAGACACGCACTAGAGCTCCACCTGGAGTGAGCAGTGTCAGACAAGGAATAGGTGTGGAGTCTGAGTTTCTTTATACTGGATTTTGCACCCGTGGCTTAAAACAACCCGAAGACTCGTGAGTTGTCCCGCCATGCCGTGCTGGAAGCCGGTGCTTCCCGATGTCTTCATCAGACCCACAGAAGGAGGCACTCCGGGATCAGGTGTGATGAGCCTTCTCGCGGGCAGAGGGAACTGCACCTTGTCCTTGTGGCAGGATCGTATCTCTGGCGGGACAGAGCCCATCTCAACAGGCTGTTCATGTCTTCATGGTTCACTTCCTTCACATGTTTCACCTTCAGGGTGGTGCCTTGGCCTGCAGAGAAAGGATAGGACAAAATCAGAGCATCCCCTTCCCCGGAGGGAGAAAACCCTCAGTGAGAGAGCACTTTGTGCTTTTACTTTTAATTATGAATCTGTCAGCTCTAAGGAGGAACTCCAAGGCATTCTGCAGGATTGTCCTTTGGAACCAAATGTTTTCTGTCATGGAGAGGCTCGTGTTACAAAAGAAAGAGGATTAGAGTAGAATGCAGAGCCTGTCTGGAGCACTGAGAGGCTTGAGCACGGGGGGCCTGGGTCCGGCTGGAGCCCTGGTATCTTTCCCTTTTGTCTCCTGTCTCAGCAAAAGTGTATGGGGTTCCTGCCGAGGATTACTGAGGCTCCCGGAGTTCATTCTGTCAGAGGGGTGGAACCATGTTGGTAACTTGAACTTAAGACTTTTTTGTGTGTGTGTGTGGTACGCGGGCCTCTCACTGTTGTGGCCTCTCCCGTTGCGGAGCACAGGCTCCGGACGCACAGGCTCAGCGGCCATGGCTCACGGGCCCAGCCGCTCCGCGGCATGTGGGATCTTCCCGGACCGGGGCACGAACCCGCGTCCCCTGCATCGGCAGGCGGACTCTCAACCACTGCGCCACCAGGGAAGCCCGAACTTAAGACTTTTTGTGTGTGCTGTGGGATGCAGATTTATGAGTTTAGTAACAGTTTGTTGTTTTGTCTAAGCGTAATATTTGGAATCCATCGTGAGAGTAATTTTTAATTTGTTTGGACTGAGCGTATCGCTCGCATTTATAGGGATTCCATTCTGGTGAAGCAGCCGTCAAGTGCTCCAGTAAAATAAGGTGTTGCCAGTTTGGTTGCATTAAGCAGGGACAGGTTTGGTTTGTTTCTCAACTTTACATTTCCAGTGTGAACGGGAGGGAGGAGGGAGAGGTGAGTCAAACATCTTGCAATTGCAATTAAATATAGGCAGGAGATTTAAAACAAAAGTGTATCCTCCCTGACCTAACTAGAAAAGGAAGCCAGGAAGCACTGTTACTTTTAAAACAAAGATAAAGGACTTCCCTGGTGGCCCAGTAGGTAAGACTCTGAGCTCCCAATGCAGGGGGCCTGGGTTTGATCCCTCCGCAGGGAACTAGATCCCGCATGTGTGCCGCAACTAAGAGTCTGCATGTCACAACTAAAAAGTCTGCATGCCACAACTAAGAAGTCCGCATGCTGCAAATAAGAAGTTCGCATGCCGCAACTAAGAAGTTCGCATGCCGCAACTAAAAAGTCTGCATGCCGCAACTAAAAGGTCCACATGCCGCAAGACCCAGAGCAGCCAAAATAAATAAATAAACAAACAAACAAAGGTAAGAGACTTTCAGAGTCCAGACAGATGCAGGCTAGACTCTCCGTGTGTCCTGCCCTTAGACCCTAGAGAAACTCAAGGTAGCCGAGGAGGCTTCTTAGCTGACGTTCTTTCTACTCCAGGGGTGTCCTTCCATGCAGTTGGAAAATACATATTTATTAAAGTAAAAAATAAAACTTTTGGTGCCAGAAAGATAGTCACATTCCTTTATGGGGAATGAATAGTCTTTAGAGTTGTGGTTTGATCAGTATTGGAAGTGACAAGAAATTTTTCTTGATTGGAAATGTGTGGAGAATGCTTTTCATTAGCTGATAACAGAATAAACTCTTTACTTGGCAATTGGAAAGCTGACTTTGAAGAACCTGTTCTGGGTCTGATTATGAGGGAGGTTTCTCTTTTAAAGCGAGGGTTGTTGGGCTTTGGCTGCAAAGGGTTTCACGTGTTACCCTAGTGTCTGGGCAAGAGGTCCATCCTGAATCCGGTGGACCTTCAGAACCTGCAGGTAACAAAAGCACACGTTTATCGCTGCACACACCTGAGGGTGAGGGCCAAGTCACGATGTTTCTGGTTGGACAAGGGGGACACGTGGCAGCTGAAGAAAGCCTCGGTTTAGTAGTGAAACTTGCGTCTTGTGAAACGGATTTGAGGCACCGTGTCTGGTCAGCCACTAGAAAAGTGCTGTCACTTGAACTTTTTTATCAGTCTTTTTTTTGGTGGGGGAGAGTTCAGGTTTTTCCCCATCCTCCACCCTGCCCATGTCATGAAACAATGAGCTCCTCTCTAGAGCTTTTTCTTTTTGACACTTTGTCACATTAACCCTCCTGTTCCTGGTCCTTCCTGGAAATTCCATCTCCAGTGGTTTTCTAAATCTGTCATTTCAACCAGTTTTGCTACTTGTAAGCTAAACCAGAGGGCTTTGACCCTGCCCAGACATTTTTAGTCATAACTGAATTTACCTGGAATAGAGGTTTCAGGGCAATGCAGGGTCTGGGAGTTCAGGGGGTTTTTATATGGCAGATCTTCTTCATCCGAGACTCCAAATCTGGTAGTAAATATAAGTGAACTCTACGTTAATTACTCAGGGACTTTTTCTTTAGCTTTTTAAAGTTCACAGTATCTAATTAGAGACTTTGATTGGAAGTCAGCTTCCTGCCAAGTCTTCCCTTATGACCTGTCTGCTCCCCTGCCCTACTCTGTGCCTAGAGATGCTGGAATGTGGCCGGTGTTTGCCTTGTGTCACACCTGCATCCAGATTTTCGTATTTCAAACAAACGTTCTACTTATTTGGGACAACACGTGCCCGATCACTGTATCTGGCAAGTGTCCTTAAGTTCACCAGGCCCTGCTTGTAGGATATGACAGAGGGAAGATGGGCCGCAGGTGCCTCCAGAATGTTTCTCCCTCTCTCTTTTTCTCTCTTTGGGACTCTTCCCTGGCCCTCTGCAATCTTTGCAGGAACTAAGGCTGCGTGTGGGCGGCGTGGGAAGGCAACACTGTGGCAACAGTAAGGGTGATGACTGCATCCTTGTTTTGTCTTTGGGGAAACGCCCCATGCCACGTCCATGTGAGAAGATTGCAAGTTAGTGCTTTGCTCTTCCCACACCCCTTTCCTCGCTGCCCCAGCCTTCCAGTTCTTTTCTCTTGATGGTTGGTTGACGGTCTGTGGAAGAACACAGATACTAGTTGCACGTTTGAAGGCTTTTCGTTCGTGCTGATGTTATTCCGTAGTGGGATTTTTTTACTCACCTCACGTCATGAGAATAGTGGGGAAGCGTGACTTTCCTAGGATTAGCTGGTGAATCAGCAGTGGAACTGGATCCTGCTTCTGAGTTTATGACTCAGTCTCTGATACCTTCTGGGGCTTAATTAATTAATTAGACCTGCACATCGGGAGAAAGTAGGGGAGCAACAAGGCTCATAGAGAACTAAGATAATCAGGCTTTGTTTGGTTTGGGGTTTTTTTGGTTGGGGGGGAGGGAATGTTGATTAAGATTGTGTCTGCTGGGGCTTCCCTGGTGGCGCAGAGGTTGAGAGTCCGCCTGCCGATGCAGGGGACATGGGTTCGTACCCTGGTCCGGGAAGACCCCACATGCCGTGGAGCGGCTGGGCCCGTGAGCCATGGCCGCTGAGCCTGTGCGTCCGGAGCCTGTGGTCCGCAACAGGAGAGGCCACAACAGTGAGAGGCCCGCATACCGCAAAAAAAACAAAAAAGAAAAACAACAACAAAAAAGATTGTGTCTGCTGTATAATGCTCAATAAGTGTTCCTGTCTGATGAGACTTTAGAATTGGATCTTGATTTCTTCCTTTAAACTGTTTCCCACTCCATTGGTTTCAGCCGGCATAACTTCATATACGCATATTGGGAAAATAGTGATTGTATTCTAATTAGCACTGTTGGATTTGGTGAGAATAAACTATGTTATTGACCTCATTATAATTTCATTTATCAGAAGGTTTCTAAGAAAAGCTACTGAGAAATATTTTAGAGTGATCTTTTTGACTGATATGGAAGAGAGTTAAATTAAAACTTGTTCTAGGGCTTCTGCTTTCAACTTAGTAGATCAGTTACATCCCAGGAATGAGGTTAGGAATGTGATCTCTTTATTTGACTAAGTTGAATTTTAATACTAGAAATGGGTTAGAGCGATAAAGACTCCCAGAGGCAGCGGGGATGGTGCCCGTGACGGCTGTCACTGTCTGACGGGGCGAGCCATCTTTAAGTCCCTTGCGCGTTAGGAAGTCACAGAGGGACTTGGCGTAGACTCCCCACGTGATCTGGGGTATAGGACCTTGACCTCATGCCTCCTGAGCAAAAAGGGACCTTCTGCTCACAGCCATTTGGGGGTCAGTTTTTCCCCTACTTCACTGAACAGTTTTTCCGTTAGGTTCTTCTTCAAGCTTTCTGTGCTTCATTGTGTCATTGTGGTTTCAAGAGCACAGATTTGGAGCAGGAAGCATGGGTCCTGGTTTTGTCTTTGTCATCTGTGTACCGTGTGTCTGTATCTTCAGAGCCTGAACCTCAGCCATAGTTGGACACTGTCTTTCTTGAATTGAAAGGTGTTGAGTAGCCGGATTCTGAACCATGTGATGCTCGTGTTAAAGGTAAATGTTTCCAGGGAACACAACAGGGATAAGTGCATTCTTGGGACATAAAACATTTTTCAGTTATCAGCTTTGTGAAGTGTCTTCCATAGTTAAATCAGCCCATTTTCCTTTTTTCTTTTCTTCCTTCTATTAGATCTTTTCTCTTTTCTTGCGTATATTTACCAAGCAATTAGAACTCACTTGAACTATCTGAATGTGCACCATAATACACGGTGCACACGTGTAATTTTGACACAGGGTAATCAGGCATGCTCGCAGCTCTGTAGGCTGACACTTTTCCAAAAGTCTGTTGTATATAATCTGACTTAAAAGAGCAAAACACCATTCTCCCTTGAAAATTTTTTTCAGTCATTATTGATCAATTTAACTCATTTCTAACGTCCTTCCAGGAAATTCTCTGCAGGCTAGTTATCAATTGCTCCTGTGTGAAAGGACCGGCTAGAAGTCGTGCTGCAGAGAGTTGACTTTCTCAGCTGTACGTTCATTCATTCAGCAAATTATTCACTGTGCTTCTTTTTGCAGGCAATAAGGGAGGGAATAAAAGACGATGCCAGCAGAAAGCCCGTCCTCAAAAGAGGTGACACTCTCTGTGTGATGATACAGGCCTTAAGTGAGGTTTTAAAGTGCTCTTTAGATTTCCAGGGCAAAGGGGTACTTTCAGCTAAGGGAGTCAAAGGCTTTATGGAAGAGATGGCACTGGGCACCATGCTTTGAGAGATTGCAGCCGCAGAATATTTTTGCAAAGGCTGTTTGGTGGGACCTTTTTTCTTCCTTATTTTTCCCCCACAGAGTAGCTGTTGTGAATTTAAGTGGAAACGAGGCACCTGGAACACCTTACTTAGTCTGCAGAGGTGCTGTGACACATTGAGGCCCAGACATTGCAGTGCAGGAAGCAGCATTGGGATTTGTCTGCGGCAACACTCTAATCTTGGAGGAAAGTTGTAGATGTTACCACACCTGTCAATATGACACAAAGCTACAATGAAGGGATAACATGCTTAGTTATCAAATACAGACTGTTAGGTACCTGTAGTTTCTGTAATGGAAAGATGGTCACTGTAGGTAATGTTTTAAAGTATAAACGTGAATAGATGCTGTAGAAAATTACCTCATGGCTCCCTATGTGAATTTATCTCTGCCCTAGAACTTACCTGTCTGTCTCTATATATACATCAGTGAGCCTCTAAATTCCATAACCTCTTCCAAATTGGGGGGGTATATAGAGTCCATTTAATTATTCATTCAACAAATATTTATTTAATGTCCAGTATGTATAAAGAGCTGCTTGTTGTCCTCAGTTCTACCAAGATGACCTAGGTGTTCACATCTGCTTGGAGGAAGGATGTGATCATAAATAACCTGTGAACTTGGGCAGCAAGTTACCTAACCTCTAAACTTCATCTGTGAAATGGGGTCAGAGTAGAACCAACTTCATAGGTTGTTTTGAGGGCCAAAGAGTCAGTACACTGCAAGAGTACAGTAAATGGAACTCAGAGATCATAGCAGCATGTAGTTTTATTTGGCTGGAGTTTATGAATTTGGGGTCCTTCATTCAGTGAACACGTATTTCTTATTGGCCAGGCACTGCAAGGATGCCTTGGGAATGTAAAGGTGAGTGGGACGTGGCCCAGTTCTCAGGAAATTCAAAATTTAGTGGAGAAGATTGCCATTCTAGTACTTACAGTGATAAAAGTAAACACAGAGGAATAGAACTTACCTTGGAATAGGAAGATCAGAGAAGGTTTCTCAAGGGTGACACTTGAGTGGGTCCTAAAGGATAAGAACTAGCTGAGCATTCAGAGCCCAGAACGAGCCTATAAACTGGATGTGTGTGAGTACAGAGCTCAGATCGGGGCTGGACATCCAAGGCAAGTGGGCGACCAGATCCTGAAGGCCCTGTGGTGCACCTAGTGAGGACCTTGGACGTCTCCCTGTAAATGATTCGTCTCAAACCCTTGGGACTGTGGACCAAGTATATTGGGGTTGGAATTTCTTTGCATTTTCAATTCAGTGATTAGACTTTTAAAATCACAAGTATATTCTGGTGCCAGTTGCTGCCAGGAGGCTTCAGTGCTAGTGTTTGTGCTTAGGTGTTAGGTTTGAGATAGATAAAGTCCAGGTGAATCCTTAGGGTGCTGTGTGATCAAACATTATGTAGCTGTTTGAATAGAGTCGTATTTCTCAGACTAGGACTGGATATGTTTTTAGGGGTTGAGGAACTTTTTTTTCTCTTTTAAAAAGGATACGTGTATTATTCACATTTGAGAAGTGCTGCTCTAGGTGGTGGAAAATATGGCTGGAAAGGCGGATTGCATCACATACGGCATTTGACTGCTGAGGAATTTAGTCTATTACATAGGCAGTGGTGAGCGACTGAAAATTGTTGAGTAAGAATGAGTGATTAAGATTCTGTGGTGATACTGGTGTTTGGTGATTGCCTAATGTCAGGGAAGCAGCCTCTCTTTTTTCATTTCTTTTCCTGATCTGTAGCCATTTTACTGTTTAAAGGGCGCTCTCCTAGAGGCCAGAAGAAAGAAGGGTTAATTTATGTAAATTTATATTAGCTCTTTTTTTTTTGTCGAGTCTTTTCATTTGTTTTTTTTTGAGGGGGAGCACTGTTGTGTGTATTTAAAGTTTTGTGAGGATTTGAAGCTTGTTAAATTAAGATTTGGAGTTAATAGCTGGATTTTTATATACCTATGGTTTTTCTATCTCTCATTACCAGCTTTTAATTCAGTACCATTTAGTAGTAATAGGCATTAGGAGAATACAAAAAATATACTAAACACTGGAAGAAATTTTTAAAATGGGTCACACATAATTCCTGCCATCAAGGGGCTTAGAGCACTTATAATCACAGTGTGACAGAGTGACCAAGTGTTCAGTAGAGGTGACGGGGGTGTGGATACCAGGCCCTTGGCCTGAAATAGAAGCTCACAGTAGGGCCACAGGGTGCTGGGGGCAAGGCTACTTACTACAATGTGATAGATAGTAAAACAGGGTTGTAATTCTTTTGGGGTAGTTAGAGAACGCATCTCAGAGAAGTTATATCAGCTGTTACTAGGTCTTTATTTATAAGAGAGATGTCAGTAGAGAATGGAATAAAATTTACTTTAAATTGAGGGGCAGAGAAAATAAAGATCCCCAAAGTGTGTGTAAAAATTCCTGTAAAGCAGGTGTGAAGCTAGAATGGGAGTTTGGAGCTGGGTTTTGGAGGGCCTTAAGAATTTGGGTCCCTTCCTTCAGACTCTGGAGAAGCACTGCAGGTTGCTTATGACTTAGTTGTCCCGGTCACTGAGGTGACATTATGTGGCTGAACGCCTGTGGCCTCTCCCTCGTATGAGCATTATGCTTTGTTACTCTATTGTAGTGTAAACATCAGAGCCCTTAAAAAGAAAACTTTATCCCTTAAAAAAACTTAATTAAAAAGAAAACTTTATCCAAACTGTCATAAGAGTGGTTCATATAATGTTCTTAGTGAATCTAAAGGTTCACATTTTGAAATTTTTTATTCCACTCATTGAGAAAACCATATTGTGGAAGTCAAAGGAAATGATTTTCACCATTTTAGAAGCAATGTTATAATAATGTGTAAAATTCCACCTAAATCTCTCAGTGGGGAAAAAAATTAAAACTATATTATTTGGCTGTCAGGTTCTTGTACAGGAATAATAATATAGAATGAGTATTACTGTTGTGGTAACTTTTTGAAAAGGAACCGCCTTTTTATTTATGAAAATTATCCTAGTGTATTTAAGTTAGTCAGTTTCATCATTTAGCTTCTGACTCACCTGCTTATAATTTTTGTAACTTCTTCCTGATGAATTCCAAGTGCATTGTTAATGCTTTCTTCCTGTGAATTAGGTGGGTGAAAAATTATTTCTAGAATATCTCCCCACAAATGAAACTCACTTGTCAAAGCTCATACATCTGACTACTCCCTTTAGACTAGAGACTCCATACGTTTTCTGGAATTGTGCCTTGGTTTGTGGTACTGATGGTAAAGCCCCCAAAGAACAGGCGACTTGGGGGTTTATAAAATTTGTTCTCAGTTGCTTTCACTCTACGACTGGGAAATGAACTGCTGATGGTGACCTGTGTTTTGAGCAGACTAGTTCCCTGTGTCTTTCTTCTCCTTTTCTTTCCATTTGAGGAGTAACAGTGGACACAGCAGCTGGCTGGTGAACAGTATTGTGCGGCTGCCATAATGCTTCCTGGAAAAATCATCATAAATTAGTTCAAGATCTGATTTCTTGTTGGTTCTGTGCTTATAAACATTTGGAATGAAAAAAATCTATACAAGTTACTCCTTTGATAATGTAAATCTTTATTCTGTTGTTTTTTTCTCATTTTCAAACTGAGGTTTGAAAACAAGATTAAATCTTTTGAAAAATTCTAAGTGCATGAAAACAAAATTAAATTTTTTGAGAAGTTCTAAGTGCGTGAATTCTTGGCCAAGAATGAGGAACTGTCTTAGAAAAATGGGCTGGACATTGAAAGAGGAATCTTGCCGAGCATCTTTCCACCTGTTGAGCAGGGTCTTTTGTGGTTAGTTTTTTTTTCTCTCTAGTGATTTTAGGTGGGAACATTAGTTGCTCATCTTTTGAGATTTGTTCCAATTATTTGAATAAAATCAAACTTTTTCTCCAAATAAGTGGCAAGGAAGTATGAAAACAGAGAAAAGGTCATTACTTGAGTTCTTAAAGATCTTTATTTATGTCATTCTAGAGAAGGAAGGTTGTGTATCTTTCAGCCTACTCTCAGACTTCAGAAATAAGGCGTTTTAAGTGTGTATGTGTGTGTGGCTGTGTGTGTGGATGCACACACACGTGTATTGTATAGAAGAGGAGTTGGATGTGTAATAATCCATCTTCCTTTTCACCTCTTTCCCACCTTCTGTAGGTGATATTGGAGTTTTTCTGTAATCTCATTATAGAAAATATTTCTCTGCACAATGAGTATGGTCTGAACATTTGTTTTATCCAGAGTTGGGTGACTTGGCCTGTTGTCCAAGGCCAAGTCAAGGCCAAGTCACCCAAGGTAGAACCCAGTCCAGGTGTTAACACGGTGAGGAGCAGAAGACATCCGCCGTGTTGCTGCCCCAGGGCCCAGAGCACAGCTCTGCCTCGTGTCCTACACTTGCTCTCTCCCTCTTTTGGGTGCTGCTGATTAAAGATTGTCACCTTCCTAAATAAAGATCCACAGACACTGACTGAGCTTCTCCAGCAGAACTTAGTGTAGTCCGTCCACGAGCGTGGGCTGCATTGATCAAGAGTGTGGGTGTGTGGGTGAAGGTCACACTAATGGGAAGTCCATAGCGGGTATCTTCTCAGGAGGTCACCTGTGGGGAGAGTGGAAATACTGAACTACAAAAAGCGGGGGTAGTGCTTCCTCGCTGTTTTTACCACATTGTGATGTCGTAAGGATCAGTTACTATCCCGGCAGCTTAGAGAATGGTGTAGCTCGGGGGGTCAGCAAACTGCAGCTCTCAGGCCCTGGCCAGCCAGGGGCCTGTTTATGTGAATAATGATTTTTCAAGATACCACCACCCACATCTGTTCACGTATCTTCTGTGGCGGCTTTCGCACCGTTACTGCGGAGTTGGGTGGTTGCATGGCCCACAAAGGCGAAAACTCCATCAGGCCCCTTTGCAGAAAAAGGTGACCCACTGCTGATGTAGATAGATACGAGAAAGCTGTTTTAGGTGTCCGCATTGAACTTCTTCTTGGTCATGTTTGTTCACTGCTCCCTCGGCATCTTCCTCCTCTTGCTAAAAACCTGTGTGCTGAGCGTGTGCTGTGTACCAGGCCCCAGGAACAGGAATGGCTGCTTGAACGTTGTATCTGTCCTCTGCGGGCACGACGCCACCGGCCAGTCTCACACCCGAGCACACAGTTCATCCATACACGTCAACCCCCATGAAAATCAAACGTCCTGTGAGGGCTAAACATAAGAAGTGAAGTCTGACAGGCTTTTAATAGGTTTTTTCCTGGTCTCTGTCTTCTAAAGTAGGAGTTCTTGAGAATTTACACGACCTTGTTGAATAGCAAAGTTGAGCAGATGCTTTCATCTTTATCTTTCCTTTGATTAAATGAATATTATTCTTATTTGATAGGGCTGTACCTCTGTAAAAAAATTTTTTTTAATTAAAAAGAACCTGATGGGATACATATAAATACATGTAAGCACATTGGAACTCTTTCAAGAAAGGAAACCATATATTGGGACTCGTTTTAATAACCTCAGAGTTTTGGAGCCAAAGGAGATCTTTGATCGCTCAAAGTGTGTAAGTACATAGAAGATTAATTACTTGACGGCAGTGATTTCTATCCTGGCCGATCACGAGAATTACCCAGGGAGGACCTAAGACAGTTCTCGAGCCCGAAACCCACCCCAGGCGTGGGAGCAGGAACTGTAGACGTGGCCTCACCGTCACCGTCTCCGGTACAGGCTGACAGCCCGGGGATTCCAGGTGAGTCAGGGTGTGAAGCACTCGAGCTCCCAGGCAGGATTATGCTCCGGCCACATTTCGAGAACCACTGCTTTGTAAGATTCTTAATTTTATACAGGTAGCTAGTAGATAACTTTAAGTGGCAACTTCACATGGTACTCTTAAAAGAACATGATTTGTAAAAAGTTGATTGATCAACGTATTACACAAAATTACTGTCACTAGAAATACAGAGTAGGGATATAGGATTCATCATCTTTCAGTGTAAGTATGCTGGGACTGCAGTTAAAAGTCATCTAGAGATCGTCGTCTAATCCAACCCTGTGTTTGACAGTGGGGGACCCTTGCCCGCATCACAGCACAGTTAGTGACAGAGCTGGGACCAAAACTTAGGCGTTTTCCTTCTCAGACCAAAGCCTTTCCTGCTGACCACATTACCTCTTGCTAGAACATATATCAGGCATCTTGCACCCTTGCCAGCCTTTGGTGTCCCCCTCAGGGCCAGCTGTCCCTGTGACCGTCCGGCTTGTTCTTGTGCCGCCCCCATTTTTCTCCTGCAGGGCTTCAGCCCACCGTTGCTGTACCTCGTGTCCCTGGCCTAGATACCGCACAGCCCGTTCACTGTTCACTGGTATGTTTGTGTGTTTATCTAGAGAAGGTGGCACTTTTTTAATGCTGAGTTAGGGACGCCGTACCCGTTCTCTGACACATTTAGAACACCGCCAGGTTTAGAAAGAGTTGATATGAAAATAGGAGAAGCATGTCCCTAAGAAAGCAATTGTAAGTGATCATGAATAACAGTGAGAGTAATGCCTTTCTGAAGGCTCCGTGTTTATACTGATCCTGGGATCTGGCTCCTGCTTATTTTTCTGCTTTGAATAGAAACTTGACACTGGGAAGCAAGGGCAGGTTAGGTTTTAGGTTGGATTACCATGAAATCCTCTTGTAAAGGGAATACCACTTTGGGTCAGAGACTTCCTGGAATTGTTGAGGGTAAAGTGTAACTTTCCCAGGCACCTGTTTTTGAGTTAGGAATCGAGCCGGGTGGCCTGGAATGATGGAGAAAATTTCAGATTTTCCATTTAGTTGTAAAATGAAAAATGTGGTGGTTTGGTTACTTTATGTGCTCAGTTGTTTGCGTGAACTATTGTCTTTCTGTCTGCCTTTCTGTTTGTTCTTCTTTCATCTATTCCATAGACTATCTTTTTAACTTTGATTTATGGATTATATATGAAACGGTTTTTAAAAAACGTATAGGAAAAGATATAAAGTCAAAGCACGAAGTTTCTGTAGTGGATTTGAAATTCATGTGTGCCACTTTTGCCTACATATCTAGATTTATGTATTTAAAAAATTAGAGCAATTTGCTTATTTGCTGAAAATTACTTAAATGAAAAGAAAAAATCATAGGTAAGATAAGGCAGTCCTAGATCAGGAACCGTGTCAAGTGGAGAAATGGACCCAGCCTGCTGAGTATTTACGATCTAGTCAGGGACATAAAACATACACGTATAAAAATGGCAAACCATTCCAGGTAGTAAAGAAAAGCCAAGTGATTTGTCTATAGGATAAAAAGTTGGTTTGGGAAACAGAGGCAGCCAGGAGTGAAGGGGGAAAGTCTTTTATATGAATCCCAGCCCTTTGCTTTCTACCCTGGGGACAGTTTAAAAAGTCTCTCCAGGCCTCACCTGTAAACAGAGGATAACAGGCCCTCCAGGCTGTGCTGACGACACCAGGTCACGTGTGTAAGGTGCATGCCCAGCACGACAGCTCAGTGCTGTCGGCTCCGTGTCACAGTGCGGGCTGAATGCAGACAGTCTGGGAGCAGGGCCTTGAGTCGGACCTTTAGATGGAGAGCAGCAGAGAGGAGCTGTGGAGGGGACTGGACCGGGACAGGAGGGGACAGGAGCAGGAAGAGGGACAAGGACAGAGGGGAAGCAGGGCCACGCTGCCAGCGCGTCCTCGGCTTGAGAGGGCGGACGGGGCTGAGCAGGGGTGGCGGGGGGGCGAGTGAGGGATTTGGACAAGTTCTCAGTCTTTTTAGGATGTTTTGGTCTCTTCCTACTTAAAAACAGTATATAGACTAGAACAAGAATAGAAACCCTGGTTCAGCATTTTGCATACCTTCTGGAGAGCGTTCTTTGTCCTGTGGCTAGAATGTTTTTCTCCTTACCCTCTGTTCCCACTCTGTGCTCTCTTATCTTACCTTCTTACAGGTTTTCCCCCCTGTGCTGACTGCAACGTCTCCCTCCCTCTCTGGGTCTTGCTTCAGCCAGCGGCGCCCCGCACGACTGTGGCGGATCTGTTCTTGGTTGTTAGGGCTTCAGGGTTGTCACCTCGTGCAGGTCTGGCAGGAATCCAGAGTAAGGGTCTAGGGTCTTTGAAATGTGCCAACCGGTTTTAAAAACTGTAATTCCAATAATACCCACTATGTGGTGCTCATGCATCAGAAATAAATTCTAAAACTAAAGCATTGACGGGGAGCTCAAAAACCTATGACCAAGCGTGGAGAGCTTAAAATCCAGGATCACAAACACGGGGCGGGGCGGGGGCGTGGGGAATGGAGCGTGTTCGTGATCTGTACAAGGTTCACCTGGGTCTCTCTAAGGAACAGTTACCTAAATTCCAGAATATTTGGACATAGATGTTACAGGTCATCCTAGGAGGTGGTGTAGACATAAAGACAGGCGGATCCCCAAAGAGTTTGTTGCAAGCTCTAACACAGCTGCAAAGAGAATGTGTACCATTTGGAACATTCAAAAATGACATCAAGAAAGACAGCCAGCCTCAGCCCCACCATGTGATACTAAATAAGTGTTCTGGGGGAGAACTGGCAGGGGGTCAGAGCTGCTGTCTGTCTTTTCCCTTTAAGGTCTGCATTCTTATGACCAAAGGTGGTTTTAAAATAAACCCTTTGTTACCTCTTTAAAAAATCTTTTAAACAAGAAGCTGAGCTCTCATTTAGAACATATCTGGATAGGTTCGGTGACATTACTGTTTTTACAAGCTGTGCAGAGGTTGACCATCAGTGCCTGGTGCTTACAGAACCTTTTCTTTGCTTTGCAGGTTTTCATCTCCGTGAACTGCTTAAGCACAGATTTCTCTTCTCAGAAAGGTGTGAAGGGGTTGCCTCTGAACATTCAGATTGACACCTATAGCTATAACAACCGCAGCAACAAGCCTGTGCATCGGGCGTACTGCCAGATAAAAGTCTTCTGTGACAAGGTAAGGCTGCCGACTCGGCAGGGACACTTAGAATACAGCGTGCAAGGGGCACCCTTCCTCACAGGAAAAGACCAGGAGCTGCTTAAGTTCAATAAGAATGTATTGCTGATAATATAAAATAGCTTATTTTAAATAAGCAATTCATGTTTTAGCCACGCAAAATCACATTATATAGGGGAGAAAAATAATCTCCTTTTGACTGAAAAACTGGAGGGGTCGATGAGCACATTTATTTTCTCAGGCGTGTCCGATAGGGTGGCACACAGGGACTCATGCCAGCTGCACCCAATCCTTGGTGGCCCCTCAGCTTACGGGGACCTGCAGGCCACGGCTGCGGTGTTGGAGCTCTTCCTGAGCTCTGGGTCTGAGGACTCTGCGCCTGTGTTGTCACTGGCTCGCCTCCCTCCAGGCTGTTTGGCAAGTTGTCAGCCAGCTCACTAAGGTAGGAGAAAGTGAGCTGCAGATTCTTCTTGACAGCAGCAGGTAGGCAGGAAGAGAGAGCACAGGCCCAAATGATGTCAGTGTCATTTCTGTCCTCTGGTATGACGCCCTTTTTTCTGGAGAAGAGATGTGCACTTTTGCCAGGTGCAGAGCGAGGGGCTCAGCTGGATTAAATCCAGAGAGAAGCTATAGGCCCACGCTGGTTTGGGGTTTGGAGACAGTGGTATCCTCAAGAATGGGGCGGAGCCGTCTGCTGAACTAAGATTGAAGAAGACTCTGACTTTCCCCACTCGGAAATATCGGACTGTATTGTTTTTGCCCGTCTCCTCTTTTCATCCTATTAAAACCTCTCTGTTATTAAGATTTTTAGAAGGTACTAGGAAACTGGCAGTGTATTTGCCATCAGGGGTCTGGTATCCTGGCCTGTGTTCTGGGTGCACAGAGCAAGCATGCGGCCCTACGTGGATGAGCCTGAGAGGCCCTCCAAGCCCAGAGGGCTCCCTCAAACACCCAGGCTCAGCGATGTTTACCGAGTACCGGCCATGTGCCTGATAATGTGCTAGGTGTATTAGTCCTCTGCTGCTGTTAACAAATTACCACGAACTTAGTGGCTCAAAACTACACACATCCATCATCTTACAGTTCTGTAGGTCAGAAGTCTGACCCAAGCCTTACTGGGCTAAAATCAAGGTGTTGGAAGACTGATTCCTTTCTGGAGTCTCTAGGGGAGAACCTGTTTCCTTGCTTCTCTGCTTTCCAGAGGCCGCCCGCGTTCCTTGGCTCATGGCCCCTTCCATCTTCAGAGCCATCCTCACACGTGCTCCTCTGGCTCGCCTGCTGTTGAGGACCCTTGTGATTAGATTGGGCTCACGCAGGTGCCCCAGGAGACTCTTGCTGCCTTAAAGTCAGCTGGGGAGCAGCCTCCTTCTCCTTTGCTGTGTAAGCTGACAGAGTCACAGGTTCGAGGGTTCAGACGTGGACAGCTTTGAGGGGCGTTAGTCTACCCACCGCAGTGCTTTAACATGTGCTGCATTTTACAAATGACAAGTTACATCTGCTGTAGAGCAGGGATTTCTGACCCTAAGTCACATCTCTTTCCTTCATACCACATTCTTCTTTTTAGCCAAAAGACAAACTATTGCGATGTCCATGTTCTTTTTTTAAAAATCTAGGGAGAAATTAAAGTTTTATCCGTTTAAAATGTTTTCTGACATCTGCTGTTTCTTTTATTTATTTATTTATGGCTGCATTGGGTCTTTGTTGCTGCACCCGGGCTTTCTCTAGTTGCAGCAAGCGGGGGCTACTCTACTTTGCAGTGCGCGGGCTTCTCATTGCGGTGGCTTCTCTTGTTGTGGAGCACAGGCTCTAGGCACATGGGCTTCAGTAGTTGCAGCACGCGGGCTCAGTAGTTGTGGCTTGCGGGCTCTGGAGCACAGGCTCAGTAGTTGTGGCGCATGGGCTTAGCTGCTCCGCGGCATGTGGGATCTTCCCGGGCCAGGGCTTGAAGCTGTGTCCCCTGCACCGGCAGGCGGACTCTCAACCACTGCGCCACCAGGGAAGCCGTCCACTGGCTTTTGAACACGTGGACTGAGGCCCCGGTGACCGTGTTCATGTCTGGTTTCCGTGTCAGTTCTGGGCTGTTTCAGTGCTTTGGTCACATCCTCCTCACTCTTGGTCTCCGGCCTCCCCGCATGCCTGGCATCTCACTGGACACCAGACGTGTGAGTTTCACCTTGTTGGATGCTGGATGTTTCTGTCATCCTGTGCATCTTCTTGAGCCTTGTCCTGAGATCTAGTGAAGTTCCTTGGAAACAGGCTGACCTTCCCAGGTGTCCCGTTTGCCGGCTGCTGGGCGTGTCTGGAGCAGCGCTCAGTGTCAGGCCGTTCTTCCCCACGGCTGAGGCGAGCTCTTCCTGGCTCTTCTACCCAGTGCCCGTGAATTATCCGTTTTTCCAGCCTGATCGCTGGCATCGGGCGCTGCTTCTGGCCCTGGCCTAGTCTTTTCAGATGTTTTCTGCTCCCCGACTGTGGGTGGCTTCCTCACACTGTGCGCTCTCGGTGCTCTGCTGAGTGTGTGGGGCCCTCTGAAGACATCCAGGGTTCTTTCTCTCCCAGCTTTCCTCTTTGCCACTTTGCCTGCCGCCTTGATCTCTCTGCTTCGCCTCTGCCTTCTCATTCCGAGGAATCTGGCTCGTGGAGACCCCCGGACATCCCTCCCTGGGCCGCAGCCTGGAAACTCCGGAGGGTGCTCAGCACCTGGGGGTCTCGCCTCACTGGTTTCCCGTTTCTAGGGAATTGCTCTTCTTTGTTGCCTGGTGGCTGGGGCCTTCAGAATCCTTGTTTCATGCACTTTGTCGTTCTGCCAGTTGTTTCTGAGCAGAGGGTAAATCTTGAGTGGAAGCAAAAGCCCCTTCTCATTCTTTGTAGATGTAGCTGATAAATAAGGAGGAAAGTGTCCTGTTTTGTAAAACTTCCTTTTAGGGAATATAACTTACCATCTACATGAAGTTATTGTTAGACTGTTAGAAGGACCTGAGAGATACCGACCAACTCCAGTCGGTAACTCGAGGAGACTGGTGATGTCTGCCTGTTCTCCTCCGTCAGGGAGGTGATGTTTGCGTCAGTATCACGTAGCAATGTTGATAAGCAGGTTGTATGTTTATTGGTACATTAGTGGAGCAACACCTTCTAAAAGGCAGAAGGGGGTTTTGTATTCCGTATTTTAAAATGTGGTTTTGTTGTACAATAGTGCCAAAATCAGTGGGATGATTTTTACTGCCTCTCTTTGCTATTAGGGAATTTATTTACAGAAAAGTAAGTCACCTTAAGTCAAGTAAGTTCATACCTGAATAACTTTGTAAAGAAATCTACGTCATCCAGAAAAAATGCCAGTAGCTCAAGCAAAATGACTAACGAATAGTTTTGTTTTTATTGCACTTGCTTGCTTACTTTCAGGTCGTGCTTGTTACTAACAGGCTTGTGGGTTCAGCTGTGTGGCAGTGCCGTTCTCTGGGTGGTTGGAGCACACTGTGTACCTATGTCCTCTTTGTAGGCCTGGGAGCATGCTTTTTCTCTCTTAGGTGACTGCAGATTTCTAGTTAAATGTTTGCTTTTGTGAGTCACAGGTGGTCCTATCTGTCACTTAGTAGATGCCAAGTCCTTGGACAAAATCAGTTTTCGGTGACCACATTGCCCATACAGGAAAGTACACTCAAAGCAGGGTTAACTTGTGTTTTTTCTTTCATTTTCTTGTTAATAGACAACGAGAAAAGTCACTTGTCTTTGAAGCCAGTGTGTGGTACATTAATGGATTTTCTTAACTTTCCATTTAACCTGGCCACGTCCATTGTTGAGGGGAATTTTGCTCTATTTGTTTTGTTTTGTTTTGTTTTTTTGCGGTATGCGGGCCTCTCACTGTTGTGGCCTCTCCTGTTACGGAGTACAGGCTCCGGACGTGCAGGCTCAGCGGCCATGGCTCACGGGCCCAGCCGCTCCACGGCATGTGGGATCTTCCCAGACCGGGGCACGAACCCGGATCCTCTGCATCGGCAGGCGAACTCTCAACCACTGCGCCACCAGGGAAGCCCTATTTGTTTGTTTTTTGAATAAGTGTTTTCCTGTGATTTCATATAGTTAAAAATAGTTTTAAGAATGGGCTTTTTAGAGGAAACTACTGTGATAAGCTTCATGAGTATAATAAGCAATGCAGCTTATGTCCAAAGAGGAGATATTTTCCCCCCATAGGTCAGGATAAGAGTTAAATATTTTCAAGAGGATCAGATAAACAGCACCGTGTCTTGTCTTCTCTTGACCTAGGGAGCTGAACGGAAAATCAGGGATGAAGAACGAAAACAAAGCAAAAGAAAAGGCAAGTGTACTGACCCCAGCTCCCAGTTGAATGCCTGTAAGTAGAAGTGTTTTCACCAAGCATTTTAGACCTTTTCCGTTCAGAACAGTGACTTGAAGGCTTCAAGCAGAAGATAGAGTAGTGGATATTCTTTACTGCTGTGAGGTGGTAGCTTTGCTTCCTTTAACCAGGTACAAGGACAGGTGAGGGCTGAACTAAGTCATTTTCTGGGGAACTGCAGGAAGGATTCCTGAGTTTCTCCAGAGTTCAGACGATTTTGCCTGTCAGTTCTGGTTCAGGTTGCTGGCTCCAGTCCTGAAAAATAACACACAGTCCACCCGAATAGCTCATGATGAAATTGGAACTTGTCTAGGTTTTTAAGAATAACACTCTTTGGAATTCAGGTTGTCTTCATTCCAAATGAGTGTGGCGGTCTTATGTTGAGTATTCTGACATTTGCAGAATCTGTAGGGCTTCTGTTTGGACATGGCACTGGGAAAGCTTTTTTTCTTTTTCTTTTTTAATGTGACCAGCATTCATGTTCACAAAATCCTGTAGCTTTCAGCTAAAAGGAAAAAAATAAAAAAGGAAGCTGCTGTGTGCAGGCAGCGCTTCATCCACAGTGTGCGGGCGGCCGCGCCTGTCCTCTTCGTGTCTGGCGCCCAGCAGACATGGCCTGAGTGCAACAGTCAGGGTTCTCTCGCTGGCATCACGCTGCAGCCTCACGACGTCACTTCAGAGAGCAGCTAACTGGCTAGGAAAGCTCGTCACTAAGCACCGCAGGGTGGGGGCTGATGGAGTCTGTAATTCAATTAATAAGAGTTAGATAGTCATGCTGACTCTCAACCTCCCTGAGGTTCGGTTCTGAAGATGAGGGTCTGAAGTTGAGGTTCGTGTTCTGAATTCAAGCGTACATCGCTGTCAGAACAAATTATCTAATGAGGAGAGCAGGGGTGAAATTACTTCCAAATTATATTTATACAATCATAAGTTTTAGCCTTTCAGGCAGAAACTCAGCATGCTTTGCCTCTGTTCTGGATCTCAGGTTGTGTGTCTGTGTGTGCTTAAAGATGGCTTTTTCTCTCCTGAGATGCGCAGTTGATTTTAGTGCAAATACAAACAACCTATTCCTTCACATAAGCTGTGATTTTTCTCAGTTCAGGCAGCATGACCTGTATTTGATATTCTTCTACAATTTAAGTTTCTTAAACAGTGAGGAAAATGCTCTGTGGCCTGCCTCCAGTCTGCGTATGTAAGCTGTTGACTGTGGTGTCCTCATTTTTTTTTTTTTAAGTTTCTGATGTCAAAGTACCGCTGCTTCCCTCTCACAAACGAATGGATATCACGGTTTTCAAGCCCTTCATTGATCTCGACACGCAGCCTGTCCTCTTCATTCCTGACGTGCACTTCGCCAACCTTCAGCGGGGCGCTCACGTAGGTAACCAGGATCCCAGGGTGGCTGCAAGGAAGTGAAACTCCGCAGAAAGAAAGGCTTTGGCATCGTTCATGGCAAACAGAAGCCAAAACGTCGTGAGGTCTGGCCAGTGTTAGGTGTCAGCTCTTTGGAGTGTTCGGTTTGGGCAACATGATGTCCATGCGGTCAAGTATGTGTAAGCATTGTTGGTGGAACCCCAGTACAAGACCTGGCAAGTTAATTCTGTGTGGATTTATCTATTTGTATCTTATCTCATTTAAAGGATACTGGAATAGTAACAGAATTTGGAGCTTGAGTCAGTGATCCTGTGAATTTAACTTACATGGGTCTGGACAGGAGGGAAAAGCCAGTGGAATGCCTGGGGTGGGATCCTTAATGGAATAAAGAACATCTGAGGGCTCTCCCTGTGGTTTAAGTTAGGGGATCATCATTGGCACATGTTTGGCTGTGTTTGGGCGGCTAATGTGAAATTTAACAAATACGCAGTCAGCTTTGCTTGGAGCAGAAACTCAGTGGAGGTAGGAACTGGGTGGAGTGGAGCGTGCCCGCCAAGCTGAGCTCAGAGAAATACCCCAAAGACATCTGCCATGCGCTTTGTACACAGATTCCTACAGGCAGATGAGTTTTCAGAATTCTTCAGGAAAGTCACTGCCAGTGTCTTCAGTTTCTAATGAGAAGCTTTGGGGTGAGCAGGGGTCAGCAGTCTTGTGCTGTAAAGGGTCAAATAATAAACATTGTAGGCTTCTGGGGGTCAGACGGTCTCTGTTGTGACCACTCACCTGTGCCACTGTGGGCTCAGAAGCACCGTAAACGCTGCGCCATGAATGGGTGTGGCCGTGTGCCAATAATAAGCAGGCACGGGGCCAGGCTTGTCTCGTGGGCTATAGTTTGCCAACCCCTGAGTTAGAGGAGTTCAGGACATCCCGAAGAATCTGGGCATTGAAAAATAAGGCTAGAAGGTTTTGTATGAGATTGGTCACGTTCAAAATTATTTTCATTTTAGGAATAATTCATTTAAGGTCTAAAGTATTTTAGCATATTCTTGAAAAGAAATCTTTTTTTTTTTTGGTCTTAGGTCCTTCCCATTGCCTCAGAAGAATTGGAGGGTGAAGGGTAAGATTTATGTTTTGGTTTAGCAAATTCTTTGTATTTTGAAACAATCTCAAACATATAGAATAATTATAATACAACGAACTCATTTTTTCCTGAGCCATTTGAGAGTAAGTTGCGGACCCAGTGACCCATGCATCATTCCTAAATACTTTGGTGTATGTTTCCACAAATGAGGATGTTCTCCTGCGTAAAGAAGTCAGGATATTGACATTGAGACCTTAGTACCATCCAGTCCATGTTCCCATCCAGGCTTTGCCAGTTGTTCCAGTGATATCCTTTATGGCAAGAAAAGGTCCAGTTCAGACTCCCACAGTGTATTTAGTTGTCCTGTCTCCTTAATCTCCTTCAATCTGGAACGGCCTCAATCTCTCCTTGACTTTCCTGAGCTAATACCTCTGAAGGTTACAGACCCGTTGTTCTGCAGGACATCCCTCTGTCTGGGTCTGTCCTTCGTTTCTTCTTGGTTGGGGTAGATGATGCGTCTTGGCGGGAACGTCACAGGCAAGGCCCTGCTCTCAGTGTGTCCCGTCGGGGGCACACACTTCCAGGGCACCCTGCGGCTGGTGACGTTCGCTCTGATCGCTTGATTCAGGCGGTGCGCCAGGCTTCTCACTGTGGAGTTGCTCTTGTCCTTTTGTAGTACGTGTTTTGAGGGGAGGTGCTTTATAGCTTTGTAAATATCTCATTCCTTCCCCCACTTGGCATTTCTTCATTTACATGTTTATGTCAGCACGGACTCGGGTTTCTGCTCACACTGTCCCGGGGCTACGGGGTCCCTCAAGCTTGCCCCTGGATCCCTTTGACACGACCCTCCTGTCCTCACTGCTTGAGCACTTCCTCACTTTCAGGCAGAGTGTGTTCCAGGCACTTGCGTTTTCCCTTCTCCGGCCCTCAAATCAGCCTCTTCTCCAAGAAGCCCTGGTTCTTTGTGGAGACTGGGCTTTAGAAACCCAGAGGCGGCCTCTGGGTGTGCTTGTTGCTGTTGAGGTGTTGCCGCTCCCCGCACCTGGGGGCACCCTCCCTGGCCCACACCAGCAGCCCTCCCGCTCAGCACTCTACCATGTTGAGGGTCCAGTCCCCCTCTTTGGGCCATCCTGGCTCCCCGTGCCCACCCGAATTGGCCACAGGCCTTCTCTCTGCCTCTTTAACTCATTGTGTTCTCAGACATAAATCCTGCAGGTGCTTTCGTCGGAGGCCTGTTACGTGCCGGAAGCTGAGACGGAGTATCTTAAGGGCCAGCCTCTATTCTTGAAGTGATGATTCTGCTCAGAAGCAAACACTTATTTCATTTTCAGTGTTTTTTACTATTTTCTTGCTCACCTACTCTGAACCTCACAACATTGAACACCGCATAACTTTGAAAGCCAATCACTCTGATCTTTTCACTTCTTTCTCCAAACGTACTGTAAACATTTCCCCTTTGTATTTCCGCTGACACTGCTGTATTTTAACCCTTTGGAGTTTTATGCTACGATTGTCTCCAAAGTCCTCCAACTGGTTCTTCTGCTTGTAGGTCCTGGAGTCCCCTCCAATCTCTACCACACACTGATTACAGCATTCTTGTCTCACAGAACTTTCAGATTCCCTGATAACTGCAACATAAAATCTAGAATTCCTCAGAGCTGAATGATCAAGATTTTCCAGATTAGATTTATCTTCTTCTGGAACATTCTGTTTCAGCCAGCCTGGCTTTGCATTTTCCCGCTCACACTTCCTCCCTCTTTTGACATGCCCTCTCCTCTGTTACCACCTTCATGTATGTCTCAGATCCCACCTCCTTCATAAGTGTTTTCCTGAAAAGAAACTGCGTTCCCACACCGGCAGCTTGAGCCGTGTAAGAACAGCCAGGGTGTCTGGCAGGTGCCTGAGTGAGTATAGTCCCAGCTCTGCCATTCAGTAGTGTGAGCCTGGTTCACTTGGCATCTTTCCTTGGGCCTCAGATTTTCATCCACAAAATAAGGAAGCTGGACCAGATAGAGAACGAAGGTCATTTTAAATCTAAGATTCAGCGATACACCCCCAAACTCCTTTTGTTTCTGCAAGTGATTTAAGGTGAAGTCACTAATTGCATACTTCGGATCACCTGCAGGTCTAACTTGAAAAGGGGACCTTATGGCTCGGAAGACGATTTTGTGATCCCTCCTCCTGCTAAGCTGAGCCGGGTAGAAGAACCAAAGAGAGGTGCGTTGGTTTACATTTCCTAGTGGGAGTTTTCAGTGGGAAGTGAGCTCTGAATTTGTCAAAAGCATACACTGCTCAAACAGATCTCATCAGTGTTGACTTCCTTGGGTGTTCCTCCGTCAGACCAGCTCCTGGCTTGAGCTGGGCCCTCCAGCAGAGTAAAAGAAGCTGAAAGCTGTGTTCCTTAAGACAGATTTTATATCGGTTCGTGTTTGCTGTCCTTGATATGGACATCTCCTTTTATTTTAGCCAATACCCACGGTCTTTTCTCTTATTTTGCTCCTGTCAATGAAGTGCACTTTTCTTTTTCCCTCCTTATTCCCAATTGGGGGTCAGTGCTGCTCTATGTGCGAAAGGAGTCGGAAGAAGTCTTCGATGCCCTGATGCTCAAGACTCCGTCTTTGAAAGGCCTGATGGAAGCTGTAAGTAAGAGGAACTTTGTGGTCCTCTTTAAAAAGTAAAAAGAAACTTACATAGAATTTGATTGGAACAAACCTTACCAGAATGTCCGGATTTGTGTGTGGTACTGAAGCCTTTCCTGAGTCCCAGCGCCCTGTCTGTGGCTGCAGCACGTGCCACGTTTTACCCCACGTCCCAAGGTCCTCAGCGGCTGCAGGGCTGTCCCCACCTCAGACTGCTGCACCCAGCGCACTGGTTCGTAGACAGCAATCACTCAGCAATGTCTAATCCTCTGAATTGAGTGAATTTGTGATGACCTATGGAATGGTTTAATTTTCATAGACTTGGTTAAAGGGAGATTGCCACTTAAACGACTTAGAAGCCGGCAAAAGTTAATTCTAGTGAATAAAATCTTAAAAACTTCACGTGTAAAACAGTGGCTCCTTGGTCTGCCTTTGAAACTCCTGATCTGGGGCGTGACCGAACTTGTGTCAAGATCTTACTCAGAGCCTATTCATGAAAATGTAGACGTGTGACCAGAGACAACCACAGCCCTTCCTGCAGGATCCCAGCAAAGGGCCCACAGCAAACTGACCCCAGCCTGCCCTTAAGACATCAGAGAGAGATGTGAGAAGGGTGCCACGCTGATCTTGGCTTTGCCCCAGGGTGAAATTCAAGGAATCAGCACTGTGTCTTGATATTTATCAACCTCGGGCCCTGTAAATCATGGGGATCTTTGAGCTCGAAGCACGCCCATAACTGGGCTGGAGATAGGTTTCTCCCCCCCCCCCCCCCCCCCCCCGACTACTGCAGTGTGTTGGATTCATTTAAGAAACATTTGTTAAGGGCCTGCTTTGTGCCAGGCACCGTTCTGGGGCCCTGGAGTTAGAAGGGTACGTGACAGTGCCAAATGGAGCTTAGATTCTAGTTAGGAAGATAGAGACAGTAACGTAAATGAAGACATTACTGTGTAATTTGCCAGGTACTGGTAAATGCGATGGAGAAAACTAAAGCAGGGCAGCGGGACAGAGGCTGGGGGCGCTATCGCTCAGCCCCTCAGGGAGCTTGGCATTCACAGCGCCTCTTAGCCCGTTCCTGCCACCCGTAGCCCTCTGCTTCCTGCGATTTCTCCTGGGTCCCTCTGGCTTACCTTGTCTTCTGACGGCCCTTCTTAAGAATCACGCAAACTCTTGATTATGGGGAGAGGAGAATGTGAAAAAAAGACTCACTATACCAAATATAACTTGTTCACAACTCATGAGGAATTCATTACAGTCTTGCATCTCCTGGGCGGGGATTACATAAATATACAAAGAATTACTATCCAGTGATACAGAAAAGAAATGAACTTGTTTGTATGATGGGAGCTTGGGTTTGGTTTGAAATGTGTATTTTTGTTAGATTGAAAGTTGATCTGAAGGTTGGTCTTCTGAGGCCCCGTTTTCAGGGCCCCCTGGAGCTGTGCTCTTCAGATTGAGGCCGGGTGGGCAGTGGCCCCAGTGTGGGAGTGGTCTGCACAGCAGTGCAGATAAGGCGTTTGATCTGGACTGAATCAGCTGTTTGTCCTGTAGTAATCCATCCCCTTCCTGTACAGATAGCGCCTGTGCCCTGAGAGGAAAACCTCCAAAGTTTGTACCTACTGATTTCATCACACTCTGTGGACCACCCATTGGTCATGAAGGGAGGAGGGGCCACACGTTGGCCGGAGCCTCGCTGCCCTCTGGAGAGGCTCTGGGAAGCCCTGGCAGAGGTGCAGGCCTTGCTGTGATCGGGCCCTTGGTGTTCCTTCTGGGCTGTGGGATGTGAAATCATTTCTTTCCTTCTCATAATTCTGTCCCCGAAATTTACTCCTGCTTTGTGCTGGACACGTTTTAATCCCACAGCAGTCCTGGGGTGGGCGAGGTGAGATAAGAGGAGGCTGAGGGTTAGAAAGGTCACCTGCCAGTGGAAGGTGAGTCAGAACTGATCCCCCTTCGGTGTGTCTGACTCCAAAGCGAGGCCTTTATGTGCTGATTAAAGTACCTGTGACAAGGTGGATGTGTGTCATTGTACGCTTGTCAAAACCCGTGGACGTACAGCTCAGAGAGGGAACCCGAGTGGATGGTGGACTTCAGTTCCTAATGGCGACTGAGTCGCCACAGTGTCGGCTCAATCACACACAGCAAGTGCAGCACACGGGTATGGGGGGCAGCGAGCAGCTCTGTGCTTCCCGCTCAGTTTCTCTAGAAACGTAAAACTGCTCTGTGAGGTATTAATTTAAAAAAAAACTATGGCCATATAATAGACTTCTGACATCTGTAATCTCGCGAGAAATAACAAACACCCGATTCCAGCTTTCTCCAAAGGCAGGTAACACCCCTCCCCAGGATACAGACGGGCTCTCATCTGTGTCTTTGCATGTGCATTTGTGAGAAATGGAAAGTGGAGTGTCTGAACCACTATATTAATATATATATTGTTTGTTTTTTCAAGCCATGAAAACAGCATTTTGTGATTATTTTTCTTTTACTCTTTCAGATCTCAGACAAATATGATGTTCCCCAAGACAAGATTGGGAAAATATTCAAGAAGTGTAAAAAAGGGTGAGCAGTGACGGGCATTCTTAGTACCTCTAAATAGTGTTAATATTATATAACGTTCATGTTATTCACGTGCATTTGTGCCCAGTCAAGAACCAGTTATAGAAGCATCAATGCAAGAATGTATTTTTTCTTACTAAATTATCCCATAAAGTTGATTTACTTTTCTAGGACATTTTTATGGTTGTTTTTCAAGTAGAGACTTTGTTCTTCCCATGCTTGGCTGCAGCGCAGTGGCTCCAAATTCCAGAGCACGTGATGAAATTTACTAAGGATGACAATCGCTACCCCGTTTATTGAGCCCTGTCGTGAGTCAGGCACTGGGCTGGGTGCTTGGTGTGTTATTTAATTCTCATGTTACCCTAAGACAGGCGCTACTACTCATAGTTTTTAGACGAGGCAGCCGAGGCCCAGAGAGCCTGAGAGGCTTGTCCAAGAGCAGGTGGTGAGTTAGCGCTGAGGCCATGACTCAAGCTCTGTTTTGACGACTGCAAAACCTTTGCCCTTCCCACTCCATCCTCCTGCCCTGGATCATGTTTTCAATGGCAGAATGTTGCTTCTTTGTCCAGAAGTTAGTATTTTTAGTACTGTTTTACTTAAGCGTCTGTGCTGTGTGGCATGGGTAAGCAGGGTATAGGATAAGAATTTTTTGGCTGAATTCTAAAGCAAATGGAATTTTCTAGATGGGCCTAGTGGGAACGGTGGGACTTGATAGTAGTAGTTCAGCTAAACCTTAAGGGTAATTAAATTAAAGGGAAGATAATTTGTCAGGGAGCCCTGGCTTCAGGTCATGTAGGTTCATCTTACTGATGTGCTTTCAAAAGCTGGACCAATGAAGTGCTCCTCTGTAGGCTTATTTTGTTCATTATAATAAATGCTGTTTATTGAATGATTACTGCATGCTGAAATAATAACAATAGCTAAGCTAGTGTGTTTTCTTTATCACATGCCCTGCGTGGCAAGCGTTTTACTTGAGTCCCTCGTTTAATCCCGACAGTAATCTTACAAGGTGGGCACTACTGTTAATAGCCGTTTCGCAGATGAGGAGGGGGAGGCATAGGGAGGTTTCGGCAGTCGCCTCCCGCATCCTAGCTAGGAAGGGGCAGAGCTGACGGTGAGGGCTGGGCCTGCCAGCAGAGCGGGCAGCACTGAGTGGGTCTGTCTCGGCTCCCCTCTTGCAGGATCCTGGTGAACATGGACGACAACATCGTGAAGCATTACTCCAACGAAGACACCTTCCAGCTGCAGATCGAAGAGGCCGGGGGGCTGTACAAACTCACCCTCACCGAGATCTGAGGGCGCCCCGGCCCACGACTCCCAGCGAGCTCAGGGAAGCTGTCACGTGGGCCTTTGGGTTGGCAAGCCGCAGGTTCCCCGGTCGGCCACCTTCCGAACGTGGGTGGATGTCAGTGGAAGGGGGGTTCCTTTCCAGTTGGAGATGGAGCTGCGTTTGGCTTGGAGATAGCATTGACTGTATTGCATTGGCGTTTTTCAGATGACAGAGAAAGCATGTACCACGATGTTTGAATTTTCTGATATAAATACTTAGCATTAAAAGTGAAAACTTTGTTCCAAGATTTACTAGATCACCTGGGAACCTTAAGGTATCTGCTACGTTATTTATAAAAATATTGTCTCTTCAGTGCTAGTGGGCCCTGCTCACTAGTGCACCTCAGACTCGGTGTAACTGTGACCGCCTCAGGTTATGGGCGCGGCACCCCAAGAGGACCAGGTGCGCCCTTTCTCCCTCGGCCTCTCATTCCCCAGTAAATGTTTACTCCAATAGGGCAAGTTACCGAAGTCTTCCTTTGCAACTCTCTCCAACATATCGACTGCCTCTCTCATGAAGAACCTAAACGGTTACAGTGTGCGTCCGTGAAAGCTAAAGCTGCGTGCATGTAAGTGCAATACGCCTTGAAGGCCCGCGTCTGTAAATGTGTACATACCTGTCTTATATAAATAGATAATATATACATGTGTCCGTGTACATACAGTGAAGAGATGTGATAAGGGCTACCTTAAAGACTTTCTTGAGACGAGAGGATAAGTTATTTTCGATCACCTACACCCAGCAGATAGCATACTGCGCTTAGTGGGACCCACTCCGACGCTTTCTTTGCGTTTTCCCAAACACAGCAGTCATTCGGTAGCATAGCAAAACCTTCTCAAACGACAGAGATTCTGTTTGCTCTTGCAAATGTTATTATGTGGATGTCAGCACTGATTAACAAATGAAGTAAAGGAAAAAACACTGCTGCAGCTCATGACTGCTGTGTCTGCTAGTATCAGTCAGGTGGACCTGACAGAGGGAATAAACACAGTAATCGTAACACATACTGTGATTACTGTGAACCGGTGACACAACTCAAGACGGAGTTCTTCCTGATCTTCCTGTTATGAGAAATGACTTCTGTTGTATCATGTTCCGGAACCTTCAAGCTTTAGTTGTCTAGTGTGCTAACAGTTCTAGAAAGCATTCATGAATTTATGAGACTGTGTTACTATGGCAGGGGAACGTTTTGTACACACGTTGAAATACATAAAAATCCTAAAAAGTGTAATTTTGTAACGGAACTAAAACCGCAGGTACCTTTAGGCTCAGGGAGGTAGGTTATTTGTATAAGTAGGTTTGATAGTTACATTCTTACCTTAAAATATTCTAATGAAGTATGTGAACTAAATTGCTGGTTTTCTAAGATAAGATATTATGGGACACGGGTCATATAAACAACATTTTATATTTTGTTTTATGGGATCGATTTTGTCTTGTTTTTAATTGTACAATTGAAGATGTATGTTAAACCAAAGGGATTAAATTTTATATGTCTATTTCGTAATATGTCATTTCCTGTTATTCAGTTTGACTTTTTCTTTTCATTAGTCAGTAAAGCAAAATCTGAGATCTTAAAATAGTAGAGCTGAAAAGAATCACTTTAGCATTTTCTCCTTATTTCCCAACATGTATATCTGGGTCTCTTCCTTCCTCTTAATTTTTCCTTAGACGGGTCTGAAATGATCCGAGTAATTGTTAACTGAGGGGGCCCTGAATTAGTTTTCACCTACTTCCAAAATTTAACCACAAAAGCTTAAGAGGAACGCTTTCAGACCTAATACCTTAGTGTTCTTGGTTTTTAAAAGCTTAACAGAAAACGTCTATTCCCTGGTTGTCCAGTGGTTAGGACTTGGTGCTTTCACTGCTGAGGGCCGGGGTTCCATCCCTGGTCGGGGAACTAAGATCTCATAAGCTGTGCAGTGCAGCCACAAAAAAGGAATAAAAATCTACCAGTAATGTCTCAGTTCATCAGAATTTCTAAGTCAAACGGCTATTGTAAGCATATGCAGGTAATCTAGGGCCTAAATGTGATAGACACTAAAATATATTTCTAGTGAACACATGATCACGTGAAGGAAGTAAACTCCCTGATAGATGTCCTGCAATATCTGTGCACCTTGCACTCTAATCCTTGGGCCACGCGTCAGAACTTCTGAGGCGCGGACTCCGCTCCTGGTCACCCAGCGGCTCCAGAGCCTGTGGGCTGAGGCCCACATGTCCTCTTCCTGCGGGGCCTTCCTAGACTCCTCTGCCCGGTCCCCTCACACCGCCTGCCTTCCCGCCTCTGGGTTTCTTTCTCCCTTGGTCACTAGCTCTTTCTTTTGCCTCAGAGCTTGGCTTTGCCCTGGAGGCGAGAGGCTTCCCCAGTCTCCACAGTGGACGTGCCCGGGTCGCCTAGCCCTGCACTCCTACGGCACATTGTGACCCAAAACTGCCTCTCATCTCCCTGGATCGCTGGCACCCAGCCTGGTGCTGGTCACGTGGCAGGCGCTCAGTAACTGATTTTGCAACGATCAAGTGCCAAGCTGGTGCCCTTGACGAGCCCCATCCCTTGCAAGACACCATCAGGGAGATGGTTTAGAAGTTAGAAACTCAGAGCTGAGCAAGGCTGGACCTGGACCTGTAGGGATAGAGTGGGGGTCGTTCGCTTAACCTGGCGGCAGTCAGGAAGGCAGAGCCACTGAGGCCATCGTGGGGAAGGGGTCGCAGGAGAAGGCGAACGCGGCTGCAGGTGTGGAGGGCCGGACCACACCTGCTCGGGGCCACCAAGCGTGCCCTCATTCGACATGGCTGTCCTCTGCTCACCCTGTGGAGGTGGCACGTTAGTGTCGTCCGGTATCAGCCGTGTGGCATCTCACCCGCAGATGTTGGCCACCAGGATACAGCAAATATAGGCTGGTAGGGGGCATCATCAGGCCTTGAACCCACGCCTCCCCTCCGCCTCCCCCTCGCCAAGGGCGTCATGGCAGGTGTGAGTAACAGGCCCGCAGACTGTTCCTTCTCTGTTCGGGTCGCTTCTGTCTGACACACACACCCTTGGCCCTGAACTCCTTTAGCCGTCACCCCCTTCAAATCTTTCAGCCAAATTTTAAAAAATTTTATAAATGTAACACATGGCTAAGAAAAAAACATAAGCCATTAGAATGAATGGAGCTCCATGAGAGAATCTCTCTGAGGGATGAATTTCCTGCCACCCCAATCCCACACCTCGGAGAGAACCACCGATCATTTTTCTAAGACCACACGAGTCCTCGAAGCAAACTCAGGTGTACTGTGCATACTGTTTTGCAGGTAGGGTCGTACTATTTTTTTGCAGACGTTTTCACAAAAACACTATCACTGTTCTTTAGACGTGAGTTCTTTTTAATGACTGCCTTGTGTTCCATTATATAAATAACCATCATCTAATCAGTACCCGCTGATGGACACTTAGGCCAAGATTTTGCCATTACAAACATTGCTGCAGAAGAACCTGCGGGCAGGTCTGTCCTTACATACTTGTGAGGTAGAATTGCAGGATGAGTTCTTAGCAGAAGAATACTGAGTCAGAGGCTATGGTCTGTAAACATTCTGTAGAGACTGTAAAACTGTCACCCAGAGTAAACCGATTACATTCCTGCCCACTGAGCATGAGTCTGTTTTCTCAGCATCTCACTGCTTTAATTTGTGCGCCTCTTGAGTGCAGGTGAGCGTAACTTCGTGTTCAGTGGCTGTTTGTTCTGTGAACTGTGTGTTTACTTCCTCGAAGGAGTAATCTGTTTGTTGTCCCGCTTCCTCACTTCTTACGCACTCAGCCCGGGGCAGCCCGACTTCTGTCCCTGCCACACCGCCTGTGGAGCTCTGTGCCGGGTGCTTGATGATGTCCTTTAATCCTCACAGGACCAGTGAGGGGGGATGGCGCCCCATTTCACAGAGGAGGCTCAGGAGATCACACTGCTAGGGAGAGACAGTGGTACGTCCAACCCCAAGCCTCCGTTTCTTGCCACTGTCACATGCTGTGTCCACTGCAAATGCTCTTTTCAAGGTAACCGATGACCTAATTGCCCTTTTCTCTCTCTGTCTCGGACATTCAACGTTAAAGAAAACCTTCTAAATTACTTTGGCTTTCGTGACGGGTATATCAGCTAGAAAGTTTGGGTCGCAAATATCAGAAACTCTCCAAGCTGGTTAAACAGTAAAGGAAATATGTTGCTTTCCAAGCTGAAAGGTGGCCCAGCTTGGTCCTGGACCTTGATGTCACCAGCAGCTTAATTTCTTTCCTCCTTTGGAGGCTCCGTCCTCAATTTTACTCTCCTTGAGGAGTTCTGCCATACTCTCTTTCAGGGATAAAATGCTGAGGAAGGCTAGGCAGGCTTTTAGGAGGGTAATGCCTCTGGTGGGTGGGTGGGTTTTCTTGCAGAGATTAGGGAAGAAAATTGGACTTTCCCGAAAATGTTTCCAACCAGCACGCATGTGTGTTCAGGTTTCATTGTGTACTTGAAGGAAGATGATTTCAACGATCTGGGTGGAGTTTTCCTTCTGGCCTCTACTCCTTTCTGTGCGTGGTCTCCTCTTTCTCTTTATAGAAAATTAAGTCCAAAGCCTGCTCACACGAGTTCACACCAGCCCCTGGCATCAGGAGACTCTGAGGCCGGAGAGCGAGTTACACAGTCACACCTGGTCACCTCTCCATTCGTTGCATGGCCCCGCTGAAAAACAGCACGCTTAATTTTCAGGAAAATCGTAGCTGATAAAAACTAAAATAGTGCAACATGATTTTTTTTTACTCCCTATTTCCTTTGAGGCTTTCCTCCCTCCCTCCCCTTCCATCCTCCCTCCCTCCCCTTCCATCCTCCCTCCCTCCCCTTCCATCCTCCCTCCCTCCCCTTCCATCCTCCCTCCCTCCCGCCCTCCCTCCCTTCCTTCCCATATGTTAAGAACTCAACCACTGACCAGGGGAATCATGGGAAGAGAAAATGCTTGAGGGTTCCAGGTGGCCGGCTATTTAGGCCGGAGGAGAGGCCTCTCCCTGTAAACAGCCCTCTTCAGGGGTGAGGCATGATCCCTTCTGGTCCCAAAAGCTTAAAACTCACCAGGCTGTTTATCACGCAGACTGCTGTGCCTGGGCCACCTTAAAGGAGGGCAGCAAAGTGCCAAGAGTAGTTCACATGTTACCCCCTAGAATGGGTACAGAAGCTCTCCCCCAAAATGATCTAGACACAGACTTAAAGCCTTCACAAAAATTAGTTAAAAATGGACCACAGGGGCTTCCCTGGTGGCGCAGTGGTTGAGAGTCCGCCTGCCGATGCAGGGGACGCGGGTTCGTGCCCTGGTCCGGGAAGATCGCACGTGCCGCCGAGCGGCTGGGCCCGTGAGCCATGGCCGCTGAGCCTGCGCGTCCGGAGCCTGTGCTCCGCAACGGGAGAGGCCACAGCAGTGAGAGGCACGCATACCGCAAAAAAAAAAAAAAAAAAAAAAAAAACACACACACCACAAAAATGGATCAGAGGCCTAAATGTAAAATATTATACAAAACTATAACATTCCTAGAAGATAACACAGGAGAAAACCTAGATGACCTTGAGTATGATGATGAATTTTTAGGTATGCTCCATTAGAGAAATAATTGATAAGCTAGACTTCATTGAAGTTACAAACTTTGGCTCTGCAAAAGACAATGTCACGAGAATGAGAAGACAAGCCACAGGCTGCGAGAAAATATTTGCAAAAAACACATCTGATAAAGGACTGTTATCCAAAATACAGTTTCCAAAGAACTTTAGAAACTCAATAATAAGAAAACAAACGACCCAATTAAAAAAAGAAGCCAAAGACCTTAACAGACATTTCACCGAAGAAGATACACAGGTGGCAAATACGCATATGAAAAGATGCTCCACGTCATCCGTCATCAAGGAGATGCAAATTAAAACCACCAGGAAATACCGCCACACACCTATTGGAATGGCCCAAATCCAGAACACTGACGGCACCAGATGCCGGCAACGACGTGCAGCGACAGGAACGCCCAGACGTTGCTGGTGGGGATGCAGGATGGTGCAGCCGCTTTGGAAGACAGGTTGGCATTTTCTCACAAAACCATATTCTTACCATATACATGATCCAGGAATCACGCTCCTTGGTATTTACCCGAAGGAGTTGAAAATTTGTATCCACACAAAAACCTGCACATGGATGTTTATAGCGGCTTAATTCATTATTGTCCAAACTTGGAAGCTTGGAGCAACCCAGATGCCCTTCAGTAGGTGAGTGGTTAAATCACCTGTGATGCATCCAGACAACAGAGTGTTATTCAGAGCTAAAAAGAAATGAGCTCCCAAGCCACGAAAAGACACGGAGGGAACTTAAATGCATATCACTAAGCGAAAGATGTCAATCTGAAAAGGCTACATCCTGCATGGTTTCACCTATAGGACATTCTGGAAAGAACAAAACAATAGGGAACAGTAAAAATATCAGTGTTTGCCAGGGGGGAGGGGCGAATAAGCAGAACACGGAGGATGTTTAGGATGGTGAAAACATTCTGTATGATACAATAATGATGGATACACGTCGACATGTTATTATATGGTGTCCAAGCCCACAGAATGCGCAACACCCAGAGTGAACCCTAATACAGACTGTGGGCTTTGGGTGATGATGAGGTAGCACAGAGGCTCATCAACTGTGACGAACGTCCCACTCTGGCGAGGGATGTTGATAACGGGGGAGGGAGGCTGTGCATGTGTGAAGGCAGGGGGGTAATACATGGAATATCTCTGCACTTCCGATTTTGCTGTAAACCTAAAACTGTTCTAAAATAATAAAGTCCTAATAAAGAAATGTTTTTCCCGCACAAATGCACAGACCTGCTCTCCTTCAGGCCTGAGGTGCCCGAGAACGCGCAGCCGGCCAGAACCCAGCCCGCCCTCCCCTCCTGGCTGCACACCCAAAGCCAAGGCTGAAGAGTGACCCTTTGGGCGTGCGTGGACTGCCTGTCCTGGCTCCCCATCCCTGGGCAGTGTTGGGGTGACCCTATCCCAAGGTGGCCTGTGCGCCCAGATCTTGGGCTCAGCCGTGCAGGAAGGGTGGTCCAGGTGGACACAGCCCTCTCGGCCTCCTGGGACCTGAGGCCAGTCAGCTCTCTCTGCTGCGGTTCCCGGACTTGCAGCAAGCCAGATTGTCCCCCAGCCTCACCCTCCCATGTCCACGTCCTGCTGGACCACGTGGAGGCCGTGGCCTCCTTGCCCCGTGGCCGCAGATGGAGCCCGAGGTGAGCCTGGCAGCCGGCACAGATGGCCCAGTTACCAGGCGCCCACATGGAGCTCCCCACGTCTGTTTGCATGCGGGCTGCGATAAGAGCAGGCAAACATCCTGCAGGCCACGCAGGCTGAGGGGTGTGGTTCCAGAAAGAGAAGGTGCCCCAGGGACAGTAGCTCCTCTCCAGGAGGGTCCTGGGGGAGAAGCCGAGAGAGAGGAGGAATCCGCCCTTACAGTCGGTCTGCCTTTGATTCTCAAGGCAACGCTGTGAGGTGGGAGGAGAGGGGTTCATGATCCACTTCACAGAGAAACAAACAGGCTCAGAGAGGCTCGGCGGCCTGTCCCACATCACACAGCAGCAGACAGAGCCGGCCATCCCTCAGCCCTCCCCAGAGCCGCATGGCGCCGGTGTCTGAAGACAGCCATGTCCCCTTCAGTGTCCACCCTGCTCCCAATAGCTGACTCCCATTTCCCATTTTTATTCACGTGGAGTCTGTCCTCCAAGCCTGGTGTGCCCAGCTCAGTAGAAACAGGCAGGATGCCCCCTCAGGCTGAACCAGCTGCTTCCTCGGAGGCCGGCTGGCCTGCTACTTCCCTTCCCACTCCCTCTGGGTTGGATGGGGGCCTTGAGGGGCGTCTGGTGCCCCCCAGCCCAGATTTCCAAGGGCAGCCATCTCTGGGCAGCCCTCAGAGGGCGCAGGTTGGGGGGCAGCGTGGGTGACCCTGAGCGAGCCCACAGCACGAGGGCTGCCGTCCAGTGAGGCGTCATCCTCTTGCTTTTCGTTCTTTAGACATGGTTTCCTGTAGGTCTGTGAACACATTTAAAATAACTGATTGAACACCTCTGTCCAGTAAGTCCAATATCTGGGATTCCTCAGGGACAGTTTTATTGGTTGGGTCTTTTGCCTCTTTATGAGTCATACTTTCTTATTTCTTCTCACGTCTTGTAATTTGTTTTGTTGAAACTGAACATTTTAGATAAGGCAGCACAGCTACTCTGGAAATCAGACTCTCCTGCTTTCCCAGGGTTTGTTGTTGTTTGTTAGTTCGGTGGCGTTTCTGAACTAATTCTGTAGAGCCTGCATTGCACGTTGAGCGTGGACACTGAAATCTCTGCTCACTTAGTTTAGCGGCTGACCGACGGTCAGAGATTTCCTGAAACGGCTGGAACCAGTGAATCGCCTAGTCTTTGCGGAGGGGCTCAGTGTGGATGCTGGGGTGCAGCGTCCCCGCTCAGTCCCGCTGCTCACAACTCTGCCTTAGCCCTCCAGCTCAGCCCGAGGCGAGGGCTCAGGGCCCCCTCCGGTCTCTTCTGGGTGTGCACACAGCCCTAGACTGTGCCTGGCCTTCCAGGCTCCCGGGAGCCTTTCAAAGCACCTATGCCTTGTCATGGCCCAGTTTTTCCCCGTAAACCTTTTGGTTGGCCTTTGTCTGCCCCACTGTCATCCGGCTTCTCAGGCAGCTGTGAAATTGGACAATTCCATCCAGATATTCTCGACAAGTACCCTCGGGGAAGAAGTTTTTGCACTGGCTGGGCTCTGAGTTGGGTCAGATACAGAGAGCTTTGCGAGCAGGGTCTTCCAGGGAACCCCCAGGTAGGCCAGATGATAACCGTTCTCTGGGAAAGGGGCTCTGAAGGAGCTCCAGCTCCTCTCTGCCCCCTGCGGTGGCTGCTGGCTGTCATCGCGGCTGTGGGTTTTGGATTTTCAAGACTCCCTTAGAGCTGAAGAATACAACAAGACACTACTCTGCAGTAAAAAGAAAAGCTATAGACACACCCAGAAACATGGGTAAATCTCAAAATAATTATGCCAAGTTAAAGAAGATGACCAAAAAAAAAAGAAAAACCATATTATATGACTCCATTCACAGAAACCTAGAAAATGCCAACTAATCCACAGAGCCAGAAAAGTCAGTGATGCTTGAGGTTGGATGGGGGCAGGGAGGGGTGGGTGAGGTACAAAGGGCACAAGGGAGCTTTGGGAGTGATGGAGACGTTTGTCCTCTTCACTGTGGCCATGGTTTCATGGGTGTATACGTAGTCAGAACTTATCAAACTGTACCCTTTAAATGGGCCCAGTTTGTTATATGAATTCTACCTCATTAAGTCTTTTTTTAATGTAACGACTACGTGAGTTACTAGTAGTAGATACTACCTGAAAACAATTTTCTCCCTTCTCCCCCCACCCCCACAGCTCCCATCCACCTGCATCCAGAGCTGACGCCAAGGTGCGTCTCCCGAAGTCACAGGCCACCGGCCAGGTCCCCGTGGACGTGGGCCCCCCTCTCCCCTCCCGCTCCAGCCCCTGGGCCTCTGCCCCTGCTGCTCCCCTGGCCCGCACGCCTTCCCGCGACTGGCCCCTTCCCCTTTACCTGGTGGATACCTACACGCCCTTCAGCTGAGCCGGAGCTCCCCAGGCCAGGGCCGGGTCCGCCCGGGTCTCCCCCAGCAGCTCCACTGCTGCTCTCCGCCCAGGCGCTGCACCCCAGCCCCACCCCTTGATCCTGGAATCCTGTTCGTACAACTGCCTCTGTCAGGAGCAGGGAGGCTCTCGGACGGGCCCTGGGAAGCACTTAGCAGGAGCCGGGCTTCAACATCCGCTGCTTGAAACAAACTCAGCAAGAATCTGGAAACAACCTGAATGTTCAACCCTGGAGGCCCGGGAAGGTGGCTGGCGGCGCCCCTCGGTGGGATGCTCCGTGCTCGGACAGACAGTTCGGGGGCATCTCGGGTGAGGTCGGTGGACCCGAAAGGGCGGGATGCCTGGACAGGTGCCCCACGGGCCGCCTGTTTCCCACCTATGACCTGGCGTGGGCAGGCCTCGTCGAGGGAGGAAACTCCGAAGCTGACCCCCGTCCACCTCTCTCCTCTCTGTTCTCGTGTCTCCTCCGAGAGCCTCTGCCTCCGGTGCGGAGGGACAGTTAGCTCTGCGGGGCCTCACACCCACCAGATCCCCTGGGCCGCCGCCCCGGCACCTGGCCCTCCGTTCCCAGGAAGCCCTCCCTTTGGGAAGCCAGGCCCGAGGCTGCAGAAGCCCCGGTCAGGGGCAGGACGGGGAGGCGGCCGCAGCGGGGCCTCCGCCCACCGAGCGCGCCGGGCCTCCACGAGCTTTGTGCCGCCTTCCCGGGGCGGCCGGCAGCCAGGCAGGCGCCGGCCCGTGGGTGTCTCAGGCCCAGCTGGCCGCCGGCCGCCCTCCTCCCGCGGGCCCTGGCGCACGGCCGCCGCTGGAGCGACGCTCCGACCTTTCCCCCACTTCCCGCTCTGGCCTCCGGATGATTCCAGGCCCCTGCAGTTGACAGGAGTCACATGCGGCTGGCACAGGGCCTCCCAGGCCATCCGCTCCTCCCCTCTCATCGCTTGGGCCTGAAGGCCGCCCGACGGAGCAGGGGAAGACCTCTGGCCCCGCAGAGGGCCGGGCCTCTGGCTGCAAGGCTGGGGCCACGCCCAGTGCCCCGGCCCGGCCCAGGGCCCGCCCCACCACTGTCAGGCTCCTTCCCGCCCCCGCCCCAGACGTCCTGCTCCCGTGGGCATCCGCCCTGGGGGCGGGGCTCAGTGACCCACCTTCTCGCGCTGCCCACGCTGTGGGTGGTCCTCCGCCTGGGAGCCTCCCTGTGGCTCGAGCCTCTGTCGTCCGCTTTTAGTTCCCTGAACACTCCCCCAGGCCGGCTCTCGGCTCCCCCGCCCAGGGTCCCAGCCCCACTGAGCTCCCTCAGCCCTCACACTCCAGACACAGCCCTCAGGACAGAGGCAGACAGCTGTTCTCTTCCCATCAGGCCCGTGACAACACGGGGACAAGGGGCTTTGTCACAGAGCCACCACAGGGCAGCAGGGCCCGGGTGTGAGCGCAGGTCTGCCCGAACCACAGCTGGAGGCGCAGATGGGGTAACAGAGGCACCGAGAGGTAAGCAAGGGCCAGACAAACTGGGCCTGGTGACCCCAGCTCCACACCCTGCCTGGACCCTGGAGCACAGAGCGGGGCTGGGGGAGGCAGGAGGGATTCGGTTGCAACCCCGTCACGCCTGCACGAGGGGCAGAAGCCGCTTCCCGGAGGGCGCTGGGCCAGCCTCGACCCTGCGCCCTGCACCGTGCAGCTCACCGGTTGGGCGGGAATGTGAGGAGGTCACCTTGGCTACTCCCGGCATCTGGACAGGGCGGCAGCATCATGGGAGGGAGCCCCGTCCACATGGAAGCCTGAGGACGTCGGTGCTCCCCCTGCTCACCCTTGTCCTCTGCTCTGGGAAAGTGCTTCTCCCCCGCTGCTTGCTGACTGCCGGGCAGGGGCACCCAGAGTCGGGGACCTGCTCCTGGGAGAGTCGTGGGGACTTAGCGAACTGGGAAGTGGCATCCCCCGGGCCTGCACCCTTCCTGCGTCTCCGGGCAAGCTCTGGTCTGCCTGCAGCTGCCCAGCTCCTGGGTGGGCTGCCCCCTGCCTTCCTGTCCCTGCAGGGACAGCCCCTGGGGGCTCCCAGGCTGCAGGGAGGTGACTGCAGTCCCTGAGCGAGCCCTTCTTATCTAGAGCTTGAAAGGACATGGTGCGAGGGGAGGAGGACCCAGAGCTGGGGGCCTGGGACAGGTGAGAAACGGAATCCAGTGGTACTTATAGAGGTGTCCCAGGCACACAGAAACACCCACGGGGCCGATGCCTAGCTGCTGCGCTTCTCTGCTGTGCGACGGCATGGTCACTGAACCTTTCCTGAGCTTCAGTTTCTGCAGTTTGAAAACAGGAGCCATGATAAAACCAGCTTCGCGGACGTGTGTGAAATGGAGAGGGTGCTGAGCTGGCTCAGAGTCTGTGAGCCAGGGATGCTGTTAGGACGTCCCGTCCCGGCTCCAAGCGCCTGCCCCCACCTCCTGTTAAGAAACCACAGCTCTTCCCCTCCCCTCCTCTGCTCTTCGCTCCCTTTCCTAACAATTTGGTCCAAAGCTTCGGGGAGGCAGAGCAAGGTAGGCATTGGTACCTGGCTGGGCCTAGAGTGGGTGTGGGGCGAAGAGGGCGTCCGCCCAGACTGAGAGGGTGGGGGGGCAGTCCGTGGAGCACGGGTGGGGAGTGGTGCCCAGCGGAGGCCCAGAGCGGGCATCATCCGTCTCAGAGACACCTCAGAATTCTCCGGCCTGGCGTCTTCCTCAAGTAGTGTGACGTCGTCTGCTCAGGGGCTTCTCCATCCTGGGGGTACTCGGTTCACCTCGCCAGTGTGGACAAAGCCAGCGCGCTGGAGAGGGCGTCTGCAGAGAGCATCTCTCTAAGGATGCTGTCAGATTCTGGACAGAGAGCTGTGGGTGAGCCTGGGAGAGGGGCCTGGAGGGGGGAGGACAGAACTGTGACCAAATCAATGAAGGCCTCATGGGGGGGACAGGAGAGGTGTGTAACCCCAAGGGACAAAAGGGGTTGGAGGGATGAGAAGACTGGGAGAGAAATCTGGGTCCAGCGTAGTCAGAGAACCCCACTGAAGGCAGCCCTGAAACTGGGGGTGCTCGAGCACCCCTGCAATGAGAGTGCTGGGAGGGCAGGGTCTCAAGTGGCACCTACCGCCTTACGCAGGTGAGGCGCGGCCGTGACAGATGTGCGCGTGTGCGTGTGCCTGTGGAGGGTGGGTGGCCTGGTGGGTTTGCCAGTGGCCTGGCCTCTGACTCTGGGAAGAGGTGCTGTGGGCCGGGCCGCCTGGGGCCGCTCAGGAATTCCTGAGGGAACTGTGCCAAGTCAGCCTGTTTCCCGGGACACTTTCAGCCGTGCTGTTCCTGCCCCAGGGAGGTTTGCCTGCAGGTGGCGTGCCAGTCTGGAGGCAGAGGGAGGAGGAGGCTAACTTTCTTGGGCTCTGACCTCACCCTGGGCACAGTGCTGGGTGCGGGGATTCTGGCATCTCAGCAGGCGTCCTGGTTGCAAGCAACGGAAAATACTCTTAGTCAGAGAGCTGGGAAACCATGGGAAACAGGAAAGAACCACAGCTAAGGCCACACCCACAGCGTCCCAGGACACGTCCTCCACCCACCCCGTCACTGGTGGCTGCAGGGCCCTGCACTGGGCCCCAGTTCCCCTCTGGGCCTCGCTCAGGGTGAAGGCTAAACCAAGGTCACTGCCAGGGCCTGGCCACTGCAAGAGCAGGGAGGTGAGCCTGGGCCTCCGCAGCGGAAGACAAGCCGTCCCCCTCTGTGACTTCCTACCCAGGGATTCCCGGAGGCAGGGTTTCTGGAAGGATGGGATGCAGGGTGGCCCTACATACCCACATCCCCCATGACCCCATCCCAGGACTCTCAGAAAGGTGGGGAGTTAACCGGAGTCTAGAGAGGTAGAAGCTGTGTGGGGAGGCCTGGAGGCTGTGATCTGGGAGGCCTTCACAGAGGAGGTGACGGTGATTCTGGACCATGCAGGCTGGGCAGGAGCTCCCTGGGAGGAGACATGGAGAACGTGGGCAGAGAGCCGGGCCTGCTTCGGAGCGGCCGGGCTTTGCTGGGAGTGCCTCAAGCGGGAGCTCAGGCTGCAGACCTGGAGGGACAGAGTGATGGAGCCGCCTGCCTCCCCCTTAAAGGGTGTCCTTCCATGGGAAGGGCTGGGCACATGTCCACCCCTCGGCCCTGGGCCCCTCCCACTGATGTGGGCACCTTCCCAGTGGCTTCCCAGGACACCCCGAGGGCGCAGACCCAGGCCTGGGACTTGAATTTCTCACTCTGCTGCTGTGTGTGTTTGGAACTGGCCCGGAGGGAGGTGGAGCCACTGAGGGGCTTTGAGCAGGGGAGCTGCAAACCCGCTCTGGGCTACAGAGACAGGATTCTGGGTCCAGCTGGACCAGAGACAGGACATACTAAGGCCAGAGGCAGGGCTGTGAAGGCTGTGATGAAATCCAGACACAGACAAGATGGTGGGGGACACCCGTGAGAGGGGCTCCATGACTGGTAGCTGGTGGAACACAGCTTTACGTGAACAAACCTTCCCGTCGGAGGGAAGGCAGCAGGACAGTCCCTCCGGCCTGTCCAGGCAGCAGCCCTCGCACACGACATCCCTCCCCCAGAGCAGGGCCCTGGGCGGCAGGCTCAGGGCCAGGTGGCCTTCTGGGAAGGTGGCTCTGATTTCCTGGAAGAACCAAAACAGCAAACGCACAGCCTTTCTCTGCACTTCCCACTGTGCCCCGGCCTCTGCTCAGGGAGAAAAGGCTGTGTACGCAGCCACACTGAGAGGGTTGGCTGGCTTCCCCAGCGGTTGCTGGGACCCAGGGGTTGCTGGGACCCAGGGGACGGATGGCAAAAGGATCTGAGGGCACAGGGACCCAGGAGCCTGGGCCGTTCCCCACGGAGCTGCACCTCACACAGGGCGGGAAGCACGGCCAGGGGCCTGGGCATCCATGAGCAGCAGGGCAGGGCCTGGAGACCGCACGAATCACTTGCGTGTGCGCATGCGTGCGTGTCTGCACTCATGTTGGGGGGTGTGTGCACGTGTTGGGCTGCCTCACGCCTTTGCTCAACAGAGGCTGAACAGGCCCAGCACATAAGAATGTAGCAGGGACCAAGGTGGTCGAACCTGCTTTCAGGCCTCTCAGGCTATGGGGGAGGCAAACAAGATGTCACCGGGGTGCACAGGGAGACACAGGAGCACACTGATGGGCCCTGGCCCGGGGCATCTCAACAGAAGCTGAAGGATGAGTAAATGTGTGTGGTGGGGGGAGGGTCAACATTCTGCGCAGAGGGGACGAGCATGGGACATTCTGGATCGTTCATGGAGCACAGAGTGGGGAGTGTATGCATGTGCACTGGTGAGGAATAAAACAGAAACCCAGGGCTTTCCTGGTGGCGCAGTGGTTGAGAGTTCACCTGCTGATGCAGGGGACACGGGTTCGTGCCCCGGTCCGGGAAGATCCCACATGCCGCGGAGCAGCTAAGCCTGTGTGCCGCAACTACTGAGCCTGTGCTCTAGAGTCCGTGAGCCACAACTACTGAGCCCATGTGCCACGACTACTGAAGCCCGCACACCTAGAGCCCGTGCTCTGCAGCAAGAGAAGCCCGTGCACCACAACGAAGAGCAGCCCCTGTTCGCCGCAACTAGAGAAAGCCTGCGTGCCGCAGTGAAGACCCAACGCGGCCAATAAATAGATAAATGAGTAACTTTAAAAAAAAAAAAAAAAAGAGTACTACTCGTTTCCGGCTCCAGCCATAAGAGGTAACAGGTATCAGACTTACCTTCCCACCATAAACAACTAGAAAACTGGGCAGACTATATGAAGCAACTGTTTTCATGCACTGGATGACACTGCAGGGCAGTGGTCCCCAGAGAAGGACACACATGAGGGCAGCTTCTCTGCCTGGAGCCAGCCCAGGCACTTCCTATACCACACACAGGAAGTGAGGCCCAGAGAGTGGTGGTCTCACCAGACAGAGACAACAGAGGCTGGAGTTCAGGGCAGCTGAGGTGGCTAGAATTTATGGGGTCTCAGAAGAACAGAGAAGAGACTTCAGCCAAGAATTATGCATAGGAGGAGCCCCAGAAGGTTGTGTGGGCGTCCCCTTGAGTTTTTGGAGCAAATACTAAGCTGCACAGGTGCCGGGCAGCTGTCAAAGAGCCTCCTGGGAGCGGTAAGTGGAGGGAGACTCCAGAAGACACCCTGTAATGGGGACATCAGAGTGATAAGACCTTGCCAAACACACTAGGTATCCAGTGGTGACCTCAGAAAAGCGACCATCTTTTAAAATTTAGGTTAGTGCGGTATCATTTACATATAGTATAATTCACCACTTTTAGGTGTACAGTTCTGAGTTTTGACAAATGCATACAGGCATGTAATCACACTACAATCAAGATATAAAACACTTCTGTCACCCAAAAACATTCCCTGTGCCCTTTGACTGTCATCTTCTCACCCTCCTCCAGCTCCTGGTGAAAAAACAGCACTTTCAGTGTAGAAAGACACTAGCCCTGGAGTAAGGGCTGCTCTAGACTAAAAGCCTGAAAACAAGTCTTGACAGGATAAAACTAACTTGCAAAAAAATGTAACTAGCTGCTAAAACAAAGCTCGGTAATCTTTAAAGGAAGACAACACAATTCAGACTCTCAGCAATGTAGTTCACAATGTCCAGCATCCAACCAAAAATGATTAGACATGTGATAAGGCAGGGAAATGTGAATCATAACCAGGAGAAAAGTCAGCCAATAAGGAGCCCTGGTGAATTCATGGGGCAAGCAGGCAATACTTTTTGTCCTTATGTATTTTCCCACTGATAGATGATACAGTTGCCATAAAAGTGTTAATATTGAAAAGGAGTCCTCAGAAGCAAAAGAAAGAGGACCTCAGGCATTAGAGCCAGCCAGAACCCAAGTAGATCAAGATGGCCAGTAAGTACACAGTGTGGACAGGCCTGGAGCCAGGCACTGGGACCCAGAGATGTGGGCTACACAACCACATCCCTGAGAAGTTCAGCCTGGGTGAAGACAGACGTGAGAACTGCGCAGATGGTAGATGCCAGCAGAGAGGCACAACAAATTCTCGGGGGGTTAGAGAGATCACCTGTTCCTGGCGGAATTATGGAAGGCTTCACGGAGGAGACTCCTTTTGAATTGAGCTTTAAAAGATGGTTGGATGTCAACTGTATCTCAATAAAACTGGGGAAAATTAAACTTAAAGATAGTTGGGAAATAAAGAAAATAGTTTTTAAAATCACCCATTAAATCATCCCATTACCCAAATGTGATCACTGTTAGTGTTCTAGTAAGTTTCTTCTTTTTGAATTCTCTTTTTCTCTTCTCCTAAACGTAGCTCAAACCTTGGCTCCTCAATTCTGTTTTGCATTTTCCAGTTGAGGTCATTTCAAAATAGGATTTTCTGAAAATTCTTTGTAACATACTGTTTTTTTGTTTTTGTTTTTTTTTGCGGTACGCAGGCCTCTCACTGTCGTGGCCTCTCCCGTCGCGGAGCACAGGCTCCGGACGTGCAGGCTCCGGACACGCAGGCTCAGCGGCCATGGCTCACGGGCCCAGCCACCCCGCGGCATGTGGGATCCTCCCGGACCGGGGCACGAACCCGTGTCCCCTGCATCGGCAGGCGGGCTCTCCACTGTGCCACCAGGGAAGCCCTGTAACATCCATTTTTGACGGCTGTGAAATATTTCGTTAAATGTTTGTGACATGGTCCAATTAAGCTGTTCTCTGTTGCTGAATATTTAGGTTATTTTCAATTTCTACTTAATGCTGCAATAAGCATTTTGTTCTCCCCTGTTGATGATTAGGCCCTCAAGTTAGATTCCCACGAGTGGAATGATTGGCTCAAAAGATATAAACATTTTGAGGTTCCTGATACCTATTGCCAAATGACTTTTCTACATTTGACTTTGTACAGGCTTACACTCCCTCCATACTTACTCTCTTATGTTGTAATATGTGCTTTCATGCCTTCTCCCCAACGAATCATGTCCTATCCACCTTCCTATCCTCAGTGCCCAGCACAGGGCAGGATTCCAGTGACATCTATTGCACCAATTGTAACCACACTTTTGTGAAAAAAAAAAAAGGAAGGGTCAGAGTCAGGGATAAAAGCCCTGAGAGATTCTCCAGGAGCCAAGACTCGGCCAAGTGTAGGTGGACACGTGGGTCTCTGGAGCCTGGCTCGAACACCTGGTGTGGAGATGGGGCAGCTCTGAGAGATCTGCAAGTTCAATATCTCATTTGAAAGCTGGGGAGACTGAGATCCAGGTGGGGCGGGCGGCTTTCAAGGGCCCAATGCCTGTTCCTCTGCGTAATGGCCCCAGTGGTGTGGACGGGCAAGCCAGGATGTTGGGGCATCAGGCACCCACCGCGACCCGCACAGCCAGGGACCTCACGTCACAGCACTCACTCTGCTGTGCTGTGCATGTGAGGAGGTGGGACAAGAGGCAGAGGCCAACCCCCTCTGAGCCAACAGTTGGACTCAACGACAGGAGTCGGGAGAACGATATTTGACTTGGGGGAAGCAGGGTTTGCTCTCTGTTCCGTGAGAGGTTCCTCTTCTTATCGTCCAGGGAAGACCCTCTAAATGGCTGTCACCCCTTCAGAGACCCAGTGTCACAGAATCACACCATCTAAGAGGCGTCTGGAGCAGGAAGCTCTTCCTCAATCTCCCAGACCAGCTTCAGCCTCTGAGAAGCAGAGACCGGGAGCAAGTGTCTGAACCTTTCTGAACCTCAGCCTCTTGTCTGTAAACAGGGGCTGGTCCCGCCTGTCTCCAGGGCTACTGGGAGCACCCAGTGGGGTGGTGGCTGCAAAGCCCTCGGGCCTTGTGCTTGGTGCAACGTCATTCAGGACCCAGGCGGGCGCTGCGAGGTGTACTCTTTAGAAACCCCGATTCCCCATCATGGCTGAGTCCCACTTTTCTCATCCCCTCCGGTTGACACCCCAGGGATCCGCACCTCCCCTTGTTCAGGACCTTCTGGGTCCGTCCCACACTGAATCTCGACAGGTCTGGTGGCTCATTTGGCCAACAGAAGGGGCCAGAAGTGAAGCTGGGCCAGTCCCAGGCCTAGACCTCGAGAGACCTGGCAGCCTCTGCGCTCCTGCAACCCAGTCGCCATGCTGTAGGGAAGTCAGGCCATCCTGCTGGAGAGGAAGGCCTGAATGCAGCTGCCAGAGTGAGGCTGGCCAACTCGGGAAGCGGGGTAGCCACGGCCTCAACCCGCAGAATCGTGAGAAAGAATAAATCACTGTCATTTTAAGCCACTGCGGTTTTCGCGGGGGGTGGGGACGCTTTACTCGATGACAGATAACTAACACCCCTGCCCTGCATCCCAGCCTTCCCTCTGGGTCTCTCCAGTGCTGTGCTGGTAAGTGTTTAACAAGCAGCTCTCTGGGCAAGGGTGGGGGGCTAATCTGTAGTGTTTTTCCGATCTCTGTGGTGTCAGTATTCTCATCACGGCTGATTTCAAGCTACAACGTGACACCGCTAAACATGGGCTGGAGGGGACGTGCAGAGTCAGGGTGCGAGCCGGCTCAGGCCACCACAGCTCTCCTCCCTCCAGCACGTGACAACCCGCAGAGGTCGGTGGTGAGTGAGCTCAAGGCAGGTGACATGTGTGGCTAGAAGCATTTTTTTCACAGGCACTCAGAGTTCCGGGCTCAGCCTTACCTTCAGGGCAGCAGGTGGCGGAAAGAATTTGGAGTCACGCACACACCCGCCTCTGCCTCTCCGCCTTTGCCATGTGGAAGCAGGGCCCTCGGCAGGAGAACTGGGGCCCCACGTCTCTGATGTGGGCAGGTGAAGGCCTGCGGAGGCGGCAGCCAGGCTGTGTGTGCCGGGCTGAGGCGCTGCCCTAAGGCCAGGGCAAGGGCCGGCCGGAGGAGATGGGTCTGAGCACCAGCCCTTAGCTCAGCCCCTGGGGAGTCCTTCAGCCGAGTCCTGAGCCCTGTAGGAGCGGAGGGCATGCATCTGAGTGAAGCCCTGGGGACTGGGGAGCCTGCCCTGTGGCTCCATACACCCCCGCCACCCACCGGCCCACACGCACACACACGCGCACGCACACACACACAGCAACCCAAAGGCGGAGAGGCAAGGACAGCAAGGGCTGAGACTTGCTCTTTGCCGCCAGGACCTCAGCAGCTCTCGGCCCCTGGGTGTGATGGTTAGTTTCACGTGTCAGCTTGGCCCGGCTCTCATCACCAGTTACTCAGTCAACACTACCCTAGGGGGTAGCTGTGAAGGGGTTTTGTCCACGCGGCTAATGTCTACAGTCAGGTGACTCTAAGTAAAGGAGGTCACCCTCGATAACGTGGGAGAGTCTCATCCAACCGGCGAAAGGCCTTAATAGCAAAGCTGAGGTCTCCGTGAAGACGAAGAAATTGCACCCGTGGCTGCAGCGGCGGTCCTGCCCAGGAGGCTCCAGCCTGCTGCCTGCGTCACGGATTTCTGACCCGCCTAAGCAGCCCTCACACATGTGCACGTCGGTTCCTTGTGACAAATCTCTCTCGCTCGCTCTCTCCCCAGATACACGTGTAATCTTATACAATATATATTATATAATACATATTATATATGGAAATCATATATATACATACAGAGATTTATTGCAGGGAATTGGCTTCTGCAATATATATATACACACACATACACATCCATATATATACACATACACAAATACATACCTATGTACAGCTACACACACACACACACACACACATATCCTACTGGTTCTGCTTCTCTGGTGGAATGCTGCATGATACACTAGGGGTGCTCAGAATCCTGTACCATGAGTGTGACCCTCAATAGCAGAAGACCCTCGTCTCAGCCCCTCAGCCGAGGCAGGGGTGCCTCTCCTTGCTGGGGGTGAAACAGGCGAGCGTAAGGCAGGGGCTGCCCCCAGGGTACCCGAGGGGATCTGCAGTCCCAGTGCTGCGGCTGCAGACAGCGCTGCAGAAAAGCCTTATCTCCATGAACGCTTTGTGCCCTGAATCCTTTCTCCTCCCTCGAGAGAGGGCTCGGGGTTTCTGAATCCAGAGCTTGGGAAAGGCTCCCGGGCTACATCTGGGTGTAGCCCGCCCCCCGGCGACGGGCCCAGAGCCGCCATCTTGAACCTCCTTGAGCTGGGAGGTGGGAGGACTGGAGGGAAGAAAGGGGACGCTGAGAGGGACGTACAGGTGCAAGGCTGACCCTGCACTACTCGTTGGGTGTGGACGGAGGCCAGCGGAGAAGGAGCCGGGCCCAGCCCTCCAAGCTGCAGGTGGGCAGAGGGCGACACTCAGAGGGCGTCAGGGAGGACTTGAACCTGGAGCGGGGAGGGGAAGGGGAGGGCTTGCAGCAAGTGCTGACGGGAAAGGCCTCTGCTGGGTGCTGAGATCAGAGGTAGAAAAGCAGCAAAGACGCCGCCTGGGTAGTTTGGGGGCAGACAGAGACATTGGGGTGAAGAGGAGGAATGTGGGTCCCTCCTTCCACCCTGATGTCTGGTTAACATTGAGAGTAGTTGCAGGGCGTGGATTTGAATTTCAAGAACCTGGACGGTGGCAAGGCTTCTCTGAAGGAGGCCACAAAAGGTGTCTCAGAGGGTCATCGCCCTAAAGCTCAGAAACTCAGGTTTGTGCCACTGGTGTCATGACCTTGGTCTGTCTGGCATCGGGTTCTCCAACCATAAAATGGAGGACATCTTACCTGCCCTTTGCGTGTCCTTTTACGGCACAGCCGAAATGAGGCTGAAATGGAAGTCAGACTCCTCTCACACTGTTGAAAAGAATTGAGGTGTGTGTGCGCGTGTGTGTCCACACTTGAGGACACACATAGACACAATCGGTGCATCAAGTCTCCTCAGCATGGAAACACACAGAAGGTGGCTTTGACATTGAAAATATGGTCCTGACAACCCAACAAACACAAACTGGCAAAAGATTCAACCAGACACCTCACGAAAGAAGATGTACAAAGGGCCGATAAACACATGAAGAAATGCTCAGCATCACTAGTCACCAGGAAATACCCATGAAAACCACGCTAGTACGTGACTTCAGTCCCTCTGGACAGCCAGAATTAAAAAGCCTGGCAATATCACAGGTTGGTGAAGTTGTGGAGCAATTGAGGCTCTCACACGATGCTGTTGGGAGTGTAGAAAGGCGGAACCATTTGGAAACACAGTTGGGCAGAATCCTATAAAGTTAAACACATTTACCATGTGGCCCAGCGATTCCGTTCCTAGGTTCTACCCAAGAGAAATGAAAGCATACATCCACACAATGACTTGAACGTGATAGTCACAGCAGCTTTATTCCTAAACACCCAAAACTGGAAACAACCCAAATGTGAATGGATAAATAAAATGTGGTACGTCCATACAATGGTGTACTATTCAGCAGAAAACAAAAAAGCCCAAATTACTAATATCAGTATACTCACCAACATGGATGAATATCAAAAACATTGTGCTAAGCAAAAGGAACCAGATATAAAAGAATACATGCTGTGCGTTTCCATTTACATGAATTTCTATCGTGACAAAAGGCAGACCACTGGTTGCCAGGGGCCCAGACAAAGGGAGAAATTCACTGCAGAGGTGGACAGGAAAGTTTGGGGGTGGTGAAATGTTGTGTCTTGAATACATACTCACCGAACTGTACACTTTAAATGGATGTATCCCCTTGAGCAGAAATTACACCTTAAAGTTGGTTTTTTCAAAAAGATAGCTGAAGAGCATGGTCCCAGTCTCCACACACTTTCCTAAAGGGACTGACAGCCTTTCCCACAATGTGTTAGAGGCTTCCCACGGTGAAACCACCCTCATGTCACTAGCCTGCTGCTGTCTTTTGGGAAGTCCTTCAGAGAAGGCTCCAAGCCCAGCTCCCCCTGCCCCCAGCTGGACCGCAGCGAGGGATACTCATTGGGAAATTTAAGAGATTTAATTCTGGTACACTTTTTCAGTTACAAGAGTCAGAAATCCCAACTCAACTAAAGGAAAAGAGAAAAGGAGGGGGAATTTACCTGCTTACACAGTTAGGAAGTCTGCTGACATCCAGGCCTCAAATGAGTCATCAGGGCACTAATTAGGTCATCTCTGCTTCTCCGTCTGTTTTGGCCCATCTCTCCTGCTGCTGACAGACTCCCTGCACAGGGGTAGTTCTATGGCCCCAGCACATCCTCATAGCCACCCTGGAGAGGAAGGAACGGTGATTCCTACCAGCCGCAGCCCAAGTTCCAGAAGAAGCCTTATTGGTCTGGCTTATGCCACATACTACCCTTTAACCAATCACTGTGTCCTGAGGAATGCAGAATTATGATTGGCTGTTGTTGCCACTTGGTGGGAGAGGGGCTGGTCAGATCTTGGTCACATTTTTCTGATGAGGCCTTTCAACCCTCAGGTAAATTCCTGGAGAGGAGCAGACATGTGAGAGAAAGAGCTTTGTGCAACTGCATTGCAGCCTCTAAACTCCCCAGGATATTTGTGGGGAGGGAGGAGAGCTCCAGGCCCCTGACCAGCCAAGAGGGCCAGCTAGGTGCGTGGGTTTGGATATAAAATCTTCTTTTTAGGTTTCCATAGGTACTGAAGGGTGTGAATACAAGTAAACAGAAGGAGGCCCCCGAGGCAGCAGAGTTCTAAGATGGCCCGCATGATCTCTCACACTGGCCTTATGCCCTGTTTAAGCCCCTCTCCTTGAGCATGGGTGGACCCATGGCTTGCTTCTAGCCAATGGGATACGCCAAAGATGAGGTCACTCTGATGACTACATTCCCACCCCAGCCCCCATAGAAGACTCTGTCTTGGCTGACCAGAGAGAGTGTCTCTCCTGCCGGCGTGCAAGAAAGGGCTGCCATGCTGTGCTGCCTATGGCAGGGAAATGTAGGCGGCCTCCAGGACCTGAGTATGGCCTCCAGGACCCAAGCACGGCCTCCAGCACCTACATGCGGCCTCCAGGACCTAAGCTGACAGCCAGTAGGAAGTCTGGCCCTCAATCATGGAGCCGCAAGGGAAGGAATTCTGCCAACAACCTGAGAGACCATAGAAGCAGGTTCTGCCCCAGTTGAGCCTCCACATGAGAACACAGCCCAGATGCCGCCTTGACTGCAGATTAACGAGACCCTGAAGAGCAGAAGCCCCAGCTAAGCTGTGTCCAGACTCCTCTTTCATTATCTCATGGAAACTGAGATTTTAAAAAAATGTGTGTTGCGCTTCCCTGGTGGTGCAGTGGTTGAGAGTCCGCCTGCCGATGCAGTGGACATGGGTTCGCGCCCTGGTCCGGGAAGATCCCACATGCCGCAGAGCGGCTGGGCCCCGTGAGCCATGGCCGCTGAGCCTGCGCATCCGGAGCCTGTGCTCCGCAACAGGAGAGGCCACAACAGTGAGAGGCCCGCGTACAGCAAAAAAAAAAAAAAATGTGTGTTGTTTTAAGCCTCCAAGTTTGTGGTAATTTGTCACTCAGCATAGAAAATAAAACACCCGCATTTTTTCTCTGCAGCAGGGAACGACTGCAGTGGCCACAGATGGGACCCCCAGCTCCCAGCCTTGCACCTGTCAGTCTGCTCTCCACACCACAGTGAGAGGCATGGTCCTAAAATGCAAATGGGATTGCCTGTTCCTGTAAGTCCTATCAATGCCTGCTCTCCGCTCTCAGTATAAAATGCAAACCCTTTAGCATAGCCTGCAAGGCCCTTGATAATCTGGTCTTTCAAATGAGTTCCCAACTGCCACCTGTCTGTGTGTGGGAACTGGAGACCAGTTCCCCCCAGCCCCTCATGTTCCAGGCTTTCATGATCCACACACACACACACACACACACACACACACACACACACACACACTCCTTTACTCTTCCTTTTTTCTTTCCTCCTTGAAGCTCAGCTCAAATATGGCCATGAGGCAGGGTTCTGACCCTAGGATGAAGTGCGTATCTACCCTGGGCTCCCCCTTCCCCGTGCAGTTCCTCTGGCCCAGACCCCAGTGCCTGGTCACCTATGTGTCCCCCCAATCCCCATCGTGCCCCAGACTGTGGACTCTCGGAGGGCAGGAAAGGCTCACTGTCTCTGGAACCTGGGAGCAGCTCAGGGCTGGCCATCAGGAAGGGTCTGCTGAAATGAATTAGTGAATAACACGTCCACTTTCTGGATGGGGGTGACGGTCATTTAACCCTTTCGTGCCCTCTAAATGAGGAGTGGGAGCTACACATGAATGGGGCAGGCTTGGGAACAAATGCGCCCCAACCCCAATCCCTGATCTGAACTGCCATGGCGTCTGCAGCCCAGCTGACGTTTGCTGGAACCCAGAGAGCCTGGTTGGGCTCTTTGATCTGTGCTTCTGCCGGTCCGTTACCACCATACCAGCAAGGTCCTCTCATACCCAAGAAGGGGAAACTGAGGCTGAGGCCAAAAGGAGCCTGCCTCACCATGACCACTGCCGCCCCTCCCCAGTGGCGGCCAACAGCCTGGGTGTGTCCCTCTGCAGGGGAAGCAGGCCAGGCCCACCCACAGGCTGGGGAGAGATCTTCCCCAGGGTGGGGCATTTCCTGCTCTCGGGGTACCAGACAAAGCCCTCAGTGGGCCCTGTGGGACCAGGAGCTTCCAGCACTCCTTCCCACGTGCCTCCACCCCGAAGCATGTGCTGGGCCTGTGACACCCTCGTCCCTCCCTTCTTTCGCCGCCCAGAGCTCTGTGAACCAGGAAGCCAGAAGGTGGGGAGACTGAAGGGTCTCCAAGCCCCGCTCTGAAAAGGCTGAGCAGCAAAGTGTGTGTGTCCGAAAATGCTCGAGGGCCTGGCTGCAGGATGGGGTGCCCTCTGAGCGTGCCCTGGGACCACCCCAGCTGAGGCCGGCCCACCAGCCAGGCGGTGCAAGCTCAGTGGCTTTGTTTCCTACACCAGCGTTCCGGAGGTGCTTCCCCCAGCCCTGTGGGACTCTAGCCCCTGTCCCTGCCAAGGTTCCTGGGGGTCCCACATCCGGGGTGATGGGTGCCGTCCCAGTGTGAGGTTCCCAGCTGCCCCCTTCTCCCTCAGTCATAGAATAAGAAGCTCTCCCACCCCCAAACTCACAAGCTGGTTCTGACATGAAGGCAAGGCTGGGTCCAACCAAGCCAAAAAAATTACCTGCTCGGGATGGGGATAATTTGACTGCCTATAAGGGCCATGTTTTGTGGAATATCACCTGCAATTCTTTTTTTTTTTTTTGCTGTACGCGGGCCTCTCACTGCTGTGGCCCCTCCCACCGCGGAGCACAGGCTCCCGATACGCAGGCTCAGGAGCCATAGCCCACGGGCCCAGCAGCTCCACGGCACGTGGGATCCTCCAGGACCGGGGCGCGAACCGGTGTCCCCTGCATCGGCAGGCGAACTCTCAACCACTGCGCCACCGGGGAAGCCCCTCACCTCCAATTCTTAACACAACCCCGCTAAGGAGGTATGATTGCACCCATTTTAGAGTTGAAGAAACTGACCTCCTAGGAAGGTAATGGTCGCCGCCCGGGTGACCACAGGAGAAAATGGAGGGAAAAATGCTCTGTAAATATGTGTGTAAGGGAGCATCATGACGGCTCATGTGTGCCGGCTCTTAACTCAGGTGGCCTGAGATCTGGGGTCAGGCCTTGAGATCAGACAAATCAGAGGTCAGAGGTTCCCACTGGGAGAGAGTCAAGCCTCCCTGGGTCCGTAATCGCTGCCCAGGCTGGGGGACCTGCCCCTGGGAAGCCGTCTTCCTGCAGAAGGTGAGGTGCCTCGTCACCTGGCAGCTACCACGGCTCCTCAAGCCTCCTCCTGAGCCCAAGTGCCGGGGCGTCCAGGTGCCTGCAGGGCCCGAGGCCCCAGGAAGCCCCGTTAAAGGAGCCCGGAAGGCAAAGAGCAGGCCGGCGTGCTGCACGCAGTCCGGAAGTGGGAGTGCGAGGAAGGCGCTGGAGGGCGGCTGGTGTGATGAGTGAGGACTTCCTGCTGAGGCTCCCTTCCCTGGGGGTCAACCCCTGCCTGAGCCAGTCAAAGCGGCTTCCCAGCACCAGAGAGGATTGGGAAGCAATGCTGCTGATGAATACGGGCGAGAGAAGACGGAGGGCATTTGCCAAAGACGAGGAATTTGAGTCTTTCTCCCGGACCCTCGGCCAGCCTGTGGGGCTGCCATCTTGGTAGACGCCTGATGAGGGGCCATGAGCTTCAGAATGATTCCCTGGCAGGCTCTGCATTTATCGGGTTGGTATATATGCTGGAATGGGGGTATCAAGCTAAAACTGCATCCCCGGGACTTGTGGTACCTAGCTAATGACAGATAGCACGGCCAACTCAGGCAAGGGCTGAGGAGGGACTTCCTGGTGAGAAGGCTAACGCTCTATATGAGAATGGGCTGCCAGGTGCGGTCACACAGTCTGGAGGCCTGTGATACTGTGGGGTCCTGGGAGGAGCTGCCCAAGCCCCCAGAATCTCAGGACTGGCCCTGGGGCCCCAGCAGCCAGCGTACCCTCGGCAGGAATCACTCCACAGCCCTGATGGATTTCTGCCCTTTCTGGCTTGGGCACATCTCAGGTTGGGGAGCTCGTCCCTTTCAGGGCATCCCTGCATTTATCACAATCCTAACACATATTCCCATTCACTATCGGTGCAGAGGGAGAAAACACGGCCAGTCCCAGAGCTGGCTGCAGAGCTGTTCTTGGAGGAGAGCCACCTACGCGTGGGTCACTGGTTGTGGAGAGAGAGTCCCCAAGGCCTGACCACTCTGGGTTGGGGGTGGGACGGAGTTAACGGAGTGGGGTTGAGGGAGCCGGGGACGAGAGAAGAGGGGGGCACGGCACGTGGAGAACAATCCCTGGAGGACAGAGGACTTGGGCTTTTGTAACAGGGATGTTCCGTTTCATGTTGTCATTGTTTATCCCCCCTCCTTCAGCGTGACCTTCGCTCAAGGCGTCCACACACTTGGCCGTGATGGACAGGGGCTTGTCCAAGGGGAGTCCGTGACCAAGAGATGAGAAGAAGAGGAGAAATTGGTACAAACAGGTCTGAGAGCCAGAGGTGCCTGGGAGAGATGGAGCCCTCGGGGGATCCCTGGTGATACTGGAAAGGATGCAGATTTCCAGCTGGATGAGGGCTGCACGTGAGCACTTGAAGCTATTCTAGCTGAGTCATAAGGAACAGGGGGGCTCGGGAGCGCTGAGGGTCTGGGAACAGCCACGGACAGTACTGTGGATGGAGATTGCTGTTGGGCAAAACAGGCGTCGGTCTCGCTAAGAATTGGGGTGTCAGCTCTGCGTGGTGCATCCCCTTTCCTGGAAACCCAGGTTCCTCAGGGTGGTTGACAGAGGCCCCCCGCAGCGGCCCCCGCCTTCCTCCAGCCTCCCAGGACTCCCTCCCTCTCGGATCCAGCCACACTCACAGTTCCCCAAAACTCCATGCTTTCCCCTCTGGCCCGCTTGGCCAGGTATGTACTGCTCCCTTATCTACACGTGCACAGGTGCACACACACCTGTGCTATCTGGAAAACCTGCTCTGATTCATCTCTTACAGTGAATTATTTTTAAAAATTTTTCTTACTCTGTAATAATTTTAGATTTACTGAAAACCTGCAGATAGTACAGAGAGTTCCGGTACGCCCTCCACCCAGCTTCCGCTAAGGTTAGCGTCTTACATAACCGTGGTTCGTCAGAATGAAGAAATCAACATCGGGACAACACGACAGACTAAACCGCAGACTTTATTCAGATTTCACCGGTTTGCCCACAAATGCCCTTTCATTACTTCCGGATCCCATCCTGGATTTCGCGGTGCATTTAGTCCTCGTGTCCCCCTAGTCTCCTCCGATCTGTGATGGTCCCCCGTCTCTCCTTGACCCGTTTTGAAGGGTCCTGTGAAGCATTTTGTAGAGCATCTTTCAATCAGAGTTTGTCTGAGGATGCTCATGGTTAGACTGGGGTTGTGGAATCAAGGAAAGAATGACACAGACGGGAAGTGGCCTCCTCGCCTCACCTCGGGGGCCTGTAATGTCAATACGACTTATCACAGTGAGGTTAGCCCCCGTCACCTGATCATGTCTGCCCGCTCTCTCCACTGTGAAGTTTCTATTGCCCTTTCCATACTGTATGTGTTAGAAGTGAGTCACTACATCCAGTTCCTACTCTGGGGGAGAAGATTTAGGCTCCAGTCCCTGGAGGGGGTTATCTCTGCATGTCATTTGGGATTCTTCTTGGGGGAGAATTGTCTCTTCTCTGCCATTTGCTTACTTACAATGCATTTTAATGATCTCCGCTTTAAGATCTTCATTAGGTCTCCTCCTTCCAGTTGAGCTGAGTGGCTAAGACAGCTCCCCACCCCCCATATTTCCACAGCCTGCTGTGCTTTCCGCTCTCGTTGCACTTACCAAACTATACCGTTATCACTGCTTTCCTTGTGAGCCTCCCTATCACTGGACAGCTTTCCTAGTCATCATTTACGAGTAGTTATGCGGCAGGCACCTCTCAGTATTTGTGTGAGCATCATCTCATTTAATCCCCACAACATTCCCGTAAGTAGATGTTATTACCATCCCCATTTTACAGAAGAGGAAACTGGGGCTCAGAGAGGCTAAGCAGCCTGCCTAAGGTCACACAGGTAGTGAGCAGAGTCCGTGAGGCCAGGAACTGTGTCACACCTATCTCTCCCTGGTGGCTGGCAGAGTGCCGGGCTTCACCATCAACTTGCTTGCCTTGCAACAGAAAGAGCAAAAGCCAGAGCTGCTGTTGTCCACACCTGCTTGGGGGAGCTAAGCACAGGGGCCAGGTCCTGCTGGCTTACTGCCCCAAGTCTCCGCGAGGCCCCCGGGGTGGCGGCACCAGCAGAGGCGTCGCTCCTGGCAAGGAGGTTCCCACCTCTCAGCGTCCCTGCCCGTTAGGAGGGAGAGAGAAGGGCAGTGAAGATGGCTCCCAAATCGTGAGCCCGAGCAAACTACCTCTCTCAGAGCCCACGATGGGGTGGCAGCCTAGCGAGTGACCCGAGGGACCCAGCGGGGATCCATGAGTGACACGGAGCCAGAAGGGTGTCCAGGCAGGGGCTCCGGACAAATCAGGGCATGAGGCATTTTCTAAACTCATCCTGGCTAAGCAGTTCACTCATTTCTTGGCCCAATCAACACGGGCCTGCTCTGAGGTCAGAGCTCCCAGTTGAGGGTAGAGACAAAAGGGTAAATAAACAAATGGTAAATATAACAAATGTCACTGTAGAGATGCCGCACGGGGACACCGAGGAGGGAGGGGCACTGACTGCACCTGGGACGGGGGCTTCATGGGGAAGACGAGGGGCTTCAGGGCAGAAAGGGAGCCGGGGAGCAAGGGCCACCACCCAGGAGCCCCTGGTACCCGGGAAGCAGCGGGCAGCAGGACCAGCCCACCCGAGGGAAGCGGGGCTATGCCCCCTGGTTCTGCTGTGCTCAGCTCTGAGCTGGGAGCTGGTACCTCCTTCGAGGGTTTAAAATCCATTCCTATGCTGAGTCAGGCCAGCTTGGGACCACCGGGGCAATGCAGCCCAACCAAGGCTCGGCCTGGCGCTCCCCAGAGGCCAGGCGTGAGGAGCTGGCGTCCCGGCAGGTCCCAGCTCAGGCCCTGCAGGGCCCGTGCAAGTCCCCCTGTGAGACGCTTCTCCACCGGCCACTCTGCCAGCACCTCGAGCTGCCGCCCGCTGGCCCTGCTGCCCGCCTGGGCTGGTGCCAGCACTGCACTGGGTCACTGGGGAAGCCGGGCTGGCAGCACCTCCAGGTACAGGCCATTGGCCAGGCGGACAGCCTGGGCGGCCGCGCGGACACTTGGAAGGCTGCCCGCCTAGGCCAGCAGGTACTTGGTGCTGTTGCCCAACACCGCACTGGCCTCTGAGGGCTTGCTTCTGGGGCTGTTCTCAGGACAGTGGCCCTGGGGTGTCCTCCAGGGGGCCTCACAATGTGGTGGAGGGCACTGAGCCCGGAGGCGTGGGTTCTGGTCGTTTGAGAGTGATTTGGATGAGTCGTTCCCCTCCTCTGGGTCTGTTTCTCTTCCCACAAAAAAGAGGAGGACGGACTAGATGAGTACTTCTCGCAGCTTGCTCCCTGGACCGGTGGCAGCAACGCCATCTGGGAACGTGTTAGAAATGAAAACTCTCTGACCCCCTTGGAGACCTGCTGTGTCAGACGCGCCGGGCTGGACCTAGCAGTCTGTTTTGACGCAGCCTGCAGGGGGTTCTAATGCTGCTCAAGTGTGAGAACCGCTGGACTGCCTGCTCTCCTCCCAGGTCTCTCCCCAGGCTTATTTCCACCTATCGGGCACCCGCTGCCTAGGCACAGGTGAATGAGGTGTGTCGTCAACACTGAAATGTCACCTCCACTCCCTGGACGGCTACCTCCCACTTGTCCCTTAACACCAGCTCCAATGACATCTCCTGCAGAAATGGTCCCAGACGGCCCTCCCGCCAGCTCCGCAGGCAGAGGGAGTCAGGTCCCCTCTGCTCCCCCCGCACCTGCGCCTCCAGTGTGGCCGCTGTGGACAGTACATTCCCTCGTTTGTAGGTCAGTCTCTCCTGCCGAATGGTGGGACCAAAGGGGAGGAGCTGGTCTGGTCCCTCCATGGTCCCCTAGCACCAAGCACACAGCAGGGCTCTCCTTCCCCACAGCACCACAGGCTGTCCTGCCCAGGCTCTCAAGGCCCCACTGAGCACCCATCCCCTCCGAGAAGCCTCCAGGGGCCCACTACGCCCACATCCGCATCCCAAGCTTTCCTTTGGCAAATGTTGCAAGTTGGAGGCCCCTCTACCCGGGCCTGGGGACCTGACATACACACAGCCCGGTTCTCCCTCTTAGAAGGTCTGAAGATGCAATACACAGAGAGGTCGTGCCCTGGCCTGGGGACACACAGAGAGAAGGCAGAGCACAGCAGCCACGAGGCAGCCGCAGCCACCATGAAGGGGACTCACACGTGCTCTTAGTGCTTGTTTTCCAGGAGGAGATGGTTGGGAGAAAGATGCACTGGACGTGGGTCTGAGAGATGGAGCCTGGCTCCACCTGTGCCAGCCAGGGCTGCTTCATCTCTCTAGTCCTCAGTTACTACCCCATTTTACAGATGAAGAAACTGAGGGTGTTAGGAGTGACGGATGCCTGCTGTCAGGTTGGTGGATCAGTCATCCAACAGGGGGGTTGGTGGGTCGGTGATTCATTAATCCATCCACTAATCAATCATTGATTAGGTCGCTTAGTCAACCAGCCTGCTGGTCAAGCAGCTAGTCAGTTTACACCATGTTCCGGTCCTTGTGTGGCTTCCAGACAGTGAGCTCAGCCCAGCGAAAGAGAAAGGCAGGAAGGATGGGCCGGACCCAGGCCTTGCCAGCAGCCAGCTCTCCCTGGCCCTCCCACCCACCCTGGCAGCAGTCGGGGCAGGGAAGGCAGCCTCTAGACTCGCTTTGTTCCTCTTAGCTCCACAGCTGGGCTCTGGCCAAAGGCTGAAACACTCAAGAGCTGGCAAAACCCGGGCTGGCCAGCGTGCCACCTGGAGAGGGGATGCTGAGGGTCAGAGGAAAGAGCCTGCCTGCCCGCTGTGGGTCCCTGCCTCTCGGCAGCTGCCAGGCCCAGGCAGAGTGAAGTGGAGTCACGCCAACCATCTGTTTCTGACTAGGCCTTGAAATCAGCTCCTCCAAGTTCAACGTGGAAAGGGAACGACCCTTGTGGAACCACGGTTATCCAAGATGGAACGGACCTCCAAAAACATCTAGTACAGAGATTCCCAGATTTGGGCATTTCACTGACCATAAAATATCAGGACAAGTTTGAGGGGCTGCCATAGGGTTGCCAGTGTTTTGTTCTCACAACTTAGAGTATGATGTACCATCTGCTATCACCATCGCTTCCTAAAAGACGTGACACTGTAACAAGAAAAAATAGGAGGATACGATCTCTGAGTAAGTGAGGGTCTGCAAACTGGGCTTAACTATAGGAAGAAATGTATTCTTTGCCCTTATTTTTCTCATTCATAACAAAACCTTGAAAGCTAACTTGATCACAATTCAAGACTGATTATTTTGCAGGTCAGGAAACAGGCTCAAAGATGACAAAGAGACCTGCCCAGGTGATCCAGCACTTTAATACCAGGAGCTCGGACACCAACCCATTACTCTGTCCAGGGTCACTCCAGCATCCTAACTGGGTCCTCAGTGCAGTGGGCAACTGCTGTCGCTCTCCCTGGCCAAGTCCTTAACACGTTTCCCGCTGAGTCTGTTCCAAACCTTTCTCATCTCACTAGGGCCCCCTCCCCAGCAGATGGCTCCTAACGTCACCAAGAAGGTAGATCACAGGTCATCACCCTGGCCGTCTCTCCTCTGCATCCCAGAATCTTCCTGACTCCCCAGCCACCTTCTCTTCCTTCCCCTGTTCTCTGATGAAGCAGGTCCTTCCTCCTGCCCAGGGCCAGCCTCCCTGTTAAGTGCTCTCCCAGCCCTCCCCTGACACCACTCCCCAACCTCCTTCCCTTCCCTCTCCCTCTTGCGTCACTCGTTTTCCTCCGCTGAGCCCTTCACTTCAGTGTATAAACACGCTCAAGTTCCTGTACTGTCATTTAAAATTCCTTCAAAGTTCACAGAAACCGAAATCACGATGGCTTTCAAATACATGAAAAACTCTCAAGGAAACCCCACCAAAGAAATGCAATCTACTGTTATGAGTTCTCATTTTTTCCACTGAGCTTGGTAGAGGTCAAAAATTCCAGATGGTTCAGTATTAGTGAAGGGAGAGGGGACTGGCTTTGCAGTTCACTGTTCACGGGGTAAATGGACACAAAAGCATGTTTGGAGGGCAATTTGACAATTTTCCTCAATTAAAAATGCACATACCCACGTATCAGAATTTTCGTAGCAGCTTTACTCATAATAGCCCCAGACTGGAAAGTCCTGATGTCCATCGACAGGAGACTAGATGGACACTGTGCTGTATTTTATATCAACAAGAATAAATGATCTTCAACTACATGTAACTCCATGGCAGACCCAACAGAGAACAAACCATATGATACTCTTTGTACAAGTTTCAATACATGCAAAAACATCCTATCGTGTTAGAAGCCATGATAGGGATTATCCTGGATGGGGTCAGGGAGGGGGCTTCTAGGATTCTGCTAATACTCTGTTTCTTGATCTCCATGCTGGTGACACAAGTGTGCTTGCCTTGTGAAAATTCACCGAGTTGTACACCTAAGTTTTTGCACTTCCCTATATCTATGCTATACTTCGATAAAATTTATCAAAAGGGAAAAAAAGGGAAAAGGAAAAGAAATGCAAGAGCATTTCCAGCAATTCCAATTCTAGGAAGTAATCTTGTAGTTATTTTTGCATGTGGGCAAACAATGAATGGACATGATGTCCTGGCAAACTGGAAATAGTCTAAATACCCCAGTGATTTAAGCAGGAGTGGTTAAATAAAGTACAACACGTCGATATAACAGAATAGCATTTAACCGTGATAAATCACGAGGGTGACCTTTTTGTACTGATTTGCAACAGGCTCCAAGACATGTTGTGAAATCAGCAAGCAAGATGCAGAAGGTGCACAGAACGCTGCCTTCTGTGTAAAAGTATTTTTTCCGTATACACAGACTCTCTGGGAGGACCCACGAGAAAGTGGTGGCCGTCTAGCTGGGGGCATCATGCTCTACTTTATCCAGGAGTTATCTGTGTCGAGGCCCAGTCTGCCTGCTGGACCGCACTCTGCCTGAGGGTCTGTGGGGCCTGGTGCCAATGAGGGCCTCGGTGATGGCTCTGTGTCAACGACTTGTAACTGTCTTCAGTTTATAAACATGTCAATATCCACTGACTATAGGCAGGATCAGCATCTGGGGTTTGGCAGCAACCACAGACTGGTGTGTGTGTGTGTGTGTGTGTGTGTGTGTGTGTGAGAGAGAGAGAGAGAGAGAGACAGAGCGAGAGCGAGAGAGAGAGGCGGGGGGGGGGGTGCGGGGGAGAAAGGCTTCATGGAGAAGCCGTATCTGGGTAGAGGTGGGGAAGAAGAGAGAAGGGACAAGCATAAGTGAAGACCTGTCTCTCTGTCACATGGACCGATGCAGGAAGGGTAGGGCCTTACGCTTGAAGAGCCCCGAGCCAGCCTGCTGCCCAAGTTTCCAGGTATTCCTGCTGTCCAGGGAGCAGAAACTGAGCTGGAGGTGAGAGAAGCTTGTGCTCCAGACTCCTGGAGAGTCGATGCCACCTCCTATTCTGCAGAGACATAGCCGGCCACATGGCCTGGCCACATTGGCAGAGCTGGGATTTGCATCCGGGTGTGACGCCAAAACCCTGCACTTAGCACTTGGCTGAGTCGTCCTGCTGTTCGGGGGTCAGGAAGCGCTTTGCTGAGGAGTCACACTGCAGTCTTACAGAGTAGAAGTGGAGAAGGGTTGTGGTGTTCCACACAGAAGGAACGCCACGTACAAAGCAGAAGACAGTGATCTGACCTGATGTGGGCGGCACAGGGTTCCCTACGGAGGCAATGGGGGCAGGAGGGAAAGGGATTTGGGGAACTGGCCAGAATGATGCAGCACGCACTGGCTGGGGCCTGGTTACGGAGACTCATGGATTCCCACCTAAGGAGTAAGTTTCAGTCCCATAGCTGTTTGGATTCCAAACTGAGGGTTTGATTATGGGTTCGGTACCATCTCTACTTCTAGAAGATCATTGTGGCAGTGAGATGAGGCACAGATTACAGGTGACGAAGCCAGAGGTAGGGGGACCCGTTGGGAAGCAGCGGAATAATTCAGGTGAGAGAAGATGGTGGCTTGGACCAGAGCAGGAGTAGGTGATGGAGAGAAGTTAAGAGTTTGAGAGAGATTTAGGAAGAAGAACACAAAGTAATTGGCAGAAGGAAGCAAGTGCAGGAAAAGGAAGGGTCAAAGGTGACTCTCAGATTTCTGGGTGAAGGAATGAGGTATCTGGTGGTGCCCTTCTGGAGGCGAGAAACCCGGATTGGGGTAGAATGGAAGTTGAGTTTCAAGGACATTGAAGTAGAGGGGTCTGCAGCATGTCCAAGTGGGCAGGCCAGGTGGTGCTGGCCTTCATTCACTCATTCAACCAGTGGTTACTGCGTACTTGCAGCGAGCCAGGCACTGGGGGTTCACAGTGAATTAAACAAGGTCCCTAACCTTGGGAGGGTTCCTTCTGGTGGAGAGACAATTAACAAATAACCGAAGAAACAGAAGTTACAGGCCATGAAAGGTACTGCGAAGGATCTGAAGAAGATGAAATGGAGAGAAGCTGCAGGTCAGCCTATGCTCCCTCTGCCCAACAGAGCAGGCCTGTTGAGGAACAAGCTGGCCAGAGCCCTGGGTCCCACCTGCTTCCTTATCAGTTTAAGGGGGAGGGCCTGGTGCTCTGATGGCCTGTTCCTTGGGCCCAGAGCTTCTCTTGCTCAGAGCCAATCCCCACAGTGCAGGGATCCTCTACTTTCACCTGCTCTTAGCTTTTAGGGTCAAGGCTTCTGCACTGTGGCCTCTGCACCGTGCGCTGTGCCGAGCCATATCGAAACCCAGCAAATGTGGGCCACGTGGATGGATGAAGGGCTGTCTCATGCCTCGCTGCAGGTTGTGAGGGTGCACATAAACACAGCCTGCACTTCAGGAACCTGGAGCTGCAGAACTGGATAAACCGCACCCTGAGAAACAGGCAACCGAAGTACTGGGGGAAAAAAAGGTGTCCTAGGCATCGCTCTCATTCAGGCCTGAGGACTTCCCATAGGGAGTGACGCTTACACCTGGCCTGGGAAGAATGGGTTTCACCAGGAGCCTCTCGGGTGGGCACCCGTCTTGCCCCCCACCCCCACTGAGCTAAGCGGAAACTGCAGCCCAGAACTGCCTGGGGACCGGAGTCAGCGGCAGACACAGGCCTAGAAGCTGCGGTAAGCAGCAGATGCAGGCGATGTCACCTGGAGCTAGCCAGCTTTCAAAACTCTTCCAGGCCAGGGATGCACTCCTAAGAGCGACAGTAGATTAATACCAATTAAAAAACAAGAAAGCAAAATCTGGGTTGAGGTTTCCAGGTGAGCCGCCTCTTCTGGACGGATTCACTTCATGGGGACCTGCGCTCCGTGAGGCTGCGGGCGGTGGCCCCTTTAAGCGTAATCCTCCTCCCAGCCGTCCCAACACGCTCGGGGAGTTCCCCGGCCGCAGCTGCGTGGTCCCCGCCGGCCGCGCCGCCGCCACCGCCGCCGCGACCTTTCCCCTACTTTCCAGGGCCTCAAGCTCCGCCCCCTCGCCGCCACCAAAATACATGCAGCATCCCGCCCTGCCCGATCACGCCGCTGCCAGGCTCTGATCACGCGGCTCCCCGCGGCGCCCATTGGCCGGCGGCGCACGGGCTAGGTGCGCATTGGCTGGCGCCCTCCAGGCCCCGCCCCGTCGGGGCGTGGTGTATTTTGGTTTGCCTCCGCGCTCCGCCCCTGCGGCCGCTCCCTCCCCAGCCGCCCCGCCCCTCCCGCACCGCGAGGGCCGCGCCAGGGCAGAGCCGCGCGGGCGGGCGGAGGCGCACGCCGGCCGCTGGAGCTCCGGGTCGCCGCCGCCCGCCGTGCACGTGCGGCAGCTGCTGTACTGAACTCCCGCCGCGCGGCCGCTTTGTTGCCTCCGGGCCGCCGGCACTATGCACACGCCGGCCTCCGCGGGCTCGGGCGACGCACGCGCGGTGAGTGGCCTCCCATTGGAGCGAGGGGCGAGGCGGGGACGCGCTGCCAGTGCGGGCCCAGGGCGCGGAGGAGGCCAGAGGCGCGCGGGGCATAACCGCGCGCGCACCGTTAGGAGCCCGGGCGGCTTCGGGAGTCGAGAGGGGCGGTGGCCGCACGAGGCCGCGCCGGGAGGGGCGGGAAGTGGGCGTGTGCCTCGCGCTGCTCTCTGCGCAGCTTTGTCTACCGCTCCCGCAGCGGCCCCGCCCCGCCGGCTTCAGGTGCGGGGCTATTTCCAGCCATGACATCACCAGGCCCTGAGGAGGTGGCCGTTGGGTGGGGCGCGGCTGGCGGGAACGCGGCACGCGGGCGGCGGGGGCGGGGCGCCGGCGAAGGGGCAAGGACTGTGGGAACGCGGCGCACGGGCGGTGGAAAGGGCGAGGGGGCGGGGCAACGGCTGGCGGGAAGGTGGGGGCGGGGCAAGGGCTGTGGGAACGTGGGGGCGGGGCAAGGGGCGGGGAAAAGGCCGGCGGGAAGGCTGCACGGGGCGGGGGGCGGGCCCCGGCGCCTCAACCCTGGCGGGCTCCGGTCGGGACCTGAGGGCTGCGAGGAGTTCGCTGGTTGGACCTGGGACCTAGTCGAGCCGCGCGGACCGCTGAGAGGCCGAGAGAGAAGTGTGGGAGCCCCGCGCCGCCCTGTCCCTGCCCGCCTGTGGGCCAAGCAGGCGGCAGCCTGCACGTCTGTGACTTCGCAGTTCGTTCCGAGGCCCGGGCTGCGGGCAGAAGTGGGGCTAGAGCGGCGTTTGTAAAGGCGGCGGCGTTGCCTGTGTGCTTTGGGGGACACCTGGGCAGGACAGGTTGGATGTTTAGGCAAACTGAGTGGAAGTGTGTATCTTAGTAGATGTAGAATTTCTCTGCGAAGAGATCATTCAGTCGCTTCCCGCCCCGCTCTTGCTTGACAAGAGACGGTCTGCTGCGCTGGGAAGTCCTCGGGGCCCGGGCTTGTGGCACATCTTACACTTTTTTCCTCTCCCCGCGCTGGCCTTGTGGCGTGAATCGGTGCTCCTGGGTGTGGGGACCGGGGCTGAGCCAGTGCAGGCTCTCCCGCCCAGGGCTCTGCTGAGTGACGGCCTCACTGGTGTGGAGCCTCCGGGGTTGTCGCAGATGCGTCTGTGGGGACGCTCTGGTGGCTTCGCCGACTCAGAAGGGCTGCGCTCTCATCTTACCCAACCTCAGCCATCAGTGTCTTTTCCTCCTCCCCCGGGGACAGTTTGGTAGTAGCTACTGCAGCTCACACTTCTGGAAGTGTTATTAATCATTTCCCGAAGGAGAAGCTAGCTTAATAACCTTTGTTAACAGTCAGGATTTTCCGTGGAAGCCGCTGGCGGACCGAGTCCATTCCTCCTCCTCCCCCCACTGCCCCCCACCCGCCGCTGCAGAACGCTGGCTCGGAGCGAGTGGTCCTCGGCGCTCGGCAGGCATCCTTCCCTGGAAGCCAGAGCGCGTGCGCGTGCTGCCGGGGGCGGGGCAGGCTTCTGGTGTGCGCGTCCCCGTGCTGTCCCGGTCCCCCCCTCCCTGTGTTTCCAGGGACTCAGCCACTGTGTTGTGTCGACTTTAGGTTGACATCATGGACATATGCGAGTCAATCCTGGAGAGGAAGCGGCACGACAGCGAGAGGTCTACGTGCAGCATCTTGGAGCAGAACGACATGGAAGCTGTCGAGGCTCTTGTTTGTATGAGCTCCTGGGGTCAGAGATCCCAGAAAGGGGACTTGTTAAAGATAAGACCCCTCACACCTGTCTCTGACTCTGGGGATGTTTCCACCATTGTGCACGTGGACGCAGCCACACCCGAGTTACCAAAGGACTTCCATTCTTTATCAACTCTGGTAAGAGGAGGGGGAGAGGAGCGATTTGTGCAATGGCTGGAGTACCTTCAGTAAACATGCTGAAGAGCTCCTGGGGAGATTCACCCGATGCTGGCAAGCAAGTTCATACCCTCCCCTGTATGGGTCCTAAGGGTGAAAACTTCTTTTATCTCTTGAAAATATGCTTTCCATTGATTGATCATAGCTTGCAGCCACGGGGTGAAAATGTCCGTAGGCTGAAACGTACAGATTAATGGGAGAAAGCAAAATGTACTCATTTCCCTGGGGAACTGAGGGTGGAGGCTTAGATTCCCCAGATACCCCAGGCCAGGGTCAGGATCCGCTGCCACAGCTGGGGAAAGCCTGTGCTTTGGCACTGGACAGCTTTTGTTAGCTGGGTTGAGACCCTGGCCTCTGCCACCCTGTGGCAGCCAGCTTCTTTCTTGGGTGAGTTGGGTGTAGTCAAGCACTGGTTTTGGTTTTGGTTTTCTTAACTTGCTACAGCTCTGAAGTTACTGGGGAAAACTGCTTCGCAACTTGGAGAAGTCGAGAGCTGTCAGTTGCTAACAAAACTGAAAATTATAATCTAATTGTCCTGGGCTGGAAGCCTGCCCTGGAAGGAGAGTGTGGAAAACCGACTTGGAGAGAGAGGGATGAGAAGGGACTTGGGGGTAGTGGAGAGGATTGTACAGGTAGTGGGCCTGGCTGCCCAGAGCACGTCACAGCGTTGGGATCGTCCACTGAGAGGCTGAAGATAAGTGGGAGTGGTGGGGGAGGTGTTACAGAGGCTCACTATAGGCAGAACCCCTGGTTAGAGCAGGGCCTTTTATGGGTCATTCTGACAGGTTTTACCTCTCATCCAATAGGCACAGGATACGTGTGTGATTGATTGGATATGTGTGTGTTAAATGATTACCACTGAGATTTTTAAAAAATTTTTGAGAATCTAAAATTATTGTGTAAAGCTTTCATCTTGAATATAAGTTTGATTTCTCATTTGCAGCCCTAATATGCAAATTGTTCATTTCAGTAGCTGTGCAAGGCCAGGAATGGCACTGGCGTCCTTATAACCGAGCAGATGGATGGGTTTGAGAGAGGTCGGGAAAGGGAGAGAAAGCTAGAAAGTAAAGTGTCTCATGCAGCTTTTATATTCACTGGGTGTGATTGTGAGCAGACTTTGACCAGTTTTTTCTAGATACTTCTTTGTAAAGACCTTGGGGACAACATGATCAAAGTAAGTTCCTTAAAATTTAACCAAAACAACCTTTTCACACAGTACTTTTTTCTTTTTTTTTTTTAAAGTGCATGACTCCTCCTCAGAGCCCTGACCTCCTGGAGCCGTCAACAGGGACAGTTGTTCCTTCCCAAGTAACTGATTCCAAAGCACCTGTGGTCGTGGCTGTCGCCCCAGCCTCTACTGGGGCAGCCGGAGTGCTGAGCAGGAGGGCAGAGAGCACCCTGCCTGCTTTGAAGGCAGAGCTGCTGGAGCCGGCTGTCAGCCCTCACTGCAGGGCCACGGTGACAAGTGTCATTTGCCACACTGGGGGGAGTCCTGCTGCTGCCCACGTTCCTACCACCCAGACTGAAGCACACCAACTTTCGGCCAACGCGGAAAGAGAAGCGCAGTTTTTGGGGCACGTTGAAGCTGTGCAGAACACACACCTCACAGACAGTGTGCTCAGCGCTAACTCAGCATCCTGTCAGCCTTGTTTGCACAAGTCCAGTGGCCTGAGCCCCACCAAAGACCAGCAGGCAGGGTGGCCCGTTGCAATTCAGACCTGCTCACCAAAGAATTATGAAAATGACTTGCCAAGGAAAGCCACCCCTCTGATTTCTGTCCCCATTCCTAGTCCCCCTGTCCTTTGCCAAATGATCCCTGTGACTGGACAAAGTGGCATGTTATCAGCTTTTTTGAAGCCATCTCCCCAAGTGTCTGCAGGGACTGTCAAACCCATCTTACCCCACGCTGCTCCAGTGCCCCAGCCTGTGTTCGTGGGACCGTCTGTGCCTCAGGGAACTGTGATGTTGGTTCTGCCCCAGGGGGCCCTCCCGCAGCCTGCCACGTGTTCGTCGAGTGGAATGGCTGTTGGGAATACCAAGTTACTGCCCCTTGCCCCTGCTCCAGTGTTCATTGCATCCAGTCAGAACTGCGCCCCTCAGGTAGACTTTTCCCGAAGGAGGAACTATGTTTGCAACTTCCCAGGCTGCCAGAAAACCTACTTCAAAAGTTCCCACCTCAAGGCTCATCTTCGCACTCACACAGGTGAGAACTGAAGTAGGTAGGGCATAGGGAATGTCGGATCCCGTGATCGGGAAACACACGTCCAGCCGCCTTTGAGTGGGAGCGAAGCTGAGAACCGCTGGAGAAGGTGGCCATCTTTCTTTGGTTCTGAAAAGCCTTCATAGTCTTGGGGTGAACGTTAGTACAGCTGTCAGTGGTTTTCCTGGAACATGGTATCTGGTCACCCCAGTAGCTAAAATGTAATATAGTTCTGTGATTGTGAACCTGTGATTGAGAGGCTTTTAGGGTGAGGCTCACATTCCCCCTTTCTCTTCACATTGCAGTAGACATTCTTTCTTTGCATTTTAGAAAGTGTCCATTCACGTTCAATAAACATCAGTGTGACTTACTTAGGCTAACTATGGGGAAAGAGCTCTCCAAAGTATGGGAAAGTTTGAATTCTAGAATATTTGAACTTTAAAGGAATATTGTTTTTTTATTTTTGGAAATATGTGGTTTTAATTCAGAAGGACTCACACAAGAAACTAACTAAAATGACTTAATGATCTCTTCATTGTCCTGTCAGATCCAGTAGAGTTTTCGGCAGTGATGGAAATGTTCTCTGTCCATTAGGAGGGTAGCCACTAGCCACATGGACTTGAAATGTGAACAGTGTGTCTGAGGAACCGAAGTTTAACGTTTTCATTAAGGTTGTGTTTATATAGCTACATGGGGCTGGTAGCTACCATGTTTAGCGGAGGTGTGAGGTTGCCTGGTAGGTAGAACTTCTGCTGTAGTTGATTAGGGCAGAACGTCTCAGGTGTTCTGTGACACTCTAGTTCTTTGAGTTAGTGTCACTTGTTTTGTTTTCAAGGGTCCTGTGGTTAAATAGTCTGCTTGTTAAACTCACCTTTCAAAGGTTCACACACATATGTATATATAATAAGCCCAGTTAACAGGACGCAGGTTCTGCAGTAAAGATGTGCTTCGTAAGCTGTCTTGATCGTGGAACCCCAGATGCCGGCTAGTGGCCTGGGGGACAGCAGTGAATTGTGAAATACAGTTTAGGAAAGGCTGAATTGGAGGGAGTTGTCATAGTACTTTACTTTGAAATGCTTTCCTGGTAGAGTGGTTTCTAATTAACACATTAGAACTCCAATCGTGGCAGCTCCCGCTTGCAGAATGAAGCCGCATCTGGAAGGCGGGCCTTACGGAAGGAGCCCTGCTGTCCTCCACACTGCGGAAGGGGCTGTGTGCTTCTGGGCTAAGGCCCCAAACCTGGCCTGTGAAGAACTTGCCTCTCTGCCTTTACTGTCTCTCTCCAGTTCCACATTTCTGCCCTTCACCCTCTGCCCTCTGCCTGTCTCTACTTACTGAAAACCCTTTAAGGGCCATCCCAAAGTTAGTTCTTAGAACTCTTCCCTGATCTCTCCTTCTTTATTTGACCCTGGTGGTTTGTTGTGTTTTTCACCTTATTCTCCCTTTGTATTTTTAGTTACGTACATAGGTGTCTGATCTCACTGGATATAGACTCTTGGTTTCTGTCCCAAGAGCCTGGCGCTAGTCATTGGTGATGCAGGGTTGCTGTCATGGCTGTATCGGTGTGAATGGGCACCCCTAAGGGGCTCATTGACTTGGCAAGCCCTGGTTTTCTCTGAGACTGCTGAGGTGAACTTCAGATCACATCCAAACACAGATTCCACATGTGGGGAAGCGCAGTGGAATGAGGTTTTACTGTTTATTCAGTCAGCTTCCCTTGGTAGGAAACTAAGGTGATCATACAAGCTCTTTTCAGGTTTCCCAAAGTACTTACATTTAAGTAACCATAAAGGTTCTGAAGAATCAAATTCTTGTGTTATTTCATAAACACTAAATTGGAGTTTTTATAAGAAATAGAAATCTTGGATAGGTTTACCTTAGATAAGATAGTTTTTCACTGTACCAACATGAAAATTTGTTTAATTAGGATACGGTCGAGTGAGCAAAGGCTACATTTTTGACATGCTGAAAACATAGGGCACTTTGTAAATCCCACGCCAAAGGGTGTTGGTTCTCTGTCCAACATCTGGCCATCTGGTATGCTGCCAGCACTGGTGGTAGTTTCCTGGGAACAGGTAACCTTATGCTTTCAACATGGGGTCTTTGAAATCCATCACAGCATCACTGTGATAATGAATTTTCCTTTTAAATCAGCTTTGAAAAACATCAGATATTTAGTTGATCTCTCTCCAACACTCATTCATTCAAAACCATTTATTCACCACCTGTCATACAAAGTGCTGTGCCGGGGGTTAAACTGTACATAGATGGATGAACTAGACAAGTCGTAAACCTTCGGGAAGGTCGGTCACATGACAGCACGCAACAGCATTTATCAAATCCCTTCACAAGGTTGCACAAGCGGTCTATGGTGGTCACAACCTGGTCAAGATCAGGGCTTCAGGATGCAGGAGACGGAGCATTCCTGCTGGCTAGAAAGGCCCAGGATTCTGCGGACAAGGGCTTCCCACTCACCCCTGTACCTCCAGGAAGACACAGTATGGGCAGGACACCTGCCGGGGGCTCTGAAACTTTGAGTGAATGACAGATGCTTGAAGCTTGTAACAACAAGAAGGTAGCTGTTAGAATTCTAACCTGTTCTGCAATTAACCTCTTTGTCAGTGTAATAACAAATATGAAGATGGAATTAATGATTCTGAGAAGTCTTGCAGGTGCTAGGAGGGATTTTTTTTTTACATGTGCAGCTTCCAGAGAGGGAAGGAGTCATTCCTTTCAAGAATTTACCTCCTACCCCAAGTTCACAGTCAAAGATTTATTTTTATTTAAAAATATCTTTAGAAGGATTAGATTAGTTTGATGTCTTTGGGCCCTGACATATTACATCTTAGGTGTGGCAGGAAGAAATGCATCTTGGACGATTTCTTGACTTCCAAATAACCTGATACCAGAATGATAGGATATTACTTGCTGCTTAGGTTTTGACGAATACAGTTTTAAAACGACATGAATTAACCTGTCCAATAAGGTGCTGCACATTTATGTTTTCTTTACTTTGTGTTTTCTTATCTCTCAGGAGAGAAACCTTTCACCTGTAGCTGGGATGGCTGTGATAAAAAATTTGCTCGTTCAGATGAACTCTCTCGCCACCGCAGAACTCACACTGGGGAGAAGAAGTTTGTATGCCCGGTGTGTGATCGGCGTTTCATGCGCAGCGACCACTTGACAAAGCATGCCCGGCGCCATATGACCACCAAGAAGATCCCTGGCTGGCAGGCGGAGGTTGGCAAACTGAACAGAATTGCCTCAGCAGAGAACCCTGGGAGCCCGCTGGTGCACCTGCCGGCCTCTGCATGAAAGGTCCTCCAGGGAGTTGTGGATGGGAATTTTTCAAAGCCTTTTTTCAGGAATGGAAGTGATGGTTTTCTCTCCAAAAGAAATTGTCTTGAGGGCTAGGGGAGCTGGTTCTGATGAAAGTATGTTAACTTGTCTTTTTTGGTGGGGAACCCTGTTCAATATCTTTTGTAGTTTCAGAAGTTGTTTTAAGGAAAATGGAAGAAAATTTGATAATCTAAATCACCAGCATTCAAACAAACATTTCGGCAATAAATTTTACAAAATCTGGATTTTTTTACAACCTTCCTACTCCTGTTTTGTAGAAATGAGACACATTACTAATTTTTATACTGTTTTTTATAAAAAAAAATTTATATTGTTGGTTCTCAAATTACCAATTTCTATATAGATGATTTTACAATCTTCTTTTCAATGTTTAACGATGTTTTTATAGTAACCCTACTTTTAGTAAAGTTGGCACATTATTCAGACAAAAAAACTTTACAACTTTGCAATCAGGCCTTTTAGATCTAAGAATTTTTTAGAATCAGAACTGGTTGAATAGGGGCCTCTTAAAGAAATGGGGGGAAAAAACTTCGCAGTCAGCTTCTTCATAACATTTCCAAGGGAAATTCCAGACAACTATTTCTTTAAGGCTGTAGCCCAAGGAATTAAAATTTTCATTAAGTAGACCTTAGTCACCTGTGTCCATGGTGTGACTTGTGAAGAACGTACCCCAGAGATTAACGTAAAATACTCGGTAGATACCCGGTGAGCAGAGAGCTGATGTAGGGTCTGAGTGTCTGTACTCTGCTGAGAGCAGACCATTCAGAGTCTCCTGTTTGTACCTCAAACCCCCAAAAAAGAAAATGTAAGCACTCAAACCCAGCTGCTTTGTCAGTTGTCAGTTTGACTTCTTTTGCTGTGGCCTTATCCAAGTGTTTTGTGGGTAGAGTAACTTAGAGAAAAAGATGTCCTTAGTAGTTGGAGGAACTTTCCACCAAAGTAAAGCTTATGTAAGGTGAAGCGGACATGCGTATGGTCCAGCTCCAGTGTTCTGATTCCTTTATTTATTAAGTATTAAGAACGACGGGAAATGCAAGTTACACTAAGCGGCAGTAATACTACCAAGCTGTCCTTTCATTCATTTTGTTTGAAAGAAATTGTTTTGATCAAACAGAAAATTACTTGGAATGGGGTATTTTGCAGTCTGGCTAGAGAATAGACCATGGGCATCACTTTGAAGCTGTGAGCACAGGTCCTAGCATTACAGAGACTGCGCCCCAGTGTCCAGGTGTCCAGGAAGCTGCTGAGACTGCTTTGGTTGGGCAGCGTTGGGAATCCAGGCAAGAGAGTGCATGTAAGGAACACAGTGATACTGCTCTGCCCTTCGAGCCTGGGAATGGTTTTTATTGTGCCGTGTGTATTTAGATTTTTGTCTTTGCCTCTTATTTATTTGCATTTACCTTTATTAAAATGACGGTAAGGTGAAATATTGAATAAATATCAGGTTTTGTGTTCAGGTCTTTTTAGTCTAATAACCCTTGCCTGGTCATTCATTGTATGTTACTTGATACCCATGAAGTATCAACTGCTAATTGACATACAGTTCTGTAAGCGCCGGCTGTGTGTTTAGTAGGCTTCCGTGTCTTTGGAGACTTCTGTAATTGAGTATTCCTACTGGTCATGAGACGTGCTACAGTTGGAAGAGAACCAGAATTAAATGTCTATAGTTCGTGATTCCCCACCACCCAGTTCTTTCTTGCACTTATATCTTAAATCAGCATAAACATTTCTTTGTGTGTGCTGTAAGTGGCATTAAATCTGGATATTTTTAATTATACAAAGTGATGTTAGTCCTGCGAAAGTTCTGGTGGATAATACAACGTCTTTGAGTATTTGGTTGCTTGTCACCGAGAACTTCATTCTCTGAGCAGTGTTGTTGCTAAAGGATAGATGTGTAAAAAAGAAAAAGTTTTGATTTACACTTCCATTTCCCGATTAGACTTTGAAATACCTTCTGTAAACAACATTTTTGGCCCTCTGTGATTGAAAGATTGTAAATTGGGAAACAGCTTCCTCTGAAAAATGCAACGTGAGAACCAGAACCCCGCGGTGCGTGTTCAGCGTGGAGTCCTTCCGCTGCGGCCCGGGCATCGGAGGAGGGCGCGGGCGGCACGTCCCCCAGTGCACTTTACTGCCTGAGCAGTTTTGCTTGATCTTTTTTGACTTTGAGCCTTTCAAGTAGTTAATAAAATGTTAAATGTTTCAGAATTATGTTTTATGTAACAGACTTTGACTTATTATTTAAATGAATATGTGTGATGTAACTTTTTTCTTTGGATCATATAAAACTTTTTTGATTTGCAAACTGGACTTGTGTCCTGTGTCATTCAACTGCACTCCGGTGTACCCAGTGCCTGACCCTCCTCTTTGTTTTCTTGGGTTCTGTTCTACTTTCAGGGCACCCTTTGGCTTCTTTGGAGGGTCCTTTGTGAAGGAGCAGCTTCTGTGTTGGCCAATTTGACGTCAGGACCGGTCTTGGCAGTAGAGGACCATGGCTGCTGGGTAACCCGTGACCCTCATCCTCATGCCCTCCGTGTGTCAAGAGGGGAGTATGGGAGGCAGCCTCTTCCCTCCCTTCCCCCACCCCCAGCCCAAGCTTTAAAGGTACATCAGGGAGCCACAGTCTCCGCTCCTGCCCCTGGAGTACGTTCTCTCTCAAGCCCGCTCTGCTGGGGCTGTGCATCCACGTCCCGCGAGGGGAGGCCTCGTGGGTGTGGCCAGGCACTCGCGTGGGCTCAGCTCCTGGTGCCCGTCGTGCTTGTCTGTGAACGGCACTGGACAGGGTTGGTGGGTTCCCCTGCAGGCCGCACCGTGCTGCTCTCTTACCTCGCTGCTCCTTCGCCGGTCCCCCTCCTCTCCCTGACCCCTCTTCTATTCCCCTCACAACCTTGGTGATCTTTTCCAGCCTTGGCACTTAGATAAAAATAACTTCTCTACCATGAAGAGCCCCGCATGTATGTCTCTCCTTTACGCTCCACACCTGGCTTCAAATTCCTGTGTCCAGCTCTCTGCTTGACACCTGTCTAACCAGCATCCCAAACTTGAGACGACTGAACTCCCCATCTCCTCCACACTTGCTTTTCTCACAGTGACCCCGCTGCCTTTAAAAAGGACAAGGAGTCCATCCTTCTAGCTGTTCAGGTGCAAAACCTTGGAGGCGCCCTGGGCTCCTTTCCCGCTCCACAGCCAGTCTGTCACTACCCTGTTGACTGCCTTCCCAAGCCAACCATTCTGGAATGTGACTCCATAAGCCACGCTAGTCCCGGTTATGCGTGTGTGCGTGTGTGTATGTGCAGGTGTGTGGGGAGGCGGTAAAGGATCAATGCGCTTTGCATTTAGCAATCCACTTAGAAAAGTCTCTCCAACTCCAAGCGCCTTTGCGCCTAGGTGCCGGCCACACACCCGTTAGCCTCAACTCTGTGACTCTGTACCTGCTCTCCTCCCTTTGTGCCACCAAGATTTTACTTTCTGGCTGTAACATCCACTGTTCCTTTGCTGTCAACCTGCCTCTTTGTTTAGGGACTTCTTAAATTAAGGACTTCAGACATGTTGCTAACACCCAGGCCCCATCCTGGGAGGAAGTCCGGGCACCAAGGACACCACACCCCAGGGGGGTGAGACACACTCAGTCCCTGCTAAGTTAGGGAGGCTCGTTCTCAAAAGCCTCTCACCACTCTGTAGGAAGCCTAGTCGTCCCAGAATTGCCCAGAGCTGGCTCTGCAAACAGGTTTCCTCTCCCCAGCATGTTCTCATCTCAGCAGACAAACTGGTCAACAAGCAAAGATGATAAGGAAGAAACAAGTTATAAAATAAACGTCACAGGGATGTAAGGTACAGCATAAGGAATATAGTCAATAATACCATAATAACTTTCTATGGTGACAGACGGTAATTAGACTTACCGGGGTCAGCTTTACGCAATGTAGAAAAATATCAAATCACTATGTTGTACACTTGAAACTAATATAATATTGTAGACTATAATTTAATTTTAAAAAAGAAGACTGTGTTTAAAAAAAAAAAAGAAACAGGTTGCTACAAGTCCAGTGGTGCTGGGGGAGGAGATGCACAGGCAGAGTGAGATGATGACAAGGTGGGGCAGTGGCAGCTAAGCTCTCACCGCCCAGCTCTGGTGGTAGCCTCTGGGAGCCTTCCCAGGGCTCCCCTTCTTTGGACTCCTTCAAGACTAGAGGTTCTAACCACTCGGAAGAACTTGCCAGTTTTATTGAATTTGATTGTAAGTCTTGTGGGTCCCACAAGACTTGTGGATGGGTGGGTAGGGGTATAGATGGATGGATGGATGGATGTGATGTGATTTCTATCACAGGGCAGCTTACATTTTAGCAGGTAGATTAGACTTGCAATGTTCAGTAAAATATGGCAAGTTCCTACTGGAGCGGTCAGAACCCCTAGTCCTGAAGGAGTCCAGGGAAGAGGGCCTGGGAAGGTCTACCAGACTCCTGGCAGGCTGCTTTGGTAGGTGGTGTTGATTTGGCCTGAGGCAGGCCTGGGTGCAGGTCTGACTCCATCTAGCTCTGTGTTGCTGAGAAAGGTACTCTACCTTTAGACTGCTTATTTATAGTGAAGACTAGGTAGAGACAGCAGGTAGTGTGCCTGTCTCAGGGTCTGGCACTTCTACTTTGTACGTGGAAGAAAACCTTAGTTTTCTATCAAAGGGAGCTAGGGCCCAGAAATAACAGAATGGGCTTAGAGTATTCCTGTGTTGCCGGCTGCCATCAAGAGTGTCAGGGACTGTGCTAAACGGCACAGGGGCTCCCACTGGCCATGTTGTGACAGTTTAAACATTAAAGTGGTAGTAATATGAATTCCACTTCTGCCCATGATGGAGTAACAGGAAACAAATATACCCTCACACCCAAAAAATCCAGACAAAAGGTATCAAATGAGAGTTTTCCAGGAGCTGGACCTTAGGTCATGAAAGACAGTGACCCTGAAAGACAGGAAGTAAGTGAATCTTGTGACTGCCCAGATTTGCTGCCTTGAGGAGGTTTCCAGATTGTGGTGCAGGGACAGGAACTCAGCAGGGACCCAGAGGAGTCCCTGAGTCGAGGAGATGGAGCTGAGGGTCCAGGGATGCCAAGGCGTTGGGGGTGAGGGGCAGACTGCCAAGAAAGAGAGGACGGCCCAGAAAACCCTGGAGATCTCCAGACGGGGCGCCTGGGGGGAGGAGAACAGCCTGAAACCGAGGCGAGTCCTGTGCGCGGGGGAGGGGTGGGGGTGGCGTGTGTCCATCTCTGGGCCGAGGAGCCGTCTCTTGCACCACTTCTCAGAGGGCCACCCGACGTGGTTAGAGGGCCGCCCTAGCGGATAAGGCGCTCGGAGAGAGCATAGAAGGCGCACGCGGTGGGTCAGGACGTTGGCGGGGCCTCGGGCTCAGTGTGCGCGCTCCCCGACCCCGTGCCCACCTGGCTGGATGTTGGAACCCAGGGAGATGGCTCTGCGTGTGGGAATTACGCGAGCTGTGACAGGTGGTGCCCAGGCGGTTCTTCTGAGAGACACCCCTACCAAAAGGCCACAGCGGGGCAGCAAGTCCGCACACGTACCTCTGAGCCCCCGAAGAACCCGGGACCCGGGCTTCAGCAGCCGCGCAGCCCGCCCGCTGGGCCTGGGGGCCTGCGGGCCTGCGGTCGGCCTCGAGGGGGCGCACCCGAGCTCGGCTCCCCGCGCGGGGGACCCAATCCGCAGAAACCGCTCCGGGAACCCTCAGAAGCCCCTCTGCCGGGAAGATTCCTGCCGGCATGGGGCCGGGCTCGAAGCCAGGGTCCCCTTGACTGTCTGCAGACCCGGGTGGGAGCCCGCCCCCAGCTCCCTCCACGCGACGCCCGCGGGCTCGGCACCCCCGCGACCCGCCCACCTCTCATCCGCGTGGCTCCGCGGGGTCCCAGCGCACGGCCGTTTGTCCCTCAGGCTTCCCAGTGACCGGGGCGGAGGAAGAGGCGCTGTTGGGCAGGGAGAAGCTTCAGGGCCTCCCCGGGGAGCCCAGTCCCCATCACCCAAGCTGCCCAAGGACGGGGAGCAGCGAGGATGCTGGAACCCCGACAGCAACGGCTCTTCCCACCTCACTCTGCTCACTCGCATCACATCTTTATTTTATCCCCCAGGGCCCACCTGGCACAGGGCCTGGCCTGGAGCCCGCCCTCTTCAAGTAGATGTTGGATAAATTAAAAAAAAAAAAAAAAAGTAACATGTCTGTAACCTGTGCTACTAAGGTCATGTTATTTTTATTTTTCACTCAAATCCTCTCCTCACCAGATTAGTAGAAAAGTCAGCCCCTCCCTCTACAGTTTCTCCCCTTCCCTGAAAATAGTCCTAAACCTCTCGGGCTTAGTTATCCCAGGCTGGGGTCTTTGCAGCCGCCACTTTCCAGGGACAGAGACACCCAGTCCAAGCGGACACCCTGCTGTGTGGACGCCTTGCTGCCACGTGGTGCCACTCTTGACAGCCGACCACAGGCCCCTGATTTTGGTGGTTTGGACCTTGAAAGCGCAGCCGGGTGCCCTCAGTGCCACACGAAACCACACGCTTTTTCCGTCTCATGTGCACACCCTGGGGCACCAGCTCCACAGGGTGTCCATCGGATGTCATCCACCTCTTGAGGACTTAAAATGTGTCACTGCTCCTTCCCAGGGTTCACACGTCACAGAAAAGGCAACTTTTTGTTTCCAGAGGGGTTTCATCACACCAGAAAATTGAGCCCCGCCCACCTGTTAAGGTCTGATTTGGTGCCGGGGGTCCAGGTGTCACCACCCCAAAGGTCTGGTTTTACATCGTTTCCTTCCTGGGAGAGCGCAGGACGTCCGGGCCTCAAACGTTATTTGTCTTCTCAAAGGCAACCAAGAAGGCTTTTCTCCTGACTAACTATCGCCAGCCCAGAAAAAGAGCCACATCCCCAATCCACAGAGGCTAGATCTTCAGAGGGCTTTTGGCTACAGTTCTTTGACAGCCGTGAGTCCATGTTTACAGGTGCGCCTCTAGAAACAGCATGTCCTCACTAGTGGAGACCAGACCTTGCTACACGAACCCTGGCATCCAGCAGAGGGCCGGGCTCACAGCAGCAGGGGCTCATAAGGTCAGAACGAGTGGGGGGGTTGAACAGAAATTCCCCAGGGGCGTCCACCCAGTGGTGCTATCTCACTGGATGGCAGCCCAGTGAGAAGTGGCTCTGAGACTTCAGAACATCAAAGGGGAGTGTCTTGGAAAAGCTCACCTTAGGTGAGGAGAGGGAACCTGAGCCAGGCGGGGCCCCTTTGAGAACTCGTGCGAGGGGCAGAAGGAGGGCCGTGGCCTGGCTTCTTCCCCGGGAGGACGGGCACAGCATTTCTCAGAGCTGGGAACGGAGCGTGTTTTCTATATCCCTGGGCTTTGTAGCATCTCAGAGGCACTCGCCACCACAGAAGCCAGGAGACACGTGTGTGGCACTGAGACTTTTCCAGACATCGATGTGTCATTGTCACCTTCGACATGGAGATGTTTTTCTTCCTGCCTCTATCAGCCACATTTCCCCCCTGCTCCCCTTCATGAGCAGGTTCCACACTCAGCTCCAGAGCAGAAGGCTGGGGCTCAGAAGCAACACCCAGCGACCAAGAGAAGGCCTGGGGCCGCGCTCGGCACCCAGCAGGCCCTCTGTGCACGTCTCGTGCAAGAAGCACTCGCCTCCAGGCCCTGCCTGATTCACAGGGTGTCAGCTTTCTCATCAGTCAGCTGGGAATGTTATAAGGCTCTCCTGGCCTCACTGCTGTGATTTTCTACCTTCTTCCAGGTGGGAAGAGCCGGCAGCCCTAAGGACCCTTTCCAGGTGTGGCCAGTGGTCACCCTCAGCAGGGAAGGCAGTCCCGTGCCCCCAGGGGACGGGGACGAGAGACCGAGGAAGCCTGGGATTGTGTGATCCCTGATGGTCAGAGCTGGGGGACGGCGCGTGCCTCCAGGACTCACTGAGGACCAGAGGGGGGAAGTGACCGCAAGGTAGTGCAAGAGCGAGGATCAGAACCGGGGTCTCTGGCTCCTGTCCCACCGCACCCACTGCAGGGGCACAGGCCTCTCTTTGGGGAGGTGGGTGGGTCGTGGCTCTGGGCAGCCTCCAGCACTGGGGAAGGAAGAGTCAGCCAGGCCTAAAGCTCAGACAAGGTCCCTGCTACTCCAGGCATGGCTGGGATCCAGCAGCCTGGGTATCGCCTGGGAACTGGTTAGAAACAACGCAGACTCTCAGGCCCTGCTGGAGACCCACAGAATCAGAATCTGCATTTCAATAACATCTCCAGGCGACTCATTTGCAGAACAGAGGGTGACTCCCTCCAGCTCGCTAAGGCATACCTCCTGGGTGTGCCCTCCAGAGCGGAACCTCCTTGGGGCCCTCTGGGACGTGTGTTAGAGTTCGCAAAGTGTCCAGTCTGAGCCACGCTCAGTAAAGAGGCTTCTTCTGAGCAGGTGGCAAGTGGGCCTTCAGAAAGGGGAAGCATTTCAAGACCCAGGAGAACCTTGTAGACGGATCTCCCCAGAGACTGAGAGGAGGGGCAGGTATCCGGCAGGTCACCTGCCCACGCACCTGTGGGGCAGCACCTGTGCCTTCCTTGTGGCCTGGATCTGCACAGCCGATCACCTCTTGCCAGCAAGCATGATGGCCAGCTGCCGGCCACGTTCAGGACTGTCTGAATATGGATTTGAAGAGGGCAGTTGTGAAAGGTCTGGGAATAACTGCATGTTGGAGGTGGCTAAGCTCCAGCTAGAGCCCTGGGCAGGGCAGGGGGATGTGTGCGCCCAGCCTAGGTTCCTAAGAGACCCAGTCGGCTGGGGCTGGGGCTGGGAGGAACGGTGCACTGGCCGCTGGCTGACCACGGGGCTGCTGCAGCACCAGCCTTAGCAGCAGTACTCCTGCTCGATGCTGGCCATCAGCTCCTCCTCAGAGTAGTCGTATGTGATGGCTGACTGCCTCTCAGGCCTCCTGTGGCAGCTGCCTGGGGCTCTGTGGGTGAGAAACATGGACATGGGAAACAAGATGTTACCTTCAAACTCCACATCTCTACTGGACAACCACGGTGGCCCCTGTATGGAATTCTGATCCATCCTAAAACTAAAACTGAAAACCTCTGCCCCGGGAACACCTCCTCAACCTCTTCCATCAGCAGGCCCCTGCCTGATTCTCTGGTTTCATCTCCCCAATGTTACCCAAGACCTTACGCTGTGAGGAAGCCAGTGCCTCTGATGCTTAAGGGTGAGGGCCCGGGGATGGGAAGACCCAGCTTGAATCCCAGCTCTGCCAGTTACTAGCTCAGTGATAATTTTCTCTAAAATAGAGCTGTATTCTTAAATTCATTCTGAGGCATAAATGAGCTAATGCATGGACAGCGTGTGACACTGAATTTTGCACCCTGCCCAGCCCTCAGCAAAGGTGAGCTGTGTCTTGACCATCCATCGGCCTGACTCACGCCCTGTGCCTGCCCCTTGGGTGGGCGGGGGTGTCTCACAGGAGCTGCCACGCTGGGACAGGATTGGGCGTCAGGATCCTGGCCACTCCCCCAACCTGCTGGGCAGTGTATTAAGTGACCAAATCTCGGATCCTCATCCTGCCACCTGGGCCCCTGGAAGTGGTTCCCACCGGCCTGGATCCGGCTGCCCACCCCCTCTCCGGCTTTCTGGACTCTGTTGTGCCCCCGACTTCCCTGTCCTGCAGGCTGTCCCACGGCGGTGTCCACCTGTGCCTGGCCATGGCCTTGCCCCCTTCAGCACCTTTGACAGGTGGGAGGGTGTGAAACCTGGGCCGAACTGGGTGCTGCCAGCCTGAGGGGCTACCTCTGAAGGAGGAGTTAGGCCAGAGCTGCCCACTGCCAGCTAAGGGACCTTGAGCTCCCACCTGCCAGCCAGAGACGTGCTGCCATGTGAGCTGGGGGGCTGGGCTGGATGATCTCTAAGGCCCACCTGATCACTGCCGTCACACTCCTGACATGTTCAGAGCGGCCTCCAGGGCCCTGTCTGCTGTCCCGGAATGCAGGGCAGGAGCTGGGCTCTGGGCCACTTGACTGTCACCTCAGGGTGTGTGCCGCCTAACAGGCCCCCAGCGCTGAACAGCAAGGATGAGGGTCTAACGGCGGGACTCCACTTCCCCAAGCCCAGAGATGACACGTGCCTCCCGCACAGCCCTCTGGGGTCACCCAGGCCAGCCCCCTCTCTGTGGATGGGGGAGAAATGCCTTGCCCACGGTCCCATGGTGACCTGGCTACAGACCGTCCTCACCCGGTCCCACAGCTCAGCAAGGGCTTTCTCTCTAGGCGCCCGACGCTCCCTGCAGTTGGGACATGGGGGAGAAAGGGGGTGAGGAGGCAGGGCCGGCAGGGGAGGCTAGCAGGGGAGGCTGGCAGGGGAGGCCGGCAGGGGAGGCTGACAGGGAGGCCAGCAGGGGAGGCTGATGGGGAGGCCGACAGGAGGTGTTGCAGCCCCAGCAGCCAGGGCTCCACTCGGCCTCACGCCATCCTAGCCTGTCTGGTGGGCAACACTGTCCACCAGCGGCCGTGGGGCTGCCGGCCCGGGGGCCTGAAGACCGAGGTGGGGTCTCCCCCTACTTGGGGGAGGGGAGCACGACATTAAAAGGGAGAGATGGTTCCTAGAGGGACTGAGGAGTCAAGAATTGAATCTTTGTTTAAATTATAATTCACTATGTCAGAGATTCCTAAAGTCATGCAAAACAAAAACCCATTACTCTTCCCCAGAGAGAGCAAATCAATTATAATTGGGCTACAGAGCCACATGCAAAATGAGGTGAGTCATTTATACTGTCTGTTGGGTCTAGAATTTACTGGCCCTTTGACCATGGGCAAATCATACCTTGCATCTGTTTACTCATTAGGAAAACGGGGTGCCTGGCCTAGGCCTGGCTTATAGTAGGCATCCCACAAGCATTTACAGAATAAATAATGAGCAAATTTCAGCAGCAGCTGCAGACAGAAGGCTCCTGAATCCCTGTTTCCCCTCCACAGGCCCTAGGCTTCTGCTACCGGATCCTCACAGACTTCAGGTCAGGCCAGCCCAGCCCTGTCCTCAAAGCCAGCCCGGCTGGCTCAGCTCTGTTGCTTCCACACCCCAACCCTGGGGAAAGGGCGTGGCCGACATCGAGGATGGTCAGGACTGGGGGTCAAGGCCCACAGGCCCAGGTTCACACCGAACGTTCCCTTCAGCTGCATCTGTGAAGCACCCGCTCTGGGCCTGGTGCTGTGAGGGCCCAGAGATGCGGCTGAGAGTGAAGAGGTAAGACAGGCTGTCACAGGTACCCGCTGCGTTACACGTACAGGTGTGGTGTGAACTGGAGCCGGCACTGCTGAAGGAGGGAGACTCACCAGGTCGACACGGAGGGAGGGGAGGGTGAGAGTCTCTGAGGAGGAGATATTTGAACTGAGTTTGGGAGGATTTTCCTCTTCAACCTTTTATTACGAAGACTTTCAAGCATACCGAAAAGTTGAAATCGTGGATTCAAAAATTAAGTCAATATTTTTCTGCTACATTTTGCTGGGTTTACTTTATCCCATGTCTATTACTTTATCTGATTTCTGGATGCATTTCAAAGTAAACTGCATGCATTAGGACACTTCTCCCTGAAGCGCTGCTTTGAGGGGTTCTGGTGGTGGAGAAGGGGACGGTGGGCTTGTCTGTGGCTGGAAGGGTGGGCGCTGCAGGAACCAGGAGAGGAGGGTGCTGTGGGCTGCGCTCTGTGTGCGCCCAGTCTGGGGGGCGGGGAGGGAGGCGCACGCTGGCTGTGTGGAGGAGCCCAGGGCCGGCCGCTGGCAGTGAGAGGCCACAGTGGACGTGGTGGCAGGACACCCGCCGCTCCCTCCTCAGAGAGGTTCCCCTACAGACAGGGGAGCCCAAGTTTGGGGAACAGAGGAGGGCGGCTACTGCCAGTCCAGACCCTGGGGCAGGCCTGTATGGCTTCAGAGCCTGCTCCTGGGAGGCACAGCCCTGATCTCACCTTCATGACGCTCTCCCCTCTGCCGCCAGTGAGCCAGGACCAGCCTGGGACCCACCCAGCCTGGAGTCCAGGGCCTAGCGTGGCACTCAGGACGCTCCCACTAAAGTATATTGAGGGAGTGAATGAATGAATGAATGAAGTACTCCTAGTGAGGGATGTCCTGGAGTTTGCATGTGAGGTGAAGGGACCTATTCATTTAAAAATAAGAAGAAACAGCTAATTTGTTCGAGGCAGAACTTAATCCTCCTAAAGTCCCTGGGGTGATGAAAACTTAAGAAAGTCACTGCCAGTTATCTTTACAATCAGTAGAAATATGCAGGCGGGACGGAGCTCCATTGGCACCGCTCCGGGCCCAGGTCCTCAGCCGCGCCACGTGCTCGGGCGTCCAGGTCAGCGGAGCAGAGGCGGCCCTGGCGCCCGGTCACTGCAGCGAGACACAGTGCCCAGTCCAGCACGGGAGTGCACGGGGGCGCTGAGCCCACCCGGAGGCAGCTGTGCTAAGCGGAGCCTGTGACGGTTTGCAAAACAAGTGAAGAGCAGGGCCTGTGAGGGGGGACCGGGAGGGATGCTCCTCTCTGCTGAGTGAAGCGCTGGCCTTGGCAAGGGGCGGAGCCCGTGTACCCGTGCTCACCGCTTCACCTCCGCGGCCACGGTGGAGTCCCAGCTCCCAGAGCTGACCCCAGCGTCCTCTGACTGGACAGCAGTGGCCCACGGTTTCAGCTTGGCCTTCAAGGCCCTCCTTCTCCCCCCAGACCCTGTGCTAAATGTCACCAGCCTGTGCGTGGTGTCCTGTTCAGACCTGTGTCTTGCTTGTGGAGCCCACCACCTGGAACGCACCTGCCCTCTCTCCTTGGTGAAAATACGTGTCCTGCGAGCCACTTAAACATCAGCTCCTCCACGAGCCCTCGGCAGTTCTGTCCCCTTTCAGACCTCCCTTGAGCCCGTGTGAAGAGACCCCAATCTTCGGGAGAAGGTCTCCTCAAATGTTTGTTAAATAAGGGAACCCGGCAAAGTTCTGGCCCTGAGCCGTTTGGAATTGGTAATAAAAATAGCTGTTGAGCCAGAATTTTCACATCTCTGGTCTTGAGCATCACACTCACCTACCTCCCAGTGACCCAGGGCCGATCACCGTGAGCCAATTAGAGACGAGAAAGCCAAGGGCACGATGAGCCAGAGGCCCAAGGTCACCCCCGCACAGCTTTCCGGTGCTGGCTGCTCCTGGGGCCCTGGAATCCTCCCACAGCCCAGGGCCGTGCAGACAGAGAAGGCCTGGTCTCTGGGCCTGGGGTCCTCAGATGACACTTTCCAGGGGTTTTAAATGTGTTTTCCTTCTAACGCTGTAATGGGATCACGGGGGACCCACCTGCCATCCTTCTAGGCTGGAAACTCCTGAAGGCCAAGGACTGTGCCTCACTTACAGATGAGCCACTGCAAATAGCTTCTGAGTGAATGGGCGGGGCCAGGGCCGGGGATGCAGAGGCGTGGGGAGGGCGGGGGGTAGGGTGGCTGTGACTCTGGTGGAGATGTGCTTCCCCCGCCCCCCGCCCCTGTACTTACTCAGAGACACTGCTGCTCTCTGGGTGGTCTTCAGTGCTCCGTTTCGGGGACACCTTGAGAAAGACAAAAGGAGGAGGCATCAGAAGGTTGGCAGTGGTGCAGCCTGTCTTTGCCCTGGCTTTGTGCTGACAGACGGCCACCACATTCAACCCAGGGCTGAATAAACCAGAGCTGGAAAGTGGAAAGGCTCCCCTGCTGTCTAGTTCCATCCGCCTATTTTGCATGTGGGAAGCTGAGGCTGGGAGAGGGGAGTGACCTACACAGCTCACACCAAGAGACTCCCCACCTCCCCGGCAGCTAACGGCCAGCACGTCCCCATCTCTCACGCCAGGAGTCGAAGTCCTGACGTCCATGCAAGCACTGCCCGGCAGCCTGCCCTGCTGCTCGGCTGTGCCTTCTCTGTTCTCAGTCAAGGGTGCACAGACGTCGCACGTGTCTGTCTGCAAACTCTTCCAATGGTCCATGCCTGTCCTGTGCCGGCACCACCCCGTCTCAGTTACCACAGCTTTAGAATAAGCCTGGACTCTTCCCGGTTCTTTGCACCTCCTTATATGTGTACTGCAGTCAGTTTGTCCCCCTTGGGGATTTTGTTGGGGTTGAATTAATATACAGATCATTTTAGGCAGACTTGATATCTATAATAACAAGTCTTCCAGTTTAAAAACAAGGAACACCTCTCCATTCATTTAGGATTTCTTTAATGTCTTTTAAGAAGTCTTATTTTCCCTGTAGAGGTCATAGATATCTCTTTTTAGACCAATTTCTAGATACTTGATATTATCCTTTTTTAAATAAAATTTTATTTTCTTCCTGTTTGTTTCCGCAGATATATGATTGAAATATATACATTTTGTGTTCACCAGTCTTACTAAACTCTCTTATTAGTCCTAATAACTTATTTGTAGATGCTTTTGGACTGTCTTTCTTCCTGTTCACATTATCTGAGAAAAATGGCCATTTGATTTTTTCCCTTCTGGTCCCAGAAGGGAAACACACTTTTCACCTAGCCCTTCTGCACTGGCTAGGACCTCCAGTACTACCTTGAAAAGAAATGATAACAGGCATCTCTGCCTTGTTCCTTTATTGAAAGGAAAAGTTTTCATTATTTCAAATGTAATATTAGGTTTGCTGTGGCTTTTTCTCAAGTTGTCCTTTATCAGATCCTGGTCTCTCTGTGTAGGTCATTTCTTCAGTTCTGTCTTCCAGGGCACTGATCTTCTCTTCATCTCTGTCTAATTTCCTGTTAACCCAAACCATCAGAATCTTTAATTTTGTTTATTGTATTTTTCATTTCTTCAAGTTCTATCTGGTTCTTTTTAAAATATGCTAGGTCACTTTCTAGAGGTCCTGGTCCTTCAAAGGTATTTCCCTTAAATAAGATAAAATAAACATAGTTGATTATAATCTGTGTCTGGTAATCCAAAAAAATAACTGAAGTCTTCATTGGTCTATTTTTGTTGTCTTTGTTTCTTCTAGTGTTCACTTGGTTCTCTGGTTGGTTGGTTATTTTTTCTTGTTTGATGCTCATTAGCCTTGAAAACACTTTGTGGGTGGTCTCTGTCCTGAGAGGAACATGCCTTCCTCCAGAGAGGACATGAGCTTGCTCTGTCCGGGCACCAGGGGGCACTCCTGGTCTGGGGCCACTTGAAATTAAATCCATGCATTCAGGCATTTTGGGCCACCTGGGTGATGGGAACTGGGGCTGCAAACCTGAAGAGGCAGCTAGATTGTGGCTCTTCTTCCCTCCTTCACTGTTCTGTGCTGTGATACTTTTCCTTGCCGTCCCCCGAAGGTCCTGGATTGATGAGGGAAGGATCTACTATAACTTTCATTGGGCCCTAAATTCTGTTCCCTTTACTGCTGGACACCATCAGCCCCAAAGCTCAAGTTCACCTGAGGCACATGCAGCCCAACGTCTTATTTGCATCTCTGATTCTGCCTTTCTTGGATCTGGGCTGGTAATTCCTCACTATCTCACCAGCCACTTAATGTTTCAAGGACACTCTTACTACATTAATTATATCCAGTATATTATTTTCAGCAGCAGAGGGGTCTGAATAACCTTCCATACTGTGTTCCCAGCATAAGGCACTTGAGGGCACTGTGGACACCAGCCTTTGACCCATGAAGCTGAGCAAGGCCATGGCCCAGCCAGACGTCAGCCTGCTTTGTGCACAAGATCTCCCATTGGCACGAGCAGTGCCCCCCAGGACAGGCCACGACTGTCAAGAACCCAGTCTTCAAGGAGCTCACGGTTCACGGGGAGAGTCTCATAAAAATGCAATGCGATGCTATGTGATAAATTATGTAGCCGAGTTATAAAGGGCTGGGAGAGGAGGGGAAACCAACTCTGAATGGGAAAAACACCATGGGAGGTTTCCAAGAAGAGTGGCAAGAGTGACATTTTAGCTGGAGTTTTGAAAGAGTAGGGGTTTACCAGGTGGAAAAGAGGGGAAGGGCACTTCAGATAAGGAACATATTTGCATATGCAAATACACGGAGTCGTCAGAGGTCGTGAATAAGCATTCATCAAGTCCATGTGCCCTGTTGTGCACCATGTTCTATTATCCATACAGGATATGGTCCTTGCCCAGAGCAGCTCACAGCTGGGCAGAAAAAAACTAGCGTGATGACACAACTAGAGAAAAATCCAATGCCAGACACCGAGGTGTGGACTACAAGTGCACGGGTCATCAGAAGCCGTGATTACAATGGTAAACCAAACATGCAGGCCCGCTTCCCGCTTTCATCCCAAATCCTTAGAAATGACAGAAAAGGCCATAAGCAAAAAACAAAACAAACCAAACAAAACAACTCACAAATCTCTAACAGTACTGCAAGACTAGAAAGTAGTAGAGCTTTTTTTTAATATAAATTTTTAAATTTTTATTTATTTTTGGCTGTGTTGGGTCTCTGTTGCTGCACACGGGCTTTCTCCAGTGGCGGCGAGCGGGGGCTACTCTTCATTGTGGTGCACAAGCTTCTCATTGCAGTGGCTTCTCTTGTTGCAGAGCACAGGCTCTAAGCGAGCAGGCTCAGTAGTTGTGGCTCACAGGCTCTAGAGCACAGGCTCAGTAGTTGTGGCACACAGGCTTAGTTGCTCTGTGGCATGTGGAATCTTCCCAGACCAGGGCTCGAACCCATGTCCCCTGCATTGGCAGGCATATTCTTTTTTTTATATATATAAATTTATTTATTTTTTGGCTGCATTGGGTTTTCATTGCTGGACGCAGCCTTTCTCTAGTTGCGGCGATCGGGGGCTACTCTTCATTGCAGTGCACAGGCTTCTCATTGCAGTGGCTTCTCTTGTTGAGGAGCACGGGCTCTAGGCACACGGGCTTCAGTAGTTGTGGCTCATGGGCTCTAGAGTGCAGGCTCAGTAGTTGTGGTGACCAGGCTTAGTTGCTCTGTGGCATGTGGGATCTTCCTGGACCAGGGCTCAAACCCGTGTCCCCTGCATAGCAGGCAGATTATTAGCCACTGTGCCACCAGGGAAGCCCGGTAGTAGGGGTTGTTGGAAGACAGACTGGGTTAGATCGATGGAGGAAACCACAGCCCCCAGCACACACAGGAGGGGGCTGCTGGACAAAGCAGCAGCTTTGGGGGCTCCAAGTTCAGAGGAGACAGACACCAGAGCAGGAGAGGGCCTTGGGGCAAGGGTCAGAGAGGAGGGGCCTGCTTGTGCAAATGACAGGGCACAGAGGTGCATCCCCCAGACTGGGACAGGAGGGGGGGGGTAGCATGGGCAGCCGCTGACACCAGGAAGCACAGGAAACTGTTCCCAGACCACTAACGATGGCCACACTCACCAGGAGCATATCCTGACCCTCCTCTGTGACACGTGGAGGCAGGAACCAAACTCATCAGTTCAAAGAATTAAACCTGAGAAAAAAGTGATTCGAGCAGACTGAACGTGACTTTAAAAGGAGAATGATTCAGTCTCAGCCAAACAAGAATAAGCTGTTGTGCAAGATAACCAGCTAGAGATTTTGGAAATGCCATCTACGATGGAAGGAAGTAAAACCTCAGGAGGTGTTCTGAAGAGTAAATTAGACACAGCTGAAGAGAAGCTCAGTTACCCGGAAGGTCAAACTGAGAGAGTCTCTCTGGAAGCAACACAAAAAGACAAACAAATGGGAGAGAGATACTAATCCTAAATAAATGATTAATCAAGAGTCTTATTCTGACGTAGTCTGCAGACATTGGGGAGTTTTAAAGGTTTTGTTTTTTCCTTTTAACAGTAGAGCAGGATGAGCTTCCTTTCCACGGTGCTCCCTGTGCACATAATCCTACACCACCAATAGGCAGAACTGGGCTTTTGCCCCCACAGGAATCTGCTTACATTCTCTCCAAATTCGTTTTTAAAGTCCCCCTCCATCTTCCTATTGAGGCTTAATCCCAGGGATTAATCAATCGCCAGGGATTAATCAATCATCAGTACCCCAGTGTGCCCAGTGCTCTGTCAGCTGCTGTGGAGACCCACACCCTATACTTTTGAGGTGCAATGTCACCAGAGAAGTTAAGTCTTAGACATGTTAACAATGAGCAAAATGATAAGAGCACAGACTGGGGGCTATAAACTTTGTGCAATCAGTTTAATCCTCAGTTTACTCATTTGTGTAACAGGTACTTAGCCTTCAGGGCTGCAGAGATATGAAAGATAATCTGTCTCTTTCTCTTCTGTCTCATCCTTAGTACAATGCCTATCCTGTAAGCGACCAGTAAACACCATTACGAACATCTGACCCAACGTCCAGCCCAGAGTAGCCTCTGACACAGCCCTGCTAGAAGAGAACCTGAAGGCGTGAGGAGGAGAGCGCAGGGAAGACCTTGGTGTTCAAGGCCTGAGAGGTTCCAGGACAGCATACGCTTCCCTGAGAAACTAGTTCTGATGTGTTTCTTGGGAGATGTTCGTTAGTGGTGGTTAGCAGAAGCAAGCCTGGGTGTGTCCTGCCACACAGGCCCTGTGGCATGGGCCGCGGCAGCGCCTGCCACACAGGCACCCCCACGCATTGGCCACACAGGCCCTGTGGCATGGGCCGCGGCAGCCGCCTGCCACTACAGCCACCCCCACGCATTGGCCAGAAGAGCCTGTCCTGCCTGCCTGGCGCTCTCTCCACGCGGAGGTGGGCTGCGCAGCGAAGGTGCACAACTTCCTCCCAGGGGTACCTGTGGGGCCGGCTAGTGTCTGCTACTGGCTAGTGACCTTGCCCCGGGGACTCAGTATTCCCTGCATATTCCTTTGAATATTCGTGCCTTTGGGGAGTGTAAAGATGAAGAGGAGATGACTCCCAAGTCAGCAAGGAATTCACAATGGGAAGAGGGACAGAGGGTAGGGAGGGGCGACGAAGATGAGAGAGAGGAGGGCAAGTCACACAGGCACGCACACATGTGCGTGCACACGTACACACACGCACTCACCTCCACCACCTCCTGAAGCAGCCCATTCCTGCTCAGGCAGCTCAGACTAGCTGAAAATTCTTTTTAATTTGTTTTATTCAAAAAACAATTAATTGTGGTAAAATACACACACCTTAAACCATCTTAACCTGAAGTTTACCATCTTAACCATTTGTAAGCGTACAGTTCCGTAGAGTGAAGTACATTAACCAATCTCGCAAACTTCATCTTGCAGAACTGAACCCCTGTCCACATTAAACAACAACTCTCATCCCCCAAACCCCAGCAACCACCCCTGTACTTCCTGTCCGATAGAAATGGGTCCTTTAGCGCCTCACCTGAGTGGAATCATACAGTATTCGTCCTCTTCTGCCTGGCTCAGTTCACTCAGTGTAATGTCCTCGAGGTTCATCCACGTTGTAGCACGTGCCAGAACCTCGCTCCTTTTTAAGGCTGAATAATATTCCACTGCACGTGTATACCACGCTGTGTTTATCCATTCATCCAACAAGGGACACTTGGGGGGCTTCCACTTTTTGGCTATTGTGAACAACGCTCCTATGAACACGGGTGCACAGATATCTCTTTGAGACCCTCCTTTCAATTCTCTTGGGCACATGAGAAAGTTCTCTCGTATAATATTGACACCAATCTTCCTCCCTGCAGTTTTCAGCCACTGAGGCTGGTTATTTTCTCAGGGACAACAGAGAAGTAAAGTAATCCTTTTACTCAACTACCCTTCAGCTATTTTTTATGAAGTCATCCAATAGGGGCCCTAGTTCCCTCTTGTCCATTTCTGCTGGAACCAGCTTTTGCCATCACCTGCTGGGGCTTTTCCTCTCATCACCAGGTTTTGTAAGAGTTGTTACATATATGGTTTCTCCCATCAGGAGGGCAACTGAGTGAGGGAGCAAGAAATCGGAATCAAACATTTGCATCGTCAGCCAGTTTCCACTTCTCTGCGCTGCTCTACTCACTACTAACGGGGACACACTGCCAGCTGCAGGGCCGCGATGATGTGGCGCATCAGGTACGTGGACTGGACGCCCCAAGCCTGCACTCGCACAGAAGGCCATACTCTTTCTTTTCTAATTTCCCTGACAGCTCAGCTTTGTTATATCTTTCATTTCTTTACCTGTGTTTCTCTCTGTGGTTTGAACGTGTGGTTCTTCCTCTCGTCAGTTTAAGCCTTTAACTTGACTTTCTCAGACGCAAAATGTGTTAGGCAGGCCTCCCAGAAGATCCAACTTGCTGAAGCAGCTCGGGAGCTTGTGAAAAGCAAAGACACAGCAGCCCCTGGCGGCTGCTCCAGGCCTAGTGCAGACACAAGCTCCCAGCCAGCAGGAAGCCTGCCCCTCCTGCTCTGTAGGCCACATCGGGACCCCGGGGAGGCCATGGCGCCTGGACTGGGGCCGTGGGAACCCGGCTGAACGCAGGATGTGATGTGTCATCACTCGAGATCCTAGGGGGGCTTTGAAAAACTCACACCAGAAGCAGAAAACATCTGAGGAAGAACTCAGTAAGATGATTTCTTAAAGTCTTCTCTGGGACTTCCCTGGTGGCGCAGTGGTTAAGAATCCGCCTGCCAATGCAGGGGACACAGGTTCGAGCCCTGGTCCAGGAAGATCCCACATGCCGCGGAGCAACTGAGCCCGTGCGCCGCAACTACTGAGCCTGCGCTCTAGAGCCCGCGAGCCGCAACTACTGAAGCCTGCGCACCTAGAGCCCGTGCTCCACAACAAAGCCCGCACACCGCAACTAGAGAAAGCCTGCATGCACCAATGAGGACCAACGCAGACAAAAATCAATAAATTAATTAATTAAAAAAAAAGTCTCCTCTGACTCTTACAACTAGGGTTTTTTGAAAAAAAGTGAAGTATCAGTGGTTAATCTTTAGAAAACCCACTGAATATTTTATTTAACAATATGTGTATCCTGCTTCTTCTGTTTAAAGAGTTCTCCCCTTAACTCTTAAAGTACCCATATCAATAATATATATAGTTGACCTGGAACAAGCTGCAGGCGTCTGCAGAATACGATCTGACAGGTCTGACAGGTGTGTCCACTGTTGAACCACATCCATCACCCCCGGTGATGCTCCCTGCTTCCCTCCTCCGCCCTCCCATCTCCAGGCGGCCACTAGTCGGCCCCTGTCACCGCACACCCCTGTGCCTCTCTAGAAGCCTAAAGACATGGGGTCGGACAGCATGCACCCTTCTTTGCCTGGCTTCTTTCACGCTGCACGACGAGCCTGTTGTGTTTTATCAGTAGACTTCCCCCCTCCTCTCTAAGAACTGTCCTTCTGTGGAGCCCAGGTTTGCTTATGCTTCATTATGGAAATGTTAACACCTGCAGTGGAGAGAAGAGTGAACTCGGTCTCCCGGTACCGAATCTCCCGGCCTCGGCAGGTTTCAGCACTCTCCCAGTCGGGTTCAGTCCTCTCACCCCCGGGGGCGCTACTGTCCCCACACGGCTCCACTTCATGGCTTCCCAGGCAGCACACGCTGCAGGCCCAGTGGACTCTGCTGGGAGGGCTGCTTTGCGTTCCTAAAGTGACAAAGGACTTTCGCAAAAGGAGGCTCTGACTCTGAAGCCACCAGTCCCAGGGCGCCCACCTCCCCTCACCAGGCCTTGCTTCAGTAAAGTGCTTCCAGAGACAGAAGGCCGGGGAGACCTGGAGAAGGTAAAGGGCGGGACTGAAGGAAAATAACGATAAATTACGTATCTACAGCGTTATAACACCTTATGAAGCACCTGCAAACGCATTTTCACATGGGCAGCCTGATCCTCACCCCCGGAGGCAGATGACCTGGCGTGGATCCTGGTCCTGCTGGGGATTTGGGCAATCACCCTGCTGGGACCCAAAGGCCTGGGATGTAAATGAGAAGGTAGCCCCGGTGGTCTCTAAGGTCCCTTCAGCTCCAGCAATCTGTGATTCTCCAACTGCGAAGGAACCGAAGCAGCCGAGTCTGCTGGGAACCTGAATGGTAGCCTTGGGCTGGAGGCTGCCTTCCTAGCACGCAGGTGCTGAGGATCCCCGTCTGCAAAAACCACTGCTGACCGTCCGCACCGGAGTCCAGCGAGGGCTCGTCCCAGGCGCTGGGGGAGCCCGAAGCTCCTGGGCAAGGAAGCCCTCCTCAGCACCTCACTTTCCTCAGCGCCTCACTGAGACGCTGCGGTGACGCCCAAGCCACCTCGCTCCCCCACCTCCCCGCACCAGCACTCGGCACCAGCCGCTGGGGCCCGGCCTCAGGCAAGGCGCGGGAGACCCCGCTTCCAACCTTCACTATGGTCAGGCTTCCCACCATGGACGAAGCCCACATCCCGGAACCACGGAGGGAGGGAGCCCTCTGGGGTCACACCTCTGACCCCATCTCCAGGCAAGCGCTTCTAAACACTTTTAAATCTGGCTGTTTCCGTACATCTCCTGAGAGGAAGCGTCTTCCTCCGGTTCCTGGAGTTCTCCAGGGCTCCAGCTCAGGACTCTTCTCCTCCCACCCACATGCTCTCCCTCGTCGCCCCATCTAGATGCTGAAGTTCACAGAGTTACGTGCCAGCTCCAACCACCTTGTACAGTGGACCTGAGCTTCTGACGGCCCACGAACTTGTCTGCCTCACACCCCAAAGCCACTTGCACAACACTGAGCATGGCTGTCGACGCTACGACACCAGCAGGAAACCCGGGTGCCTCTGCGGCAGCCCGCTGTCCCTTGCTCCCACAACCAGTGTGCACCTCGCCTTCTCGCATCGCCTCTTACCTGGATTTCTGCAGAATCTCCCACCTGGGCACCCTGCTTCCCGTGCCATCGCCTCTCATCCTCCGCCCTCCTGCCACCCCTTGTCTTTCTAAACAGAGGCTGGGGAGGAGACACAAGGACTCGATAAGGTGGGCGTCTCTGGAGAAGTGAACTGGAGAGAGTGGGGGACAGGGTGGAGGGGAAACTTTCCTTTCAGTGTACCTGTTACATTTTCTCTCATGTGCGTGTATATTACCTATTCTGATTTTTTAAATAATCATTTAAAAATAAAAAACACAAAATTTCCACTAGCTCCCTGTTGCCTACAGGATAAAGTTCAACCCTTTAGCCTAGAAGGTTGTGAAATCATGACCCAAACCGATCTCGTTGTCTTTTGCGCTCCGTCCAGCCATCATCACCTTGCTGTCCAGCCATTATGGACAACATGCTGTTCTCCTAAAGCACTTGGTCCCTCTGGGTTCTTCTACATGCTGCTCGCTCTTTATGGAATGCTCCCTCCTTTACTGACGGCTGGAAAATTCTACCGATCCTTCACAACCAACTCAGATGTCAGGTCTTCTTGGATGCGAAGACTTCTGCCTTGGATGGGATTATTCAACTCCTTGTATGTAATAATTCCTACTTACCTCCACTCCAGGGCTTCCATGAGGAACGCTCACTTCACAGCCCTCCCCCAACACGTTATGAGCCTTGGGGGTCCGCACTGCGCTTTACTCTCCTATGACTCCTAGGTTGATCAAATGCCACTTACTGCCACTTAAATTTGTGTTCTTTGCTAGAGATCTGAAAGCGGACAGATGGTAACTGTCTTCAAAATAGTGGCTTTTTGCCAGAAGTCCATTAGAGTATCCGTCACTTTCAAAGCCCTCTGGCGGATCTGCTTTCCGGCCACGGAATCATTTTGATGCCTGTTTTCACCTTCACATCCCACAGCAGCTGTGAGCCAGGATTACTGGGAATCCCTGGCTGACGGTAAAAGACAAGAAAGAGTCATCCTGATCCTCCTTCGCTAGAGCAAAATGGAACCTTTGCAAAAATGGTGGACAGTGGAGTCATTCAGCCTAGAAGACAGACAATGATCTTCCCTAGATCTTGAGTGACTAAGATTTACTAGGCGGCGGTGGGGAGTATGAATTATCATCACCTGGTAATAAAAACACTGAATTTATATCTATTAGACTGAATCAGAATATCCTCTTTAAGGGTACCCTTGAATGTCACTAGCACATTTAATCCCCCAAACTTCTTTTATCTAGCCCATTCTGGGACTGAGAGTTTACGGTTAATTCAGTGTCCTAATGGAGCCATCTTTATGGCTACCCACGAACACTGCACTGTAAAAAGAACCTTCCTGAAAGCCTTGGCTACTCTCCAGTTCCCTGCCTCCATGAAGGCCAGCCCATCAGGCTTCCCGCACTGCTCCACTGAAACGGCACTGGCCAAGGCACCAGGGACCTCCAAGCCACCAGATTCCATGGTCAGCTCTCAGACTTCACCTCACTCGTCCCATCGAGCAGCGTTTACAAGAGCTGGTCACTACCTCCTCCTTGACATACTTGCCTCCCTTGGCTTCCAGACCTGCATCCTCTTGGTTTTCTTCCCTTTAGGATGTCCCCTCATCTTCTCTACCTCTGAACACAGGTCACACACATAAACACCCAGAGCAGTACCTGGCACACACTCAGGTGTGAGCCGACCTCAGTATTACTGGTGGGCTGATCTAATCTCAACCCTTCTATGTTTTAACGGCCGCCAAATTTATAAGTCCAAAGCCAGCCTCTCCCCTGAACGCCAAACTCTTACAAAGATCTTTTCAATTGATCTCTCTATGTAGATGCCTAGCACGCACCTCAAATTTAACATATTCTGAAACAACTTCCTGATTCACAACATTCAAACCCTTCCCCTTCCACATTTCCCATGTCAGTTAATGGCAACTACGTCCTTCTAGCTGCTCAAGCCAAACACTTTGGGGTCCTCTGACTCCTTTCTCACACAACCCACAGCCAATCCATTAGTAAACGGGCTGTCTCTAGTTCTAATCTAGGTCCATATGCCAACCAGTCCTTCCCAGCTCACTCACTACCACTCTAGTCCAGACCAATCCCTCTTCTCACTTGGATTCCTGCAAAAGCTTCCCAGCTCTGCTCCCAGCTTTGGCCCCTCCATCCCACCCCAGGCTGTCTTCAACAGGGCAGCCAGGGTGAGCCTTCAAACAAACCAGATCATGTCATCCGCTGTTCAGAATTCCTCCAGCCTTCTCTACCTCATTCAAAGTAAAAGCCAAGGCCTTGGACTTCCCTGGTGGTCCAGTGGTTAAGATTCTGCACTCCCAATGCAGGGGGCACCGGTATGATCCCACCCCCTACCCCCCCAAAAAAGCCAAGGCCTTCCGGTGGCCACAAGGCTCCCTGTTCTCTGCCTGGGCACCAGGCCACCACTCCTGCTCTCCCCAGCCCCTACTGCTTTTTTGTTCTTTATACTTTATTTTGTGCACTGTTGGACTTCCATGACCGAAGGTTAGTGAAGGTTTTGTCTGTTTAGTTCTCTTATGTATAACCAGCACCTAGAACAGTACCTGGCACATGTAGGTGCTCAAAAAATAAACGTTGAATGGATACACCAATATTAGATGGTACATTTTTCTAATTAATAGACCACTGATTGAGAGAGATACTGCTGCATTTTTTTAAAAAATCACAATTTGATTAAATAACTTAATACAAGACAAATCCAAACCCTTAGATTTTCACACATAATTCTCCCACCCTAAATAGTTTTCAGTTTCAATATCTCACTAAAATACTGTTGATTTTGAAGTTCTTCTGACTTTGGGAAAGGAATTCTGCCTTGGGCACCTAAGACTGCCCAGGAACAAGTTGAAAATTAGTCTAGAACAGTAATAGATGCTTTAGTGAATTAAAGTACGTGAACCTGATGAAATATTTTTCAATCATTAAAATAATAATGAATAATATCATGCAACAGCATGAAAAGCCGCTTATGAGATCGATTACGTAAAAAAATTTTAAGACTGTTATAATTCAATGATATATATCTTTAAAAGCTGTGACAAAGTGAGAGAGTGGCATGGACATATATACACTACCAACCATAAAAGAGGTAGCTAGTGGGAAGCAGCCGCATAGCACAGGGAGATCAGCTCGGTGCTTTGTGACCACCTAGAGGGGTGGGGTAGGGAGGGTGGGAGGGAGGGAGACGCAAGAGGGAAGAGATAATGGGAACATATGTATATGTATAACTGATTCACTTTGTTATAAAGCAGAAACTAACACACCATTGTAAAGCAATTACACTCCAATAAAGATGTAAAAAAAAAAAGAACAAAAGAAATGAAAACAGGTGACAGCTGGTAAGTTAAAGAGTATAGTGGGAAACATTTTAATCTGTTAATGATGCAGTATGGTCTTTGCCTATACAATTTTCTTCAGATTCTCAACGTTACGGGAATTCTCTGGTGGTCCAGTGGTTAGGACTACACGCTCCCATTGCAGGGGGCACGGTTCAATCCCTGATCGGGGAACTAAGGTCACGCAAGCCACGACGCGGCATGGCCAAAAAAAAAAGATTCTCAATATTGGCAAAAAATAAACAAACAAAAAAATCTACCTGGAAACAGCCTGAATGTTTCACAATAAGAGATTAATTAAATAACACTACTTCTGGACGGTGGGCAAATTATGAAGACATTATGATGGGAGAAATGCTTATACTATAATGCTAAATAAAAGGATGCTATAAATTGTATATCTACACTACGCTCTTTTTTTTTTTTAAGGGAACTTTATTTTTTTATTTATTTTCGGCTGCGTTGGGTCTTCATTGCTGCGCGTGGGCTTTCTCTAGTTGCGGCGAGCAGGGGCTACTCTTCGCTGTGGTGCGCGGGCTTCTCATTGCGGTGGCTTCTCTTGTTGTGGAACATGGGCTCTAGGCGCGCGGGCTCAGTAGTTGTGGCTCGTGGGCTCTAGAGAGCAGGCTCAGTAGTTGTGGCGCACGGGCTTAGTTGCTCCGTGGCATGTGGGATCTTCCTAGACCAGGGATCGAACCCACGTCCCCTGTGTTGGCAGGTGGATTCTTAACCACTGCACCACCAGGGAAGCCCTATGAGCAATCTTTATTTCCTTTTCTATACATTTTTTTATTATACATTTTTTTTCTGTTTTCCAATTTTTCTGCAATGAGCATATATTCCTTTACAATTGTAGAGTGAAGCTAATATAGGGCTTATCTTTTTATTTAAAACCTCTCATGTGGGACTTCCTTGGTGGTCCAGTAGGTAAGACTCTGCACTTCCAATGCAGGGGGCCCAGGTTCGATCTCTGGTCAGGGAACTAGATCCCGCATGCATGCCGCAACTAAGAAGCCCACGTGCCGCAACTATGAGCCCACATGCCACAACTAAGACCTGGCGCAGCCTAAATAAATAAATGAATAAAATATTTTTTAAAAAAAACCCACATCTCCCATGAGTAAGATCATTTTAAGTATTTTATTGCAGAGAACAACCAAGAACAATTTTTTTCTCACGTGCATGTATATTACCTATTCTAACTTCAAAAACAAACACTTAAAAATAAGCATAACCTTTTCTGGGCTGAACACATCTTTAGAGACTGGAACACATCTTGTACACAATCACGGAAGCCGGGGTATGGAGACCTATCTCAGAGAAAAACTGAGCACCAGAGGAATCAGGGAACAAGTGAGAATCCCTCCTGATGGCAAATTCACTCAGTTAAAATTCCAGTATACACAGTGCTCTACAGAGGTATAGTCAGAACGACTCCGACTGGCTCTTTCAAACTGCACGATACTGGCCAAGTGAACTACCTCTCTGGGCCTTGTACACTCCCCTCCGACATGAAGTTGGGGGGAGGCGACACCAATTTGGCAGGAACCTATTCTGATGAGGATTAAGCAAAGCAATGGATGTAAGGAGCTGGCTGTTAGAATAGCCTGAATAAATAGCGGCTGCATTACAACATCTGAAGAATTTCCGAGTGACTGTAAGTGAACTGCAAAGCCCTCTGTTTCATAGGAATCAAACCTGATACAGGATGGGGAAAGGACTCTTTCTGAGTCTTTTGCCTCTTTGTTCTTCTGCTTCTGCCGCCGTGCAACCAGCAACATGCTTACACGCAGGGGCTCATGAAAATGCTCAAGTAAAAGGATGCTGGTGACAGATGTACTAAGTGAATAATTGGGAGTCTCACAACTTTTAGTAAAAACTGTATGACCCCTAAGCACCTAAACATCTGAATGAATAAGGAGGCTGCCGAAAATAACATTCAGGGGGTATTATGAGGGCAAGACGGGTGGTACTTTTATCAGACAAAATACAGGTTCTTGATGAGTTTGCTTGGGGAATGCTAGGGATTACTGAACGTTAAAAAAAAAATCGTAAAGAAAAACAGGCCAGGCATTAGTGGCACTGTGAGCAGAGCACTGGAAGTGCGGGATCTGCCTTGTGACTTGGACATCTGGAAAATGGAAAAGGCATGGAACGTTCCAGGTTGTCTACGGAGGGGCTGGAGCCCGGCAGGCCTGCTACAAACTCTGCTACCCCCACTTACTGGCTGTGTGGCTTTGGGTATGTTATCAATCTCCTGGGACTGAGATGGCCTTGTTTGTAAAATCGAAAGCACTATTTATCTAAAAGGCTGTTTGAAGAGGGGAACGTGCGACAATGACCAGGAAGTACCTAATTCAGTCCTTAACACAGAACAGGTGCCCAACGGACGTAATCCTCCTTCCCCTTCTTTACTGTGCACGTCATCTGACAGGAAACCGAACATCTCATGCGCATCTCTGCAGTGAACACGCACCCAAACTTAAAACTGCATGAAGGGAAAGACTTCTTTCTAGCTGACATGTACTGGTACCAAGAGTTTATGGAACTGGACTGGAAACTAGGAATGTCATGGAAATGCTCTTTATTTGGGGAAGTGTCTCAGTAGTTGTATTTCAGTGAATGTAAATCCACACACAGACTGTCACGGGTTCCCCAGTGGCCTTGGCCTCATTCATCCCATTTTCTCCCTGAGATCCTGTTTCTTGGACATGGGGATTTGTAACACAGCCCCAGTGCAGAGAGACTACTGTATCCTTCACATTTGTGTCTTACCTCAAATTTGCCCATAATTTTTCCTAAATTTACAATCCAGAGTGAAAATCCTCTTACCTAGTGTTTCATTACAAAGTATTATAGTTCACAGACAAAAAAAAAAAATTTAACTGAAAGTTGCTTCTACCAAAATGTAAGGGAAAAATTTACCTTGATTTGGAACATATACACAATAAGAGCTGAAAAACTCCATGGTTAGGGGCTTCCCTGGTGGCGCAGTGGTTGGGAGTCCACCTGCCGATGCAGGGGACACGGGTTCGTGCCCCGGTCCGGGAAGATCCCACATGCCGTGGAGCGGCTGGGCCCGTGAGCCGTGGCCGCTGAGCCTGCGCGTCCGGAGCCTGTGCTCCGCAACGGGAGAGGCCACGACAGTGAGAGGCCCGCGTACCGCAAGAAAAAAAAAAAAAAGAAACATCTATGGTACAGAAGCTACAAACAATCCGCACCCAAAAGAGCGACCCCAGCGGGCTGCCTTCACCTCCTAGTCTCTCGACTCCATCCCCTTCAGCCCTCGCACTGCGCTGCTGCCCTCAGCACCTGCCCGTCTGGACCGCTGAAGCAGCCCCAGTTGGACATCCTGCCCCTAGTCCTTACTCTGCCCGGTTCATCCTCCCCATGGCTGTTGGTCCAACCTTCCTAAGACACAAAATGTCACTCCCCTTAGTCCTTCAAAGATACCCACGGCTTTTACGGTAAAGTCCAAACTCCTCAGCAGGGAATACTCCTAGCGTGACATGTCCGTAGCCTGGCATTCACCCTTCCCAACCTCTTCAACTCCCGTGCTCCCACCCACACCCTGGGTACCCTATGCCCCGGCCGGCACTGCCTTTGCTCGCAGGCTTCTCTCTGCCCAAATGCCCTTCGCTGCTTGTTTGCCTGGCTAGGGCCACAGACCCTTCCAGATCCAGCTCAAGTGCTGTCCTGCTGGTATGCCGACCTGACTTCTCCAGAGGACCAGTTGCTCCTCCTGTGGACTCTCTCTACAGGCTGCCCACAGGTATTCTATTTTTTGTTTGCAGATCCCTCTCCCCCATTACACTGTCAACTTCTTGAGGGCAAGGACTGCGTGCCATCAGTGTTCATCTCTAGCACCCAGAGCGATGCCCGGCACACAGTAAGTGCTCAAGCCAATACCTGAGAAATGACTGAAAGAATGAGTAAGGCAGCCCATGCACCCTAGGAGTTGCTGTGATACTCAGCGAATGGGGGTGGGGACGGGGGAGGGAAATCCATTCTCTCTGTTTTCTTTCCATTTTCGCTTCTGAAGTTTCCAAAGCACTTGACAACTGATCCCTAAAAGATGGCTTCCATGCCGTCTCAGAATTTCCCCCAAAATTTCTCAACTGTTTATCCATTTTGAGGGTTATATAATGGAACTCTGATGTAATCTTAAAGGAATCTTGTTATATAATTGGGTCCCACTTGCTGCAGCTCACTTTGGGAGGGCAGCAGGGGCTGGGCAGGAGGACAGGGGAGGAAGACCCTGCAGTGCCCAGGTTGGCCCAGTCCTTTCCACCCACCCCTCCCCACCTCACTGAGGAGCTTCCAGGATTCCACTGCTTGGTGGCTGCCCTGGAAGACACCTCCCTCTGGTCCCAGCAGTTGTTAAGCAAAGCCTGCAGGACTCCGGGGAAGGGGGGAACTGCCTTGGACATCCTCCTCAAGCCCAGGAGCTGATATCACAGATCTTGTTCATTCAGCTCTGCTGGAGTGAAGGCTGTTGCCATGCGAGAGTGCTCACTTTTATTGTTTTTCTAGAACAGCGGGGATGTTATTACAAGTGTTCTGGAAGAGAGAATTGGGAAGCCAAAAAGAAATTGCACAGCATCTCAAAAATAGCCAGTAGTATGCAAACTGCTTGACCACAAGGCAAAGATCCTGATGTGTCTGACGCGAGGGGCCTTTGTAAACACTGTTTGGCTACCGGTCCCACCTCTTAGCATCCTCCTCCGACAGTGCCCGGGGAATGGCCAAGGGGGAGGTACCTGAGAAGAAAGCAGCCCCGCTGGCCAGCCCCTACCTAGGCTGGAAGGAGCCGCAGTTCCAAAAGGAAAAAAAGGCAAGCTCTGGCCAGAAGCAAGCCTGGGAGACGCATTTCTGCTAAGGGATGTCTGTCTCCCTGCCTTTTAAGGCTGCTGCCAGCACAGCACTGTCACCCCCCAAATTGGAGGCAGTGAGACCAGCACCCAGAGGAGGCAGAGAGGGGAAGGGGGCGAGCAGGGAGAGTGCGGCGGGACGGCCGCGGGGGCTGGAGGACAGGGCAACAGGGCGGGGGCCCCGGAGGGACAGGGCGCGGCGTGCGGGCCGGCGGGGAGGGGGCTCCGGGGCAGGAACCGGCGCAGCTGCCCCACCGACTCCGCGGGCTCCGACACTCACCGGGCTCCCGGCGCCGGTTGCGGGTCGGGGCCGCGCCGGGCCTCGCGGGGCCAGCTCCCCGGGGCCCCAGGCCGCCGACTCGGCCAGCAGCTGGTCCAGCAGGCGAAGCGTCTCGTCCCCGCCGTCGGGGGGCGCCGCGGGGCCGGGGCCGGGGCCGGCCGCCCCCTCCGCCGCCGCCTCCCAGGCCTCCTCCCGGGCCGCCGCCGCCGCCGCCGCCACCGAGACTGGCGGCCCCGTCCCACCCTCCGGGGTTGCCCCGCCGGGCCCCGCCGGCCGGCTGTCGGGGCTGCGCAGCCGCCTCAGGGCGCGGCCGCTCCGGCTGCTGCCGCTGCCCATGGCGCACCCGCCTAGCAGGCCTGTGGCGCCGCCGGAACGCGGCCCGGGGGCGGGGACGCGGGCCGGGGCGCGGCCGGGCCGGGGGTGCGGACCCGGGCCGGGCGTGAGCGGGGGGAGGGGGAGATCCCGGGTCTGGGACACGACTGGGGGCGGGGGGACGCGAGCCGGGCCTGGGGGAGGGGCGAAGCCACCGGTGTGCGGAACGTGGGGCGTGGTGTCGCGGTGGGGGCACTAGATCCCGGGACAGGGGAACGTGGGAGGGGGCGCGACCGGGGCTGGGGTGCTGAGCCCGGCCTGGAGGTGGGGGCCGAGAGCCGCGGGTGAGGGCTCTCGGGGAGCCGGCGGCCGGGGGCGGGGAGCGAGGGCCGGGTATCCGGGCACTGGATGGCGAGGGCACTGGGGCGCGGCGTCCCCTCCTCCTCCGACTCCTTCCTCCTCCCTCCGGCCCGCCTCGGGCCCCGCCTCTCCTTGCGGGGTCAGCCCTCCAGGCTCTGGCTCCCCGACCCTCCAGGTCCCCGCCGCCTGGAAGAACTGAAAGCACTGGGGCTCCTGCAACACGCCCAGACCGGCCTGCGTAGGGTGGTGATGAGTGCGGAGGTGACTCCACAGCCCGGTCCCTCCCGAGCTTAGAGCGCGATGGGGACTTCACCTCTCCCAGCCTCCTGTTCCTCACATGTTAAGTTGGGGGAAGGGGCCGGACGGTAAAAATACCTCTGAGGATGGAGTAAGATGATGAAGGTGCCGGGCATCCCACCCTTCAATTTCTGCCCTGCTCCCTCGTGCGACCTAAGACAGAACAGAAGGAGGGAAGGGGGCGATTCTCCCGGACCGGACTCCCAGCTGCAGCCTTTCCGCAAGGGAGCCGGCAGCAGGCAGTGGTGGGCCCTGGGTTTCCCGTCCCTCTCCTCCTGCCCCAAAGGAGATCTGGTGCTTGAATGCCGAGCCTCATTAAAAAAGTAACTACTTTGGGGAAAGAAAAAATTTGAAAGGAGACAGAAAAAGCATTCTCTCCCCAAGGAAAAAAGCCAGTAGGTACTGATCGTAATTAATTCTAGCTTTTGGTCATTGGATAGTAAAAAAGAAAGAAAGAAAAACGTTTATTATTTTTAAGTGAACCAACCTCCAAATAAGAAAAAGGCCGAAGCTGTCTAATTCAAACCCGGTGGTGTTATTGTTGGTTGTGCTTTTGCATTTTAAGACTTGACTTCTTTCTCTCCCTTCCTCACTTACTTAAAAAAATCTAACCTTTCCAAAGCAAGACAACTCAAACATCCTGGGTTTAACTCACATCTTGACATTAACCTGAATCCAGATGGGATTGCAGAATAATTGTTAAAATCAAATTTTGGCTAAACTTTCCCTACCATAGACTTGAAATTTTACTATTTTATCACTTCAGGAGTAGGCATTGAAAGCTTTATGCCCAAGACAATGGAATAAACATGGGCTTCAAGTCTATATCCATTTGTTTTATTATCAAGAGACGAAGGAAGTATTTGTAACTCCTCTTTATTTTTGTTTTTACCTTTTTTTGATGTGCTGTCTTAACCATCCAGATGCAGGAGATGGGCCAAATACATTATTTGGTGTCATTTGGGTGTTCTGATTCCACAGATGTGTCTAGTTTGGAAGCTATTGATATAAGTTTTCTTTTTAAGAAAACAAATCTCATCTTGAAACTCTTTAAACCTGGTAGAAAAACATTCACAGCGAAAAATCTTTCTTGTACTAAGTTCAACTAAGTTTAATCATTTAAAGGAAAACATGTTTTACTACTGCGTAAGTAGAGGCTAGTCATGTGACTCACAGTTTAAATATATCCAGAGCTCCCTGTGTTCACCTCCCAGGGCAACTGATTTTTCTGACCGCTCTTGATTCCAACCCTGTTTTCCCCAGACGTGTCTGGCTCACTCAGCTTCAGTGAGTGTATCTGCCAAAGCCTCTGTTCTTTCCACTCTGAGAGTGCGTTTAAAATCAGCTACATTTGGGGACCTGGCTTCCATCTACGTGTGCTAAAAACCCAGACTACTTTTTTTAGAAGCTTCCCATGACAAGCAAACAACCTGAGTTTTCCCACGTGACCAATGCCACCTAAGATCATCTCTAGAAATAAACAAGAATCTCTTTGTTCCAAAGGGTTGGCAAAGTCCCAGGAATATTGGGACCTTGAAAATGGGGTCTGATCCCTCTTAAGGAAGCAGCCATACTGGCAGCCACACTTCTCCAGCTAAAGGACTTCTTTATGCAGTGACTGGGGTGGTGGCTGGTGAGGGTGGTGGAAGATGAGGCCCAGGGTGGGAGCTGTCTGCTTAAACTCCTGGAAAAGAACATCCTGCAATGAATAAATTAAACTTTGCGAGAGAACTACAGTTGTTGATACTTTTGGCAGGAGATGTGTCCTGAGTGATGTTTCCCTTGGCAATAGGACTAGCCTGGCATCTGGAGATGAAGCAGGTCCTTTCCTTACCGCAGCCTGAGGACCACCCTCATTGCAGTGGGCGGGCAACCCCTGCCCCCCTTGCAAAGCCCCACTCAAGTGCCCTTCCTCAGGAGCCCTATAGATCTCTCTGCTCAGAACCTCTATGATTTCCCACCATCCCTGACCCATCACTAGCTATTACATAGGAGAGAGATAGTGTATAGGTGCCCGTCATTATGAATACGCAGAAGGATAGTGTTTGTATTCAGATGAGAAATGAGATAGCATTTGAAATGTAGGCAAGCCATGTTTCTATTTTTAATGCTTAATCAGTAACTTGAGAGAGCCACAGTGCTATCAATTGTTGCTGATACCTTCATACCTTTTGAGAGCAGCATCTCATATAATTGCTATTTCTTCTTGCAAAGTTCCAAGCTTTTGCATTTGGTTTCATGGCTTCACCACTGAGAGGGGTGGGAGAAGTTGTAAAGGAGAGTCAACACCATTCATTAAGGACTATTAATGAGTTACAGAACTCCTTTGCAAGATTTATTCAGAAATAACATACCTTGGACTTCCCTGGTGGCGCAGTCGTTAAGAATCCGCCTGCCAATGCAGGGGACATGGGTTCGATCCCCGGTCCAGGAAGATCCCACATGCTGCGGAGCAACTAAGCCCGTGCACCACAATTACTGAGCCTGCGCTCTAGGCCCTGCATGCCGCAACTACTGAGCCTAGAGCCCATGCTCCACAACAAGAGAAGCCACCGCAAGGAGATGCCCCCGCTTGCCACTACTAGAGGAAGCCCGCATGCAGCAACAAAGACCCAATGCAGCCAAAAATTAAAAAATTTTTAAAAAAGAAAAGAAATAACGTATCTTAAGTCCTCAGAGTTGGCATGTTTACATCATGATTGATTTGGCCCATTCTATAACATTGTAAAAGATTCTCACCCTATGCGGTAAACGTGGATGACTTATACCCCGTTTGAACAAAAGATGGAAAGTGGGATTTGTGATGCAGACTTTCCATTAGCTGACCAGTTCTCACTGCTTAGAGAAACATCTACAGGCTTCTGGTTCAAAATGACAGATCAGGCAGAGTTTGCTTCTCGTGTTACTTGAGACCCCCCTAAAATTAAGATATTGAAGTTTAAAAAAGGAAGTTCAGAAAAGAAAAAAGGGACGGAGAAGGAGCTGTAAAGGGGAGAGAAAATCACGAATGAGAGATTTCAACACACTTCTGGAAGATGGAAAGCTGACAGTAGAGAGCTGCCAGATGAAACAGGAAGAGAAATTACAACCTAAGCTATGATGTCAGGGGCTGGAGAGGAAACGGGAGTCAGCCTTCTGACAGATGAGGTCTGGGACTCTTCCTACGGACAGTGCGTCATCCCCCACCCCGTTCACGCGTAAGGAGAAAGGACCAGGTCGCTGGTGTGGCTTACTCTGCTACTGTGTGAATAAGATTTTCCTGCTGAGTTTTTACTTGGAGTGGGGAGCTGTGTGTGCACGGGGTGTTTGCTGGCCGCTCTGGAGTTGCGTTCCTCCAGGTTCAGGTGCTCACACCTGCCCACTGAGCTGTGGTGATGGCTTGTGTGGAAAGACTGTCCTTCCCAGGGGCTGTGGACAGGGCAGGCATCGTGACTGTGCAGTACAGTATCCATGGCTGCTGGCCTTGAAGAACCCGTTCTCTTCTTCTTGCAGAGCCGCTGCACAGAAGCCATAGGCTGAGTGTTCTTTCCATGAACCCACAGTTTTGAGTTGGAGATGTGGAGGCTACTCAAAGCATACTCAGATTCCAGGCTTTGTTAGGGTTATTTATCACCCCGAGGAAATTGTGTAGCAGGAGGGGAGAGGGGAGAGGGCAATGGTGAGGAGGGGGCAATGAAGCCTGTGCACATGTGGCCATTAACATGCTCTGTTTATCACAGAAGTTAACCTTTGCAATACCACTGGCTAAAAAAGAGTGTGTAACATACACGAAATGTCGAACTTTAAGCTCAAACATCCTCACCATGAATGGCAACTCTGCAATGTGGAAACTGCCCTGTTTGGATGGTCAGTTCTGCACAGAAACAGCCTATGGTTCCAGAGAGCTGGGAAGATGCTCACAGCCCCACTTCTCGCTGGAGACCTAAGAATTAACTAGTGAGATAAGCAGCTGAAGGTACAGAGGTCTCCGCTTAAAGCTCAGGTTAAACGTTGTCTCTTGACTCTTTTGTTCGCAGCTCTTTAACTTGTAAAGTGGAGTTAAAGTCCTAGCCTGCTCACAGCTGTTCCTGATGAATGCCTGTGAGCTGTTTGCACAAGTCCTCCTGCTGGGAAGGATCTCTTGTCCTCTGGAATGTACCTTCTTCCTCAGTGCCATCAACTACCGTTTCCTGAGAAGCTGCCCTGGTTCCCTTACAGGCTGTAGCTCATTGAAGGAGCCGCTCAACACATCCTTCTGATGTGGATATCAACTTCCTCCATTTTACGGACGCAAAGCTGAGGCTCGGGAGAGCGGGGGAACTACCGAAGATCTCAAAGCTAGTAAGTAGCAGAGCTGGGACTCAAACCCAGGGTCTTTTCATTACGCTAGCTATGCCCAGATAAATGAGAAACCTAGTAGAATAGACAAACTGACCTCTGAGTATAAGGAACTACTACCCTGGTACCCAGGGCTACCATGCAGGTAGGGTGACCAACCATTCCTGCTGGCCTGGGTCTGGGGGTATTCCCAGGTCATGGGACTTTCAACTGGATGAGTAGGTCGCCCTACATGTAGGGTTGTACAGGTTGCTCACTGCACAAAAGTATCTGACCAAACAGCAAGTCGAGGCTGCAGTCTACCCACGCTCCATTCACCAAGCTGTCCCTGTAGAGCAGAGCTGTATCCCCCTAGACGAAGGGCAGCATGGGCTCACCAAGGCCCCGCTGGTTCCTCTGACACTATTGACCCAGAACTTTAAGTAGTTCAGTGATTAAGGTAACGGCTTCATTCTAAACTAACCTTTTTACACTCTCTTGCCAGAGAATTTCTCCCAATCCCTGTACACACACACACACACACACACACACACACACACACACAGAGGATCAAAACACAAAGTCCTAATCATGTTCTTACAAACTAGTCCTGTCACAGATGGGAAAAGAAGCTGGAGAAATACCATGACGGATCTGGAACCCCGCGTCTGACGGTCGTGAGCGCTGCTCTGTGAACATTCCTTCCCGGATGTGTGGGAGGGATGTACTTCCCCCCTGGGGATTGGGTGGTCCTGGAGCAATCTCTGGCCAATAACTCATGAGCAAAAGTGAGTGTGTCTCTTCTGAACTAGAGCAATCAATCTTGCTGAAAGAGCCCCTCAGTGACTGGCTGTGTTAAAGATGGCGGCAGCTCTGTCAGCCAGGGTCCTGGAGGGGCCAGCTCATGATGGACGTGGAGCCTGGGTAAGAACTAAACCTTGGCTGTCCCAAGCGAGTTCTGCTGGGTGCGTTTCCTACTGTGGCATAATCCAGCCTACCCTCGCTGATACTCCACGGTAAAGACAGTGACACTCGATTCTGTGAACCATGCGGGGCCCTGGAGAGTAAGACAGTCAGGTTTGCAGTTTTCAAAGACCACCCTACTCTATCTCACTGGGTATTTTAAACATGAATAAGTTTAATAATAAGGTTAGTCTTAAATATATTCGTATTTTTATTTTTAGTAAAAGTTACTTTAATGGTAGATGTGTGGTTAATTTTATGCGTCAACTTGACAGAGCTAAGGGATGCCCAGATTGCCGGCACAACATTATTTCTGGGTGTGTCTGGGAGGGTGTTTCCAGAAGAGATTAGCATTTGATTCTGGACTCAGTAAAGCAGAGGCCCTCACCAACGTGGTTGAGGGCCTGAAGAGGACAAAAAGGTGGGGAAGGGAGAATTCTTGCTCTCTTCTTGAGCTGCAACATAGTCTTCTCCTGCCCTTGGATGTCAGCCATCCTCATTCTCAGGCCTTAGACTGGATTACATCACTGGCTTTCCTGGGTCTCCAGCCTGCAGACAGCAGATTGTGGGACTTCTCAGCCTCTCTAACCCTGTCAGCCAATTCCTGGAATAAGTCTCCTCTTATATACATCTCTATACGTATCCTATTGGTTCTATTTCTCTGAGAACCCTTACCAATACAATAAGCCACATAAAATCTCTGAGTAATAAAAGAAGCAAATTTACTTTCCTACATTTCTCAGAAAGTTAACATTTCTAGTGTATGAAGGTTTGAGTAGTTGCTTCAGAGCCCATTTGTCAAAAAAAAAAGGGGGTTCCCTGGAGGTCCAGTGGTTAGGACTGTGCACTTTCACTGCCAAGAGTGAGGGTTCAATCCCTGGAGACCATTTGTCCTATGAAGCCTAAAACATGTACCATCTGGCCCTTTACAGAAAGTGTGTGGAGCCCTGGTTTAGTTGAAATTGCTCTGAGTTTCACCCATTAGTCCTGGATGACAGGGTTTATTCATTAAAGAAAAGGAAGTTAATATTAACCACCTACAATTTTTAGTAACTTATTCCTGTCTTCACACATAACTCAGTATGCTCACCTGAGCCCCCAGGTGAGATTGCTGAGTTACGAAACCCAAAGTAAAAAGGTTCTTTTAGACAAATCAGCCTTCCCAATGTTTAAATTCCTTCTTGTGTATGAACCAGAAACTAGATCTGAAAGTCACCTTTACTTTTCTACTTCTAGATTGTGTTTTTTCCTTACAGATAAAATATGAAGAGCATTTCCTTTCCTTCTTCACTCTCTTATTTGGATACAAATAAAAATCTTTTTTAAAATCTTTTTTCGGTATGCGGGCGTCTCACTGTTGTGGCCTCTCCCGTTGCGGAGCACAGGCTCCGGACGCGCAGGCTCAGCGGCCATGGCTCGCCGCTCCGCGGCATGTGGGATCCTCCTGGACCGGGGCACAAACCCATGTCCCCTGCATCGGCAGGCAGACTCTCAACCACTGTGCCACCAGGGAAGCCCCAAATAAAAATCTTTTTTATACAAATAAAAATCTTTTCGATTTTTTGCAAGTATCAACACTAGGAATATATTAAAAGTTATTTTTGATCCACTCAAGAATACTTATCCATGGGCTTCCCTGGTGGCGCAGTGGTTGAGAGTCCGCCTGCCGATGCAGGGGATACGGGTTCGTGCCCCGGTCCAGGAAGATCCCATATGCCCCGCGGAGCGGCTGGGCCCGTGAGCCATGGTCGCTGAGCCTGCGCGTCCGGAGCCTGTGCTCCGCAACGGGAGAGGCCACAACAGTGAGACGCCCGCATACCACAAAAAAAAAAAAAAAAAAAAAGAATACTTATCCAAATATGTTTTGATTATTTAAACTGAAAGCAAACTTATACCAAAATGAAATCATCAGAAAAGAAACTCAATCTGTTTGAACAAGGATACACCCCTTGTATGTAGATGTAATTTAATTCAACTCTACAAACATTTGCAAAGCACTTACCATATGGTAAATTTGGGGAGTATACAAATAAATGATCCATAATCCCTGCCTTCCAGGAGCTCAGGGACCAGCGAGAGAGACAGCTGTGTTGAACAATTAAAGTAAAGAGAGAAATGTGAAATAGGTACAAAATCAGAGGAAAGACAATTTACGTGAGTTAAGAAGTCTAGGAGAGGTCAATAAAGCATCATGGAGAAAACACCAGAGCTGGGTTTTGAAAGAGGAGCAGGGCTTCCCTGGTGGTGCAGTGGTTAAGAATCTGCCTGCCAATGCAGGAGACACGGGTTCGATCCCTGGTCCGGGAAGATCCCACATGCCGCGGAGCAACTATGCCCATGCGCCACAACTACTGAGCCTGCGCGCTAGAGGCCGCAAGCCACAACTACTGAGCCCGTGAGCCACAACTACTGAAGCCCACGCGCCTAGAGCCCGTGCTCCACAACAAGAGAAGCCACGGCAATGAGAAGCCTGCACACCTCAATGAAGAGTAGTCCCGCTGGACGCGACTAGAGAAAGCCTGCGCTCAGCATCGAAGACCCAACACAGCCAAAAATAAATAAATTAAACACACACACACACACAAGGAGAGGGCACAAAGTAAGTGATCAGAAAGTGCTATCGGGCTTCCCTGGTGGCATAGTGGTTGAGAGTCCGCCTGCCGATGCAGGGGACACGGGTTCGTGCCCCGGTCTGGGAAGATCCATGCCGCGGATCGGCTGGGCCCATGAGCCATGGCCGCTGAGCCTGCGCGTCCAGAGCCTGTGCTCCGCAACGGGAGAGGCCACAACAGTGAGAGGCCCGCGTACCGCCAAAAAAAAAAAAAAAAAAAAAGTGCTATACGCGGGGCTTCCCTGGTGGAGCAGTGGTTAAGAATCCACCTGCCAATGCAGGGGACAAGGGATTTGAGCCCTGGTCCGGGAAAAGCCCACATGCCTCGGAGCAACTAAGCCCGTGCGCCACAACTACTGAGCCCGCATACCACAACTACTGAAGCCCGCGAGCCTAAAGCCCGTGCGCCTGGAGCCCGTGCTCCACAGTAAGAGAAGACACCGCAATAAGAAGCCCATGCACTGCAACGAGGAGTGGCCCCCACTTGCCGCAACTAGAGAAAAGCCGCACGCAGCAACGAAGACCCAACGCGGCCAAAAATAAAATAGTTTTTTTTAAAGTGCAACCCCCCCACACACAAAAACAACAAATAAGTGCTGAACACCAGCTGCCCTGAAAGCAAACTTTGGTTGCCATGGTAACTGGGCCATCAGCCTCTTCCTGACTTGAACAGTGCCAGCAGCATCACTGTGGTCTTAACTCCAAACTGTACCTCCAGCAGCTCACTATCTGGCTGCACACTGCGGAAGTCTGGGTCCCTGGTCGGGCGAAAGGGGGCGAGGGTGTGAGGAGGGTGGGAGGGTCGCGGAGGAGCAGACGGGCCTCTCCTTACTGGCTGCAGTGTTCTTCAGCTTCAGGGCAAATTTCAGAGTCAGTGTTTTGATCCTGACAGAGTTCAGGAGGGGCCACCCTTTCCTTAACCATCTGTGCTCTGTTGAGGAAACAGGCAACACAAGGGGGACATTTTGCTGCCTCCCAGGCCCAGCTCTGTTGATCAGAAGTGGCCGTGGTCCACTGGGATAGTGGATCGGTGGTCCCTGGGCTAGGAGCTCCAGTGAGCTGCGGACCAGTGCAGTGGCCCAGGCCAAGGAGAGACCCAGCTTGGGCTGCTCCTCTCTTGGGCAGGCTCCCTGGGTGGGCGGCCAGAGCTTCACCCCGGCCCCAGACTCCTGCCCAGACCTGGGGCCCAAGGAGAAAGGAGAGAGCTGCCTGGCGACTGCCAAGGAGACCGAGAAACTGTCTCAGATTGGAGGAGAGTAAGGAGACATGACAACAAAACACAGGGAGGGATCCTGTATCACAAAAACAACAGTAGGGGGAAAACTCGGGAAATGTGAGTAAAGTCTGCAGTTTTTAGCAGTATTGTGCCAAAGTTAGTGTCTTATTTTTGTAGCTGTGCTGTGGTTATGCCACATGTTAACAGTAGGGGGAGCTGTGTGCAGTATGGAAACTCTGTACTATCTTCTATAAGCCTAAAAGTATTTCAAAATAAAAAGTTCAAAGCATTGTGTACTTTCCTTCACGGAAATAAAAGGAGGTGCTGGCTTCCATATCTTGGTACACTGTGAAATAGTTTTGTCATACTGCCTTCTGTCTTTACCCCTATAACTCTGGCACAGGCATGCCACCCAGACCACTGGGCACAGGTCCACAGAGGCTGTGGGCTACAGAGGAGAGAACAGCTGGCCTCTTCCTGATGCTGCAGCATCATTCTAAATTCTTTATTATTCCAGCCACTCAGTTACTTGGGGTCCTCCTTGACTCCTCTTCTCCCACATCCCACCTTCAAACCACCAGAGATTCCCTTAGTTCTGCCTTCCAACTACATATCTAGAATCTGGCCACTTTTGACTACCTCCACTGCCCTTTATCTCTCTCCAGCCTCGCTGGAGTCCTTGCTCGGCCTCAACCAGACACACACGCACCTCAGGGCCTTTCCACTGACTGTGTCTGCGTCATTCTTCCAGAAGGCTGCATGGCTCACATCCGCCCCCAGTCTCCCTATTATTGCAGGGAGGCTTATTTTATTTTATTTATTTATTCTTTGCGGTACGCGGGCCTCTCACTGTTGTGGCCTCTCCCGTTGCGGAGCACAGGCTCCGGACGCGCAGGCTCAGCGGCCACGGCTCATGGGCCCAGCCACTCCGCGGCATGTGGGATCTTCCTGGACGGGGGCACGAATCCGTGCCCCCTGCATAGGCAGGCGGACTCTCAACTCTCACTGCGCCACCAGGGAAGCCCAAAAGTTCAGATTTTAAAGAACTAAATATCAGTTGAATTTTTTTCCTGTTCAAGCTAACATTAAGTGGTGTTTAGACCTTTCCTGCACTGTTTTGAGCTCTCCTTGAATAGTTTCCTGTGTCAAAGCAGAGCTGGAGGGTCTCACCCACACATCCTTGTCTTAGGAGGGGCAGGGGGGAGAGAAAAGTGGGGCTACCACCCATAGGAAGCTGCTCAGGAATTAAGCCGACATGGGGGGGGCAGGGGCTCGGCCAAATGACCACCCCAGAGACGGGCTGGAGGACAAAGGCGGGGCCAAGCTGATGGCGCCGCAGGTGCTGGGGGCAGACACGGCGGGACGTCTACTCCGGACTGTTCAGGCACATAAACCAGTAACACCCTTTATGCTTAAGTGTCGATCACTTGCAGCCAGAAGAGTTCTAACTAACAGTCTCCCTCTCCATCTCTGTTCTGCTTTCCTCTACGTAGATTCCACTTCCCACTCTGTGCTCCCAAGAGCCTCAGGCTTAATTCTCCAAGCTCCAAATGCAGCAGAAGTCAGAGCTTCTCTTCGCCCTCCCCCTGCCCCCCACGATCAGCCTGAAATCGGGCTTCCTTAGGAAGGTCTGAGTTGATCGCCATTCCTGAATGGGTCAAGAGACTAGAAATTACCAAGGTCATGTCCCTCTCCCACATCTTCAAGGGCAAGGAGGACAGGTGGGGAGCTGACCCGCTTAAACCTCATGAGCCTTGTGGGCCTTGTAAGGACTTGCACTTCTGCTCTGTGTGGGGCGAGACAGATGAGGGCAAAGTGCGTCAGGACCAGCGCTGAGTGTGGAACCCAGGCGTCTTGGCCCCCTGTCCACACTCGCTCCATGACCTCATCCTGTCCCTCTACTTCCTGGAACATTTTCTTGCCACTTTGGGGTGTGTCAACCCACCCTAAATGTGATTCTGCAGGTTTTTAAAAATGTGCATCTGCCAGGCCCAGCCACCAACCTGTCTAATCTCCCTGCACCGCACGGGGCTGGGCCAAGATAAGCTTCCCATCAGGCACAGGCAGAGAGAGAACAGCGACACCTCCGCTGGGTCTCCTGAAGCAACACGGTGGTGGAGCTTTTGGATGGGGGGTATGGGGTGGGGTCTTGGAAACCCCTGGAGCAAAGCTCACAATGATCATAACAGCTACCATTTATTGAGGATCACAACGTGCCAAGCACTGTGCTAGATGTGCCATGAATTCTCACTCAAGCCGCACAACATCCTACCACAGCACGAATCCCCATTTCACAGATGAGGGAGGTAAAGCTTGCTGAAAAAGCAACTTGCTCAGTTACACAGCTAGGATGTGGCGGGCACGATCCACCTGGGTGTGTCTGGCTCCAAAGGCCGTGCACTAACGTCACGGCGCCTCCGTTTCAATGTCCCACCTCAGATGAATCTGGTCTCCTGTTGAACTTTCTCAACCTTTTTCACTAAGTAGGGTTATGTGATATGCAGCAGATAATAGTATCAGTTTTATTCCAAACTCTACATTGTCCACCTATTAAAATACTCCTATAAACGTTAATGATGGAAATGTACATCAAAGCCACAACGGTTATTATTTTCTAAAAAACATAAAATAACAAATGTTGGTGAGGAGGTAGAGAAACTGGAACCCTTGTGCACTCTTGGTGGGAATGTAAAGTGATGCAGCCAATGTGGAAAACAATATGGCAATTGTTCAAAAAATTAGATTATTCTCCATACTTAACAACATTTTTTTAATGAGAGAGAAAAACATGCCACATTTTCTGATCACAGTGCAATAAAAACAGAGAGTGGAAATTAAAAGATAGCCCAAACTGAAATCAAACCAACATGGATTATGAACATTTTTGACGTTCTATGTAACTCAGATCAAGGTGGAAATCAAAACCAAAAATTCAGACTATTTAGAAAAGTGCAAAAATGAGATCACTACCTACTAAAACCTGTGGGATTTGCCCAAAGGATACTCAAAAGAATGCGCAAGGGCGTTAATGATTTCATTTTAAAAAATTGCTAAATGCAGTGGGGGATCCTGGATTGGATCCTGGAACAGAGAAAGGACATTAGTGAGAAATCTAATGGAATCTGAATAAAGTCTGTAGTTAATAGTTTGGTGCCAACATTAATTTTTTACTTTTAATAAACGTAAGATGTTAATATTAGGGGAAGCTAAATAGATGTCAATACAGGAACTTTCTGTAACATCTTTGCAATTTTTCCGTAAATCTAAAATTATTCCCAAATACAAAGTTCAAAGTAAAAGATAGCAGTTTATAGCTACATGGGTGTCAAGAGGAAGGGCATAGCGCATCCAGCTGGTGACAAGTAGTGTGGACCAGAACCCTGCAATTGGGCACTGGCTTCCTCATACCAGTCTGCTGACCAAGGCACTGGTGGAAGCTCCCGTGGGGAGTTCTATAGCGTTCTGGGAGTTGCCCCTGGCGCCCACCCCTCCAGCCCTTCCAATAATTTTATAAGCACTAATTCCCTCTAGTAAATCCTTTTCTGCTTAAATTGGCTATAGTAGTTTCTGTTATTCTCAACTGACCCCTAACTGAGGTGCAGATAGAAACACTGAATCTATTCACCCCATAGAAGGAAGTGAAAAAGTTGTCAAATATTTAGCTCCCTCTGCCCAAAAAAAGGTGATAATCCTTGATAGTTTTTACAGGTAAATTCTATCAAACTTACCAAAGACAGATCATTTAAACTATATCAGAGCAAAGAAAATATGTTAAAATTCTTATTTTATTCTAATGAAACTACTTGGATTCCAGACTACGTGAGAATAGAGAACATAATAAAAAACTAACAATTTTATTTATGAATGATGCGATAATCTAAATAATCCTACTGGTTCTAGTAGAGTAATAAAAGAATAAAAGACCATGACAGATACAGACTAACTTTGTAGTTAAAAGCACAGATTCAGGAATAAGACATGGACGTTCAAACGTGGCTTCACCAGCTTGATTTTGGGTCAGTTACTTAATCCGTCTGTTTCACTTTCTTCATATGTAAAAGGGGGATGATGATGTACCTACTTCATGGGGTTGTTATGAGTTAAAATAAGTAAATGCAGAAAGTGCTTAGGTGGCTTCCCTGGTGGTCCAGTGGGCAAGAATCCGAGCTCCCAATGCTGGGAGCCCAGGTTCGATCCCTGGTCGGGGAACTAGATCTCACATGCCGCAACTGAGAGTCCACATGCTGCAACTAAGGAGTCCGCACGCCGCAACTAAGAACAGGTGCAGCCTAAAGAAATAAATATATTTTTAACGTGCTTAGGACAGTCCTGGTGTATAGTAAATGCTGTGTATGAGTTGGCTATTATCATTAATATCATTCCAGGATGCAATGAAGCAACTGCATCAATAAATTTACGGAGAAAAGTCATACCATTTTATTGGCAGATGTCAAAAGAGTTTTTGATTAAATTCAACTTATAAAAACTCTCTGTGATCTGGGAAAATATTAAAATTTATTGTAAAAATGTGTGTCAAACATCAACAGATACTGCTGGGTAAAGAGAGTGAAGTGAAGCCCAGATCATAGACTCACTTGATTCACTCTCCTGTCATTCATTCAATGAATATTTATCAAGAACATACTGGGATCCCGCGCTGGGGATGCAGCAGTAAACACAGCTCACTGGGTCCTGGCTCTCGTGAGCTTACATTTTAAAAGGAAAAAATTCAGAGACTGACAAGTACTGTGTAAAACATTGAAATAGGGTGGTGTGTTACAGCGTGACCGAGCAGGTGACAGGAGGCTGATATCTGAATGAGAAGAGTGAGTCAGCCATGAAAGAGGCTGCGAGAAAGGGCATCTCAGGCCCTGAGACCAGCTACTGCAACAGCTTTAAGTGGGAGTCAGGTTGTAATGGCCTCAGGACAGAAAGAAGGACCATGAACTAAGCTATAAAGATACGGAGAATTAAACCCTACAAGAAATATGCAAAACCTACAAGAAGAATATTATAAAACTCTACTGGTGGTCATTGAACACAACCTTAATGAAGGAGTATACTATGTTTATGAACAGGAAGACGCACTAAGATATTATCTTCCCCCAAATAATCTATAAAATCAATGCAATTACAATTTTTAAATTCCATTAGTGGTTTTAATTTGGAACTTGACAAATAAATTGTAAGATTCACCTAGACAGGGTCTTCCCTGGTTGGCGCAGTGGTTTAGAATCTGCCTGCCAATGCAGGGGACACGGGTTCAAGCCCTGGTCCAGGAAGATCCCACATGCCGCGGAGCAACTAAGCCCGTGCGCCACAACTACTGAGCCTGCGCTCTAGAGCCCACGAGCCACAACTACTGAGCCCGCATGCCACAACTACTGAAGACCACACGCCTAGAGCCCCTGCTCTGCAACAAGAGAGGCCACCTCAATGAGAAGCCCGCGCACCACAATGAAGAGTAGCCCCCCGCCTCCTGCAACTAGTGGAAGCCCACGCGCAGCAACGAAGACCCAATGCAGCCAAAAATAAATTAATTAAATAAATAAATCAAAAAAAAGAGAAGAATATGGAGCAGCGCTGTGATAGATCAGTGAAACATAACTGAGAATCCAGAAATAGACCATGTACATATGGAAATTTAGTATTGTACTCTAAAGGATAAAGATATATTTAAAATTAGAATAGAAAGGATAAATGGATTATTCGATAAGGATACTGGAACAATTAGCTATCAATTAAAGAAAAAAAGTAGAGCTTGGTCTCAACCTTATTCAGCAAATCAGAGATTCAAGTATAAAAAATAAGCTATCAATGTTATATGAGAAAATGTATCTTTGTATGGTGTTTGAGCAGGACAGCAAAACCAGAAACCTTTCAAAAAGGAAAACTTTAACAGTTCTACCACAGAAAAATTTGTAAATTTCTGAATGGTAATAGACACCATAAATGATATTAAACGATACATGAACAAGCCACAGACTGGGAGAAAATATCTGCAAACCATATATCCAACGAAGGACATACATAGAAAAAAAAAAAAAACACCTCTCTAAACTCAACAGGAAGAAAAGAACCAAAAATGTCCCCAGACATTGCTGATGTCCCCTGCGGGTTCAAATCACCCCTAGACGAGAACCACTGAATTAGAAATCAACCATGAGAAGGAGACAAGGACTGAAAATAAATGCACATGAAAAGATGTTCAATATCATTAGCCATAAGGAAAATAAAGCTCTGATAAGATAATGCTAAACGCCTATTAGAACGGCTAAAATAACAAAACACTGATAATACCAGAGGTTTGCGAGGAAGGGGAGTGATTGGCGCTCTCGTTCATCGCTGGTGAGGATGCAAATGGTACAACCACTCTGCCAGACAGTTTCAGTTTCTTGTAAAGTTAAATATCCCCTCGCCACATGATGCAGCAATGACACCCTGGCGTATTTTTCCTAGAGAAATAAAAACGAATGTTCACACCAAAACCTGTATGCAAACATTCCTAACAGCTTGATCCGTCCTAGCCAAAATCTGGAGAAGACCCAGATGTCCTGCACCAGGTGGCACATGCATACCATGGACACCACTCGGCAATGAAAAGGAACAAACTACTGATCCACTAGGCAACCTGGGTCATCTTAAGGGAACTATGTTGAGTGAAAAAAAGCCAATCTCAAAGGGTACACACCGGGATTCCATTTATATGATATTCTCTAAATGACAAAATTGTGGGAATGGAGACCAGGCGGGTGGTTCCCAGGAGTCAGGGTCGTGGGAGGGTATAAGTGTTAAGGACTAGCACAGGGAGTTTCCTTCTGGTGATGAACTCAAATCTACATATGTGATAGTATTTCCAAGAACCATGTGTATACACACACACACACACGCACGCACGCACGCACGCACGCACACACGAGTATGGGTAGGAACTGGTGAAATCCAAATAAGGTTGATAATTAACTTAATAGGATTGAATGAATGTCAGCTTCCTGATTTAAACAATGCACACGGTTGTGTAAGTTACGAAGGGAACCTTGGTGAAAGGTTCACCGGAACTCTCTGTACTAATTTTGCAACTTCTTGTGTGTCTTAAACTCTTTCAAAATAAAAAGTTATAATCTAAAAAAAAAAAGACAGAAAAAAGACACAAATGAAAAACCAGGAAACATAACTGCAACATATATTATAGAAAAAGAGGTACCATCCAAAACGTATAGAGCTCTTAAAAATGACTATGAAAATAAATAGCTCAATCAATACGTAGATCAATATCAGGAAATTCAGAGAAGAACTATAAATGTCCATATGTCCATATTCAATCTCACTAATAATCACATACATTCAGATTAAGGCAAGGAAGTGTGAGCTTCCATCCATAAAGATTAACGGCCAGGATACAGAGAAAGGGCCACTCCTAGACACTGCCAGCGAGAGTGGAGACTGGCCAGCATTCTAACACGCAACTTGATGGTACCTATCCAAGTTCTAAATGTTTACACCTTTGGACCCAGTAACTCTGCTTCTAGGAAACACAGAGATGTCCATTGCAGCACTGTTTTTGGTTTGTCTGTTCGGCTGCACCGCGCGGCTTGTGGGATCTTAGTTCCCCGACTGGGGATTGAACCCCAGCCGTTGGCAGTAAGAGCGTGGAGTCCTAACCATTGGACCGCCATGGAATTCCCGCAGCATTGTTTATAATAGTGAAAAACTGGAGATGGCCTGCATACGTGTTACAGAGGGCTGGTTGGACAAATTATAATGGCAACTAATATTTACCCGTTGCTTTCGATGTTCCAGGAACTTTCATGAGTATTTTACACGTAATAACTCGATTTAATCCTCACAACCACCCTATGAAGTAGGTTCTAGATGCTGTTATTATGCCTGTTTTACAACTGGGGAAATTAGCCAGTGGGTAAGCTGGGATGCACATGCAGGCAGCCTGGGTCTAGAACCTGCACCCTTTTTCCTTAACGGAGAACTCTGAGCATCCTGAAGGTCTGAAAGTGGAATGTCAAGTTCAGAAAGAAGAAGGAGGTGCTCTGGAGTCACACAGGGAGTAGCTCAGTTCAGAGGAGGGTTGACCTTGCTTCCTAGTAGTTGGGAAACAAAAGAACTCCATGGAGGGAAGGGGCTGACGGATTGCAGAAAGGAAATCTTATAAACAAACTGTGGGATATCCACACAGTGGAATATTATCCAGCCTTAAAAAGGAATGAAATTCTGACACAAGCTACAACATGGATGAATGCTGAAGACATTATGCTATGTGAAAAAAGTCAGACACAAAAGGACAAATAATGTAAGATCGCACTTGTACGAGGTACTCAGATTCACATAGACAGAAAGTAGAATGGTTTTTACAAGAAGTTGATGGGAGGGAGGAATGGGGAACTAGTGTTTAATGGGATGATAAAAGTTCTGGAGACGGATGGTGGTGATGGTTGCATAAGGCTGTATATGTGCTTAATACGACTGAACTGCATGCTTGAAAATGGTTCAAATGGTAGTTTTTAGCTTATGTACAAAAAAAAGATAAGCTAAATCTAATAAAGCCTTTAGATCTAACTTTCAGTTTACAGTAAAAACAGGGATTAACAGAACAAATTAAGTGACACTGTGAAGACACATTAGGCAAATGTAGAATGTGGGACATTCTACAAGAAAACTGGCCTGAACTTTGAAAAGTCAACCTCATGGGGGAAAAAATGGAGTAGTTGTTTGAATTAAAAGAGACTAAAAAAGGACTTCCCTGGTGGCGCAGTGGTTAAGAATCCGTCTGCCAATGTAGGGGACATGGGTTTGATCCCTGGTCCGGGAAGATCCCACATGCCGCAGAGCAACTAAGCCCGCGCACCACAACTACTGAGGCTGTGCTCTAGAGCTCGCAAGTCACAACTACTGAGCCTGTGAGCTACAACTACTGAAGCCCAAGAGCCTAGATCCTGTGCTCCGCAGCAAGAGAAGCCACCGCGATGAGAAGCTGGCGCACCACAATGAAGAGTAGCCCCCGCTCGCCGCAACTAGAGAAAGCCTGCACAGCAACGAAGACCCAACGCAGCCAAAAAAAAGAATGCCCCAAGGCAAATAAAACTGTGACAAATTCAAGAACTGTATTAAAAAAATAAGAGACTAAAAAGGCACAATAACCAAATGTAATGCATGCGTTTAATAGGATCCTGCATCAAAAATGAACAAACCAAATTAAAAGCCATATTTGAAATGACAGGGAGATTTGATTATGGACGAGATATTAAGTGATATTAGAGAAATAATGTTAGTTTTCTTAGGTCTGAATATGGTACTGTGGTTATGTTAGAGAATGTCCTTATTTTTAGGAGCTACTTGTGCAATACACTGCAATATCTCGGGGTGAAGTGTCATATCTACAACCCAGGTTCAAATGATCCAGAAAAGGGCTTCCCTGGTGGTGCAGTGGTTAAGAATTCGCCTGCCAATGCAGGCGACATGAGTTCGAGCCCTGATCCGGGAAGATCCCACATGCCACGGAGCAACTGAGCCCGTGCGTCAGAACTACTGAGCCCGCGATCTAGAGCCCGTGCTCTGCAACAAGAGAAGCCACGGCAATGAGAAGCCCGCATGCAGCAACGAACACCCAACGCAACCAAAAATAAAAAATAAATAAATCAAATAAATTTATTTAAAAAAAAAAGATCCAGAAAAAACAAAAGCCTCACACACCCGTAAAGAGGGATAAAGCAAATATGGCGGAAGGGAAACAACCGTTGAATCCTAGGTGGTGGGTGAACACTGTAGACTTCTTTCCATTTTTCTGTATGTTGAAAATATTCTTAATAAAACGTTGGGAGAGAACCTGGTCCAGTGGTCCAGTTGCCCAGTGGCTGTGGAGTTATCATTAGTATTATTGTGACAGTCCCCAGCACGATGTCAGGTATATAGAGGGATGAGTGGCTTTGGGAAAAATCACTTGGGCTCCCCGGGCCTCAGTGACGCCGCCTGGTGTGGGGTGAGGGGCCCCGTAGAGGCCACCGCACACACCCTCGCGAGACGGTAAAAGTGCGACTGCTGGGGGCGTGGCGGCCGGAGCGCGGGCTGCGGAAGCGGGGGCGGAGCTTGCGGGGGCGGAGCTTGCGGTGGCTCGGCGTAGGATCCCACAGCCTTGGAAGAGCGCAGCCTCTCTGAAGTTGGGGGCGGAGTCTCTGTCTCGCGGACCAGTAGCGGAGTAGCTGTCAAAACGCGCGCCGAAAGGAAAAGGAGAAGATCGCAGGCGGATCCCAGGGCTTGGCGCTAGGCCGCTGCGGGGAGGGTCCTCCCTCCCCCGGACTGGTCCGCCTGGTCCGCCCGGGCCCTTTGCGTCTCAGGTACCCAGGCAAAGAGAGGGGGAACTGCAGACCAGAACCCCGACCTGGCTGTCTCCTCCCGGCGTGACCGCTCGGCAGAACCACGTAGACTTCTGCCCCTGCTTCCTCCTTTGTGAAGTAAAAACCCGATGTAGGGGGAGGACGGGACATGCCCGAATGACTCAGAGGTGGGAGGCGGTGAGGGGGAGGATGGTGGCTTCCCCCCCCCCCCCGCCTCGTGGCAGTTCAACCGAAAATGAAGTAATAGCTTCTGGCTAGCTCACAGAGTTATACTTTACAGTTCCTGTACATAAAGAGTATAGCAGCAGCTGAAAAGTACACGGTGCCTGGGACAGCAACCAAAAGGAATACGTCGGATATTGATTACCCGAAACTGGATGTTTATTAGGTATTAGCGGATACCAAGGAATCACTGATAGTTTTGTTAGTTTTATGGCTGATAAAGCCATTATCACGTCTTCAATAAAAGTATCCATTTTCTGGAGGTGCATGCTGACGGGGAAATTGACAATGTCTGCGAGTTGCTTTAAAACAAATGACAGACTAAAGTTTTAGTTGTTGCTTTGTCTAAGAGATGTGATGGTCATTGATCTTTCTTCTGAGGCTAGAGGATACTTTAAACACAGTACTTTAAGAGAAATAGACCTCTGTGGGGAGGGTATCTTCTCTACCCCCCACCTCTTTAAAGTATTATATAGAAAAGACATTGTAAAAAGTCCAGTCTCACTCAGAGACAGCCCTGACTGTGTACAGCTGTTGGAGCTTTTCCTGGTTAATCTTTTTTTTTCCTGGATCTTAACACTTCTTTCTCTTCAATCATTTTTGGCGTTTTGCCAGATGCAGAGCAGAAGTCTCTGGCAAATCTGAAAGACCGCGTACGAAGTAAAATGAGAACTGTTACTAAGTTCATGTCTCCACCCTCATCCGAATGGAGGTTTTCAACCCCCCCCCTTTAGGCTCTTTGATGCCCAATAAGCAGTAAATGAATTCCTAGTTCTTCAATCATTCTCTGAACTTTTTCTCAGGAATTTTTGCTCAGTTTGCAATTTTTAAAACAATGTCGACATTTGCCCAGTTTGCAATTTTTAAAACAATGTCGACATAGAGGACAGGAGTCCGACAGCAGACACGATTTCAGGGGGAAACTGCACCAAAGGCCCTCTCTCTGTTATTAACTTGAAAGTTTGAAAAGTTCGCATTTTACGTGAATTATCTCATTTAATCCTTTCATTTTATTAGTAATCCCACAGGTCAGGTATGGCTACGAGGCCCAATTTACCGACGAGGGCACCAAATCTTTGTCAGATGACGTGTCCTAGTGACTCAGCAATCCGCGCCCCTAACCGTTTGGACGGTACGTTCACCACCGACCACCCCACACATTTGCCCGACCTCAGGGACCCTGCTTGCACCCCCGCCCAGCTACACGTATCTAAGTCGCCGCAGCCACGTTCCCTCGCAGCCAGGGGCTTTGTACTGGCATTTGCACCAACCTCATTTGCAAAACCATTTAACCGCGAAACGGGTTCAAGAGACGTTTTCAGAGAGGTGGGGCTCGGCGGGGTGGGGAATCCTCTCCCGCTCTCCGGCGGGCGGGCTCCAATCGCGTTGCTTCATTCAATCCCAAACCTTTCCGGTACGAGCGAGTGCCCGCGCGCGCCAGGGCCACCGGAGCGCGCAGGGCCTGCAGACTTTGTCCTATGGGGCTCTCAGGGATATGGGCGGTGACGCCCCCAGCCCAGCCTGCGGCCCACAGAGGTCTGGGAGGGGTAGGTCCCGAGGCTCCCAGGAGAGCAGGGCAACCGGCGTCCGCGCGCGGCTCCGGAATCTGCTGCGGGAGGCGTGGCCAGCGGCCGGCATCCATCCAATGGGAAACGGCCACGCCCACGGCGCTCTCCTGTGAGGGATGCTTTAAATTTCCGGCGCAGCGGGGAAGGGGCTTCCAGTACCTGCGCGCAGCCCCATCTTGACGAGTCGTACGCAGCCATGCTCTCCGTCCGTGTCCCTCTCGCCACCATCGCTGACCCGCAGCAGCAGCATCCCCTCCAGCTCTCGCCCATGAAGGGGCTCAGCCTGGCGGACAAGGAGAACACTGTGAGCGCGCAGGGGCGAGGGGCGGGACAGGGCGGCGGGGTCCTGAAGGACGCGGGCAGGCCTCTCACCACGCGTCTCCCTGCAGCCCCCGTCCCTCAGCGGGACCCGCGTGCTGGCCAGCAAGACCGCGAGGAGGATCTTCCAGGAGCCCGCCGAGCCAGTGAGTAGGCGGGCTGGGGGCGCCCGGCGAGGGGGCGCTGCAGGCAGGCGGTGCAGGAGGAGCCTGCTCTTGGCGCCAAAGCCTCATTGTCTCCTCGCAAACCCTACCCCCTCCCGGGCCCGCGCTGCTTTCCCGCCAAAGTCTCTTCCCGATCATTTACTACTTTACACATCTGGACATTTTCCCATTATGTCTCTACTATAGTCCTGCTCTGTTATGTACAGAACCCATGTGTGACAAGCGACATACATTAAACCGCATGAAATTCCCGATAATTGGACATACTTTGCTTAAAAAAAAAAGACAGTTTCGTGGTTCGCCCTATACTTAACATTTTCCATCCTTTCTCCCCCAGCAGAACCCTAAGCTATCTGCCCCCAGTGTGGAGGAGGAACCACTTCTGAAAGAAAACCCCCGCCGCTTTGTCATCTTTCCTATCGAATACCATGATATCTGGCAGATGTATAAGAAAGCTGAGGCTTCCTTTTGGACAGCTGAGGAGGTAATCGGATTCAGGAACTAGGAGACTTAAAAGGCAGTTGGAAGCATTGCCCCTAACTCTAGAGGAAGACCCCTGCAGTGCCGGTTATAACTTGTGTGAAATGTGCTTTGCTTTCCTCGTGTTCCTCTTGGGAATGCTTGCCCACAGAGGGAGGATATTAGATGTTCTCCCTGGCAAAGTGCGTGAGGGGTATATTAATCAAGCGATACTAGTACACTTAAAGTTGAAGAATTACGCATATGTGTGAGGTCCTGCACGTTTGAACCCCTTGTGAACTTCTGTACTCCAGGTGGACCTTTCCAAGGACATTCAGCACTGGGAAGCCCTGAAGCCTGAGGAGAGATATTTCATTTCGCATGTTCTGGCTTTCTTTGCAGCAAGTGATGGCATAGTAAATGAAAACTTGGTGAGTTTCCAAAAATAAAGTCTACTTTTATGCATTTCAAGACTTAAGAGAACTAATAATTTTCTTTTTTCGTCTTTTAAATTTTTCCACACTGAATGTGTATATATCTGTAAGCTAGTATTTATATTCCATGGCATTTCCTGTTCTATAATATACTTTGCAGTTATTTCGTCCTTACGGTATTTTTTCCCCCAACTGTAGAGAAGCTCAAAGACGATGCTCAGTGGTAGTAATAGATCTACAGCCCTGGTAGCTATCTATTTGCTCTCCTTTTTGTGGCTTTGCTGTTTTAATAATTTGGTTGCATATATGTCTTGTTGAGTGCATCCTCCTTGCGATGAATTAAAAAGAATGAATTGCTATTTCTACCTTATGATGATACAAAAGAGGAAGTGTGACGCAACCAGTGTTCATTGACTTGAGTTGCTGCTGGTAGATTTTCCTTAAACTGACCTTTGTGTTTTACCACTAGGTGGAGCGGTTTAGCCAAGAAGTTCAGATTACGGAAGCTCGTTGTTTCTATGGCTTCCAAATTGCCATGGAAAACATACATTCTGAAATGTATAGTCTCCTCATTGACACTTACATTAAAGATTCCAAAGAAAGGTGAGTATTTGGGTGGTGATATGCCAACATATTTAGGATTACCAATTGTTACTTTTTGAGATCGTACAGGGATAGAAGAATGACTCTAAAATGACCAAGTCAAAGAAATTCCTAGCACCCATGGTCCTGTCTGCTCTGAAGAAGAGGCCTAAATTCACTTTACTAGCCAGTCACTTAAGAACAAAGTTATGAGGTTACTCCATTTTCTAGAGGTGGAAATATAGTGCTGAACGCCCAACCTAATGCCTTCTAAAAAACATCCCTAGAGGCTGTGTCTGATGCCCTAAAACCTAGGTCTGATAGTTTTCACGTCTGGCAAATCTGTCAACCTACAACTTGAGCCTGGGGCAGGGTGGAAAGGGTGGAGGATGCAAAGTAAAACATAAAACTTGCCTCGTAAGGGGCTGTAACATAATATAGAAAATAAGACCTAGGAGTATAAGTAGAGGAATTACATGATAGTGCAGAGGCAGCTGTGAACCATGAGATTAATTTAGGCACACAGCTGTTTGCCTGAAATTATAGTTTATATTGGAGGATAATAGAGGAGAAATATAGGTAGCCTCGGGCCTATTTCACATTTTCAAGATTGACTGGAAAGGATGGGAGAGTTAGAAATGGGCGTTTGAGTAGTCTAGATACTAAGGTCAGCTTCAGGACAAGAGCCTGTGTAGAACAGAAGTGGTGAAGCTGAAGAGTAGCCTCTTGTAGATGACTTGGAAGAAAGTGAAGAGGGAAAATGAGTAGTGACTTGCAAGCCTAGCAGGATTGAGGCGATTCATTGGGGGTAAAAAGATTTGAACATGTTTGTAGACAGAAATGAACAAAGAAAGTAAAGGTAGGGGCATGATGGGGATACATTACCAGAACAGGTAGGATCAGGATGGCCTGGTGGTTGAGTTTTGAAAGCCAGGGAGAGGCGAGACCCAGGTTGACATGGAAAGAGAATGAAAGGAACCCAATGGCCTGATGACCTTGGCTTCAGAAAACAAGGTCATCTGGGAAGGACAAGGCTGGACTGGGGAATCTGTAGACTCCCAAGGTGGGAATGGGGAGGAAGAGAGTAATAAGACCAGGTAAGTGTAGGGCCAATCGATTTGCTTTTCTGGCCTGGGATCAACATTGTAGCATAGAATTATAGCTGGAAGCAGTCTCAGGCTGTTTAGTTTATTGGCTTTAATTGCTTTATTATATACTTGTGGCATTTGTGGCCCAACTAATTAGCACAATGATAAGAGTGTGGGCATCTATTTAGGGAGATAATGGTCAGCATAGCTTAAACAGTCCTAGCAGTTAAGATTTTATAGTTCTTCAAAGTTAAAGGTAGGGCCTTTGAACCTTGTCATGACCTGGACTTGAAATAATTAAGCCAATAAATGCTCTTGGTGTAATAGACTGAGTTTTCATGTTAGTAGATCTTGGGGCTCAGTGTGAACGAATGGATGCCTAAATTTGTATTAACATAAACCAAATGAATGTTGAGATTTTTGAAAACACTGGAGGAAAAAGCAAACAAGTAAAAAGAAAACATTTCAGTTTGAATCCCAAATTGGCCTTGGTCCCAATGCTCTTACCCAGAAGCTTAGGATAGGAGGTCTCTGCTGGAATTGTTGATGCTCTGTGTGCCTACAGGGAATTTCTCTTCAACGCCATTGAGACAATGCCTTGTGTAAAGAAGAAGGCAGATTGGGCCTTGTGCTGGATTGGGGACAAAGAGGCTACGTATGGTAAGGATACCTTGGCCCTACTTACCCCTGAGCTTCGTTTTCTAAGTGATGTTACTGGTTTGTTCCTATGAACACAAACAGATACTCACTAGAAATACTTTGGCGTTAACTCTAGGAGAACGTGTCGTAGCCTTTGCTGCAGTGGAAGGAATCTTCTTTTCTGGTTCTTTTGCATCGATATTCTGGCTCAAAAAACGAGGACTGATGCCCGGCCTCACATTTTCCAATGAACTTATTAGCAGAGACGAGGTGAGTCTAGTTCAGATGACAGGCTGACCTGCACCCCAAACACCTACAACCCTGTGTTCACTGGAGGGAACCCCAGATGTCAGATTGCCTTAAATCCACATTGAACAAGTGGCTTCAACCATATACATACTTGGCAGAGAAAGAAATACTTTAGATAATTTGCTGAAATTATTTTACTCATATTCTCAATATACATAGGTATTGCTCTATAGGTGATGGGATTTTTTTTTAAGGGAAGTTTTATTATTTCTACCTGGTCTTCTGTGTGATCCTATTGTACTTCAAAGTTAGTTGGTGAGCGTCTCAGTGAATCTATTCTGATCCAGTATATGTCTTTGAATGCACTTGGATTAAAGTGCAGAAGGAAAAGTGAAGGTGCCCAGATGTTCCAGTGTTAAGTCCCACCAGCAATGGGATTTTTTTTTTAATTTAATTTATTTATTTTTGGCTGCATTGGGTCTTCATTGCTGCATGCAGGCTTTCTCTAGTTGCGGCGAGCGGGGGCTACTCTTCGTTGCGGTGCGCGGGCTTCTCACTGTGGTGGCTTCTCTTGTTGCGGAGCACGGGCTCTAGGCGCACGGGCTTTAGTGTGGCTCCCGGGCTCTAGAGCGCAGGCTAAGTAGTTGTGGCACACGGGCTTAGCTGCTCTGCAGCGTGTGGGATCTTCCCAGACCAGGGCTCGAGCCTGTGTCCCCTGCGTTGGCAGGTGGATTCTTAACCACTGCGCCACCAGGGAAGCCCAGCCCTGGGATTTAATGCACTAAGACTTGCAGACTTGATTCACTCGAAATTGCATTCCCGATTTCCCAGACATTAGGTTTTAAATCTAAAAACTAACTAGCCTAGTCAGAGTTTTGCCTTTCCTGCTGGGAATAGTGGCGACAGTAGAGCTCAGGGCTCTAGAAAGAATGCTCTGAGTGCAGGTTCTGCCCAGTCCTTTGCCACCACACAGAGCAGCGAGGACCAGACCTGGCCTGCTGTCCTCTAGGGGGCAGCCCTAAGGCCCTTGGGTGGGACCGAGCCTGCCTAGGTGACACAGCAGCTGAGTCATCTTCCCTTCCACATCTTCCCTTCTTAGTCTGGGCACGCAAGATGTATAAGGAGAATACAGACCAGCATAAAGCAGTTTCCTATTCCACGTTAATGCTAGAAGTCTGCTGGTTTGATAGTGACCTTAAACCTTTTCTTCTAGGGTTTACACTGTGACTTTGCCTGCCTGATGTTCAAACACTTGCTACACAAACCTTCGGAGCAGAGAGTTAAGGATATCATCGTCAATGCAGTTAGGATAGAACAGGTGGGTGGCGCGTGGAGGCCTCATGCTTGCTAGAAGACCTCTTGATACTTCTGTTTAATTGAGAAGCTGTGTTCTGGTCCCTAGGAGTTCCTCACGGAGGCCCTGCCAGTGAAGCTCATTGGAATGAATTGCACTTTGATGAAGCAGTACATCGAATTCGTGGCAGACAGACTTATGCTGGAGCTGGGTTTTAGCAAGGTAAAGTATTGTGGGTAGCCCTCTGGTTCTTTCTGAAACTGGTGTTCCGTATTTATGTTTTGCTGTGAACCTTTTCAGGTTTTCAGAGTAGAAAATCCATTTGACTTTATGGAGAATATTTCACTGGAAGGGAAGACTAACTTCTTTGAGAAGAGAGTAGGCGAGTATCAGAGGATGGGAGTGATGTCCAGTCCGACAGAGAATTCCTTTACCTTGGATGCTGACTTCTAAGTGAACTGAAGATGTGCTCTTAGTTTGCTGATTTTTCTTCTTTTCCTTCTCATCAAAAGAGAAGAAAATCAGCTACTTGAACTGTATTAACCAGCTACACCATAAATCGCCCATAAAGTTCATTAATGGCATGTTTAAAACTGTGTAGCTACCTCAAAATCAATCCTGTTAATGCTAGTGGGGTCACCTAGATTGAAAGCGTAGACAGAAGCTACTCGGATTCTTACGAAAGATCTTGTCCATGTTTGGCGTTTGCAAGCAGGCTGGCTGTACGCGACTTCACCCTGGCTCTTAACAGCACCTTCCTTGGCCTCAAAGTGTGGGGAGTCAAGTGAGTTTGATCCAGCAGGATTAGATAGTTACTACCACGAGGCAGTAGGAAGACATCAGACACACTGCTTCAGATTTTAAAGCAGATTTTAAAGTTTACTTATGATTTGTATATAAAACTGGCACTTTACACACAAATAAACATAGTTTGTACTGTCAGGGTGAAGGCTTGATTTAACCTACATTTGTTGGTTTCTACACCAAATACAAAAGTTTTCTGTTTACCACTAACAGCCAATTCAAGGTTTACTAGGTGATCAAAGTAGGTTAAGCCTGTGTAAACTAAGGGTGTCGTTTTTATTCTTTCTTTCCTTTGATGAATTGAAGAGCTCTTGAACTCAATCCTGTGCACACTTAGGTATCAGTATCAGCCAGGTGGTGCCACAGAGAACACAGGCTGGTTCTGTGTTCTGTAGCCCACGTTGAGTATCACGGGATAAGAGATGTGGAGAAAGGAGACTCTTAGGTCATTAGGAACTGAAGTGTGATCCGGACTCACTGTGGGCAACCTGGGTGTGCCTGAGGGGCGGTATCATTTAATTTCTCAAATTGTATATGTCCCCCAACTTCAAGTTAGTATGAAAGATCCTTGAAGAGTTTTCCTAGCTGGGATCCAAGATATTAACTTCGTAAATTGGTTTTCAAATTATCCTTGAATGAAAGGACCCACGTAAGATCTTTCTCCTATTGAGTGGTAAAACCAGGACTGAAATTGCTTCTCCTAAAAGTTGAGTGTTTATTCTGATTTTGTTTAATTTGTGTGTAAGTAGGTACTGTTGACCTAACCATTTGTACTTTACTTTCAAGTTAGAAAGTTGTTCTGCTATATTTTTTTTATATCATATCTGTAGTTCATACTTTTTTTTTTTTTTTTTTTCCTCTTTTCCTTTCTTTCTTTGCGATACGCGGGCATCTCACTGCTGTGGCCTCCCCCGTTGCGGAGCACAGGCTCCGGACGCGCAGGCCCAGCGGCCATGGCTCACGGGCCCAGCCGCTCCGCGGCATGTGAGATCCGGACCGGGGCACGAACCCGTGTCCCCTGCATCGGCAGGCGGACTCTCAACCACTGCGCCACCAGGGAAGCCCTGTAGTTCATACTTTGAAATAGTTACCCAGTATTATTTTGCAGTTCATAATTGATTGAGTGAATATTGTTCAGTGCAATTGCTCCTAGGATTTGCCTAAATGTGAACATCATCTACTGGATTCTTAAACTTCAGTAGAAAGCTAGTGTTCTGTGAATAATTAATACATGTTCCACTCAAATATTAATTTCAGAAGAAAGTATGAACTTAATAGATATATTTAATAGGGCTAGTTTGAATCAATCTGCCTTTATGTTCCCTCCCCCTCCAAAAAAGATGTTACGTGGAAGGTAATGCATGACACACACTGATCCTTTGGCCACGTTTGTTAACACATTGTGTTGTGTGTTGGCTGACCACTGGCCTGTTCTGTCAGTTTTCTTCATTTATTGTATTAATATAAATGGTAAAATAGTCAATTTAAAAATTTCTGTAATATGGGACCCTTTTCTACCTTTTAAATTATTGTTATAAAGTTAATCTAGATTTTATGGTTCTTACACTTGTGCAACACAAAAATAAACACTTTGGCGTTGTCAGGTACAGGTGGCACTTGGAAGCAGATTTTCGGATTCTACCTCCCATTAGCTGTGTGATACAAGCACTAGCTTCTGCCAACTAAGACTCGGTTTTTTAATCTGTTTAAAGGGAAACTTTTTGTCTAAAGCATTTCAAAGTCCTGATATTGAGTACTGCACAAGTGTCAATGATTTAAATAAAACCGTTCTCATGTCAGTTCCTTGATAAAATTTGCATTTCGATTCAGGAAGAAAAAGCCAGGAAGTTTTCATAAATACTGAACAGGAGTTAATTTGCTTTTAGCAGTTCTGGGGAGGGGACTTTCCTCATGCCTGTCCTGGCCCAAGTATGTGGGAAGCAGGTTCACTTGAAAGATGATGCCCCAGAGCATCTGCCACAAACTGACCTATAGGGGCTCGGGTTGGTCCCTCTTGTCTATAAATGCCCTTTCCTGGGGCTATCCCACCCACCTTCACCTGTCCATTCCCAAATTAGCAAATTATTCATTGTGTGTCATCACTTCAGACATGCAGTTACTCATTGAGCGAACAGCAGCTGTCTTGCTGGGCACTGTTCTCTGTCAGGTGGGACCGAGGACGTAGCCACCCTGTGCGGTTTAGGTTTACTCGAGGAGGAAGCTGGATGCATAAGTAAATCCTGGTGTTAGATGGCGATGTAGTTCGGAGCCAAACCAGGGAAGGCGCCGCAGGGAATGCTAAGTGGGTGGGAACCTTTAGGAGCCGCGTGGTGACATTCCTTTTCCGTGGTAGAGGTGGGGATTGGGGGTGAATCTTACTGATTGTTGTGCTCCTGCCTTCCTGCGCTGTTGCATTAAGAGTCCTCCTCTTGGGGCTTCCCTGGTGGTGCAGTGGTTGAGGGTCCGCCTGCCGACGCAGGGGACACGGGTTCATGCCCCGGTCCGGGAAGATCCCACATGCCGCGGAGCGGCTGGGCCCGTGAGCCATGGCCGCTGAGCCTGCGCATCCGGAGCCTGTGCTCCGCAGCGGGAGAGGCCACAACGGTGAGAGGCCTGCCTACCGCAAAAGAAAAAAAGAAGAAAAAAAAAAAGAGTCCTCTGTTTCTTCTATGAAGGAGAATGTTCCCTTAGAAGGCACAAGTTTTAGGCGCTCCCTATCTCAGGGAGCACGCAGCCTCCAAGGATCGGCCCTCAGGGAGTGGCTGGTGGATGTGATTAATTTGAGCTGGTATTTGGGGCTGGATCGTGTCTTGGGTAGAAGTGTGCTGTGTCCTGGAGGAGTCTCGTGGGCAGCTTTGCCTTTGCACCCCAAGGGCACTCCGTGCCTTTATTATTTGATTCATAGTGTTGGGTTGGTCGCACCATTGGGTACTTTCCAGGCAGCCGTGCTCTAAGGATCATCAACTGTTAGAACAGCCTCCCAGTGGGCAGCCCAGGGTCGTGTTTTTTCTTGCCATCCATCCACCTGTGCCAGCTGCCCGTGGCCTTTCTCAGACACATCTCCGTATTTCACTTGGAGGGGCCTGCGTCAGAGTTAGTGTGGTCAGACCACTGAGTCTGAATTGCCTCTGGTATTAAAGGCTCAGGGGCCCCATCCCATACCTGCTGACTCAATCTTGGGGTGAAACTAGGGAGCCCACAATTTTAACAAGTTCCTTTTGGGAGGTTCTCAGATATTTGAGATTGGGATGGACTCCTACACAGTTCAGACCAGTGGTTTTCAGCTCCGGGTGTGCACTGCAGTCATTCACAGGCTTTAAAAAGCCAGTGCCTGGATCCCACTTCGCAGTTTCAACTGGATGCGCTTCCTGATTTGGGCTTCAGATGCATAGAGCCCTGGCACTTACGCAGGAGGCACATTTCATCACACCTGAGCCCTGGGGCTGTGCTCACGTGGTGTGGCCAAGTCCGGCTGCCCATAGCAGAGCTGTGAGAGGCTGCCTTTGCCTGCTGGGCACTGCCTGGCCTGGGATCCAGCCTGGAGACGGGCTCTGTGCAAAGCCGGAACTAGATGGGTATTTGCAAATGCCATCTGGCCAGCGAGCTTCCGGAGATCCTGATAATGGTTTAACTCTGCAGAGCAAGACAGTCCCAGCCCCTCAGTGAGTGGCTGCAGCTTTGAGGCTACAGGATTGCATGGCTTGGCCGATTCAAACCAGAGAAGACTTTGATAGGACGCCCCGTCACCCAACCCTATCCCCTTCTGTAGAGGAGGCTTCCCCTCCTGGTGTTGTACTCTCTGGGCACTTGGGAAAGAACACCATCAGTGATGTCGCCTTGTCATTCCCTGGAGTGGATTCAGTAACCACAACCTCCTCAGCTTGGTTCTAAAGACTAGAGTGGTCCAGCAAGATGGTGGGCTGAGGCGCCCTAAAGCCTCCCGCTCCAGACGCCTCCCAGTGAGAAGCCACAAACGTTAGATGGGCAATGACCTCCTGAGAAAGGGGGATCCACAGGTGCCGGGTGGGAACCTGTGCTTGGAGCAGCCCTTAGAGAAATCAGAGGATGAAGGACCAAACACCCTTGGGTTTGGAGGGAGGGATTAATCTGTACTAGGGGGAGTTAGAACCAAAAGAGCTGCACAAAGCAGGATCCTGGATGAAATGGAGACTTAAGAAATAATCCCACCGACCCTGGGGGAGAGGCTGAGGGTGTTCATGTTTCTGGGCTCTGAAAAAATCAAAACCCTACGTAAGCCTGTGCCTCTCAGACTTGGGGTCTAGGAACTCACGAGAGATACATACTCCCAACCAAACTGCGCATGATTCCCACGTTACAAAACGTGCAGGGAAACAGACCACATGATTGTAGGAACAATGGGTATAAGAATCTCAAGAACTTAGGTGCATAAGATAATGTGTGATCAAAGAAAATGAAGTCAGAAGGAGAAAAACAAATACCGTTATATATATATAACGTATATGTGTGCTATATATATGTGTGTGTAACGTATATGTGTGCTATAAAAAAAAAACATGGTTCTGAAGAACCTAGGGGCAGGACAGGAGTAAAGACGCAGACCTAGAGAATGGACTTGACATGGGGAGGGGGAAGGGTATACTGGGACGAAGTGAGAGAGGCACCTAGAGGGGTGGGAGGGAGGAGATATGGGGATATATGTATATGTATAGCTGATTCACTTTGTTATAAAGCAGAAACTAACACCATTGTAAAGTAATTATACTCCAGTAAAGATGTTAAAAAAGAATCAAACCCCAAAGAACAGAACTATAAAGAATAGGCAGATTTTTAAAAAGAACCAGCTAGAATGTCTAGGAATACAACACTATTGGAATTCAAGCTCTTAGAGCTTTAGAAAATATCCTGCTTAGTAAGATTAGACACAGCTGATGAGTTAGTGACCTGAAGGGGTGTAGCTGAAGTAATTATCTGAAGGTCAGATGTGGAGCGTAGAATGGGGTTCTTTATGGAATGGACAATGTCAAGGTAGTAATGCAATTTCCCAGAATTGACTCGTCTTCACAATCCAAGTCCAAGGATGCCTCACCCTCCCGTGTCCAGGTGGTACCTCAGAGCGAGGTTCTGGGACCAGTGTGGGCTGGGCAGGTGTGACCTAGTGGCCGCTCGTGATGTGAGCGGTGTGAGTTTTGCAATTTGGCCGCACTGACCTGGGGACAAACCAGCTGAGGGCTTGAGGCCCTGATGGTAGCATGTGAAGAGACATGCGGGGCTGGTGCTGGACACACGTGGCTATGGAGACCAAGACCCTCTTAGTTTGGGCGTTGGGGCTGAGCCTTGCTGGGTGTGCTTGACCTGAGGATTCAAAGGACCTGCCCGAGGTTGCCTGAGACCCAGAGAAGGCCTGTAACTCTGCACCCTCTGAATCAGGTGGAGAATGGGGAGGGGAGTTGCCGTCCCTCCCGGCTCTAGGAAGATGGAATCTGCTTCGGGAGTGGGTAGGGCCTTGGAAAGGCTCGCTACCCCCTCTTCCTGCCAGACTGACCCCTGTTGCCCACAATCAAAAGTACCTTGACCACAGCCAGTGGAGTTCCAGACTGCCTGCACGGAGGAACTGGTTACTGCCAACCAGAGCCAGGCTTAGGACTCGAGTTTGGTTTGGACTAGGGGCGGCCCTGTTTTCCCCGGCCTTGGAGTTTAGGGTACAGAGAATCTGGGGCTGCTGCAGCCACCCCTCAACCATGAAGTAGGCCTGTATGCACAGTGGGTCCCACACACGGGAAAAGAGGGCTGATTTACAGAGAAACAGAGTCCTCATGACTTCATTTTCTGGATCCAGCCATACTTGAAGTCCACACCCCAAACTATTCACTTAAGTAAGCCAATGAATTCACAACAACTCACAGCCCTGAGTTCATTTGATCCACACCACCCTGGGGCAGCGAGGATTAGACCCATCTTACAGATGTGGCCTGGAGGCACAGGGAGGTCACATGCCTTGCTGGGGAAAGCACGTGGATATGGATAAACAGTGGCCGACCTGAACTCAGGTGTCCTGGCCCCATGGCCACCCTCTTGTCCCTTTACTAGTTGGGAGCTCTTGTTCCCCTTTATGAGGCACCCAGGCCTCCGCCCCGGTCCCGAGGAGGCACTTCGAGGAGGCACCTTGTCCAGGGGACTGTGTCCTCGATCCCCTGGTCCTGCTTTCCCTGTGTGCCTGGCGCGGTGCGGAGGCTACTCTCTGCCCTCTCCTTGTCCCCGTGGCCCTGTGGTCTGCCTGGGCAGGAGCCTCCCCTGTTTTGTCTGTAAATCAGAGAAGTTCATCAACAGCCCAGGCTTTGGACCCAGGGAACCACTGCCGGCTGGCTTCTACCCAAGTCTCCCAAGTAAGGTTGCAGCGACGCGCCCTGCACTGCACCAGGAAGGCTGAGGAGAGAGCCGGACACTCACGGACTTAGTAACAAGGTGAGTGGGAGCAGTGAGTGACCTTGGAGGTGGAAAATGGCGAGGTTCCAGCTGTTTCCAGAAAGCGCCTGGAGGCATGGCTGCCTGTGTGAGGTCTGGCTGTGCCTTCCCTCCTTCCCCTTGGGGTGGGCAGCCTCTCCTGCAGGACCCCAGGACATGCTCCTGCCTCAGAAGGCTTGCGGATGGGCGCCCTGGTCTGCTCCAGCCTGCCTTGGGCCAATCCCACACGGATTGCAGTTGCTGAGCTGCATTTCCTCACCTCGGCGAGCCTGTTTCTGTCACTGCAGGGACAGTGGCAGCAAAGACTGGTTTTAGAAATTGTCACCGTGAGAACTCGGTAACTATAGTGCCTGGTGTATTTTTTAAACAGCTTTATGGAGATACAGTGTCAATGGTTTTTAGGCTACTACAGACTTGTGGAACCATCACCACAACCCACTTTATAAAGAGACCCCATACCCAACAGCAGTCCCTCGGGTTTCCCCTCCAACCCCCAGCCTTGGGAACCAATGATCCGTAGTTCTGTCTCCACCGGTTTGATTTGGCACGTTTTTGAGACGCTCGGTAAACAGAAGTTATTAATGGAAAAGGCACTGCATTTTCTTTCTAAGACATCATTTAGAATATTAGACGCAGCAAAGAGGGAATGGGTCTGCCTCGCAGAGACAGATTTGATTTACGTTTCAGAAAGCTCTTCTTCCCTTGGCATATTAGAAAAACATTCTGCATTTTAAAAAAAAGATTCCTGACATTGCCTGGAAGGGAACTTGGCCGACTGAAATGCCAAGCCTGCGAGCTGGCTGGTGGTCCTTCATTCCAACACTCCCTGGATCATCAAACATTAACCAAGCCCTCCTCCCTCTGCTGGGGGAGGGACGTTCCGAAGGCCAGGGGTCAGAAAACCAGGCCCCGGGGCCAAATCTGGTTTGCTGCCTGTTTTTACAGACTCTGAGCTAAAAATGTTGAAGAATGTATCAAAAGAATATTTCATAATGCATGGAGATTATGTGAAATCCACATTTCAGCACCCCGTGGATGGTTCCACTGGCACATGGCCACATTACTTGTTTATGTATTGCGACAGAGGCTGCATGGTGTGTAGAGCTGAAATATTTTCTCTTTGGCCCTATCTAGAAAGCATTTGACGTCCTCTGAGTGAGACAGGACCTTGCTCTTGAGGGATCTACAGTCGAGTCAGGAAACGGGAAAGTGGTAGATGGTCAGTAGTGGTGGGCTGGAGCCAGCAAGTACCCACTCGAGCTGGTTATTAAATTTTCAGGGATTTTGGGAGTGTATTAGCTTGCTAGGGCCGCCATAACAAAGTACCACAGACTGGGCAGCTTACACAACAGACGCTTATTTTCTCCCAGCTCTGGAGGCTGGAAGTCCGAGATCAGGGTGTCAGCAGGTTTGGCTTCTCCTGAGGCTTCTCTTCTTGGCTTGTGGATGGCCACCTCCATACTGTGTCCTCACGTGGTCAACCCTCGGTCTATGTGTGTGTCTTAATCTCTTTTTTTTTTTTTTTTTTGTGGTACGCGGGCCTCTCACTGTTGTGGCCTCTCCCGTTGCGTTGCGGAGCACAGGCTCCGGACGCGCAGGCTCAGCGGCCATGGCTCACGGGCCCAGCCGCTCTGCGGCATGTGGGATCTTCCCGGACCGGGGCACGAACCCGCGCCCCCTGCATCGGCAGGCGGACTCTCAACCACTGCGCCACCACGGAAGCCCTTAATCTCTTCTTCAAAGGATGCCAGTCAGATTGGGTCAGGGCCATCCTTATGATCTTATTTAACCTTAATTACTTCTGAGGTATTGGGGGTTGGGACTTCAGCATATAAATTTGGGGGCAGTGCTCAATTCAACCCATAACACTGAGCTAGTTGTTAATTAAAGCCATTACTAAAAACTAAATTACATAAACTTATAATTAGATAAATTAGATTAAAGCGGAATATGATAAACATTCAAAAGTCTTACTACCTGTTACTATCATCCATGCTGCTCGGGCTGTTTATATCTGTCTGGTGGAAATAACTGCATAACAGCACGTTACTGGGCATCTCTTTCCAATTCCATGACCAGTGACATCACTTTGGTGGCTCAGAATCAGCTTTGGTATTTACAGCATGGAAACTGATCAATGCTACAATTCAGGCTCCCCACCCAGAGAGCCGATTGTTACCTTTTCCAGCACACCACGGGTGCGAGATGCTAAGTGCCGAGGCAGAGGTCAGCCCAGGCGTTGCGGGGCTCAGAGGAGGAGGCCAGGCCCTGGGGAGCCAGGAAAGGTTTCACGGACCAGGGGATGCTGAGTGGCACCTTAGATCGTCTAGGGGTGGGCCAGGCAGGGGGAAGAAGGGGTGACAAGGGTTTGCAAAGCCCTGAAGCAGGAGAGTGTAACTGGGTCTGGGGAGATGGGGGAGGTGATGACAGGGGTGGTGCATGAACCACCTGGTGGGAGAGAAGAGAGGAGCTTGAAAGGGGGGGTAGGGCAGGCCCTGAGGCACCAGGCTAAGGAGGTTCTGCTTGCCCTGGCGGTCATGGGGAGCCGTGGAAGTATGTGGAGCCATCCGGAGGGGGACGGACCAGGTTGGTGAGGGGATCGCTGACTGACTGCGGGTTTGTGGTCGTGCCTGTGTGTGGGGTGTGGATGCAGGGCCCCGTGACTTGCTTCCTCTGTGTCCTCTACAGGTAGAAGGTAGAAGGTTCTCCACGAATGCTCGCTACACGGCTGAATCATCCCATTCATTTTGAAATCTCTAACAGGGGACTCAGCCTTCTGTCTCCCATTAGAGTTGGAGCTGGAAATTGCCTAAGTGTCAAGCAGAGGGGAATGGTTAAAATAAATTACAGGCTATCTACTCAGTAGAATGCTAACTAGTCATTATAAATGGTAGATATGAAGGCTCTGTGGCAACATGGAAAGCTGCCTCCAGAGTAATGCGAAATGAAATAGCAGAACATAAAATTATAAGTATACTTTGGTTACAGTGATATAAATGATAAAGAAATACACGTACATCTGGATAAAGACGGGCGGTATCACAAACGGAAAAATGAAATCAGGGTGGTGGGAGGGAGGGCAGTTTTCCTTTCTATTCTGTTTTTCTGTTTCAGTTTTCCTCTAATGAATGTTGAAGAGTAGTTGCAGCAACTAGGGCAGCACCTACCAGGTGGATGGCTGTTCAGCCCCGGGAGGAGCTCAAGGCAGAGGGGTGGGCCCCGAGCCTGGGGTGCTGGACCCAGCCCTGGAGTTGCAGCTGGAAGCGCCAGGCATGTGGAGGCCGACGAGCTGGGGCTGCATCCCGTGGATGTCATGCCACTTGCTGGGCCACGCTGGTGACTAGTGTGTGCACCCACTCCTCTGCAGTGATCTCTGCATGCTACTTAGAAGGCTCGGGATCTGGCTGGGAACCAGGAGTCAGTGGCTTCTGTGGTAAGGGCTGGCCAGGGGTCAGCTCGAAGCCCTTTTCAGTTCAGAGAACTGAGCCCAGCTAAGTCCCGCTCCGCTGTGTACAGGCCGAGCTCAGAGGGGTTCAGTCCGCAGATGTCAGGGCCCGGACTTCAGGTGGGGTGTTGGGCCCTCTGTTCCCCCACCTCCACCCCCGACTGTGTCCTCCACAGGGCTTCGGAGAGCTAGTGCCAGCCAGCCACGCTCAGTGACAGGTGTCGTGGGCTGTGCTAGGATGACGTCCCTTTGTTCATGTGGCCTCTCCAGGGAGACTGTCAGCTCCCCCCGGGCAGGACCCATCTCCTTCGCATCCCTGGTTGCTGCCAGCAGAGGCAGGTGGAGGCTGAATCCTTGAGTGGAGCAAGCCTGCTGTCTGCGCGTGGTCTCGAGTCAAGGGGGCATGGGGTTAAGGGTCTTGTGCTCCAGGGTCACAGGGAGGACGTGTAATTGGCTCCAGGGAGGGAGAGAGTAGGGAGCAGAAGAACCCCCTACGTGCTCTTGGGAAGGGAAGAGCAGGGGGCCAGGGGTGGGGGTGCTGTTCCAAGGTCACAGACACTGAGCACAGGCGAGGCAGACATAGCAGTCGGGGGGAGGGGGGAGGCGTGGGGCGGGAAGGCCATTAATTCCAGGCCTACTATGTCTCCCCTGGGCTGCAGGCGCTGGGGAGACAAGCAAGCACAAAGCAGATGAGGCCCAGGCCCTTGTGGAGAGTGTGTGCTGCTGGGGAGACAAGGCCAACCACTCAGGGATGTGCGGTAAGTCAGGCCGTAGCGGTGCCCTGGGGGCGCGGGCGGGGGCGGGGCACGTGCTCTTTGTTGTGTGCGGTCAGGGAAGGGCTCTCCGAGGAACTAGAGGAGGAAGTGGGGGACAGACCACATGGTTAAAGGAAGAAAGCGTGTTTCCAGCAACCACCAGGCAAGTGCAAAGGCCCTGAGGCAGGAACCTCCGTTGTCTTCGTGTGATCAGAGCAGCCTGAGGGTTGGGAGACGGGGTCAGATCAGTGGGGTTTGTGTGTGTGCGTGGAGGGTCTCGTGGGTCCTTGTAGGCCAAGGTAAAGAGTTTGGCTTTTGTTTTAGGGATGAGAAGCATGGGAAGCGGGGGATTGGCCTTCCATTTTATCTATTTATCTGTCTATCTATCTGTCTATTTGGCTGGGCCGTGCGGCATGCAGGATCTTAGTTCCTTGACGGGGATTGAACACGTGCCCCCTGCAGTGGAAACACGGAGTCTTAACCACTGGACCACCAGGGAAGTCCTCCTTCCATTTTAAAAGGAGCACTCTTGTTCCTGTGTGTCAGGCATCAGCCAGGATGTCCAGTGGAAGCAGGAGACTCGCTCAGAGGCTGTTGCACCTGCCCAGGTGAGGTGACGGCGATGTGCCCGGGTCGGGGAGGGCAGCAGGGAAGGTGGCGGGCACGGCCAAGTTCTGCCTGGATTTTGAAGACAGAGCAGATGGGATTAGCTCAGGGGCTGCCTGTGGGTGTGAGAGGGTAGTGAAGGAGGGTGCCAGAGCAGAGCACTTGGAGACACACACGAGAGGCCTGTCCTGGGCAGGTTACCCTTGAGATGCCTGCTAGGTACGCAGGCACGTGCTGGACAGGCAGGTGAGAACAAGGGACTGGAGTCCAGGGAAGAGGCCTAAGCTGGACACAGCATCGCGGGGGTCTTTGAAGTCATGGGACGAGTGAACCCCAGGAAGTGCGTGTCGACGAGGAGAGGAGAGGGCAAGGACTGTCCCACGAGACTGGAAAAAGGGGCGCTTCCAGCAAAGGAGGAGGGGGGCCAGGGCGGCCAGGGGGGCGCCGTGGGTGAGGCTGAGAGGGGTGCGCCGGGTCCCGAGGGCAGAGGGACAGGGTGGCTGTGAAGAGCGCGAGGCCTGCGCCCGCTCCCTGGGCTGCTTTCCTGCTTCCGCCGTCTGTGGGTGCCCCCCGCCTATTCCTGGGGATGCAGTGGAGAGTCTGTCCCCCTGCAGGGGCACCTCTGCCCCCACCTGGTCCAGGCCCAGCTCCTCCAGCCTCTGCTGTTCGGCGTGTGGTCAGAAGGGGCCTCGTGGCCCGTCGGGCCTTCAGCGGAGTGAACCGGAGGGAACTGTGGACAGCCACGCGCCTCCCCCACCCCGTGGGCCCCAGCGTGTTTGGGGTCTGAGAATCCACGTTCCTGGGGAGCAGCAGTTTGGGCCTGAGTGGTTTTACCTGGGGTGGGGGGAGGACGGAGGAAGGGTCAGCCTTCATGACCTGTCAGCCGGCACTGCCAGAACACCAGGCAGGGGTCCGGTGCAGGGCCTGGGCCCCTCGGAGTTTTCCCAGATCCCAGTCTGGGTTTCTTTATCCTTCTTGGGTCGTGTTGTCTGGCTTCCTCCCCACCTCAACCCTGACACTGCGTTCCCTAGACACCAGGACCTTTGTTTTCTTTTCCCTAACGTTTCTATGTTGCTCACCATGCACTATTCTAAGCACTTTTCATATACTGACTCATTCACTCCTCACACTATCCCTTTACAAGTGAGGGACCGGAGGCGCAGAGAGGTTAAGTCACTTGCCCAAGGTCACACAGCCAGTAAGGGGAGGAGCTGGTATTTGAGCCTGGGACAGCCTGGTTCAGCTGCTCTGAACCTTCACGTCTGTCGTGCTGCCCCCTTGTGGCCCCTTCAGTTCTCACCTGTGTCCTCTGGGCTCTGCTCTGGAGGCTGTTTCTCAGTCCCCTTTGCCTCCCCCATTCCCCCCCTCCCCCTGCCCTCTCCTCCTCTCTCTCTCTCTCTCTCTCTCTCTCTCTCTCCTGCAGGGTTTTCCCCCAGGGTCTCTCCACACCTGTCTGTGGAATCGAAACTCTCACCTCGACGCAGGTTGACTTATTCAAGTAAGCTTCTCCACCTGGGTGTCGCACCGACACTCCCCAAACTACACCCCCAAGACGCTCACCATCTGCCATTTCCTGGCTCTGCGAACGGCACCCACAACTCTCCAGGTCAGAAATCCCCAAGCTGGGGGATCTGCCTTTCCTCATGTGGCCAGGAGGGGGAGCCTCCCACCCTCCCTTCTCCCTCACCCGCACCCGCCTCGGCCCCATCCTGCGGATCCGCTCCCAGATGCTCCCAGGCAGCCCGTCCTAGTGGAGATCACGGCTGGCCGTCTCACCTGGGTTCTGGCCGTCTCACCTGGGTTCTGGCCACACTCGGTCAGGCTGCCTTTCCGCACTTTGCCCTCCTCCAATCCGTTATCCACATAGCCTGCAGATGATCTCTTAGAAAGCAAATCACATGATGGGTCCCCCTTGCCCTCACCCTGCGGGAGCCAAGGCACCTGCTGGCTTCACCGTGCCACCCTGCCTGACCAGCACTGAGCCTTAGGGCTTTCCCACCTGTGCCTGGATCTCACCACCTGTCCAACTTCTGCTTTTTCGGGGTTCAACCTCCAGGTTACTTTCTCAGGGCGCTACCCAGACACAGTGGGGCTGTGTTCGTGTGGCTCTGAGTGTTTATAATACAGAATTGGATCTGTCTGTCCCTTTTGTGACCTCCCCATCCCATGGGTGTTGAGTCCCCTGAGGGTAGGGATGGGGACTAATGTGTCCACGGTATCATCAGCCAGCACTGGCACAGGCCTGGCACTCTGGATTCTCTCAAATGTTTATTGAATGAATAAATCAATGAAGGAGCTAGTGAGTGACTGACCTGGGGGAAGCTGCTGTCTGTGACCCAGTAGCAGGGCAGTGGGGCGGTGAGTGGCACACTAGTGGGGATTAATCGAGATAATGGTTGCAGAGGCGCTGGCCCTGGAGGGGGTGGTCGCTGTCTCCACTCCCCATTCCCTTCCCGCTAACGGTGACTGCAGGTGCTAGGTGGATATTATGGCCATCCCTCCCCTGCATTCACAGGACCTTGTGGAGACTGTCCTATGACCCGGAGCTTCAGGTCTTTAGAGCCGGACACCTGAACCATGGTGGACTTCCTTCCACAAGCGTCCCCAAGCTCTGGGCCGGGCTGTGCTCCCTTCTGTGGATGCAGGGGGGATGGAGAAGCAGCGAGCCCCCGAGGCCTTGGGTTCCTCAAAGGTCAGTGATGAGGTCCCACACCTACTTGTTAGTGCACAATGTATCTCACATCTACTTGTTAGTGCATAATGTATTGCTTTCTCAATTTTCTTTGGAACCTGTGCTCGTCCGGATGTTCACAGGATGTGGTGGGAACCGAGCTTTATGAAGCTGTTGGCAGAGTAGCATTTGGTATCCCTGTGGTTCTAGAGGTTTCTGGGGCCTCGGGGCTGGGCTCCAGCTGCAGACAGCCACCTGCCTTCTCAAGCAGTCGGCTTGTGAGCCCCGCAGCTTCCTCGTTCCAAACACGTGAGTGACCTTATGATTCCGGCCCTTCCGTGATCCCCAACAAACTCCCGATCACCTAGGAGATGCCCGTGATGTCACGCCCTGCCCACTGGGTCCTGACCTTGAGTCCTGTTGGGGGCGTGGGCAGGCCGGCTGCTCCTTTTCTCTAGTGGGGGTGGGGTGGGATGAGGGGGGCTTTTGGTGTCATGCTGAGGGACCTGAAGTCTCCCGAGACCCGCCGAGTTCTAGCTGGGGAGTGACACGCTCAGGTGTGCATTTCAGGCAGGTTGAGGGTCATGGACGAGAGCCGCACCTTTCAGTCTTTCGTTCACGTCACAGGGGCCTGGTGTCCACCCCACAGCCAGCGTGTCGTGAAGCAGCAGTCACTCTTACCACGCCTGATACATTCCAGCGTTTTCTATCCTCTTCTCTTTCATTTGTTTTTCTGACAATGCTGTTTGCAGCTCTCCCCATCGATTTCCTGTCTCCCTGAATGTTTTTGATGTGCAGTTTGAACGGCACTGGATTGGCGAGAGGGAGACGGGGGCAGGAGTCCAGCTGGAGAGTGGCAGGGGCGCAGGGCTGGGCCCTGGGCAGACCGAGCGAAGGTTCTGCACCACAGGCTCTGGGCCCCAGGGCGTGCACACCGCCTTGATTCCCCGGGCTCAGCACATCCCCCTCAGGAGACAGGAGACGTGGGGCAGCTCCCGAAGCAACAAGAAGGGGCCTGCTACTGTGCCGCGTTGGGGATCCAGAAGATGTGGTTTCATAACTCAGACACGCTGTGTGGTGTCTCAAAGTCATTTCATTAAATGTCGAGTGGAATCAAAATAGAAATTACATCTTTGGGACAAAGCCCGTTGAGCCAGGAGCCAGGCATTCTGAAATGGAACCAGAATAGTCTCCCAGAGGCTGGAGCTGTGGATCCAAGGCAGCCCTGTCTACACGGCCAGCTTCTCCCTCTCTGGCTCATCTGAATCCCCAGATGTGGCAGGTGGTGCAGGAATCAGAAGCAGCCGAGGTGGAGATGATGATGACAGCGCCCCCTTGTCACACACTCCTCGGTACCTGCGCTGAGCTGAATATCGCTGATCCCCACCCGTCATCTGGGAGGGACACTTCTTACATTTGAAAACACTAAGGCTCAGGGAGGGCAAGGTATTGGCCTGAGGCCACACAGCTGGTAGAGGCAGAGGGGATTTGAACTCCAGAGGGGCTCCCATGCCCACCTTCCTTTCTGTGTCCTGAGCTTCCTCTCCCCCCTTGCTCCTGGTTTTTGCAACTAGATGACCAAAGTCGATTAAATCCGAATGTCTGGGGGAAGGGCTTGGGCATGTTTAAAGCCCCCTGGCAATCCTAATGGGCAGTAAGGGCTGGGGACCACTGATCTCGAGGGCAGGGAAGCGTTATGAGTGACTTTGTGTCTGCCCTCTGCTGGGTGGTCCATTCAGCTGGTGCACGAGAAGGAGCCTCTTCTGCAGGCCTGGTAACCCAGACCTTGCAGCCCTGTGAGCTCGTCCATCCCACACACCACCCCCAGGTGTGTGCTCATCCCCCATCCCTGTCCCCAGGTGGGCCAGGTTTGGAGTGCTGGAGAGCTGGGGTGGCATAGGAATGGAGCAGACTCTGAGGTGTCCGGTGAGCCCAGAGGGGAAGGGGGAGGGGGGCAGTGCAGGGGCTTTGCACCCACCAGGTGGAGGAAGGACATTCCTGGGCATTGCTTTTCTAATCCATTACTTTCACTTTTGTATGTATTCTTTCCTTCTACTTAGGTTGACTTTGTTTTTCTTATTTCCTACTTTGGATACATAATTTATTTCCTTTTTTTTTTGGTTTGCTTATTTAAATGTAAGTTTTTAAAACCACTTTTCCTGTGAGAACTATTTTAGCTGGGTCTGGTATGGGGTGTTTCCCTTATCATTTCCACATATTCTGCAGTTTGTGTTTGGGCTTCTTTGACTCACGAGCTAGCAGAACTTTCCTCCCTCAAGATGGCAGCCTTTTCCCCCCAGGTTTTGTCATACATTTTTAGTTTTATTGCCCTGTGATTAGAGAATGTTTTACATTGTTTCTGCGTTTTGGAATTTGAGATTTTCTCCTTGTTAGTTGGAGTGATTTTATTTTCCTGTTTTTCCCTAGCTTTATTAAGGTACTCTCGACATACAGTAAGCTGTGCATATTTAATGTGTACTATTTAATAAGTTTGGACACATGTACACACCCAGGAAACCATCACCGAAGTCCAGCTGGTTACCATCTCCGTCACCCCCCGTTTCCTCACGCCCTTCTGTAATTTCTCCCTCAGGCTCTTTCTTACCCTCAGCCTGTCCCCAGGCAGCCACTGGTCCGCTTTCTGCCAGTGTAGGTTCGCTTGCATTTTCTAGAAATGTGTATAAATAGAACCTGATAGCTGATTGGTTTTTTTTAATTAAAAAAAAATTTATTTCTCTTTTGGCCACGCTGCGTGACATGCAGGACCTTAGTTCCCCGACCAGGGATTGAACCTGTGCCCCCTGCAGTGGAAGCATTGGAGTCAACCACTGGGCGCTCAAGGAAGCCCTTGATTTCTTTTTCGACTGGCTTCTTTCACCTACCATAACTATTTTGAAATTCACCCAGTTGTGTACAACCAGGGTTCATTCCTTTATATTACTGGGTAGTATTGCGTCGTATGGACGTACCGCATGTATTTATCTGTTCACCTGTCGATGGACATTTGGGGCTTTTATGAATAAAGCTGCTGCAAACATTCACGTAGAAGGGTTTCATGGATGCTTTCCTTCCTCTTGGGCAAATAACGCAGATGCAGAATGGCTGGTGATATGGTAGGTGTATGTTTAAGTTTTAAGGAACTGGCAAAGTGTTTTCCAAAGTGACTGGCCCTTCTACATGCCCCTGAGCGCGGAGAGCAATGTGAGAGTTCTCGTTGACAACTAGAACTGGTGGCCAGTCTTTTTAATTTTAACCGTCCTAAGTGGGGGTCAAGTGTATCCCCCATAGTTTTATTTTATTATTATTATTTTTTTAATTAATTAATTTATTTTTGGCTGTGTTGGGTCTTCGTTTCTGTGTGAGGGCTTTCTCTAGTTGCGGCAAGCGGGGGCCACTCTTCATCACGGTGCGCAGGCCTCTCACTATCGCGGCCTCTCTTGTTGCGGAGCACAGGCTCCAGACGCACAGGCTCAGTAGTTGTGGCTCACGGGGCCTAGTTGCTCCGCGGCATGGGGGATCCTCCCAGACCAGGGTTCAAACCCGTGTCTCCTGCATTGGCAGGCAGATTCTCAACCGCTGCACCACCAGGGAAGCCCCTCCCCCATAGTTTTAATGTATGTTTCAATAATGGCTGACGACCTTGCACATCTTTGCTAATTTGCTATTCAAACGCCTCATCTTATTAAGTTGTAAGGGTTATTTATGTTCTAGATACCAGTTCTTTGTTAGATATATGATTTGTGAGTATTTTTTCCAGTCTGTGCCTTCCCTTTTCATTTTCTCCAGTGTCTTGAAAATCAAAGTTTTTTAATTTTGGTGAAGTTGAACTTCTTTCTTTTCTTTTTTTCTTTTCTAGTCTGTGTTTTTTGTGTCTTGTTTAAGAAATTCTTCCCATGCTAAGATCATGAGGATTTTCTCCTGTGTTTTCTTCTAGAAGCTTGGTGGTTTTAGTTCTTACCTTTAGGCCCATGATCCTTTTTTTTTTTTTTTTTTCTTTTTTGGCCACGCTGCGAGGTGTGTAGGACCTTAGTTCCCCGACCAGGGATTGAACCTGTGCCCCCGGCAATGGAAGCGCCAAGTCCTAACCACTGGACCCCCAGGGAAATCCCCCATGATCCATTTTTTTAGTTAATTTTGTCTATGGTGTAAGGTAAGGTTTTTTGTTTTGTTTCGTTTTGTTTCACATATGGCTCTCTTTTATGCATTTTCTGAAAGGAGAAGTGGGATATGCCAGCTCCTCTGCCGTGTTTGAGTTACAAGGCCCCATTCCACTGGGATTTCTTTAATTGGCACGTTTACATTCTCCAACGGGGTGGAGTCTTGTGAAAATGTAAGATAAATTACAGAGAAATAAATAGACTAAATATTTGGCATATCTGAGTGTCATGTGTTAAATTGCAGCCTAGCCGTGTGAGACTTCCCGGGCTGGGTTTTCTTCTCTCTGCGTCTTTGTTCTGCAGACAGAAGGAACTCAGTCTCTCAGTCCACCCAGCTGGTCACCTACGAGTCGACCCAGAGAAGTGGAGAGGGCACGGGCTGGAAACAGACTGAACTGGATGTGTCCCTAGCTCAGGCCCTTAATGCCCGGCCGTGGTTTCCTTACTGTAAACCAAGAGTGGGGCAGAATATCTGGTCTCCCACGCCACACAGCAGTCGGGTTCTGGAGTTTTCCTCCACTTTTTCTGATTCCCTCTGCTCTTCTATTTCAAGCCAAAGTGTCTCCTTTCTGCCTCAACGCCTCTGATTTTCATTTGACTGGGAGCAGCCCCAGAGCCACGAACCAGGAGCCATTGGGCCTGCCCTGGGTGACGCCTGCTCTCTTCCTTCCGGCCCTCCCCAGCGCGTGGAATTTCCTCCAGGACACTGCAAAGAGCTCTCCCAGAGCCAGAGACACCCAGCTGGGGGAGTGATGCTGAGCCAGGGTTACGTGACTCCCACTGGCCCCCAGGGAGGTGTAATTATGCCATCAAGTTCTCATTGGCTCTGCTTTAAGGGTAAGGAGGCTGCAGCCCAGAGAGGTTGTTCAACTTGTCCAAAGTCACACAGGTCGTGTTCTAAACCAGATCAGCTGAATCCAAAGCCCCCATTCCACACTGCTCCCCAAGGACTCGATTCCTCTGGCCGGGGTCTGCCTGGGTCTATGGGAAGAGCCCGGAAGGCACCCCAAGGAGCCCGTCTAGACCTTGGAAATACAGCTGCTCTCAAAGCTAAATTCCAAGTCGGTCTATTATGCACAGTCTTCTTAGAGGGAGAACAGCTCCCAGGCCTGTAGGACCTAAAGGAAGCTGAGTGAATGCTGTGAGCAAAGGAAGGGGCAAGCCCGCTGCGTGGTCCTTGGTGGTGGGGGACCAGCCGTGTTTCCTCTGGGATGTGGTGCATCTGAGTCGTTTGGAGTGCTGGGGGACAGCCCCCCAGGTCTGCTTGCCTCCTGAGAAGTGCTCACCTGCAGGAGCAGAGGAGGGAGGGGCAAAAGCCTGGCCAGGTCATCCATCCACTCATTCAGTACTATTCACTGAGCCTTGGCTACGTGTGAGGGATGGTTCTGGATTCTGGAGGCAACAATGGAATGAAGGGAGGGGAGTTTCTGAGCTCACCCCATTACCTGTGCTGGGATTTCCCCCAAAGCCCCAGGGTGAGGGGCTGCAGTGGAAGAGAAGTAAAAAGGGAATGGGCAGTGGTCTTGGCCACAACGATAGGAGGTGGAGCCTGAGCTTCAGCAGCTTGGAGGGCCGGGAAGCCCACACCATTGCAGCGAGCAGGTGAGGGCGCTATGCCGGGTGCCCTGAGACCCCCGGGCCCTGTGACCCTGTCCAGAGAGAGGACTGGGAATACTGCATCTCTGGGAGAAAGTAGCCCAGTCCTTGTCACACCTCAGTTGCTCGAGTCAGTAAAAAAAAAAAAAAAAAAAGGCTTCTTGGTTTATACATCAGTCTTATGAGTCTGGCTAATGTGAGTCTTCCCTGCAAGCCAATCTGTGCTCTGGTTCTGGCACAGCAGTGAGCTGGGTCAGCTGAGGGGTAAATGCCACCTCAGGAGGCTCTTGGAGGACAGTAGCAGCGTCAGCCACCAGCCACTTGGCAAGCAAGAGGTTATGTTTGGTTCAAACACAACACATTGTGAAGGCCAGTGGTGAAAAGCCAGATGAATTCTTGTCACCCCAGCTTTTCCCAAGCCTCTGCAGCCTGGGCTGGGGCGGGGGTCATGATGTGAGCTGGATGCAGGGGACGCGGGTTCTCTTGGTTGTCCCTCCTGTGGGCTGAAAATAAGTGCTGCTGGGGGCTGAGTCATTCCTTCCTTCATACCTGGGCTGCTTTTCCAGCACTTTTTGAGCACAGACCTGCTGTATGCAGGATGTTGCCCTGAGCCCTGTGAGGGAGAGGGAGGTGAATCCCACCCAATTCTTGCGCTCGAGGTCCTTGGGGTCTAGAGAGACTGAGGGGGCCAGAGAACCAGTTTCTTGGGTGAGAGGCAGGGAGTGTTGGTCCTGCCCTGGGCTTACCTGTCTGCCTGCTGTTTCTGGGTTTCCTCACTCCAGAGGGTGGGCACTGCAGGTGGATCTCTATACGTTCTATAAATTTGACATTTAGTCTGTTCTGAAACGAGGTTCTGGGTTACATTCTCTTTGGAGGTTTTGACAGAATGCACAAGGAGCTAGATTAAATTAAAACAAAATTGCAATCGCTCAGTTAATGACTGTGACAATACGAATAATTCGCAACCAATTAATGCAATATTAGGTCTCATCATTATTCTGATAATCTTCGCACAGCAATACAGAAACAGTTGTTTGGGGAGGAATGATTCATTACACGGGAGAACAGAGTTTTGGGAAAGTCTCAGAATTTCCTTCTGTGATCTGAAGAGGGAGAGAGTGGCGCTAAGGTTTCTGAAGTGCCTGTCGTGTGCTAGGACGCAGGGGTGACAAAGAGACAGTCCCTGCTCTCGGGGAGCACCCAGCTCACATAGTGGGGACAGCCATGAGTGACTGTAAAGTGGCGTGGCCTTGAGAGGAAGAGGGCCATAGGGGAAGGCTTCCTGGAGGTGGCGGCATTGTGCTGAGCCTGGGCAGACAGTAGCATCCACTGGGTCTTGTCCCCCTTCTTGCCTCCGTTTTCTCTGCAGCTGGCTTCAATCCGGCATTTGTCCCCTCTTCACCTTCGAAATGCTCTTATCACGTGACCTTCACATTGCGAGATACAGACGGGCCCTCGGTCCTCATCTTCCGTGACTTCTGCTGTACCTGCTCCCAGAGGCTTCCATGGCCTTCGGGGCTCCCCCCAGCATCGCTGGCCCCCTTCTCTGTCCCCTCTGCTGGGTCCTCTTCCCTTCTGGACCTCCGAACACCTGCAGGCACCGGGCTGAGCCTTTCCCTCCTCTCTGCCTCATCTCCTGGCTCCCCCAGTGTCCCGGACACTCACCTTCCAGTCCTGACCCTCCTGACTGCCACGCGCAGGCATCTCACTATCATACAGCACCTCCCTGCGTGTAGGGTCTAATACACATTTTTTAAGCCAGATTTTGTAATACAGAAAGGTGCACATGGCTTAAGAGCCCCGCTGGATGCCTTTCCACGAAGGGAATGCACTGGGGAGCTGGCTCTGGGATCAGGGAGAAGAAAGCCCCTCCCGGCCCCTGTGGCCTCAGCACACAGGCGTGGCCACGTCCTGACTCTGTCATCTGAGATGGGTCTTGCCTGGCCTGTACTGAATATGAATGGAATCACAGGGCATTTGATCTGGCATATGTCTTCTTCGGCCCAGTGTCACGTTTATGGGACTCATCCACGTTTCTGTGGATCTGTAGTCCGTCCTTTCTGTTGCTGTAGAGAGTATTCCATCGTACGGATACACCACAGTTGATTCATTCTACTCCTGATTAGCATTTGTGCTGTTTCCATTTTTAGAATTATGAATAATCCTGGTAGAGGGGGCTGATGGCTCAGTTTTACTCCTTACTCTGCAGGGACTAGCTTGACGTGGTCGGTGCGGGGGCGGTGAAGTTGAACACACGTGTGTTAACGGGACCCGCAATGCCCTGGCCTAATGGAGGGCATCTCAGCACCATGGCTGGCCCTTTTACTTTAAATAAAGGAGTGCACGAATTAACGAAGAGATAAATGAATGAATACATGGATGCATTTCAGAAAAGGACATTATTGCCTGTCGCCTTGTGTCAAATACTGTGCTGGCCGTTTCCATAAATGTTACCACAGTTAATCCTTGGAGACGGGGGATTACCTTGACTTTATAGATGAATAGGAGATTCAAGACCCAGAGCTTCCAGGTCATTTAGCTTCTCTGGGCTCAGTTTCCCCATCTGCAAATTGGCAACAGTAGATCTCAGCAGGTGGTTGAGAGAATGAGTACGTGATATACACAAAGCAGTCAGCATAGTCCTGGCACAGACAAGGGCTTAATAAACTTGCTTGTCATTTTTTTTTTTTGCGGTACGCGGGCCTCTCACTGTTGTGGCCTCTCCCGTTGTGGAGCACAGGCTTCAGACGCGCAGGCTCAGCGGCCATGGCTCACGGGCCCAGCTGCTCCGCGGCACGTGGGATCCTCCCGGACCGGGGCACGAACCCGTGTCCCCTGCATCGGCAGGCAGACTCTCAACCACTGCGCCACCAGGGAAGCCCTTGCTCATCATCTTTATGGTTCAAGGTCATGAGCTTGTAAGTGGCCAACTCAGGATTTGAATCTGTGAACTTTACATCATCCCACGGCATGATTTCCACCACTGGGGAATGGGAGAGTGAAGGAGGGGTCTTGGCTGTATCTTTCCCGCCTCCTCTCTCCCGAGCTTTGGGACGTGGGGGGGCTTGTGCCCGAGCCACCTCTGTCCCCTCCCTGCCGTAATCTGGGCGAGGATTAAGCAGATCAGTTTAGACTCAGCCCTGGGATCTGGCGCCCTCCCTCCTCTAAACTCTCTTATCCAGAGGATGAGATTAGTACACACTCGTGGGATCTCCTCACTAATTTCATTTTCTGTGTCTGGAGTAATAGGGCCTCTTGAACTATCAGGCTCATTTAAATTCAAATAACAACCAGATTAGCATGTGACTGGAGTTGGGGCCCCAGGCTTTGCTCTGAGCAGGCCTGGCTGCTCCCAGCAGAGGGCATGGCGGGTGCTTCCAGAAGCAGCCTCCTCCAGCACCAGGTCAGCCAGCTGTGACCAAGCTGAAGCCACTGGGACCCAACCCGGGCAGGCCCCTCTCCAGCACCTTCACCTCCAGAGAAGCCACTAGGAATTAGAACAGTGACCCATAAAGAGCAGTGCCCCTGGGGGCCCGCCCGGTGGAGACCTTAGCCCCTTGGATGGGACAGCTTCTGGGCTTCTTCCATGAATTTGTCATTTATATCACACTCTTGGGCCAAGCGATGCAGGTCAGTTTCTAATGGGGATCAACTCTGATGCTACTTTTTAGTGACATCTGGTGCTAAGAGGTGAGGGGGAGCAGGTGACATTTTCAAAGGGTTCTGTGGCTCCAAATAGTACAGAACCACTTCCCTGGTGAGTGGTGATTCCTTAGTTCAAGCTTGAGTGTTTGAAGAGCTGTGAGCTGTGGTTGCTCTGGGTGCCGAGACAATAAGCAAAAGCTTCCCGGCTGTCTCTTGCTCAGCCCTGAGAGACCCCAGGGGGCGGAAGCAACACCTGAGGGACCCCAGGAGGACACTGCAACACCCAAGAGACCCCAGCAGGACACTGCAACACTCGAGGGACCCCAGGAGGACAGTGCAACACCCGAGGGATCCCAGGGGCCGCGGCAACAGCTCACTCTTCCTCGCTCCTTGCCCTTCAGTGGCAGGGAGGCACACCGAATTCCTTGTTTCTTCCTTCGCCTTGACGGGCAGTGTTTGCGTAGTGTCTACTCCTGTCTGTAATTCTCAGGAGACTGAGGCTACCCTCCTTGGGGCTTTTCTCCTATTCAGTTCCACAAACAGCCCCAAGCCAGCCTCTGTGCTGGTGATACTGAGATCAGACTCAGGGTCTTTCCATGAGGATCTCACAGTCAGGTGGGCTTGGAGTGATGTTTTCCAAATCAGGATTTTACTAGTGCAACCAGAAAAAACAGCTCCAGGAGGAATGAGATTTAGACTTCACTGGAGTGAAACGGTTCAACAGGCTTCTTTCCTGCAGGACTGCTCAGAGCCTTTATTGGCCACAGAAAGGTATAGGTTGGGGCATTTCCCAAACACACGAGGGCAGGACCCTCACTGCATGCATACCATGTAGCAGCCTGGCCCAGGCCCTTTCCTGGCCCTGTGAGGTGGGCAGCGTCATCTCCATTTTACAGATGAGGGACAGAGGTGCGAAGAGCTGAGGAACTTACCCAGGTACACGGTTCAAAAAGGAGCCGAATGACAGCCGGAAATCCCTCGCTCGGACTGGTCTCCCTCAAGCTGCTGGGCCTACAAAGTTGTTGGTTAATGGGATGGTACGGACTCGCCCTTTCAACGGCATGGGCTCTCTGAGTCAACCAGGCTGCTGTTTTGTTAGGATTGCAGACACAGCGTTTGGGGGACAGGGGTGACTGATACCAGATGTGAGCCCTGGTCCAGGAAGCAGGGGACACAGGATGAGTCTTGGCTCTGCCATTTATTGGCTGTCTGAGATGAACTACCTCCTTCTGGATCTTGGTTTCTCCACATGGAGATAAAGGACCCCCTCTGTGTCCCCATGGAAAGTTCTGGCAACAGTTTCCGCGGCCTGTCAACAATTGGATGCGTGCGCCAGTTTAGTGGGGAAAAACGATGCTCTTTAGCTGGCTGGAAGCCTTTACTTTTTTCTGGCCAAGATGACTGTGTATCTCAAACCAGCTGTTTGGTCAGCATGAGGCAAGCACACCTGCAGGGAGACTTGTTTCCGAGTGGAGGCTCTGCTTGGACTTGCCGCATGACCTTGGGCAGGACGTCTCTCCTCTCTGACGGCGGGGACTCCATCTTTACAGTGAGGCATCTGGGCTCCAGCATTTCATGACTGGGGTTCTTTAGGTCCTGACTAATGGCCTGTGGCTGCAACTGCCCAGGCCTGATGAGGGAGGGGGCCTTGGGGCATCGCCACCCCCAGGCCGGCACATCCCAGAGGCAGGTGTGCTCGGCCCGCTGCTCCCAGGAACAGCCGCCAACGGGCGAGAGGTGGGGTCCTGGCCGGGGAGAGCCAGCGGGACCTGCTCTCCTATAAGCAGGGCTCTGGGGTCCAGTACTTCTCAGCTAAGCAGGTAATTGTGTGTGCTCTTTGTTCCCCACACAAAGGAGCTCTCAGAGAACTTCCGAGAGCCTCGGCTTCCCGGCTGATTTGATTTTTTTTCAGAACTGGAGTGTGAAAGCCAGGCCGAACCTGCCTAATTGTGCCTGTGAAGGCTATTCAGAGAGACCGTTCTTGGAAGGAAATCAGGACAATTAGCTCTTGGCTGTGGGTAGAGGGGGGAAGCGAGCTAATCACGGTGAATGTCAGCCTGTTCCCGGGGGAACCAAAGGGCACAGAATTGGGAAAGGAGATAGGAAAAAAGCAGGGCGTCTGCCCACCTGCCTCCGAGGGCTGGGTTCACCCATCAGGCGGGAGCAGAGGCCAGGCCAGGACGGGGAGAGCTGGGGAGCGCTCACCTCAGACTGCTGGGGTTGGTTGTGCGGCCTTGGGCAAGTCACTGAGTCCCTGGGGTCTCAGTTTCCCTGAGACTGCAAAACAAGCGCTGTGCAAAAGGACCAGATGGAGCGCATCCATCATGGAAACGACAGGTGGGAGCTGCAGGGTCCAGGGCAGACGGTGCCGGAAGGGCCTGAGGAGAGGGCTCCCGTAGCCAAGCGCAAACCCTGGTCCTCTGGCCACTTCCTGGCTAGCTGCTGTGTCCTCTCCCTCCCCTCCCCCTCCCAGTCTTCTGCCTGGACCAGAGGAAAATTTCTAATTCTAAAGCGAGTGCCTTGGGCGATTGGGATTGACATATACACACTGATGTGTATAAAATTGATGACTAATAAGAACCTGTTGTATAAAAAAATAAATAACATTCAAAAATTAAAAAAACAAATAAAGCGAGTGCGTCACTAAGCTTCCAAGTCAGAGAGGTGACAGTTTAAATCTCAGCTTTGCCTCTTCTAGCTCTGTGGCATTAGGGACGTTCCTTAGCCTCTCTGAGCCATTTCTTAGCTAGATACGTTGTCGTACGCAGTGGCCTGACACCCAGTGGGTGATGAATGCTCGTTGTTGCAGCCACTACATCTGGAAACAAGAGTCCATGCAAACTCGTTTTCCCCGTAATGAAAGCTTGTGTGAGTGTGTAGCTATTTAGACAGTGTTTCGGAATAGAGGATGTGCTTTTCTACCTTTTTTGAATGGAGTCCAAGAGAAGCAACAGAGTGTTAGAGCACCAGCGTTGTGGTTGGACGCCTGAGTCTGCATCCAGGTTCCACCCCTCACTGAGTGTGTGATAATCACTTTGATCCCCAGTTTCCTTGTTTCTCAGAAGAGATAACTAGATCACACCCGCTTCATAGGTGAGTTATGGGGATTAAACTCGTTGCTGTACTCAGAACAGGGGCTGACGCTTAGTAAGTGCTCGATAAATTTTAACATCATCATCATTATTAGTTGATGGCTCGGGGTCACACTGTAAGATCCACGTGTGCCAGCAGGCAGTGTGGGGATGAATCTATTCCCACGTGGCTGAATGAGAGAATCAGGGCTCAGGGTCAGCCAGTGCTCACGGGCAAGGCCAGCAGGCTGACATCCGTTCTCTTGGTCTATGCTGGACCACATCAGTTGTTAACTGTTTTGAATACCACCCCTGGAGAGAAGAGACAGACCCTCAGGGCTATGTCCAAATGCAGGGACTGAGGGGACAGATGTGAGTGTGGCCAGCAAACCAGCCCTAGAGGTGGCCCAGGCCTGCTGTGAGGAGCCCCGGGCCCTGCGGGGGTCCTCTGGCCCTCACAGCCACTCCCCTGGTCCCCAGGGCTGAGAATGAAGCTGCTACGCCAGCCTCAGCTCTTTCACCCAGGCGCGTGGGGACAGGCTGCCCCAGCCACGGGAGGAAGCTTCCTCGTTTTATTCCTTTATCCTTTCGCTGCTCCTTGAATAAAACGCCTTGTGTTTTCCCCACTCGGAGGGCAGCCACTTTACTCTTCTGGTTACCTTAATCTCAACACTTTGGGGGAAATTTTGGAGCTCGCCATACACGTTTCCCAGCGAGCACCTTCATGGAATCCTGTGGGATGAAGTTTTCCGCGGGGAGCAGGGCTGAGACCAAGTGGTGGTGCCTGTGGGTTCACAGCCCCATAGCTGATGTCCCCAGGACCCTGTTCCATCTGGGGAAAAGCATGTGCAAAGCTAACTGGGCTGCCAACACCACGCAGGGGACCCACTGTTCCTGACCCCAGCCCCTCGTTTAGGACCCAAGAGAGATAAATAGTGTAACGCCTACGTGAAATAATGGTTTGAAGCAAGCTCTGCAAACAGCACTGTGCCAACAGGCCCTCATGGTTATATGACTAGTGTCCTCTCCTGGGTGACCAGGGTGGTGACAGAGCTGAAAACACAACGTATGAGGGATGGTGACGATGTCAGGGAGGATTCTTCCCCCGAAGAGGCCTGGCCAAGATGCACGTGACCCATTGGACTCGGTGCATGGTTGGGGCAGTGTTCACTATGGGCCATGGGCCGTGGGCCTTGTGGTTTCTCCTTCCCTGTTGCTGGACTCGAGTACAGAAGCCCTTCCACAGTCCGCAGTGTCTGAAGATGGGAAGGGCAGTGGGCAGCGAGGAGGGAGCAAAGGCAGCGGGGCTGGCTCGGGGGCCTGGCGGTCCTTCCACCTGTGGGCTGCGTAGCGGGGTGGCCTGGAGAAGACGGAGCCCTGCTCGGGGAGCTCTGTCCACCCAAGCCTCTCCACGGCCCCCCCCGCTGCCTACCTGCCGGCAACACAATTCTGTCTTCGTGCCTTTTCAATAAAGCCTTGAGGACGGCGAGCCCCGTCCCCAAGCAGAGCAGACGGCCATTTTACACTTCATCTAACTGACGAGAACGGCTCCTCTAAACTAACCAGGCCTTGCTTGCAGAGCTGAGGGTGGGTAGTGAGGCCCGGAGACAGAGCGGCTGGCCGGGGACAGAGGCACGGGCGGCGCGGGGCAGCGGGGTCTGGTCGGAGCCCCGAGGTGCGGGCTGCTACCCCTCTCCTTGGCCCTGCTCTCCTTCTCCCCCCCGCGCAGCTGCATTCCCCCCCTGCCCACCCCCCAGGCTCCTGCTACCCTGCTAACCTGTGTCAGCCACGGGCTCCTAACAGGCTCTGTCCCTCCCTGGACACCAGGCTGTGACCATTTAGGGCCTCTGTCTTGGGGTTGGCGAGGGTCAGGGACACATCCGCTCACTGCGTGGCAAGTGGGTGAAATGTTTGGTCTCCTTTAATCCTCCAAACTGCTCCAAGAGCTAGATAATTATGATCCCATTTTACAGCTGAAGAAACTGAAGCCTGCTAGGAGGTGCTGAGGACCAAGGCTCACCCTGCTGACCTGGAGCCCAGGCCTGTCCACCGCCACACTCCTGCCCTGTGGGGCTGGGAGACGTACCTTGCTGTTGTGTGTTATCTTCCAAACCCTGGCGGAGTGCGCGCTGCACCCCGTAGCGCTCTGAGCATTTCCCACGCGCACTTGGTTAGGAGGAGGCTGTTTGCCCAGAGTCCAGGCCTTTCCCACCCGTGAGGCCTGGATATTTGGGGGAGGATGGCTTACCTGGGACTGCACGAGGAACACCTCTCCCTCTGCTGGGGGCCGACGTCAGCAGGAATGAGAGCTGTGCCTTCACGAGCCGGCTGTAAAATTCTGTCTGGTGCACGTGTATTGACACCTGTCAGGGAGGCCTGTCACAGCCTCTTTCAAGCAGGGCTCAGGTTCCACCTCCCCTGTGAAGTCTCTGCTCTCCGGCCTTGCCTTCAGCTCCCCTGGAGCATCTCCCTGGCTGTGAACTTGGTTACGGGCAGGTCCCTCCACTGTGCCCATCACCACTGAGTCTCACTTGCCTTGGTTTTCCCAGGTCTGCCCCAGTAGTATGCGCTCAGCAAATGATCGTTAGAGGAAAGGGTAGACAAATTAAGGAATGAATTAGCAAGTGAGTGAGAAACGAATGACTGGCTGTGAATGGATCCCTCAGCTGGGTTGGGAGGAGTCTTCCCTAGGCATCCCCGCTCCCCTTTGCTCCTGGACCCCAGCTGCCAGATACCTACTGGCCCTGCTGGCTCCAGGGGGCCGGACAGACACCTCCTCCGTACCCAGGCCCCAAAAAGTAAGTGCGCGCGCCCTGCACAGGTGGTCGCAAGACCGGGCAGGGCAGGGTGTGGAGTCCTCCTGGCCAGCGGTGTGTGTCTGTGGGCTTGTGTTCAGGGGATAGGGTGCAAACCAGGCCGCGAAGGCAGTGGTCCCGCCTTGCTGATCTCCTCCACTGACGAGCTGTACGTAGCCAACACAAGACCCAGCCGCTGCGGAGGTCCTCTTTCCCTTGGCTTTTCCTGCCTCTTGGAGGAACTGGATGCAGAATGGAAGCCGAGAGCTTGGGCGGGAGGCTGGGGGAGTGCGACAGGGCGGGGCTGGTGGTCGGGGAGACATGGCTGCCACCAGAGTCCACCCGATGTCCCCAGGCCACCCGGGTCCCCAGGCCACAGCAGAGCAAGGCCGGCTGTGCGTTGTGGGGGAAGGCAGGGCCCAGCCGTGCAGGCTGGGACGGGAGAAGGCAGGCTGTCTGGCTGCTGCGTGAGGCTGGACAGAGATGGGAGAGGCGGGATCAGGGCCAGCGTCCCGGCCCCAGAGGCAGTGTGCTCCCTCCCAGTGTACTGCGTTTATGGCCTGCCCACTCCCATTTTCCAAATTGAAGATGATTGTGGCTGTTCTGGTTTCTCTTCCCACCCGAGGCCCTGTTTCTGCGCGTTTACTAAGCCCCTTGGCCAAACGTCTGTTCGCCCAGAGGAACTGTCTCCGGGGTTTTCTTGGAGACAGCTCTGAAAGCAACACATCGAACGGTTGGGAGGAAAAACTCACTCTACGGGTTTGGGTTCGGTGGTTGGGGCCTGCGAATTTAACTGACAATGGACAGATGAACAGGAGAAAGGATAGCTATATTCACAGGCATATAAGCGCACGAAAGAAGCGGCTGGAGGTAGGGGTTTATACACCTAACTGATTAGGGGAAGGGGAGGGGCAGAAAGGAAAAATGAGTTTATTTAGGAAAGACCTACAGGCTTTAAGGGATAAGACAGCTTGATGCTTGTTTATGCAGGTGGTCTCCTGTCTTCTTCTGGAGGGAAAACTCCCCCAGGGAAGGGATTTATGGCAGCATCCCTCCCAGAAGCATCTGTCTGTAGTCAGGTAACGGAAACTCCGAAAAGACTTCTTTCTGTACCTGTTTATCTGTTTCATTCTAGTAAGCAGTCAGCCTTCCGGGCCCATGACGCTGAATTCTCTTTATAAATTCTCAAGTCGAAGCCCCCTTTTTAGGTATAGTTGTACACATGCAACAAGAGGGAAAGCTGTATTAGATTAACTGTTGGGTCCAGGATTCCTCTTAAGAAAGGCACTGTCTTTGTTCCCAAGGATGCCCTCATATGCCCTGTGGAGGCCTAATGTCCCTTCTCAAGAGAGAAGACGGAAAAATGCTCTGCATGTGACGGGTCTGGTTTTTGTGGCAGAGACAGTAGCACACTGTGGGTGGTCCAGGCTGGGGCGAGGGAGAGCGGAGACCAAGGCCTTCCCAGCAGAGGACATGCTGAGACTGGCGCTGTGTGCTGCTGTTTTGAACCTTGCTGGCATGGCCCTGGTGCACATGCCCTTTTCCAGAGTGCCCTTGATGTCCAGTGGCTCCTGAAGGCTGTGTAGATGAGCTTGAAGTTCAAGTTCTCTGAGCTGAGTTTCGCACCTGGATTCCTGAGAGATGGAAGCAGGATCCTGGAGGGCCCGGGGGTCTGAAGCCTTGAACTTCGGGAGAAGAGAGAGATGCGAGTCAGTTTTTCCCAGCTCCTGAGGCCCCTCAGGGCCTTGGCTAACATCCAGTTGACAGAGATTGGGTGCCCCCCACCCCTGCTGAGTGTAACCCAAAGTAAGTGAGACCAGGGGAGCGGCCTCAGCCCCGCCCTACAGGCTGCCAGCCCAGCTCTCTCCCACGGGACACGGGAGCCCCCCTGATCCCTCAGGAGGCGAGCGCCCTGAGTCCCAGGCTCAGACAGAATTCCAGGCGGGAAGGGGTGAGGACTGCCTTTCTCCGCAGGCTTCCCGGCTCTAAGGGGGGCTCAGGAACCCCCCAGACTCCCCGGCTGGGATCTCCTGCGCCTGCCGGGACCCCTTGTCACTCTTTCCACCTTCCAGAATGACCCATCTGCACTTTTCCCAGTTAACGATCACATTTCCTCCTTGGCTGGAACGTGGAATTTGTTTTGGAGGCCGAGCAGGTGGCTGCGACATAGAGCACGTGAATGTATCATGATCAGGAGTCGGCTGGCTGATCGGAAACGCACGTCCTCCCCCTCAAAAAGGGGCCGCGGGGCCAGGTTGCTGAATGATTCCTTCACTGGCTTTGATCTCAGCCGGGAGGGGAAGCAGGCAGCCCCCAGCCCAGCCTGTGGGCGCTGGAACCAGAGGGGGAGTTTCAGTGTGAGTCACTGATGCCGGGAGGGGGAGCTGGATGGGCTGTGTTGTCAGTCTTGTTTCCCTGTCTGGGGTGTGTGTGTGTGTGAGAGAGAGACAGAGAGAGAGAGAGAGAGAGAGAGAGAGAGATGCAAGGAGACGTCTGGGCGGTTGATTAGCTCAGCTACCCTCAGTGACTGCAGTCAATTTGGGCCTGTAATTGGGACAGACACAGGCCCTGCTGTGAGGTGGGTCATTTAAGGCCTGGGTCTCTCTCTCTTCTCTCCCTTCTCCTTCCCTCCAGCCTGCCTTCCTGCTGGAAGGAATAGTGAGTCTGCCACGTGCCTCTGAGCAGCAGAGAGAGTGCTCCCTCCCATCTATGGCCCCTTGAAAGCACAGGAGATGAACGCCTGATTAGAAACCAGATGCCAGAAGGAAGTTGTTCCCAAAAGCCAGTGCAAAGTGAGAGACCAGGAGAGACAGCCTCCATTAGAGGGTCCCCCGAGTCACAGGCTGTACCCAAGGACCACAGGCTGCTCTGAGATGCGGGGCCCAGGCCTCATCAGGGGAAAAGAGGTCACCTAGAGCACCCTGTGTCCTGAGCAGACCCGTGTGGGCCTCCAGCGGGCTCAGAGCCCGGGCGGAGAGTCTGCAGGGGCTGCAGTGGGGCATGAGGCCCAACCCCTCCACGGCTCACACGCGCCTGACCGGCCTTCTCCACAGAGAACCTCAGTCCTGTCTCCCCCAGGGCTGTGGAAGGGACCAAGGGAGGCAGTACAGAATAGAGCTCGGGAAAGCGTGGAAACAGCTCTCCACAGGGAAGATGCCCTGAAGCGGGAACGGAAACCGGCGGGCCCGGCGACTCTGGACGGGGGCGCTGCGGTCCGGGCGCTCCGCGGCCTCCGTGGCCTCGCTCCAGTCTGGCCCCCAAAAGCCCCTTTTGCCGGACTTGGCATTTTTACAAACGGTCTTAAAGATGCGCCTGTCCGTGAAGTGGGCAGGGGCTGGGCAGGCACAGGCTGGCACCACGGCTCTCCAGATGTGGCCTGTGACGCTGACAGGCCTGAGCAGAGGGGCGATTCGGGAGCCACGGAGGAGCCACCCTGGGCATCTTGTCCGGGACAATGTCGTGACGTCCCGGGTCCCTGGAGGACATTCCCATCGCCTGGGGATCGGAGCAGGTCAGCTAGTCAGAGGCAGGAGCGGTCACGGACCCTTCCCCAAGGCCACCATCACTCAACTAGTTTTCCTCATTAAAGAAAGTTGTGTCACCTGCGTGTCAGGCTCCGACCGGACACGGACTCTCGGTGGCAAACAGAACAGAAGCCTGGGCCCTATGGACTTCGGCTGAGAGGAGGGCACAGGAGGCTCCGAGGGTGTCCCTAGCCTGCTGGGGCCTGGAGAGCTCAGGAGAAAGTCCTGCTGCAGGGTGTCTGCCGGCTCGGAAGGAGGCCTGGAGGAGGGCCGGGGCTGTGGCTACGGGGAGCCACGCTGCTCCAGGTTAGGCGCCAAGGCCCGAAGCTAAGCATCACGGCTCCTTTGAGGGATGAAAATGTCCTCCAGTGTGACTATATTGAGAGAGAGGCAAGCTGAGCTAACGGGGCCTGAGTTCCGGAGCCAGACGAACCTGGGTTAGATCCTGATGCGACCACTCACTGGCCGTGCGGCCTTGGACAAGTGGCTTACAGTCTCTCTGCTGTAAGTGGGGAAGCCGACCCCTCCGTCATGCCATTCTGGAGGGTCAGAGGTGAGGAACGCAGGCCGTCACCACGCTGGTCCCCTTGGGGCCCTGCTTTCCCCCCTCCTCTAGCGTCTTCCAGGACCGGAGGAACCAGGGTGGGTGAGAGCAGGAGAGGGGCTCTGCTTCCCCTGCTTGTCAGCGACAGATGGGAACCCGGCTCATCCCGGAGCCTGAGGAAGACACAGGGAACGTCCTCTTGTTTTTAGTTCAGTTTTGTGAGTGGAATGCTCCTGGGGCCGATAGATTTTTTCCAGTAATGAAATTGTAGAAAGAATTGAGTTATGCCTCTCGAGCTTTAAAGGACAATCTGTGCCCTTTCCCTGGCCCTTCCGGCCAGACCAGCAGATGCTCACTCCCTGTGCTGAGGTCAGGACCCCTGCCTTCTTTCTTCTGAGTCGCCGGCACGGCCTCTAGAATGTCATCCCATGACAAGGAGGCACTTGGGGTGTTTGCTTTGTGACTGCACCCAGGACTGGAGACGTACTTTGCCAAATGAAATGTGCGGCCCCGTGTTCAAAAATTATTAAGGATTTCAAGATGGCGACAGCGAGCGTTAAAGCAGGTGCAGGGCCCTTCGGGCTGCCTGGGTTTAAAGCCAGCTCTACCACTTACTAGAGTTAAGTCCTGAGTCTGATGACTTAAACTCTGTGCTCAGTTTCCTCATCTGCGAAACAGGGAGAACAGTAGTAGCAGCCTCTCCCCCTCCAGGGGCACGGGGAGAGCCACCTGGGCTCTAGGGGTGAGGCTGTGTGTGACTCCAACCCTTCCTCCCCCCCTCTCTCCTTCCAGGGGCACGGGGAGAGCCACCTGGGCTCTAGGGGTCAGGCTGTGTGTGACTCCAATCCTTCCTCCTCCCTCTCTCCCTCCCCTTTGATCCCCTTCCTTTCCTTCCTTCCTCTTTCGAGGGTCCGCTTCTCCCCTCTGCATCCCCAACATGCTCGCTAGTGGCTAATGCTGACCTGTCCTTGCTGCCGAAAGCTGGTACCCGGGTCAGCGAGTCCCCTGGGAGCACCCTGGGCCCTTCCCTCTGTGTGCAGGGTGGCCCAGCTCCAGCGCTCCACTCTGAAGCCCCCGCCCTCCCCTCCTCCTTTGGGCAGAGGCCACGCCCAGCGCAGGCCCCTCACTCAAGGGGCGCAGCCCTTCCCACCAGCACAGGGCTCAAGCCCCTGGGGCACCTTGGATTTTCACCCAGAATCTCAGGTAGAGAAGGAGAGTGAGGAGGGAGGTGATGGAGGCCCCCGAGCACCCCTACTGTGGGAGGAGAGAGAATTCGGTACAGAGGAAAATATGCCCGTAACCCAAACATAAACACAGAGCTCCGCCAGCATCCGTAGCGCTGCCTTCTGTTCTTTAATCAAGGCGTAAGTGTTTTTCTCTTATTTAAAAGTGTTTATTTGAAGTGTAACACACAGCGGAGTGCACAAATCTTGTGTGTAGTTCGATAAAGTTTTATAAACATACACACCCGTGTATCCCCAACTCTGACCAGGACATAGAGCACTGCGCGTGCTCAGAGGCCCCGCAGGCCCTGCCTGGGCAACCCTTCCACTGCCTCCAACACTATTGTGATGCGTCACCGTAGAAGAGTTTCGCCTGTTCTTGAACTTCAGTTAAATGAGCCTACGGTCTGTGGGCTTTGTGTTTGGCTTCTTTTGCTCATCATCCCATCAGGAAGACTCACTAATGTGTGTACAGCACTAGACTGTGTTGCGGTACGCGGGCCTCTCACTGTTGCGGCCTCTCCCGTTGCGGAGCACAGGCTCCGGACGCGCAGGCTCAGCGGCCATGGCTCACGGGCCCAGCCGCTCCGCGGCATGTGGGATCTTCCCGGGACCGGGGCACGAACCCGTGTCCCCTGCATCGGCAGGCGGACCCTCAACCACTGCGCCACCAGGGAAGCCCTGATTTCCCCAGTTTTATCTATACTTGTGTGTGTGCGTGTTTCTTTAGTTCTATGAATTTTTACCACCTGTGTAGGTTTGTGGCTCCAGCACCACAGTTTCGACCCTGGATCCCTCCAGCTGTGCTTTCATAACCTCATGCCCCTCCCTCCCACCAGTCCCCTCCCCCCACCTCTTTGACAACCACTAATCTGTTCTCCATCTTCACACTTCTGTCATCATAAGAATGTAGGTAAATGGACTGAAGCAGTACGAAACCTCTGGGGATCTGCTTTTTGCACCCAGCATGGCTCTCTGGGGATCCGCCCAGATTGCTGCATCCGTTGGGTGTTGGTGGCAGGGATCTGCCGCGGTGTGCTTACCATTAACCCTTTAAAGGACATCCAGTTATTTCCAGTTTTTGCCTGTTGCAATGAAGCTTCTGTGAACATCTGGGTGCAGATTTTTGTGTGAACATAAATTCACACAGGGGTGCAATTGCTGGGTCAGATGGCTGTCTCCTCGTGACTAGTTTTAGAGGAGCCCAGGGTACACAGGTGACTCTGCTGAGAACATATTCGAATGCGAAATTTTTCTGTGACCCTGAAGCCTTTATTATGAGACCTCTGGGGACCACCCCCCCCAATCCCTCATTTTGGGGGATCAGAGCCTCTCTCTGTCTAATCCGGGTCTGGAGACATCTCTTCAGGCGAGGGAGGTGCTTCACCCCCTCAGCCTCCCTCTGAGAGGGTCCCCACTGATGACCCTCCTTGGGCAGAGGACACAGTGTGTTGATTTCTTTTTCTCCCAGAGGCAGGACCCATGAGGTTTACAGGCTAACATGTCCAGCTCCAGACTCACCCAGTTCTCTTGACCTGGGAAAACGTAGAGTGTGTGTCACCTGTTGTACAGACGAAGCCCTTTGAGAAAGCGAACAGAATCCCATAAGAACTTTCCTCTGGGAGAAGCTGACTTGGTCTGTTGAAAACTTGCCCCCTTGCTTCTAGCAGAAAATGTCTCAGTGGAGACGTGAGAATGTCTCAGTTAGCCTGAGAGAATTATGATGAAATCATTCTCTTAGCTCTAGAGACGGGCTGGGTAAGACCATTTTCAATGTCCTGGAGAGACATCAGTAACCAAATGGTTAACGAGAAAATTCCAAGTTATTCATTATTTACCCCTGCTGCATAATGCATGAAGCCCGTGAGCCAGGCCCATTTGTGTTTTCAACATTGGCCTCAAGTGTCAGCCCAGTGCTTCACGTCCTCGGAAGTGATTTGGCCCTGTTGCGTGGCCCTTCCTCCCCTCCAGCTGGATTTTAAGGGGAAGTGACCAGCCTCAGGCCTCGAGGCCTCCTGCGTCCTGCCCACTGTGCTCTTAGCCTGGGTGGGCCTCCCTCTTCTACTAAACTCCTATCCTCAGACGCTTAGCCTGGAAATCCCTCCTCTCTGACTCCTCACAGAACAGGAAGTGGTCCTCCATCCACCATCCCCCTGCAGCACTTTGGGGCTCCGATAGGACTTTTACCACCACCATCACCACCATGACAATAACTACTACGATTTATTTAGTTTCTAATACCTGCAGGACACTTGGACACATTATCACCTTGAACTCTCATAGTAGCTGGTGAGGCAGATATTATATTTCTCAATTTTAAGATGAAGAAGCAGGCTTAGAGAGGTTAATTAACTCACCCAAAGACACATAGCTAGTAAGAGGCAGACTTGCAATTTGCTGGATGGCAGGAGCTGTCATTCCTTTTCTTCTTGATCATTCTCAGTAGGAGTTTATTCATTTGTTCAGTCTCTTCAAGAAACCAACTTTAAGTTTCATTGATTCTGTTTATTTCTTAGTTTGTTAATTTGTGTTTTTATTCTTTTAATTTTATTTAATTTATTTAAGATTTATTTACTTATTTATTTATTTTTATTTTTGGCTGCATTGGGTCTTCATTGCTGCGCGCGGGCTTTCTCTAGTTGCAGCGAGAGGGGGCTGCTCTTCACTGCCGTCCTTGGGCTTCTTATTGTGGTGGCTTCTCCTGCTGCAGAGCACGGGCTGTAGGCACGCAAGCTTCAGTAGCTGTGGCATGTGGGCTCAGTAGTTGTGGCTCGCAGACTCTAGAGCACAGGCTCAGCAGTTGTGGTGCATGGGCTTAGTTGCTCTGTGGCATGTGGGATCCTCCTGGACCAGGGCTCGAACTCGTGTCCCCTGCATTGGCAGGTGGATTCTTAACCACTGCGCCACCAGGGAAGCCTTATTTTTATTCTTTTCTTCTACTTTCTTTGGATTTATTTTTCTTTCCTTTTGTAACTTCTAGGGATGGATCTGAGTTCATTACTTTTCGATCCTTCTGCCTTTCTGCATTTAAGGCTAGGAATTTCCCTCTGAGTGCTGCTGTAGATACATCCCACACGTTTTGCTCTGTAGGAGTTTATTATTTCATTCAAAATACTTTCTAATTTTCACTGTGATTTGAGCTGGGTTTGTGCTCACGTTTGGTGGGTGCCACAGCTTGCTTTCCATGAGATCTTTTTTTGGCATCGAGTGATTCATTTTAATGTCTGTCCCTCCCTCTGGATCCATGGTTCAGGTTTTTTCCCAGTCCCACCATGGCTCCCAGTTGCCAGACTCCACCCTTATAGGTACAGTGGGTGGGCTCATGTTACGTGCCTCTGTGCCACCTGCAACTTCTTTCACACCCTGAAGTCACAACGACATCTGGGTGGGCAGTGTTACTACAGGGATACCATGGAGTCTGTTTTAATCTACCACAAAAATAAGCAATTCATAAGTTTGGTGTTTTGGCCATCATTGGTCATACATTTTGACCAGGGTCCACTTAATTGGAGACGATCAAGCAGCTCGCCACCTATGCATTCCTGTTTTCCAGGGGAAAAAGGAAGTGGTGATAACAAAGAATTGGAGGGAACTGTATGAATTACCCAGTCTTTATGACAGAAGATAGGCCTTCATGTAACCACTCAAATGCAGGTTCTTTCAAAAGTGAGCGAGGGGGGCTTCCCCGGTGGCGCAGTGGTTGAGAGTCCGCCTGCCGATGCAGGGGACACGGGTTCATGCCCCAGTCCGGGAAGATCCCACATGCCACGGAGCGGCTGGGCCCGTGAGCCATGGCCGCTGAACCTGCGCGTCCAGAGCCTGTGCTCCGTAACGGGAGAGGCCACAGCAGTGAGAGGCCCACGTGCCGCAAAAAAAAAAAAAAAAAAAAGTGAGCGAGGGCTGTGTTTTGAGTATAGTGGGCAGAGACGGGCACAGTGCCAGCTCCCCACCACCTTGGCATTCCATGTCTGGGCCCAAGGATCTCAGGTCCTGGCGGGCGCCCTTGGGATGGATGGGGCTAATGTGGCCTCAGACCGTGGCCTCTGGAAGCTGGAGGGGCAGAGGCGGGCATCCAGGCAGAGTCGACGGTGGCAGCCCCCTCTGGGCCAGGGTCCCCTTGCTCTCGCCCGGCCCTGGTTAAGTCACTTTTCTTGTTCCACAGGCAGAGAAGGACCCTGGTTCTCATTGGCTGCTTGACTCAGAGAAGCAAGATCCTTCCTATTGGCTCTGCTGCCTTTTCTGGCTCAGACAACGTTTAGCAACAGCAGGAAGGCAAACCTTCCTGTGATTGGGTCTCGCTGACCAGCACAGGCCTGGTGTTTTGCTATTTTCATCACAGGACTTGCAGTTCATAAACAACCTCCACTTTCCTCATCTCCCAAACCTGGACAGTCACGACAAAACTTAAACTTCCTTCCCTTCCAATGTTCCTCTCTACTAACAATTTCGTGGCCAACTTACCTGCTGTGGGGTGACCAGCTTGCCTAGGTTGACCGGGACTGTCCTGGTTTTAGCACTGAAAATCCAGTGTCGTGGGAACCCCTCAGTCTGGGCAAACTGGGACAGCTGGTCACCTCACCTCAGAGGCTCACACTCGGGAATGTTCTGCTGCTCCTGTGGCCCAAGGCCGATGGGAGTGAGAGGGACCCAGACAGAAGGGCTGAGTTGAAAGGAGGGTTGGTCTTGCGGCACCAGCCGGCGAGGGCTGAGGCCTCTGTGCAGCCCCTCCAGCCTCCCATTTCTCTCCGTGGCCCCGTGCAGTGGGCTGGGAAGGGCCAGAAGGGGAGCCCTGAGCTCTCTTTCTCCCAGAATGGACCCCCAGCCAAGTAACGCCAACTATCCCTGCAAGAAGGTTAGCCCAGGTGACGTCACATCCCGGGGCTGGGAGGGGCTTAGTGACCATCTCCCACTTCTTTGACAGATGCGGAAACCAAGCCAGGAAGGGAGGAGACGTTCCCAAGTAATATTAATGGCAACTCGACTTTGCTTCGTAGCATCTGTGCTTGTCAGGATAGCACAGGCCTCCAGAAAGAAGCTCAGGGTCAGCCCTGTCTCTGCTGTAAGAACCAGCACTGGAGTGGCCAGTGTGCCCCGAGGGGGCTCACCTGAACCCACTGGACAAATGGCCAAGTCGTTAAACTTGGAATGTTTGTAGCAAATCGGCCAGGATAGCATGGATTTGGAAGGCTCCTGTGGTGTTTTGTTTGACTAATTTTTATTTTTCCTTCGTGCCAATATTTTAATAAGTATTTTGGAGGAAAGAGGAGAATCAGTATGCTACTGCTGACTCCTGGACGACAGAGAGAGACAGAGACGGAGAGAGAGGGAGAGAGGGAAGGAGAGAGAGACAGAGAGACGGGAAGGAGGGGAAAACTCGGGGAGGGACAGAGGAGAAGCTGAGTGGGGACAGCTGAGAGCACCAGTTTATTAATTTACTCTTATAAAGAAAACTATATGCAAAAATCTATTCACGAAAAAAGTTTGCACTATATTGACTACGTACTTTTAAAAAGCTTCTTTTTATCATGGGAAATTTCAAACACACACACAGATAGAGAGGATAGTATGATGAGCCCAGCGCACCGTGTGCATTTCAACAGAGCTCAGTGATGACCGGTCCCGTCTCATCTGTACCCCATCCATCCGTTTTCTCCTCTCCCAAATCTGGGTTATCGTGAAGTCATTCCACTGCTATCATTTCATCTGTGAATATGATTGACGATATTCTCGAGTAGACTGGACACATTAAAAAAATATCCTTGGCTATTTTCTTGAGGATGAGAAATTCCTACAAATACAGTTTCTATGTCCTGGAGTCTCCCTTCCTTGCCTTTCGACCTCTTCTCTCTGTCCCTTTGTCTCCTCTCCCTCACCCCTCGACCTCCCCTGTCGGTCCTCCCCAGTCTCCCCTAACCTGTCTTCCTCCACCCTGACTCTCAGTGCCACCTTCTTGGGGGGCAGGCAGCCCAGCCGGTGCCGAGCTGACTCTTCCCTCCATCCTCTGTCTCGGATTAAGTTCCCTCGAGCTGAAGCCGTGGGGAGCTGGACAGAGACAAGTTCAACACACCCTGACTGTTGTTATGAAGTCAAGTGAAGAAGAGTCAGCCTAAACTTGGCAGAAATCTTCATAACCTTATATTTAAAAATCCTACAGTTAGGGGACTTCCCTGGTGGTCTAGTGGTTGGGACTCAGCGCTTCCACGGCAGAGGGTGAGGGTTCGATCCCCGGTCGGGGAACTGGTATCCTGCATGGCAGGGCGGCCAAAAACAAAACAAAACAAAACAAAACGACAACTCCTACAATTAAAAATACAACATATAGTGAATATAACAAACAAAAAGCAGACTCACAGATACAGAGAACAAACTAGTGGTTACCAGTGGGGAGAGGGAAGGGGGAGCCATGGAGGGGTAGAGGATTAAGAGGTACAAACTCTTAGGTATAAAATAAGCTACAAGGATATTTGTACAGCACGGGGAATATAGCCTATATTTTATAATAACTATAAATGGAGTATAACTTTTAAAAATTGCGAATCACTATATTGTACACCTGTAACATATAATATTGTATGTAGCAACTATACTTCACTAAAAAATTAAATTAAAAAATCCTATTGGTCATGAATCACTGTAAAGGTGTAAGTCGTTAGAATCGATGACTGGCCTTTTGATGTATCAACCAGCACTGTGTGATCTTGGACAGGTCACTTCCCCTCCCAGAGCCTCAGTTTCCCTCTCTGTAAAGTAGGGACGTTGGACCATAACAGTGGTTTTCCAATTGTTTTTGGAAGCAGAGTCTTTTTTCCTAACTGAAGCCAGGGTGAACCCCAATGTGTATGACAGTTAAAGGGGGGCTCAGGGTCCAGGGGAGCAGGCACTGAGATCAGGCTGCCCGGACTCCACTCCCACACTCGGGCCTCAGTTGCTCACCTGCCCAGTGGGTCTGATGACAGTCGAGAGGTTTCTTGGGGTCAGATACACCTGAGGGGCTCAGCCTGCGGCCTGGCTCAACAAACACCAGCCTTCATTTTTTTTTTTCTTTTAATGTGTCACCCTCTTCTGCTCAGCTGTACCTGCTGCTGAACATGGCATATGATTTCCTCTCTTTTGGTAACACATTTTCTTCAAGTACATTTTTTTTTTGTTTTTTTTTTGTTTTGCGGTACGCAGGCCTCTCACTGTTGTGGCCTCTCCCGTTGCGGAGCACAGGCTCCGGACGCGCAGGCTCAGCAGCCACGGCTCACGGGCCCAGCCGCTCTGCGGCATGTGGGATCTTCCCGGACCGGGGCACGAACCCGTGTCCCCTGAATCGGCAGGCGGACTCTCAACCACTGCGCCACCAGGGAAGCCCTCTTCAAATACATTTTTGTTGTTGTTTTGTTTGTTTGTTTTTTGGCCACGCTGCGTGGTAGGTGGGATCTTAGCTCCCTGACCGGGGATCAAATCGGCACCCCCTGCAGTGGAAGCGCAGGGTCTTAACCACTGGACTGCCAGGGAAGTCCCCAGCCTTCATTTTTATTTCTTGTGCCCTGAATGAGGCAGGATAGGGTCAGGGGGATTGGCTGACCTTGGCCGCTACCCCTCTCCTCACCTTGGGCCACCCCACCTCCTCAGGGGCTTGGGGACCTGTTTCCTGTGCTCTGGGTTCTCAGGTCCCAGCGAGGCTGTGCTCTGACACCAGGTCAGGCAGGCCCAGAGCAAGGACCCAAGGGCTCCAGAGCCCACAACTCTGCCCCCAGCTCCCAGAACCCCTGAGGGGAGCTCGGCGGAGGTAGATGTGGTGCTGGGTGGCAGGACCCCTGACAAGGCCCGCAGGCAGCCCACCCCTGGGAGGTCCTTACCCAGCTCAGTGGTGCTCCCCGGTCTTGCATGGCTTGTCCCCCTGGAGTCCCGTTCCCTGAAGGCTCCCAAATCAGGAGTGACCCAGAGGCTCAGATAATCAACGTTCCCTGCTTCCCACTGCTGTTGAGTGCGGCCTCTTCCCTTCCCAGGAAGGGTCCAGGAGAATGATCAACTCTGAAGGTAATTATAATTATGGACAACTGCAGCTTGGTTGTCATAGAAACCCGCCGCGCACAGCTCCGTCTTTGGGACCGCAGCTCCTCGACCTGGCGGCTGCAGCCGGGCATGGACACTTTCTTCCCTTCCTGCCTGGATTTCGACAATCCTCAGAGGGGAGAGTAAAATGCAGCCATAGATTCCTCTCAATCCCAGTCATCTGAGACTTGCAGGAAACAACAGAGCCTAAAGTGGTCGGAGAGAAAGGCTTTCTCTGAAGCTGGATCTGTGTCTTGGGAGACACGGGTGCCCCGAGGCTGTCTCTGTGTGTCCCAGGTCGCAGGGGTGGAGGGTCACTGGGAGGGCGGGAAAGGCAGGGGCTCTGGACCCCTGTGTGTCTGTGTGACCTCAGGCGAGTCACTTCACCTCTCTGAGCGGTTTCTGTCTGTAAAATGGGGATGGTAACACCCACCTCCTCAGTTTCTCCTGAAGATTAAATGGGCTGAATTGTGGGCCAGCCACATCACAGGGGCTTGACGAACGTCAGCCCCCTGCCCACCTCATTGCTCTCCCGGCTCCGTGAAGACATTGGGGGATGGAGAAGGGAGAGGGGGCCCCAACACTCCCTGTTGCAGCGGTTCTCAAAGCAGCGTTCCTGGAGCAGCATCTCAGCCCCTGGGATCTTGTTAGAAATGAAACTTCTCAGGCCTCACCCCAGACCCACTGAGTCAGAAACTCCGGCGGGGCGGCACCCAGTGGTCTGTTCTGATGCTTCTTCTAGGGGATACGGTGCCCCCTCAAGTGTGAGAACCACTGATCTGGGATCTACTCCTTTGTCCCTGAGGACTGCTCCCACCCCGGACACCGTCTGCTCTCGTCTGAGCTGAGGGAGGGTCCACAGGGGACAAGCCTACTCCTCACATGAGGAAGCGGTGCCCAAGGCGATGGGACGAGATTCAAACCCAGGCACCGCTCCGGGGCGCACGCCCCTCACTCTCTGTGTGAGAGAGCCGCTTTGGGGTGTCTCCCAAGGTGGGCACAAGCGGGCAGCCCCCTCCGACCGCAGTGCCCACCCCCGGGATGGTCAGATGGCTGGATTCCGCAGGCTGGAAAGGTCAGGCGGAAGAGCGGGCTGAGACGGGAGAGGGGTGTGAGGGGCAGTCCCGGAGGAGGGAGGAATGACTCAGCTGGTAAACGGGAGACCAGAGGCTGAAGGTGACCGTGTCAGGAAGGGCAAGGAGGGACAAGGGTGCCCACTATGAATCTGTCATGTCCCAGGACTTCAGCGTCCACTCGGATTGGCTGGGGGCCCATGATGCCCGTTGGAACAGGAGCCTGCAAGCGCAACCTTGGTGGCTGGTGACAAGCATCCTTGGGGCTGCTGTGCAGCCCCCAGCACAGCACAGCCCCTGCCGTCCGCCCTCCCCACTCGGAGGCAGCAGTATGAGAAGAGCAGTCCCAGGCTGTGTGACCCTGGGCAGGCCCTCACCCTCTCTGATCCCATTTTCTCACTTGTGTCCAGAGAATGCAGGTGCTGACTTCCCAGGGTGAGGATTAAATGAGATGATTTTAAACATCTGGCTTGAGGCTTGGGAACACCACAGGGGCTTCCTGAAGGCAGGACCGGGTCTGATAAATCTCCACGCCCCCACCCCTTACCTGTAGAGGGGCTTCAGGAGAGAAGCACCTCCAAGTCTTCAGACAGAGCATCAGTAGGGCTGATGTAGAGCAGCACTGTGGCCGCCCACCCATGACCATGAGGGCTGTTTCTAAGTGGAGAGAAAGAAATTCTGACATTTCTTTGCAAAGAACAAACCACTGGGTTTCCCTTGTACACAAGGCATTGTGAGGTGAGCAGTCTGCCTCATAGGACCCTGGCATTGCCCTCCGCGTTCTTTCCCAGCTGTGCTTGAGGGCAAAGAAGGCAGTACCATGGCTGGATTTCCATCAGTTGAGACGCTGCCTATGCTTGTCAGCCCTGCGGGGTAAGCTCTCAACAGAGCGCTGAGGCTCTCCAGGGCAGAGTCGCCTTGATCAAAGCTGAACCTTAGGTTCTACCACTTATGAGCTGTGTGACCTCAGGCATATTCCTTAACCTCTCTGAACCTTCCATGCCGCTGTGGAAGATTAATAAGATCATATCTGTAGGAGGTCTTAGTGCCATAGCAATCGTTGTCAGTGATGGGGGCTTAGCGTCATGGCCTGTGACACGCTGGTGGCGTTGGGTAGACAGTGAGCTAGACCCAGACAGGCTGAGCCCGAGATGGCCTGAGCAGAGCAAGGAGGGGTGCTGTTGGCTGGGTGCATGGGCAGAGGTGGGGTCACTGCCCACAAAGGGAAGGCTGATTCTCACACTGTGCAGGGGGCCAGGAGAGAGGGAATGGGGCCTTCTTGGTTTCGGGGCATCTGAGCACTGGGGAGACCCAGGTCACGTACACTGTGCAGGGAGCAGCCCACAGCTGGGGCTTAGAACCAGTGTCCAGCCCTGGTCCCACTGACCAGGCGTCTATGGCAGGTCTGGAAGGCAAACAGGAAGCCAGGGCACTTGGGGATAGATAGGAGGCCATGGCTCTCCCCAGGCCTGGGTGTGGGACCTCCCGGAACTTCCAGGGCCCGGCTACTGTCGGCGTGCGGGGCTCCTGTTTCCCCCTCAGCCTGGGACTGCGTGTGGGATGGGGACCTTAGTGCTGACAGAGGAGGGGCAGGCAGGACACACCCTTAGCGTGGAGGCCCCACAATGCAGAGGCAGGAGAATGGCAGAAATGACCTTTTATGACCTCCTGACCCCTGAGGAATCTGCATAGCACTGTCAGGCCTGAAAACTGCATCCTCGGAGGATCTCATTAAGGCCAGAGTGGACACACCTGGAGGTGGACCCCAAGAGAACAGGATGGAGTAGGCAGGCGTCTATGTGAAACAGAGCTCCCTGAAGCCACAGCTCCCTGAAACCGCTCAGAAGAAGGGAGGGTGGGAGGCTAGGATGGGCTGTTCAGCGGAGCTTCTCTCATTTGTCCCATCCTGTGGACGCCCCAGGCAGAGTGGGCAGGCAGTGGGCTGACCGAAGCCCTGACTGGGTGAAGGGGGGCAGGGAGCGCCATGGAGAAGAGCTCCGTCTTCGGAGCCACACGCACTGAGCTGGAACCAGCATGCCACTTGGTACACGACCCCTCCCTCCATCTCTAATGGGGGTCCTTGGGAGGAAGGAGTGAGAAGCACAAAGCAGGTGCCGTTCCTACTGCAGGGGGAGGGGAGGATAGGGAATTCCAGACTGGGGGACGGCACCCCCCTTCCTCTACAATCTCAGTGGCTGGAGCCCAGACCCCAAGTCACTGCTCCTTCCCAGGACCCAGGTGTTGCTTCCCATCCCACCCCGGCCCGTCTGCCAGCCGGGGGGCAAAGAGGCAGAGCCCACAAAGATGGCTTTGGGGCCCCTGTCCCAGAAGGCCTTAACTGGGCCTGGCTCAGGGGCTGACCCCTCATCCCTGCCCAGGTGGTGGGCCAGTCTGGGTGGACCCCTTGATGAAAATGGGGGAGCAGGGCCCTAGAAGAAGCCAGAGCAACATTCCCTCCAGTCGGACCATGGACCACCCTCCAGGATAACACCCTCCTTGTGCAGTACAAGTAACCCAGACGCTGGGCTTGTGGAGGAGGGAGGCTGTCCACGTGGGAGGGGCAGCTGGCTTCTTGTCTCCTTTCTAATCATTCCCTGGAGATTCACCTTCCCCACGCCTTGACAAACGCTGTTGCCTATAATCTGGCCTCGGTAGCCCTTTAGCCTGTACGCAGGCACGGAGACATCTCCTCCCCGTAAGCCTCACTGCGAGGCCAAGTCTGGCCAGATTCTGTAAGCGGGTCTTTGCTAAAGGCTCAGGGATGACACAAGGGGGACAAATGCCGGGGCGATAAGGATTTAGATGCTCAAAGGCTCCTCTTCAGCCCAGGGCTCCTCCAAGCAGCAGTGCCCGAAGTATGCATAGATGCTCTGTGATGAAAAGCTTCTGTGGCCAAATATGTCTGTGAAAACCTGAGCTCGACGCAGTTTAATGGGCCCCCCTGCCCCCGCCCCTTGCAGGACTTATCACAACCTTTAGTGGGCCGGGAAATTTGTGACACTCAGGCAGCAGCAGAGTAGGCGGCGCTTCTCAGACTTACGTGACTGCAGAATCCCCTCTCCCTGCAGCAACGGGTGGTGCTGCAGGTCTGGGGAACACACTTTGGGAAACCCTACCACTCGGGGTGGAGGTGTCCCTGTCTGGTGCCTAGGCTTGCCCGCTCGTGGCCAAGGGTTTTAGCCTTTCCAGTGTAGGAGCAACCTGAGGAAGCCCAAGCCGAAGTGGGAGAGACCCAAAGAGCTGGGCCCCTCCTCTGGCCCCTGGGGACTGGTCTCCCACCCGCTCAGCAGGGGAAGCCTGAGAGGGTGATGGAGCCTGTCTGGGGTCCGTCCTGTGGGAGTTGCTTCCACCCTGGCAGGAAGTGCCCAGAGGTGGTGCATTCAGACCCCGAACCCAACTTCACAGTCCCTGGTCCTTCCTCTATGACTTACTTCCAACTCAAAGACCCCTCCCACCGACGGCCTGCGTCCTCCTGCGTGAGGGGGAACAGCCTCTTGACCTCTGTCCCCGTGCTCCCCATACCCGCAGTGCTGTCCCTCTTATGCAGACCTGCCCTGGACTCCCTTCTCTGCTCTGACAGCCCTTAGACTTCCAGAGGCTCCAGTGGAGGTCCAGCCAGAGGTGTCAGGTTTTGGACTCGCCCAGGCCCCTTTCTTCTTTAGCCAGCTCTCTCCCGTCCGTTCTCTGCTCTTCTCTGCCGGTCTGGGTCTTGGAGGCTGGACTGAATGGACTTGGTAATGACTCACCTGTCCCCCAGCGCCCATTGGACTGGGCTGGTGGGAAGCCCTGGTCAGAGATGCAAGTTCAGGGGACAGAGGCTGGAATGTTCCATGCTCCCTCCTACTCAGAGCTGCTTCCAGGCAGGGGCTTCTCCCTCCTCTTGGTCTGGGGTGGTGCCAGGTCCCCCCAGGGCTAGACGCCGGGCACCCCAACATGCCTCATGGCTCCCTGCTCTCTGCTGCTCCCCTCATGTAGGCTCTTCAGAACGCAGGCTGAGCACACCTGTCCTCCCCACTTGGGGCAGGGGAACTCTGTCCAGCTCCAAGACTATTCTTCCAGCAGACATTACTGAGTGCCTACTACGTGCCAGGGACCTTGAGGGCCCTGTGAGTCATGGACACAACAGTTCTGTCTTCTTCTTTATACCCACGTTCAGGTTACACAAGTCACGCGCCCTCAGTGGGCAGTTCTGCGTGGGCAGCAACAGACCTGGGGCTTCACGATCTCAGCAGAGCAGTCAGCAGTTGCAAAGCACCCCCTTTCCGACAGAGGGACGGAGCTGGGTTTTATCAGGGCAAACATAGGATTGCAACAACAAAGCCAGAGTTGTCAACCCAATCGGGAAGAAAGGCACAGGGGCAATTAGCAGGGAAGTGGGCACTGCTTTCGATGTCCTCTAGACATTTATCTCACAGCTGGTCCTGCACTGGAGTGTGCAACGAAGAGGCATTTCCCAAATTAAGATAAATCCTGTGACCCCCTCAGCCCATTTCAATGCTTAATGCAAAACATAAACACATTAAAGTCATTTCAGAATCTGGAGGAGTTTGAATAATTCAGTCCCTTCATCATTTACTCCAAAATGACTCATTTCATCTTATGAGTCATCTTTGAAAAGAAGAGAGAGATGTATGGTGGCCAATCACTTGGGATTGTAACCAAGAGAGCTGGAAAAGCTACGAAGAGGAGGCTGCCAGCTCCCTGGATGGACACGGCCCGGGGCCAGCTTCTAGAATCAGTCTGGAGTAAGTCTGCCTGGGGAAGGGGCAGAGAGGTCTCTGAGGGAAAGGCAGACCTGGGTCCAACTCCTTGAGTCTTGGGGCAAAGTCCTCATCCTGCCTGGGCCTCAGCTTGCTCATCTGTGGAACAGAAACGACGATTGCTGCTCCTGGGTGCTGTGAGGCTGGCCCGGCAGGTGTGCGTGGATGAGGGTGGACACTGCCGCACGCAGAGCAGCCGCTTCCAGTGACGTCCAGGGAGCCACGTCCTCCCGCAGCTCCTGGAGCGAGCAGCACACCTCTTTGTCCTGCTTCATCGTTTATAGTTTTGGATTCAGGTCCCCATCCAATCGCGGACCTTTGTAGGCGAGGACCACGGCTTTCTCCCCGTGCCCAGCGTGGCTCTGGCCCGAGCTCATGCTTATGGCCCAAGTGTTTTCTCTCCTGATCACCTCCACCTGGAGGAGGGACAGCAAGGGCTCCTGCTCAGGGGCTGGGGCTGATGTCCAGACTCTGGTCTTTGTGTCCCCCCTCCCCCACCCGGTGCCCTCCTCTGTCTGCCTCAGTCACAGACCCACCTCCTCCCTTTCCTCCCTGCCTCCCTGGAGCGGTGGGGAAAACCCCGGCCTTAGAGTCAGGGCAATACACCTGAGTTCAAGCTCTGGTTCTACCCCATGTGTGCCTCTGGGAGAGTTATTTATTTAACCTCTTGGCATCGGTCTTCAACATGGGAGTGGGGATAACATTGCCCCTTACACCATTGTCCGTGGGGAGGATTAGAGCTGATGTCTGTGAAGCCTGCGGCCCACCAGAAACCCTCACAAGGGGATGGCGGTGGTGGTAACTGTTTCAATCTGCAATCTATTTCTAATCCTTCAGCCTCCACCCACCTGCTGAGGCCGACAGTGGGAAAGGCACTTGTGGCAATGGCGGGGGCTACAGAGAGGAATGAGACATGGTATGGGCTCCCAGGGAACTTGCCAGTATGACAGGCCTGCACTAAAATAGCTGCAATTCAAGGGACATTTGCCAGGTGGGCACGAAGGAGGAAGATAGGAACTGTAGCTGCAAGGGTTGAGGAGGTCTGCATGGAAGAGGCAGCGTGCAGATGGTCCTAGAAGGATGGGTGGGATTTGGAGGTGGAAAGTTGGGTATGGGGGGAAGGAAGAGGGTGAGCAGGGACTCTGAGAGGGGATAGGGCAGGAGGAGTCCAAGGGAATGTTGAGTCCAGGCTACGGTGGGTGCTGTGAATGTAGGAGGGCTGGCAGAGGCGATTTGGGGGGAGAACTTGACTCAGCTGGGAAGTCAATGGGAGCAGAGACACCTTGGGTAAGACCTGGAGGGTGAGTTACCTTCAGCTGGGTGAACGGGTGTGGGAGGAAGAGTATTCCAGAAGGAATAATATTTATCTGGAGACGGAGGATGTGAAGTGAGGGAGAAGCCATGTCGTGCAGAGACTTGGGTGGACTAGTATGGTGGACACATTGGCCACTCCCCAAATGCAATCTCCTTTCTCCCTGACTTTGTCCAATAGCAACATACTCAGGTCCAGGGGATGAACTGTGGTTGGTCTAAGGCCATCATGGTAGTCCTGTGCCAGGTGATTGGTTTAGAGATAAGTAGGTGACCTGGTCTGGCCAATGAGATATTAGGGAAAATCTGCTAAGGAAGTTGTAGAAAATAATTTTCTTGATTGATCAAAACAGAGATGATATGAGGAAAATCCTTTTGTTTCCATCCTTCCTTCCAGTTTTGGACACAACTGTGCTAGAAAGTGATGCCTGGAGCTGCTGCAACCATCTTGCAACCATGAGGGCAAGACAAAGATGCCAACCTGGTGAACTGCTGTTGTTGAGTGGCTGAACCAGCCCTGGAACTACAGACTTATTATGTGCTATTGTTAAATGGCTATATTATTTAAACAATTAATTAGATATGTGCTTCTCATAGGCACATATATTTGTAATTGATTCATTGCGTTAAGGATTTTGATTTTATCCTAGGAGCAATGGGAAGCTATTAGATGGTTTGAACACTTAAAGAGGGCCATGCCATGATTATATTTGTGCTTTCTCAATATCACTGAAAATAGTTCAGTGTAATCTGTGATATCATCAGACTAAAGAAGAAAACCATATGATCATCTCATAGATGCAGAAGAAGTATCTGGCAAAATTGAACAATAATTCATGATAAATACTCTCAGCAAATTAGGAATAGAAGGGAACTTCCACAATCTGATAAAGAGCACCTACAAAAACCCCACAGCTAACATGATACTTAATGATGAAAGACTGACTGCTTTGCTCCAGGATCAAGAGCAAGACAAGACTAGGATGCTGGCTCTCATCACTCCTGTTCAGCATTAAACTGGAGGTCCTAGCCAATGCAATAGGGCAAGAAAAACATCATCCACACTGGAAAGGACAAAATAAAACTTTCTATTCACAGATCACATGATTATCTTTGTAAAAAATCCTAAGTAATCTACAAAAAGTGCCTTTGACTAGAACTAATAAGTGAGTTTAACAAAGTTGCAAGATAGAAAGTCAATATACAAAAATCAATTGTGTTTCATTCTGTATCTTGAGAGTGGTAACTATATGACTCTACATATGTGATAAAATGCCATAGACCTATACACACAAGTTGTACCAGTGTCAGTTTTCTAGTTTTGATAGTGTACTATAGTTATATAAGACGTAGTCATTGGAGAAAAGTGGGTGAAGGGTCCACGGGACCTCTCTGTACTATCTTTGCAAATTTTTATGAATCTATAATTATTTTAAAATAAAAATTTTAAATCATTTCTATTTCAATGTACTAGCCATGAATAATTAAAAATTGAATAAAACACTATTTACAATAGTTTCCCAAAACATGAAGTATCAATAATTGGGTGTAAATCTAACAAAGAATGAGTAGGATTTGTATGTTGGAAACTATAAAACACTCATGAACAAAATTAAAGAAGACCTAAATAAATGGAGAACCATATTGTGTTCATGAATTGGAAAACAATATTTTTATGGTATCCATTCTTTCCAAAGTGGTCTATATATCCAACACAATCCCAGTCAACATTGCTGTGGCCAGAGCCTGGAGAATAGATTAGAAGGGGGCCAGAGAGGATGTGAGGAGTCCAGGAGGAGAAGCCCGGCTGAAAGCTGAAGGTACATGTGGACCAGAATGGCCGTGCTGGGGGTGCACGTGGGGAAAAGGGGTGGATCTGAGAGATACTGGAAATGAGATCAGCAGGAAGTGGTGATGGAGGGCTCTGCAGAGTGAAGGAGAGGGAGAAGTCTAGGGAGGCACACCCCTTGGATTCTGCTTCCTCAACTGTGTGATCAGAGGTACCTTTCCGGAGCCGGGGTCAGTGGGGGAGGGGCAGGTCAGAGGGCACCACCAGTGACCACGACTGTGTGCAGCCTGCACCAGTGACCAGAAGCTGGTGTGTATAGGGACAGGTTCAGGAAAGGGCGAGACAGAAATGGCTGTGTTCTTACAGGTGTTGAGGGCCCTGCCCCTGCCTTCCCCTTGGAAGGTAACCACTGGAAGTTAATTTCTTAGAATTTTAAGTTCTTTTCAATTTTTAAAAATCCCTTGTAAAATGCAAATTCCTGCTACAGACATCGCCCTGAGGCTCTTCCTCTAACACCACATCGCATGGGCAGGACCCTTGCTGCGTCTGGACCCGTGTCCTCAACCGAGGCACAAGCAGTAGGGCCTGCGGACAGACCCGCGAGAGGGCGGAGGGCTGGGGTTGGGAGAGGCGGCCAGGAGGGGGCCTGGGTGGGTCGCGGTCCCCCGTGGATGGCCAGCCTCTGGCGTTGTCAGTAAGATGGGGTCTCTGAGCAGCCCCTTTCCTTCCTTCCGTGTCTCTCCTGGCTCCTTGCAAAGAACTGGGTTTATTCCCGGGAAGCAGCCATGTCAGTGATCGGCACAGACAGACAGGAGCCCCAGGGCCCCTCTGTGAGGCCGTTTCTGCGGCAGCCAGCCACTGGGGGAGAGGGGCCTGGAGCCGTTCCTGGGGGTGGAAACTCAGGAAACCTTGACCAGAGGTAAGACGGCCAGCCCAGGACCCCCGCCATGGTACCCTGGCTGCCAAGTGGGGTTTGAGGAATCCGGAACCGACCATTATCCCACCCAGCCAGGCCTCACTGGGCCGAGCCTCGTGCGGGTGCTGAGGGTCCACGAATGAACAGACCACAGCCTTGGGCCGAGATGTTCACAGGCCGGGGCAGAGGTTGGGCAGACAAGTACTTGGCAATGACCACACAGGGGGACGAGCCGGGCTGGACTACAGAGCCAGGAGGCCGGGAGGAGTGAAGGATGCCCGGAGCAGGGAGGACCAACCAGGGCTGGGGGCCCAAATGGGATCCAAGGCCAGGGTCCCACCGAGGCCACAGGCTGATAGAGTGATACTGACAGAACTGGGGTCCCCAGGAAAGCATGTGCTCGATGACCACACTCCCCAGGACCGCCACTCCCACCCACTCTCTCCAGCACTGACCCCGCCATCGGCCTTTCAGCTGCCTGAGAAGAAGCTCGGGATGCAGGGGAACAGCTCAGCGAGCTCCAGAAATAAAGAGAAGGCGGGGAGGGAGGGCCCTCCCCGCCCAGGGGGCTCTGCCTTCTGCTCTGGCTCTGCTCCAGGTCCGCCCGACCTGTGCTCCGGACCCAATGCCTCTCCTCCGGCCTCTGAGGTCCACGTCTGCGTAGCGCAGCCTCTGGCCTCAGTCTCTGTCCCATTTTCTGAAGCTTCGGCCTCCCTTCCCGACGATGAAAGGCAGCCCAGATTTTCCACCTCCCCTTTTCCTAAGCTTTCCTTTGCCTCTTGCTGAGAATGCCCGAGAAAGAGCGATGGCTTTTCAGGGCGGCAGCTTGGCCGAAAGGCCAGCGAGGGAGAAGTAATTACCTCAGCGATGACAGGTGTGCATCCTGTCACTGCCCCAGAAGATATCACCCATCCATCAGAAAGGGCCAAACGCCCGCCCACACCTGGCTGGGGAAGCAGGTTGGCTCTGGAGAAGCCAACTCCGTGTGGTTTTCTAAAGCTCACTCATTCAACACACATGTACTTATTCCATAAGCCTGGGGGCCGGGGGGCCAGCCTGGCAGCTCTCCTTTCCTGATGGCCACCACTGCCCCCTGCCTCAGTTTCCCCGACTGTAACATGGGGGACAACAGTGGTATCTACTCACAGATTGTTTGTGAGGAGTGAATGAAGCATCAGTAATACATATAAGGGTCTGCCAGCCATGGAGCCCTGCTCAGCCCTGGTCAAGGGCATGGAGCACGTGGCCCAGGTCAGACCCGTTAGGCTGGTCCTCCAGGGACACAAAGACTCCAAATAGGAGATGCTCCCTCCCGTCAGGTGCGTCCTGAGAGACCAGGCATTAGTGTCCCCATCTGGATGCCCGGAGCACTCTGCTCCTGTCGTAGCTGACGCTGCTCACCCTTCCAGGGATTCTAAAGGTAGCCAGAGTGGGTTTCTGTGTGCTTGCACCCCTAGAACCCTGGTACAACCTCCTGTGGCCGAGACAAGCGGGGGTGGATGTCTTCCATCTGGGATCTGGCCTCCTCCTCTGGCAACAGAGCCCAGCCTCTAGGGGAGACTGACCAGTGATGGAGGCAAGAGGGGCCCTCATCTAGCCTGCAGAATCAGAGAAGGCTTCCTGGAGGAGGTGGTTCCAGGGCAAGTGTTAAAGGATAAAAAGGCATTAGCCAGGTGAAGAGAACATCGTAGGAGACTCCAGGTAGAGGCACACAGAAAACAATAGGGCAGAGTGAGAGGAACTGGCGGGTAAGCGAGGTAGCCAGCCAAGGCTCTGGCAGATGCCTGGGCAGCTTGCAGGCTCCCCGCCAGCCCCGTGTGCACCATTTCCAACTTGGTCTGGGTGCAGGGATTCGTTCTCTGAGGAGCCGCAGGGACCATTAGGGACAGGATTCTAATGGATCGCGCCCCATTGAGTCTGCTGGCTTTGTGAACATGCCTGCAACGGCTAATTTGCTTAATTACTATTGATGCAATGGTCCTGAGTGGTAATGCAGATACTCCGTCTGTGGCAGGAAGTCAGACCCTGAATCTTTCCTCCTCCAGCGCAGATGGCACTGGAAACGGAGCCCACGGCCTCTCCTGATGAGCTCAGAGATGTCACATGTGCCACTAACGTCCACAGGCATTGCGAGACCAACGGTTGCAGACCTTGCGAGGACCCCGTGGTGTCCTAGAGAAAGAGGAACGGTCCTGGGGGTTGTGAACTAAAAATGCCACCTGCCATACCAGTAAACGAAGGATGTTGTGGCCATCAGCCACTACAGCCGGCCCAATGGTGAGCCCTGATGGAACTCAGGATGAGAAAACACAGGACACTGGCCCCGGATAGCTGAGGTGCACACCAAAGGAACGATTTCAATGAGCCCAGGCTTCTGCATCTTCCCATACACAGAAAAGTGCTAAATTCCTTAACTTGAGATGTCTGGTTTCCTCTAATTAACAGTAATCTGTTAACTCCTGATATCCCTCCGGCTACCTGGTCTTTGTTGCAAAAACTCCTCTGTATCCTGGCTTCTCCCTTACCTCTTCGGAGCTGTCCCTCCGAGTTATCTGAGATGCTGTGTCCCGGGATTAAGTCCTCAGTTCTGTCCACCGAATAAAACATAATTCTCAACTTTTAAGTTGCGCATTTTTTTTCAGCTGACAGCGTTGAGGTATAGCCTGAGCCAGGGCAGATCTAGCAGTTAGAAGCAGCCCCGTGCCCGCTGCTTGTAGACCAGCGAACTTCTTTAATCAGACCCCCTCTCCACGGCTCCTTTGCTCTGCCTTCCCTTCTGGTCTCTCTGCTTCTCCTCAGTCTTGGCTTTTGTCCCAACAAGTTCAGGCTGGTAGCCAGGCATCAGAGGCCTAGATGGCAGGGGAGGGAAGTGAGGAGAGAGCATGGAGGAGGAGGCTCTGTACTGATGAGCATCTGACAGTCTAAACCAGAGGAGCGAACATGAAATCGGGTTTGCGGTATCTGCTGTCACTGCCCCATACGTTCTGTTTAATCTGCCTTTCCCAGCTCTGAACAGCATTTTGGGCAAACCCAGAGTTTTCTCATCACTTGCAGAGACAAAAGTGCAGCTCACTGAGATCTTGCACGGACTTTAGTGCTTATCTTTCCTCTTCTTCCTGTGCACATGGACTTTGGGGGACGTGAAGGTGAGGAGAGGGGTCTGTTACTTTACTTTTTTGGTCCTAGCTTTCTGGGGAATGGGAAGAGAGGTGTGTACCTTCCATTTTCAGGAACCTGGGAGCTTGGAGGTCTGAAGAAAGCTTATGGCCCAGATGCTGGATGAAAACCAAACAACAGTTTGGGAGAGTCCTATAAAATTAAGCACACATCCAACCCGTTGACCCAAAAATCCTACTTCTAGAAATTTATCCACGAGAAATGAAAACATGTTCATAAAAATGACTTACTTAAGATTGTTCATAACAGTTTTATTCGTGATAATTAAAAATATAAACAACCTGAACATCTATTAATATGTGAAAGAATAGACCTGGATTGGAATAGATCGGAATGCTACTCAGCCATAAAAGATACGTGAAAGGGGAGAGTTAGAATGTAGTACATGAAAAATACAAAAGAGAGGTAAAAAGACATGGTGACTGGTAACGTGAGAAGGTCTCATAAATCACTAACTGGAATTCCAGAAGGAGATAACACAGAGAATGGGGGAGAAGCAGTTCTCAGAGAAGGACACCAATCATCAGATTCACGAGCTATAACAATTCCCCAATTTCTTCTCTGCCACATTTGGGTTGGAGGATGGCTTTTTCTACTCCAGTGTTTACTAAACACGCCTGCAGGTTAGAAATACCTGGGGATTTTTAAACTTTGCAAAGCCCAGGCAAAGAAAACAAAACAAAAACAATTTCCAAAGAGAATAAATAAACAGAAATCCACACCTAGATACATCACAATGAAACTACAGAACACCAAAGACGAGATTTTAAAAGCAGTGTGACAAAGCAGATTGCCTTCAGAGGATGACACGTAGATCAGCTGACTTCTTAACCGCAAAAATAGAAGGCATGGTGCCACATCTTCTTTATCCATTCATCTGTCGATGGACATTTAGTTTGCTTCCATGTCCTGGCTATTGTAAATAGTGCTGCAATGAACATTGTGGTTCATGTCTCTTTTTGAATTATGGTTTTCTCAGGGTATATGCCCAAGAGTGGGATTACTGGGTCCTATGGTAGTTCTATTTTTAGTTTTTTAAGGAACCTCCATACTGTTCTCCATAGTGGCTGTATCAATTTACATTCCCCCCAACAGTGCAGGAAGGTTCCCTTTTCTCCACAACCTCTCCAGCATTTATTGTTTGTAGATTTTTTGATGATGGCCATTCTGACTGGTGTGAGGTGATACCTCATTGTGGTTTTGATTTGCGTTTCTCTAATAGTTAGTGATGTTGAGTATCTTGCAGGTATAAAGACGTAGACATAGAGAACGGACTTGAGGACACGGGGAGGGGGAAGGGTAAGCTGGGATGAAGTGAGAGAGCGGCATGGACATATGTACACTACCAAATGTAAATTAGATAGCCAGTGGGAAGCAGCCGCATAGCACAGGGAGATCAGCTCAGTGCTTTGTGACCACCTAGAGGGGTGGGATAGGGAGGGTGGGAGGGAGGCTCAAGAGGGAGGGGATGTGGGGATGTATGTATGCATATGGCTGATTCATTTTGCTGTACAGCAGAAACTAACACAGTATTGTGAAGCAATTATACTCCAATAAAGATCTATAAAAAAAAATAGAAGGCATGGTGCTTAAAGGAAATTAAGGCCAATTTGAACCCTGTACCAGGCCAAAATAGTCCCCAAGGATGAGGGCCCACTCAAGCCACTTGCAGATAAAAGCTGAGAGCAGGTGTTACAAAGAGCCCTTCACTAAAACATGTACGTCAGGGGGCTTCCCTGGTGGCGCAGTGGTTGGGAGTCCGCCTGCCGATGCAGGGGACACGGGTTCGTGCCCCGGTCCGGGAAGATCCCACATGCCACGGAGCGGCTGGGCCCATGAGCCATGGCCGCTGAGCCTGCGCGTCCGGAGCCTGTGCTCCGCAATGGGAGAGGCCACAACAGTGAGAGGCCTGCGTACCGCAAAAAAAAAAAAAAAAAAGTACATGTCAGGAAGAGGAGCCTTCAGAACGGCTGTGTCTCAAAGTCAACTCAGTGTGTCCAAAACTGCACTCCTAACTGCCCCTCAGCCGGGCCTCCTCTGGGGTTTTCTGCCCCAGTGAATGATGACTATAATTACACAGGCCAGAAACAGAAATCATCAGAGGTCCCCTTCTCCTTCGCCTCCCCCAGATCCAGTCATCTTTGCCTCCCAAGCATCTCTTAAATCCATCTACTTCCCCTCGCCCCACCTCCATGCTGCCAAGCTGCCGTGTTGTGCTAACCTGCTGCACCCAGCCTTCCAACACCCAGACGTCCGCCTCTGATTTGTTCTCTGCAGCCTGGGTGATCTCTTTGAAATGCAAATCTGACATTGTCTCCCCTCTGTGTCAAACATGAATTGGCATCCTGTTACTTTTTTTTTTTTTAATTTTTGAATATTATTTATTTTTTAATACAGCAGGTTCTTATTAGTTAACCATTTTATACATACCAGTGTATATATGTCAATCCCAATCTCCCAATTCATCACACCACCACCACCCCCCGCCACTTTCCCCACTTGGTGTCCATACGTTTGTTCTCTGCATCTGTGTCTCTATTTCTGCTCTGCAGACCGGTTCATCTGTACCATTTTTCTAGGTTCCACATATATGCATTAATATACGACATTTGTTTTTCTCTTTCTGACTTACTTCACTCTGTATGACAATCTCTGATCCATCCATGTCTCTGCAAAGGACCCAATTTCGTTCCTTTTCATGGCTGAGTAATATTCCATTGTGTATATGTACCACATCTTCTTTATCCATTCATCTGTCAATGGGCATGTAGGTTGCTTTCATGACCTGGCTACTGTAAATAGTGCTGCAATGAACACTGGGGTGCATGTATCTTTTTGAATTATGGTTTTCTCAGTGTGACCAGCAGTGGGAATTCTGGGTCATATAGTAATTCTATTTTTAGTTTTTTAAGGACCCTCCATACTGTTCTCCATAGTGGCTGTATCAATTTACATTCCCACCAACAGTGCAAGAGGATTCCCTTTTCTCTGCACCCTCTCCAGCATTTGTTGTTTGTAACTTTTCTGATGGGCATCCTGTTACTCTTGAGATAAAAGCAAAAGTCTTTAACAGGTGAGAGAAGGTCTGTGTAGTCTGGTGCCTGCCTGCTTCTCAGACTCACCCCTGCCTTCCCCCTGCCTCTGCCTGAGGCCCTCTGGACTCTCTAGGGGGTCCCTCATGTGTGACCTCTGTTTTGCCCACATGGGCTGTTGCCACTATGTTCCCACTACAAAGAGGGTCCTTCGCTTCCTTTCCTGCCTAGTTAATGACACTCATCCTTCAGATCTCTGTTCAGTTGGCACTTCCTCCAGGAAGTCTGCCTTGATCTCCCTGATGAGGTCCACTCTCCAGCACTGAATGCACTCGTAGAACCACAGTACCCTCGTCTATGACACTTGTCCCAGGAGCAACTTCATACTTGTTTGTGTAATTAATTATGGTCTGGTTTCCCCACTGGACTTTAAGTTCCAGTAGGTAAAAAGCTCCCTCTTTTTTGCCCATCAGTATATCTCTAGGACTAATGCAAGAGTGGACACATAGTAAACATTCCCCAAATAATTGTTGAATTTATGAATTCCATCCTGCAATCTCCCTTATGTGAAATTCGAGAATATGCAGGTTCTTCTTCACATCCATCCATTCTTGTATAAGTGAATTGTGAGTCGGTGTGGAAGGAAATAATTGGAAAACGAAAGAATTGGGAACTGGGAAAAGAAAGGGAGCAGAACTTAACAGAGCCGGAGTCGTGGCTTTCTGCAGTGAAGCCTGGGGGAGATAAAGGATGTCACGGGGAGAGTAAGTGGGCGGATGGCAGGGGTTTGGGTTTTGAGGTTATCCAAGCAGAGCAGAGAGCGCTCAGCCCCTACAGGACTGGGAAAGGGAGGTGCTCAGCCCTGCCAGGCAGGTTAAATAAAGATCAACAGAGGCCTTTCCCATTTGGAAGGTGTACATTCTTGATGTTGCTGGGACTGTGGTGAGACCCAGGAGGCAGGAATAAACAATTCTGAGCCATAAAATCATTAAGTCAGTGAACATCTGGGTAGACGGACAGACACACAAAAAATATGCTTCCTGTACACATGTTGCTTGCAACCAAGCCTAATTCTTCTCACAAGACTCTCACTGACCCCTTGGGGAGACGGAGTCTGACATGGAAGGTAATTACGCGGTCCTTGTCTTCGTTAATTTAAGATGTGTAAAGGGTGGTTGATTCACTCTTTGTTTCATGAGCTGCTTTAATATTTAATTTTGGTGAAACAAAAATATGGTTTTCGTAGGTTCACCTGCAACCTTAATCTCCCCTGAGCTGCAGAGCTGTATTTCCAACGACCTGTTTGATGTCTCTGCATCAGAGTCCCCCAGGCCCCCAAACTCAGCTCACCTCCAGCCAACTGCGCCTCCTGATGCAGCCCCATCTCAGGATCTAGCCCCCCTGGTGCCAGGCCAGAAACCCAAACATCATACTTGATGCGGGGCATTCAAGCCCCCTGACACCTCTCCCACCTGAGACCTTCTCTCCCACCCACCGTATCTTGTCGACTCAGACCTGTCTCTTCTCTGGCCTGATTGCCAGCCTGGTCTCCCCAACTCTGGTCTTGCCCCATCCACTGGGAGGATAGGCAGGGGCGGTGGGCAGAGCTGCTTTGAGTAGGAGATCAGAGGCCCAGGGAAGGCTGGCAAGCTCTGGGGCGGCCCGGTGACCCCCAAGGCCAGGCCTGCTCAGAGCCAGCTTTATCCTTCAGTCCATACCTGGGTGAACCTGCTCTGTTTCATGGTATGGGGAAGACACAGTGTTTATTCATTCAACAAATATTTATTGAGCACCTGCTATATGTTCCAGGACCTATATTCTGGGGTCTGGGGACACAGCAACGAACCAGTCAGACAAGATTCTGTCATGATTGATCCTAGAATCAGTGAGTAAATCTATTGTCATTTTGGATATTGGTAAGTGGGATGAAGAAAGCAAAGCAGGGGGGGAGAATGAACAAGGAGGGAGGTGTTTTAGATGCATAGTGAGGTGGTCCCTTTAGTTGGGAGAAGGAACAGCAAGTGCAAAGGCCCTGAGACAGGGAAGGAGGGTGAGCGTGGCTGCAGCTGAGTGGGAGCAGAGGAGGCCAGGGAGAAGCAGGGGCCAGGTCAGGAGCGGCTTCGAAGGTCGCCTTGCAGAAGCAGCATTACAGATATTCTGCACCTTGACATAAGTCCCACGTCCTTACAGAGACCCTCGTGTCGGAGGGTGTCCATCACAGTGCTGGTGGTGGCCACCTGGTGTCCGTCACAGGGGTAGATGGCCAGGCGACACCTGGAGGATGCACACTTGGCTAGATGTTCGTCTATTGCACTTGGCCTTCTTCCCTCTCTGTGCCACGGGGCTGGAAGTCTGTCAGCCACATGTCGTAGGCTCCCTGGCCAGCTGGGCTCTGACAAGAGTCAGCCAACAGGAGGCCCTGGCACCAGATTAGAAGGTGGGTGTATTAGTTAGCTGGGGCTGCCGTAACAGAGTAGCACAGACTGGGTGGCTTACACAACATTTACTGTCTCATAGCTCTGCAGGTGGGAAGTCTAGGCAGGGTTGGTGCCTCCTGGGGATGGGAAGGAGAATCTGCTTCAGGGCTCCCCCTGGCATCTGGGGGTTTGCTGCCATCTTTGGTGGTCTTTGACTTGTAGAAGCATCATCCCAATCTCGACCTTCGTCTTCACATGGCACTCTCCCAGCGTGTGTGTCTGTGTCCAAGTTTCTCCTATGGGAGTAGCACCCACCTGACTCCAGCCTGACTGCACCCTAACTAATCACATCTGTGATGACCCTATTTCCAAATAAGGTCACATTCTCAGGGACTGGGGGTCAGGATTTCCACACATTTTGTGGGGACACACGCAACTGTGACAATGGCAACGGTGTAAGCCCGTCTGCTCCTGTTCGTGGATCTGGGGCAGTAGTCGCCGGGGTCCAGCAGCAGCAGGACGAGCTTGGCCATGACCCTAGCCCGGGGCTGACGTTTCCTTTTTTTTTACATCTTTATTGGAGTATAATTGCTTTACAATGGTGGGTTAGTTTCTGCTGTATAACAAAGTGAATCAGTTATACATATACATATGTTCCCATATCTCTTCCCTCTTGCATCTCCCTCCCTCCCACCCTCCCTGTCCCACCCCTCTAGGTGGTCACAAAGCACCGAGCTGATCTCCCTGTGCTATGCGGCTGCTTCCCACTCGCTATCTATTTTACGTTTGGTAGTGTGTATATGTCCATGCCACTCTCTCGCTTTGTCTCTGTGTAGCACCCCTGCCTGCTCCGCGCTTCCAGCCTAGAAGGAGTAGCAGCTCCCTGATCTCTAGGTCACATCCCCTCCCCTTTTCTCGGTTCCCACACCTTTGTCATGAGCTTCTTGAATTAATTTCCTCTTTGCTTGAAATATTTAATGAGGTTTCTCTTCCCTGACTGGCCAGTGATTGACACGTACACCATGCAACAGTTACAGGTTACAGACACAATGTTCACAAAGCAACGGGAATAGATCTAAAGCACAGAGCTGAGGAAGGGGTGTGTGTGTGGGGCTGTGTGTGTGTGTTGATTCTAAATGCAATGGACCAAGAAAAATTAGACAATCTTAAAGAGGAAAAACAAAACCAGAGGATTTATACTACCAGACTCCAAGATTTATTATGATGCCACAGCAATTAAGGCAGCGTGGTAATTGCCAAGGATAGACAAATAGATCAATGGGGCAGAACAGAGAATCCAGACACAGACTTACACACATAGTGTCAACTTGATTTTTCACAAAGATGAAAGCCTAGTGCAGTGGGAAGTAAGGATGATCTTTTCAATAAAAGGTGTTGGGGTAATTGGATATCCATACAGGAAAAAGTGAATTTTGATCACTACTTCTTGCCATACACAAATGCCAGTTCCAGAAGGGTTGTATCAATAGATATACATTTTCAAAGCAAAACAAAAAGTTTCTAGAAAAGAATATAGAAGAATATCTTCATGGTCTTGGGGTACACAAATATCTTGACACAAAAATCACTAACCATAAAAGAAACGGTGATAAATTGGACTACGTTAAATTTTTAAAAAAATATTCATTTATTTATTTTGGCTGTGCTGGGTCTTAGTTGCAGTACACGGACTCTTAGTTGTGGCGTGCGGGCTTCCTAGTTGCAGCATGCACGTGGGATCTAGTTCCCCGACCAGAGATCGAACACGGGCCCCCTGCATTGGGAGTGCAGAGTCTTACCCACTAGACCACCAGAGAAGTCCCAAATTGGACTACATTAAATTTAAGAATATCTGTTGAACAAAAGACACAAAGCAAACCACAGAATGGAAGAAGAAATTTGCCATACGTATGTTTAACCTAAGACTTGAATTTAGAATACATGAAGAACTCCTTCAAATAAATAAGACAGACAACCCAATAGAAAAATTTGAACACTTTACAAAAGAGCATATCCACATGTGTAATAAACCTATAAGTGCACTCAACTTTGTTAGTCACAGGGAAATATAAATGAAAACCACAGTGAGATACTGCTACACACCCGTGAGAATGGCTGAGGTTAAAAAGCCGACAATTCCAAGTGCAGAAATGATGTGGAGCAATTGCAACTCTCCTGAATTGCTGGTGGGAGTTTCTGGCAACATAAGTCTAGCTGGATATAAACACCCACTATGAGGCAGCAAGACGACTCCTGGGTATACATTCAACAACTATGCATACCCAAGTTCACCAAAACACGTGTGCAGGAATGCTCACAGCAGCAGTATTCATGATAGCCCAGGACTGGAAGTGATCCAGTGTTCACCAACAGGTGAACAGGTAAGTTGTGTCTTCATACGATGGAACACTCCACAGAATGAGAACCAGTGAACTACAGCTGCATGCGACAATGTGGATGATGGCATTCAAGTTCAAAAACGGGCCACACTGATCTGTCCTATTAGGGATAAGGAGAGCATTCGTCACCCTCGGAAAGGGGCACAAGGGGAGTTCTGGGGGTTCTGGTTAAGGTTTTATTTCTTGATCTGGTGAGTGGTTCTGGTGAGGGACCCTAGGCTGGCGACCTGGGATGCTGGCCTGGGGAGGGTGCAGGCACTAATTCCTATTTCCTAGAGGGTGGGCCCCCGAAAGGAGGGCAGAGAGCAGGGAGGCAGCACCTCCCTTGAGGAATTCTAGCCATGAGTTTGGCATTCTTGGGGGGGGCTGTGCAAAATGCAGGTGTGCTGGCGGCCGTCCTGGCTCGTCCCGTCTTGGAGACTGAAGGACACCCATGACCTTTGTGGCGGAAGGTGGCATCCTGGTCCAGGACATGTCTCCACAGCTCTCTGCCCACCAGGACACACAGCTTGAGCTTCAGGTCCTCATCACTCAACACAGAAACTTCTTAGTCTTTGCTCATGTGTGGAGTTCAACCCTGGGTACCCAGGGTAGGGCTGGTTCCCACGAGGCCTCTTTGCCAAGAGGCCCAGGAAGATGCAGTTCCTCTTGGTGGGAAGATGCACTTTGCATTTGGGCCCCAAGGGGAAAGAGAGCCCCTCGCTGTGTGGGAAGAGGCCAGGGCCCTTTCGGTGCACAGATAATGATCCCCCAGAGACACCACAAGTCAGGGAGACAAGGAACCACACGGGAAGAGAGGAGAGAAGAGAACAGAGACCCAGACTGGCCAGCAGGACATTTCCATGTAGTCCTATGAGCTGGGGAACAATTTCGTGCCGGACAGTACATGTGTATATAATCAAAACCTCTGTTAAATTCTCTAAGAAGTCATCTATTTCTGAGCAACCTGGGATAACTTACTTATTTTCTTTGAGCTTTGGTTTCCTCATCTGTCAGAGGAAGGTTGTAAGACCTCTCCACCTCCCTCAAGTGTTACTGGGAAAGTTCTCTGGGGGAAAAAAAGAACAGCCAATGCAAAGACACGATTTTCCTTATCTATATATGAGCACTTCCGAATGTGTTCTGTGACATGTGGGCGTCTCCATATATTAATAGGTCTTGATAATTAAAAAAAAAAGGTTTCCTTGGTTAATTAAATTCATGAAACGTTAGGTTAAGCAAAGTTAATCACGTTTCCTTATTGCAGCACATTTCAGGGCCTTTAAAATGTTAATATGCATTGTAAATTGCCAGGAGAGAGATATTCTATGTAGTATATCTCAGATATATTTATCGGTGTGTGTGTGTGCACGCATGAGCACGTGCATGAGTGTGCATGCACACGTGTGGGTGTTACATCTCATGGGATTAGTTCAGAGAAATCTTGTGGTGAAGAAACCTGTTCTGGGACTTCCCTGGTGGCGCAGTGGTTAAGACTCCATGCTCCCAATGCAGGAGGCCCGGGTTTGATCCCTGGTCAGGGAACGAGATCCAACATGCGTGCTGCAACTAAGAGTTTGTATGCCACAACTAAGGACCCCACGTGCCGCAACTAAGACCTGGCACAGTCAAATAAATAATAAAATAAATAATTTTTTTTTGTTAAAAAAGAGAATGCAGTTCTGAGGTGAATACCAGTATTTCTTTCCCAGTGCAAATTTCCCAGTGCAAACTGAATAGGATAAAACCCTCATTTCGGGACCGTGCACTGGTCTGTTCTGACAGTAACTGCACACACGCTGCCCAGGTGATGAGGAAGGCTGTGGCTCACAAAGCATCAGAGGCATGGCTGCTTTGAGGATGCTTTAGCTCAGAGGGCTTGGGGGTGGGGTAGTACTTCTTTTGCTTAAACCCTGCTTAGCTTAGAGCAACATTGCAACACGAGGCCAAAAGTGATAGAGACTCCTCGGCTTGTGGCTTTAGACTTGTGGCTTGAACGTGCAAATGAGAGGCAGGTCTGTTTTGGTGAGTTTTGGGGTTTGTTTTTGTTTTTGGTGAGTTTTGATCAGTCAGTTTACTTTTTCTAGAATGTGATTTTAAAATGCTTTTATAGAAAACATTTAAATTATTTAAATTCCTGCAAGGAAAAGAGTGTGGTATTGAGACTCTGAAACACTCCAGCTCTTTTTTGTTTTATATTATTAGTTTTTTTGAAGTATAGTTGATTTACAATGTTGTGTTAATTATTGCTGTACAGTAAAATGATTCAGTTGTATATATATATATATGCATGCTTTTTAAAAATATTTTTTCTATTACAGTTTATCATAGGATATTGAATAGAGTTCTCTGTGCTATACAGGAGGACCTTGCTGTTTATCCATTCTATATATAGAAGCTTACATCTGCTGACCCCAGCCTCCCACTCAATCCCTCCCCCAACGCCCTTTCCCTTGGCAACCACCATTCTGCTCTCTATGTCCATGATTCTGTTTCTCTTTCATAGATAAGTTCATTTGTGTCATATTTTTTATTCCACATATGTGATATCTTATGGTATTTTTCTCTTTCTGACTTACTTCAACTGAGAATGATAATCTCTAGTTGCATCCATGTTGCTGCAAATGGCATTATTTCATTCTTTTTTATGGCTGAGTAGTGTTCCATTGTATATATGTACCACATCTTTATCCATTCGTCTGTCGATGGACACTTAGGTTGTTTCCATGTCTTGGCTATTGTAAAACACTCCAGCTCTTAACTCTTTTCTTAAAAACTTAATTAATTAATTAAATTTTTTTTGGCTGTGTTGGGTCTTCATTGCTGTGCATGGGCTTTCTCTAGTTGCAGCGAGTGGGGGCTGCTCTTCATTGTGGTGCGCGAGCTTCTCATTGCGGTGGCTTCTCTTGTTGCGGAGCACGGGCTCTAGGTGCACGGGCTTCAGTAGTTGTGGCTCGTGGGCTCTAGAGCGCAGGCTCAGTAGTTGTGGCACATGGGCTTAGTTGCTCCGCGGCACGCGGACCAGGGCTCGAACACGTGTCCCCTGCATTGGCAGGCGGATTCTTAACCAGTGCACCACCAGGGAAGTCCTCCAGCTCTTAACTATTTCCTGGAGAAACAGTTGCTCTTCTAACGTGCATTTCGATCACGGGAGGTTTCCTGGGTGCGTGCCCGTCTACTACCCTGTGTGAGAGCAGAGCAGACTGGGATGGTCACCCCGTTGGGTTGTTGGGGAAACTCACATTTTCATTTAGAGCATTTGGAGGTGCAGCTCTGCGTTCTTTCTTGGCACCATTCGGTCTGCTGCTTCATCTGAAGGAGTGAAGCCTTTCATCTAATTTTGTCACCAATACTAAATGGCCTTTCTATATTTTGACACACTGAATCACCATGTCCGAATGTGTTCCATTATTTATGACGGTTCATGTTCGGGCGTGATGAATCATGGTAGTTTTTTGAGCCCCTGCCTCCCAGAGAGGGGCCCTGCTCCCTCTACTGCTCACCCTTCTTTGAAGCTGGACCCCTGGGCATGGGGTTGCAGTGGGGGGCTGGCACTGCCCACCAGGAGCCCTGCAAGGGGTGGAAATGCAGATGAAAGGGAAGTTCTGGAATCTCCCAGGCCTGCAAGCAGGCAAATCCCTACACAGCAGACAAATGATCGAATGGCGACACAATTCTGCAGGAAAACGGAGCGTCCCTCTGCTCGGGTCTCCATGGCAGCTGGGACCAAGAGTCAATCAGCATGCTCTGCTCTGAGCCCGGTGACGCCGAGAGACGGGTGCGCCAGAAGGAAGAGCCCAGCTGCAGCCACGTATCTGGCCTGTGACCGCCCAGTTCCACCCCGGGGCCCAGAGCCGTGATGCGACTCTCCGGGAAGGTTTGACCTTCACACAACTCAACCCCAGTCCCCTCAACTTTCGGCCCCGTGGTGCTGGGGCAGCTTCCCCAGGAATCCTAGGTTCCTTACACGTCCACAGCCTCCATCTGGCGACCTGGAGAGTCCACGAGGCAGGCCGAGGGCCCAGCAGTCTCTGAGTCTCTCTGGGCCTTGGCTGGACACTGACTGGGTCTGAGAAAAGCTCATCAAATGCCTGACCATCCCATGAAATGCCCCTCGCGCTCTGGCCCTTCTTCTTGTTTTTTTTTTTTTGCGGTACGCGGGCCTCTCACTGTTGTGGCCTCTCCCGTTGCGGAGCACAGGCTCCGGACGCGCAGGCCCAGCGGCCATGGCTCACGGGCCCAGCCGCTCTGCGGCATGTGGGATCCTCCCGGACCGGGGCACGAACCCGTGTCCCCTGCATCGGCAGGCGGACCCTCAACCACTGCGCCACCAGGGAAGTCCTGGCCCTTCTTTTAATTTGCTTTTAGTTCCTTCCACATCCTCCCCCAGGAAGCCCCTCGGAGCGCTAGGCTGGGGCAAGGCTCTCCCTGTCCCCTCTGCTCCCCTGTCCCATCAGACCCCAAATTATCCTTTCCTGTCATCAGCAGTCTGGGTTTGCCTCCCCGGCTAGACTGGGAGCTCGCTAGGGGGACCGTCTCTTACTTTCACCCACCCTGTGCCTCAGGCCCTAACAAGTCAGCCCCGTGCCTTCCAGGTCTGAAGCCGGGCACCCACGTCAGCATGGTTCTTCCAGATCCGGCTTCTCTCCCCTGGGAGTGCCACCCCCTGCCAGGGTGAGGCGACAGGACCCTGCAGTGCAGGAGGAGGCCGTCCTGATGGGAAGGGTGGCTCTGGCTGTGTGGCCTGGAGCCGGCTGTACCTGCCGTGCTGGCCCCTCTGTGCGGGATCCCAGCCCCGCCTGCTGGCCCCAGGCAGCCTCTCCTTCAGCAACGCTTCTCCGAGGACCCGGGCCTCATGGCAACTTGCAAGATGGTCACACTGAGGAGCGCCGGCACTGGGCGCGGCCTTGGACATCCGCCTGCCATCACCCCAGCGGCTCCTACTTAGGAGGTGAGCCTTGCTGAGCACTGACCCTCTTCCGTAAGGGTGTTGGGGGCCGAGGCATCTCCCAGAACGACCCCTCAGGGGTGCTGCACAGCCACCATGTACTTGGCCTTCGTGCCCAGCAACTCATGTAATCCTTGCACAAATGCGGTGAAATGGGTGTTGTCTTCCTGTTTCCAGAAGAGGAAATTGAGGCACAGAGACGTTTAGGACCCAGCATCCCAGAGCCAGTGGGTGGCAAAGCTGGGGTTCGAACCCACCTCCATCTGTCTCCTGCTTGACGCACATGTCCGCTGCAGCAGAAGCTATTTGTGGATAATCTCTCTGATGAGATCTCACGGAAGCCTAGGAGAGGGGTACACTTACTGTCTCTGTTTCATAGGTGAGGAAATTGAAACTCTGAGAGGCCAAGTGACTCGTTTAAGGTCACGCAGCTGAGAAGTAATGTGGATAGGACCCCATCCCAGTCCGTCTGGCTGGGACTCTGGCCATGCTCCCTGTACTTCCAGCCAGCCAAGGGGCCTATAGGCATTGTCGTCAGGGCACCAGCCTTTAGAAGGCCCGAGCTCCAGCCTTTGGAAGGGCTTAGTACCACGTGATGAGTTGAATTTTCCTTCAGAGGGAGCCTGTCTTCACCGCAAGGAGCCAAGCCTCTCCTCGAGGAACCTTGAGCACAGCCTCCTGCTTCCCTGTGGCAGGGCTGAGGCCACGCTGGGTCAGGTGTGGGCTTCAGCGGAGGACAGTTATTGGGCCTCTGAGCTGTTTGTGCTGATTTTCCTATTAAGCCATTGTTCACATCAGGGTGAGGCAGCCGGGCTTGGGATAATTACTGGTTTTGCAGATCAGCAGAGTACAAAGGAAGGTCTGCTGTTGGTAAACAGTTTGGCAATTTGAAGAGCAAATTGTGGCTTGTATGAGCCGGGGGAATGCCAGGCTGCTCCTCTGGAAACGCCGGGGAAGGAAGCCAGTGTCTGGAGTCAGAGGCGGGGGCCGGTGGGGAAGAGGCGGCGGCGGCAGAGCTGGACTCAGCATGGACCCTCACTGCCGCAAATGGCCACCCCCGTGGCAGGCGCCCCACTGGGTGTGGAGGGGTCTTGCCCCAGGATTTTGGTCCAACAGAAGAAAGGCATGTAGGCAGGTCTTAAAACAGTGAAATACCATCTCACACCCTCTAGGATGGCTATCATCAAACAAGGGAAAATAATGAGCATTGGCCAGGATGTGGAGAAACCAGAACCTTTGTGCTGATGGGAATGTAAACGGGTGCAGCTGCTGTGGAAAAGAGTAGGGTGGGTCCTCAAAAAGTTAAATATAGAGCTAGCATAGGATCCAACCCTTCCACTTCTGAATACATACCTCGAAGAAATGAAAGCAGAGACTGGGATGGATATTCGTACACCTGTGTTCATAGCAGCATCATTCACAATAGCCAAAAGGTAGAAGCAACCCCAATGTCCATCAGTGGATGAAGGGGTAAACATGGAATATTATTCAGTCATAAAAAGGAAGGAAATCCTGATGCTTGCTACAACTTGGATGAACCTCGAGGACATCATGCTAAGTGAAATAGCCAGTTACGAAAACACAAATACTGTATGATTCTACTTCTGTGGGGAACCTAGAGTAGTCGTCTTCAATAGAGACAGAAAGTAGAAAGGAGGTTGCCAGGGGCCAGAGTGAGGGGAAGATGGGGAGTTGTTTAATGTGAGAATTTCTGTTTGGGAAGATAAAATCCTGGAAATAGGGGTTTCCCTGGTGGCACAGTGGTTAAGAACCTGCCTGCCAGTGCAGGGGACGTGGGTTTGAGCCCTGGTCCGGGAGGATCCCACGTGCCGCGGAGCAACTAAGCGCGTGCGCCACGACTACTGAGCCTGTGCTCTAGAGCCCGCGAGCCACAACTACTGAGCTGGCGAACCATAACTACTGAGCTGGCGAGCCTAGAGCCCGTGCTCCGCAACAAGAGAAGCCACCGCAATGAGAAGCCCGTGCACCGCAACAAGAGTAGCCCCCACTCGCCGTAACTAGAGAAAGCCCGTGCGCAGCAACGAACACCCGATGTGGCTAAAAATAACTAAAATAAATAAATTTATTTAAAAAAAATTCTGGAAATAGATGGTGGTGATGGTACAACAATGTGAATGCACTTAATGCCACTGAAATGGGCACTTAAAAATCTGGAAATAGTCAGTTTTATGTTAGATATATTTTAGCACACACGCACAAATACAGCAGTGCTCGGGTGGGGATCTGAGAGCACAGACCTGCTGGGGAAACACAGCAGCTAGGCAGTAGCCCATTTCCCCCGAAGCCACATGGGGGGTGGGAGCAGGGGACCACAGGTCCTAGTAGCAAATTTGGCAGTGAGGACAGATTAATTCATTAATAATCCAGCAAGCATTGACGGCACCTGATCTCGCATTTGCTGCCTGTGAGACCCAGGACACGGCCCTCTCTGGGCGACCCCAGACCCCAGGAGACGGTGCAGGCAAGGAGGCACCAGGCCGTGCGGTCCAGCGGGCTCTGCCTGCCGTTGGGGCCACGGTGGGGCTCTCTGCGGGGTATTTGTGCCTTTCCCATTAGGCCCCCATTAATAGCGCAGTAATTTCAGGTTTGGCTGAGAAGAATGCACTCCATCAGCCGGCGTCTGTCATTTCCAGTAATGACTGTGTTCTGCTCTTGCTGCGAGGTGCCCTGAAGCACTTATTTTCGTGAACTCAAGAACAGCTGCCGGCCGGCTGTGTTGGTTTTGTTCCGGGGGTCGCGGCTCAGGCCTTTTCCCACAGGAATTTAACAGTCAGCTCGGGGTGAATCGGGGCCCGTCGTGCGTTCTGTCTCCGGAGACACTGGCTTCGCTGGCAGGTCAGAGGCTGGCTGGCTGTCACCTGTGGCCTCCCTCTGAGGGGGGCCCCGTTAATCAGGACGATGACATCGAAGATGGTGATGACCGCTTTCAGGGGCACAGCTCTTTACAGCTTATGCCACACGTTCCCAGTCAATAACTCAATTTCATCTTCATAGCCACACAGGAATGTCCTGATTTTCCACGTGAGGCTCAGAGAGGGTCAAGAAACCCATCACCCAGCTGGTCACCAGTACAGACCACACCCCTACCCCGATGCGACTGGTTCCGGGGCGGAGATCACCCCACCCGCGGCTGTGGGGTTTAGAGACTTTGCGCCTCAGTGATGCGCCTTTCACCCTCCATAAAATGGCGGGACACAGACAGGCACGACGAGGGGAGCTAGAGATACGGTGGATGGGACGGGACGGGTGCTGCGAACCGTGAAGGGCCCTGAGTATGGGAGAAAGGTCAGGGTGGCGTGGGTCGCTCCCTCCACCTCTGCCTCAGGACAGATCCGCGTGCTGGGAATCGTCTCAGGGAAATGCGGCTCGGGGCCCAGGAGTACAGCAGTGGTGGGTCAATTCTCATCGGCTCTAAAGGGATGAAAACAAATGACTCCTCCTGAGACACAGTCAAGCAAGTTTCCAGTAGGAGCCGGTGTCACAGGGGTGGCTGAGCGGAGCCAGCGCTGGTGACACAGATGGAGGCTCTTGGGGAAGAGGCCGGATGGAGAGCGTTGACAAGCTGGCCGAGGGTCGACTGGCCGCCAGCCCGGCCTGCACCATCCTCCAGGGCTGGGGTCAGCAGAGCTGATGACCTTGTCTTCACAAACCAGGGAGACCTGGAGAGGTTTCACACGTTCCCTCGGCTTCCAGGAATTGGGTTGAGTACAAGCAAAGCCACTGCATTGACTCATGCCCGACACAGATCCCGTGCTGGGGCGAGGAGAGGGGAGAGCTGCTAAAAGCGTCCTGGCTCGACCGTACCAGAACCCGCTCTTCTTCGGGGACCGGTCCCTCACCCACTCGAAGTCCTTATGTCCTGTTCCTGTTCCGAGCGGACCCCATTCCCCCTGGCCCTGAGGTGTTCCAGAAGTGGGCACGGAAGCAGGTCTGGCCACCGAGAGCCTCTGCTTCCTGGGTCAGGATGGCAGGGACCCAATGTGGGGCTGGCGGGACCGAGGCCAGTCTCTCCCTTGGGGTGGCTGAGGTGCTGAGTGAAGGGCTGGCAATACCTTTGCCATCACAAAGAACGGAAGCAGCTGCCAGGAGAGCCGTTGACAGAGGAAGACCAACCTAAACATGCCACTCATCTGAGCCCCTGATCCCCTGAGTCTGAATCCCAAGGCCCCCCTGCCCCCCGCCCTTCCTGAGCCGATAAATTCCCTTTTCTGCTGTAACCAGATGCCGCTGGGCTCCTGTTGTTAGCAACCAAAAGTGCTCCAACTAAAAATACACTAGGTATTTTAACTTCTTTAAACCTTGTTCTAAATTATGTATTGCCCTTTTAAATATAATCATTAGTGGTTGGTAATAATTTACCTTCAGGTCTTTTAATAAAATGTTCTGCTCCATAGAAAACCCTAATTGAGTGGAGAAGCATTTAATAAAGGTGGCCTTGCTGTGGCATGCCCCGGGGAGGCCTAGCTGGTGGAGAAGAAGGCTTTGCCAGCCCCTCTTGTAGTCATCACAATGCCCGGGGGGAAATAAAGCACCCTTGGGTGGCCAACCTCACAAGGCTGGTGATGGCAAAGTACCAAGGATGATGGAAGCCCGTGCAGGGGGCTGTAGGGTAGGGGGTCCTGGTCCAGCAGGGAGGAAGGAATGGGCTCAGCTCTGTGTCTCAAGCTCTCCCCTGGGTCAGGTACCATGCTGGGCCCCTTAGATTCACTGGGTATTTTCATGCTCAACAGCTAGACTGCAAGTAGATGTTATTGTCCTTGTCTAGCTACCGAGAACCAGAAGGTCGGACCCCATTGATGTCTTCAGCTAGTCAGTGGCCAAGTAGGAACTTGAGCCCCAACTGTCTACCCCCTTTCATGGACACCGTCATCTCCTCTGATCTTCATGAAGTCCTTCAGCTGCTGAGTGGAGGTGACCTCAGTCCATTGAGGAAGACGTGGTCACCAGCTGCCCGCTGCCTGTTCCTGCTGTGACCAGCCCAGAGCCCTGGTGGCACCTTTCTCAGCTGGCCCTTGAATTGGGAAATGATGTGTCCCAGCTGCAGTGCTGGGGAGCCGGAAGCTCAGGCATCCTCTCAGAGGTTGGAGGTCGTCACCCCAAGAAATACTCAAGTGTTCATTAATCAGAGGTGGGAGGTTGTGATCCCAAGAGATACCCAAGTGTTCATTAAGCAGACGCCCATGCACCTGGCTGCCAGGCGCGTGGTCGGGCTGTAAGGACTGAATTTAAGGCTAGTTTGCACCCCAAGCAAACGCGCCAAGGGGCACAGGGCACGTGTCGGGGAGACGGAGGCCCCTCCCCGGGGAAATGGGGCCAGGACGACATCTCTCTACAGCTTTGCGGTCAGAGAGCTCTCGCGGCATCAGCGGGTGCTGTGAGAAGTGCAGCAGCTCAGGCCCCACCCCAGACCTGCTGAACCGGAATCTGCATTTTAACCAGTTCTGCACATTTGAGCGGCCACGCGCTGGAGACGAGGGGAGAATCAGTGCAGTTCCCCGTTTACAACTGTGCCGTAAACTTTGGACGTCCTGGGTAATGGGGAGGGGCAGCTATTGATAGTGATCTTTGAGGCCCCTCCGAGGTGGGTAGAGGCAGGGAATGTTATCCTCACTTTACAGATGAGCCCACTGAGGCCCAGAGAGGACAGGTGACAGTCTGAGGTCCCAGGCCGGGCTCTGGGCACCACACACCCGGAGGCAGGTGTGGCAGCTGGTAAATGGCCGAGTGAGATGCTCACCCAGGCCTGTCTGATGTTCCAAGACGCCTTCTCGGTGCGTTTCCTTCCCCAGACCCTGTTTGAGGGATTCTGAAGGCCTTGAGAGTAGGTCAAGAGTGAGTGAAGGGTCAGAGCAAGGAGGGGTAGCTGGGTCTGAGAGGGGCTGTGCTGGGCTTTGAAAACATCTGGGACCAGGGACTTCCCTGGCGGTCCAGTGGTTAGGACTCTGCACTTCTACTGCCAGGGACGCGGGTTTGATCGCTTGTCGGGGGACTGCGATCCTGCACTCCTTGCGGCGGTGGCCAAAAAAATAAAGAAGAAAACAGAAAACCAGGCACAGCCTCCCAGGGCTCTGGACGCCGGCTGACAGCATCCTGGGGTGGGGCTGGGGGGCAGCCAGGCTGACGCCGAGTTGCCGGAAGCCAGCAGGGGGATGAAGAAGCCATGACTGAGGCCCCCTCAGCTCCCTCCTTCCTCCTTCCTTTCTCCCCCCTCTTTCCTTCCTTCTACGAACACTTTCTCTGCATTCCCTGTGCTAAGCTCTGTGCCCACGTCTGACCTCAGACCCTTCTGGATGCCACCGGGGAGACAGACAGTGTGTCACCATCGCAGGTTCTGGGCTGGGGGGAGAGAGCAGGGGCTCTGGTCCAGGGGGGAGCTCTGACCCCAGGCCAGGTGAGGTGCAGGCTCAGGCCACACGAGTCACACGGTAAGTCGGACCTCAGCTTTGTCTGACTCAGCAAAGAGGGAAGCACACGCATGATGACTAGACAAGTGGTGTCCAAAATCCAGAATGTGGTCTGAATTAAAAGATAATTTCCCTTAGGGACTTCCCTGGTGGTGCAGTGGTCGAGAATCCGTCTGCCAATGCAGGGGACACGGGTTCGAGCCCTGGTCCGGGAAGATCCCATAGGCCGCGGAGCAACTAAGCCCATGTGCCACAACTCCTGAGCCTGCGCTCTAGAGCCCGCGAGCCACAACTACTGAGCCCGTGAGCCACAACTACTGAGTCTGCATGCTGCAACTACTGGAGCTCCCCGCCTAGAGCCTGTGCTCCACAACAAGAGAAGCCACCACAGTGAGAAGCCCGAGCACCGCAACAAAGAGCAGCCCCCGCTCGCAGCAACTAGAGAAAGCCCGCGCGCAGCAACGAGGACCCAATGCAGCCAAAAAGAAAGAAAGAAAGAAAGAAAGACGAAAAAACGTAATTTCCCTTAGCTTTGAATTTCCAAAGTGGATGCCCACCGAGCTGTGAGTCTTTCCCCGTGTCGGGGCTGTGGCCACACCTACCCCATCAGGGCCACTCAGTTTTCAGAACTCTGGGGGAGGGTTCACCACCCCCCTCCCTACGCTGCACCCAGAGAGGTTAAGTAACTTGGGCAAAGCTTAAAGGATGGAGTCCAGATTGGTCAGATTCATGCGCAGCCTTCCTGACCCCAAAGCTTGGCCCCCGCCCCCGGGCGGTGTTAGGGGCCCGCGGTCTCTCAGTTCTCTCACTGTGAGTGCCTTCCCTCAAAGGAGCGGGAGTGAAGGAGGACGCCTGGAATCTTCCATGGCTCCTCCTGAGATGCCCTGGGGGCCTGTCCGACTTCATTGCATTGTGTCTTCTTCTCTCTCTGTACTACATTAAGAGGTTGCTTTTTGTTTTTAAGTCAATTTTCTGTTTGAAGCCTAAGTGTCTGAACATGGCATAACGTGGCAGGCCCGGTCCCCAGGAGCTTGATCCACCTCTCCTGCGCCCCTCGCCTCTCCCTGCGGTTGCCGGCCGCTGTTTTGTTCCAAGGCCAAACCCCCCTTGTCCGCAGCCCAGCCGTCTTGCCGGGAGGCCCCGGGCTGAGGCCGCAGCCCCCCACTCCCATCGCCACCGCTCCACTCCAGGTGAGGATGGCCGGTACCCAATCAGGTTTGCCAGACCCTGGGTCACCCCCTAGGCATCCCCCCCATGAAGGTCAGGGGGCTGCTGCTGAGTCCGGCCCCACGGCCTCATCTGTGCCTCTGGAATATATAGCTGGGTGATGTTCAGTATGGCCCTGCATTTTGCAGGCCTCCGGTACAACATTTCAGCTGTGACCCAGAAACTTCTGAAATATTAAAATCTCATCTGCTCCTGAGCTTCTCCAGGGCTGCAGAGTCCACTGACTTCCTGCGGTTTCACGGGTCGATTTTGGACCGCGGCTGTTCACCTCCCTTTACAGAGTGAGTGGGGCTGTGTGCAGGTGCCCCTCTCGGACTCCATCACCTGCCCTCAGCCCTTGGCTACTGCCCCATCCCCTCTGCCCAGTGGGGACTCGCGGGGCCCTCCCCTGAGGCAGCTCACTGCTACTGGGCCACCTTGCCTGGCAGACAGTTCTGGAGCAGCAGTGACCCCCACGGCAGCACAGCTCTGACCCCGACCTTCATCAGTGGGATCTGGCCCCTAGAGGGCTCACACCCCAGTGTCCTCTTTTGCCCAAAGCCCTCTGACTCGGGGTTTCTGCCAGCATTCTACAAGTCACTCAACAAGGTATTCCAGTAAGAAATTTACTGCTCCGTAAGAAATCACCCCAAAACGCAGTGGCCCAAAGCACCACCAATCATTTTATTATCTCTCGTGGTTTCTATGTGTTAGGAATTTGGGAAGAGTCCAGCTGAAAGGCTCTCATGTGGCTTCAGTCAGACATGCCGAGGGGCTGAAGGCCTTCGGGGCTGACCAGGCATCTCTTTTCTTGAAGCCCCAGGGTCCCTCCACACAGGTGAGTTTGGGCTTCCTTACAACATGGCGGCCTCATGGTAGACCAGCAGCTTATTGGTGGCTAAGGCTTCCAGAGCACATATTCCAACAAGCCAAGTGGAAACTGGTGAAAGAGATGCTTGGAGGGATTTGGGACGAGACAGGCATACTCTGTGGAAGGTGAGCTTGAGCACAAGATGACTCTCCAGATCCCCCTCCTGCGACAGCCATCATTGGTGCCTCTGCTGGGGAAATAATGGTGTGTGTCTTGTCCTGGCCCTCTGCCTCTCTCTCTCTTTTCTTAATGCCAGGCCTCTGGATCGCTCTTCAATTCTTTCACCATGGACTCTTTCTTTTCTTTTTTCTTTTTCAGATGGGCAGGAGTAGCCCCTATCTTTACTTCTAGCGCATTAGCTTAGTTTTACCTGTTTTTCAAACTTAAGTGGAATCACATGGTGTGTATTCTTTCTACGTGTTCATCTCCTCTGTCTGGACTCTCACCTGCATGCGTTTGCAGGATTCCTCTACTTCGTTGCACGTGGCTGCAGTTTACTCTGTCTCATCTCTGTAGCGTATTTCGTTGTATGCTTGATTGTACTGCTGTTTATTCATCCATTCTTCTGTTCTATTTCTGAGGGGCATTTGGGTCATTTCACTTCTTCAATACAAATAGTGCTGCTAAGAACATCCCAGTGCATATTTTTGGTACACAAATGTACATATGTCTTGTACATAGGAGCTAACTGGGGCATAGGTAGGCATATATTTCAGAAGGCTCTTGCAGGATCCATAAAGATGAATCATCTGGTTCTGGGGCCACGCTGGAAGCCCCAGCAGGTGTGAGAGCAGGCAGTGCACCACTGGGCCACACCCCAAGACCACCCTTCACCTCGACCCCGAGACCCTTCGGAGAAAGCCCAGCTATTCTACACCTGGCTTGGGCGGCCTCTGGGTAAACAGGGCTGTCTGCCGCCCAGGACCCTGGTGACTACTGTTTCAGTGGGTGAACTAGCCCACCAAGGTGATGGGGGAATTGAGATTTTGATTACAGATTAATAACAAAAGTTGTTACAATGAAAACAGAAGCCACAGGAGAGCAGGCCCGGGATGCCTGAGCCTTTGTCCTCTGAGTCTGCCCAGTGAACCCAACCTTGTGAACTTTCAGTAAGGGGAGGGGTTCTCCCTTCCTGGGCCCAATCTGAGCTCCCAGAAGGCTCTGGGGCTGTAGCCTGGGGTCTCTGTAGATTAGCCAGTGGTTTCTACATACTGGAATCATCTGTGGGGCTTCAAGGATACTGATGTCTGGGTCTCACCTCAGAGGTTGGGGTTTAATTGGTCTGGGGTGATACCTGGGCTTGGAATTTTAAAAATATCCCCAGGTGTGTCAGTCAGGGTCAATGGGAGAAGCAGAACCACCTATGCATGTGGTATGCATGTGTGCATATAGGTAGGGGTAGTAGATATGCAGTATGTATGCCTGTGTGTAAGAAGCACGTGGGGGGCTATGTAGGTAGTATGTGTGCATGTGGTGGGCGTGCATGTGTGTGCATGTATACGAAGAGATTCATCGTAAGGATTTGACCTTGTGCAACTCTGGAAGCTGGTTAAGCAGTCTCTGTAAGGCTCTTATCTTCACCTGATGATGCTGGAGTCCCCAGGACAAAAAGGTGGGAGGGAAGTGGGATGTCAGGCAGAGAGAACACGAATAAGCTGGAACCCTGGAACACAAGCTGGAGTTCATGAGGATGGACTGAAGCACACTTCAGTCCTTGTTGCCTCTGACCTTGGGGTGTGGGTGTCCCCCAGGAGCTGGGCCCTCGTCACAGAGTTAAGCACACACACCTGTTTTCTTAATTTCCTCTTTGGACTGTACACTGTTTGTGTATAGAAACACACTGTTTTATGTGTTGATTTTGTGTCCTGCTACTTTGCTGAATTTGTTTAAATCGTCCTAACAGTTTTTTGTGAAATATTTAGAGTTTTATACATATAAGATCATATCATCAAACAGAGATAATTTTACTTCTTCCTTTCCATTTTAGAGGCCTTTTCTTTCTTTTTTTTTTTGCCTAGTCTCTCTGTATAGAACTTCTAGTACTATATTTAATAGAAGTGGTAAAAGTTCCTTGCTCTGTTCCTGACCTTACAGGAAAAGCTTTCCATCTTCCACTATTGAGCACAGTGTTTGCTGTGGATTTTCCATATATGGCTTTTATTATGCTGAAGTAGTTTTCTTCTATTCCTAGTTTATTAAGCATTTTTATCATGAAACTTCTATTGCTGGTTTACTGAGCGTTTACTGAGTGTTGAATTTTGTCAAATGTTTTTTCTGCATCAGTTGAGATGGTCACATGTCTTTTTTCCCTTCATTCTGTTAATGTGAGATGTCACATTGATGGATTTTTGTACGTTGAACAATCCTTGCATTCTAGGATAAATCCCACTTGTGGTCCTTTTAATATACTGCTCAATTCTGTTTTCTGGTATTTTGTGGAGGATTTTTGCATCAGTGTTCATAAGGGATATCTTTTCTTGTATTGTTTTTGTCTGACTTTGGTGTTTTTGTCTGGCTTTGGTGTCAGGGCAATGCTGGCCACAGTGTTCCCTCCTCTTCAATTTTTGAGGAAAGTTCGAGAAAGATTGGTGTTCTCTAAGTATTTGATAGAATTCACCAGGGAAGCCATCAGGTCCAGGGCTTTTTTGGTTGGATCTTAAATTTTTAATTACTGATTCAATCTCCTTGCTACTTATAGATCTATTCGTATTTTCTTTGTCACTCAATCTTAGTAGGTTTTGTGTTTCTAGAAATTTGTACATCTTGTCCAGGCTATCCAATTTGTATACCTTTGTTCATAGTATTCTCTCATAATCGTTTTTATTTCTGTAGAATTTAGTAGTAATATTCCATTTTTATTTCTGATTTTAGTAATTTCAGACTTCTCTTTCTCACTCTCTTTTTTTTTTAAATCAATCTAGCTAAAGGTTTGTCAATTTTATTGATATTTACAAAGAATCACCTTTTGATTTCATTGTTTTTCCCTATTTTTTTCTATTCTCTGCTTATCTCTGCTCTAATCTTTATTATTTCTTCCTTTTGCTAGCTTTGGGTTTAGTTTGTTCTTCTTTTTTCTAGTTCCTTAAGTTGTAAATTCAGGTTGTTGATTTGAGATCTTTCTTCTTCTTTACAGTAAGTGTTTATAGCTACAAATATCTCCCTTAGCACTGTTTTCACTGTGTTCTATAGGTTTTGATATGTTGTGTTTTTGTTTTCATTTGTCTCTAAGTATTTTCTAATTGCCTTTATGATTTCTTGTTTGACTCATTAGTTGTTTAAGACTGTGTGTGTGTTATTTAATTTCCACAAATTCGTGAATTTTCCAGTTTTCTTTGTGTTTTTGACTTCTAACTTCATCCTCTTGTGGTCAGAGAAGATACTTTGTACAATATTTATCTTTTAAAATCTACTGAGACTTAATACGTGGCCTGGCCTATGGTCTATCCTGGAGAATGTCCCGTATGCCCTTGAGAAGAATGTGTGTTCTACTGTTGTTGGGTACAGTGCTTTATATATGTCTGTTAGACCTATCTGGTTTATTTGATTGTTCAAGTCCCCTGTTTCCTTACTTATGTTCTGTATGGTTTTTCTATTCTTTATCAAGAGTAGGATATTGAAGTCTCCAACTATCACTGTAGGATGAATGTATCTTTGGGGGAGACATAATTCAACCCATAACACCCCCCCCACAATGTATCCACATCAACATCCTTAAAACCTGCAAGTGTTACCTGACATGGTGAAAGAGACTTTGCAGGTGTGATTAAATTAAGGAGGGGAGGACTATCTTGGATTATCCAGGTGGGTCCAAAGTAATATCTTACAGAAAAGAGAGGGCAGGAGGGTCAGAGCCAGAGACAGAGATGTGAGGACAGAAGCAGAGGTCAGAGTGATGCAGGGGTGTAAGCCAAGATCAGGACAAACACTGGAAGCTGGAGGCCAGGAAGTGGACTTTTCCTTGGAGCCCCCAGGAGGGGCACAGCCTGCCAGCCGACTTCAGATTCCCACCTTCCAGAGCCCTCACGGAATAAACGTGTGTTGTCTTAAGCCACTCTGTCGGTGGTCATTGGTCACAGCAGCCTGTGGAATCTGATACAGTGCCCAGGCACCAGGGAGGTCTCAGGGCTGGAGGAGCCAGAGCCTGGGGTCGCCCTATGTTCTTGACCCCGAATTCCAGACTGCGAGGACTTCTCTGTGTGACCTTGAGCAAGCCACCCCCTCTCCTCTACCCCTCAGTCATCCTGCCGGTAAGTGAGGGAGTTGACCCACATCCAGCGTTTTGAGGTTCTGGAATTCCCACCCATGATACCCCCCTCCCAGCCAGGTAGGACCCACAGAGAGGCACCCATTTCTCACTACATCAAGGGAAGACATTTAAAAATAAGCAGCAGCAATCCAGTCTCCCATCGCTTCGTGAAAGAAAGGACATCTTTATACATCTCAGCACCAAGGCCAGAACTTTACATGGGACACACTTGGCTTTAGGAGAGTCACCCCACAAACACTGTTGTCACTTTGTCACAGGCAGGCCACCAGAGCTCCTCTTCCAGAGGGTTGGAGCAGGACTCCGAGATCAAGCTTCCTGGCGGCATCGCCCAACCAGCCCCAGCTCCTGCCTCGTCCTCTCCTGCCTCTCCCGTCCCCTCACCCGCAGGTTCAGTTGCTCCCTCCCAGCAAAAATCCAGTCAAGGTGCCAATTTTAACAGCCAGAAACCCATCAGGAACTGTTAGCCTGACTATGGGGAGGAACAGGACCTGAAGACACAGCACGCGTGTGCAGGCATCGGCCCCCGTGACCTCCGCTGGCCTGGGAGCCTGCAGGCATCGTGAGTGCCTTCCAGAACGTAGCTGTTTTGTCTCCTGAGACTCTTTCCTCAAACCCATCATCTTAGAACCGGTTTGCAGGGCAGAAATAGAGACACAGATGTAGAGAACAAACGTATGGACACCAAGGGGGGAAAGTGGGGGGAGCTGGTGGAGGGATGAACTGGGAGATTGGGATTGACACGTAGACACTAATATGTATAAAATGGATAACTAATAAGAACCTGCTGTATAAATAATAAATAAAATAAAATTCAAAAATTCCAATAAAAACCCCCAAAACCCATCATCTTAACTTGCCCCCTTCCTCCCGCGACCCCAGGCACCACCGGGGACGTCACTGGCTGTGCTGAGCCGTCCACCTGCTTTCCAGCTGAGCCGTTTTGCCCCAGCACTAGATGACCCCGACGCGTCCCCTGGTTTGTCCTCTTGTCTTCCATTGTCAGGAAACCTTTTACTTTCTGTCTCCCTTTTTTTAAAAATCGGATCTCACTTTAGGACACAGGCTTTCTGACTTTCTGTTTTGACAGCCTGGAAGTTTCCCTTCTTGTTGTGCCGCGTGCCGGCCAGGAAAGGTCGTTGTACAAGTGCCCTGGGGTGATGAGACCGCGCGGCAGAGCCCAGTTTGATTGGAGGGGTTTTGCGAGCTGGTTGTTCAAATGTGGTACCTGGGTGGGAGCGTCGACACCGCGGATATCGGGAGCACTGCACGTGGGGTGTCTGGCCCGTTTACAGCGACGGGGCTCCGGCAGCCTGGGGCCTTCCTCATCTAGCTCAGGGGGGCTCGGCCCGGCCTGGCGTCTTTTAAGTCAGTTGCCTGGGCCGCACTACAAACCAACTAAATCAAAATCTCTGGGACCAGGGCCTGTGCATCACACCTCCTCGTCTTCCCCGGAGATTTTAATGCACAGCCAAGGCTGAGAGCCAAGACTGGAACCTTCTTTTGAGAGCCGCTCACTCCCAGGGGACCAGGTGGAGGGACCAACTCCGTCCAGTCCAGGCCCGGCTCGCTGCCCAGAGCAGCGCTGGGGTCTGTCTGGGGAGCAGAAGAGGCTGCTCCTTCACTGAAGAAAGTGTGTTCGTGCCACAGACCAGCCCTGACTCCAAGCCCGGTGTTTACCAAGACTTAACTGGCTATTATCTCACCGCGGAAACTCCGGCGGGCAGCTGGGGGGCACACCTTTGGGAAGCACAAACACACTTGTTTGTTAACCTCCCTGCTGACCTTGGGCGAGCCCTGCCCCTCCCTGGGCCTCTGCCCTTCGTGGCGGGGGTGGGGTGGGGGGGAAGGGCTGCGGTTCCAACTTTGCCCCTGCCGACAGCTCAGGCTGGAATCACACGTTTTCCTTTCCAGCAGATGCACTCAGAGAGGGGAGGAGATCGCTAGCATCCCAAACAGTGGGTCTGGACACCACGCTGCCTCTGAAGTGTGGGCTCCAGGGTCCCTGTCTCAGGCTTCCTGCAAGGAAGCCCCAAGGCTGTGACTGTAGGCTCGGAGGGGCAGTATGCACAGGAAGGATGGGGGGCTCTGAGGGTGGGAGGATTCGGGGAGCAATTCAGGAGCCCACCATTTAGGATGCTTTTGCCCCTTCTCATTGGCAGAACGTCAAAAGTCTGGGTGGGACCAGCTCCATCTCCCTCTTTGCAGTGACCTGATCGAGGTGGGAGACTTTGCTGGGGAAACGGAGTCCTGACCATTAACAGGCAGTCGCTCCCAGGAAAGAGCTGCACCCCCATTAATATCAAGGCCAATCCTCCTTCCTCCTTCCTACCTCTGGAATTATTCACAGATGTAAGACGGAGGTTATCCCTTCAGAGCCCAGCTCAGGCACCTGCTGGGCGCTTATTTCATGCCCCGCATGAGCTCGAGGCCGCCATCCCTCCTCCACGCAGCACTGGCCAACCAGCCCAGCACGGCCTCACCCTCTGACCTCTCATTGTTTGACCCGTCCCACTCTGTTATATTCCATTGGGAATCGTCCTCCCAGTGTTTAGGGTTTCCCCATGGGACTGTAAGCCCACAAGAAGACCCCCACTGCTCTCCCAATCACCGATTCGGGCAGCAGGGGGAAGGGCGAGTGAGTGACCCATAGGGTCAGACAGACTCGAGTCCAGATCCTGACTCCGTCCCTCACCAGCCAAGTCTCTCATCGTTCATGTTGGAGCAGGTGACATTGTTGTAGGAGACACTGCAGGCTGTTCCCAGGCCCCTGTCCTCGTCTTCCTGGATACACTTCCCAGCCTCTTTGCAGACCTCTGTGGTTATCAAGCCATCATTCATTTGCGGTCTATTTGTCACAGCAGCTAGAGTTATCGCAAGTAACACACTGCCTCACAGCTGTTGGGGAGATGAAATAAAGCATGTGAAAGGGCCTGGCCCAGTGCCTGGAACACAGAAAGTGGGGGGGTCCTTACTAGATGTCAGTTTATTTCTTTCCTAATTAATATTAATTGTTCCCAAGCATGTGGATAAACATGGCCTCAGACCTTTTCTATGACTCTGGATTGGTGGCTTAGCTTGTTTTAAATTTATATTATTAATTAATATGAATTATAATATACACGATTATAATTATTTTATAAGTACCATAAGCTTAGGCGTTGTCAGGACCCCAGTTTTTAAGGTGCCACCATAGGATACTTTGTGCTCACAAAGCCGTCCTAGTCAAGGAGCTTTGGGTTGCAGGTGACAGAAAACCCTTTCACTGGCTGAAGCAAAATCAGTGGTTGACCAATCAGTGAATACACCAATAGTGACTGACGGGCTCACAATGTGTCATGCAGGTATGGCTGTATCCAGCACTCAGAAGATGCCTCAGAGAACTCGTCCCTCAGTTGCGGGTTACTCTGCACAAGAGTTCTCACGTGAGGGGGGGGCGAGACGGTCCCCAGCAGTCCCACCGCCACACCCCACCCCAGCTCAGAAGAAACCGTCTCTCTCCAAACATTGCAGTTTGGAGGTAGGTGTCTGAACCTTGAGTATCGTACGTTTGGCTGCGCGGATTGAGGCTGTCCCTCTTGTCGTGAGGCAGTTTTACTGGAGTCTCTGGGCCCTTCCTAAAAGACCAGAAATACCCGCTTATTCGCGTCCGGCAGGCAAGCCAAACGGAAAACCAGGTCACAGGGAACAAGCTAAAGGAACTGGGAAGATTTCAGGCTGGAGAAGGGATGCTTGAGGAGGTCGTGAGAGCTGTCTTCAGGCTCTGCCGACGGGGGCCCTGTCCGTGTGCTGCGCGATTCTGGAAGGGAGAGGCAGGACGGGCACAGAGGACGGCTTTCGCGCTAACTGAGGAGCTCCTGTGGCACGCCAGGGCCTGGTGCTGGAAGGGCTCCTCGGGGTGGTGAGCGGCGCTGGGGCTCTGAGGATGCGCAGCTTGCAGTGACCCTGCAGTGGGAGCCAGGAACCTGGGGCGGGACCCGCATCGTGGCTCTGCCCGGACCAGGCCGGCCAGCGGGTCTCCCAGGCCCAGCATTCTCGTCTGTCCAGAAGGCGTGCTGAGGCCTTCCTTGCAGGAGATCAAATGAGGGCAATTGGGGTGGAGCTTTCTTTGCAAAGAGCAGCACATTAAACAGATGTGACCACGCTCAGCCCAGAAAGCTGCAAGGGCCATGGACGAAGGGAGCGCCATGACTAAAGTGGGGTGCCAGGGAGGGAAGGTGTGCAAGGCCTCCCCCCACCCGCCCCTGGCCGAGAAGGGGTGTGCCCGCCTGTGCGCAGATGGTGGGGTGCCCTTGACTGGAGCTCTACACAGGCCTCTGACGAGCGTCTTCAGATCCCTACAAAATGCCAGGGATGGGCTCCCCAACCCCAGGGGCTCACAGCGCCATGGAGAGCGGGACAGAGACTGAACAAGGGGCGTGATAAACACATAAGGTGATCCGTGTTATGGAAAAAGGTGGGACACGATAAAGGCAACTGAGCGAGTGTGCGTGGGGGGCTGAACACTCACCCCAAGGAAAAGGAGTTGCAGCAAGAACACGACGGTGTGAAAGGCAGAGTCGGAACCCAAGCTTCTGACTGAGCTGGGGTCGCCGCCCTGGGGAGCCCGAAGCCGCTGCCCCCAGTCATGGGGCCCCTCCCCCCATGCGGGTGAGCTCAGGAGCCACCTGGACGAGCAGAGATGGGGCTGGGAAGGGGCTCTTACCACAGGAGGGTCGAGGCCAGCTGTGCCAGGATGAGAGACACCTTTCCCTGATGGATCCAACAGAGCCCCACCCTTGCAGGTAGGAGCCAGGCCCCCAGGTCTCCCCAGGGAAGGGGAGGGACTCTCCAACCCAGCCAGCAGGGCCTGCAGACTTCATTTTATCAAACTCCGATCCACGTAGGCATCCCTCTGGCTGCTTCCTGCCAGCTGGGCTCCAGGCCAGGCCCAGTCAACTTTCCTGGAAATGTCCTAGCGGGAGGCTGTGGGCTGTGGAGTCTGGTGGAAGAGGGTTCTAATTCCACTGGACCCTGGAGCTGGGAGTCAACTCTGGGGGAGCCTTTGATTCCCCCTCTGAAAATGGAGAATGTGATGCCTCCTCTTAGGGTCAAATGGGCCAGTCCCTGAGACATTTAGCCAGTGGCTGGCTTGCAGGAATTGCTCGGTAATTCCCAGTGTCTGGGGTCGTGGGTGGAGTTTGTAGGCCTTGAAGCGCCTCTGAAGGTCTGCATTCCAGCTGTGGGGCTGCAGGCCAGCCTTGTGATCTCTTGGGGGCTGAGTTTCCTTGTCTGCAGTGGGGAGGTACCAGCTCCACCCAGCAGGACTGTTGGGGGTGTCCTGAGAGCTGTGATGGGATGGGGTTCCTCAGGGGAACGCGAACATTTTCCAAAGGGCTCCTCACGGCCCCCCGTCCTCAGAAATGTCCTCCCCTTTCATCCCAGGACCGTTCCTGAAAGGGTAGGAAAATCGTCCCATAATCACCTTCCAGTCCTTACCACCTGGGAGCACCTGCTCATGAGGACATGGCAGTGCCTTGGGACTTCTGATTAGAGCTGTAATGTTTCCAGATTAAAGCCACATCTGTTCTCTCATTTTGCCCTCAGACACCCATGAATGACGCCCTACTGTACCTATTTCACACAAGAGAAGATTGAGGTCTGGAGCGATCAGGTGCTGTGCTCAGGGACACACAGCCGGCCATTGCCATGTCGGTGTTAGACCAGGTCTTCTAGAACAGGGGAGGCACATACCTGCTGTCTTGGACATTCTGGTGTATGTCTGTCACCCAGGACAACAATTAAGAGCACCCTCTTTGGGTCTTCCCTGGTGGCACAGTGGTTAAGAATCCGCCTGCCAATGCAGGAGACTCGGGTTCGAGCCCTGATCAGGGAAGATCCCACATGCCACGGAGCAACTAAGCCCGTGCGCCACAACTACTGAGCCTGCGCTCTAGAGCTCGCGAGCCACAACTACTGAAGCCCGCATGCCTAGAGCCCGTGCTCCGCAACAAAAGAAGCCACCGCAAGGAGAGGCCCGCGCACCGCAGCGAGGAGTGGTCCCTGCTCACCGCAACTAGAGAAAGCCCGTGTGCAGCAACGAAGACCCAACGCAGCCAAAAATAAATAAATCAAATAAATTTAAAAAAAAAAAAGAGCATGCTCATTTGCTCTCAAACATACCCCGTTGGATTCTAAATTTCATGGTCTGAAACGAGGGTCATGACAGTTTCTACTACATCCCAGCTGATTTGAAAGGGTTCAGCCTAAACGGGGCATCACAGCCACCCTGTAGAATTGGGGGGGTGGGAAAGGGGAAGATGGGTTCTCTTCCCAGGTGGTCAGCTGCCCCTGGCTCTCCTTCAGCTGGGTTGCTCTCAGTCTGGCCTTTTCCAGTACTGGATGTGCACGGCTCTTACCACCGCCCTCCCCTCTACCCCTTCCTCTTCTCCTCCCCCCTCCCCCCACCAGGCTTCCTGCAGCTCTAGCCACCTGCTTCCCACAGCTACCCCAGAGTCCATAGGCAGGCATCTCAGCAAATGCCCCCCACTGGGCATTCTCCAGGGACAGCTCTGTCTAAAGATATCAATATGGTCCATCTGGTCCTGACCTGCCCTCATCCCTCACCACTGGGGACCCATCTGCACCACCCCCATCCCTCACCATTGGAGGGATATGTCCTCACCCCCCCTTCCAATCCCTCACCCCTGGGGACGCATCTCCATCCATCCCCAACCCTTACCAGTAAGGGGAATCCGTCTTCACCCTCCATCCCTCACCACTGGGGACCCGTCTTCATCCAGATGCCAAGCTCTAGGACCCCCAGCCAAGTCAGCCAGACATCACCAGGTACCACTCTCCTCCCTCCTTTGCAGTCATGTCCAACTCACTCATGGTCCCATAGCACTGATGGACCACCAGACAGATGTTCTAGGTCCAGGGGGCGCTGGGGAAAGGAGGGGAGAGCCCCGCAGGTTGCAGCCCAAGCCTGTTGGGGGTGTAATGGAACCCAAGACTCTGTCTGTTGTGGAAAGTGGTTGGTCCCAAGTCCACAGAGAACAAGGTTCACAAACAGGAAGAGTCCTGTGGATGGCTTGGCCCCTGGCTGAGCTCAGATGATGGGCTGACGTGGGTGCCGGTGAGTCACACATGGCTCTGGGACAGATCCCCAGGAGTGTCCTGGAAAAGTACAAGCCATTATTTACAAGGCAGCAGGACGCCGGCTTTCTCCAACATCGTTTGTGGTTGGAAAACTGCTGCGGCTGCGTACATTTCTGAAAATGCCTCCGGCGGGTGACATTTATCAAATCAAGTGCTTTTTAGTTCTATTCCCCAAATACGCAGACAATTCTCTTCGTAGATAATGTTGCCAGCCCGCCAGGGCCTGTGCAGCTGACTGATCTGATTGCAGAAGATGTCATATCTCCTGCCTCCAGAAGGAAAGGAACGGCGAGGGCGCTGGAGACCTTGTGTGATGTAAAAGGAGGTCCAGCCCGTCCTCTTGCGCCTCTCTCTGTTTCTGTGGGCTGCAGCATCAGGTGATGGGCGTGGGCGTTGCACACAGATCTCTGAAAACACCCAGGCCTCCGCGTGCCTTCCTGCAGCCATCCCTGCGCGCTGGACACCAGGCTGGGAGGTGCTGGGACGTGTGGGCTGCAGCTTCCCCGGCATAAAGTGCTGCTAGGCGCCCACAGCAGCACGAGGAACGGTCAGCCCTGTGACCCCACCCAGAACTCACCCTCCCTCGCCGCCTTTTGGAGGAAGAGCTGACTACAGTGAATGTTCGGGAACCGGCTGGCTGCCCTCTTAGGCCCCGGGCACAGTCCCTGATTGACACAACAGAAGTGTTTACTGCACTCTGTCTGTGTGCCAGGCCCTGTGCCAGGCTTTATACGGTTGTACTGTTTAAAGATTTTGGTCTCCTCCCACGTTACAAGCAAGAGTGTTTCCTTGCCCAAGGTCACCCATCTGGTGCTGGGCAGAGCTGGGGCTGCATCCCTCCTCCATCAGCCTGTGCCGAGCACTTGACCCTGATTTTTTTTTTCTTTTTTCGATACATGGGCCTCTCACTGTTGTGGCCTCTCCCGTTGCAGAGCACAGGCTCCGGACACGCAGGCTCAGCGGCCATGGCTCACGGGCCCAGCCGCTCCGTGGCATGTGGGATCTTCCCGGACCGGGGCACGAACCCGTGTCCCCTGCATCGGCAGGCGGACTCTCAACCGCTGCGCCACCAGAGAAGCCCTGATTTTTTTTTTAATATAAATTTATTTATTTTTGGCTACGTTGGGTCTTTGTTGCTGAGTGCGGGCTTTTCTCTAGCTGTGGCCAGCGGGGGCTACTCTTCGTTGTGGTGCTCGGGCTTCTCACTGCGGTGGCTTGTCTTGTGTGAAGCACGGGCTCTAGGCACGTGGGCTTCAGTAGTTGTGGCTCGTGGGCTCAGTAGTTGTGGCTCACGGGCTCTAGAGCTCAGGCTCAGTAGTTGTGGCGCACAGGCTTAGTTGCTCCGCGGCACGTGGGATCTTCCCGGACCAAGGCTCAAACCCGTGTCCCCTGCATTGGCAGGTGGATTCTTAATCACTGCGCCACCAGGGAAATCCCGACCTTGATGTTTTTATGCCTGCTCTTCCTCTGTGTACACAGGGGCTGCTCTGCTGCCCGCCCCCTTGGCTGGGCTCCTCTCAAGGCTGCCCCTGGTTCTCAGAACAAGTTCAAGGGCCCTTGGCAGGATATCGGGATGGAGGAAACCATCCTGTCTGAGACTTGGCTCTCACATACCTTGCCCCTGACCTTCGGGAAGGTATCTCCTTCTCTGGGCCCCTCTATGGGAAGGGCACAGAGAGGTCAAGGTGGTCTCTAGATCCTAATGGCTCCAGTTCCTGCAGCTGTAGCATCTCTCAATGTTCTGGGAGAGGCAGGAGGCCAGTCCTTAGAAGCAGGACTCTAAACGGCACCAGTGGCAAAGCTCTCTATCCCCCTGGACAGCACGGCAGGTGGACACAGCCTGGCCACACACTGCCTCATTCATCGGCTCTTCTTCACCTGTGCTGCTGGGAGGTAGAGCTGTACGTGAACACCGGGTGAAGCAATGAAAACAGACATGGGAGCCAAGCCCACTGCCCCTCCCCGGAAATGAGAGCTCCTCTCTCCCATCTCCGTGTGAACACAGAGTGGGTGAGAGCTGTGGCATCTCAGATGTTTGAGGTCATCTAATTCCACCCCCCTCTCTGCTGGTGAGAGAACTGAGGCTCAGGTCGGTGATTACTTGCCCGGGATCTCCCAGACTTGGTGGCAGGGCCATCGAGAAGTTCTGCCGTCTTGGACGTGTATGTCTGTGGCTGGGTCAGTAACGGAGATGGGCTCTGGTGGGTGTTGAATTAGTGGCCGTGTCCGCCCTGGCATCCTCCCAGCCTGGACTGCATTGTTGGCCTTGGTTTTCCCAAGGCTCCCTCATCGGCCCTGAGCCCAAGAGAGGCCTGAGTGTCCGGATTTCCTCGGGGCTGCTTTGCCGGCCTCTTCCATCGCCTGCCTTGCAGAGGAAGGTCAAACGGCCTGGTGCTCTGGACCAGTGGGAGGCAGGACGGAGCCCCAGCTCCTGTGGCAGCCCCACCCAGGCCTTGGGGCCAGGGCTTTCTACAGCCCTCCACTGGGGCACAGTTTGCTGGACGGTGCAGCTGCCTGATGAGACATCTCTGGTCTGTTCCCATAAAGCCCCATAGAGCCCCCTTCCCCCTCGGCCTCGCCCTGTGCAGGGCGTCCAGTCAACCCCGGGAAGCAGGGTGTGGCCTCCTGGGCCACGCCAGGGGCGGGGCGGGGGAAGGGAGAGGCGGTGCCTCCAGGGCTTCCCCACCACCCCAAGGCGCTCAGGCTGCATTTCCCACACCAACCCAATTCTCCTTCAGGTGGAAGGGAGGCAGTAGCAGGGGAGGTCCCGGAAGACCCAAGAGGCTTTCACAGGCCCTGAGCAAGCAGGCGGCTGAGCTGTGAGAAATGGCCAGAGCTCCGGGAGGAGGTGGTGGGGAGGAAAAGCCACAGGCAGAATTCTCCATTGCGCTCGCCTCCCGCCATGTGTGTGAGTCCATGTGAGGGGTCCCCTGGGAGGGGGGCTCTCGGCCCTTTCTGCAGGTGCCCGGGCGTGATGGCCCCGGGCCCGGCTGGCGGGGGGAGCCCTTCGGAGCCTCCTTCTGTTTCCTTTCATGGGAATCCCTGACCACCTACTGGGTGCCCTGCCCCTGCTGGGGAGGCAAGGGGACCCCGACACGGGGGGCGAATCAGAGGTGGGCCGGGCTCGATGCTGGGGACCAGGAAGGCACCCACATGCCTAGACTCACCCCCAAGCTGTCGGGGGCCTGCAGGAAGGAGGGGTCAGAGGTGGCAGCGTGCCCTGCCCTGAGGATGGCCTTTCTGGGGGGAAGTAGCTAACAGAGACAGAAAGCCCACCCTTGAGGAATAGTCCCCTTGGGTGCCCTCGACTCACACGCAGGCAGGTTCCACAGCCCTGTAGGGACCCGGGCAGCGCTGGGCCTGGCTGAGAACAGCGCACACGCACACCCACCCTCACCCACATGCCCCTAACCTCCACCTCGCGGCCAGGCGAGGCCGGGGGCCTGCAGCACGTTCCCCTAACTTCCCTGAGCCTCGGGGTCGTCGCAGCAAACAAGGTGGTCGTGTCGCCACCCTGGGATGCCCAGGCCCACGTGTGCAGCCGGCAAAGCGGAGGGAAGGCGGCAGAGGCGCAAGGGCAGAAGGAAGGGGCTCTGGCCCGCAGCCACTAAAGATGCTGGAACAGGGCTGGGAGGAAGGTGGGGAAAGCCCAGGGACCCGTGAGCCTGGAGCTGGGGAGCCTTGGAGCCAGGGGCGGGGCTCACAGGGGCACCGGGGGGAGCGTAGACGGTGGGCGAGCAAATCCACATTCAAGCCCAACTGGCCACTTGATGCAACCAGTGCCCTCAGAACCCTCCCGCGCGGGCAGCCGCTTAACCCTCCACCCCCGCAAGCGTCTTCGCGTCCACTCAGGTGGCCTCTTCTTGGGGCACGGGGATCTTGTCAGCCACAAGGGCAACCAAGGGCACCTCTGACTCGACCTTGGGTACCTGAGAGACTCAGATTCAAGTGCAGCATTACCAGCGGCAGATCTGACGCGTTGCCATTGATCGCTGTCATATGCGTACAGGGAGTGACCCCACGAGCCTTTCTCTCTCCTTGGTGCTGAACTGCGGGATGGATTTTAGCCGAATCCTCGCCAGGTTATACAAGCCGCTGCCTGGGCCTTGGGTCCCCCGCCGCAGGGGAGAAGGTTGAAGCAGAGACCACTCGGGCCTCGCGCAGCTCTGAGCCCTTTAGAAGGACGCTGAGGCCAGCGTGCGCCAGCCAGGCCTCCGCGTGGCAGTGAGCTGAGCGACTCCTTCCCAGGCACCCAGCCCCCGCCCGGCCAAGCCCGGATGCCCCTGCCGCAGAGCCAGGCAGCAGGAAGGCCTGCTTTGCAGAGGTGGGTGTCCAGAGGGGCAGCCTGAGAAACTGCAATTGGCCTTCACTAAAATTAGGTCCCAAGTCCCAGGGGGCAATAGAAATGCGGATGAAAATGAGAAAGCAAATTGAGGGCATTGGAGGATGTTAAAAATATGTGCACGTCTTAATGGAAGTGGTGAAAACGAGGCTCCAATAGGCAAGGGAAGCACTTGTGCGACTGTCATTATTTTAGTCGCAGAATCAGATGGTGTGAGCCTGGAGGGGCCCCAAGGAGCACCTGTTCCACCACATCCCTCATCCTACAGACAGGAAAACTGCCCACAGTGGGCAGTGACGTGTCCACGGCCACGCACAGGGCAGTACCCGAGCCGCGACAACAGTGTGGGCCCAACCGACCCTCCAAGAAGCCCAGCAGTAGGAAGGACCCCCGGGGCCGGGCCACCGCTCACTGCCCCCTGAAGGAGAGGGGCTGCGTGGGGCATGGAGGGGTCGCCCCCTCGGTCCCTCGTGGTTACAGAGTGCTTATCACACAGCCTGGCATCTGAGGTGCCTCACGAACCTCGGTGGTTACTTTCCTTATTAATATTGACCCGTGCGTGGAGTGACGTGAGAGCCACGTTTCCAGAGGAGGAGAGAGAAACCGGGCTGGACCCTCCAGGGGAGGCCCAAGCGTGTGGGAGGGGTGGGAGGGCGTGGAGTGGGCGATGTGGGGGGGGCGTGGGGGAGGCCGAGGGATGCGCGGGGCTCTCAGACACACGGCCACCATGGCCGTGCGAGTGCCTCTCGTTAAGCACTTACTACGTGCTGTACCGGGCTGGGCTTTGGCTTGAGTATCCTACAGTTCTCACAACAGCCCAGTTAGCAACCCCATTTCACAGACAGCATCCCGACTGGGGGTCAGGCCAGCGCTGGGCTCAGCGGTCCTGCTTCTTCCCGAGCTTCGAGCTGTGCCCCGGGGCTCCCTCCCTGCCCTCCGCACACGACTGCTGCCTCTGGATCTGAGCCCAGATGGTCTCGCCCCTCCAGCTGAAGCCCCAGCCTCGGTCTTTCACCTCCTGCTTTGTCCGCAAAACCTCCCCTGAGTCGGCCCCTCTTCAGGAGCCCACGTGGGCCCGGCCTTGGTGAGCAGTTCACCTGGCGGGGGAGAGGGCTGGGCGTCAGGCCTCGGGGCTGGGCCTCGGCTTCCTTATCTGGGACACGAGCCCACCGAACACTCCCTAAATGCTGCCGCTGGGGAACAAGCCCAGGAGTCTCCAGGCAGACTCCCCAGGTCTGGTGCAGGCTCTGAGCCCTGTGTGATGTCCTCCTCCTGCGGCTGGGGCCCTGCCCCTGGGAACTACACATGGGAGAGACCAGGAGACGAGTGGAGAGGACTCCTGTGGGCCCCGAGCACCCGCCTAGGACCCCAGACCCCGTGGGCTCAGACCCACCAGAAAGCCCGGCTCCGGGGCTCCGGGGGAGGGGCAGGGAGGTGGAGGAGAGAAGAGAAAAGGGGGGGAAGATGGAGGGGAGCTCTCTTTCCCCCTCTGGGCTGTACGATCTGGAGCTGTATTGGGGTGATTTTCACTGAAAGTAACAAAACAATGCTGAGTTTCATGATAAAGTCAGTTCACTGTACTGGTCTCTATTTGAAATATTTCCTAATACAAATTCAAATACAAAAATGAATGCTAAAGGGGAGAGCCGTTTCATAGGACAAACAAGGAAACATAATAGAAGCCTAGGTGTAGCCATTTCAGGACTGGTTGGAGGGGTTCCGGCTATTTCTCTGCAGGTCTCTGGGGCGTTGCCCTCCCTATGTGCTGTCACAAGAGGGCTGCTCTCAGCTGCTGGAGAGAACACGTCCTCACCCGCCCTCTGGGGACAGAAGGGCTTTCCCAACCCTGATTTGGGGCACAGCCCTGGTGAGAGGTGTCCCATGGGCCTAGGACAGCCCCGCCGGGCTTGGACAGGCTGATGGAAGCTGGGCTGAGCTCCAAGGCCGGGCTTTGCCCGCTTGGCTCCGAGAAGATACGGGAAGTACTGGTCCTGCTGTTCCCGTAGTGGTGAATACACTCGAGCTTGGCCACTCTTGGGTGCCCAAAGCTGCTCTCCCACCTGGGACCTGGGGAGAGTGACCGACAGGCTGCTGAAATGCTTGGCCCATTTGTTGATCCCACAAGCCAACTATCCGACTCCACGCTGGTGCCAAGGAGAGGCAGAAGCCAGACAGACCCCGGCCGGGGATCACAGTCTAGTGGAGAAAGACAAGCTCAGCAATGAGCCAGACCCAAGGCAGAGTCATGGGAGGAGAGGCCCCGCGGGCTCTGGTAACCAGGAGGGAGGTCTGTCCAGGGAGGGCCCTGGAGGGCTGCTCAGAGGAAGTGGCCTTGGCCTTGGGCACCTTATCCACGTGTTACCTTTGGCTACTATTCCCGTGCTTGGAGGTTCTCCGACTCTAGTGTGCGTGACCGTCCCTGGGGCATTCTGGGCCCCAGTCCCAGGGATTCAGATCAAGGAAGTCTGCGTGGGCCCAGGACTCTGCAGGCTTAACTGGCTTAAAGGTGAGTCTGGTGCAAGTGGGCTTTGAGTCAGGTCTCCTGAGTCTTTCTGCGCAGTCCCGGCTGCTGCAGAGGCCTGGGGGAGGGTGTCAGAGCCCTGAGGCCCACGGGGTGGTCCCGGTCACAGAGAAACAGCCCGGGAGGCGGGTGGGGTACTCGTGGAGGGAGAAGAGGTCTGGTGTCCATCCTTAGTGGAGAAGCACATCACCCTTGATGACGTGGAGACCTCAGCCCCTGGTGATGGCGAGGGCAGGGAGGGAGTGTGATGTGGGGACAGTCCCCTCAAAGGCCTTGCGAGGTTTCCAGGGTGGCCACCACATTCTGCTCCCCAGGGAGGAGGGCTGAGGGGTCCCTTCCAGGTCAACTTCCAGGGTTTTCCTACCAGTGGCTTCATCACACTCTGATCTCAAAGGCTCTAACCGAGCATCTGGCATCCCACATTCCAAGCAGAGTGACAATGCTGGCGACAGCTGCAGGGCTGGGTGCAGGACATAAGCCCCCCGGGCGTGAGGCCCCAGAGAGCAGGCCCGACACCGCGATTCCCAGCACCTCCTCTGCGGACGCTGCTCTTCAGGTGTGGTTGTCCCGGTGGGGAAATTCAGAGCCTCTCAGCGCTGGGTCACGGGTACCGCGGGTCACTGGCCACAGGGAGAGAAAGGCAAGGAGACAGAATCAGAGCAGGGGGCTATGCGGGTTAGGTGGCCAGATAAAATAGAGGACATCCAGTTCAATCTGAATTTCAGATAAACACCAAATAATTTTTTTGTATGTGTCCCAAGTGATGCTGGATTCTGTGTTTTTATTTGCTATATCTGGCAACCGTATGTGAAGGTCCCAGCCAGAGCATCTATTGATCACCTTTGATATGCCAAGTACTCTGCTGAGTAGACAGTTTCTGCTCTTTGTTCTATTAATAGATATTGGTTGGGCACCTGTTACACGCCAGGACAGTTCTAGTGGGAGATAGGGATTCCGCAATGAGCAAAACAGACATAAACCCTGTCCCCTTAGCACTCGCATTTGAGGGAGGGGACAGAAAGTACATAAACAAATAACAATATAATGTCAGGTGATAAAAGGGCTAAGTAGAAAATAAAGCAGGCTAAGGGGGGTGGGGTGGGCTTTGTTGCTAACCTATGTGGGGTGGAAGGAGGTCCTCTGAGTAGAGACAGGCTGGAGGTGAGCACATCTGGGAGAGGCACTGCCGTAGAAGGAACAGCACGTGCAAAGGCCCTGAGGAGGCCGTGCTGGGAGAGTTCGAGGCACAGAGAGCCTGGAGCCGTACGAACAGGGGGCGGGTGTTAGGGGTGAAGCCCAAGCAGGGGCCGGGCCTGGCAGGCCAAGTTGGCCACGGCAGGGAGTTTGGTCTGAGCAAGATGAGAGCCGCCAGAGGGTTTCAAGCAAAGGAGCGACAGGACCTGCCTTGCCTGTTCAGCCTGTGCACCCTTTACAGGTGGCCAGATGAGGGTTCAGCGCTGCCAGGGAGCTGCCTGCCCTCCCTCCTCGCTGAGCTCCAGAAGCCAGTAAAGGTCAGGGACTTGGGGGCAGTGCCTGTTGGCAGTGGGAAGAAAGGGTTGTCCGAAAGCTGCTTGCTCTGAGTGAGAGGTGTCACTGTCCCCGTGCCAAGGAAAGGGGGCGGGGCACCTCCGTTACCGCTCCAAGGACTGGGCCCTGTCCCCACCGACAGCAGCCTCGGGCTCCAGAAGGACTAGCGCCGTTTCTCCCACACTTGTGACTAGATGCTGGTTGAGGAGCCCCAGCAGCTTCCAGACGCAGGAAGGGGCTGGACAGGTGGTTTTCTTCTTCCTTTGTTTTCTCACCCACTTTTTTCCCCATTCCTCCCCCCGCTCCCACAGATGTTCACTGAGGGCCTGGCAGGGTCTAAGCGCTCTGCCTGATGGCGCACAAGTGATGACATGCTGTGACTGTAGCTACGAGGCGATGGACAGGGTGGGGTGAGGGAGCAGTTGGGTGTGTCAGGTGGGGTTGGTCGGGGAAGCCCTCCTGAGAAGGTGGCGTCTAGAACAAGGAAAGAGAGGGCTGCGGGGAGCGCCCGGCATCTGTACCGCAAGTCCCGGGAAGAGGCGGTCCTGACACCCCCACCTGCCCTCCGGTGGCCACCCCGGCCCGAAGGGAGCCTGCTTCCTCCCTCCCTGGTGCCAGCCTGCGTTTTGAACCCCTTGGAAAGCCTCTGCTTTCTGGGCCCCTTCCCAGCTCAGCCGGGCCTTAGCAGAGCCCCTGAGGCCTGATGAGCACTTGGCTGGAGCCTCGCCGGGCAGGGGGCCGCTGTCCCGGCAGGGTGGGGCGTGGGCTCAGAGTGGCCTCTGGACATCCCGCACCCCCCGTCCCGGCCATGCCAACTCTGCAGCCGGCCTCCAGGATGGCTTTCCTCTCTCTTAACAGGCAGGGCCGCTGCCAACTGCAATGGATGAGTTACAGCCGTGCTGCGGGGAGCCGGGCATCCACCAGCCACCTGCCAACAGCCCTAACACCAGCTGGGCTGCGGCGCCGATCAGACCCAGGAGGAGAGTGGGGAACTGTCCGGTTTTTCTTGAAAAATTCTCCAGCAGGGAGCTGTTTGCTGGGCTGTGTGTGCATGTGTGGTACGTGTGTGTGTGCACGGTGATGTGTGTGTGTGCACGATGTGGTGTGTTGTGTGATGTGTGTGTGGTGTGTACGTGTATGGTGTGTGTGTGTGCGGTGTGTGCTGTGTGTGTGGTGTGTATGTGTGTGGTGTGCACCTGCGGGTGGGAGTTTTGCCTGTGTGCCCATGTAGTCCTGCAGCGCCCGGGGTGGGGAATGAGGTTCTGTGCTGGTGGGACAAGCCAGGGACTCCCCCTGGGTGCTGCAGGTTCTGTGCCCTTGCTCCCGACCTCTGTCCTTGACACCGTCATGTTCATCATGGCCACCCCAGCAGGAGACAGCCAGGTCATACCTGGTATCTGCCCTGTCCCCCGTCCCTGAGGCCGATCCTGCAGCCACTTCTACTCTCTCGGATGTCTCCCCACCCTGGGCGGCAGGAGAAATGGAGGTGGCAGCATGGAGGCCACTGCCTGGAAGGGCTCCCAGGTCAGGGGTTCGGGGGCTTTTTGGAGCAGACGCCCTGAGTCTCCTCTCCCCTGAAGCCTGAGCGGATGTGGGCTGGGAACGTTAGCTGAGTTCTGAGAGATATATGACGGGGCTGCTTGGTTGGGCAGAGAATGCCGTTCTCTGACACATGGCAGCCCCTCCCGAGTGCTGGCTGGCTCAGGGCTCTGCGAATCGTCTCTTGTGGTCCCCTGGTCACCCTGGACACAGACGCTGGCGTGTAACCTTCGTCTGCTGACAGGGAAACAGAGGCTCAGGGAAGGTAGGTGGAGGTGGGGTGGCTGACGGAACTGGCCTTTCCCTCTTGTCACGGCTTCAGAACCGAGATTCCTGCTCAGCGGACCATCACCCACTGTGCACCTGGCACCAAGGCCTCGTTACTGTTAGCCCACTTCATGGATGAGAAAACTGAGGCTGAGGAAACTAAGGAATCTCTTCCGGTGACCACGCTAGGAAGCAGGATGTAGCTCGGGGCTGTCTGACTCTCAGTCTGGCCCCCTTCAAGGTCCTCTGGACCAGGTGCTTGTGGGAGGATGGATTGTGTCGGGATGGGTGGAGGCTGATGGGGTCGGAGAGGCCCACAGCTGTGTGGGCTCTGCCAGGTAAGTGCTGGGAGGAGCGGGGGTTCCAGGGCACCCAGGCCCTGTTGGGGTGTGCAGGGGACGGGGGGATGAGTCAGAGATGTCACTAGAAAGGATAAATTCTTCTGCATACGGTGCTACCTTGTTTTGCTTCTAAGGAAAAAGAAGTAACCTTCACCCTAGCCAGGTGAGCACGTTTCTTGGGAATTAGTGACAGAGCTGGCCACAGCCCCCCAGCAGGAGGCCACACCATAGTTACACACAGGAGTTCAGAAGCACCTGTCAGCACCCCCATCACAAGACCAGAGCCCACATTCCCTCTGTAAAACTGGCCCTACCCTGGTAGAGCAGACTCCCCCATCAGCCTCTGGGTTCCAGGAGAGGCACTTGGCTCTCAAGGCAGCTGGGCTGGAGCCGGGGCCTGGTGAAGACGCAGAGGTGGCCCTTCCCGCTCCTCAGACGGGTCCTTGCCCCAGTACCCCATCCTAGGGGATCTGCTGTCCTCGCCCCTGCAGGGTTTGCCCCATCACTCCATGCCGTGGCTGGGACCACAGGGCAGCTCCCAGGTGTGGGGCAAGGTTGCCATGGCGACCCGCGTCATGGGCCAGCACTCTGAGCTCTGCCGACAGCTTGCCGGGCAGCGCCTCCGGAGCCCAATCACAGAGATGTGCTTTGTGGCAGCTCAACGTTCTGCCCATTCTCCCCAAACGTGGCTCTCCAAGGGGTGAGCACACGGTGGGTTCCAAGGCGAGGAGCCCTTGGGGACCCGCCAGCCTTGGGCCATTACCAGGAAATGAACGGCAGGAAGGTGGTCTGATCTGCGGTGTCTCCCGGCGTGGGCTCTGCACGCCCGGCGCTCACTCTCCTCCGCGCCCACACCCCTAACCGCCAAGGCAGCAAGCTCCCAGGCTCTGAAGCTAGGCTCCCCTCACGCTGCCGTTCCAAAGGCCCCAAGTGGAAACATGTTCTTCCTAGAAGATGTTTTATGATCACGTGTAGCATTTGACAAGGGATGGACTGAGCCAGGCTGTGGGCTGGGCAGTGACTGATTCTGTATCTGGGATACGTAAATGTGCTGGAGTCTGCAGTGGACACGTCATCACAGGCCCAGATCCGCAAAGCCAAGGGCAGACCTGTTTGACTCCATCTGCTGGCTGAGCTAGAACTCCCTGAGCCCTGAGCGTTATGTCACCACCTGCATCATCTCCTCCATCCCTCCCCGCGCTCCCCACCCCATGGTCCTCGCCAACACTTCTGCCACCTTCCACTTCTTATTCTTTATTTGCTGGGTCCTGCCTTGCACCCTCCCATCAGCAAGCACATCTTATCAGGTGTGGCCAAAGCAAAACAGTGAAAAGATATGGCCAGTGACACACAATACAACTTAGCCTTACCGGATGCACACCGCATGGGGACATCATGGAGTGACAACAGAGAGGGAAGGACGGTGAAACGAGCCTGGCTACCCAAGTCCTGAAGGAGGCAGTGGGGGAGGGGCACAGAAGGGAGGGCAGAATTCTGCTGCAGACCCTTTCAGTGGCCACCCTGTTCTCACCCCCTCTGGGTCTTCCCACTGCTTCCCAGAGTCCCTCACGATGTTTCTGTGCTGAGCCAGGGCTCCCAGACACCCAGCCAATAATAGCTTCTTAGAAGCTTGTGTCGGGTGCGCGCTGGTGTAATGGACTCACGGAACGTCACAGCCTGCGGGGGATATCCGGAATATTCCCCCCAGAGTACAAAGATGGATCTTACTTTCCTCTGTGTCTAGGAAGATGGCGACCCTCTTGCTACCTGGGGCTGATTCTCTGCAAACCAGGAAGGACTGATATGTGGTCAGGGAGGTTTTGTCTGCTCTTCTGGAAACGAGGGAGGCTCCGTCCAATGGGATGACTACAGTTGCTGCCCCTACGGTTTCGTCATCACAGTGAGTGAGTTCATAGTTTGCAGGGAGGGGAAGCAGTTTAGTCTCTGATGAAAGCTGAATTGGCCGGGCTGTACTTGGAGCTCTCTTGGCACCAAAACCAGAACTTACGAAAACCCAAAACAAAACAAAACAGAACTTACATTCCTGGCGCACGAGCACACGCGGCTGGGAACAAGTCATGTTCACACTTGTGAGATGCGTGTTCCCGCCACCTCCCTCGGCACTTTGAACTCTCCCCTGGCTCCCCTCCAGCGTGCAGGGCTGCCGTTTCCTCTGGCACCCACTCCCACCTCACGCTCTGTCAAAATGCTTTCAAGAAACGTGAGGACGAAATGTAACTAACATGTACCTTCGTGTGAAAAAGGACAGCAGAGGTCTGAGCAGGCCCTGGGAGAGGCAACTGCACAGGAAGAGAGGAAGAGCCTGGACTGGGAGATTCACACTTCCGTCGAGGCCTCACCCTCCTCCTGGGGCCGCCACCACCATGCTGGCCTCGGGGAACCGCTTTGACTTTTAGATTCTCTGAGCTGGGAAGTAGGCATCAGTGGCCTTGGTTTCCTTATGAGGGATACCTACCTCTCCATCCCTGAAACCGCCTTCCAGGAACAGGAGGAGATCAGGTCACGACCGTTAACAGAAAGGAGTTTTGCAGACTGCAACTCAGGCCACATTGTTATGTATCTGTGTGCGTCTGTTAGATCAGATGGTATTAAATTTAACTGAATGGCATTTATGTATTCATGCAATAAATATTTGTTGAGTGTCTACTATATCGATATATGTATGTGTCACGGGCTGACCAAAGCAACCACCATCCTGGTTTGCCCGGGACTGAGGGATTCAGCGGGACTCAAGACTTTTAATGCTCAAACTGGGACAGTCCCACGCAAACTGGGACCGTGGGTCCCTCTGGACAAGGTAGAGGTCGCCGTCCTAATGGAGGGGAAAGGTGAGCAGGAAGAAAGTAACCCTGGCCACCACCACCAGTTCTAACCTTCAGGGTGATGGTAGTAGGAGGTGGGGTCTTTGGGAGGTGCTTAGGTGATGAAGGTGGAGTCCTCGTGAATGGGGTTAGTGCCCAGAGAGATCCCTTCCTCCATGTGAGGTTACAGAGCTGTGAGAAATAAATTTCTGTTGTCTATAAGCCACTGGTCTACAGTATCTCTGTTGTAGCAGCACGAACAGACTAAGACACACGGCCAAACCCAAAGGATTCATGTGATGGGAGAAACCACGAAGTCACATGGCAAAAGCATGAATGTAGGTGGGTAGGGTTGGGGCCACTCATGCACTGACCATGTGGACACAGCCATCCCACGGTGATGGGTCAGGTCTAGGTGACAAACCCATCCCAGGGCCAGGGAGAGGTTCAGACACTCTGACAGACACACCCCAGAACTAACTGCAATATCAGGAAAACGGGCACCTCCCCAGTTGGAAAAGGGTGCTGGGCAGACAAAATCCCACAGACATCCTCTACAGACAGGAAGGCAACTAATGGCTCCCGTGGCACAAAGGCCACCAAGGGGCGTGAACACGGGCTGTGGAGCTCAGAGGAGACAGTGCAGCCTGGAGTGGCCAGGAAAGGCCTTTCTGGAGCGAGGCACACACACTGAGCCCCGAGTGTGCGCGGAGGGGCATTTCAGGCAGAGGGAACCACTGTCCGCAAGCGTGAGGCAGACCTCTGCTCAGGGAGGTGAGTGGCTGCAGCCCAGCCTTGGGGGTGTGGTGAGGCAATGAGGCAGGAGACAGACAGGAGAGGCAGGCAGCCCGCAGATCACAGAGGGGCCTCAGGCCAGGGGGAGGGGTCTGGAGTTTGTCCCAAAGGCAATGGAAATCCCTCATGGGCTTTAAGGAGGGGCGTGACGTGGTCCCCCCAGCAGATGGGCAGGTGGCACTGATAGCAACATGGGGAAAAGTGGGAGTGGGGGCTCTCGTGTCAAAACTGGAGACCGTTGGGGATGGAGTCACTGAGGCTGGAACTAGTAAAAAGAGGACACACAGAGAGTAAATCAGGAGACATCTAGCGCTTTGAAAGGATAAGGTTTGGTTTCTCTCTGATCGGAGATGAGGCAGAGGGAGTGTTCAGAAGGAAGCCAGGTGCCCAGATAAGGAAAGTCAGCTCACACATCTCAGCAGCTCAGCACAGCAGAGCTTACATCCTGCTCAAGCAGGGCTTCAATCTGGGTGTCATAGGCAGCTAGCTGCAAGCAGAGACTTAGGGATCCAGGCTTCTTCCCTCTTGTAGAGCCACCCTGTACGACACATGGCTCCCCAGGGTCACCCTGGGGGTTGCCCTGCCCTCTACCCACTAGAAGAAAAAGGAGGGAGAGGAGGGGGAGGGTTTTATGGGCCAGGACTAGAAGATCCATAGATCACTTCCACCCAAGTTCCCTGGGCTCCGTCTCCATCGCATGTCCACACCTAGCTGCAAGGGAGCCTGGGAAACACAGTCCAAACTGTGTGTCCAGGAAGAAGAGGCAACAGACTTGGTTTTTGGCCTGTCCCACACCAGGTTTGGGGCTTGGGGGAACCCAGGCAGGGAAGACTGGGGGGGCAGGAAATGTGTGAAGGGATGGTCTGGGTGGTCTTAGGGACATCTCAGCTTGTGTCTACGTGGATGCATTGGCGAGACTTGAGGCCATTAGTGGTACAAGGAGCAGAGGTGACAAACCTGGGGAAGACCTCTCAGGAGGCTCTGAACAGAGGAGAGACTTTGTACAGTAGTCTGAGATTTCAAGTCCAGAGAATGTGACCTTTATTCTGGGGACAGTGGGGAACGATGGCAGATCTTTAAGTGGAGGGGTGACCTACGCAGAACCGTTTCTTCATAGAAGATAACGTTTGTAGGTTTCAGGGATTAAGACACGGATGCTTGTGGGGTCCTGGGCCACACAAAAGCCTGACAGGCTCAGAAGAGCCGGGGTTGCCCCTAATCCCACCACCCCCTGCACATACACACACTAGAGGTGCCGGCCTTGCCCAGGACTCGGCCCTCTGGGCTTTCAGGGCCTTCCTCACTTGGTCACCTCCTCTGGAGGAAGAATTCAGCTCAGATTTGCCGAGAATCCCTGAACATTCTAGCTGCCTCAGCTACAAGTACCCAGTGGGCTCCATTTGAAGAAAACCCAGGATAGAAAACCCCACGTGTGTCAGCGCCCTTGCCACTATTCCTGGTCCAGATGAAACAGTCGCTGGGCAACTAAGTCACCTTGCAGATCCTTTCAATACACGTCTCCTGGTGCATTTGAAATATTCAGTTCCAAAAACCCTTATTAGGTGCCAAGCGCTGTGTTGAGCACCAAGCTGGGGCCCCGGAGACCGCACGCATGAGAAGAACTCCCCAGTGACTCTGAGAAGGCGGGGCTGCATCCAGGGCAGGGAGGGGCCCGTTCAGCGCGACCCGAGGGCACTCGCCTGGCGGAGGACACCCCTGCACGTCCCCGGAGCCATCAGCTTCCTGACTTGCCTAAACTCAGCAGGATTTCCAAACAACACCTCTGTGTGGAGCGAGGCTCCCTGCCTGCTGGCACCATCAGCTTATCTCTAGAGGCTGGAGGAGCTGCCAGAAGAGAGCTCCCCTCTGTGTTGGGTTACACCCTGGCTTTGCCCTTCAACAGCTGCCCTGCGTGAACCAATCCCTCTGCTGCCTCTGCCCTCCATCTGCTCCCGGGAATGGGTCTGTGGGAACTAAAGTTTCCCTAGCTGTCGGGGCGGAACCTGGCAGCCTCCTTTCTCCTACGTCTGAGAGGAGGCTCGGTGCCAGGACCTGAGCTCTAAGGATGGAAAAGATACTCCGCCTCCCTCCAGATGCCCCCAGCCAGGTGGGAAGGCAGACTCCTAGACACTTAGTGCAGCAGCTTTGTCCCCGGACAGAACACACACCCTGGAGGGGCGGTGGGGGCAGAGGCGTCCTGGGCAGGCGGTGAAGCCAGGCTGGGGCCGGACGGCTCCTGCTGCCGGTGTGCACACTGGCCAGATCAGGACTCCACCTCCACCTCTGCCCCAGTGCCCACCTCAGCCTGGGCTCCGTTTACGTGCCAGCTAAGTGTGCCAGCCCTTGTGCTGAGAGCAGTCTGCAGAGTCTCCTGCCAATGATTATTATAATACATGCCCCTGATTCAAAGAGGCCACCTGTTGAAAGATGTACCTGCAATTGCAAAAGAGCATGAGGGGAGGGGATAGACCAGATGCAATGACAAGATTCATTAGAATTTCACACATATTATCGTGTGTGTGTGGCTGGGGGTTGGGGGGCAGCTTAGAATCAAGGAGATGTAGTGAATGAAGATGACACATGAGGCAAACCGTACCTCAGAGTGTGCAGTGCAGCGGTTCTCAAAGTGTGATCCAAGGGCACCCCAGGGGTTCCCCAAGACCTTTTCAAAGGATCTGCAGATCAAAACTATTTCCGTAATAATAGTAAGACATTATTTGCTTTCATTGTTCTAGTTCGCTTCTGAAGGTACAGCAGAGTTTTCCAGATGTGGGCACTATTATAATAAATGCAGAAGCAGGAATGTAAATCCTCGATCAAGCCAGACGTTAAAGATATTTGCAAACAATGTAAAAGAACGCCTGCCGCTCTTCTCACTAAATTTGCTTTATTTTAGAAAATATAGGGGTTTTTTTCATGTAAAATGTTATGATGTAAAGGACTTATTATTTTTAAGTGAATTAATAAAAATATCTCTGAAATTTGGAAGTTTTAATTTCGATTACAATATATTGATAAATATAACCCCATACACAGAGTATCTCTGGCGTCCTCTACAATTTTTAAGAGTGGAAGGTGAGACAAATAGCTCACCACAAAGTTTGAGAATGCTGGTCTAGAGCCAGCCCTGCAGAGCATGGAAGCTACTGAGGTGTCAGGCGGGGATGCTGCAGACAGCTCTGAACTTGGAGCAGGAGACAGGGCTCGTGGCAGGCTCTGCAGCACCAGGCCCGCGTGGCTCTGGGCAAATCACATTGTTCCTCTGGACTCCCATCTCCCCTCCCTGCCGGGGGGAAAGGGAAATCCAGCGTGCTCCAGAGGCAGCAGGACCCAAGAGGAGGCCAAACGTGGGGAGGGGAGCGTGGCTTCGAAGCTGTAAACACTGCAAATACCGGCTTCATCACCGTTCACGTTGTTCCCTGGGCATCAGGGGCGTGTCACCAACAAGAAGCCAAAACTACAGAAGCTGTGTCACTGGCAGGCAGGGAGTGGTTTCTTATGCACACGCACACGCACACGCACACGCACACGCACACCTATTGCGGGAAGCGCCCAGGTGCCGGCCTCTTTCTGGCCCCCAGCTCCAGCATATGTCAGATGAGCCAGGTTTTCTGACTTTGAAAGGTGGAGAGGGAGTGAGGGCAGAAGGCAGGCCAGAGGCGTTCCTCTCTGCTGGTCCTCAGTCCTGTTCCCAAGCAGGTGGAGCTGGGTCAGGTCTGGCAGCGAGAAGGATCCCACCCTGTCAGCTCCTGGGGTGGTTGAGCCCAGCCCGTGCCAGCCACTCTGTACCCCCAGGGTCCTTGGGCACGCAGGGCTGGACACACGGGCACGGAGGGCCGAGGATGGAAGGTGCTGTGGCTGACCGGCTGGGTGACCTTGGGCACGTCCTTTCTTCTTCCAGGGCCTCAGTCCACCAGCTGTGAAATGAGAGGGCTGGAGTCTGCTGTGGGGTCTGAAGCCTCCCACGGGGGGACCTCACCCAGGTTTCTAAGGGCTTCTGGCTGAGGAAGGTGCCCAGGGACCAAGCCCTCAAGGCTGCCTGGCTCCACCTGGTACTGCTCCGCTTCCTCAGGCCAGCCAGGAGCCTTATCGGGCCAGCCCTGCCCAAAACACCCCAAACCAGATATTGCAAACCTGGTATCCCGCTGAGTGGGAAGCGTGTGTGTGTGTGTGTGTGTGTGTGTGTGTGTGTGTGTGTCCCTACACTCCCTCTGCTTCCTGGGAGCACTTCCTTCTGTTGTGAGACTTAGGTCAGAAGGATCATGTATGACCCGCCTTCTCCTTCCCAGGAATTGGAGTCAAACGCCCAACTGCAGCAAAGCTGGCCCGAGGAGACCACAGCCGGATGGGGAAGGTTCTTCCAAGGAGGACAGCATCCCGCAGGGTCAGACCACACACGCCCCCTGGGCTGCACACACAGGCAGGGGAGGGACTCGCCTGGCCCTGCTTTTCTCTTTTTCCTTCAGACTGTCGGGCAGATTCATATTTTCCAAAAGCCTTAGTGACCTCACCATCTCTTTATCATGCCTGTGGTTGAGTTAACATTTTTTTTTCCAACTTCCTTTTACTCTTTCCAACTGAGTTAACTTTCCACGCTCAAGGCCACATTACACACTAGAGACTCCCTCCAGGCAACAGTGGCAGCACTGGTTCAGGCTGGGCTCTGAGTGGGGGACCCTCAGCCCTCTTTCCCCAGAGCTGAGCCCCGAGAAGGAGAAGGTAGGGCTGGGGGGAGGGGGCCCAGGGACCCAGTCTAAAATAAGGAGGGCTTACAACCAACAACAACAACAACAAAAAAAAACGGACTTCCCTGGCGGTCCAGTGGTTAAGACTCCACAGGGGCTGTGGGTTCGATCCCTGGTCGGGGAAGTTCCGTGTGCCACGGGGTGCGGCCCAAAAAAATAATATAAAAAAATAAAATAAAATAAAGAGGGCTTCTCCTGCTCAACCCCACACTCCCCACTGAATGGCTGTGGCCCCCCTCCCCTCCTACTGTCCACGCAGAGCTCATGTCCCCAGCCCACCCCCTCTTTGCCAGGAAAACCCCTATGCATCTGTCAGGACACAGCTGAGGCAGTGCCTGCTCTCAGAGCCCATTTGAAGCTCCCAGTTTGGAGTGGATGCCCTTCCCTCCCTGGTAGGGTTGAATCGTGTCCCTTCCAAATTCATACTGTCAAGTCCTAACCCCCAGTAACTCAGAACGTGACTGTATTTGGAGAAAGGGCCTGAAAGAGGTAATTAGGGTGAAATGAGGTTGTGTGAATGGGCCCCAATCCAACATGATTGGTGTCCTTATAAGAAGAGAAGATGAGGTCACAGAGAACTCAGACAGAGGGACGACCCCATGAGGACACGGGGAGAAGACGGCCGACTACAAGCCAAAGGGGGACACTCGGGAGAATGCACCCCCACCGACACCTTCATCTCAGACCTCTGGCCTCCATTTCTGTTGATTAGGCTCCCCCCCATTTGCCATGGCAGCCCCAGGAGACTAACATACCCCCATGCTCTCCCGCCTCCCCGATTCCCTCCGTGTCAGCGAGCACCATGTTGAAGTGCTTTCTTTACCTTGACATCTCCTGCTGTGGATGGTGACTTCCCTGCAGAGGAATTCAGCTCACCATCAGTGCCTGGATGTCTAGGTATTCAGGGAATGCTTATTGGAGGGAACTAAACTTTTCTTAAACCAAATACACACTTTCTACAGCTCCTAGGTTCATGGAAGAAATGAAGAGTGGGCCTGGGCACACAGACTCTTCAACCCTCTCGAAGGTTCCGGGGGCACCTGACAGTACATTAGGCTCCATTTAACTGATGCTCTGCAGCTCCAGGTGATGCCCACTGGCAGCATCTCCAGTGGGCAGCACCTCCCTGGTGTGCCTGCGTCATCGGGCTGCTACGGCCGTTCGTACCTGTCCCCCCGTCAGTCTGTTACATCCCCAAATCCGCTTATGTCAGTTATGCTTGTTATTAAGCATACATAAAATGATAAAATGTGGATTTAAAGAGTTGTTTCTCTGAATGCTAAATTAAATGCTTTGAGAATGATTAATTCTAGGTGAGCTGCCTTAAATAGATTGCTGTTGAATTAAGCTTGGTGCTGTAGCCAGTCTCCAGGAGGCCCCCTTGGCGTTCACACCTTGTGTAAGCCTCCCCCACACTGAATCAAGACTGCTGCGTGAGGCTGAGAGACTGCGGTGACACTCAGTGCCTTCTGAGGTGAGGTCACAGAAGGTATTGCAGCTTCTGCCTGGTTCCCTTGGGTCAGTTGTTCTGGAGGAAGCCGTCACACCATAAGGACACGCAAGCCTCTTGGAGAGGCCCACACGGAGAGGAGGTGAGGCCTCCTACCGCCAGCCGGCACCAGCCCCGCGAGGGAGCAGATGCGGACGTGGACCCTGCAGCACCCCAAACCTTCTCGCGAGGGCAGCCCTGGCCGCCGTCTGGCAGCAGCCTCATGAGAAAACTTGAGCAGACCTGTGTGGATGAAAAACACGTTGCCTGCCATTTCAGTTAACAAAGAACGTTACCTTGGGACTTCCCTGGTGGCTCAGTGGTTAAGAATCCGCCTGCCAATGCAGGGGGCACAGGTTCGAGCCCTGGTCTGGGAAGATCCCACATGCCGTGGAGCAACTAAGCCCGTGTGCCACAACTACTGAGCCTGTGTGCCACAACTACTGAAGCCCACGCACCTAGAGTCCATGCTCCGCAACAAGAGAAGCCATGACAATGAGAAGCCCACACACTGCAACGAAGAGTAGCCCCAGTTCGCCGCAACCAGAGAAAGCCCGCGCGCAGAAACGAAGACCCAACGCAGCCAAAAATAAATAAATTAATTAATTAAAAATAAAAAGAACATTACCTTCCATCAAGCCATCAGCCGACGGTGCACCCTGGTGGGAATTCGGGATGGAGAAAAATAGGATACTGGCCCTAGATAGTTAAGATGCATATGAAAGGAAGAATTTCAATGAGCCCTGACTCTTGCACCTGCCCATACATAGAAAAGCACTACAATCATTAACTCGAGATGTTTGTTTTTTTTGCAATTAGCAGCAATCTTTTGATTACTTTTTTCTTTTCTTTTTTTTTTTTTACAATAAAAATCTCTTATATGTCCTGGCTCCTTCCTTACCTCTTTGGCACCATCCTTCAGAATTCTCTGAGAGGCTGTCTCCCGGGCTATGGTCCTTAGTAAGTTCCCCAAATAAAACATAAGTCGAAACTTTCAGGTTTTTTTTTTTTTCCAGTCAACACGTGAATAATCCAGTTGCTCCTGAATTGCTGGTCGCAGACACTGAGACAGAATGAACGATTCTCATTGCTTCCAAGCACTAAGTACTGAAGGGATTTTTTACGTAGCAGTAGATAACCAGCACACACAGGGAAAAGAACCACAGAAAAAAGAAGAACAATCTAAACGGAGCCTGCACTCAGGTTGTTTCACAAATACTTTTCAGTGTTTTTCAGATTTTTAAAGAAACAGGAAGTAGGAGTTATGAGTAGTGCGGTGTGGGGGCCGCCTGTGTGAGAAGAGCCACTCGTGCTCCAACCACGTGACCCAGGCTCAGAGGAGGCTTTGCCCCGTCATCACAGTTGACTGATGAATGTACTTCTATATGATTTAAGTTAAAAATGTTAAGATATATTTGAATTTTTTTTTTAGGCTGAAGAACAACTTTTATTTATTAAGACTTAATAAGACATAATATATAATAATGAAAATAATCAAGAACTAATAATGTATCAAGAAAAAGGATTAGTACTGACTGATACACATAACTGAAAAGCCCAAGCATGGCTAGATTCCAAGACTCAGATGATGCTGTCAGGATTCCGACTCCCTCCATCCCTCGGTCTAGCTCCCTTCCCTCTAGGGTCCACTTTCATACAGATGCTCCACACGTGGTAATAAAAGTGCCATTCAGCAGCTCTAAGTTTAAATCCTACCAGCAGTAACTCTGAGACAAATAGCTTCTCTTTCTGAAGGGTTCCAGTACATTGACTAATTGGCCTGATCCGGTTCAGGCACCAACCTCGGAACCAGTCTCTCTGGGCGGGGAAAGTGTGATGCATTGAACCTGGGCAGGGTCACGTCCCACAGTAACCACGCTGCTGATTTATAAAGGATTCATTTTCCCCAGGAAAATTTCAAATACTGTTGCCAGTTGAATAGGGTAGATTCTAGGAAGAAAAAAATAGCAGATATTTATTACTATTATCTTTTTTTTTGCGGTACGCGGGCCTCTCACTGTTGTGGCCTCTCCCGTTGTGGAGCACACGCTCTGGACGCGCAGGCTCAGCGGCCATGGCTCACGGGCCCAGCCGCTCCGCGGCATGTGGGATCTTCCCGGACCGGGGCACGAACCCGTGTCCCCTGCATCGGCAGGCGGACTCTCAACCACTGCGCCACCAGGGAAGCCCCTGAGCCCACTTTTTGATTAACTAAAACAACACTGCTCCAGAAAGCTTGGAGAGAGAGTGTTTCTATGGAGAAGAAGCTCTTCCTGAAGGCCAAGTGGGAGATGCTGGCAGTGGTCATGGAGATGGAGAGAGGCAGACAGATGCAAGGAATATTCTGGAAGCTGGACCATGGGGACTTGGTGGTGGACTGGATAGAGGAGGTAAGAGAGAGGGATGGATCACAGATGACGGCCGCGTTTGGGCATGAGGCCTCAGGTGGAGGTCAATGCCACCTTGAACCAGGAGCAAAAGGAAATGGAGATGCATGAGTGCATGGGTGGAGACCATGAGTCCTTTCAAATTACAACACAGTTGAAACAGAAATGAAAGAGAAGGAGGGCAGTAAATGGAGAGGAGCATGGAATTCTAGAAAGGATTTGTTGTTATCGTTTTATTTTCAGATCGGGGATAGTAGAGGGTGCTTATCCATTACAATTGGGTTTGCTGTTAGCTTGTTATGGACTGAATGCCTGGTCCCCTGAACTTCGTATGTTGCAGCCTCAGTCTCCACTGTGATGGTATCCGGCGGGGGTGGGGGTGGGGGATGGGGTTGGGAGTTGATTAGGTCATGAGGGTGGAGCCCTCAAGAAGGGAATTAGTGCTTTATAAGAAGAGGAAGAGAGACCCAAGTCCTCTTCCTCTCCCTTCTCCTCTCCCACCCTCTCGCCCTCCACCATGTGAGGACACAGGGAGAAGATGGCCATCTGCAAGCCAGGAAGAGGGCTCTCACCAAGAGCCAAACCTGCTGACATAACGACCTTGGACTTCCCAGCCTCCAGAAGTGTGAGAAACAGATGTGTGTGGTGTGAGCCACCCATGCCGTGGTATTTTGTGACAGCAGCCCGAGCTGACTCCTTCTGACGCCGACCACAGGGTGTGGTTGTTCTGTCAGGGAAGTTTAGCGGTCGGCCATCCAGGGTGGGAGTGACAGCGACCCCCTCACGTCTGCCCTCCTGCCGGGAAAGTCTCCTGGGCACTTTCTGTGCCTCACACACACGGCTCAGAATCACCACCACCTCCCGATTCCCTCCTGCCTTTGGATGCAGGAACAGGGGCAGCACGTTTCTTAGCCGCAGGCTCTAGGAGTCGGGGCACGGGGCAAAGACTGAAGAGCTGCCTCTTTATTTGGGAAGTGACAGCCAAGGGCTGTGAGGGTGAGGAAACACCAGAAATGAGAGGACCTTTCTTCCCCAAGGGGCAGTAAGGAGACAGCAGTGGCTCCCCAGGTGCTGGGCAGAGCCCAGAGACAAAGGAAGGCGATGCATCTGCAAACCCCCTCATCTCCCATTGGTGCAGATCCGTCAACAGGGAGCTCCCCCGACCCAGGGTGCATGCTCTGGTCCCTTGGGGAGCTTTAGGGAGAACTTCCTCACTGAAACCAAATCTCCCAGCACCCTGATCTCAGACTTCGAGCCCCCAGAACTGTGAGAAATTAATGTCTGTCGTTTAAGTCACCCAGTCTGTGGTATTTTGTTATGGCAACTTGTGATTTTGAATAAGAAAAGTATATTTCATCTTCAGCCCCGCCTCCCACTTCCTGCCACAGAGCTCCTAAAACCTTTGGAATTTCCTAAACGTGGGAGAGATAAAGGTATCTTTTGTTATTCATAACAAGCCCCTTTCAACCACTGAGTTTATGTTAATGAAGTGACTTTGGAAAGCCCCCAGGGAGACCTGAGGGGGGCGGGGCTGGAGAGTGAGTTCAATCACCAATGGCCAATGATTTAATCAATCATGAAGTCCATAAAAATCCTCAAAGTACAGGGTTTGGAGAACTTCGTAGTGGAGCTTCCAGAGGGTGGCACCTCTGGAAGGGGCAGGGAAGCTCCTGCCCGATGCCCAGGTTGCCCTGGCTGCTCCGGAGTTATATCCTTTGCTCATGAACTGGTAATCTAGTAAGGAAACGGTTTTCCTGAGCTCTGTGAGCCACTCTAGCAAATTAATCAAAGCTGAGGAGGGGTCATGGGAATTTCCAATCTACAGCCAGTTGGCCCAGAAGCACAGATGACAAACTGGACTTGCGACTGGCATCTGAAGAGGGTGGGGAGTAGTCTCGTCAGGCTGGGCCCTCACCCTGTGGGATCTGTCCCTCTCTTCAGAGGATAGTGTCAGAATTGAGCTGGAGGGCACCCAGCTGGGGTTGTAGAGTTACTTGATGGGGAAACCAACATATGTGCACTTCAGAATAGTCTGTGAGTAGAAAGAACACAGGCGCTTTTCCTAGACGCAGTTAGAGCAGACTAACAGGCCAGCTTTGTGCCCAAAACTATGAGCAGCAAGTCGAATTCACCTTTGCTTCCCTCACAGCCGCTGACTGGGTGCCTGGTCCCAGAGCCCACGGTGTAAGCATCCCCAGGAGGGGCCGAGTGAGCCCGGGGCCGCAGCCTCCCGCAGGGAGGGAGCAGCAGGGGAGGAGGGAGCTATCCATGTACAGTGAGGGCATCGAGGGCTCACGGCCCCCTCTCTCTGTGGGTTCTCAACCTCACACCCAGTGGGGGAGGTCCTCGGGCCCAGATGGTCTGGCAGAGGAGCTGGGAGAGGTAGGGGAAGACGGGGTGTCATGGCCATGACCTTGAAGCGAACAGAGCCTTGGGCTGCCTCCCAAGGGCTTGCACGTCCAACTCTCTGCACCACCCTTTCCCCACTATTCTTTTTTTTTTTTTGGCCACGCTGTGTTGCTTACAGCATCTTAGTTCCCCAACCAGGGATTGAACAGGGGCCACGGCAGTGAAAGCAGAGTCCTAACCTCTGGACTGCCAGGGAATCCACCCTTTCCCCATTGATTCAGTTATTAAAGGGTGTCACCAAGTACCACCCAGCTCAGAGGCTTCCCATCATCGGCCCAGCCCTGCTGGCCCCCAGGCCCCCTCTTTGGCTGCTGGTATCCTGGGCATCACGGGGAGGCTTCTGTAAGTACCAGCCTGTGGGGAGGGGTTTGTTCAATGAGGGTTCACTCCATGGCCAGCTGCTGGACCCCCCGCCCCCAGTTTTGCCCCCAAGTGGCCTTTCTCAAGGCCCACTCACAGCCCCTCCCAAGCAGCTGTCCATCCCTTCTCACCGCTCCAAAATGGAGCCTCCCTGGCAGGACCAGCCCCCAGCCTGAGAAGCTGGGGGCACGGCACCCCTTCTCTCCTCTTTCACCCTCACCCTCTTTATTCTTCTGCCCCCAAGGTGCTCTCTCTTTTTCTTTCGGTTAGATCCTTTCTGCAAAGGCCAGGCTAGCTTAACTTCCATGTACTTCCTGGGTGTAAAGGAAAATACTTGCGTTTTTCTCCTGGGAGGTGCGTTTAATGCTGGATCCTTTTTAAGCAACAAAGAAAACTAAGAGGAAAAAAAATTGTAGTTTCCATTTCAAACCAAGCTGTACGTTTATTTCCTGTCTCACGTCAGGCAGACATTTGTTGTCTGGGCCCCCCAAATGAGCCTGGGATGCAGCGGGGAATAAGATGTTTTCCGCCCTCAGCACTCCTTGTGGGGGAGTCTGAGCAAAAGACCCAAGTCACAGAGCAGAGGTAGTGCTGGCTAGAAGGGTGCTCAGGGCCCCAGTGACTCCAGGGCAAGGGTGGCAGCTGGCCCTGCAGAGAAGGGGGGAAGGGTCCCCAGGCACCTCTCCATCACCCAGGTGTTGAGGCATAGAAGCGGGGTGGCAGGAGGGGGCGTGGTTCAGCACTCCAGGGAAAAGGGAGAGCTTGGAGATAGAAGACGCCCCGAGGCAGCTCCTTCAGGAAGCCCCGGGCTCCCATACCTCTGGAGCTCTGAGACACAGGGGGCTGAGTGGAGACTCCCCACACAATTCTCCAGGCCCTCTGCCATTAGGGTGTGGGGACCTGAGGCCTGTCAGAGGCTGGTGCAGGTGCCAGGTTGAGCACAAGGACACACCGTGTCCTCTGGCATATGTTAACTGACCCTAGGCAGCCAGCTGAAAACAGGCGCAGCTCTGAGGATGATGCCTCCCCAGGCTCCATGGGGGGGCTGTACAGCCTCCCTCCCAACCTGCACTCCTGGCTGACACACCCGCGGCAGCCCCGGGACCCAGGTCCTCCGGGATGAGCATCCTTCCCCACCGTCAGTCTGGGTGTCCTGATTTTTGGAAAATATGACCACCATCCACAGCAGATTGTACCCCAAGACGTCTGCAGGGAAGCAGATCACGTGTGACCTTCATGACCTGTCCCATCCCAGCTGCGCTAACATCCGGAAGCTTCCGTCATACGGAGCACTTCCCGCGGGCGGACTCATTCACTCCGCTTGACAGCCTGTGGTGAAGCCCAGACAGACAACCTGCCTTCTGAGGCTGGAGACTGGCGTCCCGAGGGGTGAGGGAGCTGCCTCGGGCCGCACAGCATGGGCAGAAATGTGTGTTTGTGTCTGAGCTTCAAGCGGGGACCTGTGGTCCGTTGCTTTTCCGTCGTCACTACTGTGCTTCTCTTGCAAGAAGGAAAACTTGCCGAGCACCTCTCTGGGCTGTCCCCGGGGAACCCTGCAAGGACTTCACAGGGCAGAGAGTGGGGAGCACACAGAGAGCCACCATGTGTGCCTCGACTGCCAACACGGAGAGGGGAGCTGCAGGGCCAGACCTCCTGCGGGGACATTGAGCTGGGAGGAGGTGTCTGCACAGCTAAGACCAGGAACAGCCCAGAGAGGTAAGAAAGGGCGGGGCCTGCAGACAAGGGGCGGGACTTTCAGGGTCACTTTATTTTTAAAAAATTTTATTTACTTATTTATTTTGACAAGTGCTATTGCTTTATCTTTTTTTTTCCTTTTTATCATTAATCATGAATACTACATTTTTTAAAGCATCTTTATTGGAGTATAATTGCTTTACCATGGTGTGTTAGTTTCTGCTTTACGACAAAGTGAATCAGCTATACATATACGTATATCTCCATATCTCCTCCCTCTTGCGCCTCCCTCCCACCCTCCCTATCCCACCCCTCTAGGTGGTCACGAAGCACAGGGTCACATTTAATTCTTGAATCGGCTTCGGAGGGAGGAACGCTGAGTTCCAATCCCTGCTTCTCAGAGATGAAGAAACCCAGGCTCAGAGAGGTTGTGCGACATGCCCAAGGCTACACAGCTGCAAATGGATTATCAGAAGCCCAAGTCCCGAGGTCTGACCTCTGGTCCGGGGAGGGCACCTCAGACACACCAGCCCCAGGCGCTGGTAGGCACCAAGCTCCCTGCTGGCTGCCCAGCCGGCAGAAGCGGTGGCGCTCTCGGTAGGAAGCCTGCCTCCAGTGCTGAGTCACTCTGGGCCCTGGCTGGTGTGGGCAGGAGGAAGGTGGCTGCCCAGGCTGTGGTGACCGCTTGGCCCTTTGCTCCCCAGGGTTCCCAGCAGCCTGGGTTCACGTGGCCTTGCCAGCTGCGGACAAGCCAACCCACCGACCCCTGCAGGGCCTGGCGAGGCCCCAACCCTCACTTGTCACTGCATGTTTACTGGGCTGGGGCTGCCCCATGCCCCTCAGCATGCTCACAGGTTGGGCCGTGCTGGCAGGTAGCCCGTCATCGTGCAGCCCTGCCACAGTGCTGTGAGGGAGCAGTGCAGGACCGGAGGGCGCTCAGGGAGGCCACAGTTGAGCTTTGAGATGAGCCTGAAGGGTGAAAAGTGCGTAAGATAAGTGAAGAAGGTGAGAAGGGCCTTCCCAGCGGGGGTGGCATGGGCAAGGTTGCCTGTGGGGTTGCTGGAGGGATCCCAGGGTGGCCCGTGCAGACTGGCCGATCTGGGGAGAGGCCAGGGAGAGGGGAGGCCAACTTCTGCTGTTAGGGGCCTGCCGACTTGCGGTGGGCCCCGATTCCTCACCTTTGATCTCCACTTTGATCAGGCGCTGGGTGGACTCTTGGGCAGGGAAGGCTGGCCGGGCTGGCCGAGGGGTCCTGCCTCAGGGCAGCCGGTGGTGAGGACGGCTTGCAGGGCTCAGGGTCTCATGTCTTCACTGAGATCAGAAGATGGGGGTCTTGGGCACAAACCCTGTGGGGAAGGTCCCTACCCTGTATATTCTCACCCAAATGCACATCTCTGACGGGGAGTCCCTTCCGAGAGCAGGGCTGTCCGGGCCTCACCTGACTTCCGCACAGGCAGGCCCGGCCCTTGCTTGCCTCTGCCCTCGGCCGGGGCTGCAGCGGGTCGCTGAGCTCAGTGCTCTGCTCCCTCTGAGCTGACGGTCTTTTCTGGCAAATCTAGACAGCCTCCCGGAAAGGTGGAGGAGGTGAGAAGAGCCCCTGAAGCGATCCAGCAGATCCCCTGCTCCCAAAGCAATGCCCAGCACCACTGCAGCCTCAACCCCGAAAGAGAAACAACAAAGCCAGGTGCTTTACTGTCCACAAAGCGCTTTCAGCTTCCTTTTCTCGCTGACGTCCTGGCCCCCCTCCACCTGAAGACAGTGATGCTGAGAGCTCCTGCTCTGGGAGGGGGAGGCGCAGTGCGTGTCGGACCAACGGAGGGCTGGGTGGGTCCGGAGACCCAGGTTCTGGAGCTGCCCGAGACTCAGGACATGGTCCAGGCCTGCCTCCACCTCCCCACACCTGTAACTGACACATGGGGGCGTTGGTGGGGGGATTATTTCAGACCCTGTACCCCTGGAGCCTCCCGTGAGCCTCTAGACCATGCGCCTGAGAGGCTGCGGGTAATGCTGGGGGTTCTGTTGGCAGCTGGTCTGAACTCCAGAGACAGCGGACAGAGAAGGAGCCATGTTCTCCCCAAGTCAGGACAGGATGCTGCCCAGTCAGCCTGGGTTAGCCCATCGCCAGGACCAATTTTAGAACATTTTTATCACCCCAAAAAGAAACCCTTTAGCAGACACCTGCCCATTTCACTCCAACACAGCCTCCAGCCCTAGGAGACCACGAATCTACCAAGAAAATAAGATGCTTATACATTGGAGGTTAGATCTTTGAAGATCCTAAACCTGTCTTAACAGTGTCGATACGAATGTATGCTGACTTTTTCTTTCTTTTTTTCCTTTTTTTCTGCCATGCCGCACGGCTTGTGGGATCTTAGTTCCCTGACCAGGGGTTGAACCTGGGCCATCGGCAGTGAGAGTGCAGAGTCCTAACCACTGGACCACCAGGGAGTTCCCTGTGCTGACATTGACATTTCTTTTCTTTCTTTCTTTCTTTTTTTTTCTTTGACATTTCCTTTCACTGGAAAAGCCCTAAGACCCCCCCACCCCCTGCCCCCAGTCAATATTCCATCTTGACGCTCTCCCTTTAAAGTATACAAAGTATTTTTTATTTCAACTGCTTTTTCATGGAAATCTTTCTAAGATATTGTGAGAATTGCCCCAACAGTCATCCTCTTCCTGTTCCTTAACTACAGGATCTCAAATTTATTTGGAGCTGCAAAGATCTCATTGAAGGACTCCACATTTTCCAGCTTCCTTATTGGAAGGTGTAGCTGTAACAAAGTTCTGGCCAGTGAGATGTGAGCAGAAGTGTTGCGTGGCACTTACTTTCTCTTTAGAAAGGAGGGAGATGCCTCTTTTCCCTTTTTCCATCCTTCTGCCTAGAAAAAGTATGTAAGTGTTGGAGATTTTGCAGCCATTCTGGGCCATGAGGGGACTTTGAGACTAAAGATGATGCAAGGAGGAAAAACACAAAAATAGAAGACCAAGTCCCAGTCACCTGGACAATTTTAATCCCAGACTTCCTGTCTTTGGGCTATTTCCTGTCTCTGGGTTTCTCAACTTTATTGAGATATAATTTACATAAAATAAATTGCACCCATTTTAAGTGTACAGTTCAATGAGGTTTGATGTATGTATATACCCATGCAACCACCATCCCAATCAAGATACATATATATATCCCCGTTACCCCCAAACGTTTCCTTGTACCTTTTTGTAGTCAATCCCCACCCCCTTCCTCCATATACCTACTCTATCTGTCCCATAGATTAGTTTTGCCCTGGTCTACTTTTGTAAGAGAAAAAACGAAATGTTTACTTTGCTGAAGCCGGTATTTCTTGGGCCTTTATTATTTGCAGCTGATTCTAATGCAGAATTGAATATAGATATATTACACAGTCTCAAATAGAGGCTCCTAAACACATTGTATGTGACATGTTTTTGATCACTTCAGACCATTGTTAGATATCCTGTGTCTTTGATCGTTCCCTGGGAAACAGATTTGGAGGTGAGATCTTCAGGCAGGAGGTTTATTAGGGAGTGCCCTTGGGGACACACCTCTGCAGGAAGCAAGAGACACAGAACGAGGCAGCTACAGCAGAGCCTCAGCCATCCTCACAGGGAGCTCTGAGGCTGGGGAGACCTTCAGAGACGTCCTGAGCTGTGTCCCCAAGCTAACAGTTCCTGGATGCGGGCTGTCCCTGGGGAGCGGTGAACCTTAGGCCAAGCAGCTCTTTTTACTCAAGGCAGTTCCCAGGGAGGGATGAGCCGAGAGCCATTAGTAGCCAACACTCCCAGCAGCTGAGGTGTGCGTGTCTAGGGTCTGATGGGGAGTCTGGGCGGCGCATCACAGCAGCCAGGATACCGCGAGTTCTGGGTGGCATCCTCAGGGCAACTCAGGGGCGTGCGAGCGGCTTGCCCTTGCCTGGCAAGATCTTACGTCCCTCTTGGGGCAGAGGCCTGGCTCTGTGGGCCCTGAAGCTCTCAGAACAGCAGAGGCCTGATCGTGGGGGCAGGGCCATGAGTTGTCAAGGAAGCTGTCTGCTCTGCTTCTGCTGGACCTTCCGTGCGCTTCTCCTCCTGGATCCCTCTGGACAGCCCCTCCTACACCCCCTCCCCAGGGAGGCTGTGGCACCAGATGCCTTCTCTCACTGTCTCTTAAGCTTCCCCCCATAGGGGCTGCCTTTGCACACCCTGACTTCGGCAGTGCCTCCTCCTGTCCCGGCCCTTCCTTAATTTTGAGCTTTACGGTGACTTTGACCCTGCTCGAAAGACATGAAATTTTAACATCCTTCTGAGCTACTCACATTCCTCTGTTGTGAGAATTGTTTCTAATAGCCTGCTTTATTTTACCAACTAAGGCTGAAGCTTCTATAGAATTCGGCACCTGGGCTTCATAACAACTGTCTCCACCACACCAAGGGCCCTTCCCTTGGTTTGAGGGTTGCATTCCAAAAAGTTGAGGTTCCTGGCACTTTGACTTTTAGATTAGCCGGACTTTACCATAGATCAGAACTGGAGACTTAACATCAAATAAAATGTGGGTCAAGGGATACTATTCATGTTACTTTTTAATGAGAACTATTTAAAATACAGGTAAGTACTGGGACTTCCCTGGCGCTCCAGTGGTTAAGACTCCATGCTTCCACTGCAGGGAGCACAGGTTCAACTAAGATCCCGCATGCCACGTGGCATTGCAAAAAAAAAATAAACAAATAAATAAAATAAAATAAAATACAGGTAAGTACAGAGAATATCAGATACCTATGCATCCACAACAGAGTGGCTGTCAGGACATAGTGGCTTCTTTTTTTTTTTTTGGCCATGCTGCAAAGCCTGAGGGATCTTAGTTCCCCGACTAAGATCAAACCCGTGCCCCCTGCAGTGGAAGTGCAGAGCCCTAACCACTGGACCTCCAGAGGATTCCCTTCATATTTTTAGAAATAATGTACGTCAGGTATCAGTGAGGCCCCCTTCCATCACTCCAGTCTTTGTCCCACCCTGCCCTGTTCCAGAAACAATGCTTAACCTGAATTAGTGACATTCTTTTTCAGTCCATTTCGATACTTTTGCTATATTTGTATATATTTACACAGATATACATTGTATCGTATGTTTTAAATAAACCTAAACAGTAACATACCATAGAGTTTCCATTCCTTGCCTTTTTAAAAAATTCAGTGCTGTGTTTTAGATCTGTCTACGTTAATTCAGATACATCTAGTTAGTTGATTTTAACTGCGGTTTATAGGAGCCCATCGTGTGACTATAAAGTGATTTATTTACTCATTCGCTGACTGCTGGACATTGACGCTGCTTTCAATTTTCACTCCTCCTTTGTTGCGGTGATGTTCTTGCACGTGGACTTCTGGCTTCTGCACAGAGGTTTTCTTGGGGTGGATAACCGGAGGGGGCGACAATTGCTGGACGGAACGGTATTTGCCTCTCTGCTTTACTAGATGTTGCCAAATTGCCCTCCAAAGCGATTGTCGCAATTTCCCCTCCGTGTACTCGCGTCCCTTACTCACATCCTCTTCACTACTTGGTACTGGTAAGGAGTAACCCTATCTCTCTCGTGGTTGCTTTATTTTGTCTCAGCTGCTGAGGAGGCTGGACATCTTTCATGCTTATTGGCCACTCGGATTATGTCTTCTGTGCAATTCCTTTTTCACTTTATAAAAGAATTTTGCCCTTCAAGTTTCTTTTAATGTTATGTTCTTGCAATACTAAAAAAAAAAAAAAAAAAAGTAGCCCCACAGGTCATGTGAAGCTGCAGGGAAAAACTCTTACGTAGGAGTCCAGGGCAGAGTCTAGCTCCCACCTCGATGTTATTATCTATATAATTTGGGGCAAATATCTTCTTCTCTGATTTTTAAAAGTTTATTTTTCAAGTGTACAGTTCAGTGGTTGTAAGTATATTCACAAGGCTGCACAGCCATCTTCCCTGTCTAATTCCAGAAAGAAACCCCGCGCCCACTGGCAGTCAGGCTTCCTCCATTTTCCTCAAGTCTCAGACTCTGGCAACCGCTAATCTGCTGTCAGTCTCTACGGATTCACTTGTTCTGGACACTTTGTGTAGCTCCTTTCACTCAGCACAATGTTCTCAAGCTTCAATATGCTGTAGCATGTATCAGTACTTCATCTCTCTGTAGGGCTGAATAATATTCCACTATTATGGTTAGACCACATTTTCCTTTTTTCCTTTTTTTGGCCATGCTGCACTGCACAGCTTGTGGGATCTTAGTTCCCTGACCAGGGATTGAACCCGGGACCTCAGCAGTGAGACCGAAGAATCCTAACCACTGGACCACGAGGGAATTCCCAAGACCACATTTTGTTTATCCATTCCTCAGTAGGTGGACTTTGGGTTATTTCTACTTTGTAGATGTTATGAATAGTGTTGCTACGAACATTCATGCACAAGTTTTGGGGTAGACATATGTTTTCAAGTCTCTTGCGTATATACCCAGGGGTAGAACTGCTGGGTCATATGGTAACTCTGTGTTTAACTTTTTGAAGACGTGCCAGACGCCACAGCCATCACACCGTTTTGTATCTGCTCCCCACCAACCGGCAGTGGACGGAGATTCAGATTGTCCCCATCCTACCAACACTTGCTATTGTCCATCTTTTTGACAATAGCAACCCTACTGGGTGTGGAGTAATCTCACCGAAGTGTTGATTTGTATTTCCCTGATGACTAATGATGTTGATCATCTTTTTCTTTTTTTTAATATTTATTTATTTGGCTCTGCTGTGTCTTAGTTGCGGCATGTGGGACCTTTAGTTGCAGCATGTGGGATCTAGTTCCCTGCCCAGGGATCAAACCCGGTCCCCCTGCATTGGGATCGTGGAGTCTTAGCCACTGGACCACCAGGGAAATCCCTTGATCATCTTTTCCTGGTGTGTGCTTATTGGCCCTGCATATATCTTCCTTGGAGAAATGTCCATTCATGTCCTTTTCCATTTTTAAATTGGGTTGTCTTTTTATTGTTGAGTTGTAAGTGTTCTTTATATATCCTAAATAAAAGTTCCTTAGATATTTAAGTTGCAAATATCTTGTTCCATTTTGCGGGTTGTCTCTTCACGTTATTGAGAGTGTCCTTTGAAGCACAAAAGTTCTATTTATTTATTTGTCTGTTTGGTTGCGCCGGGTCTTAGCTGCGGCAGGTGGGCTCCTTAGTTGCGGCTCGCCAGTGGAGCACAAAAGTTTTTAATTTTGATGTCTAACTTGTCAGTCTTTTCTTTGGTTGCCTGTGTTTTGGGGTCATAGCTAAGAAACCATTGCCTGATCCACAGTCAAAAAGAGTTATGCTTAGTTTCCTTCTAAGAGTTTTATAGTTTTAGCTCTTACATTTAGGTCTTTGATCCATTCTGAGTTAAATTTTTGTAAATGGTGTGAGGTAGGGGCCCAACTTCATTCTTTTTCAAGTGACTATCTAGTTGTTCCAGTACCAGTTGTCAAAAAGACTATTAGGCCCTTGAATCGCATCTAATCCGAACTGAGGTGTGCTGTAAGCACAGAACACACGCTGAATTTCAAAGACTTAGTATGAAATAAAAAGAATGCAAAATGTCTCATTCATAATTTTTAGATTGATTACATGTTGAAGTAATAGTTTTTATAGATTGGATTAAATAAACTGTGTCATTAAAATTAATTTCATCTGTGTGGTTTTACTTTTAAAACTGTGCCTGCGCCTGTGGGCTGTGCTGTCTTTCTGTCAGGATTTGGACACTGTCGGCTGCAAGAAGGCACAGGACTGCAGGCTGTTCCTTGCACCCCACAGTAGCTGTGGAACTGTTGCAGGCACACACCTATTGTCCTGCTCAGGGCATGTACCAATTTCTCAGGCACCAGGAGCTCTATTTCCCAGAAAGGAAGCCATCAGGAGCAGAGCTGGAAAGGAAAGCAGGCTTTTCCAGTATGAACTGGTTTGAAACAGTGGTCAAGCCACTGTTTGTGTTTGGCTTTGGGTTTTGTCCTTTCGAGGGAGCCTTATGCAGCCAGACAGACTCTGGGCTGCTCGCCACTTCATTCACTGACATGGAAAAGATGTCAGGCCTGGCGGGCAGAGCCCTGGGCTGGGGGCTTCGGCTTGCGGGGGCTGGCAGGCTGCTGCCCCGATGCCTCCTCCTGCACTGGGTAACCATGTTATCCACAGCCGTGCTGTGCATGGACACACGCCCTGGCCCATCTTGCTCTGCAAATCAACAACATGCATCTGCCCTGGGGGCTCTAGAGCAACCCGCCCGCCTATCCTTGCGAGCCACCGCTTTAAGATCAACACCCTCGGTCCTTGGTCTGCACTGCAACAGAGGACAAAGGCATTTCCCATTCCGAGGTGCATCTGAATGCACCTCTCCCTGTAGCCACCTGAAGGCAGAGCACTCGCGAGGAAACAGCTCAGAGAGGGTAGCTGTTCTTGTCCAAGCAACACAGCTAAAACCTGTCGGAGCTGGGACCGGAACCCAGGTCTCCTGACAGACTCACTGCGATGATTTTCTTTATACCTTTGTTCTGAGTCAGCTCGCCTTTGATGTGATGATGATGTTGGTGCTGATGAAGGTAACGTACTGATCATTTATTGAGTTTCTCTCATACCATAGGCCCTTGTACACACATTTGCCTCTCTTAGTGCAGGGGAGACATTAATATCCACATTTTACAAATTAGGAAATCAGAAACCTGGTTTATCTTGACCCCCCCCGGAGCTTGCAAGGATGATGGGGAAAGGGGGATCCATCAGAACGTGCCCCTGAGTCACATTCCCTGAGTGACCCATGGACCACAGCATCATCTTTGGGGGCCGCCACAAACACTGGTGGACCTCAGGGCTAAGCAAGATGGGCTAAATGGTTCAATTTCCCCACCTCTGAGCATCCACTGACCAGAGGCAGGTCCAGTGATTCTTACTGTCGGTGCTGCCAGCCAGTTCTCTGCCTGTTTCCTTTGCCTCAGCTTCTGGGGTCAGGAGAAGGGCGGGCAGCCAGAGGGGCCACCGTCGCCCGCTCTATTCCTGGCCGTCACACTGTAATTACCAACGAAACAGTGACAGAATAAAAAGAGGACCTGGAAACAAGCGGGCCTCCACCTTCTCAAACATTCCGGAGCAGGGGTTTGTGAGCTAGAACTTCATCTATTTGAAAGGACCTCCCTAGTAAGATGCACACTCAAGTTCAGCAAGGTAGTACAGATAGTTTTTTTAAATAGTATTTTTTCTGATGCCTGTGTGGACCCAGCACAGTGACACTGAGTCTGGCTTTAAACCTGGCTGTCACTGATTCTAATATGCGACCTTACACACCTCATTTCTCCAAGCAGAAGTGTCCTCACCTGTAAAATGGGGGGGAAATAATCTCAAGAATGTTGGATGTGGTCTATGTAAAAGTGCTTCCAAAACAACATCATACCCCAGACATAGAAAACAAACTTACGGTTACCAAAGGGGAAAGGGGGTGGGGAGGGATAGATTAGGAGTTTGGGATTAACATATGCACACTACTATACATAAAATAGATAACCAACAAGGACCAAAGGGACAAAGTACCCGTTGTCGTACCCTAACCTGTACCCTAAACAATACCCGTTCCCTAACCCTAACCCTAACCCTTACCTATAGCACAGGGAACTATACTCAATATTTTGTAATAACCTATAAGGGAAAACAATCTGAAAAAGGATATATATATATATATAAAACAATCACTTTGCTGTACACCTGAAACATTGTAAATCAACTATACTCCAATAAATTAAATAAATAAAAAGAAGACAGACTAAAAACAGAATTTGTAAATAAAAAATCAAATAGATGAAAATATTTAATATCTGTCTCATGCAGAACGTGAATGGTAATCTTCATCTCCAAGGAGATTTTAGAAAGGATAACAAAAAGGGAAGTATTTTGTAATAACCTATAAGGGAAAAGAATCTGAAAAAGAATATGTATATATATCTGAATCACTATCCTGTGTACCTGAAACACAGCATTGTAAATCAACTACCCTTCAATTAAAAAAAAAATCATAGAGCTTCCCTGGTGGCGCAGTGGTTGAGAGTCCACCTGCCGATGCAGGGGACTCGGGTTCGTGCCCTGGTCCGGGAGGATCCCACATGCCGCGGAGCGGCTGGGCCCGTGAGCCATGGCCGCTGAGCCTGCGCGTCCGGGGCCTGCGCTCTGCGGCGGGAGAGGCCACAACGGTGAGAGGCCCGCGTACCGCAAAAAAAAAAAAAAAAAAAAAAAAAATCATAAAAGTCAGATATTATTAAGAATAATCAGAGTCA